>NC_141696.1:0-2400000 GCF_964263255.1 Lissotriton vulgaris | reverse complement strand
ACAACTCTTCTTCTTCTAGGATTACGTTAGGCTATGATTTACTCTGTTTTGTTTTCTATTTGGTTGGTTCTAGTTGTACGATAATATATATGACTGTATAATTGTGAGAAAATTCTGTACTGTATTTATTGCAAATGTAACTTACGGAAAAAATGGAAGAAAATAAAAAAATATTTTAAAAAATAAAATAAAAAATAAGAAAGAGATCGTGGAACGGGAGACTGTTGCCTATATAGACATCACCTTGGTGCTGACTGGTTGAACTTTGTTTTGTAGTCCTTTCCTGGTGTTGCTTGGCAAAAGTAGTTTGAAAGTTGAATATTGCTGGAAATAATAAAGGATAGCAAGTTTGAGCATGATCCTTCCCTCCGTGTCCTTCATAGAATTGAAACTTTCTGTTATGAAAGCTAGGACATTTTTCATATAATGTCACTAATTGGCAAAGGCACATTCTTCGACCCTGAGGTCGGAACTAGTTCCATGCTTCCCTGACAGGATTAATACCCCTGATGAAGGGCTCCAGCAGCCCAAGATGCATTAGGATCGCAAATTTGCTTCATTAAAGATTTCTTGCTGTCAAGATGTGAATGGAACAAACTTTATCATTCATGAAGTGTCATTCATGAAGATCCAATAAATGCATTCTTTGAGAATTGATTAATCTCTCACACCTCTGATTGGATACTACGCTGTGCAGTTGGGAGACGCCATCCATGGGGGGGGGGGGCACGTTCTATACAACTTTAGTATTTGCCACTTTGTTTCCATGGTTTCCAGTGCCGCACAAAGGTCTGCCCTCAAGACAGCCTTCTGGCCTCCGGGGGAGAAGTGTAAACAACTCCCAGGAGAGCCGTCAAAGAGCCAGTTGAAGAGACGTATTTCCTCCAGGCAAGAAAAGCCACATGGGGGCTGAACCCAGCAGGTGATCTTCAAGAGGAAGCTGCCTTTTAAGGGAAATACCGTGAACCCAAGAGGATAGACTGCCCGTTGTTAAGGCAGGAAGAACGTTGTCAGGAACAGCGAGGGGATACCACTGGTTAGCCTGGTATTCCCATGGATGTGAAGCTCCCAGGTAGCCTCACCCCTAGGTTGGGCTACCAAGCGCCACACACCAAGGAAGGGTTTCAGACATCTTGAGAGTCAGAGGAATAGAGCACTCTGGGATAGCTGGATGCCCCACTTTACAGGAATTTGTCATCAGGGGGGAGGAATCCAGGTTGCCCATTGGTTAGTGACCACGACTTCACATAAGGGCGTTTTAAGTATAAAAGAGTCACCCCTGCCCCCAGAACTCATATACTGGAAAATTGAACCGAAGAAGGATGGCGCTGCTGACCGAGGATTGGCAAAGAGAGGCTGCACCGAAGTTGGAGTGCTCCTTCCCCTGCTTGGGCCAACGAAGAAAAGACTGTGGCTGTGGTTTCTTGCTCATGGGGCCACAAAAGCTGAGGAAGCCTACACTGGGGAGATGGTAGCCCAGATCACCTGATCATTGTGCCTGCCCACAGTGCAGCCTTGGGATTGAGAGACTGAATCCCAATGCTCAAAAGTTGAACCTGAGTCTTCTGGAGGAGTTCAGTTTGGTTACCCAGAAGTAGAGCTATCTCCAGGGCACCACTGGTTTGGCTGTGACCAGATACCAGTAGTTCAGTGACAACTGGACCTTGGTTGAACCAAAGCAGACTTTGCAGGACATAGATTCCCCTGTGGCCAAAGTCACCTCACTAGGACCGTGGACCAAGGGGTAGGGTACAAAGTTCCCCATCGACTGCACAGCCTCGTCAGCATCCTGTATCCCTTGAATCAAGACCACTTCATAGAAGTTAAGGGCTAGTACCCATTAATGCTGGAACTGGACTGGAGACTGGTTCTTCTGGGATGTAACTGTCCTGTTGGACCTAGTTCACCCCCTGACCTGCTTGCTGCAGGCGTGGTTGACCCAAAGTGACTAGAAGTAACCTCATCCAACTTTAATGCAAAGTCCATGAAAAATGTTCTAAGAGTCATATTCTTTCAATTTGCCAATGCTTGTTTGCAGTTGAGTGACTTATTTTTTCTAAAAGTGTTTATATCTCCGGAAGCATGTGGTTGATCTTTTTTGTTTTGGTATATAATCGTTCACAAAAATACAGTCTATGTTTATAGATTGTTGTCTGATTTCTTTAGTGTTGTGTTGATTTCTTATTCAGTTGTTTTGGTGCTGTATGAACGCTCTACACTTGTTCCTTTGTAAAGCCCTGACTGCTCGAAGCTACCGTCGGTGGAGCTAAGGTTTGGGAAACAAGCCTTACTGGACCCAAGACAGCGCTGGTGAGTGTATTACACGGTGAGGTCACACAACCACACCATATAACAGACCTCATTTCCACACAGTATCCATGTGGACTGGGGAGCAACGAGTGAACCCCGAGACATACACTTGGGGTTGTTAATACCCACAATGCAGCACCCCTCTCCCCCACAGACAGCTCCTTGGCTCCCCAGATGTGCTTTGGCCTCTCTATTGTGGTGGTTCTCTGTACCCCTCACACACAGCCAACTCATGGGCTCCCCAGATGTGCTTTGGCCTCTCTATTGTGGTGGTTCTCTGTACCCTCCCACCACAAAGACAGCTCCTGAGCTCCCCAGATGTCCGCTGGCCTCTCTATTGTGGGGGGTTCTCTGTATATTCTCTTGGTCCTGGTCACAGTGGGCTCTTCGCTTCCTGTACACAGATTGCAGGTGAGGCCGACCTTGTCTTTGGTCGTCTGAGTCAATGGGCGGCGCTCTCAGAGCAGCTCGGCTCCCATCCTCCAGGCACAGCACAAGAGATTTTGGGTTTCCTGAGGATTTCTCAGGTTTTAACCCAGCCTAGAGGGGAATAGCAACGGAGCCCTGTTCCAGACTCGTCGTCTACTCTCAACTGGGGCTCACGAACCTCGTCTAGACATGGAGTGCAAAGCACTGGTACCCGAGAGCTGTAAATATCAGAAACTAAGGGCATCGGTTGTAAGATCCATATCAAAAGGAGCGTCAGCTTCAAATCAAATCTCCTCACGCAACCAGAGCTGAGACCATTCTTGCAGACATTTTCCATGTTTCCTACACTTGAGGGAAGGAGGAGCCAGAGAGGATCAGAAGGGAGAGGACTCAGAGACTTATCCCAGACATCTCAACTCCAGGGAAGGAGGAGCCAGAGAGGATCAGAAGGACTCGGAGACTTATCCCAGACATCTCAACTCGAGGGAAGGAGGAGCCATAGAGGATCAGAAGGACTCCCAGACTTATCCAGGCATCTCAACTCGAGGGAAGGAGGAGCCAGAGAGGATCAGAAGGGGGAGGACTCAGAGACTTATGCCAGACATCTCAGGGAAGGAGGAGCCAGAGAAGATCAGAAGGACTCAGAGACTTATCCCAGACATCTCAACTCGAGGGAAGGAGAAGCCAGCAGAGGATCAGAAGGGGGAGGACTCAAAGACTTATCCCAGACATCTCAACTCGAGGGTAGGAGGAGCCAGAGAGAATCAGAAGGGGGAGGACTCAGAGGCTTATCCCAGACATCTCCACTCGAGGGAAGGAGGAGCCAGAGAGGATCAAAAGGACGAGGACTCAGAGGCTTATCCCAGACATCTCCACTCGAGGGAAGGAGGAGCCAGAGAGGATCAGAAGGGGAGGACTCGGAGACCTATCCAAGACATCTCAACTCGAGGGAAGGAGGAGCCAGAGAAGATCAGAAGGACTCAGAGACTTATCCCAGACATCTCAACTCGAGGGAAGGAGGAGCCAGAGAGGATCAGAAAGGAGAGGACTCAGAGGCTTATCCCAGACATCTCAACTCGAGGGAAGGAGGAGCCAGAGAGGATCAAAAGGGGAAGGACTCAGAGACTTATCCCAGACATCTCAACTCGAGGGAAGGAGGAGCCAGAGAGGATCAGAAGGACTCAGAGACTTATCCCAGACATCTCAACTCGAGGGAAGGAGGAGCCAGAGAGGATCAGAAGGGGAAGGACTCAGAGACTTATCCCAGACATCTCAACTCGAGGGAAGGAGGAGCCAGAGAGGATCAGAAGGACTCAGAGACTTATCCCAGACATCTCAACTCGAGGGAAGGAGGAGCCAGAGAGGATCAGAAAGGAGAGGACTCAGAGGCTTATCCCAGACATCTCAACACGAGGGAAGGAGGAGCCAGAGAGGATCAGAAGGACTCGGAGACTTATCCAAGACATCTCAACTCGAGGGAAGGAGGAGCCAGCAGAGTATCAGAAGGACTCAGAGACTTATCTCAGACATCTCAACTCGAGGGAAGGAGGAGCCAGAGAGGATAAGAAGGACTTAGAGACTTATACCAGACATCTCAACTCGAGGAAAGGAGGAGCCAGAGAGGATCAGAAGGGGGAGGACTCAAAGACTTATCCCAGACATCTCAACTCGAGGGTAGGAGGAGCCAGAGAGAATCAGAAGGGGGAGGACTCAGAGGCTTATCCCAGACATCTCCACTCGAGGGAAGGAGGAGCCAGAGAGGATCAAAAGGACGAGGACTCAGAGGCTTATCCCAGACATCTCCACTCGAGGGAAGGAGGAGCCAGAGAGGATCAGAAGGGGAGGACTCGGAGACCTATCCAAGACATCTCAACTCGAGGGAAGGAGGAGCCAGAGAGGATCAGAAGGACTCAGAGACTTACCCCAGACATCTCAACTCGAGGGAAGGAGGAGCCAGAGAGGATCAAAAGGGGGGGACTCAGAGGCTTTTCCCAAACATCTCAACTCGAGGGAAGGAGGAGCCAGAGAGGATCAGAAGGGGAAGGACTCAGAGACTTATCCCAGACATCTCAACTCGAGGGAAGGAGGAGCCAGAGAGGATCAGAAGGACTCAGAGACTTATCCCAGACATCTCAACTCGAGGGAAGGAGGAGCCAGAGAGGATCAGAAGGGGAAGGACTCAGAGACTTATCCCAGACATCTCAACTCGAGGGAAGGAGGAGCCAGAGAGGATCAGAAGGACTCAGAGACTTATCCCAGACATCTCAACACGAGGGAAGGAGGAGCCAGAGAGGATCAGAAGGACTCGGAGACTTATCCAAGACATCTCAACTCGAGGGAAGGAGGAGCCAGCAGAGTATCAGAAGGACTCAGAGACTTATCTCAGACATCTCAACTCGAGGGAAGGAGGAGCCAGAGAGGATAAGAAGGACTTAGAGACTTATACCAGACATCTCAACTCGAGGAAAGGAGGAGCCAGAGAGGATCAGAAGGACTCATAGACTTATCCAGGCATCTCAACTCGAGGGAAGGAGGAGCCAAAGAGGATCAGAAGGGGGAGGACTCAGAGACTTATCCCAGACATCTCAACTCGAGGGAAGGAGGAGCCTGAGAGGATCAGAAGGACTCAGAGACTTACCCCAGACATCTCAACTCGAGGGAAGGAGGAGCCAGAGAGGATCAGAAGGGGGGGACTCAGAGGCTTTTCCCAGACATCTCAACTCGAGGGAAGGAGGAGCCAGAGAGGATCAGAAGGGGAAGGACTCAGAGACTTATCCCAGACATCTCAACTCGAGGGAAGGAGGAGCCAGAGAGGATCAGAAGGACTCAGAGACTTATCCCAGACATCTCAACTCGAGGGAAGGAGGAGCCAGAGAGGATCAGAAAGGAGAGGACTCAGAGGCTTATCCCAGACATCTCAACTCGAGGGAAGGAGGAGCCAGAGAGGATCAGAAGGACTCGGAGACTTATCCAAGACATCTCAACTCGAGGGAAGGAGGAGCCAGCAGAGTATCAGAAGGACTCAGAGACTTATCTCAGACATCTCAACTCGAGGGAAGGAGGAGCCAGAGAGGATAAGAAGGACTTAGAGACTTATCCCAGACATCTCAACTCGAGGAAAGGAGGAGCCAGAGAGGATCAGAAGGACTCAGAGACTTATCCAGGCATCTCAACTCGAGGGAAGGAGGAGCCAAAGAGGATCAGAAGGGGGAGGACTCAGAGACTTATCCCAGACATCTCAGGGAAGGAGGAGCCAGAGAAGATCAGAAGGACTCAGAGACTTATCCCAGACATCTCAACTCGAAGGACGGAGGAGCCAGCAGAGGATCAGAAGGACTCAGAGACTTATCCAGGCATCTCAACTCGAGGGAAGGAGGAGCCAGAGAGGATCAGAAGGGGGAGGACTCAGAGACTTATCCCAGACATCTCACGGAAGGAGGAGCCAGAGAAGATCAGAAGGACTCAGAGACTTATCCCAGACATCTCAACTCGAGGGAAGGAGGAGCCAGAGAGGATCAGAAGGGGGAGGACTCAGAGACTAATCCCAGACATCTCAGGGAAGGAGGAGCCAGAGAAGATCAGAAGGACTCAGAGACTTATCCCAGACATCTCAACTCGAGGGAAGGAGGAGCCAGAGAAGATCAGAAGGACTCAGAGACTTATCCCAGACATCACAACTCAAGGGAAGGAGAAGCCAGAGAGGATCGGAAGGACGAGGACTCAAAGACTTATCCCAGACATCTCAACTCGAGGGAAGGAGGAGCCAGAGAGGATAAGAAGGACTCAGAGGCCTATCCGAAACATCTCAACTCAAGGGAAGGAGGAGCCAGAGAGGATCAGAACGACTCAGAGACTTATCCCACACATCTCAACTCGAGGGAAGGCGGAGCCAGAGAGGATCAGAAGGACGCAGAGATTTATCCCAGACATCTCAACTCGAGAGAAGGAGGAGCCAGAGAGGATCAGAAGGACGAGGACTCGGAGACTTATCCAAGACATCTCAACTCGAGAGAAGGAGGAGCCAGAGAGGATCAGAAGGACTCAGAGGCTTAACCCCGACATCTCAACCGCAGGTGAGTTGGGTTTGCCCTTCACATCACTTAGAGGTCGCTTAAGGTGTTGGCACTGCACACATCCTCGTCTAGAGGTATATTTCAGCCAGATATAAGACAAATAAGAGAAATAAGAGGTGCAGTGCTCAGGGGCTGCTTCAAGGGGACAGGACTTCATCTGGGCTTTGACCTGCATGCATTGAAGCTCCATCTTGTGTTTCATTCACTGTGTTCCTGGAGAGTCCACAATTCACATAACACTTGTCTACACACACACACACCATGTGACACTTGACTTCACACAAACACCACATGATGTAAACACACAAAACAAAATGAAAGCCCCAATATTTTTATTATTTGATTTGCATAATTTTGAACTGAGTGAAATGATATTAAACTTAGGACCATATTTATGAAAATTGTGGAGCAAGCAGCAACGCATTCTACCCTTCTGCGCTGCTCTGCATCACAGGGAAAGGGCAGGAATGTGCTGTATTTATCCGATATGACCAATTCCTGTCCTTTCCTCCTGCGCTGGTGCCGTTTTGGCAGCCTGGCACCAATGCGGGCAGCCTTGCACCTTGGTGCAGAGGTGCCTGTGTTGCAGGCAGGGTTGTTTTTGTGCAGGAAGAGCAACCTTTCTGCACAAAACCAATTCTATGGGGCATTCTCCTGTTTGTGTGCCACAGAATGCAGCACACATAGAAAGAGGAAACAATAGGGAGAAATACATATATTTCTCCTCCCTTTGCCTCACCTGGGGAGGTGTAAGATGTTGTCACAATCCCAGGTTCAAACGTCCTTGTAAATCTGGGAACGCATCAAAAGCCGTAACTGACTTAGAGGCTTGCGTCATGCACGTACTACTTAGCGTGGTGCAACCGTGACACAAGCCTCTCAGAGATATGCCCCTTAGTGTGAAGAGTTGAGTAGCTCCAGTGGCACAAGATACAATGAGCAGTGCTCCTGTGGGCCCGTTCACTAGGCTTCTTGCATGAGTCCATCTTACTTCTGCTGTAAGAACGCACAGCAGAGGTATGGTTTATCAGGCCCTTTATAATCAAATAGATGCCATAAGGGGTCAGACGTCCGGGGGCCTTGTGGGGGCTGAAGCCAGTTACCACTGAGGGCCGAGGCACACTCTAGAGGCAGACCCCCCCCCCCCTTGTTCCCCATCCCCACCACAGCGGTCTAGGACTCTCACATGAACATCCATCCGGAGTGAAGCCAGGGGCCCGAGTGATAGCACAGTCTAGAGGTGGCCCCGCTCAGCAGCCATCTAGGACTCTCCCGGCAGAACATGGACATCCATCCGGAGCGCTGCCAGGGGTAGAGTGATGGCACAGTCTAGAGGCAGCTCGGATTTATCTTTAGGTCCCTGTGTGCAGTGTGTTTTCAAGTGCCCCCCTTCATCATAGCACACCATCTACCAACAACCGCAGCAACCTGCCCCGGCCAAATGCGGGACACTTCAGCTAATCCACTGGTGAAAAATTGGGCCTGGCCTTGTACTTACCTAAATACAGAAGATGAAACTTGAGATCCAAATGAGCGATTTCAAACTCATTTTCTTATTCTTTTCCATTGACTTCAATGGTGCGTGATTGAGCACAAAAGTGATTTATTTAGCAAACTTTGAAAATTCATAACGTAAAAATAACTTACTGTAGAACTAAGTTCTTGGTTTGAAAAATTATATAAAATACAATTTTATCTTTCGAATTTGTTCTCAGATTTATTCTTAAGTGGGTGTCTCATTTATTGCCACTGTGAGCACGGAACTAACGCTGTTTGGTGTCATTCTCTGCTCACGGCCGCCATCGCTGCAGAGGCGAGGCCACGCCCACCGATAGGCCACGCCCACAACCCCCGCCTATAAAACAACGCTGACTACTAGTGCGTTCACTGGAAACTACACCCTCTGAGGTGGAAGCCGGAGGAGATACTCGCTTTTTAAAAAATTTGTGTATTCTGTGTTTCTCATATTTTAAAACTTTGCACTTCACCTGAAGTCTTCTCTGGGCAAAATCGCCAGGCAGGCGTTTCACTTTCAGCGGAACTAACGCTGTTTGGTGTCATTCTCTGCTCACGGCCGCCATCGCTGCAGAGGCGAGGCCACGCCCACCCGACAGGCCACGCCCACAACCCCTCTCCCTAAATATGCCTCCCACGCGAGCGCAGCGGACGAGCGCAACGGGACTGCCGTTTGCGCGCCGAAGGCGCGCCTAAGGCAAGCCCGTCTGCGCCCGTCCGCGCCAAGACCGCGACAGGCGCAGGAGACTCTGGACCCGGACTCCCTACCGTTAGTTACCAGCCTAACTTTCTTCGTAACCTGCGCACCGGTAACAACTGCACTTGTAAAGTTGATATGAATACCATCACGGGGCCTTTCAGCTGCAGGCTATGCAGATGGACTTCTTCCCCGGTCAAGACCACAATCCCCCAAACAAATCTTGGGGACTCCAGTCCGCTTTTTAAAGGAGGGCTTATCAACGCAAGCTCTATGTGCTGCCCCAACCAAGACATAAAGGATCTCATCCAGGAATCAGACCTTGATTGCCTTTTCATTACCGAAACCTGACTCACGACAACAGCAATCCTGACCTAGCCACTGCCCTCCCACAAGGCTATACTATTTTTAGGCAAGACAGACTGAAGTGGAGAGGCGGAGGAGTAGCCCTGTTGCTACGAAACTCCTTCAAGTGCCATACCTTCACCCTCGACTCCCTAAAAGGAGCCGAATCCCTCGGTTTCTCAATTAAACTTAATGAGTCAGCTTGCTTCTCAGGAGGACTCATCTATCGCCCCCGAGTACTGCCACTAGGTTCCTAGAAACTCTTAGTGATGCCCTTGGTCAGCTCCTAACCCGATACCCTCACGTCACCCTCCTGGACGACTTTAATCTACACCTTGACTCCACAGAGGACGCTCAGGCACTAAATTTCCACCAAACTTTGGAAATTTTTAAACTTCAACAAAGGGTCGAACAACCCACTCATCCAGCCGGACACACACAAGTCAAGTCAAGTCAAGTCAAGTCAGAATTTATATAGCGCACTACATACCCATAGGGTCTCAAGGCGCTTGAGGAAGGGGGGGGGGGTTTACTTATCGAATATCCATGTTTTAAGTTGTTTTCTGAAGGCTAGGTGGTTTTGAGTAAGGCGGAGGTGGATGGGAAGGGAATTCCAGGTCTTGGCCGCTAAGTAGGAGAAGGATCTTTCTCCCATGGTGGCTTTGTGGATGCGCGGGACAGCGGCGAGGGCTTGGTTGGACGAACGCAGCTGGCGGGTGGGGGTGTGAAAGGAAAGGCGCGTGTTGAGACAATCAGGTCCAAGTTCGTATAGGGCTTTGTGTGCGTGGGTGAGGAGACGGAACGTTATTCTCTTGTTGACGGGGAGCCAGTGAAGGTCTTTCAGGTGAGCGGAAATGTGGTCTGTATGGGGGATGTCTAGTATGAGTCTGGCTGAAGCATTTTGGATGCGTTGGAGTTTTTTCTGTAGTTTCGCGGTGGAACCGGCGTAAAGGGTGTTTCCGTAGTCTAGGCGGCTTGTAACCAGAGCGTGGGTGACCGTTTTTCTTGTTTCGGTGGGGATCCAGTGAAATGTTTTTTTGAGCATGCGTAGGATGTTGAAGCATGAAGATGAGACGGCGTTGACTTGTCTGGTCATTGAGAGTGAGGAGTCCAGGATGATGCCCAGGTTCCGTGCGTGGTTCGTCGGTATGGGGGCTTTTCCTAGGGCCGTTGGCCACCAAGAGTCGTCCCAGGCGGAAGGGGATGAGCCTAAGATGAGGACTTCCGTTTTATCTGAGTTCAGTTTCAGACAGCTGTGCTTCATCCACTCGGCTACTTCTTTCATCCCTTCGTGTAGGTTGGTTTTGGCGGTGGTTGGGTCTTTGGTGAGTGAGAGGATCAGCTGAGTGTCATCAGCGTAGGAGATGATGTTGAGGTTGTGTTGACGTGCGATGGTTGCGAGGGGGCTTATGTAGACGTTGAAGAGGGTGGGGCTGAGTGATGATCCTTGCGGGATGCCGCAGATGACTTCGGTGGCCTCTGACTTAAAAGGGGGGAGGCGGACACTCTGAGTTCTTCCGGCGAGGAACGAAATGATCCAGTCCAATGCTTTTCCTTGAACTCCGATGTTTCTGAGGCGTTGTATCAGGGTGCTATGGCAGACTGTGTCGAAGGCTGCGGAGAGGTCAAGGAGGATAAGGGCGACTGTGTCTCCGTTGTCCAGCAGTGTTCGAATGTCGTCTGTTGCTGCGATGAGGGCGGTTTCGGTGCTGTGTTTGGCTCGGAAGCCAGACTGTGAGGAGTCGAGTGATTTGTTGGTTTCGAGGAAGGTGGCGAGCTGATTGTTAATGGCTTTCTCAATGACTTTGGCAGGGAATGGGAGGAGCGAGATGGGGCGGTAGTTTTTGAGTTCGGTGGGGTCAGCTGTGGGTTTCTTCAGAAGGGCGCTGAGTTCGGCGTGTTTCCAGCTTTCCGGGAAGGTGGCGGAGTTGAGGGAGTAGTTGATGACATCTCGGAGATGGGGTGCGATAATGGAGTCTGCTTTGTTGAAGATGTGATGGGGACATGGGTCAGTAGGGGATCCTGAGTGGATGGAGTTCATCAGGCGAGTGGTCTCTTCTGTGTTGATTGGGTTCCATTCGAGAAGGATATTCGGAGGGGGTGACTGTTCGGAGGTGAATGGGGTGGATTGGTTTACAGGTATGTTGTCGAAGTTGTTATGGATGTCGGCGATTTTGTCATGAAAGAATGAGGCAAGGGAGTCACAGAGGACTTGAGAGGGGGTGATGTCGTTAGAGCTGGCGGTGGGGTTGGTGAATTCTTTGATGATGTTGAAAAGTTCCTTGCTGTTGTGTGCGTTGTTGTCTAGTCGGTCTTTGAGCGCTGATTTCTTGGCTGTCCGGATTAGTTGGTGGTGTTTGCGGGTGGCATTTTTGAAGGTGGCTTGGGTGATAGTGTTTGGGTCTGTTTTCCAAGTTTTCTCAAGGGAACGACAGAGCTTCTTGGATTTCTTAAGGTCATCGTTGAACCAGGGGGCGTTCTTGCTACCTTGCTTGGTTTGATGTTTTTTCAAGGGTGCTAATTTGTCGGCGGTTTGGGTTAACCATTGTGTGAGGTAGATGGCGGCTTGGTTAGGGTTCGTTGAATAGGCAGGGGGTTTTTGAAGAAGCGATGTTGAGATCTGGTCGATGGTGATTTTGTTCCAATTTCTTCGCAGAGTTGGTTGAGGGTGGCTGTGGGTCGAGGTCTTATTGTAGATAAAGTGGATGCAGCTGTGGTCCGTCCAGTGGAGGGGTGTGGTATGAGTGAAGGAGATATGCTTGCTGGAAGTGAAGATAGGGTCGAGTGTGTGTCCTGCATAGTGTGTGGGGGTGTTAACAAGTTGTTTGAGTCCGAGATTGGCGAGATTGTCCAGAAGGGTGGTGGTGTTACTGTTGTTGTTCTTTTCCAGATGGAAATTGAGGTCTCCCAGTAGAATGTATTCTTCCGAAGGGAGGGCGTGAGGGGAGATAAAGTCAGTGATGTCTTCGCTGAATTTTGTACGGGGTCCTGGTGGCCTGTAGAGGAGGGTGCCCCTAAGTGTTGTCTTGGGGTCGGTGTGGATCTGGAAGTGAAGGTGTTCGGCGATAGCGAGGTTGTCATCTGAGCTGGTTGAGACGCGGATGGTGTTCTTGTGGACGATGGCGATGCCTCCTCCTGTTTGGATGGGGCGGTCCTTACGGATGATCTTGTAGCCGTCCGGGATGGCTATGGTGATGCCTGGGGCTGAAGAGGCGTTCATCCAAGTTTCTGTTAGGAAGGCGACGTCTGGAGAAATGGTGTTGAGTAGATTCCAAAGGTCGATGGCGTGTTTGTGAACCGAGCGGGTGTTGAGAAGGATGCATTTTAGGTGGTTGGTGTTGGCTCTCTGTTTGGTGTTTGTGGGTTTGGTTTGGGATGTGACGCAGGTAAATTTGCAGGAGTGGCAGGTGAAGGGTCCATGGGTGAGTCCTGGTGCTGCTTGGGCGCAGTTGGTGTGTCGGCGGGGGTTAAGTGCAAAGAGGGAGGAGGTGTTGTATGTAATGCGGGGAGGATGGGTAAAGCGAGGACCAGGGGGTCTGGCTCTGGGCGCGGTCCAGGCGCGGATGGGCGTAGACGGGCTTACCTTTGGCGCACCTTCGGCGCGGCCGCAGCGCGTGGACGCTGCGCGTTGGGACATCTGTCTAACATGGAAAGTGGGGGGGCGGAGCGTGGGAGGGGCAGCAGCTGGGAGGCGGTAGCGGGGAGGAGGGGCGGGCCTGGGAACTGCAATACAAACAAAATGGAGGGTCAGAGTGAAAGTGAGGCAGGGGCAGCAGATGGACCAAAGCGCCTACTGTACAATCAAAGCGCCAGCAAGCACAGAGAGCCACAGCAAATGTCACGCTGCAATGCAGAGCGGAGCGAGCGGCGCCAAAGGCAAATCCAGGTCAGCTTAAACCTCTCAAAAACGAGCTACGATGCAAGGCATACACAGCGCAATTACATGAGACACACAGCGCTAATAACGATACCAAATGTGACCAGCAGCACCCACAGTGTGTGAGACCAGGGAGTGAGGGAGGGAACGACCATTCAGGAGCAAGTCCGGGCAGTCACTAGATGGGCTCTGTACTAACTTTCCTCTTCTAGATGCCCAGACCCCCGTCCCACAAATTTGGACAGACCACAGCCTGATCCCGTTTACCATCAAGACCACACGCCCTAAATACTCAATTAAATCTAGCCCACTTCCAGATAACCACGTCAATTGGAAAACGGTAGAAGAAATCTTCAAACTCAAGCCTACCATCGAGACCCAGACCCCTAGCCTGACGGGTAACGTTGAACAGGACTCCAAACTTTTCCATAATTGGATCCAACAAGAAATCAAATCACGCGCCCCTCCCAAACACTCTAGGACAACAGATAAAAAAGGCAAAATAAGCGCCCCCTGGTTCACGCCGGAATTAGCTAAAGCCCATCTACTCTGCAAGAAAGGGGAACGAAAATGGCGTAAAACGTACGACAGTACGGACAGAAACTCCTATGTCCAACTAAGGAAAAGCTACCACCTCATCATAAAAAGCGCCAAAAAAGATTTCTACATCAAAGCCATCAACGAGGCTAAGCAAAAACAGAAAACTCTGTTCGAAATTGTCAAAACCTTCACTCATCCCAAAGCCTTACAGCCTGAAATACCCCCCTCCCAAGAGCTCTGCGATCAAATAGCAGACTTCTTTGAAGAGAAAATCAACCTCATTCACAAAGATTTTCCCCCATATAAAGCCCCCCAATCCCCCATCTTCTCGGAACAAGCAGGGAATACAGCCGGAAACCTAAAATCATTTTCACAGGTCAGTCTAGCCCAAACCCGTGAAGTAATTCTAGCGTGCAAATCAGGTGCCCCCTCCGACTCCTGCCCTCCCAGAATTCTTCACCAACTGATCGAAGTTATTAATCCCATCATAAACAAAATAGTAAATACTGTCCCTAGAAAATGGAAACAAGGCACTGTGAAGCCTTTGATGAAAAAACCTAACAAATCCCCCTCAGACCTCACCAATCTCCGCCCAATTTCACTTCTCCCAATTCTGGGAAAAATTACGGAACAGATAGTCCACAAGGAACTCAAAAATTACCTGGAAACGAATAATATCCTCCACCCCCAACAATCAGGTTTTCGCCCCCCAGCACTCGACGGAAACAGCCTTGATTGAATTAACTGATTCCATAAAACTTCTACAGGACCAAAGAAAGAACGCTGTGCTGATTTTACTGGACCTAACAGCAGCATTCGATACCATCTCTCACGCTATACTCCTAGACAGGCTTAAGGAAATCGGCATTTCGACCTAGCACTGGACTGGATAACATCCTTCTTAACTGAAAGATCACAATCCATCACACTTGGTCCCATCAGCTCCGCAGAGAAAAAGATTCGATCCGGCGTCCCACAAGGCTCCATCCTAAGCCCCCTGCTTTTTAACGTCTACCTCATTCCCCTCATTTCTCTGATCGAAGCTTTCGGCATTACTGTTACGCCGATGACACCCAACTCATTGTTCCGTTGGATGATAACACAACACATGCCGAACAAAATCTTAAAAACTGCTTAAAATATGTCTTTCTGTGGATGGAAACTAACCACCTCAAGTGCAATACAAGCAAGACAGAAATCCTCCCTATGGGGAAAAATGTCAACTTCTGTCCTAATCTTTGGTGGCCAGAGGACTCCACTGCTCCCCCCTAGACCGTCACTACAGCAAGAAACCTTGGAGTTTTATTTGATACTGATCTATCCTTCGATCAGCACGCCAAGTATCTGGCAGGAAGCTGCTTCGGGATTATTAAATCCCTAAAAAAATTCTTTGACCTTCTACCAACGGAGGCCAGAAAGGCGGTAGGGGTCGCGCTAATCCTAGCGCGCCTTGACTACTGCAATGGTCTATTAGCAGGTGTGAAGAAAACCACACTCAAAAAACTGCAGAGCATCCAGCATTCTGCCGCCAGATTGGTGCTTAAACTCCCCAGGAGGTCTTCGGCTTCTACCGCTCTGAAAACCCTCCACTGGTTGCCTCTGCACAAAAGGATCTTTTTTAAGATCCTAATCATCGCCTTCAGGGCTTTTCACCACACTGGCCCCAAATACTTAATCAAACGCTATCCACACTATAACCCCCAGAGGACCCTGAGATCCTCCAACAACAACCTGCTAAAAATCGCCAAATTTAACTTAAAAACTAAAGGGGGTAAAACCCTGACCCATCTATCCTCCAGAGCATGGAACTCCATGCCGCACCATCTGAGGTCACAAACCAAAGAAACTCAGTTTAGAAAACAGCTAAAAACATGGATCTTCAGTCTCCCAGATGAATATGTTATGGCCGCCATCTAATTCTGCCTCACTAACTACATCTGATTTCACACTTTCCAGCCAGCGCCAGGATGCTCCTTCCGGAGCGATAGTTGCGCTCTACAAATACCCAATACAAATACAAATAAATGATTAGCACTAAACTTTGACAAATCTAACTGATAAAAAAATAATAAAAATGTAAATCCGTATTTGTAAAGTGCAAACTACTCACCCTTACAGGTCTCAAAGAGCTGGGGGCCTTTGTGGAAATTAAGTGAGCTATTGCCCAGAGTCACAAGGTGCTGAGCTGAGCTGTCGCTGGTGCCGGAGATCGAACCGTGAGCCCTGTGCTCCGAAGTCAGCTGCGCTGGCCGCTGCGCCACACCTCTCCACTGCTCACCCACTCTACCCCAAATTAAGTGCTGATGTTAACTACTTTAGCCTCTGTTTACCAAAGTAGGACCCACTGGACCCTCTGCACAGTGTACTTCAGTTTAGCGGACTATATATAGAGCCAGCTTACCACATTGGTGGATCAGCGGTGGGGTCTACAACTTTGCGTTTGCTGTTAGCACTCTGTCAATAAGTGACCACACAAAGGAATCCAAAAATTGCCTTAAACCAGTTTTATTTTCGATTTGTCTATTTTTCCAAAATTTTAAAAGTATCTGTTAGGCCATAGGTAATCTCCCTGAAAGTAGTTATTAAAAGTTGAAAATCTTACTTCAGTTAGGATGAAAGTAAAGTGTTAAGGTTTTTTACTTTACAAAAAGATTCCACCTTTAGTGAAATAATGGATAACCCAGAGAGGCAAGTTCAGGAGCCCGACCTGACACCTTACATGGAGTTGAGATTCTCCGAGCTATGGGCCTTCTGTAGAGGTTAAAGGTTATGGTGTTAAAACTGGCTCTCATGCTGCCAAAGATACACTTAGAAGGCATTTGGCAGAACATGAGTGAGATCTTCCAGTGAATGAAGATGAGTCCGCTGAGGCTCACACACCTGGAGAAGAAAATACTGAGGAGGGAACAGGGTCCCATTGCGCAGGAGAAGCTCCCTCAGAGAAGGAGGCTGCCTCAAGAAAGATTGGCCAAGAGGTTGAACTTAGAAGCACAACAGGAAAGAGCTCTTCAACATCATGAAGGAACTCTCCAACCCCAGCTCCAACACCAATGACATCCCACCTTCGCAAGACCTGTGCGACTCGCGGGCCACCTTCTTCGATCGCAAGATCGCAGACATCCACAACAGCTTCAATGGCACGGCCGCCCCAAAAGCCACTAAAACCTCCGCCCCCACGACCACCATCCGCACTGTCTGCCTGCTCTCCTTGACCAACATAAACAACAACGACACCATCCAGATCATGAACACCGTCCACTCTGGTTCTCCATCAGACCCTTGCCCACACCACATCTTCAGCAAAGCCAGCACTGCCATCGCACCTCATCTCCGGAAGGCCATCAACATTTCCTTTGAGACAGCTACCTTCCCGGAGAGCTAGAAGCACTCCGAGATCAACACCTTGCTCAAGAAAACCAAGGCGGACCCCCAAAGATCTCAAGAACTTCCGTCCCATCTCCATGCTCCCATTCCAGGTGAAGGTCATCGAGAAGACCGTCAACGTTACAACTGACCCGCTACCTTGAGCAGAACAACATCCTGGACCATTCCGAGTCTGGGTTCCGCAGCAACCACAGCACCGAGGCTGCCCTCATCGCTGCCACCGATGACATCAAGTCCCTGCTGGACAACGGAGAAATGGCGGCCCTCATCCTCCTCGACCTGTCAGCCGCCTTCGACACGGTCTTCCATCGCACACTACACACACGCCTCCACAACGCCGGGATCCAAGAGAAGGCCCTGGACTGGACCACCTCCTTCCTCTCTGGCAGAACCCAGAGCATCCGCCTCCCACCCTTCAGCTCCAAAGCCACCGAGATCATCTGTGGCGTACCCCAGGGCTCATCCCTCAGCCCAATGCTGTTCAACATCTACATGGCACCGCTCGCCCTCATCCTCCTGGACCTGTCAGCCGCCTTCGACACGGTCTGCCACCGCACACCACGCACACGCCTCCACAATGCCGGGATCCAAGAGAAGGCCCTGGACTGGACCACCTCCTTCCTCTCTGGCAGAACCCAGAGCATCCGCCTCCCACCCTTAAGCTCCAAAGCCACCGAGATCATCTGTGGCGTACCCCAGGGCTCTTCCCTCAGCCCAATGCTGTTCAACATCTACATGGCACCGCTCGCCCTCATCCTCCTGGACCTGTCAGCCGCCTTCGACACGGTCTGCCACCGCACACTACACACACGTCTCCACAACGCCGGGATCCAAGAGAAGGCCCTGGACTGGACCACCTCCTTCCTCTCTGGCAGAACCCAGAGCATCCGCCTCCCACCCTTAAGCTCCAAAGCCACCGAGATCATCTGTGGCGTACCCAAGGGATCATCCCTCAGCCCAACGCTGTTCAACATCTACATGGCACCGCTCACCCTCATCTCCCGACTGCACGACCTCAACATCATCTCCTATGCCAATTATACCCAGCTGATCCTCTCCCTCACCAAGGACTCCCACACCGCCAAAACCAACCTTCTCAAAGGACTAAAGGCCGTCGCCGAATGGATAAGGAACAGCTGGCTGAAGCTGAACTCAAACAAGACGGAGGTCCTCATGCTCGGATCCACCCCTTTGGCCTGGGACGACTCCTGGTGGCTGCCTGTTCTGGGATCCACTCCAACTCCCGCCGACCATGCACGCAACCTAGGGGTCATCCTTGACTCCACCCTCTCCATGACTAAGCAGGTCAACGCCGTTTCTTTCACCTGCTTCAACACCCTCCCCATGTTCCACAAGATCTACAAGTGGATCCCCACAGAAACGAGAAAAACGGTCACCCAGGCCCTTGTCAGCAGCAGTTTGGACTATGGGAATGCCCTCTATGCAGGAGCATCGGCCAAACTCCTGAAATGACTGCAAAGCATACAGAACGCCTCTGCATGCCTGATCCTCGACTTCCCTTACAGTAGCCACATCACACCCCACCTGAGAAACCTGCACTGGCTGCCCGTCAACAAGAGGATAACCTTCAAGCTCCTCACCCAGTCACACAAGGCACTCCACAACTAAGTACCAGCATACCTCAACAGATGACTCCACTTCTGCACCCCCACCCGCCAGCTCCGTTCTGCCGACCTCGATCTCGCCACAGTACCCCGCATATGAAGAGTGACCTCCGGCAGCAGATCATTCTCCCTTCTCGCTGCCAAGACGTGGAACACCCTCCTCATCCACCTACTGCAGAGCCAAGACCTTCTGACCTTCAGAAGACTCCTCAAGACCTGGCTTTTCGAGCAGTAGCAGCAATCTTCACCCCCAGCACTTTGAGTCCCTCACAGGTAAGTGCGCTTTATAAATGCCAAGATTGATTGATTGATTGATTGACTTCTGGACATAGAGAAACAGAGAAAAGTGATGGGTCCAGGACTTGTCTCTGGTGGTAGCAATATAATAATACCTAGCGAGACCCTAAACTCCCCAAAAGAGTTGTCACTAAGCATGCAGAGGGCGATGAAATTACCAAATGTTATACTGCTTTTGAGAGAGCCTGCATTAAGAGAAAGGTACCCAAAGTGCATCGGGGCTCTCTTGTGGGAACATTTCTCAGGTAAATGCAGGGACAGACTCCGACATTGATTGAGGAAGATGACCAGTTTAGGACCTCATGAAGGGTACACAAAGAGAACCGGGGCTCTCTCTTGCGGGTACGTTTCTAAGGTAAATGCTGGGATGGACTCCTGACATTGAATGGGGAGGATGCTGAGTCTTATGACCTCATGGATATAGAATTAGATTAATCGAGACTGAAAAAATACCACAGTCAGTACTGGGTGGATTTTGTGAACTTTTCAGTGAAAACACTAGGTGGTTGGTTAAAAGGTAACAATGTGCATGATTGTGATGGGCTTTAAAATTTGATTATAAAAGAACATATTTTAAGTAATTGTGGGTAGGAAAATGTGCATCAATACCTGGTGGACATGGGGCCTGTCTCTCCTCAAGAGTCGGGGAAGAAGGCTGATCTTGGGTAAGAACCAGAGTGTCTAAAACCAGACATGATGGGGGTGACCCAAAGAAGGAGGCCAAAAAGACCAGCCCCAGAAAAGAAAGTGGCTCACTCTGAAAAAGATAAAAGTAAGGAGTCCCCTATAGGCCCTCAAATACCTGTCAAGGAGGTTGAGCTCAGAGATACCTCACAAAACAAAAGAGGGTACCCGGGTAAACACAGGGATCCCAAGAAGACTTGGTGCATTAACTTTAACAAGACAGGGCACCTAGCCAATGACCCTTGATGTCCTAAAAACAAAGCCACTGATACACCTCCAGGGGTGGCTAGTGTACTGCCCCCTCTATCCTCACCTACACCACTACAGATCCAGACACAGCCGACTTCCAGTCCCCTCCCCATCCAGCTTCTTCACTTCCCCCCTCCATTGACATGCACACAGAAAGAGCTCTACGCAACGATCCCGACCACGATTCCCCCTTAAAGAGCACTAAAGATGCAAATACTCCTCCTGCACCCACAGTCCATCCATCTAATAAGGACATTCTCACTCCAGACCCCAGACTTGACATGATATTATCAGCCCTTCAGCAAGTCAAAACTGACATCCAAACCCTGCACGACCTGATTAGACAGCAATCCAAGCTCACACGCACTAAAAAGGAATACAAATCTTTCCCACACATCAAGAACTCTTGTCAGACCCAACATCTACTTGTAAGCTCCCAGGATCATGTGTCCCCACGTTGGTGCACAGTCCCTTACCCTAATGCCTTATCCCACCCAATCAGGATGAAAAACCCTTTATCTGCTAAAGAATAAGTGGCCCTACTTCGCTCTTACGAGCTTCTCACCTCCCACATAACTCTGAGCATCCAGTTAACTTACACACAGATTCCCTAATCCAATCTATCCCGATCAACACACACAGAGCCACTAGACACAACTCCAGAGGCATAGTTGAAAATAACCTTACGAGAATCCCCCTCACAATCGAACCCCCCATAGTATCCAACAAGACGCGGCTAAAATGTATTCTCCTAAACTGCAGGTCCGCTTCTAGACATGCATCCGATATAGCTGACCTGGTACTCACTAACAAACCAGACATTCTAATCCTGATGGAAACATGGCTAAATGAAGCATCTACTCCCATCATGGACATTCTGCTACCCCCTAACTATGACATCACCAGACAGACAGAACGGATAGGCCAGGTGGTGGGATAGCCTACATACACCAGATCAATCTATCAGCGACCGACTCCAATGCCCCGCTTTATCGTCCTGTGAACACCTCTGCTTAAACATTGCTAGCAATAACAAACAAATATGTACTTTACACACATTCTACCACCCTCCTGGAAATAACCTCACATTCATAGAACACCTCATGGGTATTCTAGAGTCAAATGACGGCCAACAAAATAAGCACATTTTCCTGGGGGACTTCAAACTTCACTGAGATGACCAGCACGACCCAGGAGTAAACAGCCTCAAAGCTGTCCTCTCAGACCTTAATCTTAACCAAATATGTAACAGCCCAACACACGACAAAGGCTCAACCCTCGAACTAGTAATTTCCAAAGTGGACTCCACACAGCTCGACTGGATCCTCCCTCGCGAATGGTCAGACCATCACGTCATTACATTACAAGTCATGGAATTGGTTAAACGACTTCCAACACAACCTCTGAGAACAAATATCTGGAAGAGAAACCTGAAAAACTTCGCGCCGACCTTCTAGAATCCTCCTATTCAAAATTACTATGTCCCCTGGAAGACCTAGCCGATGTCCAAGGGCTGACCAATCATTACTTTCAGTCCATGAACAACCTACTACACAAAATAGTCCCTCTCAACTGAAAATAACTACCACAAAAGACTCAAACCCTTGGTATGATGGTAGGCTAAATGAAGACAGACGCTCAATTTGAGTAATAGAATGACGTTGGAGATCAGCACCCCCAGTTGACCACCTCAAGCTACTAAGAACCACCAGAAACTCCTACTTTAGAAAGATCAGAAAATCTAAACTGACTTCTTCAGGATTCAACTAGACCAAGCCACGAACCCTACCAAAAAAACAATTCAATCTTATCAAAACTCAAACCAAGAGCGCACCCATTCTCCCTTATGCTATCCCTGACACTCTACTCAATTGTATTGAATTTGCCCCCTTCTTCACTTCAAAACCAGAATCCATAAAAACAGACCTACTCTAGAACCTCTTATCCCTCTCGGACATGCAACAGACCTCATCCCTGCCCCCTACAGGTTCCCAAGCTAACCACTCCACAAAATTCAACCTCAAAAACAACGCAACCTGGTCCTACTTCAACACTTACAGTGAAGATGCCATACTAAAGACGCTAACCGCTCTGAAACCTTCAAACCACTTCACAGACCTGCTTCCAGGCAACTACTTAAAAGACTTCATTCCTCTGTTACTTCCTCTCTCGACCAATATCATAAATGCCTCCCTCCTTCAAGGATCCATTTCAGACATCCTGAAAACAGGTCAGGTATCCCCTATCCTAAAGAAACCAACAGCTGACCCTTCGGATCTAGATAACTATTGTCTGATATCCAACATACCTTTGCTACCCAAACTCTGGGGAAAATGTGTTAACATGCAGCTGAACAGACACATCGAACAATTCAACCTACGTAACCAATTTCAATCAGTCTTCCGAGCATGTCACAGTACAGAATCAGCCATGACACACATAATTGACGACGCTCTAAAAATCCTGGACCAAAACGAAGCCTGTTTACTAATCTTACTCGACCTGTCATCAGCATTTGACACTGTCAAACTGGGCTAGCTTGCTAGAGCTCCTGAAACACAGAAAGGGATTGTCTGGAGCTGTATTTAACTGGTTTGCCTCCTTCCTCCAAAATAGATCTCAACGGTTGAAGGTCAATCAATTCCTGTCCAACCCCATGCCAGTCACGTTAGGAGGACCGCAAGACTCCTCCCTCTTACCCACTCTATTCAACCTTTTCATGGAGCCTCTAATCAAACTTCTCAGTCTCTCCAAGATTCACTTCCATATGTATGCCGACAACACCCAAATTTACTTCAAGATCCACTCACTTGTAGACATCAAATTGCTCAACACAACACTACAAAAAACCCAAAAATGGTTGGCCGAAAACCATTTGAAACTAAGGGCCAGATGTAGGTGGCTAAATACCGTCGGTAACGCCAAAATTCGGTACATTTCTGCATTACCGACCGGTATTTAGCTATTCCTAATGTAGGTAAGGAATCGGTAAATAAGAAATCAGTAAATATCGATTCTTTAATACCGATTCCTTATTGCTCTTGCATTTAAGGAATCTGTAATACCGATTCCTTAAATGCAATGTAGGAAGCACATTAAAGAGTGCGCTTGAGCCTTAAGAAATCGGTAATTACCACCAACTTCAAGTTGGTGGTATCTAACAATTTCCTTTAAAAAAACACGTTTTTGCTTTTTTAAAGTGCCATGTGGCACACATCCATGCCCTTAGGGCATGAATGTGTGCCACATGTGCACACATGCACATTTCAGGGGTGCAACAGGGTGTCCTTTGGACACCCTGGCACCCTTGAAATACCAATAACACTATGAAAGAGGGTCAAAGGGGAATATTTACCGACCTAGTACCCCAAATCCCTATTCGACATTACAAACTACAAAAAGGGGGATACTGGGTCCTGAGTGTGTGTTAGCACCAAAAAACTAAGGCGAAAGAGACCACATACTAAACATAGTGAGTCATATCTGGCTGAGAAATACCCATCCGACCACCCTTTATTGGCGGAGTATCGTCATGTGGGAGTTGGTACATGATCCTAGTACCGCCTTAACCATCGAACGACGGTGTGGGTCTGGATCTGTAGAGAGACTCTTGCCAAGATAATGCTCAAAAGAGTGGAAAGAGATGAAAATAAAGTGCAGTGCTCAAAGTGAAAAGTGAGACTAAAATTGACTACTTAAACAAAAAATATGTTTAATCAGGATTATTTAAGTGTCAAAATTAAAATTAAAACCACGCCCTGTAGTGGAAATAAATAACTACAAAGTGGCGCTGTGCAGGACGGTCAACATGTTTCAGCCAGTTGGAAAAATTATCCGGCTTTCTTCAGGACCCAATGATATAATAGCTACTGCAAATATACAAAGTGTAGTGAAAAAAGAAAGTTTAATACTTTACAAAAACTGCAGTCTCCCTGGACCTTGGAGCCCCAATGTATCCTGGAGAGCTAGCTTTCCTTTTCCTGTTTATAAAAAGAAAACTATCAGCATATATGTATGTATAATGTATATAGCCACCTCACACACAAAAGAAATTATAAGTGCACACACTGGCATAAGTAGTATTTACTTAGCCAAAACAGAAGAGTAATAAATCTCTATTTCAGGGAGGTATTAGCCTCCACTGAGATACTCACCCAGCGTTAGGTGGGGGAAGACCTCACCTCACCCGGCGACCTGCTTGGGAAAAATTGAGGCCCCGCTCTATTTTGCAATAAGAAAAGAGGGGAAAACATAATGTTAATCATATATTGTGCCCAGCTTACTGGCTTTGCATAAAAGACCTAATCTTAAAAACACTGGACAGCACGCTCTAAATCATAGACAGACCAATACAGCGCTGGAAAAAGAAGAAATAAATAAGGATACAAGAACGCAAACCTAAACTGAAAGACTGTTATTTACTGATTTGGAGTGCTCAGAAAGAATCTTTGTATAATGTATTTTATTATGTTGTTTATATGTTTGTTAAATATGATTTTTAATGTATGTTTGGAAATTAGTAATTTTGTTTACATTTTGCGTTTTAGTATCAGAGAAGGTTGTGGGTTTATAGGGGAATAGGGTGGGAAATATTTTAATAATAATTAATTAATTAATAATTTAAAAAAAATATTTGTAATTAATAATTAATTGGTAATTAATTATTATTAATTAGTTAATTGAATTAATTAGAGTTAATGTAGTAGTATTTACCATTGTTTGTTATTGTTAATTAATAATGAATTGGTAATTAATTATTATTAATTAGTTAATTAAAATAATTAGAGTTAATGTGCTAATATATTTAATTTTTTGTTATTGTTAATTAATAATTAATTGTTAATTAATTATTAGTTAATTGAGTTAATTAGAGTTAATGTGCTAATATATTTAATTGTGTGTTATTGTTCATTAATAATTAATTGTTAATTAAGTATTATTAATTTGTTAATTTAATTAATTAGTGTTAATGGCTAATATATTTTATTTTTGTTATTGTTAATTAATAATTAATTGGTGCTTCATTATTATTAATTAGTTAATTAAATTAATTATAGTTAATGTGCTAATATATATAAATTTTTGTTATTGTTAATTAATAATTAATTGGTAATTAATTATTATTAATTGATTAAATTATGTGATTTATTTATGTGTAGTGGGTTGTGTGTTTATAGGGGAATAGGGTCTTATATCATTAAATTTAATTAATTAAAGATATTGTATTTATTTATTGGTATTTATTGTTAATAAAATGGTAATTAATATGTGTTAATTAGTTAATTTATAATTTCATCAATTTAATATTAATTGTTATTAATTGATTAATTGATATTTATATTAATTGTGTTTTTTTGTATGTGTACTGTGTTGTGTTTTAACGGGGGAGTAGTGTGGGAAGTAATTTTTACCCCCATGCTATCCAACGCTTTCCCTACTGTTGCACCCTCTGTAGTGGGAATAGTAATTTTTTACCCTACGCTATCCAACACTTTCCCTACTGTTGCACCCTTTGGAGTGGCAATAGTAATTTTTACCCCTACGCTATTCAACGCTTTCCCTACTGTTGCACTTTCTGTAGTGGGAATAGTAATTTTTACCCCTACGCTATCCAACGCTTTCCCTACTGTTGCACCCTCTGGAGTGGGAATAGTAATTTTTACCCCTATGCTATCCAATGCTTTCCCTACTGTTGCACTCTCTGGAGTGGGAATAGTAATTTTTACTCCTACACTATCCAACGCTTTCCCTACTGTTGCATCCTCTTGCGTGGGAATAGTAATTTTTACCCCTACGCTATCCAACGCTTTCCTACTGTTGCACTCTCTGGAGTGGGAATAGTAATTTTTACCCCTACGCTATCCAACGCTTTCCCTACTGTTGCACCCTCTGGAGTGGGAATAGTAATTTTGACCCCTACGCTATCCAACGCTTTCTCTACTGTTGAACACTCTGGAGTGGGAATAGTAATTTTTACCCCTACGCTATCCTACGCTTTCCCTACTGTTGCACTCTCTGGAGTGGGAATAGTCAGTTCAGTTCAAAAGCTTTTATTCGATTTGTACATACAAATCATACAAGCAAAAACACAATTGAAATATTAAAATCACAAAATAATCTTTCCTAAAAAAGGGAAAAAGCTAAAGTGCAGCAAGTGGAAGGTATTCATGCCTCTATAGGTCAAACATATTCTTATAAAATACACGACGTTCTTACATGGACTAACTGGGAATCAGTAGAAATTACTTACTAGGCCTTTACTGGGAACTGTATATTAAAATTGTTAAATAATCATTCAATACTGTGGGGCACTGCATAAATACCTTAATACAGACATTGATATAAAAATCAAAGAAAAATAAAACATATGTATACAGACAGGGATAATAACATTAATTTCATCATGAATAAACCCTGGCAGCTGTATAGCACAAGTACAGACAGGTCAGTAAACAACATTAAAGTACAATACTTTTCCTGGCAGCTGTACATTTTAAAATAAAAGTAGCCAAGAAAAAACAAATCTCCTCGTTCACTAGTGAGGATAAAAATATCAATGCTGTTTGTGTGGTACAGATGTTATATTTGATAAAAATTGGTTTAAGGTATTTAAGCCTAAAATACTGATAAAATTTACAAAAAAGTAAAAAATGGCAACTACTCTGACGAGAAGTACCGTCACACGGACAAGGTGTGTTTGAACTAGTCTTTGTGTTTGGAAAAGCAACCAAGTGGTGTACAATACCCAATCTGACCCGTGTTAAAACATACTGGTGGGAAGGGCGGGTCACAAATACAAGATAGGATTGCAGTCCAGAAGCTAAATTTAGATCTTTGTAAAATTTCAAAGTAGCAAGATTTCCAACAGCTTTGTCTCGCTCAGCCTTACGAAAATTAAGGAACGTTATCTTAATTTCTTTTTTTGAAATGGATACAACCTTTTCCGGCTCATGGAACACATTAATGTTAAACAAAAGTAGATACCAATGATGGATGTATCTTAACCATAATACCCGTGAGGAGTGATCCAAACCTATACAGTCAAGGATAATATCCTGAGTGAATCGGGTCTCCGGCTTAGCCCAAATAGATCGCCACAATAAAAGTGGCCGAACTGCTGCTAAGTCAGAGATGTACTCGATCCCAACTTCGTCATGGATCAACTGTATGGAGGCGGAAGGGGGAACACATAATAGTCTCCTTAAGAACTTATTTTCCTCCTTCTGCAAGAGAATACCCTCACAGTGACCCCACACCCCTGCCCCATACAGAGCAGAGGAAACACAGCATACATTATATATGTTCGTCATATCATAGATACTTCGTGAGCCAAGTTTAGAGGCAAAACGAAAAATGCTACTAGTGGACCGTAACATTTTTATTTTTACAGCATCAAATTCCGCATTCCAGGACCCACTGTTACTATATGTAATTCCCAAATAACAAAAAGATTTAACAGAGGTCAGCTTTTCCTTATCTAGGAAGAAAGTATGTTTTACCTGCTTGGCTGCCTGACCACATGACATTACGTATGTCTTAGTTTTATTCACACGAAGCTGCCTAGCTTGTATAAACTGCGTGAAATTATCAATAAGGCGCTGTAGGCCCAACTGTGTTCGAGATAAAAGAACAGCGTCATCCGCATAAAGTAACAGCGGAACAGGTTTACCACCAATCAGGGGGGCATCTGCTAAAATGTTGGTCAAGGATCGGTCTACACCATTAATAAAAAGGGAAAATAAAAGCGGGGCTAAAACACAACCCTGACGAATGCCCCGAGACACTTTAAAGAACGGGGTACATTCGCCAAGGGTGCCATAGCGGACTTTACATGAAAGTTTTTCGTATAGTCTGGCTAAAAAATACACTATTTCCCTTGGTGCCCCTGCATCAAGCAGAACCTCCCAAAGAATACTATGGTTAACCAAATCAAAAGCACTGCTCAAATCAGCAAAACATAAAAAGAGGTTGCCACTTTTAGCCACAGTATATTTACTGATTAAAAGGTCCAGATTTACGCATTGGTCCAGTGTACCCAGGCCTTTGCGGAAACCGTATTGGACTTTAGTTAAGATGTTAAAATCAGTTGCCCAGTCTTCTAGCCTCTTCAGTAAAATCCTGCTCATCACCTTTACAGAGGCATCCAGTAATGAAATTGGGCGATAATTAGAGGCCTCTGACTTATCGCCCTTCTTATGTAAAGGGATGATGATCGAATGACCCCAGGTAGAAGGGAATTCATTTTCAGCCGCACAATTAAAAATCCTTGTCAAAATGGGAGCCCATAACGCTGTTTCATCTTTATATAAATCCAGCGGGACCCCATCGGGGCCAGGTGCCTTGCCTCCTTTACTTAAAGAAATTGCTTCCTGACATTCTTCCAATGTTATAGCCAACGAAAGGGGCAACCATGGGTTTATATCTGGTGGTGGTAACTCAGAAGTTGGCCCTTCAGGGTTAAATATTTTAGAAAAATGATTAACCCAGTCGCTACATGCCACATATGAGGTCAGTCCCTTTCTCTACTGTTGCACACTCTGGAGTGGGAATAGTCATTTTTACCCCTACGCTATCCAACGCTTTCCCTACTGTTGCACCCTCTGGAGTGGGAATAGTAATTTTGACCCCTACGCTATCCAACGCTTTCTCTACTGTTGAACACTCTAGAGTGGGAATAGTAATTTTTACCCCTACGCTAGCCAACGCTTTCCCTACTGTTGCACTCTCTGGAGTGGGAATAGTAATTTTTACCCCTACGCTATCCAACACTTGCCGTACTGTTGCACTCTCTGGAGTGGGAATACTATTTTTTACCCCTACGCTATCCAACGCTTTCCCTACTGTTGCACTCTCTGGAGTGGGAATAGTAATTTTTTACCCCTACGCTATCCAACGCTTTCCCTACTTTTGCACCCTCTGGAGTGGGAATAGTAATTTTTACCCCTACGCTATCCAACGCTTTCCCTACTGTTGCACTATCTGGAGTGGGAATAGTAATTTTTACTCCTACGCTATCCAACGCTTTCCCTACTGTTGCATCCTCTGGAGTGGGAATAGTAATTTTTACCCCTACGCTATCCAACGCTTTCTTACTGTGGCACACTCTGGAGTGGGAATAGTATTTTTTACCCCTACGCTATCGAACGCTTTCCCTACTGTTGCACTCTCTGCAGTGGGAATAGTAATTTTTACCCCTACGCTATCCAACGCTTTCCCTACTGTTGCACCCTCTGGAGTGGGAATAGTAATTTTTACCCCTACGCTATCCACCGCTTTCCCTACTGTTGCACCCTCCGGAGTGGGAATAGTAATTTTTACCCCTACGCTATCCACCGCTTTCCCTACTGTTGCACCCTCTGGAGTGAGAATAGTAATTTTTAGCCCTACGCTATCCAACGCTTTCCCTACTGTTGCACCCTCTGGAGTGGGAATAGTCATTTTTACCCCTACGCTGTCCAACGCTTTCCCTACAGTTGCACCCTCTGGAGTGGGAATAGTAATTTTTACCCTTACGGTATCCAAGGTTTTCCCTACTGTTGCACCCTCTGGAGTGTGAATAGTAATTTTTACCCCTACGCTATCCAACGCTTTTCCTACTGTTGCAATATGTATTGTAAGTATATATATTAATTTATATGTAGAGTTTTTAATTTATTTTAAATGTATACGTATTAGTTATTATTTTTTAAATATGCTTTAATGTTTTTATTTAATATTTGAAAAATGATATGTATTTTACTTTTTTTTTTACATTATTATTAATACATTTTAAAAAACGATATTTTTAAATTCGATATTTTTGCACTACAATATTTTTTCCCCGATATTTTTGTACTTACCTTTATGAAGATATAACTCCGATATTTTTGATGTCGATATTTTTGTATGTAGATATTCTGTCTGTCAATATTATGTCATAAATTCCTCCCCACTGTCCAGACCCTCTCCTGGAGGGTCCCCTGGATCTTTCCAACCCTCTCCTGTGCGTACAAAAAGGCTTACCGAGCTGTAGGACCCTAGATTCTACTTGGACGAGATTCTGAACCAGAAACCACTGAACTTTGACCATCTGGACACTCTGGACTTTGCTCGACTTCGTTTGGGCCAGACTTCATCTCCCTCTCAGTCTGAAGCATCGTCTGTGCCCGTGCACCATACAGGCTCCGTGTAAGACCTGTGGAGCATCAAGGACAACCAAAGACATCTCCCTTGGAGTGGAGCAGTCACTCCCCTGCATCCACAGGTACCACATCACAATTTACCGGTCTGCTGTTCCTGAGCTCCTACAGACTCCGAAGGCTCCTGCAACACAGGAGGTGGGTTATCAAGTCCCTCAAGGTCTGAGCTGCACTCTCACCTAGTTTGAGTCAGAATCCCTCGTGGGGGCTGCAGTACCTGTACCCCTGTGCACCGCATATTTTTTGCAAGTGTATATGCTTATTGGCATTCCCAAAACAAGTGCACTGGGCTCTGAGTAGCCCCGACCTCTGGCACCATTTCCACCAAACAACTTCGGCCTCCTTGCACTGGGTGATCTGTGGGCTTTGTAAATCTGCTCGAGGTTCCCTCAAGACTCATGTGCCTCTGGCCTGTGGGATCTCTTGAGGGTCAACATTGCTTTTCTTGGGCTCCCCTGGTTGCTCCAGGCTTATCCCTACTCCCCTGTGTTTGGTGAGTCTCTTGGATCTTGCTGGTTCCAACCATAATCTTCATTGACCAACATCTTGGGTTGCCGCTGCCAAGGCTTGTTTGGACATCAACCCCTCAGAACTTAACATCCTTCGTGGAACAGCTCGCATCCGGCTCCTGGTCATCCTCGATGTCTCTGGTACCATTGGCTGCAGAGTCAAGAACTCTCTCACCGCACCTGAAGCATGCGGCATCGGTGGACACTCCTCTACCGAACCCCTGGACACTCCTGAGAGACCCTGACTCTGCCCCTCTGCTTTCAAGTACTCTTCATCGCAAATTCACATTTGGATTCCAACGGACACTTCGTTGAAGTCCTCCAATAATTTCGACGGTGGTTTCTGACACAACTTCAGCCCTATGTATCCGGCTTCGCTGGGATAGGTAAACTGGTACTACAGTATCCATGGGTGGGGTGGTTCTTCAACCTCCTATGAGCCAAAGGGTTTCCTCGTAATCCACTGAGAAGGGTCCTTAAACTTTAAACCTGCAACAGCGTCTCTCCCATAGAACTGTACGGCGCACGCAGCCGTGTTCCCACACTGCACCTGTCCTCGGTGGGGTCCCTACTTACTCACCACTGTCTTGACTCGAGTCGTGGTTCTTATACCACTATTTTAGTATATGGTTTGGTCTCCCCCTGGAGTCCACTCTGTATTAGTGATACTTACGATTGTTTCTGTGCTACAGTATTGTGTGCTTTGTGTTTATCTGTGTCTAGCAGATACTGTGAGGTATTTAGAGTGTATTCTAATGAGAAATACATATTTTTATAACTACTGTGTGGTTCTCCTTTCATTTAACTAATACAATAAGGTTGCATTCTGGTAAAACAAGCTGCCTAACATTCCTTCAAGACTAAGCCTGAAGCCTCCTCTCCACAGCTACCACTTGCATAGCTTTGTAAGGTTATCTTTGACCTCTTAAATCACCATAAGGGTTGTTTGGACTGGTGCAAGGTGCCCACTTTTAATTAGAGGACAGCATATGCCAGGCCAACTTCTCACATTGGTGTGCAGCGGTTGGGATTCAAGCCTGCATTGTTTTACCATATACATCTTTGTATTGATTAACTGAAAACCACTAAGTACTGGGTACATATAATACTAGCTTAGAATAAATAAGTTCTACTAATCTTAGGGTTGGGTAAGTCAAGGGTTTCGTACACCCTTTCTCCAACCTCAGAGAGTTTAGTTCCCACTAGGTTAGGTAGGTGCAGCACCTCACCACACTTGACATGTCTACTAAATGAGATGCCAGTGGCTCTCTGCCATCTAGATACCGTGAGCTTACATTTAAAGAATTGAAAGCCCTGTGTGCCTCTAGAAAGCTGAAGACAGGCAGAAGCGCCAACACTCAACGTCTAATATAGAGGTTCCTGTTAGATGACATTAGGAAGACCCCCAGGGTCAGATGAACAGGAGAGAATGGGTGGGAGAGGGAATGAAGATAGGTCAGGAGGTGACACCATTTATGACCTAGACTCAAACCCTGGCAGGGAGGAACAAGATGGTTCCTACCTGGACAGCTCAGATCTTCAGGGAGATGATGGAGAAGGCCAAGAAGGCCCCCTCTTCACCCCACCTGGAAGAGGGCAGAGTTTACAAAGGAGATCCAGATCTCCCTCTGCAGAGTCTAATCAGACAGGACAGTCTGTACAGACCTCAGTATCTAGGAAGAGGGACCACTCTTACGACAGGGTGTACCCATTTCTGGAACTTGAGAAAGCTAAGCTCAGGCTCAGGCAACAGCAATTGGCCCAGGACAAAAAGTCCCTAGAAGTCCACAGAGCTAGAAGAAAGTTGGGACTAGAGTCCCTGGTGGCAGCAGCAGTGTCCCGTGAATGAAGTAACATTCCTTTGATAATAGGAACCTGAGCAAGATTGTCCCTCCCTACCATGTTGGGGGTGACATCCAAAATTGATAACTGCTTTAGAGAACGTCTGTAAAGTTCAGAGGGTCCCTCAAGAGCAGTGGGAAGCTATCTCGTGGCTCTCCTTTCCTGACAAAGGTAGAGATAAGCTCCCCTAAGCACAAGTACAGGTGGTGGTACAGGGAACAAGGTATTAGTAGGGTTAACCTTGGGGTCTGAGATGAGTTCTGGTCTAGTCATAACTCCAGCTCAGGCTGTGCCTGTGAGTGATACAGCATGGATCTTACCATTTTATTTGTCAGTCCCGGTAACCTGGACAAATACAGACAACAGCCTTCGATCAATGGTAAGAAGGCCATTGCACCCAGGGACATGGGTGCAAGTGTCACTATGGTGACAGAGAATCTTGTGGGCCCTGACCAGATTACACTTGGAGAAATGTGCCAATGCTTACAATGTCAGGACTGATCATTCCTTGGCAGTTGTTAATTTCAGCTGTGGAGGGGTAAATGGCGCTAAGAAAGGTGTGATTAGCTCTGACCTTCCAGTGGTGTGTTTGTTGGGCAATGCTTTGGAAACTCCAGATGGCTAAAACAGAACAGGCCATGGGTACTGGAAAAATGGACCAAGGGCCTTCCAAGAGAAGGAACAGGAGGGGTAAGGCTGTGTCTTCCACCCAGACTCAGTGTGAGGATAAATCTCTTGAGGAAGATGATCGCAGTCCCTGTGAAGGAACCGTCTCCGATGAACTGGAACCTGATCAGGTTGAGTTCTTGGGGACAGGGGGCCCTTCCAGGACAGACGTGAGTTTGAAGCGACAAACCTGCCTCTCTCTTGAACCCCCAGACAGCAAGCTGCTGTTAAGGCTGCTGGGAGTGTCAGTGGATCTCACAAGATCCATTGGAATGAGGGACTCCTATACTCAGAGGGTAGAGACCCCAAGCCTGGTGCCACCAGGAGATGGTCATATCGTTGAAGTTTAGGGACTTCCTTCTCACCCTATGTTATGTTATGTTATGTTATTTTTATTTGTAAAGCGCGTAGCTGCCACAGCCAAGCGGCGTCCCAGCGCTATGGTGGACAGTACAACACAACACAGTGGAGGACCATACCAGAAACAGAATACTATTAGACCAAGGAGAAGAGAAATGTCTTCACGGCTTTCCTGAAAGGCAGCAGGTCGGGAATGGAACGAATGTTAAAAGGGAGTGAGTTCCAAAGTTTTGCTGCCAGAACACCAAAAGAACGGCCGCCAATTCTGGCTTTTTTAAAGCGAGGAATCTTAGCCAGGAATTGTCCAGTAGAGCGTAATGCTCTGGCCGGGGTGTAATAGGAGATAGCTTGAACAAAAATGGGGGGCGAGGCAACCTTTAGGATCTTGAACACCAAGCACAAGGCTTTGAACTTAATCCTCTGCCCAACGGGCAGCCAATGTAGATCGGAGAGGGTACGCCTAGCAGAGCAAAATTTAGGCAAGCCGATCAACATTCTGGCTGCCGCGTTCTGCACGCGTTGAAGCAGAGTCAGTTCAGCTTGGTTGACACCTAGGAGAAGGGAGCTGGCATAGCCCAATCTGGACAAAATCACAGCTTGGAGAATGAGTTGCCTAGTAGAGGCATCAAAAAACTTAAAAATAGGTCTAAGGCTCTGAAGAGCCCCCTAGCACATGACATCCCCTTAGCAGGACACCTAGGCCAAAGAAAGACTTGGGGCAGACAGGCTTGACCCTCGCTTTTACTGGCCTCACATGATAAAAGACACGAAGGTGTTTTGTCACTCCTGTACCACCTGTCAAACCAGTGGTAAGTCAGGTGGTACCACAAAGACACCCTCAGACCAATACCTGTGGTAGGGGTTCACTTTAAGAGGGTTGGGATTGATATAATTGGTCCCATGAACCCTCCAACTGGATCTGGACACTGTTATATTCTAGTGGTGGTAGACACTAGGTATCCAGAAGCTATACCCCTTAGAACCACCACAGCTCCTGTGGTAGCCAGGACCCTCCTGGGAATTTTTTTCAGAGTGGGTATCTCTAAGGTCTTAACTGACGAGGTACAAACTTCATGTTAAGTTATATCTCTGCAATGTGGAAGGAGTGTAGAGTGAACTACAAGTTCACCACAACCTATCGCCCCCAATGCAATGGGTTAGGTGAAAGGTTCAACAAAACCCTCAAGGGAATGATCATTGGCCTCCCAGAAAAGCTTAGGTGAAAATGGGATGTCCTGTTGCCCTGCCTTCTCTGTGCCTACAGAGAGGTTCCACAAAAGGGGTTGGCTACAGCATTTTTGAACTTTTGTTTGGGCATCCAGTTAGTGGTCACTTGTGTTTGGTGAAGAAGGGATGGAAGTTATTTCTCAAAACTCCCAAACAAGACATAGTGGACTATGTACTTGATCTCCGCTCCAGGATGGCTGAGTACATGAAGAAGGCATCCAAAAACCTTGAGGTAAGAGGTAGAACAGCACAGCGGATGCGGTGCAGCATTGGTAAGAGGTAGCACAACACAGTGGATGTGGTGCAGGCATCAGTAAGAAGTAATACCACACTGTGGATGTGATGTAGCATCTGTAAGAGGTAGCACCACACTTTGGATGTGATGCAGTGCCTGTAAGAGGTAGCACCGCACTGTGGATGCGATGCAGCATCTGTAAGAGGTAGCACCACACTGTGGATGCGATGAAGCATCTGTAAGAGGTAGCACAGCACGGTGGATGATGTGCAGCATCTGTAAGAGGTAGCAGCGCACGGTAGTTGCTATGTGTTGTACATAAAGAAGTTCTTGAGTCATGGTATATATTTCATGTAGCTTTATTCATGGATAGTTACAGGTCCAGTTCTTAGGATGATAAATAAGAGACCCCACCAGGAGTGACCACCTTGTCACTCAGCCTGCCTCCAACTGCCAGTAGGCTCAGGCAAAACACCCAACATTCTATGATGTCACCAGGTAATCACAGTGACATCAAGAGAGCAACAAGGTTCAGGCACAACATATCTCCTTTCTTTAGGGAAAAGAACAAACTGATACATACTAATAACTTTGTTAAATTTACAACTAAACTATGGCGCCAAATAAGAAGATACAAACATGTAAGAAGCTATAAGAAAGAAAAAGAAGCGGAAGAACAAGGAAGACACCAAGAAGACACCAACGCACACCACCACCCTCTTCCTAATAAAGGTCGAAAGCAAGAAACATACAGGAAGTTATGAAAATTACACAAGAGAGAAAGAATACCAGACGTCTCCGGCACCTTAAGTATAGTGAGAAAGAGTCTGCCAAAACACAAGTGAACCAGCACGAAGAGTAACGGCAAGAGTCTAAACACCAAAATACAGAAAATTAGGAAGTTCAAGAAGAAATTGAATAATACATTTAGTCACACTTAATGACAGTAAAAAGATATAAACTCACTCGTCAATTACTCAACACTAAATGCAAATACCGTAACACGTAAACGACCTGCAGGAATTACACGTGTAGAATTTATATGAAAAGGATGTAATAATCTTACATACACATCATATTGGGAACGTTCTCACCCTTAAAGTATAAATAGGGATACACCTACCCTTCATAAATATCATGTCAAGGGATACACTCACCCTAGAACAAGTTGCTGGGATACGCTCACCCAGGAATGCAACTGTAACGTAACGGGGTTTACAAGAAATACTTAACCCGTGAATTTCATGCACTACAATGTAATGGGGATTACAAGAAATACTTAAACCCGTGAAAATTGAATATATCATAACCATAAGTGTTATCACTATAAAGGCTTGCATAGAAATCTGTGTATCATGTGAACAAATCATGTGCACTAACTTAAAATGCATGAATATGAATACTATAAATAAGATGCAAGTCGTAAAGCAATGCTGAATAAAGTCAAATTATAACCTGAAACTTATAATAATATGTAAACTTTTGAAAAATATTTGACTCTACATGACTAAATATCAAAGCATAGAGATAACATAAATGATGTTAATGTTAAATAGTTAATCACAGAAATAGCATGTAGAGAACAAAAGAATAAATTAAAATAAAAAAACGTAGTCACCGTAGTCTCTCCTTGTGAAGAACAAAAGAATAAATTAAAATAAAAAAACGTAGTCACCGTAGTCTCTGCCAATGGAGTACAGATACGATGATATATAAAATTGAATTATGGTGAAAAAGCCTTGAAGAGTGAAATCGTGTTAATCAGTTCAATTAAATATTGTCTCCTCTTTGACTATTGTGAAAAAATAGCACAGTTAAAACAGGTTACTCCTTGAAGCCATAGTCTCAATTAGGTTTGACGAAGTGTATAAAACCACTTCAAAACGAAAATGAAGGAAAATAAAAGTTCCACTAACTTCCAGTAGATGGCAGAGTGATACTAGTCTTTAATGTAGACACTCGGTAAAATTTCTTTCAATCCGCACTTCACACTCGAGGAAACACTTAAAATATATGGCACAAGTGTTCTCAATTTCGTTGCGCTTCCGTCGCCATCCTCGTCGCCAAAATGTTGTACATAAAGAAGTTCTTGAGTCATGGTATATATTTCATGTAGCTTTATTCATGGATAGTTACAGGTCCAGTTCTTATGATGATAAATAAGAGACCCCACCAGGAGTGACCACCTTGTCACTCAGCCTGCCTCCAACTGCCAGTAGGCTCAGGCAAAACACCCAACATTCTATGATGTCACCAGGTAATCACAGTGACATCAAGAGAGCAACAAGGTTCAGGCACAACACTATGCATCATCGGTAAGAGGTAGCACCATACGCTGCGTGCTGTGCAGCCTTTATAAGAGATAACAATGCACGGAGGGTGCTGCACAGCACAAGTAAGAGGTAGTAATGCACAATGGATTCTGTGCCGCATTGGTAAGAGCTAGCACTGCACGGTGGGTGCTCTGCAGCATTTGTAAGAGGTAGCACTGTATTGGGGATGCTGTGCAGCATGTGTAGGAGGTAGCGCCGCACTCCGCATGTGGTGCAGCATCGAGCATAGATAGCACAGCATGGTGGATGTGGTGCAGCATCGATAAGAGGTAGCACTGCTCTCTGGGTGCTGTGCCGCATCGGTACGAGGTAGCACCGCACTCTGGGTGCTCTGCAGCATCGTTAAGTTGTAGTAATGCACTGTGGAAGGGTTGAGGTAGCACTGTATAGTGGATGCTGTGCAGCATAGGTAGGAGGTGGTGTCAAACCCATCCATCACAAAGGCGAGTCCTACTCCACGCTCTGCCTCTCAGCTCTCTCCCTTAGGACCCTCCGTCGAACAGTGGCAGCAAAGGGGTCTGTCAAGCTGTAGCGAAATGTGATGATGTTTGCAGACTCCCCTCTCTTGGTTTTCCTGAGATGTGTATTATCTGCAAGCACAGCCGCAGCCTCTTGGGGTGTCGGAGCTGCGGTGGTGTAGGACTCCTTCTCTGTAGGTGTTAACCACTGCTCATGGAGTACCACCATCTCCTCAGACCCTCAAAGGCCTTCATGAGCCTCCTCTTAGGCTGCCTGGGGTGTCTGGGTTTTTATTCTGACGTTTGGTGTTTGGCTGTGAGTTACAGAGAAAAGACAGGTAAAGTACAGTGTGTGGGGGGTACACCACCCAGAGGCACGAGGACACCGGGAGATCAGGGCGGCAGAGAATTTACATATGTTCTGGCATGCAGGATTCCCCAAAGTACTGTAGCACCAGGGGGGGTGGGGGGAGTGCTGCAACGTCACTATCTTCAGCCTTTAAGTTGAGGTTTTACGTAAATATTGCTCAGGTCTTTGAGTCTGAATCTAGATCTGACTTTGAATTCCATAGTGTGACACAATAACTGGAGCAGTCACTTCAAGACACTCTTGGTAAAGTCCTCCTAATCAAAGGCCTTTACTGCAATCACAAGTCCAGGACCTCTCTGCAGCGTTCGACACAGTATGCCACCGCACACTGATACAGCGCCTCAGCAACACCGTAATCCAAGAGAAGGCACTGGAGTGGATCATCTCGTTCCTTGCATGAAGAACCCAAAGAGTCCGCCTCCCCCGTTCCTATCCACAGCCACCGAAGTCATCTGTGGCGTACCCCAAGGATCCTCGCTCAGCCCCACCCTCTTCAACGTCTACATGAGCCCCCTCGCAGCCATCGCACGCCAACACAACCTGAACATCATTTCCTACGCCGATGACACCCAGCTGATCCTCTCCCTTACCAACGACCCCTTCACCACCAGAGCCAGCCTACACGAAGGAATGAAAGACGTCGCCGAGTGGATGAAGAACAGCCGCCTGAAACTGAACTCAGACAAGACGGATGTCCTCATCCTGGGTTCAACCCCCTCCGCCTGAGACGACTCCTGGTGGCCCCCTGCCCTGGGCACCCCCCCCAAGCCGACGGACCACGCACAAAACCTGGGTTTCATCCTGGACTCCTCCCTCTCGATGGCCAAACAAGTCAACGCTGTCTCGTCATCCTGTTTCAACACCCTGCGCATGCTCCGAAAGATCTTCCGATGGATCCCCACCGAAACCAGGAAGACGGTCACACAGGCACTCGTCACCAGCCGTCTGGACTACAGGAACACCCTCTATGCTGGAACTACAGCCAAACTACAGAAAAGACTCCAGTGCATACAGAACGCCTCCGCACGACTCATCCTGGACATCCCCCGCCACAACCACATCTCCCCCCACTTGAGAGACCTGCACTGGCTCCCCATCAGCAAAAGAATCACGTTCAGACTCCTCACCCATGCATACAAGGCTCTCCACGACCTGGGCCCAAGTACCTCAACCACTGCCTCACTTTCTACACGCCCAGCCGCCAGCTGTGATCGACCAGCCTCGCCCTACCCACCGTCCCACGCATCCGCAGAGCCACTGCCGGAGGAAGATCCTTCTCCTACCTGGCGGCCAAGACATGGAACTCCCTCCCCATCCACCTACAGCTGACCCAGGGCCATCTCTCCTTCAGGAAGCAACTCAAGACCTGGCTTTTCAAGCAGTAACGGACCCCTCCCCTCCCAGCGCCTTGAGACCCTAGAGGGTGAGTAGCGCGCTTTATAAATCTGTTTGATTGATTGATTGATAAGATGCAGTAATCTATAGATAGGGTTTGCAGTTAGCTGTGGATAAAGCCTATCACATTTTACCCCAGGTACTTGAGAAATAGTGTTTGGTACTTCAGATATTAAATGAGCTCTACCTAAGATAATTGAATTGGCTCAGGAATTTGGGGGGTTTTCGGGATATAAATTAAATGTCTCGAAAACCCAGCTGATTCACTCGGTAGAGGGGCGTCCTAATGATTTGTTTTTTTCTTCTGATGCCTCTTATCTTGGTATTACAATTTCCGCAAAAATAGACGACATAGTACGGCTTAATGTTGATCCTATATTAAAGCCAGCTAATAGAACTTTTGAGAGACTAAATAATCTACACCTTTCTCTACATGGCCGTACTAACGTATTAAATATGTTAATATTCCCAAAATTTTTATATTTGTTTCGGACGATACCCCTGCTTTTTCCTTCTGATTTTTTTGGTAAAATAGATAGAATGACTTCTACATTCCTTTGGGGCTATCGTAGGTCTAGAAGAGCTTTGAACTGGTGTACTCTTCCAAGAACTAGAGGAGGCTGGGGAATACCGAATTTTCTGTTGTATTATTGGGCGGCGTTATTGAGATATATGGGGATTTTAATCTTTCAAGACGTTAACTTGGGAGAATCGATTAGCCCTTCAATCTATGAAATAGTTTTAGAGAAGGAGGCGAGACAATGTCTTGTAAGAATAATTGAGCTCAGCTACTACTACAAAAAAAGTTTTTTAAAATTATAATAACTGCCTTTCAAATATGGAAGCAAAAAAAGATTTAGTTTCTGTTTTGATTTGAAATACTACACACCTTTAGCTAATTGTCGGATTCTACCCGAGATTTTTAGAGATCAAGTGATGAAGCGATGGCACTCTGTTGGAGTTCGTATATTAGGAGATCTATATCAGGGGGACCAGGTTGCTTCTTATTCTTATTTGCAGCATAAACATAATTTTGCTCGATTGGATTTTTTCAAATATCTTCAAATAAAAAGTTTTCTGGATTCTCAAGGTCTTTTAGACCAACCTTTGATGATAAAATTGATATACTTGAAGCTAGTATAAGGGATAACCAAATCGGTTCTGTGTACCAGGTGATGGTAAAAAGGCTTCAAGATGATCTATGTATATTTGAAAATAAATGGCAAAGGAAATTAGAAATGGAAAAAATAGATTTATCTAGAGCAATTGAATTGTCTATTAATATCTTGTTTAATGGTTCATTTAAAAGTCAACACTTCATGTCCATTTTTGACTTATACTACACCCCTGCCAAACTTGCTAAATGGAAATTGAAAGGTGTGGATAGATGTAGCCGATGCGGTTGTATTGCTGCTGACTCTATTCACATGTTTTTTATCTGCCCCAAACAGTCTCAATTCATTATGGATGTTCAAACTTTTTTAAACACTAGTGTGGGGGTACATGTAGAAATTTCCGCAGAACTGGTAATTCTTGGACTTCAGTCAGACCAAGTTGGAATTAGGTCAATGGCAGAAGAGGATTTTTATTTATCTGTATGTCGGTATATCGATCCTGCATTACTTCCCGGTGGTTAGATCCTGATCCACCATTTTTTTATAACTGGCAATCGAGATTATTATCTATATTATTATCTTATTATCTATATATCAATTGGAGATGGCGGTTTATAAATTGAAGGGTCTAAAAAAGAAAACACGTGGTCGAAATGTTTGGGCTCCCATATCAAAATGGATCGGATTTCTCTTATGCTTTTTCTTTTTTTTATGTTAGTGATAGATTCCCTTACGAGCTTACAATGACGTTAATTTTCTGTGTTACTGTTTATAATGAATGCCCTTTGCTTTTTTTTTTAAATAGAGATTTATTTCTTGAATAACTTTCTGCTGACATGAAATCAATAAAAAAAAAATGTTTAAAGAGAAATATTGTTTGGAACGTACCATTCTGCTTCATTACATGGGGTTGGTCCAGGACTCCGGATTTGGACTCTGGCACCCACACTTCACAAGCCTTCCCCAAAACATAAACAGAACAAATACAGTAATTTTTAATGTCTTAAGAAACACACAGTTCAGTACCTCAGTGTCCGAAGTTTGCAGTTTGAATGTTTTAGGCCTTCACACAACTTCTTCACTTCAGTGTCTCCCAGATTATTGTCGCACAGGCTGAGCTCTGTGAGAAATGTGTTTGTTTCTAGGGCAGAGGCGAGGGCTTTGCAGCATGAACCGGTGAGGGAGCAGTCATCCAACCTGCAGGAGAGAAGAGACATGGAGAGGAGTAAACCAGAGCACAGAAGGGATGTAAAAATTAGAGTTCTATCTTATTTCTCTTCTGTCCTTGACATACTGCCCTCTAGTGACACATCCCCACAACATAACATCCAGCAGACCCTATTTATATCGGAATCACATGACGGGAATTATCGGACCAGCAGAAGCAGAACTAAATGTAGATATTGTAGTAACCAAGGGGACACGAGAAGTCTTTAGCTGGTTAATTTATTGGCTACATTCATAACAGAGCCAGTGCGACTTGCTCTGTCAACAGCTCACAGCAGAAGTTATGTTCATGTTGCTAAGATACATACATTCTAACACTCTACATCATCATAGAACTATATGACTAAGAACTTTAAAGGTATACCACATACAATTGATGCAGGTATATCACAATATATTTTCTTCTCCTCTAAAAAAAAAAACGAAGTAAAAGGAAAATGTAGTAACCACAGAGGCAGTGGTTAATGAATAAAAGTTCTTTATTCATAAAAGTACAGCTACACAAGTGTACAGCAACCCCCAGCTTCATCAACTGACAATTCTCTCAGAATCTCCAGTGATGTCATACCATGGCATCACTGGGTTCTACAATGGGAGAATGAAATCTTCACACATCCCCCCCCTAACAAAGAATTGCAATAAAAAATAAATGCTTATGCATGTTAAAATCAATAATAAGAACTGAATATACCCAACAACAATAACATAAGCTCAATAATAAATGTCTTTTACATTTGCATCAATTGCTCAACAGAGTTAGGAACATCCACTTTGCATAGATTACCCATACTCCACATCTTTCCATCATACAGAGTTACTACTGAGCTCAACACCTTTATCACTCTTTGAGGTCTGGAAAACTTGCTCTTACCTTTTCTCACAAATCTAATTTTCTTTGTAACCACCCAATCACCAATAATGATTCTAACATCCTTCACTCCTTTCCTTCTGTCATAATCTTCTTTGTTCCTTTCTTGAGACTCCTTAACTCTTTCTGCTATTAATTCTAGATCCACCCAGACTTGATCTTTCTTTTGCAACCACACAGGAGATTCGTTGGTTGCTGGTTCTCTTCCTTTTAAAGCCACAAAAGGTGATACACCAATAATCGTATGAGGAGTCACCATGTGAGCCCAAATCATCTTGTCTAGTTCCTCTCTCCACTTTACACTATTACTCAAACACAATTGAATGTTGTCCACTATGATGTGATTAACTCGCTCAACTAATCCACTAGCTTGTGGGCTGAACAACGCCACTCTTTCATGCTTTATACCCAATCCCGTAAGAAATCTAGACATCATACTCGAAACCAATTGTACTCCATTGTCCGTAACCAGACACTTTGGCACCCCTTCTTCTAAAAATGCACTCTTCAAAAACTCAATCACTACTTCTGATGTAATATGTTCTACTGGTTTCACCAAAAACCATGTACTGTGGTAATCAACTAATACAAATATAAATCTGCTTCTCACACCCAATCTTTCAATTGGCCCTAGAAAATCCAACGCTAATTTTTCCCAGGGTCGATTGGGAATATCTACACAACCCAGTGGTGGTTGCCGGATTACCCTAGACTTGTCGCTATTACTGCACGCTTGACAATCCTTTACTACTTATTCTACCTCTCTATCCATTTCCGGCCACCAGAAATTCTGTCTCAATCTTCTTTTGCACATGCTTCTCCCTAAGTGTCCCTCGTATACAAGTTTGATTAATTTACTTCTTAACGTCTTTGGTGGGACTACACGATTGCATCTCAAGACTTTATCTGTATGAATACTTAACTGGTCTTTGACTTTTAAATATTTATTTAATTCCTCATTCAAGCTCATCACATCTCCCCAACCATCACGTATGACGTCCTTGAGCTCAGAGTATTCCTTATCACAGCTCAAGGCTTCATTCCACTCTTCTTGTTTCAAGGCTAAATCTATTTCATTGACAATACATGGAGATTCCACCTCATATACCAAAGAAAAATTCTCTTCTTCCTCCACAATTGGCATCCGCGACAAGCAATCAGCTATAATATTTTTGTGACCTCTAACAAAATCAATTGAAAAGTTGTACTCCATTACTGACATCAACCATCTAGAAATTCTTGGAGTAGCATTTCCTTCAATACCCCTTCCACCTTTGAAGATGTGCACTAAGGGCTTATGATTGGTTCTCAAAACAAAAGGCAGTCCCCATAAATAAAATCTAAAATGATTTATCCCCCAACAACAACCCAAAGCTTCCTTCTCAACGGTTGAGTAAGACCTCTCTGCTCCCAGTAGGCGTTGTGACGCAAACCCAATCACACTTTCTCCTTCAGCTTGATCCAGCGTCCCTATAGAAATTCTGTCTCATCAAAGCTACCCAACACCACGATACTCACCATTTATCATAAACTCTCACAAGGCCCATAAGATACCGAGACAGATATTGGGCAACTGAATCATGTGACCTAATTAATCAGAACCTATTCACAAACTATTTACACATTAATTACAACTGCAGTTTTTCACCATTATAACCATGGAAATATAATGGAAACATTTAATTAAGTCACTTAGGTCAATGAATCAAATTATGGTAACTAGACCATGAATAAACAAGACCAGCTTGTCATTTCAAAATCTAATTTATTTATTTTATTTATTCAAAGCAAAGAGCATTTTAAATTGAATTTCTTTATTTAGCAAACAAAAGCATCATTTTTTAAGTTAGGCTTATTAGACTGACATTTCAAAGCAGTTCAGTTTGCATGGATTAAAGCAATAATAAGTTTCATTCCCTAAATCTTAATTCCCTAACTAACTCACTTCACAGGAGGGAAAATGTAAAGTCCATAAACCCTATTATCCTTACGTGAGCAAGAAGTCCAACGGCATGTCAAATCTCTCGGGAATCGGAAAGTGAGGAGCGATCTCCTGTCATGGGGCCAGTTTTTATACCTTTCTAACTTACTAATTTTTGCTAAATGTATTTCTTTCACAGTCATTCAGTGTTTTGATTGGCTGACAGCCGTCAGTCCATTTGAAATCATATTTTTTCAATCCAAAAGTCGTGCCTTTCTAAAACGCCTTTGTCCTTTATCCACAGGCGACATTAGCTTCCGAGGATTTTGCAACATCTTATTAAATAACAGTTCGCTGCTTCCTCAATTTGGCTGTTCTGCCGTTTCCTGTCCTTGAAGTTAACCAACCCAGAGCACATCTTGCACAGTTGCATTTATTTATTTTTCAGATGAATTGTCTTTGTGGTAAAACTTTCCACTTTCACTGTGCGCGGCTCGTCACGACAGGATTCCAAACACCTCCAAAAACGCTAGGCCTCAGGCCTTTTTCTCGAGCTAGTATTCAAACAAACACAAAACATTAATTAATTTGAGTAAAGAAAATCATTCTGTTACCCACCCCCTTTGCTAATGTTAACCCACTAGTTTAAGTTATCTAGCTTTAAGCACATCTAAGCAGCATTTTTATTTACCATCTTCTTTTAGGCCAACAGGATTCTCCACGAGCCTTTGCCACATAAAAGACACAACATGGACAAAAAGCACATGTAATAAGCACATGCCATTAAATAAACAGCCGCATTTAATATTGACACAAAAGCTATAGACAAGGGTAGTTTATTATTTTTCAACAAACTTGCAGAAGCAACATAGAGCATATAATGTTAAACCCGTGTGTCATGTGTCATGTATGCGATTTTAATCTAGATTGATTAATACATATCATGCATAAACTCATTAGTACAATTAATTATTATGGGAGTTTAACTTCACGAGTTGAAATATAATTTATTTCTGAAACTCGCTTCATCAACTACCGCATCTGGTGATTTCAAAATCACCAAACAACACCCAAAATTTTACCAAATTTTAACTTTTGTAGACATCATGTTTTGAACACCCTTTGTGTTAGTTTTTTTAAACTTTAGACTCAGCAGTTTGTCTAGGACTCTCATATTGTGCTCTCTGAAACTCTTCCAATTCTATTTCCTTCTCCTGCACCTTTCTGAGTTTATAAATCCTTCTCTTTTCCCTCACATACTTCTTTCTCTTGTGAATCATGCAACTAATTTTTAACAAAAGTGTCGCTATGACAATGATTATTACAGGATAAAGTATTTTGCCAATGATTGAACTGCCAATCTCTCGAAATCAATTTCCAATTGCTGCAAATCTCTTGCTCAGTCGTTCTGAAAAATTGTCATCGTCTAAAGGTTCTATTTCCGAATGGAATTCAGTGATATTTCTGATAAGCATCTTTATATTCTGGCTCTTATCTTGGATATAGGTGCAGCAATGCTGGACATGTAAAATCCCACAAACTCCTCCTTCTTTTGCTAGCAGAATGTCTAAAGCAAGACGGTTCTGCATTATCCTGCTTCTCATGGCAACAATTTCTGTGTCAACTAATTGGAATCCACTTGCAGTGTCTGTGGACAATCTATCTACTATTGTGGATACTTTTTTGATTTTGATTGCATTCAGGGTTATTCCTACCATAGGAATTATTGCACCAAATATGTCACCCATTATTTCTGAGAAACTCTCTCTTTTGTATCTGTTCAGGTGTTTGCCAATTTCAATTGAACCCTCTGCATTTCTATCTACATGAAAAATCTTTGGGAAAACGAAACCAAGATAGCACGTCCCATACCAATGGTCAGGGAGACTAAAGTAAGCTTTGTTCCCACAAACAAAATAAATTCCAGGAAATATTGGATCTTTGCCACCTTTAAATTCCCATCCCCCTGTGATACGATAAGTATCCTCACATTGACTTGCACCCACAAAGAAATGATCATACAGAGTATTGTCTCTTCTAATGCAAAATTTACCACTAACAGGTTCATCTATGTGAATAGCAGCGTTCTCATTTCTAGCATTGAGCTTTTCATCCTCCACTTGCCAAAACTTTGATTTGGTTTGTTTCAGCATCTCATTCCTTTTGTAAATCGCCCTTCTCTCCTCAACCAAATTTAGGAAAGATTTTTCTTCAGCTCTCATTTTGCAAGTTAGATTGTTTTTGAAAGCATATTCATAGGTTAATTCACTAGTCACTATAAAGAATTCCCTCATCTGTTTAGCAGGTCTTACTTTGTTCAAGCTATTTACAACTTTTAGGTTTGCAAAAAGTTTGTCATAATCTGAGTAATAGTACTCCAGACGACCTGTTTGATAAAACAAGCTAGCTATAACACTGCACGTAATACCATAAGTAATGGATAGCATGTTATAAGTTACCCCCTCTGAAACAGAAGCAGGAAGCTTCACACAGACATAACAGTCCTTGACATCCATAACTTTTACATATTCTGTAAGGAGTCTTGAAAAGGAATTGCTAGAAAAATCACCAGCTGATCTATCTTGGTGGATCTCTGGTTTGTGCTCAATAATTCCTTTAGTTTTGCCATCATGTTTAACTTGTTTAGTCTCAGCTTTACTTGTCATGTTAGCTTTGTACATCTCTTTGTCAATTCCAAATGGGAAAATGACAGCCAAAATCAACCAAACCAAAATTATTAGAATCACACAAATAGAAGACATTTTGCAACACCTTCTTAAAATAGCACACCTCGAATTGTCAGTATTAGGCATCCTTTTTTTTTTTTTACAAGAGCCTCTTACTAAATCAAAAACTAAAAACAAAAATTTTAAAAATACTTTATATATACCTCCCCTTTTTAATTTTTTTTTTTTTAGAATTTAGTAACCCTCTAACAGCTTTTCTTCGACCTTGTGTCTTACATCAATGTGTTTTTCCCAGCTAACACAATTTCTTCGACCTTGTGTCACCTAACACAATTTCTTCAGCCTTATGCCAAAAATAAACCTCAACCTGAAAAGAAAACAACTTCAATCATTGTCACTGGTTTCTTCAAAATCCTCCTGACCACTACTGCTAATCTCCACTACAGGTGGGATTGTAATTTAAATCCACTCAGGGGACTTGCACTTTTGATTTGGCTTTCACACCCTTTTTGTTCTATTACTAATCACTTCTATTTTCTTTCCTACTTGATTTTTCTTATCAGAGTCACCTTTCTGACTTGATATCTCATTATTTTGCTCTTTTGACTTATTCACTAATTTGAATTTTAAGCTCTCTTTTGGCCAATTATATCCTTTTCTTAAGAATTTCTTCTTTGGCTCTGTTTCGTTACATTCAGCTCTCCAAGCCCTTTTTCTGAATTTTCTTATTTCATAATCTTCATCACTCTCATCAGTTTCAGTTTCTGAGACTTCAAATTTATATCTAGGATCTTCTTTACTCTGCAGTTTCACTCCGTTAGGAACATCATCCTTATAGCTGCTACTCGGTAATTCGTCTTCTTCTTCTGGAATTACTTCTAACTTCCCAGTTTCAGAATTCTTGTTCCTGCTTTCAGAGCTTTCAGTCTGCTTTTCAATACTCTCCTGATCTTGATTATCTTTTGGCTCAGACTCTTTTTCTGCTTCCTTTTCTAGCAGATTTTCATCATTGTCTGAATCTAGAATCACAATCTCTAGATCTCTTTCATTCAATCTTTCATCCACATCTGAATTTTCCAGATGTCGACCTTCCTGTCGATCTTCAGAATCTGGATTTTCTTCAGGTTCTTCTTCAGAGTCTGAATCAGTTGTGGTGTCACTATCCTCATCAGGATTATCAGGAGGTGGTACATGAATGGTGTGACTCGCGTGAACCCACCTTTTTAAAGCTTTGCATTTAACTGCATTTGTTGTGATTAATATCACCTGTCTTGCTTTTTGCCACCTGGGTACTAGACAATTTCTTCTCCGGTGTACTTTTGTTCTCACCCAATCTCCTGGTAACAGATCATGAGTTTGTTCCTTTTCTTTTGAAATCACATCAGTTCCCACCTGATGGAATACTGAAGTCACTACATCAGAAAAATTCTTGCAATACTCTATAATTGCACTTTCATTTATACTTAATAGCTTATTTACTGGTACAAATGCTTGTCTCATGACTCTGCCCATAAGGATTTCATGAGGGCTTAGACCTGTCTTTTTATCTGGTGTACTTCTCAAAGACATCAGAACAAGTTGAAGTGCATCTGTCCACTTCATTCCTGTAGCTAGACACATTTTGGCAATTCTATTTTTTATTGTGCCATTAATTTGTTCAACAACACCTGATGCTTCTGGTCTGTATGCACAGTATAGCTTTTGTTTTATGTTCAGGGCTTCACAAATCAATTGTAACAATCTGTTTTCAAAATGTGTGCCACGATCACTTTCAACCGTAACTGGAAATCCATACCTAGGTAAGATTTCTCTCAAAAGCAATTTTGCCACAGTAACTGAGTCATTGTGACGAGTTGGGAACGCTTCCACCCATCTTGAAAACAGACAGACAATCACTAAGACATATGTTAACCTGTTGTGGGGTGGCATGTCAATGAAATCCATTTGCAACCTAGTAAAAGGACCACCCTCCCGTCCTATGGTTCCCATGCTCACAACTGTTTTTCTGTTTGGATTCATTTGTTGGCAGGTCAAGCATCTTTGGCAAAGTGATTCTGCAATAATCCTAAATTTGGGGTTAAACCATGTCTGTCTAAATAACCTAATCATAGAATCTCTTCCTAAATGTCCTGGACCATGGTATATCCATGCCATGTCAGCAATCATGCAATTTGGCATTACTGGTCTGTCATCTTTGTAAACCCAAACCCCATCTTCTTCTCGCTGTCTGCAACCTGCTTTTAGCCATGTGTCTTTTTCTTCATCATCTGCCTCATCTTGTAGATCTTTTACTCCTTGCCATGTCTCAACTACAGATGTTAGCATAAGTGAGTTTAAAACATGACTATTGTCTTTTTCCCGATGAATTGAAAAATTGTTTTTCGCACAGTATTTAGCAATCTCATCAGCAAAGGAATTACCCTTGGTAATATAGTCTTCGCACTTTTTGTGAGATGCACATTTCACAACAGCAATTTTTTCTGGTAACTGAATGCCGTCAATCAATCTTTTGACCAATTTTGCATTCCTGATTGGTGTTCCCGCAGAAGTCAAATAACCTCTTTGAGACCAAAGCTGACCATAGTCATGGACTACGCCATGTCCATACTGACTATCTGTCACTATGGTAATCTTTTTTCCTTTTGCTCTTTCACATGCACGAATCAAAGCAATTAATTCTGCCACTTGAGCTGAACGAATTCCTTCAAGAGGAGAACCTTCAACTACTTCTGCAACTGTACAGACAGAATATGCTGCTCTTAGAGTGCCCTCGTCTGTTCTTAGACAGGAGCCATCAACAAAGTAAACAAAATCTGATTCTGGCAAAGGTACATCTTTTATGTCTTTCCTGGGTTTAGTGCAGTAATCTAAAACATCCAAGCACTCGTGGTCAAAGTCAGTCTCATTTTTGATTTCAGTAATATTCACCGTCAGGCAATAATGTGGAAGGATTTAAATTCACACATCTTGCTATCGAAACATTATCTGATCCCAGAATTGTCTTTTCATATTCGGTCAACCTGTTACTTGTCAAATGTTGAGTCTTGCTTCTGGTAAGAAGGATTTCAACTGAATGAGGTACATATACTTTTACAGGAAACCCCATTATGATTCCTTCACTCTGTTCAAGACTTACACTTGTTGCAGCCACTGCTTTTAAGCAACCTGGCAATGCCTTTGCAACAGGATCAAGAACAGCTGAGAAGTAAGCAAATTGCTTTCTCAGTTTTCCATGTCTCTGAATCAGAACTGATAATGCACATCCTTCCCTTTCACTGCAATACAGCTCAAATTATTTGTTGTAATCTGGCATTCCCAATGCTGGAGCTTCACACAGACTTCTTTTTAACTGCTCAAAAGCCTCTAAGTCAGTTTTTGTTAGGGTAATCTGGTCTTTTATATCTGCTTTTGTCAGTCTCTGCAGTGGTTTCGCAATTACTGAAAACCCACTAATCCATTGATGACAATAACCTACCATTCCTAGAAACATTCTGACCTGACTCTGTGTTGTTGGAGGTTGGATTGCTCGGATCATTTTAATTCTCTCAACTGTCACTTGTCTAATTCCTTTTGCAATTCTGTGACCAAGATATTTTACTTCTTGTTTGCAATACTGTAATTTTGCAGGTGAGACTTTATGTCCCTCATCTGCCAAACGATTCAAAAGAGTAATGGTATCTGTTACACAATTTTCTCGTGTTTTTGCAGCCACGAGAAGGTCGTCAATGTATTGAACCAATGTTGACTTGCCAGGGAAATCTAGATCTTCCAAAGATTTCTTTAACAACTGATTAAAAATAGATGGACTTTCAGTATTCCCCTGTGGGATACGACACCATGCTAGAAGGCGATCCTGGAACCTGAACGCACAAAAGTGTTGGCTCTCTGGATGCAGTGGAACTGTAAAGAAAGCATTACACAGGTCTATTACCGTGTACCATTCTGCATCATGTGGAATTTGATATAGATTCACTGATGGGTTTGGTACAACTTGGCAACATGGAACAACTATCTGATTAATTTTTCTCAGGTCCTGAACAATCCTATATGTTCTGTTTGGCTTTTTGATCCCCATAATCGGTGAATTACATGGGCTGCTCTCAATTTCTTTTAAAACACCTTGTTTTATGAATTTCTCAATCACAGGAATAACACCCTCAATAGTTTCAGCTTTCATTTTATACTGAGGAATATTTGGAAAATCTACTCCTTGTTTTACAGTGATTTTTACTGGGTCCACGTTTCATTAAACCCATTTCGTCTCCAGTTAAATCCCAAATTTTAGCATTGACTGTCTCTTTCAGTTCTTCAGGTAAATTATTTTTGTCAAAAGCAGGAAATAATTTACTTTCTTCTGCTTCAACCATCAACATTGTTAATTTGTAATGGCCATCTTCTTCCAGAGTTTGAAGCTAAATACCTTCCGGTGAGCAATATATTTTGCAATTCATTTTGCACAAAATGTCCCTCCCTTACAGGTTTACAGGACTGCTGTTACAGACTACAAATCTATGTTTGTCTTTGAATTTTCCAATCTCGACTTTAACTGGTTCTGTTAAATCTGTTTTAATCTGTTGATTTGCTACGCCAACTGCTTGGATAGACTCACCAGAGAGAGGAAGGTTTTCTATTTCCACTGATCTAACAGTAGAACGGGTAGCACCAGTGTCCACAAGAAAAGTGATTTCTACATCATTCACTTTTCCATTTACAAATGGACCTGCCTGATCTACCTCAAGAGTGGCTCCAAGCACACACTCTTCCTCCTCTCTCAGGCACCGTCATGAGTAATCTTCAGAATCATTCCCTTCATTTTCTTTTAACCAAAATTGTTGAGAAGCATTTGACACATTCACCCTTGACAAACCATTTACCTGTTCACTTCAGCAGAATCCTGTTTCAGGACTGTATCTCTGCCCATTCACACAGTTTGGAAGTGGTGGTTGTGGAATTTGACTCTGCTGATTCACTACCTGTTGCTGTAGCTGTCGCTGCTGACTTATTTCGTTTAACTGTCGCTGTAGCTGTTGCTGCTGATTTATCTCACTCTGCATCTGTGGATTTAATGATGCATTTTTTAAATTTCTGGGCGGATTTTTACACTCACGCTTCCAGTGTCCAATTTCGCCGCAATTAAAACATGGGAGCTTCTGTTTGAGCTCTTCAATATTCACATTACATTTTGGTTTATCAATAAAGTTACCCTTAAATTTGCCTTGATTTTTACCTGTGCCCACATTGCCTTTTCCTTAACACCTTAAGTGCTGCGCCTATACCAATGGCCGACGGCACCACTACCTCGGGAGTGCTGCCGTGGGCCGTTGGACGTTCCAACTGCACGTGCGCAATGGAACGTTCAGCACTGGAGCTGGACGTTCCAAAGCAGCTAAGGTGTTAAGCTTCTTTTGCTTCGCGTCTATCTCATCACTGCAGTATTTTGCTTTCCTCAGGATATCATCAACTGAAAGTGATTGCCAACCTACAATCCCATTTCTAATCATCTCACCAATTTCAGGTCTCAGGCAATAAACAAACCTGTATATGAAGTGGCTCATGTCCTTTTTACTTAATTATTTATAACCACTGTATTGTTTAAATACCAGTAGTAACCTTTCATAAAATGAATGTACTGATTCTTTTGGTTCATGATTTGTTTTGTCAATTTTAATCCAATCTACTTCTTTTGGGGCAATTTTGTTTTTCAACCAAACAATTACTTTTTTATATAAATCCATGACAATCGGTGATGGAGCACCTGTTATTTTGTCTCGACCTGGTTCTTCTTTGGGCCAACTCACAGAAATTTTACATTCTGTCTAAAGATCTGATGGGACAACAATGTCAAAGAATCCATCAAGATCAATCCACAGAACTTTTGAAACCTTGTTAAATCTGTCCACCTGACGATACCATTCTACTGGCTTTTCTCTCAGGCGAGGAAAATCATTTGTGAACAATAGAATGTCCTGTCTTGTCCAGGGGACATGCACATATCCTCCGCCAGCTATTTCTCTCATTGGAAACTCAGTAGCTATTTCTCCTTTGTCTCTCTTGTCTTGCTCTCTCTTCTTTGCCCATTTCACTCTCCATTTGCCTAATTCGCCTAATCTTTTTAGAAACACAATTAATTCTTTTACATGAGTTATCCTTCCTGTGGTATTCAAACTTTCAATGTCTTTTTCAGAAAGATCCACTCTGTAATGTTTCTGCAAATGTTTCTGTCTACTCAAATCAATTTCTAATTCAGCAGCCATTTCCTCTAGGAGCGTATTGCGCTCAGTAGGCTTCCTGAAGAGGGTGGTGAATAATTCCTCCTCATGACACTTGATGGTGACATCTAGATAATAATTATCCATTTACACTCAAGGCGATTCAAGATTGTCTGTTGGTTTCCTCCTCTGGTATTAGGCAAAAGCTGGTCCACCACTTGCCATTGTAGATCGTTTTCTGAATGTCCTTTTTCAACGTAGTCATCGACATCTAGATAATTATTATCTAGATGTCACCATCAAGTGTCATGAGGAGGAATTATACACCACCCTCTTCAGGAAGCCTACTGAGCGCAATACGCTCCTAGAATACCACAGTTCGCACCCTAGGGCCCTACGGGATGGCCTTCCCTACGGCCAATTCCTTAGAATCAGGCGTAATTGCAAATTCAAACAAGATTTTTTCCTAGAGGCAGAAACTCTATGTTCAAAACTGATGAACAGAGGTTACCCCAGAAAACTGGTGAGAAGATCTATGAAGCGAGCTTGGTACGCCCATAGAGAACATCTTCTACAACCAAAAAAGAGAGAAGCATTAAAAAGAATAACCTGTGTGAAAACCTTTGGCACAATCAGTAATAAACCATGCAAAGCGATTAAGAAACATTGGCCTGTACTGTCCCCCCTGGAACTTAATACAGGACTGCCCCTTTTCTCATTCAAAAGAGGCCGTAACTTAAAAGATCATTTAGTACGAGCAGCCACCATCGCCAAAAAAAACACAACAATAGAGACATGTCTAAATCTACCTCCTATTGTAGGGCACCACAAATGCAACAACTGCACTGCATGCGAATTCACGATAAATACTAAGGTGTTTGAATATGAGAACTGTAAACACACATTAAAAACTTTCACTAATTGTAACTCTAAGAATGTTATATACTGTGTCAAATGCCCCTGCCAACAACTGTATATTGGCCAAACTACCCAACAGATAAAAACTAGGATTTCGCAACACAGGAGCAGAATTCGCTGCAAAGTTTTATCTGCACCCTTGGTGGAACACTACGTTGAAAAAGGACATTCAGAAAACGAGCTACAATGGCAAGTGGTGGACCAGCTTTTGCCTAATACCAGAGGAGGAAACCAACAGACAATCTTGAATCGCCTTGAGTGTAAATGGATTTTTCTTTGCAAAAGTATTGAGAAAGGACTCAACACTCTGGATGAGTGGAATAGCTATGGCTGACTACAGACTTTTATTCTTATGAGTATGGAACACAAATGTTTTTTATAACGCGAAGCTCCTATAATTCAAAATGTATAGCATTTTATGTTATGGGCAACCGCAATCACCCATGTATACTCTGCAAGTATTTCCCCACTGAGCAGGCGCGTAAAAGACACTGTACCCTCAGGCATGCACGTTGGCTACTCGAATCAGGGTGACGCTAGCAACAACGAGTCAGCGCATGCGTTAAAAACATAACCAGGAAGTAACTGCTGCAGCGCTCGCATACGCCGTAGCACTGAAGCAGAGGTAGTCGCGCCACGGACCGCGGCGATCAAGTAAGTGAATACGCCCTCCAGATTGGTATCCCTTGCCTACGCACTACGTTTGGCATATGATGGGACCATTAATCTACAGCTAAAATGCCTCCCGCTTTTTGTCTCTTGCAGTTCCCGCCGGAACGTAGGACACCAAATGATACCGGGTATTGTAAAACTTCCTTCTAAACCCAGACAGGATCAGCATGTACAAACTGAATTCGTAATTGTAATCCTTACCCCTCAATTGTTTACAGATAAATAAACCCGCTCCCATTGAATATCCCTACCTCTGCAATACGAGTAAATGGACCATTACTGGTAACGTTTTTTACCCTTTTAATTGCTTTAACTTAACCCAGTTAAAAAAGTGTTAAAACAGGCCAAAAACCCTGAATTTTTCTCACTTTCAGACTCTGAAGAACCCCCTTTCTTGAGCTAGAACTAGCCTAGAAATATGAATAACTAATATTTCTTGGCAAAATAAAACCTAAGTAAGTTTCATAAAATACAGCCCACTACAGCCACAAGTATTGCATATTTGAATATATGTTATATTAATTTTTTCTGATCCTCCTGCTTTATACAGTTGGACCGTATACCTCAAAGTATCAACATTTTGACCGTTAAGTCAGATAATACATCTATCACAACGTGCAAAGTAAGCCATTTTGCTTAATACAAAAAAAGCGCGTAAAATAAACTCCCACCAAAAGCTTTCCTTTAATAAAAATAAAAGCGCGCTACATTCACGGTTGGCCCTATTTCTATATGTATAGAAATGTGCATGAATTATATGCCACTGGGAGCACCCTTCACTTCATTGTTCGAAGCTATGTTTTTGTAAGGCTATAGTAGTAAAATTCTAATTTAATCGTTTCAGGAAAGCTCACGTCCTGATGATGATCTAAAGTCATGTTAGATCGAAACGCCGTCGACCCTTGCAAGGAAAACTCCCCTTCCCTACTGTATATATTTTTTTCGGGGAATACCCTTGCTTGTGACACCTTGTATATAGCTTTTTAATTTTTCACTCAGTCACTATAAGCACTTTTGTCACATGTGTGAGCACCTGAAACAATCGAAAAAACTTAACTGTGTAAGCATTAATAAAGTCCTTTGTTTGTAACCTTACAAAACTGTCTCCCAAGTCTAACTTATCTACCAGAAATAATTTCTCTTACCTGGACCTTTTTAGGCCATCTAGAAATAATTGTTTCAACCAGGACCTTATTAGGCCACCCATGACCATTGTTCTTTTTAACCATACATTGACCCCAGGTTTTGACTAAAGGGGTACCCTTGTTTCCCATAACTGATCATTTGACAAGCTTCGATTAAAACTTAAATCTGGCATTGTTTTCTCTCAGTGCATTTCTGAATAAAATGTTTCAGTCACTTTCTGAATTTCCGCATTTAATGGGACAGTCAGAGCTGAGTGTCTATTTTCAATTTGGTCAAAAACTGGTACAACAGGACCGATTTTTACTGGTATTGTCACTGCTTCCATGCCTTTAGTTAATTGCTGTATTAATTCCTCTTTTGCTCTTAAATATTCTGAAATTTCTGGTATATCCCTAAGTCTCTCTGTCCTCATTATATTTCTTGGGAATTTGTTTCTCTGTTCTGGAATCTCAGGATAATTTCTGTTTTCACCTGGTGTACTAGAATTACTTCTTGTCCCTACTCTTTCAGGTAATTTTAAAAATCTGGGTGAATTTTCATCAATTTCTCTGGGAGGTGCACTTGGAGAAATTCCTGAAGAAATTCTCAGAGTAAACTGTGAATCTGGTTGATAGGGTGGCGGGTCGCGTTTTGTTGTATAAATTTCTTCTAAAACCGCATCATCTAATTCTTCATCAATATTATTTTTCTTTTGGCATTCTTTTGACCTAGTGTTTCAGTAATCATCACTCTTACTGGGTACAAACCATCGCACATGTCTGCTTTTCTGCAACGTCGTACTCTATCTTCATGAGTTTCCCTATTAATATCTAATTTAGGACCTCTTGTTATACCTCTGGTTTCTCGCTCAAGTTCATACATTTCAATCTCCCATCAAACTAAAGCTTCAAATTGAGTAGGTCTAGGTTTTGGCACAAGAGCCATCATTCTTTCTCTCAGGTTTTTCAAAACTTTAATATTAAATGACCCATCTTCCGGCCATGTTAATACACCATCATCTTTGGTATATTGCATCCAATTATCAAACCAAAGGCAAGTATGATAACCATATTCACCTTCCATATATGCTGCGGGTGTTTTGTACTTGTGAAGCAATTTTCCACCACGCGTTTCAATTTTCTTGTCGGGGCTAAATATATTTTTCAATTTCTGAAACCATGAAGGCTTCTTTTCCTCTTTTCCGTACCAATAACTCATGTTTTAAAACTATGCCGCTTAATTTAGAAAAGATTGTAAGTATTTCTTGTTGTTCCGCTACTCTAGCCAATCTGTGCACGAAACTCACCAACAAGCCAATCAGGTTAAGCCACGTCACTACCTTGCTCAACCAATGAAAGTACTGTTTTCAGAATAGACCAATCAGCTATCAGCTCGTTTCAGTCACGTGAACCAATCAGTGCGCCTGCTCTGACGTATGCTAACCAATCACAGTGCGAACCTTGTGACGTATACTGCCACTGCAGCTTCGCTGTCTCCTACTCCGTAAACTCACCCCTCCTTTACAAAATATTTTCACAGCGCCATTTAAACAATTCTTTTCAATAAAATTCAATTAGTAACTACAGAAAAACAAACCATTTGTCTGTTTCGCTAAATAAAGTGATAGTTTTTCCAGACACTCAAATATTCTTTCGCGTGGAATAGACGACGCTATTCTCACAAAATCATTTACGCGCACTCAAACAGGAAAAACCCTAACCACACATACATGAAATCTTCGGTAGGACTTTAACCTACCAATAGAAATCATTAATCGCCAGTAAGAATGGACGACGCTTCCTTACTCTTCACTCAAGCTTGGATAAATATACTACTCTTTTCACAGTGAGTTTTAAAACGGGCTCCAAGTCCCTATACTCAAAGCTACGATTTCATACACAATTCTCACTATACATTTAACCGTACACACCTAAAACCCCTAAACTTGTGCTGTACGTCCACAACACTAGCGATATATCAATACCGCCGTTTTGAAACAGAACAAATGCACTGTGTAACTTCACCTTGTTACACTACTCTTTTGCCGGCAAACCAGGAATTTTCACACTGCTGGAAAAAACCTTTCGACTACCTGTAACAGGTAAACAAACTTAACAAACTTAACATGTTTTAAACATGAATCCTATGTAATTACCATGTAGCATGTCCGTTACCATAGTAACCGTAACTCTGCTACCAGAAAATTGATCCAGCGCCCCTATAGAAATTCTGTCTCATCAAAGCTACCCAACACCACGATACTCACCATTTATCATAAACTCTCACAAGGCCCATAAGAAAGCGATTCAAAAGGGGGTGGTGATGGACAGAGTATCTGAATTAAGCAGAACACTCCTACCCAGTCAAAAGATCAGGGCTTGATCCATCACCGTTTTTTAGCTCACTGCACCATCCCAGTTCAGAACCTGGCTATATGCAAATTAGTCTGTCCCTGGCCCAGTGCATCATGGGAACGGGGCAGACCAAACTACCAAGCCATTTCTTTACTGGAAAGGAAACAAGCTTCCGGGGACCGGTTTCTGGCATTACAGCCGTCTTCGGCCCGGCTTGCTTGAATCCTGATGGTGCAGTGAGCAAGGGACTCATGTCTGAGCATAGCCTTCCACACTTGTAGTGGCTAAAGCGATTCAAAAGGGGGTGGTGATGGACAGAGTATCTGAATTAAGCAGAACACTCCTACCCAGTCAAAAGATCAGGGCTTGATCCATCACCGTTTTTTAGCTCACTGCACCATCCCAGTTCAGAACGTGGCTATATGCAAATTAGTCTGTCCCTGGCCCAGTGCATCATGGGAACAGGGCAGACCAAACTACCAAGCCAATTCTTTACTGGAAAGGAAGCAAGCTTCCGGGGACCGGTTTCTGGCATTACAGCCATCCTCGGCCCGGCTTGCTTGAATCCTGATGGTGCAGTGAGCAAGGGACTCATGTCTGAGCATACCCTTCCACACTTGCAGTGGCTAAAGCGATTCAAAAGGGGGTGGTGATGGACAGAGTATCTGAATTAAGCAGAACACTCCTACCCAGTCAAAAGATCAGGGCTTGATCCATCACCATTTTTTAGCTCACTGCACCATCCCAGTTCAGAACCTGGCTATATGCAAATTAGTCTGTCCCTGGCCCAGTGCATCATGGGAACAGGGCAGACCAAACTACCAAGCCAATTCTTTACTGGAAAGGAAACAAGCTTCCGGGGACCTGTTTCTGGCATTACAGCCGTCTTTGGCCCGGCTTGCTTGAATCCTGATGGTGCAGTGAGCAAGGGACTCATGTCTGAGCATACCCTTCCACACTTGTAGTGGCTAAAGCGATTCAAAAGCGGGTGGTGATGGACAGAGTATCTGAATTAAGCAGAACACTCCTACCCAGTCAAAAGATCAGGGCTTGATCCATCACTGTTTTTTAGCTCACTGCACCATCCCAGTTCAGAACCTGGCTATATGCAAATTAGTCTGTCCCTGGCCCAGTGCATCATGGGAACAGGGCAGACCAAACTACCAAGCCAATTCTTTACTGGAAAGGAAACAAGCTTCCGGGGACCGGTTTCTGGCATTACAGCCGTCTTCGGCCCGGCTTGCTTGAATCCTGATGGTGCAGTGAGCAAGGGACTCATGTCTGAGCATACCCTTCCACACTTGTAGTGGCTAGAGCGATTCAAAAGGGGTTGGTGATGGACAGAGTATCTGAATTAAGCAGAACACTCCTACCCAGTCAAAAGATCAGGGCTTGGTTCCATCACCGTTTTTTAGCTCACTGCACCATCCCAGTTCAGAACCTGGCTATATGCAAATGAGTCTGTCCCTGGCCCAGTGCATCATGGGAACAGGGCAGACCAAACTACCAAGCCAATTCTTTACTGGAAAGGAAACAAGCTTCCGGGGACCGGTTTCTGGCATTACAGCCGTCTTCGGCCCGGCTTGCCTAAATCCTGATGGTGCAGTGAGCAAGGGACTCATGTCTGAGCATACCCTTCCACACTTGTAGTGGCTACAGCGATTCAAAAGGGGGTGGTGATGGACAGAGTATCTGAATTAAGCAGAACACTCCTACCCAGTCAAAAGATCAGGGCTTGATCCATCACCGTTTTTTAGCTCACTGCACCATCCCAGTTCAGAACCTGGCTATATGCAAATTAGTCTGTCCCTAGCCCAGTGCATCATGGGAACAGGGCAGACCAAACTACCAAGCCAATTCTTTACTGGAAAGGAAGCAAGCTTCCGGGGACCGGTTTCTGGCATTACAGCCGTCTTCGGCCCGGCTTGCTTGAATCCTGATGGTGCAGTGAGCAAGGGACTCATGTCTGAGCATACCCTTCCACACTTGTAGTGGCTAAAGCGATTCAAAAGGGGGTGGTGATGGACAGAGTATCTGAATTAAGCAGAACACTCCTACCCAGTCAAAAGATCAGGGCTTGATCCATCACCGTTTTTTAGCTCACTGCACCATCCCAGTTCAGAACCTGGCTATATGCAAATTAGTCTGTCCCTGGCCCAGTGCATCATGGGAACAGGGCAAAACTATCAAGCCAATTCTTTACTGGAAAGGAAACAAGCTTCCGGGGACCTGTTTCTGGCATTACAGCAGTCTTTGGCCCGGCTTGCTTGAATCCTGATGGTGCAGTGAGCAAGGGACTCATGTCTGAGCATACCCTTCCACACTTGTAGTGGCTAAAGCGATTCAAAAGGGGGTGGTGATGGACAGAGTATCTGAATTAAGCAGAACACTCCTACCCAGTCAAAAGATCAGGGCTTGATCCATCACCGTTTTTTAGCTCACTGCACCATCCCAGTTCAGAACCTGGCTATATGCAAATTAGTCTGTCCCTGGCCCAGTGCATCATGGGAACAGGGCAGACCAAACTTCCAAGCCAATTCTTTACTGGAAAGGAAACAAGATTCAGGGGACCGGTTTCTGGCATTACAGCCATCTTCGGCCCGGCTTGCTTAAATCCTGATGGTGCAGTGAGCAAGAGACTCATGTCTGAGCATACCCTTCCACACTTGTAGTGGCTAAAGCGATTCAAAAGGGGGTGGTGATGGACAGAGTATCTGAATTAAGCAGAACACTCCTACCCAGTCAAAAGATCAGGGCTTGATCCATCACCATTTTTTAGCTCACTGCACCATCCCAGTTCAGAACCTGGCTATATGCAAATTAGTCTGTACCTGGCCCAGTGCATCATGGGAACAGGGCAGACCAAACTACCAAGCCAATTCTTTACTGGAAAGGGGTGGTGCAGTGAGCTAAAAAACGGTGATGGATCAAGCCCTGATCTTTTGACTGGGTAGGAGTGTTCTGCTTAATTCAGATACTCTGTCCATCACCACCCCCTTTTTGAACCATATGAAACCGAGACAGATATTGGGCAACTGAATCATGTGACCTAATTAATCAGAACCTATTCACAAACTATTTACACATTAATTACAACTGCAGTTTTTCACCATTATAACCATAGAAATATAACGGAAACATTTAATTAAGTCACTTAGGTCAATGAATCAAATGATGGTACCTAGACCATGAATAAACAAGACCAGCTCGTCATTTCAAAATCTAATTTATTTATGTTATTTATTCAAAGCAAAGAGCATTTTAAATTGAATTTCTTTATTTAGCAAACAAAAGCATCATTTTTTAAGTCAGGCTTATTAGACTGACATTTCAAAGCAGTTCAGTTTGCATGGATTAAAGCAATAATAAGTTAAATTCCCTAAATCTTACTTCCCTAACTAACTCACTTCACCTAGGAGGGAAAATGTAAAGTCCATAACCCCTATTATCCTTACGTGAGCAAGAAGTCCAACGGCATGTCAAATCTCTCGGGAATCGGAAAGTGAGGAGCAATCTCCTGTCATGGCGCCAGTTTTTATACCTTTCTAACTTACTAATCTTTGCTAAATGTATTTCTTTCACAGTCATTCAGTGTTTTGATTGACTGACAGCCGTCAGTCCATTTGAAATCATATTTTTTCAATCCAAAAGTCGTGCCTCTCTAAAACGCCTTTGTCCTTTATCCACAGGCGACATTAGCTTCCGAGGATTTTGCAACATCTTATTAAATAACAGTTCGCTGCTTCCTCAATTTGGCTCTTCTGCCGTTTCCTGTCCTTGAAGTTAACCAACCCAGAGCACATCTTGCACAGTTCCATTTATTTATTTTTCAGATGAATTGTTTTTATGGTAAAGCTTTCCACTTTCACTGTGCTAGGCTCGTCACGACAGGATTCCAAACACCCCCAAAAACGCTAGGCCTCAGGCCTTTTTCTCGAGCTAGTACTCAAACAAACACAAAACATTAATTAATTTGAGTAAAGAAAATCATTCTGTTACCCACCCCCTTTGCTAATGTTAACCCATTAGTTTAAGTTATCTAGCTTTAAGCACATCTAAGCAGCATTTTTATTTACCATCTTCTTTTAGGCCCACAGGATTCTCCACGAGCCTTTGCCACATAAAAGACCCGACATGGACAAAAAGCACATGTAATAAGCACATGCCATTAAATAAACAGCCGCATTTAATATTGACACAAAAGCTATAGACAAGGGTAGGTTATTATTTTTCAACAAACTTGCAGAAGAAACATAGAGCATATAATGTTAAACCTGTGTGTCATGAGTCATGTATGTGATTTTAATCTAGCTTGAATATTACATATCATGCATAAACTCATTAGTACAATTAATTATTATGGGAGTTTAACTTCACGAGTCGAAATATAATTTATTTCTGAAACTCGCTTCATCAGCTGTTCTTTGGGTTAAAACCGCACCTAATCCTACATTACTGGCGTCAGTTGTTAATATTGTTTTCTTCGAGACATCAAAGTGGGCTAAAGTAGGTACAGTAACCAATGACATTTTGACATTTTTAAATGCTGCCTCACATGAAGCATCCCATTCAAATAACACTCCTTTCTTTTATAACATCCTCATAGGCTCTACAATATTTGAGAAGTTACCTACAAATTTAGAACAGTACTCTGCTAGACCAAGAAATGATTTCAACAAGTCTTTATCTGACGGTTAAGGAGCATCTATAATTGCTTTTACTATACTTTTCTTTGGTCTTATACCACCAGCAGATGAATATATGATGTCATACCGCAGACAAACATCCCGCATACCATCATACCGCAAATTTGATCCAGCAAGTACTATTAGGCCGCAAATATAAAGAACGAATACTTTTAAAACGAATATGCCTTTAACACGCATGCCTTTACAACGAAAAGGCATGCATATTAAAGGTATACTTGTTGTTAAAGTAGTTAAGGTAAGTAAGAGTACCCTATCCAACCCTACACTACACTGTAATGTAGTACCCCTGCACCACCCACCCTTGACACACAGTCCTTTTCCTACATTTACACAACCCAGCACGACCCCCCAACACTACCATAAAGCACTTTACCTTCCTACACATACACTACAACACTACTTTAATACACTACCCCCACCATGACCCTACACAAACACTATAAGATTAAACAGAAGAAATTTGCACCAATTTGGGTTTTACCCCAGAGAGGTAATCTGTGTTTACAAATAAATGGTCAGAATACCAAAATTAAGCAAGAAAGAAGTAATTGTTCTCACATATATGTCTATACACACTTGACTCCTTCACCGTTAGTTCCATCTCAAGGTACATATTTTATCTGTCATGATAAAGCTTATACATGGCTTCCCAGACATTTCTCGGGGACATGTTATATAGCTTTTCTTCTTCCTCCGACCTATACTGCTCCTGCAGATCACCATAGAAAGAGATTTGGTAGAGGGGTTATTGATGCGGAAGACAAAGCCGGACAAGAGAGAGGAGATTTCCTGAAAGGATTTCTTCCTTTTTGGGGTCCAATGGTAAATAGTAGAAACATCAGACGCCTAGTTCGTGTGGTCGATGCTACCATAAATATAACTTCTACAGCATTGAATAATCTCACAGCTGAACTTCAGGCGGATCGCCTTATGACTTTGCAGAACCGAATGGTTCTAGACATTGTCCTGGCAGATAGAGGCAGAGTCTGTAAGCTGATTGGGTCCAGTTGCTGCATTTACGTTCCAGATAATGCCCCTACAGTATACCAAGCCATCTCTAAGCTATATGTCATCTCCGAATCCATTCATCAGGACACTGGAGAATGGTCTGTGATGGGATGGTTTTGGGGACTACTATCCACATGGGGATGGAAAGTGTTACCTTTCCTTGGAGCGATTTTAGCAATCATCTTTTCTTGTTGTCTTTGTTTACAGTGCGGTCCAGCTATTTGCGGACTTTGTGCCAGTGTGTGTGTTTCTAAGCCAGTAACACAGGAAACAGAGAAAATCAGAATGATGTTGCAGCAACACCTTAATGACCTGATGACCATCGATATCGATTCAGACTAACATGAGTCTTTTGTGCTTTGCCTGAGTATGGCAAAAGGAGGGTCGGAGGTTACGTGGTTCTCGACTTCGCTTCGTATTTAGTCGCCATTTTGTATTTAAATGCCATTTGGTGTTGCCTCACTCAGGTAGCACGGCGGACGTGGTGAACCCGATGTTTTTGCTCTTTCAGCTGCTACGTGTCCTTCCTGTTAAAGAGTAACTTCTGTTTATGTTTATGAAACCGATGTCAGGGTCTCCCGAGCTTCGTAAATCCATGTCTAGACTAATTAATCCATGTCTTACTCCACTGTTTGGGTCCCACCATTCTTCTTGACTTTATCTTGTTTAACTGGCCTTCGCTATTCTCTACGTGTGTTCTCCTTTTTACATAGACTGTCCTTTGAAGCATTCAACATGTTCTACCACCTGCAAATTGAATTACGGGCACTAGTGTTGAATAACCTGAAGGGAGGAGAGCACACAGCGTCTGAATGGAGGGAGTTTTTTAGACATTCAATAGCTTGTTTTCAAACTATTCCTATTTGTCAGTTTTGTATGTTTTGGGAGTTGGCATTGTAAACTTGTGTACTATAATAGTCTGTGCGCCACGGAATGAAGTGGCAGTCTCCTGATAACATACCCGTTCGTGTACTTACAGGACCACTGTGCTTAGCTGCAGCTAATAAATCTGCTTTTCTACGCCTAACAGAGTGTCACGTGTCTCTGTCTGCCAAAGCAGGTGAACCCAGAGATCTTAGGCGTGCCCTGCGCCGCCTGGCCCATAAGGTCAGGTTCTCCACAGCATGACCCTACACTAAAATACCACCACAACTCTACACTACACTAACACAACACTACACAATAACTACCCCAGCACAACCCCCACCCCTAAAAAATTAACCCAAACCCCCTTACCTCTCTCGTCATCGTAGTTTTCAAAACGCAAATGCATTTACCATACATGCCTTTACAATGTAATTCGTTGTAAAGGCATGCGTGATAAATGCACATGCGTTTTGAAAAAATGCAGCATGATGGTATGCGAGGTCAATGTCCTTGCGGGTAAATGGTATGCGGCCTGAAAGTCCGCGGGATAGAAAATGCAGGATAATGGCTGCAAACCTCAGCAGGTATCTCATGACCAAGGTAGTTCACTCGGTCTTTTCTCAGTTGACACTTTTCTTTCATTATCGTTAGACCGTGATCAGCAATCCTTCCCAAAACTTCATTCATTAACACATCATGATTTTCAAAAGACATGCCCACAATCATTATGTCATCCTGAAAACACAAAACGCTATGCATCCTTTGAAATATATTTTGCATAACTCTTTGAAACACCGCAGAGGCTGAAGCTAATCCGAATGGCATGCGCCAATAGCGATAAGGCCCTAACGGTGTGACACACCTGATCACCTGTAACACACCTGTAACACACCTGATCACCACTAAAATGACCAAGATCTGAAACATTAGATTGTACATTTTTTTGTCGCACTTTCACAACCCTGTTAAGGTTCCACCAATGACCACAATCAACTTTTACAGCATTTCCAAGAATAGTTGTCATCTTAACAGGTGAACTGAACTTGCTGTCTCCTTTTTTTGTATGAACAGCCGACCTAATCTTAATCATATCTCCCACGTTAAGTTGAACAACCTTGACACACTCGCGTGCATCAAACCACTGCTTTTGTGTGGCTTGAGCAAGGGTAACATTGTCATTTGCAAAGGACATCAATTGGGCTACATCAGTCTCAGACCTGACCCATTTGCTCATCCAAGCAGGTCTAAAGTGGGTTTAGGGTTTTCATCCCCTCAACATCTCAAACGGTGAAACTTTTGTCGAAGAATGTGCTGTAGTCCTATAGAACCACACCATAGTGTTTAAAGCTTTATGAATATCATTCCCACTAGCTCTGGCCCACTTGATACACTCACCTACCACCCTATTCATCCTCTCAACTAAAACATTTGTTTCCAGGTGAAAAAGGGCACTCTTGCTGTGTTTAACACCTGACTCAGTAAGAAAGGTTTCAAACTCTGCTGACTAATTGTTTTCCGTTATCCGAGACCAGAGTTTCAGGAACACCTTCTCTCAACCACACATCTTTGAGAAAATCAACAACCTTTTTCGTACTAGCTACCTTGACCATTTTTACCTCCGGCCACTTTGATGCATAGTCCATAAGAACCAAAATGAATCTTGAACTCCCAGGAAGCACTTTGAATGGCCCCATGACATCAATACCAAGTTTCATCCATGGATTCCTGGGAAATTCAACTGGGATTAAAGGCGGGACAGAAATCTTCAAACTTTTATCGGATGTACCCCAAACACAACAATTAGCAACCACCAATTCAATCTCAGAATCCATGCTTGGCCACCAATATGTGTCACGGATGCGATGCTTGGTAAGAGTAGCTCCAAGATGTCCTTCATGAGCCCTATCGACTATGGTTTTCCTGAAAACACTAGGAGGTAAAAACCTATCCCCTCTTAACAGTAGACCATCCTTAATGGCTAACCCGTCCTCAACCTTCTAAAAATGTTGGAAAGCAATGGGTACATTTTTCTCTTTTGGCCAACCATTGTTGACATAATTGAAAACTTCATGAATGACAGAGTCAGATTCTAAAGCTCGGACCCAATCAGTCTCAGATCCCAGATTAAGATTAGGAAGATCTAAGACAGCAGCTAAACAGTCATCACAGTCCTCATTACAAAAATCATTTAAATTTACCTCATCAACTTAATTTGCTTCAACAGGAAATCGTGACAGAAAATCTGCTCGTCCGTTTTTCCCACCAGAGATGTGTTGAACTCTAAACTGATATTGCAAGAGTTTAGTTACCATCTACATAATTCTAGGCGAACAGCACTTACTCACACTACCGCCCAAAATGTTTACTAGTGGTTTGTGATCCGTGAGGAGTAAAAACTACTTTCCCCAGATGTATGGTCCAAAGCTTTTGGCCTGTTCATGGGCAGGCCAAAAGCTCTTTCTCTATGACCGAGTACTGGAGCTCAGGAGTCCTTAGCGCCCTGGATGCAAAACAAACCGTGTTCTCACAATTTTTGTCCCATTGAGTTAGGGTGGCACCGATACCTCTGTGACTCGCATCCACTGTGACACAGCAAGATAATCTAGGGTCAAAAGGTTTCAAAATAGGACTATCTTTCAAAGTTGAATTAACTAATTCAGGAGCAGAAATACACTCCTCTCCCCATTCGAACTTGACTCCCTTCTTGAGTGAATTACTTATAGGACGTGCCATGGATGCAAAATTTGGGATGAATTGAGAGTAGTATTCACATAGTCCTAATAGTGACTTGACACCAGCTTTATCTACTGGTTCTGGGCATCTAAGATATCCTGAAGTAAGCCTGGACGAGGACAGATTCCATCCTGAGATATGACATGCCCCAGGTATTCAACGTTTAAACAAAGAAATTTACATTTTTCCTCCTTTAACACCAAACCAAGTTTATTGAACAATGTTAAAAATTTCTCCAAAACAGTGTCATGAGCTGTAGTATTATTCCCAAAAATGAGTACATCGTCCTGGAATACCAGAACGCCTTCCACATCCCTGAGTATATTGCCCATTATCCTCTGGAAAACTGATGCTGCTGAAGCAAGCCCAAAGAGCATGCCTACCTGGTGGTACGCGCTGGCTAGATCTAATTTGGAGAAGTACGTGCCCCCTTGGTGAGCGAAAATAGATCATTGATTTTAGGTAAAGGGTGCGAATCCACCCATATTTCTTTATTTAGGGATCTCAGATCAACACAGACGCGAAGGTGACCTCCCCTTTTTCTGGCTACGACTAATGGAGAAAGCCACAGAGAAGAATCCATAGGTTCAATTGTACCCTTTCCACACAACTCTTTTAATACTTTTTCAAGATCCTCCCTCACACTGAACGGAACACCCCTAGGTTTGTACCTAATAGATTGGGCTCCATTTTTGACGATAATCTTATGTCTGAAACCTTTGAACTTTCCCAGCTTTTTGCTAAATACTTCCGGAAACTTATTCTTCTACGTGATACTCACTTTTTCACAATTAATATCTTCACAGTCGACAACTAACACTTGCTCCTTGGCCCCAGGTCTCAATATCATGCCAAAAAGGCCTTGGTGAAACCACCCCAGCGAAGTTCTTTCCACACCGTGATATAAGCTGAATCTTACGTTCACAAAATGCACTGCGTAGGTTCATAGATGTAGCCAGGAGTCGTCCCCATACATTTGTAGTAACTAAGCGGACATGAGAAGTCTTGCGCTGGTTAATTTATTGGCTACATTCATAACAGAGCCAGTGCGACTTGCTCTGTCAACAGCTCACAGCAGAAGTTATGTTCATGTTGCTAAGATACATACATTCTAATACTCTACATCATCATAGAACTATATGACTAAGTACTTTAAAGGTATACCACCTACAGTTGATGCAGGTACATCACAACACATATTGATAGACATTTTAAGACATTCTTCATGCTGGAGACCCTCTGCTGCGGTATCAATACTCCATTGATAACTGTAGCAGTTACTGCAGTGACCTGTCTATTAATGCACAAGTTGTTATCCATTCATAGAGAAGGCTTGCTTAGAGGTCTTCACCCATTGGTCTCTTAAAATGTCATTCACATTTTAGTTCAGACCACTTGGAGATCCTTCCTTTCCTAGTCCTATAGGGGTCAACACTGTGCAGGCGTGCGTTGTGGAGTTGGAAAAGAAAGGTCTGGCAGAGTCTGTGAGGGACCCCACCCGGCGCTGGGCACCTCTGGACCCCCTGCTCTCTTGGTGGTACATGGACATACATGTGCCTGACCTGTTTTACTCCTCTTAAGCATCAGAACCGTGAGTGATCACAGGTCTCCTAATGACCCCACTTACAAAGATGCCTCATGTCATGTGTGCTGACAGCAACCAGCTCAGGCGGGCTGTCCCGGCTTAATGCAGTACCTCTCAGGGGAGCGCAGTGGACGGGTGCAGCGGACACGCCGGCGGCGTGCCAAAGGCGCGCCAAAGGCAAGCCCGTCTGCGCCCGTCCACGCCAGTCCGGGACCAGGGGCCAGGAATTCTGGCCAATCTATTATTTATCCAGCTAAGGCGCTCAGAGAGTTACAGTCATCGGACATCTCGCTATCTCCCGGTACGCTTGAGCGCATTTCACACCTGGCCATCTCTCGGAACGCGCAGAGTCCCTTTGTAAGGAGTGAGTGTGAGGTCACCCGCTGTCCCTCTAAAACATCACCGCAGGCACTAAGCAATGACACACCGCTTCGGGTGCTCTATCTCAACACGCGCTCTATAGTGAAACACGAGCTAGACCTATTTCTCCTACTTACTACGGATAAACCAGATGTCTTGCTACTAACTGAGACATGGCTTACGTCTGACTCCCACCCGGACGTTCTGGCGCCACCCCGGACTACTACATCCTTAATGCTAACCGATCATCTAGCCGCCCCGGGGGAGGGGTAGCAGCCATTATACATAAAAAAAATTACATTTATTGCCATTGCCTCATTGACCCTGCCTGGGGTAGACAATTTAGTCATCAATATTGAAACTGAGGCAGGTGCCCTCGCTCTTGCATTGCTCTACCGCACCCCCCCCAGTCGATGCCTTTGTTCCCCATTTCCCTGAGTGCACAGGTAGCTGACCTGCTGACTCACCATACTAGAATCGCTATTTTTGGTGATTTTAATTATTGGTTCGATAACGATCAAGCTGGACCACATGCCATGGAATTATTTGAAATTTTAACTAGCCTCAATTTGATACAACATATCATTGCACCCACCCATATTAGGGGTCGTATTCTCTACCATATTTGGACTCATAATCTAGTTTTATCCTGTCCGATTATTTCCCCCTGTACCTGGTCGGACCACCACCTGATAGAGGTCACTATCTCAATTGAAGATAGGGCCAGCGCCCCTATTTTAGCAGGCGGGTTGTCTCGCAAATGGAACTCCTATGACTCCCAAGGGTTCCTTGACTTTGTGACTAATACTTGTCCCATTAATGACCCTGAATCAGGTGTTGACTCTATGGAGGGTGACATTGCCAACTGGCTGCAAACAGCCAGTGACAGGTTTGCCCCCCTCACTAAATCTGCACATGCCAGACATGGCAATTCCCACTGATGGTTCTCAGGAGAACTTTAAGCATTAAAACTGAAGCTACGCCAATTAGAACGTAATTGGAGGCGTGGTTACTCCAATTCGGACCGACTGCTGTTTGTGATGGCCTGTAAAGAATACAAAAGTGCAATCGTTAGAGCATAGGCCTCACATGTCTCTCAAAGAATCCTCTCAGCCCGTAATAAATCTAAAGAAGTCTTCAAAATTATGAATGACTTCTCATCGGATCATAGAGTTCTCCCCACCCAGGCCCCGACCCAAGAAACCTGCAACGCGCTCAATACCTTCTTTATCCAGAAAATTGTGGACATCAAGAACACTATCCCTTCCCCCATCTCTGCCAGTCTGGTAGACTTCCTCCCTCTTAACGCTTTCTCCCATACCCAATTTTCAGTTATAACCCCTAGCATCCTTTCTGAGCTCACAAACCGTATCAAATCAGGGTCCCCTAAGGATTGCTGCCCCCTTCAGTTCTTAGGGCGGTCTTTTCCTCCCTCCCTTCCTGATAGCATTCTCCCCTTCCTGAATGCCTCTCTTAGTACTGGCACGGTCCCCAGTGCATTTAAGGAGGCGATATTAGTCCCCCTTTTAAAAAAATCGGGAGCTGATCCCGCCAATCCCGCTATTTACCGGCCTATCTCCCTCTTGCCCGACATGTCTAACCTTCTAGAGGCCCATGTAACTACTGTAGCAGGGTTTCCGTTCTCCCACAGAACTGTGCATAGAGATCTAGAACCTCAGTGAGTTAGGATGATCCAAAACTCATCTCAGTGTCAGAAATCCCCTTACCTAGCTAGCTACAGTGTCTCATGGATCATTATGGAATGATACATGTCTTAGACAAACCAGAACATGATCTTTAGAATACCTCAGGAATCGTGGAACACATGAACACTCTTTCGTTATATAATCATTTCAAACCAAAACTGAGAGTCAAAGAACACAAGTGCAAGTTTGAAATATTTATTATTCAATGCAAAGTTCTCAAACGCAGTATCTTGTATAATACCAAAATGCAGATTATAAAAATCAGAGTCAGCAGCATAGTCACTAATCCATAGTAAGCAAAAGGTGCTAGCATGTTATAATGCAAAATCTATAGAAATCTATAGCACCTATATTTCGCGCACCCTATCTAGCATATTATTTTATATCTAAGAAGGTCTCATTCGGGCTTTAGCAGGGCGGCCCCATACCTCTCAATGTCAGTAGGAGCAGTTCACATCAGCAGCTACCAGCTCTCTCCATGCGCAGCACCAAGTGTCTACGTTCTTTCCGTGTAACTCTATCTTAAACCCGCGTAGAGCCCAAAATGTTGGCATCAACATTATTTGTGTTATGTCTAATGTCTAATGTGGTGCGAGGATCAGACCTCCTAGCAACCTTGTGTTAGGTTAATCTTAGAGTGTGCAGCTCTCAGTGTGCAGACAGTTGTACCAAGTGTACCAGGCAAAGCTGATAGCATAGGAATAACATATTATTCTCAAATAAAGCAACTCGCCGCTTCTAGGGTGAAAGCTACAACAACAAGTACGTGTCGTGTGCAAAACTGAAGCCAAAGGCAAAACGGCTGTTTAAACATGTAATACACTCATGCTAACTTAACGCAATATATGTAATGAAGTATCCATATGACACCCCCCCATTGGTCCGAGCACCGCCAAACATAAGGGAAAAGGCAATACTAAATCAGATACAAAAATTGAAAGCAAAATTCAATAATCTTGAGCTAAAATAAGCTAAAAATATGTATGAATGAATATGTATGAATGCCTACAGTGGCCTCAAATCTAAAAATAAAAACAAAGCTCTTGAACCAAAAGTCTTCCGCCAGGTCTCAAAAATATGAAATGTATGACCAGGTCGCATCCTTTCAAATGTTTGCAAGAGAAAAAGCCAAGGCACTTATCCGATATCCAAAGTCATGTGCCACCTAGACGTTATCTCCAGCGTCATCACGTGAGTGAACTCTCCATCAGCTGAACATAGTCCATCCCTCCAATTCAGCGAGGGGAAAGTTATATTTCACAACAAAGTATTCCTTCCAGGCATCTCATGATTGGAAAGTATGTGCAAAGAAAGTTGCAACAGCCTCCAGTATGAAATCACTGCCATCATCCGAAAATAGTTCAGCCATCCAATTCAGCAATGGGAAAGAACATACGTGCTCCTCCAGCATCGGATCCTCCTGCAATGTCAGAGGACAACTCGGTGGGTTCACCAGATCGCTGTGTGTCAGAAAGGCATTCGCCGCTGCAGAGATCTCCCATTGGCCCAGAACTCCATTTATTGCTGCCAAGGCCATTACTCTCTCGCCAGAAAAGATCAGCTCGTGAGCCACAACGGGACGCATTAGCTGATCAAAATCGACGTCAGGAGCAGTCCTCAAGCATAGGCATAAATCAATGGCCCAATCGAACTCGCAGCTCAGGCAGTGAAACACAGGTTGGACACACGTGAAGTCGGTGAACCGAAATGACAATCTATAGGCCGTGCTTAATGCTGCAAGCGGCAATGTTCCATAGTAATTGAGCATCCGATTACGGCACAGTGTCAGGAGGCATTGAACGGCGTCTTGCGCAGGATGGGCATCCATGTTTTATGAAGAAAAACACCAACAGAAAGCCTGCGGCAACAGCCAGCAACACAGGCAGTCCACCAAACAAACTCGAAAAAATAGTGTGGAAAAACGTGGGAATGATACCAAAAACTTTTTCAAACGTAGTCACGAGGCCACTGCTTACTAATTTAAAAAAATGTGCAATCCCAGTCGTTGAAGAAGCATTGAAAATCTGGTGTACTAGCTCGCAGAAATGAAATGGCAAATCAGTGTTTAAAAACGCCTGCACCTCTGTGCGGGTGTTAGCTATGTGAAGGACATAAGTTTCCCGGGCCGAACTCAGGGTCACTTGTTTTTGAGACAAAAGGGCCCTTATTCTGCTTAAACCATTGAATTTCGCTTCCAAGGTTGGGATCCGTGGCCAGATGGAGACATCTGAAGAGCCATGCGTGGGTGGGTATAGGACGTTCTTGCAGCACACTACACGCTCTGATACAGTAACTATATAAGCCACACCAATTAATAAACCACAACATAATTCGTTGTTTAAAAGCAAATAACTACCATTAGCTAATAATGTAAATGTGGGAACTACTGCTGGAACTGGCGTGCCTTTTAAAACACATGCTAAATTTGGGCGGTCCTGATTACAAGAACCGTGTAACTGAATGTGTCTGCATATTAATGAATGGTCAGGTGACTGTGTGCATTCCTCACCATTAAGATTAACCTCTTTTCCATCTTTCAGACATCTGTATGTGTATGGTAATGACCATGCCTCATGTAGGAATGCATTGCCTAGCGGTTCATATCGTCCTATAGCAATATAACGCATACAGTTAGTAAATTTATATAAAGGGAATGGTAATGTAATTAATCCATGAATAAGCCATGTGGCAGTAGTGGTTTCAGCCACAGAGAAAGGCAAGGACTCTAGCTTTTCAATATGTAGCATAGAAAATGTAGCATCACGCATTGAAAGCATGCGCTGTTTTTCAGTAAGATTAAAAGGGGCAAAAAGGGATGAAACGTTCAATGAGGTCCAGGGAACTCGACCAGCCTTAAGAGTCTGTAGTGTCCATGCAAATTGCATTACAGAACGCAATTGATTTTGACCATGGTACAACGTGGACACTTCATCATGTACAATATCAACAACAGAAGAAACAATATTATCCAATGTGTAAATTCTGGAAGAAAGCATGTTAATACTGTTATCGACCACTGCAAGCACTTTTTCCAAATTTGCTTGATCAATAGCTCTCAGGCGTTTAGCTGCCTCAACTTGTGAAAATTTCCAGATTTCATTGTATATAGCATAAAGAAAGCGTTTAGATCTACCCCTAGCCGGGCCTTTTATAAAATCATTTAGGTCTATATTTTCATTCAACTGGGACAGATGCAGTTTAACTGCAGCCAAAGTGGAATGCTGTAACCAGTTCTGACACAATTTGCCTACTGAATAAGTAGTAACAGTGTGATCTGTTTCAAACCTGGAATCTGGCCTAATGTGTGTAAAACCTTCAGATAAACCCAAAAAACGTCGTTGGCAAGCATCAGAGCTTCTTTGCCACAAGAGCCACCCCTCCGGATCGAAATGGGAAACATTAAAGGAGGAGTTCTGCAAAAGTGCTTGTATCTCACTGATGGACAATGTACTGAAATTACTCCAACCTGAATATTCTTCCAAATCAGGGATAGTAGGGGTATTTAATTTTTTAGATGTAGCCAATCCAAAACATGTTGTTTGGGAAATAGTGGAATTTAAAAACAACATGTGATTCGGGATGAGACATGCACGATGCAAAGCCTCAGTGCCTTGTACCTGCCAATCTTTGGTACCCCAAACCGATTTAAGGTCAACAGTATCCTTCCATAACTCATAGCCATCCACAGATAACCTTTCTAGAAAGGACTTTGAATACAGCAATTTTGTATCAGTAAGTCTGACTTTGGGCATGAATTTCTGGTTTACTTTAAAATAAAACGACTCAGGATTTGATTGATTAAAGTCTGTAAAATAAGAGTATTTTCCCAGAAACGTACTTGAGCTCCCCTGTAAAGGAGCAAGGCAATGTTCCCACTGAGTGTAATTCACAGGAACCCTCCTGGAACTTGTCTTGTGTAAGAAATGATTTCCATAATGTTGATAACAAAACAAATCACCATAATTGACAGAATCTAAGTACAAATCCTCAGCATCAAAGGCCGAATAATATTTCAACTCAGAGAACAATGCTTCTACGGCCTGAAGATCCCAGTCATCAGAATGAATATTTTGCTTAACCACATCTCCCATGTTTACTCTAAGCACATTAGGAACATTAATAACTTCTGTGGGGCCATGTATCTGAAACCTAACCGCATCCCACACAATCCCATCAAGGACAGGCCAAGCAGTAATTTCTACTGTTTTCAAGTCTCTCCTTAGCCTGTGTGCTGAATGTGAGGAGGAAAGAGGGGCCAATGTTCCATTAAGGTACCGAATTCCTGTTCTTTCTTTCACATAATGGCCATCAATCAAGCGGAAAAAATAAAACACAAAACCAATTGACATAAAAAGATAAAAGGAAAATAGTATCAGCCAAACGTAGGTCCAAGGTGGAATTAGAAAATGTTTTTTAAACAACGTGGCATATTTTGCAATAGTCGATGGTTTCTTTGAAAGTTCCGAATCAGAGTCAAAAGAGAATCTGGACTGGTTAGCCAAACGAGCATTTAGATCGGACATAGATAAATCAGCAGGATCTGCATATGTCAGCTCATCAATGTTAGCAAGAGGAATAGTATTTAATAAAGAATTGGATATAGCAGGCATCTCGAGGGACACCTCCTGATCTGCACCAGATGTAATAGCCAGCACAGAGTTCCTCACCATGGAAGGACAGGATGTAGCCGGTGTCATGCTATGAAGAATCGGCCACCCTGTGTGTCTTGACATTGTCAATAGAAATAAATCTGTTTTCTTTACGACCTGGAAGTGGTGGTAAAATGACTGTTCTTGTGCCCTTCACTCCAAGGACTCGAACCGGCGTTCTAAATGAGGGACCAAACTCTTTCTTGTTATCGATCTTCTCTCGAACCAGTTCTCCAACTTGGGGTAGCCAGCCAACTACCGGGATCTGCAACGCATCATCCGACGTGGAGGGCAAGTGTTCCTTTGCAAGACTGTCTCTGGTCTTTTGTAGATCCTGTAAAACATTGCAATGTTCATCTACGTCAAAGGCCGCGGCCTGGGCCTGGCAGTCTGCACCATCAAGGTCAGGGACGTACATCTTGATACCAAAGAGCATTTCGTATGGGGTCCGCCCACCCAGAGACCTTCTAGGGAGATTATTAAGCGCACGCTGCACGCCATAGAGGTGGGTCAGCCAGTTTCTACCAGTGCCTATAACACGTGCTGTCAAAGATTGCTTTAAGTCGCGGTTCATTCTCTCTACTACAGAATTGCCCTCAGGCCTGTAGGGACTTGAAAACTTCACCTGTACTCCCAACGAAACCATAGCATCCTTATACGCCTTAGAGGCGAAAGCCGGACCCTGGTCCGAATGGAAAGTACCACAAGCAAAGATTCCCACAAAGACACGCAAATCCTTAATGACAGTTCGCGAATCAGCGCTTCGATGCGGCCATACCCATACAAAGCGTGTGCATGAGTCAACTGCTACTAAGATGTATTTATACGCAGTATCAGAAGAAAAAGGACCGCAGTGATCCAAATAAACACAACCAAGCGGTTTATTAGAGATGTACAACTGTGTCTGAGGCGGACGCGCAGCAGTAGAAGGCTTAATCTGCTGACAAATGTCACACATAAGGACATAATCGCGCGTCTGTTTGTACAGTCCCCGCCACCAGAACCTCTGTTGTAGCTGTGATACAGTGGCTGAGACGCCCGCATGCGCAGACGCCACACCTTCATGAGCCGCTGTAATCAGAGAAGCTCTGCTATCCGAGTTGGGAACTAGACGCTCTCCAACTTCAGGAATTTTCACATAAGGAACCTTATCGGGACTTAAGTGGTATGTGTACTTTGAAGGGAACCCCACAGGATATTTACCTCCCTTCTCCGTGGCAGCAACAGCCGCCAAGATGTCGTCATCTATTTTGCTCTTGGACCTCGTGACCGCTGCAACTAAGTATTTTGATACCGCAGACTTCGCTGCCTCATCAGCAAGCGAATTGCCAACAGCGTGGACTCCCACGCGCTGGTGGCCGAGAGTATGAATCACAAACACGAGTGGCAGTTTCTCTTTAAGTTCCGCCACTCGGACCCAGATCATTTTATGTTTTATTGTACTACCTTTGGAATCATGAAAATCATTCTGAATCCAAAAGAACAAGTTCTCATTGTAAGACTGGACACAGTAGTAAGAATCACTTACGATTAAAGTCGTCACACAAGGATCAGCGTACTCCAATGCGAGCATCAGAGCACGCAGCTCAGCTAATTGTGCGGTGCAGTCCCCAAGCGTCTGCGTGTGCACGACGCTGGACTTGAACTCATCGTTCACCATGGCACCGACCACAATGGCACAAGCGGAAACGTAGGCATGTTTAGAGCCATGCGCAACCTGCGCCGACCCATCCGTGTAAATGATACAGTGGAAATCCTCCAACGGCCGCATTGCTAAAGGAGCAGGATGAACAAATTCATACTGTAAATACTCCTGCGACCGTAAAGCGGCGTCAAAAATAAACGTGACATCCTGAGATGTCAAGGATGTAGCCCACTGAATCCACCGAGGGTGCAAAGCTTTAGAATTTGGTACACTGGCTTTCGTGACCGCCTCCAAGGCCGGACACGGGGTAACAACCAACATGCGCTTTCCCTGCGACAGGGCACGTTCCTTAAGAATTGCCATCTGCACAGCCGTTAAAACCTTCTCCACAGTGGAAAATCGCAATTCAGCCGAAGTGTACAAGTGTGACTTGTAAGCAATAGGTACAGTATCCCCCTCATTAAAAGTCAGGTACGTGAAACCCACCGTCCCAGGGATAATTCTTATCACCAGGTTGGTCTGGTTATCACGGGTCTGTAAGTAGTCAGAAGTGAGCAAATCAGCCTGCAAGGACTGCAGAATGGCTGAATGCTCAGGCAGCCAGCATGATTTGGAAAAAGATGGTTGTACCAAGGCATATAAAGGCTTGATACGCTGGGCATATTCCGGAATGTATGTCCTCCCGAAATTTAAAAAACCCAGCAAAGACTGTAATTTTTTCAGCGTTGTCGGAGAGCGCAACTGCGCACACTTCTCCAGGAAGTGAGGAGCTAACCCCTTTCCTTCATGGTTAAGTTCATAACCTAGAAACAACACTGTGTACTCCGCAATGTGTGATTTTGCAAAGTTAAACTTGTAACCCATGTCTGCAAAGTTACAAATTATGCTGTTTACTCGACACAGATGCACCCAAAGCTCGTCGTCTGTGAGATAAATGTCATCCACATACGAACATGCAACTGGATCGAAGCGCTCCAAAAGAGAGACAATGCGTGCGGAAAACACTCCAGGACTATTTTTATATCCCATTGGGAGTCGTTTAAACATTTTTTGCACGCCGCCGCATGTAAAACTGGTCCATTGGGAACTTAGACCATCTAATCTATGTGCATAAAAACCATTGGAAATGTCAAGCGTGGTTTTGAACCGTTTACGCTCAAGACTATTCACTAGGGCAGAGCCGTGAGTATTCTGTACCGCACAGTTACGGCAATGCGAGTTCAAATGCCGGTAATCCAAAACTAGACGATAAGAGCCGTCCGGCTTGTTAACAGTAAAAAGGGGATTATTCATTGGTGACACACACGTTTCAATTACACCTTGATATTCCAATTGTTCAAGGATAGCCGCGACCGAAGCTTTAGCTTCACGTCATATGGGATACTGGGGTTGTGGCTGTGGCTGTGACCGTAAAGGAATCTCATGGCTAGGGGACAATTTATCCCAGCCACACTGATTTCGGTACACAGCCGGCGCAAGCGCCAGAGCCCACTCTTCTGCAAAATGCAGCGCTTCCACTCTAGATACAGTGTGCGCGAAACTGGGGAGGATTACCTCCTCCCCTCGCGGAGCTGCGAGAACAAAAGGTGGGGGCCAGTCAGCCTCCGAAAGCAAAATGTCATACGTATCTGAAAGATTTTCCCAAAATACCCCTTTTATAGTTCGCTGCATGTCACCTTCAATTAACAGGACAATTTCAAAAAGTCTTTCAGGGGGAGCAACATGTGTATCAGCTGTTTCGATCACAACATAAGTGTCAGTCGCTGTCACCTTCAACAGTGGACGGAGGGCCTCTCTCACTATGGTAATCTCCGCCGCGCTGTCCAGCAAGGTCAGAGCCCACGTCAGATTCCGAAGCCGCGTTCTCACTATCTGGGGCATATCGATGCGCCGTTAAGGCTGCGACTTTCTTCTTGGCAAACTGCGGTCTCTTTGGCGTAGAGTCGTCCCGCTGGTCCCCTTCACTTCGCGTGCGGGGCTGGCCACGTCCTTGCTGACCACCCCTGCCCCTGCCGCCCCCTCCACCACCGGTTGACGGAGCCGATGAGTCCTGAAAGGAACGAGGAGAGCGTTGGTCAGATGCCTGATATCTGTCAGGCGATTTAATCGTAGCGCGATCGCGCAATTCATAAACTCGCTCTGACTGCGCAGGTTGTGAAGGCGCCGGACTAGAGACCTGTGTCTGTTGTTGTTGTTGCTTACCCTTATTCTGTTTTTTAGGCCAAGTTTGTTTTTTGGACTTGGGCTGTCCACCTGTTTCCGAAGACTGCCCCTGGGGCTGCTTCTTTTCTTTTTCAAGAAAAACCTTCGCACCCTTAGAATTGCGGCCAACCATTTTATAAGCCGCCACAATAATTCTTGCCAGCTGACGGGGTTTCTCGGCATCGGGTACTAACGCCAGACCATTGGCCACCTGAAAGTTCACTGCATCCCCTTTTACATTGGCAAGGATAATACCGCAAACTGTCTCAAATGAACCGTTCAGGCGCATACCCAACTCAACCGCCGACTCAGGTCCGTGATCATCCTGAACACGTTTGAGGATCGCAGACAGGTTCGAAACTGACGGTGTGCCAAAGCACCTCGAGTAAACCGCTGCAAAAGTCTTACCCCATGTCTCACAGTCAGCAAGTTCCGGGGCTATTTCCTTCGGTAAACTAAGCGTAAGAATCCAGTGTTTTTCACTCGGAGTCGTATTAGGAAACACAGCCTCTAGCTGGTCGAATTTCTCGGCAAGCCAGTAAGGAAATTCATCCGTACTATCTGGCTTTCTGCCCATAACGGAATTCACCAAGACAGGACTGATTTTCAAACCAGCCTGTTCTGCTCGAAGCTGCGCACCTGCGGGGGCTGCGCCTTGAATATTACGACTAATGTAATGAACAAGCGCTCTAATCACTCCAACCGCGACCTCATGAAGACGCCGCAGGTCAGCCACGTTACAAGTGGTGCGATTAGGATGAGGAGTAAATCCACCCAAGGCGGGCCAATTTGTGCCCGGAATGGACAAAGGACCTAACCTCGGAGCCGTTAAAGAATGGGGTAGGGCGCCACCAAACCAAACTCCGTGCTGCCAAGCGTCAATAGGTACTTCCAGTGCCCTGTACGGAGCATAAGCCGCCGGTACATCCGTGGCAGTGTATGAATGGAAGACACCTGAATTAGCGTCCACACCCGGAAATGTCACCCAGGAATAAAACAATTCGTACGGGTACGCATGTTCCGCACTCACCACTAGAACTACAGCTAAGCCTTCCGCAGGCACATTATATGTCCGCAAATGGTCGCGAACCGCGACTCGGCTATGCTGCGCTATGTCCACGGCCATATCAGCACAGGAAGTGAAAAAAGATAAAGAACAGTTAGTAGCACAACTGGGTAGTAATTCAAAGAAACCGTTTTTAGAAGAATTCAAGCTTGAAAAGACCTATCTCAAAAATAGGTAGGTTTTCCGACACCACCGTTTACCGGAAACGGGTATGAAGGTGTTAAGGTCTGAATGATATACTACTCGAGTGTCATGAAATACGGCCAACCAATCCGTTGGGCGCCATGTAGCAGGGTTTCCGTTCTCCCACAGAACTGTGCATAGAGATCTAGAACCTCAATGAGTTAGGATGATCCAAAACTCATCTCAGTGTCAGAAATCCCCTTACCTAGCTAGCTACAGTGTCTCATGGATCATTATGGAATGATACATGTCTTAGACAAACCAGAACATGATCTTTAGAATACCTCAGGAATCGTGGAACACATGAACACTCTTTCGTTATATAATCATTTCAAACCAAAACTGAGAGTCAAAGAACACAAGTGCAAGTTTGAAATATTTATTATTCAATGCAAAGTTCTCAAACGCAGTATCTTGTATAATACCAAAATGCAGATTATAAAAATCAGAGTCAGCAGCATAGTCACTAATCCATAGTAAGCAAAAGGTGCTAGCATGTTATAATGCAAAATCTATAGAAATCTATAGCACCTATATTTCGCGCACCCTATCTAGCATATTATTTTATATCTAAGAAGGTCTCATTCGGGCTTTAGCAGGGCGGCCCCATACCTCTCAATGTCAGTAGGAGCAGTTCACATCAGCAGCTACCAGCTCTCTCCATGCGCAGCACCAAGTGTCTACGTTCTTTCCGTGTAACTCTATCTTAAACCCGCGTAGAGCCCAAAATGTTGGCATCAACATTATTTGTGTTATGTCTAATGTCTAATGTGGTGCGAGGATCAGACCTCCTAGCAACCTTGTGTTAGGTTAATCTTAGAGTGTGCAGCTCTCAGTGTGCAGACAGTTGTACCAAGTGTACCAGGCAAAGCTGATAGCATAGGAATAACATATTATTCTCAAATAAAGCAACTCGCCGCTTCTAGGGTGAAAGCTACAACAACAAGTACGTGTCGTGTGCAAAACTGAAGCCAAAGGCAAAACGGCTGTTTAAACATGTAATACACTCATGCTAACTTAACGCAATATATGTAATGAAGTATCCATATGACACTACGTGCTTGTCAACATTCATAGAGAACTCCGGATTTTTGGAACCCAATCAAGCTGGCTTTAGGCCATCTCATTCCACTGAGGCTGTCATCCTGAAAGTCCTGGATGTTCTGCGGGGGAATGCAGACAGGGGGTCCCCACAGGCACTAGTGCTCCTGCATCTGTCGGCTGTGTTCGACACAGTGGATCATGACATCCTTCTCCACCGTGTCGGACAAGCTGGCATCCAGGGCCCTGCCCGTGAGTGGAAGCCCCGCCCACACACTCGCGGTGTGCACCGTCTTCCCGCCATTGACCCACTATGATGGACGGCTCACCCAAGGGACCCCTGTGCCCCTCGGGGGGATTGAATAAGACACACATGGTCGCTGGAACTAGTTGAAACTCAAAATCAGTGACTCATTCATCTGCCCAAATCCGCGGGTCCGCAAATCCGCAAAATCCGCCAATTTTGCGGATCCATGATCCGCAAATCCGCGGATCGTGGATCCGCAAAATCCGCCCATGCTTACTCAGGTACCCACGACATGCGGAGTCCCGCAAGGATCCTCCCTTTCCCCCTTATTGTTTAATTTGTACCTCCGGCCATTGATCCACTCATTAAGAAACTGGAAATGCACTGTCCTCAACTATGCTGATGACATGCAGATCATCTTCCCCCTGGACTCAACCGATGCCGCATCAGATTTCCAGTCAGTGATGCTCCACATTCAGCAATGGATGATCCACAACCAACTTAAACTGAATCCGGGGAAAACAGAACTCATCCTGCCTGGCAATTGTGCGGCTCATTGGGGCCCACAGTTCTGGCCAACAGAGCTGGGCGTATCTCCCAGCCCCTTTTGTTCGGTCAAGAGCTTGGGCATTACTATCGACTCTGACCTCTCTCTTAAAACCCATGTAGGGGCTGTTATCTCGTCCAGTATGTTTCAGCTGCAGGAAATTCGTAAAATCTCTTATCTGCTCTCACTTGACGCACTAGTACAAGTCGTAATCTCCCTTGTTCTTTGCCGTCTTGATTTCTCTAACTCCCTTTACACTGGCCTTTCACAGTCCCTGCTCCACCGTTTACAGATTGTGAAAAATCAGGCAGCAAGGCTTATCTATAAAACTCCAAAATGGCAGTCAGCGAGACCCTTGTTGCACAAATTGCACTGGCTGCCAATCGAATAAAGGGCCGCCTTCAAGATTGGCTGTTTAATATTTAAGGCCCTCCATTGCAACTGTCCTGATTTTCTGAATCACTCATTGTCACGCATTGCCCAGCCCGCAACCTCCGCTCAGCTCATCTCCACCTCCTGGTCACCCCTATGGTTTAACTTAAAAAGCTGGGAGGCCGCAGATTTAGTTACTTGGCACCTAAGCTGTGGAACTGCCTTCCCCTGGCAATTAAGACCTCTGGCACCCTGATGAGTTTCCGAAAGAGTTTGAAAACCTGTCTCTTTCCTAAGTACAATTAGTCTCTCAGTTGCCTCCTTACAATCATCATTTAGCGCCAGGAAACTTATGGTGTCAGTGCGCTTTATAAGTTTAGCTTAACATTAACATTAACATTAACATCTGCTCCTACCAGGCTCACAGGTCCAGACTTGTAATAGAAAGAAAACTGCAGGCTCCTGCCTGTGATGGGTCAAGTCAAGTCAAGTCAAAAAATGTATATAGCGCACTACATACCCAGAGGGTCTCAAGGCGCTTAGGGAGTGGAGGAGGATTACTTGTCGAATATCCACGTTTTAAGTTGCTTTCTGAATGCTAGGTGGTTCTGGGTAAGGCGAAGGTAAGTGGGAAGTGAGTTCCATGTTTTAGCTGCCAGGTAAGAGAAGGATCTACCTCCCATGGTGGTCTTGTTGATACGAGGTACAGTGGCGAGGGCTTGGTTGGAAGAACGCAGTTGGCGGGAGGGGGTGTAGAAGGACAGTCGTGAGTTGAGGCATTCTGGTCCGATTTTGTAGAGTGCTTTGTGTGCGTGGGTTAGAAGTCGGAAAGTGATCCTCTTATTGACGGGTAGCCAATGGAGGTTTTTCAGGTGACCAGAGATGTGTTTGTTACGCGGGATGTCTAATATGATCCTGGCTGAGGCGTTTTGGATTCGTTGGAGTTTTTTCTGGAGTTTAGCGGTAGTACCTGCGTAGAGGGTGTTTCCGTAGTCCAATCGGCTCGTGACCAGAGCATGGGTGACTGTTTTTCTGGTTTCGGTGGGGATCCAGCGAAATGTTTTTTTGAGCATGCGAAGAATGTTAAAGCAGGAAGAGGATACGGCACTGACTTGTCTGTTCATTGAGAGTGAAGAATCCAGGATAACGCCTAGGTTCCGTGCGTGGTCTGTCGGGATGGGTGCTTTTCCTAGGGCTTCCGGCCACCAAGAGTCGTCCCATGCAGAGGGGGAAGTACCTAAGATGAGGACTTCTGTTTTATCTGAGTTCAGTTTCAAACGGCTGTGTTTCATCCATTCGGCAACTTCTTTCATTCCTTCGTGTAGGTTAGTTTTGGCGGTGCTGGGGTCATTGGTGAGTGAAAGGATCAGTTGAGTGTCATCCGCGTAGGAGATGATGTTGAGGTTGTGTTGGCGGGCGATGGCCGCGAGGGGGCTCATGTATACGTTGAAGAGGGTGGGACTGAGTGAGGATCCTTGTGGTACGCCGCAGATGACTTCAGTGGCCTCTGACTTGAATGGTGGGAGGCGGACTCTCTGGGTTCTTCTGGTGAGGAACGAGGTGATCCATTCAAGTGCTTTTCCTTGTGGGGAAGGGAGTAAAGAGCCTGGCCCCACCGAGGGCATGAAGCTGAATTATATATAAACGATTACTGAGAATAGATTTTTAGAGGTGATTCATTATACCGTAGACAGGTAATCAACATATTTGCAAACAGCCATCCATTTGCCTTTTTAATGAGACTCCAGATCAGGAGTTGCAAATCTTGACAATTTAGGTTTTTCGGTCTGGCATTAGCCAAGACCTATGATTTTAGTAAAATATGTATAATATACTCACAAACAGCGGCTTCAGACAACTCTCTTCATCAATCAGTCAATCAGTCAATCAATTAGGGAATTTTGTAGCGCATACTCACCCGTGAGGGTCTCAAGGCACTGGGAGAGGGGAGAGGGGTGCAGCTCCGATTCAGCCAAATCAGCCAGGTCTTGAGGCTCTTCCTGAAGGTGTGAGGAGTGGTGGTGCATCTGATGTTGACTGGGAGCTCGTTCCAGGCATTTACAGTGACGTAGGAGAAGGCTCTTCCGCCTGCTCTGGTTCCTAGATGCGTGGGGTCTCTGCCAGGGTGAGGTCGGCGGAGCAGAGGTTCCTTTTTGGTACATAAAAGGAAACTCTTTCGTTGAGGTATTTGGGTCTGATGTTGTGAAGGGATTTGAAGGGGTGAGTGAGTAGATTGGAAATTGCTCTCTTCCCGACGGGAGCCAGTGGAGGTCTCATAGGTGTTGGGTGATGGGATCATGTCGTGGGATGCCGAGGACTAGTCTGGCTGCTGTGTTCTGGATGGTTTGAAGTTTGTGAAGCCGGGATGTGTTGATTCCGGCATAGAGGGCGTTTCCGTAGACCAGTCTGCTTGTAATGAGCGCGTGGGTGATGTTTTTCTGGATTTGGGGGGATTCATTTGAAGGTCTATTGGTCACATTTTGCTTCCACCCACTACAGCAAACAGCATAGGGAAGTGGGGGAGTCCACTTAAGCCACTGATTAACTTCACTTTGACTGACTGCATTTTGCTCTCCCACAAGGAGCACATCCACACACAAGGTAGTGCCCTTCAGTGCTGGGGTTTTTGTTTCTAATTTATAATCAATCACTTTAGTGTTATCTTTCTGTTTAGAGCCTGATGTGATAGAGGGACACTTCTGATGTGAGCACAGGACACATTCCATCTTTATCAGATCCTATCTCCTGCCAATGCTACTTTAACTTTTTTTTGGAGTGTTTGCTTTTCTGACTCCTGCTGTTTCACAGCATACCAGAGTGTGTCCATTTACAACTGTGCTGTGGTATTCTCTTATCTTTCTTTCTTTCTTTCTTTCTTTCTTTCTGTCTCTCTCTCTCTTTTTCCTTCTATTTTCTTCTTTCTCCTTCCATCATTCTTTCTTGCCTTCTTTCATTCTTACCTGTTTTCCTTCCAGTCCTTCCTTTACTCTCTCTTCCTTATCATTTTTTTCTTCTTTTTTTAATTTCTTCTCCTTCTTCCCTTTCTTTTCATCTCTTTCCTTCCGTCTATTCTTCTTTATTTCTCTTTGAGTTTTTCTTTTCTTCTTTATACTTCTATTGTTCTTTCTTGCCTTCTTTCATTCTTGCCTTCCTTCGAGTTTTATATAGCACAAACTTGACCCAAATCAGGTATCAGAGCACTTTAAATAGCACCAGTTATGTTACATGAGGACACACATTGATATTTGTTAGGTATGGAAAGAATAAGTGATTTGCCCAGAATCACAGGATGTTCCGCGTCATTGCCGAGACTCGATCTCAGTTCCCCGGATTTTAGGTCGACCGCCCTAGCCGTTAGGCCATCTCCCCTCCCCTCTTCCTTCCTGACTTCTTTTGGTCTGTGTTAGCAGGTGCGTAGCTTGGTCAGTAACAGGGAGGTGGGGGTGGAAGCTCCAAATTTCCCAAGAATAACACTGGCATATTAATAATATTAAAATAGATTATACGACAAGCAGAGTGGATAAAAGGGGGCTTAAAGGCAGCGGAAAGGGAGAAAAATATGGTTCGGTAGGAGCACTAATTGAGAGAAACACAAGATTTTGTAAAATAATCAACATTTTTAGGGCTTTCAAAACAGAGATGAGAGTGTGTGTGCTTTTGTCAGTGTGTGCATGCAAACATCCCCGGTGAAATTCGACAGACACCTCACCAAGCACCTGTGCCCAAGTATTGCTCAGAAAATACATTTATTAGTGGGGTGTAAGACCCCAAACAGCCCCTGAAGCTATTCCCCTTTGTGTTAGCCAAGACCTTTTGATTTTGCTAAGATGATGTATATTGCATAGTTACTTATAGCGGTTTCAGCCAGACCTCTTCTATTAGTCTGAGGCTGCTGTCACTCACATTTCTCTTCCGCCCACTCCAGCATGCATTAAGGGGCAATGTATCCGCCCACTTCAGCCATTGGCTGACGTCCCTACGAGTTAGCGCATGCCTCCCTTTCACATGGAACGCCTCCACACTCAAAGTAGTTCCCTTCAGTGCCACTACTAGGCTAATGTGTGTTTTTTTAGAGCAAAAAATATTTTAGCCTGTGAGCTTTTTTTTAAAAAGATTGATGAGGGCTTGGCCTTTTACCAAAAACACAAGTATTCGTAAGGAAAATAAGAATGCCAGAAGGCTGGCAGCCAATGACACACCTATTGGCTTTGCCAATGTTTGTCTTCATAATTGTTGCAATGAGTTCTTTATATTCCTCGGGTTGGAGGTTTATGATATTGTAGCAGCTTTACCAATTTAAAGAATGTTACGCTCTGAGCATTAAATACTTATTTTCATTTAATGTAAAACGAAAACAAGGTTCACAGTGGACAGTTCCAAACCCCAGAAGCAGAGTTTCTATGCAAGGGTGCTTGCATTGGTGCAAGGCAATCATTAATGCTACATCCTCAGATTAATCCCATAATTCATTGTTCATAGGTGCTTCCCCCTCACAAGTCCAACATGGTCCTGATGAAGACCCCCCGTTAAGGTGCAAGCTACCTTTATGTTCACAGGGGTCGAAACGTCGACAGCTTTTTCCATTGTGTCAAACATAGGCAACAGAGAATGTTTATCTGTACCTATATTCATATGTTATGATTTGCCATATGTGCGAATGCCAGGAGTCTGGCTGGATAGGTCAATTTAAAGTTGATGTATGTAATGTACACTACCTCCCCGTCCCTCATCACTATCACTATTCCTTCCCAGACACTTGACACTTCCCTTCACTTGCACCAATTTTATGCTAAGGCAGGACATGTATTGTCTTATTAACTGTCTTATTAACTGGATTTATTCTTGTGTTTTCAATCATGTGATGAAATAAAATCACAATCTTTTTTTGAGCTTCCATGGTGATGTTTACCTTGTTTAAATTCTCCAGATTAAGTCTGCCGCATCTTGAAACTATTGTGTAGGTAACTCATTGGGTGGACATTTCTGGGCTTTGGTGCTACAATTGTCAGGGCCCAATTTTGTTGTGGCACATTCCTCACAAATGGCTTCACCCAAGAGCCATTATGGGGTTAAATATAGAGGGAGATGGAGGATTGTGCCCTCTTGATTTGTCAACGTTAGTGCAGAATGATGATCAAACGTTCTTTGATGGTTTTGTGTGGATGGTCTTTATTTGTTATTCCATACATGAAATGAGGACAGGAATAATGAAAAACAGCCGACACGTGTTTCGCCCAAGTGGCCTATTGACTGTATTCTATTTCAAGGCTGATAGTGTGTAGATGTAGGAAAATAGAAGGCAACAGAGTGAAAGATTAGTATCAATGTGTTGTTATTAAAATTGAGGGACAGAGGGACAAAGACCAGAAGGTAGACAGAGGAGGATTGGGAGTAAGTGTGAATAGGTGAGGGAGAAGCGGTAGGGAGAAAAACCGAGAGAGAAGAAAAGAGAAAGAAGAATGAAAGAAAAACGAAAAAATTGGAAAGAAAAGAGCCACATAGTATAGTTAAATGCAGTATTGAGGCTTATATATACACACTTATTCTAGATTAAATTCAAACAGTAAATAAGCAAAACGAGAAAAATCAAGGTTAAGCATCTATGCATGTCGGGTGACCCAATCTGCAAGTAGCACATAATTGGTACGTTGTTCTGCACATTGAAATTAAACATATGACTACGAACTTGGTATTCAATGGACTCAAATTAATTCAAAGTAAATCATCTATGCTTATCAGGTGATCCCACCTGCATTATCACATAATTCTTAGGTGTGCATGATAAAAAGATTTAACTGTTATAGGTAGGAACATTAGTGTGAATCCAGCATGTGCAAAGACACATGCTTATGTATATAGAAGTAGGGTGTATGCATAGGTATACATTCAGCAGATATTATTAGTGTAAACGTATAGGGGAATCCGCACATAATATTAAGTGAGAAGGAAAGTAAATAACAAAAGAAACACCAATTTGGGGCATTCCAAATCTGATCATTAATCTAATTGTAAATTAATGCAGATAGAACGGTGGAATTTCATAGGATGAAGTGGGCGCTTACCAGAGCTTGGTTATGAAGGGAAGCAAAGTTTGTGATTCTAAAGTAAGAAAGACCCATGCGGAATCACTATTCATAGTTCACGCTGCGCGTGTGAGACTGGCACGCTTATGGCATAAAAGCTGGGAGGCCATGAGATAAAGGAAAGTCATTACAGCTAATTTAGCGTGGCACTGCCAGGAGCTGGTTCCTTAAAGGCTGCGGGGATGTTTACTTTGTTTAAATTTTCCAGATTAAGTCTGCCACATCTTGATACTATTGTGTAATTGTGTGCCGCTGTGACATATTTTGTGTACCACAATGTACCCAGGTCCAGTGGCTTGAGGGGTTACCCCATTGATATACAACGCAGCTGTGTCTCTGGTCCCATTGGTAATTCCTCATTGGTCCTCAAGGCAGTGCTTCTAGTGTATTCTCTGGCCCTGTCGGTAATTCTTCATTCTAAACCCTCTAGGTAGTGCTGCAGCAGTGTCTCTGGTCACAGCAGTAATTCCTCTTTCTAAGTCCTCCACATAGTGCTGCTAGCAGCTTTTCTGGTCCCATCAGTAACTCCTCCATTCTAATTCATCTCTAGGCAGTGCTGTAGCTGTGTCTGCATTTCAAGCAGTAATTCCCCATTCTAAGTCCTCTAGGCAGTGCTGCAGCTGTGTCTGCATTCCAAGCAGTAATTCCCCATTCTAAGTCATCTCTAGGCAGTGCTGTAGTTGTGTCTGCATTTCAAGCAGTAATTCCCCATTCTAAGTCCTCTAGGCAGTGCTGCAGCTGTGTCTGCATTCCAAGCAGTAATTCCCCATTCTAATTCATCTCTAGGCAGTGCTGTAGCTGTGTCTGCATTTCAAGCAGTAATTCCCCATTCTAAGTCATCGCTAGGCAGTGCTCCAGCAGTGTCTGTATTTCAAGCTATAATTCCCCATTCTAAGTCATCTCTAGGCAGTGCTGTAGCTGTGTCTGTATTCCAAGCTATAATTCCCCATTCTAAATCATCTCTAGGCAGTGCTGTAGCTGTGTCTGTATTCCAAGCAGTAATTCCCCATTCTAAGTCATCTCTAGGCAGTGCTGCAGCAGTGTCTGTATTCCAAGCTATAATTCCCCATTCTAAGTCATCTCTAGGCAGTGCTGTAGCTGTGTCTGCATTCCATGCAGTAATTCCCCATTCTAAGTCCTCTAGGCAGTGCTGCAGCTGTGTCTGCATTCCAAGCAGTAATTGCCCATTCTAAGTCATCTCTATGCAGTGCTGTAGCTGTGTCTGTATTCCAAGCTATAATTCCCCATTCTAAGTCCTCTAGGCAGTGCTGCAGCAGTGTCTGTATTCCAAGCAGTAATTCCCCATTCTAAGTCATCTCTAGGCAGTGCTGTAGCTGTGTCTGTATTCCAAGCTATAATTCCCCATTCTAAGTCATCTCTAGGCAGTGCTGCAGCAGTGTCTGTATTCCAAGCTATAATTCCCCATTCTAAGTCATCTCTAGGCAGTGCTGTAGCTGTGTCTGTATTCCAAGCTATAATTCCCATTTCTAAGTCCTCTAGGCAGTGCTGCAGCTGTGTCTGCATTCCAAGCAGTAATTCCCCATTCTAATTCATCTCTAGGCAGTGTTGTAGCTGTGTCTGCATTTCAACCAGTAATTCCCCATTCTAAGTCATCTCTAGGCAGTGCTGCAGCAGTGTCTGTATTCCAAGCTATAATTCCCCATTCTAAGTCATCTCTAGGCAGTGCTGTAGCTGTGTCTGTATTCCAAGCTATAATTCCCATTTCTAAGTCCTCTAGGCAGGGTTGCAGCTGTGTCTGCATTCCAAGCAGTAATTCCCTGAGGTTCTGTGAAAATCGTTACGACGTTTTGGGCATTGCCGAATATGGACGAGTTTGGTATCTAAGAACCGTAAATGGCGAGTTCGGTAAGTGTACGCATTTTCGCTACACTACTCGAAGGGGTTCGCCTAATTTACGTGTTTCTCCATCTGAACCCTCGGGTTCCATTTTAGATACGGCATCCATTTTGTTTCTTGCCCTCACGTAGTCAGCGAGCAGGCAACTGTTCGCTTCATGACCCTTTGGTTCCCAAGCCTCACGGAAGACGCATATTCCTTTCATACGTCTTTATGGCCGGAGGAATGACACTGCGAAGGCAGATGGCTCAGCTTGAGGGTAATCTTGTCATGCCGGTCTATTGTTTCAGCCGTGCACGTGCTGGGATCAAGCTCTTTGATCCTACGATCATGCTTCCAATATTACCCCTACACTCTTTTCTCTACATGTGTCTGACTTCCTAGCAGCTGTTCTTGTCTTTTCTCTCTATCCTTTACAACTCAAGTGGAATGTGCCTAACGGTGGGAAGATGTGCTTTTACAGTTGGGAACCGGTGATGTTACTGTAATTACGTTCCGGAGTTCTAAAGACATGAAAGCAACCCTTTTGAAGCTTACTGTGGGAACTGAGTTGTAACCTTTTGTTCACATGTTGTGCAATGGCAAAATCTTGTATAAAAGAGAGCGACCCACATACGCAATTTGAAGCAGACTCTCAGAACCTACATGCCGATGTACTTCTAATGACTCTTGCCTCCCTGCAGTAATAAACGCTGATCTTTGACGCCGAAGGAAGTCTCCCGTGTCTCTGTCTCTTGTGCGCCGAAACAGGTATCCCATGAAGGTTATAGGTGTTGTTCCCTGGCACCGCTGGTTCTGTTAAAAGTCCAGTCCTTCAGTTGGCGCCCAACGTGGGGCCACATCAGCGGTACCGGTCCAAAGCCTGACGATTGCGAGGAACTTCGTGTGAAATCTCCGAGGGAAGGTGCACCCCGCTTCATCGATCCTGTTGTCGAAATAAGTGGCCCGAAGATGTTCCCTGCGAAGCTTCCCGCCTCCTGACGGCTGCGACGGCCTGATGCCCTGACTGTCGACTTGTCTTCGGCGCCCGGCGTAGACCTTACGTAAAGCAAAACGATAGACGGGCCTACCTGGTGACGCCATTGAAGTTCTCAGTTAAGTATTTGTGGGTCGCTCCCAGTCCTTAGTGGTTGTTGCAGCTTATTGAAGCTTTGTTGTATGCAAGGTTCCGTTACGGTTCCGTCGCATTTGTGGTTGTTCTTGGTGCTTAGTTGTATGCATGGTTCCATTGCATTTGTGGTTCTTAGTTGTTGGTTCTTAGTTGTTATTTGACAGTTGCAATTGCCAAAAACCGAGGGTTTTGTCTTTCATGAAGATTTAGTACTTCGGTAACCCTTGAAGTTTGATACTAGGTTAGTGTGCATGATGCCTAGCCATAGTGGTTTGCTTGGTTTCTTTAAATGTTGCAACAAGGATTCCCGGTTGGAGGACTCGTGTCAGATACCTCCAGTTGGAACTCCGATATATGAGCTCTACAGTCGACATGGTGTGGGCCCTATCATTTATAATAAATATTGGGTCCGATACACGAAAAAGGATGGTGTCCTTAGTTGGCCACCGCATGGAAGTTTTGAGTTTACAATTTTGGATAATCTTGAGGCTAAATTATTTAAAAAGAAAGTTAGACCTGCTATGTTTGATTCTTTTCGGTTGTGGCGTAAAGAGGCCAAACAGAAAGAAATCAAACAGCTTAAAAAGAATCGAAGAGAGGGTATTGATCCGATAATGCAAGTTGTACAACAATATGAGCAAGATAAACATGAAAAAGATATAGAAGTTTCCACTAGATTAAGGCATATGCGGATAGACAAATGTTATCCGGCTTTGCCAACTAGTCTAGATAAGAAAGAAGAAGATTCAAAGGAGGATCCTCTGCTAGCGTACTTAATGAAATCGCCCCCTCCTTATGCGCAGGGTGCTACGGCTCCTGCAGTTCCTCCTGTAGTTCCTCCTGTAGTTCCTCCAGTTGTTCCAGTGGCTGCTGGTCAGCCCGTTGTTGGTCCTACGTCTGTCCCTCCATCTGTTCCTATGTCTACTGTTCCTTTGTCTGTACCTCCTCAACCGCCAGTTTCTGCTACTTCGACTGCTTTGTCTGTTTCTACTGTTCCTACGTTCACTTCTAATATTGTCGCTCCTGTTCTTTTTCCTTCTTCTCCTTCTGCTCCTACCCGTATCTCTAATACTGTTGCTACGCTCTATTCACCACTGTCCGGATCGATACTACCATCCAGCATTTCTGATACTCCTCAGAGGCGAAGTCAAATCCTTGGTGGAAGGGAGAGTGCAACATTAGCGAATATGGCTCGTAGATGGATAAGACATCCTGTTAACTACCCTCCACGTGTGGTTTTCGACACGTTTTCTCACTTTAATGAGCCTACGCAGAGATTCGTGTTCGAAGAAATGAGTAACTCTTTGAGAGAACAATGGTATAATGATGACTTAGATAATGTACCGCCCGATATGATTGAACTTCAGAGTCAATTTTCGAACGGTATGATCGTAGGTGGAGATGTACGGCGTGCTTTGGAGCGCTTGTTAGCATTTAGATCCACAGTGTCTTCTCGAGTGTCGACTGATGACGATTTCGAGACTTGGAAAGTGACTCCTGGTCAGTACCCTATGAGGAAAGTTCCGCCAGTATGGATGCCAGGTGATGCTACTGCTGCTCCTCCGGTTTTACCGCATTTCCAAAGAGTTTGGATACACCTCCCATGGAAGCGATCAGAGGTCTTGCAGGTTAAACAATCTTTGCCTGATCCACGTAAGAATCCGGCAGGTTATTATAAGGAGTTATCCCAATTAGTGGATGCTACTATTATGAACCTTGCTGACATTGACATGCTGTTCGGAAATGTTGTGCCGCAACTGATTTGGGCGAAAATTCGTCAGGAAAATCATGAGAATGAGTTAGGCGGTGATTGGGCTGCACTTATAGCGGCTGATGGCCGACAAGTTGGTGGGGCTAAACCTGAGCAGGTAATTACGGATCGGCCACAGAGAATTATTACGCTCATGAAAACGCTTATGCCGGCGATGAAGGTAAACTGGGATAAATTAGCAGCTTGTAAACATAAGAAGGATGAGAGTGTCTCCGATTTCTTTACGAGATTCGAAGAGGCATTTGTTGATCATACCGGTCAGGATATGAGTACTGAGGGAGGTCAACGGTTATTTGTTGACAAATTTGTAGCGAATCTATTACCTGAGCTATGCAACAAATTGAAGAATTCAGAAAGTGCATGGGCTGTTTCAACCACTGCACAGATATTAGCGACTGCTCAATATTATGAGAATAGGGAGAAAGAAGAAAGTGATCGGTCAGACAAGAAAACGAAAGAGCTCAAAACAAAGGTTTTGTTGCAGCAGGCGTATCCTCCACGTTCGAATCAAAATGATTCGCAACAGCAGTATAGGCCGCAATCGCAGTCCTCCAGAATGCAGTCACGTTCTGACTCCTTTGACTCTAGATCTATGCTTGGGTATAATCAGTGCGCATATTGTAGGAAAGAGGGACATATAAAATATGATTGCCCGGCTTTACGTGACCGCCTTAATGGTGTATCAGTACGAGGAGGTCGTGGTGGTCCTCAACAAGCATCACGAGGTAGAGGCCGCGGTACTTACCAGAATCAAACTGAGCGCTATAATACGTCAGCAGATGCAAATAATTGTTTTGACCAGCGTAATGCGGGGTCAGTTAGATCTACACAGTATCATGTGGACGATTATTACGTTGAACATGAGACTGTTGCAAACGACCATTACTAGGACAGCCACCGACAGAGAGAGGGAGTAGTATCAGTTCCGGTTGATCAGAGTGGGCCTTACGTCGCAGTTGCTACATCTGGCGTAGTTGAGCCTTTTCTGTTAGACACTGGTGCGACGAAAAGTTCTATCATGCATTCGAAACTCCCTGGCGCACCTTTGTCTGGCTTAACAAATGTTTCCGTTGGATTCTCTGGCGCCCCGGTTAGCAATCCTGTCTCTAGCCCTTTGCCCCTTACGATTAGTCCTCGTGTGCTGGAGGCTCCATTGATTCTATCTACTGGTTGTGGTGGGAATCTTTTGGGTTTGGATTTGCTAAAACGGTTATATGCGACTCTGTACTGCTCTCCTGAAGGAGTGAGGCTTACATTAGGTCGGAGAGTCATCTCTCCCATGTACTTGTCGATCGATAAATTCCCGCCGGAATTGAGTTCCCTTCCTGCGTCTCTATGGGCCACAGGTCCCAATGATGTGGGTCTGTTGGACATCCCACCTTATGTTGTTGTGTGTTTATCTAGGTTCCTGATCGATACTGTGACCTTATGCCCCTATTCGGCTATAAATCCATTTATTCCCTATATTGGCATAACCGTTCAAGTGCGATATTCAGAAAGTCATCTCTGGCCTCACACGAACGGAGCCACATTCCAGAATAGTTCTCTGCCACTTCCTTTGCAACCAATTAGTGCAATGACAGAGCAGAAGTCACTATCTGATATTCCTAGATTAACACTCCGAGTTCTTCAACAAGATAAAAACTCAGCAAACCTGGAAATCCCCGCTTGTTGTGTTTTGATTAGTAATGGAACTCTAATGAGCAACTGATAGCTATCACTTCCAGTGACATCTTTAATTGACGTCTTATGTCCAGCAAACTTGCGTCAAACCAGGCACCTGTCAGGTATAAATACTACCAACGTTGCCTTAAGCAATTGCTGGTGTCCCATTGCTGTTGTATGCTGTATGCAGTACGCTGATGCTGCTGCTGTCCCGGTGGTAAAGCTACTGATACCATTATCGCTGCTAAAGCGCGAACAATGGTGTGGTGAGCTTAGGAGCTGAACAGCCGTCCCTCTGCGAAGAGCCCAGCAGATGCCAAGCTGCCCGCGGACGCTGTCCCCCCTCCTCCTCTCGACGCGCTGAAGAGAGACGCTGCCTTTCTCCGGCTGAGAAATCCAGCTCCAGCGTTTCTAGTCTGCCCTCGCGGGTGACTGGGATATCGAGTTCCCCCTGAAGGAGATACCAGACCTCCATCATTCTATTCAGAGGTATGGTGTTGACTAAACCCTTAGACGAGAATTCTTGAAGCAAACCTTGGCAAAACCAACTTAACTTAAAGCTACTTACTTGCTTCCCTTCCACGTGTTAGGCTTAGGTCAGGCACACTGGGGTAGGCTTAGTTAGAAGCACCATTTGAGTAAGTTAGCCTAATGTATATATGACTGTATATATGTTTTATTACTTTTAAACCATTGTATGGCTAAGAAACCATATCAATGCTTTTACAGTATTATTTCACAATCCTTATCTTACTGTACGTACTTTTTATAATAACAAGTCTTGCAATTGTGGCAATTCATTTCTCTTGTATGAGAAGAAAGACTGTTCAATAAATGTTAACCCTTTATTGACAAACGCCCGTCTCTCTGTTCTCTACATATCGTGAAAGTAAACTGCACTAAGACTGCCTGAGTGAAATACCTGTCTATTGTTTCACACGACCCTAGAGATCGACTCTTGATCTGAGGAGCAAAGTTGTCATGTTGCACGGTTGTTGGAAAGCTGAATCCCTTCTTATCTGCGCCAGGGAAGCTGATCAATTCCTATGCAGAGAAGAAAGTTTCCAGTGACCTCTGAGCTAGTTGGTAACACACCCAATTAAGTTTAGCATAGTCAGTGGAGGCCTGGAATATCCGCAGTTCCACGTCGATACTACTGTTTATGTTATTCCAATGCGCAGGGCCTAGTGGGGAACTAGGAACTACACTACATGGCGCCCAACGTTTGGTAAGGCGATAAACTAACGCAAGACGTTAGAGTAACTCAGTCGTGCATATTTCACACAGACCCCTTTCTCCCGTAAATACTCCAATAGACGTCTGGAGTGGGTGAAAGGTTAAAATCCGCCCGACCTTAGTAGGAAGAGATTCCTATGTAAAGCTCTGGTTTATTCTACGTTGAAGGATACAGTGTTGCAAAATATTGTGCACCTAATCTTTGTCTCCTTGGAGACCAACTCTGCAAAAACACTTTTTAGGCAGTAAATGCTAGAAAGTGATGATGAATGGGATGCGACCATATTAGCAGTACAACTAATGATGGACGACGCAAGTATCCTACATAATGAACCGAATGCAATAATCATTCCGGTACATTTAAGAAAATCTATAACTTTAAAACTTATAGAAAACGGACTGACACCACAGGGTGGTACAGTCGTCTTCGTGATAGAGGCTCACGAATATCGGCAGACAGAGGTATTCTATTCATGGATAAAATTTCCAGCGGCAAACGCCGCAACACAAGAGTTCCACTACTATACAGTAGAGGATCCACCGGAAGAGTACGCTCCTTTCGAGGAGATAGAAATTCCTCTTAAATTTCAAGAGCACCTGCTCTGGTTTAATGGCGCCCTAAAACACAATGATCACATAACTAGGCTCGGTCCACTAGGTAGACCAGGAGCAACGTGGCCGGTTCTAGCCAGCTACACACCACATCCGGACATCGAAAAAATGTCAAGAGAAGAGCTGTTAGTACAGCTAAAAACACTTATAAAAATACATAGGCAATTAGTCCAATATGTAATGCGGACTGCAACAGTCCAACCAGCTGTTAATGTACCACAGCTGACCCCTCATCAGGGGAACACTAATAAAATTACACCACAGAACATACAATCATGTCTTGGTAAAACACCCGTAAAACGGGAACAAATTCCTTTCTGGTTAGCACAGAAAATCACTCAAATAGAGGCAGTATTTCCTGATACTACCCCTATTGAGAAACACAGAATCTTGACCATCTGCCTTCCTATGGGAATCGCACCACACATAGAGGACTGTGACACTTGGGGTACAGTCTTTGCTTCCATTTACACAAAAACACACGGTGTTCCGTCTATGGCGGTAATACCAGAAGTGCTAAAACAGATTCAGAATGAATACGGTCCAGAGCCCGCTTTAAATCTAGGTATAAAATTACTGAAAGACTTCAAGCAGGTCTCGGCTATATTACTAGCCAACATAAAAGGAGAAGCAGCATCTGTGGCGATCCGCCAGAAGTTGAGGGAAACAGATATAACAGGTTAACCAATTGAGCTTGCCAGAATCATAGAGAAATGCTATGAAGAATTAGGTAGAGACAGCTTGGGTGGAAAACCGGTAAAGCCCCAACTGCTCGAAAATCCTGAAAAATTATTTATTAAAAATAATTTAAACACTCCTAAGAAGAGTTGGGATGGAAATAAACAATCCACTCCCAAGGAAAAAGTTTTCCAGTCCAGAGGAAGGTCTCCTCGACGGAGGGAAAGAACTCCGACTCGAGAACACCAGTCTCCCCAGCGGGAGCCCTCTGAGAAAAGATATAACCTTAGAAATAGGGATAATTTGAAAAAACCTATTAGATATCAAAGTATTGATACACGTCCCTCTCGATCTGTTTCGCAGAAAACGGAAAGAAGAGGACGGTCAGACCCAGGAGAGCACACCAAGTCCAAAGACAAGGAACCTGCTCAGAGTAAAAAATCTCAATTTCAGAAAAAGAAGGTAGCCAGTATTAGAGTAATCGAACATGCCGAGAATACTGAGGACAAAGTTGAAAAACGGGGAGTGGGCATTGACAATGTTGGACAGTGCAGCAGAAATCAGTATAGCCCGCAAGATCTTGATGAGTCATCTGGAGACAGTGGACACGAATGAATACATTCAGGTTGAAACTGCCGACACCAGACTTAGCGAACCCCATAAGATATACGAAATAACATTGCGTATAGAGGGTGATAAGACTAGGAAAATAAGGGGTCTATTTTGGGATAAACTCTCAAAAGGCTATGATATCCTGATAGCTGAAAAAGATTGCCCCCCAGAGTTTGTCAGGGAGTGCCCTCGTGGCGAAGAAATGATTATGCCTGCCTTCTCGATTCACATTCCGATTCACAAAAAATATACTTATGCAAGGAAATGGGCAGTTGCTCAAGCACCTGCGTTGTATAAGAATCATGTTGGATGGGATGAGGACTCTCCTCCTCACAAAATCCAGTTAAAAAATCAACCTACTGCACAGAGGCAGTACCCAGTTAAGCAAGAAGCTAAAAAACAAGTCAGGGAGATTTTAGATCAATTTGAATACCAGGGGTGATTGAAACATGCACCTCTCAAATGAACAATCCTTTGTTTCCTGTCTCCAAGCCAGACAATTCATATCGTCTAGTTTTGGACTACAGACACCTTAATTCATGTTGTAAAACTTTTGCAGTACAGAACTCGCATAGTGCAGCCCTAATGAATAATATAGTTAGGAAAAAATATAAAACGACATTAGACATATGTAATGGTTTCTTTTGTCAAAACATTGCTCCAGAAAGCAGATATTTGACCGCTTTCTCAGCATTTGGGTCGCAGAAAAAATTCTGTCGACTCCCACAGGGGTTCAAGAACAGCCCAGGATTATTCTCAGCTAGAGTAACAGAGTTACTACAAATATATGATGATGAGGCATTATCTTATGTCGATGACATCTATCTAACAGATGACGACTTGGATACTCACTTGAAAAGAGTGAACACCATTATACTTGGGTTCGCAGCAGAGGGTTACAAATTCAACTTTAAAAAGTCTCGAATTGCCCATCTGACAATATTATTTTTAGGATACGAATTATCAAGTGAAGGAAAAAGCCTAGCGGACAACTTCTTAGAGAAGTGCGCTGTACTCCAAGCTCCAAAAACGCTGAAGAATTTACAATCGATTCTAGGTTTTCTGAATTTCGGAAGAACTTACATTCTAAATTACGCGGAGAGGGTTAAACCTCTCTACGAACTAATTAAACCTGATTTTAAACAAATCAATTGGACTCAAAAACACACAGAAATTTTGAGATCACTGCAAACAGACATGTTAGCAAAAACTAAATTAGATACACGTGACAACACACGCGGTCTTGTAATCCGAGTCATCCCAGGAAGATGCGGATTCACGTACCTAACCTCTAATGAGGGAGAAAAGGTACTAATTTCAATTAAATCTCACTTGTACACACAAGCAGAAGAAACATTCAGTCCCACAGAAAGAACTGTGAAAGCAGTGCAAATTGCATTAGCAAATGAACGAGAATTAGCACACGGCAAACGGATTAATATCCTTACAGCGGAATCCGCCTTCGAGGCGCTATTCAGCCCAGTAAACCTGCCTACAGTGTCACTGGATCCGAAATGGATACAGTACGTAGATTCTCTTGCAGCAGAGGACGTGAAATTCTATCACGGACCGCTCCTAAACGAACTGAATGATTTAGAATATGAAGAAGAATATCCTCTGCCAATCGAACTTCTGCCTCTCCCACAATACGCCTGTATAATCTATACAGATAGATGACCTGCTCATCTGTGCTGATACGAGGAACTGCTTTTCTGCCCAAATCCCAAACCGCATTCCCTGGGGCAGAGGTCGGCTGGTGGGAGCGTCACTGCAATCGGCAGTTTTCCATCTCGCTCTCAGCGCGACCCGCCCAGGTAGCAGTGCATTGGTTGTGCCCAGGAACAGCCTACCGGGGGACTGCGAGGCCCAGAAACCACCGCTCTTTGCAGCCGGCGCCTCTTCCCCCGGCGGCCACGCCCACTGATTGGAACGCTGCTTTATAACCTTTCGCGACACCCGCTCCGCGGGTGCCGCTCACTGACCTGCTCATCTGTGCTGATACGAGGAACTGCTTTTCTGCCCAAATCCCAAACCGCATTCCCTGGGGCAGAGGTCGGCTGGTGGGAGCATCACTGCAATCGGCAGTTTTCCATCTCGCTCTCAGCGCGACCCGCCCAGGTAGCAGTGCATTGGTTGTGCCCAGGAACAGCCTACCGGGGGACTGCGAGGCCCAGAAACCACCGCTCTTTGCAGCCGGCGCCTCTTCCCCCGGCGGCCACGCCCACCTCTCTTCCCCTACATCTAGCCAGTCTCTAACGCGCCGCGGGTCGCGCGCGGGTCGCTGCCCGGGGCGAAGACCGGGCAAAGACCGGGCCGTTTTAGGCCGTTAGAGGCTGGTAGAGACTGGACTGGGCCACCCCCCTGACATTAATATTATCATCTGACCCTTTTTTATAATAACATACCCACGATTTTCTTTAGTTCCACAACCCAACGAGAACAGCAATGGTCCTTACGAGAGGGAACAAAACCAAAACCAAAGCCCCTAGCGCTGCAGGCAAATTGCTTGGGCCTATGGATGATTTTCTAGCGAAGGCAAACACTCTCATAGATGAAAGCATATCACTCATTGAAGAAAGGGTCTCCCTAGATCTGGCATTCGCAAAAAGATCCTCATTAGGCATCTTGGCGGAAGCCAGATCCCCAGCACTAGGAGCCCCAAATGCAGAGTTGGCGCCAACTAGAGAGAGACGCAGCCTACCGAACACAGTAGACCTGTCAGTATCTCAGCTAGCGGACTCTCAACTCAGCTTTGATCTAGAAAAAACCCCTGAACTGCTTCCAACAACACCTGCACAAATGTCTTCGTCAGAAAAAAGATTAGAAAGGGGTAGGAGGGAGGGAGCAATTAGCAAGAAAAGGGTACCTAGAAACCCCACCACCCCAGAAAACCTGACAATACCACCAATCATCCCACAAATCCAAGATGATAGGGCGACACATATTGAGATCCTAGCGTCAGTCCATCAGGTAGAGAAGGAGCCATCTTCCCTGATAGTCTTGGACCCTTACTCCACTAAACAAACTCTGGTGGACTTGAATGTTGTCGAGGATCAAGAACTAACACTCTCTAGTATAGCCAATGTAGTCAAACATGCGTTACAACCCTTAGAACACCGGTTAGCAACCCTAGAATCGCAAATTTCTAAACTTCTACAAAATCAGCAGTCATCTCTACCACCATGTCCTCAAAAACCAGTACAAAATTATAGCAAAAAAACAATAAGTACCAATGCATCTATTGTCAATCCTTCTTTACCCAATCCACAACAAAAGACCCTCCGGATAACCACTCCAAATCTGCCGACCAATAAAAATACCGCAAATTCGACCAAAACAACAAAAACTGTAGTAGCCCAAAGCTCCACTAGCAATTCACAACAGACCACCACTTCGACTTCCCCAGCTGTGGCTGCTACTACTGCCGCGGTTCCGACGGCACCAAGCAGTACAGCCAATAAAACCCCAGGGAAAATCATGCATAAAACAACAACAAAAACCTTACCCCCCCCACCCGTACCACCAAAAACACCTGCGGGCAGGCTCAAGAGAAATACTGCGGGGAATCCTGGTCCTCCAAGACTCCCAGCAGATTTCCCTCCAGAGGCCTCACCCTATGTGGTAGTTATGGCTGGAGTTCCAGAACTAACAGATCTTACCCCAGAACCGGTCTGGTCCCTAAAAAATAAAGCTCAGCACTGGCTCCAGACCAACCGCCCAATTCCATCCTCTTGGCGTGGAAGAATCAGATCTGTAGCCAGGGTACCGTGGGTAGGCAATACCCGAAAAACCATTCCCGGGGACTGTATCACTATCACATTCGAGGACCCTCGAATAGCGGATTATGTCTGTGCCTGGGAAGACATCACCACAAATGGAGGAATCAAGATCAAGTCCCTCTCCTTTTTTTACCCCTTTAGGCAAGTGGACGGCTATATACAGGAGCAGGAGCCTCCTTGGTCCGTCCCATTCCCCAAGCAGGATGACCTTTCAAACATCAGATATCACGGTCCCCCTAATCTATACGAGCCAGACTACTCTTGGCATACAGTGAGACAACGCCGCCAGGGAGGAAGGTGGGATGATAGAAGACCTTATACACAATGGCCCCCACATAGAGAGCAATCACGATGGGACCCATGGCAAAACATTCCGCTAAGCAATAGGTTTAGCGGCTTAGAAATGGTCGACTGACCATTAACAGAAATCCCTCCCATTGACATCCAATTACCCTCCCCTCTACAGCCCAATACCACCTCCTCACTTATCAGTAACAAGGACACGATAACCCTAGAAGTAGAATCTGGCGATGACTCTTCATTTATCATAGCCTCTTATTGGAACATCGCGGGCCTCCGAAATAAAATCGAGGATGGCTCTGCGCAGAAGTTCCTAACCCCATACCAAATAATCTGTCTCCAGGAGACATGGTCCGTAGAAGAATTTCATCTACAAGGCTATAAAACTTACAATGTTCCAGCCCTAACCAGTACAATGGGCAGACCAAAAGGCGGGTTAGCAATCTACATCTCAAATTCCCTACCTCTCAATAAAGTGGTCACACTCTCCCAGGACGCCAATCATCAAATTCTATCACTTACCCTTCCCAACAAAGACATTATCATTCTGACCAATACGTATAATTATTTATCGGAAGAAAACTTTATAATTCTCCTCACTACTATTACCGATAAATTAAAACAAGCACTCCACCAGAGCCCTGCAAATAAAGCAACCCATTTAATTTGGGGGGGCGATTTTAATCTCCATCCCTGCACAGCTCCCAACCTACTGTGCTGTGGGATCGTGGACGACTTCAACGTCCCACTAGCACACCTCGCTCACTCTAAATTAGGAAATATAATTAACATCGCCCTATCAGATCTGGATCTCCAGATTGCCAATCATGTAAAAGCAGACCCAAATGAATTTATACCGACCTATGTGGGCAGAGGACATAAGACCACAGTAGATTTTATATTTCTTTCCCAAAGCCTAATGACGAAATTTAAAGACTTTGAAGTCATTGTCACTCCCCTCAGCGATCACGCAGCCCTAACAATAACACTGTTCATGCCTGCCAACTTCTCCCATAAATCGGAGATGGCGACCACTCTCATGCAGAACAAGATTGAGGTTGGTAAATGTAATGGACTAACAATCAGATGGGCTAAAATTAACCCATCTGACATAATGAAAAAATTAATAACGCGGTCCTACCCAAATATAATGAAATGCCTGGATCTCGCAACTAGTCACAAGGAAGTCCTGAGAAATTTTAACCTAATATTAGACGCTATAAAGGACCTGCTCACCTCAAAACCTAAACCAAACCGCCCCACAAAACCAAAGTGGTTTAATCATAACTGCACAGCGGCCCTATCAAAGTTAAAATCTGCACTCAAAAACAACCCACGTGATGCGGCTCAGATCCGGCTGCTCAGGCGCCAATACACAGGGGAAAGAAAGCTGAGAACTGCCCAACTCAAGCAAAAGCTATGGGACGATCTCCACCAAGGCGCAGTCTCACAAAACAGCGAGCTTTTCTGGCGCACGGTCAGAACCCCATATCTCACAGAAAAGGATACCCCAAAAATAGAAGTCGCCATCGACGAAAATACCTGGGTTTCCCACTTTGAGGAAATTTTCAAGAACACCCTACCAACAGAATCCCCACTCCCCACGGTTAATTACCCTATCCTGGTCCCCTTTGACATCCCAGACCTCATAGACGCTCTGCAGCGCAGCAAATCAGGCAAGGCACCAGGACCCGACGGGGTCCCGGTGGACCTTTTTAAAAGTAACCAAGACCTCTGGGCCCCCATCTTAACTAGAGTATGTACAGCAGCAGCAAGTGAGGGAATCTTAACTTCTTGGACAAAATCAATAATGGTTCCCATTTTCAAAAAGGGGGACCGACAAGATGTAAAATGCTACCGGCCCATTTCACTGCTGGATTCGCTCGGGAAAGTAGTGGGGAGAGTGATTCTAGAGCGTCTCCAGCAGTGGACCGAGGACCAGGGCATAATTTCGGATATCCAATTTGGATTCCGAGAAGGTTTTGGTACCCTAGAGCAGGTCCTCAATCTTACCCTAATAATGGGGAAATATACACAGGCCATCCCCACTAAGATATATATGGTCTTTGTCGACCTTTCCGCAGCTTTTGACTGCGTTTCGCACACAAAGCTGTGGAGGGTCTTAGCACAATTGGGAGTAGATCCACCCCTTTTAGACTTCCTCAGAGAGCTCTATACCGGGGCTACAGCCAGAGTACGCTTTGGCGTTAATGGAGAGTTGACGTCCCCGTTTAGCGTAGGGCGTGGGGTCAGGCAGGGATGTGTCCTGGCCCCCTTCCTCTTCTCACTCTACACTAATGGCTTAGAGGAGGAGATGTTGAGGGGGGCCCAGGACCTCCCACGCATAAATCGCCGCCTGATCCCAGCCCTGCTCTACGCGGACGACGCCGTCATCCTAGCACGAACACCCAAAGAACTCCAGAAAGCAGTGGGCAGATACACGTCCTTCATGGGCAATTTAGACTTAAAGGTGAACGTGAAAAAAACGTTCGTAATGACAGTTGGCAGAGGCCAAAAAAGAACCTATCCCATAGTCCTCAACAACCAAAAGCTTGAACCTACCCCCCACTATCCCTACTTGGGGGTCATGATAGATGACCAACTCTGTTGGAAGCAAGCAGTGAGCACAAGGGCACTTTTATTCAGGAGATCAATTGCAGCTCTAATAACTTTCTCTCAGAGATTAGGCAAAAGACCACCAGTAGAGCTCCTTAAGATTTATAATGCCAAATGCCAGGCAATCGCAACATATGGTGCAGGAGTCTGGGGGTACACTGACATTAGTCCTATTCAGAAGGTGGAAAACACCTTCCTAAGATTCTTGCTAGCTACCCCCAAAGGCACCTCAATCTACGCAATGCACCTAGAATTAGCTATACCCTACCTAGAGGATTTAATTAAAATAGAACCTCTGATGTTGTGGCGCCGCATTTGGAAATCAAACAAAAATGCTCTGACTCAAGCTATCATCGCAGACTCAATGAACATGGACAATTCTGCAAAAATAAAGTGGCTCTTATATGTTAGGAACTTTTTCACCGATCTAGGCCTTGAGAACTACTATTCAGACCCGACATCTATAACGGACATTCCAAAAAAAGATCTTAAACGCCAAGCACTACGCCATTTGGAGTCGTTAAGACTCGCATCCAATTCCTCAAAAACGGCAGTGATCCACTCAAACATGATCCAAGTAGCCTTTGTCATTCACCCGTACCTGGAACTCCAAATACCAACTTACGAGAGGATGCTTATCACAAGATTTAGGCTAAATATATTCTTTAGAATGGTCACTTTTCCGTCACAAAACTGTTGGGATGCTATACTCCCGCCCTGTCCTTGTGACGGTCTATCAACGCAGTCGAACTTGCATGTGATCCTGCTCTGTAAATACCACCAAGCCCACAGAAAGACCTGGCTTTTACCGATATTAAAATCTTGGGGATTGAGACAGTGCAGACCTGCCCTTTTAAGACTGCAAATGTTGGAAACGGCAAATGTCTGTTATTTTATTAGTAGTTTCCTAAAGTGTATTATGAAACATAGAAAGAACCTCTAAAAACCTTGTCAGTTCGAGCATAAGCGGCACCTTGCACATTTTGATTAATTTTTTTCTTTTAACTATGAAATGAATTTTACCAGAAACATATGTAACATGTGTATTTTTACTGTGTATGATATTTTGTGTACTTTTATGGTTTTTCCACTGTGAATAAGCCGAATAAAGATTTTATATATATATATACAGATAGTTTTGTACAGCATTTTAATGTAGAGAGCAAATCCTACAATGCAGCATGTGCGATCATTAAAGGTCGTTGGCTGTGCGGTAAATTCAGACCGAAAGTAACAAAAACTGAATCTGTAAGAAACTGTTCGGTTCAGAGAACTGAAATCAGATGTTTAAAGATGGCGCTCGAAAATGCAGAACGTGAATTCCCGACACTTATCGTGTGCGATTCTCATTTTTGCGTCAACTCTTACAATAATAAACTGCAGAGCTGGATTGATAACGATTTCAAAGATGACACAGGTGCCAAAATAAAGCATAAATTGCTCTGGAACGAGGTAGCTCTTTTACAGAAAGAACTACAAAAGACTCACGTGATACACGCACAGAGTCTTCAACGTGATGGCGTTCACGTTGCAGGGAATTCATTGGCTAACACAGCCATAGCGGAAGCAACTAAACCGGCTTCCGTAGCCACAAAAAAGCGTGCAAGAAAATACATAGACGGGGAAACCATGCTGGCAGTTAAAACGACCTTAAAAGGCGACTGTGCAGCACTACCCGTGAACTATCCACTCAATTATTCGTGCATAATCGATGCAAACTCTGTTCCTTTTGCTCGAATCCCTGGAGTGGGGGATAGAGTAATTCCAAACAGGAGCAGGAGGGGCTTCCTCTTACTGGAAGCACACATGGGGTTGGGTCTGAGACACCAAACAATTAAAGATTCTCTGAAAGAATTACAATCAGAGTACTGGTGGCCAGGAATGAGCATAGATATTCAATGTTTTGCTCAAAATTGTGAAAACTGCAACAGAGATCGCAGTAATGAACAGGCCAGTGTAGTTTCAGGAACCCTGATAGACAGCATAAGGCGATCTATCTGCGCAATCAAAGAAGAGAAGCGCGTCCCATTGTACACCATTAAGGCTAAACGCACTTAAAAAATGAGGCCCCAGCGCTCGGCTGACGCCAGAACGGTTATAAAAGATTTGCGAGTCTTTATCGGCACATACGCAATTACCACGTTTCATTCTGACCAGGGTCCTGCTTTTAGCCCTCGAGCTTATAAGGAGGCCATGGCCGGCATGGGAATTGGGTTGCGGTATTCTTGTCCGCCGTACCCCGAAAGGGAATAGTGTGGTTGAAAGAAAAAACCTTAAATAAAGCATAAAGCAATCTATAACAGCGAAGGTATTAGGTTCAGGCACTGGGTGGGTCAAACATTTAATAAGTGTCCAAACTAGTCTTAATAACTTGCCAAGAAATTCTCTAAAAGGTTTCAGCCCATACAAACTATTGTTCGGAATTAGAATGCGTATTCAGGACCTCGATAGTCAGATGTCAGTGGTACAAGAAGAAACAACGCACTTTGATGTAAAGGATCGTTTGGCTGTCTTACAGGAACTGAATGAAACAAGAAAATCCTTAAGCAACACAAAGTTAAAGCAACAGCCATCTACCACTGACGAGGCACCTCAAGCAACAGCCCCAGCAAGGCCTGTCTGGATTCCAAAGATTGGGGATCTAGTCAGAGAAAAGATCGCGGTGAAGAAGGAATTTGGGCCTTCTTACAGAAAAGCAGTACCTGTCTTGGCAGTCACCGGAACAAGATCAGTTGTGCTACCGCCCCTTGCTGGTAAAAAGGAGAACAGCGTCGTGTCTATCGATCTGGTAAAACCACAAGCATGTGGCCTATAATCAACAGTAGGCCCAGTGGACTCCCAAGAAACAACAGAATACCCAAACTTGCAACAATCCAAGAGGTTCAAACTGAAAGACTAATCACATTCGATCAGCCTGCAGTGCACAATGAAGGACTATGCAATAATGCCATGGAACTCGTGCCTCTTGAGACACAGATTGAAACAGTTCGTCAAGAAACTCCAGTCTACAATAATGTGGCATCAGAAAATGCCAGCGAGAGACAAATTGAAAATTCGATCCCAACAATTGACAGAACTGCCTCTGGTTATTTCATCAACTTCGACAACTTCTCTGAAGATCAAAACGACCCCGAAGTGATGCCAGAAACAAAAAAGACTTTTTCAGAAAATACAAAAGAACTCCTTCAACTAATCAAAGAATTATATCTGGATACACCGTTGATCGAGCATTGGATTATTTCAGGGGTATTCATACTCCTACTATGCCTAATTTTAGTTTTAATTTTAGGAAAGTTTATTACAATTGAATAGACACAGCAAGTCAGAACATCAACTTAGTCCTCAAACCACACAGATCATCCCACGTGAAGAAAAGAGAACTGTCAACAGTAAATGTCACAGCCATTCCAACACCTGGTGGGGTAGTATGGGAGAAAACTGACTATGAAATTTATGGTCCGGTCGAGATCCTGAAGTATCCTCATCAACTGAAGGTTTCCTTAAGTGACTTTGTAAAACACAGTACATTCTCTGATGATTGGGACTTTAACAGTATTAATGATATGATGTCTGATTTAGTAATGTCAGCTAGATTCACAGATCATGATTATTTACAAGGTTCATCTAGTTATGAGCAAAATTTCTGCTACACCCATTATGGCGGCCATTACTTGCATAAATCTGCAAGGCCTAGAAATGTTTTTATGTATAATCAATGGGAACATTGTGCAACACCACCTAAAAGCAGTTCTAAGACATTCTTTGAGAAATTCAAGTACTTCTCAGGGTTTAACACTAGTAATGCAGAAACGTTTTATTATAAACTGTTAGATAAAACAGGAATGAAAACAATGCTGACAAATTCTAAATTGATATATTCAGAAGCATTTTATGAAAAAATGATGACATTTGGTTTTGATTATTGGAAAAATAACATTGAAACAATAACCATTTGGGGTACAAAAGATTGGCAGGTACAAGGCCTTGAAGCACTATTCAGAACCTGCATGATACCAGAACAAATGTTGTTTTTAAATGACACAATACACCAAACATCCTGTCTTGGCCTAGCTAAGAACAAAGACCTTAAAACACCGTCTATTGCAAAGCCAATACCTGAAAATGCAACTACAGATATTGAGTTAGACGTGTCACAAATTTTACATTTTACCAGAACACATCCTGATTGGAAAAAGTGGTTAATCTGGCCTACTGACACAAACAACTGTCAAGATAGATTCCTGAATAAAACACAGGGGTTAAAAATGACCAGACTAGACCCTAGATATTCCCAGAGACAACATCCAGGGATAATAACAACATACAGTGTAGGGAAACTCTGCCTCGAATGGCTAACATCATCCACACTGGCTGAAGTTAAGCAACACTTGTCTTTACTAAAAGATGGTGCTGATTTGCGCGATTTCATTCTTGGACCACGCAAACAGCGTCAAAAGCGTTTCATAGCGACCAGTATCTATGCTGCGTACAACGAGGCTTGGAAAGTCACACAAATTGAAACAGCTGAAAAAATACGAGAAATTGATCGTATTAATTTGGAAAAATCACTTTCTGTAGTGGACAATGGGTTAATGACTCTGTCCTCCAGAATATATTCGTTGGACAATATTGTATCCTCTGCCTTTGATGTGATAGACAGAGACTTGCTAATCTTACAACATGGCCAATCTCAATTACGTTCTATTATAGAATTAGGCTGGAGGCTGCAAAATCTTCGTTCAGGCTATGTGCCTTGGCGTTTAATCAACACAACGTCATTGTTTTCCGTTTTTAACCTTACTGATAAACAAATCAGTTTGGCACAGAAAGGAGCAGACTATACAATCCTGAGCATCGAAAAACTTGAGAGATTACCATTGACAATGTCAGAGAGTCCTGTCATTGAATGGATAATACACGGAATTATCACTATTCCGATAACAACTTTCCGATTTAAAAAGTGCCTTGAGTACATACCTACTGGCCAGTATGAACTATTAGGTAAAGGATATGTAAAATCAGAATGGAAATTACCATACACACATTCTTGCTACAGTGACAGCGACAAAAATGTATTTCTTAGTGGTGACAACTGTAAACATTCGCTAAGCGGTACACTTTTGTGCCAGGGTATTAATTTACACGGAGCTTGTGATGGAAATACAAACAACCTTTCATGCCACCAGCTTGTCACACCTGCAACTCAGATAGAGCCCTTCTTTATGCAACTTGCAAACGGGAGTTACATTCTTAGAACGGATCACAGATGTTGTGGCCTTGTTCCAGGGAAAAGTTATCTAGTAAGAGTAACATCCATGGTCAAATGCTGTATGCAGGCATTGTTCCCGAGTGGGCCTGCAGACACAGTGACTCCCATCTGGCCTCGTCTGAATCTCTATTCTATACGAATTGATACTTTAAGCAAAATGAAATCTGTACTTTTACAGACAACAGTGCCTATAACGTCATCAAAAGAGACGTATGATCTTCTAGTTGCAAGGACAGCTACTGAAGTTCATGACCTTTTATCAACAAATTGCCCCGTGCATTTCGTACAAATGCTAAGCCAACTCCTTAACATGTCTAGTGTCACAGGCATCCCAGGCATATTTAAGACGATTTTTACGGGACTGCTAACACCCTTTCAAGCAATCTTGGGAATCATTCCTAATTTTGTGCACTCTGTTTTTGGCGGCATACCATTATTTTTGGGACTCGTAGCAGGGATTTTATTTTTGACCCTACTGCTTCGTTATGGCAAGCCCCAGCTCAGACAAGACTCCCAGGGGAATGGAAGAGACAATCCTAGCAATGCGCTACCGGGACAGGATAACTAACGTCCTTGGATTAGCCAGGCTGAGAGATCTAAACATGACCTGATTCCTTTCATTCAGACCTATATGGCAGAACTGTATCTTACCGGTACTAAGATGTATGCTATGCGGAGATGAATGCGTGTTGGACATCTGTCTTTCACTTCCATCAGCAGTACCAATGGACGTCGATACTTCGCTAAGTCCGATACTACTGTTTATGTTATTCCAATGCGCAGGGCCTACAATGTGATTCAACTGAAACCAAATGTGCGATTACCACGTATACCTCAATACCGTATCTCACTTGATGGCGAGCGTGCGCTATTAGCGATCATTAATGACCTGATCAAAAAGGATGTCATAGAAGAAACTCGCGGAAACATGTGTAATAGTCCTGTGCTACCCATTCTTAAACGAACTGATCCATCTAAACCTCCTGTGTATCGTTTCATAATTGATTTGAGAGAGGTGAATAAAATTGTGATTCCACAGTTCCCCGTGGTCCCTGATATCACGGCTTTGTTAACTCTGATTCCAGCCTCTGCCTCCTGGTTCACGGTAATCGATCTAAAGAATGCTTTCTTTAGTATTCTGATTGCTGAGGAAAGCAGAGACCTATTCGGATTCTCATTAGGTGGTCGCAGTTTCAGACTAAAACGCGTACCACAAGGCTATTGTGAAAGTCCGTCGATTTATAGCCAAGCACTTAAAAGTCAACTTGATGCATTTGTGTTACCGACGGGTGCGGCTTTGATTCAATACGTTGATGACCTATTAGTGGCAGACGATACAGAGGCTATTTGCAAAACGGCTACAGTATCATTATTACACTATCTACATGGCTTGCATCACAAAGTGTCGCCTTCTAAGCTGCAATATTGTTGTCAAGAAGTAACCTATTTGGGTCACTTATTGTCAAAAGAGGGCAGAAGGTTGACCCCAGAGAGAATTGCAGCGATTTCCCGAATGACTGTGCCAAAAACTCAGAGAGATGTACGTGCCTTTCTAGGTATTACGTCATACTGCAGACAATGGATTCCAAATTTTTCATTGTTGGCAAAACCATTGATAGCCTTTACGTGCAAGGATGTTTCATCTCCTTTACCATGGACTGAAGAGTGTCAGAAAGGTTTTTCTGAATTGCGTGAAGCATTGTGTTCGGCTCCTGTGTTGGGTACTCCTGATTACAGTAAGCCGTTTACACTATATGTTCACGAGAGGGATGGTTGTGCGTTGAGTGTCTTGACACAACAATTTGGTGACAAACAGCGTCCATGTGCATATTTTTCTTCGACTTTAGACCCAGTAGCTAGAGCCTTGCCGAGTTGTTTAAGAGCAACAGCGGCAGCTGCGGCGTCCATTTGACAGTCCGCAGGTCTGGTCATGGATAATATGCTCACGGTGATGGTTCCGCATGCAGTTGACACTCTTTTGAACCTAACGAAAACTCAACATTTGACGAGCGCAAGGTTGTCTGGGTATGAGTTGACGTTACTGGCCAGTCACATACGGATAAAACGATGTAATGTGTTGAATCCATCAACATTGCTGCCGATCAACACGGAGTTAAGTGATGTAGCATCGCATGACTGTCTTCTGAGAACTGAAGAGGAAACAAAAGGTCGTATTGACCTGAAAGATACTCCATTGGTAGACCCTGATGGTACTTTGTATGTTGATGGTTCGTGTTTTAAGTTGCCGAATGGTGATGTGACGACTGCATATGCTGTAGTGACATTGAGTACGGTTGTAGAAACTGCAAGATTGAGTCAGAATTCGGCCCAGGCTGCTGAATTGATCGCCTTGACGAGAGCGTGTGTGTTGTATGCTTTTGGTGTGGCGCATAGTTTTGGGCGATTGTGGAGAGAAAGAGGATTCTTTACGTCGCATGGTACAAAGATTCAGCATGGACAGCTTGTGAATGATCTTTTAGATGCATTTACATTGCCTAAGCAGGTGGCAATAATTAAGTGTAGTGCGCATCGGAAAGTGACGGATGATGTTGGTCGTGGTAATGCGTTTGCAGATGAGACGGCTAAGGAGACAGCTAAAGATTTGACAAACCGAATGTATGTTACGAGTTCAGTGAGATGGCCAACGGAGACTAGTATGTGTGAAGACACAGTTGAGAGTGTGAAGGGAATACAGAATGAGGCCACTGAGATAGAAAAGACAAAGTGGAAAGAGAGCATGGGAAAGTTGGATGAGAATGGATGTTGGGTTGATTTGTCAGAGAAACAGAGATGGATGTTACCGGATGCATATGTGCTTGCGGTTGTTACAATGGCTCATGGTACAGCACATATTAGCGCAAAAGGCATATGCAAATTGTTGTCTCCTGTATGGAAGAATGATGGTATTACTAAGTGTGCAGAGAGAGTGGTAAAGAATTGTATGGTATGTTTGATGTACAACCCTGGAAAGTGTACCCCCACTCCACCTGGTCATTTTGCCCCTCCTACCTGTCCTTTCGAAGTTATCCAGTTGAACTTCATCCACATGGAGAGATGCAACAATTTGAAGTATGTTTTGGTTGTAGTATGTGCGTTCTCCAGATGGATTGAGGCTTACCCCCTTAAGGATAATACTGCCCTGTCCACAGCAAAAATTCTGCTCAAAGAGTTTTTCCCCAGGTATGGAATGCCTCGGATCGTATGGTCAGACAACGGAAGTGAGTTCGTGGGAAGTGTGATGAAGAGTGTGTGTCGTGGTTTAGGTATAGTACAGAAATTTCATAGTGCTAATCATCCTCAGTCAGCGGGCTTGGTGGAAGGATACAATGGCACCCTGAAACTAAAACTTGCTAAAATTCAGGCGACTACTGGTTTATCATTGCCAGATGCTTTGCCTCTAGCTCTCCTATCAACCAGGGCAACTGTGCACTCTCGAGTAGGGCTTAGCCCATATGAGATTGTATTCGGTCGTCCGGCTAATATTTGGGGAGTTCCAAGACCAAAAGAGTTGAACAGACTTGAATATCCAATGCTGATTGATTATCTTCATGATCTGACTGCTAAATTGAGTTTGATTCATGAACAGGTCTTTGAGGCTCTGCCGTCGCAAACTGAGGGTCCTGGTCATCGGCTCCAACCAGGTGATTGGGTGTTGACCCGCAACTTCGGACAAAAACGAAACCTTGAACCGAGGTTTGTGGGACCTTTCCAGGTGCTACTAGCAACGAGGACGGGGGTTCGGCTGGAAGGACGGAAGCATTGGGTGCATGCCACCCACACCAAGAAGGTTCCACTTCCTTTGCAAGCGGATACTTGGATGAGAAAAGGTTTCAGCGAAGCCCAGCCCATATCTGACACTCCTGTTGATTCCCCTCAAATAATTCCTTTTCCTTCAATCTTGGAGAAGTCAAGTGCTGAACAATTGCCTGAACAAGCGAACACTCATTTGTCGTCCAATCCACTGTTTGAAGATCGGACTCGCCCTGGAAGCAGCCGATACTTCCTTCGTCCACGCACAAAAGACTAATAAATAATTTTTTGTTATTTTTGAATTTTCCCATTTGCCCTGAACATTGTGGACATTTTATATTGTGTACCTTTTTCTTTTTCATGCAGCCAAGAACATTATAGTAAATTGAATGTTCAATTTATCTAGAACCTATCATCCGGGTTGGCCGTAGGGCCGTGCGGGTACTTTCTTCTGTTTAGCAGCTATCGACACTAGGTCGGTTTCTTTTGTCAATTTCTGGGAACTCCTGGGAATTGATAATCGCTACTCAGAACGAAGTGCGTCAAGAACGTCGCGGACGGTTGTTAGAGGATGGAATTTTCTAAGCTGTCGAAAAGAGAGAAAATGTCGGCGCAAAGATCTGCATTATATACGGTGTTTCGTACAAAATGTTTTTTGTTGCATGTTTTCATGTTGTTCCTAACTGTATCTATGCTGCTGGTGGGGGGAGTATATTATGGTTTTCAGTTATTGTTGCCTTCTACTATACCTACTCCTCCTTCTCATGATCTAAACTTCGCTTCTACTGTTTCTCCACATTCCTTTCATCTTCTGCCGCAACACGAACAAGTCAGACATGCGGAATTTAGAAACAATTCCTTTATTCAACTTCTGCATCAGCATCAGTTAGTGGTAAACACCACAAATTGTTGGGTGTGCGGGTTAATGCCACATACCATGGATAAAGGTATTCCGTATTTGGTCCTTCCTTATAGTTCCCAAGGGTCAGCTCGAGCATTCCAAACTATGTTCCGAAGTGCACTAGATTCCTACCCCCATCGAGAACCACGCTCAGCAAAATTTGGTCCTGGCCCGTACCACAAGTCTCTGGCGTTAGCTATTGCTGATTTAGATAGAGATATTTTTGACGCATCGCTTATCCCAGAGGAGGAGGTGCGAGCGTATAAGGAACTAAGTGAGACTGAGTATAGTGTATCAGTGGGTGATAGGCAGCTTAAAAGCTCATCACCGATATGGATTGTACCTCACCTTGGTCACTTCTGTCTGGAAGGTCTTGGTCGAAATCCGAGAGCGCGGTTTGGGAAGAGTGCTTGTACTGAGACATACGTCTTACCGATGCTCTCTTCCCCTGTCTTCCTAACTGCCAAGGGTACCTATTTTGTATGTTATGATCGAGCATATACGTGGTTACCTCATGACTTCTCGGGTACCTGCTATATTGCAAATCTCTTGCCTCCGACCTTCACTGTTGCTGCAGATTATCACAGAACTAGAGTTGTGAGAGGTGTTATTAGCAAAGAAGATACTGCCGGTCAAGAAGCAGGAGACTTCTTTAAGGGTTTCCTACCTTTCTGGGGCCCTATGGTCAATAGCAGGAATCTGAGACAGTTATCTCGCGTAGTAGAGTCAACTGCTAACATAACCGCAAGTGCCCTTGGTAATTTGACAGCCGAGCTTCAGGCGGACAGACTTATGACGTTACAGAACCGTATGGTTCTAGACGTTGTGCTAGCACATAGAGGTGGTGTGTGTAAGGTCATCCATTCGAGTTGCTGCATATTCATACCTGATAACGCTCCAACGGTTTATCAAGCCATCTCTAAGTTGCACAAAATCTCGGAGTCCATACACGTGGACGAGGGAAATTGGACGCTTCTAGGATGGTTTTGGGGCCTGATGTCGACTTGGGGTTGGAAGATTCTGATGATCATAGGGGTTGTTGTGACGTTTCTGTTCACGTGTTGTCTTTGTGTACAGTGTGGTCCTGCCTTATGTGGCCTTTGTGCTACAACGTGCATGAGAAGGCCATCTGTTACCAAAGAGGCATTGATGGATAGAATAATGTTTCAGCAACATCTGAATGATCTGATGAATATCGAGATCGATTATGATTCCGACTAGTGCTTGCCTACATGAGGGCAAAAGGAGCGTCTGAGGTTCCGTGAAAATCGTTATGACGTTTTGGGCATTGCCGAATATGGACGAGTTTGGTATCTAAGAACCGTAAATGGCGAGTTCGTTAAGTGTACGCATTTTCGCTACACTACTCGAAGGGGTTCGCCTAATTTACGTGTTTCTCCATCTGAACCCTCGGGTTCCATTTTAGATACGGCATCCATTTTGTTTCTTGCCCTCACGTAGTCAGCGAGCAGGCAACTGTTCGCTTCATGACCCTTTGGTTCCCAAGCCTTACGGAAGACGCATATTCCTTTCATACGTCTTTATGGCCGGAGGAATGACACTGCGAAGGCAGATGGCTCAGCTTGAGGGTAATCTTGTCATGCCGGGCTATTGTTTCAGCCGTGCACGTGCTGGGATCAAGCTCTTTGATCCTACGATCATGCTTCCAATATTACCCCTACACTCTTTTCTCTACGTGTGTCTGACTTCCTAGCAGCTGTTCTTGTCTTTTCTCTCTATCCTTTACAACTCAAGTGGAATGTGCCTAACGGTGGGAAGATGTGCTTTTACAGTTGGGAACCGGTGATGTTACTGTAATTACGTTCCAGAGTTCTAAAGACATGAAAGCGACCCTTTTGAAGCTTACTGTGGGAACTGAGTTGTAACCTTTTGTTCACATGTTGTGCAATGGCAAAATCTTGTATAAAAGAGAGCGACCCACATACGCAATTTGAAGCAGACTCTCAGAACCTACATGCCGATGTACTTCTAATGACTCTTGCCTCCCTGCAGTAATAAACGCTGATCTTTGACGCCGAAGGAAGTCTCCCGTGTCTCTGTCTCTTGTGCGCCGAAACAGGTATCCCATGAAGGTTATAGGTGTTGTTCCCTGGCACCGCTGGTTCTGTTAAAAGTCCAGTCCTTCATCCCCATTCTAATTCATCTCTAGGCAGTGCTGCAGCAGTGTCTGTATTCCAAGCTATAATTCCCCATTCTAAGTCATCTCTAGGGAATGCTGTAGCTGTGTCTGTATTCCAAGCTATAATTCCCCATTCTAAGTCATCTCTAGGCAGTGCTGCAGCAGTGTCTGTATTCCAAGCTATAATTCCCCATTCTAAGTAATCTCTGGGCAGTGCTGTAGCTGTGTCTGTATTCCAAGCTATAATTCCCCATTCTAAGTCATCTCTAGGCAGTGCTGCAGCAGTGTCTGTATTCCAAGCTATAATTCCCCATTCTAAGTCATCTCTAGGCAGTGCTGTAGCTCTGTCTGTATTCCAAGCTATAATTCCCCATTCTAAGTCATCTCTAGGCAGTGCTGCAGCAGTGTCTGTATTCCAAGCTATAATTCCCCATTCTAAGTCATCTCTAGGCAGTGCTGTGTCTGTATTCCAAGCAGTAATTCCCCATTCTAAGTCATCTCTAGGCAGTGCTGCAGCAGTGTCTGTATTCCAAGCTATAATTCCCCATTCTAAGTCATCTCTAGGCAGTGCTGTAGCTGTGTCTGCATTCCAAGCAGTAATTCCCCATTCTAAGTCCTCTAGGCAGTGCTGCAGCTGTGTCTGCATTCCAAGCAGTAATTCCCCATTCTAATTCATCTCTAGGCAGTGCTGTAGCTGTGTCTGCATTTCAAGCAGTAATTCCCCATTCTAAGTCATCTCTAGGCAGTGCTGCAGCTGTGTCTGCATTCCAAGCAGTAATTCCCCATTCTAAGTCATCTCTAGGCAGTGCTGTAGCTGTGTCTGTATTCCAAGCTATAATTCCCCATTGTAAGTCCTCTAGGCAGTGCTGCAGCAGTGGCTGTATTCCAAGCAGTAATTCCCCATTCTAAGTCATCTCTAGGCAGTGCTGTAGCTGTGTCTGTATTCCAAGCTATAATTCCCCATTCTAAGTCATCTCTAGGCAGTGCAGCAGCAGTGTCTGTTTTCCAAGCTATAATTCCCCATTCTAAGTCATCTCTAGGCAGTGCTGTAGCTGTGTCTGTATTCCAAGCTATAATTCCCGATTCTAAGTCATCTCTAGGCAGTGCTGTAGCTGTGTCTGTATTCCAAGCTATAATTCCCATTTCTAAGTCCTCTAGGCGGTGCTGCAGCAGTGTCTGTATTCCAAGCTATAATTCCCCATTCTAAGTCATCTCTAGGCAGTGATGTAGCTGTGTCTGTATTCCAAGCTATAATTCCCCATTCTAAGTCTTCTAGGCAGTGCTGTAGCTGTGTCTGCATTCTAAGCAGTAATTCCCCATTCTAAGTCATCTCTAGGCAGTGCTGTAGCTGTGTCTGTATTCCAAGCTATAATTCCCCATTCTAAGTCCTCTAGGTAGTGCTGCAGCAGTGTCTCTGGTCACAGCAGTAATTCCTCATTCTAAGTCCTCCACATAGTGCTGCTAGCTGCTTTTCTGGTCCCATCAGTAACTCCTCCATTCTTATTCATCTCTAGGCAGTGCTGTAGCTGTGTCTGCATTTCAAGCAGTAATTCCCCATCCTAAGTCCTCTAGGCAGTGCTGTAGCTGTGTCTGCATTCCAAGCAGTAATTCCCCATTCTAAGTCATCTCTAGGCAGTGCTGCAGCTGTGTCTGCATTCCAAGCGGTAATTCCCCATTCTAAGTCCTCTAGGCAGTCCTGCAGCTGTGTCTGCATTCCAAGCGGTAATTCCCCATTCTAAGTCCTCTAGGCAGTGCTGCAGCTGTGTCTGCATTTCAAGCAGTAATTCCCCATTCTAAGTCATCTCTAGGCAGGGCTGCAGCAGTGTCTGCATTTCAAGCAGTAATTCCCCATTCTAAGTCATCTCTAGGCAGGGCTGCAGCAGTGTCTGTATTCCAAGCTATAATTCCCCATTCTAAGTCATCTCTAGGCAGTGCTGCAGCAGTGTCTGTATTCCAAGCTATAATTCCCCATTCTAAGTCATCTCTAGGCAGTGCTGTAGCTGTGCCTGTATTCCAAGCAGTAATTCCCCATTCTAAGTCATCTCTAGGCAGTGCTGTAGCTGTGTCTGTATTCCAAGCTATAATTCCCCATTCTAAGTCATCTCTAGGCAGGGCTGCAGCAGTGTCTGTATTCCAAGCTATAATTCCCCATTCTAAGTAATCTCTAGGCAGTGCTGCAGCAGTGTCTGTATTCCAAGCTATAATTCCCCTTTCTAAGTCATCTCTAGGCAGTGCTGCAGCAGTGTCTGTATTCCAAGCTATAATTCCCCATTCTAAGTCCTCTAGGCAGTGCTGCAGCTGTGTCTGCATTCCAAGCAGGAATTCCCCATTCGAAGTCATCTCTAGGCAGTGCTGTAGCTGTGTCTGTATTCCCAGCAGTAATTCCCCATTCTACGTCATCTCTAGGCAGTGCTGTAGCTGTGTCTGTATTCCAAGCTATAATTCCCCATTCTAAGTCATCTCTAGGCAGTGCTGTAGCTGTGTCTGTATTCCAAGCAGTAATTCCCCATTCTAAGTCATCTCTAGGCAGTGCTGTAGCTGTGTCTGTATTCCAAGCTATAACTCCCCATTCTTAGTCATCTCTAGGCAGTGCTGCAGCAGTGTCTGTATTCCAAGCTATAATTCCCCATTCTAAGTCATCTCTAGGCAGTGCTGTAGCTGTGTCTGTATTCCAAGCTATAATTCCCATTTCTAAGTCCTCTAGGCAGTGCTGCAGCAGTGTCTGTATTCCAAGCTATAATTCCCCATTCTAAGTCATCTCTAGGCAGTGCTGTAGCTGTGTCTGTATTCCAAGATATAATTCCCCATTCTAAGTCCTCTAGGCAGTGCTGTAGCTGTGTCTGCATTCTAAGCAGTAATTCCCCATTCTAAGTCATCTCCAGGCAGTGCTGTAGCTGTGTCTGTATTCCAAGCTATAATTCCCCATTCTAAGTCCTCTAGGTAGTGCTGCAGCAGTGTCTCTGGTCACAGCAGTAATTCCTCATTCTAAGTTCTCCACATAGTGCTGCTAGCTGCTTTTCTGGTCCCATCAGTAACTCCTCCATTCTAATTCATCTCTAGGCAGTGCTGTAGCTGTGTCTGCATTTCAAGCAGTAATTCCCCATTCTAAGTCCTCTAGGCAGTGCTGTAGCCGTGTCTGCATTCCAAGCAGTAATTCCCCATTCTAAGTCATCTCTAGGCAGTGCTGTAGCTGTGGCTGCATTCCAAGCGGTAATTCCCCATTCTAAGTCCTCTAGGCAGTCCTGCAGCTGTGTCTGCATTCCAAGCGGTAATTCCCCATTCTAAGTCCTCTAGGCAGTGCTGCAGCTGTGTCTGCATTCCAAGCAGTAATTCCCCATTCTAATTCATCTCTAGGCAGTGCTGTAGCTGTGTCTGCATTTAAAGCAGTAATCCCCCATTCTAAGTCATCTCTAGGCAGTGCTGCAGCAGTGTCTGTATTCCAAGCTATAATTCCCCATTCTAAGTCATCTCTAGGCAGTGCTGCAGCAGTGTCTGTATTCCAAGCTATAATTCCCCATTCTAAGTCATCTCTAGGCAGTGCTGTAGCTGTGTCTGCATTCCAAGCAGTAATTCCCCATTCTAAGTCCTCTAGGCAGTGCTGCAGCTGTGTCTGCATTCCAAGCAGTAATTCCCCATTCTAAGTCATCTCTAGGCAGTGCTGTAGCTGTGTCTGTATTCCAAGCTATAATTCCCCATTCTAAGTCATCTCTAGGTAGTGCTGTAGCTGTGTCTGTATTCCAAGCAGTAATTCCCCATTCTAAGTCATCTCTAGGCAGTGCTGTAGCTGTGTCTGTATTCCAAGCAGTAATTCCCCATTCTAAGTCATCTCTAGGCAGTGCTGCAGCAGTGTCTGTATTCCAAGCTATAATTCCGCATTCTAAGTCATCTCTAGGCAGTGCTGTAGCTGTGTCTGCACTCCAAGCAGTAATTCCCCATTCTAAGTCCTCTAGGCAGTGCTGCAGCTGTGTCTGCATTCCAAGCAGTAATTCCCCATTCTAAGTCATCTCTAGGCAGTGCTGTAGCTGTGTCTGCATTCCAAGCAGTAATTCCCCATTCTAAGTCCTCTAGGCAGTGCTGCAGCTGTGTCTGCATTCCAAGCAGTAATTCTCCATACTAAGTCATCTCTAGGCAGTGCTGTAGCTGTGTCTGCATTCCAAGCAGTAATTCCCATTTCTAAGTCCTCTAGGCAGTGCTGCAGCAGTGTCTGTATTCCAAGCTATAATTCCCCATTCTAAGTCATCTCTAGGCAGTGCTGTAGCTGTGTCTGTATTCCAAGCTATAATTCCCCATTCTAAGTCCTCTAGGTAGTGCTGCAGCAGTGTCTCTGGTCACAGCAGTAATTCCTCATTCTAAGTCCTCCACATAGTGCTGCAGCATTGTCTGTATTCCAAGCTATAATTCCCCATTCTAAGTCATCTCTAGGCAGTGCTGTAGCTGTGTCTGTATTCCAAGCTATAATTCCCCATTCTAAGTCCTCTAGGTAGTGCTGCAGCAGTGTCTCTGGTCACAGCAGCAATTCCTCATTCTAAGTCCTCCACATAGTGCTGCTAGCTGCTTTTCTGGTCCCATCAGTAACTCCTCCATTCTAATTCATCTCTAGGCAGTGCTGTAGCTGTGTCTGCATTTCAAGCAGTAATTCCCCATTCTAAGTCCTCTAGGCAGTGCTGTAGCTGTGTCTGCATTCCAAGCAGTAATTCCCCATTCTAAGTCATCTCTAGGCAGTGCTGTAGCTGTGTCTGCATTCCAAGTGGTAATTCCCCATTCTAAGTCCTCTAGGCAGTGCTGCAGCTGTGTCTGCATTCCAAGCAGTAATTCCCCATTATAAGTCATCTCTAGGCAGTGCTGTAGCTGTCTGTATTCCAAGCTATAAGTCCCCATTCTAAGTCCTCTAGGCAGTGCTGTAGCTGTGTCTGCATTCCAAGCAGTAATTCCCCATTCTAGGTCATCTCTAGGCTGTGCTGCAGCTGTCTGTATTCCAAGCTATAAGTCCCCATTCTAAGTCCTCTAGGCAGTGCTGTAGCTGTGTCTGCATTCCAAGCAGTAATTCCCCATTCTAAGTCATCTCTAGGCAGTGCTGTAGCTGTGTCTGCATTCCAAGCAGTAATTCCCCATTCTAAGTCCTCTAGGCAGTGCTGCAGCAGTGTCTGTATTCCAAGCGGTAATTCCCCATTCTAAGTCATCTCTAGGCAGTGCTGTAACTGTGTCTGTATTCTAAGCTATAATTCCCCATTCTAAGTCATCTCTAGGCAGTGCTGCAGCAGTGTCTGTATTCCAAGCTATAATTCCCCATTCTAAGTCATCTCTAGGCAGTGCTGTAGCTGTGTCTGTATTCCAAGCTATAATTCCCCATTCTAAGTCATCTCTAGGCAGTGTTGTAGCTGTGTCTGTATTCCAAGCTATAATTCCCCATTCTAAGTACTCTAGGCAGTGCTGTAGCTGTGTCTGCATTCCAAGCAGTAATTTCCCATTCAAAGTCATCTCTAGGCAGTGCTGTAGCTGTATCTGTATTCCAAGCTATAATTCCCCATTCTAAGTCCTCTAGGCTGTGTTGTAGCTGTGTCTGCATTCCAAGCAGTAATTCCCCATTCAAAGTCATCTCTAGGCAGTGCTGTAGCTGTGTCTGTATTCCAAGCTATAATTCCCCATTCTAAGTCATCTCTAGGCAGTGCTGCAGCAGTGTCTGTACTCCAAGCTATAATTCCCCATTCTAATTCATCTCTAGGCAGTGCTGTAGCTGTGTCTGCATTTCAAGAAGTAATTCCCCATTCTAAGTCATCTCTAGGCAGTGCTGCAGCAGTGTCTGTATTCCAAGCTATAATTCCACATTCTAAGTCATCTATAGGCAGTGCTGCAGCAGTGTCTGTATTCCAAGCTATAATTCCCCATTGTAAGTCATCTCTAGGCAGTGCTGTAGCTGTGTCTGTATTCCAAGCTATAATTCCCCATTCTAAGTCATCTCTAGGCAGTGATGTAGCTGTGTCTGTATTCCAAGATATAATTCCCCATTCTAAGTCATCTCTAGGCAGTGCTGTAGCTGTGTCTGCATTCCAAGCGGTAATTCCCCATTCTAAGTCCTCTAGGCAGTCCTGCAGCTGTGTCTGCATTCCAAGCGGTAATTCCCCATTCTAAGTCCTCTAGGCAGTGCTGCAGCTGTGTCTGCATTCCAAGCAGTAATTCCCCATTCTAATTCATCTCTAGGCAGTGCTGTAGCTGTGTCTGCATTTCAAGCAGTAATTCCCCATTCTAAGTCATCTCTAGGCAGGGCTGCAGCAGTGTCTGTATTCCAAGCTATAATTCCCCATTCTAAGTCATCTCTAGGCAGTGCTGCAGCAGTGTCTGTATTCCAAGCTATAATTCCCCATTCTAAGTCATCTCTAGGCAGTGCTGCAGCAGTGTCTGTATTCCAAGCTATAATTCCCCATTCTAAGTCATCTCTAGGCAGTGCTGTAGCTGTGTCTGTATTCCAAGCTGTAATTCCCCATTCTAAGTCATCTCTAGGCAGAGCTGTAGCTGTGTCTGTATTCTAAGCTATAATTCCCCATTCAAAGTCATCTCTAGGCAGGGCTGCAGCAGTGTCTGTATTCCAAGCTATAATTCCCCATTCTAAGTCATCTCTAGGCAGTGCTGCAGCAGTGTCTGTATTCCAAGCTATAATTCCCCATTCTAAGTCATCTCTAGGCAGTGCTGCAGCAGTGTCTGTATTCCAAGCTATAATTCCCCATTCTAAGTCCTCTAGGCAGTGCTGCAGCTGTGTCTGCATTCCAAGCAGTAATTCCCCATTCGAAGTCATCTCTAGGCAGTGCTGTAGCTGTGTCTGTATTCCAGCAGTAATTCCCCATTCTAAGTCATCTCTAGGCAGTGCTGTAGCTGTGTCTGTATTCCAAGCTATAATTCCCCATTCTAAGTCATCTCTAGGCAGTGCTGTAGCTGTGTCTGTATTCCAAGCAGTAATTCCCCATTCTAAGTCATCTCTAGGCAGTGCTGTAGCTGTGTCTGTATTCCAAGCTATAATTCCCCATTCTAAGTCATCTCTAGGCAGTGCTGCAGCAGTGTCTGTATTCCAAGCTATAATTCCCCATTCTAAGTCATCTCTAGGCAGTGCTGTAGCTGTGTCTGTATTCCAAGCTATAATTCCCATTTCTAAGTCCTCTAGGCAGTGCTGCAGCAGTGTCTGTATTCCAAGCTATAATTCCCCATTCTAAGTCATCTCTAGGCAGTGCTGTAGCTGTGTCTGTATTCCAAGCTATAATTCCCCATTCTAAGTCCTCTAGGCAGTGCTGTAGCTGTGTCTGCATTCTAAGCAGTAATTCCCCATTCTAAGTCATCTCCAGGCAGTGCTGTAGCTGTGTCTGTATTCCAAGCTATAATTCCCCATTCTAAGTCCTCTAGGTAGTGCTGCAGCAGTGTCTCTGGTCACAGCAGTAATTCCTCATTCTAAGTCCTCCACATAGTGCTGCTAGCTGCTTTTCTGGTCCCATCAGTAACTCCTCCATTCTAATTCATCTCTAGGCAGTGCTGTAGCTGTGTCTGCATTTCAAGCAGTAATTCCCCATTCTAAGTCCTCTAGGCAGTGCTGTAGCTGTTTCTGCATTCCAAGCAGTAATTCCCCATTCTAATTCATCTCTAGGCAGTGCTGTAGCTGTGTCTGCATTCCAAGCGGTAATTCCCCATTCTAAGTCCTCTAGGCATTCCTGCAGCTGTGTCTGCATTCCAAGCCGTAATTCCCCATTCTAAGTCCTCTAGGCAGTGCTGCAGCTGTGTCTGCATTCCAAGCAGTAATTCCCCATTCTAATTCATCTCTAGGCAGTGCTGTAGCTGTGTCTGCATTTCAAGCAGTAATTCCCCATTCTAAGTCATCTCTAGGCAGTGCTGCAGCAGTGTCTGTATTCCAAGCTATAATTCCCCATTCTAAGTCATCTCTAGGCAGTGCTGCAGCAGTGTCTGTATTCCAAGCTATAATTTCCCATTCTAAGTCATCTCTAGGCAGTGCTGTAGCTGTGTCTGCATTCCAAGCAGTAATTCCCCATTCTAAGTCCTCTAGGCAGTGCTGCAGCTGTGTCTGCATTCCAAGCAGTAATTCCCCATTCTAAGTCATCTCTAGGCAGTGCTGTAGCTGTGTCTGTATTCCAAGCTATAATTCCCCATTCTAAGTCATCTCTAGGTAGTGCTGTAGCTGTGTCTGTATTCCAAGCAGTAATTCCCCATTCTAAGTCATCTCTAGGCAGGGCTGCAGCAGTGTCTGTATTCCAAGCTATAATTCCCCATTCTAAGTCATCTCTAGGCAGTGCTGCAGCAGTGTCTGTATTCCAAGCTATAATTCCCCATTCTAAGTCATCTCTAGGCAGTGCTGCAGCAGTGTCTGTATTCCAAGCTATAATTCCCCATTCTAAGTCATCTCTAGGCAGTGCTGTAGCTGTGTCTGTATTCCAAGCAGTAATTCCCCATTCTAAGTCATCTCTAGGCAGTGCTGTAGCTGTGTCTGTATTCCAAGCTATAATTCCCCATTCTAAGTCATCTCTAGGCAGGGCTGCAGCAGTGTCTGTATTCCAAGCTATAATTCCCCATTCTAAGTCATCTCTAGGCAGTGCTGCAGCAGTGTCTGTATTCCAAGCTATAATTCCCCATTCTAAGTCATCTCTAGGCAGTGCTGCAGCAGTGTCTGTATTCCAAGCTATAATTCCCCATTCTAAGTCCTCTAGGCAGTGCTGCAGCTGTGTCTGCATTCCAAGCAGTAATTCCCCATTCGAAGTCATCTCTAGGCAGTGCTGTAGCTGTGTCTGTATTCCAGCAGTAATTCCCCATTCTAAGTCATCTCTAGGCAGTGCTGTAGCTGTGTCTGTATTCCAAGCTATAATTCCCCATTCTAAGTCATCTCTAGGCAGTGCTGTAGCTGTGTCTGTATTCCAAGCAGTAATTCCCCATTCTAAGTCATCTCTAGGCAGTGCTGTAGCTGTGTCTGTATTCCAAGCTATAACTCCCCATTCTTAGTCATCTCTAGGCAGTGCTGCAGCAGTGTCTGTATTCCAAGCTATAATTCCCCATTCTAAGTCATCTCTAGGCAGTGCTGTAGCTGTGTCTGTATTCCAAGCTATAATTCCCATTTCTAAGTCCTCTAGGCAGTGCTGCAGCAGTGTCTGTATTCCAAGCTATAATTCCCCATTCTAAGTCATCTCTAGGCAGTGCTGTAGCTGTGTCTGTATTCCAAGCTATAATTCCCCATTCTAAGTCCTCTAGGCAGTGCTGTAGCTGTGTCTGCATTCTAAGCAGTAATTCCCCATTCTAAGTCATCTCCAGGCAGTGCTGTAGCTGTGTCTGTATTCCAAGCTATAATTCCCCATTCTAAGTCCTCTAGGTAGTGCTGCAGCAGTGTCTCTGGTCACAGCAGTAATTCCTCATTCTAAGTCCTCCACATAGTGCTGCTAGCTGCTTTTCTGGTCCCATCAGTAACTCCTCCATTCTAATTCATCTCTAGGCAGTGCTGTAGCTGTGTCTGCATTTCAAGCAGTAATTCCCCATTCTAAGTCCTCTAGGCAGTGCTGTAGCCGTGTCTGCATTCCAAGCAGTAATTCCCCATTCTAAGTCATCTCTAGGCAGTGCTGTAGCTGTGTCTGCATTCCAAGCGGTAATTCCCCATTCTAAGTCCTCTAGGCAGTCCTGCAGCTGTGTCTGCATTCCAAGCGGTAATTCCCCATTCTAAGTCCTCTAGGCAGTGCTGCAGCTGTGTCTGCATTCCAAGCAGTAATTCCCCATTCTAATTCATCTCTAGGCAGTGCTGTAGCTGTGTCTGCATTTCAAGCAGTAATTCCCCATTCTAAGTCATCTCTAGGCAGTGCTGCAGCAGTGTCTGTATTCCAAGCTATAATTCCCCATTCTAAGTCATCTCTAGGCAGTGCTGCAGCAGTGTCTGTATTCCAAGCTATAATTTCCCATTCTAAGTCATCTCTAGGCAGTGCTGTAGCTGTGTCTGCATTCCAAGCAGTAATTCCCCATTCTAAGTCCTCTAGGCAGTGCTGCAGCTGTGTTTGCATTCCAAGCAGTAATTCCCCATTCTAAGTCATCTCTAGGCAGTGCTGTAGCTGTGTCTGTATTCCAAGCTATAATTCCCCATTCTTAGTCATCTCTAGGCAGTGCTGCAGCAGTGTCTGTATTCCAAGCTATAATTCCCCACTCTAAGTCATCTCTAGGCAGTGCTGTAGCTGTGTCTGTATTCCAAGCTATAATTCCCATTTCTAAGTCCTCTAGGCAGTGCTGCAGCAGTGTCTGTATTCCAAGCTATAATTCCCCATTCTAAGTCATCTCTAGGCAGTGCTGTAGCTGTGTCTGTATTCCAAGCTATAATTCCCCATTCTAAGTCCTCTAGGCAGTGCTGTAGCTGTGTCTGCATTCTAAGCAGTAATTCCCCATTCTAAGTCATCTCCAGGCAGTGCTGTAGCTGTGTCTGTATTCCAAGCTATAATTCCCCATTCTAAGTCCTCTAGGTAGTGCTGCAGCAGTGTCTCTGGTCACAGCAGTAATTCCTCATTCTAAGTCCTCCACATAGTGCTGCTAGCTGCTTTTCTGGTCCCATCAGTAACTCCTCCATTCTAATTCATCTCTAGGCAGTGCTGTAGCTGTGTCTGCATTTCAAGCAGTAATTCCCCATTCTAAGTCCTCTAGGCAGTGCTGTAGCCGTGTCTGCATTCCAAGCAGTAATTCCCCATTCTAAGTCATCTCTAGGCAGTGCTGTAGCTGTGTCTGCATTCCAAGCGGTAATTCCCCATTCTAAGTCCTCTAGGCAGTCCTGCAGCTGTGTCTGCATTCCAAGCGGTAATTCCCCATTCTAAGTCCTCTAGGCAGTGCTGCAGCTGTGTCTGCATTCCAAGCAGTAATTCCCCATTCTAATTAATCTCTAGGCAGTGCTGTAGCTGTGTCTGCATTTCAAGCAGTAATTCCCCATTCTAAGTCATCTCTAGGCAGTGCTGCAGCAGTGTCTGTATTCCAAGCTATAATTCCCCATTTTAAGTCATCTCTAGGCAGTGCTGCAGCAGTGTCTGTATTCCAAGCTATAATTCCCCATTCTAAGTCATCTCTAGGCAGTGCTGCAGCAGTGTCTTTATTCCAAGCTATAATTCCCCATTCTAAGTCATCTCTAGGCAGTGCTGTAGCTGTGTCTGCATTCCAAGCAGTAATTCCCCATTCTAAGTCCTCTAGGCAGTGCTGCAGCTGTGTCTGCATTCCAAGCAGTAATTCCCCATTCTAAGTCATCTCTAGGCAGTGCTGTAGCTGTGTCTGTATTCCAAGCTATAATTCCCCATTCTAAGTCATCTCTAGGTAGTGCTGTAGCTGTGTCTGTATTCCAAGCAGTAATTCCCCATTCTAAGTCATCTCTAGGCAGTGCTGTAGCTGTGTCTGTATTCCAAGCAGTAATTCCCCATTCTAAGTCATCTCTAGGCAGTGCTGCAGCAGTGTCTGTATTCCAAGCTATAATTCCGCATTCTAAGTCATCTCTAGGCAGTGCTGTAGCTGTGTCTGCACTCCAAGCAGTAATTCCCCATTCTAAGTCCTCTAGGCAGTGCTGCAGCTGTGTCTGCATTCCAAGCAGTAATTCCCCATTCTAAGTCATCTCTAGGCAGTGCTGTAGCTGTGTCTGCATTCCAAGCAGTAATTCCCCATTCTAAGTCCTCTAGGCAGTGCTGCAGCTGTGTCTGCATTCCAAGCAGTAATTCTCCATTCTAAGTCATCTCTAGGCAGTGCTGTAGCTGTGTCTGCATTCCAAGCAGTAATTCCCATTTCTAAGTCCTCTAGGCAGTGCTGCAGCAGTGTCTGTATTCCAAGCTATAATTCCCCATTCTAAGTCATCTCTAGGCAGTGCTGTAGCTGTGTCTGTATTCCAAGCTATAATTCCCCATTCTAAGTCCTCTAGGTAGTGCTGCAGCAGTGCCTCTGGTCACAGCAGTAATTCCTCATTCTAAGTCCTCCACATAGTGCTGCAGCATTGTCTGTATTCCAAGCTATAATTCCCCATTCTAAGTCCTCTAGGCAGTGCTGCAGCTGTGTCTGCATTCCAAGCAGTAATTCCCCATTCTAAGTCATCTCTAGGCAGGGCTGCAGCAGTGTCTGTATTCCAAGCTATAATTCCCCATTCCAAGTCATCTCTAGGCAGGGCTGCAGCAGTGTCTGTATTCCAAGCTATAATTCCCCATTCTAAGTCATCTCTAGGCAGTGCTGCAGCAGTGTCTGTATTCCAAGCTATAATTCCCCATTCTAAGTCATCTCTAGGCAGTGCTGCAGCAGTGTCTGTATTCCAAGCTATAATTCCCCATTCTAAGTCCTCTAGGCAGTGCTGCAGCTGTGTCTGCATTCCAAGCCGTAATTCCCCATTCGAAGTCATCTCTAGGAAGTGCTGTAGCTGTGTCTGTATTCCAGCAGTAATTCCCCATTCTAAGTCATCTCTAGGCAGTGCTGTAGCTGTGTCTGTATTCCAAGCTATAATTCCCCATTCTAAGTCATCTCTAGGCAGTGCTGTAGCTGTGTCTGTATTCCAAGCAGTAATTCCCCATTCTAAGTCATCTCTAGGCAGTGCTGTAGCTGTGTCTGTATTCCAAGCTATAATTCCCCATTCTAAGTCATCTCTAGGCAGTGCTGCAGCAGTGTCTGTATTCCAAGCTATAATTCCCCATTCTAAGTCATCTCTAGGCAGTGCTGTAGCTGTGTCTGTATTCCAAGCTATAATTCCCATTTCTAAGTCCTCTAGGCAGTGCTGCAGCAGTGTCTGTATTCCAAGCTATAATTCCCCATTCTAAGTCATCTCTAGGCAGTGCTGTAAGTGTGTCTGTATTCCAAGCTATAAATCCCCATTCTAAGTCCTCTAGGCAGTGCTGTAGCTGTGTCTGCATTCTAAGCAGTAATTCCCCATTCTAAGTCATCTCCAGGCAGTGCTGTAGCTGTGTCTGTATTCCAAGCTATAATTCCCCATTCTAAGTCCTCTAGGTAGTGCTGCAGCAGTGTCTCTGGTCACAGCAGTAATTCCTCATTCTAAGTCCTCCACATAGTGCTGCTAGCTGCTTTTCTGGTCCCATCAGTAACTCCTCCATTCTAATTCATCTCTAGGCAGTGCTGTAGCTGTGTCTGCATTTCAAGCAGTAATTCCCCATTCTAAGTCCTCTAGGCAGTGCTGTAGCTGTTTCTGCATTCCAAGCAGTAATTCCCCATTCTAAGTCATCTCTAGGCAGTGCTTTAGCTGTGTCTGCATTCCAAGCGGTAATTCCCCATTCTAAGTCCTCTAGGCAGTCCTGCAGCCGTGTCTGCATTCCAAGCGGTAATTCCCCATTCTAAGTCCTCTAGGCAGTGCTGCAGCTGTGTCTGCATTCCAAGCAGTAATTCCCCATTCTAATTCATCTCTAGGCAGTGCTGTAGCTGTGTCTGCATTTCAAGCAGTAATTCCCCATTCTAAGTCATCTCTAGGCAGTGCTGCAGCAGTGTCTGTATTCCAAGCTATAATTCCCCATTCTAAGTCATCTCTAGGCAGTGCTGCAGCAGTGTCTGTATTCCAAGCTATAATTCCCCATTCTAAGTCATCTCTAGGCAGTGCTGCAGCAGTGTCTGTATTCCAAGCTATAATTCCCCATTCTAAGTCATCTCTAGGCAGTGCTGTAGCTGTGTCTGCATTCCAAGCAGTAATTCCCCATTCTAAGTCCTCTAGGCAGTGCTGCAGCTGTGTCTGCATTCCAAGCAGTAATTCCCCATTCTAAGTCATCTCTAGGCAGTGCTGTAGCTGTGTCTGTATTCCAAGCTATAATTCCCCATTCTAAGTCATCTCTAGGTAGTGCTGTAGCTGTGTCTGTATTCCAAGCAGTAATTCCCCATTCTAAGTCATCTCTAGGCAGTGCTGTAGCTGTGTCTGTATTCCAAGCAGTAATTCCCCATTCTAAGTCATCTCTAGGCAGTGCTGCAGCAGTGTCTGTATTCCAAGCTATAATTCCGCATTCTAAGTCATCTCTAGGCAGTGCTGTAGCTGTGTCTGCACTCCAAGCAGTAATTCCCCATTCTAAGTCCTCTAGGCAGTGCTGCAGCTGTGTCTGCATTCCAAGCAGTAATTCCCCATTCTAAGTCATCTCTAGGCAGTGCTGTAGCTGTGTCTGCATTCCAAGCAGTAATTCCCCATTCTAAGTCCTCTAGGCAGTGCTGCAGCTGTGTCTGCATTCCAAGCAGTAATTCTCCATTCTAAGTCATCTCTAGGCAGTGCTGTAGCTGTGTCTGCATTCCAAGCAGTAATTCCCATTTCTAAGTCCTCTAGGCAGTGCTGCAGCAGTGTCTGTATTCCAAGCTATAATTCCCCATTCTAAGTCATCTCTAGGCAGTGCTGTAGCTGTGTCTGTATTCCAAGCTATAATTCCCCATTCTAAGTCCTCTAGGCAGTGCTGTAGCTGTGTCTGCATTCTAAGCAGTAATTCCCCATTCTAAGTCATCTCTAGGCAGTGCTGTAGCTGTGTCTGTATTCCAAGCTATAATTCCCCATTCTAAGTCCTCTAGGTAGTGCTGCAGCAGTGTCTCTGGTCACAGCAGCAATTCCTCATTCTAAGTCCTCCACATAGTGCTGCTAGCTGCTTTTCTGGTCCCATCAGTAACTCCTCCATTCTAATTCATCTCTAGGCAGTGCTGTAGCTGTGTCTGCATTTCAAGCAGTAATTCCCCATTCTAAGTCCTCTAGGCAGTGCTGTAGCTGTGTTTGCATTCCAAGCAGTAATTCCCCATTCTAAGTCATCTCTAGGTAGTGCTGTAGCTGTGTCTGTATTCCAAGCAGTAATTCCCCATTCTAAGTCATCTCTAGGCAGTGCTGTAGCTGTGTCTGTATTCCAAGCAGTAATTCCCCATTCTAAGTCATCTCTAGGCAGTGCTGCAGCAGTGTCTGTATTCCAAGCTATAATTCCGCATTCTAAGTCATCTCTAGGCAGTGCTGTAGCTGTGTCTGCACTCCAAGCAGTAATTCCCCATTCTAAGTCCTCTAGGCAGTGCTGCAGCTGTGTCTGCATTCCAAGCAGTAATTCCCCATTCTAAGTCATCTCTAGGCAGTGCTGTAGCTGTGTCTGCATTCCAAGCAGTAATTCCCCATTCTAAGTCCTCTAGGCAGTGCTGCAGCTGTGTCTGCATTCCAAGCAGTAATTCTCCATTCTAAGTCATCTCTAGGCAGTGCTGTAGCTGTGTCTGCATTCCAAGCAGTAATTCCCATTTCTAAGTCCTCTAGGCAGTGCTGCAGCAGTGTCTGTATTCCAAGCTATAATTCCCCATTCTAAGTCATCTCTAGGCAGTGCTGTAGCTGTGTCTGTATTCCAAGCTATAATTCCCCATTCTAAGTCCTCTAGGCAGTGCTGTAGCTGTGTCTGCATTCTAAGCAGTAATTCCCCATTCTAAGTCATCTCTAGGCAGTGCTGTAGCTGTGTCTGTATTCCAAGCTATAATTCCCCATTCTAAGTCTTCTAGGTAGTGCTGCAGCAGTGTCTCTGGTCACAGCAGCAATTCCTCATTCTAAGTCCTCCACATAGTGCTGCTAGCTGCTTTTCTGGTCCCATCAGTAACTCCTCCATTCTAATTCATCTCTAGGCAGTGCTGTAGCTGTGTCTGCATTTCAAGCAGTAATTCCCCATTCTAAGTCCTCTAGGCAGTGCTGTAGCTGTGTCTGCATTCCAAGCAGTAATTCCCCATTCTAAGTCATCTCTAGGCAGTGCTGTAGCTGTGTCTGCATTCCAAGCGGTAATTCCCCATTCTAAGTCCTCTAGGCAGTGCTGCAGCTGTGTCTGCATTCCAAGCAGTAATTCCCCATTATAAGTCATCTCTAGGCAGTGCTGTAGCTGTCTGTATTCCAAGCTATAAGTCCCCATTCTAAGTCCTCTAGGCAGTGCTGTAGCTGTGTCTGCATTCCAAGCAGTAATTCCCCATTCTAGGTCATCTCTAGGCAGTGCTGCAGCTGTCTGTATTCCAAGCTATAAGTCCCCATTCTAAGTCCTCTAGGCAGTGCTGTAGCTGTGTCTGCATTCCAAGCAGTAATTCCCCATTCTAAGTCATCTCTAGGCAGTGCTGTAGCTGTGTCTGCATTCCAAGCAGTAATTCCCCATTCTAAGTCCTCGAGGCAGTGCTGCAGCAGTGTCTGTATTCCAAGCGGTAATTCCCCATTCTAAGTCATCTCTAGGCAGTGCTGTAACTGTGTCTGTATTCTAAGCTATAATTCCCCATTCTAAGTCATCTCTAGGCAGTGCTGCAGCAGTGTCTGTATTCCAAGCTATAATTCCCCATTCTAAGTCATCTCTAGGCAGTGCTGTAGCTGTGTCTGTATTCCAAGCTATAATTCCCCATTCTAAGTCATCTCTAGGCAGTGTTGTAGCTGTGTCTGTATTCCAAGCTATAATTCCCCATTCTAAGTCCTCTAGGCAGTGCTGTAGCTGTGTCTGCATTCCAAGCAGTAATTTCCCATTCAAAGTCATCTCTAGGCAGTGCTGTAGCTGTATCTGTATTCCAAGCTATAATTCCCCATTCTAAGTCCTCTAGGCCGTGTTGTAGCTGTGTCTGCATTCCAAGCAGTAATTCCCCATTCAAAGTCATCTCTAGGCAGTGCTGTAGCTGTGTCTGTATTCCAAGCTATAATTCCCCATTCTAAGTCATCTCTAGGCAGTGCTGCAGCAGTGTCTGTACTCCAAGCTATAATTCCCCATTATAATTCATCTCTAGGCAGTGCTGTAGCTGTGTCTGCATTTCAAGAAGTAATTCCCCATTTAAGTCATCTCTAGGCAGTGCTGCAGCAGTGTCTGTATTCCAAGCTATAATTCCACATTCTAAGTCATCTATAGGCAGTGCTGCATCAGTGTCTGTATTCCAAGCTATAATTCCCCATTGTAAGTCATCTCTAGGCAGTGCTGTAGCTGTGTCTGTATTCCAAGCTATAATTCCCCATTCTAAGTCATCTCTAGGCAGTGATGTAGCTGTGTCTGTATTCCAAGATATAATTCCCCATTCTAAGTCATCTCTAGGCAGTGCTGTAGCTGTGTCTGTATTCCAAGCTATAATTCCCCATTCTAAGTCCTCTAAGCAGTGCAGTAGCTGTGTCTATATTCCAAGCAGTAATTCCCCATTCTAAGTCATCTCTAGGCAGTGCTGTAGCTGTGTCTGTATTCCAAGCTATAATTCCCCATTCTAAGTCATCTCTAGGCAGTGCTGCAGCAGTGTCTGTACTCCAAGCTATAATTCCCCATTCTAATTCATCTCTAGGCAGTGCTGTAGCTGTGTCTGCATTTCAAGAAGTAATTCCCCATTCTAAGTCATCTCTAGGCAGTGCTGCAGCAGTGTCTGTATTCCAAGCTATAATTCCACATTCTAAGTCATCTATAGGCAGTGCTGCAGCAGTGTCTGTATTCCAAGCTATAATTCCCCATTGTAAGTCATCTCTAGGCAGTGCTGTAGCTGTGTCTGTATTCCAAGCTATAATTCCCCATTCTAAGTCATCTCTAGGCAGTGATGTAGCTGTGTCTGTATTCCAAGATATAATTCCCCATTCTAAGTCATCTCTAGGCAGTGCTGTAGCTGTGTCTGTATTCCAAGCTATAATTCCCCATTCTAAGTCCTCTAAGCAGTGCAGTAGCTGTGTCTATATTCCAAGCAGTAATTCTCCATTCTAAGTCATCTCTAGGCAGTGCTGTAGCTGTGTCTGTATTCCAAGCTATAATTCCCCATTCTAAGTCCTCTAGGCAGTGCTGTAGCTGTGTCTGTATTCCAAGCTATAATTCCCCATTCTAAGCCATCTCTAGGCAGTGCTGTAGCTGTGTCTGTATTCCAAGCTATAATTCCCCATTCTAAGTCATCTCTAGGCAGTGCTGCAGCAGTGTCTGTATTCCAAGCTATAATTCCCCATTCTAAGTCTTCTAGGCAGTGCTGCAGCTGTGTCTGCATTCCAAGCAGTAATTCCCCATTCTAATTCATCTCTAGGCAGTGCTGTAGCTGTGTCTGCATTTCAAGCAGTAATTCCCCATTCTAAGTCCTCTAGGCAGTGCGGTAGCTGTGTCTGCATTCTAAGCAGTAATTCCCGATTCTAAGTCATCTCTAGGCAGTGCTGTAGCTGTGTCTGTATTCCAAGCTATAATTCCCCATTCTAAGTCCTCTAGGTAGTGCTGCAGCAGTGTCTGTATTCCAAGCTATAATTCCCCATTCTAAGTCATCTCTAGGCAGTGCTGTAGCTATGTCTGCATTCCAAGTGGTAATTCCCCATTCTACGTCCTCTAGGCAGTGCTTCTAGCTGCTTCTCTGGTCCCATCAGTAACTCCTTCATTCTAAGTCCTCTAGGCAGTGCTTCTAGCTGCTTCTCTGGTGCCATCAGTAACTCCTTCATTCTAAGTCCTCTAGGCAGTGCTTCTAGCTGCTTCTCTGGTCCCATCAGTAACTCCTTCATTGTAAGTCCTCTAGGCAGTGCTTCTAGCTGCTTCTCTGGTCCCATCAGTAACTCCTGTATTCTAAGTCCACTAGGCAGTGCTTCTAACTGCTTCTCTGGTCCCATCAGTAACTCCTTCATTCTAAGTCCTCTAGGCAGTGCTGCAGCTGTGTCTCTGGTCACAGCAGTATTTCCTCATTCTAAGTCTTCTAGGCAGTGCTTCTAGCTGCTTCTCTGGTCCCATCAGTAACTCCTTCATTCTAAGTCCTCTAGGCAGTGCTTCTAGCTGCTTCTCTGGTCCCATCAGTAACTCCTTCATTCTAAGTCATCTCTAGGCAGTGCTGCAGCAGTGTCTGTTTTCCAAGCTATAATTCCCCATTCTAAGTCATCTCTAGGCAGTGCTGTAGCTGTGTCTGTATTCCAAGCTATAATTCCCGATTCTAAGTCATCTCTAGGCAGTGCTGTAGCTGTGTCTGTATTCCAAGCTATAATTCCCATTTCTAAGTCCTCTAGGCGGTGCTGCAGCAGTGTCTGTATTCCAAGCTATAATTCCCCATTCTAAGTCATCTCTAGGCAGTGATGTAGCTGTGTCTGTATTCCAATCTATAATTCCCCATTCTAAGTCCTCTAGGCAGTGCTGTAGCTGTGTCTGCATTCTAAGCAGTAATTCCCCATTCAAAGTCATCTCTAGGCAGTGCTGTAGCTGTGTCTGTATTCCAAGCTATAATTCCCCATTCTAAGTCCTCTAGGTAGTGCTGCAGCAGTGTCTCTGGTCACAGCAGTAATTCCTCATTCTAAGTCCTCCACATAGTGCTGCTAGCTGCTTTTCTGGTCCCATCAGTAACTCCTCCATTCTTATTCATCTCTAGGCAGTGCTGTAGCTGTGTCTGCATTTCAAGCAGTAATTCCCCATCCTAAGTCCTCTAGGCAGTGCTGTAGCTGTGTCTGCATTCCAAGCAGTAATTCCCCATTCTAAGTCATCTCTAGGCAGCGCTGTAGCTGTGTCTGCATTCCAAGCGGTAATTCCCCATTCTAAGTCCTCTAGGCAGTCCTGCAGCTGTGTCTGCATTCCAAGCGGTAATTCCCCATTCTAAGTCCTCTAGGCAGTGCTGCAGCTGTGTCTGCATTCCAAGCAGTAATTCCCCATTCTAATTCATCTCTAGGCAGTGCTGTAGCTGTGTCTGCATTTCAAGCAGTAATTCCCCATTCTAAGTCATCTCTAGGCAGGGCTGCAGCAGTGTCTGTATTCCAAGCTATAATTCCCCATTCTAAGTCATCTCTAGGCAGGGCTGCAGCAGTGTCTGTATTCCAAGCTACAATTCCCCATTCTAAGTCATCTCTAGGCAGTGCTGCAGCAGTGTCTGTATTCCAAGCTATAATTCCCCATTCTAAGTCATCTCTAGGCAGTGCTGCAGCAGTGTCTGTATTCCAAGCTATAATTCCCCATTCTAAGTCCTCTAGGCAGTGCTGCAGCTGTGTCTGCATTCCAAGCAGTAATTCCCCATTCGAAGTCATCTCTAGGCAGTGCTGTAGCTGTGTCTGTATTCCAGCAGTAATTCCCCATTCTAAGTCATCTCTAGGCAGTGCTGTAGCTGTGTCTGTATTCCAAGCTATAATTCCCCATTCTAAGTCATCTCTAGGCAGTGCTGTAGCTGTGTCTGTATTCCAAGCAGTAATTCCCCATTCTAAGTCATCTCTAGGCAGTGCTGTAGCTGTGTCTGTATTCCAAGCTATAATTCCCCATTCTAAGTCATCTCTAGGCAGTGCTGCAGCAGTGTCTGTATTCCAAGCTATAATTCCCCATTCTAAGTCATCTCTAGGCAGTCCTGTAGCTGTGTCTGTATTCCAAGCTATAATTCCCATTTCTAAGTCCTCTAGGCAGTGCTGCAGCAGTGTCTGTATTCCAAGCTATAATTCCCCATTCTAAGTCATCTCTAGGCAGTGCTGTAAGTGTGTCTGTATTCCAAGCTATAATTCCCCATTCTAAGTCCTCTAGGCAGTGCTGTAGCTGTGTCTGCATTCTAAGCAGTAATTCCCCATTCTAAGTCATCTCCAGGCAGTGCTGTAGCTGTGTCTGTATTCCAAGCTATAATTCCCCATTCTAAGTCCTCTAGGTAGTGCTGCAGCAGTGTCTCTGGTCACAGCAGTAATTCCTCATTCTAAGTCCTCCACATAGTGCTGCTAGCTGCTTTTCTGGTCCCATCAGTAACTCCTCCATTCTAATTCATCTCTAGGCAGTGCTGTAGCTGTGTCTGCATTTCAAGCAGTAATTCCCCATTCTAAGTCCTCTAGGCAGTGCTGTAGCTGTTTCTGCATTCCAAGCAGTAATTCCCCATTCTAAGTCATCTCTAGGCAGTGCTGTAGCTGTGTCTGCATTCCAAGCGGTAATTCCCCATTCTAAGTCCTCTAGGCAGTCCTGCAGCTGTGTCTGCATTCCAAGCGGTAATTCCCCATTCTAAGTCCTCTAGGCAGTGCTGCAGCTGTGTCTGCATTCCAAGCAGTAATTCCCCATTCTAATACATCTCTAGGCAGTGCTGTAGCTGTGTCTGCATTTCAAGCAGTAATTCCCCATTCTAAGTCATCTCTAGGCAGTGCTGCAGCAGTGTCTGTATTCCAAGCTATAATTCCCCATTCTAAGTCATCTCTAGGCAGTGCTGCAGCAGTGTCTGTATTCCAAGCTATAATTCCCCATTCTAAGTCATCTCTAGGCAGTGCTGCAGCAGTGTCTGTATTCCAAGCTATAATTCCCCATTCTAAGTCATCTCTAGGCAGTGCTGTAGCTGTGTCTGCATTCCAAGCAGTAATTCCCCATTCTAAGTCCTCTAGGCAGTGCTGCAGCTGTGTCTGCATTCCAAGCAGTAATTCCCCATTCTAAGTCATCTCTAGGCAGTGCTGTAGCTGTGTCTGTATTCCAAGCTATAATTCCCCATTCTAAGTCATCTCTAGGTAGTGCTGTAGCTGTGTCTGTATTCCAAGCAGTAATTCCCCATTCAAAGTCATCTCTAGGCAGTGCTGTAGCTGTGTCTGTATTCCAAGCAGTAATTCCCCATTCTAAGTCATCTCTAGGCAGTGCTGCAGCAGTGTCTGTATTCCAAGCTATAATTCCGCATTCTAAGTCATCTCTAGGCAGTGCTGTAGCTGTGTCTGCACTCCAAGCAGTAATTCCCCATTCTAAGTCCTCTAGGCAGTGCTGCAGCTGTGTCTGCCTTCCAAGCAGTAATTCCCCATTCTAAGTCATCTCTAGGCAGTGCTGTAGCTGTGTCTGCATTCCAAGCAGTAATTCCCCATTCTAAGTCCTCTAGGCAGTGCTGCAGCTGTGTCTGCATTCCAAGCAGTAATTCTCCATTCTAAGTCATCTCTAGGCAGTGCTGTAGCTGTGTCTGCATTCCAAGCAGTAATTCCCATTTCTAAGTCCTCTAGGCAGTGCTGCAGCAGTGTCTGTATTCCAAGCTATAATTCCCCATTCTAAGTCATCTCTAGGCAGTGCTGTAGCTGTGTCTGTATTCCAAGCTATAATTCCCCATTCTAAGTCCTCTAGGCAGTGCTGTAGCTGTGTCTGCATTCTAAGCAGTAATTCCCCATTCTAAGTCATCTCTAGGCAGTGCTGTAGCTGTGTCTGTATTCCAAGCTATAATTCCCCATTCTAAGTCCTCTAGGTAGTGCTGCAGCAGTGTCTCTGGTCACAGCAGTAATTCCTCATTCTAAGTCCTCCACATAGTGCTGCAGCATTGTCTGTATTCCAAGCTATAATTTCCCATTCTAAGTCATCTCTAGGCAGTGCTGTAGCTGTGTCTGTATTCCAAGCTATAATTCCCCATTCTAAGTCCTCTAGGTAGTGCTGCAGCAGTGTCTCTGGTCACAGCAGCAATTCCTCATTCTAAGTCCTCCACATAGTGCTGCTGGCTGCTTTTCTGGTCCCATCAGTAACTCCTCCATTCTAATTCATCTCTAGGCAGTGCTGTAGCTGTGTCTGCATTTCAAGCAGTAATTCCCCATTCTAAGTCCTCTAGGCAGTGCTGTAGCTGTGTCTGCATTCCAAGCAGTAATTCCCCATTCTAAGTCATCTCTAGGCAGTGCTGTAGCTGTGTCTGCATTCCAAGCGGTAATTCCCCATTCTAAGTCCTCTAGGCAGTGCTGCAGCTGTGTCTGCATTCCAAGCAGTAATTCCCCATTATAAGTCATCTCTAGGCAGTGCTGTAGCTGTCTGTATTCCAAGCTATAAGTCCCCATTCTAAGTCCTCTAGGCAGTGCTGTAGCTGTGTCTGCATTCCAAGCAGTAATTCCCCATTCTAGGTCATCTCTAGGCAGTGCTGCAGCTGTCTGTATTCCAAGCTATAAGTCCCCATTCTAAGTCCTCTAGGCAGTGCTGTAGCTGTGTCTGCATTCCAAGCAGTAATTCCCCATTCTAAGTCATCTCTAGGCAGTGCTGTAGCTGTGTCTGCATTCCAAGCAGTAATTCCCCATTCTAAGTCTTCTAGGCAGTGCTGCAGCAGTGTCTGTATTCCAAGCGGTAATTCCCCATTCTAAGTCATCTCTAGGCAGTGCTGTAACTGTGTCTGTATTCTAAGCTATAATTCCCCATTCTAAGTCATCTCTAGGCAGTGCTGCAGCAGTGTCTGTATTCCAAGCTATAATTCCCCATTCTAAGTCATCTCTAGGCAGTGCTGTAGCTGTGTCTGTATTCCAAGCTATAATTCCCCATTCTAAGTCATCTCTAGGCAGTGCTGCAGCAGTGTCTGTATTCCAAGCTATAATTCCCCATTCTAAGTCATCTCTAGGCAGTGCTGTAGCTGTGTCTGTATTCTAAGCTATAATTCCCCATTCTAAGTCATCTCTAGGCAGTGTTGTAGCTGTGTCTGTATTCCAAGCTATAATTCCCCATTCTAAGTCCTCTAGGCAGTGCTGTAGCTGTGTCTGCATTCCAAGCAGTAATTCCCCATTCAAAGTCATCTCTAGGCAGTGCTGTAGCTGTATCTGTATTCCAAGCTATAATTCCCCATTCTAAGTCCTCTAGGCAGTGTTGTAGCTGTGTCTGCATTCCAAGCAGTAATTCCCCATTCAAAGTCATCTCTAGGCAGTGCTGTAGCTGTGTCTGTATTCCAAGCTATAATTCCCCATTCTAAGTCATCTCTAGGCAGTGCTGCAGCAGTGTCTGTACTCCAAGCTATAATTCCCCATTCTAATTCATCTCTAGGCAGTGCTGTAGCTGTGTCTGCATTTCAAGAAGTAATTCCCCATTCTAAGTCATCTATAGGCAGTGCTGCAGCAGTGTCTGTATTCCAAGCTATAATTCCCCATTGTAAGTCATCTCTAGGCAGTGCTGTAGCTGTGTCTGTATTCCAAGCTATAATTCCCCATTCTAAGTCATCTCTAGGCAGTGATGTAGCTGTGTCTGTATTCCAAGATATAATTCCCCATTCTAAGTCATCTCTAGGCAGTGCTGTAGCTGTGTCTGTATTCCAAGCTATAATTCCCCATTCTAAGTCCTCTAAGCAGTGCTGTAGCTGTGTCTATATTCCAAGCAGTAATTCCCCATTCTAAGTCCTCTAGGCAGTGCTGCAACTGTGTCTGCATTCCAAGCAGTAATTCTCCATTCTAAGTCATCTCTAGGCAGTGCTGTAGCTGTGTCTGCATTCCAAGCAGTAATTCCCATTTCTAAGTCCTCTAGGCAGTGCTGCAGCAGTGTCTGTATTCCAAGCTATAATTCCCCATTCTAAGTCCTCTAGGCAGTGCTGTAGCTGTGTCTGCATTCTAAGCAGTAATTCCCCATTCTAAGTCATCTCTAGGCAGTGCTGTAGCTGTGTCTGTATTCCACGCTATAATTCCCCATTCTAAGTCCTCTAGGTAGTGCTGCAGCAGTGTCTCTGGTCACAGCAGCAATTCCTCATTCTAAGTCCTCCACATAGTGCTGCTAGCTGCTTTTCTGGTCCCATCAGTAACTCCTCCATTCTAATTCATCTCTAGGCAGTGCTGTAGCTGTGTCTGCATTTCAAGCAGTAATTCCCCATTCTAAGTCCTCTAGGCAGTGCTGTAGCTGTGTCTGCATTCCAAGCAGTAATTCCCCATTCTAAGTCATCTCTAGGCAGTGCTGTAGCTGTGTCTGCATTCCAAGCGGTAATTCCCAATTCTAAGTCCTCTAGGCAGTGCTGCAGCTGTGTCTGCATTCCAAGCCGTAATTCCCCATTATAAGTCATCTCTAGGCAGTGCTGTAGCTGTCTGTATTCCAAGCTATAAGTCCCCATTCTAAGTCCTCTAGGCAGTGCTGTAGCTGTGTCTGCATTCCAAGCAGTAATTCCCCATTCTAGGTCATCTCTAGGCAGTGCTGCAGCTGTCTGTATTCCAAGCTATAAGTCCCCATTCTAAGTCCTCTAGGCAGTGCTGTAGCTGTGTCTGCATTCCAAGCAGTAATTCCCCATTCTAAGTCATCTCTAGGCAGTGCTGTAGCTGTGTCTGCATTCCAAGCAGTAATTCCCCATTCTAAGTCCTCTAGGCAGTGCTGCAGCAGTGTCTGTATTCCAAGCGGTAATTCCCCATTCTAAGTCATCTCTAGGCAGTGCTGTAACTGTGTCTGTATTCTAAGCTATAATTCCCCATTCTAAGTCATCTCTAGGCAGTGCTGCAGCAGTGTCTGTATTCCAAGCTATAATTCCCCATTCTAAGTCATCTCTAGGCAGTGCTGTAGCTGTGTCTGTATTCCAAGCTATAATTCCCCATTCTAAGTCATCTCTAGGCAGTGTTGTAGCTGTGTCTGTATTCCAAGCTATAATTCCCCATTCTAAGTCCTCTAGGCAGTGCTGTAGCTGTGTCTGCATTCCAAGCAGTAATTTCCCATTCAAAGTCATCTCTAGACAGTGCTGTAGCTGTATCTGTATTCCAAGCTATAATTCCCCATTCTAAGTCCTCTAGGCCGTGTTGTAGCTGTGTCTGCATTCCAAGCAGTAATTCCCCATTCAAAGTCATCTCTAGGCAGTGCTGTAGCTGTGTCTGTATTCCAAGCTATAATTCCCCATTCTAAGTCATCTCTAGGCAGTGCTGCAGCAGTGTCTGTACTCCAAGCTATAATTCCCCATTCTAATTCATCTCTAGGCAGTGCTGTAGCTGTGTCTGCATTTCAAGAAGTAATTCCCCATTCTAAGTCATCTCTAGGCAGTGCTGCAGCAGTGTCTATATTCCAAGCTATAATTCCCCATTGTAAGTCATCTCTAGGCAGTGCTGTAGCTGTGTCTGTATTCCAAGCTATAATTCCCCATTCTAAGTCATCTCTAGGCAGTGATGTAGCTGTGTCTGTATTCCAAGATATAATTCCCCATTCTAAGTCATCTCTAGGCAGTGCTGTAGCTGTGTCTGTATTCCAAGCTATAATTCCCCATTCTAAGTCCTCTAAGCAGTGCAGTAGCTGTGTCTATATTTCAAGCAGTAATTCCCCATTCTAAGTCATCTCTAGGCAGTGCTGTAGCTGTGTCTGTATTCCAAGCTATAATTCCCCATTCTAAGTCCTCTAGGCAGTGCTGTAGCTGTGTCTGTATTCCAAGCTATAATTCCCCATTCTAAGTCATCTCTAGGCAGTGCTGTAGCTGTGTCTGTATTCCAAGCTATAATTCCCCATTCTAAGTCATCTCTAGGCAGTGCTGCAGCAGTGTCTGTATTCCAAGCTATAATTCCCCATTCTAAGTCTTCTAGGCAGTGCTGCAGCTGTGTCTGCATTCCAAGCAGTAATTCCCCATTCTAATTCATCTCTAGGCAGTGCTGTAGCTGTGTCTGCATTTCAAGCAGTAATTCCCCATTCTAAGTCCTCTAGGCAGTGCGGTAGCTGTGTCTGCATTCTAAGCAGTAATTCCCGATTCTAAGTCATCTCTAGGCAGTGCTGTAGCTGTGTCTGTATTCCAAGCTATAATTCCCCATTCTAAGTCCTCTAGGTAGTGCTGCAGCAGTGTCTGTATTCCAAGCTATAATTCCCCATTCTAAGTCATCTCTAGGCAGTGCTGTAGCTATGTCTGCATTCCAAGTGGTAATTCCCCATTCTACGTCCTCTAGGCAGTGCTTCTAGCTGCTTCTCTGGTCCCATCAGTAACTCCTTCATTCTAAGTCCTCTAGGCAGTGCTTCTAGCTGCTTCTCTGGTGCCATCAGTAACTCCTTCATTCTAAGTCCTCTAGGCAGTGCTTCTAGCTGCTTCTCTGGTCCCATCAGTAACTCCTTCATTGTAAGTCCTCTAGGCAGTGCTTCTAGCTGCTTCTCTGGTCCCATCAGTAACTCCTTCATTCTAAGTCCACTAGGCAGTGCTTCTAACTGCTTCTCTGGTCCCATCAGTAACTCCTTCATTCTAAGTCCTCTAGGCAGTGCTGCAGCTGTGTCTCTGGTCACAGCAGTATTTCCTCATTCTAAGTCTTTTAGGCAGTGCTTCTAGCTGCTTCTCTGGTCCCATCAGTAACTCCTTCATTCTAAGTCCTCTAGGCAGTGCTTCTAGCTGCTTCTCTGGTCCCATCAGTAACTCCTTCATTCTAAGTCATCTCTAGGCAGTGCTGCAGCAGTGTCTGTTTTCCAAGCTATAATTCCCCATTCTAAGTCATCTCTAGGCAGTGCTGTAGCTGTGTCTGTATTCCAAGCTATAATTCCCGATTCTAAGTCATCTCTAGGCAGTGCTGTAGCTGTGTCTGTATTCCAAGCTATAATTCCCATTTCTAAGTCCTCTAGGCGGTGCTGCAGCAGTGTCTGTATTCCAAGCTATAATTCCCCATTCTAAGTCATCTCTAGGCAGTGATGTAGCTGTGTCTGTATTCCAATCTATAATTCCCCATTCTAAGTCCTCTAGGCAGTGCTGTAGCTGTGTCTGCATTCTAAGCAGTAATTCCCCATTCAAAGTCATCTCTAGGCAGTGCTGTAGCTGTGTCTGTATTCCAAGCTATAATTCCCCATTCTAAGTCCTCTAGGTAGTGCTGCAGCAGTGTCTCTGGTCACAGCAGTAATTCCTCATTCTAAGTCCTCCACATAGTGCTGCTAGCTGCTTTTCTGGTCCCATCAGTAACTCCTCCATTCTTATTCATCTCTAGGCAGTGCTGTAGCTGTGTCTGCATTTCAAGCAGTAATTCCCCATCCTAAGTCCTCTAGGCAGTGCTGTAGCTGTGTCTGCATTCCAAGCAGTAATTCCCCATTCTAAGTCATCTCTAGGCAGCGCTGTAGCTGTGTCTGCATTCCAAGCGGTAATTCCCCATTCGAAGTCCTCTAGGCAGTCCTGCAGCTGTGTCTGCATTCCAAGCGGTAATTCCCCATTCTAAGTCCTCTAGCCAGTGCTGCAGCTGTGTCTGCATTCCAAGCAGTAATTCCCCATTCTAATTCATCTCTAGGCAGTGCTGTAGCTGTGTCTGCATTTCAAGCAGTAATTCCCCATTCTAAGTCATCTCTAGGTAGGGCTGCAGCAGTGTCTGTATTCCAAGCTATAATTCCCCATTCTAAGTCATCTCTAGGCAGGGCTGCAGCAGTGTCTGTATTCCAAGCTACAATTCCCCATTCTAAGTCATCTCTAGGCAGTGCTGCAGCAGTGTCTGTATTCCAAGCTATAATTCCCCATTCTAAGTCATCTCTAGGCAGTGCTGCAGCAGTGTCTGTATTCCAAGCTATAATTCCCCATTCTAAGTCCTCTAGGCAGTGCTGCAGCTGTGTCTGCATTCCAAGCAGTAATTCCCCATTCGAAGTCATCTCTAGGCAGTGCTGTAGCTGTGTCTGCATTCCAAGCAGTAATTCCCCATTCTAAGTCATCTCTAGGCAGTGCTGTAGCTGTGTCTGCATTCCAAGCAGTAATTCCCCATTCTAAGTCTTCTAGGCAGTGCTGCAGCAGTGTCTGTATTCCAAGCGGTAATTCCCCATTCTAAGTCATCTCTAGGCAGTGCTGTAACTGTGTCTGTATTCTAAGCTATAATTCCCCATTCTAAGTCATCTCTAGGCAGTGCTGCAGCAGTGTCTGTATTCCAAGCTATAATTCCCCATTCTAAGTCATCTCTAGGCAGTGCTGTAGCTGTGTCTGTATTCCAAGCTATAATTCCCCATTCTAAGTCATCTCTAGGCAGTGCTGCAGCAGTGTCTGTATTCCAAGCTATAATTCCCCATTCTAAGTCATCTCTAGGCAGTGCTGTAGCTGTGTCTGTATTCTAAGCTATAATTCCCCATTCTAAGTCATCTCTAGGCAGTGTTGTAGCTGTGTCTGTATTCCAAGCTATAATTCCCCATTCTAAGTCCTCTAGGCAGTGCTGTAGCTGTGTCTGCATTCCAAGCAGTAATTCCCCATTCAAAGTCATCTCTAGGCAGTGCTGTAGCTGTATCTGTATTCCAAGCTATAATTCCCCATTCTAAGTCCTCTAGGCAGTGTTGTAGCTGTGTCTGCATTCCAAGCAGTAATTCCCCATTCAAAGTCATCTCTAGGCAGTGCTGTAGCTGTGTCTGTATTCCAAGCTATAATTCCCCATTCTAAGTCATCTCTAGGCAGTGCTGCAGCAGTGTCTGTACTCCAAGCTATAATTCCCCATTCTAATTCATCTCTAGGCAGTGCTGTAGCTGTGTCTGCATTTCAAGAAGTAATTCCCCATTCTAAGTCATCTCTAGACAGTGCTGCAGCAGTGTCTGTATTCCAAGCTATAATTCCCCATTCTAAGTCATCTATAGGCAGTGCTGCAGCAGTGTCTGTATTCCAAGCTATAATTCCCCATTGTAAGTCATCTCTAGGCAGTGCTGTAGCTGTGTCTGTATTCCAAGCTATAATTCCCCATTCTAAGTCATCTCTAGGCAGTGATGTAGCTGTGTCTGTATTCCAAGATATAATTCCCCATTCTAAGTCATCTCTAGGCAGTGCTGTAGCTGTGTCTGTATTCCAAGCTATAATTCCCCATTCTAAGTCCTTTAAGCAGTGCTGTAGCTGTGTCTATATTCCAAGCAGTAATTCCCCATTCTAAGTCCTCTAGGCAGTGCTGCAGCTGTGTCTGCATTCCAAGCAGTAATTCTCCATTCTAAGTCATCTCTAGGCAGTGCTGTAGCTGTGTCTGCATTCCAAGCAGTAATTCCCATTTCTAAGTCCTCTAGGCAGTGCTGCAGCAGTGTCTGTATTCCAAGCTATAATTCCCCATTCTAAGTCATCTCTAGGCAGTGCTGTAGCTGTGTCTGTATTCCAAGCTATAATTCCCCATTCTAAGTCCTCTAGGCAGTGCTGTAGCTGTGTCTGCATTCTAAGCAGTAATTCCCCATTCTAAGTCATCTCTAGGCAGTGCTGTAGCTGTGTCTGTATTCCACGCTATAATTCCCCATTCTAAGTCCTCTAGGTAGTGCTGCAGCAGTGTCTCTGGTCACAGCAGCAATTCCTCATTCTAAGTCCTCCACATAGTGCTGCTAGCTGCTTTTCTGGTCCCATCAGTAACTCCTCCATTCTAATTCATCTCTAGGCAGTGCTGTAGCTGTGTCTGCATTTCAAGCAGTAATTCCCCATTCTAAGTCCTCTAGGCAGTGCTGTAGCTGTGTCTGCATTCCAAGCAGTAATTCCCCATTCTAAGTCATCTCTAGGCAGTGCTGTAGCTGTGTCTGCATTCCAAGCGGTAATTCCCCATTCTAAGTCCTCTAGGCAGTGCTGCAGCTGTGTCTGCATTCCAAGCAGTAATTCCCCATTATAAGTCATCTCTAGGCAGTGCTGTAGCTGTCTGTATTCCAAGCTATAAGTCCCCATTCTAAGTCCTCTAGGCAGTGCTGTAGCTGTGTCTGCATTCCAAGCAGTAATTCCCCATTCTAGGTCATCTCTAGGCAGTGCTGCAGCTGTCTGTATTCCAAGCTATAAGTCCCCATTCTAAGTCCTCTAGGCAGTGCTGTAGCTGTGTCTGCATTCCAAGCAGTAATTCCCCATTCTAAGTCATCTCTAGGCAGTGCTGTAGCTGTGTCTGCATTCCAAGCAGTAATTCCCCATTCTAAGTCCTCTAGGCAGTGCTGCAGCAGTGTCTGTATTCCAAGCGGTAATTCCCCATTCTAAGTCATCTCTAGGCAGTGCTGTAACTGTGTCTGTATTCTAAGCTATAATTCCCCATTCTAAGTCATCTCTAGGCAGTGCTGCAGCAGTGTCTGTATTCCAAGCTATAATTCCCCATTCTAAGTCATCTCTAGGCAGTGCTGTAGCTGTGTCTGTATTCCAAGCTATAATTCCCTATTCTAAGTCATCTCTAGGCAGTGTTGTAGCTGTGTCTGTATTCCAAGCTATAATTCCCCATTCTAAGTCCTCTAGGCAGTGCTGTAGCTGTGTCTGCATTCCAAGCAGTAATTTCCCATTCAAAGTCATCTCTAGGCAGTGCTGTAGCTGTATCTGTATTCCAAGCTATAATTCCCCATTCTAAGTCCTCTAGGCCGTGTTGTAGCTGTGTCTGCATTCCAAGCAGTAATTCCCCATTCAAAGTCATCTCTAGGCAGTGCTGTAGCTGTGTCTGTATTCCAAGCTATAATTCCCCATTCTAAGTCATCTCTAGGCAGTGCTGCAGCAGTGTCTGTACTCCAAGCTATAATTCCCCATTCTAATTCATCTCTAGGCAGTGCTGTAGCTGTGTCTGCATTTCAAGAAGTAATTCCCCATTCTAAGTCATCTCTAGGCAGTGCTGCAGCAGTGTCTGTATTCCAAGCTATAATTCCCCATTGTAAGTCATCTCTAGGCAGTGCTGTAGCTGTGTCTGTATTCCAAGCTATAATTCCCCATTCTAAGTCATCTCTAGGCAGTGATGTAGCTGTGTCTGTATTCCAAGATATAATTCCCCATTCTAAGTCATCTCTAGGCAGTGCTGTAGCTGTGTCTGTATTCCAAGCTATAATTCCCCATTCTAAGTCCTCTAAGCAGTGCAGTAGCTGTGTCTATATTCCAAGCAGTAATTCCCCATTCTAAGTCATCTCTAGGCAGTGCTGTAGCTGTGTCTGTATTCCAAGCTATAATTCCCCATTCTAAGTCCTCTAGGCAGTGCTGTAGCTGTGTCTGTATTCCAAGCTATAATTCCCCATTCTAAGTCATCTCTAGGCAGTGCTGTAGCTGTGTCTGTATTCCAAGCTATAATTCCCCATTCTAAGTCATCTCTAGGCAGTGCTGCAGCAGTGTCTGTATTCCAAGCTATAATTCCCCATTCTAAGTCTTCTAGGCAGTGCTGCAGCTGTGTCTGCATTCCAAGCAGTAATTCCCCATTCTAATTCATCTCTAGGCAGTGCTGTAGCTGTGTCTGCATTTCAAGCAGTAATTCCCCATTCTAAGTCCTCTAGGCAGTGCGGTAGCTGTGTCTGCATTCTAAGCAGTAATTCCCGATTCTAAGTCATCTCTAGGCAGTGCTGTAGCTGTGTCTGTATTCCAAGCTATAATTCCCCATTCTAAGTCCTCTAGGTAGTGCTGCAGCAGTGTCTGTATTCCAAGCTATAATTCCCCATTCTAAGTCATGTCTAGGCAGTGCTGTAGCTATGTCTGCATTCCAAGTGGTAATTCCCCATTCTACGTCCTCTAGGCAGTGCTTCTAGCTGCTTCTCTGGTCCCATCAGTAACTCCTTCATTCTAAGTCCTCTAGGCAGTGCTTCTAGCTGCTTCTCTGGTGCCATCAGTAACTCCTTCATTCTAAGTCCTCTAGGCAGTGCTTCTAGCTGCTTCTCTGGTCCCATCAGTAACTCCTTCATTGTAAGTCCTCTAGGCAGTGCTTCTAGCTGCTTCTCTGGTCCCATCAGTAACTCCTTCATTCTAAGTCCACTAGGCAGTGCTTCTAACTGCTTCTCTGGTCCCATCAGTAACTCCTTCATTCTAAGTCCTCTAGGCAGTGCTGCAGCTGTGTCTCTGGTCACAGCAGTATTTCCTCATTCTAAGTCTTCTAGGCAGTGCTTCTAGCTGCTTCTCTGGTCCCATCAGTAACTCCTTCATTCTAAGTCCTCTAGGCAGTGCTTCTAGCTGCTTCTCTGGTCCCATCAGTAACTCCTTCATTCTAAGTCATCTCTAGGCAGTGCTGCAGCAGTGTCTGTTTTCCAAGCTATAATTCCCCATTCTAAGTCATCTCTAGGCAGTGCTGTAGCTGTGTCTGTATTCCAAGCTATAATTCCCGATTCTAAGTCATCTCTAGGCAGTGCTGTAGCTGTGTCTGTATTCCAAGCTATAATTCCCATTTCTAAGTCCTCTAGGCGGTGCTGCAGCAGTGTCTGTATTCCAAGCTATAATTCCCCATTCTAAGTCATCTCTAGGCAGTGATGTAGCTGTGTCTGTATTCCAATCTATAATTCCCCATTCTAAGTCCTCTAGGCAGTGCTGTAGCTGTGTCTGCATTCTAAGCAGTAATTCCCCATTCAAAGTCATCTCTAGGCAGTGCTGTAGCTGTGTCTGTATTCCAAGCTATAATTCCCCATTCTAAGTCCTCTAGGTAGTGCTGCAGCAGTGTCTCTGGTCACAGCAGTAATTCCTCATTCTAAGTCCTCCACATAGTGCTGCTAGCTGCTTTTCTGGTCCCATCAGTAACTCCTCCATTCTTATTCATCTCTAGGCAGTGCTGTAGCTGTGTCTGCATTTCAAGCAGTAATTCCCCATCCTAAGTCCTCTAGGCAGTGCTGTAGCTGTGTCTGCATTCCAAGCAGTAATTCCCCATTCTAAGTCATCTCTAGGCAGCGCTGTAGCTGTGTCTGCATTCCAAGCGGTAATTCCCCATTCTAAGTCCTCTAGGCAGTCCTGCAGCTGTGTCTGCATTCCAAGCGGTAATTCCCCATTCTAAGTCCTCTAGGCAGTGCTGCAGCTGTGTCTGCATTCCAAGCAGTAATTCCCCATTCTAATTCATCTCTAGGCAGTGCTGTAGCTGTGTCTGCATTTCAAGCAGTAATTCCCCATTCTAAGTCATCTCTAGGCAGGGCTGCAGCAGTGTCTGTATTCCAAGCTATAATTCCCCATTCTAAGTCATCTCTAGGCAGGGCTGCAGCAGTGTCTGTATTCCAAGCTACAATTCCCCATTCTAAGTCATCTCTAGGCAGTGCTGCAGCAGTGTCTGTTTTCCAAGCTATAATTCCCCATTCTAAGTCATCTCTAGGCAGTGCTGCAGCAGTGTCTGTATTCCAAGCTATAATTCCCCATTCTAAGTCCTCTAGGCAGTGCTGCAGCTGTGTCTGCATTCCAAGCAGTAATTCCCCATTCGAAGTCATCTCTAGGCAGTGCTGTAGCTGTGTCTGTATTCCAGCAGTAATTCCCCATTCTAAGTCATCTCTAGGCAGTGCTGTAGCTGTGTCTGTATTCCAAGCTATAATTCCCCATTCTAAGTCATCTCTAGGCAGTGCTGTAGCTGTGTCTGTATTCCAAGCAGTAATTCCCCATTCTAAGTCATCTCTAGGCAGTGCTGTAGCTGTGTCTGTATTCCAAGCTATAATACCCCATTCTAAGTCATCTCTAGGCAGTGCTGCAGCAGTGTCTGTATTCCAAGCTATAATTCCCCATTCTAAGTCATCTCTAGGCAGTGCTGTAGCTGTGTCTGTATTCCAAGCTATAATTCCCATTTCTAAGTCCTCTAGGCAGTGCTGCAGCAGTGTCTGTATTCCAAGCTATAATTCCCCATTCTAAGTCATCTCTAGGCAGTGCTGTAAGTGTGTCTGTATTCCAAGCTATAATTCCCCATTCTAAGTCCTCTAGGCAGTGCTGTAGCTGTGTCTGCATTCTAAGCAGTAATTCCCCATTCTAAGTCATCTCCAGGCAGTGCTGTAGCTGTGTCTGTATTCCAAGCTATAATTCCCCATTCTAAGTCCTCTAGGTAGTGCTGCAGCAGTGTCTCTGGTCACAGCAGTAATTCCTCATTCTAAGTCCTCCACATAGTGCTGCTAGCTGCTTTTCTGGTCCCATCAGTAACTCCTCCATTCTAATTCATCTCTAGGCAGTGCTGTAGCTGTGTCTGCATTTCAAGCAGTAATTCCCCATTCTAAGTCCTCTAGGCAGTGCTGTAGCTGTTTCTGCATTCCAAGCAGTAATTCCCCATTCTAAGTCATCTCTAGGCAGTGCTGTAGCTGTGTCTGCATTCCAAGCGGTAATTCCCCATTCTAAGTCCTCTAGGCAGTCCTGCAGCTGTGTCTGCATTCCAAGCGGTAATTCCCCATTCTAAGTCCTCTAGGCAGTGCTGCAGCTGTGTCTGCATTCCAAGCAGTAATTCCCCATTCTAATTCATCTCTAGGCAGTGCTGTAGCTGTGTCTGCATTTCAAGCAGTAATTCCCCATTCTAAGTCATCTCTAGGCAGTGCTGCAGCAGTGTCTGTATTCCAAGCTATAATTCCCCATTCTAAGTCATCTCTAGGCAGTGCTGCAGCAGTGTCTGTATTCCAAGCTATAATTCCCCATTCTAAGTCATCTCTAGGCAGTGCTGCAGCAGTGTCTGTATTCCAAGCTATAATTCCCCATTCTAAGTCATCTCTAGGCAGTGCTGTAGCTGTGTCTGCATTCCAAGCAGTAATTCCCCATTCTAAGTCATCTCTAGGCAGTGCTGTAGCTGTGTCTGTATTCCAAGCTATAATTCCCCATTCTAAGTCATCTCTAGGCAGTGCTGCAGCAGTGTCTGTATTCCAAGCTATAATTCCCCATTCTAAGTCATCTCTAGGCAGTGCTGCAGCAGTGTCTGTATTCCAAGCTATAATTCCCCATTCTAAGTCCTCTAGGCAGTGCTGCAGCTGTGTCTGCATTCCAAGCAGTAATTCCCCATTCTAAGTCATCTCTAGGCAGTGCTGTAGCTGTGTCTGTATTCCAAGCTATAATTCCCCATTCTAAGTCATCTCTAGGTAGTGCTGTAGCTGTGTCTGTATTCCAAGCAGTAATTCCCCATTCTAAGTCATCTCTAGGCAGTGCTGTAGCTGTGTCTGTATTCCAAGCAGTAATTCCCCATTCTAAGTCATCTCTAGGCAGTGCTGCAGCAGTGTCTGTATTCCAAGCTATAATTCCGCATTCTAAGTCATCTCTAGGCAGTGCTGTAGCTGTGTCTGCACTCCAAGCAGTAATTCCCCATTCTAAGTCCTCTAGGCAGTGCTGCAGCTGTGTCTGCCTTCCAAGCAGTAATTCCCCATTCTAAGTCATCTCTAGGCAGTGCTGTAGCTGTGTCTGCATTCCAAGCAGTAATTCCCCATTCTAAGTCCTCTAGGCAGTGCTGCAGCTGTGTCTGCATTCCAAGCAGTAATTCTCCATTCTAAGTCATCTCTAGGCAGTGCTGTAGCTGTGTCTGCATTCCAAGCAGTAATTCCCATTTCTAAGTCCTCTAGGCAGTGCTGCAGCAGTGTCTGTATTCCAAGCTATAATTCCCCATTCTAAGTCATCTCTAGGCAGTGCTGTAGCTGTGTCTGTATTCCAAGCTATAATTCCCCATTCTAAGTCCTCTAGGCAGTGCTGTAGCTGTGTCTGCATTCTAAGCAGTAATTCCCAATTCTAAGTCATCTCTAGGCAGTGCTGTAGCTGTGTCTGTATTCCAAGCTATAATTCCCCATTCTAAGTCCTCTAGGTAGTGCTGCAGCAGTGTCTCTGGTCACAGCAGTAATTCCTCATTCTAAGTCCTCCACATAGTGCTGCAGCATTGTCTGTATTCCAAGCTATAATTTCCCATTCTAAGTCATCTCTAGGCAGTGCTGTAGCTGTGTCTGTATTCCAAGCTATAATTCCCCATTCTAAGTCCTCTAGGTAGTGCTGCAGCAGTGTCTCTGGTCACAGCAGCAATTCCTCATTCTAGGTCCTCCACATAGTGCTGCTAGCTGCTTTTCTGGTCCCATCAGTAACTCCTTGTGAGAAGTTGGCCTGGTATATAATGCTCACTAATTCTTAGTGATCACTTTGTACCATGCCAAGCAACCCTTATGATGATGGTTGTAATTCAACCTTGTAGACCAGTTATCCTAGTGGTAACGTGGACAAAGCAGTCTTAGGCTAAACTCTGAAAGGCATGTGAAGCCAGCTGTTATACCATACACAACCCCCTTGAATACCAAATGAAAGGGACACCACACAGATATATATTGAAAATATATATTGATTTATTAACTATAAAATCCCCTGGACTCTTTATGAGCACAGAAGCACAAGCGTTAAATCACAAGACAGTTTAAAATACACAAAAGTTGCACAATATGGATGAGCCCTAGGGGCCACCTAAACCATATACTAAATAAGTGGTATAAGAGATACCTAAAGGAAAGTGAAGAGGCCTAGGGCCTTGGGAATCGCTGGAGCTATTCGAGACTGGAGTTAACTAAGTCGGGAAAGGCCCACGGGACTCGGGTGCAGTGTTCAAAGTGCACGCACTTCTCAATACAAAGTCTATGGTGCGTAAAAAGCACAAAGTTAGAAAGTTAGGAACCTTCCGAGTGACCTACGGAGCTGAAACTTAAAACACAGGCCCTTGGGATGTGTACCAGTGCAGGAGCACCGGCGGAGCTGAGTTACCTCACCCACAGGAAGCGGGTGCACAGGGTCGAAGATGTGTCGGGTTTCGTCACGCTGGTCGATGGTGCTTGGAGCTGAAGATGCTGCAGGCGGCTCGATGAGAAGAGTTCCGGTGGATCCAAGGGTGGATCAGAAGAGTTGAAGACCTGAAAGCAGAGGGGACAGTGTTCAAAGTCACTAGCCAGTGACTACCGTGGAACCAGATTGGAACCAGGCGATGTCGGGTGCAAACAGGCGTTGTCGGGTAGCTTCTTTCTGCAGCCACGTGGATACCCGGGGTCGAGGACGTCCAGGAGTCGGTCACGAGCTGTCCCACGTAGGCTTCTCGCTGTTGGCGGTGTCGGCGACCTGATCGGAGCAAACAGGCCTTGGCAAATGCAAGCCACGCAGAAGTTGAAAGTTGCTGTTCACTCGGACCAGCAAGGTCAGAGCGGGTGCTCCTTTTCACAGGAGCTTGGGTAGGTCTGGAGCAACCAGACCTGCTGTTTAAATCTTCGGGTTCGTCGCCAAGATGGCCGCTGACCACGTGGCTAGTGGCCGGGATGGCGCGTCGAGTGGCACAGTGCAAAAGGGCCCCACGCAGATCGTGGAGATGCTGGGGGGCTGATCTTTGGTGCAAGGGCTGCTCGGTGGTGGGGGTTCTCAATCCCCAAAGCACAACGTCGAGGATGCCTCAGAAGCTGCGCAGTCAGCTTTACGAGTGTCTTCCAAGAGGTCCGGTCCCACGTCACTCGGTGCCTCCACGGGTCCCTTCTTCGCAGGGACTGTGGATCGGGCTTTGAGAGGTCTGGGAGTCTGGTTCTTGTCGGGCTCTGGGCTCGGTCTCCGGCGGGAGGCGGCGGCAAAGCAGACGTCGAGTCGCTGGTTGGTACCTGTGTTCACAGGGTGGTCACTCCTTGGCCACAAGGGAGATTCTTCTTCAGTCTTCTGTGCAGCAGAATGTCGAAGTCCAGTCTTCTTCTTAGTTTTAAGTTGATTTCGGGATGATCTGCTGTGCAATGGCACTGCTCCCCCTCTTATTCCCAAACTGGGGGTGGATCACCTACTAGGTCCCTCCTCTGGGAGGAACCAGGAAGGGGGGCGGTTACACCCCCTTTCCTTTGTCCAGCTCCGCGCCAGGACTGGGGCTGGAAGGCCCCAGAACCGGTTTGGACTGGCCTATGCACGGGGACACCTTGTGTGCCCCGGGCATGTCTGTTTCTTTTCAGCCCTGTCCTACCTAATACACAAAATCCTGTCTGGGGTGGTGCTCGCACCTCCCAAGGCAGGAAACCCTTTGTCCAGGCCACCATCTGCCGAGTTTCGGTCAGCAGCAGGAGGCCAGACTTGTGTCTGTGGTGGCAGCGTCCATTTTGTGAAGCTGAGGCTCTGTTTAACTTTAACCGGGGTTAAGGCTACACACATGTCGTGTCCCTCTAGAAGGGTGGAATGCTATCCCCGTCGCCAGAATTGGCGAGGGGATAGTATTCCAATTCGTATGACACCTTACTCGACATGTTTTGATAAAGCCAAACCAAAGATAGCATTTAACCGCGAGGATTATAATGCACTTAAGAGTATATGGTATGGCAACATCCCGGAACAGCTTAGGGAGTGGTTCCCGACAGCTGCAGACAGGCTCAGCTCATGCCAGAGCACCATCTCACATATTTCCGAGCACTCTGCCTCCAGGATTGATGAGGCCTTCCATAGGAGTGGCTGATAGGAACATATGTGTCCAGTTTAGGGTTAGGCACAGACATACTGTACCTAAGTAAGAGGTGGTTACACCGACTTACCCCAGCTGAGTGATCAGCCAGTTGTGTCAAAGATGGAGGCCAGGCCAGGGGTGGCACAATACGTGCTGCAGCCCCTGGTAGGCCTTGGATACACCTATGCCCTGGGCACCTAGGGTGCACTATTACAGGGGCTCATAAGGTGAACCAGTTCCAATTCGTAATGCACCTAAAGTGCATTGGCATCAATTTAGAGAGAGAACAGCAGGCTGTGGGTCTGATTAGCAGGCCCACAGCCACATTAAGTCAGAAACCAGTGAAGCAAAAAGCAAAAATGTGGGGTGACCATAGGATAGCAGACCCTACTCTCCTACATAACCCCCCCCCCAAACGCAGGGACATTAGACTAACCTTGACCAGTTGTGTCTTCATGTTCTAAGTGGAAGTACCTGGAGAGACCATCTGCGTTGCCATGGTCAGTCCCTGGGCGGTGCTCCACTGTAAAGTCCATCCCCTGTAGGGAAATGGACCACCTGAGTAGTTTGGGGTTTTCACCCTTCATCTGATTAAGCCATAGGAGGGGCTTATGGTCGGTCTGAATCTTGAAGTGAGTGCCAAATAAGTATGGTCTCAACTTCTTCAGGGCCCACACCACAGCAAAGGCCTCCCTCTCTATAGCTGACCAACGTTTCTCTCTGGGGGTCAGCCTTCTGCTAATGAAAGCAATGGGCTGGTCCTGGCCATCTACATTAAGCTGTGAAAGCACTGCTCCCACTCCCAACTCAGAAGCATCTGTTTGGACAATGAACTCTCTTGAGTAGTCAGGACTCTTCAGGATAGGTGCAGAGCACATGGCCTTCTTCAGGTCATCAAATGCCTTTTGACAGATTTCTGTCCACTGAACCTTTTTGGGCATCTTCTTGGATGTCAGATCATTAAGAGGAGTCACAATGGACCCATAGTTCTTAACAAACTTCCTGTAGTACCCAGTCAGGCCCAAGAAAGCTCTGACATGAGTCTGGGTAGTTGGAGGGGACCAGTCCTTGATGGTCTGGATCTTACTCTCCAGTGGTTGAACTTGGCCTCCACCTACAAGGTGGCCCAGGTATACAACCTTGCTCTGCCCTATCTGGCACTTTGTTGCCTTGATAGTGAGGCCTGCCTTCTGCAGAGCCTCAAGCACTTCCTTCAGGTGGATCAGGTGATCCTCCCAGGTGGAGCTAAAGACAGCAATATCGTCCAGATAAGCTGCACAAAAGTCATCCAACCCAGTGAGGACTTGGTTCACCAACCTTTGGAAGGTGGCAGGTGCATTTTTCAAACCAAAGGGCATCACCACAAACTGATAATGCCCACTAGGGGTCGAAAATGCTGTCTTGGCTTTAGACTCCTCAGCTAACCTGATTTGCCAGTAGCCAGCTGTCAAGTCAAATGTGCTCAAATATTTGGCAGAAGCCAACTTGTCAATGAGCTCATCTGCCCTTGGAATAGGGTGTGCATCTGTCCTGGTGACAGCATTGAGTCCTCTGTAATCCACACAGAACCTCATCTCTCTCTTGCCATCTTTGGTGTGAGGTTTGGGGACCAGAACCACTGGGCTAGCCCAGGGGCTCTCTGAAGGCTCAATGACACCTAATTCCAGCATCTTTTGCACCTCAGTCTTTATACAGTCCCTGACGTGGTCAGGTTGCCTGTAAATTTTGCTCTTTACAGGAAGACTGTCACCAGTGTCCACCACATGTGTACACCAGTTAGTCTGACTGGGTGTCAATGAGAACATATGCCTGTATGCCTGTAGAACTTGTCTGCAGTCATGTTGCTGATGTTCAGTGAGGCTGCCACCTAAGGCCACACCATCAACTGAGCCATCCTCAGGGTTCTGAGTGAGCAGGTCTGGGAGTGGGTCACTCTCTTCCTCCTGTCCCTCATCTGTAGCCATGAGCAAGCCCATGTCTGCCCTGCTGACATATGCCTTCAATCTGTTCACATGGAGCACCCTGTGGGGGCTCCTGGGAGTTCCTAGGTCCACCAAGTAGGTAACCTCTCCCTTCTTTTCCAGAATTGTATGGGGTCCAGACCATTTGTCTTGGAGTGCTGCTGGGGCCACTGGCTCCAACACCCATACCTTCTGTCCAGGCTGAAACTCAACAAGGACAGCCTTTTGGTCATGCCAAGCTTTCTGTAATTCTTGGCTAGCCTCAAGGTTTTTGGATGCCTTTTCCATGTACTCTGCCATCCTGGAGCGGAGACCAAGTACATAGTCCACTATGTCCTGTTTAGGCTTTTTGAGAGGTAACTCCCATCCTTCCTTCACAAGACACAGGGGTCCTCTTACAGGGTGCCCAAACAACAATTCAAAGGGGCTGAAGCCAACCCCCTTTTGAGGGACCTCTCTGTAAGCGAACAAAAGGCAGGGCAGAAGGATGTCCCATCTTCGCCTGAGCTTTTCAGGTAATCCTTTAATCATGCCCTTTAGGGTCTTGTTAAATCTCTCAACAAGCCCATTGCATTGTGGGTGATAAGGAGTGGTGAACTTGTAGTTTACACCACATTCCTTCCACATAGCTGTCAAATATCCAGACATGAAGTTGGTACCTCTATCTGATATTACCTCCTTAGGAAACCCCACTCTGGAGAAAACTCCAAGTAAGGCCCTGGCCACAACAGGAGCTGTTGTGGTCCTAAGGGGAATTGCCTCTGGGTACCTGGTGGCATGATCCACTACCACCAGTATGAATCTGTGCCCAGATGCTGTAGGGGGATCCATTGGACCAACAATATCAATCCCCACTCTCTCAAAGGGAACCCCCACCACAGGTAGTGGTATCAGGGGGGCCTTTGTTGTTCCACCTGCTTTACCACTGGCTTGGCAGGTTTCACAGGAGCGACAAAACTCCTTGGTGTCTTCAGACATGTGAGGCCAGTGAAAGTGAGGGACAAGCCTGTCCCAAGTCTTGTTCTGGCCTAGGTGTCCTGCTAAAGGAATATCATGGGCCAAGGTGAGTAGGAAGCCCCTAAATTGCAGAGGTATAACCAACCTCCTGGTAGCACCAGGCTTGGGGTCTCTAGCCTCTGAATAAAGGAGTCCATCATCCCAATATACTTTATGGGCACCTTGAGCATTCCCAGCAGCCTCAGCAGCAGCCTGCTGTCTGAGGGGTTCAAGAGAAGGACAGGTTAACTGAGCCTGCCCCAAGTCTGCCCTAGAAGGTCCCCCTGTCCCCAGAAACTCAACCTGATCAGGTTCAAGTTCTTCAGGGACAGTTCCTTCAGGGGTCTCAAGATCAGTTTCCTGTGAAGCCTGATCCTCACTTGTAGGCAGTTGGGAAGGCGCAGCCTTAACCCTCCTGTTCTTCTTCTTGGGAGGTACTTGGTCCATTGTTCCAGGATCCAAGACCTGAGGTTCAGAGAGGCACTTTTTGGCCTGTGACCTGGTCACAGCAAGGACATGTGATGATATCCCTAACATCTCTGCATGAGTCCTGTACTCAACTTCTGACCATAGAGAGTTCTCCAGGTCATTGCCCAACAAACATTCTACTGGGAGATCAGCACTAACCACAACTTTCTTTAGGCCAGTTACCCCTCCCCAGGAAAAGTTAACAAGTGCCACACTATGTGTAGTAGTGACATTGCTGGCATTGGTCACCAGGTAATCATCGCCTGGCATGTATTGTCCAGGGTCCACAAAGTTAGGTGTCACCATAGTGACACTGGCACATGTGTCCCTGTAAGCTTGAGCCACTTTGTTGTTAATCAAAGGTGTCTGTCTGTATTTGCCCAGATTACTGGGACTTATGTCAGGGACCAAATCTAGGTCCCCTTCACAAACCAGAACAGCCTGTGTAAGAGTTCTGACTAGGTCAGAATCTCCTCCAGTTCCCAAAGTGATTCCCACTAAACCCTTAGCTTGAGGACCAACACTGCTAACTGTACTAGTGGGTGCAGGTGCCTTAGGGGCTGCAGTGCTGGGGGCTCCACCCTTTTTACACTCACTTGTCCAGTGAGAGGTGTTCTTACAAGTTTTACACCAGGGTTTCTTCTGACCTTCTTTCTTCTTCTTCTTGGAAGTTTGGGACCCACCCTCTGTCTCAGTTTGGGGCCCTGTTGAAGACTTCTGGTCTTTAGCTTTCTGCTCCCCACCCTTCTGGTCTGTTTTCTTCTGGTCACCACCCTGGTTCTGGTTCTGGTTCTTTTGCTTAACTCTGGTTCTTACCCATTTATCTGCCCTCTTTCCCAATTCTTGGGGAGAGGTCAAATCTGAGTCAACCAAATGTTGATGCAACTGCTGGTTCTGACAATTATTTAAAATTTGTTCTCTCATCAGCAAATTGTACAATCCTTCATAGTCTGTAACCTTGCTTCCCAGCAACCATCCCTCCAGAGCCTTAGTGGCACACTCAACAAATTCAGACCAGTCCTGAGTCTGTGTCTTCTGGGTATCTCTGAACATTAACCTGTACTGTTCAGTGGTTAAGCCTAACCCATCAATCAGAGCACTCTTCAGGACCAGGTAGTTTCTAGAATCCCCATCACTAACTGTGAGGAGTCTGTCTCGGCCTCTACCTTCAAAGGAGAGCCACAAGATTGCTGCCCACTGCTCCTGAGGGATCTGCTGTACTCTGCAGGCTCTCTCCATTGCAGTAATCCATTTATGGATGTCATCCCCAGCTTTGTAGGGGGGCACAATCTTACTCAGGTTTCTGTTATCAAAAGACCTGTCTTTATCCTTGTGGATATTGCTGCCACCAGTGGGTTCTATTACCCCACTCTCTCTAGGCTGTCTTGCTCTAGCAAGTTTCTCCTTAGCCAGGGCAACCTCTAACTCTTGCCTCTGGATCCTAAGCTCAGCCTCTCTCATCTTGGCCTCATGTTCCCTTCTCTGAGGGCTAGTCATCTCCTTTCTGGAGTGACCATGAGAGCCTCTAGAGACATGGGAGGTATTGGACTCACCTGAGTGATGCCTTCTCCTCCTATGGCCCTGGTTAAGTCCACCTGGGGGTCTGAATGGGTTGTTACCTGATTCATTCCCAAGTTGACTTAAGTTAGCCTGGTTCAGTCTACTGACCAGCACCTGACTATCTCTGTCATCATCTGACTCACTGCTTTCCACCTCCTCCTCTTCTTCTTCCTCTTCCTCTTCATCTACCTGAGGAGCTCCAGTGGTGGAGGCTTCCTCATCTACTAGGACGATAGGGGTAGGGGTGTCTACAGTGTCATCCTCTGAAGGATGGCCTCCTTCAGCATCCCCTGTGGGGTTTGCCTTAGAGGGCTTTAGAGTCTCAGACTGGTCCAAGAGCTCTCTTAGGTGGTCTGTAGTAGGGGAAGGCCCTGTCTTCAGACCCCTTAAGACACAAAGCTGTCTTAATTCCTTAAAGGAAAAAATAGCAAATTTGGATGGTGCCCTTGGAGGGTCACTCTCAACAGGAGTAAGTCCACTGGACCCCTCTGCTCCAGACATTGCTCTAGTGTGGGTGGATGTGTTGCAATCTACCTACACTGGTGTTTACCTACTAAACCTATCTAGTAGTTGTAGCTAGGGTGTGCTACTCCCTTTGCTCTACAACAACTAAGTTCAGTAGAACTTAAGTATACTAGTCTTGTTTTATATGTACCTAGCAGGTACCTGTATGATCTTTCAAATGATAATCTCAAAGATTGTAATGGTAAAACAACAGCAAGCTCAGATCCCAATCCGCTGCTCACCAATGTGAGAAGTTGGCCTGGTATATAATGCTCACTAATTCTTAGTGATCACTTTGTACCATGCCAAGCAACCCTTATGATGATGGTTGTAATTCAACCTTGTAGACCAGTTATCCTAGTGGTAACGTGGACAAAGCAGTCTTAGGCTAAACTCTGAAAGGCATGTGAAGCCAGCTGTTATACCATACACAACCCCCTTGAATACCAAATGAAAGGGACACCACACAGATATATATTGAAAATATATATTGATTTATTAACTATAAAATCCCCTGGACTCTTTATGAGCACAGAAGCACAAGCGTTAAATCACAAGACAGTTTAAAATACACAAAAGTTGCACAATATGGATGAGCCCTAGGGGCCACCTAAACCATATACTAAATAAGTGGTATAAGAGATACCTAAAGGAAAGTGAAGAGGCCTAGGGCCTTGGGAATCGCTGGAGCTATTCGAGACTGGAGTTAACTAAGTCGGGAAAGGCCCACGGGACTCGGGTGCAGTGTTCAAAGTGCACGCACTTCTCAATACAAAGTCTATGGTGCGTAAAAAGCACAAAGTTAGAAAGTTAGGAACCTTCCGAGTGACCTACGGAGCTGAAACTTAAAACACAGGCCCTTGGGATGTGTACCAGTGCAGGAGCACCGGCGGAGCTGAGTTACCTCACCCACAGGAAGCGGGTGCACAGGGTCGAAGATGTGTCGGGTTTCGTCACGCTGGTCGATGGTGCTTGGAGCTGAAGATGCTGCAGGCGGCTCGATGAGAAGAGTTCCGGTGGATCCAAGGGTGGATCAGAAGAGTTGAAGACCTGAAAGCAGAGGGGACAGTGTTCAAAGTCACTAGCCAGTGACTACCGTGGAACCAGATTGGAACCAGGCGATGTCGGGTGCAAACAGGCGTTGTCGGGTAGCTTCTTTCTGCAGCCACGTGGATACCCGGGGTCGAGGACGTCCAGGAGTCGGTCACGAGCTGTCCCACGTAGGCTTCTCGCTGTTGGCGGTGTCGGCGACCTGATCGGAGCAAACAGGCCTTGGCAAATGCAAGCCACGCAGAAGTTGAAAGTTGCTGTTCACTCGGACCAGCAAGGTCAGAGCGGGTGCTCCTTTTCACAGGAGCTTGGGTAGGTCTGGAGCAACCAGACCTGCTGTTTAAATCTTCGGGTTCGTCGCCAAGATGGCCGCTGACCACGTGGCTAGTGGCCGGGATGGCGCGTCGAGTGGCACAGTGCAAAAGGGCCCCACGCAGATCGTGGAGATGCTGGGGGGCTGATCTTTGGTGCAAGGGCTGCTCGGTGGTGGGGGTTCTCAATCCCCAAAGCACAACGTCGAGGATGCCTCAGAAGCTGCGCAGTCAGCTTTACGAGTGTCTTCCAAGAGGTCCGGTCCCACGTCACTCGGTGCCTCCACGGGTCCCTTCTTCGCAGGGACTGTGGATCGGGCTTTGAGAGGTCTGGGAGTCTGGTTCTTGTCGGGCTCTGGGCTCGGTCTCCGGCGGGAGGCGGCGGCAAAGCAGACGTCGAGTCGCTGGTTGGTACCTGTGTTCACAGGGTGGTCACTCCTTGGCCACAAGGGAGATTCTTCTTCAGTCTTCTGTGCAGCAGAATGTCGAAGTCCAGTCTTCTTCTTAGTTTTAAGTTGATTTCGGGATGATCTGCTGTGCAATGGCACTGCTCCCCCTCTTATTCCCAAACTGGGGGTGGATCACCTACTAGGTCCCTCCTCTGGGAGGAACCAGGAAGGGGGGCGGTTACACCCCCTTTCCTTTGTCCAGCTCCGCGCCAGGACTGGGGCTGGAAGGCCCCAGAACCGGTTTGGACTGGCCTATGCACGGGGACACCTTGTGTGCCCCGGGCATGTCTGTTTCTTTTCAGCCCTGTCCTACCTAATACACAAAATCCTGTCTGGGGTGGTGCTCGCACCTCCCAAGGCAGGAAACCCTTTGTCCAGGCCACCATCTGCAGAGTTTCGGTCAGCAGCAGGAGGCCAGACTTGTGTCTGTGGTGGCAGCGTCCATTTTGTGAAGCTGAGGCTCTGTTTAACTTTAACCGGGGTTAAGGCTACACACATGTCGTGTCCCTCTAGAAGGGTGGAATGCTATCCCCGTCGCCAGAATTGGCGAGGGGATAGTATTCCAATTCGTATGACACCTTACTCGACATGTTTTGATAAAGCCAAACCAAAGATAGCATTTAACCGCGAGGATTATAATGCACTTAAGAGTATATGGTATGGCAATATCCCGGAACAGCTTAGGGAGTGGTTCCCGACAGCTGCAGACAGGCTCAGCTCATGCCAGAGCACCATCTCACATATTTCCGAGCACTCTGCCTCCAGGATTGATGAGGCCTTCCATAGGAGTGGCTGATAGGAACATATGTGTCCAGTTTAGGGTTAGGCACAGACATACTGTACCTAAGTAAGAGGTGGTTACACCGACTTACCCCAGCTGAGTGATCAGCCAGTTGTGTCAAAGATGGAGGCCAGGCCAGGGGTGGCACAATACGTGCTGCAGCCCCTGGTAGGCCTTGGATACACCTATGCCCTGGGCACCTAGGGTGCACTATTACAGGGGCTCATAAGGTGAACCAGTTCCAATTCGTAATGCACCTAAAGTGCATTGGCATCAATTTAGAGAGAGAACAGCAGGCTGTGGGTCTGATTAGCAGGCCCACAGCCACATTAAGTCAGAAACCAGTGAAGCAAAAAGCAAAAATTTGGGGTGACCATAGGATAGCAGACCCTACTCTCCTACACTCCTCCATTCTAATTCATCTCTAGGCAGTGCTGTAGCTGTGTCTGCATTTCAAGCAGTAATTCCCCATTCTAAGTCCTCTAGGCAGTGCTGTAGCTGTGTCTGCATTCCAAGCAGTAATTCCCCATTCTAAGTCATCTCTAGGCAGTGCTGTAGCTGTGTCTGCATTCCAAGCGGTAATTCCCCATTCTAAGTCCTCTAGGCAGTGCTGCAGCTGTGTCTGCATTCCAAGCAGTAATTCCCCATTATAAGTCATCTCTAGGCAGTGCTGTAGCTGTCTGTATTCCAAGCTATAAGTCCCCATTCTAAGTCCTCTAGGCAGTGCTGTAGCTGTGTCTGCATTCCAAGCAGTAATTCCCCATTCTAGGTCATCTCTAGGCAGTGCTGCAGCTGTCTGTATTCCAAGCTATAAGTCCCCATTCTAAGTCCTCTAGGCAGTGCTGTAGCTGTGTCTGCATTCCAAGCAGTAATTCCCCATTCTAAGTCATCTCTAGGCAGTGCTGTAGCTGTGTCTGCATTCCAAGCAGTAATTCCCCATTCTAAGTCTTCTAGGCAGTGCTGCAGCAGTGTCTGTATTCCAAGCGGTAATTCCCCATTCTAAGTCATCTCTAGGCAGTGCTGTAACTGTGTCTGTATTCTAAGCTATAATTCCCCATTCTAAGTCATCTCTAGGCAGTGCTGCAGCAGTGTCTGTATTCCAAGCTATAATTCCCCATTCTAAGTCATCTCTAGGCAGTGCTGTAGCTGTGTCTGTATTCCAAGCTATAATTCCCCATTCTAAGTCATCTCTAGGCAGTGCTGCAGCAGTGTCTGTATTCCAAGCTATAATTCCCCATTCTAAGTCATCTCTAGGCAGTGCTGTAGCTGTGTCTGTATTCTAAGCTATAATTCCCCATTCTAAGTCATCTCTAGGCAGTGTTGTAGCTGTGTCTGTATTCCAAGCTATAATTCCCAATTCTAAGTCCTCTAGGCAGTGCTGTAGCTGTGTCTGCATTCCAAGCAGTAATTCCCCATTCAAAGTCATCTCTAGGCAGTGCTGTAGCTGTATCTGTATTCCAAGCTATAATTCCCCATTCTAAGTCCTCTAGGCAGTGTTGTAGCTGTGTCTGCATTCCAAGCAGTAATTCCCCATTCAAAGTCATCTCTAGGCAGTGCTGTAGCTGTGTCTGTATTCCAAGCTATAATTCCCCATTCTAAGTCATCTCTAGGCAGTGCTGCAGCAGTGTCTGTACTCCAAGCTATAATTCCCCATTCTAATTCATCTCTAGGCAGTGCTGTAGCTGTGTCTGCATTTCAAGAAGTAATTCCCCATTCTAAGTCATCTCTAGGCAGTGCTGTAGCTGTGTCTGTATTCCAAGCTATAATTCCCCATTCTAAGTCATCTCTAGGCAGTGCTGCAGCAGTGTCTGTATTCCAAGCTATAATTCCCCATTCTAAGTCATCTCTAGGCAGTGCTGTAGCTGTGTCTGTATTCCAAGCTATAATTCCCATTTCTAAGTCCTCTAGGCAGTGCTGCAGCAGTGTCTGTATTCCAAGCTATAATTCCCCATTCTAAGTCATCTCTAGGCAGTGCTGTAAGTGTGTCTGTATTCCAAGCTATAATTCCCCATTCTAAGTCCTCTAGGCAGTGCTGTAGCTGTGTCTGCATTCTAAGCAGTAATTCCCCATTCTAAGTCATCTCCAGGCAGTGCTGTAGCTGTGTCTGTATTCCAAGCTATAATTCCCCATTCTAAGTCCTCTAGGTAGTGCTGCAGCAGTGTCTCTGGTCACAGCAGTAATTCCTCATTCTAAGTCCTCCACATAGTGCTGCTAGCTGCTTTTCTGGTCCCATCAGTAACTCCTCCATTCTAATTCATCTCTAGGCAGTGCTGTAGCTGTGTCTGCATTTCAAGCAGTAATTCCCCATTCTAAGTCCTCTAGGCAGTGCTGTAGCTGTTTCTGCATTCCAAGCAGTAATTCCCCATTCTAAGTCATCTCTAGGCAGTGCTGTAGCTGTGTCTGCATTCCAAGCGGTAATTCCCCATTCTAAGTTCTCTAGGCAGTCCTGCAGCTGTGTCTGCATTCCAAGCGGTAATTCCCCATTCTAAGTCCTCTAGGCAGTGCTGCAGCTGTGTCTGCATTCCAAGCAGTAATTCCCCATTCTAATTCATCTCTAGGCAGTGCTGTAGCTGTGTCTGCATTTCAAGCAGTAATTCCCCATTCTAAGTCATCTCTAGGCAGTGCTGCAGCAGTGTCTGTATTCCAAGCTATAATTCCCCATTCTAAGTCATCTCTAGGCAGTGCTGCAGCAGTGTCTGTATTCCAAGCTATAATTCCCCATTCTAAGTCATCTCTAGGCAGTGCTGCAGCAGTGTCTGTATTCCAAGCTATAATTCCCCATTCTAAGTCATCTCTAGGCAGTGCTGTAGCTGTGTCTGCATTCCAAGCAGTAATTCCCCATTCTAAGTCATCTCTAGGCAGTGCTGTAGCTGTGTCTGTATTCCAAGCTATAATTCCCCATTCTAAGTCATCTCTAGGCAGTGCTGCAGCAGTGTCTGTATTCCAAGCTATAATTCCCCATTCTAAGTCATCTCTAGGCAGTGCTGCAGCAGTGTCTGTATTCCAAGCTATAATTCCCCATTCTAAGTCCTCTAGGCAGTGCTGCAGCTGTGTCTGCATTCCAAGCAGTAATTCCCCATTCTAAGTCATCTCTAGGCAGTGCTGTAGCTGTGTCTGTATTCCAAGCTATAATTCCCCATTCTAAGTCATCTCTAGGTAGTGCTGTAGCTGTGTCTGTATTCCAAGCAGTAATTCCCCATTCTAAGTCATCTCTAGGCAGTGCTGTAGCTGTGTCTGTATTCCAAGCAGTAATTCCCCATTCTAAGTCATCTCTAGGCAGTGCTGCAGCAGTGTCTGTATTCCAAGCTATAATTCCGCATTCTAAGTCATCTCTAGGCAGTGCTGTAGCTGTGTCTGCACTCCAAGCAGTAATTCCCCATTCTAAGTCCTCTAGGCAGTGCTGCAGCTGTGTCTGCCTTCCAAGCAGTAATTCCCCATTCTAAGTCATCTCTAGGCAGTGCTGTAGCTGTGTCTGCATTCCAAGCAGTAATTCCCCATTCTAAGTCCTCTAGGCAGTGCTGCAGCTGTGTCTGCATTCCAAGCAGTAATTCTCCATTCTAAGTCATCTCTAGGCAGTGCTGTAGCGGTGTCTGCATTCCAAGCAGTAATTCCCATTTCTAAGTCCTCTAGGCAGTGCTGCAGCAGTGTCTGTATTCCAAGCTATAATTCCCCATTCTAAGTCATCTCTAGGCAGTGCTGTAGCTGTGTCTGTATTCCAAGCTATAATTCCCCATTCTAAGTCCTCTAGGCAGTGCTGTAGCTGTGTCTGCATTCTAAGCAGTAATTCCCAATTCTAAGTCATCTCTAGGCAGTGCTGTAGCTGTGTCTGTATTCCAAGCTATAATTCCCCATTCTAAGTCCTCTAGGTAGTGCTGCAGCAGTGTCTCTGGTCACAGCAGTAATTCCTCATTCTAAGTCCTCCACATAGTGCTGCAGCATTGTCTGTATTCCAAGCTATAATTTCCCATTCTAAGTCATCTCTAGGCAGTGCTGTAGCTGTGTCTGTATTCCAAGCTATAATTCCCCATTCTAAGTCCTCTAGGTAGTGCTGCAGCAGTGTCTCTGGTCACAGCAGCAATTCCTCATTCTAGGTCCTCCACATAGTGCTGCTAGCTGCTTTTCTGGTCCCATCAGTAACTCCTCCATTCTAATTCATCTCTAGGCAGTGCTGTAGCTGTGTCTGCATTTCAAGCAGTAATTCCCCATTCTAAGTCCTCTAGGCAGTGCTGTAGCTGTGTCTGCATTCCAAGCAGTAATTCCCCATTCTAAGTCATCTCTAGGCAGTGCTGTAGCTGTGTCTGCATTCCAAGCGGTAATTCCCCATTCTAAGTCCTCTAGGCAGTGCTGCAGCTGTGTCTGCATTCCAAGCAGTAATTCCCCATTATAAGTCATCTCTAGGCAGTGCTGTAGCTGTCTGTATTCCAAGCTATAAGTCCCCATTCTAAGTCCTCTAGGCAGTGCTGTAGCTGTGTCTGCATTCCAAGCAGTAATTCCCCATTCTAGGTCATCTCTAGGCAGTGCTGCAGCTGTCTGTATTCCAAGCTATAATTCCCCATTCTAAGTCCTCTAGGCAGTGCTGTAGCTGTGTCTGCATTCCAAGCAGTAATTCCCCATTCTAAGTCATCTCTAGGCAGTGCTGTAGCTGTGTCTGCATTCCAAGCAGTAATTCCCCATTCTAAGTCTTCTAGGCAGTGCTGCAGCAGTGTCTGTATTCCAATCGGTAATTCCCCATTCTAAGTCATCTCTAGGCAGTGCTGTAACTGTGTCTGTATTCTAAGCTATAATTCCCCATTCTAAGTCATCTCTAGGCAGTGCTGCAGCAGTGTCTGTATTCCAAGCTATAATTCCCCATTCTAAGTCATCTCTAGGCAGTGCTGTAGCTGTGTCTGTATTCCAAGCTATAATTCCCCATTCTAAGTCATCTCTAGGCAGTGCTGCAGCAGTGTCTGTATTCCAAGCTATAATTCCCCATTCTAAGTCATCTCTAGGCAGTGCTGTAGCTGTGTCTGTATTCTAAGCTATAATTCCCCATTCTAAGTCATCTCTAGGCAGTGTTGTAGCTGTGTCTGTATTCCAAGCTATAATTCCCCATTCTAAGTCCTCTAGGCAGTGCTGTAGCTGTGTCTGCATTCCAAGCAGTAATTCCCCATTCAAAGTCATCTCTAGGCAGTGCTGTAGCTGTATCTGTATTCCAAGCTATAATTCCCCATTCTAAGTCCTCTAGGCAGTGTTGTAGCTGTGTCTGCATTCCAAGCAGTAATTCCCCATTCAAAGTCATCTCTAGGCAGTGCTGTAGCTGTGTCTGTATTCCAAGCTATAATTCCCCATTCTAAGTCATCTCTAGGCAGTGCTGCAGCAGTGTCTGTACTCCAAGCTATAATTCCCCATTCTAATTCATCTCTAGGCAGTGCTGTAGCTGTGTCTGCATTTCAAGAAGTAATTCCCCATTCTAAGTCATCTCTAGACAGTGCTGCAGCAGTGTCTGTATTCCAAGCTATAATTCCCCATTCTAAGTCATCTATAGGCAGTGCTGCAGCAGTGTCTGTATTCCAAGCTATAATTCCCCATTGTAAGTCATCTCTAGGCAGTGCTGTAGCTGTGTCTGTATTCCAAGCTATAATTCCCCATTCTAAGTCATCTCTAGGCAGTGATGTAGCTGTGTCTGTATTCCAAGATATAATTCCCCATTCTAAGTCATCTCTAGGCAGTGCTGTAGCTGTGTCTGTATTCCAAGCTATAATTCCCCATTCTAAGTCCTCTAAGCAGTGCTGTAGCTGTGTCTATATTCCAAGCAGTAATTCCCCATTCTAAGTCCTCTAGGCAGTGCTGCAGCTGTGTCTGCATTCCAAGCAGTAATTCTCCATTCTAAGTCATCTCTAGGCAGTGCTGTAGCTGTGTCTGCATTCCAAGCAGTAATTCCCATTTCTAAGTCCTCTAGGCAGTGCTGCAGCAGTGTCTGTATTCCAAGCTATAATTCCCCATTCTAAGTCATCTCTAGGCAGTGCTGTAGCTGTGTCTGTATTCCAAGCTATAATTCCCCATTCTAAGTCCTCTAGGCAGTGCTGTAGCTGTGTCTGCATTCTAAGCAGTAATTCCCCATTCTAAGTCATCTCTAGGCAGTGCTGTAGCTGTGTCTGTATTCCAAGCTATAATTCCCCATTCTAAGTCCTCTAGGTAGTGCTGCAGCAGTGTCTCTGGTCACAGCAGCAATTCCTCATTCTAAGTCCTCCACATAGTGCTGCTAGCTGCTTTTCTGGTCCCATCAGTAACTCCTCCATTCTAATTCATCTCTAGGCAGTGCTGTAGCTATGTCTGCATTTCAAGCAGTAATTCCCCATTCTAAGTCCTCTAGGCAGTGCTGTAGCTGTGTCTGCATTCCAAGCAGTAATTCCCCATTCTAAGTCATCTCTAGGCAGTGCTGTAGCTGTGTCTGCATTCCAAGCGGTAATTCCCCATTCTAAGTCCTCTAGGCAGTGCTGCAGCTGTGTCTGCATTCCAAGCAGTAATTCCCCATTATAAGTCATCTCTAGGCAGTGCTGTAGCTGTCTGTATTCCAAGCTATAAGTCCCCATTCTAAGTCCTCTAGGCAGTGCTGTAGCTGTGTCTGCATTCCAAGCAGTAATTCCCCATTCTAGGTCATCTCTAGGCAGTGCTGCAGCTGTCTGTATTCCAAGCTATAAGTCCCCATTCTAAGTCCTCTAGGCAGTGCTGTAGCTGTGTCTGCATTCCAAGCAGTAATTCCCCATTCTAAGTCATCTCTAGGCAGTGCTGTAGCTGTGTCTGCATTCCAAGCAGTAATTCCCCATTCTAAGTCCTCTAGGCAGTGCTGCAGCAGTGTCTGTATTCCAAGCGGTAATTCCCCATTCTAAGTCATCTCTAGGCGGTGCTGTAACTGTGTCTGTATTCTAAGCTATAATTCCCCATTCTAAGTCATCTCTAGGCAGTGCTGCAGCAGTGTCTGTATTCCAAGCTATAATTCCCCATTCTAAGTCATCTCTAGGCAGTGCTGTAGCTGTGTCTGTATTCCAAGCTATAATTCCCCATTCTAAGTCATCTCTAGGCAGTGTTGTAGCTGTGTCTGTATTCCAAGCTATAATTCCCCATTCTAAGTCCTCTAGGCAGTGCTGTAGCTGTGTCTGCATTCCAAGCAGTAATTTCCCATTCAAAGTCATCTCTAGGCAGTGCTGTAGCTGTATCTGTATTCCAAGCTATAATTCCCCATTCTAGGTCCTCTAGGCCGTGTTGTAGCTGTGTCTGCATTCCAAGCAGTAATTCCCCATTCAAAGTCATCTCTAGGCAGTGCTGTAGCTGTGTCTGTATTCCAAGCTATAATTCCCCATTCTAAGTCATCTCTAGGCAGTGCTGCAGCAGTGTCTGTACTCCAAGCTATAATTCCCCATTCTAATTCATCTCTAGGCAGTGCTGTAGCTGTGTCTGCATTTCAAGAAGTAATTCCCCATTCTAAGTCATCTCTAGGCAGTGCTGCAGCAGTGTCTGTATTCCAAGCTATAATTCCACATTCTAAGTCATCTATAGGCAGTGCTGCAGCAGTGTCTGTATTCCAAGCTATAATTCCCCATTGTAAGTCATCTCTAGGCAGTGCTGTAGCTGTGTCTGTATTCCAAGCTATAATTCCCCATTCTCAGTCATCTCTAGGCAGTGATGTAGCTGTGTCTGTATTCCAAGATATAATTCCCCATTCTAAGTCATCTCTAGGCAGTGCTGTAGCTGTGTCTGTATTCCAAGCTATAATTCCCCATTCTAAGTCCTCTAAGCAGTGCAGTAGCTGTGTCTATATTCCAAGCAGTAATTCCCCATTCTAAGTCATCTCTAGGCAGTGCTGTAGCTGTGTCTGTATTCCAAGCTAAAATTCCCCATTCTAAGTCCTCTAGGCAGTGCTGTAGCTGTGTCTGTATTCCAAGCTATAATTCCCCATTCTAAGTCATCTCTAGGCAGTGCTGTAGCTGTGTCTGTATTCCAAGCTATAATTCCCCATTCTAAGTCATCTCTAGGCAGTGCTGCAGCAGTGTCTGTATTCCAAGCTATAATTCCCCATTCTAAGTCTTCTAGGCAGTGCTGCAGCTGTGTCTGCATTCCAAGCAGTAATTCCCCATTCTAATTCATCTCTAGGCAGTGCTGTAGCTGTGTCTGCATTTCAAGCAGTAATTCCCCATTCTAAGTCCTCTAGGCAGTGCGGTAGCTGTGTCTGCATTCTAAGCAGTAATTCCCGATTCTAAGTCATCTCTAGGCAGTGCTGTAGCTGTGTCTGTATTCCAAGCTATAATTCCCCATTCTGAGTCCTCTAGGTAGTGCTGCAGCAGTGTCTGTATTCCAAGCTATAATTCCCCATTCTAAGTCATCTCTAGGCAGTGCTGTAGCTATGTCTGCATTCCAAGTGGTAATTCCCCATTCTACGTCCTCTAGGCAGTGCTTCTAGCTGCTTCTCTGGTCCCATCAGTAACTCCTTCATTCTAAGTCCTCTAGGCAGTGCTTCTAGCTGCTTCTCTGGTGCCATCAGTAACTCCTTCATTCTAAGTCCTCTAGGCAGTGCTTCTAGCTGCTTCTCTGGTCCCATCAGTAACTCCTTCATTGTAAGTCCTCTAGGCAGTGCTTCTAGCTGGTTCTCTGGTCCCATCAGTAACTCCTTCATTCTAAGTCCACTAGGCAGTGCTTCTAACTGCTTCTCTGGTCCCATCAGTAACTCCTTCATTCTAAGTCCTCTAGGCAGTGCTGCAGCTGTGTCTCTGGTCACAGCAGTATTTCCTCATTCTAAGTCTTCTAGGCAGTGCTTCTAGCTGCTTCTCTGGTCCCATCAGTAACTCCTTCATTCTAAGTCCTCTAGGCAGTGCTTCTAGCTGCTTCTCTGGTCCCATCAGTAACTCCTTCATTCTAAGTCATCTCTAGGCAGTGCTGCAGCAGTGTCTGTTTTCCAAGCTATAATTCCCCATTCTAAGTCATCTCTAGGCAGTGCTGTAGCTGTGTCTGTATTCCAAGCTATAATTCCCGATTCTAAGTCATCTCTAGGCAGTGCTGTAGCTGTGTCTGTATTCCAAGCTATAATTCCCATTTCTAAGTCCTCTAGGCGGTGCTGCAGCAGTGTCTGTATTCCAAGCTATAATTCCCCATTCTAAGTCATCTCTAGGCAGTGATGTAGCTGTGTCTGTATTCCAATCTATAATTCCCCATTCTAAGTCCTCTAGGCAGTGCTGTAGCTGTGTCTGCATTCTAAGCAGTAATTCCCCATTCAAAGTCATCTCTAGGCAGTGCTGTAGCTGTGTCTGTATTCCAAGCTATAATTCCCCATTCTAAGTCCTCTAGGTAGTGCTGCAGCAGTGTCTCTGGTCACAGCAGTAATTCCTCATTCTAAGTCCTCCACATAGTGCTGCTAGCTGCTTTTCTGGTCCCATCAGTAACTCCTCCATTCTTATTCATCTCTAGGCAGTGCTGTAGCTGTGTCTGCATTTCAAGCAGTAATTCCCCATCCTAAGTCCTCTAGGCAGTGCTGTAGCTGTGTCTGCATTCCAAGCAGTAATTCCCCATTCTAAGTCATCTCTAGGCAGCGCTGTAGCTGTGTCTGCATTCCAAGCGGTAATTCCCCATTCTAAGTCCTCTAGGCAGTCCTGCAGCTGTGTCTGCATTCCAAGCGGTAATTCCCCATTCTAAGTCCTCTAGGCAGTGCTGCAGCTGTGTCTGCATTCCAAGCAGTAATTCCCCATTCTAATTCATCTCTAGGCAGTGCTGTAGCTGTGTCTGCATTTCAAGCAGTAATTCCCCATTCTAAGTCATCTCTAGGCAGGGCTGCAGCAGTGTCTGTATTCCAAGCTATAATTCCCCATTCTAAGTCATCTCTAGGCAGGGCTGCAGCAGTGTCTGTATTCCAAGCTACAATTCCCCATTCTAAGTCATCTCTAGGCAGTGCTGCAGCAGTGTCTGTATTCCAAGCTATAATTCCCCATTCTAAGTCATCTCTAGGCAGTGCTGCAGCAGTGTCTGTATTCCAAGCTATAATTCCCCATTCTAAGTCCTCTAGGCAGTGCTGCAGCTGTGTCTGCATTCCAAGCAGTAATTCCCCATTCGAAGTCATCTCTAGGCAGTGCTGTAGCTGTGTCTGTATTCCAGCAGTAATTCCCCATTCTAAGTCATCTCTAGGCAGTGCTGTAGCTGTGTCTGTATTCCAAGCTATAATTCCCCATTCTAAGTCATCTCTAGGCAGTGCTGTAGCTGTGTCTGTATTCCAAGCAGTAATTCCCCATTCTAAGTCATCTCTAGGCAGTGCTGTAGCTGTGTCTGTATTCCAAGCTATAATTCCCCATTCTAAGTCATCTCTAGGCAGTGCTGCAGCAGTGTCTGTATTCCAAGCTATAATTCCCCATTCTAAGTCATCTCTAGGCAGTGCTGTAGCTGTGTCTGTATTCCAAGCTATAATTCCCATTTCTAAGTCCTCTAGGCAGTGCTGCAGCAGTGTCTGTATTCCAAGCTATAATTCCCCATTCTAAGTCATCTCTAGGCAGTGCTGTAAGTGTGTCTGTATTCCAAGCTATAATTCCCCATTCTAAGTCCTCTAGGCAGTGCTGTAGCTGTGTCTGCATTCTAAGCAGTAATTCCCCATTCTAAGTCATCTCCAGGCAGTGCTGTAGCTGTGTCTGTATTCCAAGCTATAATTCCCCATTCTAAGTCCTCTAGGTAGTGCTGCAGCAGTGTCTCTGGTCACAGCAGTAATTCCTCATTCTAAGTCCTCCACATAGTGCTGCTAGCTGCTTTTCTGGTCCCATCAGTAACTCCTCCATTCTAATTCATCTCTAGGCAGTGCTGTAGCTGTGTCTGCATTTCAAGCAGTAATTCCCCATTCTAAGTCCTCTAGGCAGTGCTGTAGCTGTTTCTGCATTCCAAGCAGTAATTCCCCATTCTAAGTCATCTCTAGGCAGTGCTGTAGCTGTGTCTGCATTCCAAGCGGTAATTCCCCATTCTAAGTCCTCTAGGCAGTCCTGCAGCTGTGTCTGCATTCCAAGCGGTAATTCCCCATTCTAAGTCCTCTAGGCAGTGCTGCAGCTGTGTCTGCATTCCAAGCAGTAATTCCCCATTCTAATTCATCTCTAGGCAGTGCTGTAGCTGTGTCTGCATTTCAAGCAGTAATTCCCCATTCTAAGTCATCTCTAGGCAGTGCTGCAGCAGTGTCTGTATTCCAAGCTATAATTCCCCATTCTAAGTCATCTCTAGGCAGTGCTGCAGCAGTGTCTGTATTCCAAGCTATAATTCCCCATTCTAAGTCATCTCTAGGCAGTGCTGCAGCAGTGTCTGTATTCCAAGCTATAATTCCCCATTCTAAGTCATCTCTAGGCAGTGCTGTAGCTGTGTCTGCATTCCAAGCAGTAATTCCCCATTCTAAGTCCTCTAGGCAGTGCTGCAGCTGTGTCTGCATTCCAAGCAGTAATTCCCCATTCTAAGTCATCTCTAGGCAGTGCTGTAGCTGTGTCTGTATTCCAAGCTATAATTCCCCATTCTAAGTCATCTCTAGGTAGTGCTGTAGCTGTGTCTGTATTCCAAGCAGTAATTCCCCATTCTAAGTCATCTCTAGGCAGTGCTGTAGCTGTGTCTGTATTCCAAGCAGTAATTCCCCATTCTAAGTCATCTCTAGGCAGTGCTGCAGCAGTGTCTGTATTCCAAGCTATAATTCCGCATTCTAAGTCATCTCTAGGCAGTGCTGTAGCTGTGTCTGCACTCCAAGCAGTAATTCCCCATTCTAAGTCCTCTAGGCAGTGCTGCAGCTGTGTCTGCCTTCCAAGCAGTAATTCCCCATTCTAAGTCATCTCTAGGCAGTGCTGTAGCTGTGTCTGCATTCCAAGCAGTAATTCCCCATTCTAAGTCCTCTAGGCAGTGCTGCAGCTGTGTCTGCATTCCAAGCAGTAATTCTCCATTCTAAGTCATCTCTAGGCAGTGCTGTAGCTGTGTCTGCATTCCAAGCAGTAATTCCCATTTCTAAGTCCTCTAGGCAGTGCTGCAGCAGTGTCTGTATTCCAAGCTATAATTCCCCATTCTAAGTCATCTCTAGGCAGTGCTGTAGCTGTGTCTGTATTCCAAGCTATAATTCCCCATTCTAAGTCCTCTAGGCAGTGCTGTAGCTGTGTCTGCATTCTAAGCAGTAATTCCCCATTCTAAGTCATCTCTAGGCAGTGCTGTAGCTGTGTCTGTATTCCAAGCTATAATTCCCCATTCTAAGTCCTCTAGGTAGTGCTGCAGCAGTGTCTCTGGTCACAGCAGTAATTCCTCATTCTAAGTCCTCCACATAGTGCTGCTAGCTGCTTTTCTGGTCCCATCAGTAACTCCTCCATTCTAATTCATCTCTAGGCAGTGCTGTAGCTGTGTCTGCATTTCAAGCAGTAATTCCCCATTCTAAGTCCTCTAGGCAGTGCTGTAGCTGTGTCTGCATTCCAAGCAGTAATTCCCCATTCTAAGTCATCTCTAGGCAGTGCTGTAGCTGTGTCTGCATTCCAAGCGGTAATTCCCCATTCTAAGTCCTCTAGGCAGTGCTGCAGCTGTGTCTGCATTCCAAGCAGTAATTCCCCATTATAAGTCATCTCTAGGCAGTGCTGTAGCTGTCTGTATTCCAAGCTATAAGTCCCCATTCTAAGTCCTCTAGGCAGTGCTGTAGCTGTGTCTGCATTCCAAGCAGTAATTCCCCATTCTAGGTCATCTCTAGGCAGTGCTGCAGCTGTCTGTATTCCAAGCTATAAGTCCCCATTCTTAGTCCTCTAGGCAGTGCTGTAGCTGTGTCTGCATTCCAAGCAGTAATTCCCCATTCTAAGTCATCTCTAGGCAGTGCTGTAGCTGTGTCTGCATTCCAAGCAGTAATTCCCCATTCTAAGTCTTCTAGGCAGTGCTGCAGCAGTGTCTGTATTCCAAGCGGTAATTCCCCATTCTAAGTCATCTCTAGGCAGTGCTGTAACTGTGTCTGTATTCTAAGCTATAATTCCCCATTCTAAGTCATCTCTAGGCAGTGCTGCAGCAGTGTCTGTATTCCAAGCTATAATTCCCCATTCTAAGTCATCTCTAGGCAGTGCTGTAGCTGTGTCTGTATTCCAAGCTATAATTCCCCATTCTAAGTCATCTCTAGGCAGTGCTGCAGCAGTGTCTGTATTCCAAGCTATAATTCCCCATTCTAAGTCATCTCTAGGCAGTGCTGTAGCTGTGTCTGTATTCTAAGCTATAATTCCCCATTCTAAGTCATCTCTAGGCAGTGTTGTAGCTGTGTCTGTATTCCAAGCTATAATTCCCCATTCTAAGTCCTCTAGGCAGTGCTGTAGCTGTGTCTGCATTCCAAGCAGTAATTCCCCATTCAAAGTCATCTCTAGGCAGTGCTGTAGCTGTATCTGTATTCCAAGCTATAATTCCCCATTCTAAGTCCTCTAGGCAGTGTTGTAGCTGTGTCTGCATTCCAAGCAGTAATTCCCCATTCAAAGTCATCTCTAGGCAGTGCTGCAGCAGTGTCTGTACTCCAAGCTATAATTCCCCATTCTAATTCATCTCTAGGCAGTGCTGTAGCTGTGTCTGCATTTCAAGAAGTAATTCCCCATTCTAAGTCATCTCTAGACAGTGCTGCAGCAGTGTCTGTATTCCAAGCTATAATTCCCCATTCTAAGTCATCTATAGGCAGTGCTGCAGCAGTGTCTGTATTCCAAGCTATAATTCCCCATTGTAAGTCATCTCTAGGCAGTGCTGTAGCTGTGTCTGTATTCCAAGCTATAATTCCCCATTCTAAGTCATCTCTAGGCAGTGATGTAGCTGTGTCTGTATTCCAAGATATAATTCCCCATTCTAAGTCATCTCTAGGCAGTGCTGTAGCTGTGTCTGTATTCCAAGCTATAATTCCCCATTCTAAGTCCTCTAAGCAGTGCTGTAGCTGTGTCTATATTCCAAGCAGTAATTCCCCATTCTAAGTCATCTCTAGGCAGTGCTGTAGCTGTGTCTGTATTCCAAGCTATAATTCCCCATTCTAAGTCCTCTAGGCAGTGCTGTAGCTGTGTCTGTATTCCAAGCTATAATTCCCCATTCTAAGTCATCTCTAGGCAGTGCTGTAGCTGTGTCTGTATTCCAAGCTATAATTCCCCATTCTAAGTCATCTCTAGGCAGTGCTGCAGCAGTGTCTGTATTCCAAGCTATAATTCCCCATTCTAAGTCTTCTAGGCAGTGCTGCAGCTGTGTCTGCATTCCAAGCAGTAATTCCCCATTCTAATTCATCTCTAGGCAGTGCTGTAGCTGTGTCTGCTTTTCAAGCAGTAATTCCCCATTCTAAGTCCTCTAGGCAGTGCGGTAGCTGTGTCTGCATTCTAAGCAGTAATCCCCGATTCTAAGTCATCTCTAGGCAGTGCTGTAGCTGTGTCTGTATTCCAAGCTATAATTCCCCATTCTAAGTCCTCTAGGTAGTGCTGCAGCAGTGTCTGTATTCCAAGCTATAATTCCCCATTCTAAGTCATCTCTAGGCAGTGCTGTAGCTGTGTCTGCATTCCAAGTGGTAATTCTCCATTCTACGTCCTCTAGGCAGTGCTTCTAGCTGCTTCTCTGGTCCCATCAGTAACTCCTTCATTCTAAGTCCTCTAGGCAGTGCTTCTAGCTGCTTCTCTGGTCCCATCAGTAACTCCTTCATTCTAAGTCCTCTAGGCAGTGCTTCTAGCTGCTTCTCTTGTCCCATTAGTAACTCCTACATTCTAAGTCCTCTAGGCAGTGCTTCTAGCTGCTTCTCTGGTCCGATCAGTAACTCCTTCATTCTAAGTCCTCTAGGCAGTGCTTCTAGCTGCTTCTCTGGTCCCATCAGTAACTCCTTCATTCTAAGTCCTCTAGGCAGTGCTTCTAGCTGCTTCTCTGGTCCCATGAGTAACTCCTTCATTCTAAGTCCTCTAGGCAGTGCTTCTAGCTGCTTCTCTGGTCCCATCAATAACTCCTTCATTCTAAGTCCTCTAGGCAGCGCTTCTAGCTGCTTCTCTGGTCCCATCAGTAACTCCTTCATTCTAAGTCCTCTAGGCAGTGCTTCTAGCTGCTTCTTCAGTCCCATCAGTAACTCCTTCATTCTAAGTCCTCTAGGCCGTGCTTCTAGCTGCTTCTCTGGTCCCATCAGTAACTCCTTCATTCTAAGTCCTCTAGGCAGTGCTTCTAGCTGCTTCTCTGGTCCCATCAGTAACTCCTTCATTCTAAGTCCTCTAGGCAGTGCTTCTAGCTGCTTCTCTGGTCCCATCAGTAACTCCTTCATTCTAAGTCATCTCTAGGCAGTGCTGTAGCTGTGTCTGTATTCCAAGCTATAATTCCCCATTCTAAGTCATCTCTAGGCAGTGCTGCAGCAGTGTCTGTATTCCAAGCTATAATTCCCCATTCTAAGTCTTCTAGGCAGTGCTGCAGCTGTGTCTGCATTCCAAGCAGTACTTCCCCATTCTAATTCATCTCTAGGCAGTGCTGTAGCTGTGTCTGCTTTTCAAGCAGTAATTCCCCATTCTAAGTCCTCTAGGCAGTGCGGTAGCTGTGTCTGCATTCTAAGCAGTAATCCCCGATTCTAAGTCATCTCTAGGCAGTGCTGTAGCTGTGTCTGTATTCCAAGCTATAATTCCCCATTCTAAGTCCTCTAGGTAGTGCTGCAGCAGTGTCTGTATTCCAAGCTATAATTCCCCATTCTAAGTCATCTCTAGGCAGTGCTGTAGCTGTGTCTGCATTCCAAGTGGTAATTCTCCATTCTACGTCCTCTAGGCAGTGCTTCTAGCTGCTTCTCTGGTCCCATCAGTAACTCCTTCATTCTAAGTCCTCTAGGCAGTGCTTCTAGCTGCTTCTCTTGTCCCATCAGTAACTCCTACATTCTAAGTCCTCTAGGCAGTGCTTCTAGCTGCTTCTCTGGTCCGATCAGTAACTCCTTCATTCTAAGTCCTCTAGGCAGTGCTTCTAGCTGCTTCTCTGGTCCCATCAGTAACTCCTTCATTCTAAGTCCTCTAGGCAGTGCTTCTAGCTGCTTCTCTGGTCCCATGAGTAACTCCTTCATTCTAAGTCCTCTAGGCAGTGCTTCTAGCTGCTTCTCTGGTCCCATCAATAACTCCTTCATTCTAAGTCCTCTAGGCAGCGCTTCTAGCTGCTTCTCTGGTCCCATCAGTAACTCCTTCATTCTAAGTCCTCTAGGCAGTGCTTCTAGCTGCTTCTTCAGTCCCATCAGTAACTCCTTCATTCTAAGTCCTCTAGGCCGTGCTTCTAGCTGCTTCTCTGGTCCCATCAGTAACTCCTTCATTCTAAGTCCTCTAGGCAGTGCTTCTAGCTGCTTCTCTGGTCCCATCAGTAACTCCTTCATTCTAAGTCCTCTAGGCAGTGCTTCTAGCTGCTTCTCCGGTCCCATCAGTAACTCCTTCATTCTAAGTCATCTCTAGGCAGTGCTGTAGCTGTGTCTGCATTCCAAGTGGTAATTCCCCATTCTACGTCCTCTAGGCAGTGCTTCTAGCTGCTTCTCTGGTCCCATCAGTAACTCCTTTATTCTAAGTCCTCTAAGCAGTGCTTCTAGCTGCTTCTCTGGTCCCATCAGTAACTCCTTCATTCTAAGTCCTCTAGGCAGTGCTTCTAGCTGCTTCTCTGGTCCCACCAGTAACTCCTTCATTCTAAGTCCTCTAGGCAGTGCTTCTAGCTGCTTCTCTGGTCCCATCAGTAACTCCTTCATTCTAAGGTCTCTGGGCAGTGCTTCTAGCTGCTTCTCTGGTCCCATCAGTAACTCCTTCATTCTAAGTCCTCTAGGCAGTGCTTCTAGCTGCTTCTCTTGTCCCATCAGTAACTCCTTCATTCTAAGTCCTCTAGGCAGTGCTTCTAGCTGCTTCTCTGGTCCCATCAATAACTCCTTCATTCTAAGTCCTCTAGGCAGTGCTTCTAGCTGATTCTCGGGTCCCATCAGTAACTCCTTCATTCTAAGTCCTCTAGGCAGTGCTTCTAGCTGCTTCTCTGGTCACATCAGTAACTCCTTCATTCTAAGTCCTCTAGGCAGTGCTTCTAGCTGCTTCTCTGGTCCCATCAGTAACTCCTTCATTCTAAGTCCTCTAGGCAGTGCTTCTAGCTGCTTCTCTGGTGCCATCAGTAACTCCTTCATTCTAAGTCCTCTAGGCAGTGCTTCTAGCTGCTTCTCTGGTCCCATCAGTAACTCCTTCATTGTAAGTCCTCTAGGCAGTGCTTCTAGCTGCTTCTCTGGTCCCATCAGTAACTCCTTCATTCTAAGTCCACTAGGCAGTGCTTCTAGCTGCTTCTCTGGTCCCATCAGTAACTCCTTCATTCTAAGTCCTCTAGGCAGTGCTGCAGCTGTGTCTCTGGTCACAGCAGTATTTCCTCATTCTAAGTCCTCTAGGCAGTGCTTCTAGCTGCTTCTCTGGTCCCATCAGTAACTCATTCATTCTAAGTCCACTAGGCAGTGCTTCTAGCTGCTTCTCTGGTCCCATCAGTAACTCCTTCGTTCTAAGTCCTCTAGGCAGTGCTGCAGCTGTGTCTCTGGTCACAGCAGTATTTCCTCATTCTAAGTCCTCTAGGCAGTGCTTCTAGCTGCTTCTCTGGTCCCATCAGTAACTCCTTAATTCTAAGTCCTCCAGGCAGTGCTTCTAGCTGCTTCTCTGGTCCCATCAGTAACTCCTTCATTCTAAGTCCTCTAGGCAGTGCTGCAGCTGTGGATCTGGTCACAGCAGTATTTCCTCATTCTAAGTCTTCTAGGCAGTGCTTCTAGCTGCTTCTCTGGTCCCATCAGTAACTCCTTCATTCTAAGTCCTCTAGGCAGTGCTTCTAGCTGCTTCTCTGGTCCCATCAGTAACTCCTTCATTCTAAGTCCTCTAGGCAGTGCTTCTAGCTGCTTCTCTGCTCCCATCAGTAACTCCTTCATTCTAAGTCCTCTAGGCAGTGCTTCTAGCTGCTTCTCTGGTCCCATCAGTAACTCCTTCATTCTAAGTCCTCTAGGCAGTGCTTCTAGCTGCTTCTCTATGTGGTTCTGAAAATCTGGACCCTGTTGTTATCCCGATATCGAGGTCCTTTTCCGTGTCACAAACATCCACATGCCATTACGAATTTGGTACCGACGAACCGATAATGACTAGGACATCATTACTGTGCATTTGCATCATAATCGAAGTTTGCCAACACCCCTAAATCATAGTTTCCGTCCCGACCCCTTAGACTCCATTTTGTAAACGGCATCCATCTTACGTCTTGCCCTCATGATAAGTCAATCAAAGGTCGAGCTTGATCCAAAAGGACACGTCCACCTTCCCCGACTTCCCCCTGACCTGTCCCAACTGACTCCACTGCCTTCGGCTAGACCTGTTTGGGTGGCTCCTCGCCCAGGGGCCGAATACGATAACATCAGTGCATAACATTCCACAAACCATTCACTACATACAGACCATGCTTTCTGCAAACACGCACCTGTCCACGTTCCTTGTTTATGGCCAGTTTTATGACTAGGAGGTGCCCTTCTTTATTGAGGTTTCATCGATATCTGATGGGAGTTCCAGGCCTAAATGGGTAATCTATCAACGAACTGGACATCTAAAATGTGGGCTTGCTTACATGACTTCGCTCTTTGTATTATTGTAGAAATATATGTACAGCCATATCATAAACTCAAGAATTCTTGCTTGGAGCTATATACTGTGTATATAAGGAGAAGGCTGGCTCTCTAAAAACGAACAGTCTCCCGAGAACCTACTGTCCGTGAGGTGTACTTCTGGGACACGTGTTACTTGGTAGCTGGTAATAAAACTTGATCTTTGACTGCGATAGAAGACTCATTGTTTCTGTGGTCCGGAACAAGGGAGAACTCAGAGGTCTTCGGGTGTTATCCCCTGGCACCACCGGGTTCCTAAAAACCCGGCACCTCAGTTGGCGCCCAACTCGGGGCGGTATCAAGCGGCGACGGTCCAAGCCAGATGTTCGTGAGGAGCTTCGTGTGAAAATTCCGGAGGACGGCCAGCCACTTCAGCGACCCCTGTATGTCGACGTGGTTCCGAAGGTCTTTGCTGCGAGGTTCCCCGCGTCCTGACGGCTACGAAGGACTGCTGCCCTGACTATCGCCTTGTTTTGGACCCAGTGATCCTTGGTAGAGCGAAACGATAGACGAGTCTTCTAGCGACGTCACAGATCTTCAAATACTTCAGTTAAGTATAAGTGGAGCGTCTCCCAGTCCTTAGTTTGTCCTTAGTTTTTGGTATCCTTGAGATACGCTTTGATTTGGTACTTGCAAGCCCCAAAGCCGAAGGACTCGTGTATTCACGAGAAATATCGTAATAGATAATCCTTTGAAGTTTGAAGCTAGACTAGTGAGCGAAGATGCCTGGTGTTAGCAGACTTGGAAACTTGTTTTGTCTTGGTTGTAGTAAGGACTCCCGATTAGAGGATTCTTGTCCGGTTCCTCCGATTGGAACTCCAATGTATGAGCTCTACGTAAAACACGGCGTAGGTCCTATCGCATATAACGAAGTATGGATAAAATACACCCACAAGGATGGTGTTTTAAAATGGCCCCAATATGGTAGTTTCGACTCAGAAATATTAGATAACTTAGAGGTCAAATTGTTCAAGAAAAAAGCCCGGCCGGCAATGTTTGACTCTTTCCGCCTATGGCGCAAAGAAGCCAAACAGAAAGAAATAAAATTAGCAAAAAGGAATAAAAGAGGTATGTCGATGGTGCAAGCTGCCGTTGCATACAGAGATAACGAGGAAGAGCAGGAAAGAGAACAAATGCTTAGGAGCAAGAAACTAGCAGTAGATAAATGTTACCCGATGTTACCAAATAAGGGACAGGGTCAAGAGAAAGGATCCGAGAAAGATCCATTAATGTCCCACTTATTAAATTCGCCACCACCCTATGCACAAAATGCCACAGCACCTCCGCAACCTTTAGTTGCACCTCTGGTAGCTGTTATACAGGCTCCTTTACAGCACTCACCAGCTGCTCTTCAGCTGGCTCCTGTTTCTCTAGTGCAGCCTCCTCAAGGCTCACCAATCACATCTATTTCTCCTACTGTTCCTTCTAAAGTTTCGCCTAGCGCACCTTCTAGTCTCTCTGATACTCGTTCTACGAATGTTTCTGTTTCTGCTCTGCATGACTCTGTTCTACCACCAGTTATTCCTCCACTTTTACCTTCCGTCTGGCATAAAATGGCCAGCATTGTTACTAACTTTCCTTCACCACTTTTTCGGTCGCCTAAAACGACCCCTAATACGGAACGAAGACAATTACGAAGCCAAATGCCCGATTATCAGGAAAGGGAATCATTGAATAAGCTAGCACGGAATTGGGCTATTGACACAGCAAGATATGATGTAGAGTCTGTCATGAACGTTTTTCGTCAATGGGATGAACCAACGCAAAGATACGTGTTTGAGCAGATGTGTGTTTTTCTGTGTGAGGATTTGGAAGATAATGGTCAGAAGAGCAACCAGCAAGAGTTGTGTAGTGTACGATTTAAATTTGGGGAGGGTATGATTGTGGGTCCCGACGTTGAAAAAGCAGTTGAGATATTATTATCACATCGAAGTGCGGGTGGTAATTCTGGGTCATCCTCTGAAAGTGGTACATCTAGTAGGAAAAGAGCGAGACAATACCCCATGAGAGAGGTTCCTCCGGTTTGGAGGGAAGGTGACGCAACTGCAGTTCCACCGGTTCTGCCTCATTTCCAGCGCGTATGGGTACATGTCCCCTGGAAAAGATCCGAAGTTTTAGCACTCAAGCAGACACTACCCGATCCCCGTAAAAACCCGACTGGGTATTATAAGGAGTTGTCCCAAACTGCAAGCTCATGTATAATGAATTTAGCGGATATAGACATGTTGTTTGGGAATGTTGTTCCACATCCATTATGGAGTAAAATTCGTCATACGGATCATGACCAAGAATTAGGTGACTCGTGGGCGAACATTGCAACTACAGATGCTAGACAAGTCGGTGGTTTCAAGCCTGAGCCGTTAATAGCTGATCTTCCCGGTAGAATTATTGCGTACATGAAGACAATTATGCCTGAAGTACGTGTAAACTGGGACAAGCTATCTGCATGCAAGCAGAAGAAATACGAGAATGTATCTGACTTTTTCACGAGATTCGAGGAAACTTTCACCGATCATAGTGGTCAGGATATGGCTACCGAGGGTGGCCAAAGATTGTTCGTAGACAAATTTGTACATAATTTGCTTCCTGAACTGTGCACTAAACTAAAAGATTCAGAGAGTGCTTGGGCTGTCTCTACGTCAGCGCAGATTTTCGCAACAGCTCAGTACTACGAAAACAGGCGCAAAGACGAGCTAGATAAGGCAGACAAAAGACGAAAGATTTAAAAACTAAAGTTCTTCTGCAGCAGGCCTATACGCCTCGTATGGCTAGTCAGCCCAATTATCAGCAACAACCGCAGTATTCAAGAAACACGCAAGGAAACAAGTTTTCCCATCAGCGTGTTCCGTATGGCCCGAATCAATGTGCATATTGCAAGGAAGAGGGCCACTTCAAAAGTAATTGTCCGGCTCTTGCGCGACGCTTAAACGGTGTTTCAGGTGTAAGGGGAAGAGGTGTTCAACATGCGCCTAGAGGTAGCGGCCGTGGAAATTTTGCCCAAAACACAGCTTCTTTTCCACCTCAGAATTCCATGAATAGCTTTGACCAACAGAATAATGCATCGTCCAGGTCAGCTCAGTACTATGCTGACGACTATTACACCGAACACGACAATGAGGGTAACGATTGCTAGGACAGCCATGGACAAAGAGAGGGAGTTGTTTCAGTTCCAGTAGATCAGTATGGACCTTATGTCGAGGTAATTACCTCAGGAGTGTCAGAGCCATTTCTGCTGGATACTGGTGCTACAAAAAGTTCTATTATGCACTCGAAACATCCTGGCACACCTTTGTCTGGCGAAATGAACATCTCAGTAGGCTTCTCTGGCGCCCCTGTTAGAAACCCGATCTCTAGTCCTATATCCCTTTCTGTTGGCCCCTGTGAATTAGAAGCACCCCTCATTCTTACAACAGGTTGCGGTGAAAATTTGTTAGGATTGGATTTGCTAAAGAGGTTGTATGCGACTTTGTACTGTACTCCCTCGGGAGTACAACTTACTTTAGGGAAAAAAGTCATTTCTCCAATGTATTTGTCAAAAGAAGATATTCCAACTGAATTGTCATCACTTCCTGATATACTGTGGGCTAATGGTTCTAATGATGTAGGTCGTTTGGAGATAGCACCGTACGTTATAACTTTGAAAGCCAACGTTAGGTTGCCACGTATTCCCCAATACAAAATATCCAGCGAATGCGAAAGAGCGTTGTTGACGATTGTTTATGATCTGATTGACAAAGATGTCATCGAAGAAACAACAGGAAATGTTTGTAACAGTCCGGTTTTACCAGTCTTAAAGCATACTGATCCTTCACAGCCCCCTGTGTACAGGTTTGTGATCGACCTCAGAGAAGTGAACAAGGTAGTTATCCCACAGTTTCCCGTTGTCCCCGACATTACTGCTTTATTGACAATGGTTCCAGCTTCAGCAGCTTGGTTCTCGGTGATTGACCTGAAAAACGCTTTCTTCAGCATCCCAATTGCTGAAGAGAGTAGAGATATTTTCGGCTTCAATTTAGGAGGACAAAGTTTCCTCTTCAAATGCGCTCCTCAAGGCTACTGCGAAAGCCCATCAATATTCAGTCAGGCTCTGAAAACACAACTAGACACAATTGTGCTGCCAGATGGGTCAACTTTGATCCAGTACGTAGACGATCTACTGATCTCCGCAGACACTGAGGAGATTTGCAAACAAGCCACATTGTTATTATTGCGTCACTTATGTGACATGAAGCACAAAGTCTCTCTTTCCAAACTACAATTTTGTCGAGAAGAGGTGACCTACCTAGGTCACATCTTGTCGAAGGAGGGAAGGAGACTGACACCAGAAAGAATACAGGCAATTGCAGAACTAAGTGCCCCAAGGACACAGAGAGAGGTTCGAGCCTTCTTGGGAATTACATCGTACTGTAGACAGTGGATACCGAATTTCTCACTACTAGCCAAACCTTTGCTGGCACTACTCCGCAAAGACACGCCTAATCCTATGCCTTGGTCTGAAGATTGTCAGACGAGTTTCCACGAGTTGCGTGATGCATTATGTTCGGCACCTGTGTTGGGAAACCCCAACTACAGTAAGCCTTTTACATTATATGTCCACGAAAAAGAAGGTTGTGCATTATCAGTCTTAACGCAATACTTTGGGGACAAACAGCGCCCATGCGCGTATTTTTCGGCAACTCTAGATCCTGTGGCTAAAGCCCTACCAAGTTGTCTGAGAGCAACCGCCGCAGCAGCTGTCTGCATTCGACAGTCTGCTGGATTAGTCATGAATAACACTCTGATCGTTATGGTTCTGCATGCAGTAAACATTTTGCTAAATAGGACAAAGACACAACATCTTACTAGCGCTCGACTATCCAGTTACGAACTTACACTGCTAGCAAGTCACATCCACATAAACACATCTCTGGTCACCTGAAAGACCTCCACTGGCTACCCGTCAATAAGAGAATCAGTTTCCGACTGCTAACCCACGCACACAAATCACTCTACGACATCGGACCAGAATGCCTCAACTCACGAATGTCCTTCTACACCCCCTCCCGCCAACTACGTTCTTCCAGCCAAGCCCTCGCCACCGTACCTCGCATCAACAAGACCACCATGGGAGGCAGATCCTTCTCATACCTGGCTGCTAAAACATGGAACTCACTCCCTACTTACCTTCGCCTTACCCAGAACCACCTAGGATTCAGAAAGCAACTTAAAACGTGGATATTTGACAAATAATCCTCCTCCCCTTCCTAAGCGCCTTGAGACCCTCTGGGTATGAAGTGCGCTATATAAATTCTTTGACTTGACTTGACTTGACTACTTCCCATCCCAACAGAAACAGACACAGACAAGATTGATAACCATGACTGCTGCTTTAGGACAGAAGAAGAGACAAAAGGGAGAGTAGACCTAAAGGACACTCCCCTTCCCGAATGCAATGACACTTTATGGGTGGATGGTTCATGTTTCAAGTTGCCGAATGGTGATACGACTACAGCATATGCCGTAACGACATTACACACCATTATAGAGACTGCGCGTATTTCCCACGATTCTGCACAAGCCGCAGAACTTATAGCGCTTACCAGAGCATGTGTGTTGGCAAAAGGAAAGCGAGTGAACGTGTACACTGACAGCCAATATGCCTTTGGTGTGGCTCACAGTTTTGGGAGATTGTGGCGTGAACGTGGGTTCCTTACGTCCCATGGTGCAAAGATACAACATGGTCAGCTAGTTAATGAGCTCCTTGAGTCACTTACCTTGCCACTACAAGTCGCCATCATAAAATGCAGTGCACACAAAAAGATTCAGGATGATGTTGGCCGCGGGAATGCATTTGCAGACGAGGTTGCGAAAGAAACTGCAAGGAACACAATGAGTCGGATGTATGTTATGGGTCCCGCTAGATGGATTGCTGATGTGGGAATGTGTGAGGACACCATTGAAAGCGTGAAATTGATACAAGCCGAGGCCACTGAGAACGAGGTGAATAAATGGAGAGAAAGCACAGGTAGATTAGATGCGAATGGTTGTTGGGTCGAACTATCAGAACACCAGCGATGGCTATTACCTAATGCATACGTACTTGCAGTAGTAACGATGGCTCACGGAATTGCGCACATCAGTTCGGAAGGAATATGTAAACTATTGGCCCCAGTATGGCAGAATAGCCATATCCCAAAATATGCAGAGAATGTGGTCAAGAACTGTATGGTGTGTTTGAAGTACAATCCCGGTATGGGAACCCCAACTCCAGCTGGTCATTTTGCGCCTCCAACGTATCCGTTCGAGGTCTTGCAGCTCGATTTCATCCACATGGAGAGGTGCAACAATCTAAAGTATGTGCTCGTTGTTGTTTGCGCCTTTTCAAGGTGGGTGGAAGCGTACCCCCTTAAGGACAACACCGCCTTATCAACTGCCAAAACCCTTGTCAAAGAGTTCTTCCCGAGGTTCGGTATGCCTAGAATTGTCTGGAGTGATAACGGAAATGAATTCGTAGGATGCGTGATGAAGAGAGTGTGTGAGTGTCTAGGCATCCACCAAAAATTCCACGCTGCACATCACCCCCAATCAGCTGGATTAGTAGAGTGCTACAATGGCACTCTAAAACTCAAACTAGCCAAGATCCAAGCCAGTACAGGTCTTAAATGGCCCGATGCCTTGCCCCTAGCACTCTTGTCAACCAGAATGACTGTCCATTCCAGATTAGGACTTAGCCCCCATGAGATAGTGTTTGGCCGCCCAGCCAACGTCTGGGGCGTGCCAAGACCAAAGAAACTCAGTGAAATAGAACACCCCGTACTGCTTGACTATTTGTGCGAATTGACAACTAAATTGCGTGTTTTACACCAACAGGTTCACAGTTCCTCTCCGCCAGCCTCTGACGATCCAGGTCACCTCATCGAACCCGGCTCGTGGGTTTTGGTGCGGAATTTTCAGCGCGCCAACAACGGACAGCCGAGGTGGACCGGACCATACCTGGTGCTGCTTTCAACGAGATCAGCAGTTCGGGTGGAAGGCAAGAAGAACTGGGTACATGGGACCCACTGTAAACGGGTCCCTCTACCCCTTCCATACAACCGATGGGTCAATAAAGGACTTGCCGACTCCGAGACCGAATCCGTACCTCGCTTCATCCCTTTCAGCGATGCACGTTTGAAAGAAACTGGTACCGAGAAGGAGAGTGATCATATTTTACAAGGACTTGTGTCACCGTCTATGCAATTGGACACTACCGAACCTGAGACATTGTTTGAAGACCACACCGTACCTGGGAAACGACGGTACAACCTACGGTCTAGACAAAGAGACTAATAAAGCTTGATCTAATGTGATTTCCCTTTTCCCCTAAGAACTATTTTTTGGATTTTTCAGCTCTCTCGTCCCAGGGAACTAGCTCATTTTTGATTTTCGAACCGCCATCCGGTTCTGCTGCTAGGGTCGCGGTTGAAGTCTGGGGAGTGCAACTGGGGAAGTTTTAGGTCCACGGTTCTGGTTGGTCCACAGGAGTTACCCCGGACTGAACAGAGTGCACCCCCTGGGAGAATCAATCAACCACCGCGGGCAGCAACTAGAGGATGGAGTTTCCTAGGGTAGAGAGACCTATCAGATTCACGAACTTTGAAAAAGAGCTATGCACGATACTGTCCAAAAGAAGATTCCTGATAATATGTGTTTTAATGTTATGTAGCATAGTCGTGTTTTTTACTGGTTATACTCTATTCGTATTTAAAGTTACCTTCTCGAATGACACCCAGCCACCACCTCCTCCCACTATTTCTCCACACTACTTTCACCCTCTACCTGAACACGAGTCTGCCCGAAGACTCGAATTTGTAAATAACTCTTTCATTCAGCTTCTACACCAACACCAGTCCATAATGAACACATCAAACTGTTGGATATGCGGACTCATGCCACACACAACCGATAAGGGAATCCCATACTTCATTTTGCCATTCAGTTACTATGGTTCTCTGTGGGCTTTCCAGACCATGTTCCTATCGCCCTAAAGCCATACCCGACCCGCTCCACTGAGAGCGATTCCAGTAACAAGGCACTAATTGCAGGGATAAGAAATATGAGTAGGGATATCGACACATACCGGACAATACCCAAAGATGAACTCAGTCCTTACACCCGTTGGAACGTGACTAAACATGGGGTTTACCTGGTCAAGAGCCAGGCAGCAAAGAAATCCCGCCCAGTTTGGATAGTGCCCCACCGAGGTCACTTATGTGTACAGGGTATTGGTAGGGACCCCACAGCACAGTTAGGAAAGAGCATTTGCACAGAAACATATGTATTCGCTTCCCAAACATCCCCTATACTCTTAGCAGCCAAAGGCACGTATTTCGTCTGCCACGACCAAGCCTACACCTGGTTGCCCCCTGACTTCGCAGGTACATGTTTCATCTCATTTCTGCTACCTCCCACCTACACGGCCAGAGCAGATTACCATCGGACAAGGACAGCTAGAGGTGTCGTGAGTAAAGACGACACCGCGGGTCAGGAATTCGCTGACTTCGCAAAGGGTTTTCTGCCGTTTTGGGGGCCTATGGTGAACAGCAGGAATATTCGTCAGTTAGCAAGGATAGTTGAATCCGCCATGATTACAACGGCCGGAGCCCTTGGCAATTTGACAACCGAGCTTCAGTCGGATCGACTCATGACCCTTCAGAACCGAATTGCCCTAGATATCATACTCGCCGATCGTGGTGGTGTGTGTAGAGTCATCCAATCTAGTTGTTGCATTTTCATCCATGATAATGCGCCGACGGTATACCAGGCCATCTCTAAGCTACATGAAATATCTGGTTCCCTTCACGTAGAGAAAGGGGATTGGTCTTTGCTGGGGTGGGTCTGGGAGCTGATCACCGCCTGGGGATGGAAAACGTTGATCTTCATTGGGATGGTCTCAGCACTCCTGTTCATGTTTTACCTGTGTATACAGTGCGCTCCTGCACTATGTGGCCTCTGTGCTACTTCGTGTGTACGGAAGCCTGTGTCAAAGGACGAACTGAGTAACGGAATGATGCTACAGCAACATCTCCGCGAATTTCTCCATACCGATTTGGACTCAGATTAACATGAGTTATTGCCTTACATAAGGGCAAAAGGAGGGTCTGTGGTTCTGAAAATCTGGACCCTGTTGTTATCCCGATATCGAGGTCCTTTTCCGTGTCACAAAACATCCACATACCATTACAAATTTGGTACCGACGAACCGATAATGACTAGGACATCATTACTGTGCATTTGCATCATAATCGAAGTTTGCCAACACCCCTAAATCATAGTTTCCGTCCCGACCCCTTAGACTCCATTTTGTAAACGGCATCCATCCTACCTCTTGCCTTCATGATAAGTCAATCAAAGGTCGAGCTTGATCCAAAAGGACACGTCCACCTTCCCCGACTTCCCCCTGACCTGTCCCAACTGACTCCACTGCCTTCGGCCAGACCTGTTTGGGCGGCTCCCCGCCCAGTGGCCGAATACGATAAAATCAGTGCATAACATTCCACAAACCATTCACTACATACAGACCATGCTTTCTGCAAACACGCACCTGTCCACGTTCCTTGTTTATGGCCAGTTTTATGACTAGGAGGTGCCCTTCTTTATTGAGGTTTCATCGATATCTGATGGGAGTTCCAGGCCTAACTGGGTAATCTATCAACGAACTGGACATCTAAAATGTGGGCTTGCTTACATGACTTCGCTCTTTGTATTATTGTAGAAATATGTGTACAGCCATATCATAAACTCAAGAATTCTTGCTTGGAGCCATATACTGTGTATATAAGGAGAAGGCTGGCTCTGTAAAAACGAACAGTCTCCCGAGAACCTACTGTCCGTGAGGTGTACTTCTGGGACACGTGTTACTTGGTAGCTGCCAATAAAACTTGATCTTTGACTGCGATAGAAGACTCATTGTTTCTGTGGTCCGGAACAAGGGAGAACTCAGAGGTCTTCGGGTGTTATCCCCTGGCACCACCGGGTTCCTAAAAACCCGGCACCTCATCTTGTCCCATCAGTAACTCCTTCATTCTAAGTCCTCTAGGCAGTGCTTCTAGCTGCTTCTCTGGTCCCATCAGTAACTCCTTCATTCTAAGTCCTCTAGGCAGTGCTTCTAGCTGCTTCTCTGGTCCCATCAGTAACTCCTTCATTCTAAGTCCTCTAGGCAGTGCTTCTAGCTGCTTCTCTGGTCCCATCAGTAACTCCTTCATTCTAAGTCCTCTAGGCAGTGCTGCAGCTGTGTCTCTGGTCACAGCAGTATTTCCTCATTCTAAGTCCTCTAGGCAGTGCTTCTAGCTGCTTCTCTGGTCCCATCAGTAACTCCTTCATTCTAAGTCCTCTAGGCAGTGCTTCTAGCTGCTTCTCTGGTCCCATCAGTAACTCCTTCATTCTAAGTCCTCTAGGCAGTGCTTCTAGCTGCTTCTCTGGTCCCATCAGTAACTCCTTCATTCTAAGTCCTCTAGGCAGTGCTTCTAGCTGCTTCTCTGGTCCCATCAGTAACTCCTACATTCTAAGTCCTCTAGGCAGTGCTTCTAGCTGCTTCTCTGGTCCCATCAGTAACTCCTTCATTCTAAGTCCTCTAGGCAGTGCTGCAGCTGTGTCTCTGGTCACAGCAGTATTTCCTCATTCTAAGTCCTCTAGGCAGTGCTTCTAGCTGCTTCTCTGGTCCCATCAGTAACTCCTTCATTCTAAGTCCTCTAGGCAGTGCTTCTAGCTGCTTCTCTGGTCCCATCAGTAACTCCTTCATTCTAAGTCCTCTAGGCAGTGCTTCTAGCTGCTTCTCTGGTCCCATCAGTAACTCCTTCATTCTAAGTCCTCTAGGCAGTGCTTCTAGCTGCTTCTCTGGTCCCATATGTAACTCCTTCATTCTAAGTCCTCTAGGCAGTGCTTCTAGATGCTTCTCTGGTCCCATCAGTAACTCCTTCATTCTAAGTCCTCTAGGCAGTGCTTCTAGCTGCTTCTCTGGTCCCATCAGTAACTCCTTCATTCTAAGTCCTCTAGGCAGTGCTGCAGCTGTGTCTCTGGTCACAGCAGTATTTCCTCATTCTAAGTCCTCTAGGCAGTGCTTCTAGCTGCTTCTCTGGTCCCATCAGTAACGCCTTCATTCTAAGTCCTCTCGGCAGTGCTTCTAGCTGTTTCTCTGGTCCCATCAGTAACTCCTTCATTCTAAGTCCTCTAGGCAGTGCTTCTAGCTGCTTCTTTGGTCCCATCAGTAACTCCTTCATTCTAAGTCCTCTAGGCAGTGCTTCTAGCTGCTTCTCTGGTCCCATCAGTAACTCCTTCATTCTAAGTCCTCTAGGCAGTGCTTCTAGCTGCTTCTCTGGTCCCATCAGTAACTCCTTCATTCTAAGTCCTCTAGGCAGTGCTTCTAGCTGCTTCTCTGGTCCCATCAGTAACTCCTTCATTCTAAGTCCTCTAGGCAGTGCTGCAGCTGTGTCTCTGGTCACAGCAGTATTTCCTCATTCTAAGTCCTCTAGGCAGTGCTTCTAGCTGCTTCTCTGGTCCCATCAGTAACTCCTTCATTCTAAGTCCTCTAGGCAGTGCTTCTAGCTGCTTCTCTGGTCCCATCAGTAACTCCTTCATTCTAAGTCCTCTCGGCAGTGCTTCTAGCTGTTTCTCTGGTCCCATCAGTAACTCCTTCATTCTAAGTCCTCTAGGCAGTGCTTCTAGCTGCTTCTTTGGTCCCATCAGTAACTCCTTCATTCTAAGTCCTCTAGGCAGTGCTTCTAGCTGCTTCTCTGGTCCCATCAGTAACTCCTTCATTCTAAGTCCTCTAGGCAGTGCTTCTAGCTGCTTCTCTGGTCCCATCAGTAACTCCTTCATTCTAAGTCCTCTAGGCAGTGCTTCTAGCTGCTTCTCTGGTCCCATCAGTAACTCCTTCATTCTAAGTCCTCTAGGCAGTGCTGCAGCTGTGTCTCTGGTCACAGCAGTATTTCCTCATTCTAAGTCCTCTAAGCAGTGCTTCTAGCTGCTTCTCTGGTCCCATCAGTAACTCCTTCATTCTAAGTCCTCTAGGCAGTGCTTCTAGCTGCTTCTCTGGTCCCATCAGTAACTCCTTCATTCTAAGTCCTCTAGGCAGTGCTTCTAGCTGCTTCTCTGGTCCCATCAGTAACTCCTTCATTCTAAGTCCTCTAGGCAGTGCTGCAGCTGTGTCTCTGGTCACAGCAGTATTTCCTCATTCTAAGTCCTCTAGGCAGTGCTTCTAGCTGCTTCTCTGGTCCCATCAGTAACTCCTTCATTCTAAGTCCTCTCGGCAGTGCTTCTAGCTGCTTCTCTGGTCCCATCAGTAACTCCTTCATTCTAAGTCCTCTAGGCAGTGCTTCTAGCTGCTTCTTTGGTCCCATCAGTAACTCCTTCATTCTAAGTCCTCTAGGCAGTGCTTCTAGCTGCTTCTCTGGTCCCATCAGTAACTCCTTCAATCTAAGTCCTCTAGGCAGTGCTTCTAGCTGCTTCTCTGGTCCCATCAGTAACTCCTTCATTCTAAGGCCTCTAGGCAGTGCTTCTAGCTGCTTCTCTGGTCCCATCAGTAACTCCTTCATTCTAAGTCCTCTAGGCAGTGCTTCTAGCTGCTTCTCTGGTCCCATCAGTAACTCCTTCATTCTAAGTCCTCTAGGCAGTGCTGCAGCTGCGTCTCTGTTCATACATACACCACACTCCAAGCCAAAACACATCAGGTAGAAGACATTGTTTGTTTTTTTACTGTGGCCATTGTTCAACGCCATATTCTCATGGAAGGGAAGCAACAGCCAAATTTTATTGTCACTTGAGGCAGACTTGTGCTGGAGGCCGCCCCCTACTTTCTGAAGCGGAGGCGGCCGGTGTGCAAGTCGCCGTATATCCTGTAAAGGGAGCGCAGGAACTTTTGGTTTGCTGGAGGACTTTGGTACTATTGGGACACATTCCTTTATTTTGAAACTACTTTTATATACTATAGATTTTGTGTGCACAGCATTGTTACGTACTCCCCACAGGCTGAAAACCTACCAACTTCTGTCTCCCGCCGCATTTATAAAAGCTCTACTGAGGACTGGTAAGGCCTTCAGTTTTGTTTCTCGTTTTGTTCAGGGTCGGCCACTGCTCGATTGCGAGGGTTTCAGTGGGTCACCCGCATCTCCCTCGTAAACAAACCTGTTTACTTTATTTTATTTCTATTTTTATTTGTTCCACTATCAGCGCTGCCCAACAGAGGCCCGTTTATACAGGCCAACGGGGTAAGTTAGTGGTAGCCTTCTGTGCACAGACTCTGTAGACATCAGTCCCTTCTGCCTGTAATCTTCTTCTGTATCTTTAACTGCTCTGTGGGTACCAGCAAACTTTTCGCAGACATGATTACAGCACCAACGATCTTAAGTATACTCAAAAAAAAAAAACTTTATTCGGTTTAAAAGATAGAAAACCATATAAGATTACAAATCTCATAAAAAGACACGGGGCGTATCTAAATCCTAGACGTTCGAAACAACAATCCCATTGTATACATATTAAAATATTTAACTGCCATATATAAACATTATTAAAAGACACAATATTATTATTACAATGTGGGTGGACCATCCAATCAATAGATGAAGATACCAGCAGTACAGATGAATTAATTAACCGGTTAAAAAGACTGTATGGCCACAGCACTGTATTACACAGAAAGAAAAAACAGGCGGCATTTAAAAGTTAATTTTTGCATACATTTTCTATACTTCAATGAGCATTTCAAAAAACAAACCACAAAAGAGATGCATTCAGGTTTTAACATTTGTACATAATAAAGGGCGGGGCGCGCTTTGAAAAAATTTAGTTTTTTAAAAGTGATTTTAAAAAGAAACCTCCGGGGAGCATCATTTATTTATTTTTAATATTTATAGAGCGCTGCATATACCCTTGGGCGTCTTGGCGCTGATAAAAGCTACAGAAGAACATAAAGTGCAGCAAGTCCTGTGGAGACTCCCCGTCGCAGCCACAGGGTGCTAGCTCATGTCCTCTGTGGCGCCCCAGAGGAACAGCAAGTAAAAAATCCATTCTAAGCCTGGTTAATAAAAACCGCTCATAGTTCGACAGTGGCATTAAGAGATAATGCTCAGAGCCCGGAATAGTTTTTAGCATCACAAATTTCCGCACGCTGGTTTTTAAAAATTCTACCCCATCTCTGTATGTTTTTTTTAGCGTGAAAAAAGATTCTTTTACAAACACCACGTCTTTTGTAGTTATAATACCAGGTCTTAAAAACAAGTCTGGGCACCCCAGATCACAAAAACAACCCAAACACCAAAACAACCCTTTATGTATTTAAGCCATGGGATATCAAGCATATGGTCCAGGCTCATTACTTCCTTCAATATTTCATGATTAAGGCTTTGTTCAGCCAACAGTTGAGCCAAAAGATCAATGGACGTATAGCCAGAGTATCAGAAATAAATGCAGTCCCAGTCTCTTCATGTACTATTAAATTACCAGTACCTTTGGGAACCCCCAGCAGTTGTTTTAGGAAATTATTCTCAGCCTCCCGAATTCCCTCCGAGGCTACATATCCCCATAGTTTGCTTCCGTAGATGGCAGTTGCTACGCTTTTTGCTTGATACATTTTCAGTAATGCCGCAATTGGGCGCTTGCCCATCTTTGTGGCAAAATTGAGAATAGATGCATTTACTCTTGTCACTTCCCCCTTCCTTCTCCTAAGCAGGGCACTCCAGTAAAAACGATCATCCATTAGGACGCCCAAGTAAGAGAAGGTTGGGGTTAAGGGCACCTTCTCTGCATTCACCCTAAAGGAAAATTGCTTCTTAGGGCATGTTCCAACTTGCATTACAAATTATTTTGAGTTATTCAAGGCCAAATCGCGGTCTGCCATGAAGCTGCAAAAGGTATCCAACAAGGTCTGCAGGCCTCTTGGGGTACGGGCTAGGAGAACCGCGTCATCTGCATAGAGCAGAACGGGCAGATCCCTTCGCCCCACATACAGAAAATCAGCCCCTGTTTCTGTTAAAATCCTATCCAAGTCGTTAATATAAAGGTAAAAAATAAACGGGGCAAGGATGCATCCCTGTCTTACAGCCCTTTCAATACTGAAATCCTGGAGACCCCGAGGTCCTGAGCAAACCTAATATTTGCCCTCGTATCACTATGCAGATCCCTCAGGAAGTCCACCAGATTGTCCTCCACCCCCATGGCCCTCATGGATTGCCACATTCTCCCCAGATTCACACAGTCAAAAGCAGAGGAGAGATCTGTGAGAAGGTGGCCTGATATGCAGTGCTCACTATTCTAGTGAACACTATGTATCAGTCCAGCAACCCTTATTGATGATTGGTTGTAAGTCAACCTTATAGACCAGCTATCCTAGTAGCGTGGATACGAGCAGTCTAAGGCTAAAGACTCGAGAGGGCGTGTTAAGCCAGCTGTTATACCACATATACCCCTTGAACACCAAGTGAAAGGACACCACACAAGTGTTATGAAAATAAACAGTTATTTATTAAGAATCACAACAGCCCTGTACTCTTTATGAGGACAGGGTACTAAGCACAAACCAAAACTCTTACAAAAATACTTAAGTTAGCACAGTATATACAAATGCCCGAGGGGCACGGAAAACCATATACTTGAAAAGTGGAATGCGAAATTACTAGCAGGTAAGTACAGTACTAATAGGCTTTGGAATCGCTAGGACTTGACTATAGAATCGTTAGATTACTTCTAGGAGACCCAGGGGACTCGGGTGCAGTGTGTGCACTCTCACGCGAGATGCGGGACAAAGTCTATGGTAGCTAGAATTTGCAAAGTTAGTGTTCTCGGGCGAACCCGACCTGGTAGGGAGAAAACGAAAGTAGATTCTGACCCTTGGATAGTGAGGCTATGCTGGGGCACCGAAATGCCGAAGTTACCTAGCCCAGGGGCTGCAGCTGCATAGGACTCAAAAGACGTCGGGAATCCTCGTTGACGGACCAGGAGCCTGGAAGAAAGAAGTTGCTGGCAGGCGACCAGTGAAGAAAGTTCGGTGGATCCAAGCCTGGATCGATGGAAGATGACACCTGAAAGCAGAGGGGACCAAGTTCGAGACTACTAGCCAGTAGTCAGTGGGCACCAGGAGGGCACCGGATGGTAGCCACCTCGACAAGGCGTGTGGGTGACGCTGGGCTCGGAGATCTCACGGACCAGGAGGCGTTGTCGGCGACCAGGAAGGAGGATCGAGCTGTCCCACGAAGATAGAAGCTGTCGGCGTCGCTGGACCCAGGATTGGGCAACAAAGCCTTGGCAAATTCAAGCCCACGCGGTGGACCTAAAATGGCGTCTGGAGTGGACCAGGAGGGTCCGGGGTGCCTCTCTTCAAGAAGGAAGCAAGGGCCAGTCTGGAGCAACCAGACCAGCAGCAGTGATGTCGTCGGGCGTCGTTCAGAAGGCCACAAGCCAGCCGGCTAGTAGCCAAACAACGCGGTGCACAGCAAACAGCAGAAGGGCCCCACGCAGATCGTGGAGATGCAGGGAGGCTGATCTTGGGTGCTGGAGCTGCGCAGGGTCGGGGCTTCTCGGACCCCAAAGCACTCACCTGTGGAGGACACGGTGGGCTTGCAGTAAAGATGTCGTGCAGTCTTGGCGATCGTCGGTCTCTCGAGGTCTCGTCGCACTCACGGTTCTCAGCTTTGCTGTAGAGGTGAGTAGAGGTCAGAGGTGCCAGGGAAGCTGGGTCTCGTCGAGCTGGGTCGTCGGATTCGTGATGAAGGACTTGCAGCAGACCGCAGTGTTCTTTAGGATGGTGCCTGCGGATGCAGGGTGACTACTCCTTAGCCACAAGGGAGAATCTTGATGAAGAAATCGTGAAGTCCTTTCGCAGAAAGTCGTGTCTTGATTCCAAAGATGATCTAATTTGAACAGGGGGCCCGCTCCCATCTTTATACTAAAAAAGGGGCTGACCCGGTGACTAGGTCCTGCCTATGGGTGGGAATAGGAGGGGGGTGGTTACACCCCTCTGCCATGCCGGACTTCCCCAGGCCAGGGGCTGGTGTGCCCCTGGAACTGGTTCTGACCGGCCTATGCGTAGTGAGCACCGGGGTGCCACTCAGCAGTCACCTTCCTGAAAAGCCCTGCCTACCCAGTGTGAGAAGTTGGCCTGGTATATAATGCTCACTAATTCTAGTGATCACTTTGTACCATGCCATGCAACCCTTATGATGATGGTTGTAATTCAACCTTGTAGAACAGTTATCCTAGTGGTAACGTGGACAAAGCAGTCTTAGGCTAAACTCTGAAAGGCATGTGAAGCCAGCTGTTATACCATACACAACCCCCTTGAATACCAAATGAAAGGGACACCACACAGATATATATTGAAAATATATATTGATTTATTAACTATAAAATCCCCTGGACTCTTTATGAGCACAGAAGCACAAGCGTTAAATCACAAGACAGTTTAAAATACACAAAAGTTGCACAATATGGATGAGCCCTAGGGGCCACCTAAACCATATACTAAGAAAGTGGTATAAGAGATACCAGGAGGAAAGTGAAGAGGCCTAGGGCCTTGGGAATCGCTGGAGCTATTCGAGACTGGCAATAACTAAGTCGGGAAAGGCCCACGGGACTCGGGTGCAGTGTTCAAAGTGCACGCACTTTTCAATACAAAGTCTATGGTGCGTAAAAAGCACAAAGTTAGAAAGTTAGGAACCTTCCGAGTGACCTACGGAGTTAAAACTTTAGACACAGGCCCTTGAGATGTGTACCAGTGCAGGAGCACCGGCGGAGCTGAGTTACCTCACCCACAGGAAGCGGGTGCACAGGGTCGAAGTAGTGTCGGGTTTCGTCACGCTGGTCGATGGTGCTTGGAGCTGGAGATGCTGCAGGCGGCTCGATGAGAAGAGTTCCGGTGGATCCAAGGGTGGATCTGAAGATGAGAAGACCTGAAAGCAGAGGGGACAATGTTCAAAGTCACTAGCCAGTGACTACCGTGGAACCAGATTGGAACCAGGCGATGTCGGGTGCAAACAGGCGTTGTCAGGTAGCTTCTTTCTGCAGCCACGTGGATACCCGGGGTCGAGGACGTCCAGGAGTCGGTCACGAGCTGTCCCACGTAGGCTTCTCGCTGTTGGCGGTGTCGGCGACCTGATCGGAGCAAACAGGCCTTGGCAAATGCAAGCCATGCAGAAGGTGAAAGATGCTGTTCACTCAGACCAGCAAGGTCAGAGCGGGTGCTCCTTTTCACAGGAGCTTGGGTAGGTCTGGAGCAACCAGACCTGCTGTGTAAATCTTCGGGTTCGTCGCCAAGATGGCCGCTGACCACGTGGCTAGTGGCCGGGATGGCGCGTCGAGTGGCACAATGCAAAAGGGCCCCACGCAGATCGTGGAGATGCTGGGGGGCTGCTCTTCGGTGCAAGGGCTGCTCGGTGGTGGGGGTTCTCAATCCCCAAAGCACAACATCGAGGATGCCTCAGAAGCTGCGCAGTCAGCTTTTCGAGTGTCTTCCAAGAGGTCCGGTCCCACGTCACTCGGTGCCTCCACGGGTCCCTTCTTTGCAGGGACTGTGGATCGGGCTCTGAGAGGTCTGGGAGTCTGGTTCTTGTCGGCCTCTGGGCTCGGTCTCCGGCGGGAGGCGGCGGCAAAGCAGACGTCGAGTTGCTGGTTGGTGCCTGTGTTCACAGGGTGGCCACTCCTAGGCCACAAGGAGATTCTCTTCAGTCTTCTGTGCAGCAGAATGTCGAAGTCCAGTCTTCTTCTTGTTTAAAGTTGATTTCAGGATGATCTGCTGTGCAATGGCACTGCTCCCACTCTTATTCCAATCTGAGGGGTGGATCTCCTGCTAGGTCCCTCCCCTATGGGTGGGACCAGGAAGGGGGGTGGTTACACTCCCTCTCCTTTGTCCAGATCCTCGCCAGGACTGGGGCTGGAAAGCCCCAGAACCGGTTTGGGCTGGCTTATGCACAGGGACACCTTGTGTGCCCCAGGCATGTCTCAATCTATTCAGCCCTGTCCTACCCAATACACAAAACCCTGTCTGGGGTGGTGTTCGCACCTCCCCAGGCAGGAAACCCTTTGTCCAGGCCCTCCTCGCTGGAAGTAAGCGTGGGCGGAAAATCCGTTCCGCTCGCGGATTTTGCGGATTTTCGGGAAATCCGCAATCCGCGAGATTTGCGGATTTCCCGCAAAATCCGCAAATTCGCACGCAGCGGATTTTTTTGGCGGCGCGCGGCGTTGGTGATACAATTTTTGCGGCGCGCGGCGTTTATCATCGTTTGCCGAGTTGTTTTTTTCGATAGTTTGCGAGTGCTGCGCCATTTTGGATCTTGCTGTGTGATCCCGCGGGAATTGGCGAGCGCGATTACGTCATCGCGGCTTGCCAGCGATAGTTTGTCAACGCGAGTACGGCGAGATCACGTCTCGCGGTACTTCGCAATTTGCGAGATTTGAGATGCGGCGAGCGAAAATATAAATTTGCAATTCTGCACAAGAAATCCACCAGCAAGCAGCATAAACCTTCTAGAAATGATGATTTTTATGTGAATAACTCCTTAGTTTGACATTTGCCTGCACTTTTTTAGCGAGGAGTCCATTTTGGGGAGGGGGCAGGGGGGTGGGAGGAAGGAAGTGCCCCATAGTCTTCAACTTCCTGTTCCTGTTCAGCAGGCTCCTCCCAGTGCTTTGTCCATCTCCTGGTCACTTTTCATTCGGATGTGGACCTGGAAGGATTACCTTTTGTGGATGCTGCTGGATCTTTGGATTTGAGGCCTTTTTGACTTTCTTTGGATCACTGTTGGATTAGAAATTTTACAAGTAAGTTTGTTTGGGGCATTACAGTTGCTGCAACTAAAATTTTGGGATTTTCGATTTTTGGGCTGTTTTGGGGCCTTTTCCCAGGGGTACTCAGTGGTGGGTGGACTGATTCTTTCTGTGGGTTGTCTTGAATTTAAACATCATGGAGGCCATAGATGAATTGGGATTGTGCTGATTTTTCTGTGTTTTTCGATTTTTTTTTTTTGTAAAATTTTGTGTTTTTCGATTTTTGACCTGTTGTTGGGGCCTTGACCAGGGGTAGTGAGTGGTGCATGGGGCCTAGTCTTTCTGTGGGCTGTCTTGAATTTAAACATCATGGATGGAATGGGATTGTGCTGATTTTGCAGTGTTTTTCGATTTTTGGGGGTGTTCATGGGGAGGGACATGCCATGTGGCTGGTGGCCATTTTGAGTGCAGCTACAGGCACTGGCCATGTGCTGGCAGGCAAGTGGCCATTTTGAATGCAGGCTTTGTTGTTAGGCCTCCAACCATTTTGCCTACTTTTCAACCTTTATTTATGCCAGGGGTAGTGAGTCTTGCATGGGCCTAGTATTTCTGTGGGTTGTCTTGAATTTAAACATCATGGAGGCCATGGATGGAATGGGATTGTGCTGATTTTGCAGTGTTTTTCGATTTTTGGGGGTGTTCATGGGGAGGGACATGCCATGTGGCTGGTGGCCATTTTGAGTGCAGCTACAGGCACTTGCCATGTGCTGGCAGGCAAGTGGCCATTTTGAATGCAGGCTTTGTTGTTAGGCCTCCAACCATTTTGCCTACTTTTCAACCTTTATTTATGCCAGGGGTAGTGAGTCTTGCATGGGCCTAGTATTTCTGTGGGTTGTCTTGAATTTAAACATCATGGAGGCCATGGATGGAATGGGATTGTGCTGATTTTTCTGTGTTTTTCGATTTTTTTTTTTTGTAAAATTTTGTGTTTTTCGATTTTTGACCTGTTGTTGGGGCCTTGACCAGGGGTAGTGAGTGGTGCATGGGGCCTAGTCTTTCTGTGGGCTGTCTTGAATTTAAACATCATGGATGGAATGGGATTGTGCTGATTTTGCAGTGTTTTTCGATTTTTGGGGGTGTTCATGGGGAGGGACATGCCATGTGGCTGGTGGCCATTTTGAGTGCAGCTACAGGCACTTGCCATGTGCTGGCAGGCAAGTGGCCATTTTGAATGCAGGCTTTGTTGTTAGGCCTCCAACCATTTTGCCTACTTTTCAACCTTTATTTATGCCAGGGGTAGTGAGTCTTGCATGGGCCTAGTATTTCTGTGGGTTGTCTTGAATTTAAACATCATGGAGGCCATAGATGAATTGGGATTGTGCTGATTTTTCTGTGTTTTTCGATTTTTTTTTTTTGTAAAATTTTGTGTTTTTCGATTTTTGACCTGTTGTTGGGGCCTTGACCAGGGGTAGTGAGTGGTGCATGGGGCCTAGTCTTTCTGTGGGCTGTCTTGAATTTAAACATCATGGATGGAATGGGATTGTGCTGATTTTGCAGTGTTTTTCGATTTTTGGGGGTGTTCATGGGGAGGGACATGCCATGTGGCTGGTGGCCATTTTGAGTGCAGCTACAGGCACTTGCCATGTGCTGGCAGGCAAGTGGCCATTTTGAATGCAGGCTTTGTTGTTAGGCCTCCAACCATTTTGCCTACTTTTCAACCTTTATTTATGCCAGGGGTAGTGAGTCTTGCATGGGCCTAGTATTTCTGTGGGTTGTCTTGAATTTAAACATCATGGAGGCCATAGATGAATTGGGATTGTGCTGATTTTTCTGTGTTTTTCGATTTTTTTTTTTTGTAAAATTTTGTGTTTTTCGATTTTTGACCTGTTGTTGGGGCCTTGACCAGGGGTAGTGAGTGGTGCATGGGGCCTAGTCTTTCTGTGGGCTGTCTTGAATTTAAACATCATGGATGGAATGGGATTGTGCTGATTTTGCAGTGTTTTTCGATTTTTGGGGGTGTTCATGGGGAGGGACATGCCATGTGGCTGGTGGCCATTTTGAGTGCAGCTACAGGCACTGGCCATGTGCTGGCAGGCAAGTGGCCATTTTGAATGCAGGCTTTGTTGTTAGGCCTCCAACCATTTTGCCTACTTTTCAACCTTTATTTATGCCAGGGGTAGTGAGTCTTGCATGGGCCTAGTATTTCTGTGGGTTGTCTTGAATTTAAACATCATGGAGGCCATAGATGAATTGGGATTGTGCTGATTTTTCTGTGTTTTTCGATTTTTTTTTTTTGTAAAATTTTGTGTTTTTCGATTTTTGACCTGTTGTTGGGGCCTTGACCAGGGGTAGTGAGTGGTGCATGGGGCCTAGTCTTTCTGTGGGCTGTCTTGAATTTAAACATCATGGATGGAATGGGATTGTGCTGATTTTGCAGTGTTTTTCGATTTTTGGGGGTGTTCATGGGGAGGGACATGCCATGTGGCTGGTGGCCATTTTGAGTGCAGCTACAGGCACTGGCCATGTGCTTGGCAGGCAAGTGGCCATTTTGAATGCAGGCTTTGTTGTTAGGCCTCCAACCATTTTGCCTACTTTTCAACCTTTATTTATGCCCAGGGGTAGTGAGTCTTGCATGGGCCTAGTCTTTCTGTGGGTTGTCTTGAATTTAAACATTATGGAGGGCATGGATGGATTGGGATTGTGCTGATTTTGCAGTGTTTTTCGATTTTTTTGTGCTCTATAACTGAACTGATGTTCCTCTGTCTTCCATTTTTTTTAGGTGCACAAGACTCAAGAGAACCACCAGTGCCAGGAAGAAGTCCTGCAGCGGTGTGTGTGTGCAGCATAACGTCACGCGACGTCACGTCTGGCCTCAGACAACTCTACAATTCGTGCAACTGCGGCCTGCTGTCTGACCTGCTCTGAAGAAGATGGCCCCAAAGAAAGTTCTCCGTAGCTCCTCTAGCAAGAAAGTTGCTAGTAAGGAGCAGAAGAAGCAAGTTACCAAGGAGGCTGGTGTGCCACCCGCCACTTTTTTTGGGAGCAAAAAAAAAAGTACGCCTGCAGCAGCAGGATCTGCTGGGGACCAACCTGAGAGCAGCACCCCTGCTCCATTGGGTTCAGTGCCTCCACCACCACGCCAACTTAAGTCAAAGCCCTTGAGTGCTTCAGAGGCAGTCAGTGTACTTCTCCAATCACCATCGACCAGTGATGTTGGCTCATCGCAAGAAAGTAGCAGCAATGTCCCTGAATCAACACAGGTTGTTGTAACTCATCTGACAAGTGTTGAACAACCACAGCCGCAACAACAACACCATGTGCAAGTACACGCCCAAGTACATGTGGAAGGAGAGGCAGCAAAAGGAGATGCGCAAGCAAAGGTGCATGGACGTTCACAAGTGCCCACAATAGTTGTTCCTCCCGAAGTAGGGGCACATTTGGAAATCGACAATGAAGCTGAGGTATCATTGGAAGCCACTCCTCCTGATGATCATTCATTGTCTTCCACATCCCTAGCAAGGAAAAGATCAAGGGGGGTGTCTACATCTTCTTCAAGCCCACCTCGTTCTGGTGCAAGTGATCTGTCTTGGGAACCACGACAACTGCGGTCTGACAGTGAGGCAGAGGCACACCATGATCTGCCACCGGTACCTAAGCGTAAAAGGAAGGTCGTCCAAAAACTCAAACCTATGGAGTGTGATGAGGCTCAACAAGAAGTGACAGATACTGCTGGTGATGAAGCCTCTCACGATGACGACGAGGCAGTCATCACAAAGGTCACTGCAGCCCCACCGGGCATGCAGCAAAGAGACATTTTGACCCTATCCCGAGAAGCTGCTGAGCGTGATGATGATGTCGGCGAGGAGGCAATGGAAATGGAATCATTAGATTTGGAGTTAAGTAGTACACCAAAACCTACCGCTTCCATATTTCTTCCTCGCAAGAAGGTACCCACCTCGTCCTCGACCTCAATTCGTGGTGGTGAAAGTGCAAAACGTACTGAAGTTCGGCAATCCACATCCTCCACTTCATCTGTCATTAGCAGCAGGACCACCACCACCAGTATCGCCGCCTCCTCCGGCCCCCGAAGACATTTCAAGTCTCCAGTTTGGGACTTCTTTAGTGTTTGCCCAAAAAAGGAAAACGTAGCCATTTGTAGCCTTTGTAAGCTTCGATTTAGTCGTGGTAAGCTTGGTTCTAACTATGGTACCGGAGGCCAGAGAGGTCATCTTGAGAGAAGGCACCCTGTCGAATGGTTTCCGCACCTAGAGGCGGTCAAGAAAGCCGGAATTGCACGTAATGAAAACGTTGATTTGTCATCTGCTGATGACGAGGAGGTAGAAGACGATTCAAACACTTCACTTACACCCAGTTCCCATGTCAGCAGCACACCCCATGGGAGCCACACTAAGAGTGTGGGAGAGAGTGAGACATCAATGCGGAAAAGTTCATCAGCGAGCGTAACTGGGTCGAAGAGATCATCATCATCCCGTAAATCATTGGTCCAGGGCAACATTAAAAAGATGTTGTTTACAGAAGCGCAATATGAACGCAACCACCCAATGACCCGTCTGTATAACACTAAGCTGGCTAAAATGCTAGCTCTGGACCTTCTCCCTTTTTCTTTTGTAGAAGGGGTTGGTTTTCTAGAATTAGTGACAGTGCTCTGCCCTAAATGGAAGGTTCCTAGCCGGTTCTATTTTGCCCGAGTTGCGGTTCCAGCACTACATGAAGATGTTCTGAAGGTGATTGGGGCAGCTTTGCAGAAGAGTGCTGTTCACACTATACATCTGACAACAGACATGTGGACCAGTGGCGCAGGCGCTGATTACATGTGCATCACTGCACACTGGGTCTCTTTTTCAGGGGCTAAAGCAAAGCTAAACTCAGGTGTTGACACTAACATTGTTTTTAAAGGTGCTCGGAAACATGCAACACTAGCCATGTTTGGTTTGGAGAAACGTCACACAGCAGAAAACATTTTGGATGTCTTTAACACAAAGGTCCTTAACTGTCTGTCCCCACTAAAACGCAAGGTTGGTTATGTTTCCACAGACAATGGCTCCAATATAGTTAAGGCCATGAGGGACGGTTACTATTTCAGAGTGCCGTGTTTGGCGCACTGTATAAACCTGGTTGTCCAAAAATTCTTGGGTAATAAACGCAGTGCAGCGTACAGTGTATTGGAGAACTGCCGAAAAATTTGCAAGCATTTCAGGCATTCTTTTAAGGCCCGCAAGCAGCTGAGGAGCATGCTATATCAAAGTCAAATGCCAGTGAAAGCACTCATCCAGGAGGTGGTAACACGTTGGAACTCAACCTTCTACATGCTTGAGCGTCTGTATGAGCAGTATACGCAACTCGATCAATTTTTCTTGAAAGAGGGTATAGAGGAGCTGAGGATGGGTGGGCCGCAATGGAACATAGTTGAAAGCCTAACACGCATGCTTCGTCCTTTTGAGGTCTTCACACGTGCAGTCAGCAAGGAGGACTCTAATTTGGGAAAAGCTATCCCATTGTTGTACATGCTGGAGGACCAACTGAAGGAGGTGTGTTCTGTGTTTCGAAAAGATGACAAAAAGAAAGACTCTTTGCTTCTGGCTGAGACATTATTAGAGCTCCTACAAGGTGATGAACGTCTTCAAAAGATCCACTCAGAACAGCATTACATTTGTGCTACTATTCTGGATCCACGCTACAAAAAGGCGCTGGCAGGCAGAGCATTCTTTCCTTTTGCTGATGAAGATGTTACAAAGTACAAACGTTGGCTAGCCTTGTCAGCCAAGAAGTTTGAAACAGAACGGCTGGAAATTGAAGGAAATGGCAGTACATCAGCAGGCCATCCCCAGTCAAAACAATCCACTTCTGCACCTGTGGCTGTGGCACAAGTGACCTCTCAGCCGTTAAAGACACCGGCAACCGCATCATCTGCACGAAAGGCAGCAGAAACATTGGAGGCTGAAGAGGATTGGCTAGCTCTGCGTGGGTTTGGTTCTCAAAAGGCCAGAGGCACAGCAAGAGCTACGCAAAGTGGAGGAACCTTGGAGGAGGACCTTGAGTCGATGGTGAAGGACTATCTGAATGACTCCACAGAGGTCTATGTTAATTCTGACCCATTGGCGTATTGGCATGGGAAAAAAGAATTGTGGCCACAGCTCACCAACCTGGCTTTAAACTACTTGTCTTGCCCACTCGCAAGTGTGTCTTCTGAACGGGTTTTCAGTGCGGCTGGTGGGATTGTAACTCCCAAACGGAGCCGCCTCTCGCCCAAAAATGTGGAGAGGTTAACAATGATCAAGATGAATCAGCACCTCATACCACCAGATATAAGAGTACGAGAGAGCGTGCCGGATGAAGAGGAGGTGGCCAGCACCATAGATGAGGGAATTTCTACTCTGTCAGGTGGCACTGACCTCACCCGGGCTGAATTCGCAGAGTATGATGACGAAGCCTTATTCTTATTCCTGGACCGTGATTCCGACTTCGAGCCCTGAAAATGAGACAACGAATCAATAACTTTCTTTTTCATCCTTATTCACTTTTATTCCTGTGTGTCTGTCTTTCTTTGTTGTGCACAGTTAATATAATTCAAACTTTAATCAGATAATCACAAAGACAAGCCCATCAGCAGAACTGTCTTCACTTGTTTGCTAATTTATTTGAAGGTGCCGCAGTCTGCATTCCTCAGGTTCACAAGTTCAGAAGAACATGCTCCTCTATCCTCCTCCTCCAGACTCCTATTTCCATCAAAGCAGAGGGCTGGTTTACGCCCAATGAAGAAAGACTCAGCACTTGTGGGGGTGTTGTTCTACCTCTTTGCAGGTGAGTTGACGGGTCTGGGGCCATTGCTGGGAAGCACTAAAAGTGGTTTGTGCCAAATCCGAGGCGGAAATTTTTTTGTGTTTTTGATGACTTGCTTGCCTTTGAGGTGCTCTTAGGGGGGGTTCCGTCTGTTTGTGGGTGAGTTTCATGGTCTGAGAGCATTGCTGGGACACTCTAATCTTGATTGCATTTGCTTTTCAGGAAATCCGTCGTGCCAACCCCGACTTATGGCCCAGCTACGCAGCGCGTTTGGACCGAAGGCCCAGAAATATTGCAAGTATGAGAGTTTGCTTTTGGCCTGTTTGGGGGTGTTATACTTCTTGGCGGGTGGGTTGCCGGGTCTTGGGGCATTCCTGGGAAGGTCTAATACCGGGTAGAAGTGGTTGGGACTAAATCCAGGCCGATTTTTTTTTGGGCTATTTCTGACATTTTGCTCTATGTAGCGTTTTCGGGGGCCTGTTTGGGGGGCTTCCTGGTGTTTGCGGGTGAGTTTCGTGGTCTGGGAGCACTGCTGGGACACTCTAATCTTGATTGCATTTGCTTTTCAGGAAATCCGTCGTGCCAACCCCGACTTATGGCCCAGCTACGCAGCGCGTTTGGACCGAAGGCCCAGAAATATTGCAAGTATGAGAGTTTGCTTTTGGCCTGTTTGGGGGTGTTATACTTCTTGGCGGGTGGGTTGCCGGGTCTTGGGGCATTCCTGGGAAGGTCTAATACCGGGTAGAAGTGGTTGGGACAAAATCCAGGCCGATTTTTTTTTGGGCTATTTCTGACATTTTGCTCTATGTAGCGTTTTCGGGGGCCTGTTTGGGGGGCTTCCTGGTGTTTCTGGGTGAGTTTCGTGGTCTGGGAGCACTGCTGGGACACTCTAATCTTGATTGCATTTGCTTTTCAGGAAATCCGTCGTGCCAACCCCGACTTATGGCCCAGCTACGCAGCGCGTTTGGACCGAAGGCCCAGAAATATTGCAAGTATGAGAGTTTGCTTTTGGCCTGTTTGGGGGTGTTATACTTCTTGGCGGGTGGGTTGCCGGGTCTTGGGGCATTCCTGGGAAGGTCTAATACCGGGTAGAAGTGGTTGGGACTAAATCCAGGCCGATTTTTTTTTGGGCTATTTCTGACATTTTGCTCTATGTAGCGTTTTCGGGGGCCTGTTTGGGGGGCTTCCTGGTGTTTGCGGGTGAGTTTCGTGGTCTGGGAGCACTGCTGGGACACTCTAATCTTGATTGCATTTGCTTTTCAGGAAATCCGTCGTGCCAACCCCGACTTATGGCCCAGCTACGCAGCGCGTTTGGACCGAAGGCCCAGAAATATTGCAAGTATGAGATTTTGCTTTTGGCCTGTTTGGGGGTGTTATGCTTCTTGGCGGGTGGGTTGCCGGGTCTTGGGGCATTCCTGGGAAGGTCTAATACCGGGTAGAAGTGGTTGGGACTAAATCCAGGCCGATTTTTTTTTGGGCTATTTCTGACATTTTGCTCTATGTAGCGTTTTCGGGGGCCTGTTTGGGGGGCTTCCTGGTGTTTGCGGGTGAGTTTCGTGGTCTGGGAGCACTGCTGGGACACTCTAATCTTGATTGCATTTGCTTTTCAGGAAATCCGTCGTGCCAACCCCGACTTATGGCCTAGCTACGCAGCGCGTTTGGACCGAAGGCCCAGAAATATTGCAAGTATGAGATTTTGCTTTTGGCCTGTTTGGGGGTGTTATGCTTCTTGGCGGGTGGGTTGCCGGGTCTTGGGGCATTCCTGGGAAGGTCTAATACCGGGTAGAAGTGGTTGGGACAAAATCCAGGCCGATTTTTTTTGGGCTATTTCAGACATTTTGCTCTATGTAGCGTTTTCGGGGGCCTGTTTGGGGGGCTTCCTGGTGTTTGCGGGTGAGTTTCGTGGTCTGGGAGCACTGCTGGGACACTCTAATCTTGATTGCATTTGCTTTTCAGGAAATCCGTCGTGCCAACCCCGACTTATGGCCTAGCTACGCAGCGCGTTTGGACCGAAGGCCCAGAAATATTGCAAGTATGAGATTTTGCTTTTGGCCTGTTTGGGGGTGTTATGCTTCTTGGCGGGTGGGTTGCCGGGTCTTGGGGCATTCCTGGGAAGGTCTAATACCGGGTAGAAGTGGTTGGGACAAAATCCAGGCCGATTTTTTTTGGGGCTATTTCTGACATTTTGCTCTATGTAGCGTTTTCGGGGGCCTGTTTGGGGGGCTTCCTGGTGTTTGCGGGTGAGTTTCGTGGTGTGGGAGCACTGCTGGCTATATATACTTTACTTTGCAAGAGGTTTGAAGCAAATCCATGGTGGCTGAGGGGACTTAGGGCCTAGCTGCAGAGCGCGCGCGGAGTGATTTGGGAAATTTGTGAAAAAGTGACTAAGTCCCCATTTTTGTACTTTTGCTCTTTGGCTGTTTGGGGGTCTTCTACTCGTTTTCTCCTGGGTTGACGGCTCTGGGGCCATTGCTGGGAAGCTCTAATACCGGATAAAAGTGTTTTGGACCAAATCCCAGGCGGAATTTTTTTTGTGTTTTTGATGACTTGCTTGCCTTTGAGGTGCTCTTAGGGGGGGTTCCGTCTGTTTGCGGGTGAGTTTCGTGGTCTGGGAGCACTGCTGGGACACTCTAATCTTGATTGCATTTGCTTTTCAGGAAATCCGTCGTGCCAACCCCGACTTATGGCCTCGCTACGCAGCGCGTTTGGACCGAAGGCCCAGAAATATTGCAAGTATGAGATTTTGCTTTTGGCCTGTTTGGGGGTGTTACGCTTCTTGGCGGGTGGGTTGCCGGGTCTTGGGGCATTCCTGGGAAGGTCTAATACCGGGTAGAAGTGGTTGGGACAAAATCCGCGCGGAAAAGCCTTTAGTTTTGGCACTTTTTGTAACTTAGGGTTCGTTAGGGTTAGCCCTAGCAGCAGGATTGCATGTGTTTCGGGGTGTTCTAGATTTTTCAAACTGAGTTCTGGGGTCTTAGAGCACTCGTGAGAATGTGTAATTTTGGTTGCAAGTCATTTGAAGAAAATCCATGGTGGGAAAGGGGGGATTTGGCATAGTTAAAGAAAGCCTTTGCCACTATTCTTAACTTAGGGTTCGTTAGGGTTAGCAGTATTTCTATTGCATGTGTTTGAGTGGGGGGGATTTCGAGTCTTGGAGCGATGCTGGCTATGGCTACTTTTGCTTGGTTGCTTGCAAGTGGTTTGAATGCAATCCACGGTGGGTAATGGGTAATTAGGGTACTTCGGCCTACTTTTACTTTCAAAGTAAGTTTTGTCACCAGTTTTCTGCTAGGCCTCGTTTTTTGAGATTTGATTGGGGGTCTTCTACATTTTTGCGACTGGCTTTAGTAAGGGTCTGGGTGGGAGCACTGCTAGGAAGATCTAATTTTGTTCTAAAACACAGTTTACAGTACACCTAGCTTGAGGGGCAAGATCCGATACATTAATTTGCCCATACATCCTTCAAAAGGTGACTCAGAGTACGCACTTTCAAAAACATTGTACTGTCTACTAGGAAAAACAAATTGTGACTTTTTGCACTCCACAGCCTACATGCCTTATATTTATTTATCAGTGGTGTTGTAATATTATATCACTTCCTGTTTTTCGTTGAATAATTACAGGCCGGGTTTCAGTCTCTGCAATGGGGAAAAAAGGATGGAGTCAGGCTTCACAGTAGCGAGCCACAATTCAGCATCAGGCAGGCAGTGGACAGGGTGTCTTCTGGTGACCAACATCGATGGACGAAGCGTCGGCTGCAATGGAGGAGTGCCGCTAATAGGAGGATTTTTTTTCTGCGGGCAACTTACTTACCACTTCCAACAGGACCACTACAACCACATAGATACAGTATCCCTTGCCTTTTTCTCTGACTGTGACTGCATTTCTTGGCTCTCTCTCTGCTTCTACATTGATCCCTTAACACATCACTTAGTCCACTCCACTATCACATCTGCACCACACATAGTCATTTGTAAGTGCTCCTACGTAATTCGCAAGTCGCAGCACGCCCCAGGCCGTAGAGGACTGGGATGGCCCCAATGATGAAGCATGTCACCAAGGGGCAACCCTGGTGAGTGAGGGGACACCTAGAAAAAAAGCAATTTCTCCTTTTCTATCTACTATACCTTCTGTCAGGTTACGCAGCCCCTAAGCGCCTACCGTACTATGAAACTACATTTCCCATGAGTAGGCGGGAGACTTGCAGACTATTTAGTGAGACTATATGAGAGTACCCTTGTATGTTAGGACAGCACTTCACTGATGCCTGTCTTGTCTTCTGTTACAGGTATCCTTTCCCTGCTGACCCTACCTTTACCCATCCCACATTTTTTATTTTAGTTTGTTATTTTTCTCCCCCGCCTAATGCCTCGAACACCCTGTGTTTACACTTCTGGGTGTTGGTGACATTTGGAAGTGGAACCATATTTGCATCGACTGGATCACGGGGAGTAAACCTGACACCTTCCAGACCAACCCCATTGAGTGTTGTTGTGAATGGATTTATAGTGACCAGCAAGGCTCTCAGGTATCTGGCTACAGAGACCTTATGTTGAATATAGTTATCAATATTTCCACCCACGCCCTGTACTGTCGCATTCTTTCTTCCACAGTTGTCGAAAGTACTAATTACTTTTAACTGACATGCATGCAGTTACAGTAGTGTATGCACTTTCAAAGATTGATGGATAGGTTTGTACCCAAACATTTGTTTATGTTCACAATTGTTCGTCCATGCTGTGCTACTTTTTCTTGTCTCCCAAAACCTTTCCCAAAAACCCCCGTACCCATCCATTTTTCAAACCCTAACCCTCTTCCCCCGGGCTGTGTGGTTTTGATTGATGTGTGACTAAATTACAGCAATAAATCCACACACTTGCTGGGGAGGATAAGGTGATAGCAACAGGCTGGTGAAGAAATCCGATGATATATTCTTACTCTGCTTGACAAAGACCCATGGCTAATGTCAAAGAACTTCAACCGAATTAGTTATACTTTAACATTTGTTAGGCTACAACGTGGCACTGTTCTAGTGTACTTCTGTCACCTGCTATATTCTGTATTGTACCTTTGTATTGCTCAGGAGCACAAACCAGATTTCATTTTCTTTTTTTCATAGGCAAGCAACTGCCACTGTGTCACACCACTAGTACCACCGCTATGAGGAAATTTTATCCGCCCAGGATTGCCAACCTTATTTGCTGTTTCCCGTGGAGCCAGCCCTGGGCCTAGCCCTACTTGCAAACAGAAATTACAGGTAAGATAGGCGTTTGGTTGGAGGTAGTATAATGGAGTATTAGGAGAGACGAGAGATTTGATTGACGGTAGTACTACTAAAGTCCTAGGACTATTCAGGAAAACAAACTTACTGTTATGTTAAACCCCCACCCACCAGACTCAAAAGCAGTAAAAAACAGGTATGGTCAGATAAAGTTTCAAAAAGTATATTTTTATAGCCCTAACAAAAGAATCTCCCGCAAGACCCTCCCTAACCCCAACGATTGTCCTTCAAAAGTCCCCAAAAATCACAACTCCCAATTCCCACCCCCCAAAAGTCTCTAAAAAAGGGGCAAGGGACACTATGGCAGGGTGCTGTTGGAATTAGCAGCCAGGGCATCATGCTCCTTGCGGAGGGTGGCAAGTTCGAAGCGGAGGCCCTCCACCACGTTCTTATAATTATGGACCTCCTGCTCCAGGTAGGACAGTCTGAGGGATAAGCGGCGCCGGTGTGCCTTGCAATTCCTGTGAGGGGCAGCTGCTTTCTTTGCTGCTGGGCGGTGGCGTTTGGCTTTGGTAGCCCGGCTCCGTACCGCTGGAGCACTGCGCTGGCTGGCAGCCCGCACGGAGGAGGAGGCAGCTGTCCCAGTGGACGTTGTTGTTGTTCCAGACTGCGTCTCCTCCTCCTCCAGGGCCACCAGCCGCCGATATTCAGCAACAGTGGCATCCAGCCTCCGTTGCCGGGCCATTCGAGCCTGCTCCTTCCTCCTTGATGGTGTCTTGGATTTGGAAGGAGCAACTACATGAAAAAAGAAAGACATAGTCTGTAACCAATGCTCCTTAAGATTAACACAAAATGATTGAGCAGAAAGTTGTCACAGTACAAGTAGCAAATTGAAAGCACAGTGCATAACTATTGAGGACAGTATCTATGTAACCTCCGACTTCTTCATCCTTGCTCTAACATTAGTGGGAGTTTAAGGAACAAATTCTACGAGCACTATGGACTTCTATTACAGTCGACTATGACAGTACACCACTCTTATTCTTCTTCTTCTCTCTTGTTTAGGACAATTGGTACGTTATCTTATGCAAGCCGGCATAATGCCAGCGCAGTGAACTTGCACCCGAGAAAAACAGACGCACACCATGGTGAGTGAGACAGACTTGCGTTACTGTACCGGTCCAGTACATGCAGGTGGTGAAGCTCTTACTTTTCTATTACGGGTGGCACTGAGAATACTCTGTTAAAAGGGCTACTGCTTAATTAATTTAGCTTTCACCCTACAGTGCAAATGAGTATTAGAAAAGGAAAATGAAGAAGCTAAATTATCTGATTATCTATCACTTCACATGGGATGTATTTGATGACATATGGGATGACTTTAGGTGCTTTGCTTATTATTGAGTGAACAGTGATACCCCCACACATGAATGACGTACTACTACTAAACTAAAGTTATTAAGGGAGGTAGGGAGTGCCCACCGTAATAACTGGATATATGCTGTGCTTGCAGTTGCAATACAAACTACTGCTACTATTCATGGTAGTCTTTGGACAACGTTACAACTTCTTTTCCTTGCCTTTCCTACACTGGAACGGACGTGCGGGTGCGGTGTTACATGCTCTTCAAAGTAACACTTAGTTCATCCAGTGACCGTCTACTCTCTCTAGATTCACATATGCTATCTAAGAGTCAGATAGTACCATGAATGATCCAGGCATCCATCCATTCAAAGTATATTGCACACATACAGTTTCTGTCTCACCCACCCAGGCTGTTCTCCTTCCACCCATCCTTGCTTCATCATTCACCCAGCCATGCACCATACCATTTTCTTACCTTCCCAGCCACCTCGGGGACCAAGCAAACACATATCATTCTTCTTTGCCAGTCATCATTACATTTCTCGTGCTTCCACACTTACTTACACCCTTCTTTCGCTTTTCGTTCATCCCATCCATCAAGTTCACCTCAGATCTGATTGGGATTCTTCTCGCCAAAAACTTCACAGCTAAGTCGAAGTACATTTAGAGGAGGCTACTACCTGCTTTTTTTATAATACACCCGTGCAGAAAGCACACTCTGCAGTCTTCAATCTCAATGACTAAGGAATGTATAGCTTACCTCTGCCCGCCACCACCGTGTGAACCCTCACAGGCATGTCCTTTTCCGGCACTTGCACCGCCTCCTCCCCAGAGTTGTCCTCCTCGTCCAATGCCACCACCTCCGCGCTGGCCCCGTCTCCAGATGTTCCACCTACAAAGTACATTTAATAATGTTAGAATACACCACTCACTACTATATAATATTTGGTCTAGGAGGAAGAAAGAAATGTGAAAAAAAGTGTACAATTTAATAATTTTTGACTGTCTACTCTAGAGTAAAAAGGTCCCTTTTTCCAGGGAAGGCTGTTGTCTTGCTGCACTTTTTGGCACAACTGATGAATGTTTGCTTTTTACTTTTTAACACGCACCACTTTTTCTCCTAACAGACAGAACCTTGACTTCTAAGAACACGAGCAGGATCAAGTTCAAACCAGGTGAGAGCTCGGCTCGACCACAAGAAATGTGTCCAATTAATCGTCAGCACTAAGCACTTTTCCATTTTCAGTTACACGTTCACTTTTATGACAAACTTGAATTTAATAAATGTGTTTACTTTTAATAAAGCTTTTAAACTTAAATAGAGTCTGTGGTTTTTGGTCCTCCAGACTAGAGTGGATGAGCTAAAGGTTTTCGAATTTTTGCAAGCATGAGTCCGTGCCTCTGCCATCGGTGACTTTGGGAGCTAAATGACTCTGCCACACTATCTAGTCAGTAAGGAGATTGGGGCCGGGGTTCAACTACAAAGTCTGTTATCACTGAGGTATGTGGAAAGTCTAACAGTTACAGCACCTATTATAATTGATAAGCTAAGCGATGCATTATTTAGTGTCCATAGTTCTGTTTGTGCAGATTTGTCCCTGCAACAGTAGTAGAATGGATTGTCCTATCCAAACCAAAAGTAAAGTAGTATCTTATTATTTCTTGGTGGTGGTCATTCACCTTTTTATTGTTGGCAATGGTCAAAGCATAAACATTTAGAATACTTGAAAAGACAATATGGACAATCCCAGAGGACTACACTCAGTGCATAGAGCTATTGCTGACTAGAATGGGAGTCCAATGGAAATGCCAAATGTGCAATCTTAGTTAGCTACACAGACAGACTAATAAGAATAATCTAGTAATACCACACGGAGTCATAGGGATAAGAATTTAGATCCTGTCTACAAGAAGATCAAAGACGATTTAGAAAAAATCGAATGAGGAACGCTAGGAAAAAATAAGTACTCTATATTAAAATTAAAACTTACTGGGGCCAGCAAAGGAGCCCTCGACTGCCCGGTCCTGGCCTGCATCGACAACAGCACCCTCCTCCTCCTCCTCCTGTGTCCTCCTCTTGCCCCTGGGGGAAGCTGATGTACAACATGAAAGAAAGAAAAACAGAAAACATGGATGATATTTATTTCTCAACCAAATCAAACATTTAAAAAAGAACTAACAAAGTAACAAAATATTTTTGCGAAATAGCAAATAGGGAACGACTCCACGGGATATATTATTGACCAATCTCATGTGGTCGACTACGTCATTACTTTAGTATTGCTTGATTTGCGGACCGTCGAATTGGAAACTACCCTATGTAACTCACTAAACAAAGTACTAAAAAGGTTTGCCTAGGATTGGCAGGCAGCAGTCCGCAGCACGCAAAGTGACAGCCAAAGTCCATTGTGATTGAAGATCAGCGACAACACTAAAGTTTCCTACTACATTCACCAGTCATTAAAATACTCAAACTATTAATCCACCACCACTATTTCTTCTTATCGCCATGTGTACAAAGGAAGGACTGGACTTGAGTCTGTAGGGGCTGATTTATAAGGCCCTTGCGGCTCTTTTGCTCCATTGTTGCGTGACTTTTGTGACGCAGCGACAGCACATAAGAGGCGCAATGGTGCGGCGTATATTAACAACGTGACGCATCTGGGAGATGCATCACGTTGTAAAGCCCTGCGCCAATAGGGGTGTTCCGGCGCAAGGGAGGGCGTTCCTGCGCAGGAACGCATCCTAAAAGTGGCTGAGGGAAATCTACAAGATTTCAATCAGTCACTTTGAGGACAATGATGCGTGACTCAAACCCTGCGCCTGCTTGAAGCAGACGTACGGCTTGACGCAGCATTGGGGAGATAGGGCACCCCAGAGAATTGATGGAGCTGCACCATCGTTGCGACGCAACTCCAGCAATGCGCCACCTTTACGGCACAGATGCGTAACGCTTTGGTGACGTTTTGGGCCCATGGCGCGCCGCATTGTAATACGGCGCACCATGGGTGATGGTGGCGTGACGCACAATTACTGGCGCATCCCTGCAACTTTGCAGGGATGCGCCGGTAATTAAAAATCTGAACCTTAGTGTGTAGCATTGCGCAGTTCTTTCAACTACACTCATACATAATTTCACAGGCCAATGAAATGAACACAAAATCTAAAACAAATAAGCATAGTAGCAACACTACTGAGAAGGAGAGCAGTGTACCTGAAATGCACAGAAGATTTTGAAATAAAATGTACCTACAATGTAATGAGCAGCATTATTGCTCTTGTAAAAAAAACAAAAATTTGCAATATAATAACACAGCAGGAGAAAACATAGTAGTAAAGACATAGCTACTACTACTCACCAAGCCCGGGGATCTCAAGGCCAAGGAGGTCGAGCAGATCTCGCTCACGGGTCAGGACATCCGTCCAGCGGTGGGTGGCCTGGTTGTAGGTGCGCCAGACCCGAGAGTGGTGGTAAATGGCCTGGCACACCTTCTCCCACCGCTTCCGGCGCTCCCGGGCCCCGTACCCGGCACTGATCTTGCCGCCTCCCATGATGGTCCTGGGGAGGCGGCGCTGAACATAAAAAATGAGCTGGCCCACCTCCTCCGGGGTAAAGATCTCCCGTGGCATCACTAGCTCCCCCCTCAAACGCCCGCACGGGAGCCGGACACGGGGTGCGGGACCCTTCCCCTTCTCGGGATGCTTCCCGGCTCCCTTCACCATGGTCTGGGCGGAAAGGAATAAAGAAAATAGAATAGGGAAGAGAAGAAAAGAAAAGAGTTTACAAAAGTAGTTTAAAATTAACCAAAAGTAGCAGTAAACACAAAAATATAGGGCTAGAAAAATAGAGGGATAGATAATAAGTAAAATAGATTAAAAAAAACTTCAAACAAGCAAAGGATGGCAGAGATTGACAGAGGATACAAAGACCATGCCCAGAACCATAGCAATGAATGAGAAACAAGATGGCCGCGCCCGTTCACGACCGCGCGGGTAAGTTCGCGCGAGATTTTCCTTGCGAACACGCGCGAGACTGTACTGGCAAACCGCGGACTTTGCGAGATTACACTTCGCGCCCGGAAACGGAAATACGTCAGGCAAACAAGATGGCTGCGCCCTTGCACGACCGCGAGGGTAACTTCGCGTCTTGCGCTACGAGCGGCTCGCAAAAACGCACAAAACCTTGCCAACTAACACGCTGCAAAAAAAACAAATTGCATATTCGCACGAATTTGCGGCTTCCGAATCCGATCTTGCGCGTGTTCGCACCCCGCGAACCCCGCGAAATTGCAGAAAAACGAGTTTTTCAAAAGTGAAAGCACTCGGCAGGGGCAAGAGTTCAAACTCATCATTAGTAACAATTCCCGGTAGTGCTTCCTGACTGGGGCCCCTCCAGAATTCAGTTGCTAGTTGCAACAATTGTATGACCCTGCTCTGACCCTCACAGCAGGCTCATACAATAGCTACAAGTAGGCCACAAAGAAGGTCCTGGGGAAAAAAAATGCACTGCAACAGAAAGCAAAATTACAGATAAGGAAGCAGGTGCCAGACTGGAATTTTAAAACAGTGACACATTAATAAACTAACCCCAAATTAATTCATCTGAGTTGAAGCAGGGATGGTGTGCTTGCTTTTCCCCCCCATAATCTACAGTAATGATGAACCAGAGGGTGGCATTGATGTAACAGAGGGTTGCAGTGGTGAAACAGAGGGTGCTGGGAACCTGTGATGATGAACCAGACGTAGAAACAACATAATTCGCGACCGTTGCGCGACGAAATGTAAGTTCGCAATTGCGAACTGGTACGAAACCCTCGCGAACTGGCAGAAATCCTTGCGAACACAAAAAAAAAAAAAAATCCGCAAATTCGCAAGAATTCGCGGATTTTGCGGATTGCGAGTTCAAAAATCCGCAAATTCGCGAACGCGAGATCCGCAAAATTCGCTCATGCTTAGCTGGAAGGACTCCCAGCAGCAGGAGGTCAGACATGTGTCTGTGGTGGCAGCATCCATTTTGTGATGCTGAGGCTCTGTTTAACTTTAACCGGGCTTAAGGCTACACACATGTCGTGTCCCTCTAGAAGGGTGGAATGCTATCCCCATCGCCAGAACTGGCGAGGGGATAGTATTCCAATTCGTATGACACCTTACTCGACATGTTTTGATAAAGCCAAACCAAAGATAGCATATAACCGCGAGGATTATAATGCACTTAAGAGTATATGGTATGGCAATATCCCAGAACAGCTTAGGGATTGGTTCCCGACAGCTGCAGACAGGCTCAGCTCATGCTAGAGCACCATCTCACATGTAACCATGCACTCTGCCCCCAGGATTGCAGGGGCCTTCCATAGGAATGGCTTACAGGTTAACATGTGTCCAGTTTAAGGTTAGATATAGGGATACTATATCTAAGTAAGAGGTGATTACACCAACTTACCCCAGCTGAGTGATCAGCCAGTTGTGTCAAATCTGGAGGCCAGGCCAGGGGTGGCACAAGACGTGCTGCAGCCCCTGGTAGGCCTTGGATGCACCTATGCCCTGGGTACCTAGGGTACACTGTTACAGGGGCCTATAAGGTGAACCAGTTCCAATTATGTTATGCACCTAGGGTACATGGAGTCCATTTTAAGGAGAGAGCAATCAGCCTGGGGCCCTGAATAGCAGGATCCCAGGCCAACTAAGTCAAAAACCAGCTAAACACCAGGCAAAAAGTTTGGGGGTAACCATAGTCAGATATCCACCTTCCTACATAACCCCCCCCCCCACAAACGAAAGGAGATAAGGCTATCCTTGACCAGGTAAGCCTATATTGCCTAAGTGGCCATATAAGGAAGTACCAGCTCTGGCTTGGTAACCCCCTGTTTCATGGTCCACTAAGCAATCCCTCACCCTAAGGGTATCTGAGGGTCTTCACCATAGGGAATCTCTACCTGTGGTGTGTCTTTGCAAAGTCAAAGGCTGGTGTTGAGATGGAGTACTGAAGTGAGTCTCCTCTGTAGGGCTCAGCTTCCTCCAATCACTCTCCACCATGTGTGCCTTTCTTTCTTTGACTGAGTTGCACTGTGCTCTCAGGGTCAACCTCTGGCTACCTAAAGCTGGAGGCTGAGTCCCTCTGTTTGGCTTACTGAAGGGACAGTTCAGGTTTGGGCCCTTAGGGTCCCAGGTTTGGCTGTGCCCAACAATATCCATCTGGGGGAGGCCCCTAACTACTTTTAAGGGGGATCCCTCAGGAGTTTTTAAAGTTTGCACCTCACTAGGGCTACTAGTTTCGGTGCCCCTAATCTGTGGATGGGGCTGCTTATTTTGACAGGGGGCCCTTTGGGTCTCACTGTCCTTCTTGTCCTCTGCAGCCCTGGGCTGAGTAAGGCAAGGTAGAGAGGGGCAAGTTACCTGCTCCAGACTGGGTCCCACCTGAGAAGGGTCCACTGCCATCAGAGGCTCTGTCAGGCCAGGCCTACCAACCTCTGGGACAGTTCCTTCATCAGGGGTAAGATCAGTTCCCTGAGGAGGCTGATCCTTTCCTAAAGTCTGGTGGGAGGGAGATTTCTCTTCCTCCTCAATGCTCTCTGTTTGGGTGGAGTGATCCATCATTTCAGGCTTCACTACCCATGTATCAGTTTGAGTTTGGGCTGTGGCCATCACAGCCCCACCAACCTTTTCAGGAGGAGACTCAGTTTGGGTATGGGCTGTTACTAGTACAGCCCTGCTACTCTTTCCAGGAGGGAAGTTATCTAAAGATGGGGCTGAGGTTTGCTCAGCCCTCCCAACCTTTTCAGGAAGGACATCTTGAATTGGGGCTGTAGCCATTACAGCCCCACTAACCTTTCCATGGAGATTTACCATTCTAGAATGGGTTTGCTGTTCAACCTCAGCCCAGGCTGAGATTTCAAAATCATTACACAGCAGGCAATCTACAGGCAAGTTTGCTGACACTGCCACTCTCTTTGGGCCAGTGACACCTCCCCAGCTAAGATTGACTACTGCCATGGGATGATTGGTTTCTATGCCATCAATGTTTGTCACCTGATATCTGGCATCAGGTAAAAGTTGCCTTGAGGGGACTAGACATTCAGCCACCATGGTGATGCTAGTCCCTGTGTCTCTGAAGGCCTCAACTTTCAAGCCATTGATGAGGGGCTCCTGTCTATACTTGCTCAAAGTGTTTGGGCAAGCTGTGAAATTGGCAAACCCCATGCCAGTCTCATAGACAAGAGTATCTGAGTTAGGGGACCTGGATAGGCCAGAGTCCACCTGTCCTCCAAAAGTAAACCCACCCAAATTCTTGGGGGTGCTCCCACCACCTGGGGGACCACTGCTAACAGTGACAGGAGGTGTTGGAGCCTTACCTGGAGGTATATTCTCCTTATTGCCATTCATGGGACAACAGCTATCTGTTTTGTAATGCCCCACCTGTTTACAGGTATGACAATAAGGCTTTTTCTGGGATGTAGAAGTGTCTTGGGACCCACCCCCATTCTTGGAGTTTTGGGGCCCTGGGGAAGTCTTTTCCTTACTTTTATCCCCACCCTTCTCTTGAGGCTTGGTAGTCTCTTTCTTTTGGTCACCACCCTGGTTCTTAGGCCTGATCCTGGTTCTGACCCATTTGTCTGCCCTCCTACCCAATTCTTGTGGGGAGGTCAGATCAGAGTCAACCAGGTGCTGATGTAGAAGCTGATTTTGACAATTACTTAAGATTTGCTCTCTCATAATTAAATTATACAATCCTGTATAGTCAGTAACCTTACTTCCCAGCAACCAGCCCTCCAGAGCCTTAGTGGCACACTCAACAAATTCAGACCAGTCCTGAGTCTGTGTCTTCTGGGTATCTCTGAACATTAACCTGTACTGTTCAGTGGTTAAGCCTAACCCATCAATCAGAGCACTCTTCAGGACCATGTAGTTTCTAGAATCCTCATCACTAACTGTGAGGAGTCTGTCTCTGCCTCTACCTTCAAAGGAGAGCCACAAGATTGCTGCCCACTGCTCCTGAGGGATCTTCTGTACCGTGCAGGCTCTCTCAAGTGCAGTCATCCATTTGTGGATATCATCCCCAGCTTTGTAGGGGGGCACAATCTTACTCAGGTTTCTTGTATCAAAGGACCTGTCTTTATCCTTCTGGATAGTGCTGCCACCAGTGGATCCTAATCCACTCTCTCTAGGCTGTCTTGCTCTAGCAAGTTTCTCCTTGGCCAGGGCAACCTCTAACTCTTGCCTCTGGATCCTAAGCTCAGCCTCTCTCATCTTGGCCTCATGTTCCCTTCTCTGAGGGCTAGTCATCTCCCTTCTGGAGTGACCATGAGAACCTCTAGAAGCATGAGAGTTGTTAGAGTCACCTGAGTGAGTCCTCCTCCTCCTAGGCTTCTGGTTAAGTCCACCTGGGGGTCTGAATGGGTTGTTACCAGATTCATTCCCAAGTTGGCTTAAGTTAGCCTGGTTCAGTCTACTGACCAGCACCTGACTATCTCTGTCATCATCTGACTCACTGCTTTCCACCTCCTCCTCCTCTTCTTCTTCCTCTACATCTACCTGAGGAGCTCCAGTGATGGAGGCTTCCTCATCTACCAGGATGATAGGGGCAGGGGTGTCTACAGTGTCATCCTCTGAAGGATGGCCTCCTTCAGCATTCCCTGTGGGGTTTGCCTTAGAGGGCTTTAGAGTCTCAGACTGGTCTAAGAGCTCTCTTAGGTGGTCTGTAGTAGGGGAAGGCCCTGTCTTCAGACCCCTTAAGACACAAAGCTGTCTTAATTCCTTAAAGGAAAAAATAGCAAATTTGGATGGTGCCCTTGGAGGGTCACTCTCAACAGGAGTAAGTCCACTGGACCCCTCTGCTCCAGACATTGCTCTAGTGTGGGTGGATGTGTTGCAATCTACCTACACTGGTGTTTACCTACTAAACCTATCTAGTAGTTGTAGCTAGGGTGTGCTACTCCCTTTGCTCTACAACAACTAAGTTCAGTAGAACTTAAGTATACTAGTCTTGTTTTATATGTACCTAGCAGGTACCTGTATGATCTTTCAAATGATAATCTCAAAGATTGTAATGGTAAAACAACAGCAAGCTCAGATCCCAATCCGCTGCTCACCAATGTGAGAAGTTGGCCTGGTATATAATGCTCACTAATTCTAGTGATCACTTTGTACCATGCCAAGCAACCCTTATGATGATGGTTGTAATTCAACCTTGTAGACCAGTTATCCTAGTGGTAACGTGGACAAAGCAGTCTTAGGCTAAACTCTGAAAGGCATGTGAAGCCAGCTGTTATACCATACACAACCCCCTTGAATACCAAATGAAAGGGACACCACACAGATATATATTGAAAATATATATTGATTTATTAACTATAAAATCCCCTGGACTCTTTATGAGCACAGAAGCACAAGCGTTAAATCACAAAACAGTTTAAAATACACAAAAGTTGCACAATATGGATGAGCCCTAGGGGCCACCTAAACCATATACTAAGAAAGTGGTATAAGAGATACCAGGAGGAAAGTGAAGAGGCCTAGGGCCTTGGGAATCGCTGGAGCTATTCGAGACTGGCAATAACTAAGTCGGGAAAGGCCCACGGGACTCGGGTGCAGTGTTCAAAGTGCACACACTTTTCAATACAAAGTCTATGGTGCGTAAAAAGCACAAAGTTAGAAAGTTAGGAACCTTCCGAGTGACCTACGGAGTTAAAACTTTAGACACAGGCCCTTGAGATGTGTACCAGTGCAGGAGCACCGGCGGTGCTGAGTTACCTCACCCACAGGAAGCGGGTGCACAGGGTCGAAGTAGTGTCGGGTTTCGTCACGCTGGTCGATGGTGCTTGGAGCTGGAGATGCTGCAGGCGGCTCGATGAGAAGAGTTCCGGTGGATCCAAGGGTGGATCTGAAGATGAGAAGACCTGAAAGCAGAGGGGACAATGTTCAAAGTCACTAGCCAGTGACTACCGTGGAACCAGATTGGAACCAGGCGATGTCGGGTGCAAACAGGCGTTGTCTGGTAGCTTCTTTCTGCAGCCACGTGGATACCCGGGGTCGAGGACGTGCAGGAGTCGGTCACGAGCTGTCCCACGTAGGCTTCTCGCTGTTGGCGGTGTCGGCGACCTGATCGGAGCAAACAGGCCTTGGCAAATGCAAGTGACGCAGAAGTTGAAAGATGCTGTTCACTCAGACCCGCAAGGTCAGAGCGGGTGCTCCTTTTCACAGGAGCTTGGGTAGGTCTGGAGCAACCAGACCTGCTGTGTAAATCTTCGGGTTCATCGCCAAGATGGCCGCTGACCACGTGGCTAGTGGCCGGGATGGCGCGTCGAGTGGCACAATGCAAAAGGGCCCCACGCAGATCGTGGAGATGCTGGGGGGCTGCTCTTCGGTGCAAGGGCTGCTCGGTGGTGGGGGTTCTCAATCCCCAAAGCACAACGTCGAGGATGCCTCAGAAGCTGCGCAATCAGCTTTTCGAGTGTCTTCCAAGAGGTCCGGTCCCACGTCACTCGGTGCCTCCACGGGTCCCTTCTTTGCAGGGACTGTGGATCGGGCTCTGAGAGGTCTGGGAGTCTGGTTCTTGTCAGGCTCTGGGCTCAGTCTCCGGCGGGAGGCGGCGGCAAAGCAGACGTCGAGTTGCTGGTTGGTGCCTGTGTTCACAGGGTGGCCACTCCTAGGCCACAAGGGAGATTCTCTTCAGTCTTCTGTCCAGCAGAATGTCGAAGTCCAGTCTTCTTCTTGTTTAAAGTTGATTTCAGGATGATCTGCTATGCAATGGCACTGCTCCCACTCTTATTCCAATCTGAGGGGTGGATCTCCTGCTAGGTCCCTCCCCTATGGGTGGGACCAGGAAGGGGGGTGGTTACACCCCCTCTCCTTTGTCCAGATCCTCGCCAGGACTGGGGCTGGAAAGCCCCAGAACCGGTTTGGGCTGGCTTATGCACAGGGACACCTTGTGTGCCCCAGGCATGTCTCAATCTATTCAGCCCTGTCCTACCCAATACACAAAACCCTGTCTGGGGTGGTGCTCGCACCTCCCCAGGCAGGAAACCCTTTGTCCAGGCCCTCCTCGCTGGAAGGACTCCCAGCAGCAGGAGGTCAGACATGTGTCTGTGGTGGCAGCATCCATTTTGTGATGCTGAGGCTCTGTTTAACTTTAACCGGGCTTAAGGCTACACACATGTCGTGTCCCTCTAGAAGGGTGGAATGCTATCCCCATCGCCAGAACTGGCGAGGGGATAGTATTCCAATTCGTATGACACCTTACTCGACATGTTTTGATAAAGCCAAACCAAAGATAGCATATAACCGCGAGGATTATAATGCACTTAAGAGTATATGGTATGGCAATATCCCAGAACAGCTTAGGGATTGGTTCCCGACAGCTGCAGACAGGCTCAGCTCATGCTAGAGCACCATCTCACATGCAACCATGCACTCTGCCCCCAGGATTGCAGGGGCCTTCCATAGGAATGGCTTACAGGTTAACATGTGTCCAGTTTAAGGTTAGATATAGGGATACTATATCTAAGTAAGAGGTGATTACACCAACTTACCCCAGCTGAGTGATCAGCCAGTTGTGTCAAATCTGGAGGCCAGGGGTGGCACAAGACGTGCTGCAGCCCCTGGTAGGCCTTGGATGCACCTATGCCCTGGGTACCTAGGGTACACTGTTACAGGGGCCTATAAGGTGAACCAGTTCCAATTATGTTATGCACCTAGGGTACATGGAGTCCATTTTAAGGAGAGAGCAATCAGCCTGGGGCCCTGAATAGCAGGATCCCAGGCCAACTAAGTCAAAAACCAGCTAAACACCAGGCAAAAAGTTTGGGGGTAACCATAGTCAGATATCCACCTTCCTACACCCAGGATACACAAAACCATGTCTGGGACGGTGCTAGCACCGCCCCGGACAGGAAACCCTTTGTCCAGGCCTCCCTCGCTGGAAGGACTCCCAGCAGCAGGAGGTCAGACTCGTGTCTGTGGTGGCAGCATCCATTTTGTGGAGCTGAGGCTTCAGTTAACTTTAACCGGGGTTCACAGTTACTTACATGTCGTGTCCCTCTAGAAGGGTGGAATGCTAACCCCGTCGCCAGAATTGGCGAGGGGTTAGTATTCCAATTCGTATGACACCTTACTCGACATGTTTTGATAAAGCAATATTAAAGTTAGCATTTAACCGCGAGGATTATAATGCACTTAAGAGTATATGGTATGCGATATCATGGAACAGCTATTAGGACTTGGTTCCGCAAGCTGCAGACAGGCTCAGCTCATGCCAGAGCACCATCTCACACGATTCCAAGCACTCTGCCTTCAGGATTGTCAAGGCCTGCCATAGGAGTGACTGATAGGAATCTGTGTGTCCATTTTAGGGTTAGGTATAGGTATACTACACCTACAGCAAAGGGTGATTACACGACTTTGCCCCAGCTGTCATGCAGCCAGTTGTGTCAAATTTAGGAGGCCAGCCAGGGGTGGCATAATACATTCTGCAGCCCCTGGCAGCCCTGGGTACACCTATGCCCTGAGTTACAGGGTCTGATAAGGTGGCCCAGTACCAATTGGTAAATGCACCTAGGGTACATGTCGTAATTTAGAAAGAGAACAGCCAGGCTGTGGGTCTGATTGGCAGGCCCACAGCCAGAGAAAGTCGTAAACCAGTGAAACAAAAGCAAAAAATCTGGGTGATCATAGGATTGCAGACCCTACTCTCCTACATGACCCCCCCCCCCCAAACTTTGGGACAATAAGCTAACCTTGACCAGGTGAGTCTTCTTGTTCTAAGTGGAAATATCTGGAGAGCCCATCGGCATTGCCATGATCAGTACCAGGTCTATGTTCCACTGTAAAGTCCATCCCCTGTAGGGAAATGGACCACCTAAGCAGTTTGGGGTTTTCACCCTTCATCTGATTTAGCCACAAGAGGGGCTTATGGTCGGTCTGAATCTTGAAGTGAGTGCCAAACAAGTATGGCCTCAGCTACTTCAGGGCCCAAACCACAGCAAAGGCCTCCCTCTCAATAGCTGACCAATTCTTCTCTCTGGGGGTCAGCCGTCTGCTTATAAAAGCAATGGGCTGGTCTTGACCATTAAAATTCAGTTGAGAAAGAACAGCTCCCACACCCAACTCAGAAGCATCTGTTTGGACAATGAATGGTTTGGAGTAGTCTGGACTCTTAAGGATAGGTGCTGTGCACATGGCCTGCTTTAGGTCATCAAATGCTTTTTGACAGCCTGCTGTCCACTGAACCTTTTTTGGCATTTTCTTACTTGTCAGTTCATTTAATGGTGTCACAATTGAACCATAGTTCCTGACAAACTTTCTGTAGTATCCAGTCAGGCCCAAGAAAGCTCGAACCTGAGTCTGGGTGGTTGGAGGAGCCCAGTCCCTGATTGACTGTATTTTGCTCTCCAGTGGCTGAACCTGGCCTCCACCTACAAGGTGGCCCAGGTATACAACCTGTGTCTGCCCTATCTGGCACTTGGTGGCCTTGATAGTGAGGCCTGCTGCTTGCAGAGCCTCTAATACTTTCCTCAGGTGGACCAGGTGATCCTCCCAGGTGGAGCTAAAGACAGCAATATCATCTAGATATGCTGCACAGAAGTCATCCAGCCCAGTAAGGACTTGATTCACCAACCTTTGGAAGGTGGCAGGTGCATTTTTCAGACCAAAGGGCATTACCACAAATTGATAATGCCCACCAGGGGTTGAAAATGCTGTCTTGGGCTTGGCATCCTCAGCTAACCTGATTTGCCAATACCCAGCTGTTAAGTCAAATGTGCTTAAGTAGTTGGCAGAAGCCAATCTATCTATCAGCTCATCTGCCCTTGGTATTGGGTGGGCATCAGTCTTAGTGACTGCATTGAGACCCCTGTAGTCTACGCAAAACCTCATCTCTCTCTTACCACCCGGGGTGTGAGGCTTTGGCACTAGAACTACTGGACTAGCCCAAGGGCTATCTGAGGGTTCAATGATTCCCAACTCCAACATTTTCTGCACTTCAGTTTTTATGCAGTCTCTAACATGATCAGGCTGCCTGTAGATCTTACTCTTAACTGGCAGACTGTCACCAGTGTCAACCTCATGGGTACACCAATTGGTCTGACTGGGTGTCAGAGAAAACATATGTCTGAAAGACTGAAGAACCTGTTTACAGTCTTTCTGTTGATGCTCAGAGAGGCTGCCACAAAAGACAACACCATCTACTGACCCATCATCAGGATTCTGAGTGAGCAGGTCTGGGAGAGGGTCACTCTCTTCCTCCTGTCCCTCATCTATGGCCATGAGCAAGCTCATGTCCTTCCTGTCGACATATGCTTTGAGCCTGTTGACATGGAGTACCCTGTGGGGACTCCAGGGAGTTCCAAGGTCCACCAGGTAGGTGACCTCTCCCTTTTGCTCAAGGATTGTGTGGGGCCCAGACCATTTGTCTTTGAGTGCTGCTGGGGCCACTGGCTCCAACACCCACACCTTCTGTCCAGGCTGATAAACAGTCAGGACAGCCTTTTGGTCATGCCAAGCTTTTTGAAGTTCTTGACTGGCCTTAAGGTTTTCTGATGCCTTCTCCATATACTCAGCCATCCTGGAGCGGAGACCAAGTACATAGTCCACTATGCTGGTTGCAGGCTTTTTGAGAGGTCTCTCCCATCCTTCCTTCACCAAACACAGGGGGCCTCTCACAGGATGCCCATACAAAAGTTCAAAAGGGCTGTAGCCAACCCCCTTTTGTGGGACCTCTCTGTAAGCAAACAGAAGGCAGGGAATCAGGACATCCCATCTACGCCTGAGCTTTTCAGGTAGTCCATGAATCATCCCTTTTAGGGTCCTGTTGAACCTTTCAACAAGCCCATTGCATTGTGGATCATAGGGTGTAGTGAATTTGTAATTGACACCACATTCCTTCCACATAGCAGTTAAGTAGCTTGACATGAAGTTTGCACCTCTGTCAGAGACAACCTCCTTAGGGAAGCCCACTCTGGAGAACACTCCAACTAGGGCCCTTGCCACTACAGGTGCTGTAGTGGTCCTAAGTGGAATAGCTTCAGGATACCTGGTGGCATGATCCACTACCACCAGTATAAACTTGTGCCCTGATGCTGTCTGGGGTTCCATTGGACCAACAATGTCAATCCCCACTCTTTCAAAGGGCACCCCCACCACAGGCATTGGTATAAGGGGGGCCTTTGTTGTGCCACCTGACTTACCACTGGCTTGGCAAGTGACACAGGAGCGACAAAACTCCTTGGTATCCTCATTCATGTGAGGCCAGTGAAAGTGTGAGGCAAGCCTGTCCCAAGTCTTTGTCTGGCCTAAGTGACCTGCTAAGGGAATCTCATGGGCCAAGGTAAGTAGGAAACCTCTCTGAGACAAGGGTACAACCAGCCTCCTGGTCATGCCAGGCTTGGGGTCTCTTGACTCAGTGTACAGGAGTCCATCTTCCCAGTATACCTTGTGGGTACCTGTGGCGTTCCCAGCAGCCTCAGCAGCAGCCTGCTGTCTGAGGGGTTCAAGAGAAGGGCAGCTTAACTGGTCCTTCCCCAGGTCTTCCCTTGAGGGTCCCCCTGAACCCAAGAATTCAACTTGATCAAGTTCAAACTCTCTGGGCTCAGTTTCCCTCAATTCCTGTAGGTCAGCCTCCTCTGAGACTTGATCCTCAACCTGGGGCAAGGGGGAAGGCACAGCCTTAACCCTACTGCTCTTCTTCTTGGGTGGTGTCTGGTCCATTGTTCCAGGATCCAGCACCTGTTCAGTGGGGCATTTCCTGACCTGTGACCTGGTCACAGCAAACACATGTGATGGCAAGCCTAACATTTCCATGTGAGTCCTCTGCTCCACTTCTGACCATTGGGATGACTCCAAATCATTGCCCAACAAACAATCCACTGGGAGGTCTGAACTAACTACAACCTTCTTTTGGCCAGTTACCCCTCCCCAGGAGAAAGCTACAATTGCCATACTGTGATTGGTAGTGACATTGCTTGCATTGGTCACCAGGAATTCTGTACCTGGCATGATCTGTCCAGGGTCCACAAAGTTAGGTGTCACCATTGTGACACTGGCACAAGTGTCCCTATAGGCCTGAGCCATTTTTCCATTAATGAAAGGTGTCTGTCTGTATTTGCCCAAAGTATTGGGACTTATGTCAGGGGACATATCCATATCCCCTGTACTGACAAGGACAGCCTGAGTGAGTGTACCAACTAAGTTGTCACACCCCTCAGAACCCAGGGTTAACCCTACTAAACCCTTGGGAGGTGCACTACCACTGCTGGCTGTACTAGGGGGCACAGGTGCCTTAGGGGCTGCAGTGGCAGGAGTCTGCCCTCCTCCTTTCTTGGTGCACTCACTAAACCAGTGAGTTTTACTTTTGCAGTATTGGCACCACCTTTTAGATTGGCCTTCTTTCTTCTTTTGGGGAGCCTGACCCCCACCCTCTTTGGGTTGTTGGGGACCTGTCGAAGACTTCTGGTCATTTTGTTCCCCCTTAGAATCTTTACCCTTCTGGTCTGCTTTCTTCTGACCACCTTGATTCTGGCCCTGGTTCTGTTTAACTCTTGTTCTAACCCATCTGTCTGCCTTCTTTCCCAATTCTTGGGGAGAGGTCAGATCTGAGTCAACAAGATGCTGATGCAACAACTGGTTCTGACAATTGTTTAAAATTTGTTCTCTCATCATCAAATTATACAATCCTTTATAATCAGTAACCTTACTGCCCAGCAACCAGCCCTCAAAAGCCTTAGTGGCACAATCTACAAAGTCAGACCAATCTTGAGACTGAGTTTTCTGGGTATCCCTGAACAGCACCCTGTACTGCTCAGTGGTTAGGCCAAACCCTTCAACCAGTGTATTTTTCAAGATTTTGTAATTGTTAGCATCCTCTACCCTTGTGGTGAGGAGCTTGTCTCTACCTTTACCTTCAAAGGAGAGCCACAAGATAGCTGCCCACTGACTCTGGGGAAGGGAACACCTTGCACAGTGCAGGCCCTCTCCAAAGCAGTAATCCATTTGTGGATGTCATCCCCTTGTTTAAAGGGGGGCACTATCTTACCAAGGTGCTTTGTATCAAAACTCCTTTCCCTATTGCTAGGTACAATGCTGCCACCAGTGGGGACTACCCCACTTAACTGTTGCTCTCTAGCAAAGGCAAGCCTCTCTTTGTCCAGGGCAAGTTCTTCCCTTTCAATCCTCAGATTGGCTGCCCTTTCTTTAGCTTCATACACTCTCCTCTGAGGGGATGTCATCCCTCTTTGAGAAGAGTTGCGAGAGCCATTGGTTTGAAGGGATCTGCCAGAGCCTCTTGACAGAGATCTGGCTCGTCCATTCCCAATGTTAAGCTGACCTGATAGTGGCCCCAGGGGTCCCCCAGTACCACTGTCATGTTTTCTTAAGTTGGACCTGGTTAGTCTACTGACTTCTACCTGTCCCTTGTCTGCCTCATCCCCAGAGGGATCCTCATCCTCATCCTCCTCCACACATTCGTTCTCAGTTGAGAGGTGGATGTGGTCAGGGTCACCTCTGGTTCCCTCAAGGGGAGGCATGCCTCCTTCTGGATTAGAAGAGCTAAGAAGTCTCTCAGCTTTTCTGGCATCATAAGTCTCCAAGAGACCAATCAGAAAGGAGGTGGTGGGGTTAGCCCCTTGCTTAATCTTCCTAGAGGTACATACTTGTCGTAACTCATGGAAGCTAAGCACAGTATATCTTGAAGGGATGACCTGTGGAGGGTCAACTGACACAAGGGGAGACTCAGAGTTTCCTCCTTTGTCCGACATACTGTTTCTAGTGTGGTGTAAGTGATGCACCTACCTACACTATGTGTTCACCTACTGATCCCTTGCTAAGAGTTGCAGCCAAGGTGTGCTAAGCCTTGAGGAGCTGCAACAGCTGGTTCAGTAGAACTCAGAGTATTCTAAGCTTAGTTATATGTACTAACAGTACTTATGTGATCTTTCAACAAGATATTCTTAGGATACGTGTGGTAAAACAACAGCAAGCTCAAATCCCAACCGCTGCTCACCAATGTGAGAAGGTGGCCTGATATGCAGTGCTCACTATTCTAGTGAACACTATGTATCAGTCCAGCAACCCTTATTGATGATTGGTTGTAAGTCAACCTTATAGACCAGCTATCCTAGTAGCGTGGATACGAGCAGTCTAAGGCTAAAGACTCGAGAGGGCGTGTTAAGCCAGCTGTTATACCACATATACCCCTTGAACACCAAGTGAAAGGACACCACACAAGTGTTATGAAAATAAACAGTTATTTATTAAGAATCACAACAGCCCTGTACTCTTTATGAGGACAGGGTACTAAGCACAAACCAAAACTCTTACAAAAATACTTAAGTTAGCACAGTATATACAAATGCCCGAGGGGCACGGAAAACCATATACTTGAAAAGTGGAATGCGAAATTACTAGCAGGTAAGTACAGTACTAATAGGCTTTGGAATCGCTAGGACTTGACTATAGAATCGTTAGATTACTTCTAGGAGACCCAGGGGACTCGGGTGCAGTGTGTGCACTCTCACGCGAGATGCGGGACAAAGTCTATGGTAGCTAGAAATTGCAAAGTTAGTGTTCTCGGGCGAACCCGACCTGGTAGGGAGAAAACGAAAGTAGATTCTGACCCTTGGATAGTGAGGCTATGCTGGGGCACCGAAATGCTGAAGTTACCTAGCCCAGGGGCTGCAGCTGCATAGAACTCAAAAGACGTCGGGAATCCTCGTTGACGGACCAGGAGCCTGGAAGAAAGAAGTTGCTGGCAGGCGACCAGTGAAGAAAGTTCGGTGGATCCAAGCCTGGATCGATGGAAGATGACACCTGAAAGCAGAGGGGACCAAGTTCGAGACTACTAGCCAGTAGGCACCAGGAGGGCACCGGATGGTAGCTACCTCGACAAGGCGTGTGGGTGACGCTGGGCTCGGAGATCTCACGGACCAGGAGGCGTTGTCGGCGACCAGGAAGGAGGATCGGGCTGTCCCACGAAGATAGAAGCTGTCGGCGTCGCTGGACCCAGGATTGGGCAACAAAGCCTTGGCAAATTCAAGCCCACGCGGTGGACCTAAAATGGCGTCTGGAGTGGACCAGGAGGGTCCGGGGTGCCTCTCTTCAAGAAGGAAGCAAGGGCCAGTCTGGAGCAACCAGACCAGCAGCAGTGATGTCGTCGGGCGTCGTTCAGAAGGCCACAAGCCAGCCGGCTAGTAGCCAAACAACGCGGTGCACAGCAAACAGCAGAAGGGCCCCACGCAGATCGTGGAGATGCAGGGAGGCTGATCTTGGGTGCTGGAGCTGCGCAGGGTCGGGGCTTCTCGGACCCCAAAGCACTCACCCGTGGAGGACACGGTGGGCTTGCAGTAAAGATGTCATGCAGTCTTGGCGATCGTCGGTCCCTCGAGGTCTCGTCGCACTCACGGTTCTCAGCTTTGCTGTAGAGGTGAGTAGAGGTCAGAGGTGCCAGGGAAGCCGGGTCTCGTCGAGCTGGGTCGTCGGATTCGTGATGAAGGACTTGCAGCAGACCGCAGTGTTCTTTAGGATGGTGCCTGCGGATGCAGGGTGACTACTCCTTAGCCACAAGGGAGAATCTTGATGAAGAAATCGTGAAGTCCTTTCGCAGAAAGTCGTGTCTTGATTCCAAAGATGATCTAATTTGAACAGGGGGCCCGCTCCCATCTTTATACTAAAAAAGGGGGCTGACCCGGTGACTAGGTCCTGCCTATAGGTGGGACTAGGAGGGGGGTGGTTACACCCCTCTGCCATGCCGGACTTCCCCAGGCCAGGGGCTGGTGTGCCCCTGGAACTGGTTCTGACCGGCCTATGCGTAGTGAGCACCGGGGTGCCACTCAGCAGTCACCTTCCTGAAAAGCCCTGCCTACCCAGGATACACAAAACCATGTCTGGGACGGTGCTAGCACCGCCCCGGACAGGAAACCCTTTGTCCAGGCCTCCCTCGCTGGAAGGACTCCCAGCAGCAGGAGGTCAGACTCGTGTCTGTGGTGGCAGCATCCATTTTGTGGAGCTGAGGCTTCAGTTAACTTTAACCAGGGTTCACAGTTACTTACATGTCGTGTCCCTCTAGAAGGGTGGAATGCTAACCCCATCGCCAGAATTGGCGAGGGGTTAGTATTCCAATTCGTATGACACCTTACTCGACATGTTTTGATAAAGCAATACCAAAGTTAGCATTTAACCGCAAGGATTATAATGCACTTAAGAGTATATGGTATGCGATATCATGGAACAGCTATTAGGACTTGGTTCCGCAAGCTGCAGACAGGCTCAGCTCATGCCAGAGCACCATCTCACACGATTCCAAGCACTCTGCCTTCAGGATTGTCAAGGCCTGCCATAGGAGTGACTGATAGGAATCTGTGTGTCCATTTTAGGGTTAGGTATAGGTATACTACACCTACAGCAAAGGGTGATTACACAACTTTGCCCCAGCTGTCATGCAGCCAGTTGTGTCAAATTTAGGAGGCCAGCCAGGGGTGGCATAATACATGCTGCAGCCCCTGGCAGCCCTGGGTACATCTATGCCCTGAGTTACAGGGTCTGATAAGGTGGCCCAGTACCAATTGGTAAATGCACCTAGGGTAAGTGTCGTAATTTAGAAAGAGAACAGCCAGGCTGTGGGTCTGATTGGCAGGCCCACAGCCAGAGAAAGTCGTAAACCAGTGAAACAAAAGCAAAAAATCTGGGTGATCATAGGATTGCAGACCCTACTCTCCTACATGACCCCCCCCAAACTTTGGGACAATAAGCTAACCTTGACCAGGTGAGTCTTCTTGTTTTAAGTGGAAATATCTGGAGAGCCCATCGGCATTGCCATGATCTGACCAGGTCTATGTTCCACTGTAAAGTCCATCCCCTGTAGGGAAATGGACCACCTAAGCAGTTTGGGGTTTTCACCCTTCATCTGATTTAGCCACAAGAGGGGCTTATGGTCGGTCTGAATCTTGAAGTGAGTGCCAAACAAGTATGGCCTCAGCTTCTTCAGGGCCCAAACCACAGCAAAGGCCTCCCTCTCAATAGCTGACCAATTCTTCTCTCTGGGGGTCAGCCGTCTGCTTATAAAAGCAATGGGCTGGTCTTGACCATTAAAATTCAGTTGAGAAAGAACAGCTCCCACACCCAACTCAGAAGCATCTGTTTGGACAATGAATGGTTTGGAGTAGTCTGGACTCTTAAGGATAGGTGCTGTGCACATGGCCTGCTTTAGGTCATCGAATGCTTTTTGACAGCCTGCTGTCCACTGAACCTTTTTTGGCATTTTCTTACTTGTCAGTTCATTTAATGGTGTCACAATTGAACCATAGTTCCTGACAAACTTTCTGTAGTATCCAGTCAGGCCCAAGAAAGCTCGAACCTGAGTCTGGGTGGTTGGAGGAGCCCAGTCCCTGATTGACTGTATTTTGCTCTCCAGTGGCTGAACCTGGCCTCCACCTACAAGGTGGCCCAGGTATACAACCTGTGTCTGCCCTATCTGGCACTTGGTGGCCTTGATAGTGAGGCCTGCTGCTTGCAGAGCCTCTAACACTTTCCTCAGGTGGACCAGGTGATCCTCCCAGGTGGAGCTAAAGACAGCAATATCATCTAGATATTCTGCACAGAAGTCATCCAGCCCAGTAAGGACTTGATTCACCAACCTTTGGAAGGTGGCAGGTGCATTTTTCAGACCAAAGGGCATTACCACAAATTGATAATGCCCACCAGGGGTTGAAAATGCTGTCTTGGGCTTGGCATCCTCAGCTAACCTGATTTGCCAATACCCAGCTGTTAAGTCAAATGTGCTTAAGTAGTTGGCAGAAGCCAATCTATCTATCAGCTCATCTGCCCTTGGTATTGGGTGGGCATCAGTCTTAGTGACTGCATTGAGACCCCTGTAGTCTACGCAAAACCTCATCTCTCTCTTACCACCCGGGGTGTGAGGCTTTGGCACTAGAACTACTGGACTAGCCCAAGGGCTATCTGAGGGTTCAATGACTCCCAACTCCAACATTTTCTGCACTTCAGTTTTTATGCAGTCTCTAACATGATCAGGCTGCCTGTAGATCTTACTCTTAACTGGCAGACTGTCACCAGTGTCAACCTCATGGGTACACCAATTGGTCTGACTGGGTGTCAGAGAAAACATATGTCTGAAAGACTGAAGAACCTGTTTACAGTCTTTCTGTTGATGCTCAGAGAGGCTGCCACAAAAGACAACACCATCTACTGACCCATCATCAGGATTCTGAGTGAGCAGGTCTGGGAGAGGGTCACTCTCTTCCTCCTGTCCCTCATCTATGGCCATGAGCAAGCTCATGTCCTTCCTGTCGACATATGCTTTGAGCCTGTTGACATGGAGTACCCTGTGGGGACTCCTGGGAGTTCCAAGGTCCACCAGGTAGGTGACCTCTCCCTTTTGCTCAAGAATTGTGTGGGGCCCAGACCATTTGTCTTTGAGTTCTGCTGGGGCCACTGGCTCCAACACCCACACCTTCTGTCCAGGCTGATAAACAGTCAGGACAGCCTTTTGGTCATGCCAAGCTTTTTGAAGTTCTTGACTGGCCTTAAGGTTTTCTGATGCCTTCTCCATATACTCAGCCATCCTGGAGCGGAGACCAAGTACATAGTCCACTATGCTGGTTGCAGGCTTTTTGAGAGGTCTCTCCCATCCTTCCTTCACCAAACACAGGGGGCCTCTCACAGGATGCCCATACAAAAGTTCAAAAGGGCTGTAGCCAACCCCCTTTTGTGGGACCTCTCTGTAAGCAAACAGAAGGCAGGGAATCAGGACATCCCATCTACGCCTGAGCTTTTCAGGTAGTCCATGAATCATCCCTTTTAGGGTCCTGTTGAACCTTTCAACAAGCCCATTGCATTGTGGATCATAGGGTGTAGTGAATTTGTAATTGACACCACATTCCTTCCACATAGCAGTTAAGTAGCTTGACATGAAGTTTGCACCTCTGTCAGAGACAACCTCCTTAGGGAAGCCCACTCTGGAGAACACTCCAACTAGGGCCCTTGCCACTACAGGTGCTGTAGTGGTCCTAAGTGGAATAGCTTCAGGATACCTGGTGGCATGATCCACTACCACCAGTATAAACTTGTGCCCTGATGCTGTCTGGGGTTCCATTGGACCAACAATGTCAATCCCCACTCTTTCAAAGGGCACCCCCACCACAGGCATTGGTATAAGGGGGGCCTTTGTTGTGCCACCTGACTTACCACTGGCTTGGCAAGTGACACAGGAGCGACAAAACTCCTTGGTATCCTCATTCATGTGAGGCCAGTGAAAGTGTGAGACAAGCCTGTCCCAAGTCTTTGTCTGGCCTAAGTGACCTGCTAAGGGAATCTCATGGGCCAAGGTAAGTAGGGAACCTCTCTGAGACAAGGGTACAACCAGCCTCCTGGTCATGCCAGGCTTGGGGTCTCTTGACTCAGTGTACAGGAGTCCATCTTCCCAGTATACCTTGTGGGTACCTGTGGCGTTCCCAGCAGCCTCAGCAGCAGCCTGCTGTCTGAGGGGTTCAAGAGAAGGGCAGCTTAACTGGTCCTTCCCCAGGTCTTCCCTTGAGGGTCCCCCTGAACCCAAGAATTCAACTTGATCAAGTTCAAACTCTCTGGGCTCAGTTTCCCTCAATTCCTGTAGGTCAGCCTCCTCTGAGACTTGATCCTCAACCTGGGGCAAGGGGGAAGGCGCAGCCTTAACCCTACTGCTCTTCTTCTTGGGTGGTGTCTGGTCCATTGTTCCAGGATCCAGCACCTGTTCAGTGGGGCATTTCCTGACCTGTGACCTGGTCACAGCAAACCCATGTGCTGGCAAGCCTAACATTTCCATGTGAGTCCTCTGCTCCACTTCTGACCATTGGGATGATTCCAAATCATTGCCCAACAAACAATCCACTGGGAGGTCTGAACTAACTACAACCTTCTTTTGGCCAGTTACCCCTCCCCAGGAGAAAGCTACAATTGCCATACTGTGATTGGTAGTGACATTGCTTGCATTGGTCACCAGGAATTCTGTACCTGGCATGATCTGTCCAGGGTCCACAAAGTTAGGTGTCACCATTGTGACACTGGCACAAGTGTCCCTATAGGCCTGAGCCATTTTTCCATTAATGAAAGGTGTCTGTCTGTATTTGCCCAAAGTATTGGGACTTATGTCAGGGGATATATCCATATCCCCTGTACTGACAAGGACAGCCTGAGTGAGTGTACCAACTAAGTTGTCACACCCCTCAGAACCCAGGGTTAACCCTACTAAACCCTTGGGAGGTGCACTACCACTGCTGGCTGTACTAGGGGGCACAGGTGCCTTAGGGGCTGCAGTGGCAGGAGTCTGCCCTCCTCCTTTCTTGGTGCACTCACTAAACCAGTGAGTTTTACTTTTGCAGTATTGGCACCACCTTTTAGATTGGCCTTCTTTCTTCTTTTGGGGAGCCTGACCCCCACCCTCTTTGGGTTGTTGGGGACCTGTCGAAGACTTCTGGTCATTTTGTTCCCCCTTAGAATCTTTACCCTTCTGGTCTGCTTTCTTCTGACCACCTTGATTCTGGCCCTGGTTCTGTTTAACTCTTGTTCTAACCCATCTGTCTGCCTTCTTTCCCAATTCTTGGGGAGAGGTCAGATCTGAGTCAACAAGATGCTGATGCAACAACTGGTTCTGACAATTGTTTAAAATTTGTTCTCTCATCATCAAATTATACAATCCTTTATAATCAGTAACCTTACTGCCCAGCAACCAGCCCTCAAAAGCCTTAGTGGCACAATCTACAAAGTCAGACCAATCTTGAGACTGAGTTTTCTGGGTATCCCTGAACAGCACCCTGTACTGGCCAGTGGTTAGGCCAAACCCTTCAACCAGTGTATTTTTCAAGATCTTGTAATTGTTAGCATCCTCTACCCTTGTGGTGAGGAGCTTGTCTCTACCTTTACCTTCAAAGGAGAGCCACAAGATAGCTGCCCACTGACTCTGGGGAACACCTTGCACAGTGCAGGCCCTCTCCAAAGCAGTAATCCATTTGTGGATGTCATCCCCTTGTTTAAAGGGGGGCACTATCTTACCAAGGTGCTTTGTATCAAAACTCCTTTCCCTATTGCTAGGTACAATGCTGCCCCCAGTGGGGACTACCCCACTTAACTGTTGCTCTCTAGCAAAGGCAAGCCTCTCTTTGGCCAGGGCAAGTTCTTCCCTTTCAATCCTCAGATTGGCTGCCCTTTCTTTAGCTTCATACACTCTCCTCTGAGGGGATGTCATCCCTCTTTGAGAAGAGTTGTGAGAGCCATTGGTTTGAAGGGATCTGCCAGAGCCTCTTGATAGAGATCTGGCTCGTCCATTCCCAATGTTAAGCTGACCTGATAGTGGCCCCAGGGGTCCCCCAGTACCACTGTCATGTTTGCTTAAGTTGGACCTGGTTAGTCTAACGACTTCTACCTGTCCCTTGTCTGCCTCATCTCCAGAGGGATCCTCATTCTCATCCTCCTCCACATCTTCGTTCTCAGTTGAGAGGTGGATGAGGTCAGGGTCACCTCTGGTTCCCTCAAGGGAAGGCATGCCTCCTTCTGGATTAGAAGAGCTAAGAAGTCTCTCAGCTTTTCTGGCATCATAAGTCTCCAAGAGACCAATCAGAAAGGAGGTGGTGGGGTTAGCCCCTTGCTTAATCTTCCTAGAGGTACATACTTGTCGTAACTCATGGAAGCTAAGCACAGTATATCTTGAAGGGATGACCTGTGGAGGGTCAACTGACACAAGGGGAGACTCAGAGTTTCCTCCTTTGTCCGACATACTGTTTCTAGTGTGGTGTAAGTGATGCACCTACCTACACTATGTGTTCACCTACTGATCCCTTGCTAAGAGTTGCAGCCAAGGTGTGCTAAGCCTTGAGGAGCTGCAACAGCTGGTTCAGTAGAACTCAGAGTATTCTAAGCTTAGTTATATGTACTAACAGTACTTATGTGATCTTTCAACAAGATATTCTTAGGATACGTGTGGTAAAACAACAGCAAGCTCAAATCCCAACCGCTGCTCACCAATGTGAGAAGGTGGCCTGATATGCAGTGCTCACTATTCTAGTGAACACTATGTATCAGTCCAGCAACCCTTATTGATGATTGGTTGTAAGTCAACCTTATAGACCAGCTATCCTAGTAGCGTGGATACGAGCAGTCTAAGGCTAAAGACTCGAGAGGGCGTGTTAAGCCAGCTGTTATACCACATATACCCCTTGAACACCAAGTGAAAGGACACCACACAAGTGTTATGAAAATAAACAGTTATTTATTAAGAATCACAACAGCCCTGTACTCTTTATGAGGACAGGGTACTAAGCACAAACCAAAACTCTTACAAAAATACTTAAGTTAGCACAGTATATACAAATGCCCGAGGGGCACGGAAAACCATATACTTGAAAAGTGGAATGCGAAATTACTAGCAGGTAAGTACAGTACTAATAGGCTTTGGAATCGCTAGGACTTGACTATAGAATCGTTAGATTACTTCTAGGAGACCCAGGGGACTCGGGTGTAGTGTGTGCACTCTCACGCGAGATGCGGGACAAAGTCTATGGTAGCTAGAATTTGCAAAGTTAGTGTTCTCGGGCGAACCCGACCTGGTAGGGAGAAAACGAAAGTAGATTCTGACCCTTGGATAGTGAGGCTATGCTGGGGCACCGAAATGCCGAAGTTACCTAGCCCAGGGGCTGCAGCTGCATAGGACTCAAAAGACGTCGGGAATCCTCGTTGACGGACCAGGAGCCTGGAAGAAAGAAGTTGCTGGCAGGCGACCAGTGAAGAAAGTTCGGTGGATCCAAGCCTGGATCGATGGAAGATGACACCTGAAAGCAGAGGGGACCAAGTTCGAGACTACTAGCCAGTAGTCAGTGGGCACCAGGAGGGCACCGGATGGTAGCCACCTCGACAAGGCGTGTGGGTGACGCTGGGCTCGGAGATCTCACGGACCAGGAGGCGTTGTCGGCGACCAGGAAGGAGGATCGAGCTGTCCCACGAAGATAGAAGCTGTCGGCGTCGCTGGACCCAGGATTGGGCAACAAAGCCTTGGCAAATTCAAGCCCACGCGGTGGACCTAAAATGGCGTCTGGAGTGGACCAGGAAGGTCCGGGGTGCTTCTCTTGAAGAAGGAAGCAAGGGCCAGTCTGGAGCAACCAGACCAGCAGCAGTGATGTCGTCGGGCGTCGTTCAGAAGGCCACAAGCCAGCCGGCTAGTAGCCAAACAACGCGGTGCACAGCAAACAGCAGAAGGGCCCCACGCAGATCGTGGAGATGCAGGGAGGCTGATCTTGGGTGCTGGAGCTGCGCAGGGTCGGGGCTTCTTGGACCCCAAAGCACTCACCCGTGGAGGACACGGTGGGCTTGCAGTAAAGATGTCGTGCAGTCTTGGCGATCGTCGGTCCCTCGAGGTCTCGTCGCACTCACGGTTCTCAGCTTTGCTGTAGAGGTGAGTAGAGGTCAGAGGTGCCAGGGAAGCCGGGTCTCGTCGAGCTGGGTCGTCGGATTCGTGATGAAGGACTTGCAGCAGACCGCAGTGTTCTTTAGGATGGTGCCTGCGGATGCAGGGTGACTACTCCTTAGCCACAAGGGAGAATCTTGATGAAGAAATCGTGAAGTCCTTTCGCAGAAAGTCGTGTCTTGATTCCAAAGATGATCTAATTCGAACAGGGCGCCCGCTCCCATCTTTATACTAAAAAAGGGGGCTGACCCGGTGACTAGGTCCTGCCTATGGGTGGGACTAGGAGGGGGGTGGTTACACCCCTCTGCCATGCCGGACTTCCCCAGGCCAGGGGCTGGTGTGCCCCTGGAACTGGTTCTGACCGGCCTATGCGTAGTGAGCACCGGGGTGCCACTCAGCAGTCACCTTCCTGAAAAGCCCTGCCTACCCAGGATACACAAAACCATGTCTGGGACGGTGCTAGCACCGCCCCGGACAGGAAACCCTTTGTCCAGGCCTCCCTCGCTGGAAGGACTCCCAGCAGCAGGAGGTCAGACTCGTGTCTGTGGTGGCAGCATCCATTTTGTGGAGCTGAGGCTTCAGTTAACTTTAACCGGGGTTCACAGTTACTTACATGTCGTGTCCCTCTAGAAGGGTGGAATGCTAACCCCGTCGCCAGAATTGGCGAGGGGTTAGTATTCCAATTCGTACGACACCTTACTCGACATGTTTTGATAAAGCAATACCAAAGTTAGCATTTAACCGCGAGGATTATAATGCACTTAAGAGTATATGGTATGCGATATCATGGAACAGCTATTAGGACTTGGTTCCGCAAGCTGCAGACAGGCTCAGCTCATGCCAGAGCACCATCTCACACGATTCCAAGCACTCTGCCTTCAGGATTGTCAAGGCCTGCCATAGGAGTGACTGATAGGAATCTGTGTGTCCATTTTAGGGTTAGGTATAGGTATACTACACCTACAGCAAAGGGTGATTACACGACTTTGCCCCAGATGTCATGCAGCCAGTTGTGTCAAATTTAGGAGGCCAGCCAGGGGTGGCATAATACATGCTGCAGCCCCTGGCAGCCCTGTGTACACCTATGCCCTGAGTTACAGGGTCTGATAAGGTGGCCCAGTACCAATTGGTAAATGCACCTAGGGTACATGTCGTAATTTAGAAAGAGAACAGCCAGGCTGTGGGTCTGATTGGCAGGCCCACAGCCAGAGAAAGTCGTAAACCAGTGAAACAAAAGCAAAAAATCTGGGTGATCATAGGATTGCAGACCCTACTCTCCTACAAGATCCATGAAGGCCATGTAGATCGTCCCTTCTCGGGCACCCGTGTATTTCCCGAGGATCAGGTAAAGAGTATACTCATCTTAGGCCAGACGCACTAGCTAGCACACATTCGGAAGATGGTAGCTTACACCGGCAATGCGGCCAACTTCTGGGCTTGGAAACCAGGTTGGAGTCGGGCAAGAGGCTCAAACATCCTGTGGTTCTGGGCAATTCGTTCAATCTCCCCATGCCTAAACAAATGAATTAGTCCTTTTGTTATGCAACTCATGACCATATTGCACTATAAAAAAACTGCAAAAAAATAATAATATTTGGCCAGAGCCACCAACATTATATACATTCTAGTGCACACTCTTGCAAGGGCATCAATATGCTTGTGTGCAGCCCGCACCCTTTCTTACCCACATTTAAGGGCAGTAGCATCCTTATGGGTACCCTTGTCTACACCCCACTGCTCCCTGAGAGAACTCTGGAACCCCCTCATCACCAGGGACAGGACACACCAGGAAAGCATATGGTTTCAAAATGAAATACTCCTTTAGTGTTGTGTTCTTACTACTTTAATGAATTTCAGATATTACAGATTTCACGTGTGTGGAGTGCTGTAGACTCACAATGTGAACATTGATATTTGAACTTTCCGTCATTAAGCTATATGAAAGATTACATCACAAATCATCATTCTAAGATAGTGGTGCAATGGCGGAGGGTAGATCTTTTAGGATGAGAGTTTGGTTCTCCTCTGTCTCCTTTCAGATTCTGAATTGAGGAGCAGCTCCCAGACCCCTGCCCAGCAAACTGTGCCGGATGTCGCAGGCACCTTATATTAGCTTCTCTTGGATGCTACATCTGTGCACTGATTGGTGGCTGGTTCTGGTGTTTCTACTGGATTGGGTTTAGTGTTCTTATTGGTTGATAATTTCAAGGTTATGATTGGTTCCTGGGTCAGTGATTCTATTGGATGTAGGGGTTAAGGTTAGTGATCTGATTGGTGTATAGGTTTAGGGTTTCTGATTGGTTACTGGGGTTGGGGTTTCCATTGGACGTAGGGCTTAGGGTTTTGTGACTGTCTGCTGGAACTAGGGCTGGGGCTAGGGTTTTTATTGGATGTAGGGCTTAGGGTTTCATGTCTGATTGGCTGTTGGGAGTAGGGTTGGGGCTAGGGTTTTTATTGGATGTAGGGCTTAGGGTTTCATGTCTGATTGGCTGTTGGGAGTAGGGTTGGGGCTAGGGTTTCTATTGAACCTAGGGTTGAAGGTTTGGTTTCTGGTTTGCTCCTAGGACTAGGGCTGTGATTTTCTGTAAGAGGCTTGTGTCCTCTTTTTTCTAGGGTTTAGGGCTAGTGTTGTAATTGGTTAGGGTTAGAGCTAGGGTTCCCATTGGCCAAGGTTTGAGCCTGTTCAAGGCTGGCCAGGACTACGGCTAGAAATGCTGCCCAAAAACACATACACCAGTACCCACCCTACCCCATCCACAACCAGATTTTCAGACTCAAAGCAGATGTACTCTACTCATTTACTACAAACTAACTGTTAGAAATGGGATCTCTGGTTGGCCAAGGCGTGCGCCAAAGCCAGGCAGAGAGTGAGACCACCACTCTAATCAGGGCAAGGGAGTTACATGACAAAGAAAACCCCTGCTGACCCCCTTGGTAACTTGGCATGAGCAGTCAGGCTTATCCGGGAGGTAATGTGTAAAGCATATGCACACGCACACAACAGCATCAACATCCCAGGCACACTACAAAAGGAACTCCACACAAGGTTATATCAAAAATAGCCTTTGTATTCTCAAAACACATTAAAATAGTAAACACATACGATACACTGTGCCAACTGGCACGGGCAATATTTACAAGGGATTATGTACACCTGACAGGGCCACATGGACCACTGTCAGGATCATCACAAAGCGAACTTGGTAAAAGTAAAATAGATCATAAAACGTACAACCAGTAAAAACTGGTAATCACTGTACATTGCATCAATCTGTGACAGAAACTACATTATGCACAGTATCACACCAGTCTAAATACATTAGATCCTAACCATCTAAGTATAACTCACATTAGGGGCGTAATTTACACAGTGAAGTATAATCTCACAAACACAAACCCAAAATAGGCAAACCAACCTCAATCATAAACCATATTTTAGAGGTATCAAACACAGGGTGCGTAAAACATACTACACACTATACATTTCCTAGCACCAAAGGCATTAGCACATAAATCACATTGGGCCCTGGTGCCCTATGAATGTAACCATCACCCTGGCCAACTGGCCATCTCAGAAAGGAGGCTCAAACGCCCGATATCTCAAAGTCATGGCTGCTGCCTAGGCAGCGAAAGTCAAGGGTGCGCCACTGCGCAAAACCTAAACGTTGCAGCTGCCCACTACTTGCTGGGCAGCTGAGAACAATAACTGTGAGGCCTAAACGATGCAGCTGGCACTAAGGGCTGCACAGCTGTGGAAGGCCTGGCACCTCTGGGCCACTTCTGTCCCTCTCAGGGACTCTCACACGAATTGCGCCTAAACAGTGCAGCTGCCCACTACTTGCTGGGCAGCTGTAAATGATAGGGTGCGGCAGGGGCCCTCACTGGCCCTTTAGAACAAACTGCGCCAAAGGTCGGATCCACCTGGGCTCTAGAAATCATGATGCACAACGTTGAAGCCATCTAGACTCTGGAAACAACTATGGCCCAGGGAGCACACTGGCTCCTGAACTAGTTATGCGCTAGATAAAGGGGAGAAGAAATGGCCCCCAAACATGGGAGCCATGGGGCTCAGGAAAACAATTATGTCCCAAGGGCACCGTGGTTATAAAAATAAACTGGCCCCCATGGAGCGCACTGCCTCTGGAAAGAATCAGGCCCATCACGAGGGCCATGCGTCTCTTAATACAAAAGATGCCCCACCGTCGGAGCGGCCCGCAACTAATTGCCCGCTCACTGACTTGGCACTGCATGCTGTCGTGTGGCCTCCCCCTTCTTGCTGTCTCGACTTAACGGCTCATGGCGGGGGAGGAAGGCTCCTCGTTGTGGATGCGGCAGGGGCAGGCACAGGCAATGTGCCTCGCGCCCCCTCTGCAAGAAACAGACTGTGGTGCTTTGCGGGGCTCTCTCTCCTCATGGGAACCCTGCCTTCTCGATGAGTCAGGCTTCACCCGGTCCCCCGTCTCGGGATCGGGGCTTGTCGGGTGGACCTCGGGCGGTGAGCGGGACTTCCTCCTCGCACGGAAGTCCCACCCCTCTCCAGGCGTCTGGCCGCCTGACTTCCGGTTTTGCTGTGAGCTGCGGGGGTGATTTTCCTTCGTGGGACTAAATGAGGGGTAGGCTCCCTCAGAATCAAGAACACATCGCGGGGTGGGCACCCGCTCTACTTTTAAATAAACACCCGGACAAAGTCACGGTGTGGGCATCCGCGCACTATTAAATCAACCAAGCTGCCATAATGCAGGGTAGGCACCTGCTCTTGAATTACAAGCAATCAGTGGGGTGGGCACCCGCAATGAAAGCAGCACAGGCGTGGAGTCCCCATGTCGGGAATCCCTCGCAGACTATCGCACCCCAGTGCTGCCAAGCTTCAGGGCTCCTTTTGGAGCCAAATCTCAGCACTCCTAGGGCGCAAAAAGACAGAATCAAATTCTGGGGCCAGAAAAATGAAGCAGAAGGTCCCAGAAGTCCTGGGCATCAGGAGGGGCAATGTAGGGCCCAGGGGGCAGCAAACAGGGCACTCAAGCCAGGAGGCAGTCCCCATGGCGGTCCCTCCTGGGCCCCACCAGCAGAAAGCCCCCTCTGTCAGGATCCAAAAGGAGAAGCCCCCCCCAAGAAGTCCTCCAGGCATTCAGGGGCAGGTCAGGGCCCAGGGGCCAGCAAACAGGGCCCTCCAGCAGGGAGGCAGCCCCCCACGGCGGTCCCTCCTGGGCCCCACCAGCAGCACGCCCCTGGTAGATAGTGAAGTAGTGTGGCTCGCTGGTTAGAGGCGGCAGACCCGAGAGCAGAGGACGGCCCGGGACCAGGGTTCGATTCCCGGCGCGGCAGGTTTCTGGACCAGGGTCAGCGGACTCGATAATTCTCTCGCCTCGGTGCCCACTCTGATCAGCGATCACACTCGGCAACTCTGGGCATTAGCTTGCCTCATCTTCATTAACGGCCCCACCAGACCGCCGGGGATGCCTGGTCTCACCCTGGAGATACCCATTAAGGGACCATCTCTCAGGGAAACCAGGAAGGGTTTCGCAGCGGTCGAAGCGCCTTGGGACCCTACGGGTAAGTAGTGCGCTATATAAATGCCTATACATACATACATATACTATACATACATTCAAGTAGCAAACAAGAACATTTTACATGGGGTCACAGCCCCTTCTTATACCACAAAGTCCTTTGTTCCCAAAGGTGCTGGCAAGGGGAAAGCCAGATGCGACTGGTTCTGGAGCACTTTGTTTTGCTCAGCTCCCCTCTCTATTCACAGGACAGGCCAGGGACATCAGATGCACCAGAGGGGGTGGAGCCAGCATTGTGGAGGGAAGGCCCAGCCCTATTCAGGTCCCAGGTGCACTCCTCCCTCCCATCTACATGCAGATCTCTCTATTCACCACCAGGCATACCCATCCTGACTCCTGGAGCCAAGCACACCAGCCAGCTCATGTGAATCACAAGCCAGACAGTCAAATTACATTCACTGCACACAGAAATGCCAACTTCTAAAAGTGGACACAATAAATCTGCACACACCATCGCGCAGCATTTAATCTCACGAGTTCGCACATACCAAACTCGCCCCTGCACTCCTCTCACATAAGGAACTACCATGGACACACATATCCCCCATGCATTCCTATGGGAGGGCAGGCCAATCTCACCACAGGCACTCAGAGAGCGCACACACTTTACACTGGGCCAGAGTGCCAAAGTGCGCAGAGACCAGAAATCACTATCATTATGTCATATTAAAAGGCATAAAGTTCAGGGGTGAACCTGCCAAAAGGGCCAAGTCAAACACTAACCCTAAACAAAGCCTCAGAAACCAAACCTATACACTCTTCTATCCCAGCCACCGCACATTTGCACCATCACTTACAAACAATACACAACTCTGTCCTATACCACTAACCAATCCACTAATCACTAACACAACCCAAATCCACACCATACTTAACTATGGGCTAGATGTATGACTATTTTTTGCAGTTGTCAACGGGAAATCAGCCCGTTTGCGACCGCAAAATCGGTCTGCCCTATTTACAGACCCTATTTTGTGAGTCGGTAATCTATAGGGTTTGCTAATCACTATTAGGAAGGGGCGTGCCAAGGGCGTTTTTTCCTAATAGCGACTCATTATTTTGTTGCCGCAATAGCGGCTGCAAAACCCTCGCAAATAACCACCCATTTGAAATGGGTGGAAAGCCACTCGCAAAACGAGAATGGGTCCCAAGGGGACCCTTTCCCCTTTGTGACTGGAACCGACCACGGACCACTTACTACTCTTAAAAAAAAAACAGTAACGTTTAATTTTTCTTTTTTAAATGTATCCCGTTTTCCCTTAAGGAAAACGGGCTGCATTTAAAAAAAAAAAAAAAAACGACTTCATTCAAAAAGAAGTCACAGACATGCAGGCCACCGTCCCTGGGAGTGCTAGCCATTCCCAATGGGGTCGCAAATTGCACTTGCCTCATTAATATTAATGAGGCAGGCAATTTGTGACCACATTAGGTATCGCAAAAACTGTCTGAGACACTGTAGTAAATCGCAATTTGGGAGTCGCAAATTGCGAGTCTCAAAAGAATGCAATTTGAGACTCGCAAATTAGATGGGTCGTACATCTAGCCCTATATCCCATCCAGACACACACTCACTGCTCTAATTACTCCTAACAGACCCCTTTTGTCACTAACAAACCTATAGTCAGCCTTCCATCCTTCCCGTCACCAACATCCTCCTCTTCGTTTTCCCACAATACCACAACCACACAACACTTGAATTCTACTGCACCACACATATTACCTCTAGCAGCAATCAAATATAACACAAACATTCTTAACTCTAGTTCACCCCCTCTTACACACAACATATACTCAACTCACAAACACATCACCACCCGCTTTGCCTTCCAACTTCCACTCACAAACAATACTCTATATGCAGATCCTTCTCAGAAAACAAATACATCAGCACCTCCTTTCACTACTCCTCAAAAACAAAATATAACACATGCCCCAGCAGAACAAAATCTCTCATACACACCTCATAATTCTTTCCATCACAAACTACAAACATACACCCACCTTCCAGACTACTCAAATGATACACACCATGGTCAAACTCCAATGCCAAGCTTTCTCTCTTCCCCCCACACCTAACACATATACAGAGAGACAGCAACTCTCTTTTAACTGCCTCTCATGCATTGGACAATTTAGAACCTTACTACATAACCCACATGCTGCACCACGACACCTAACTCATACACCTTCCGCCCTAAACAGAAGCAAACAAAATAAGCAACATGCCACTCCTCACAACTTTGCTTCTCCATGTCTACTGTACTACATTACACTAAAAAAACACCACAGCTCACCAACTCGCTCTCAACCACCGTCTCTACCACCTACACACGCAGACCCATCAAAATGACTTCTTAGCCCACTGGACAAGGAACACGATACAGAACAGCTACACAATTGCTATCCTCTTATACCCAATACCAAACTAAGTACACATTTGCTACAAACCACTGCTCACTCTTTTACAAAACAAAGGCACACTATTGCCAAAGCACATTCTCTAAACTCACTACTAATAAATGCTCAATCACTCTCTAAAAACACACCTCACATCTACGACCTTCTCACTGATGCAAAACCTGACATACTCTGCATGAATGAATCATGGTTGGGAGATGATATGGCTCCAGTCCTGCATTAGGCCGTCCTCTAGGCTATCAATCTATCATGAAATATCGTATAGGCAAAATAAGAGGTGGCCTAGCAGCTGTGTTCAGGCAAACATTACATATCACTAAAGCTGACGAGGTCTCCATACAAGATTGTGAGACACTTTTCACCAGATGCAATCCTACTCTATCTCCCTCCTAGAACTTCCTGCTCCTTTAGAGTCCTCTACCGAGCAATGCAACCTTCCCAGAGACACTTCTAGACACAGTTTCAAACATGATAACACTACACTCCAACTTACACATTCTGGGTGACCTCAACAACCAAAAACAACCATCGCTGGCCTAGACACACTGAACCTGCATCAGATCACTGACAGACCCACACACATCGCTGACACATCCTAGATGTCTTTTTGCTAATACAGAACTAGTTACCGTGCAAACAAGGACTCCAGTCACATGGTCGGACCACCATTAGCTTGATTTCAAACACAAAACAACACAAAGCAACGCCCCTAAAACCACCGTACGTGCATTTACCTATCGACAGTGGAACAAACTCAAATTGGAACACTTAGAAACACAACTAACATCCAGTACAGATCTAGAGACAAGAGATCCTGTCAAAAAAGTATATGAGTGGCTACAGGAAGCTTTTCATAGCCTAATACCACTACAAATGACAAAACTGAAGAAAAAAAAACATGCACCAAAGAGTAATACTGAGATAAAAGAGATACAGGGCCAGATGAATGCAGCTATCATTTTGCGATCCCTAATTGCAAATCACAAGGATCCGCAATTAGGAAATCGCAAAGTGCAATGTATGAAGGTGTATAGTACACCTTTTGCGATTCTTAGGGGGTCGCAAATGACCTACCTCATGAATATTAATGAGGTCGGTTGCAATTTGTGACCCCCTAGGAATCGCAAAAATCAAGGGGGAAGGAGGCCTGCTGAGATCAGCAGACCACCATCCCCATGACTGCTTCTCGATAAAGCTTTTTTTTTGTTTTTGTAAACCAGCCAGTTTTCCTTAAAGGAAAACGAGATGCTTTACAAAACGAATAATGAAAAGTTTTCTTTTCATTTTTTACGAGCAGTTAGTGCTCCATGGGACCCCTCCTGCTCTTAAACTTTTTTTTACAAACATTCACAAAGGGGAAGAGGTCCCTTGGAGACCCCTTCCCATTTGCGAATGGGTTACCACCTACTTGAAGTAGGTGGTAAAATGTGAATGTTTTGCGACCCCAATAGCAGTCACAAAGTTTTCATACATACCGATGCGATTCTCTATTAGGAAAGGACCTTAATGGAGACATGTACGTGTGCACATTCATGTAAATTTGCACTCGGAAAGTGAGTTGCCTAAAGTACTAATTTTACTACAAAGAATAAGAGTAAAATTCCATGTGGAGATGTACTCATGTGAAAGTTCACCTTCATTAATAGGCCCCTGGGAGATGGGCAGCGTAGGAAAGTGACCCTTTTGGATATGGTCACCCCCATCATTGTTTGCCTGGTATATGATGCAATTTTGACAGAAGTGCACTGAGTTTCCGCCTTGCAGGTCCCCAGTGGCAGATCTCGATTCCTAAAACTGTACAATTGTTCCCCCTGTTGGCAATAAGGTGAGCACCCCTGTAAGCCCCTAGTAAATTGTACCCCTGATACCTAGGGCATGGGTACTAAGGAGGGCACCTGAGGGCTGCAGCATGTATTGTGCCACCCTAAGAAGGAACCCCTCCCCACACTCACGCAAAATTGACATGTGTGACATGGTGCAGACAAAAGGTAAAACACAACATGTCATCCTCCCTGTGTGCCATGTCTGCAGACACTGCATGTAATAGATGTAAGTCACCCCTACAGCAGGCCTTACAGCCCTGAGACAGGATGCATTATATTACATGAGAGGACATGTATCTGCATGAGCAGATATGTCTCTGTGGTGTCCAAGTTGATTCCTGGACACTGCCGGTGAACAGGGACGCCATCGTGAGTATATGTACCAGGCACTGGGGATTACGAGCTCCCCAGCTACATGATGGATTCACTGAAACAAAAGATGTTTCGCATCAATCATCTCGTATTAATAAACTCAACTGATTCCAGTGGTGGATTTATTAATACATGCACCCAGAAGGTACCTTAGAGACGCTCCCTGAAAACCTACACACTTCTAGTGTGCTGGCTAACTGGTGTAGAGCAGCCTCCCACCACAGACAGGTTTCTATTTCCATGCAGGTGAGAGCCTGCGCTCTCTCAGGGCAGAAACTAAGCCTGCTCCAGCAGCATGCGTTGTCACCTACTCCGAGGACGATGGCTGGGTGATCAGCATATCAAGGTCGGAGGCTTCAAAGGCCTCTGCTGCCTTTGAAATGCGACCCCTGCTTCACCCACACAGGGGAAATGCCACCCCCTGCCCAGGGCCCATTTGGCACAAGGACAGGGGGGAAAACTGGCTAGTTAGGTGGACTACCTGATGTGAACCGCAAACTAGAATTTCACCACCTTGGTTTTTGGTGGTTAGGCTTATGCCCACTTCCCACAGGAGGTGGTGATATAGGGGGTGTAGTCACCCTAAAGGTGACTAGCCCATTGGCTACTACGTTTCACTCCCCTTAATGTCCCCAAATTGAGTATTTAGGGGGCACCCCTAATGCCAGGACCTCAGATTCGATGGACCCAGAAGAAGACGACAAAGAAGAGCCGCAAAAACAAGAACTGAAAACTTGCTGTGGACTTCTTAGTGCCAAACCGTGCCTGCCTGCGCCAGCTCAATATAAAAAAAACTATTTATCCTGCAGATGAGCCGCTACCAAGAACTGGGGTGGACTGCCAGCCCTTTGCAATTTGCCTGCAATCTCCCTTGGAGTAGAGAAGCTACTCCCCTGTGGTCCGCAGGCACAAAAACAGCAGAGTCCATTTACCGTGCTGCCGCTCCCCGGTTCACAGGGTCCAGGAGGTCAGATCCGTCTCCCCACAAAGTGAGAAGATGCCAGGATGATTTAGAGCTGCAGGGCACCAATACCCGGAATACCGGACCGCTTGCAGCAATCAAAACCTGTTTGAGTCGAGTCGGGGCTCCAAAACACAGAGACTGAGCAGCCATTGAGGGACAGCAGCACCACAGGGACCAACTTCCAGAGTGGCTCAGCTGTCCTGATTTTTTCATCCTCAACTGGCCAAACTAACAATAGGAAGGACCTGGGATGCACCAGAGCAGCCGCCCTTACCCCTCTGCACGCGAGTGCGCCGGCCCAGGTCCTCAAGGACCAACTGTGCTGCCTTGCTCCCAGGACCCTTGTGAACCGAAGCTTTTATCAGGAGCTCCCGGACTTGACCCTTCAGCCTGTCTTTAGGTGCACCCCCCCCTCCTTCGGTGTAGCCCAAAAGGCTACCAAACTGACCAGCACCTCTGCACCCCAACTTCCCAGGGCAGGAACAATAACTGCTGGTAGTACTTTGTACCTGAAGGCGACCCCCGGAAACCTACTGCAAATACCTGTAAATGAATTTTTCTCCCATAGGAAAGCATTACACGTGAAGATGCATTTAAGAGAACATTTTATTTACCTGTGAAATTCAATATCTCAAAACATAATTTCTTGTTTACGAAGCTCTTGGTATCAAATTATATATAAATATTCAACTTATTTTTTTATTTGGTCTCAGATTTATTCTTGAGTGTGTGTCTCAACAACTGCTTACCACTACCCTCTAAACTCCTCTCCCACATGACCACAAAAGAGAGAAGGTAATGTTACCCTTTGTACATCTGTAGAACAATAAGGGACGCCTGGACTCTACATAGTGTACTTTGCTTTAGCACACTATATAGAGATTCAGCTTCCTACAGACGGTGTCACGTGGGAGGCCGGGTTTTCACATTCTAAACAGACGATGTGAAGTAGACAAACGTCCGGCCGGCTAACAAGGCTCTGCTGATGTGTGGAATAAAAAAGCAGGGTCCTGATTCACAAAAGTAACTCACATCAAATCAAATCAAATCAAAATATCTTTATTTAGATATAACACAGATACAGTGTTCACGTTATGTACCAAATATTAAAATAATTACAAAAGGGCAATCAATAATTGACAGTCGTAATAAAAATAGAGATCATCCACATCTTAAGCCTCCTTATTCAATTACATTTAAAAGTAGAATTTAAAAACACTAATATGTAGTGAAACAAAGGGAAGGTTGGTTAGCACGTAATATACAAAACTCTTCACCCCTTTTATGTTACTCTCGCAGTCAGAAGTATCATGCATATAAAAACAACCCAATATTTTTAGGGATACTGCGCATGCTCTTTCGGTTTTGTCCTCCTTAGAAGTTGGGGTAATTTACACTTGTGAGTAAATATACTACTTTTTGGCTATTCACAAAATCCTACTATAACTTGACTTTCACTTGATGCAGAGTTCTGGCCAGGGACCAGGGTTCGATTCCCGCCTCGGCGGGTCTCTGGCTCATAAATTCCGCTGACTGGATATTCTCGCCTCAGTGCCTATTCTAATCATGGGTCCCACGCTGCAACTCTGGGCAATAGCTTGCTTAGCCTCCACAACGGCCCCCTACAGCGCTGGGGATGCCTGGTTGCACCCCGGGGATGCCCAGGAGTGGACATTTCACAGGGGAAAAGCCAGGACGGGTTCCCTAGCGGTATGAGTACAGCGCCAGGACACACTGCTTGCCGGGGTATCAGTGCGCTTTACAAATACGTCTACATTTACATTTACATTTCCTTCCACAATCCATTCAAATCTCCCCCCCCTGATGCGAGCCCCCTACCACTCACATTCAACGCATGCCTAGAGAAAATAGTAAATGTGTGCATTATGTCAGACAGAACTGTGTAATTCCAGTCCACACTGTAATTCCATATTCCATGGGGATTGGCTCATGGTAGCAAGAATCCCATGAGGAAAGGCCACCCATTGGCCCTGAATCAGGAAACTGCAAATTTATTTATGGAATTCCTCTGTTGAATAAAAGGTAGGGCTAGGACCTTTTTCAAGATTTGCCCGGCGCTAACCGCCTATGTACCATTCAAATTACCAAGCAATGAGGCAGGCGCCGGAGACCAGAAGGCAGGAAACAGAAGTTTTTTATTCCGACGGAGCAGAACACATCAGATCGGACAACAAGGTATCGTCTCGAGGTGCTCTAACAGCCTCTCTGAGGCCTGGCCTCTTATACACTGGTTTATGGCATGTGACCTTTCTTTATTACAATCAGAGCATTGTGAAGTAAGGAAGAAGACATCCCCGTAATCCTCGTGTCAATCCCACCCCACATGCCTCTGCAATAGAGATCCTTAACCTGCTGATAAGAGGAAGGGGTCATCGCGTAGCTGAGTGTTCTGCCGATTCTTAGGATGTGTGCGCCTGATCATATCCCGGGGGGTGGGGAGGTCTTGATCAATAGAGGGTCCTTTGAGGAAGAGTGACTTCATACAATAAGGGGCAGTAAATGATATCTCCCGGCTTAGGCGATGGCCTCGGACCTGTGTGGACAGCTGGACACGGGGGAAGGGGTCATCAGAGAAGTGGTATTCATGCCGCGTGGACAATCGAGCGCGGAGGGGAGGTTTATCAACAGAGGGGCATTCATGGGAAGAGAGGAGATGCTGGTCAGGCGCAGGCATGACTCCCAAGGACAGGGTCATGCAGGAGGAGAAGGGTTATGCTCATGTGAGGGAGGGAGGGGGAGCCAGGGTGCGCGGAGGATGCTTGCAGGGTCAGAGGAGCGCTCTGGCGATCGATCGTGGACAGGGAGACCATGATACCTAAAATGGCTGTCGTGCACGTTGTATGTGGGTGACAAGCTGGCGCAGATGATGTTCAGCTTGCAAATTAAAATTCCACAGTCCTCCCTTTTAACATGTCTCGCCAACTTGTCAGTTCGGATTTATCCCCATAAGGCCACGTATTTCTACTTCATAGAGGGGGCTCATGTGCTCATTTCGAAAGTCCAAAGTCTTTGGGCACATACAGTTAGAAACAAAACTGCACAAAGATGGCAGACATTGGATACCTAAACAACACCCACATAATATCACAATAGGTATCAGTACGAAGGAAAGCAACCTCCAACCCCAGTTCTTCAAAGTGTCCCAGAACCAGCTCCCAAGCGACCATCCTTCTTGTTCTTGGTGAACCTCCGAGGAAAGTCTGTGGAGGTGCTCAATTGCCTTGTAGACTGAAGGCGAGTTGTCAGGCACGTAGGTGCAGCAGCTGGATCCGATGATGCGGCATGCTCCTCCTCGGTCGGCTAGGACTACATCTAGGACAAGGCGGTTTTGAAGGGTCACAAGGCGGACCGCTTGAAGCTCAGCCGTGTTGTTAGCGAGGATGCCAGCCGTGATGTTGATCGTTGTTTCTACTGCCTGGGTCAAGTGTCGGATAGCGCGGCTGTTTGCCATTGGGCCCCACAGAGGAACAAGTCCCTTTGCTGCATCTAGGAACTGGGCTCCGGTGGAGTCGGCTTGTCCAATGTCATCTGCACGCCTCTGCCGGTGATGGTTGGCAGGGGCTACATACGTGGGGGGAAGAATGAAGGCAATGTAACAGATACCCTTCCAACCTTTCGGGAGCCAGGTGTAAGCTTTGGTGCCACACACAAAGTACATGTTTGGAGAAGCAACAAAGGAAGGGGGGTCGGCTGAGTCCAATGTTCTGATGATGCGGCAGGAACTGCGACCCACCGGCTGTGTTCCCTGGCCTTCGAGACACACAAGACCTGTGACATTGATAACAGACAGAGCCACAGTCAGAGTGGCGGTGGTTTGTTTTTGCAGATGAGAGAAGGTGGACCTAGCTGGATTGTGGAGCACCTGTACTTCGACACGTTCTTTGGCTGGAATGTCTTTAAGGAAGGTGGCGCCTGTGAGCGCAGGACACAGAGGAGCAGAGGTCTTTCCGGTTTTGTTCAGCCAGAACCCAGAGTAGAAGTGCGACACCGCCTGGCTGGAAGTGGCGTTGTCCTTGTGGCTCTCTTGCATGAGGATCAACCAGGCGAGGCAGGAGCCGTGAACTGAAAAAGGAGAAGGGATGAAGGGGATGGAGTGTCCAGTGGCATGCGGGAGCAACCCGCAGATCCAGCAGTTCGTAGCATTTGCAGCAAGGTTGTGTTGGTGCAACAGTTGCACGAAGGAATTGTTCCAGAATTCCCTGCGCCTTTCTCGCAGCTGAGGCGACAGGGAGATTAGGTGATGCTCTTTCATGGGGGTTGGTCGTGCAGTGGGCAGCAATGCCTCATGAGCCGGTGTGCCTTCCTCCAGAATCCAGAAGGAGGTCATGAGGAGGAGGCAGAAGAGGAAGACAATAAAGAGGGCGATTGTCTTTGATTCGTGCAAATTGTCAGTCTTTGGGTTTCTATAGTGGGTATTTCCTGTTGCTTCCATCATCTTCTTATCTGGCGCTTCCATCATCTTCTTATCGGGCGCTTCATCACCTTCAAGGGGCTCGGTAGCGGGCAGAACCACAGACTTCGTTTAGCGTCTCTCCCGGCAACCCTTGGTTGTGCTTAGGTCACCGTTCTGAGATTCAACTTAGTCCGTGGCCTACTTAGCCGAAGCTCCCTCCTTTCGACGCAGGAAATACCCTTCTCTGGATGGCACAGTGGGATCAGAGAATTTTGCAAGTTCGAGTGCCTCAGTATCGGGATAACAGTTCAATGTCGGTCGGTCTTTGTTCAGGAGCTCTTCTTGGGTGTTGACGTTTTCTGTCGTGGCCAGGTTTGCAGAGACCTTCCGGCAGTGATGCGCGTGCAGCCAGTGCCTCTTCCCCTCCACTCGAAGCGCCGTCCGTGTGGTAATCAGCACTTGCCAGGGGCCCGTCCACCGGGGTTCCAGACTCTTGGTCCGTTGGAAATTTCGTATTAGAACGAAATCTCCCGGTTGGATGTCGTGGCCGGGGCCCCTGGAAGCATCGGGGATGGCCTGCTGCACCTGTTGATGAATGACAGACAAAGTTTTAGTTAACTTGCACAAATAATCAGACAGTAGGACGTCCGGGACGTCATGAATGGAGGTTGGCTTGGGAGCGGTCCAGAGGTTCATCGGTCGCCCAAATACAACCTCGTAGGGGGTCAAACGGTGTTTGGTGGGAGTAGAGCGCATCGATAGCAGGGCCAAAGGGAGGGCGTCTGGCCATTTAAGTCCGGTGGTTGCCACTATTTTTGACAATTTCAGCTTCAGTGTGGCATTATGGCGTTCCACCAGACCGGCGGATTGGGGGTGGAAGACCGCATGAAACCTTTGCTTCACCCCCAACCCCTTTAAGATTAATTGGATAACCTCAGCTATGAAGTGGGGGCCATTGTCGCTCCATAAAATTCGACAAAGGCCATAGCGAGGAAAGAATTCTTTCAGTAGTACTTTGGCAGTAGTCATGGCAGTGTTGTCACGGGTTGGATAGGCCTCTACCCATTTGCTGAAGGCACATACAATGACTAGTACATACTTCAAGCCCTGGCATCTCTCTAGTTGGATGTAGTCCATTTGAAGGACCTCAAAGGGGTGATTGGGGATCCCAAACTCTCCCTGGGGTACCACAGTTCCTTTCCCGGGGTTGTGTTGTAGACAGATAAGGCACTGCTGGACTAGGCGTCTAGCTGAGTCGGGGATTTTGTCGTTGTGCCAGACTTTGGAAATGAGTTCGATCATGGGTGCAGATCCTATGTGTGCAGGGGAATGTGCCATCGTCAGTATGGGGATCAGGTATGAGTCAGGCAGCAACCATTTGTTTGCATCTTTTGTTCGCCAGCAGCCCTCATCATCCTTCAAACCCACCCCGGCCCACTTAGTCAGTTCGTGAGGGGTGCTTGTCGACTGGATGTCTCTGATCAATTCCCTTGTGTCAGTCCATTTCTCTGCTTGTGACCTGGTCACATACATGCGTGTCATCGCCCTATTCTCAGCTGTGGTTCGTGCAGTGATGTCGGCCAGTGCATTCCCTTGTCCGACTAAGTCTGTCACCCTTTTGTGCGCCTGACATTTGATCACCGCTAATCGTTTGGGGAGGAGAACTGCATCAATCAGGGCGGAGACTAGATCTCCGTGGAGGATAGGGGTGCCGTGGGACGTCAGGAATCCCCTTTCCCTCCACAGGAGCCCAAAATGGTGGACCACCCCGAAGGCATACTGGCTGTCTGTATATACGTTCGCGGTGGTCCCTGTGGCAATGATGCATGCTCGTGTGAGGGCTATCAGCTCTGCTGCCTGGGCAGATCGTTGTGTGATGCAGGCTGTCTCAACTACTGTTCGGGCTGTCGTTACTGCATAGGCAGCTGAAGTGGTGCCATCTGGGAGTTTGATGCATGAGCCGTCTACCCATAGCTCTCCATCGGGGTCAGTGAAGGCAGTATCTCGGAGGTCAACTCTACTCCTAGTTTGTTCGTCCGTGAGGGTCACACAGTCGTGTATGGGAGGAACGTCGGGATCATTTTCAGGCAGGGGCAACAATGTGGCAGGATTCAAAGTCGTGCATCTCTTTAGTGTGATGTGGGGTGCAAGTAGCGTCAATTCGTACCCTGTCAGTCGTGCGCTAGTCAGATGTTGAGTCTTGGTTTGGTTCAGAAGGGTGTCGACAGCATGGGGTACTAACACGGTCAGAGAGTTTGAAAGTACGATTCCTTCGCTCTGACGGATAGAGACGGCAGCGGCAGCTACCGCTCGAAGGCAGGCAGGCAAGGCTCTGGCTACAGGATCAAGAGTGGCGGAGAAGTAGGCACAAGGGCGCTGCTTAGGACCAATTGATTGAGTTAGGACAGACAATGCACACCCCTCCCTTTCGTGGGTGAAGAGGGAGAAGGGTTTGGAGTAATCCGGGGTTCCCAGGACGGGTGCTGAACAGAGTGCATCTCGTAATTCCTTAAAGGATGCTTGACACTCAGGGGTCCAAGGGAGCGGGAAGGAGGCATCTTTGGTTAATAGGGCAAGTAGGGGTTTTACAATGAGGCTGAAATTGGGTAACCATTGTCTACAAAAAGAGGTTAGGCCAACCAAAGAGCGGACTTGCTTTTGTGTTTTTGGGACGGGGGTGTCTAGGATGGTTTGGATTCGGTCGGGTGTGAGTTTCCTCCCTTCTTTGGACAGGAGATGGCCTAGGTATGTCACTTGTGGCTGGCAGAACTGTAATTTCTTTTTGGAAACCTTATGGCCATTCTCTGCAAGAAAGTGTAGGAGTTGAACAGTGGCTGTGATTGCAAGTGGGGTGGTGTCGGCTGCCAAAAGGATATCATCAACATATTGAATCAACACCACTCCATCTGGTAGCTGGAAGGCATCCAGCTGTCTTTTGAGGGCCTGGCTATAAATGCTGGGACTTTCAGTGTACCCCTGGGGAGCTCTACAAAATCGGTACGAGCGGGATTTTAAAGTGAAGCCGAAGAGATAACGGCTGTCTGGATGGATGGGGATAGAGAAAAACGCATTCTTAAGGTCGATAACAGTGAAGGTGGTGGCAGTGGACGGGATGAGGGTCAGAATGGTGGTGATATCTGAGACTACGGGGTATTGGGGTACAACCACTTTGTTAATTTCTCGCAGGTCGATGATGAAGCGGTATGCTTTCTCATCTCCTTCGCCCTGCTTCTTGACAATAGGTAGGATTGGGCTGTTGCAGACGTTGCTAACTACCTCTTCACCACTCCTGCATCTACCAGAGACTGAATGATCGCTACCAGTGCCTTCTCACCCTCGGGGGATATCCGATATTGTGGGAGTTTCGGGAGCATAGCGTCCTGTCTTACAGTTATATGAATAGGGTCAATCATCATTCGTCCCACATCAGAGTCATTTCTGGCCCACAGGTACGGAGGCAGGGTGTCAAGCAAGGACAGGTCAGCGTCAGTTATGGAGCACATGTGTCGTGAAGGGCAGGATTTGGGCATGCCTGGGTTGTCGTACAGGATGACTCGGATTCCATCTGGGGAACACCTAATGGTAGCTCGAAAATGTTTCAGTAAGTCAATGCCCATAATGGCGTCAGGGGAGTTGGAGGAGAGCAGGAATGTCGTGTCAGTGGTGTTGTTTTCTAGGTCAAAGGTGATAGGCACGGACAGGGGGTTAGTGGAGGGCGTCCCATCGAAACCTATCGATGTAATGTGTGAGCCAGACAAGGGTGCCCTTGGAATCAGTCGTTTTGATAACACACTACGTCGCCCCAGTGTCTACCAAAAATGGAGACTCTGTACCCAGGACCTTAGCGGTGACATAAGGACCTTGCTGGTCAACACAGAGCTCGACTGGATCCCTCCCTTGCCCCTGGCAGTCCTATGCAAAATCAGGGGCATTCTCGCCATCGGACAGTTGATATTGGTTCTGTCGGGGGCGGTCAAATGTGTTCGATCTCCCTGTTCTGTCATTGTTGGTGTCGTTCGTGTGCCCTCGTCCCTGTCCTCTACTTCTCGGACCACCCGCCACATCTCTGGGGTCCCTATTTCTATTCATCTCTAGCAGAACCGGACACTGGGATTTCCAATGGCCGAGTCCTTTGCAGAAGGCGCATTGGTCATTGTTAATGTCTCTACGTCCAGTGTAGGGTGTTGGGGTATTATCTTTAGGAGGTGAATTTCTGGGGGCGGTCGATTGGTAGTTCCCTCTTTGGGGTTCCCGTCCTGCCGCTATACCTTGTATCTGGGCTATCATCACCCTTTCTTTTAAATCTTTCTTCTTTTTCTCGGACGCCCTATCATTCTCATTCTTTTGGTGCTCGTAATACTGAGCCATCTGAAGGATAGCTACGGGTTTGGAGGCCCCCCAACTACTCTCACTCGTCTGCAGTTTTTGGGAGACCTCTTGTGATAGGCCCTTTACATAATTTTGTACGAACAGGTGCTGTCCAGTTGCGGTGGTCATGTCTTGGCCACTGTAGTCGGAGAACACTGTCTTGAATCGGGAGAAGTATTCTGACACATCTTCCTGGGGTTTCTGTCGACAGGCCGTGACTATCGACCAGTCTACCTTTCTTTCTGGGATCAGTGTCTTTAACTTCTGAACTAGTTTGTCTGGGAGTTCCAGTATGTCCTTTACTGGTTTCCTTCCTGGCTCTCGCTGTCTATCTAGTTTACTGAGTTGGTCCCAGGTATGTCCAAACAGATCCGTGTGGTCAGCCTTCCGGATTTGCTTCCACACGTCAGCTGGCAGGCATAACCCGAAAAACAAGTCAATATCTGCTAAAGTCATTATTGTCAAACCCAAGGCTGTGCCTAATTCGGTATAGAATGCTGTTGGGTTCTTTCTTAAATCGGGCAGAGTTTGTTTAAAGGTTAGGATATCTTGTCGGTCCCATGGTTGGTAAACCCAATTGTACACAACTCTCCCTCTTGCATCTGCATGATTAATATCATCGCTTGTTCCCTGGCCACGTGGCGGGATCCAGTAAGGGGCCGCTTCTCTGATGGGCATCATAGTATTGGCTACTTCTACTGAGGTTGTTTCAGGGACTGTAACCTTGGCTTCTGGTTTTTGCTCCGTGAGGTGGCGGAAGACCTCAAGCGTCTGCATGAAGAGTTCCGTCGCCTCACATTTAGTCCCATCTCCGACATCAATCTTCCTATACAGCGTGGTCAGTTTAGCGGGGCCCTTACTTTGATACCTATCTTCATATGCGTTCAGGGTGTGGTAGCTGAATCGCAAAATGAAATGCCGTCTGTGGCTGTCGGCATGTGAGTTATACATGTTCATTGTGTACTCTTCGCTCTCCCTTCGTTCCACTAGTGTCTTTGCTATTTTGTCAATCCCATCCCGTTCATCTTTGTTCAACCTATTTGATCTGGCTGGTGGGTGCTCGCTAGCCTCGGGGGCATCTGTTGGTGCTGCTAATGTGGCTGGTGCGGAGTCCGTGAGGGCTGGTGCACTAGCGCTGAGGCCGTTCTCGCTCGTACTCAGGGCCTGCAGGTGTTGTTGGCAGGGAGCATATGGAGGGGGCATGTAGATGATTGGGGGACCTAGCAGTAACTCATCGTTTGCCCACTGTTTGGAGGGCAATTCAGGGTAGAGCGCAGAGGGGGTCCTAATAGGGCATTGACCTGTCGACCCTGATTCTTGGTTTTGTGCAGCTTCTTGTCTTTCTTTTATTTCTTCTTCTAGTTGCTTGGCGGCTAGATGGGCTGCCTTTCGTAATTCTTTCCCTATTTTTGCTTCTTCTCTTTTCTGTCGTTGTTCCGCTTCTTTGCGCCACATGCCAATACTATCGAGCATAGTGGGCGTGGTCTTATTTTTCTGGAGCGCTATTTCTAATGTTTTTATTTTATTTTCATCAAAGGAACCTATCAGTGGCCACTGACTTTCGGGGTCCTTCTTTGTATATTTATGCCATAGCTTAGTATAAGCTATAGCGACTAGTCCATGCTTAGTGAACATGTCCTTATTAGGGGTGCCCTCCAGTGGAGCTGAATGGTTCATCTCTAATAAGCGGTCCGGGCAGTACAGGCCACCAATCAGTGGGGAGAAGATAGGCATGACGGGTTACAACGGGGACAAAGGTCTGCACTACCTATCTTATCACGGCGGGCAAAGACTAGACAGAATATTTCTATTCTCCGTTGTTTGCCGGCGGTGAATACCTCAAAAGAACCAATACCGAACAATCAATGTTCGGTCAATCAAACAATCAGTGGGGAGAATAAGTGGGTACGAAAAGTTTGCGTTACCCACTCTTTCTCTACCTGCAAAGAGAGACCTTGTTCTTCCCTGTTTGCAGACAAAGAATCTCCAGACAATAATCCACGAACGACAGTTCGGGAAAACAGTGGGGGAGGAAGATAGGCACGACGGATTACAATGGGGACAAAAGTCTGCGTTACCTATCCTTCACTGTTTGCAAAGAGAGAGCCTGTTGTTTCTCCGTTTGCAGACGGCGAATCTCCAGAGGGTTCAACAAAGCATAATACTAGTATTATCCAAACCAAACAATCATTTCTCAGTTTGTCGTGTCTACACGACCTTACCCGGACCGCATGGACGGTTTCCTGTCTTCCGAATCCAGCGCCCGATCGTCCTCTCTTCTTCGTGATGTTCGTGGCACTCCTGATGGTTCCCAGTCAGGACCGTAGATCACTCGAGAGAGGTCTATTCGGAACTAGTGAAGGTCGGATGATCGGCTGTCAGACGAGGGTCTATCGGACACGAACTCTCCCGATCGTTGCAGTCGTTCACTCTGTCGTCGGGACCTCTCCCACTGGATCCACGTGTCGCTGATGGGCCCCACGCTTTGGGACGCCAATTGTTGAATAAAAGGTAGGGCTAGGACCTTTTTCAAGATTTGCCCGGCGCTAACCGCCTATGTACCATTCAAATTACCAAGCAATGAGGCAGGCGCCGGAGACCAGAAGGCAGGAAACAGAAGTTTTTTATTCCGACGGAGCAGAACACATCAGATCGGACAACAAGGTATCGTCTCGAGGTGCTCTAACAGCCTCTCTGAGGCCTGGCCTCTTATACACTGGTTTATGGCATGTGACCTTTCTTTATTACAATCAGAGCATTGTGAAGTAAGGAAGAAGACATCCCCGTAATCCTCGTGTCAATCCCACCCCACATGCCTCTACAATAGAGATCCTTAACCTGCTGATAAGAGGAAGGGGTCATCGCGTAGCTGAGTGTTCTGCCGATTCTTAGGATGTGTGCGCCTGATCATATCCCGGGGGGTGGGGAGGTCTTGATCAATAGAGGGTCCTTTGAGGAAGAGTGACTTCATACAATAAGGGGCAGTAAATGATATCTCCCGGCTTAGGCGATGGCCTCGGACCTGTGTGGACAGCTGGACACGGGGGAAGGGGTCATCAGAGAAGTGGTATTCATGCCGCGTGGACAATCGAGCGCGGAGGGGAGGTTTATCAACAGAGGGGCATTCATGGGAAGAGAGGAGATGCTGGTCAGGCGCGGGCATGACTCCCAAGGACAGGGTCATGCAGGAGGAGAAGGGTTATGCTCATGTGAGGGAGGGAGGGGGAGCCAGGGTGCGCGGAGGATGCTTGCAGGGTCAGAGGAGCGCTCTGGCGATCGATCGTGGACAGGGAGACCATGATACCTAAAATGGCTGTCGTGCACGTTGTATGTGGGTGACAAGCTGGCGCAGATGATGTTCAGCTTGCAAATTAAAATTCCACACCTCTATACTGGTAACAAAATACTTTGTGAAATATGAATTTGCTCAACAGATGCTTAGCTGTGCCCCTTACTCACAGAAGCACACGGGTGATGACAAAGTTACTAGCAGCCACAGAAGTGCCATGAAACAACATGACTAGCAAGGCTCAGTGATGTGAAATACAAGATAAAGCAAAGCACAGCCACAAACTCAACGCTCTGCCAAAGATAACATGTAATTTCCTGTGATTTATACTTTGCATCCCTGACAGGAAGTCCCATGCTACTATTTTTTTAGAATGTTTACTCTAAGACACAGATGCTGTAAAATATACGAAATTGAGAGACTTACCGAAGACTGGGACATTTGATTAAAAGCGGCTTCAGTGCTCTGACACCCTCAGGACTCATTGTAATCCCCCGTAGATCAATGCTCTCGACTCCTGAATGCTTTAAACAGAATGCGAGTGCTCCGAAATCCAAGGAAGTCATCTCTCGCTCCATCGTCCTTTTTGTTATACTTATGTGTTTCACACATACAGGTTCTGTTGTCACAAACTCTTCATCTTGAGTCTCGTACAAATATTGGAATAAGTCCACCATGTGACTAGTGATCTTGTCTCCTTCTTGTTTTAGTTTTTCTGTTATCCACGCCTGTAGCAGAGGTTTGATTTCTGGTAAAACCTTCCACTGGAATTTACTACTTATCTTATCCAGTCTCTCTTTACTGAGAAGGCCGAAGAGAAAGCGCACGGTCAGCATCAAGTGATTGTTTCCCAACTCTGTGTATTCCCTCAGTAAGCGGGTCACGGCTCGCTGCGGACTCTCTGTGTTCTCTGCGGCTGCATCGTTACCGTCGAGTATGTAAAAGAGCGCCGCAAAAAACTCCTGGAAGCTCAAGTGGATGAAGCTGTAGACGCTGAGCTTTTCAGTACATTCTTTAAAAATAATATGGCTCAGGAAGAGGGATTGTAGGGCCGGGATGTCGACACCATGATTAACTATGTCATGTTCTTCAAATAGGATTTTCTGCTGATAGACGCCTTCCTCAGCCAAGGCACACAGACTCTTCAAGTTACTGGTAATGTTTTGCTGCACGGAGACTATACTCTGCTGCTTCAATAAATTGAAAAGATAAAGCAAGTAGACGGAAGTAATTGTTCTCAAATCACGCAAAGAATCCTCCTCATCTACCATCTGTTCCTTGATGACAGAGCAGACAATCCAGCACACGATGGGCACAAAACACATGGTGTAGAGGATTTCATTTTCTTTTACTATTCCGATAGCCTGTGCAGCTTGTTTTTCATTTCCAAAGAACTTTGTAAAATATTCCTTCCTACCAGCTTCAGAAAACCCAAGTATCTCTGCGAGGCGTTCACCCTTCACGCACCTTTGGAGGACGTCCAAAGCAGTTGGCCTGGTGGTGATTATTTTATATGAAGCCTTTAGATACCTTTCCTTTATTAAACTGAAGATTGTTTTACCCTCTTGAGATTTTTTATCAGGATCACCGTACAGGAAACCTTCAGGGATTTTAAGCTCATCGAAGCCGTCGATGATGAAGAGCATCCTTTCGGGGTTGGCTTCGATCTCACTCATTGACAGGCGCGGCCCCCCTTCAATGCTGGGTAAGATGAGGTCAGCGATCGGCCTCTCTGCACTCTGCTGGTTATATTCTCTGCAGTGGATGTAAAACACATACTCAAATCTGTCGTGGAAGAGTTTGCCCGATGCCCAGTCGAGCATGATCTTTCGGACCGTCATGGTCTTCCCGATCCCAGCCACTCCCTGGAGCACCACAGTCCTGGGGACGTGTCCGTCCTCTTCAGGGGAAAATAAATCTTTGATGCTAGAGTATGAATCTGCAGCTCTTTCTTCCATAAGCTGTAGATGCCTCTCTCCACGTGATATTATTTCATGTTCTTTATCTTCCTTCTTACAATAGTTCTTTAAAATGAGGAGCTTTGTATACCTTCCTTCTAAAGTCACAGTTTCACCGATTCTACTGTCATTATCTTTCATTTGTCTGAATTCATCTTTAATATATTGCTTGTACTTCCTCTTGTGATCTGTTTAAAAATAGAGAAAACATATGAAAAATCTACTTAGGAATAAAATGTGAGTTAACAGCGATACAGTTTAATTTAATTGCACAGTCACAATGAACATGAAACACTTCAGATGTATCTTAGTTGCCGCTATGGTTCGTTCTTGTTTGGTGATATCAAAGAGAATAAGACATTACACGGTGAGATCTTAACATCGGGGATTCTTTGTTGTCCTGAAATGACAGACTTTGGATTGAAATAAACAGTGCATGTCGATCAAGGACATTAACCATAGAAAGAATACTAAAATAGGAAATGGAGGCTCAGTTATAACTACATTTATTTCCTGAAAAGGTTTATCAGCAAAAAAAGAAAAACATCACAGGCTCATCAAACAAGGATCCAAAATACTTAAGAAAAACAACTAAGTTATCAGCTCAGTGTCTCCCTTCCACAGATGTCCTCAGCCCCCAGTCCACGTGCGGCCACCCTTTAAACGTCGCATCCTTCACTACAATGTCTGTGATGGAATCTACACCCCTGAAGCAGTCGTGTGGAGACTCTACATTCATCAAGAGTCAACATCGCTGATGGTGAGTGAGGATCACACGAGGAGCCGCTGGGGGCCACAGTCCAGGAGTGGATCTACACACACCACCAATGTCAAGGTAAATATTCAACTGCAAGTGCCCTGGTAATGAGTGAGGTGCCTGCTGATCCTGGAAACTACCGCTCCCCCAGGCTGAGCCATTCATCAGAATCCATATAAACCTGCTAATCTGAATTTTTGTGTGAAAATGATGAATTACATGCAGAATCGCCGTTTTCTGCTCCTCTTTCGATGTATGTGTCATTTTTACCGCTCATTATTCCCTGAAAACGTTTGACAGGATCATCCTTGTGAAATCCGTCAGGGGGAAGTTGCGGGGTGCGGAATTTCCAACAAAAATTGAAATTCCAGTCCATGTTTATGAAGGGATTGGATTGTACCCTTAAACTCATAATGAAAGCCATTGTTGAGGGATTGCTCCCACATTTTCATGCCCACTGCTATATAAGATTACAGAAATAATTAGTGCTCGTCACAACACATGTCTGGGACCAACACATATAGACTGCAAGGACCGCCACACCGATTCATACTCCCCAGAAGTGATGAAGCCGTGCCGCATAAGTCACCCTTTCTGCACCCTCAGAGCTGGAGTATTAAAAAGAGACCAGGCCTCAAGACGGAGAGGTGGAAAGGCAGGGGGAATCTGTGGTTAGAAAGAGTATGCTTCAGAAAGAGGATTACAAAAGGTAAATAACTTGTTCTTTTAAGAGAGACTTTTAACAGCAGATGCTTCACCTAAGAATTTTCAACCTCGAGACCTGGCTCTTCGACTGAACCTCCACACCCAGACGGACAAGCAGCCCTCCCCCCCCCCCGAGCCTTCAGACCTTCACGGGTGAGTAGCCACACTATACAAACACCTGATTGATTGATTGAGAATAGGTAGAAAAGCAATAACTCCCAGAGGTGGAGGGTCTGTGCAGTGGACTCAAGATATAAAGTCTTGCAGAACTGAGCTTTGCAAAGTGTCCCACCTGCCAGGCCAGGTCTTCCAGGCAGTAGTAACTTGTGAAAGAGTGACCGATGCCCACAGCGCAGTCTGACAGATCTCAAGGACAGTCAGTCCTTGTGTCAACAAAGTGGTAGCAGCCTTGGCCCTGGTGGAAGGGGCTCTCAGGCCTCTGGTCATTGCTTTCTGTCCGGTGTGTAGTAGATATTGATATAATCAACTATCCACCTGTACAAGGTTCTCCTCGGCTCAGCCTTCCCACTCTTTTCCCAGAGAGCCCCACAAAAAAAGTTGATAGTCCACTTGATCAACTTGGTACAATCTAAATCAAAGCTCCCTGCTTTCTTGGGGTCCAACCGATGGAACCTTTCCTCCTCTTTCGAGGGTGAGGAGGGCAAAGAAGGAGCGTCTAGTAGTAGTAGTAGTAGTAGTAGTAGTAGTAGTAGTAGTAGTAGTACAATTCCCGACTTCCTCAGAGCACGGGTGCTCGTGCGAGGCACTCTGTGATTTCCAGCTCAAGTTGACCCTACTGACTAGGTGTTAGGCTTGCTCTCTGCCACCATCCTTAGCGCCGTATCTTCAGCCCAGATATTTTTATTGCGTCACTTTTTAGCTTTCAGTGAACCACCGCTTGAACGTACTCGTTAATTGGGGATGGCCGTAATCCTGCTCCATCTTTGCTGCTTTGCTGGGAGTGACCCAGAATACATTCATCAGAGATTCTCGCGGCAAGGCAGCAACTTTCGTGCAACAAGCGCGCCAGGAGGCACATAAAACCTTGTCAGGTCTAACGCAGCGCGTGACCCTGTACTCCTGCTCCACCTTCGCTGCTTTGCTGGGGGTGACCCAGACTACATTCACCAGAGCTCCTCGCAGCAAGGGAGCAGCTTTCAAGCAAGGAGCGCGCCAGGAGGCGCATAAAACATTGCCAGGGCTCCCGCAGCGTGGGACGCCTGTACTCTTGCTCCACCTTCGCTGCTTTGCTGGGGGTGACCCGGACTACATACACCAGAGCTTCTCGCAGCAAGGGAGCAGCTTTCACACAAGGAGCGCGCCAGGAGGTGCATAAAACATTGCCAGGGCTCCCGCAGCGTGGGACGCCTGTACTCTTGCTCCACCTTTGCTGCTTTGCTGGGGATGCCCAGACTACATTCACCAGAGCTCCTCGCTGCAAGGGAGCAGCTTCCACACAACAAGCGCAGGACGTGCGCGGACACGCCCGGACAAAGTTCGGGTCAAGGGCAGGCCTGTCCACGCCAGTTAGAGTACGGAAGAGGCTGGGCTGGGCCCCCACTCTTCCATCTGATTTTTCCTGAGGACTTCTACTTCGACTGGTTGGGAGAGTTTGCTTGCTCTCCTTAGTGCAGATTAACCGCTGATTGCAGTAGTCATCAGGGCTGTGGTCATTGAGTATTTTCTAGGCCTGGGTGTCAAATTCCATTCCGCTTGCTGAAATTGGGTTAATTTGACATTTTTGTGTTCCGCGGAGAGCGCAAAAATGTCAAAATTTCCGCAATCCGCATCGTCCCAGAATTTTTTTTCTTGCTCGCGCTGTAAAAATAAGTTCTCACGCGCGCAATCGCCTTACCTGAATCCCCAACGACAAGTTTTCACGATCTCCACGAGATGTTGGATTGTTTGTAGCCATTTTAGCTATCTCGCGATCACGTAATTCTTCACGCGATCACGTCATTCGTCTCGCGATCATGCACCGCCAGAGTATGAGATCTTGTACACGTTATTCTCCACCGTGAGCGAGAGCGTGAGGACGCGGACACGTCATATCGAACGTGACAAGGAGCGAGAGAACCCAAAGACATCATCTCCACCGCGAGCAAGAGCATGAGGACACGAGCACGTCATATCGAACGCGACAAGGAGCAAGAGACCCTGAACACATCATATCCAACGCGATAGGGAGCGAGGGAACGCAATCACATCATTTTGGACGCGCCATCGACATCTGGCTGAAGTAATGTGAAGCTCGAGAACTCGAACATGTAAAATTTTCAATTTGGAGAAGAATATCAGCTCTAGCAGCATAAAAACCTTCTGCAAATAATGATTTGGGTGAAAAAAACTCCTCAGATTGACATTTGGCTGTCCTTTTTTGTGCAAGGAGTCCTTTTTTAAAATGGAGGGAGAGGGAGGAAGTGCCACAGAATCTCCAACTTCCTGTTCCTGTCCAGCAGGCTCCTCCCAGTGCTTTGTCCATCTCCTGTTCATTCTGCCTTTGGATTTTGAGCTGGAAAGATCACTCTTTTTGTCTGCTGCATCATTTGAGGATTTTTGAATTGGACATTTTACAAGTAAGTGGTTGTTGTGTCTGTTTGATTGGGGGCATTGCAGTTGTTGCAACAACAATTTAATTTTGGTAACTATAATTCCTTTTTTAGGTCGAGCCTATGACATTCCGAAGGAATGTAAATAGGGGAGAATTCAAGTGGCCAAAAAAGTTCTCAAACCATCGGAGAATTTCAGCCGGATATCCAACAGTTCACGCGAAGACAAGCACACAAGCACGCGTATTTCCCCACAGGCTTCCCCATTGCATCACCACATCAAAGCCAGCTATCTGTTGCTTCCCCAGCCTGGTGCCGCCAGCAGCTTCACTTCAGGCATCCACTCTCCGCCCCCTACTTCACACTTCTCACGGCCGCCTGTTTTCCCCCTCCCTCCTGTTTATGCTTCCCCCATCCCTTTACTACTCTGCCATCTGCAGGCAGTTTTCGCCGTCTGATCAGCACTCTCTACTGAGTGCCGGGCCCTGGCATTGCCTTCACTCCGTCGAGGCCTGCGTACCTCACAGACAGCCCTGGCCAGTTTGACAATGTCCTTACACCCCGATCACTTTAATAAGTAGAACCTTATTATGTGCGATGCCCACATATCACCCGATACTGCTGAGCATTTTTGAACCTGGAGTTTTTCGCCACATTAAAACTCCTTGCGGCGCTTCATTCTCTGGTATGTTTTGCTTTCCCATCGAAAAGTTAGGGCTCACACAATAACAGACAGCACACCCTATCTGCGTACCTTTTTTAGATTATTTACATACCGCTGGACACTGCTGAGCTTTTTGCGGTGCCGCATATTAGTTCACCGGACACTGCTGAACTATTCGCAGTGCTATGTTCTCCATGATCCCCGTGCTGTGCCCTGGGACTGTGCATCTACCCCTGCAGAGAGCATAGCTTGAGCTGCCGGTCACAGCTCCACGGGGTGGGGGCTCAGTGGTGCATCCCGGCGTCCAGCACAGGACGTCCTCTGGGCCTCCCCTTCCAGCAGGCAGTGCGTCTAACAACCCCAATAACGCATACATGCACACACAGGCACGCTGCATGCTCGTGTTTTTTGTCTCTGTCAATATTTTAACAGCTGTGACTTTTACACATTTTCCCATGAGGCCCTGATCGCAGTAGGCACAACTGCGCATCATTCTTTGGGTTCGACACAGAGGCCAAGGACTGGATGAGCCGGTAGTGTGAATGCCTTCATTACAGTGACTGGCAATGTAAGACATTTGACCACTTTTAAGTACAACTCTAGAGCTCGCTTTCTATGTGCGTGCCCCCATGCACAGTGCAAACTGATGCAGGCACCCTGCGGCCTCCGCTGACTTGAATTACTTTCAGGATTCCTTGCCGTTTGTTTATTATTGCTTTCCCCCCTCCTGCTTCGAGTTTAGAGCCACCCCCCCCTCTGAGCACAAACACAGCGTTTCCCTCCCCGCACCCCCTTCCTTTCTGTGTGCATCAAGTGAGGCAGCAAAAGGCCTGGGTACCTGGTCAGCCATGGATAACTTTAACACTGCTCAGTCGCTCTCTGGGATGACCTTCGTTTGCACCAAGTCACTACACCATTCTGATGCTCAGGAGGTTGTGTGCCTCTGTGCTGCTGCAGAGCACAGAACTGCTGTAGCAGGGTGGTCCACTGAGGAGTCTGGGAAGCCGGAGTCTGGCTGCATTTTTAGGTCTCGCCTGTCGATGCGCATGCGCATCGAGCTTGCGAGACTATGGGGGCTTATCCACTCTTGAACCAACTTGCAAGGAATCGTGGCGATTCCTTGCAGTGCCAGTGACTTTTAAGCTCAATGCGCATGCGCATTGAGCTTAAAAGCGCGTGCACATCAGTTCCCTCATCCGCACGTCGCATTTCTCCTCCCCAGCTCCCCTCCCCAGCTCCGCCCCCTCACTTCTTGATTGCACGGCCGCTAGGCCGTGCCTCCCCTACTCTCCTCCCCCCTCCTCCTCCTACTCCGCCTGCCGTGTCGCACCTCTCCCCTCTCCCCGCTCCGCCCCCTGCACACTGGCCTGAATTGTACCGAAGACTGGACCTCCCAGATCTAGGCTACAGCGTTGTCTCGAATTGCACCACTCTTACTCTTAGAGCTTCCAAGCTCTTTCTTCTGTATGCCCTCAATCCATATTGTGGACCCCTTGGCTCCAGTTCCCTCAAGAGGGCCGCCGCAGACGCTCTGCATGCACCTTTGGTCTGTCCATATATTTTTTCATTACACTCCCAACCCAAAATGGCCGACACTTTCTGCCGCGCGCCCATTGGTCATTTGCTTCCATGTGACCGCGAGCGGCTTTCTTATTATGACAACACATTGCTGAGGGCGTATCGTGAAGATCTCTCACGCCTACCAAGGACCCCCATTGCGGACCTGCAATTCTTCCTGTGGGGTAAGCCCTTATAGATGCGCGACATATTCGAGGCTCCAGACATGCTTTATTTATTTGAACCCGCCTTCAATTTTTATGTGTCAATTGTTTATGTGCACTTTCCCTTCCCGCACATTATCCATCAAGGGCACTGTTCCCGCTGGTAAGCTCGTTTATTAGATCACCCTTTTTTCACTGCACACTCGGTAATTGATACCCCAGTTCACTCTCCCCTCTCTCCCCACAGACGTCTTCAATACTCCCCTAGGCCCCACCTCGTGGTAAGTTTTTTCCGCAATAATGGCAGCCCTTTTTTTGGGCAATATGACCGTAATTAACTGTCTATTTCCTTTCCCCTTAGACACTTGTTATACTTTGCATACAGCGCTGAACTCCTCTCAGCTTCATTCCACCGGTAAGCCTCTCTCACGGTCCCTTACTCCTGCACTCCTTTAGAGTCCTTCACTTATGGCTAGCAATGTTGCATTCCAAATGCTATAGGTGTCACATTCGCAAAAGTTATAACTATTGGCATTGTAAATGACAAAGCTATCAATTTAGCTATTTTAAAAACCAACACATAAATAAAATATTTGTCATTTACAAGACCAATAGCTCCAACTTTTCTAATGCGAGACCTATTGCATTTCCAATGCTTGTTACATGTGCAACCATGAAATCTGCCGGACCAAATGGGGCATTCTACCCACATAGGTGTGGCTCTCTTAACTAGAGGGTAGGTGGGCACTTTGAGAAGCTGAAACTCGAGTCAAAAATGAATCTGCATCACCCAAACTGTCCATGGGGCTGGCCGTTGGTAATCTAGATGGGAAGCAAATTCCGCCATGGTGAAAACGTCTTGAACCCGTTGTTGCCGTTGACAGCCACACAGCCAGCAAGCATTGGAGTGTTGAGGGGCCGTTTCGGTGGGCGCAGCAGCAGGAAATACAGTTTGCTGCCAGACAGTGCTAATCAACCATAGAAGGCACCTCGTCCATGAGAGTCAGAGCTTGCAGCCTGCCTGTGTGTTCTTTTGTTTTGTGCTGCTGCAATATCCTCGTGGCCTGCTGAGCCAGCCTGGTTTCAGCTTTGTCAATGAATGCCCGTGGAAACAACCACCACTAGGAGTTGCCCACCCCGAGAGCTCATTATTGCACATAGCAGGCCAAGGCTTGGTGGCTACGTGCTCTTGTGAGCCCCAGGGGTCCATCCGGAAGTTTCATCACAATCTGGGCTCGTGCTGGAACGTAAGACCGCTTCGGAGCCTCTCTTGTCTGCTGCCCCATTCCTGATATCCTGCCGCTCTTCGCTGTGCTCCAGTGAAAGGAGTGCGACCTTCACTTTCACCCTGTTGCTGCTCAACCATGCCTGTTGCAGTTCCTTCTCTCTTGCCCAAGCTGCTTTACTCCAGTTTTGCCTTTGCTTAATTGCTTATTCACGCACCTTCCTGTCCTAAATTCTGCTTCCTCCTTCTTAATTCCTTCCCTTAGTTAGCATCGCCTTTTTAGCCCCAACGTAGCTCCTTCCGTGGTTTATCCCATGGCATCCAATGCAGTGCCTCGATCCAGCCAGCATGGCCCTTATCGGCGTCCATTTAATTGTCAGAGTACTTGCATTGCATGGCGGCTACTTAGGGAAACATCAATAGTCACAATATGGAAGTTCATTCGAATTTGGAATAGCTGCAATGGAAATTGACAAAATACCTCCAAATATTGGGTTTCAATGTATAATGAAATCCTCATGTGCAGAGATCACAAGTTGTCCCTTGTGAAGTGCAATAGGAAATATAGGGGCATATTATCAAGCCTGTGCGCTAAAATTATCGCCGCTTTATCGGCCGAAAACGGCCGATAAAGCGGCGATAATGGGCTTGATAATATGCTCTATGGAATTCCAATCAAAGCCCATGTTAGATGTGAAGACATCTAACATGGGGCTTCGATTGGAATTCCACAGAGCATATTATCAAGCCCATTATCGCCGCTTTATCGGCCGTTTTCGGCCGATAAAGCGGCGATAATTTTAGCGCACAGGCTTGATAATATGCCCCTTAGTTCTGTTAACTTTCTTCCTTCTCATTTTAAGACTTGTTGGGTGAGTGTCCTTTCAGTGTTTGTGTTTTTTTAAACATTTATTTATTTAAACCATGTTGTACAGCAGCGCAAAGGCAGCGCAGCTTGGCTAAAATAAACAACAGCTTTCAGCCAAGCCGCACTGCATCCGCGCTGCTGCACATCATGGCTGACATAGCATTGAGGAAGGCAATCGATCTTGCACAGGCAGGATCTTTCGGCTTCGCCAATGCTTGCTCTGCTCCTGTTTGACTGACGAGGAGCGAGGACCATCTGCTGCTAAAAGCCCTGCATGGTCCTTTGATCTGAATTGAATAACAACGCTGCCATGCGCATGCGCACCGAGTCGGTGAAGGGCATTGGCTGGCAGTATACGAGTGGATACTCCTTTTATCATCATTCACTCTTTCATTTTGCCCTTCACTGAATTTGATATGCTGTATTCAAGTTGATTATTTAAATGGGAATTACCCATCGGTGTTCTAAGGTAGAACGTGCACGTCAGCTGCCATAACACGTAATGTGCCGTCACTCCAGCTGTGACGCATAGGATACGTCACTGTCAAGAAGGCAATAGACAGCAGAGGCTTCAATGCAAAAGAGACAGTTACCTAAGATCCTCGCCCGTTCTCTGTCTCTTTTCCAACCAAAACCCAATCAGGTTCAAATGACACTTGGACCTTTAATTGTGACCTCTCGGAGCTCGTGCCTTTATCAGTTTACATTTGCATTAATATGTAAAGACAATTTGACAAATTTATTAATAAACTGCATGATTACTTAAAATCTTTACAGTATAAAAAAGAAAAAAAGAGAGAAAAAAAAAAGAATAAAAAGCTTTATGAACGTCCCGAATCCCCCACTCTCATGACCCATCCAAACATAAAGGTGAGAGTGACTTTAAGTTAAAATACTAACATATTAGTCCTGATTAGCTGTCCAAAACAGGGTTCTTTTAAAAAGAGTGATACATAGGTTGAACAAGTGTTTCCCAGCTAATAAAAGGGGGCACATGAAAGTTCTGTAGAGTCAATTCATGTACCAAGGGCTGTTGACGAAAGATCGATTCTTCGTGGATCTTTATACCAGCCCAGGTTGGATAACTGGGGCCGAAGGCTTCCAGTTACTTTGCAGACAATGCTGTTAAGTGGGAGTCGAGTGCCATTTTTACCTGGTGTATAAATTTCCCAACTCTGGCTATCAAACAGGTCGTGGAGACTGAGAGGCACCAGTCCGAAGATTCTCTACAAGTTCTATTGGCCGTATTCCGTAACATCGGAAGCAGCAAGCAATGGCGGTCATTGGCCAGCTTTGGGCAGCAGCACAGCAAGTGTAGCCAGGATTCCCTGCGGTAATTGCATAGACGACAGGCCAAGGGTCCATCCGTACGGGCCCATTTGGGGTTGAAGTCCGTGATCCTGAGGGCCAAAAGTCGAAAGTACAACATTTTCTTTCTCGCATAAGCGGATACTGGATCTAGCAGGTAAGGTTGAGGTTTACCTGGAATATATGATTTGTCCAGGGCCTGAGTTAGTGGATTTGCCGAAGAGATGCAAGGTCAAGTCCAAAGGAGATGGTCCAGACTTGGCGCTTAACAGCTTGGGCCCAGGCTGAGAAAGGAATTTCGTGCAGGGGCAAACTCTTTCTTTCGATTTTAAATGCTGCAATAGCTTGTCCTACCTTTAAGTACCAGGGGGAGCCCGCCTCATCAAAGATTGATCTTAGAGAGTGCTTTAGCGAATGTACTGGTGCTTTCAATACTCTAATATAGAGTTTTAAAAGGTCCCCCAGTAATACCAGCTCCGGTCGCTTAAGGCCTATTTCTAGCCTTAATCTGGTGTTCCTTGCGTATCTAGGGGCCTGTAGCACCAACTTATAGGCTTTCGCTTGGGCCGCGTTGACCACTTTGTCAAATGCACCAGGGTAGGCTATGTGCCCATAAGCAATGGCAGGGATCAGTTTTGCCCGGAGCACTGTCAACATTGGTTCTGCTGAGGGACTGTCCAAGCGGTGGCATAGGCGTCTTAGCGACAGAATGGTTTTGTCAATTTTAGGTTTAAGCTCCTTCAGATGTCTGGCTGCAGAGGCATTCTCGGAGACCCAGGTGCCCAGATAGTTGTAGGATAGGGCGGTGATGATACGGTGCTCCCCCAGAGACCATGAAGCTTCTTTTTTGAGGGGGTATTTGCCAAAAATGACAATTTTGGTCTTGCCCACGTTGATCCGTAAGTCATTTGACTTATTGTATAATGCCAAACTGCTTAAGGCTCTTTGGAGCCCCACCCTAGTGTGGTCCATGATCACTGTGTCGTCTGCATACTGGAGTGTTCCCAAGACGAGCCTCCCCAGTTTTGGAGGTGCTAAGTTGGCATCTTTCAGAGCTGTCCCCATGTCCGCAGTATACAAGTTAAACAGCATGGGGGCAAAGACGCACCCCTGCTTGAGGCCCGAGTTGGTTTCAATTCTTGCAGTTGTTATTGTAGGGCTTAGCTTCACCTTGACACAGGGGCCCTCATAGAGTGCTTTTATAGCTTTTAGTAGAGCCTGTGGTAGCCCCCACGAGTCGAGTTTTGCCCAGAGCCGGCCCCTGTTCACTCGATCAAAGGCTGTGGAGTAGTCTATGAAACAGCAGAACAGGGGCGGTTTGTTCTTCATATTGGCCTTCTTCGCAAGGTAGGAAAGGGCTAGGATGTTGTCAAGAGTGGAGCTGTGAGCCCTAAAGCCGGTCTGTGTGGGCGGAAGAATACCGTTCTTGTCCACCCAGTCCTCCAGATCCCTGAGAAGAAGGCGGGCGTATATCTTTGCTTCTACGTCGAGGAGAGCTATAAGCCTATAATTGGCCGGGTTCGTGTGGTCCCCCTTTTTATGGATGGGGAAAAGAATAGAGCCTTTCCAAGAGGATGGCAACATTGCCGTGGCAAAAGAATGGTTAAATAAAGGGGTGAGTCTGGATGCAAAAAAGGCTGAGGCAGTTTTCAGAACCTGGGCCGGAATTCCATTTGGGCCTGGAGCGCCATCAGATCTAATGGCCTTGATGCACTTTAGTACCTCCATTTCTGAGAGCGATCCGATGCAGGTCGGATTTGCGCCTTCTGTCGTAACTCTTTCGGGTTCGATAATTTCCGCCGCCACCTTGGACCTGCTGTGGGATGATTTGACTCGCAGGTATACAGCCTCTTGGCATACTGTTCCCATACTTTCCCTGCAACACTATTTTCCTTTTGCTCTCCTCTGGGGGTAAGACTGTTGATGAAACGCCAAAGCTTGCTGTTGTCAGTCTGCCGTTTTTGTGGGCCCAGACTTTTTTTTTATAGTCAGTTCGCAGAACAGCAATGGAGTATCTCCCTGACAGATGAGTGCCTTTCTTTTGTGCCCTGATTGCCTTATTTAGATCACGCTTACACTGTGACAGGCACCACGATGTTAGACGACGAGGATCCGAGTGAAATTGGCGACTTCTTGGATGACGGTTATTGCCCAGATGTTCCAATAAATCGGAGGTCAGAGTTTCCCAGAGGTGAATGGGGTTCTTAGTTTGAACTGGGTTAGGTTCTTCCTCCCTTCTACCTACATATTCTAGCAGGCTATGACTGAGATTGATTGACCATTTTATTCTTTTAAGCACTTTATGATGTTCCTCCCCCGTGGTAGTTCCAATAGCTACTTGTAATTCTGCTTGTACCCGCGCCAGATTGAATGTGGCGCGTAGGGGCCTATGATCACTTTCCTCTCTGTCGTCCACTGTGAAGTTGCTAAGATTGTGAACAAGCCCTTCGTTGATAAAGATGTAGTCTATAGTAGAGACATTTCTGAAGGTCGGGATGGTGGTCCATTCAGGATGAGTCTTTCTTTGTATTCTATGGGTAGAGTGCAGCTTGAAATTTGCGAGAAATTCAGTCAGCAGGGCTGACTTCTTGCTTGATGGTGCCTCCGAAATTAAACCCAAGCCTCTGTGATTAAAGTCGCCCGCGATTATTATGTCTTGGTCATTCCAATTTATTAAAAGATCTTCCAAAATTGAAATAAGTGATTCCATGGCCTGGGAGGATTGATACTTGTTTGGATTAAAATAACAATTAATTAGTAGAAGGGGGCGAGATATTTGTCCCAGTGACAACCCACTGATTATGATGGCTTGAAGATCAGGAGACCCCAACTTTAATTCAGTTGTGTTAATTTTGCACGCATGACTTACGTAGATAGAAAGACCCCCTGACGGGCGTCCAAAGATTGTCCTTTTGGTCGCTGGTTTAAAATGTTCGTAAAAGCCACCAATGGCGGTCGTTGCCCTTGCCCAGGTTTCCTGAATACACAGTATGTCCCCCTGTGCGAGGTATTCTGATGTAGTAGTGTCCCTAAAGATGTTGCTCACCCCCGCAATGTTCCATGAAATAATGGATAACTCGCGAACTAGGCCCCTGAGTGGGTTTGAACAGGCATTATTTGCGTGGCGGTTTATTAGGTTAGGGACGCTGTCTCCATGTGGCCTCCAGGTGATCCGATGTCTGGAGATGCCGCTGCACGCTCCGTTGCCCGTCATTTTGCTGGATTTTGATTTTTAGCAGGGTTTTTGCCCGCCCTGATTTCGCCCCTATTTCTGGGCGGGTGTGCCTTATGCCTTTAAGAATGGATGACGGTTCTGGGGTGTCCTGTTGCGGCAACAGGACGTGTGGATATTTCAGTGTTCTTGGCACAACAACTTCAATGCCCCATTCTGCGAACAATGTTGCTTCCTTAAGGACAGCCTGTTGGACTTGCTGACTTGCAAGTCCGATTATGGTGGAATCGTCGTGAGTGTCTGTCTCCAGTCTCTTGAATATCACCCACTCAATATTTTCTGAGGTGATTTGGGCCAGCGAGGCAGTATGGCCAAAGAGGCGGACAATATTGGACCTGTTCAAGATGTCAAAAGAGCCTTTTGCTGTATATCTTGGGGTTAACTGCAGCTCATAGGTGGATTTTTTTTTTTGTGTGATGGAGCACAAACTCACCCCTTCTCACTGGAGCTTTAGACTCGAGTTATTGAAATTTAAAGGGTTTATGAGAGTGGATTCAGGCTGGTGCCCATTGGGCCCCACGCTTGATTGGCCTTCCACACTCGGACATCCTTGCCACTCCCCCTGGTCTGATGTTAAATTTAGGTAATTTTTGAGTGCGCCTCCTGGTTGCTGATTCCCTTGCCCCTCAGTTGGTGGACCTACCACTCTTGACAGTACTGGTTGTGCGCCCTGTTGTAGTTTGGGATTTGTTACAGACTCATGTTTCAGAACCCAACCGGAAGGGCTGGGGGCACTTAAAGGTGCTGAGACGGCCACCTGTGAAGGCCTTTGTTGGAGAGCCTCATTAGTTTGACCCTCCATGAGAGGGATTTGTTGGCTTTGGGCCTCACCGCGAACCAGAGGAGCGTCACATGGCTTGCCCATTTTAGACACCTGCTTGGGTATGAAAATGGGGAAGAGTGGTTTGGGGATACATTTAGTTTCAGTGTCGCCCAGGGTTAATACCACCGAGGATGTGTTTCTGCTTCTAGCTTTGGACTTCTTAAGTTGTTTTTTAAGTCTTTTTTTGGCTCTCCTTGATAACGGAGCTTTGGCACTTGATAATGCTCCTTCGACCCTCTCCTCTTGAGGGGTAGTAACAGAAAGGTCTTCACTAACGGTCTCGAGATCCGAGGCCTCGGGGTCACCGTTCCCTTTATTAGCCGAAGTAAAGGTAATACGGGGCCCTACTAGGGGAACCTTTGTGGCGCTATTGCCCGTTGTGCTAAGGGTTGCTGTTTCGGCATGCTCTGTAGTCTGTGGTGGTAGCTTTTGTGCGGCTTGTTCTTGCATGGTTATCTCGCCCTGACCCCTGGCTAATGCAAGCATCTCTTTTAAAACTTCAGGAAGACTTGCCCATTTATCAATTAAGACGTCACAGGAATTGGTGCTGGCGGCATGAGCTTGTTGGACGTTAAGTTGGACTTCCAGCTTTGCCAGCTTGTCATCTTGGCACACCAAATGTTGGGCTATCGACTGCAAAAGATCGATTTGGAGTTCCATCTTTGCGGACTGCCATAGCAGTGCCCTAGCCATTGTGTCCTGAACTTCTCTTATTGCAGACAAGTTAAGGTCTTTAAAAGTGGGTTCATCAATTGGGTCGGTTAAGTCTTGGTGATGAGTTAAACTCAGCGGACTCCAACCCTCCGTTTGAGCAGTTCTCGGGGCCTTAGCTCTTCCTAAATTAATGGGGGTAGTTTCAAGTGTTCGTTCAATGGTCTGTTCCAATTTTAGTAAGAACGAAGTTGTTGGAACCTCCGTAACCTGAGGGATTGGCCTCTGTGTTTCCCTAGGTGTCACAATTGCATTCAGACCTTTGCCTGTACTTGTGCTCTTTGGGGAGGAGGATGTGACAGCCTCGCTTGTTCTCCCAGTATCTGAATCCACGTTCGCCCCCAGAGTTGGCCTTTCGTGAATGTCGGCAGTGACCCTAATCGGGCTCTTTGTCCTGGCCTCAGGCTGAAAACAAGCTTCAAGGCTCCCAGGTGACTCGAAGTTAACAGGCTTGCAGGAGTGAGAGTCCCCTGGGGCCAGATGGATCTTTGGGATCCCAGGTATGGCATTGGTCGCGGGATCTTGTGACGTTTCATCTAAAGGTGAGGGGCTGTTTGAGGCCTGAAAGAATTGAGTGATAAGGCCTTGGGGGAGGGAATTGCCAGTGACCGGGTCCTGGGATTTTAGGGTACTTATGCTTCTGGTTACCCTTCTTTGTGCTAGGCTCTCAGGGTTCACTTCCCCCTCATCCTCCGTGCAGGATTTAGTCTTCCTCAGCGTCATCTCTTTTTGCGCCGTTTGCTGGGACTAGGGCTAGGCTTGTTTGTGCCTAATTGTGCTGGGGGGGAGGGAATACCAGAACTAGTGCTAATGTGGGCCCCTGTGTTGAGCTGTGTTTTTTGTTTTGAGGGCACGGAGGTGTGGAGGGAGGGACGGAGGGGTTAGCAAGCGGTGCATGCGAGGGGGGCTGCAAGCTGGAGACCTAGGGGCAGATTTATGTTAACTGGCGCATCCCGAGGGATGCGCCAGTTAACATGCGCCACAGTGTACCACAGCTACGCCACCCATGGTGCGCCGCATTTATGATGCGGCGCACCATGGGGCAAAAACAGCACAGATGCGTGACGCATCTGTGCCGGAAATGTGGCGCATTGCTGGAGTTGCGTCGCAAGCACGACGCAGCTCCAGCAATGTTCTGGGGGGGCCTATTCTTTCAATGCTGCCTCAAGCCTTACGCCTGCTTCAAGCAGGCGCAGGGTTTTGACGCAGCATTGCCCTGAAAGTGACTGAGTGAAATCTCATAGATTTCACTCAGCCACTTTCAGGAGGCGTTCCTGCGCAGGAACGCCCCCCCTGCGCAGGAACGCCTCCTCCTGGCGCAGTGCTGTACAACGTGACGCATCTAAGAGATGCGTCACGTTGTAAATAGGGCGCAGGGATGCGCCACGTTTCCGTGCCGTTGCGTCACGCAACGGCGCCGTAAACGTGGCGCAAGCCCTTCATAAATCTGCCCCGTAGTCTGCCAACCCCTCAGACCGCTCCCTCTGGCTCTTACTTAGCGGCGACCTCTAACGGCTGCCGCGCTTGCCTCCACCTCTTACCTCTTGTCTCCCGCGTCAACGGGTTCACAGATGCACAGGCTGGTGCCCTCAGCTGCTCAATTTTACTTTGGGTTGATGGCGGTTGATGGCAGTGTTGTTATTACAGCGCTTAGTACAGCGCCAGCAACCAGTAGCAATTGTAGTGCCTTGTATCACCGTGATCATTGAATCTCGCCCCTTTCTTCTTTTCTTTTCTTGTTTTCTTTTCCAAACTCGTGGCTTGCGCAGAGACACAGAGGCACAGGCTCGCAGTGGTGTAAGCAGAGGCAAGTAGGGTGCTGTTATCACAGCGCTCAATCAATTGAATCAGCTCTCGCACCTACGCATACCTGCACGCTGCAGATCCCAGGCGCCGCCGCAACCAGCTCCTTCACCGCTCACAGTCCACTACCGGAGCAGCACATCGGACCAGGCGTGGTCCGACCGCCTTAATCAATCAAGGAAACGAGAGACTACCAGAGACAGTGCGCTCCGGAAACCCTTGACCCCAAGTGCTCTGCTAGTCTTCCCCTGCAGACCCACTTATCGGGGAAGGCGGAAGGCGGAAGGTGGAAGGTGGACAGGAGCGGCAATCTCGGCGTTCTACTCGGTTTGTCAGAGACGGCGTTTCTGGCGTTCTGACTCAGCACAGCTCGTGGGCTCCCTCCGGTGGCCGAATACACCTTCGCAAGGATCAACAAAACACACCAATATGTAAAGCAGTCATTGTGCCTCAGAAGTGTGCCGCTTCTGCTGTCAGCTAATGCCTACACGTCGGCTATCCACCCTGCCATGCAGTGCGCTTCAATTTTAAATCAGCTGAAATGGCATTCATTTTCAAAAGTGATAAGAAGCATTTATTTATCAAGATTTCTTGAGCAGAAATTTACATTTTTTTTAAAGTTTGTTTGCTGTAGGTTATTAGATCCAATTCAGACAAGTCTTTGTGAACCACCTTCACTTTTTTAATTAATATATTATTACTTTTATATTAGTGAACTGCACATATTATAAAAATCTCAAGGTACACGCGTCTTTAAAATTTTGTAAATGACACTGACTCAATGACACTGACTCACTGACACTGACTCAGACTCATTGACTCAGACACACTGACTCAGACACACTGACTCAGACACACTGACTCACTGACACGGACTCAGACTCACTGACACAAACTCAGACTCACTGACACAGACTCAGACTCAGTGACACAGACTCAGACTCACTGACACGGACTCAGACTCACTGACACGGACTCAGACTCACTGACAAGGAATCAGACTCGCTTCAGACTCACTGACTCAGACTCACTGACTCAGACTCACTGACACGGACTCAGACTCACTGACTCACACTCGCTTCAGACTTACTGACTCAGACTCAGACTCACTGGCTCAGAATCAGACTCACTGACATGGACTCAGACTCTACCGCCCTCACTCTACCGCCCTCACGCCCTCACTCTACCGCCCTCACTCTATCACTCAACCGCCCTCACTCTACTGCCCTCACTCTACCACCCTCACTCTACTGCCCTCACTCTACTGCCCTCACTCTACTGCCCTCACGCCCTCACTCTACTGCCCTCACTCTACCGCTCTCACTCTACCGGCCTTACACCCTCACTCTACCGCCCTCACTCTACCACTCTTCCGCCCTCACGTCCTCACTCTACCGCCCTCACTCTACCACTCTACCGCCCTCACTCCCTCACTCTACCTCCCTCACTCTACCGCCCTCATGCCCTCACTTTACCACCCTCATTCTACCACCCTCACTCTACCGCCCTCACTCTTCCGCCCTCACTCTACCACTCCACCGCCCTCATCTCCTCACTCTACCGCCCTTACTCTACCACTCTACCGCCCTCAATCTACCACCCTCACTCTACCACTCTACTGCCCTCACTCTACCACCCTCACTCTACCACTCTACCGCCCTCACTCTACCGCCCTCATGCCCTCACTTTACTACTCTACCGCCCTCACTCTACCACTCTACCGCCCTCACTCTACTGCCCTCACTCTACCGCCCTCACTCTACCGCCCTCACTCTACCACTCTACCGCCCTCATGCCCTCACTCTACCGCCCTCACTCTACCACTCTACCGCCCTCACACCCTCACTCTACCGCCCTCACTCTACCACTCTACCACCCTCACACCCTCACTCTACCGCCCTCACACCCTCACTCTACCGCCCTCACTCTACCACTCTACCGCCCTCACACCCTCACTCTACCGCCCTCACTCTACCACTCTACCACCCTCACACCCTCACTCTACCGCCCTCACACCCTCACTCTACCGCCTTCACTCTACCACTCTACCGCCCTCACACCCTCACTCTACTGCCCTCATGCCCTCACTCAACCGCCCTCACTCTACCACTCTAACGCCCTCACTCTACCACTTTACCACCCTCACTCTACCAACCTCATGCCCTCACTCTACCAACCTCACTCTACCACTCTACTGCCCTCACTCTACCACTATACCGCCCTCACTCTACCACTCTACCGCCCTCACTCTACCGCCCTCACTCACTCTATCGCCCTCACTCACTCTATCTATATGTCTATTGCCCTCCCTCCCTCTATCTATCTATCTATCCCCCTCCCTCTATCTATCTATCCCCCTCCCTCTATCTATCACCCTCCCTCTATCTATCTATCGCCCTCACTCTATCTATCTATCTATCTGTCGCCCTCACTCTATCTATCTATCTGTCGCCCTCACTCTATCTATCTATCACCCTCACTCTATCCATCTATTGCCCTCCCTCTATCTATCTATCTATTGCCCTCACTCTATCTATCTGTCTGTATGTCTGTCTATCTATCTATCTGCCTCACTCTATCTATCTATCTATCTATCTATCTATCTATCTATCTATCTATCTATCTATCTATCTATCTATCTATCTATCTATTTATCTATCTATCTATCTATCGTCCTCCCTCACTCCATCTATCTGTCTATTGCCCTCCCTCCCTCTATCTATCTATCGCCCTCCCTCTATCTATCTATCCCCCTCCCTCTATCTATCACCCTCCCTCTATCTATCTATCGCCCTCACTCTATCTATCTATCACCCTCACTTTATCCATCTATTGCCCTCCCTCTATCTATCTATCTATTGCCCTCACTCTATCTATCTGTCTGTATGTCTGTCTATCTATCTATCTGCCTCACTCTATCTATCTATCTATCTATCTATCTATCTATCTATCTATCTATCTATCTATCGCCCTCACTTCTATCTATCTATCGCCCTCACTCTATCGCCCTCGCTCTATCTATCTATCTATCTATCTATCTATCTATCTATCTATCTATCTATCTATCTATCTATCTATCTATCTATCTATCTATCTATCGCCCTCTATTTATCGCCCTCACTCTATCGCCCTCACTCTATCTATCGCCCTCACTCTATCTATCACCCTCACTCTATCTATCGCCCTCACTCTAGCTATCGCCCTCACTCTATCTATCTATCTATCTATCTATCTATCTATCTATCTATCTATCTATCTATCTATCTATCTATCTATCTATCTATCGCCCTCACTCTATCTATCTATCGCTCTCACTCTATCTATCGCCCTCACTCTATCTATCTATCTATCTATCTATCTATCTATCTATCTATCTATCTATCTATCTATCTATCTATCTATCTATCTATCTGTCTGTCTATCTATCTATCTATCTATCTATCTATCTATCTATCTATCTATCTATCTATCTATCTATGTTATGTTATGTTATGTTATGTTAAATCAATTTATTAAGCGCGCTAACACCATTAGGTTTCTTGGCGCTGTACAGAGGGAGCAGAGAGGAGAGGTAGAAGGAAACCAGACTAAGAAAGAACAACTAGTGGTAAGCTATGGTAAACAGGTGCGTTTTGAGGGAAGATCTAAATGTGGGGTAGGGGGGGGATAACCTAAGAGGGAAAGGTAGGGAATTCCAAAAAGACGGAGCTAGGAAAGAAAACCTAAGGCCACCGTGTTTTTTCCGCTTGAATCTGGGGACAGAGAGTAAAGCCAGTTGGGATGACCGAAGGGTGCGAGAAGGGACATAAGGATGAAGCAAAGAGGAAATGAAGGAGGGACCGTGACCAGTGAGGGATTTAAAGATGATGCAACCAAGCTTAAATTTACAGCGGGCAGAGACCGGAAGCCAATGGAGACTCTTTAGGAGAGGTTGAACGTGCTGATCCCTAGGTTGATGGTAAATCAAGCGAGCAGCTTGATTTTGGATCAGCTGGAGTCTCCTAAGTTGGTATGCAGGAATGCCTACGTATAGTGCATTAGCGTAGTCAAGCCTAGACATGACTAACGCAAGCAAGGCCAAGATGAGGGCATCAGTGGTCAGTAGGCGGGAGATTTTGCGGATTTTCCTGAGCTGGAAGTGGCTAGAGGAGACTACAGCGCTGATCTGGGGTGTCATAGATAGATCGTTGCTTATGACAACTCCCAGACTTTTTGCTGAGTTGACGGGGCAAGGGGGGTTGCCAAGACTGGCAGGCCAAAAGGAAGAGTGCCAGGGATTGGAGGGCCCCCGACAAGAACCAGCTCAGTCTTGTCGGGGTTGAGTTTCAGATGGTTTGTGCCCATCCAATCACTGATGAAGCAGAGGGTGTTTTGAAAAGTGGAAATGGAATGGTCGCTGGAGTCAATGGTAAAAACCAGTTGGATGTCATCCGCGTAGTTGAACGCGGAGACATTAAATCGACGGAGGGAACGGATTAACGGGGCCAGGTACAAATTAAAAAGGAGAGGGGATAAAGAGGAACCCTGCGGGACACCACAGGTCAGTTCGACTTGAGGGGCTGAAAACTGGGACAACCTGACAGCTTGATGGCGATGGGTCAGGAAAGAGCGCACCCAGTCCAGAGCAGTGCCCTGGATGCCAGCCTCTCCGACACGGTCGACCAAAATATCATGGTCGACCGTGTCAAAGGCGGCCGACAAGTCCAGAAGGACCAGGGCCTGGCAGGTGTTAGAGTCGGCGCCCCTGCGTAGTTCGTCCATCACAGAGAGGATGACTGCTTCTGTGGAATGCGCAGGTCTGAACCCAGCCTGCTGGGGGTCCAAAGCACCAGAGTCCTCTATAAAAGAAGTAAGGGACTGAGTAACTTGGGACTCCAGGACTTTGCTAAGGAAAGGGAGGAGGGAGATGGGGCGGTAGTTGCTCATGGTAGAGGGATCAGCCGTGGGTTTTTTCAAGATGGCGACCACCTCTGCCCGTTTGAAGGAGGCCGGAACCACCCCTGAGGTTAGAGAGTTGTTTAAAAGGGCCAAAGGGGGGTCCGGGCAGGAAGTAAAAGCTTCTCGCAGGGCAGAGGGGGGGGCAACAATCGCTGGGGGAGCCTGAAGAGACTTTAAGCAAAAGGGGGAGAAAAGTCTCTGTTGAAATGAGGGGAAACTGGGAGAAGGTGTGGGAAGTGTGATGAGAGGAAGTGCTAACAGGGGGAGAGACAGGTGAGACATGAGCGGAGATGCTGGTCTTGATTTTGGCAATTTTATCTACAAAAAACTGATTCAAGGAATCACAAAGAGACTGGGAGGGGAGCGGGGCGATGGTAACTCTAGCCGGATTGGACAGTTCCTCAACAATTGAAAAGATATCCTTAGACTTATTGGTGGAGTTCAGAATCTTATTGGAGAAATAGCTGGATTTAGCCCGGGCTATAGCAGATTTGTATTCCTTCATCTGAGAAGAGAAGACAGCTTTTGTCTCAGGGGTATATCCTCGACGCCAGTGTCTTTCGGCCTGACGGAGACTAAGTTTCAGTGCCCTAAGTTCCTCGGTGAACCACCTATGGGCGTCGTGACTGCGCCGCGTTTTAACAGGTTTTAAAGGGGCCACCGAGTCAGCGGCAGAGACAAGCCATTGGATAAGGTGGTCCGATTGAGAGTCAATGGAGTTGGTGGGTTCTGTGATGGAGGGGGCTGATGAGCTCAGGAGGGAGGTGAATTTATTGAGGTCAGCCTTGTTCCAATTGCGTGCCAAAAAGTTTGATTCTCGGGTAATGTTGGCCGGGGAAGGCTTAGCAAGGGAAAATCTATCTATCTATCTATCTATCTATCTATCTATCTATCTATCTATCTATCTATCTATCTATCTATCTATCTATCTATCTATCTATCTATCTCTCTATCCATCTCTCTATCGCCCTCTATCTCTCTATCGCCCTCTATCTCTCTATCGCCCTCTATCTCTCTATCGCCCTCTATCTATCTATCGCCCTCACTCTATCTATCGCCCTCACTCTATCTCTCTATCTATCTCTCTATCCATCTCTCTATCGCCCTCTATCTCTCTATCGCCCTCTATTTCTCTATCGCCCTCTATCTCTCTGTCGCCCTCTACCTCTCTATCGCCCTCTATTTCTCTATCGCCCTCTATCTCTCTATCGCCCTCTATCTCTCTATCTCTCTCTTTATCTCCCTCTCTATCTCCCTCTCTCTCTCTATCGCCCTCTATCTCTCTGTCGCCCTCTACCTCTCTATCGCCCTCTATTTCTCTATCGCCCTCTCTCTCTCTATCGCCCTCTATCTCTCTATCTCTCTCTCTATCTCCCTCTCTATCTCCCTCTCTCTCTCTATCGCCCTCTATCTCTCTGTCGCCCTCTACCTCTCTATCGCCCTCTATTTCTCTATCGCCCTCTCTCTCTCTATCGTCCTCTATCTCTCTATTGCCCTCTATCTCTCTATCGCCCTCTATCTCTCTCTCTATCCCCCTCTATCTCTCTATCTCCCTCTCTCTCTCTATCGCCCTCTATCTCTCTATCACCCTCTATCTCTCTATCGCCCTCTCTCTATCGCTCTCTATCGCCCTCTATCTCTCTATCACCCTCTATCTCTCGATCACCCTCTATCTCTCTCTCTATCGCCCTCTATCTCTCTCTCCCTCTCTCTATCGCCCTCTATCTCTCTCTCTATCTCCCTCTATCTCTCTATCTCTCTATCGCCCTCTATCTCTCTATCTCTCTATCGCCCTCTATCTCTCTATCTCCCTCTATCTCCCTCTATCTCTCTATCGCCCTCTATCTCTCTATCGCCCTCTATCTCTCTATCACCCTCTATCTCTCGATCACCCTCTATCTCTCTCTCTATCGCCCTCTATCTCTCTCTCCCTCTCTCTATCGCCCTCTATCTCTCTATCTCCCTCTATCTCCCTCTATCTCTCTATTGCCCTCTATCTCTCTATCACCCTCTATCTCTCTATCGCCCTCTATCTCTCTATCGCCCTCTATCTCTCTATCGCCCTCTATCTCTCTATCGCCCTCACTCTATCTATCTATCTATCTATCTATCTATCTAACACCCTCACTCTATCTATCTTTCTATCTATCTATCTATCACCCTCACTCTATCTATCTATCGCCCTCACTCTATCTATCTATCGCCCTCACTCTATCTGTCTATCTATCTCCCTCACTCTATCTATCGCCTTCACTCTATCTGTCTATCTATTGCCCTCACTCTATTTGTCTATCGCACTCACTCTATCTATCGCCATCATTCTGTCTATCTATCGATAGCCCTCACTCTGTCTATCTATCTATCGCCGTCACTCTATTTATCTATCTATCTATCACCCTCACTCTACTCATTCATCTATCTATCTATCTATCTATCTATCTATCTATCTATCTATCTATCTATCTATCTATCTATCTATCTATCTATCTATCGCCCTCACTCTATCTACCTTTCGCCCTCACTCTATCTACCTTTCGCCCTCACTGTATCTATCGCGCCACCACAGCATCACTCAGGGGCACCACAACATCACTATGTGCTACCACTGCATCACTGAACGCCACAGCATCACTCGTCGCCACAACAACATCACTATTCGCTACCACAGCATCACTGAACGCCACTGCATCACTCGTCGCCATCACAAAATCACTCAGCGCCACCACAGCATCAATCTGTGCAACCATTCAACAACAACTGGTTCAAATATGTTCTCTCAATGTTTCAAGCTTTATCACAAATGTCACAAAAAGATGTTAATATTTCACTTCTGTTCTTGGATTTTCGTCACAATAAAATACACTGAACATAATCTTCACAAAAGTTATTTACAAAAGTTTAAGCTATTGCCATTATAAATTACAATAACTTTTATTTAAGTATTAATTATTTTAAAAAATTAAAAGCCATTGTTATTTGTAATATCAATACATCTAAGTCACGTAAATACATAACAGATTGTATTACAAATGCAATAGGTGTCACATTTGCAAAAGTTAAAAGTATTGGCATTGGAAATGACAAAGCTATTAATTTCGCTATTTTCAAAACCAACACATGAATAAAAAAATTGTCATTTACAAGACCAACAGCTCAATTTTTCCTAATGCGAGACCTATTGCATTGCAAATGCTTGTTTAAAAATGTTGTGGGTAGTAGTAGTCAGTAGTAGGCCTGAGCTAGTCATGGCCTCATGGGTGTGTGCATGATGAAGCAACTGTTCCTTTGGTGTTTTTTGTGTGTATTTCATTTTCAAGCATCATTTAGGGCTTGGATGGCATTGGATTGAGTTCGGAAGTGTATTTTCTTGGGGTGGGCTTTCTGTTGTTGGCCCTGGCCATGTGGCTGGTGGCCATTTTGAAGCCTAGGCCTGCAAGCTTGTCTGGTCTTGTCTGCCAACAGGCCTGCTTTCATCCAGTAGGCTCAGAGCAGGTAGCCACAGCTTTATTAATCAAGTGTGTCTGTGTGGTCTGTTGAATTTAGACATCATTTAGGGCCTGTATGGCACTGGATTGAGTTGGGAAGTGTGTTTTTTTGAGGTGGGCTTTCTGATGTTGTTGGGCCTGGCCATGTGGCTGGTGGCCATTTTGAAGCCTAGGCCTGCTGCAACCTTGTCTGGCCTTGTCTGCCAACAGGCCTGCTTTCATCCAGTAGGCTCAGAGCAGGTAGCCACAGCTTTATTAATCAAGTGTGTCTGTGTGGTCTGTTGAATTTAGACCTCATTTAGGGCCTGGATGGCACTGGATTGAGTTGGGAAGTGTGTTTTTTTGAGGTGGGCTTTCTGATGTTGTTGGGCCTGGCCATGTGGCTGGTGGCCATTTTGAAGCCTAGGCCTGCTGCAACCTTGTCTGGCCTTGTCTGCCAACAGGCCTGCTTTCATCCAGTAGGCTCAGAGCAGGTAGCCACAGCTTTATTAATCACGTGTTTCTGTGTGGTCTGTTGAATTTAGACCTCATTTAGGGCATGGATGGCATTGGATTGAGTTGGGAAGTGTGATTTTTTGGGGTGGGCTTTCTGATTTTGGGTATCTTAAAGATATGCCTTTGTTGTGTGTGTCTGGTGTGTGTTGGTGTGCAATGCACCCTGCAGAGCAGATCTTTTCGGGGCCTGTGAATTTTCATATTTGCATTTTGTTGTAGCAGTTTTTTTATTGTAGCAGTTTTTATTGAGCGCGATTGCTGCCCGCAGGCGTCCAAGCGCTGGATAGAGGGAAAGTGACTGAGGGAGCTTAAGGTACATAGGATCGAGCAAACAGCAGTGTTTTTAAGTTTTTCCGGAATGCAAGTAGGTCAGGGTTGGAGCGGAGTGTGATGGGAAGAGCATTCCATAGCCTAGCGGTGTTCAAGGAAAACATCCTGCCTCCAGATTTGTTGCATTCAAAAGGCAGAGCAGTGTACTTTAGCATGCATCCTTTGCCTGGCTTTTATAGTCCTTTTGTCAGCTCCTGGTGTTTCCTAGGCCCCCTGCTTGTTGCTTGTGATTTTTTGAGTGTCAAACTGTCCATGTGGCTGGTGGCCTTTCTTTGTGTTGGGAGTTAGTAGTGTCCTGATTTTGCCATATAGACCTGCATGGTTTTCCTATTGGCTTACTGCTTCCATCCATCCATCCCCTTTGCCAGTAGCAGCTCCATCTCTCTATCGCCCTCTATCTCTCTATCACCCTCTATCTCTCGATCACCCTCTATCTCTCTCTCTATCGCCCTCTATCTCTCTCTCCCTCTCTCTATCGCCCTCTATCTCTCTATCTCCCTCTATCTCCCTCTATCTCTCTATTGCCCTCTATCTCTCTATCACCCTCTATCTCTCTATCGCCCTCTATCTCTCTATCGCCCTCTATCTCTCTATCGCCCTCACTCTATCTATCTATCTATCTATCTATCTATCTATCTATCTATCTATCTATCTATCTATCTATCTATCTATCTATCTAACACCCTCACTCTATCTATCTTTCTATCTATCTATCTATCACCCTCACTCTATCTATCTATCGCCCTCACTCTATCTATCTATCGCCCTCACTCTATCTGTCTATCTATCTCCCTCACTCTATCTATCGCCTTCACTCTATCTGTCTATCTATTGCCCTCACTCTATTTGTCTATCGCACTCACTCTATCTATCGCCATCATTCTATCTATCTATCGATAGCCCTCACTCTGTCTGTCTATCTATCTATCGCCGTCACTCTATTTATCTATCTATCTATCACCCTCACTCTACTCATTTATCTATCTATCTGTCTATCCATCTATCCATCTATCCATCTATCTATCTATCTATCTATCTATCTATCTATCTATCTATCTATCTATCTATCTATCTATCTATCTATCTATCCATCCATCCATCCATCCATCCATCCATCCATCCATCCATCCATCCATCCATCCATCTATCTATCTATCTATCTATCTATCTATCTATCTATCTATCGCCCTCACTCTATCTACCTTTCGCCCTCACTCTATCTACCTTTCGCCCTCACTGTATCTATCGCGCCACCACAGCATCACTCAGGGGCACCACAACATCACTATGTGCTACCACTGCATCACTGAACGCCACAGCATCACTCGTCGCCACAACAACATCACTATTCGCTACCACAGCATCACTGAACGCCACTGCATCACTCGTCGCCATCACAAAATCACTCAGCGCCACCACAGCATCAATCTGTGCAACCATTCAACAACAACTGGTTCAAATATGTTCTCTCAATGTTTCAAGCTTTATCACAAATGTCACAAAAAGATGTTAATATTTCACTTCTGTTCTTGGATTTTCGTCACAATAAAATACACTGAACATAATCTTCACAAAAGTTATTTACAAAAGTTTAAGCTATTGCCATTATAAATTACAATAACTTTTATTTAAGTATTAATTATTTAAAAAAATTAAAAGCCATTGTTATTTGTAATATCAATACATCTAAGTCACGTAACAGATTGTATTACAAATGCAATAGGTGTCACATTTGCAAAAGTTAAAAGTATTGGCATTGGAAATGACAAAGCTATTAATTTCGCTATTTTCAAAACCAACACATGAATAAAAAAATTGTCATTTACAAGACCAACAGCTCAATTTTTCCTAATGCGAGACCTATTGCATTGCAAATGCTTGTTTAAAAATGTTGTGGGTAGTAGTAGTCAGTAGTAGGCCTGAGCTAGTCATGGCCTCATGGGTGTGTGCATGATGAAGCAACTGTTCCTTTGGTGTTTTTTGTGTGTATTTCATTTTCAAGCATCATTTAGGGCTTGGATGGCATTGGATTGAGTTCGGAAGTGTATTTTCTTGGGGTGGGCTTTCTGTTGTTGGCCCTGGCCATGTGGCTGGTGGCCATTTTGAAGCCTAGGCCTGCAAGCTTGTCTGGTCTTGTCTGCCAACAGGCCTGCTTTCATCCAGTAGGCTCAGAGCAGGTAGCCACAGCTTTATTAATCAAGTGTGTCTGTGTGGTCTGTTGAATTTAGACATCATTTAGGGCCTGTATGGCACTGGATTGAGTTGGGAAGTGTGTTTTTTTGAGGTGGGCTTTCTGATGTTGTTGGGCCTGGCCATGTGGCTGGTGGCCATTTTGAAGCCTAGGCCTGCTGCAACCTTGTCTGGCCTTGTCTGCCAACAGGCCTGCTTTCATCCAGTAGGCTCAGAGCAGGTAGCCACAGCTTTATTAATCACGTGTTTCTGTGTGGTCTGTTGAATTTAGACCTCATTTAGGGCATGGATCAATCAATCAATCAATCAGTGACACTTATAAAGCGCGCTACATACCCGTAGGGTCTCAAGGCGCTGGGGAGGGGGGGTGCCGCTACTGCTCGAACAGCCAGGTCTTCAGCTTCTTCCTGAAGGAGAGGTGGTCTTGGGTCAGGCGCAGGTCGGACGGGAGGGAGTTCCAGGTCTTGGCGGCCAGGTGGGAGAAGGACCTTCCTCCTGTAGTCGCTCTTCGGATGCGGGGGACGGCGGCGAGGGCGTGGTTGGCTGATCGGAGGTGGCGTTTGGGAGCGTAGAAGTTGACTCGGCTGTTGAGGTAGCTCGGGCCTTGGTCGTGTAGGGCTTTGTGTGCGTGGGTGAGGAGGCGGAAGGTGATTCTCTTGTTGATGGGGAGCCAGTGAAGGTCTCTCAGATGACCGGAGATGTGGCTGGATCGTGGGATGTCGAGGATGAGTCTGGCTGAGGCGTTTTGGATCCGCTGGAGTCTCTTCTGGAGCTTGGCGGTGGTCCCGGCGTAGAGGGCGTTGCCGTAGTCCAGTCGGCTGGTGACGAGGGCCTGGGTGACGGTCTTCCTGGTCTCTGCGGGGATCCACCAAAAGATCTTTCGTAGCATGCGTAGGATGTTGAAGCACGCCGAGGAGACGCTGTTGACTTGCCTGGTCATGGAGAGGGAGGAGTCCAGGATGAAGCCCAGGTTTCGTGCATGGTCTGTCGGTTTGGGTGCGGTGCCCAGGGCGGGAGGCCACCAGGAGTCGTCCCAGGCGGAGGGTGAAGAGCCCAGGATGAGGACCTCCGTCTTGTCCGAGTTCAGTTTCAGGCGGCTGGTCGTCATCCACTCGGCTACCTCTTTCATCCCTTCGTGCAGGTTGGCTCTGGCGGCGGCGGGGTTGTTGGTCAGGGAGAGGATCAGCTGGGTGTCGTCGGCGTAGGAGATGATGCTGAGGTGGTGTTTGCGTACGATGGCCGCGAGGGGGCTCATGTAGACGTTGAAGAGGGTGGGGCTCAGTGATGATCCTTGGGGGACGCCGCAGATGACTTCGGAGGCCTCTGACTTGTACGGTGGTAGGCGGACTCGCTGTGTTCTTCCGTCGAGGAAGGAGATGATCCATTCCAGCGCCTTGTCCTGGATACCGATGTTGCTGAGGCGCCGTGTTAGGGTGCGGTGGCAGACCGTGTCGAATGCCGCGGAGAGGTCTAGGAGGATGAGGGCCGCTGTTTCTCCCTTGTCCATCAGGGCTCGGATGTCATCGGTGGCGGCGATGAGGGCGGTCTCGGTGCTGTGTTTGGCTCGGAAGCCGGACTGTGAGGCTGGCATTGGATTGAGTTGGGAAGTGTGTTTTTTTGGGGTGGGCTTTCTGATTTTGGGTGTCTTAAAGATATGCCTTTGTTGTGTGTGTCTGGTGTGTGTTGGTGTGCAATGCACCCTGCAGAGCAGATCTTTTCGGGGCCTGTGAATTTTCATATTTGCATTTTGTTGTAGCAGTTTTTTTATTGTAGCAGTTTTTATTGAGCGCGATTGCTGCCCGCAGGCGTCCAAGCGCTGGATAGAGGGAAAGTGACTGAGGGAGCTTAAGGTACATAGGATCGAGCAAACAGCAGTGTTTTTAAGTTTTTCCGGAATGCAAGTAGGTCAGGGTTGGAGCGGAGTGTGATGGGAAGAGCATTCCATAGCCTAGCGGTGTTCAAGGAAAACATCCTGCCTCCAGATTTGTTGCATTCAAAAGGCAGAGCAGTGTACTTTAGCATGCATCCTTTGCCTGGCTTTTATAGTCCTTTTGTCAGCTCCTGGTGTTTCCTAGGCCCCCTGCTTGTTGCTTGTGATTTTTTGAGTGTCAAACTGTCCATGTGGCTGGTGGCCTTTCTTTGTGTTGGGAGTTAGTAGTGTCCTGATTTTGCCATATAGACCTGCATGGTTTTCCTATTGGCTTACTGCTTCCATCCATCCATCCCCTTTGCCAGTAGCAGCTCCATGAATGATGTGATGCTCTAATAATTTAATGGCAAAGAGGGTCCACCCCACTCCCATTACATTTTTATTTTGGTGGTTCTTATTCTCTTTCCTATCCTTCCTGGGAGTGTAGTGTGTACACAGTAGTATTTCAAAGCCCTTGTTGACAAAGTCTCAGAAATGGCTAGACTATCGACTAGATTCATCAAAGACCCATTTTGCGAGTCTGTAATAGCAATTCATAAGGAATCGCTATTAAGGACTTGCAAAACGGGATTCATGTAGGAATCGCAAAATAAATTGAGATTCCTACAGCTTACTTATTTGCGATTAGCAAATTGCTAATCGCAAATAAGGAATAACTCCCCATTCATTCCTATGGGCTAATCGCAAATAAGGATGCGATTTCAAGGGTGCAGGGGTGTCCAAAGGACACCCTGTAGCACCCCATAAATGTGAATTTACACTGATGTTGTGCACACACATGTCCAAAGGACATGTGTGTGTGTAACATGCTACTTAGAAAAATGCATTAAAATGCATTTTTCTAAGTTTTCGCTATTAACCAAGAGGTTTGACTTCGTGGTAAATAGCGGTCCTAAATTGTGAAATCGCAATTTTTGAATGTTTCATGAATGGCATTTAAGGAATCTCTAATAGAGATTCCTTAAATGCTAATCCTCGCAAATTTGCGAATTCTTTATTAGCGATTTTTTTATTTGGGATGATGAATCCCAAATGCAAAAATTGCGCTCGCAAAGTGCCAGATCCTGAGATCATGAATCTAGCTGATTATCTTTTGTTTGCACTAGTACAGTAGTAAGTAACTGAACCACAACAACAAATGCAACATTTCACCGATATTCTTCTCCTGGCTTATTTGCTTTTAGGTGCACAAAAAGCCCGAGGAGGAGGTGTCATCATCATCACCCGTTGTACAGCCAGCCAAACAGATGTCCTGCTGTGCATCACGAACACGAGCGACCACAACTTGTTGTGCATCTGCGTCCTGCCTGACATCTGAAGAAGATGGTCCCAAAGAAAGGTACCAGGTCCTCCAGTACCAAGAAAGTTGCCGGAGAGAAGGAACAGAAAAAGGAAGTGACATTAACCACGAATGGTGTGCCCGTCAATGTTTTTTGGGGTCCAAAAAAATGTCGCCTGCAGCAGCGTTGTCCGGGAACCAAGCTGGGAGCAGCACCTCCGCACCAGCGGTCCAACCCCGCCAGCCTAGGCCCGAGCCCTTGAGTGTCGCAGAGGTAGCCAGACTACTAACGAGCAGCGATGTTGACATTTTATTATCGGAAAGTAGTACACAATCAATGTAGGCGGAAACTCAGCAGCCGCAACAAGAACAGCATCAGGCGCAACAAGAACAGCAGCAAGCACAACAAGAAAAGCAGGATGTGCAACAAGAACAGAAGTAGCCGCAAGAAGAACAGCAGCAGCAGCCGCAACAAGAACAGCAGCAGCCGCAAGAACAGCAGCAGCCGCAAGAACAGCCCAAAATAGTAGTTGTTGCTCCTGACGTAGGGGCATTTCAGGAAATCGAGCTTCCTGCAGACAAAGTGGAGCAAACCACTGTTTCGGAAGATCTATTGTCTTCAAGACCACCAGCAAGGAAAAGGAGGCTTAGTCCATCATATTCTTCTTAAAGCCCCGACTCTGATGACCGTGATGCCACTTGGCAGTCACCAGCTCAGTCTGAGAGTGATGCACGCCGCAAGATAATGCTTCTGAAAAGGAAGGTTCCAGAAAAACTTAGAGTTATGGAGGTGGATGCAGAAGAGGGGAATGATGTTGATTGTTAGAATTGAGGTTCTCTGGTTGGCACAGGTGAGCACTTGTGACAAACAGGGACCCTCTCCTCTAGTCACAGCAAGGGACTTACTCCTAAAAATAACCCCTGCTCACCCTCTAGGCAGTGTGGCGCGAGCAGACAAGGTTAAACTTCAGGGCGTTATGGGTTAAGCATTTGTGACAGTATACAGTAATCAGATGACACACTACAAATGGACACAAGTCTGGCTTTATGTAAAAATATATGATTCTTTATATATCAGGATTCCATCACAAGACCAATAACCACTTAAAAATGATACTGTTATGCAGGCTTTTATGATTATACCAAGGAATGCGTATCTCTTAGGTCCGTGAACGCCGTGCTAACTATGCGGGCGTGTAGCAAAGTTCGTATTGCAAGCCAAAAAGGGTTAAATCAATGTTGCAGACTCTCAGGTCTGGTGCACACGAGTCGGCGTGCGACTCTCACAGTACCTTTTTATCTTGTTTGGGCGTCCAGCTCGGACGAGGCGGGTTGAGACGACAGCAGGCTGAGAGCGCAGCGGATCCTCCTTTGGATGCGGTCCTGGCTTGTGTTGCGGCGCCTGAGGGGGCGCACCGTAGAGCGGGGTCACAGGAAAGTGCGGCAGACGACCCAGGCCACAGTGCGGTCACGGTCGGGGCGGCGCACGAGCCGTACCCTCATCAGTGGGTCGTTGCTTGCTTTAGAAGCAGCCAGTACGATGCGGCCGGTACGTCTCGTACGTACGGGCCGGATTCCTTTAGTGCGGCACTGTTCGGGGATCTCACCAGTGCGATCCTCGGCGGGTGGTACGCTGCGAGCATACGGGCCGGCGGAGGTGTGCAGGGAATGCTAGATCCCTCAGTCCAGGCAGCAGGAGGCAGCGGAACAGTGCGGCTCACAGGAAGGGGGGGTGAAGCGGCGTGCGGGCGGCCCTGGGTCACGGTGCTTGCTACGGCTCGAAGTGACGAGCGGCAACACACGGGGTATGGCGGCCAGGCATGGGCTGGAGGATCGGGCAAGATTACGGGTCGCACTGAAGTCGCGGCTCCAGCGGCAGGACAGAGTTTAGCAAGGTCCAGCTAGCTGAGAGGGCAGGTGGAGTCCAATGTTCCTGGGACTAGCTCTCTTCTAAGCCCTTGGAGATCGTTTAAAAATGCACAAGTTGATGCAAAATCACTTCAGTCTTTTCCCCTCCTTCTTGCAGCAAGGCACCCACCACAGGCCAGTCTCCCAGGTTAGAGACAGTACTCCTCCATGCAGCTTTTCCAGGTCATTCTCGTCGGGCAGAGGTTCTCCGTGGCGTAAACAGGATCTGATTTCTTAGGAGCAGGGCTCCTACCTTTATACAGTAATTATTTTGTTCTTTCAGGCCCGGGGGCCTGTGCCTAGTTCAACCCAGTTTTGGAGCACTTTGTTTAGGAGACTCTGCTTCTTCTTTCAGTGTGCAGGGCAGAGACATCATGATCAGACGCTCTGCAGGAGGTCGAGCCAGTATTGTGATGGCAGAGCACAGCCCTATTCAGAGTCAAGGGGCACTCCTCTCACCCATCCTGGTATAATCTCTCTATTCACCACCTGGCAGCCCAGACTGTCTCCTGGAATCCCCCCAGCCCTGTCACACACAGAAACCAGACAGCAGATACACATCCTAGTAGAGGCAGGCTGAAATGGTTAGGCAAGCAAAAACCAACTTTCTAAAAGTGGTGTTTGCAAACATAGGATATTAAAATAAACTTTACTAAAATATGTTTTTTATTATGCTGAGTTCAGGCATACCAAACTTGACTTTCTACCATGTTCCCTGAGCCTGCTGGGATTATAGAGTGTAATAATTCCAGCAGCCCATTCTGACCTATGAGAACAGGTAGCCTTCCAATAGTGAAAAACGAAAATGGCTATAATTCACTATTAGGACATGCCACACACATCAGGGCTTGTCCTACCTTATGCTTACAATGCACCCTGCTCTTTGGCCTACCATAGGGGTGACTCACATGAAGTAAAGGGGAGTGTTGGGGCTGGCAAGTGTGTTCACTTGCCCAGCCAGCATGACAATACCAGACTGCCTGCAGGTTCTGCAATGGCAGACCCTAGACACATTTTACAAGGCAGCTTCTGTGGGAGGCACAACCAGTGCTGCAGGCCCACTAGCAGTATTTGGATTTACAAGCCCTGGCACTCCTGGTGCACTTTACTGGGGTCTGACAGTAAACGAAATAAGCTAATCATGGAAACCAATCACATACACTTTTCATAGGGAGCACTTGCGCTGTGGCACTGATTGGCAGTGGCACAGTGCCCTGAGCAGCTAACACCAGCAAAACACATGAGGCACATCTGCAAAAAGTGGAAGGGAGACTCACGCCAAGGTCTAACACTGATGAAGACCAGCCAGTCATCACACATATCACTCCCGCCCCAAAAGGGAATGGAGACCAACATTCTCACCCTATCCAGAAAGGCAGCTACTGAGTGGTATGTAGCACGGATACCACCAACACAGGTTACACCACCACGACTTCCAGCTGCCATATTTTCCAAGGCCCGGTAGGAACCTACATCCAGCTCAACCATCTCAATAGGTAGTTGTAGTAAAAGTTACAGTGTAGCTGCACAGAGTCTCATTCCAAGCACACCCTCCAGTTCATCTGGTATTCAAAGTTGGACATCCAGCAGTGCCAGAAAATTCTCCTCCCCAGTTTGGGATTTCTTTTCTGTTAGCACCAATGAGGAGAACGTTGCTATATGTTCAATTTGTCGACAAGGTGTTCGGCGGGGTAAGCTTGGTACAAACTATGGTAAAGGAGGCCAAGCAAGTCATCTCAGAATACACCACAGTATTATGTGGGAGAAAAACCTACTTCACTTAAAACAAGTAGAAAAACTCAACCCATTGAAGTTGGGCATGAAGAATCAGGGTACGATATTATTGCGGTGGAAGGTGAAGAAGAGGGAGGCCTTTCTAGTCCTGTCCCCAGTAGTGTAGTGGGTCCGCCCACATCCTCCTCAGTAACATCTCAGTGGTACCGCAGTAAGAGCCATACTCAGAGTCAGGCTGAGACACCAAGGCGACCGAGTACAGCAATGAGACAAACTGCGTCGTTGAGCCTAAGTGGGTTAAAGAAAACAACAGCACCACATAGGAAAGTAATCCAGCCTACCATTGAGAGCATGCTTAGGTTGGAGGGGCAGTTCGATGCAACCACCCAATGGCACGGTTGTACAATGCAAATCTGGCTAAAATGTTAGCACTGGACCTTCTCCCTTTTTCATTTGTGGAAGGGGTGTATTTCCTTTAATTTGTGTCAGCCATCTGCCCTAAATGGAAGGTTCCCAGTCGATCCTATTTTGCAAGAACTGCTGTTCCGGAACTACATCATGATGTGCTGGAATTGGTTGGACAAGCTTTGCAGCAGAGTGCTGTTCACAACATCCACCTGACAACAGACATGTGGACCAGTTGCCAAGCCACAGATTGCATGTGATTCACTGCACACTGGGTCTCTTTTGTGGGGGTTAGAGATAAGCTATCTGAACGAGGTGCTGTTGATACAGATGAGACTTTTAAAGCTACTCGGAAACATACAATTGTAGCCATGTTCGCCATGGAGAAATCTCATACTGCTAAACATTTTGCAAGAGTTTCGCAGCAAGGTTTTAGAATGGCTGCGCCCAAGAGGGCTTAGTATTGGTTTTGTTGCCACAGAAAATGGCAGTAATGTACTTAAGGCCATGGAGCTTTGTTCCTATTTCAGTGTTCCGTGTTTGGCGCACTGTATAAACATTATAGTTCAAGACTTTCTGAAAAAAGAACCCATAGTCAGCAAGTTACTGAGCATCTTCCGAAGAATATGTACTAATTTCAGACATTCTTTTAAAGCTCGGAAGCAGCTGAGGATAATTCAATGTGAATATAAGATGTCAGTCAAAGCACTCATCCAGGAGGTGGCAACACATTGGAACTCAACATATTACATGCTTGATCATCTGTTTGAGCAGTACAGGCCACTCAATGAATATGTCATGCAAAGAGGGGATGCTACTGCGAAAGGCATGACCTTTCAGATGGACCACTGGTGCCTAGTTAAATGCCCGACTGAGATGCTTCGTCCTTTTGAGGTCTTCACACGTGAAGTCAGCAATGAGGACTGTACAATGGGCCAAACTGTCCCATTATTGCAAATGCTAGAGCATCAGCTGAAGAAGGGGTCTGAATCATACAAAGGTGTAGAGGTCAAAAAGGAAGCCTATGACTTGGCGGAGAGCTTAGCCCGTCACTTAGCTGAAAATACAAGGGTGCACAATAAGATTTTGTCACAAGAACATTACATTTCTGCCACAATTATGGACCAATGGGCAAAATTGGGACTAAAGACATTCATTCCTTTTTTAGAGATGGATGTTGCTCACTACAAAACTTGGATAGCTGAGGCAGCGAGATCAACCCACAAGAAGTACTTAAGCAGGGCATGCGGCATCAAGTGCAACTTTGGAGGCTGAGGGCAGCGCGCTTGGCTCACAACACTCACATCACTATCGACAACAGCAACAATGACTGGATCATTAGGCCCTGTAGAATCGTTACACGATTAGTATATACAGTTAGGCAATAATAAGCACAGTGCTTATGCACAGAGAAAAGAGCCCGAAAGGTTAGCAGCAGCACCCCTGAACATTCAGGGTATGGTCCAGGCCTATCTCGACGCCCCAACAGAGGCGTACATTGATCAAAACCCATTGCAGTATTGGTAGAGGAAAAGGGCTGAATGGCCACTGCTCAGCAGGCTGGCGATAAGCTATCTGGCTTGACCTGTCACAAGTGTCTCTTCCGAACGTGTTTTCAGTGCTGCTGGTTCCATTGAAACAGTGAGAAGGACCAGTCTCTCGCCCAAAAACGTGGAGAGGTTAACAATGATCAAAATGAATCAGCACTTCATACCACAGAATTACATAATACATGAAGCAAGCGAGGAAGATGAGGACAGCGGCTCAGGTGACGGAAGTAGTGTGTCACATGATTACCTACTACTGGCTGAACCCTCATAGTTTGAGGATGAGCTATACTTCCCTGACAATTAGGCTTCCACTTACTGTCTTCCTCCCTTTTTTCTTTTATTTGTGTGTCTGTCGTTCCAGTTACAAACTTTTGAATCACAAAAAATCCATTACCACCGCCATCTACTCTTCTTATTTCAATATACAAGTTTCAGGTGTTTGCATTTGACCATACAGTCCTCTGAATCCAACTCCTCCACTCCATCATACTGAATCCCCCGCCTAAATCCATTATCCTCATGATGATTGGATGATGGGAATAGAAGAAAATATAAAAACGTTCCTAGTCTCCCCAAAAGAAGTGGAACATGATGACTTCTATGGCTCCCTCCTTTCAGAGCCGAAAGAGACTGCCCATTATTAACCCCTTCGCTGCAAGGCCTTTTGCCCTCCTGTGCTAAGCAATTTTTTGGCGATTTGGGTTAGTGCGCGCTTAGGCCCCTGTAACTTTTTGACCACATAAGGTATCCACGCCAAATTTGCGTCCTTTTCTTCCCATATCTTGTGGATTCTAAAGGTGCCCAGGGTTTGTGGATTCCCTTGGAGGGGTCCCAGAAACTAAGCAAAATACAGTAACATTTTTGTTTTTTTCAGAAAAATTGGAAAAATGGGCTGCAAACGAAAGCCTCTGGGTATTTCCCTGCAAATGTTATCAAAAACAGTTTTGGGGTGTTGAAATTATCATTTTATTAGCTTTTAGGGAATGACAGTCTTTTGTCAGAGAACCAACATTTTTCACAGTTTTTGCATGCTTTCAATCTCCTTCCAGTTAATGGTAGAAAGGAATTTAAAAGCAATAATGGATCCTGGGAAGCTATACATTTCCAAAAATTAGACAAAATTCTGAATTCAGAAAGGGCTCATTTGTCTAAATCCATGAAGGTTTCTTTATAGAAACAAACAGTTAAATATTGGAATAATTGAAAATTAGTTGAAAAAAACTGCCTTTTGTCTCAACGTTTTCACCTGTAACTTCTTGTAATTTTGACATCTCTTTGAAAGGAATATACCGTTACATCTGTTTGACATTCCTGGTTGTGGGGATACATAGGACTTGTAGTTTCACTAAGAACCCGACGAACCCAGAGCCAAAATCTGAGCAGCAACTTGCAATGGTATTTTAATATTTTCCGGGTATAGAGCACTTATTCCTGGAAAATGTATACATGGAAAAATCGGTATGAAAGACGCCTTTGTATTTCTGAATTGGGTACAAATTATTGAAACAGTATATATTTGTACATTTTTTAAATTGGGAATACTCATACTAGCATGAGAATGATTGGTTATTTTTCAAAACGATTTTTTTACACAATGTCTTTCATTAGGAAGGGAGAAAAGCATAAAAAATCAATGGGTAATAACAGTTGATTTACAAATCTGAATTACCCTAAGTCTCCCGATAAAAATGGTACCTCACTTGTGTGGGTCAGCCTTGTGCTTGCAACAGGAAACGGCGCAAAATGCAACGTGGTCACACCTCAATTTTGCAGTTAGAAATTGACCCTCTTTTGGCAAAGTGCCTAGATGTAGTTTTTGCACCCTAGCTCTGCCGGCACCTAGGGAAACCTAGCAAACCTATACATTTTTTACAATTAGACACCCAGGGGAATTCAGGATGGGGTGACTAGACTGCCTCGCACCAGGTTCTGTTACCCAGAATCCCTTACAAACCTAAAAAAGTGGGGGGGGAAACACATTTTCCTCACATTTCTGTGGTGGAAAGTCCTGGAATATGCGTGGATCAACAAAATTCTACCCACCCCGCGTCCCCCAAAGTCTTATGAGAAAAATGGTACCTCACTTGCCTGGGCCTGCCTAGTGCCTGTGACAGGAAACAACACAAAACGCAACGTGGTTGTACCTCAATTTCGCAGTGAAAACGGGCCCTTTTTTGGCAAAGTGCCTACCTGTAGTTTTTGAACCCTAGCTCTGCTGGCACCCAGGGAAACCTAGCAAAACTATACATTTTTGAAAACTAGACACCCAGGGAAATTCAGGATGTGGTGACTTTACTGCCTCCCACCAGGTTCTGTTACCCAGAATGCCTTGCAAACCTAAAAAATTGTGGAAAAAAACTCATTTTCCTCACATTTCTGTGGTGGAAAGTCCTGGAATCTGCGTGGATCAACAAATTTCCACCCACCCAGCGTTCACTCAGGTCTCTCAATAAAAATGGTACCTCACTTGCGTGGGTAGGCATAGTGGCTGCATCAGGAAAAGGCCCAAATCGTACGGGGGAGACTTAAAAATTACCTTTAGCAAAACTACCTTATTTGGGGGGGCACCTGAGTTTTTGGCCCGGGGCTCGGCGGCCATCTTTGGAAACTACCAAACCCAAACAGTTCTGAAAACTAGACACCCTAGGGAGTCCAGGGAGGTATGGCATGCATGGGTCCCCCAACGTTTTCCTACCCAGAATTCCCTGCAAACCTTAAAATTAGGTAAAAAAAACACTTTTCCATAAATTTTTGCGTGGGATCTCCGTGCCGTAACAAATGTCCTACCACCCAGCATTCCCCTTGTTATCCTGAGTAAAATGATTCCTCACTTGTGTGGGTGGGCCAAAGGCCTGTGACTAGGATGACCTCAAAACAGTAGAATTCTCTGTGCTTAATTTGTCAATCCTGAACGCTATAATTTCTTAAAAATACATTTTTAGCCTGTTCTGCTTTGCACACCCACAAAAGTGAGGTATCCTTTTACTCGGGAGAACAAGGGGAACGCTGGGTGGTAGGGCATTTGAGCCGGCACGGAGATCCCACGCAAAAATTTATGGAAAAGTTTATCAACGACCGAATAGTGGAATGCCAGGAAATCCTGGCTCCTGACACCTGCACGGCTACTACAGCCAACCCACAACTTTCTAAAGGGCCCTCTCATCCCCATAGTCCCACTCCTAACCCTGCAAAACATATTCCCACAATGTTTATTGAAACGAGGAGTAAAAAAATGTTGCCTCCCCATACCACCACTGCTACATATTCTATAGAAAGCACTGGTATTTTGGAGGTAGTTTCACTTTCACTTCCCACTGCAGATGCAGAAAAATCCCAGTTCAATACTGACATCGACACTTCCACCAACATTGTCTTATCAAACAGGTTTCTTCCACTCCAAGATCAGTCCAGCTCCCAACAGGGGAAAGTACAGGAGCTAGAGACGGATCCTTCTTTGACAAGAGTGACTACAGAACCTTTAGAGAAAGATTCAAGGGTGCAGTGGGCTGGGAGCGTTCCTGTGGAGACAACCTGGCAGAGCGAGGATACAGCCAGGATTATCTCAGGGCAGAAATAACTTCACTAAAACACTAATTTTAGCACTTAATGCTCAAGTAAACTTTTGATAGAGGCACTCATGATGAACGCTGCCCAGCACAGGCAAGGGACCTACACATGAGCTGTCTCACACTTTACTAGTTTAGTCCCTTTAATGTCCATTTCCACATTTCTCCCGACAACTTTGACTGTTAAGAGTAGATCTGACGTAATGCAAAGCAGAGACCGCACAATAGAAGGTAGTGGTTGCCAACCAAGCTATAGGAACGATCAGGCCCAAAGTTGCACTGAGTCCATCTGTATGACAAAAGTTCCTAAAATTGTCCCACATATGAAACACGAGGTCAAATATTCCTTGATAAATAATTCCATACATTGGATCTGCAAGGTGAGGGGGTGTAGATCTATTATTTGAGAGGACATTGTATGGGCAGAGAGGCTATCACATCACAACTCCCTAATCGATTCTATAGAACTATATCTAAGGGATGCGAACCTAGTCCAAAACCTAATTTCCTTAGAGGCAAGATCATGTTCTCCCACTCAAACGGGTATTGGACTAAAATATAATCCCTTTAGTAACTCACAAGAACAACTAGCCAAGGAATCCCTCTACGTTCTGATTCACGTTTAGCCACCAATGATTGGCTGGCAAGTCAAATCAGTCCACTTTCCCCATCAGTGCCTTCTACTAGAAAGGTTGAGCACCCATAAGCTAAACCGAGGCACTATATAGATACAACACTTCCTACTCCAAAGCCCAGTACTCTGGGGCTGCCTATTTTTCAACAGCTTATTACCACTACCCCTAGAGAGGAGGCTCCAACTCGGCCCGATATATCGCTGACCAAGTATCAGGCTACAGACTGAATGAGATCCAATCATCCCACCCAGCACAAGGGGGAACACCTCCCAACCTTCGTATACTATCATGGAACGTTGCTAGAGTGAGACCCAAGCTGGCACTACCACATTGGTCCCAGTATATTGAGCAATTTGATATTTGTTGTCTGCAGGAAACTTGGTCCATTACCCCTTTCTTTATCCCTCGTTATGTCACTTATTGTTGCCCAGCAGTCGCCAGTAGATCAGGGCAACCTGCAGGGGGACTGTTGATCTGGGTAAAAATCAATCTTTCATGTACCGCCCGAGACCTTAAGATCAAAAGCCCTGACATCCTAGGCCCTTCCTATCAGGGACAGGAACGGCACTGGACTTGACCTCTTCAAGTTCTATGCCCAGGGTGCCAAGGTTGGTTGCAGTTCTCCCACCATTCTGGATCTGGAAAATTGTCTAGAGGAGAGGGACCCACAGTCACCCGTAATGGTGGTAGGGGACTTTAATACCACATTTGAACCCCAGGACTCCCAAGATGTAACTGACAGTGATAAGGTGGACGAGATGTGGCTCGGTCCCTCCACAGACTTGCCACCCATTAAAAAATGGCCCCGTACAGCGTTACAGCTACATGCTGTAACCCCTGAGTATGGGCTCAGAGCTGCCAAAGGCCGGACTTAGTCTGATAAGACGGGGCCAACACCTTTAATAGAACCACGAATACGAGCCGCATTGACCACATCTGGCTAGATGTCAGATTGTGGCACGGACTGTTGGATGCAGTAGTTGGGACATAGGTAACACAATCCTCTGAGCTTGAAATGTCACCTCTGTGGGATAAAAACTTTGGCCACCTGCATACAAGTCTTTCCACCAAGGAGGTAATCCTGAATAATAATGACAGGCGACTGAAGTGGGCACATGTAGCCATAGATACTTCAAAATCAGAGACCATGAAAGACAAATTTCTAGAGAGTACTTGTGAGCTACTTAGCCTACTGGAGCAGCATGACAGGTTAAAAAAGATTACGTCGTGTCACACACGCTTTTTTAACAGTTAGCTTGATTTTTTAGCGTTCCTCTCAGACCTCAAAGCAAACCAAAATCAGTCAGACCACACTCCTGGTCTAACCAGGAGTGTAACAAATCAAGATAACAATTGGCCATGGCCATTAGAGCAAAAAATGTGGCAGACGTGAAAGTAGCGAGGATATCTTACAAGAAAGCCCAGGCCAAAGCCAAAAAGGATTGGGAAGATGGCAGATGGCTCCAGATCAAGGATGCCTGCCAAAATAAGGATTCCCAACAATTCTAGCGTTTGGTGACCGGGGGAGACAACGATAGACCGAAGCCTCCCACTAATTGCCACTTCCACCTGGCAGGGACACTCCTCTGCAGTCTACACTGCTACAGAAACACTGGCTGTCGAAGGCTTGATTCCCATATCCACTTCTCTCAAGACCCCTGAATGTTTTACTCTAGAGGAAATATCACACAGTATAAACTCGGTGGTCAGGAATAAGGCATCAGGGACTGATGGCATCTCTGGGGATGTTTTCCTTTCTGACACAGACAAATGGTCCAAGTACATGTGTGCACTCGCCAGTGGTGCCAAAATACCACCTTCGTGGAAGGAAGCTGAGGTCATCCCGGTATTTAAAAAAGGCGATCGCTCACTTCCATCCAACTATAGGCCCATTAGCCTGATCGATGGAGCCCAAAAGGTCTTCTCCCGCGCCCTCCTCATGAAGATCACAGAATGGATGGAGGAGACTAACATCCGATCTCCCTTCAAAGCAGGGTTCAGAAAGAAAGTAAGCACCATCGAAGAGGTCTTTTGTTTTTCACTATTGGCCTGGAAAACAGTCACTATAGTAGGGGGTAATCTTTACACAGTATTTATCGACTTGCAGTCGGCCTTTGATCTCATCCCAAGACACAAATTATGGCAAGTCCTGCAGGAGATGGGCCTTTCACCTCAACTCCTCCCGTTGGTCATCAGCCTTCACAAGAATAATTTTGCACGGGTCCACTGGGGATAGCAAGGGCAGCTGACAGACCTGAAGAGAGTCGATAGAGGGGGTTAGACAAGGTTGCGTGTTGGTGCCTCCCTTGTTTTCGCTCTTTATCAATGGTATCAACCACTTGCTGAAGTCCCAGCTGATGGCCCCTCATTGGGGAAGGTCAAAGTGACAACTCTGCCATTTTCAGATGATCCACTGTTGGTCTCAAAGACCCCCAGTGGTCTCCAACTGCTGTTAGATCACTTTGATTCCTTCTGTGGGTCGAGAGGCCTGGAGGTCAACACATCGAAAACAAAAGTCTGTTGAAGAACTCTCACAAATCCTTTAAAGGAAAAATGACTCTCTGGGAGACCCCCCCTCGAGAGAGAGAGAGAGTAGTTACATTTGACTACCTGTGTCTGACCCTCTCTGAGGAAATGGCCTGGAAGCGCCACATAGCAAAGTGGATTCTTCAGCACAAGCAGACCACTGGGGCTCTGTTGAAGGAGCATAGACGCTCCCAGTCAAGACCAATAGCAGCGCCACTACAGATCTACAACCACAAAGTGGTGAACTCCACTTTGTACGGGGCTTAATGCTTCTTCCTCTAAAACTTGATATGGTTAGGCAATCTATTGTGAATAAGGCACGACTTTGCTCTTTTGGCTGCGTCTGAAACAAAACCCTGAGCTTTCATATTATGCTGCTGCGGCCGATGAAGTTTGCAAACCTGATTATTTTAACAAAATTGGGTGGTTTACCAAAGTTAGATCCTATTTGAAGCAAAAGGCTTAGGGAGCTCATGGAATGCCAACGACCCCTGTATTTTACCAAGTAAAAGGCTGCTCAAGTCTCAATATTGGAGCTGCGTGGCTCAGTCTAATGTAACACAAAATCACAATGGTCGCCTCACAACCGAATTTATGGTTTTTAAAACCCAAAGTGCACACGAGCAATATCTGGAGGACATCACGATTCCACAATACAGAAAGCTTTATATCCAACTTAGACTTGGATCACTTCCTGTGATCTCCTTTACAGCTGTGTGGCGACGGCCTCCCTCTGTGCAGTTACGTTGTCCTGGTTGCCCCATGTCTGTTGGGACAATGGCACACATGTTTTTTGTTTGCCCAATGTTCAACTCCTGAGACGCAAATAGTTGGCACCCGTTTGTAGGTTGCTTGGAACACGTTGTCACCAGGAAGCGCTGCTCATCTTAACATCGGATTCAAGACCACTTGTTGCCTGCGCAGTAGCAAAGTTTCTTGGAAAAATGTGGATAGTCAGTCGGTGCACATTAAGGAAGTGATATGGTGTGCCTTAAAGCTTCTCTTCTCCACTTTCCCAAACCCACCAAATGAGAACTTGGCAGTAACATTATGCTTTTGCAACATTGCTTGTGGTGCGATTCTTTTATTGCAATCAGATAGTGGGATCTCTGATGCACTTCATTAGGGCTTTCCCCTTCGCTAACCATACTTGTTATCTTTTTAAATAAAAGACATTGTCTTTAACAATACTAATAGCTTAAACTCTCGCAAATGCAAGACCTATTGCATTGCAATAAAGGACCTATTCGACCTCTTGTTAGATTGTAAATGTCAGAGGAAGAGACAGGCCTGCGATGTCTTCAAAGTAGTGATACATAGTGCTGTGAATGAGATTTGTAAGTGTTGTAAATAAGTATGGGCGGAAAATCCGTTCCGCTCCCGGATTTTGCGGATTTTCGGTAAATTCGCAATCTGCGAGATTCGCGAATTTCCCGCAAAATCCGCAAATCCGCGAGCAGCGGATTTTATGGCTTGCTCGCACTGTTCGCGTGAGTTCGCGGCTTCCCAGTTCAACTTCGCGCCCCGCGAATAAGCGCTAAATTGCAGAAATACGATCTTAGCAAAACTGAAACTACTTACCAGGTTCAAAAGTTCAAGCTCATCATTAGTAGCCATTTCCTGTAGTGCTTCCTGAGGGGCCCCTCCAGAGTTCAGTTGCCTACTTGCAACTATTATGTGACCCTGCTCTGACCCTCAGAATAGTTACACATACGCCACAAAGGTCCTGAATTACAGCTAAGGGAGACAAGCAGGAGCCAGGCTGGAAGTTCAAATCCAGTGACACATTAATCAGCCCCTAATTCATTATTGTCAGTTGGGGCAGGGCAGGTGTTGTAACTAATTTTGCAACAATGAAAGCACTTAGCAAGTGCAAAAGATCACTAATCAGGAAGCACTAAGGAAGCAGGTGCCAGCTAAAAAAATATTCTGTGACACATTAGTCAGCCCCAAATTAATTCAGGTCACTTGAGGCAGGGAAGGTGTGCTTTGCTTTGCCACAATAATGTACACTGGACAACCAGAGGGTGCTGTGATGAAACAGAGGGTGGCATGGGTGGGCCAGAGGGTGACATGAGTAGTCAGAGAGTGGCAGTGGTGACAGAGGGTGGCAGTGATGAAGAAGAGTGTCCCAAACAGGCTGGACACGTAGAAACAACAAGTTCGCAAAACTTGCAACCCGACAGGTAAGTTCGCATTTGCGAAATTGTACAAAAACCCTCGCGAACTGGCAGAAACCCGCGCGAACACACAAAAAAAATCTGCAAATTCGCGAGAATTTGCGGATTTTGCGGATTGCGAATTCGCAAATCCGCAACATTCGCGAACGCGAGATTCGCAAAATTCGCCCATGCTTAGTTGTAAATTACACAGACACAAACTGTGCCATGAGAGTTACATACGATCCGAGCTAAAAACACTAACAAAGCACTCCAACACCTTTCGCTTTGTGATTACACTGTCGCGGCACGGAAAGAAGAGTGAGAGAGGGGGTGGCTATTTCCTGCCCTCTCCGTGATTTCAGTGTGGCGTTGCATAATGTCATTGCTATCTTTGGCCTAATACAAAACACTCCAGGTGTAGTAGGGCCCTGGTTTCACATCATGGTGCAGGGCGGGCTGTGCTTTATGGCAGGCATGGAGGGAGGGAGGGAGGGATGGTCTCAGATGCAGCTCTATCCTCGTACAGTGCCCCTGCTATTACTAGTGAGCTGGTATTGGTGGTTCAAGTTCAAGTTAGGAAATTTGTATAGCGCACTACTCACCCAGAGGGTCTCAAGGCGCTTGGGGGAGGGAGGGGGCTTTACTTATCGAATATCCAAGTTTTAAGTTGCTTTCTGAAGGTGAGGTGGTTCTGTACAAGGCGGAGGTGGGTGGGGAGAGAATTCCAGGTTTTGGCCGCTAAGTAGGAGAAGGATCTTCCTCCCATTGTGGATCTATGGATGCGCGGAATTGCGGCGAGGGCTTGATTGGATGATCGTAGTTGGCGGGTGGGGGTGTAGAAGGACAGTTGCATGTTGAGGCATTCAGGTCCTAGGTCGTAGAGGGCTTTGTGTGCGTGGGTGAGGAGACGGAACGTTATTCTTTTGTTGACGGGGAGCCAATGGAGGTCTTTCAGATGACCGGAAATGTGAGCTTGACGGGGGATGTCCAGTATGAGTCTAGCTGAGGCATTTTGGATGCGTTGGAGTGAATTTCAGCCATATTCGTTTTTCACTATTGTGAGGTTACCTGCTCTCCATTAGTTAGAATGGGCTGCCAGGATTATTAATGCTATAATCCTAGCTGGCTGGGGGAGCATGGTGCAATGTCGAGTTTGGTATCCCTGAACTCGGGGTTTAATAACGCATCCGTCTGTGTGGATGGTTTTTGGACTCTGGGTTTGAAAATAGCACTTTTAGAAAGTGGCTATTTTCATGTCTAACTATTTCTGGTTTCTGCTGGTTTGGTGTGTGTGTGACAGGGGCTGGGTGGCTCCAGAGTTCTGAATGAGTCAGTGTGGGGTGAGTGGTGCATTTGCATTGAGAGTAGGGGAAGAGTAGCTCCTGATAGCCTGCCCTGCCTGTTACAATGCTGGCTCCACCTCCTGCCGGGCGACTGATAGCTCTGTTCCTGCCAGTGATAATACTGGCTCCACCTCCTGCTGGGCGTCTGAGGACTCTGCCCTGCACAGTGAATAGGCCAGGTGCCTCTGCCTGGCTACACCCACAACAAACCCAAGATGAGGGGAATTTCCCCGCATGGACAAAGGGATCAAAGCCAAAAAGGGGTATAAGAGAAGGACCCCTGAACCAAGAATTTAGATCACTTCTGACAAGGAAACCTGAACCAAGGACAAGAAGCCTGCTGATCCAAGTACTTGCCTACCCCTTCTGCCAGAGTGCTGTTTGCTGGGGGGAATCCTGCAGTGCTTCTTTATTTCTGCCAAGGAACCAGGAGAGAGGAACTGAGTGTGTACTCTCAAACTTTGCTAAAGAAAATCTCCAAGGGCTGGAAGAGTGCCAGCCTCCTGTTGAAGTCACAGGGCTAAAGGACTTCATTTATTTGCTAAAATTGCTTGTTGCTGGAACCTGAAAATCCAGCACATCTGAAAGAATCCAGCAATCTCGACGCCGACAGACGCCGCCGAATCCAGCCCGACATCGTGAGTAACGGCTCCAGTGTCCCGCTTCCTCGACGCCGGCCGCCGGGCCCGATCGACGCCAGTAGCGACGCCAGTGAGTAAGCGAGTTCGGCTCCAGCTCCAAGTGACCCCGTGTCGACGCCGCCGCTGATCGCATCGACCCCGAGCCCTCACGACGCCGTGAGCGCTGCTCACTCTTGCAACATCATCATCGACATTGACGACGACGTTGTATCCTGCTTCGCCTCGGGAGCGCTTCTCCTGCCTGACATCTGTCGACACCACTGCAGGTCGCCCCGACTCCGAGGCCCAATCGACGCCGAAGACGCGACGCCGGACATCTCGACGCCGCTGATCATCGTGTGCTTCGCTTTTCGAAGGTACTGTGTTGTGGGGGTCTGCTCGACTCCGGGCTCGACGCAGCGCTCCTCGCGGTCGACGCCGAACCTTTGGATTAACTTTGCCTCGACGTCGTGTGACTCCCGTGTGGGTTACATTGTTGCCAAGAACTGTCTTTTAAAGAAGAAGAGTTGCTTTTGTTACTAAAGACTTTGTGCTAAGAAGAAACTACACTTGAACTATTATTTTTCCTTCCAAGAGTATTTATTAAGATTGTGGTATATTTTTGTCGTTATTTGGTCTTGTGCTAAGCCTTATATAAAAATCCTTATTTTTATAATACTACTGTGTCGTGTTCATTTGTAGTGTATTCACTTTATTACTGTATGTGGTCATAAATGCTTAGCGCACTGCCTCTGAGATAAGCCTGTCTGCTTTGCCAAGCTACCAAGGGGGTGAGCAGGGGTTATCTAAGTGTGTGATCCCCTTGCCCTGACTAGAGGAGGTGAGTCCCTATTTGTCAGAAGTACATACCTCTGCCAACTAGAGACAGCCAAGTCTAACAGTGACGGTATTGGTATTGGTGATGATGGTAGTATTGGTGGTGGTATTGGTGATGTTGGTGGTGGTATTGATATTGGTGTTGGTATTGTTGGAGGTAGTATTGGTAGCGCATTGGTGGTGTTGGTGGTATTGGTGGTGGTAGTATTGGTGGTGGCATTGGTATTAGTGGTGGTGTTGGTATTGGTGGCATTGGTAATGGTGGTATTGGTGGTGGTATTAGTGATGGCAGTGGTGGTATTCATGGTGGTAGTATTGGTGGTGGTGGTATTAATGGTGGGAGTGGTATTGGTGGTGGTGGTATTGGTGCTGGTGGTAATGGCGGTGGTGGCATTGGTGGTGGTGGTGGTATTTGTGCTGATTATATTGGTTGTGGTGGTGGTTTTGGAGGTTGTATTGGTGGTGGTTCTGTTAGTGGTATTAGTGGTGGTGGTGGTATTGGAGGTGGTATCGGTGGTGGTATTGGTGGTGATCGTGGTATAGTTGTGGTATTGATGGTGGAGATATTAGTGGTGGTGGTAATGTTATTGGTGGTGGTGGTAGTATTGGTGATAATTGTGGTGGTGGAATTAGTGATGGTGGTATTGCTTGTGGTGTATTGTGGAGGTGGTAGTATTGGTGGTATTTGTGGTGCTAGTGTTCGTGGAATTGGTGGTGTTATTAGTGGTATTGGTAGGGGGTGGTATTGCTGGCAGTGGTGGTGGTGGTGGCATTGGTGGTGGTATTGGTGGTGGTGTTGGTGGTATTTGCAATAGTATTTGTCGTGGTATTGGTGGTGGTGTTATTGGTGGTTGTGTTGGTGATTGTATTGGTGCTGGTGGCATTGGTATTAATGGTGGTATTGGTGGTTGTTGTTTTGGTGGTATCAGTGATAGTGGTCTTGGTGGTGGTGTTATTGGTATTGGTGGTGGTGTTGGTGGTAATGGTATTGGCATTGGTGGTGATGGTATTGCTGATAGTAATGTTGGTATTAGTGGTGGTGGTGGTGGCATTGGTGGTGGTATTGGTGGTGGTATTGGTGGTGGTGGTATTGGTGGAGGCGGTATTTGTGGTGGTATTGGTCGTAGTGTCATTGGTATTGGTGGTGGTGGTCGTGATGGTGTTGGTGGTATTGGTAGTGGCATTGGCATTGACGGTGGTATTGGTGGTGGTATTGGTGGCATTGTGTTGGTGGTGGTGGTGGTTGTATTGAAGGTGATATTATTGGAGGTGCTGGTATTGGTTGTTGTGGTATTGGTGGTTGTGGTATTGGTGGTGGCAATGGTGGTTTTGGTGATGGTGGTATTGATGGTATTGATGGCGGTATTGGTATTGGTGGTGGTGGTATTGGTATTGGTATTGGTATTGGTGGTGGTATTGGTGATGGTGGTACAGGTGGTGGTGGCATTGGTGGTGGTGGTATTGGTGGTGCTGGTATTGGTTGTTGTGGTATTGGTGGTTGTGGTATTGGTCGTGGCATTGGTGGTATTGGTGATGGTTGTATTGGTGGCGGTATTGGTGTTGGTGGTGGTGGTATTGGTGATAGTGGTACTGGTATTGATGGTAATGATATTGGTGGTGCTGGTATTGGTGGTGGTATTGGTATTAGTGGTGGTATGGTGGTATTGCGGTGATGGTATTCTGGTGGTAGTATTGATATTGGTGGTGGTGGTATTGGTGATAGTATTGGTATTGGTGGTGATGGTAGTATTAGTGGTGGTGGTGGTGGTATTGGTGATGTTGGTGGTGGTATTGATTTTGGTGGTATTGGAGGTGGTACGGGTAGTAGTGGTATTGGTGATGGCGATATTGGCGGTAGAGGAATTTTTGGTGGTGGTATTGCTGGTGCTTATATTAGTGGTGATGGTGGGATTGGTGGTATTGGTGGTGGTACTTGGGCTGATGGTATTGATATTGGTGGTGGTATTGGTGGTAGTATTGGTGCTGGTGGTATTGGTGGTGGTATTGATAGTGGTGGTATTGGTGGTGGTATTGGTGGTGGTGGCAATGGTGGCATAGTTGATGGTATTGGTGGTATTGGTGGTGGTGGCAGTGGTGGTATTGATGGTGGTGGTATTGGTGGTGGTGGTGGTATTGGTAGTGGTATTTGTGGTATTGGTTTGGTATGTGGTGGTATTGTTGGTGGTATTGGTGGTGGTATTGGTGGTATTAGTGGTGGTGGTAGTATTGGTGATGGTGATGGTATTTGTAGTGGTGGTAGTAGTGTTGGTAGTATTGGTGCTGTTGGTATTGGTGGTGGTATAGGTACAAGCGTTTCTCTGGGGCGACCAATGTGTGCGACTCAGAAGAGGAGGGGAAGGCAGGATGTGGGCGACCCAGCGAAGCGGCGCGGCTCAGGGGAGAGCGGCGCTGCTCGAGGCTTGGACGGGCTGCCGTGCACGAGCTGCCGAGGGGAATGAGCGAGGCACACTTCAGCGAGGCTCCAGGAACCCAAGGGAGATCAGACAAGTCCCAGCAATTTGTCAGGGAAGTCCACTGGTCCTGGGACTCTGGTCAGGGGGCGAGCTCAGTATCAAGCCCTTGGAATATCACTTAGAACATAACAGAAAATCACTGTAGCTCACAATCAGTAACTACTGGTAATCAGGTAAGTACCACCTACGCAATCCTAACCACCTTAGGAACAGGTCACGCAGGGAACCAGGACCTCACTAGCACCACCTGTACTAGCAAGAACAACCAACTAAATATCACCATACATTTAGGGGTATAGACCTGGGAACAAAACACATGATGCATAAACATACATTCAGAGGTGCAGGGAAGGAAAACGCATGATGTATCAACAACACATTCAGCGGTGCAAGGAACAAGGCGCATGATGCATCTACAACACATTCAGAGGTGCAGCAAAGAACACTTCGCATATATCACATTAGCACAGAACTTACATCAAAAGTCCAGGGTCCAGGTTGCGCCACTTGCGCCAAAACCTAAACGTAGCAGCTGCCCACAAAGTGCTGGGCAGCTGTAGGCAGGGACAGAACAGGGCCTAAACGCTGCAGCTGGCACTAAGTGCTGGTCAGCTGGGGAAGGCCAAGGTAGGGAAGAAGGAGTGCGCCTCACTCCTAAAGTCCAGAGTACATGTCCCTAAAGGAGAAAGACCTAAACGGTGCAGCTGCCCACTAATTGCTGGGCAGCTGGAAACAAATATCGCCAGGGGCTCTCTCTAGCCCCTCAGGAACACTGCGCCCAAAACGTTGTAGCCCTTCACAGGCTGTGAATCCATAATGTGTGCACAGGAGCACTCTGGCTCCTTAAAGAAATAAATGTTCCCATCGTTGGAGCCACGGGGCTCTGGAAATCAGCTCTGCCCCTGGGAAGAGCTGTGCGGGGAAGCATTGGCCCCTCAGAACAACTGCGCCCCATTGAGCCATCTAGGCTCTGCAAATACTGGGGGGGCTTTGATGGAGCCAACGAGGCTTTAAGACAAATTAATAGCCAGCGGGCGGCCGGCTAGGGGAGCATTGATCCCATCTGTCCATAAGTTAAATCACCTCTCCTTGCATACACAACGCCTGATCAAATGGGTAATGCTGACCCCAAACAGGCAAAGCTACCCTTTGAAAGCAAACGCCAAACCAGAACGAACGACACGGGCCCTGCGATGGACATGGCTCAAGAGTACATGGAGCAACAGGAAGAAGACCTGCGTACTCTCTTGCTGGACGTGCGCTCCAGTATCAAAACAGTAGATAACAAGATAGATGCGCTCGATACCAGTCTTGATACAGTAAAAAAACGTGTAGACGTTCACAAGGGCTGGCTCAATACTCTAGAGAACAGGTTGTCGGATGTCCAGGACTTCCATGCTGAATCCAAACTGAAGATGGAACCATACATAGAAAAATGACTACAGGACCTGTTTGGGCCAGTTCTCTCGCAAGTTAAGATCGTTGAGAGGGCGAATCGTTCATTGGGCCCTAGAAGTTAGAACCCCGCCTGGTGCCCTGTCGCATCCAATAATCACTCCCTTTCCTTTTTTCCTGACTACACGCCTACAGTCCAAGCAGCGCGCAGAGAGTTCACGCCAGTAAAACGCTTCCTGCAAAATGCCTCCATTTCCTTTGCCATGCTATATCCAGCCAATCTCAAAATTACACATGATGGAAAGGCGCAATTTTTCACGGACACTAAATCAGCCCTTAAGTATGCCAAACACATATGTGCAAGAAAGTCGCCATCGCATTCCTCACAACAAACTGTCTGGGAACAGAACTTAAGTGACAATAATTGATTTGCCTATTAAGTGGAACTGTTCCTACTCACACAAGTTGACTTATAACTGTGTTATTACAATAATGTTGTTTTTTTTTTAAAACATTTTTTAAAACCTTTATTGTAAAAGAGCACACAGCTATTCAGCCTAACATCCCGGAGGCAAGGCAGCATAGACTCAGGAGGAGAAAAGGGCTAGGTGATTCACATCAGAACATTGCAGGTTGTTTTTTATTTTTTAAGAAAGATAACTAAACCAAGAAAAGAAACGCCAAAAGGCGCGTGAGATTGGCAGTGGAGCAATAGAGACGTAAAGGAGTCGGCTAAAGGCAGAGGAGGACAGGTAGTGAATCGATAAAAAGAATGAATGGTAGGATGGGGAGGATGGGAGGAAAAAGCAGGAGAAGTACAAGCAGTATAAAACAGTTGGTGTCATAGGTTACGGTGATAGGTGTTCGTCCAGAGGGACAGGTTCCGGCGGCAGGCACACATCGCCCCTGTACGCATTCCATGCCCCCCACACTTTATTCCATGTCTGAGGCCTCCCCCTAGCAACATAGACCGTCTTTTCTCGGAACATGCACCAATCCATGTTGGCTTTCCATTGTACCACCAGGGGGGCTGTAGCAGCACCCCACTTTTGAGCAATATCACGCTTGGCAACCATATTGCCCAATGTCACCCAACGAGTCTGCGCCGTGTTGTGATCAGACGGTTCCCAAACGTTAAGGAGGCACCTCCGCGCCTCTGCCGCCAACACCACACCGGTCACCTCTCCCATAATCCGGTGCACTCTCGCCCAGTAAGGGGTAATGAGGGGGCATTCCCACAGAATATGTAAAAAGGTTGCGAGAGCCCCACAACCTCGATGACAAAGGCCATCGGGCGAGAATCCCATACGCAAGAGCCGAGGGCCGGTGACATACACCCGGTGAAGGATTTTGAATTGCACCAGTCGGAGACGTGAGGAGATAGCGACCTCCTTAGGGGAGGACACTGCACTCTGCCAGTCCTCATCGTCAAGTTCCACGCCGTCCGCCGTCCATTGGTCTCGCAAGCACAGGAGGAGATCAGTTCGAACATTAATCAATTTCTTATAGGACAGGGAAATAGCACTGTCAGGCATAAGGCCATCCAGAATCCTGTCCTCTAAGGGGGAGCTTTCGGGGATCTCTCCCTCCGTCGGCTTGGCAGAGAGCAACGCGTGTCTCAGTTGGGCGGAGCGGAAAAACTCTGAAGCGCCCAAATGATATTCGGCCTGCAACTGAGGAAAGGTCTTGACTTCGCCCTTAGTAACCATATCGTCCACCCTGGAGATGCCTATGAGATCCCATTTGTCGAAGCCCTTGGTGTGCCACAGCCTGCCCAAGATATCAGAGTCATACAGTGGGGTAAACCTAGTCAGTCTGCCCTGCCAACCCTGCGCTTTAGTGACCGTCCGCCAAATGTGAACCGCTGCCTTGGTCGGGCCTGATAGGCGCCGATCGAAGGATCTGGAATACAGGGCACGATAGTAGTTGCCACCGCGCAGGAGCCACCTGTCCATTGCGTAGCCTGGGCTATCCATAGGGCCATAAAAGCCGTGGTTGATAGCAGTGAGCTGAGAGGACCAATAGTACCGACGTACATCCGGCAGGGCGATGCCTCCGTCGTACCACGGCAATGTGAGCTTCTGGATGGCGACACGAGGTCGACCATCCCAGAGCAAGGCCTGTTGCAAGCTCTCAATCTCCCGAAAATAACGGGCCGGAACCGGGTCCTGAGTGTTCTGTAAGGCATACAGAAACTTGGGCAAGGACATCATTTTGAACAATGCTGCCCGGCCCAGGAGAGAGAGCGGGAGCCTGCGCCAACTATCCACGTCTCTCCGCAGCCGCTGGAGAGGGGGGAGCAGATTGTGGTCGTATCGCACCTTAGAACTACCGGAAATGTATATTCCCAGGTACTTAAAGCCCTGTCCGGCCATCTGGATATTGCAGCCTCTGGGGAGGCGCGGTGTGTCCCCCTTTAGAATGTAAAGAGAAGACTTGGCCCAGTAGATGACCAGGCCAGAGTGGCGGCCAAACAGCCTGAGCACGTCGCACGCCACAATGAGCGACTTGCAGGGGGAAGTAAGGTAGAGCAGAATGTCATCTGCGTACAGGGAAACTCTATCTTCAAAGCCCGGGGCCCAGGTTATACCATGTAAGTCCGGGTGTGTACGCAGCATGGCCGCAAGCGGCTCAAGAGCCAGAGCAAACAAGAGAGGTGACAGGGGGCAACCCTGCCTGGTACCTCGGTGAAGGGTAAAGGACGCCAACACGCGGCCATTGACTGTGACATTAGCCAGTGGGCAAGCGTAAAGGAGTTGCACCCAACTCAGAAAGACCGGTCCAAATCCAAGCTTCGCCAGCACCGCCCAAAGGTAACTCCACTCAAGGGAGTCAAAAGCCATCGTGGCGTCAAGGGAAGCAAGTACCGCCGGTTCCTCGAGGGTATGAGCTCTGGCCATAACACCATGGAGCCGACGCAGATTAAGGGCAGTGTTAAGGCGGGGAATAAAACCCGACTGGTCCGGGTGCACCAAATCACCGATGACTCCAACCAATCGATTGGCAAGCAGTTTGGCTAGGATCTTAGGCTCCACATTGAGGAGAGAGATGGGGCGATAGGACCGGCACACGTCTCTTGGTTTTCCCTCTTTGTGAATAACCACGATGGTGGCCAGCCTCTGATCTAAGGGGAGGAGACCCTCGTCCAGTGCCTTTAAAAACATAGTCCGCAGGTGCGGGGATACCACGTCCGGTCGAACTTTGTATAACTCAACCGGAATACCATTGGGGCCAGTCGCTTTACCCGACCTTAGTGCACGGATCGCCAAGGCGACCTCGTCAGCGGATATGTCTCGATCTAAGTCGGCGCGGTCCTCTGCAGAAAGACAGGGAAGGTCAAACGTTGAGAGGAACGCAGCCGAGTCAGCCTCGGAGCGGTCTGAGTTGGAAGTGTAGACACCCCGGAAATAATCAGCAAAAGACTCGGCAATAGCACTTGGGTCCGTAACGGCGACCCCGTCGTCGCCCAAGATCTCAGGCACCACGCGGCTACCCATCTCGCGCCTGTCCAGCCAAGCCAGCAGTTTCCCAGCTTTATCCCCAACGTCGTAGATACGACCTTGCTGTTCCTTGGCCAGGGTAAGGGCCGCATTCATGACGAGATCATGGTATTCCGCCTGTTTAAGGGAAAGGTCATGCAAAAGAGAGGGGTCGGGCTCGGGTCCCAGTCGGGACTCAAGCCGCAAAACCTCGTCTTCAATACACGTGAGGTCGGCATCCCTGACTCGCCTGGCCGCCGCAATGAGAGCAAGAGCCTCACCCCTCAACACAGTCTTGAATGCCTCCCACAAGGTAATAGCCGAGCCAACCGATCCCACATTCTCCGAGAAGTAGAGGTCGATGGCCTTAGCAAGGAGTGCACGAGTCTTGAGATTACGGAAATACCATGGGTTAACCGCCACCGGCCGGTCAGACAAGACGATGTTAAAATCGAACGAGACCCATAACGGGGAGTGGTAGGAAATACCCCGTGCCAAAAAAACGGGCCTCAGACACGGCAGACGCATGTGCAGCTAGGGTAAAAACGTCGTCTATACGGGAGAGACTACCATGGGCACTCGAAAGAAAGGAGAAATGGCGGAGCGCGGGATGCAGTAGTCGCCAACTGTCCACCAGACCCATGGAATCAAGAAAGGAAGGCAACCACAGTTGGGAACTGCGGAGACCTCTCGGCGGTTGGCGGTCCAGGGTACCAGAGCAGACTGAGTTGAAGTCACCCACCATTATCAATAAACCATCAGGCAGGGACAAAATGGCGCCACCAAGGTTCTGGAAGGTACTAGATTGTAGGCCCGGGGGAACATAAACCGAAAGTAGCGCTAGGGAACGCCCTTCCCATCTCCCCGCCACTGCAGCGTAGCGCCCCCTCTCATCAATCACAGTGACGTCTATCTCAAGGGGAAGGGACGCACGCACCAGGATACCCGCCCCCCGGGAACCCGAAGAGAAGCCAGAGTGGGCCACCATCTTGTAGCCTTTACGGTTAAGAGCCTTGCAAGAGTTTCCTATCAAATGCGTCTCTTGCAAAAGCACAATATTGGGCATATGTCTCTTAATCAGTTGAATCACCACCCCTCTCTTAACACGGTCACCCAACCCATTAACATTCCAACTGATCACTTTTAATTTCCTACCCCCCATCGTCCCGCAACCCGTCCCACCCAACCCCAGCCAACCCAACCAACAAGTGGAAGACAGCAGTAAACACGATCCATTGCCGAGAGGAAAGAAGAGAGAAAGAACGAACAAACAAACAAACTTGTATAATTGCACCCCCCACCCTGCACCCCTGCATCAGACTAAAAAGCCCCCCCAACCAGCAGTGTGCCTGTCGCCCCATAAACTACTCTACAAAAAGTCCCAGAGGAGTAAGGAATCTCCGCGAACACCTCCCGCCACCCTCCATGTAACGACAGGAAAGTCAACAGGGTCACTTAAGAAACAATACCAACAGTCTCATGAAGCGGGGTCACCAAGCGCCAGTATTACACAGTAGAGCCAAGTCTCATAGACCCGAGCCACCAGCCGCACCTCCATCTTGTTCATCTTGAGCGTCCCGACGCGGCGACAAAGTGTCCAACCATTCACTCACATTTTCGGTGAAGTCAAAGAACAGGGCACGGCCCTCATGCTCAATCCGGAGTTTGGCAGGAAACATCATAGAGTACTTATATCCCATACCTCGCAGTCTCCGCTTTACTCCCGCATAGTTCTGGCGCTGCCGCTGAACAGTCCTGGTAAAGTCCGGATAGAAGTGTACTTCAGCGTTCTGGTACTTAAGCGGTCCATGCCGTCTGGATGCCTGCAGGACCGCATCTCGGTCCCGAAAGTTGAGAAGCCGTGCCACGATGGGCCTAGGCGCCACGCCCGACTTCGGCGGACCGCCCGGCACCCGATGGGCACGCTCCACAGAGAAAAAGTTGCTAAGACCAGACGGTGCCAAATGGGTCTTTATTAGTTCCTCCACAAAGAGGTCCGTCGCCGCTTCCTCCGATCCCTCCGGGACACCGACAATGCGGACGTTCTGCCGCCTGGCATGTCCCTCAAAGTCCTCCAGCCTCTTCGAGAATTGGTCCGCAGTCATCCGCAGGTTCCGGACCTCGGTTTGCAGGTCCGAGATGTCGGCCGTCAGGCTGGAGGTCTTAATGTCCAGTGTCTTCACTCGATCATTAGTCTTGCCCAGGTCGGCTCTAATGAGAGTCAGATCAACAGCCATAGTGTCCACCTTGTGGGTCAAGATCTCATTTTGCTGCTGCATGTCAGCCCGAAAACTGGTGATGGCTCCCATGATGTCGCTCAGGGTAGGCTCGGAGCCGTCAGGCGAGCCCGTAGATGGAAAGCTCTTGGCAGTGGATCCCGTAACAGGCGGCGTCTTCGGCTGGACATATCGCTCAATTCTACTCTGTTGCGACTGTGTTTTTCCGCGGACGCCTTTGTTCGATGTCTTTTCGTGGTCCCCTCTGCCCGCCATGTTGGTTCCGTTGAGGACAAAGGGCTGCACCAGCCAAGCCCGAGCCCAGCGAGCAAAGTAGAAAATCCGGGCTAGACAGTTAGGCCAGGCCGATGATAGAACGCACTGTAGGCATAGCACTCCGCCAGCAGGGACAACAGGCAGTCACTCCGCAGTCCAATCGTGCGGAGTGGTGGAGACCGGAGAGACAATGGCACAGCCCTGGCACGGAGTTCAACTCGACGTAGCTCAGCGTAGGAACCACCGATTCGAAGGCGGAAGGCAGCTCCCGCCTCAGTAGACCATCAGCAATAAGAATCCACCCGCGTGGAACAGGATTTCAGACAGGATATATGAGGAGGATCGGAAGGTCCGCGGAGCTCCGAGCTTACGCGGCCATCTTGGTTGCCCGCGAAGCTCCTCCTCCTACAATAATGTTGTTTGTTGTTTTGCCCACAGTAGAATATTGTCCACTGGTCATGTAAGAGCGTTAGCTCTTCTTTTGATAGATTCTGTAATACACGTCAAAGCCTCGTCACCCTGCAGGTTATAGCCAACATCCCAAGCCCCAAAGGGAGAGCACCCATGTGCCCTTGTTTTGTTAAAAGGGTTGTTCTAGGGTGGGTTTGGGGGTGGCCGCAAGTCACAACCTGGTTGGAAGGTTGTTCTGGGTGGTGAGTGGACCTGGGGGAACATAGTATATTCAGACACATGGTTTTTGATTGCACAGCATATGTATGAAGTGTATAGCATTGTTGTCTTTCTCACAGCTCAGTTTAACTTTTATCCTACACACGATGTACAACAAGAAAACATTGTATATTTTATAATTTGTGATGTTCTAATGTGCGGTCTTCTTACTTATACATGTTTCACACATCTTGTATACTGAGAAATTACTGAGACCAAATTCCTCACATGGAACATGCTTGGGCTTAATGATTTTAGGAAAGCAAAGTTGATACATACACGCTTAAGTAGACACCGCATAGGTGTGCTTTCTTCACGAAACCCATCTAAAATACGACTCTGACCCTAAACGAAAGAATAGATATTTGAATGAGATCCACTCGCCCCTCACTCTAATTATGCTAGGGGGGTTTCGAGATTGATCAGGCATGGCCTTGGCTGGTCAATCACACATATACAGAAAGACCCTGATGGGCGTTATCTTATTTTAACCGGTAACCTTGTGACAACTAAGATCACCTTAGTGGCAATCGATGACCCAAATGTGGATGCCCCACAACTCTTACTCAATATATGGGCTAAAATAATGGCGCTAGGAGGAGACACGATCATTTATGGCGGGGACTTTATCGTAACTCTTAACAATGACTGGGACAGACTAGGTGCTGCTCGCAACCCACGTCCCAAGGCAGCCCTATGCCTCAATAACATTATTCTTGAGCATTGTCTCATGGATATCTGGCGTAGCAGGAACCCAACCACGAGCGAAGGAACATGTATTACTTCACAACATAATGCCTGGTCTAGAATAGACTATTGGTTAGTCACATGTGATGTTGCGTCATGGACCATGGACAATTTACACCTTGCTCGCACGTTATCCGACCACTCCCCAGTGGTACTGCACTGGAAGATCCCTCAAACATTACCCCGTGCATTCAGCTGGCATCTACTGCCACACACGCTCCTGGATACAGTATTCAGAGAAGAGATCAGAACTGACATTACTCAATGTTTCGACACTAATGAAGGGTCGGTGAACTCCGCCTCAACGCTCTGGGAAGTGCTCAAGGCAGTGATCCAGAGGGCCTGCATATCCAAACGACCAGGGGTGCTAGGTTCTATTCGGTCTGCTATAGCAAAGCTTGAGCAAGAAATCGAATTTGCTGAGCAACAGTTTTTCAGACTAGAGAACCCAGACACTTGGCAATCATACAAGTGACAATTTCAGAATTTGAAGACGAGGCATATAAGGAGACCTGATTCTTGGGGAAACACACAAGAGCACGCAGCTATGGGGAGGGTGACAGGCCTGGCAAAACCCGTGCTAATGCCCGGTACACAGACAAAATATCGAGTTTTAAATTTCGATATATAATTATATCGAAGTTTAAATATTGATGGGACATAATATAGAAGGTAAGTAATATCGACAGTCTTAATATCGATATTAGTAATATCGAAGTTTTAAATATCGATGTCAGTAATATCGAAGTAAATAATTTCGATGTTACTAATATTGATTTTTAAATAAATTTTGTGTATATTATATTGTATTTATTATGTTTTATTAATAATTTTTGATGTAATTTAATTAAATATTGTTTTTTAGTACTGTAGCGGGTTATGGGTTTATAGGGGAATAGGGTGGGAAGTAATTTAATTATGTTAAATTAATTATTAATTAGTAGGAATTATTAATGAATTGAGAATTATTTTTAATTAATTTTAATAATTGATTAATTGATAAATATGTTCTGTAGCCAGTTATGGGTTTATGTTGGAATAGGGTGGGAAAAAATGTAATTATGTTAAATTAATTATTAATTAGTAGGAATTATTAATTAATTAATTGAGAATTATTTTTAATTAATTTTAATTAATTGATTAATTGATAAATATGTTCTGTAGCGGGTTATGGGTTTTTAGGGGTATAGGGTGGGAAGTAATTTAATAATGTTTAAATAGTTATTAATTAGTAGGAATCATACATTAATTAAAAATAATTGGTAATTATATTTAATTATTTTGGTAAATATATTTATTTAATTGATAAATTGATAAATATGTCCTGTAGCGGGTTATGGGTTTATAGGGGAATAGGGTGGGAAGTTATTTCATTATGTAGAATTAATTATTAATTAGTAGGAAGCATACAATAATTTTGATTAATTGGTAAATAAAGTTAATTATTGGTAATTAATTTTAAATAATTAATTAATTGATAGATGTGTTCTGTTGCGGGTTGTGTGTTTATAGGGGAATATGGTGGGAACACATTTTAATGTAATTAAGTAATAATGAATTAAAAATATTTGTTAAGTTAATTTTATAATTGTTAATTATTTATTAATTGGTAATTAAATATTATAAAATGGTATGTATTTCATGATTTTTTTAGGTTATATATATTTTGCTAATCATGTTTTTAATAATTATGTATATGTATTGTAAATGTTGTATATTTATTTAATAGATCATATTTGTATTATTAAAAAAAAATTATAATTTTTAAGTATGTAATTTAAACCCCTACGCTATCCAACACTTTCCCTACTGTTGCACTCTCTGGAGTGGGAATAGTAATTTTAACCCCTACACTATCTAACACTTTCCCTACTGTTGCACTCTCGGGAGTTGGAATAGTAATTGTTACCCCTACGCTATCCAACACTTTCCCTACTGTTGCACTCTCTGGAGTTGGAATAGTAATTGTTACCCCTACGCGATCCAACACTTTCCCTACTGTTGCACTCTCTGGAGTTAGAATAGTAATTATTACCCCTACGCTATCAAACACTTTCCCCACTGTTGCACTCTCTGGAGTGGGAATAGTATTTGTTACCCCTATGCTATCCAACACTTTCCCTACTGTTGCACTCTCTGGAGTTGGAATAGCAATTGTTACCCCTACGCTATCCAACACTTTCCCTACTGTTGCACTCTCTGGAGTTGGAATAGTAATTTTTAATCCTACGCTATCCAACACTTTCCCTACTGTTGCACTCTCTGGAGTTGGAATAGTAATTGTTACCCCTACGCTATCCAACACTTTCCCTACTGTTGCCCTCTCTGGAGTGGAAATAGTAATTTTTACCCCTACGCTATCCAACACTTTCCCTACTGTTGCACTCTCTGGAGTTGGAATACTAATTTTTAACCCTACGCTATCCAACACTTTCCCTACTGTTGCACTCTCTGGAGTTAGAATAGTAATTGTTACCCCTACGCTATCAAACACTTTCCCTACTGTTGCACTCTCTGGAGTGGGAATAGTATTTGTTACCCCTACGCTATCCAACACTTTCCCTACTGTTGCACTCTGTGGAGTTGGAATAGTAAATGTTACCCCTACGCTATCCAACACTTTCCCTACTGTTGCACTCTCTGGAGTTGGAATAGTAATTTTTTATCCCACGCTATCCAACACTTTCCCTACTGTTGCACTCTCTGGAGTGGGAATAGTAATTTTTACCCCTACGCTATCCAACACTTTCCCTACTGTTGCACTCTCTGGAGTGGGAATAGTAATTTTTACCCCTACGCTATCCAACACTTTCCCTACTGTTGCACTCTCTGGAGTTGGAATAGTAATTGTTACCCCTACACTATCCAACACTTTCCCTACTGTTGCACTCTCTGGAGTGGGAATAGTAATTTTTACTCATACGCTATCTAAAATGTATTTAGCTTTTTTATTAATATTATGTTGTTATTAATTGTTATTTATGTGAATATTTTATGTAAATAAATGTATTAGTAATGTATTACATTTTTATTTGTTTTTAAGTTATGAAAATAATTAATTTCGAGTTATTATTAATGAAAAATTATTATGTTATATATATTTATTAATATTACTTTGTATTACATTATGTATTAATTTTAAATATTATAGTACATTTTTAAATATGTTTATTACATTTATAAGTATTATTTTGTTAATATTACATTTTTATTATATTTAAAAAAAACGATATTTTACAAAAAACGATATTTTTGTCATTCTATATTTTATTTTCGATATATTTGTACTTACCTTGTTAGGGATAGGATTCCTATACTTTTGACTTCGGTATTTTTCTTCCGATATTTTTGTATATCGTTATTTGTGTTATCGATATTTTGTCAGACATTCCTAATGCCCTCAGACAGCGCACTTCTCCCGCCTTCACAGCCGAGTTATTGGATGAGGACGAATCCCCCATTAGAGGGCAAAAAGCTATGCATGAATATCGTACACAATATTATTCTTCATTATATACAGCAACACCCCACCCAGAACTTAGTGAATATTTAGAATCATTAGAGCTACTATGGTTAAGCGACGCACATAGAGATTACCTGGACGAACCTTTTACAATAGCTGACATCACACAAGTCATTGGCAGTTTACCTGGCGAAAAGGTAAATGAGCTAGATGGTCTGACCACCACATTTTATAAAACTTATGCGGAGGAGCTGGCGCCCCGACTGTTGAATGCCTATCAGGAGTCGTTGAAGATAGGAATCCTCCCACTGACTATGCAGAAAGCAGCAATCATTTCCCTTCTGAAAACAGGCAAGGCATCTAATCTCTGTGACTCATATAGACCCCTGTCGTTGATCAATGTGGATGCTAAGATCCTGGCAAAACTAATTGCCAACAGGCTAAAGCCACTTTTACCGCTCATAGCTAGGCCAGACCAATCAGGATTCCTTCCGGGTAGGTCAATGGCCCACAATCTGTGCACATTCTTCGCCCCGATAAACCAGCTTGACCCCCAACCCCCTGCCATTGCAGTGTTTCTTGACGCAACCAAGGCGTTTGATTTCTTGGAATGGCCTTTCTTGTTCATGATAATACCTAGATTAGGATTCAGTCCCAATTTTATCAAACTAATAGGCCTGCTTTATACTAAGCCCACAGCCCGACTCAGAGGAAACAATCTAATATCGAAACCATTCTGTTTAACTCATGGTTTCAGGCAGGGATGCCCACTCTCGCCGCTGCTCTTCGCAGTGGCAATGGAGCCCTTAGCAGCCAGAATTCGCCAGCACCACACGCTCGTGGACTGGGATTCACGGACAGAGGTATAATATTATCAATGTATGCAAACGATATAACATTATATATTCGTAAACCAGATGAAAACCTTAACCCGTGCTGAGAGAAGTCCTTCAGTTTGGGTGAATGTCTGGCATACAGATCAACTGGTCTAAGTTCTTTGTTTTACCTCTGACTGAGGTCCCGCTGGAAACCGACTTGGAGTTCCCACTTAAATGGGCAGGTGGTGCTGTAAAATACCTGAGGCCTTATTTATGAAGGCCTTGCGCCGCTGGTGCGTCACTTTTTCCCATTTTAAAAGTGGCACAAGGCCTTATGGCGAATGAACTTTGGCAAGTTATTGGACTGGTTGGAGCGTAAATCGAAAATCTGGGTTGCTCTACCTTTGTCCCTAGCTGGCAGAATCGCTATCACCAAGATGATAGCCCTTCCTCAATTTTTATATCTATTCATACCACTGACCGAGGCCTTTTTTAACTCCCTTCATTCTTTGGTGATTGCATTGGTTTGGGCCGGCAAACAACCTTGCGTGAGATGGGAACTGCTAACACGCCAGCTTTCTGGGGGTGGAATGGGTTCGCCTGACTTTGAACTCCATGCATTATGTGCACAAGCCCAATTCCTTCATTTCTGGAGACATCCCACCAGCCACACGTGGCCATTGAAACAGATGTGGCTGACCCTACTCCTCTACACGTGGCTGTGTATAAGCCATATCATAGATCCGCCAATTAAATAAAATACTGTAGAAACATTGCGTTGGGCCTGAGAAGATTTAAGAAAACGTGTCGGGACGCCACTGCTATAAGCTCCCTCCACCCCAGTTAAGCCCATCCATATTTTCCCTTTCTCAATGACAGGGGTTGCATAACACAGGCACATAACATGGGCATTTCCACACTGGGAGACCTGTACCCACTGGACACAATTTTAGAGCAGCCACAACAACGGGAAGACACTCAAATTCCACTTCTGAACCTATTCCTTTATTTTCAACTCCGACCCGCTTGCAAGACAATTCACTCAACATTCCCAGCCCCCCAGATATAATGAAGCTTCTAGAGCACCTATTAATCACACCTTCACCTCGTAGATTAATTACTAGATGTTAGAATTGGAGGTCTCTGGTTGGCACAGGTATGCACTTGTGACAAGCAGGGACCTTCTCCTCTAGTCAGGGCAAGGGAACTACTCCGTGAGAATAACCCCTGCTCACCCTCTAGGTCGCGTGGCGCGAGCAGACAAGGCTAATCCTCAGGGCGATAGTTAGTTAAGCATTTATGATCACACACAGTAAACCCACTGACCCACCACAGACGGACACCAGCCGTAAAGTTGTATCAAAAATACGTAGACTTTATGTAAAAGATATACTTCATATGCAGGATTATTACAAGACCATAACACGTTTAGCGATTGAGGCCACCAGATTTAAATAGGCAATAGTTTTTTAGTGTTCTTGGTCAGCAAGGTACGCTGAGGGTTGATGCGCGCCTCACGCTGGAGGAGGGACCCGTTGATGAATGACGGACGAGAGGGAAAACAAATGTTGCGGACCCTGGATCTGATGTTAACTCGGGATCGAGTTCAAGTGTGCCTTGAGTTGAGTGTCCGAGGTGTTTCAGGTGCAGCCACTGGTGAGGGCGGACCCGGGACGAGGCAGACGGTTCTCTGAAGGATCTATCCGGCTCGAAGCCCCCTCGAGGTGCGAAGCGGGTGAGCGGGATGGTGTGGAGGGTTGCGGCGATCCGGGGTCTGGAGCTGCTCACGGGGCGAGACGCCATTCAGGCCTGCGGGGCGTTCTACTTCTTAGCACGCTGGGTCGTACCTGTGGATCTGTGAGGGGTGTCGCATTCTTGGGCAGATGGGTGCAGCACTGGGCCTCCGGTACCAATGTACGGGAGGCCTTCTTGAGGTGCGGCACGGGCCTTGGTATGCAGGAGGGCAAAGCGAGACAGTCAGGTACGTAGCGAAGTACGGACTGTCCGGGGCTATCAGATGCGCTCCGTGCAGATTCCGGCGGGAGACGATGAGAGGTGCGCAACGCGCTCCGTAGCAGACGAGGTGACAGGAGAGCGGGTGGCCCGGCAATGGATGCGGAGAGCGACTCAAGCTTGATAGGGGCTCTCTGCGGCGGGCGACCATGCTCGGAGCTGTCACGACCTTAGGAGGGGCGAAGGCACCCGAGTCACAACTCCGGTGAGGGAAGAGAACGTAAGGGCCCAGCAGCAGACGGGCACAGGCAGAATTGAACCCACTGGCGCTGGGGTTCAGTTCAGGGGGCAAGCTCGAGATCAAGCCCTTGGAGATCATTTCAGGCACAAGTCTTCAAAGTCCTCTGTGGTCTTTTCCTCTCCGTTCTCAGCAAGGCACCAACTGCAGGCCAGTCCCTCATGTCAGGGACAGGTTTCCTTCCTTCAGCTTCTCTTGGTCCTTCTAGTCAGGCAGAGGTTCGTCGTGGTCAAAACAGGATCTGCTTTTTTAGGAGCAGGGCTCCTACTCTTATACACAGTTTCTTTTGTCTTTGCAGGCCAGGGGGCCTGAGCCTGGTTCCACCCGGTTTTGGAGTACTCTGTTGACAGTAAGCCGCCGTCTTCTTTCAGGGCTCAGGGCAGAGACATCAGACGCTCCGCAGGAGGTGGAGCCAGCATTGTGGTGGTGGAGCACAACCTTATTCAGAGTCAAGGGCTACTCCTCCCACCCATCCTGGTGTAAGCACTCTGTTCACCACCTGGAGCCCCCGACTGTCCCCGGGAATCCCCCAGCCCTGTCACTCACACAAACCCAGACAGCAGATACACATCCTGGCAGAGGCGGGCTGAAATAGTCAGGCAAGCAAATGCTAACTTTCTAAAAGTAGCGTTTGCAAACACAGGATATTAAAATAAACCTTACTGAAGGAAGTATTTTATTATTCGGAGTTCAGGCCTACTAAACTTGACGTGCCACCGTGTTCCCTGAGCCTGCCAGGACTATAGCGTGTAATAATTCCGGCAGCCCATCTGGCCTAAGAGAACAGGTAGCCCTTCAATAGTGAAGAATGAAAAAGGGCGGTAATTCACTATTAGGACATGCCACACATTAGGGCTTGTCCTACCTTATGCTTACAATGCACCTTGCCCGTGGGCCTACCATAGGGGTGACTGATATGAAGTTAAGGGAAGGTTCAGGGACTGGCAAGTGTGCGCACTTGCGCAGTCAGTACCAGACTGCACGCAGGTTCTGCAATGGCAGACCTTAGACACATTTTAAAAGGATGCTTCTGTGGGTGGCGCAACCAGAGCTGAAGGCCCACTAGCAGCATTTGTATTTACAAGCCCTGGCACTCCTCCTGCACGTTACTGGGGCCTGACAGTAAACTAAATAAGCCAATCATGGAAATCAATTACGGATACACTTTACATTGGGAGCATTTGCACTGCGGCACGGATTGGCTGTGGCGCAGTGCCCTGAGCAGCGAACACCAGCAAAACATCTGAGGCACATCAGCAAAACGTGGAAGGGAGACTCACGCCAAGGTGGCAGGTCTATCACTAGATTATATAACCTCACGCATACTCACCCCATGGGTTGCCCCTAGGGCATTAATACAATGGAGAACTCACCATGAAGAACTGCCTACAGATGAGCAATGGTCATTTTGTTGCTCGCAACTCAGATATCTAACCCCGAACTATGATGATATTTACCCTAAATGTGATGTTTTACTTGATGGGGTTAAGTTCAGTATGTTCGCAGATTCATGCTCCCCATATACGTTAGTAGACAAGAAAGTGTTTGATGACAAATTTGCCAACCACCCTGTAAAGTTGTTGCCGCCAGACATCAGTCCAAAGGGTTACAATGAAGGGAAGATTCCCCTGGAGGGCATGGTGACTATGAGAATCTCATTTAAGGATAGACACACAGTAGGGAAGGTGTATGTGTCCACGAGAGGATCGACTCTATTGAGCTGGAAGCATCAGAAGCAGTTGGGGATCACTCTTGATCCAAACAATAGAGAGCAGGTGTTGTTAATTGAACCTGAAGGAATATCAGAGGATCTCACCAAAGAGTTTAGAGAAGTGTTCAGTGATAGATTGGGTGTATTCAAGAATTACATGCACAAGATAGTGTTAAAGGAGGGAGCTGTGCCTGTAGTGCACAAGACTAGGTCCATACCATTGCGCATGAGGGAGCCCCTCCAGCAGGAACTCCAGAGACTAGTCAGTGAGGGGGTCATTACAGAAATTGAGAGTTCAGCATGGCTTGCCCCGATTGTCATCATGGCCAAAGATAAAGGGAACAGCATAAGACTCTGTGTGGATCTGAGAGACCTGAATGCGAACATCCTTGTGGACAGGTTTCCTCTTCCCAGGATAGGGGAGATGTTAAGCACCATAAGGGGGGCCAAGTATTTCAGTGTGCTGGACCTATCGTCGGCCTATTATCAAATCAAACTCCATCCGGATTCCCAACTACTGACAGCATTCACGACCCCATTTGGAAATTTCAAGTTTCAGAGAATGCCGTTTGGTTTGGCATCAGCCGCTGCTGCTTTCCAAAGAGTCATGCAACATGCATTAAAAGACTGTAGGAACACCATCTGTTTCCAAGACGATATACTTATCTATGGAAGTTGTGAAGAAGAACACAATGAAATGGCTAGAAGGGTCCTGAAAAAGTTGAAAGAGGTAGGCTTCACCACGAAACCCTCCAAATGCAAACTGGGAGTAAGCTCGGTGGACTACGTGGGACACACCCTATCCGAAGACGGCATCAAGCCAAAACTTGACTTAGTAAAGGCAGTGGAGAATGCTCCCGCTCCCAAGAGTAAAGAGGACATACTGTCTTTCCTAGGTCTGGCAGAATATATGGCCAAATTTATTAAGGATTTTGCGATGGTGTCGCAGCCGCTAAGAGACCTGATAAAGAAGGACAGTGTGTTTGAGTGGGGAAAAGAACAAGAAACGTCCATGAAGTGCATAAAGAAAGCAATCATCGAAGCTCCATATATAGGGAAGTTTGATCCTAACGGAGTAACCATCATCTCCACGGATGCAAGCAACAGAGGCATTGGGGCAACTCTGGCGCAGAGAGAAGGCAGCAAGATAAACGTGATAGCTTTCGCATCAAGAACCCTCACATTGTCTGAGAAAAATTACTCGACCATAGAGAAGGAAGCCCTAGCTGTGTATTGGGCCGTGTGTCACTACAAATTTTTCATTTGGGGAATTCCGTTTGAAATACAGACTGACCACAAACCGTTGGTTTCCCTTTTCACCAAAAAGAACATGGAAAGCATGACGCCAAGGATAGCAAAATGGGCAGTGGGCCTACAAGCCTATAACTTCACAGTGTCCTACATACCTGGGCAACAAAACAGAGTTGCAGACTTCTTGTCGAGAGCATCCACAGAAGGAGAAGAGGAAGAAGAGGAGGAGGGTAGCTCAATCCTGGAGGTGCGTTTAGCAGCAGTGGAAAAGGTGTCATGGGAAACACAGATGGAACAAGACGAAGTATTGAAGAAGGTGAGGAGATATATTGTGTCCGGATGGCCCAAGAAATGCAAGGACACGGAGTCAGAGATCCAGCCATATTGGAATGTGAGAGAGGAGCTATCGGTGGAAGGGGATCTCATACTGAAGTCAGGAAAATTAGTCCCTCCAGATGCAATAAGAAACCATGTAGTGGAACTGGCCCACGAAGGACATCTAGGAAGAAGCTTGTGCAAGGCCAGACTTCGGGCAGACTACTGGTTTCCTACAATGGACAGAGAAATGGAGGACAAGGTACGTGATTGTCACGCGTGCGCCCTGAGTGATAAAACTAAGATCACGAGCAAAGCACCGCTGTCACCAGTTGAAGTTCCGTAAGTTCCGTGGAGCAAGTTAGGATTTGATATTGCAGGTCCCATCCATGGTAGAGGACCCCAAGGCTGTTACTTATTGGTCTTAGTAGACTACTTCTCAAGCTGGATAACCTGCAAGACCGTCCACAGCGTTAGCACTAAGGTGATAGTAGATTTCCTGAAAGAGGTGTTCACCCTAGAAGGCATACCCTCCACACTGGTGACCGACAATGGCGTCCAACTGGTTTCGGAAGAGATGAAGGATTTCCTCAAAGACTGTTCAGTGACCCACATTCGCACACCACTGTATTGTCCTAAAGCAAACGGAAAGGTGGAGAGAGTCAACCGAATGCTGAAGGAGTGCATACAGTTGGCCAACCGGGCAGGGGAGAACATGGAGGAAGCCATAAGGGACATGTTGTGGGCATACCACACCACGCCGAAGTCTACCACTGGATGCACGCCCTTTGATTTGCTGAGGGGAAGAAAAGCTGGCACCAAACTGACACCCGGTTGGATGGGGAGAAAACACATAAAGGAGACCGATCACAAAGAGATCAAGAGGAGAATTGAAGGCAGTCAACAGAAATACAAGGAATGGTATGACAAGAAGTGGGGAGTGAAGGAAAGAGAATTTCAGGAAGGACAAGGAGTTTATGTAAAGAAACCTGAGAGACTATGGAGAGGTGGCAACAAGTTATATGCCTCCAAGACCATCCGGCGGCCAAATAGAAACTCTGTGGTCATGGAAGATGGGAGACTATGGAGCCATGATCGTGTGGTTCCAGCCGAAGGGAGAGAACATAGGACAGTAGAGAGAAGAGCAGGAGGAAATGACGTCAGAGAAACCATCAGACAAGACAGAAGGAGTGACAGATTTAGAACCTCTCCTCAGTGGCACAAACAGTACATAATGAGATAGACACATACTGCACAGTCATAGTATTTCTTTCACCTTTGAACATATATCTAGATTCTCCCTGGTTCTTTTCCTTAAGGGGGATGATGTGTTGTAACCTAGCTATGCTTTACCCTTCCCCTGCTCCCTGTTTTCCCCCCTCCTCAGTGTTCCACGTTCGTACATTCCTTATGTCAGCCGGGCGCTCACTGTGGAATGTTGACACAGTGACCCAGGCTTCGAGGTTGGCATGTTGACGGCAGTCTGTTGTGATTTACCTGACAATAAACAACCCTTGTACTAGAATATAGCGTCACTCCTTACTACACTGAGACTTATCCATTTCAAGTTCATACACAGGGTATATTGCACCCCCATGCAGTTGTACAAACTTGGGTTACGCCCAGATTCACGCTGCTGGAAATGCAAACGGGAGGCCGCAGCCTTTCTGCATATTGCGTGGAGTTGCCTGCCCATTGCTGAGTTTTGGAAACAGGTACATGACACTATACAAGCTGTCACTGGATTGTCACTTGAATGCACCTCACTGGTGGCACTGCTGGGATATATAGGGGACATCCCACTTGAAAGATGTTGTTTGGTGTCCATGATGTTACTACTTGTAAAGCGTAGACTAGTCATACACCGGGATACCCCTAAAGCCGCCCGGGTTGCTGCGTGGGTACGTGACATTGCCTACTGTCAGGAGCAGTTGGCGATATTTTGGGACCTAATGCCAACGGCATCTCGACCAAGGGACATATGGGGTCCTTTCAGTACCTGGCTCAATGGACGAGGTGTGGACCTCCCAGATGACTCTAATCAAGTGACTGTTGTTTCCCTGTCTGGGTCCCCCCAATAACTGCCTCACACACACACTATGTGCACACTGCACAACTCTTCAACCTTCGTGTACTGCACTTCATGCAGCACACACAGATCCAGCACAAGCGGTCCTTGTGCACACACTGCACAGCACTACATCTCTCATGTAATGTATTCCTCTCAGGCATACATACACCCGGAAGATGTACTAACCGCACATGCACTGCACAGTATTGCTCCATCCTTGTACTGTACCCTCCCCTGGCACGCTAACAACTAAGTCAGAGTCACTGCTCCTGCACTGTGCAGCACTTCACATCTACCTGATGGAGGACAAGAGTGAGCTAAGCACAAAGCAGTGGAACTTTTTCAAAAGGTGGGTGAGTCTGTAGGCCTCACTCCAGTGATTCACAGTTCAAACGTCCTGTTCACTACTACTGATCACTACTTGGGGCCTCATTTATGAAAAGTGACGCATCACTGAAAACAGTGATGTGTCACTTTTCACTACGCTCTCCAAGCAACACTAACGATGCATCATATTCACAGTATGACGCATCATGTTGCAAGGAGTTACAGATACGTCAGTATTTCTGGCGTATCTGTGGCGCAAAAGTGAAGCATTGCTGGTGTGTCACAAAAGTGACGCAACTCCCGCAATGTGTACTTTCACATGGGCATGTTGGTAGAGCCTGAGGCAGGCGTCAGATTTTGACGCATTAGCGTCCAAGAAATGGCACAGTGAAATATTATAGATTTCACTACGTCACTTCTATGACTCTTTCTTGCGTCAAAACGCCCCCCTTGCACACATTATACCTGTCGCAGGTATAATGTGGCGCCGGGGTTTACAAAGTGACGCATCTACCTAGATGCATCACTTTGTAAATATGCTGCAACAAGGCACATTTTTTACGCCACTGGTGCGTCACAAAAAGTGACGCACCAGCGGCGTAAAAGTGACGCACAGCCTCATAAATGAGGCCCTTGGAATCCTGGCATGACCGCGCTGGTACTTCTTATCTCCTGGTGAAGGCAGTAGCCTTCCACCACTTTGAGGGTAGCACATTGGGCACCCCTCCCGGTCCAACAAGATCACAATCTGTGAGACAGGCCTATGTCATGGGGCACACGCATGATCTGTGTTCGCCCATGCCAAAAAAGGAGAACTAGACAACAGTACTCAGGGCAGGGGTACATGTCTTTTGCCATGCAGAGGGGTTTTCCTTCCCAACGGAAGTTGAGAGGGATTCTGGCTGTTTAGTTCTGATTGATCTGCAGAATTCTGGTGAATATGTTGTTGCTCTCATCATAGAGGGTATTCCCTTGGTTCAGCTTGCTTGTGACAAGGGCGTGCGTGCCAGTTTAGCATGTGCTGCTTGGAAGCCATTTTAAAATCTTCCTCAGCATCTTTAGGGTATGGAAGCATGAGGTGGGCATGGGGTTGACTTGGGCTGTGATATTGAGTGAGCTGTTGATGACGAACCCGAAGTTCTTGGTGTGGGCGTGACCCTCAGGTGGAGACCCACGGTAAAGCGCTCTTTCAGACAAACATGATTTTGGCCTGTTTTTTTTAGCTTCATCCAGTCAGTGATTTCAGTCATGCCGGCAGTGAACTTGATCCTGGGCTGGGCATCTTGTCAATGAGGGAGAGAATGAGTTGTATCTCTTGATCAACATAGAAGTGTACGTTGATGTCACAGGAGTGGATGATGCTGGCTAGAAGGATCATGTACATGGTGAAGAGGGTCTGGCTCAGGAAGGATCCTTACAGAACTCCGCAGGTAAGGTTGAGGGTGTCCAAGGTGTACAGTGCCTGGCCTACTGACTGAGTCCATCTAGTCAGGAAGGAGTAGATGCTCTCCGATCTCCTGTAGGTGTTTGATGGAAATGGGATGGGAGACGTTGCCAATCCCTGCAGAGAGATCCAGGAGGATGAGGACCGATGGTGCTTCTCATTCCAGAGTCATTCTGATATAATTTGTGGCTGCGATGAGGGCAGTTTGCATGCTGTGGCTGTGCCTTAAACACAAATGAGTTGGTGATTGTTGAAGTAATCTGTGAGATGTTAGTTGATGATTTTGTCTAAGACTTTGGCTGGGATTGGTATCAGGGAGATTGGTCTGTAGTAGAAGAGTGTTGAAGGGTCCACTGAGGGAATCTTCTGCAATGGGAGGAAAGTTGCATGCTTCCAAGTTTCTGTGAAGGTCACAATAGATGTGGAGGCGTTTGGAATTGCATGATAATGGTGCTGATGGGTTGAAGTCCTCTGGAGTAGTCCTGGTGGGAGCAGGAGCATGATGGGGCACTTGAGTTGATGGATTTCATGGTGGTTGCTGTTTCTTCTCTGATGATGACAGGCCATGTGGCAGCATTGGTTCTTTGCATAAGACCGGGATGCATTTGGTGAGGTCTGTCACATCCGGGTGCGGGTTGCATTTGATGTAAAAACTGGTTATTTTGTTGATGTAGAATTAAGAAACATTGCTGCAGAGGTTCTGCCAGGGGGTGATCGACTTAGAGGCAGCCGCTGGTGAGTTGAAAACCTTCACAATGGCGAAAGTTCTTTGTTTCTGTTAATGGCTCATTGATGTTGTCCACCCGTGCTAGGTATGTTTGGTGGGCAAAATCATTCGGTGGTAGCGTCTCAGGACGAATTTGAAAGTGCTCCTGTCTGCATTGTCCTGGTTCATTCTCCAGTTTATTGCAGTGACGTTCCATCCGTCTGAGTTCCTGTGGGTCCCAACTGATCTTGGGTCTATATCTTGTTGTATTATGATATTTATGGTATTTAAGGGGGCCAGGGAGTGGGCACAGGAAGTGATTAAATTTTGAAATTCCTGATGGCTTTTGGGAGGCTGTTCCTGTGCTTTGGTCGCAGGGTGTTTTTAGCGGTTTTCTAGTCCTTGTCGGTGATGCTGTTCCAGTTACGGCTGGGTGTTCTGGCAGTGGTGCATGTGCAGTGAACAGAGATGCTCAATTCGACAAGCGTTTGGTCTGTCCAGGAGACTGGTGAGGACTTGTTGACTCAGATATTGTAGTAAGTGGTGAAAATAGAGTCCAAGAGGTTATCCACCATGTTCATAGGTACCTTACGCATTGAGTGAGGACCAGCCTTTCAAGGTCTTTGATGAGTGCTTTTGAGTTTGGGTCTGGTGGTCTTCTGGGTGGAAGTGCAGGTTTCTTAGCAGGAAGTAATTGCTCGCAATGAGGGGGTTGGTATGATGAAATCCATGGTGGTGTCGGTGAACTTTGTGTGAGTGCCGCTTAAGGTGAAGTTGGCTGTGACATGGAGCTTGAACGACAAGTGTTCTATGTTTAGGATGACATGTCCATGGGAGTGGTGAAGCTGATAGAATTCTAGTGGACATTGATGATTCTGCCTCTGGCAAGGTGAAGTCTATCTTGTCTGGTGATTGTGTAGCTGGGGGGATGGATGCAGTGATGTTTGTTGACTATGACGGGTTCAGCCAGGTTTTCACAAGGAAAATAGCCCCGGGGCATTGTTGTGCAGCCGGTCCCAGATCTCTGTGGCGTGTTTCATGAGTGTTGATGAGCATACAAACAAAGGCAGAGTGCTGTATGTTTGGTTACAGGGCTGTGTGAGTATGAGAGAGTGGGTCAATGTATACTGTCAGTGTGGGTCCGATAAATATTGGTTTTGGGTAAGCCAGCAATGGGTCGCTATTAAGTAGGTCCGGGGAGAGGGAAAGAATGATGAATTTGCTGTGCAAGTGGATGATGGGAAATCTAGTGATGCCACTTCTTGTGGAGATGGATGATTGAAAATCCAGCAATGTCACTTCCTGTGGAGAAGGATGTTGGGATATCCAGTGATGTCACTTCCCATTCAGATGGATAATGGAAATGAACCCTCTTGCTTGGCTTCTTCTTTTAAAGGTTGTTTTGGCAGGAAACCAGCCGCACAAATACCCACAAAAGAGACAAAAAGCGTGCAAACATTATGCATCTATCTATTAACAGCCATAATGAACAGTGATCAGGGATGGGACAAAAGGCTGATGCCACCTAAATGACTTTTTTCACCCCAAACAAAGCCTCAATCCCACACATAGTTCAGATGCTCCCAGAGGGCCGATAAATTCTAAGGCAAGATCCACCCGCCACAAAGGGTGGTGGCCTGGCCATTGTTTTTAAGTCACCTTTAAATTGCTCCATCGTAGATCTTCATGTCCTGGAGAGTGACGGTTTGACCTTTCATTAAAGATAACACCTTACTTCTCCTATTCAGGAGCTCTCCATTACAGCCCCCGGGCCCAGATCAATAGCTTTCTAGTAATCTGCATGAAGTCATTCCCCTGAAGTCTTAAAATGTGCAATTTCCAGCATTCTAGGTGATCTAAATCTACACTTCAACAAAATAAAGTGTTCCTCTGCTATGAACCTTAATACGACCAGGACGGTATTCAGCTTTTAAAATGTGTTAATGCCCCTACCCACAAAGCAGGTTATATTTCATTCCGGGTTCACTAATCTTAAGGTAGACCCCCCACATTCCTCTGATATGGTTAGACCATTGCACCATACATATTTCCATCTTAAGGGGGAAAATGGCGGCCGGCTAGGAAGCCAGGTCGGGAGCTACGTGTAAACCTCCCGCAAGAAAGCAGTCCCAGGAGAAGGAAACGTACAAAATGCACTGACTGCAGCCCTAAATACATACGTAATCTTTAGGTAACCTGATCCTCATTTAAAAAAAAAAAAAAAGAGCAAAATAATCATAAGAATGGTGAGCAGGTGTTGAAATCGGAGACGGAGCCACAGTAGACAACCAACATTCCTAATCTCAAGAATGTCTATAGATGGCAGCGGAAAAGAACATGCTTACCTCCATTCGGGAGTGGCACCGATTCCGCAAGACAAACTGAGAGAAGCATTCCTCCTATACATCGGATTGTGGACCGCTGCGAGAGAAGCTCGGAAGAGTTTTCTGCGAGCAGCTGCCAGAATCCCCTTCCTCTTCCGGGGGAATGAGGACAGTGGTGGCGGCTGCACTAGCACTCACACTGCAACAGGGAGGAGCACGGAATCCAACAACTTTCTGAAGGCACTGAAGGCAGTCCCAGGAGGTCTGAAAAGGGCAGAAAGTGGAGACGCTCATGAAGCGCTGCTAGTAAGGGAGTGCGACGGAGGCATAACAAGTAGGAAACAGGTCGTATCTCGTCTCATTGGTGCAGATCAGCAGAAGAAAACAGTCATCAATGCCCAGGAGCTCTCAGTATACAGAGCACAGGCAACAGTAACAGGAGCAATAACGGAGTCAACGCAGCACCTCTTGAGGAGTGATTTGGTGACAGCAGGACAGCCACTGGGATTTATCTTGTCCCCTATTACAGAAGCGGGATCTATAACACCTAGAAAGGCAGAAAGGGACTCGGTGGACGGAGGAGCAGTGGCAGAGGCAAGTGAAGCTTCGCAGCGGATGAAAAGGGTAAGCGGAATTGAGAGTGATAAAGGCAAGGATGAGGGAGGCAAAGTGCTGACAAATTGCAGTGTGGAGATCGAGGACTAAGTATAGAGGAGTCTGGTGTAACACTGGAGGGAGAGAGGGGGGTACCGGCAAATACTGGTGAAGATAGGGCAGACAAGGAGCAAGGGAGCAGATCTAGTTACTGCTTGAGGAACAGACAGTTTTTTAAGCACACCCTCCCAGTGGCCTCTAAAGAAATGATTGCCCCTCATAGTACTAAGAGAAAGGCCAAGAAATACGCCAAAACAGACTCGCACTCTCTTACCACTAACAGAAAATCTTTGAAAGAAAAAGGGGGAGTTGGGGGCTTATCGGAACAATCCCTCAAAATAACTCCCTCGCCCAGATCTTTTTTCAAAGTACAGGAACAGACACAAGAACAGGCGCAGGCCAAACGGGAGAACAAAAAAATAGAGCCTGTCCCAGAACTAGCAGCAATAGGAGTGATAGGACAAGATCACTCCCGCTCTGTAGCCAATATTATTTCAGCCTCAGGATCAGGGAAAGTTTACAGGATGGAAACCGTCCAAAGTAATCCTATAGATGAGTTATCCCACGTTGCACCAAACAACATTATCGATGGGACATCTGCCTCACATGCTGTATCACCCTACCAGCAAATTGACACACAAGACAATGAAGACCTAGGAAATCAACCCCAAAGCACCCCTCTGGTTCAAAACTCAACAGACCAGTTTCTAGAAAAAATGTTGGATGAATTGAGAGTGAAATTTGCGTTCTCAGAGATAAACCAGAGTAAAATCCGGGAAGTGTGTGAAGTATTAGATACTAAACTAAATGTTCTAGGTGATCGCGTCACCGCAATGGAAGAAGAGGTTGGGGCACTGAGTAAGAAAGTAGAAATGAACCAAAAGGAAATAAGGGTCCTGAGAGAAGGTGATAAAAGGATTAATGAAAAATTGGAATCTTTAGAAAACCAGGCAAGAAAGAACAATCTAAGAATACTAAATGTACCAGAAGGCCATGAAGGGACAGACGTCAAAAAGTTCATAATGTAACTCCTAGAGGAACATTTCCCTTGGACAAAAAAATAGGGTTGGAAGAAGACATACAAAGGGTACATCGCGACCCTTTTGGAAGAAATAAGGATGGGAAAAATCCAAGGAAAATACTAATAAACTTCAAAACATACACTGTCAAGTAGAGAATTTTAAGCGAGGCCCTAAAAAATGGCCCCCAGGATAAAGGGGGATGGTCCTTTGGAATTCGCTCGTATATTTCAAAAGCTACTCAGGACAGGCAGTGGGAACTAGGGCAACATATGCAAGAATTAAGAAGCCTAGGAGCCACTGTCCAGATGAAGTTCCCAGCTGCACTTAGAATCATGTGGAGAAACAAGATGCACAATATAGGAGAGCCAGCTGAAGTTGCCCATCTTCTTGATCAAATGAAGGACCAAATGAGGGGTGAGTCAGAGTCAATTCACTGAGCATAATAATAAAAAAGGGAGAGATGAGTAAGAGAAAAGGAGATAAGAATTAAAAGACGTTACACACTAAAAGGGCTAACACAAAGCTCAAAAGGGGCCAAATGATGCAGCCCAAAAAAGACAATAGGGAGACTTCCCCAGGGAGGGTATTTTTTAATCATATGTAAAATAAAACAAACAAAATACACACAAGGGTGATGAGCAAAATAGGGAAAAAAAGAAAAACAAATCCTCAAATTGCAAGAAAGGAGAAATTAGGTCCCACCAAATACTACCAAAGGCCTGTAGGAAGCTATGGCAAATAAAAGAAAAATGGAAAATAAGGTTAACATAATATCATGGAATGTTAACGGTCTTAGAACACCAAGCAGAAGGTGCAGGATTTTTGAATATCTGAAGGTCATAGACAGTAAAATTATAATTTTACAAGAAACACATCTTCTAAAAAAGGAATGGGAAGAAATTATAAAAAATCTAAAGTGGGTAGACTGCTTTGTTTGTACAAACCAGGAATGCACCGTAAAAGGAGTAGCTATACTCTTCAAAAAATCACTCAAAGTTAGAATTGAGAAAACAGAAGTAGATAAAAAGGGCAGGTGGGCGGTCACCAGGGTAAGAATACGCAATAACTCTTACACCATTGCGGGATACTAGGGGCCCAATATAGATGATCCAGACCCATTACAAAACGTATATGTACAACTAATATCAGCTACATCCCCGATAATACTAGGGGGAGATTTCAACCTAGTCCCAGATCAAAAAATAGATTGGTCCCATCCAATAAAACAACCAAATTTGCCTAAAATGAGGGACTGGCTGGGGATTTGCAAAAGAGACCTAGGGTTGGTGGACATCTGGAAAGGAAAAAAGGAGACAAAATTCACGCATTCACGTTTAAAAATAAAAAACTCGGTCTGCAGTCTAGAATAGACTACTTCTTACTAGATAAGGCTCTGGTAGATAATACACAAAAAGTTGAGCATCTGCCTACCCATTTGTCCGATCACTCCGCTGTGCTATTAAAAACACATCTAGGAAAGGATAAGCCAACCTCAAGGTGGACTGTAGACCGTACCATCTTAATCGACCAACAAAACATAGTGGATCTCAAAGCCGAGACAATAGCTTATTTTGAAAATAACAAAGAGGGAACTTCATCACAGGTCATCTGGGACGCATACAAAGCAGTAATCAGGGGGAAAATATTAAGCCTGGCAACACATAAAACAAAAACAACAAAACAAGATAAAAGGAAGTTAGAAAACATTATAAAAACTCTGGACGAACAAATAGAAGCGGAAGAAGATTTAGTTAAACAAAGGAAATTAGAGGCGGACAGGGTGAAACAAAAGCAATCCTTATCAGGAGTACTAGAGAGTAAGGTAAGAGAAAGATGGGAAGTGAGCAAATTGTCTCACTATAAGTATGGAGAAGGTTGTAGCAAGTTGTTGGCATGGAAAACGAAAATGGACGCAAGTAGGAATAAGATAGCTAATATCCAGCCACAAGGTACTACAGAACCGAGCTCAGAGGACTCGGTGACAATGAATGAATTTGTAAACTTCTTCACGGAACTATACACAGAGGACATAAATCCAACAAGCGAACAAATTAAAGAGTACCTCGAAGCTCAGGAACTTCCAAGGTTAACAATTGAGGAAAGGGAAGAGTTAAACTCCGAAATCTCAAAGGAGGAAGTGGAAGAAGTGTGAAAGGCCTAAAAAGAAGGAAAGCGGCAGGACCAGATGCACTTACAAACAAATTATACACCAAGCTCAGAGAGGTTCCAACTCCACTGTTCACAGACTTGATAAATACACTCTACCTAGAGAAAGGAAAACTCCCAGACGCCTGGAATGATGCAACAATAAATATTCTATTAAAACTGGGGAAAAATCCTGCAAAATGTGAGTCTTACCGTCCGATTACCTTACTGAACTGCGATTATAAAGTATTTACACGAATTATGGCAAAAAGGCTATGGAAAATAGCCGAAAGCTTGATAAAGGAAGTTCAGAAAGGGTTTGTGAAGGGTAGGCAGCTGCATGACCTAACACATGAGCTCATCGGGGCCATAGACATAGCCGTGACTGAAAAACCCCCTTGACTATAATTACTCTTGACGCTGCCAAAGCCTTCGACAGGATGAATTGGAACTTTTTAAATAAAGCACTCATTAAATTTAATCTAGGGGACAAGTTCCAGGGAATGGTCAAAGCATTATATAGAACACCTAAGGCCAAAATTGTAATCAATGGGGATCTAACAGAAAACATCGATATAAAGAGAGGGACAAGACAGGTATGTCCCCTTTCCCCACTTTTTTTAAATTTATACATTGAGCCCTTGGAAAATAGTCTTAGAACTCACCCCAACATGATTCAATTATATTATATTCAATCTTGAGAGGATTACTGCAGAGGTCAGAAAACTGTTAAAAGCTTGGGGAGGCCTCCCCCTGACCTTCCTAGGTAGATCCATAATGTCCATACTACCCAAATGTACGTCCATTGTTAAGATCAAAGAAAAAGGGGCCGTGAAGGAACAGTGAACTGAGAAGCGGGTCCCTGAAAACTCCCTAAACCTACTATTGCAGAGTGAGGATTAAAAAAAAATACATATTTCCATCTTGATAGATGTATGGACAAATGTATGACGTTTCAACGCATACATTCACCACGCATGGCTTACCAACGCAGTCGTTACAACGACTGCATTGTTACCACGCGTGTCATTACATCTCAAGTCGTTTCAACGACTTGCTGTAGGGGGCGTGCTGGACTTAGGATAGTATTAATTACTATTCCTACTCCAGTTTGTGCAACAGCAGGGAAGGTGTTGGATTTAAAATCCAACACATTCCCTTGTGTTGCACGCCCCCTTCAGCAGGTCATTGATACGATGTAATGGCACACGTGATAACAATGCAGTCTTTGTAACGACCGCGTTGTAAAGCCATGCGTTGTGGGAACAGCGTTGTAAACGCTGTTTCCCATATGGACTGCTTCTAGTGCAATGATAGCCACTCTGGTTAGTCATTTGTCTAAACTTCTCACTTCTGTGGTCGTCTGTGTGTATCTAAACTAGGGGTGTGTGGAACTTGCTGAATTTGACTCAGCAAAATTGCATATAAACTCAACAGAGTTTTGCCAATGGGTGGAAATAGATATGTTGCACTGCTCATGCTATATTTAGTGCTAGGAGTGCGTTCAATGCTAAAAAATCAGTGCAAATGCACCACGTGGCACACCAGAGGGAGCAGCTACTCGAGTACATTTTGCTGCCGCTCTAGTAGATTTTCTGCTCGAGCGGCATGTTCTGACTGCGAACGGTAACAGCCCACTTTAGAAAAATGTCATTGGGTGTCTTCATAGCAACTGGAAATCATGCTAGGGCACCAAATCTCATTCGTCCTTGCCAAATTATCCTTCTGGAGCCATGTGTGAGCAAATAAATTCATCATGTGGCAACTGTCGGAATTTGTCTGGAACTCTGCGTTACAAAGAGTAATGCGGAGTCACCAAAATGCCACCAATTCTGCCGCAGAACAGAATATATTCCAAACCCCGATCTAAACGTACTCTTACACAATTGTGAATGTATGAATGAATGAATGACTGGATTGAGTGCATGGCTACTCAAGAGTGTCCCTGCGAGGCAGGTCTAGTGCATCATATTATAGTGTGGCTCACTGGTTAGAGCAGGCAGACCCTGAAGCAGAGGTCAGACCCGGGACCAGGGTTCGATTCCCGACGCGGCAGGGTCTTGAGCTCAAATGTCCATGGACTCGATAATTCTCGCTTCGGTGCCCACTCTAATCATGGGTTCACACTCTGCAACTCTGGGCATTAAGCTTGCTTAATCTCCACAACGGCCCCCCGCGGCGGGATGCCTGGCTTTCACCTTGGGGATGCCCTGTAGGGGCTATCTCACAGGGAAAAACCAGGACGGGTTCCCAAGGCAAGCACGGAGATACCCCTTCGGGGGTCGATTCTGGCGCTATATAAGAAACATAATAATAATAATAATAGTTAAAATAAATATGTTTTTAACATCTTCCGGAAAGTAGTCTGATCAGGCATATTTCTGAGTTGGAATGGGAGCTGAGTCCAGATCAAAGTGACTCGAACAGAGAAGGGGAGCCCCATGTCTCTTTTTATTGAAGAGTGAGACCCCGAGCAGATGTGCATCCCTTGAGCGCAAGGCTCTTGGAGGGCAGGATTCTCAGATCCTGATGTTGAGATAATTAGGTTCAACTCCATGGAAAGCTCGGTAAGCAATTGTTAGGGCTTTGTTTGTGATTCCTTAGCTCACCTGAAACCAGTCCAGCTGTTTTCAGTACAGAGACACAGACCCCATCTCGTCAGTTCAAACAGAAGGTGGACTGCGGTGTTCTGTACCCCTTGGAGCTGATGTATTAGATATTCCAGGAGACCCAAGTAGGGAGCACTAGAATAGTCCAACCTGGAGAGAATCGAGCTCAGGCCAGAATGTAGCTGATAGCGCTGTGAAGCCCAGGCTTTCCTCTGCACTAGATTCGGCTATTCCTCTTGTATCTCCCTCCATGTAGACAACTCCCGGCCCCTTGGTTTACCAGCCACCTTACTTCCCTCAAGATAAGCGGCAGTGGCCTTTAACGCTCTTGGCGCAAGCAATAGGATACGCTCTGTAGGAAACACTATAAAGCAGCTGTTAAATCCTATCAAAAATCTATTAGAAAGGACCGGGCAAAGTTTTTAACAATGACAACCAAATAAAGACCATTATTGATCGCTGCTTTGAACTTCGCAGATGTCTGTAAAAGGTTCTGCTGTTTCTCCATCTGATCAGAAGCCCATTGTCCAGGCTATTATCACTTCTCCTCTGGACTATGGTAATGTCCTGAATCTCAGCCTCTCTCAGGCCCTTATGAAATGTCTCAAACTATTCAAAATGCAGCATCCCATCTCCTTTCACAAGTACAAAGTCATCACTCCCCTCTCACCTTCCTTAGAGACCTGCACTGGCTGCTGGCCAGCAAGAGACTTACATTGACAGCTCTCTGCTTCATGTACAGGACTTTACAAGAACAGCCCATATTACTTCAGTTCTAGATACATCCCTCTACCCATCCAGGACTCCAAGACTTAGGAGAGTCAGGTGTGGGGGCCACTCTTTCAGGAATCTGCCCCCCACACTCTGGAACAGTCTCGCCTCTCTCTTCGTCAATGCTCTTCTGAAGCCATTTTCAGGAAATCACTAATATAATTCAGCTCCCTGACCCGTCTGGGTGGCATTTCCTCCAAGTGGAGGGTATTTTCGTGCTGGGGTACTCCATCTGGGGCACCCATGTGCTCTACATATCCTAAACATAAACAACAAAAATGCCAGCCCCACCCTTCAGCCCCACCCGCCACCTAATGGCAGTGCTCAGGAATGCTAATCAGCAGGCCCTCTTAACACCAGGCCTCAATGAATTTAGATGGGAGCTTGTCTCCTCCCTCTCCACTTCCCTGTGTAGGTCTCTTCCTTCCAGCTTCAGGAATGTCAGCCACTTTCAGGGAAAATAACCTCACCTTGTGCACCTGAACAGGTTCCAGGAGTCCAAAATGAAACCCACAGTCCTTCATCGCTCATGATATTTACAAACACACAATGTATGCGCCACACACATGCCCTCGCACAACATACACTTGGGACGTTAATGCTAAGATTCAAGTTAGCGCATAGAAGGGGATCTTTACTCAAGTGGGAGAGTAGCTCACCACTCAAATGACACCCACACACTGTATGCAAGACCGAGGCCACACACAGGCCCATGCACATGTTGAGAGTGATGAATACGATGTCAATGTACACCTTGATGTATGCACACATAACAACAGCCGTACCAATAAATGCAATATCGATGTACGCTGAAACCTATGCACGCACAGTGATGTCAGTACCAGTAAATGCAATATCGATGTACGCTGAAACCTATGCACGCACAGTGATGTCAGTACCAGTAAATGCAATATCGATGTACGCTGAAACCTATGCACGCACAGTGATGTCAGTACCAGTAAATGCAATATCGATGTACGCTGAAACCTATGCACGCACAGTGAAGTCAGTACCAGTAAATGCAATATCGATGTACACTGAAACCTATGCACGCACAGTGATGGCAGTACCAGTAAATGCAATATCGATGTACGCTGAAACCTATGCATGCACAGTGATGGCAGTACCAGTAAATGCAATATCGATGTACGCTGAAACCTATGCACGCACAGTGATGTCAGTACCAGTAAATGCAATATCGATGTACGCCGAAACCTATGCACGCACAGTGAAGTCAGTACCAGTAAATGCAATATCGATGTACGCTGAAACCTATGCACGCACAGTGATGGCAGTACCAGTAAATGCAATATCGATGTACGCTGAAACCTATGCACGCACAGTGATGTCAGTACCAGTAAATGCAATATCGATGTACGCTGAAACCTATGCATGTACAGTGATGTCAGTACCAGTAAATGCAATATTGATATACGCTGAAACCTATGCACGCACAGTGATGGCAGTACCAGTAAATGCAATATCGATGTACGCTGAAACCTATGCATGTACAGTGATGTCAGTACCAGTAAATGCAATATCGATGTACACTGAAACCTATGCACGCACAGTGATATCAGTACCAGTAAATGCAATATCGATGTACGCTGAAACCTATGCATGTACAGTGATGTCAGTACCAGTAAATGCAATATCGATGTACGCTGAAACCTATGCACGCACAGTGATGGCAGTACCAGTAAATGCAATATCGATGTACGCTGAAACCTATGCATGTACAGTGATGTCAGTACCAGTAAATGCAATATCGATGTACGCTGAAACCTATGCACGCACAGTGATGTCAGTACCAGTAAATGCAATATCGATGTACGCTGAAACCTATGCACGCACAGTGATGTCAGTACCAGTAAATGCAATATCGATGTACGCTGAAACCTATGCATGTACAGTGATGTCAGTACCAGTAAATGCAATATCGATGTATGCTGAAACCTATGCACGCACAGTGATGGCAGTACCAGTAAATGCAATATCGATGTACGCTGAAACCTATGCATGTACAGTGATGTCAGTACCAGTAAATGCAATATCGATGTACGCTGAAACCTATGCACGCACAGTGAAGTCAGTACCAGTAAATGCAATATCGATGTACGCTGAAACCTATGCACGCACAGTGATGTCAGTACCAGTAAATGCAATATCGATGTACGCTGAAACCTATGCACGCACAGTGATGTCAGTACCAGTAAATGCAATATCGATGTACGCTGAAACCTATGCATGTACAGTGATGTCAGTACCAGTAAATGCAATATCGATGTACGCTGAAACCTATGCACGCACAGTGATGTCAGTACCAGTAAATGCAATATCGATGTACGCTGAAACCTATGCACGCACAGTAAATGCAATATCGACTTGTGCCGTAACTTATGCAGCATAATGACGTCAATGCTAGTAATTGCATTATTGATGTATGCCGTAACTTATATACACATAATGACGTCAATACTAGTAAATGCAATATTGATGTATGCCGTAACTTATACACACATAATGACGTCAATACTAGTAATTGCAATATTGATATATGCTGTAATTTATGCACACATTATGAAGTCAATATCAGTAAATGTGATGTTGATGTATGATGTAATAACTGTTCGCATAGTAATGAGAATGTAGGTAAACACGATATCAATGACCCCCATGTTACACATACACGCTCCTTGAGCTCGTGTCATTGTTGTTGGATTCACCACTGATAACCTCCCCATCGACTCCAACTCAGAGAAACGTGCAAGCGCCTTTCATAACTTTTAAATGTTTACGGAAAGCCTCCTCCGCCCCATGGTATTCCCCTGAGTAGAAAAACTTAAGTAAAAATGTATGACTTTTGAAAGAAGATGGAGAACTGATTATAAAGCGGAGAAAAAAGTGCAATATAAAGCGGCGATACAGCAGTATAAAACATTGATTATGTTAGAGGAACCGAAATATTTTTCAGATAAAATATGTTAGTTCAAGGATTCCACTGACAAACTGTTTAAGACAGTCACTTCCCTCGCTAACAATAATAGGTCACAACTTATTTTACCCTTGCAAGAGTTCTGCAATGGGTTGGCAGCATATTTTTAGTCCAGGGGTCTACATTGATTTTTTTTTCATATCTAAAGTGTCCTGTTCAGATATGGCAATAGGTCCCTTTTCCCCATCTAAGGAATTTACAGATGGCATTGAACCAAGTCAGACCCTGCTGGTGCATTTCACCACTTTCTAAGAGGATAGGACTTTGGGTTTTCGGGAGACCATTAAATCAGGGCCTCCGCTAGACCCTTGTCCCCCTTCGGGTTTTGAATATGGTATCTGGTGCAATGGCCAAACACCTTACCATTTTGCTTAACGTAGATCTGACATCAGGTTATTTTCCAATGCATCTATCTGCCAATTGTTAAAAAAATCTACCTTTGATTCCGGTGATACAAAAAACTTTAGACCTATATCAACACTACCTTTGCTAGCGTAAAGTTTGGAAAAATCACTCAATACAGTACTAGTGGCCTTCATTGAGACCCATAACATTATGGATTCTTCTCAACATGATTTTAGGCCTGAGTCTGCATTGCTGGTTGCTACAGAGGAGATCCGCAGACAGGTGGATTTGTTGTAATTTGGCAGCGATTAGGTTAGCATTAGCAGAAGCCATCCTGCATTTAGAGACTACCTTGTCCGTTTTGTGGAATCCATTTTGTATTTCTGTCAGCCATTTTGTTTGCCATGTGCTACCATGTACTCACCATGTGCTCTGTCCTACCTTTCTGTTAACTGCTCTCGAATTCTGCCTGGAGACTAACTATAATTTGCATCTCCCACCTTCGCACATGCTCAGTTGAGCTTGCAGCTGCCCATGCAGCTGCTGTTAGTTTGTAACTGTCAGGATGTGTTCACCAGAATTAGCAACTGTTAGCTCCTCCCACTTGTTGACTGTGCATTTTCTGTATGACCTTATATGTACCTATAACCAGCATTTTGTAATCGTACCGCTTTCATTTGAGCCCCTGTGTGAGTATAAAAGGAGCCAGTTCCTTCCATTCAGTGTGCTACTTCATACATTACCAAAGGGTGCTGTGTGAATGTAGTTCCACCTCATGAGATTTAATAAACTCTGTATTTTCTATTCCAGTTTCTGTGCCAACTTCTTCCTATTGGTCTGATGACTCTGTGCAGAGAAGGGTGAATCCCTTGCACTGGTAGGCCTTGCTGAAGCTCACCACCACAAATTGGCGCTTCCAACTTGGGGCTCATCGGCGACTCGGATGCCCGAAGGACTGGTCGAAACGAAGGTTTGGAATCTGCTTTGGATGCGATCGCTGCCTGAGGAGACCCGAGTCTTGGCAACCACAGCATTTTTTCTTTCTTTCTGATCTGACCATCCAGGTGGTGCCGGTGCTCGACTGAGATCTCTTCTGTTGATTCGCCTTGAAGTGACCATTTGATCATTTGAGAACTTGGCAGTTGGATCCTGGACACCATTTGATTGGTATGAGCCGTTCTGCGGCACTTGCTGTTGGTTTTTGATGCCTTGGATTGGTACGGTAGTTTAGTAACACTTACTGTGGCTTTTGATTTGAAGGATTGGCCCATATTAGTATTTGTTTGCAAGGTAGATATGAATTGCAATTTATAAAGGCAGGTAATGAGGAGATTTTTCTCTATTTCAATTTGTTTGAACGGCGCAACGTACCAAGAGTACGTTAAGCGCTACTTTGATTATATTACTGCATATTTTGCACTATTTTTGGCATGCCTGTTTCCAGCACACTTCGTAGGATGTGTTGCTTTTGTAGAGGTACCAGTTTGAGATGCGATGAAGCACAACCGGCCCCCCCAGAGGGGACGCCTAATAGGGACATGCATATTAAGTATGGTATTTCTTCCATAATGTACAGCACGTTATGGAATAAAAATACTCGTGAGGATCCTGAGTTGCGTTGGCCTATGCATGGGTCAATTGATTTGCGAAAGATTCAGTATGTGGAACAATGTATGTTTAAATAGAAAGACTAGGCAATATGTGTTTGACTGTGTGTGAATGTGGGAGAAAGAAGTGCGTGAATGAATGAAGCGTGAGCAAGCCTTGATTGAAAAAGAACAGCGAAAGAACATTTATGCGAAAGCATTAGAATTAAAAAAGAAGGAAACGAAAGAACTAAAAGAGAGAGAGGATAGGGAGCGCCATTTACAGGTAACTGGCCAATACGCTGTTAGGCAACCCCTTTATCCTATTCTTAATAAACCCCAAGATGATTTCTTGTTATTAGATCATTCTCCACCTCAGTATATTCTTCCCTCTGCCCCTCATGAGTCAGATGAGGACTCTTCTAAAGAACAGGAGAAAGCACGGGAAACTCGTTCTATGCTGTCCACTGAGCGTTCGTCTGAGCTTAGATCTGCTGCTCGTAAGGCCCTTCCTAGTACCGCCCCTGCTTCTGAGCTTTTAGATGACATAAAAAACTGGCAGGAAAGGGAGCAAATATATGTTAGCAAGGTATTTGCCGCAGAGGTTGTTGAGTGGTTTAGGAAAAATTCTGATGAATTGGAACCTGATGATCTAGCAACTGATTGTAAGCAAATGCGTGATGGTCTTTTTGTCTTTTCCCAGGTGGCTGATACAATCAGGCGTTTGGTTAAACTGCATGTTGATGCAGTCCGTTTGCGAGAGGGGAAAAAGGCAGCAGCAGCAGCACTAACATCTCAGACCGGCATGGTACAAGCTTCTATCGTCGGAACAGATGAGACTGATAGTTCATGCAAAACCTATGCGGGAAGCCGCGCCTTTGTTTGTTCCTCCTAGAGGCGAGGGAACAGATGATGATAAAAGTTCTGCCGATTCGAAGGGTTATTTTATTTATAATTGTGTCTACACTCCTTGGAATAGAGCAGGTGTTATGGCCCTTAAAAATGCATTGCCTGATCCGCCCAAAAATCCAGCAGCTTTTTATGATCAAGTTGAGGGTGCTATTAGCTCTTGTACCATGACTTTGCCTAATATTGATTTGTTTTTCGGATTGATATTGCCGCCTGACATGTGGAGAACCGTGCGTAAAGTTGATGATCAAGCAACTTTTGGGGCATTATGGAAAGAGTTAGAATAAATGGATGTAGAGCGGGAGCCTGCATAGAAACCGTGTAAATTGATTTTAGAGCTCCCTACAGCTATATTAGTTAAGTTAAAGACAATAATTCCCCTTAAAAAGATAGATTGGACTGCATTAGCGTCATGTAAGCAAAAGGCAGATGAATCGGTTTCAGATTTCTTTACATGCTTTGAGGAGGCCTTCCACGATTTTAGTGGCCAGTCATTGACAGATGACACGGGTAGGCATCTGTTTGTCGATAAATATGTCGCAAACCTTTTGCCAGGTATAGCTAGTCCCTCATGCAGTGGATGCCCTTTTTTTTTTTTAAACCTTAATTTATCGAGTGCACAATACACAGCGTCTGCCTACAACCCAATCTGGCCGGCCGCTATGACAGACATTAAAAGAAATAAATAAAGACATATGCAATGGAGGTGGCCAGTTAGCGTCCGTTATGGTGTAGTGTACAATACAGTAAGCGACAGGATATCAAAGGTTTAATTTTATAGTTTTGTCGAAGTGAGAAAAGAGCAAAAACAAGCACATGGTATAATATTGGTAGGGCTCACAGGAGGGGGGGAAGGGAAGGTGTAGATATAAACAGGAGCAAGACTAACATGGGAGGGGGTTTATAGAGGGAATATAGAATGTAAGTAGTGAAACGGAACGCCGTTCATGGGGAGGAGGGAGTAGCCTCGGCATAATCCAGTGGGGGGGGCACAGATATCGCCTCAGTATGCATTCCATTGTGCCCAGACCCTGTTCCACTTTCTAGGACGACCCTGTGCCTCATACACCGTCTTCTCTCGAAACATGCACCAGTCCATGTTGTCTTTCCAGGCACTGAGCCTCGGTGGTCTATTGGATCCCCAGAGCTGAGCTATGTCTCTCTTGGCAACCATGTTGCCGAGAGTGACCCAAAAGATCTGGGTAGCAGCACAATCCGTAGGCTCCCACACATTGAGCAGACAGCGTCGTGCCTCAGGAAGGAGGGGGACTCCAGTAACACGCCCCATCACATCATGCACCCTGGTCCAGAAAGTTGAAACAACCGGGCATTCCCACAAGACATGAAGAAAGGTACCATCCACACCACATCCACGTCTACACAGTCCATCCGCCGCAAGCCCCATTCGCACCAGACGTACACCAGTCACATACACACGGTGGAGGATCTTTAGTTGGACAAAACGAAGCCGAGCCGGAATAGCCACCTCTTTAGGAGAGGAAACAGCTATCTGCCAGTCCTCGTCGTCTAGTTCGAGCCCATCCGCCGTCCAGGAGGCACGAAGCCTCTCCAGCAGGTCAGCCCTGTTGTTAATAAGCTTCTTATAGATTAGAGAAATCGTGCTATCGGGGACGTGGCCATCCAGAATACGGTCTTCCAGTGGGGATGACTGGGGAATATCAGTCCCAGGGGGAAAAACGGAAGACAAGGCATGTCGCACCTGAATATATCGAAAATACTCCTTATCATCCAGCTGGTATTCCACCTTCAGGGCCTCGAAGGATTTTACAGTGCCCCTGGCCCAGAGATCCTCCACCTTACTAATCCCAATCATATCCCATCTATCGAACCCTTTCGTCCGCCACAGGTTGCCCAGCCGCTCAGAATCATACATTGGGGTCATAAGTGTCAATTTACCGCCCCAGCCCGTAGCCACAGTCGCATCCTTCCAGGCACGCACCGCACACTTCGTTGGACCAGTCAGGAGACGGAGTGGTGTCTTCGAATACAAAGCTCTATTGAAGTTGCCGCCGGGCAGTAGGAATTTATCCAGGGCAAAGGCAGGAGCGGATTCCGAAGAGTATGTTACATGATTAATTGCGCTTAACTGCGAGGCCCAGTAGTATCGTTTGATATCTGGTAGAGCGATACCGCCATCGTACCAGGGGAGTGTAAGTTTAGATAACGCGATACGGGCACGTCCGTCCCAAATCAATTGCCGCTGTAGACTTTCAATTTCACGGAAATAGCGAGCAGGGATTGGATCGAAAAAATTTTGTAGGGCATAAAGAAATCTAGGGAGCGACATCATTTTAAAAAGTGCCGCTCGCCCTAGCGGGGATAAAGGCAATTCAAGCCACCGCCTCACATCTTGCTTGAGGCGACGGAGGGGGGCATAGAGATTCCGATCGTATCGCACCTCAGGAACCATGGAAACAGAGATCCCCAAATATTTGAAGCCATCCTCCGCCACCTGGATTGGAAACCTACGGGGCAGCGGTGGTAACACACCCGCTATAACGTAAACACAGGACTTGGTCCAGTTGATAACCAGTCCGGAGTTCTTACCAAAAGAAGTTAGAACGTCGAAGAGCACGTTCAAAGATTTCTGGGGGGAGGTGAAATAAAGAAGGATGTCGTCGGCGTAAAGCGAGACGCGATTTTCCAAATCCGGCGCCCACAGGATCCCCTTGATCGAGAGCTCCCACCGGAGCCATGCCGCTAGGGGCTCGAGCGCCAGTGCAAACAGAAGTGGGGAGAGCGGACACCCCTGACGGGTGCCGCGTCCCAATGGGAATGGGTCAGAGCTTCTGCCATTCACTACAACTTGAGCCAACGGTTGCTCGTACAGGAGCCTCACCCACGCAATGAAATTAGGGCCGAAGCCAAATTTGGAGAGGGCCGCCCATAGATATGGCCATTCAATGGTATCAAAGGCCATGGTAGCGTCCAAGGAGGCCACCACCGCTGGCTCAGTGAGAGTTGCAGCTCTCGCGAGAACGCCGTGGAGCCTACGAAGATTAAGGGCCGTGTTGCAATGAGGTATGAAGCCTCATTGATCCGGATGTATCAAGTCACAGATCACAGTCAAAAGCCGAATGGCCAGGACCTTGGCAAGGATTTTGGGTTCCGCGTTCAGTAATGAAATGGGGCGGTAGGAGGTGCAGCGGTCACGAGGCTTGCCGTCCTTATGAATGACCACTATGGTGGCCAGGCGCTGTTCAGACGGAAGGACTCCAGCCTCAAATGCGTCCAGGAACATGGTCCGCAAGTGAGCGGCCATTTTGTCTGGACAAAGTTTATAGAGCTCGATAGGCAAACCATTAGACCCCATCGCCTTACCCGAACGCAAGGATCTGATGGCGAGGGCGATCTCGTCCACCATAAAAGGAGCTTCCAAAGCCAATCCATCCTCTTCCGAGACACAGGGAAGAGCAATATCGCGCAACGGTAAACGGGAGTCGGCCTCATCACGATCACTCACCGGGGTATAGACCTTCCGGAAATGGTCCATGAAACAGTCAACAATTTCACCTGGGTCAGACACACATTCACCAGACTCACGGGTAATAATAGGTACCACACGATTCATTCTTTCAGCCTTATCCAGCCAAGCAAGAAGTTTGCTAGCCTTATCACCCACATCATACAAACGGCCCAGCTGGTTCACACGCATCACCTTAGCAGCATCAGTCACACAGGCTCTATAATCCGCCTGCTTCAGTTCCAGAGTATGTAGGAGCGCTGGCGTGTCATTCCCACCCAACTCACTTTCAAGTGTGGCTATTTCGGTCTCAAGGGCCAGCACGGCCTCCCTCCTAACCTTCCTTTCAGCTGCAATAAGAGACAGTGCGGATCCCCGTATAACAGTTTTAAAGGCCTCCCAAAGAGTCGTAGGGGAAGTCACCGAACCCATATTCTTATCGAAGTAGCAATCAATGGCCTTTACCAAATCTGAGCGGAGCCGGGGGTTCCGAAAGTGCCAGGGCGGGACAGGGGGAACTCTGTTACCAGCAAGACCATCCACAGAAACCGCAAGCAGCAAAGGGGAATGATCTGAAATACCGCGGGGGAGATGCCTAACTTCCCGCACCAGGGATAGGTTAGAGGTCAGCATGAAAAAGTAGTCTATCCTCGAGAGGCTGCCATGTGCACCAGAGTGGAAGGTGTATTGCATCTGCGTGGGGTGTAGCGAATGCCAGACGTCCACCAGACCAAAAGTTTCAGCCATGTCAGCTAGCCACATCTGGGACAGCGGCAGAACTCTAGGAGGCAGTCGATCACAATCACCAGACATCACAGAATTAAAATCCCCACCCATAATCAGTAGGCCATCAGGGAGACCAAGAAGAGTCTTGCCAAGGTCAGCATATGTAGTTGCCTGCAGCCCCGGGGGAACATATACAGCCACTATCACAATTAGCTTCCCCTCCCATCTCCCCGAGACGGCAGCATAGCGTCCCCGATCATCAAGGGTGACATCGTCAATCTCAAGGGCCAAGGAGGATTTAATCATTATACCAACTCCTCGGGAGCCGGACGTATAACCAGCATGAGCGACCAACCGGTAGCCACGACGATCAAGAGCTTTACAGGCATTACCAATCAAATGGGTTTCTTGAAGTAGCACAACATCAGGGGCATGACGTCTTATAAATTGCAACACAATGCCACTTTTAATTCTGTCTCCCAAACCATTGACGTTCCAAGAAATAACCTTCATCTCACCCCCCCCCCATCCCAAGAAGAACGACCCAACCCAACCCCCTCCCGGAACCTCGAAGCAAGGATGCATGCAATCAATAGTGTACCATGTGAAAAGAAAAACAAGAAACACACAACACAACCAAGTCCCCACCAACCACCCCCCAACCATGAACCCGTTACAACACCCCCCACCCTGCACCCCTGCTAACTAAAAAGCCACCCCAAACTGCAGCGTGCCTGTCGCCCCATCTGATCTACACAAAGAAACCCCTGAGGAGGAAGGGAGTAACTACCCCAACCCGCCCCACCCCGGGCATAAACATTGAGCGTATGAAAAAAGTTACTCTGTAATATTTATGATCCAAAACCGGACCTCTGGGGCCCGAATTCAGTCCTGTGCCGTTGCACCGCTGTCCGCGCCTCCGGGGCCTCCGCTCTCGGTGTCGTCCTTTGGCAAAGAGTCCAACCAGTCACTGGCACTATCTGGTAGATCGAAGAAGTAAGCGCGTCCCTTGTATTCGATACGCAGGCGAGCTGGAAATAACATAGCATATTTTAGTCCCAAATCCCTCAAGCGACGCTTCACTCCAAGGAATCCAGAATGTTGCCGTTGCACTTGAGGCGTGAAGTCAGGATAGATCGAGACAGAGTTATTATCGAACTTCAGCGGGCCGTGCTTGCGGGCGGCTTGAAGAATGGCGTCCCTGTCCCGAAAATGGAACAGCCTGGCGATGATAGGCCTCGGGGGTCCCCCTGGCTTTACCTGTCCACCCGGGAAGCGATAAGCACGCTCGACCGCAAAAAACTTGCTGAGGCCTGCGGGAGCGAGTTTAGAGACAATTAGCTCCTCAACCAGTAGATCGATCGAGGCAACACCACTGTCCTCCGGCACTCCGACTAGGCGGATGTTGTTCCGCCGGGCCCTATTATCGTAGTCTTCCATGCGTTTGGCCAACAGGTCTTGTGATGAATGCAAATTCCCAATCTCTGACTGTGCTTCCGCCATGTCCGTTACCAGACTGGATGTCTTCAGGTCTAGCGCCTTGACCCTCTCGTTGGTCTTGGCCAGGTCTGCTCGAATAAGAGTAACATCCACCGCCACCGTGTCTATCTTCAACACGATGGCCTCATACTGCTGACTCATATCGGCCTTGAGCCCTGCAATGGCGGCCAGTAGGTCCTGAAGTGACACTTCCAAGGAGTTCGCCATGTCAGTCTTTGGATCTTCCAAGCCTCGGCTGGCAGCACTGGGGGAACCTCTCGGTTGCGTATAGCGGTCGATCACATTGGACTGGACCGACCCCCCACGAGTAGTAGCCTTTCTGCGCTTCTCCATCTCGGGTTTTGTCGCCATGTTGAAGTCGGCACCCCACAGGGACAACCCGGGTGCGACAGGAGATCGGCGATTCTCGACCTCGAAAGTCTGGTTTTTGCAAGAAATTATCACAGGCCACTGAGCCGGCACTGCGAAAGAGCGTGTTGCCAGTGGGAACGGCCAAGCAGGATCGAAGAGCAGGTCACAGGGAGTCAGGATACGGGGGGACCAGAAACCGAAAGTGAAAGTGGCACTACACCGGTGTAGCAAATGCCAGGCAGGCGTTGTTGTTGCATTACAGCTCGGCCATCCAAGGCAGCAGAGTCCCCGGTCCCGTCCGGGGCTAGGCCAGGAAGTTAGAGACGATGTAAAAATGGTCCCCGAAGTCCGATCTCGGCCCAAAAAAGTTCAGCAGCATCAGCAAGAGTAACACTTCAAAAGCCCGTCGAAGTGACCAGGATAACTGAAGGATAAATCAAGAAGAGCGGTGCGGGTCTCGGGAGCTCTCTGCTCACGCGACCATCTTGGATGCCCGCGTAGCTCCTCCCCCAGTGGATGCCCTTTTAAATCAGACTAAGACACAACACTTAACTAGTGCCCTCCTGACAGGATATGAATTGACACCGTTGGCACCTCATATTACCTTGAAGAGGTGCGCCACACTGAACCCAGCTACTTTGTTGCCATATCCTGTGACTGAATCTCAATAAAAAGAGCCTCATGATTGTATATTCCTTACTGAGGAACAGACAAAGGGTCGGGTCACTTGCAAGATACTCCCCTTTCAGATGTAGATGGGGAACTGTGGGTTGATGGGTCCTTTTTGAAGTTGCCAGATGGTACGACCTCAGCTGCATATGCAATAATGACACTTGAGACAGTAGTGGAAACAGCTCGCATACCACAGAAGTCGGCTCAAGCAGCTGAACTAATAGCTTTGTGTAGAGTTGAGTACATGAAGATGACATCATTGGAATGTTCATGTGTTGCTAGGATGGAATGTTAGTTTTTAATTAGAGAAGTTAGATTGTAAGCTGTGAAGCTATGCTGGAGGTATATCTACTTTACTCTTCAATAAAGTGATCTAATCTTCATTAAATTGACTGGAAAATGGATCTTTACACTTTGACACGAGCGTGTGAACTTAGCACTGACTTGTGTGTGATCATCTACACGGATAGCCACTACGCTTTTGGAGTGGTTCATGATTTTGGCCTACTCTGGAAGGAAAGAGGCTTTCTTACATCCCACGGGATGCAAATAATGCACGGAGAATTAGTACAAAATCTTTTGACTGCACTTACATACCCAATAAGAATTGCTATTATGAAGTGTAGCGCACAAAAGAAAATCATTGACAAGTTAGGACAAGGTAATGCTTTTGCTGATCGCGTAGCTCGTGAGACTGCAATGCAATGAAGCACTACTTCCTTGTACGTAGTGAAGTCTCAAGCTGAGCATTTTCATGATGCTAGAGAAGAAGTATTGGATATACAGAGATCTGCCTCTGTGAAAGAACTTGAGCAATGGTCTAAAGAAGGAATATTGGACAATGAGGGTTGTTGGCGCAACAAAGACATGGATAAATGGAAATCGCCTGCAGCCTATTTACATCCTATGGTTCACATGGCACATGGGCTGGCACATGTTGGAGCTCTAGCAATAACGAAATTGCTTACGCAAGATTGGGAGCATCCTGAAATGTCCAGCACGGTTAAAAGATTAATACAGTCCTGTTTGATCTTTTGGCAGTATAATCCTGGAAAAGGGACCCGAACTCCTACAGGAGGGTTTGCTACACCAACCGCACCTTTTGAAGTTTTGCAGATGGACTACATCCAACTTGAACACTACAATAATCTGAAATACGTCCTAGTGGTGGTATGTGCCTTCAGTAAATGGATAGAGGCATACCCTACAAAGGATAATACTGCTCTCACCACAACGAAGGTGCTTCTAAAGGAGTTTTTCCCTAGATATGGTGTTTGTAAACTTTTGTGGAGTGACAACGGACCTCATTTTATTGGGCAAGTTGTTGAGCATGTCCTGAAAGGATTAGGGATCAAGCAGAAATTCCATGCAGTTTTCCACCCTCAATCAGCAGGATTAGTGGAGAGGTACAACGCTACTTTGAAATTGAAGTTGGCGAAAATACTGGCTTCCACGTCTTTGAAGTGGCCAGATGCACTCCCCTTGGCATTGTTATCCATAAGATTGGTGCCACATTCACAATCTGGCCTTACCCGATATGAAGTGGTCTTTCGGAGACCAATGAACATTTGGAGAGTTCCTAAGCCACGCCCCATACATGATGTACCTTGTGTTCTGATGAATGATTATTTGTCACAGTTAACCAACAGTTTGATTTCTATTCATCAACAGGTTCAAGAAGCACTTCCTGAGAGATCTACAGGTAAGGCCCATGAACCCCGTCCTGGCGACCATGTGATAGTCAAGGTCTTCGACAGATCGAACAGCTTGGAGCCAAGGTGGCAAGGACCAGAGCAAGTGCTCCTTGAGACAAGGACTGCAGTTTGAGTGACGAATCGAAAGAATTGGGTCTATAGTACTCACTGCAAGAGAGTACTAACTGCCTTGGTGGAGCCTGCTGTGTTGACCGACCATCGAGAGATTCTGGAGACGGAGAAAGGTCAAGCTATCTCACCTGACAAATCTGCGGAAGTCTTCCCGGACCACACGATTCCTGGAGCATCGCGATACCACTTGAGACCGAGTAAAAGAATCTGCAGTGCTGGAAAAGACTGGTTGAGCTACCGCCCTGGGTTAGTGAAACGGAGAGAGCTGATGTGGCAAGGGGGGGATCACTCCTGTGTAGTGTAGTGACATCTGTCTTGGCCCGTAGTGAAGAAATCAACGGCTGCCCAGGGATAAGAGCTCCAATGATTGTTTCAACGAGTTTGTAGAAAGATCAATTATCGTTGTTGCTAAAATGCATAACAAACGAATCATTTTTGCTGTAGGGTTTGTTGTTGCTCTGGTGGTTATGGCAATAATCGCCTGGTTTATTGAGAAAGTGGCTCCTGCTCGACAGCATTTTGTTGCCACTACTACTACTGCAATGTATACCTCCACCAAGGAGGGCCTGTTGACTAAGCTACAAACCCTCCAAAACGCTGCTGCATGCTTGGTGCTAGGTTTGCCCCCCAGGTCCCCCTCTTTGCCCTGTCTTAGACAATTGCACTGGCTTCCAGTGCGACAAAGAAGCCAGTTTAAGATCCTTAGTCTCACACACAAACTTCTACGTGGGACTGGACCTTCTTATCTTGTTGAGAAAGTGGCCAGGTACAAACCCTCCAGAACCTTAAGGTCTAGTACTAAAGCCCTTCTGGTACAGCCTAGGGCTAGAACATCGAGAATGGGATGTAGAGCTTTTTCTTACTTAGACCCTCAACTATGGAACAAACTACCTGCACATCTGCTGTCTCTTTCCAATCAGCAGGCTTTTCGTAAGGGCTTAAAAACCTGGCTCTTTCCCAATTAATTTTCTCTCCATTTCCCCCCTCTATACTTGGTTGTCGTTTGTTGCTAAGCGCCTTGAGACTTTTGTGAAATGTGCGCTATACAAGAAATTATGACTATGACTATGACTATGACTGCGCCAGTGGAACATCATTACTTCACGCTTACGTACCATGAGCCAAAGCAGCGACAATCCTACTTAAACAACACTTTTCTTCAAATGTTACATCATACACATAATGCCACAAATACCACCAACTGTTGGGTGTGTGGGATGATACCTGTGCACCAAAAGAAAGGAGGAACACCTTCTATTCCTCTACCGTTTTCCCATAATGGTTCTAGTCAAGCTTGGTATGCACTTTTGTTTGCTTCCGGAAATCCCTTAGTAGGTGGAATTATCTTTCGTCTGAATAAAGTATGCTATCAAGATGAAGATGGTTATCCTCAAGCTAAAGGGACTAAATGGGAATGGGAAGAGTATCAACCGGACAATATTTCAACACCATATGTCTTCACCAATATGAGAAACATTAAGAACATTGGACCTTTTGTAATTTCTGTGACAAGAGCTAAAGCAGAATTATGTATTAGTAGTGTTGGGAGAATTCCAGTAGGAAGGAGTGAGTGTACAGTAATTCTAACCATTGAAGGTGCTAATAACAGCAGTTTTAGGTCTTCACAAAATACCTATTTTGTGTGCGGTAATAAAGGATACTATCAATTACCTGTTGGGTGGTCTGGGGTATGTTACATATCATTTTTGTTACCACCTGTGTTCTTAGCCCCTCCATCAGATCACCAGGATTTAAAATTGTGCAATGATATTTCCAAAAACAATTACAAATGAACAATAAGTACAGATAAGGTTGATCAGACTGATACCACTCTGCAACAATATGTTGATTTCAATTTGGGTTTGTTCTTCTTTGTCCCTGCTTGCAGGGCCGGTCGCTCCACACACCGCGCGGCTCCCCCCCGTGAGTGCCAGGACCCCTGACCCCTCCGCTGCTGCCTCACTTCAGCTGAGTGCCTGGATTGTTTGCGTAGTGACTTGTGCCAGTTTATTTGTTCTGTCTTAGCTTGTGCCCCTGTATTTTTGCCAGTCTCTTGTTTTTCTTGTCTTAGCTGTGCCCCTGTATTTTTGCCAGTCTCTTGTTTTTCTTGTCTTAGCTGTGCCCCTGTAATTTTGCCGTCCCCGTGTACCCGTGATTGTTTCCCACCGCTTCGCCCCCTCCCCGCTCCCGCCACTGCTCCCCTGTGGCCCGCCCCCTTTTTCCTTCTGTATCCCACCCATTGGCCACCCCGCTCCCGCCTCCCAGCTGCTCCTCCCTCCCACTTGGCCATTTATGGAGGTCGCCGCACGATGGTGAGCTGTGACCTTGGTCCCTTCTTGCAGGGCCGGTCGCTCCACACACCGCGCGGCTCCCACCCCGTGAGTGCCAGGACCCCTGACCCCTCCACTGCTGCCTCGCTCCAGCTGAGTGCCTGGATTGTTTGCGTAGTGACTTGTGCCAGTTTCTTTGTTCTGTCTTAGCTTGTGCTCCTGTATTTTTGCCAGTCTCTTGTTTTTCTTGTCTTAGCTGTGCCCCTGTAATTTCGCCGTCCCCGTGTGCCCGTGATTGTTTCCCGCTGCTTCTCTCCCTCCCCGCTCCCCGCCGCTGCTCCCCTGTGGCCCGCCCCCTTTTTTCTTCTGTATCCCGCCCATTGGCCACCCAACTCCCGCCTCCGAGCTGCTCCTCCCTCCCACTTTGCCATTTATGGAGGTCGCCGCACGGAAGCGCAGCGGACATGCGCAGCAGGCGCGCCGATTGTGCGCAAAGGCGCGCCAAAGACAAGCCTGTCTGCGCCCGTCCGCGCCTGGACCGCTCCCAGCGCCAGGAACCCTGGTCCTTCACGATGCCAGCGCACCCAACGAACTTATGACGCCGCAACCCTCCACGCACTCAACGCCAGCTGGAACCCCGCCTGCTACCGAGCCACCCTGAAACGCACCCACGGACCCTTCACCTGCCCAGCCTGCCTATTCACCTGCCTCTGGACCTGCACCTCTCCCGCCATGCCATAATCCTAGAAAAGGGACCCGAACTCCTACAGGAGGGTTTGCTACACCAACCGCACCTTTTGAAGTTTTGCAGATGGACTACATCCAACTTGAACACTACAATAATCTGAAATACGTCCTAGTGGTGGTATGTGCCTTCAGTAAATGGATAGAGGCATACCCTACAAAGGATAATACTGCTCTCACCACAACGAAGGTGCTTCTAAAGGAGTTTTTCCCTAGATATGGTGTTTGTAAACTTTTGTGGAGTGACAACGGACCTCATTTTATTGGGCAAGTTGTTGAGCATGTCCTGAAAGGATTAGGGATCAAGCAGAAATTCCATGCAGTTTTCCACCCTCAATCAGCAGGATTAGTGGAGAGGTACAACGCTACTTTGAAATTGAAGTTGGCGAAAATACTGGCTTCCACGTCTTTGAAGTGGCCAGATGCACTCCCCTTGGCATTGTTATCCATAAGATTGGTGCCACATTCACAATCTGGCCTTACCCGATATGAAGTGGTCTTTCGGAGACCAATGAACATTTGGAGAGTTCCTAAGCCACGCCCCATACATGATGTACCTTGTGTTCTGATGAATGATTATTTGTCACAGTTAACCAACAGTTTGATTTCTATTCATCAACAGGTTCAAGAAGCACTTCCTGAGAAATCTACAGGTAAGGCCCATGAACCCCGTCCTGGCGACCATGTGATAGTCAAGGTCTTCGACAGATCGAACAGCTTGGAGCCAAGGTGGCAAGGACCAGAGCAAGTGCTCCTTGAGACAAGGACTGCAGTTTGAGTGACGAATCGAAAGAATTGGGTCTATAGTACTCACTGCAAGAGAGTACTAACTGTCTTGGTGGAGCCTGCTGTGTTGACCGACCATCGAGAGATTCTGGAGACGGAGAAAGGTCAAGCTATCTCACCTGACAAATCTGCGGAAGTCTTCCCGGACCACACGATTCCTGGAGCATCGCGATACCACTTGAGACCGAGTAAAAGAATCTGCAGTGCTGGAAAAGACTGGTTGAGCTACCGCCCTGGGTTAGTGAAACGGAGAGAGCTGATGTGGCAAGGGGGGGGATCACTCCTGTGTAGTGTAGTGACATCTGTCTTGGCCCGTAGTGAAGAAATCAACGGCTGCCCAGGGATAAGAGCTCCAATGATTGTTTCAACGAGTTTGTAGAAAGATCAATTATCGTTGTTGCTAAAATGCATAACAAACGAATCATTTTTGCTGTAGGGTTTGTTGTTGCTCTGGTGGTTATGGCAATAATCGCCTGGTTTATTGAGAAAGTGGCTCCTGCTCGACAGCATTTTGTTGCCACTACTACTACTGCAATGTATACCTCCACCAATGAGGGCCTGTTGACTAAGCTACAAACCCTCCAAAACGCTGCCGCATGCTTGGTGCTAGGTTTGCCCCCCAGGTCCCCCTCTTTGCCCTGTCTTAGACAATTGCACTGGCTTCCAGTGCGACAAAGAAGCCAGTTTAAGATCCTTAGTCTCACACACAAACTTCTACGTGGGACTGGACCTTCTTATCTTGTTGAGAAAGTGGCCAGGTACAAACCCTCCAGAACCTTAAGGTCTAGTACTAAAGCCCTTCTGGTACAGCCTAGGGCTAGAACATCGAGAATGGGATGTAGAGCTTTTTCTTACTTAGACCCTCAACTATGGAACAAACTACCTGCACATCTGCTGTCTCTTTCCAATCAGCAGGCTTTTCGTAAGGGCTTAAAAACCTGGCTCTTTCCCAATTAATTTTCTCTCCATTTCCCCCCTCTATACTTGGTTGTCGTTTGTTGCTAAGCGCCTTGAGACTTTTGTGAAATGTGCGCTATACAAGAAATTATGACTATGACTATGACTATGACTGCGCCAGTGGAACATCATTACTTCACGCTTACGTACCATGAGCCAAAGCAGCGACAATCCTACTTAAACAACACTTTTCTTCAAATGTTACATCATACACATAATGCCACAAATACCACCAACTGTTGGGTGTGTGGGATGATACCTGTGCACCAAAAGAAAGGAGGAACACCTTCTATTCCTCTACCGTTTTCCCATAATGGTTCTAGTCAAGCTTGGTATGCACTTTTGTTTGCTTCCGGAAATCCCTTAGTAGGTGGAATTATCTTTCGTCTGAATAAAGTATGCTATCAAGATGAAGATGGTTATCCTCAAGCTAAAGGGACTAAATGGGAATGGGAAGAGTATCAACCGGACAATATTTCAACACCATATGTCTTCACCAATATGAGAAACATTAAGAACATTGGACCTTTTGTAATTTCTGTGACAAGAGCTAAAGCAGAATTATGTATTAGTAGTGTTGGGAGAATTCCAGTAGGAAGGAGTGAGTGTACAGTAATTCTAACCATTGAAGGTGCTAATAACAGCAGTTTTAGGTCTTCACAAAATACCTATTTTGTGTGCGGTAATAAAGGATACTATCAATTACCTGTTGGGTGGTCTGGGGTATGTTACATATCATTTTTGTTACCACCTGTGTTCTTAGCCCCTCCATCAGATCACCGGGATTTAAAATTGTGCAATGATATTTCCAAAAACAATTACAAATGAACAATAAGTACAGATAAGGTTGATCAGACTGATACCACTCTGCAACAATATGTTGATTTCAATTTGGGTTTGTTCTTCTTTGTCCCTGCTTGCAGGGCCGGTCGCTCCACACACCGCGCGGCTCCCCCCCGTGAGTGCCAGGACCCCTGACCCCTCCGCTGCTGCCTCACTTCAGCTGAGTGCCTGGATTGTTTGCGTAGTGACTTGTGCCAGTTTATTTGTTCTGTCTTAGCTTGTGCCCCTGTATTTTTGCCAGTCTCTTGTATTTCTTGTCTTAGCTGTGCCCCTGTATTTTTGCCAGTCTCTTGTTTTTCTTGTCTTAGCTGTGCCCCTGTAATTTTGCCGTCCCCGTGTACCCGTGATTATTTCCCACCGCTTCGCCCCCTCCCCGCTGCCGCCACTGCTCCCCTGTGGCCTGCCCCCTTTTTCCTTCTGTATCCCACCCATTGGCCACCCCGCTCCCGCCTCCCAGCTGCTCCTCCCTCCCACTTGGCCATTTATGGAGGTCGCCGCACGATGGTGAGCTGTGACCTTTGTCCCTTCTTGCAGGGCCGGTCGCTCCACACACCGCGCGTCTCCCACCCCGTGAGTGCCAGGACCCCTGACCCCTCCACTGCTGCCTCACTCCAGCTGAGTGCCTGGATTGTTTGCGTAGTGACTTGTGCCAGTTTCTTTGTTCTGTCTTAGCTTGTGCTCCTGTATTTTTGCCAGTCTCTTGTTTTTCTTGTCTTAGCTGTGCCCCTGTAATTTTGCCGTCCCTGTGTGCCCGTGATTGTTTCCCGCTGCTTCTCCCCCTCCCCGCTCCCCGCTGCTGCTCCCCTGTGGCCCGCCCCCTTTTTTCTTCTGTATCCCGCCCATTGGCCACCCAACTCCCGCCTCCCAGCTGCTCCTCCCTCCCACTTTGCCATTTATGGAGGTCGCCGCACGGAAGTGCAGCGGACGTGCGCAGCAGGTGCGCCGATTGTGCGCGAAGGCGCGCCAAAGACAAGCCTGTCTGCGCCCGTCCGCGCCTGGACCGCTCCCAGCGCCAGGAACCCTGGTCCTTCACGATGCCAGCGCACCCGACGAACTTATGACGCCGCAACCCTCCACGCACTCAACGCCAGCTGGAACCCCGCCTGCTACCGAGCCACCCTGAAACGCACCCACGGACCCTTCACCTGCCCAGCCTGCCAATTCACCTGCCTCTGGACCTGCACCTCTCCCGCCATGCCAAGCTCCAGCAACAACCACCTCAAGTTCATCCTGCTCAACACCCGCTCCGTCCACAGGCACACTGTCGAACTCTGGAACCTCCTCGACACAACTTCACCAGACGTCGCCTTCTCACAGAGACATGGATGAACCCCTACTCAGCCCCCGACATCACCATAGCCATCCCGGAAGGCTACAAGATCACCCGGAGGGACCGCGTCAACCAAACTGGAGGAGGCATCGCCATCGTCCACAGAAACACCATCCGCATCATGATCAACTCCGACGACACCCTCACCACCGCCGAGCACCTTCACTTCCAGATTCACATCGACCCCAAGACCAACCTCAGAAGCACCCTCATCTACAGACCCCCGGGACCACGCACACAATTCAGCGAAGCCATCGCAGACTTCATCAGTCCGCACGCCCTCACCTCCACAGACTACATCCTCCTAGGGGACCTCAACTTCCACCTGGAGAACAAGAAGGACTGCAACACCGCCGCCCTGCTGGACAACCTCGCCAACCTCGGACTCAAGCAACTGGTGAACACCCCCACCCATTACGCCGGCCTCACGCTTGACCCGATCTTCTCCTCCAGCAAGCACATCTCCTTCAGCCACTCCACCGGACTACACTGGACAGATCACAGCTTCGTCCACTTCAACTTCAGGAGAACCACAACCCACCACCACCCGCAACAGGTTCCCCGCAGAAGCTGGAGCAAGATCACCGCCGACCAGCTCACCACCGCCCTCAGCCAGAACCCGCCCACCAACACGAAGGACCCCAACGAAGCAGCCCGCAACCTCACACAGTGGCTCACTAACTGCGCCGAAGAACTCGCACCACTGAAGAATCCTCCCAGCAGACCCGGCAGCAGGAAAGCCTTGTGGTTTACCAACGACCTCAAAAACTCCAAGAAAACCTGCCGCACCATCGAGAAAGCCTGGCGCCACGACCAGACAGCAGAAAACATGACAGCCCTCAAGAACGCCACCCGCAAACACCACCAGCTGATCCGCACCCCCAAGAAGACAACATTCAAAGAACGACTGGACAACAACACCCACAACAGCAAGGAACTCTTCAGCATGGTTAAAGAGCTCTCCAACCCCAGCGTCTGCAACAACGACATCACACCCTCGCAAGACCTCTGCGACTCACTCGCCTCGTTCTTCTACCGCAAGATCGCCGACATACACAACAGCTTCGGTGCGCTGACCACGCACCCAACCACCGAACCAGCGCCCCCCACCACCACCCTTTGCACCAGGACCCCTGTCAGCACCGAAGACACCACCCGCCTGATAAACACCATCCACTCCGGCTCCCCTACCGACCCCTGCCCACACCACATCTTCAACAAAGCCGACTCCAACTTCGCACCCAAACTCCGGAACATCATCAACAGCTCCTTTGCATCCGCCACCTTCCTGGAGAGCTGGAAACATGCCGAGCTGAGCGCCCTCCTGAAGAAACCCACCGCGGACCCCACAGACCTCAAGAACTTCTGTCCCATCTCGCTCCCCCCTTTCCAGCCAAAGTCATCGAGAAGACCGTCAACAGACAACTCTCCACCTTCCTCGAGACCAACGGACCCCTCGACCCCTCACAGTCCGGTTTCCGAGCAAACCACAGCACTGAGACCGCCCTCATCGCAGCCACCGACGACATCAGGTCCCTGCTTGACAACGGGGAAACTGCTGCCCTCATCCTCCTAGACCTCTCGGCAGCCTTCAACACCGTATGCCACCGCACCCTGATACAGCGCCTCAGCAACACCGGAATCCAAGGAGCGGCCCTGGAGTGGATCATCTCATTCCTCACCGGAAGAACCCAGAGATTCCGCCTCCCCCATCCCGATCCGCGGCCACCGAAGTCATCTGCGGCGTTCCGCAAGGATCCTCACTCAGCCCCACCCTCTTCAACGTCTACGTCTCCCTCTCGCAGCCATCGCACGCCAACACAACCTCAACATCATCTCTATGCCGACGACACCCAGCTGATCCGCTACCTCACCAATGACCCCACCACCGCCAGAGCCAACCTCCAGGAAGGAATGAAAGACGTCGCAGAATGGATGAAGATCAGCCGTCTGAAACTGAACTCAGACAAGACGGAAGTCCTCATCCTCGGACCATCTCCCTCTGCCTGGGATGACTCCTGGTGGCCCCTTGCCCTGGGCACTGCCCCCAAGCCAACGGACCACGCACGCAACCTCGGCTTCATCCTGGACTCCTCCCTCACAATGACCAAGCAAGTCAAGGCAGTCTTGTCATCCTGCTTTAACACCCTGCGCATGCTCCGAAAGATCTTCCGATGGATCCCCACTGAAACTGGACTACGGGAACACCCTCTATGCTGGAACCACAGCCAAACTTCAGAAAAGACTTCAGCGCATTCAGAACGCCTCAGCACAACTCATCCTGGACATCCCTCACCACAACCACATCTCCGCCCACCTGAAAGACCTGCACTGGCTCCCCGTCAGCAAGAGGATCACGTTCAGACTCCTAACCCACGCACACAAGGCTCTCCTCGACACGAGCCCGAAGTACCTAAACAGCCGCCTCACATTCTACACACCCACCCGCCAGCTCTGATCCGCCAGCCTCGCCTTCGCCTCCGTCCCACGAATTCGCAAATCCACCATCGGAGGAAGATCCTTCTCCTAGCTGGTAGCCAAGACATGGAACTCCCTCCCCACTCACCTACGGCTGACCCTGGACCATCTCTCCTTCAAGAAACAACTCAAGACCTGGCTGTTCAAGCAGTAGCAACCCCCCCCCCTCCCCTCAGCGCCTTGAGACCCTTACGGGTGAGCAGCGCGCTATACAAATTTTGTTGATTGATTGATTGATTGTGGGAGCTGCATTGAATAGCAGAAAGATAAGGTGATTGACTCGTGGTGTGGAGGCTGTCACCAATCAAACAGCTATGGCACTTGGGAACATTACAGAGGAGCTGCAAGTTGTGAGGATTGTAGCACTCCAGAATCGCATGGTATTAGATGTGATTCTGGCTGATCGAGGTGGTGCATGCCGCTTCATTGGCAGCAACTGTTGTGTCTTCATTCCGGATCACTCATCTTCAGTATATGATGCAATCTCTAAACTGCATAAGATTGCTGCAGAAATCCACCCAGAGACTGGTACATGGTCATTTTCGAACTGGATATGGACACTCTTTATTACTTGGGGCTGGAAGCTACTGACTATTCTATGTATACTACTGGTGATACTATTTACATGCTGTACTTGTATACAATGTGGTCCTATGCTTTGCTCCATATGCATGGCTGCTTGTACGGGAAGCAACTTTTACAACGCACTACCATTACAACGAAACTTTTACAATGCAAGATCCATTACAACGCATGTCATTACAACGCAACCATAACAACGCATGACACTACAACGCATACCATTACAACGCATGTCATTCCAACGCAGTAATTACAACGCATACCATTACAACGCATACCATCACAATGCATAGTGCCCTTACAATATCCAACACTTACCCTACTGTTGCACCCCCTGGAGTTAGAATAGTAATTTTTACCCCTACACTATCCAACACTTACTCTACTGTTGCACCCCCTGGAGTTAGAATAGTATTTTTTACCCCTACACTATCCAACACTTACCCAACTGTTGCACCCCCTGGAGTTAGAATAGTAATGTTTACCCCTACACTATCCAACACTTACCATACTGTTGCACCCCCTGGAGTTAGAATAGTAATTTTTACCCCTATACTAACCAATAATGAACAAACATGCGTTATAATGGTATGCATTGTAATGGTATGCGTTGTAAAGGTAGTATGCGTTGTAATGGAATGCGTTGTAGTGGTAGTTTTAGGAAATTCGTTGTAATGGCATGCGTTGTAATGAACTGCGTTGTAATGGATGTTGCATTGTAAAAAATGTGTTGTAAAGGCATGCGTTGTAAAAGTATGCGTTGTAACGTCATACAACCGCTTGTACACCTGCCAAAAGAAATATTACAGAAATGAGAGCACAACAAATGTTAAATAAAGAAATCACTGAGATGATGAGCATCAATGTACAGGATGCATATCTAGATTACCCCAGATAAACGAATGTCTTCATCTAATGCTAAAAGGGTCTTCTATTGTAATTTGGCAGCGATTAGGTTAGCATTAGCAGAAGCCATCCTGCATTTAGAGACTATCTTGTCTGTTTTGTGGAATCCATTTTGTATTTCTGTCAGCCATTTTGTTTGCCATGTGCTACCATGTGCTCGCCATGTACTCTGTCCTAACTTTCTGTTAACTGCTGTTGAAATCTGCCTGGAGTCAAACTATATTTTGCATCTTCCACCTTCGCACATGCTCAGTTGAGCTTGCAGCTGTCCATGAAGCTGCTGTTAATTTGTAACTGTCAGGATGTGTTCACCAGAATTAGCAACAGTTAGCTCCTCCTACTTGTTGACTGTGCATTTTCTGTATGACCTTATATGTACATAAAACCAGCAGTTTGTACTTGTACCACCTTCATTTGAGCCCCTGTGTGGGTATAAAAGGACCCAGCTCCTTCCATTCAGTGTGCTACTTAATACATTACCAAAGGGTGCTGTGTGAATGTAGTTCCACCTCATGAGATTTAATAAACTCTGTATTTTCTATTCCAGTATCTGTGCCAAATTCTTCCTATTGGTCTGAGGACTCTGTGCAGAGAAGGGTGAATCCCTTGCACTGGTAGGTCTTGCTGGGGCTCACCACCACAGATTCAGGTGATAGGGCTGCACCAAGTCCTCAACCTCTCAGCAGCGTTTGATACAATGAATCCTTCACAGTTAATCAGCCGGCTTGAGTCGATCGGGGTTAAAGGCGCAGTCCTTGCCACCCTGAGTTCTTTTCTTCCAGGAAGAAAAAATAGTGTGGCTTTTGGTGTTTTTATTTTGGATCCTATTACCTTATCATGCAGGGTGCTCCGTCGCCAAAATTGTAAAGACGGTTCTCAGTCAGTGTTCCTTCTTCAAGTACTTTATTGGCAACCCTGCTTAACGTAGCAGGAACAATCTCAACAAGTCCTCTGTCTCCCATCAACTGTCCCACCCTGGAACCCCGCATACACGTTCTTATTCTAAGAACCTACCCACATTCTTAACAAGAATACTACAACACAACAGTGCCTCAGGGCTTTTCACTATTGCCTACACATTTCAAGATACACGTTGCTCCATTGGCAAAACGTATTGGATCTTATGGCTTTGCAGTTGTGTCATACGCAGATGACAAACACGTTGTAGTGTAAATTTCTTCTGATGCTGATGTGATAGCCACTAAATTTAAGGTTTGTCTGCTCAACATTGTCATCTAGATGCAAGATAATAATTTAAATATGAATTAAAAAAAAACGAAGGTAATCCTCTTGGCTCCAATCACTCTTTCTGAAACATATCTTGGTGGCTTTATTCCTTAGGCACCCCTCCCTGTCCTGTCAGAAAGTAAATAATCTCAGAATATGGTTTGATAATGATTCAAGAATTGATTATTGGGGGGGAACATGGTGGCCGGAAACTAATGGTCGCGGTCGAGCTCCCCTGGCGTGTGCTACCATGTCTATCCTCGGAGCCCGGCGAGCACTTTAGATGATATCATAAATCAATATTAGCAGACCCCCCTCTTCCCCACCTTCAAATATATTCCCTTTTGTGCCATTTCTTTTTAGTTACCTCGACAAAAGGTGTCGCTGGCGTCTTTGGATGGTGGGAAGTTTGAGGCAGCACGGCACCACAGGAGCCTACGTTCATGAGGTTTGTCGGCGCAGCGTGGGAGTGGAGGTTGCAGATCCCAGGTTTGCAGCTCAGGGTCTTCGCTGGCAGAGTCAGCACTTGTTACTACGTCTCCCGGAGGTGTGGTGAGCAGAGGTGGGAGGGCGTGGTGGGAAGCTGGATCTGGAGCGAGGTAGGAGATTGAGCCCTTCTACCCCCTGAGTCTGCTGTCTTTCCCAGTGAAGGCAAGGGTAAGAACTTTAATTTTTTCTATACTGAGGACCTACTGACTGTTCTGTCCACCTTGGAGGTATGCAGTGAGGTCCCTGGTGTGCATGTGAGCCTAGAAGGGACAACTGGGGTAGTACAGCGGGTGGGCCCTTAGCACTGCATGGAGAACAGTGAGAGTAGTGTTCCCTGCAGGGCCCCCGCAGTGCCACCATCAAATCAAACATTTGCCGGTACTTTCTGCGTATTAGGGCTGACAAATTCGATTTAGGCACTGACTCTGCCAAATTTACTCGTGTCTCACCCCCGGTCGCAGAAGTAAGGGCCACTGCTAGGCAGGGCAAGGGGAAAGCTATCACAGAGAAAACTCCTCCAGTGAGTGGAAAAGGGAACAGGGGGGGCAACGAAAGTTAGAATTACTCCATCACTGAAGACATTCTAGAAGGTGTTATCTACTCCATCAGATAGGGGGCTAAATAAAAGAAGCATTATGGCATCTACGAGTATACAGTGTGCTTCTCCATCATATCCCCCGTCTAAGGATAGTATGCAGTCCTCTGCTCCGTCCCCCACTGGGGCAATGAATGAATCTGTAGGAGGGGTGGTTGCTGCAATGAAAACACCTGAAGCAACCATCAAGCAACATGCGGTCATCCACTCCTCTGTGGAAATTTCGAACAGGTACTCGACCTTGGAAGTCCAAGAAAACGGGTTGGGTTTACCCCCAGCAACGGAGAAGGGGGATGTATCTGCATCCTCTTTAGCTTTTGAAACACCTGGAATACCTGGGCCACCTCAAGCGGTATACCCTACCAGCTTGGAAATTGACTCACTAGCGGATATTCTATTGGCCCTAAAGGAGGGTATCGGGAGAAGATTCTTTGGTTCAGAATCTAATCAAGCTGCAATTCAAGCCTCTTGTGAGGTATTAGCACAGAAACTTGAAGAGGTCTCTCAGAGAACGGACGTTATAGAATCTGAAATCGCTAAAATTAAGGAAGCACTACATTCGTCCTCAGTGGAAATGGATAAATTAGCCCTCCAAAACAGGGATTTGAAGGATGATATCGCGCGTCTTGTGAATCTTGCCAGAAAAAACAACCTAAAACTGCTAAATGTTCCTGAGGACTTGGAGGGGGAGACATTAAAACCTTTGTGATTTCTCTCTTAAAAGAAGTGAATCTCAAGGACTCCCCGGAACTAGATCTGGCTCTTGATGTTCAACGAGTCCATTGGGACCAATACAAGAGGAATCTTGCAAAACAAAAGCCAAGACATTTTTTTTGTAAATTTTCTTACGTACTCTGTAAAAGAGAAAATTCTATCCTTGGCTCTGAAAGTAGACTTGATAAAAAGTAATTCTGTATCCAAACCATTTTCTTTTTCCATCAGGTCTGACATTCCAACATTACAGCAACAAAACAAAGGGAGTTTGGTAAAAGAATGGCAATTCCAGATTCATTGGGGGCTAAGACACAACTGAGATTTCCAGCATCCCTCCGCATTATGTGGAATAATCATATGCATAATCTACGTCAAATTGAGGAAGTTGATTCCCTCATTGATAAAATAAGGAACTGGCGTGGGGTACAGGTGGGTAGGGGGGGAGGAGTACTCACCTATTATCCACTGTTAGTTATTGTATTGCAGGGAATTCCGGGGGCGACCGGTTTAGTCTCTATATAAACGTTTTCTTTTTTCACGGTCATGTCAGGGGATCTGGTCCAGAGGGCTCATGCTCAGAGAGGAAGGGGGGTTCCCCAGGGTAGCGCAGGGTTGAAGGGGTCACTGGGGCAGAGAGGGAGTGAGGTGGGGGAGCACGGGTCGGTGTGCCATGGGAAAAAAAATATATCCTCAATCTCAACCTTGTATTAAAACTTAAGCCATCCTTAAAACGTCTAAGTAAAGTTTCGCCATTCGGTGGACCTAGCAGCCTTAATGAGTAGTGAAATAAAATGTATCTCATGGAACATCAATGGGCTGCGATGTCCACGTAGACAAAGATTGATCATGAAATACCTCGAACAATCATCTGCTCAGGTCTGCCTCCTACAGGAGACTCACCTGAGCTATTCAGAATGGTGGGTCACCTTTGGTAAATATCATTGGGTTGAGCATTTTTTTTCATCTCAACAGGCAGTGCGCTAGAGGTAATATTAAATCAGTTTTATCCGATCAGTCAGGGAGATTGATTATAGCGCAGTTGGAGATTGGAGGGATGGAGTTTACCATAGATTCATTCTTTGGCCCTAATATAGACGATCCGGCGCATATCTGTGAAATGCAATCTAAACTAATAGAAACTACTACTTCAATAAGAATCAGAGGTGATTTCATCGTCCTTCTTGACCCTTCACGGGATAGATCAAATCATAGTTATTATGTCGGAGCCTCACGTATACGTCGGGCAATGAGTAATTTGATTCATGATCTTGGGCTGGCTGATGTATGCGTGAGTTGCTGTTGCCAAGGCTTGTTGGGTTCAATCTGGGCACCGATACCGCAGCACTCAACATCCTTCATGGGACCACTCAAATCCAGCTCCTGATCATCATTGACACCTCCTGGTCCTCCTGGTCCTCGTGGCTGCAGAGTCAATCTTCACCTCTTTGCACCTGAAACACCTGACATCGGTGGGCATTCATCTATCGTGCTCCTGGTCACTGGCAAGTGACCCCGACTCTGTCCCCTCTGCTTTCAGGTTCCTGACATCTTCGATCCAGGCTTGGATCACACCGGACACTTTTCTTCTCCACTGCAGCAGCACTTTGCAGCAGATCGCCATTGAAATCAAAGACGATTCCCGACACCATTTGACACCTAGGCACTCGGCTTCCCTGGGTGAGGTAACTTGAGTACTCCAGTGCTCCTGTGGGTTTTGGCCCTAGAACCCTTTCAGTCTAAAGGGGTTTGCTCAAAGTCCTCTCCTAAGTGTCCTTAATCATTAAATTTCCAACCGCAACTTTCCCCATAGAATCTAATGGCGTCTCGTGGCTGTGTTCTCATGCTGCACGCGTCCCCCGTGGCTCCCCTATGTCACCACCTGGGGTGATTCCTTGTGGTCCCAGCGATTCTACAGGCTCTAGGCCTTGTGTCCAGTCAAGTCGTGGTTCTTATTCCACTTTCTTAATATACGGTTTGCTTCCCCCCTGGGGTCGAGTGTATATTGTGCTATTTACTGAAGTTCTATATTGTTTAAAGTGTGCACTTTGCTCTGTAATGAATTAATGAATGAATATGCATTTCTATAGCCCATGGCTACCCTAGGGCATCCCAGCACATTTAGGAGCTAGAGGACATTGCCACTAGTCAAGGAAAGAGAGGTCTTCAGCAGTTTCCTAAAAAGGAGATGGTTAGGTTCTAGGCGGATGGAATTGGGGAGTCGATTCCACAAGTTTGCAGCACGAAGGGCGAAGCGTCGGCCACCCATGCGTGACCGACGAATCCTGGGAACCGTCAGAAGATTGTTGTTATTTGATCTCAGTATCCTTGGAGCTTGATAAGGTTTCAGCATAGGCACGATCACCCGGGGGCCATTACCGGTGATCGATTTATGGACAGTGCACATAGCCTTAAACCAGATTCTCAGATTCTCAGAACCATAATCACAGAAAGAGATTACTAGAGAGTCTTTAGAAATAAATATATATATATTTATATGTATACCTTGTGTGGTTCTCTTTTTATTTAGATATTCAAGAGGTTATAATCTGCGAAACCAAGCTGCTTTACACTCCTTCAAGACTTAGCCTGAAGGCTGCTCTCCATAGGTACCACTAGGATAGCTTTCAATAGAGGTTGTCTTAAACCTATCATCAATAAGGGTTGTTTGGACTGGTGCAAGGTGCCCACTAGAATAGTGGACAAAGCTATACCAAAGGGGATGATGGACGGAGCGTTTGAGCAAATCAAACACTCACCCCAGTCAACTGATCTGGGTTTAATCCATCATCATTCTTTAGCTCACTCCACCACCCCAGTTCAGACATGGCCATATGCAAATCAGTCTGACCCTGTGCCTCATGGGAACAGTCCAGCCCGAACTGCCAAGCCATGTCTTCCCTGGACCGGAAACAAGCATCCTGGGACTAGTTTTGGGTTCATATTCCTCATCAGCCAGGCTATATTGAATCCAGTGGCAAAGGTCCCCATTCACAGAACTAACTTAAGACAAAATCCTAAACGTACTACTTTTGGTATTCACAGAAGTTAGGATTTTGTCTTAAGCTTGTCTTAAGACAGACTTAAGACAAACTTAAGACAGACTTAAGACAAAATTCTAACTTCTGTGAATACCAAAAGTAGTAAGTTTAGGATTTTGTCTTAAGTTAGTTCTGTGAATTGGGCCTAAAGTGAGCTAGGGACCATTTGACTGGGGGTGAGTGTTTGATTTGCTCAAACGCTCCGTCCATCATCCCCATTTGGTATCCCTTTGTTCGACCTAAGTTGGCAGGGTATGCCCAGACGTAGGTCCCTTGCTCACTCTACCACTGGATTCAAGCTAGCCTGGCTGATGAGGCTTATGAATCCGAAACCGGTCCCAGGATGCTTGTTTCTGGTCCAGGGAAGACATGGCTTGGTATTTCGGGCTGGACTGTTCCCAAGAGACAAAAGGTCAGACTGATTTGCATATGGCCATGTCTGAACTGGGGTGGTGGAGTGAGCTAAAGAATGGTGATGGATTAAACCCAGATCAGGTCACTGAGGGTGAGTTTTTGATTTGCTCAAACGCTCCATCCATCATCCCCTTTGGTATCGTTTTGTTTGCCCTAAGTTGGCAGGGTATGCCCAGACGTGAGTCCCTTGCTCACTCAACCACTGGATTCAAGATAGCCTGGCTGATGAGGATTATGAATCCTAAACCGGTCCCAGGATGCTTGTTTCCGGTCCAGGGAAGACATGGCTTGGTAGTTCGGGCTGGACTGTTCCCATGAGACACAGGGTCAGACTGATTTGCATATAGCCATTTCTGAACTGGGGTGGCAGAGTGGGCTAAAGAACGGTGATGGATTAAACCCAGATCAGTTGACTGAGGGTGAGTGTTTGATTTGCTCAAACGTTCCGTCCATCATCCCCTTTGGTATTACTAGAATAGTGGACAGCATTTTCCAGGCCAACTTCTCACATTGGTGTGCAACGGTTGGATTCAAGCTTGCTATTGCTTTACGAGATAATCTCTTTGAGTGACTAACTGAAAACCACTATAGGTACATATAAATCAAGTTAGAATAAAGTAAGTTCTACTGAACTTAGAGTTGTGTGCCAAGGGTCTAGCACACCCTTTCTACAACTCAAGAGAGAGTCTATTAGTCCCACTAGAGTAGGTAGGTGCAGACACCACACCACACTAGTATGTCTTCAAGGGCTGAAGCCAATGGCTCCAGATTAACTAACTCTGACCATGTCCCCTTTCCAGAATAGAGGGCCATGTGTATAGCTAGGAAATTGAAGACAGGGAGACACCCAGATACCCAACGCCTCATAGAGGTATTGCTTTTAGATGATCTTAGAAAGACCCCTAGGTCTGACGAGACAGGCAGGTTGGGTGGGCAGCAGAAGAGTAAAGGCATGGAGGTGAAAACATCTAAGACCTAGACCTTGATGCTGACCAGAGAATCAGAAAGATTCTAAACTGGATAAACAAATTCTACCTGAGGATGAGGAAGGGAACCCCAGTGCTCCCCTCTTCACCCCTCCAGGTGGAATTCAGTGTGTACCTAGGAGGTCTAGAACTCCTTCAGTGGAGTCTGATCACTCTGGTGCATCTGTAGGGATGTCTATCTCTCAAAGGACCTGAGAGAAATAGCAGAATACTTGCTTTTGAGAATGAGAAACTCAGAATCAGAAGAGCACAGTTGGATTTAGACAGGGAAGCCCTAGAGCTCCAGAGAGCTTCTAAAAAGACTAGAGCCCCATGGTGGCAGCATCAGTGTCCCTAGCGTTAGAGAACATACTCATGACCACAGGAACCTGAGCAAGATTGTCCCTCCCTTCCATACTGGGGAAGACATCCACAAATGGATAACTGTACTTGAGAGGGCCTATAAAGTACGAGGGTCCCTGAGGAGCAGTGGGCAGCAATCTTGTGGCTCTCATTTGCAGACAAAGGTAGAGACAAGCTCCTCGCAGTAAGAGAAGAGGATGCTGATAAATACAAAGTCCTGAAGAGGGCTCTGATTGAAGGGTTTAGCTTAACCACTGAACAATATAGGATTAGGTTCAGAGATAACCAAAAGGCACAGACTCAGGGCTGAGTTGACTTTGTAAATGGTGCTTCTAAGGCTCTGGAGAGCTGATTACTTGGCAGTAAGGTGTGTGATTTTAAAGGATTATACAGCTTAATTATGAGGGAGCAGATCCTTAATAAATGTCAAAATCAGCCATTGCATCAGTACCTGGTGGACTCTGATCTGCCCTCTCCCCAAGAATTGGCCCATAAGGCAGACAAGTGGGTCAGAACCAGGGTGAGGCAGAAGGTTCAGAACCAAGGTGGCTCTAAGAAGCAAGATTTTAAGAACTTTGACAAGGGTGGGGAAAAGGGTAAAGACCAGAAGTCTTCTCAAGGTCCCCAAAAATCTGCATCTGGTGGGGAGTCCCAATTTAACAAAGGAAAAGGCCAAAAGAAACCATGGTGTAAAATCTGTAAATAGAAAACGCATTGGACTAGTGATTGTTGTGGAGAAGTGTGGCTCACTGGTTAGAGCAGGCAGACCCTGGAGCAGAGGTCAGACACGGGACCAGGGTTCAATTCCCGACGCGGCAGGGTCTTGAGCTCAAATGTCCACGGACTCGATAATTCTCGCTTCGGTGCCTGACCTAATCATGGGTTCACACTCTGCAACTCTGGGCATTAAGCTTGCTTAATCTCCACAACGCCCCCCCCCCCCCCGCGGCGGGATGCCTGGCTTTCACCTTGGGGATGCCCTGTAGGGGCTATCTCACAGGGAAAAGCCAGGATGGATTCCCAAGGCAAGAGCGGGGATACCCCTTCGGTGGTCGATTCAGGCGCTATATAAGAAATATAATAATAATAATAATAATTGTTCAAAGTCCAAAGACTCAACTCCAGCCACCATTGCCCCTAAGGCAACTATTTCCCCTAATTCAGCTCCAAGTGGTGGTACTCAGAATAAGGGTGTAGTAGGGTTAACCCTGGGTCCTGAAATGGACTCTGAGCTAGTCAGAGTTCCAATGCAGGCTGTACTGATCTGTGATGGATGCATGGATATGTCCTCCTTTGTCAGTCTCAGTAATCTTAGCAAGTCAAGTCAAGTCAAAGTCAAGTCAAAAATGTATGTTTATTATGACCATAGTCTTTAAACAATGCAATGAACATAACACAAAATGGAGTATGCACAGTAAATTCATAAGCCTATTTTAAAAATGTCAACCGTTAAAAAAAATCCTATGAAATACCAGTAAAAAATTTACATTTACCTTAAAACTTATATTTACATTATAAAAACCTATGCATTTTCTTTCCACTACAAGTAATTTCATTCAACTAAAATTTCATACATTACTACAGATTATTCCTGGCTTCTCAATGCACTCAGGGCCACCTTTATGAATTTCCTGAGGGCAATTACAATATCAATGGAAGGGATTTCGGTTAAAAGGCTGGCTGCCTGCGTCCTTGTTTTTATATCATGTTTTAGAAAGACTGGGCGCAGCCACAGTTTTCTCTGATCTAAGAGTGTCGGACAATCTAGCAGGATATGTAGCAGGTCTTCTTTAGTTCCCAACTTACACCTACAAAGACCTTGCTGGTCTAACATTTTTGACTTAAGGTCTCTGTTTATTAGCCATGGGTTAATCCCGATCCGAAGCCTCAGGATCTCTTGCCTGTACCCACGGTCTGGTAGCCTATCAAGGTAGGGGAACCAGTTTTCATTGGTCCAAGCGTTTAACATATGCGCTACAGATTTTTTCTTTACTAAATATTCAGTGTCAGTCAGTCTAGAGACTTCTTTCCCCCTTTGCTTCAGCTCACCTTTGGTATTAAGAACTTGGTACGTTTCATGGTCCACATCAATCTTTAATAATTTACAAATTCCCATCAATTTTTCCCTACTGACCTTTGCCCATTTTAGCTCACTTTTCTGAATTTCTGTACAACACCAGTGTGCTACTTTTTGCCCTTCTGGTTCTTCCAATCCCTTCCAAAATCTGATCACAGCCATCTGAGCTTGTATCACCCAGGACTTTGTACCTATTTCTGTTCTTATGGCTTGTATCATAGAAGATTGAGGAAGGGATAAGAGCCTTTTTATGCATTTCCCCTCTATCACATCCCAGGATCCCTTACCGCTCAAATAAAGGATCTCCGCTCCGTACAGGACTTGGGAGGGGATCATTGCCTCAAAAGCTCTAAGCATTGGTCGGTGTGACATCTCTCCATAATCCCCATAAAACCTTTTTAGACCACATATGGAAGAGAGTGCCTTTGCTTTTTGTGTTTCCAGGTGGGTATTCCAATTTAGGGCCCTATCGAACCATATACCCAAGTATCGATACTCATTAACTGTCTCCAGTTTGAGATCACCTATGTACCAACTGAACCTACTTATCTTTTTTTCCGAAACATAGGGTTTTGGCTTTATTTAGATTAATAGTTAGGAGTTTACTATCACAGTATGTCTTAAAGGCATTAAGCTTTCTTTGGAGACCCCTCTCGGTCTGGTCTACTATTACCAGATCGTCCCCGTACAATAAACAGGATACCTTATTTCCATCCATTTTAGGGCTGGCACTACCCTCCACCTCTAGATATGCCGGGAGATCAGACAGAAAAATAGAGAAAAGCTGGGGAGCCAACATGCAGCCCTGTCTTAATCCATTGGCAATAGGTATTTTTGGGGTCAAGGATCCCACGGTATCCTTGATAACTTGCCCCCAATTTTCCCTATGTAGTTCCTTTATTATTGTGAGGAGATCTTTGGGAATATTTAACCTCTTTAGGGTATCCCATAGGCAAGCCCGATCTACTGAATCAAAGGCTGCTCTGAAGTCGACGAAACAACAGCATAACTTGCCATTTTGTTCCGTCGACTTCCTAGCCATAGCCCATAGGGCAAATCCATGATCTATTGTGGAATGGCCCGCTCTAATCCACCCTGTTCTGTGGGTACAATTTAGAACTCTTCGACCCATGCATTCAATTGTTTCAATACAATTTTAGAGAAGACTTTCTCTCCTATATCTAAGAGGTTGATCAGCCCGTAATTTTGTGGTGCCTCTTTACTCCCTTTCTTGTGGATTGGCCTAATTATGGCACCCTTCCAGGTAGGTGGCATTACTCCTACTTTTAAGACTATATAGAACATCTTAGCCAGAAATCTTGCCCACCATTTAACCTCCGACTTCAGAATTATTGCAGGGAGATTATCTGGACCTGCAGCACGGGTTAGCTTAAGTTCTTTTATTGTAAGCTCTACTTGTTCTTCGTTAAATTTGGTTATTAGGTCTTCGGAGATTTCTAGCCATATTTTGGCCTCCACATCCTCTCTGGGCGTTCTTACCCCGTACAGTTCCCTTATGTACTCTTCCCATGCGGCCTCCCTCACCACGCAGTTTAATTCTCCATCTGCTGTTCCGGCTGCAGCTTTTACTAGTTTCCAAAATTGCCTTAAATTTTTATCCTCTATGGCTTCTAATAGATCTAACCAGCATTTCTCTTTATATATCCTTTTTGCGTTATTTACCTTTAATTTAAATTCTTTTTTCTGCTTGATTAGTTGTTCCTGTCTCTCTTGTGTGAAGTTCTTTTTTTGTCTTCTTTGTACTGCCCGTATCTCCTTTTTCTTATTTTGGCACGCCACTGAAAACCCTTTCCCTCGGTTTATTTGTTTTACCCTTGTGGATTCCTCCCTATTTAATTCTATTCTTAGGCATTGAACCACTTCTTCTAATTTCCCTATAAACCATTCCAGGGTTTTATTCTCGCGATCTTCAGGTGCCGTTTTTATTTGCATGACCTTCAGTTTTTCCATATATTCATCAGTTAGTCGTGTTGTCACCCGTTTGGGGTACTCAACCTCCTGGTTAATCACCATTTCTCTCTGCAATTTCCTTCCCCCTGATATTATTAGGTGGAGAAGTTTGTGATCACTGTAGGAGAGTAGGGTCTGCTATCCTATGGTCACCCCAAATTTTTGCTTTTTGCTTCACTGGTTTATGACTTAATGTGGCTGTGGGCCTGCTAATCAGACCCACAGCCTGCTGTTCTCTCTCTAAATTACTGCCAATGCACTCTAGGTGCATTACGAATTGGAACTGGTTCACCTTGTTGGCCCCTGTAACAGTGTACCCTAGGTACCCAGGGCATAGGTGTTTCCAAGGCCTACCAGGGGCTGCAGCATGTATTGTGCCACCCCTGGCCCGGCCTCCATATTTGACACAACTGGCTGATCACTCAGCTGGGGTAAGTTGGTGTAATCACCTCTTACTTAGGCATAGTATCCCTATGCCTGACCTTAAACTGGACACATATGTTCCTATTAGCCACTCCTATGGAAGGCCTCATCAATCCTGGAGGCAGAGTGCGTGGAAATATGTGAGATGGTGCTCTAGCATGAGCTGAGCCTGTCTGCAGCTGTCGGGAACCACTCCCTAAGCTGTTCCGGGATATTGCCATACCATATACTCTTAAGTGCATTATAATCCTCGCGGTTATATGCTATCTTTGGTTTGGCTTTATCAAAACATGTCGAGTAAGGTGTCATACGAATTGGAATACTGTCCCCTCGACAGTTCTGTCGACGGGGATAGCATTCCACCCTTCTAGAGGGACACGACATGTGTGTAGCCTTAACCCCGGTTAAAGTTAACCAGAGCCTCAGCATCACAAAATGGATGCTGCCAAAACAGACACAAGTCTGGCCCCCTGCTGCTGGGAGTCCTTCCAGCTAGGGAAGCCTGGACAAAGGGTTTCCTGCCTTGGGAGGTGCGAGCACCACCCCAGACAGGGTTTTGTGTATTGGGTAGGACAGGGCTGAATAGATTGAGACATGCCCGGGGCACACAAGGTGTCCCCGTGCATAAGCCAATCCAAACCGGTCCTGGAACTTTCCAGACCCAGGCCTGGCGAGGAGCTGGACAAAGGAAAGGGGGTGTAACCGCCCCCCTTCCTGGTTCCTCCCAGAGGAGGGACCTAGTAGGTGATCCACCCTTCAGATTGGGAATAAGAGTGGGAGCAGTGCCATTGCACAGTAGATCATCCTGAATCAACTTTACACGAAGAAGAAGACTGGACTTCGACATTCTGCTGCACAGAAGACTGAAGAGAATCTCCCTTGTGGCCTAGGAGTGGCCACCCTGTGAACACAGGCACCAACCAGCAACTCGACGTCTGCTTTGCCGCTGCCTCCCACCGGAGCCCGAGCCCAGAGCCTGACAAGACTCAGACTCCCAGACCTCTCACAGCCCGATCCACAGTCCCTGCAAAGAAGGGACCCGTGGAGGCACCGAGTGACGTGGGACCGGACCTCTTGGAAGACACTTGAAAAGCTGACTGCGCAGCAACCGAGGCATCCTCGACGTTGTGCTTTGGGGACTGAGAACCCCCACCACCGAGCAGCCCTTGCACCGAAGATTAGCCCCCTAGCATCTCCACGATCTGCGTGGGGCCCTTTTGCATTGTGCCACTCGACACGCCATCCTGGCCACTAGCCACGTGGCCAGCGGCCATCTTGGCGATGAAACCGACAAACTACACTGCGGGTCTGGTTGCTCCAGACTTGCCCTAGCTCCTGTGAAAAGGAGCACCCGCTCTGACCTTGCTGGTCCGAGTGTTAAGCATTTTTCGATTCCTGCGTGGCTTGCATTAACCAAGGCCTGTTTGTTTCGATCAAGTTGCCGACACCGCCAACAGCGAGAAGCTTGTGTGTGACAGCTCGTGACCGACTCCTGGACGTCCTCGACCCCCGGTGTCCACGTGGCTGCAGAGAGAAGCTACACCTCAACGCCTGTTTGCACCAGACATCGCCTGGTTCCAATCTGGTTCCACGGTAGTCACTGGCTAGTGACTTTGAACATTGTCCCCTCTGCTTTCAGGTCTTCACATCTTCAGATCCACCCTTGGATCCACCGGAACTCTTCACATCGAGCCGCCTGCAGCATCTTCAGCTCCAAGCACCATCGACCAGCGTGACGAAACCCGACACTACTTCGACCCTAGTGCACCCGCTTCCTGTGGGTGAGGTAACTCAGCTCCGCCGGTGTTCCTACACTGGTACACATCTCAAGGGCCTGTGTCTTAAGTTTCAACGTTCTAGGTCACTCGGAAGGTTCCGAACTAACTAACTTTGTACTTTTTACGCACCATAGACTTTACATTGGTGAGTGCGTGCACTTTAAACACTGCACCCGACTTAGTCACTGCTAGTCTCGAATAGCTCCAGCGATTCCCAAGGCCCTAGGCCTGTTTCCGTTCTGATTGGTATCTCTTATACCACTTTCTTAGTATATGGTTTAGGTGGCCCCCTAGGGCTCATCCATATTGTGCAACTTTTGTGTATTTTAAACTGTCTTGTGTTTAACGCTTGTGCTTCTGTGCTCATAAAGAGTCCAGGGGATACTTTTAGTTAATAAATCAATATATATTTTCAATATATATCTGTGTGGTGTCCTTTCATTTGGTATTCAAGGGGGTTGTGTATGGTAATACAGCTGGCTTCACATGCCTTTCAGAGTTTAGCCTAAGACTGCTTTGTCCACGTTACCACTAGGATAACTGGTCTATAAGGTTGACTTTCAACCAATCATCATAAGGGTTGCTTGGCATGGTACAAAGTGATCACTAGAATTAGTGAACATTATATACCAGGCCAACTTCTCACATTGGTTAGCAGCGTATTGGGATCTGAGCTTGCTGTTGTTTTACCATTACAATCTTTGAGATTATCATTTGAAAGATCATACAGGTACCTTCCAGGTACATATAAAACAAGACTAGTATACTTAAGTTCTACTGAACTTAGTTGTTGTAGAGCAAAGGGAGTAGCACACCCTGACTACAACTACTAGATAGGTTTAGTAGGTAAACACCAGTGTAGGTAGATTGCAACACATCCACCCACACTAGAGCAATGTCTGGAGCAGAGGGTTCCACTGGGAACATCCCTGTTGAGAGTGACCCTCCAAGGGCACCATCCAAATTTGCTATTTTTTCCTTTAAGGAATTAAGACAGCTTTGTGTCTTAAGGGGTCTGAGGACAGGGCCTTCCCCTACCACAGACCACCTTAGAGAGATCTTGGACCAGTCTGAGACTCTAAAGACCTCTAAGGCAGACCCCACAGGGGATGCTGAAGGAGGCCATCCTTCAGAGGATGACACTGTAGAAACCCCTGTCCCTATCATCCTGGTAGATGAGGAAGCCCCCATCACTGGAGCTCCTCAGGTAGATGAGGAAGAGGAAGAGGAAGATGAGACAGAAGGGGGGAGCAGTGAGTCAGATGATGACAGAAATAGTCAGGTGCTGGTCAGTAGACTGAACCAGGCTAACTTAAGCCTATTTGGGACTGAATCAGGTAACAACCCAGGTGGACTTAACCGGAAGCCTAGGAGGAGAAGGACTCACTCAGGTGACTCTGACAACTCCCATGCTTCTAGAGGTTCTCATGGTCACTCCAGAAGGGAGATGACTAGCCCTCAGAGAAGGGAACATGAGGCCAAAATGAGAGAGGCTGAATTGAGGATTCAGAGACAAGAGTTAGAGGTTGCCCTGGCCCAAGAGAACCTTGCTATAGCAAGACAGCCTAGAGAGAGTGGGGTAATAGAACCCACTGGTGGCAGCAATATCCACAAGGATAAATACAGGTCTTTTGATAACAGAAACCTGAGTAAGATTGTGCCCCCCTACAAAGCTGGGGATGATATCCACAAATGGATGACTGCCCTTGAGAGAGCCTGCAGAGTACAGCAGATCCCTCAGGAGCAGTGGGCAGCAATCTTGTGGCTCTCCTTTGAAGGTAGAGGCCAAGACAGACTCCTCACAGTTAGTGATGGGGATTCTAGAAACTACCTGGTCCTGAAGAGTGCTCTGATTGATGGGTTAGGCTTAACCACTGAACAGTACAGGTTAATGTTTAGAGATACCCAGAAGACACAGACTCAGGACTGGTCTGAATTTGTTGAGTGTGCCACTAAGGCTCTGGAGGGATGGTTGCTGGGAAGCAAGGTTACAGACTATGAAGGATTGTATAATTTTCTGATGAGAGAACACATTTTAAATAATTGTCAGAACCAGCAGTTGCATCAACATTTGGTTGACTCAGATTTGACCTCTCCCCAAGAATTGGGAAAGAGGGCAGATAAATGGGTTAGAACCAGAGTTAAGCAAAAGAACCAGAACCAGGGTGGTGACCAGAAGAAAACAGACCAGAAGGGTGGGGAGCAGAAAGCTAAAGACCAGATGTCTTCAACAGGGCCCCAAACTGATACAGAGGGTGGGTCCCAAACTTCCAAGAAAAAGAAGAAAGAAGGTCAGAAGAAACCCTGGTGTAAAACTTGTAAGAACACCTCTCACTGGACAAGTGAGTGTAAAAAGGGTGGAGCCCCCAGCACTGCAGCCCCTAAGGCACCTGCACCCACTAGTACAGCTAGCAGTGCTGGTCCACAAAACAAGGGGGTAGTGGGTATCACCTTGGGAACTGAAGGAGATTCTGACCTAGTCAGAACCCTTACACAGGCTGTTCTGATTTGTGAAGGGGACATAGATTTGACCCCTGAAATAAGTCCCAGTAACCTGGGCAAATACAGACAAACGCCTTTGATTAATAACAAAGTGGCTCAAGCTTACAGGGACACTTGTGCCAGTGTCACTATGGTGACACCTAACTTTGTGGACCCTGGACAATACATGCCAGGTGATAATTACCTGGTGACCAATGCCAGCAATGTCACTACTACACATAGTGTGGCACTTGTTAACTTTTCCTGGGGAGGGGTAACTGGCCTAAAAAGAGTTGTGGTTAGTGCTGATCTCCCAGTTGAATGTTGGTTGGGCAATGACCTGGAGAACTCTCTATGGTCAGAAGTTGAGTACAGGACTCATGCAGAGATGTTAGGGATATCATCACATGTCCTTGCTGTGACCAGGTCACAGGCCAAAAAGTGCCTCTCTGAACCTCAGGTCTTGGATCCTGGAACAATGGACCAAGCACCTTCCAAGAAGAAGAACAGGAGGGTTAAGGCTGTGCCTTCCCAACTGCCTACAAGTGAGGATCAATCTTCACAGGAAGCTGGTCTTGAGACCCCTGAAGGAACTGTCTCTGAAGACCTTGAGCCTGATCAGGTTGAGTTTCTGGGGACAGGGGGAACTTCTAGGGCAGACTTGGGGCAGGCTCAGTTAACCTGTCCTTCTCTTGAACCCCTCAGACAACAGGCTGTTGCTGAGGCTGCTGGGAATGCTCAAGGTGCCCATAAAGTTTATTGGGATGAAGGACTCCTTTACACAGAGGGGAGAGACCCCAAGCCTGGTGCAACCAGGAGGTTGGTTATACCTCTGCAATTTAGGGTTTTCCTTCTCACCTTGGCCCATGATATTCCTTTAGCAGGACACTTAGGCCAGAACAAGACCTGGGACAGGCTTGTCCCTCACTTTCACTGGCCTCACATGTCTGAAGACACCAAGAAGTTTTGTCGCTCCTGTGAAACCTGCCAAGCCAGTGGTAAAGCAGGTGGAACCACAAAGGCCCCCCTGATACCACTACCTGTGGTGGGGGTTCCCTTTGAAAGAGTGGGGATTGATATTGTAGGTCCAATGGATCCCCCTACAGCATCTAGGTACAGATTCATACTGGTGGTGGAGGACCATGCCACCAGGTACCCAGAGGCAATTCCACTTAGGACCACAACAGCTCCTGTTGTGGCCAGGGCCTTACTTGGAGTTTTCTCCAGAGTGGGGTTTCCTAAGGAGGTAATATCTGACAGAGATGCCAACTTCATGTCAGGATATTTGACAGCTATGTGGAAGGAATGTGGTGTCAACTACAAGTTCACCACTCCTTATCATCCACAATGTAATGGGCTTGTTGAGAGATTTAACAAGACCCTAAAGGGCATGATCAAAGGATTACCTGAAAAGCTCAGGCGAAGATGGGACATCCTTCTGCCCTGCCTTTTGTTCGCTTACAGAGAGGTCCCTCAAAAGGGGGTTGGCTTCAGCCCCTTTGAATTGTTGTTTGGGCACCCTGTAGAGGACCCCTGTGTCTGGTGAAGGAAGGATGAGAGTTACCTCTCAAAAAGCCTAAGCAAGACATAGTTGACTATGTACTTGGTCTCCGCTCCAGGATGGCAGAGTACATGGAAAAGGCATCCAAAAACCTTGAGGCTAGCCAAGAATTACAGAAAGCTTGGCATGACCAAAAGGCTGTCCTGGTTGAGTTTCAGCCTGGACAGAAGGTATGGGTGTTGGAGCCAGTGGCCCCAGCAACACTCCAAGACAAATGGTCTGGACCCCATACAATTCTGGAAAAGAAGGGAGAGGTTACCTACCTGGTGGACCTAGGAACTCCCAGGAGCCCCCACAGGGTGCTCCATGTCAACAGATTGAAGGCATATGTCAGCAGGACAGACATGGGCTTGCTCATGGCTACAGATGAGGGACAGGAGGAAGAGAGTGACCCTCTCCCAGACCTGCTCACTCAGAATCCTGAGGATGGCTCAGTTGATGGTGTGGCCTTAGATGGCAGCCTCACTGAACATCAGCAAAATGACTGTATACAAGTTCTACAAGCATACAGGCATATGTTCTCATTGACACCCAGTCATACTTGCTGGTGTACCCATGTGGTGGACACTGGTGACAGTCTTCCTGTAAAGAACAAGATTTACAGGCAACCTGATAATGTCAGGGACTATATACAGACTGAGGTGCAAACGATGCTGGAATTAGGTGTCATTTAGCCTTCAGAGAGCCCCTGTGCTAGCCCAGTGGTTCTGGTCCCCAAACCTCACACCAAAGATGGCAAGAGAGAGATGAGGTTCTGTGTGGATTACAGAGGACTCAATGCTGTCACCAGGACAGATGCACACCCTATTCCAAGGGCAGATGAGCTCATTGACAAGTTGGCTTCTGCCAAATATTTGAGCACATTTGACTTGACAGCTGGCTACTGGCAAATCAGGTTAGCTGAGGAGTCTAAAGCCAAGACAGCATTTTCTACCCCTAGTGGGCATTATCAATTTGTGGTGATGCCCTTTGGTCTGAAGAATGCACCTGCCACCTTCCAAAGGTTGGTGAATCCAGTCCTTACTGGGTTGGATGACTTTTGCGCAGCATATCTGGATGATATTGCTGTCTTTAGCTCCACCTGGGAGGATCACCTGGTCCACCTGAAGGAAGTGCTTGAGGCTCTGCAAAAGGCATGCCTCACTATCAAGGCAACAAAGTGCCAGATAGGGCAGAGCAAGGTTGTGTACTTGGGCCACCTTGTAGGTGGAGGCCAAGTTCAACCACTGGAGAGTAAGATCCAGACCATAATGGACTGGTCCCCTCCAACTACCCAGACTCAGGTCAGAGCTTTCTTGGGCCTGACTGGGTACTACAGGAAGTTTGTTAAGAACTATGGGCCCATTGTGACCCCTCTTAATGATCTGACATCTAAGAAGATGCCCAAAAAGGTTCAGTGGACAGAAATCTGTCAAAGGGCATTTGAAGACCTGAAGAAGGCCATGTGCTCTGCACCTATCCTGAAGAGTCCTGACTACTCAAGAGAGTTCATTGTCCAAACAGATGCTTCTGAGTTGGGAGTGGGAGCAGTGCTTTCACAGCTTAATGTAGATGGCCAGGACCAGCCCATTGCTTTTATTAGCAGAAGGCTGACCCCCAGAGAGAAACGATGGTCAGCTATTGAGAGGGAGGCCTTTGCTGTGGTGTGGGCCCTGAAGAAGTTGAGACCATACTTATTTGGCACTCACTTCAAGATTCAGACAGACCATAAGCCCCTCTTATGGCTTAATCAGATGAAGGGTGAAAACCCCAAACTACTCAGGTGGTCCATTTCCCTACAGGGGATGGACTTTACAGTGGAACACCGCCCAGGGACTGACCATGGCAACGCAGATGGTCTCTCCAGGTACTTCCACTTAGAACATGAAGACACAACTGGTCAAGGTTAGTCTAATGTCCCTGCGTTTGGGGGGGGGGGGTAGGAGAGTAGGGTCTGCTATCCTATGGTCACCCCAAATTTTTGCTTTTTGCTTCACTGGTTTATGACTTAATGTGGCTGTGGGCCTGCTAATCAGACCCACAGCCTGCTGTTCTCTCTCTAAATTACTGCCAATGCACCCTAGGTGCATTACGAATTGGAACTGGTTCACCTTGTTGGCCCCTGTAACAGTGTACCCTAGGTACCCAGGGCATAGGTGTTTCCAAGGCCTACCAGGGGCTGCAGCATGTATTGTGCCACCCCTGGCCTGGCCTCCATATTTGACACAACTGGCTGATCATTCAGCTGGGGTAAGTCGGTGTAATCATCTCTTACTTAGGCATAGTATCCCTATGCCTGACCTTAAACTGGACACATATGTTCCTATCAGCCACTCCTATGGAAGGCCTCATCAATCCTGGAGGCAGAGTGCGTGGAAATATGTGAGATGGTGCTCTAGCATGAGCTGAGCCTGTCTGCAGCTGTCGGGAACCACTCCCTAAGCTGTTCCGGGATATTGCCATACCATATACTCTTAAGTGCATTATGATCCTCGCGGTTATATGCTATCTTTGGTTTGGCTTTATCAAAACATGTCGAGTAAGGTGTCATACGAATTGGAATACTATCCCCTCGACAGTTCTGTTGACGGGGATAGCATTCCACCCTTCTAGAGGGACACGACATGTGTGTAGCCTTAACCCCGGTTAAAGTTAACCAGAGCCTCAGCATCACAAAATGGATGCTGCCACCACAGACACAAGTCTGACCCCCTGCTGCTGGGAGTCCTTCCAGCGAGGGAGGCCTGGACAAAAGGTTTCCTGCCTTGGGAGGTGCGAGCACCACCCCAGACAGGGTTTTGTGTATTGGGTAGGACAGGGCAGAATAGATTGAGACATGCCCGGGGCACACAAGGTGTCCCCGTGCATAAGCCAGTCCAAACCGGTCCTGGGACTTTCCAGACCCAGGCCTGGCGAGGAGCTGGACAAAGGAAAGGGGGTGTAACCGCTCCCCTTCCTGGTTCCTTCCAGAGGAGGGACCTAGTAGGTGATCCACCCCTCAGATTGGGAATAAGAGTGGGAGCAGTGCCATTGCACAGCAGATCATCCTGAATCAACTTTACACGAAGAAGAAGACTGGACTTCGACATTCTGCTGAACAGAAGACTGAAGAGAATCTCCCTTGTGGCCTAGGAGTGGCCACCCTGTGAACACAGGCACCAACCAGCAACTCGACGTCTGCTTTGCCGCTGCCTCACGCCGGAGCCCGAGCCCAGAGCCTGACAAGACCCAGACTCCCAGACCTCTCACAGCCCGATCCACAGTCCCTGCAAAGAAGGGACCCATGGAGGCACCGAGTGACGTGGGACCGGACCTCTTGGAAGACATTTGAAAAGCTGACTGCGCAGCAACCGAGGCATCCTCGACGTTGTGCTTTGGAGACTGAGAACCCCCATCACCGAGCAGCCCTTGCACCGAAGATCAGCCCCCCTGCATCTCCACGATCTGCGTGTGGCCCTTTTGCATTGTGCCACTGGATGAGCCATCCCGGCCACTAGCCACGTGGCCAGCGGCCATCTTGGCGACGAAACCGACAAACTACACTGCGGGTCTGGTTGCTCCAGACTTGTCCTAGCTCCTGTGAAAAGTAGCACCCGCTCTGACCTTGCTGGTCCGAGTGTTAAGCATTTTTCGATTCCTGCGTGGCTTGCATTAACCAAGGCCTGTTTGTTTCGATCAAGTTGCCGACACCGCCAACAGCGAGAAGCTTGTGTGTGACAGCTCGTGACCGACTCCTGGACGTCCTCGACCCCCGGTGTCCACGTGGCTGCAGAGAGAAGCTACACCTCAACGCCTGTTTGCACCCGACATCGCCTGGTTCCAATCTGGTTCCACGGTAGTCACTGGCTAGTGACTTTGAACATTGTCCCCTCTGCTTTCAGGTCTTCACATCTTCAGATCCACCCTTGGATCCACCGGAACTCTTCACATCGAGCCGCCTGCAGCATCTTCAGCTCCAAGCACCATCGACCAGCGTGACGAAACCCGACACTACTTCGACCCTAGTGCACCCGCTTCCTGTGGGTGAGGTAACTCAGCTCCGCCGGTGTTCCTACACTGGTACACATCTCAAGAGCCTGTGTCTTACGTTTCAGCGTTCTAGGTCACTCGGAAGGTTCAGAACTAACTAACTTTGTACATTTTACGCTCCATAGACTTTACATTGGTGAGTGCGTGCACTTTAAACACTGCACCCGAGTCCCGCGGGCCTTTCCCGACTTAGTCACTGCTAGTCTCGAATAGCTCCAGCGATTCCCAAGGCCCTAGGCCTGTTTCCGTTCTGATTGGTATCTCTTATATCACTTTCTTAGTATATGGTTTAGGTGGCCCCTAGGGCATATCCATATTGTGCAACTTTTGTGTATTTCAAACTGTCTTGTGTTTAACGCTTGTGCTTCTGTGCTCATAAAGAGTCCAGGGGATACAATTAGTTAATAAATCAATATATCTTTTCAATATATATCTGTGTGGTGTCCTTTCATTTGGTATTCAAGGGGGTTGTGTATGGTAATACAGCTGGCTTCACATGCCTTTCAGAGTTTAGCCTAAGACTGCTTTGTCCACGTTACCACTAGGATAACTGGTTTATAAGGTTGACTTTCAACCAATCATCATAAGGGTTGCTTGGCATGGTACAAAGTGATCACTAGAATTAGTGAGCATTATATACCAGGCCAAATTCTCACAATCACTCACCTCTTTTTGTTCTATCTTAAAACTCCTAATCTGGGGGAAGTTCCAGGCTTGCAAAAATATATAGTCAATAGGGCAGTTCTGTTGCCCTAGAATAAACGTCTTTCCTGCAGGGGAGTCTGTCTCTATTCTACCATTTACACAGTGAAGGCCCCTACCTCCAAGGGCGTGTACAAGTTCTGAGTCCTGTTTCGAAATCTCCCCAGCTGGAAACCTAGCTGGGTTTATTCCGAACACCTCTAACTGTTCCCTATTCCAGAGGTCTGCCTTTTTTGGATTTAATTTATGATTGAAATCCCCCATTATTATTATTATTATATCTACGGGATATTTTTCTAAAGTACTGTCTACATCCTCATTTAAACACCTCATCTCCCTTTCATACTCCTCCCCATTATCCCACTGCATATATACATTCATTAAAATCTAAATTTTATGATTCGATTCCACCGTCAGAAGTTCAATTCTACTTGATTGGACCCATTTACATTTTGTATTCAACAGTTTTACTTCCCTCATTACTTTTGTTGATACCAGTGTCAACAGACCCCCCGAGGGCCGCCCCTGATTTTTCTTTGTGGCGGGGTGATGTAACTGTAAGTATCCTTCAAAGGTTGGGGTTTCGTCGCATAACCAGGTCTCTTGAAGGCAGGCAATGTCAACTTTATTTATGATTTCCTTTATATATTCCCGTTTTTGCTCATTGCCTAGCCCATTCACATTCCAGGTTAAGAGACCTAGTTCTTGCGACCCCCCCCCATCCTATTCTACGTCACTCAACCGGCCCTCTTCTTCCGTATCCACCATATTACTGTCGTTGGATTCTCCCACGGGATTACTGTGTATGGACCAATTGGCCCATGAGGAATCGTTCCCTGTATTATCTATCACAACATTCAGACAGCTCCGGTCGCCTTCTGATTCTCTGTAGAGAATCACTTGTCTCTTCGGTAGCCCGGCGTGCTGTTTTAAGAAGGTATTGTCTTTTGGGGTTTTTATTTCTCTCTCAGGAATAATCCTTATTCCCTGTTGAATTATCTCATTTGAGGCTTTCTGAATTGCCCTTTTTACTAGGTCTGAGTAAAGGGTAATTTTTGTTATTTCCTTTCCGTTCCTATTCTCTACAAAGCCAACAACCTTTGTTCAGTTACTCGATCAGCCATTATCCTTACTTTCTGCTTCGTCGTGCGAGTAGAGGGGGGTTTCTCAGTTGCCTCCTTGCGTATCTGCTTTTTCCTTGATTCTCTCAGAGACTTTGGGGTTTTTGCCTCTACATACGTATGTCTATGTGTTATAAAAGTCGATGCTGAGGCATTTAATCCTGGCTGCAGCTCCCCTGCCGCTGTTTCCTTCCCTTTTCTCTTTCCTGCAGGATTCGGTTGCCTGGATTTTTCTGCCCTGATCCTGGCCCAACGTGTGACATACCCCCCACGCCATTTTACAGCATAGGTCTTTTCGAGATATAGACAGTAATCTTAGCAAATACAGACAGCAGCCTTTGATTAATGGAAAAGAGGCTTTGGCATTCAGGGACACAGGAGCAAGTTTCACAATGGTGACCCAAGACCATGTGGCTCCTGAGAATATCATACTTGGTAAAATGTACCAAGTGACAAATGCTAGCAATGTCAGGACTGGCCATTCCTTGGAAGTTGTTAATTTCTTCTGGTGAGGGGTAACTGGCCTTAAAAAGGTTGTGGTAAGTGCAGACCTCCCTTTGAATGTTTGCTTGGCAATGATTTAGAGACTTCAGCTTGGTCTGAAGTGGAGCTCAGGACCCATGCAGAAATGTTAGGAATCACTGCACATGTGTTTGTAGCGACCAGGTCACAGGCCAAACTGTCTAAAACTGAACAGGCCGTGGATTCTGGAAGAATGGACCAGGTGCCTTCCAAGAAGTGGAGCAGTAGGGTTAAGTCAGTGCCTTTCCCCTTGACTCAGAGTACAGATCAGTCTCTTGAGGAAGATGATCTTAGTCCTGAAGAAGGAACTGCCCCAGATGAGCTTGAGCCTGATCACTTTGAGTTATACTTAACACTAGCCCATGATATTCCCTTAGCAGGTCACCTGGGCTAAAACAAGACTTGGGACAGGCTTGTCCCTCACTTTCATTGGCCCCATATGTCTGAAGACACCAAGGAGTTTTGTCGCTCCTTTGTTACCTAACAAGCCAGTGGTAAGGCAGGTGGTACAACAAAGGCCCCCCCTGATACCACTACCTGTGTTGTGGGTTCACTTTGAAAGAGTGGGGATTGACATAGTTTGTCCCATGGCTCTTCAGACAGCCTCTGGGCACAGATTTATCCTGGTGGTGGTGGAACTAGGTGCCCAGAAGCTATTCCACTTTGGACCACAACAGCTCCTGTGGTGGCAAGAGCCCTCCTGTGAGTATTTTCCAGAGTGGGTTTCCCTTAGGAGGTAGTATCAGACAGGGGGACAAACATTATGTCTAGTTACTTGACTGCTATGTGGAAGAAGTGTGGTGTGAATTACAAATTCACCACACCCTATCTCACACATTGCAATGGTTTAGTTGAGAGATTCAACAAAACCTTAAAGGACATGATCAAAGGTCTTCCAGAAAAGCTTAGGCGCCGATGGGACATCCTTTTGCCCTGCCTTCTGTTTGCCTACAGGGAGTATCCTCAGAAGCGGGTTGGTTACAGCCCTTTTGAACTTCTGTTTGGACATCCTGTTAGGGGTCCATTTTGCCTAGTAAAAGAGGGATGGGGGGTTACCTCTCAAACCTCCCAAACAGGATATTGTGTGCTATGTACTTGGTCTCCGCTCCAGGATGGCAGAGTATCTGAAGAAGGCACCAAAACCCTTGAGGCCAGCCAGGAATTGCAAAAGACCTTGCATGACCAAAAGGATGTGCTGACTGTCTACAAGCCAGGCAGAAAGTGTGGGTGTTGGACCCTGTGGCCCCAGCAGCCCTCCAGGACAAGTGGAGTGGCCCCCATACAATTGTTGAACAGAAGTGAGAGGTTACCTATTTGGTAGACCTTGGAACTCCCAGGAGCCCCCATAGGGTGCTTCATGTCAACAGACTGAAACCTTATGTTGACAGCGCAGACATGGGCTTGCTCATGTCTACTAATGAGGGACAGGAGGAAGAGAGTGCCCCTCTCCCAGACCTGCTCTCTCAGAACCCTGATGATGGGTCATTTGATGGAGTAGCCTTGGCAGCACCATCTACTGCCCAGCAGCAAGCTAGACAGTTGCTCAATTAGTAAAGACATATGTTCTCTCTGACTCCAAGTCCGACTACCTGGTGCATTCATGAAGTGACACTGGGGACAGTCTGCCTGTTAAAAATAATATTTACAGGCAACCTGACCATGTCAGGGACTGTATCAGGACTGAAGTCCAGAAGATAATGATTTGGGAGTTATTGAACCCTCAGATAGCCCTTGGCCTAGTAATGGTGCCCAAACCTCACACCCAGGTTGGTAAGAGAGAGATAAGGTTGTGTGTTGACTACAGGGGTCTCAATGCAGTCACTAGGACTGATGTCCATCCAATACCCAGAGCAGATGAGCTTATAGACACTTTAACCTCAGCCAAGTTTCTGAGCACATTTGATCTAACAGCTGGCGACTGGCAGATCTGACTAGCTGATGATGCAAAGGCCAAGACAGCATTTTCTACCCCTAGTGGGCACTACCAATTTCTGGTGATGCCCTTTGGTTTGAAGAATGCACCTGCCACTTTTCAAAGGTTGGTGAATAAAGTCCTAGCAGGCCTGGAATACTATTGTGCAGCGTATCTAGATGATATTGCTGTCTGTAGCTCCACCTGGGAGGATCACCTGGTCCTCCTGAGAAATGTTTTGGAGGCCCTGCAGAGAGCAGGCCTAACTATCAAGGCTACTAAGTGCCAGATAGGGCAGAGTCAGGTTGTGTACCTGGGCCACCTTGTGGGTGGAAGCCAGGTTCAACCATTACAGAGCAAAATCCAGACCATCATGGACTGGGTTGCTCAAACTACCCACACTCAGGCCAGGCTTTCTTGGGCCTGACTGGGTACTAGAGAAGATTTGTCATGAGTATGGATCCATTGTCACTTCCCTGAATGACTTAACTCCCAAGAAAATGCCAAAGAATGTTCAGTGGACAGTCAGCTGTCAAAAGGCATTTGATGACCTGAAGCAGGCCATGTGCACTGCTCCTATTCTGCAAAGTCCAGACTACTCCAAAGAATTCATTGATTGTCCAAACAGATGCCTCCGAGCTGGGAGTGGGGGCTGTGTTATCACAATTGAATAAAGATGGTCAGGATCAGCCAGTAGCTTTTATTAGCAGAAGGCAGACCCCCAGAGAGAAACGTTGGTCAGCTATTGAGTGGGAGGCCTTTGCTGTGGTTTGGGCTCTGAAGAAGCTGAGGCCATACTTGCACTCACTTCACTTTTCAGACTGACCATAAGCCCCTCTTATGGGTAAAAAAGATGAAGGGTGAAAACCCCAAACTTTTGAGGTGGTCCATTTCACTACAGGGGATGGACTATACAGTGGAAAATAGACCTGGTAGTAACCATGCCAATGCAGATGGACTCTCCAGATATTTCCACTTAGAACATGAAGACTCAACTGGTCAAGGTTAGTTTAATGTCCCTGCTTGGTGGGGGTGGGGGGGTTGTGTAGGAGAGTAGGATCTGCTTCTTATAGTTACCCCCACTTTTTGCTGTTGTTTCCCTGTTTTTCGACTTTAGTGGAGAAGTGTGGCTCAATGGTTAGAGCGGCAGACCTTGATGCAGAGGTCTAGCCCGGGACCAGGGTTCGATTCCCACCTCGGCGGGTCTCGGGCTCAAAATTCCTCTGACCTGATATTCTCGCCTCGGTGCCTATTGTAATCATGGGTCCCACGCTGCAACTCTGGGCAATAGCTTGCTTAATCTCCACAACGGCCCCAACAGCGCTGGGATGCCTGGTTTCACCATGGGGGTGCCCAGGAGTGAACACTTCACAAGGAAAGCCAGGAAGGGTTCCTTAGCGGTATGAGTACAAGCACTGGGAGACCCGGTGCGCGTAGCTGCGCGCTATACAAGTACAAAAAGAACAACAACAACAACAACTTAGTCTGGCTGGGGCCCGGTTCTCCAGGACCCCAGCCTAGCTTCTTCCTCTCTAAAATGATTCCAAGCACTTTAGGTACACTCCAGTTTTGTTACTGCGGTACCCTTATAAGTCCCTAGTATATGGTACACCATGTACCCAGGGCATAGGTACTCCAGTGGCCTACCAGGGGCTGAAGCATGCATTATGCCACCCCTAGGAAGCATTCCAAAATGACACCACAGGTTTGCTACTGCAGCCTGTGTAAGGTGGTGCATGCACCCCTTCTATAGACATAGGTTCCATATATCTACCTTATATCACTACACATATAAACCTATCAGTCACCCCTATGGCAGGCCTTATCAATCCTGAAGGCAGAGTGCTGGGTTTTGTGAGAGTGCCCATGCATGAGCAGGGCCCCTCTGCAGCCTTCGGAATCTATTCACTGGGATTTTTCTGTGATGCAGCCACACCATATACTCTTAAGTGTATTTTAACCTCGCTGTAAAAGCTAACTTTGTAATGGCTGCAAGGAAACATGTCATGTCAAACACTTTGGAATCATACCCCCCCAACCCACGCCAGTCCTGGCAGCGGGGGTATGATTCCACCCTTCTGGAGGGAGAGACATGTACACAACGGTACACCTGGTAGCAGTTTAAAAGAATCTTACAAAAACAGATTATACCTCGGCACTCTAGGATTTGTGTTTATGCAGTTTTGCAGTTGAATCAATATATCTATATCTGATGGTCAAGATAATCATACAATAAAAGTTTTGCTCATACATGAAAAAACATCATACTCATTACTCCAAAGAGAGAGAAGAGAACATCTTGAGATTTGAACACTTGTCTTGTTCTATTTAATTTTTTTTGTTTCAATTTCCAAATTCTTTGGGACATCAAAGAACTCTGGGCATTCAGCTCCAAGAGATCCAACAGACAGTACATAAGATGTTAATAATGCAATCAGTACATTAGACGCGACATTCACATTTAAATGCACAATTGGCTAGAAATTATTATAGCACTACAGAAAGACAAGAAGTAACGGCCACGTTGGGGGTCCTAATCCTAGGGCCTTCCAGGTCGTGATGTTCAAAGAACAGCCGGCGACAGCCGACACATGTTTTGTTACTTGTAATGTAACTTTCTCAAGGCTGCAGAGACAAATAAATAACATGTAGTGCTCCTCATGCACTTGTTCCTTTAGGTGTGATACACAGGATTTATTTTACGATGTTCCATCTAACAAGATAGAAGTAGCATTCAGTGAGGTTCTCTTAAAGTGTCCAGGGAGGAAGAACTGACATATAAAAAGGCCATGAACTTATCAAAAGTATCACCCATTGTGAAATATTACCAGTCAAGGAGAGTGTCCAGAAGAAGAGCAGGAAGAAAAGTAGGATTTTGAATTCTTAGATCCCGTGCATAAGTAAGCATGATAACAAGGTGAAGCAAGTTTTATAAGAGAAGGATATAATATATCGACCTCACTCTTGTGTAAAAAGTCAAAATTAATACGATAATAGACCACGTGAATGTATTCCTGTCTGTGTAGAAATTGCTGTAAGTTAAAATCTGAGAGAGAATTTTTTTAAAATATGTAGATGATATATATGTGCTCATGTGTATGATGTCCAAGCAATTTGAAAATTCCAGCAAAAAAGTCTAATCAATGCCTAAAAATGGATATTTAGACTAGTTGACCGGCTAAACTTTTTAATATGTATGTAATGTATTTTTTATATTGTGCTTTTATGGGTACTGTGGTACCCGAATAAAGATTGACTGACTGACTGACTGACTGGATACCTTGCTCTGTAATCTCATAAACAGATTACTAGAGAGTGTTTAGAAATAAATAAATATATTTTATATATATACCTTGTGTGTTTCTCTTTTTATTTAGACATTCAAGAGGTTATAATCTGGTAAACCAAGCTGCTTTACATTCCTTCAAGCCTTAGCCTGAAGGCTGCTCTCCATAGGTACCACTAGGATAGCTTTCTATAAAGGTTTTCTTTAAGGGTTGTTTGGCCTGGTGCAAGGTGCCCACTAAAATAGTGGATAGCATATGCCAGGCCAACTTCTCACAGTCCCTTCCGCTAAAGTGGTGGATAACTGTATGGCAGTTTGCCTACTCGCAGTAACAGTCATGAACCGCCTGAACTGTATGGATGAAGTGGAATTATCAACAAAAGTAGCTCAGGGACTCGTCAACTGCTTCCTTTGCCACTGCATTCCAGCAGCAATGTATTTACGCGCACTTACCGAGGCTGTGGTCTGGACTCATTCACATTGCTATGGTGACCACAATAGTATGTTCTGTGATATTGTTCCCACGACCTGCGCAGCTTTGAAAAGAAATTCAAATCTGCTCTGCCAGACCCAGCTTCTCTGGAACATGTCTCGAGGACTGGGCTGTAACGTCAGTGACTCACAGTGGCAGAAAGCTCTTGTTCCCTAAAACATAACATCAAGCACTGCCAGGCGCAGCCAGTCTCATGTAGCTCCAGTGGAGCCCTCTGTTTCTTCCTGGGCCACAGTTGTCATTAGTCCTGGTGGCAGGTACATTCTTTGGAATGGGTTCATTTGTACTTATTTTACCCTACGCCATGGCAAAAGCAGGGTGTGTGTGTGTGTGTGTGTGTGTGTGTGTCATCATGCGTGGCACGGTGAAGCATAGCATGTTTGCAGCCGCTGAGACTGAGCAATCAAATAGCTCTCTCTGGGCCCAAACCCCGGACCTATTGATTTCACCTGCCCAATAGAGCTGAAAGTCAACAGGGGGTGACCCTCCTGATCCTCCTGCCCATTGACCTAGGTGATGTGGGTGAGCTGGACACACTCAAGCACATTAAAGCGCCCCTAGCACCAGCCAGCTTGAGACTTTACCCTCCAATTAGACAGGCACAGCAACGCAAGCCGTTCTGCCTAGCCCTGAGTAAAATACTGGATGCCCAGCTGCGGGAGAAAAGTGGCACCCCTGGTAACTATAATCAGCAGTAAGCCTGCTCCTCGTCAACCACATTCAACAGTAAGCCTGCTCCTCATCAATCACAATCAGCAGTAAGTCTGCTCCTCGTCAGCTACAATCAGCAGTAAGCCTGCTCCTCGTCAACTACGATCAGCAGTAAGTCTGCTCCTCGTCAGCTACAATCAGCAGTAAGCCTGCTCCTCGTCAACTACAATCAACAGTAACCCTGCTCCTCATCAACTACAATCAGCAGTAAGCCTGCTCCTCGTCAACTACAATCAGCAGTAAGCCTGCTCCTCGTCAGCTACAATCAGCAGTAAGCCTGCTCCTCGTCAACTACAATCAACAGTAACCCTGCTCCTCGTCAACTACAATCAGCAGTAAGCCTGCTCCTCGTCAGCTGCAATCAGCAGTAAGCCTGCTCCTCGTCAACTACAATCAGCAGTAAGCCTGCTCCTCATCAATCACAATCAGCAGTAAGCCTGCTCCTCATCAACTACAATCAACAGTAACCCTGCTCCTCGTCAACTACAATCAGCAGTAAGCCTGCTCCTCGTCAGATACAATCAGCAGTAAGCCTGATCCTCATCAACTACAATCAACAGTAAGCCTGCTCCTCGTCAACTACAATCAACAGTAAGCCTGCTCCTCGTCAGCTACAATCAGCAGTAAGCCTGCTCCTCGTCAGCTGCAATCAGCAGTAAGCCTGCTCCTCATCAATCACAATCAGCAGTAAGCCTGCTCCTCATCAATCACAATCAGCAGTAAGCCTGCTCCTCTTCAGCTACAATAAGCAGTAAGCCTGCTCCTCATCAACTACAATCAGCAGTAAGCCTGCTCCTCGTCAGCTACAATCAACAGTAAGCCTGCTCCTCGTCAGCTACAATCAACAGTAAGCCTGCTCCTCGTCAGCTACAATCAGCAGTAAGCCTGCTCCTCGTCAACTACAATCAACAGCAAGCCAGCTCCTCATCAACTACAATCAACAGTAAGCCTGCTCCTCGTCAGCTACAATCAGCAGTAAGCCTGCTCCTCGTCAGCTACAATCAGCAGTAAGCCTGCTCCTCGTCAACTACAATAAACAGTAACCCTGCTCCTCGTCAACTAAAATCAGCAGTAAGCCTGCTCCTCATCAATCACAATCAGCAGTAAGCCTGCTCCTCGTCAGCTACAATCAGCAGTAAGCCTACTCCTCGTCAACTACAATCAACAGTAAGCCTGCTCCTCATCAATCACAATCAGCAGTAAGTCTGCTCCTCGTCAACTACAATCAACAGTAAGCCTGCTCCTCATCAGCTACAATCATCAGTAAGCCTGCTCCTCGTCAACTACAATCAACAGTAAGCCTGCTCCTCATCAACTACAATCAACAGTAAACCTTCTACTCGTCAGCTACAATCAGCAGTAAGTCTGCTCCTGGTCAACTACAATCAGCAGTAAGCCTGCTCCTCGTCAACTACAATCAGCAGTAAGCCTGCTCCTCGTCAGCTACAATCAGCAGTAAGCCTGCTTCTCTTCAGCTACAATCAGCACTAAGCCTGCTCCTCGTCAGCTACAATCAGCAGTAAGTCTGCTCCTGGTCAACTACAATCAACAGTAAGCCTGCTCCTCGTCAACTACAATCAGCAGTAAACCTGCTCATCGTCAGCTACAATCAGCAGTAAGTCTGCTCCTGGTCAACTACAATCAACAGTAAGCCTGCTCCTCGTCAACTACAATCAGCAGTAAGCCTGCTCCTCATCAACTACAATCAGCAGTAAGCCTGCTCCTCGTCAGCTACAATCAGCAGTAAGCCTGCTCCTCATCAACCATAATCAGCAGTAAGCCAGCTCCTCATCAACCTCAATCAGCAGTAAGCCTATTCATCGTCAGCTACAATCAGCAGTAAGCCTGCTCCTCGTCAACTACAATCAGCAGTAAGCCTGCTCCTCATCAACCATAATCAGCAGTAAGCCAGCTCCTCATCAACCTCAATCAGCAGTAAGCCTATTCATCGTCAGCTACAATCAGCAGTAAGCCTGCTTCTCATCAGCTACAATCAGCAGTAAGCCTGATCCTCATCAACTACAATCAGCAGTAAGCCCGCTCCTCGTCAACTACAATCAGCAGTAAGCCTGCTCCTCATCAACTACAATCAGCAGTAAGCCTGCTCCTCGTCAGCTACAATCAGCAGTAAGCCTGCTCCTCGTCAGCTACAATCAGCAGTAAGCCTGCTCCTGGTCAACTACAATCAACAGTAAGCCTGCTCCTCATCAACTACAATCAGCAGTAAGCCTGCTCCTCGTGAGCTACAATCAGCAGTAAGCCTGCTCCTCGTCAGCTACAATCAACAGTAAGCCTGCTCCTCATCAACTACAATCAGCAGTAAGCCTGCTCCTCGTGAGCTACAATCAGCAGTAAGCCTGCTCCCCATCAACTACAATCAGCAGTAAGTCTGCTCCTGGTCAACTACAATCAACAGTAAGCCTGCTCCTCGTCAACTGCAATCAGCAGTAAGCCTGCTGCTCATCAACCATAATCAGCAGTAAGCCAGCTCCTCATCAACCACAATCAGCAGTAAGCCTATTCATCGTCAGCTACAATCAGCAGTAAGCCTGCTCCTCATCAACTACAATCAGCAGTAAGCCCGCTCCTCGTCAACTACAATCAGCAGTAAGCCTGCTCCTCATCAACTACAATCAGCAGTAAGCCTGCTCCTCGTCAGCTACAATCAGCAGTAAGCCTGCTCCTCGTCAGCTGCAATCAGCAGTAAGCCTGCTCCTCATCAGCTACAATCAGCAGTAAGCCTGCTCCTGGTCAACTACAATCAACAGTAAGCCTGCTCCTCATCAACTACAATCAGCAGTAAGCCTGCTCCTCGTTAGCTACAATCAACAGTAAGCCTGCTCCTCATCAACTACAATCAGCAGTAAGCCTGCTCCTGGTCAACTACAATCAACAGTAAGCCTGCTCCTCATCAACTACAATCAGCTGTAAGCCTGCTCCTCGTGAGCTACAATCAGCAGTAAGCCTGCTCCTCGTCAGCTACAATCAGCAGTAAGCCTGCTCCTCATCAGCTACAAACAGCAGTAAACAGTATTTCTTAATTGAAATGAGAGTACGATCATCTTAGAAAGGGGCAATAGCGTAGGCTCTGAAGTAGTTTTAAGACAATTTAGCTTTTCGTTGCTTAACAGGTCATCATTTCTGGTCTTTATCTCTTTGCATGGGCCTAATTGCGTGGTTTTATTTGCGATACGATGTCACTCTGAATGTCATTCATCTGGCGCTTCAATGTTACTCTTTAGTAAACAGAAATCATGGAAATGTCACACATAAGCAATCTGAAAACTTGGCAGCTATGGGACTGGCCTCCTGCCTTGATGAGTGCAGGAGAAGGGGACCATCTCTTTGAACCCAGGACTACTGGGCCTTAAACCCTGCACCTGGCCTTTGCTGGAGTGAGTCCAAACCCTTAATCCTGCAACATTGGACGTGGTGTTAAAGATGCTGCTCCAGCCTAACCCTAAAAGTTGGGACTTGGAAAAAAGTCCACCAAATACTTCCTGGCGAACCAACAGGAGACAGGAACCTACCTTCCTGCCAATCCGCCCAATGTGCATCTTCTGTTGTCCTGAATTCACTGTAACTCCCACTATGTTCTCCTCCACAGCAGCAAATCCTGTTTAAAGCGACATCTGAGTGACAGCATCCGGCCTCATGGAGCTCTCTTTGGCTCCAGCCTACAGCGTTTTCCCGCTGAAGGTTTTCAACTTCCCAAAAAATATCTAAGTCTGCAGGTAAAAAGTTCAAAGTGCTCGACGGCAACAGGCTTCCCATTGAAGAAGACAACCTCCTTGGACCTGAGATCTGTCTTTTTCTGCTCTGAGCATTTTCCCGTCATCGTCGATGGCTTCTTTGATCAGAGTTCCTCGGTGATAATGACTCCTTCTCAGCCACAGCCTGCCACTTTCCACTGCTAAATCCTGGAAGTTTCTTCACAATTATTTCTAAGTCTAAAGATTGGCCGAGACCGTGCCAAATTCACCTCATGTATTCGACCTGTACTCGCTCACAGCCGACCCTAACTTTGGACTTTGTCCCGGTCTCGCATGACCAGATACCCGTAGTTGGTGTTAAATCTTTTAGGTACTATTTTAAACTGGAAACCTGAGACATTCATAACTCTGGTTTTACAGATCAGACTCATTATAACGTTGGTATATTTGTATTTATTAAAATATATACTTTATCTAAATTGGTTTGAGATTTTTTTTTGTTTTTTTCTGTTGTAGTTTCATTTTATCACTGTTTAAGTGCTGCATAAATATTTTACAGGTTATCTCTAAGATAAGCCTGACTGTTTTTGTGCCAAGATACCAGAGGGTTTAGCACAGAATGAGTATCTTTTGTGGTTCACCCTGACAAGGAGTGTGTTTGTTGCTTTAATAGGGTGTCACCCACCTTAACCAATGACCCAATCTCTTATACTGCTCAGTAGCCCTTTTATCCTCTAGGTCTATCACCACACTGAGATCCCACTGAGAACTCAGATAAGGGGGCTCTTTGACCCTCAGACCCCTCAGTCTCCCCTGTCGATTGATTTATCGATCGTTATCAGGAGCTCCACCCTGGTAATGTGGAGTGCCTTGTACTGTTTTGGAAAAAGTAATTCCACACCGGATTTGCTGAAGCCTTGCAAAATTTCATCAAGTCTTGGTGGCCATCTTGGCCTGTGGTACTGAAAATTCTGGACCCGTGTCATAAACACTGTCGTATCTTGACGATTTTGGTATCAGCAGACCGGTAATGAATTAAATACTATGCACAAGCATTTCCGTCATGTTCGAGTGACGAAATCACCCTGAAATCAGAGTTTTCGTCTTGAACCCTCGGGTTCCATTTTGTGAACGGCAGCCATTTTGTGATTGCCCTCACATAGCCAAATGACTAAAGCCAAAACCGAGTCCGAAGGACACGTACACCTTTGCTGCCTCCTCTGTGACCTGGGCAAGCTGACTCCACTGCCCGAAGCCAAACCTGTCCGGCCAGTTCCTTTCCCAGTGGCCGAGCGAGATTAGCATCGAGGCACAACATATCATAAACCTTTCATCACACACAAACCATGCCTAATCTTACACACACCTGTCCCTGTTTCTTGCTTTATGACTTGCTTTACGAGGAGGATGTGCCCGATTATATTGGGGGTCCGTCGATATCTGATGGAAATACTGGGCCTTGCCGGTTAATCAATTGCGGGCTGGACGAACTGAAATGTGGGCTTGTCATCATGACTCTGCTTTTTCTTTGTAGTAAAATATCTGAATGGTCAACCGTAAAATAAGGAATGTTTTTCCTAAAGCATAATATTTTGTATAAAAGGAGAAGTCTGGCTTTGTAAGATTGAGCAGTCTCCTGAGAACATACATGCTGTTGTACTTCTAGGATACCTGTTACTGGCTGCAGCCAATAAATATGATCTTTGATTTCACCAAGAAGACTCTGTGTTTCTGTAGTCTGAAACAGGAAGGACTCGAAGTCTTTGAGTGTTCTCCCTGGCACCGCTGGGTTCTTAAAAACCCGGTACTTCAGTTGGCGCCCAACGTAGGGCGGTATCAGCGGTACCGGTCCAAGCCAGAGGTTTGTGAGGAGCTTCGTGTGAAAATTCTGGAGGATGGCCAACCACTTCATCGACCCCTGTATGTCGACGTGGTCCGAAAGTCTTTGCTGCGAGGTTCCCTGCGTCCCGACGGCTACGAAGGACTGCTGCCCTGACTATCGCCCTGTTTTGGACCCTTGATGATTGGTAGAGCGAAACAATAGACGAGTCTTCTGGTGACGTCATCGATACCTCAGGTAAGTATAAGTGGAGCGTCTCCCAGTCCTTAGTTTGGTTCTTAGTTTTTGGTATCCTTCGGGATCACTTTATTTGGAACTTGCAAGTGCCAAAGCCGAAGGACTCGTGTATTCACGAGACTATCGTATTCGATAATCCTTTGAAGTTTGAAGCTAGACTAGAGAGTGAAGATGCCTGGTCTTAGCAGAGTTGGAAATTTGTTTTGTCTTGGTTGTAATAGGGATTCCCGGTTAGAGGACTCGTGTCCGGTTCCTCCGATTGGAACTCCGACTTATGACTTATATGTGAAACATGGCGTAGGCCCTATCGCATATAACGAAGTATGAATCCGATACACCAGAAAGGATGGTGTTTTAAAATGGCCCCAATATGGTAGCTTTGACACAGAGATTCTGGATAATCTAGAGGTTAAACTTTTTAAGAAGAAAGCCCGGCCGGCAATGCTTGACTCTTTTCGCATATGGAGCAAAGAAGCCAAACAGAGAGAAATGAAATTAGCGAAGAAAAATAAACAAGGTATGTCAATGGTACAAGCTGCTGTTGCATTTAGGGATAACGAAGAAGAGCAAGAAAGCGAACAGATGAAAAGAGTAAAGAAGTTAGCGGTAGATAAGTGCTACCCAGTTTTGCCGTGTAAAGAACAGGAAATGAGAAAAGATGTTGAGAAAGATCCTTTAATGTCACATCTCTTGAGTTCACCACCCCCTTATGCACAAAATGCTACGGCACCACCGCCACCAGTTGAGGCTGTGCAACCTCCGGTTATTGTGCCACCTGTGATTCCTCCACAGCCAGCTCCTCTTCCATTAGCTACTGTTCCTTTGGCGCAGCCTCCTCAGGGGCCGCCAACTTTGCCTCTTCCTTTGCCTGCTACTCCCACGCCTGTTTCTAACACTCCTTCTGCTACGACTTTGGATTCTTCCACTATTGCTCCGTCTTCTCTTGTTTTTACATCTTCTCCTTCTACTAGACAGCGAATGACTGCTGCTGTTTCTGGTTTATTTTCTCCTTTGTTGGGACAATTGGGTATGTCCCCTGCTACTGAGCGTAGACAGTCATGCAGTCAGTTGCCGAATATGGATGAGCGTACGATTTTGGATCACATGGCGCGTAAATGGATTATGTATGAAACACAGTATGATCTAGAGAGCCTTATGCATGTTTTCCTTCAATGGGAAGCACCGAAGCAACGGTACGTTTTCGATACGATGTGTGCTTTTCTTGTTGAAAAATGGGACGAGGAAGTAGGGAAAGCTCCTGATAAGTTGTACAACATACGTTCCGAATTTGCGAAGGGAACTATTGTAAGTCCATCTGATGTTGAAAAAGCGGTCGCGATGTTGTTGTCCTTTAGGAGTGAATCTCCTTCTCAACAATTGTTCAGGCCTAATTCTTCAGTTGGGAGAAAGGCATGACAATATCCAATGAGAGAGGTTTCTCCTGTGTGGAAAGAAGAAGTAGCTGCTGGTCCAGGTAATGTTCCACCACTTGTACCGGCTCATTTTCAGCATGTTTGGGTGCATGTTCCGTGGAAACGCGCTGAAGTTTTAGCTATTAAGCAGTCTTTGCCTGACCCACGCAAAAATCCAGCAGGGTACTATAAAGAGTTGACTCAGACTGTGGGTTCGTGTATTATGAATTTGGCGGACATCGACATGTTGTTTGGCAATGTCGTTCCACAACCCATTTGGAGTAAGATTCGTCATACGGATCATGTGGTTGAATTAGGTGATACATGGGTTAATCTTAGAGATGCCGACAATAGGCAAGTAGGCGGTGCTAAGCCTGAGGATTTAATTACTGAACTTCCTGATAAGATTATTACGTATATGAAGACTTTAATGCCTGAACTGCGTGTTAATTGGGACAAGTTGTCTGCGTGCAAACAGAAGAAAGATGAGACTGTGTGTGATTTTTTCACGCGGTTTGAAGAGATTTTTGTAGATCATAGTGGTCAGGATATGGCTACTGAGGGTGGTCAGAGATTGTTCGTTGACAAATTTGTACATATTTTGCTTCCCGAATTGTGTAATAAGTTGAAGGATTCTGAAAGTGCTTGGGCGGTTTCCACGTCAGCACAGATTTTAGCTACTGCCCAGTACTACGAAAATAGGCGCAAAGATGAGTTAGAGAAAGCAGATAAAAAGACTAAGGAATTAAAAACTAAAGTTCTTCTACAACAAGCTTATCCACCCCGTAGTAATAATCAGCGCGATTATCAGCAGCCTCAGCAATATTCGAGAAACTCGCAAAGAAACGAGTCTTCTCAACAGCGTTTACCGTATGGACCCAATCAGTGTGCGTATTGTAAAGAGGAGGGCCATTTTAAGAATAGTTGTCCGGTTTTGTTGCAGCGTACGAATGGTGCTTCTGGTGTACGAGGTCGCGGTGTTCAACAAACGCCTAGAGGTAGGGGACGCGGTGCGTTCCCGCAAAACGCACGTTCGTTTCCGCCACAGAATTCAATGAATAGTTTTGACCAGCAGAATAACACATCTGGTAGGACGACTCAGTACTATGCTGATGACTACTATGCAGAGGATGAGAATATGGAAGGTAATGATTGCTAGGACAGCCATGGACAAAGAGAGGGAGTTGTTTCAGTTCCAATAGATCAGAATGGACCTTATGTCGAGGTGATTACATCAGGTGTGTCAGAGCCCTTTCTGTTGGATACTGGTGCTACAAAGAGTTCTATTATGCACTCAAAACTCCCTGGCGCACCTTTGTCTGGCGAAATGAATATTTCAGTAGGTTTTTCTGGCGCCCCGGTTAGGAACCCGATTTCTAGTCCTATGTCTCTTTCTGTTGGACCTTGTGAATTGGAAGCACCCCTTATTCTTACAACAGGTTGTGGTGAGAACTTGTTGGGATTGGATCTGTTGAAAAGATTGTATGCAACTTTGTACTGTTCTCCTTCGGGAGTACAACTTACACCGGGCAAGAGAGTGGTTTCTCCAATGTATTTATCGAAGGATAAACTTCCGACAGAATTGTCTTCTCTTCCGGATATTCTTTGGGCTACTGGTCCTAATGATGTGGGTCTCTTAGAAATACCGCCATATGTTGTGACATTGAAAACCAATGTTAGAATGCCGCGCATTCCCCAATACAAGATCTCTAGCGAAGGCGAAAAGGCGTTAGCGATCATTTATGATCGGATAGAAAAAGATGTAATTGAGGAAACTAGAGGCAACGTTTGCAATAGTCCTGTTCTGCCTGTTTTGAAGCGTACTGACTCTTCCCAGCCACCTGTTTACAGGTTTGTGATTGATCTTAGAGAAGTGAATAAAATAGTTGTCCCACAGTTTCCAGTTGTCCCTGATATCACTGCCTTATTGACCATGATTTCAGCTTCAGCGACTTGGTTCTCGGTGATTGACTTGAAGAATGCTTTCTTCAGCATCCCGATTGCCAAGGAGAGCAGGGATATTTTCGGCTTCAGTTTAGGAGGGCGAAGCTTCCGCTTCAAACGCGCTCCTCAAGGCTACTGTGAAAGTCCATCAATATATAGTCAGGCTTTGAAAAAACAGCTTGATACGATTGTTTTACCTGACGGTGCTACCCTTATTCAGTACGTCGACGATTTGCTTGTCACTGCAGATACTGAGGAGATTTGTAAAGAAGCCATCTTGTTGTTGTTGCGTCATTTATGTGATCTGCATCACAAAGTGTCTCTCTCGAAGTTGCAATATTGTCGACAAGAAGTGACCTACTTAGGTCATCTCTTATCGAAGGAGGGAAGAAAACTGACCCCAGAAAAAATTCAGGCAATTGCAAAATTGAGTGTGCCAAGGACACAGAGAGAAGTACGCGCTTTCTTGGGCATTACATCATATTGTAGGTAATGGATACCAAATTTTTTCTTATTGGCCAAACCTTTGGTGGCATTAACTTGTAAAGATACACCGAATCCCATTCCGTGGTCTGAAGACTGTCAGAAAAGTTTTTCCGAATTGCGTGATGCATTGTGTTCGGCTCCTGTGTTGGGTACCCCCGACTACAGTAAGCCCTTTACATTGTATGTCCATGAGAAAGAAGGTTGTGCATTGTCAGTTCTGACACAGTCTTTTGGGGACAAGCAACGTCCATGCGCGTATTTTTCGTCGACTTTAGATCCGGTAGCTAAGGCGTTGCCAAGTTGCTTGAGAGCTACTGCGGCAGCAGCTTTTTATATTCGACAGTCTGCTGGATTAGTAATGAATAACATGCTGATCGTGATGGTTCCACATGCGGTGGACACCTTGTTAAACAGAACCAAGACACAGCACTTAACTAGTGCTCGTTTGTCAGGTTATGAGCTGACACTGTTGGCGAGTCATGTGCACATCAAGAGGTGCAATACACTGAATCCAGCCACGTTGTTGCTGATTTCAGTTGAGACATAGAATGTCGAAGAGGCACATGATTGTTTTCTTAGAACTGAGGAAGAAACGAAAGGGAGGATAGATCTCAAGGACACTCCTAATCCAGAATGTGATGGTACTTTGTGGGTTGATGGTTCGTATTTCAAGTTGCCGAATGGTGATACGACTGCGGCATATGCTGTTACGACTTTGCATACGATTGTTGAAACTGCACGTATCCCACATAACTCAGCACAAGCGGCAGAACTGATTGCATTGACAAGAGCGTGTGTGTTAGCGAAAGGAAAACGAGTGAATCTGTACACTGACAGTCAGTATGCCTTTGGTGTTGCTCATAGTTTTGGACGTCTGTGGCGTGAACGTGGTTTCCTGACTTCGCATGGTGCTAAGATCCAGCATGGTCAGTTGGTGAATGAGCTTCTTGAGTCACTGACCTTGCCGTTGCAAGTTGCGATTGTGAAATGCAGTGCACACAAAAAGGTTACAGATGATGTTGGTCGCAGAAATGCGTTTGCGGATGAAGTTGCGAAAGAAACTGCAAGGAATATGATGAGTTGAATGTATGTTTGCAGGCCTTGTGAGATGGATTGGTGACGTTGGAATGTGTGAAGATACGATTGAGAGTGTGAAGTCCATTCAAGCTGAAGCTACAGAGAAAGAGTTGAATGAATGGAGAGAAAGTAAGGGTAAACTGGATGCAAATGGTTGTTGGGTCGAATTGTCAGAACATCAGCGATGGTTGTTATCCCAATGCGTATGTGCTTGCTGTGGTGACAATGGCCCATGGAATGGCTCATATCAGTGTGAAAGGGATTTGTAAGTTGTTGGCTCCAGTATGGCAAAATACTGGAATTCCCAAGTGTGCAGAGAATGTGGTCAAGAATTGTATGGTGTGTCTGAAATACAATCCTGGTAGGGGAACCCCAACTCCAGCTGGTCATTTTGCGCCTCCAACGTATCCGTTTGAGGTTTTGCAGCTAGATTTCCTCCACATGGAAAGGTGCAACAATCTGAAATACGTACTCGTTGTTGTTTGTGCCTTTTCAAGATGGGTAGAAGCATATCCCTTAAAGGACAATACTGCCCTGTCCACAGCTAAAGCCCTTGTCAAAGAATTCTTCCCTAGATTTGGAATGCCGAGAATGGTCTGGAGTGATAATGGGAGTGAATTTGTGGGTCGAGTGATGAAGAAAGTATGTGAGGGGCTAGGCATTCAGCAAAAATTTCACGCTGCAAATCACCCCCAATCAGCTTGACTAGTAGAGTGCTATAATGGCACTCTAAAACTGAAACTGGCCAAGATCCAAGCGAGCACTGGTCTTAAATGGCCTGGAGCTCTGCCCTTGGCACTCCTATCAACGAGAATGACTGCTCATTCAAGGGTGGGACTTAGTCCCTATGAAATTGTGTTCGGCCGCCTGGCCAACATATGGGGAGTGCCAAGGCCAACTAAGTTTAGTGAGATCAAACACCCTGTACTGCTAGATTATTTGTACAAATTGACGGCTAAATTGCGTGTTTTACACCAACAGGTCCACGACACCCTGCCTCAGGTCTCTGAAACTCCAGGACATCCGATCGATCCAGGATCCTACGTGCTGATTAAAAACTTCCAGCGAACAAAGAATGACCAACCCCGGTGGACCAGCCCTCATCTAGTCCTTCTCTCAACAAGATCAGCTGTTCGAGTGGAAGGGAAAAAGCACTGGGTTCACGGCGTACATTGCAAGAGGGTACCTTTGCCTCTAGCGTACAACCGGTGGACCCAGGAGGGGATCGCTGACTCTGAGACTGAGACCGTGCCTCGCTTTCTGCCTTTTAGTGATGCACGAGTAAAAGGAACAACTTCTAAACAGGAAAGCGATAATGTTTTGCAAGCAGCCGTGCCTCCGTCAATTCAATTGAACACTACAGAGCCTTAACTCTTATTCCAAGACCAGACAGCACCTGGAAGAACCCGTTATAATTTGAGGCCAAGAACTATGACTATGGACAAATAAAATTCTTTTCTTCTATTTTTGAAAGTGCAGCTCTCTCATCTGAGAAACTTGCTTATTTTTGTTTTTCGAACCGCCATCCGGGTTCTGCTGCTAGGGTCGCGGTTGCCCAAGTCTTTGGCGTGCAGCCGAAAACGTTAGGTCGACGGTTCTGGTTGGTCTAAGGGAGTTGCCCTGGACTGACAGAAGCATTCCTTAGCATAGAACACCCTACCGCCGCGGGCAGCAATTATAGAGGATAGAGTTTTTCAAGATGGAGAGACCTGCCAAACCGATGAACTTTAAAGCCAGAATGTGTACATTGATGACAAGAACACGATTTTTGATATTATGTATTTTTATGTTGCTTAGTGTGATGACGTTTTTAATAGGATATGTTTTATTTACTTTTCAAGTGACATTTACACCCACTACACAGCCCATACCTCCTTCTACTGTTTCCTCGCTTTCTTTTCACCCTCTGCCTGAACACGAGTCCGCTAGAAGATCAGAATTTGCCAATAACTCATTCATTCAGCTTTTACACCAACACCAACTGGTAGTAAACACAACTAATTGTTGGGTGTGTGGTTTTATGCCACATACGACAGATAAGGTCCTCCCATACTTGGTTCTCCCATTTAGCTACAATGGTTCTTTGTGGGCGTTTCAAACAGTGTTCATATATGCCATAGAACCATATCCTCCACGTTCCACGAGAAGTAACTCAAGCAACAAAGCATTGGTAGTGGGAATTACAAACATGAGCAGAGACATTGACTCGTATAGAACCATTCCCGGAGATGAGTTGCAAGCATACACTAGATGGAACATAACAGGATATAGAGTTGCTTTGAGTGAGAACCAGCAAGCAAAAAGATGCTCCCCGATTTGGATTGTACCCCATCAGAGTCACCTATGTCTGCAAGGTAATGGCAAGAATCCCAGAGCTCAGTTAGGGAAAAGTGTCTGCACTGAAACATATGTCTTTGCATCTCGAACTTCCCCTTAGTTTCTAGCAGCTAAGGGCACCTACTTCATCTGCCATGATAGGGCCTATACATGGTTGCCCCCTGACTTTTCGGGCACATGTTTTGTTTCGTTCCTGTTGCCTCTCACCTACACGGCCACGGCAGATTACCATAAAACAAGGATAGTCAGAGGTGTCATTAGTAGTGACGACACTGCAGGACAAGAATTCAGAGATTTTGCTAAGGGTTTTCTGCCGTTTTGGGGACCTATGGTGAACAGCAGGAACATAAGGCAATTGACAAGGGTGGTTGAATCCACTGTAATTGAAAAAGCCGGTGCCCTTAGTAATTTGACTGCTGAGCTCCAGTCGGATCGCCTTATGACACTTCAGAACAGGGTCGCTTTAGACGTCATACTTGCAGACCGAGGTGGGGTATGCAATGTGATCCAATCAAGTTGCTGCATTTTCATCCCAGATAACGCTCCGACAGTATACCAGGCCATCTCCAAACTTCATAAGATCTCTGAATCTATTCACGTGGATAAAGGAGACTGGTCACTGATGGGGTGGTTCTGGGAACTGATATCCGCCTGGGGATGGAAGATTCTGATAGTCATTGGGATGATCTTAGCCATTATGTTCGTGTTCTGTCTGTGCGTACAGTGTGCTCCTGCAATATGTGGCCTCTGTGCTACATCATGTGTAAGGAAACCTGTATCAAGAAACGAGCTAAGTAATAGGATGATGCTACAGCAACATCTCAATGACTTTATGAATATAGACCTGGGCTCAGATTAGCGTGAGTATAGGTTATTGCCTATGTAAGGGCAAAAGGAGGGGCTGTGGTACTGAAAATTCTGAACCCGTGTCAGATACATTGTCGTATCATGACGATTTTGGTATCAGCAGACTGGTAATGAATTAAATACTATGCACAAGCATTTCCGTCATGTTCGAGTGACGAAATCACCCTGAAATCGGAGTTTTCGTCTTGAACCCTCGGGTTCCATTTTGTGAACGGCAGCCATTTTGTGATTGCCCTCACATAGCCAAATGACTAAATCCAAAACCAAGTCCAAAGGACACGTACCTTTGCTGCCTCCTCTGTGACCTGGGCAAGCTGACTCCACTGCCCGAAGCCAAACCTGTCCGGCCAGTTCCTTTCCCAGTGGCAGAGCGAGATTAGCATTGAGGGACAACATATCATAAACCTTTCATCACACACAAACCATGCCTAATCTTACACATACCTGTCCCTGTTTCTTGCTTTATGACTTGCTTTACGAGGAGGAGGTGCCCGATTTTATTGGGGGTCCGTCGATATCTGATGGAAATACTGGGCCTTGCCGGGTAATCATTTGCGGGCTGGACGAACTGAAATGTGGGCTTGTCATCATGACTCTGCTTTTTCTTTGTAGTAAAACATTTGAATGGTCAACCGTAAAATAAGGAATGTTTTGCCTGAAGCATAATATTTTGTATAAAAGGAGAAGTCTGGCTTTGTAAGATTGAGCAGTCTCCTGAGAACATACATGCTGTTGTACTTCTAGGATACCTGTTACTGGCTGCAGCCAATAAATACGATCTTTGACTTCACCTAGAAGACTCTGTGTTTCTGTAGTCTGAAACAGGAAGAACTCGAAGTCTTTGGGTGTTCTCCCTGGCACCGCTGGGTTCTTAAAAACCCGGTACTTCAGGCCACGGTCAATATTTAAACCACGCCCAGGCTTCACATGCTTTGCCGTGAGGTTCTCCTCATCATCGCTCACTCACCTAACTTCATCCAGTAGCTGCGCCACCATGTCCTCAGTCTCCCGATCCTCTGGCCAACAACAGAAGCTCCTGCAAAGAAAAGGAAGAGGGTAGGCACACTTGTCTTCCATAAAAAATACAGAAAACCAGGGTACAAAATCAGTCATCGGAAAAGACTCCCTGAAACCTCTGGGAGCTGAGAGCTGAGAGATAATACATTCTTACAGACTCTTCGGTGTGCTGGAAACACCAGAGAGAAAAATGGAAAGCTAAAAACTACACTCTAAGTTGTTTAATTTGATGAATGAAATCGTGTAGCAAATACTTGATGTAGAATACATTTTTTTTTTAATTGATTTTCCAAAGCATTAAATATCACATTTTTAAGACATGATTATAAAAATCCATTCATATTCTAAGTACATAACCACAAAAATTCAATTGATTCAATTATTATCATAAATAGGCAAATACCGCAGGTTGAAGTGCAGGTGCCTCTTTCCTAACAGCAGCAATCCATACCACAAATATAAAACATCCATATATGCATTTTATAAACACCGTACATCAATTTCCTAACCAACTAAAGCCTCTGACTTTCTTGTAACCTCCATCCATTCTGTTACCCAAGACCAAATCATTTCCCTCGTCGCTGTTTCCTAAGCCCCTTAAGTTTATATAAGAATATCTCCATATTGTATACGGCGAGAACCTAGGGGCATATTATCAACAAAAGGCGATACATTATCGGCGCTTTTATCGGCAGAAAACTGCTGCTAAAGCGGCGAAAATGGGCTTGATAATATGCCCTTGAGAATTCCCATAGAAGCCCATGTTCACATCAGTTTTCCCTCGTCGCTGTTTCCTAAGTCCCTTAAGTTTATATAAGAATATCTCAATATTGTATACGGCGAGAACCTAGGGGCATATTATCAACAAAAGGCGATACATTATCGGCGCTTTTATCGGCAGAAAACTGCTGCTAAAGCGGCGAAAATGGGCTTGATAATATGCCCTTGAGAATTCCCATAGAAGCCCATGTTCACACCAGTTTTCCCTCGTCGCTGTTTCCTAAGCCCCTTAAGTTTATATAAGAATATCTCAATATTGTATACGGCGAGAACCTAGGGGCATATTATCAACAAAAGGCGATTAATTATAGCCGCTTTTATCGGCAGAAAACTGCCGCTAAAGCGGCGATAATGGGCTTGATAATATGCCCTTGAGAATTCCCATAGAAGCCCATGTTCACACCGGTTTTCCATCGTCGCTGTTTCCTAAGCCCCTTGAGTTTATATAAGAATATCTCAATATTGTATACGGCGAGAACCTGGGGGCATATTATCAACAAAAGGCGATTCATTATAGCCGCTTTTATCAGCAGAAAAATGCCGCTAAAGCGGCGATAATGGGCTTGATAATATGCCCTTGAGAATTCCCATAGAAGCCCATGTTCACACCAGTTTTCCATCGTCGCTGTTTCCTAGGCCCCTTAAGTTTATATAAGAATATCTCAATATTGTATACGGCGATAATGGGCTTCATAATATATTTTTATTGCCTTTTGTTGATAATATGCCCCCGAGATCTCCTCATATTAAAATTAGGGGCATCCGGTTTTAGCCAGTCAGAGTTGATACACAATCTTGCTACAGCCATAGCCATAAAAACTAAATACAGTATCCTTCTGGAATCATTCACATCCTCCCTCTCACCAACTCCCCCAGCATCATCCTCAACGGGTGGAATGATGTTACTCAAATAGCCGCCTACTCTTTGTATCAATGGTACTAGCTCTGGACTTCTGGACTTGCAGAAAACATATGTACTATGTCTGCCAAGTCTGTGCACATCTGTTACATTTCCCATCACTGTCACCCCCCCATTTAAACATTCTTGAAGGGGTGTAATGCAAATGAAAGGCTGTCTTGAAAGGTTGGGCTTTCAGATTAGCTGGTGGAATAATCTTAGCAGACAAAGCCAATGATTCTTGTAGGTACATATCCTCCAAGCCCAATCGCTAATTCCATTTATCATTCTGTACCTCTAAGTCATTATTCTGAGTTAGAATCATCAATGCATTTAGGGGTCCCATTCTATACCTCAACCTCAAGGCTTCAATTAAAGGAATCTTGGTCATACATTTAAAGTCAGAATTCTGGTCTCTTATCTTTTTAAACAGGAAATCCATACTTGTAAATAATTATAAAAATCTGCCTACCACAAATAAAACAACTCTGATAATTCGACAAAAGAGTGAAGCTGTGCAATAGCATGATATTGTTAGAACCCCCTTCTGTCTCGATCTTTCATTACTGCACCATGGAAAGTAGATGGAAGGATAGTATAGGAAGATGTAGGCATGTAGAAGTTACATTTTAAATTAAAATTACATTTTCCAAATACCAGATGCTTCTTAACTTGACCCCAAACCTTTAGAGCTGCTTTGCTTTTGTTCTTTCTATGATAACTTGGTTCAATATTTTTGACGGCATAGCTTTCGGGTTCATTTTCTACAAGCATCTCATATATTATTGGTGTCTCAGCTAAATCTATATCTTGAGGCTCCCCAGGTATCAAAATTGTCATATTTTGTAAAACAAAAGCCCAACAATACAAGAAAAGAAAGAGGGTAGGCACATTGGCCTTTTATGGAAAATCAAGATTACCTTTTTTTGTAAATTACGCATAGATATGCATTAAAAAGACAGGATTTGAGAGAACAATAACTCATTCACATTTGCAAATTTGAAGCTCATATCACTGAGTTTCAAAACACCAGAGTACAAAATCAGTTTTCAAAAAAGAATTCTTCACAAAACCCCTAGGAGCTTAGAGACAATATATTGTTGCAGACTCTTTGCTGTGAAAGAAACACCAGAGAGAAAATTGGAAACCTTAAATCTACACTCCAAGTTGTATAAGTTGACAAATAAAAACGTGTAGCAATTACATGATGTAGATTTAATCTGTTCTAACTAATTGTAATTAAGTAATGATTGTGTTGTAGATCGGTCTGTAAAGCCAAACCCTATAGAAGGATCACTGAGGATCACCTGACGTCTTCACCAGACCCTTCACAAGCGTCATCCCACGTATTCACGCAGAACACAGGTAGATCATTGCGAGAAAAAGGTTAGGAAGTTAGTTGGGACTATCACAGCCTTTAAGGCCTGACAGCAGCTCATTGAGAGATTCAGAAGAGCTCTAATAACAAGACCCTCTCCCCTAGAGACGACCAGTCTTCCTTCTCGATTTGGACATTCACGAGTAACAACGGCCGGGTCCACATTGTGTCTGCAGAGCTACAGCATAGACGAAGAAGGTAAGGATTGCACTGTTTGATCTGACAGTGTGCCACGATACCAGTATCTCACTGAGATCCCAGACACAGAGCTCACTGACCCTTATAGTCTCTCAGTCACCCCTCAGCAGCCCTTCTCATGCAGTCGTCTGCTATGATACCAGCATCTCACTGGGATCCCAGACACAGAGCTCACTGACCCTTATAGTCTCCCAGTCACCCCTCAGCAGCCCTTCTCATGCAGACTGTCTGCTATGATACCAGCATCTCGCTGGGATCCCGGACACAGAGCTCAATGACTCTTATAGGCTCTCAGTCACCCCTCAGTAGACCTTCTCATACAGACTGTCTGCTATGATACCAGCATCTCACTGAGATCCCAGACACAGAGCTCACTGACCCTTATAGTCCCTCAGTCACCCCTCAATAGCCCTTCCCATGCAGACGGCCTGCTATGATACCAGCATCTCACTGGGATCCCAGACACAGAGCTCACTGACCATTATAGTCTCTCAGTCACCCCTCAATAGCCCTTCTCATGCAGACGGCCTGCTATGATACCAGCATCTCACTGGGATCCCAGACACAGAGCTCACTGACCCTTATAGTCTCCCAGTCACCCCTCAGCAGCCCTTCTCATGCAGACTGTCTGCTATGATACCAGCATCTCGCTGGGATCCCGGACAGAGAGCTCAATGACCCTTATAGGCTCTCAGTCACCCCTCAGCAGACCTTCTCATGCAGACTGTCTGCTATGATACCAGCATCTCACTGAGATCCCAGACACAGAGCTCACGGACCCTTATAGTCTCTCAGTCACCCCTCAATAGCCCTTCTCATGCAGATGGTCTGCTATGATACCAGCATTTCACTGGGATCCCGGACACAGAGCTGACTGTCCCTTATAGTCTCTCAGTCTCCCCTCAGCAGCCCTTCTCATGCAGACGGTCTGCTATGATACTAGGTTCTCGCTGGAATACCAGACACAGAACTCACTGACCCTTAAACCCCATTGTCATCGTTCTCATCCTGTCAGCCTACCTTGATGCTGGTATGTCACTGAGATAAAAGAGACAGGACTCACTGACTCCTATATCTACCTCAGTGGCTGCTCTGGAGCCCTTCTTATGCAGACGGTCTGCTACAATACCACTATATTATTATTATTATTATTATTATTATTATTATTATTATTATTATTATCATTATTATTATTATTATTATTAATAAACACATTTTTATGGTGCTGCGAATCATCTCCTGGGGGATCTCTCGGCGCTTGAGAAGATGACACGCAATGAGCAGCATAAACTTAAAACGGACAAGTCTTGAGCATTTTTTTGAATTGAGACAGCTCGGTGCATGCCCGGATCTCCTCAGGGAGATTATTCCGATGGGCTAAATGGGAAAAGGCCCGACCACCCATTCTTGCCTTCCTGATACGCGGCGTGCGAAGCTGGTTGCGTTTGCTGGATCCCAACTGACGTACAGGTCGATGCAGTACAAGCTTCTTCTTGAGGTAGGCTGGTCCATTCCCCTAAAGAGACTTAAAGACCGTATATAATAGTTTAAAAATAGCTCGTTTCCTAATAGGAAGCCAATTTAATTGGTGTAGAAGAAGTAGAGAGGGGGTTCGTGCTGGTTTATTGAGGGCAAGGCGGGCAGCCGTATTTTGTGCCACCTGTAGTTTGGAAAGTAGGTCTTCCCTTATTCCAACCAATAAGGCGTTACCATAGCCCAGTCGACTAACCAGGAGCGACTGGATGAGGGTTTTTCTTGCCGTTAGAGGGATCCAGGGGAAGATCTTTCTAAACATCTGCATTGTTCTGAAACAGGTGCCTGATAATGTCGATAATTTATTATTTATTCTAATGCCTAGATTCTTAGCCCAGATTTTTGGGGAGGGTACTTCTCCTAATTCAGATGGCTGCAAATCTGAAGTCCACAATTCCTCGGCTTTCCCAAACAACAATATCTCTGTTTTGGTGGCACTGAGCTGCAGAAAATTCTCACTCATCCATCTTGCTACACTGGACATATAATTTTTAAACTTTAGTTTTTATTACTGTAGCGTGATCCTCAGTAGGGACTATCAGCTGTGTGTCATATGTGTACAATATGGTCTCAAACTCACACCTTCTAATGACTCCAGCCAAGGGAGCCACATATACGGTAAACAAGGTGGGACTTAAGATGGATCCCTGGGGGACTCCCTTATCTGTCAGACTGGTTTGAGACACAAGAGTCCAGCTGGACACATTGTGTTCTGTCAGATAAATAGCTTTGAATCCATTTAAAGGCTGTGCCTCTGACACCAAACTCTTGCAATCTGTTCAAAAGGATGCGATGGGAGATGGTGTCAAAGGCTGCTGACTGATCGAGGAGGACTAACATCACTGGAGTTCCACTATGCAATGACATCCTGACAGTGTCAGTGTTAGACCTGGCACTATTGGTGTGGGTCTCCCTTCCATGTTTGCTGTTGCCTCATGTGTTAGATGCTTTGGGCACTGTGCCACTGCTGTCCAGTGCCAGAGTGCAAGTGCTCCCTATTGTAAATTAATGTATTAATTTATGATTACATGATTGGCTGCTTTCTTTTTACTTGTCAGACCCTGGTACAGTGCACCAGGAGTGCCCAGGGCTTGTAAACCAAATGCTGCTGGTGGGCTAGCAGCACTGGTTGTGCTCCCACAGAAGCAGCCTTGTAAAATGTGTCTAAGGTCTGCCATTGCAGAGCCTGTTTGCAGTCTGATACTGCCATGTTGACTGAGCACGTGCACCCACTTGCCAGTCCCTAAACTTTCCCTTTTCTTCATATCAGACACCTCTATGGTACGCCCAAGGGCAGGGTGCATTGTAAGTATAAGGTAGGACATGCCCTGGTATGTGTGGCATGTCCTAATAGTGAAATACATCCATTTTTGTTTTTCACTATTGCAAGGATAACTGTTCTTCATAGGCCAGAATGGGCAGTTAGATAATTACATCTTATAATCCTAACTGACTCAAGGAACATGGGAGAAATTCGAGTTTAGTATGCCTGGAATAAGAATGATAAAATACATATTTTAGTGAAGTTGGTTTTAACATTCTGTGTTTGAAAACACCACTTTTAGAAAGTAGATATTTTCTTGTCTAACTTTCCAAGCCTGCCTCTGCTAGGTTGTGTATTCCTTGTCTGGAGTTTTGAGTGACAAGGCTGGGGGATTCCAGGAGACAGAATGAGTCCGCCCAGTGGCGAATAGAGAGATCTGCATCTAGATTGGAGGGAGGAGTTGCACCTGGGACTAGAATAGGACTTTGCCTGCCCCCCACAGTGCTGGCTCCGCCCCCTGTGGTGCATCTGATGTCTCTGCCCTGCACTGTGAAAGGAGAGAATGAATCATTTCAACAAAGTGCTCCAGGGCTGTGCTTTCCCTCCACAATGCTGGCTCCACCTCCCGTGGGGCGTCTGATGTCTCTGCCCTGCACTGTGAAAGGAAAGAAAGAGTCTTGTAAAAAGAGTGCCCAAGAACTGGTTTGGACTGGAAAAAAAGGCCCCTCTACCCTCAGAGGACATAGGATTTTGGGGTATATATATTGGGACCCTGATCCCAAGAAATTAGATCACTTTTGGACTACAAGAAGAAACTTTTGCTGTGGAGAGGAACCTGAAGATACTGAGGAGAGACTATCCTTGAGCTGAAGTGCTGTTTGGGGGATTGGCCTGTAGTGGTTTCCTGACTGCCAAAGGAAGGAGAAAGGAGCTTTGTGTACTTTACTTTCAACTTGTGAAGGATCTCCTTGAGAGAAGAGCTTGACTCCTGACCGAAGTCTCAGGACCAGTAACTTCACCAGCCTTTGTGGATTGCTGCTGGAAATGCTGTTTCAGTGGCTACAGAGGCAGGGAACTGTGACCGACTCTCACCTCCGGCCCAGTGTCCTTTAGGCGCAGCATCGAACAACTTCTGCATCTTTCAACACAAGCTCTAAGCTCACGACTCCATCCTGACGCCGTCACCAAGCCGTTGCCTGCACCGTAACCTGTGGACACCGCGACGTACAGAATCGAACTGGTCTGACCGACATGATCACTGTTGCTGACTTCGAGTCCTGTAAACGCATCGGAGTTGGGCACCGCTCGCACACTTCGTGACGCACCGCCCGACTTGTACCGCTGTCCGGACTGATTGACGCCAGCTTCCGAATTCCGCTCTGTCTCTGCACCGATTTCTTTTCTGCAACGCGATGAACGCCAGAACCGGCTCGCACGCCAGTGCCTGCCACATCAAGTAAAGGTACTGTGACCGAGTCTGTCGACACTTGAGTGGGCCCGGACCGACGCGGTCAGCTGGATTTGTTAGACTCTGTGTTATTTCAGCAACGCTGTAGCTGGACAGGGCAACTGACTCGCACAGAACTTTGATTTAAGCCTTTTTAATTAGAACTCTTGATTTCCAATAGTATTGAGGATAATTTTTGTTGTTTATGGTCTTGTGGTATTTCTATATAAAAGATAATTATTTTTATACAATACCAGCATGTCACTGACCCTTGCTGTCTCTCAATCACCTCTCAGCATATCTTCTCAGGCAGACGGTCTGCTACGATACCAATATTTAACCTTCATCCCAGACACAAAGCTCACTGACCCTTATGGTCTCTCGGTCACCCCTCTGCAGCCCTTCTCATCCCGTCGATCTGCTACGATACCAGCATCTCACTGAGATCCCAGACACAGAGCTCACTGACCCTTATAGTCTCTCAGTCACCAATCAGTATCATTTCTCATGCAGACGGTCTGCTATGATACTAGCATCTCACTGGGATCCCAGACACAGAGCTCACGTACCCTTATAGTCTCTCAGTCACCCCTCAGCAGCCCTTCTCATGCAGACGGTCTGCTATGATACTAGCATCTCGCTGAGATCCGAGACACAGAGCTCACTGACCCTTATAGTCTCTCAGTCACTCCTCAGTAGCACTTCTCATTTTGTTAGTCTGACTGATATTAGTATCTCACTGACATGCCAGACGTCACTGACACTAACAGCACTCAATCACCCTTCTCATCCTGTCAATCTGCCACAACACCAGTATCTCACTGAGCTTCCAGTCATAGAGCTCACTGACTCTTATAGCCCCCCATTCACCCCTGGAGCCCCTCTCATCTTGTCAACCTACATATCAGTGTCTCACTGAGCCTCCAGACACATCACTCACTGAACAGACATGCGCTTCACTACTGTCACTGCACAAAGCAGAATTCAAGAACTTGAGCACAGGGGGCTACTGTCCGAGGGGGAACATCGTTTACAACAAATCTTTTACCCCGCACTACCATTACAACGCAGGAATTGCAACGAAAGTTGTTACAACGACTTTCGCTGTAGGGCGCTGTTGGATAGGAAATAGTTTAATTCTCTATCCAACACCTTCCCTACTATCCACGGGGACTGGAGTTGGAATAGAAAATTCAACTATTCCACTATCCAGCGCCCCCCAATGCAAGTCGTTGTAACGACTTGCGTTGTAATCCCGGCGTTGTAGGGGATGCCTGGTAAAAGCATGCGTTGAAACGACATACATCCCTGTCCCAGTGCCAAAGTAAGAGTGGTGGTAAGGCTGCTACTCACTTATGTTCTTGGTTCAAAAGCTCACAGGTGAATTTCATCTGGTTTTGGATCTCAAGGGAGTAAACCAATTCATACATCATCAAAAATAAAAAATGGTGAGTTTACAACACATTTATTTATTTATTTATTTATTTGAGTTTTTATAGAGAGCGACCATGACCCATCAGGGTATCAAAGCGCTTTACAGGGATAAACACGTTACGTACAGTTTAGGCATAGGCAAAAAAAAAGGAATGGGGGTTAGGGAATTGAACACATTAGGACAAAAGCCAGGGTTATATACAATAATCAGTGCAGAACCAAAATCAGTGAGGGACATGTCAGCGATAAAAAGGGAAAAACCAGCAATTGAATACAAGGGGATAAATGATTGCAAAAGGCAGAGAGAACCGGCAGAACATTTGAAGGAGTGAGAATTGGTATACAGAGAGTGGCAAGCAGTACAGGAGATTATGCACAGAAAACAAAAGTCATTATAGAAGGCGGAATGTGCGACCAAGGAGAGTAATTGGAGAAATTTGCTCATTAGCAAGGTTTTAGCTTCCTTTTTGAAGATTGACAGAGAAGGTATTTTTCTGATGGAGGATGGTAGCGAGTTCCAGATTCTGGCCTCGAGAGGAAGCCAGTTCAAGGCCTTCAAATGTGGTGAAATGTGGTCAAATTGTTTTGAGCCAGATAAGAGGCTAGTTGCTGTTTTTAGAGGCGCTGTGGAGGTCTTTGGTAGGCCAGAAAAGGGTAGAGCAGCCGTATTCAATTTTGGAGATAACGAACGCCTGATCTGCGATGTTTAGGTCCGCAGTATAAAGGAAGGCTTTTAGTTTTCTCAAGTAGCTCAGATGGAACCTGGCCATTTTGGCCATCGAGTTGATGTGTTTGTGCATATTCCGGTTGCTCTCCAAGGTTATCCCGAGAGATTTAGCAGAATCCATTATGGTCGGTGTGCAGTTGAGTGCTGTGATCAAGTTAATCCATTCCATTGGAGTAATTAAGGGGGAGATGAGAAGGAACTCCGTTTTTTGGGCATTCAGTTTGAGCTGGTTGTTGGTGAGCCATTGAACAGTCAGTTTTAGGGCGTCATTGAGTTGGGTGATCTCCACCAGAGAAGAGATTTTGATTTATATCTGAGTATCATCGGCATACATGTGGAAGGAGATGTTGGCCGTGCGAAGAATTTCAGCCAATGGTTCAAGGTAAAGATTGACGAGGGTAGGGGACAGAGTAGAGCCTTGAGAGACACCAATAGAGATCGGGGAAGGAGCAGATAGGTTGTTGTTGACTAGGAATCTCTGGGCGTGGTTCTGGAGGAAGGAACCAAACCATTTGATGACGGTACCTCCTAGACCCATCGTGTGTTCGAGAAGTTTCTCATGGTTGATGGTGTTGAATGCCGAAGAGAGATCCAGAAGGATCATGAGGCAGGTTTTGCCTTGGCCAAGGGCTTGGATAGCATCATCTACGATATGAAGAATAGTAGTGTCAGTGCTGTGCCCAGGCCTGACCCATGTTTGGAAATTGTTAAACAAATTGAAATTAGCGATATGTTGGCTTAGTTGTGGCTGCACACATTTTTCCAGCACTTTCGCAAGAAGAGGAATATTAGAAATTGGTCTGAAGCTGTCTGGAATTGCTGGATTCAGAGTGGATTTTTTTAGGATGGGGATGACTTGTCCGGTTTTCAGGGAGTCAGATATGGATCCTTATGGAAGGGAAGCATTGATATTGTAGTCCAGGAGGGGGGGCGTGGCTACGTGCCGTAGCGTAATGGCCACTGCTTAGTGGAGCTCGGTTAACCCTGACCCTAAACCACATATCCGACCCACATATCCTTCTATCTGAAGAGGAAACTGACAATCAAAAGGGACCTGGAATACAAGGCGGAAAAAACGGAGTCTGCAGTCGATCTCCATGCTGAGATATCCCCCTCGGCACCACACGGCCTGCAGAGTGAAGAGCGCCGGGACCTCGAGTGATTGGAGATGGGACATGCATGACGACGCAGGCGGAAGAACTTTGAGTTTTGCCCGAAAGGCTCGCCCCAAATTGACCTGTGCTGCGGCCTTCAATTGCAGCACTAAGCGGAAGATGGGATCATCGGTGTGACTGTGGGGCGGACAGCGCAGAACAGGATTGGCAGACTCTGGGTTGTGCACCAGTGAGCCTCCACTAGAGAAGAAGAAGATCCAGCCCAAAAAGCTGTAAAGGAGGCGGTGGGGAGGGAGGCTCCGAGTGAGGTGCGGCAAGACCCCACCCCCACCAGTGTTGCTTCGGACACGGCGATCAGCAAAACACACAAGAGGATGGACGGAATGTTGCACATTGGCAAAACATTCACCCCCAGTCACAGATCTGGGTTTAATCCATCGTTATTTTGCACACCACGCCACCCCAGTACAGACATGGCCATATGCAAATCAGTCTTGACCCTGTGCCTCATGGAAACAGTCAAGCCCGAACTGCCAAGCCATTGTTTCCCTGGACCGGAATCAAGCATCCTAGGACCGGTTTCTGGCTATCAGCTGTCATCAGCCAGGATAGCTTGACTCCAGTGGTGTAGTGAGCACGGAACCCACGTCTGGGCATACTCTTCCCACATAGGGTGAACAGCAAAACAAACAAGATGATGGACGGATGTTGCACAATGGCAAAACATTCACCCCCAGTCACAGATCTGGGTTTAATCCATCGTTATTTTGTTCACCACGCCACCCCAGTTCAGACATGGCCATATGCAAATCAGTTTTGACCCTGTGCCTCATGGAAACAGTCCAGCCCAAACTGCCAAACCATGTCTTCCCTGGCGATGGCCGCTAGATGCAGAGCCGAAACGGGTAATCACTTGGGTGCAACCAGGCTATCAGGAGGGCGGAATGCCAGCGAAGCACGAGCTCTCTGCGCTGTGGCAGATTAATAATTTTGTGAAGGGGAGATCACAGGCCCCACAAGGGACGTTCCTGAAGGAACATAGTGGCACCATTTCCATTAGTTAGTGGGGGAGGCCCCACAGCTTTTTACCGAGGCAGCATCCTGGACGCATAATGATCGCCAGCCTCCCACGATCTCACCTACTTTGTCCAACAAGCACTGCACCCATATATCAACCCAGCGCCTGCAGTAATTTTATCTCTCACACCATACAGCAAAATTCCCAGCTGTTTGGGCCAGCTAATAGGCCACGCTGCGGACCTCAGTGGGAAACCCGATGGAAGGCAAAATGGTGTCCACAAGGGGCCTGAAGACAGTACAATCTAATAAGTTGTACAAATATGCTTCTCAAAGGAGAGCATACTCGAGTCCTCCCCTAATAGGAATGCAGGAGAGCAAAGGAACCCGGACAAAGAACTTACTCTTAAGGATGTCATGACAGCCATAGCAGAGATAAAAACCACACTTGAACACAAAACGGACACCGTAACGCTCGAGGTGAACCTTATCCGGGCAGATCTCAATAAAAACAATGAGAGGCTTAAACAGATGGAACTCAAGTTTACCAGCCTTGTGGAAGATACCTCGCAACTACAAACCGAAATTCACGAACTGCAACCTTTTCGAAAGTTCGCAGAAACTAAGCTGGATGATTATGAAGGACACCTTAGGTGCAATAACGTACGCTTATTAGGGGTCCCCGAAAGAGCGGAAGGAGAATCAGTTGATCTATTTGTGGAAGAGCTCATCCATCAACATCTCAGACCCAAAGGACTTAGCAACCTCTTCATCGTTGAAAGAGCCCACAGAGTCCCGGGGGACGTCCGAGGCCCGGGGCCCCCGCGCCTTATCCTGGCTAGGATCCTCAACTACCCGGATCGCAATGCAATACTTCAACTCGCCAGAATCTTGCCTCCACTTAGACTTGATAATGCTGATATAACCTTTTTCTCTGACTTCATCAAGTTAGTCCAAAAGCAACGAAGTTGGACACTGGCGGACATAGTGAGACCGGTAAAGGGGGTGAAACTAGCTTGATAGACTGGATGTACAATGGTGTAACATTTCCTCTCAGAGACAAATTAAGTGTTCTGGGGTGGAGGGGTGGGGGGGCGGGATACCACACACCCTCATTTTCTTTATTTACTACAGCAGTTGGGCGACAGGCACATTGCCAGTTTAGTATTGGCAGTTTAAAGGGCAGGGAAGCAGGGAGGGAAATTGTTGGAGGGGAGATTTGTTTTTGTTCTTTGTTGCAGTTTTTCAATCGACAAGCAATGTGATAGGTGTTACTGAGGCTTTGAGTTTTTCCACTAGGTTTAATGCATACGCAGTGGGAAAAGAGTGCCAGAATTCTGAGCTGGAATGTCAACGGGTTTGGGGATTAAGTTAAACGCAGTATAGATTTTCGATATGTCAGGAAACAGGCCCCTGACATAGTTCTTCTTCAGTATACGCACCTGATATGAATCTCATGTAAAGCTATGTGCAGGTGGGGGTACAACTGGTGGCGCATGTGGAGTTCACAACAAGTTCGAGAGGAGTAGGCATTATTCTAAAAACCACATTCCCCCTCAGCGTAGATTCCATTTGGGCTGATGACAGGGGCCGTTATATAGGTATTACTGGGTCCTGGCATTAATGTCTGTTTATGTCCCACCTGACCTCCAGACTACTACATTCCAGGACCTACGTACCACTCTCCTTTCACTATCGGAGAGAATGTTTTTACTGGGAGGCAATTTCAATTCGCTGGGCTCAGGTAGATTGGACCGTCACCCCACGCATGAATTAGGGCCTTCTAATAGATGGCTACCGGACTTTCTGGAGACCATGGGATTGGTGGACGGCTGGCGTACTTACAACCCTGAGAAAATACAACACACCTTCCACTCTGGAGCCCACCACAGCCTATCCAGATTAGATTACATTTTGATCCCTAGCCCCCAAATCTCACATATTCACGAAATCAGATGCCTAGCTAGGGGCATATCCGACCACTCACCGATATGGGTACATATACAGACTTAAGACAGACTTAAGACAGACTTAAGTTAGGATTATGTCTTAAGTTTATCTTAAGTCTGTCTCAAGTCTGTCTTAAGTTTGTCTTAAGTCTGTCCTAAGTTTATCTTTAGTCAAACTTAAGTCAAACTTAAGACAAAATCCTATCTTTACTACTATTAAATGCCTTCTGTGAATACAAAAAGTAGCAAGTTTAGGATTTTGTCTTAAGTTAGTTCTGTGAATCGGCCCCCATGTCCCTAATATCTGGAAAGAAGAAGGAACAACAAAAGAAAGTGTCTAACATAGAAGATGAGATCTACCACTTAGAAAGAGACATGGAAACAATGACCACGCCAGTTTTGCTCCAATTGGTGCGCCTTAAACAGGATGAATATAGGGCGTTAGTTACAGAGAAGGCTAAAATACTGGGGAAAAAAGTAAATCAGTAGGATCTATGACCTAGGGGATAAAGCTGGAAAATTGATAGCTTGGCTTGATAAATGGGAATGGGTGAACAGATTGGTCCCGGTACTGCAAGACGCTAACAATATTTGCATCACCGACCCTCAAGAAATTGCAAATCAATTTGCCAGTCATTTTGATGCGGTGTATACCGCAGTAGCACCATACACCGAAGAAGACTCTGCTGAATTGCTGAGGGACATAACACTCCCAACCCTCTCCTTGAAGGAGCATTAACTAATGGACAGCCCCTTGACAACAGTCAAAATAGCACAGGCGATCAGATCACTGAGCTCAGGGAAAGCCCTTGGCCCTAACAGCATTCCAATCGAATTATATAAACTTAACCCTGATAAATTGGCTACTCAACTTAAAGTCATGTTCGAGGAAAGAAGAGAAAGAGGGGAGTTACCAAAGGACCAAGGAATAGCCAACATAGAGACTATACATAAGGAAGGCAAACCCAAAACAGATTGCACCTCATATAGACCGATCTCCCTCCTTAATGCCGAGCCCAAGATCCTTGCAAAAGTACTAGCTAACCGACTAAATAAAATAATTTCTAACCTGGTGCATCCAGACCAATCCATTTTTATACCGCACTGGAACACAGCATTAAATTTGCACCAAGTCCATGGGGTCCTAGGTCGGGTGGACATGATCCTGGAACCATCTATCCTTGTCTCTTTGGACGCCACCATGGCGTTCTATACTATTGAGTTGCCTTATCTCATAGCGGTCCCCCGAAAACTGGGGTTCGGCTAGGAATTTATTCAGTGGGTTTGCCTACTGTACTCGACACCACTGGCACAAGTTGTGGTTAATAATAAAAGTTGGACACATTTGTCTTGAGCCGGGGTACTCGTCAGGGATGCCCGCTCTCCCCCATCTTGTTGGTCACCTGAATAGGAGGACGGCATCTCGCTTTATGCGGATGACAAACTACTCTATTTAACTTATTAAAAAAAAATCCCTAATTGCAGTTCTGGACATTTTGGCAGTATTCGGCAGATATTCTGGGTTTACGATCAATTGGACTAAGTCTCACCCGTATGTCCTCCAGGGTGGTCTACCTGTCTTGCCCCGTACCTGTCAAATTCAGATCAGTGCCACGAGATTGAAATACTTGGGGATTTTTCTCTCCCTAGACCCTGCACTTCGATACGAAAAAAAGCTCCTTTCTCCAATACTACGGTTAAAGCGGGACATAGCCAGCTGGAAATCCCTTCCCCTCTCTCTTCTAGGCAAGGCTGTTCTTTTTAAAATGATGCCCCTCCCCCGTTTCCTCTATGCCCTGCAAAACTCACTTGATCCTATTCCACTGAAATATTTTAAAGAAATTGAACACCTTCGGAGAGAATTATTGTGGAATGGGACGCCACGCATAGCCTTGGGTAAACTTACATTAAAATGGTATGATGGAGGCATCAGTCTCCCAGATATAAAGAAATATTATTGGGCTGCACACCTGGCAGCCATCAATCATGGCACCTACGGTGGCCTAGATGGTCCAGGCCTCTGTATAGATAGGTGGCTTCTTCCGGGAGGGAATTATAATAGCTCACTCTACTCGAAACCTGGCCGGCCTCAGATGACGGTTCCCACTGGTCACTCAGTATGTGAATGGCACGCCGCAAACATATTCCTCAGATGGGAGCGTAGACTGACGTTGGCCACCCCCCTGTGGGATTTGGCACAACTAGGTAATCTATGGACATCGAAAGGGGACATGATTGGTATTTCACAAATTAAAGATTTATGGGAAAAGGGAGGAGTGAAAACATTTGCACTCTCCAAAGTCAACATGAGCTATCTGACACTGAGCTTTTTCGTTACACACAGGTTAGCCATGCATTACACTCACTCCTTCCAAAGGGCTCCTCCCTTCCCGAGTCATCCCCGTTGGAGGACAGGATACTGGTTGGCCACCTCCCGGATAAGACCATCTCATTAATCTATACTAAGTTAATATATAATATGGTAGAACGTATCTCTGTATTGCAACAGAAATGGGTAGCAGATGGTATAGAAATGGATGGTGAGGAATGGCAGGAGGCGATATCCTCCCCTCGGGTGGTGGCTATTCCAGCACGATTAAGATTAGTACAGCTTAAAATCCTGCATAGGATAAATACGACTGGCCTTGACTAGTACAGATCGGAAGAGCGGAAACAGGAGACTGTCACAGAAGTTGTGGGCAAATAGGCACCTTTATGCACATCATATGGGAGTGCACACACATTCAAACATACCAGAGGGAGATCCATGAAGTCATGAGGGCAGTCCTCATAATTGCTATTCACCCTAAAGCACGTAGATGCCTACTGAACATATGGGAACCAACTGACTTGAACACCCATCAAACACAGTGGGCGACTCTGGGGTTCATGCTAGCCAAAAGAAACATCGCTCAGGCCTGGGGAGCTGCAACTCCCCCTACGCCCCCTACTGACTTGAACACCCATCCAACACAGTGGGCCTCTCTGGGGTTCATGCTAGCCAAAAGAAACATCGCTTAGGCCTGGGGAGCGGCAACTCCTCCCACACTGGGGGCATGGGAGATGAGTATGGACTGGTGTATGGTCAGGGAAAAGACACTATATGTTGCCCGAAGCTGTCCTAGAAAGTGGTCCCGCATATGCACACCGTGGTACTCATATCGTGGAAACATTTGCCCTCCCCCACAAAGTATTGAACTAGATGACCTGCTCCCTCCTTGAAATGTCTTTACTGTGTATAATGGGAAGGATTATTGCCTCAAATTGTCATGCCTCTATTGATATTGAGTGGATTTTATGATTGCTTGTATGTCGATGATTGTTTGATTAAAGTTTGACTATTTTAAAGAGTTTGCGGGGTCTGTTTTTGGCATTTTCTAGTTCTGATCTCAAAAACTCTTCTTTTTTTTTTTTTGTTTAAGAAATTTTTATTAAGCATTAAAGAGTGATACAAGAAATATGTCATGAAAAATTAGGAAAAAGTACATATGAGTGTAATAATAATTAAAGACATCAATCTACAGTAATTTATAAAGAGAAATAAAGGTATGGAAAGATAGAAAGGGGAGAGGAGAGAGGAAAGGATCAGAAAGGAGAGAAGAAAAGGGAGAAAGCAGAAGACAGGAAAAGAGGAGAGAGGAGAAAGATGAAAGAAGAAAAAGGAAGAAAAATGGAGGGATCATGGGGGATGAGAAGCACGCGGTAAGGGGGGAGGATTGGAAGAGAGGTATGAAGTAAAGGGAAGCCATAATAAGTCAGATTTAATTTTCAAAGGAACAGAGGTAGAGGAGGCAATAGAAATTCTATGTTCGTCACATATATAATTCCACCAAGTGTGAACCGAGAGTTTCGAATTATCTTTCCAACACGATAAAACAACTTTAAATGCAAGTGCAATAAAAAGATCTAACAGTTTAGCAGAAGAAGGTGTAGTAATATCAATATCATCAGCTAAGGAACCTAAAAATATGTGTATAAAGGACAATTGTGAAGAAAAAGATAACATTTTCATGCATATATTCCAAACATTAGTCCAGAAAGACAAAACTGGGGAACAATAGTAAAGTTGGCGTTGTAGAGTACCAGGAACTGTGGAACAGGACCAACACAAAGGAGAAGATGTTGGAGAAAATTTATGAATAGTAACCGGGGTAATAACAACTCTGTGTCAAATAAAAAGTAAGGATTGGGTAATGCGTGCAGCAACAGAAACTTTGAAGAGTCGAGACCATAAACGATCCCATAGCGCAGTGTCAAAGGAGACATCCAAATCATTTTCCCAAGCAGTCTCCACTGTAGACTTAGTTCGGACAGAGCAATTAGATAATAAGAGCGAATATACAAGAGCAGCTTTAGGTTGTTGGGAAGAGAAGAGAGGGTAAAGTGGAGTGAGAGGAGTGAAAGAAGAAAAAGAATCAGAAGAAGAGGATAATGAGGATAGATGAGACTGAATAGCAGAGATTATAATAGAGTATTCAGCAAGAAAAGAAGAAGGTAAGTTAAACTTATTTTGTAGATCTACAAACGAGAGGAGATTAGAATCAAGAAAAAATTGATGTACAAACATTATATCCTTTTCTTTCCAGTGTTTAAAATAGAATGATTTACCTTTATATCTGAGAAATTTGTTGTACCAAACTACAGATGATAAAAAACATTGAAGAGGGGAAAGGGAGGAGGAAAAAACATTTTGCAAGGTAGATTGGCAATATTTCAATATAGGATATTTGGATATAAAGGTACAATTTGACATGAAAGGAACATGTTGAAATGCGAAATCCTTTAAAAAAGAGCGTTCCAGGAGCACCCATTTAGGAACAGGAGTATCAAGGAAATCATAAGCCAAGGAGAAGGATTGTTTGATAAGGAAGGCAGAGTGGTAAGAGCAAAAATCAGGGAAACGAACACCACCCTCATTTTTAGGACGAACTAACTTATGTAATCCAATGCGGGGATGTTTATTGTTCCACAAAAATTTTGTACACAGTGAATTGATACGGGAAATATAGGATTTAGGAATTTTGAAAGGGAGCATAGAGACTGTATATAAAACATGAGGGGTAATCATCATTTTGATGGTGTCCAATCTGCCCCACCAAGAAAGAAATAAGGGAGACCAAATCTGTAGAAGTGATTGAATTTTGTTAAGTAACGAATCAAATGTTAATTTAAGGGTATCTTTTAGAGAGGAAGAAAACCATATACCGAGGTATTTGATTTTAGATGGGCACCATGCAAAATCAGTATTACTGAACATATATTGAAAACACAAAGAATTAAGGGGAAGCACTTCAGTTTTGGAGAGATTGAGCTTATATCCCGATATTGAGGAATATAACTGAACTTCATCTAAAAAGGGCGGGAGGGAAGATTCAGGATTAGACATGTAAATGAGGACATCATCAGCGTACGCTGAGAGTTTAGCTTCAATAGAGGAGAATTTTAAACCAGTTATATGAGGATTGGAACGAATACGTTGCAAAAAGGGTTCAAGGCAAAGGATAAATAATAAAGGGGAAAGGGGACATCCTTGTCTTGTTTTTTTCTAATGTCCACCACACACGCTCAAGGATTGACTATATTATGATTAGTAAGTCTCTCCTTCCCTCCCTTCAAAAATCTGTTATTGGCTCTATCTTTATTTCTGACCATGCACCGGTCTACACTACCCTGGATTTATCCATTACTCCCTCCACTTTTAGTCGCTGGAAATTTAACTCTTTTCTTTTATCTGATGCCACTTTTATGAAAAAATGTACTGAGTTTTTTAATGAATATTTTTCCCTTAATAACCCCGTTGATACTTCCATTCCTAACACTTGGGATGCTTTTAAGGCTTCTCTTCGTGCTTTTACGATTTCCTATGTTTCTGCCAAAAAGAAGCTTAACAAGCAAAAATATGAAGACCAACTTAAACATATTAAAACCCTTGAACATACATATTTCTCCTCCAAATCCCCATCTGCCCTTCAGGACCTGATTCAGGCCAAAACTGATCTCAATAAAATTATAACTAATGAAGCTTGTCATACTCTTCTTAAAATAAAATCTAAGTATCATGGGGGTCAGAACAAAGCAGGTAAAATGTTGGCCAACTACTTGAAAATCAAATCTGAACGTAAAGCTGTTGGTCCAATTTTCAATGACTCACTCAACAAGATGGTCACCTCTGATGAAGATATTGCTGAAGTTTTCCACAACTACTACCAAGCCTTATATACAGATGATACTCATCCTACAGATGCCAACCTAACAACTTTTTTTGAAGGTCTTCCCTCTCCCCCAGCCCTTCCTGATGAATTTTCACACCTAGAACGTGAAATTACCCTCCAAGAGATTACCTCAGCTATTCATTCCCTTAAAAAATCAAAAGCCCCCGGTCCTGATGGCCTACCGATTGAATTTTATTCCGCCTTTCATTCTTTTTTTGCTCCCAAGCTCCTTCAATTATTTAACTCCTTTATCTCTGAAGCTAAGGCCTCTGGGTCCTTTTTAGACGCCCTCATTGTCATCATCCCGAAACCTGATAAGGATCATACCCAATGTAAAAATTTCCGCCCCATTTCCTTAATTAATTATGATTGTAAAATTTTTGCTAAAATTCTTTCCTCTCGCCTTGATTCTGTTATACCTCGCTTAATCAACACAGACCAGGTGGGGTTTGTTAAGGGCAGACTTGCTGCTGATAATGCACGTCTTTTTTCCAATGTCCTCTCTTATAGTAAAAATGTCAAAATCCCATTGGCAGCCCTATCCCTCGATGCTGAAAAAGCTTTTGATCGTATTAATTGGCAATACATGTTTCGAACCCTTACTTGGTTTGGTTTCGGTCCAAATTTTATAGCATTAGTCAAACTCCTTTACTCTTCCCCTCGTGCCAGTATTTTTGTTAATAATCAATTTTCCAGATTTTTCTCAAAAACTCTTCTTTAAATATGAAGATGTTCTTGTTGTAAGTGTTTCTGGCCTGGCATAGAAGTTTAAGCTGGGGGGCTGAGGGGTGTTGTCTCCAGTTTCTCCAGTCGGAGAGCTCGCCTTTTGCTATTGAGGGGTCTGCTGAACCAGGGGTTTTTGTCTTTGATTTGGGACCTTTTGAGCTCTAACGGGGCCAGATCATCCAATATGTTGGACGTAGTCGAGTTGTAGTGCTCTGTAAGGTGATTGACCTTAGATAGATTTAGGGGGGTGTAGGTCATTCTCGCAGCGAGCAGTCAGCTTCTTGAGGTCAAAGTTCTTAGTGTCTCTGAGCTAACGTTTCGGTTTCGGTTTCACCGGTTGCCCATGTCTTTTCATGTGGCAGTCAGGTATTAGGAAGGTGATGGCGTGTTGGTCCGACCAGTCACATGGATCAATTGTATTCAGCCTGACCGCCGATGCCTTGGTGATGTTCCAATCAAATGTGGTGCCTTTTGAGTGGGTTGGCAGGGTGCAGGCCTGGGTGAGTGATTGATCAGCAAGAAAGGCTTTGACAGCGTTGACCTGGGAGTCATTGGGGTCATTCTAATACAGATTAAAGTCACCAAGGAAAATGTCATTGGAATGGGAGGAGACTTTAGCAGTAAGGATTTCCATGAGCAGATCCATGAATGTGTCATTCTAGTCTGGGGGGTGGTAGAAGATGCACAACTGAGTAGAGTTGTTACTAATGGCTAGGGCACGATATTCGCAAGAGTCCGTGGGTTCTGCATGGAGTTCTGTGACAAGGAGATAGATGCAAGCAATGCCTCCCCCTTTTTTTACTTATCTATCAAGTCTAATGATGTTATAGTTTGGTGGGACCAGTAAATCAAGGTAAGGAGAGGTAGAATCTAGGTGAGCAGAGGGTGAGGTGATTGTTAGTTACTAGGCGAGAGGGCGAGGAGCAAAGATAGGAAGCGGGCGGCAGCGTAGACTTAATGGCGGATGCAAGAGGTTGGGGGAGTGGTGAGAACTTCTCTGGCAGCACTAGTGGAGATGCTATCCCTGGATTTGATCCGATTGTAGAACACATTGGGAGGATTTGTGACAACCTGACTTGCGGGAGGGAGAGATGGGGTGGAAGGGGGAGTGGCGGCATCATTAGTAGGTCTAGATGGGAGGCCCTTACCCTTGTATTTAGAGTTGAATGGAACAGCGCTGAGACCGGAGTCGGGGGCGACAGCAGGCCCAGGGGGTGCTTGGAGGAAGGAAGTACTTCATCTGCCCTAGCATGTTTCTGGCTTCTACAGACCTGATGGATATCGACCTTCATTTATCTATGCACCATTCCTCTCAGAAGACTTTGCTATTCTTTGCACTGGGGCACCATTTTGAGTTCTGTGTTCTTCCTTTTGCCCTCTCTTAGATTCCTTGAGTCTTCACAAAGACCATGGCTCCTTTGGTTGGTACCCTGCATGCCTTGGGGTTATTGGTTTCTACCTATCTTGATAACTGGCTCATTTGCGCTTCTTTTTCGGAGGGCCTGCAAGCTGACAAGATGGTGTTTAAGTGTCTGAAGTCTCATGGGTATCTGAAAAAGTGAATCTAAATCGTGAAATTTTAACTTTGTGGATTTCAAAATAATAGAGGGCCCGATTCACAAAAGTAAACTGAGAAGAAAGTCTAATTATAGGACTTTCGGTATTCACAAAGAGCATTTACGAGTAGTAAGGTTAGACTTTTGTCTCAGTTAAGGGTGGGCGTAAAATCCGTTTCGCGGGCGAATTTGCGGATTTTCCGCGATTTCGCGATCCGCGAATCACGCGAAATCGCTGTAAAATCCGGGAATCAGCGGGGACGAATTTTCAGCCAAGCAAGGGTTACAGCAGCAGGTGCAAAAGTTGAACCTAATTTCTTTGTAACCTTTTACAAAAGGGTTACAAACAAATTAAATTCAACTTGGACACCTGCTGCTAATTGCTTCCTGGCACCTCGTTGCCTACTTGCATCTATTCTCTGACCCTGCTCTGACCCTTGAAGCAGGGTCAGAGAATAGTTACAAGTAGGCAACGAGGCACCTGTCCAAGGAATTAAACCTCATCAGGAAGCACTTACAGATATAAAAAACAGGAAGAAGGGAGAGGATGGCAAATACACCCATTTTGAGTTGTCAGGAGGGGTTAAACTAAAAGAGACCTTTACAGCACAATTTTCATATGCATTTTGCTAAAAATAAAAAGCTGTATGTTCTGTAGGGGCAACTCAGAAATCTGGCCCTTCAGAGATGCGGCCTCTCTTTCTTTCTCTCGTTCTCTCTCTCCCTCTCTCTTTCCCTCTCTCTCTCTCTCTCTTTCTATCTATCTATCTCTCCCTCTCCCATAAACGACTGCATGGGTAACTTCGCTATACAAGCGGCTCGCGAAGACGCAAAAATCCCCGCGAACACGCAAAAAACCCCGCGAACACGCAAAAAACCAAAAATCCGCAAATTCGCACAAATTTGCGAATTTTGCGGATCGTGAATTCGCTAATCCGCAAATTTGCGAATTCGCAAAATTCGCCCATGCCTCAGTCAAACTTAAGTTTTGGTCTTAAGTTTAACTGAAGTAAAACTGAAGTTTAACTGAGATAAAAGTCTAACTTTATGACTCGTAATTGCCTTTTGTGAATACCAAAAGTCGCAAAGTTAGAATTTAGTCTCAATTTACTTTTGTGAATCAGGCTCTGAGTTATTAATTAACATTGAAGTGTGAGACATAGTTAGCAAAGTAGGTAAAGGAAAAATCGTTATCAAACCTTTTTCTATTAAAAGCCATGTAGGGGGATTATTAAGGTGGGAATGATTAAACCAAAGAGAGCTTTGTTTTAATGCAAACGCTTTACAATAGTTAAAAAATGTGGCAAACCAAACCCTCCATTTCATTTTTCCATACGGGGTGATTTATATTAAAATAAAACATACAAAAATGCTGATCAACATTCCTATAAAACTGCATAGGAAATTTACGAGGGATCATATCTGGGGAATAAAAATAATTACGAGCTATTACCATTTTTGTTGAATCAATTTTCCCCCACCATGAAAGGTGTAATGCAGACAACTTAGTGAATTTATCTTTAATATAGTTTATAATAGATTCATAATTTAATGTAATTGTTTTTTTTATAGAAGTGGAAAACTGAATTCTAAGGTTTTCAATGTAATCCCTTTTGCAAATTATTTCTTGTATAGGTAACATTTCAGGTGTACAATGAAGATTGAGAGGAAAAAATACAGTTTTGTTCGTATTTAATGTATAACCTGAAATCTGAAAATATAATGAGATAATATCTAATAATGGATGGAGTGAGGATTCAGGATTACTAATAAACAAAAGTATATCATCTGCATATGCTAATGTTTTGATAATAACATCCTTGATATTAATACCAGTGATAGCATTACATGTTCTAATAGTAGTAAGTAAGAGTTCAATAACAAGAAGAAATAACAACAGAGACAAGTGACAACCTTGTCTGGTACCTCTAAAAAGAAAAGCACATCATTAGAAATTTGACCATTAATGAATAGGCGAGCAGAAGGGCTAGAATAGAGAGCAGTCTATCATGCGAATAAACAAATCACCACCATTAAATGCCGATAAGGTATGAAATAAAAATCGCTTATGAACTTTGTCAAAAGCTTTTTCAACATCCAATGCAAGCACTCCAGATGGTAAAGATAAGGAAGCCCCCTGTTCAAAAGCATATAATAAGACTTTAGTGTTTTATTTATTTATTTTATTTTTAGCATTTGTAGAGCGCACTGCAACCCTTCGGGCATCCTGGCGCTGAGACATAAGGAGATAGCTGGTGAGAGAAAGGCCGCTGATATGAAAGGAAGGCAGCTAATGTGGAGAACCATGTGACTAAGTCAAGGATCAAACTTTAGGGAAGAACCACGTCTTGACTCTCTCACGGAACAGCATTAGGTTCTGTCTGCTCCTGATTTCCAGAGGAAGACGGTTCCAGAGGCGGGCAGCTGCCACGTCAAAAACTCTTCCCCCTCAGGGTTGCTTTCTTTATCCTGGGAATCTTGGAGCAGTTTGGGTCCCTGTCCATGAAGTGCCTTGAACACTATGCATTAGGATTTGAACAGAATCCTTTGGGTCACTGGGAGCCAGTGCAGCTCCGCCAGTGCTTGTGTCGTCGAGGAGCGGCGTGCTCGAGTCAGAGCAAGCTTTGCTGCTGCCGCCTAGATACCCTGGAGTCTGGCAATCAGATATCTCGGGGACTCTAAGAGCAGGGCATTACAATAATCCAGGCAGCTCAGTATAATGCTCCGGACTACCGTGGTTCTTGCCTGGACTGGCAGCAATGGTAGCACTTTCCGAAGTCCTCGGATGAGAGTATAGCAGCCTACCACCAGTTTGTTGACATGGGACTCCAGATTCAGCTTTTCATTAGGACTGACCCCCAGATTGCGTACTGTGCTCACTGGTGTCATCTGTGGTTATTGCCCAAAAATCAGTTGGTAGTCCTCTAAGGTTCGCCTCCACCTTCCAGTGTAGAATCTCTGTTTTCTAGCTATTGAATTGAAGCGAGTTGTCCCTCAGCCATTTCACCATTTCAAGCATACAGGCATGAAAGCTTTCCAGGGAATCCGCCTGGTCACCATCCAGGGACACCATAAGCTGGGTGTCATCGGCGTAGTTGACCACTCTGATGTTGTGCGATTTAATCATCTCTAACAGTGGTCGCATATATGCATTGAACAGAATAGGGCTGATTGAGGACCCCTGCGGTACTCCGTGTTCAATTTTTTACAAACTCCGATTGATACGGTGGGAGCGCTACTGCTTGCCATCTATCAGATAGGTAGGAGCGCATCCATCTCAATGCCACACCTGTCACTCCTAGGGTTTCCAGCCTCGAGAGAAGTATATTGTGGTTGACCGTATCAAATGCTGATTGGCCCCTGTCCGCCCGCATTCGAAGGTTATCTAAGACGGTCACCAAGGCTGTCTCCGTCCGTGACCAGGCCTGAACCCAAATTGCTCCTCTTCCAATTTATTGTTTGTCTCCAGAAGATAGGACAGCGCCCTACTAACTAAACATTCCAGGATCTTGACCGGGTATGGTAAGAGTGAAATTGGCTATAGTTCTTATGGCAGCCTGGGTCCAGTGTGGATTTTATCAGGAGCAGCGTAATAATAGCCTGCTTCCAGCTGGGTGGCTCCACTCCATTATTGAGGGATTGGCAGCACAGCTGACGTTGGATAGGAACTATCTCTAATCTGAGTTCTTTCATTATCTTATGGGGAGCAGGATCCTAGGGTGATCCTAAGGAGATTCCTAGGGGCACTCGGGCAAACTACTCTTCCGAAGGCATCATGAATTCATCCAAGGTGATCTTAGGGACAGCCGAGTTAGAGTCGCTATCCCAGTTAAGGCTGTTATTAATTATCTCCTCCTTTTCCTGGTCCAAAGGACCGGATAGCGTTACATCTTTCAGGCCTTCCACGATCTTGTTAATTTTTTCTTGGAAGAAGAGAGCCAGCCCATCGCACAATGCCTGAGTGGGTTTGATTTTGCTGAAAGTACAGTCAGGACTATGTTATTGACAGGATATCTATTTTTCAGGAAACCAGACTGATCAGGATGAATAAGGAAATCTAGTATGGAGGTCAATCTGGTTGCAATAATTTTAGCATAGCGTTTACAATCTTGATTTAATTTGATACAATGGGCGAGACTTTGTTAGGTTTTGGAAATAATATAATCAAAGCTCCAGTAAAAGAACCAGAAGTTGAGCTTGAAGCACCAACAAAGGTGAAACATTTAAATAAATGAGGAATAATTTGCAAGGCAAATTCTTTATAAAATTCTGCTGGAATTCCATCAGGACCTAAAGATTTACCCTTCAATACTAATTGGCGAGTCTAATTTATCTTTAGTTAACTGAGAAACTTTAGGTAATTAACATTTACGTAAAAAGTGATCAATTAGTGAAGTGTCTTCTAAATTAGGTTTATTATGTAAGGTTCAGTAATAAATTAGAAATTCCTTAACAATATCCATTTTGGGATAGTACAATCTTTCCATTGCAACCATGAATTGAATTTATTTGAGTTTTATCTTTTTTAATACGTAATAGTTTGCCAAGAGCCTTCCAAATCTATTGTCATTAAAACAAAACTTGGCTTTAGAATGAGAATATTGTATACCAGCTCTTCTACTTCATATTGAGTTAAACTCATAACGCAGTTTTTGCAATTTTTTTTAAATGGGGGTTTTTGGATGATATGAAAAGTCTCCCAAATGTTGCAATTTGTTTGTTTAATTCTTATAATTTTGCAATTGAATGATTTGTTTTCAAGAGCCATAAAAGAAATGGATGTCCCTCTAATGCATGCATTAAAGGCATCCCATCGAGTTACCATGGATACAGAGACTTCTGGGTTAAAAGTAAAATAATCCTGAAGGGCTGATTACATTTTTGGTTTATTATTTAAGAACAATATGTGCAGTCATAAGCCCTCTGGAATGAGCTTGAGAATTCAAACTAAGTAGTAGAACCATAGAAATAACAGCATGGTCAGAAATATCAATATTATAGCTATGTGGTGTAGTGACTGAGTGAATTAATTTGCGAGAAACTAATACATAATCTAATCTTGAATAAGAGCTATGAGGATTTGAAAAAAGTAAACATTTTCTCAGTAGGATGATGCAACGGCCAAATATCAACCAACCTCATTGTTTTAAAAAATGACTTTAGAGTAAAAAAAGCTCTAGGTTGTCGATATTTAGTTTGTGATGATTTGTCTAATAAAGGGTCACATATAATGTTAAAATCTCCTCCAACGATAAGTGGGACATTGCCTAACTTGAGCACTTCTGTGGTAAAAAGAGACCAAAAATTGGGGTAATCAGTCATCGGACCATATACATTAAAACCCATTTTTTTCTGTGTATAAGCCAAGACTTTATCATCAATATGGGTCTCTTGTAAAAAACAAATATCGGCTTTATAACCTCGTAAATAATCTAAAATTTTAGTACGCTTCACAAGATGTCTTAAACCTTTAACATTCAAGGATACAATTTTAATATTATTGAAATTAGCAATAACGGAGAAAAGAAAGTGCAGAGAAGAAGAAAGAGATGACATTTGTTAAAGCATAAAAGAATAAAAAGTAGCTCTAGAAAGGAACAATAGGGAAAAAATAAAAGTAAAGATATGTACATACACAGAAAAAGACAACATTTACACATTAATAACAATCTTGAAACGCACACATGCTTAGCAAGCATGACCGGACCATTTGTGCCCTGTAAAAATAATTGAATAAGTAGGTTAGCCGGAAAGAACAATGAGATTAATTTTCAGGTAGCAGTCTCACGTGTATCCATGGGGAGCTGTGAAGGTTGATCCAAAATAGACGGAGGTCTTCAGGGCCATGAAAGGACTTTGAGAAACCGTTCTTCTAAATTCACAGAGCCGAAGGGCCAAAAGCACCATATTTGAAGGAAAGACTTTGCAATTATGGTCGAAGATCAGTAAAGTCTTTGTGAATTTTAACAGGTTCTTCTGCAAAGTCCTGATGTGTGAAGATTTTATTGCCATTAACCACTAAAGAAGGAATTTTATGTGCTGCTGTTCGTATCAATACTAAGGTGCCGATTATGATCTCGCTGGAAAAGCCCTAAGGATGGCTCAGTCTTGGAGGGCTTTCCGAGCGAATCGGGCTCCGGGCCTCTGACCGACTGAGTACAATGCAATTGTGCGCTGACGGACTCGGGTCGGTTGGACTCCCACTGAAGTCTATGGGAGCCTGTGTAGTGATGCGTACACAGACTCCCATAGCAAAAAAACAGGTGGTTGGGGAAAAGCGGGCTCTCCGTCGTGGGCACCCTATGGTGCCCAACACGGTGTGCATGGTTGGATCGGGGGGGTTTATGTGCACCCCTGAGACTGATTCGGAGGGCCCGGGTAAATTGGGGCCTGCTGCGGCCCCCCAATGTCTGTCTCCAAAAGCTTTTTTGTCTCCGAGTCACTCCTGCAGGTTGACGCATGCATCGTACTTGGTTGTTCGGAAGCAGCCCCGTTTGCGCTGTGCAATTCAGCTCCGGGCGAGGCGAACAGAAGGACTTGTGCTCGGAGAAGACTCCCTTGGAGCGGAGGGCTTTTTCACATCATACTTGGTAATTCGGAATGGGGGACAAGTCAGTCGAAAGTCGCGCCTACGAATTGGATCCGCTCCTGACGGATGCTGTCAGGAGCTCTTCCGAGTGAGATTGTAATTGGCCCTTAAGTGATGATGACATAAAACTTTAAAAATCATGTGTCACTGTTTATTTTGGGGTGGATTACGATGAGAGGGAATCCTGTGAGCCTTATCAATTTCAAATTTCTCAAGAAACTTTAGATGTAGGAGGCCAAGTAACAAATTCTCCAAACATAACCTACAAGCATTACCCTCCACGTCTTTTGGTAAGTTAAAAATACGCAAGTTATACTTTCTATTACGATTTTCCAATTCAAGAAGAAGGTTAGACATAGGAGGTATTTTTGGTACAAGCTGTGAGAAACTATCAAGTTTAACTTTATTGTCCTGAATTTTAATTGCGTTGTCAGATATTTCCATTGATAGACTATCCATGTCTTTCTGTACATTTTTAATTGCAGAATCAATAATATCTGTGCTAGAATGAATTGCATGAATCTCATCAAGTAGTAAAGCCAAAGAAGGTTCACTAGATTCCAGCATTTTTGATTTAACTGGAGGGGGAGAAATATTTTGCTTCCTTTTATTATGTTGAACGTGTATTTTTACTCTCCATACTTCCTAAAATTGAAATTCTGCAACAAAATATAATATAACTTTCAGAATATATTTATAAAAAGGAAGACCTTTCAGGAGAAGGAGGTGCAGCAGCTAAATCTGACTGTGGGAGTGACTAGGCCACAGCATCGCCCTTTCCAGAATGTTGCTCTGCCCCCCTGACTGGAAGACTCCGCTGTACCTGTGATAGAAGACCGATGAAGAAACAGGAGAGGAAAAAGACTCCTTCTGCCATGAAGAGGAACTAGACAAGCACCCCACTGGAATTTAAAAGCGTTAAAACGCTACTGCCGGCATAATTAAGTTGAATTCTGGCTCCTTAATTGCAGGAATCGACGATGAAGGGCAGACGTGGTGAGGAGCTCACCGGGGTGCGGCCATCTTAACTCGTGCGCTCGAGCAAATTTGGTCCTAAGCGTACTGTTTCCACGCTTCGTAGGTGGATTAAAACAGCGACTGCTTTGGCTCACAAAGGGCGTGTCTTTCCTTTCCTTCTGAGGTTCAGGGAGGCTCCACTGGGGCAGTCTCTTCCTCAAGGGCAGCATTTAAGGGGGCTTCGCTCAAAGATATTTGCACAGCAGCCATTTGATCTGACCACCATACTTTTATTTCCTATTATAAATTACGATTGGGTGAACTTTACTCCACTTGCTTCGGTTCAGATGTGCTTTCTGCAGTGGAATATGTTTATTTGTGTGTTTCTGATACTGGTGTTTTGACTAAACACGGTGGGGCTGATTCACAAAGGTAAAGTTATACCTACATAAAATGAGGGGTCTTTTTATGTGTGGAGAGTCCAAACTTGTATAGATGCTACTTGCAAATCCCTTTGTGAATAGTAAACAAGCACAACTGTACACAAAAGGAGAAGTTTATCTTTGTGACTCAGGCCCTGGGTGTTTCATTGTTTCTGTCTCTTTCGATTTTTTCAATATGGCTTGGGTGTGCGCTCATGACGTAAATACTGTGGCAACAAAGACGGAAGAGGTAGGTAACGACTCAGTTACTTACCAGTAAACTTTGCCACAGTCCTGCATCAGTTCTCTCGTTCCCGGAGGGTCGGGGCAATGTTGGTGTGGGCATCATAGCAATAGTTTTTTGCATTTTTACAGGTGAATGCCGTGCATGAGTCATGAGGTGCTCTCGACTTAAGGACCGTGGCGAGGAAGCCTATGACTTGGAGTAATGAAGATTACCGGTAAGTAACAGAGAAACTACTCCCCTAATTACCGTGAATCTGCTCTCTTTCCACAGTCTTTACATTACCTGCTCAACCATTCCTCGTCCCATTCATTACTAGTTGCTATTATGGTGAGAGAAACTCACCAAGGTCACCCTTAGCAATCACCTCTTTCTCAAGCTTTCTTTTTTTAAAATAACCTCCAACATCTTTATCAGGGGGACAGATTTACCTGGGCATTTCTTTTCTAAATAGAGCATGGCTTAGGGACTGATAGTGGGCATTTGAGAAAGTTTTTTCGTTAACCTGATTGCCCGTCATGGGCGGCATTTAACATAAAACCGATGACCCGAACGCTCGCCCGGGATGGGCTGTGTGCGCGCGCTTAACACACAGCACAGCGAGCTCGGGGGGACAGAGGTGCGCATGCGCATACACCTTACAGGGACCAGTTCTTACCACTCCTCATGATTTAACAAGCCTCTATAAAGACTCCTACATAAAACAAGCATTGGCATAGCCAATTGGTCTCACCTTTGGGACCTTATAAGTGTTTAGCCATGTAACAGTGAATGTTGTTGCAGTAAGGATATTGTGCTGCATAACTAAACACTTATAAGGTACCTGAGGAAATATAAATTTTATGGTCAAGTTATGTTCCCTAACGTGTACCCCACCGTCTCCATGTACCAGCTTAAAGTGCATGTAACTTCCCTCCTGTGCCAGCTATGAAGACGCAAATACATTTGCGTCCAACGTTAACATGTCCTCTTTCAGACCCACCCTGAATGGGTTGAATATTCCGTTTCTAAGTATGCCATGCCAACGTCTTTTTGTGGTGTACTCTACACGTTTTTCAGCTCTGGCAAAGTAGGCCCTGAATTCTGCCATCGAGCCTTTTTCCTGCCTTCTGACTCTGGAAGCCTCAGCCCAGGCTGTCTCTGTACCCGTGACCTCTGCCTTACTCCCTGTGCGGCTCACCGCGCTTAGCTCAGCCTGCTGCCTGCCAAGACTGAATTCAACCTTCGTATTATCTGTTCCGCTCCTCGAAAATGCATTCCTGCCTACTAGTTTAAGTAAACATCCCCCCAGCTGCAGAGCAAAGGGCCCGGCCTCACTGTCTCCATGCAAGTAATTCATAGCCTCTGTTACCATGGCAGGCCCATGCCCCTCGCATTTCATGCAGACACTTAGGCGCTTATACACGCACTCACAGTCAGTATAGAATAGCTTCTGCCCCAGAGACCTTTTCCGTCCAGATAATATGGTTCCCAAACATTAGATATCAGATATGATAGTTGTACGAGTTGATCTGACATGCCAGACTTCTGTCTCTTTCCGTCAGTGTAAATGTCAAGTCCCCAGCACCCTCCAGTTTCACGTCAATCACACGTCATGCAGCTGCGCGCGCATCCAGGCCTCAGATTTCTGCTGACATTGCAAGATTCTGCTTTTGTTGCCACCCACATATGACACTTACATATGACGTTTCTAGCACACACCTCTATGTTCACGCCTAGTTCACGCCTTCTAATTACGTATCAATACCACGTGTGTGTTTTATCTTGTTTCTCTCAGCTGTTACGCCTACTGTATTGGTTTCTCTAATGTGACTTAAGTATATGTATCGGGACGGCTGGGGTTTCAGGAAGAGGCTGGAGACGTCGCTTAGGTAACGAGGGTTTTATTTTCATGTACAACTTTTTTTGACGAAAGGTCAGTCTTTCTTTTGCAAATTCCGTGGGGTCCGTCTTGGCTGTGCGTGGTGTAACTTCTTCCGTGACTGGGTGTTCTCGGGGTTTCAGGATGGGTCGGAAGTTCCCCTCTCGTGGATACCGGCAGAAAAAAAAAAACAAAAGGACCGTTTTAATATATCGCCCTCGTACTGTCAGAAACCCAAAGGAACCAGGGGAGTGCAAGGACACCGGTGAATCAGTGAAGTCTCTAACGTGACCGATTGCTCGTGAGGCAGAAGTGATGCAGCGGTGAAGGGGAAAGGGTGATAGGAGGATCGGAAGGCTGGAGGAAGGACTTCAGGAGAGAGCCCTGTTTAACGCGGGACTACACCCCTCCTCCCTACCCAGTTTGAGAACTTTTCCCGTACCTGTCGCAGCCACACTCCTCCCTCGGGAGTGTGGCAGGGCGAAGCGTGGTCTCGTTGGCCTCCTGGCTCGTCTGCTTCTCGGTTCGTCTCGTCTTCTTCTCTCCGACAACGCCGTTCTCCCCTCGCTCCTTCTCCTTCGGTGATGTCACACGCCGCTTGTGTGGTTTCCAGACTTTTCACCAATCCAACGCAGTTGACGTCATGGTGGGACGGGCCGCCTTCAGCATCCTGCGTCCAGTTAAAGGCGCCGCACCTATTTTCCTCCGTGTCGACTTGCCAAGGGTCTTGTGAGTCCTGCAGGGAAGGAGTTGACGAAACGCTGTCATTGTGCAGCCACCACTCCACTTCTGAATTATCACCCTGAGAAACATGTCCCGCGTTACATTTCTCCCCCCCTGGTATCTCCCGATCGGGGAGAAGAGGTATGCGTGAAAGATAATCCGCGTTGCTGTTCTCTTTGCCCTTTCTGTGTTTTACTATGAAAGAAAATGGTTGGAGAAACAAGAACCAACGAAGTACTCTGGGATTTTGTGACCTGTTCCTACGCATCCACTGAAGTGGAGCGTGGTCTGTGAACAAGGTGAAGGTCCGGCCCTCTAAATATTATCTCAGTTTATCAATGGCCCATCGAATGGCCAGACATTCCTTTTCGATGGTGGGGTAGTTTCGTTCATGAGGATGCAGTTTCCGGCTAAGAAATAGGATAGGGTGTTCTTGTCTGTCCTCTCCTTCTTGGGATAGCACAGCCCCTAGACCAGTGTTGGAGGCATCTGTGGCTACCGAGAACGATTTCTCAAAATTAGGGGGTAGCAAGACGGGACTAGATGTTATGGCCCGTTTTAAGCAGTCAAACGCCTCCCTGGCTTCTTGTGAGGGCTGGGTCAACTGGGATGGTTTCATGGATTTTTTTAGCAGATCGGTTAGAGGACTGGCGGTTACTGCAAAGTTCTCGATGAACCGTCTGTAATATCCTATTAGGCCTAGGAATGCCCTCAGGTCTCGTTTGGTGGTAGGAAAAGGTGTTTGTACGATAGCCTTCACTTTCTCTTCTTGGGGTGCTATCACACCATCTCCTAGAAGAAACCCAAGGTATTTCACGCGGGGAAACGCGGCTCTTGATTTTTTTGCGTTCACGTGTAGGCCTGCCTCCTTCAGGGATTTCAAGATGTTCTGTAGGTGTACAAGATGTTGTTCCCACGTTTTACTGAATATAACGATGTCATCTAAGTACACCGAACAATAAGCTGTATGTTTTGCTAGGACAGTGTTCATAAGCCGTTGGAAGGTGGCGGGTGCCCCGTGTAGTCCAAACGGGAGGACGTTGAATTCGTACAAGCCCTCCTCTGTAGAGAACGCCGTCTTTTTCCTGTCCTCTTCTCTCAGGGGCACCTGCCAGTAACCTTTGGTTAAATCAAGAGTGGTTATATATCTGGCCTCTCCTATTCTTTCCACCAACTCATCTACCCTAGGTATGGGGTAAGCGTCAAAGGCTGATATGGCGTTCAGAGCTCTGAAGTCCATACAAAATCTAGTCGAGCCATCGGGTTTCGGAACCATGACTATTGGAGAGGACCAATTACTTCGTGAGGGTCTTATTACACCAAGGTTAAGCATATCCTGTACCTCTTTCTTAACATCCACTCGTCTAGCTGCAGGAATGCGGTAAGGTCTTTGTTTAACTATTTTCCCTTTTTCTGTGTCAATTCGATGTTCTGTCAAATGGGTTAACCCCGGTGAGTCCGAGAATATGTCAGAAAAAGGACGTAGGACGTTCATAAGTCCGTTCTGTTCGTTCGAGGATAGGTCTGGGTTGACCGGTAATTGGCTTAAAGTGGTTTGTGTCCTAGATTCCGGAAACCCAAAATGGGCTGAGCGTGGTGGTGGCCCTATCCACTTTTTCAGAAGGTTTATGTGAAAAGTTTGTTGTCTCGTTGGGGACAACTTGACCCTGTAAGTGGTGTTCCCTATGGTTTCTGTGATGGGATAAGGGCCTAACCACTCACTTTTGAATTTCTGGGTTGAGGATGGGAGTAGTACCAATACCCAGTCTCCCTTCTCTAGCTTTCGCCATCTTTTCCCTTTATCGTAGTGAAATTTCTGTTTTTGTTGACTCTTTTCTGCATGGGAATAGGCCAAGTCTCTTAACTTTCCTAGTCTGGATCTCAATTGTTGGGTGTAGTCCAAAAGCGAACGGTGTTCCTCACTATCACCCTGCTCCCAGGCCTCCTTAGTTATCTCTAGCAATGAGCGAGGCTGTCGGCCATACAATAACTCAAATGGGGAGCATCCAATACTGCTTTGTACCTGAGCCCGTAGTACATAAAGGGCTAGAGGTAAGAGCTTGTCCCAGTCATTATTTTCTACAGTCAACATTTTTTTCAGGGTGGTTTTCAAAGTGCGGTTGTATCTCTCTACGAGACCATCCGTTTGTGGGTGGTATACAGCCGTCTTTATTTGGTGGAGGTCCAGCATCCTACAGACTTCCTTCATCAATTTTGAAACAAATGGTGTTCCTTGGTCGGTGAGGATTTCTCTGGGAAATCCCACTCTGGAAAACAATTCCATCATTTTATCAGCAACATTCTTCGTGGTAGGTGACCTCAAGGCAAAGGCTTCAGGGAACCGTGTATGGTAGTCTACTATAACCAATGCATAGGTGTTACCCCTTGACGTTCGTGGTAGGGGACCTATAAGATCCATTCCTACACGTTCAAACGGCTTACCTATAAGAGGCATAGGCTGTAATGGTACAGCTTGGGGTCGGGTCATAGTTTTCTTTTGGCACACCTCACAACTTTTGCAATACATCTCGGCCTCCTTATAGATGCCCGGCCAAAAGAAATGCCTTGTGATGTTCTGTGTAGTTTTCTCAGCTCCTGAGTGGCCTGCCGTAAGATGGGAGTGAGCATAGTAAAGAATTTGTTCCCTAAATTCTTTAGGCACCACCAATTGGGGTGGATCACCGGCTTTTCCTTCCCTGTATAAAAGGTTGTTCTGTATGAAAAAACGTGGGTAAGTAATGGCGGGGTTGCTCTGGGGGTCTTGGGCTACCTTCCAGGCATTACTTAAGGTAGCGTCGTTTACTTGAGCATACTTAAAACTCCTGTCCAGAACCCATGGTTCAGAGGTTAGCAAGGTAGGAAAGGATGGATCAGGCTTTTGTAACTTGGAACGAAACAAGGCCATGAAGTCAGGATTATCTACCCCTATTATAAGGTCTTCTGGCAGCGAATCTATCACTCCTACCCTTACCATAACGGGAGCTCTCTTGTGTGGTTCTATGACAATCTGTGCAACCGGGTATGGTTTTACATCACCATGTACACACCGGATGTGGACCGATTCCCTAGGCAGTATCTGAGACGGTAAAACCAGTTTTTCCTGTACTACAGACTGACGGCACCCTGAGTCCAATAATCCCATTATTTCTCGGCTGTTAATCTTTATACGTACGTAGAAGGAGGGACCCATCTCAGCGGTGTACATGACGGCTTTCGGGATGTACCCCACCTCCATTGGTTCCTCGGTGGGTTTCCTCCGCGGACACATCCTAGCTATGTGGCCCCACTCCCCACAATCAAAGCATTGTGGACCCTTCATAAGTGGGAGATCCACTCGTGTAGGTCGGGGTTTTGTAGCTGCCGGGAACTCCTGCTTCTTCTTTTCTTGTTTGGGAGGAATGTTGCCTTTCGTATTTTTCTCGGCATCCCAAGCAAAAGTCCTGGGTTGGGCGCGTGAATAGTTAGTGGCCATTTCTATGGCTTGAGCCACGGTTAGTCCTGAATGTTGTCGAAGCCACCTTTGTGTTCCGTATGGTAGGGCCTCCATGAACTGTTCCAGTATGACACAGTTCATGATTTCTTCTTTACTTCTTTGTTCAGGTTTTAACCATTTTTCGGCTGCCATCTTTAACCTGAGGTAGAGAGTTTTAGGGTTTTCACCCGGGACACCTTTTTCTTTACGGAATCTTACCCTATAGGCTTCAGGGTCTAGACCCCGGTGGTCGAGGATCACCTCTTTTATCTCGACATAAGGCGTATTCCCAGCGTGGTTGGCTACTTGATAGGCGGCCTGGGCCTCCCCGGTCAAAAGCGGTGCCAAGAAAAACGGCCATTTCTCTGGGGGCCACCCGCAAGCTTGAGCGGCTCTCTCGAAATTAGAAAGAAAGGCATCTGGATCCTCTCCCTGTACATATTTTTGCAGAGACACTCCTGAGGGGTGTGGTACAGTTCCCCTGCGTTCCAGAGTTGTGCCAGGTGTTTGCATGAGTTTTTGAAAATTCTCGAGTTGGGCACTAATAGAAGTTTTAAACAGTTCCCTATCCGCATCTGCCGTGGAAATCTGTGTTTTTATGGCCCACTCAAGTTTGTCCTGTCCCTCAATGAGGTATTGTATCACTTGCTCCATCAGTGGTTGCTGTTGGGGGTTGCCGGATCCCACTTCTGACACCAGTTGTATCGGGACGGCTGGGGTTTCAGGAAGAGGCTGGAGACGTCGCTTAGGTAACCAGGGTTTTATTTTCATGTACAACTTTTTTTGACGAAAGGTCAGTCTTTCTTTTGCAAATTCCGCGGGGTCCGTCTTGGCTGTGCGTGGTGTAACTTCTTCCGTGACTGGGTGTTCTCGGGGTTTCAGGATGGGTCGGAAGTTCCCCTCTCGTGGATACCGGCAGAAAAAAAAAAAAAAAAAGGACCGTTTTAATATATCGCCCTCGTACTGTCAGAAACCCAAAGGAACCAGGGGAGTGCAAGGACACCGGTGAATCAGTGAAGTCTCTAACGTGACCGATTGCTCGTGAGGCAGAAGTGATGCAGTGGTGAAGGGGAAAGGGTGATAGGAGGATCGGAAGGCTGGAGGAAGGACTTCAGGAGAGAGCCCTGTTTAACGCGGGACTACACCCCTCCTCCCTACCCAGTTTGAGAACTTTTCCCGTACCTGTCGCAGCCACACTCCTCCCTCGGGAGTGTGGCAGGGCGAAGCGTGGTCTCGTTGGCCTCCTGGCTCGTCTGCTTCTCGGTTCGTCTCGTCTTCTTCTCTCCGACAACGCCGTTCTCCCCTCGCTCCTTCTCCTTCGGTGATGTCACACGCCGCTTGTGTGGTTTCCGGACTTTTCACCAATCCAACGCAGTTGACGTCATGGTGGGACGGCCCGCCTTCAGCATCCTGCGTCCAGTTAAAGGCGCCGCACCTATTTTCCTCCGTGTCGACTTGCCAAGGGTCTTGTGAGTCCTGCAGGGAAGGAGTTGACGAAACGCTGTCATTGTGCAGCCACCACTCCACTTATGAATTATCACCCTGAGAAACATGTCCCGCGTTACAGTATATAAGCTATGTATTGTCAATAAAATAGGGCTCTATCCCTTCCTACACCCCAGTGGTGGTAGGAACATGATATCCGGTCTGACCATTCCTTTTTAAGGAATAAAACCCCTAAGAACTCTAACACCCCGGACTCTGCGTCTTTCTTTCCGATTGAGTTATTATTGATTAAGTACTTACCTGCATAGAAATTAAGACGGTAAATGAAATATTTACCACATTATTTTGGCACCCGAATAGGGACCCCTCCCCCACCCCACGCGCCGGTTGGTGCGTTGCAAGCTCTGTCCCCTGCCATCAGTTAGACGGAACTACGCGTACTGGCAGGATTTCCTGTATCTCCCTCTGGCCCACGGAGGTGACGAAGACTGCAATCAGCACCCAGACGAGGCGGTGAGGAGCGCGGAGGATCCCGACCAGAGCCTAGCCGAAAGAAGCAAGGTCCGAGGTGTCAAGAGGCCCACCAGTTTCCGAAGTATCCACGTGTCGAGCCGAGTCCAGTCCGGTCTAGTCCAGTCGAGTTTTCCGAGGCCTTCTGTTTCCGTGCTTCCCGGTGAGTACCATTGCTGGGACGTATCTAGACGGGTGCATTATTATGTATCCGGTAAAGACGAGTTTGGGTACACAAATTCGGTCTGCACTGTTTTAGACAGTGTATCTGTACTGTTTAGCAGTATATCCGATATTCAAGTTCTTGCACTGTTCTCAGCAGTGTATCTGTGCTGTTTAGCAGTGCATCCAGTATAGGGGGTAGTCATATATGTTTCAAATGTCTTTCATGTGATTAATGTCGTGGTATGAGTGATTGTTTTAAATGTGCATTATTGTGTTCTTGTGTAACTAGTTGTGTCTAGAGTTAAGCAGCAAGAATTGAGCATTCAGTATTAAGTAAATAAGATGCAGTTTTTCAATAAGTTAAAGCAGATAGGAACTAGGAAAGGGATACTAGAGGAAGAAATTCCTATCCCCCCTAGGGACACTCCTGGAAATTTCATGTACCACAAACATGGCATAGACGCCATACTGTATCTAGATTTATGGGCCGATTATACTAAGCACCTAGAAGAAAGACACAGGTGGCCCGTTACAGGAACATGGGATGCCGAGTGCATCCTTAAGGTAGAAGAAGCTCTATGGAAAAAGAAAGCCAGACAATCCCAGAAAGATGCCATAGAACTGTGGCGTAAGGAATCACATAAACGTGCCGAAAAAGAACTCCGTAGAGAAGACAGACATAGAGAAGAGTCAGATAAAGCCCGAGAAAACGAATTAGTTACTGAAGGGATCCGAGTAAGGTCAGAACAAGTAGACCGCGCACGAAACAATCTTGTGAATGGTATGTACTTAGTGGCCGAGGGTTCGCCTGAGACCACTTCAGAAATGCCGAAAAATCTGCCACCACCATTGGTTCCAACTAAAGTAAACCACAGGACTACTAAAGACATATTTCTGAATTCCTATCTAAACAATGTAGCACCCGCTTACACCAATCCACCTGCCCGCGTCCCGCCTACTGACAGTGACGGAGGTGGCAACCCGCCTCCAGACCATATCCCGCCTCCAGACCATATCCCCCCATTACCGCAACAAGGTTCCCCCATCCGACAGCCTGTCGTTCCTCCACCTCCACCACTTCCCACACCAAAAATTAATATACCAAATCCGTTTGCGCCTGATCCTACTAAAAGACAAGTTCAAGTACAGATACAGACCCCACAGAGAGATAATGCTCAAGCCTCAGCCTCAGGAGGTGCGACCGGGGGTTACCAGACCCCGCCAGCAACACACAGATTACACCTTAGGGACATGCAGAAGCATCTTACACTCCAATCACCCCGTCTCGACATACTCAAAGAACCGCTTCAAGTTTGCAGATACGATCCAGTACCCGGTAAAGACGATAGGATGTTTATAGCATCGCTACGCTTACGACAAGCTACAGATTACCTAATGTTTTTCTCAGGAATGAAAGAGCACCTAGATAGAATATATCATTTTGTCCAGACTGGGGAAGACCCTGAAAGTATTAAGGAGGCCATGGCACATCAGAAAGTTGACACTCAAGCATATATACTACGTTTTTTCATAAATTGCTTAATAAGAGAACGAGACAGGCCTGAGACAGAACAGGATGAAATGGAAGCCCTAAACAAGTGGGGTCAAAATATATCCGAAGGAAGACATGATAAAGGGAGTTGCATATCTAGTATGTACAAGAGAATAAGAAAAGCAGTAATAGAAATACACGAAAAGGAGAAAGAAAAAGCTTCCTCTGAGGAGGAGGAAGGATCTGAAGAACCAGAAACGACTACAGATATGATAGCGTATGTAGGTAAGGGAACTTACCTTAGGAAAAGCATTCGTCCAGAAAGCAAGAGAGTTTTTCTCTCTGGCATATCAAAACCGAATTCTCCTGAACATCAGTTCCAAGACACTGATAAAATGCTTCGAGAACGAATGGGGTACCATGTACTCAATTCTATGGATGAGCAAGAACTAGCCCGGTCAGCAGTACTATGGGCTGACAATCCTAATATATATAATGATGATACAGTAGCACAGACATTTCTGAACCTTTCCCCAGACGAGCAGAAACTAGCAGGTGTATACATGATTCAGCACCTCCTCACGTTATACAGAAATCAGCATTCTGATCCAGGTCCCTTACACGATACATTAGAAGCACTACTCATGGATAGATGGAGAGGCCTAAGTACCAAGTTAATTCAAATAATTCTAGAACAACGGCACAGATATAACACTTTCTTAAGTTCACAATATGTTCCCGCTCCGCCCCCAGAAAGAAAAATGTATCATATGGAGCGTCTGCATGGCATTGAAAGTCAGAACCCATTACGAGAAGTACACCCAGTCATGGGTACCGATAATACCTTGAAACGTGTGTATTTACACACACCTCTGACCAAGTTAGAACTATTGGAAATGAAGAAACTAGTACCCTGTCACGATAAAGACCCTGCAGGTTTTCACAGAGAACTTAAAGACATGTTACTGATGGGAGATTACACATATGCAGATATCATGAAAATGTTAAAGGTACTGCTGCCCACCGGCATCTACGAGAAACTGAAGGAAAGAGAATGGGAGGTGGGAGAGAAAAAGATTATATGGGCAGAAATAGAAGACGAGGAGAAACTTCGTACCCCAGGGCTAGGCCTTGGGGAGAAAACTAAAGCATTACCAGGTTTAATACTACAGGTTCTGCCAAGATTACTGACAACTAGAAAGGAAGACTGGGACGCAATTTCGGCCTGTAAACAGAAACACAATGAAGATACCAGTGACTTCTATTCAAGATTCGAGAAATGTTTCATTATTAATAGTGGCCTTAAACCAAGTAGCGAGTCGTACCCGCATCTTTTTGTATCAAAATTAGTCGAGAATTCCCTGCCATTAGTTAAGAACCGCGTATACAAAGTTGAAAGTACTTGGCAAGCAAATACGCCATCCCAGATGTTACAGATGTTACAATACCATCAGAACAGAATTAGAGAAGAACAGGATCATGAACAGAAACGCATGAAAGACACGAAAATGAAAATGTTAGTGGCCCAGTCGGTTCCAGCCGACGGCCAGAGAAAGAGTACGACCCAGACCCAGAATTCAGCAGCTCCCGTTAAAGGGACATGCAACTATTGCAAGCAGCCAGGTCACTACGTACATGAATGCCCGGTCTTGAAACATAATATAGCAACAGGTAAAACTAAAGAAAGACCGCGTCCGCCTAGACAAGACCATGTCCAGCAACAGACTTCACAGAATATACAGCCCATGCAGAATACACAGCCTATGCATGTTTCACCACATGCAGCACAGACAGTAGCGGTACCACAGTCACAGCCACAGTCACAGCCACAGCCCATTGCCGCGACTCAGCAAGTTTCACAACAGATGTATCAGTATGCCCAATCTGATTACCCCGATTATCCACGATACACATGAAACAGCCTAGAGAGGGAGGCTGGCTTGCCTCTTATTGAGATTCCTGTAGATCAAGAGGGTCCTTATGTACACAGTCAAGTATTGGGAAAAGACAGAAAGTTTTTAATTGACACAGGGGCAAGTCGCACAACAATCAGCCATGATGAAGTCCCAGGGGCACCCCTCTCAGGCTCACAGAATGTTTCCCTTGGTTTTTCAGGACAGCCTATTGTAAATGAGGTATCGAAACCCGTCCCCCTGGCTGTGGGTCCATTATCACATGTTACAGACCTGTTACTCACGAAATCATGTCCGGAAAACTTGTTAGGAATAAAGACATTGAAGGCTCGAGGAGCTGTGATATGTTGTTCTCCGGAAGGAGTTAGACTTTTCTTGAGAGACTTTAAGGGTCATTATGTGTTACGAGAGTTTGATGTCAGATTGAAAAATGTACCGGATCACTTGTGGGCACAAGGCCCAACTGACGTAGGTTGTATGCACATTACACCATACCGTGTTACACTCAAAGCAGGTGTTGTTTTACCCAGAATCAGACAATACAAGTTACCACCCGATGCTGTAGTGGCTTTACTGGAAATCATTGAAGAGCTCATTGCCCAAGGAGTGGTCGTAGAGACCGACTCCAATATCTGTAATTCCCCCATCATTCCGATTCTTAAACGTACTGATCCCAATGCACCGCCAGTATATCGGCTGGTGATTGATTTACGAGAGCTAAATAAATGCATTGTTCCACAGTACCCTGTGGTTCCCGACATCTCATCCCTATTGACTGCTATTGATCCAGAAGCAACGTTCTTTACTGTAATTGACCTCAAGAACGCCTTCTTCAGTGTACCCATTGATCCAGAGAGCCAATATCTCTTCGGATTCAGTTTAAATGGACGAAGTTTCAAATTTTCACGCGCACCTCAAGGATTCACAGAAAGCCCCAGCATCTATAGTCAAGCACTGAAAAGACAACTTGATTGTATCATAATGCCAGTTAACACCGCTTTACTGCAATACGTCGATGATCTGCTGATCACCGCACGAAGTGAACCCGAATGTGAACAAGCATCACTGACGGTTTTACATTTTCTGGCCGACAAGGGACACAAGGTGTCTCCTTCGAAGCTACAATTCTGTGTTCAGCAAGTTGTGTACTTGGGTCACTTGCTGTCCAAAGTGGGGAGACAGCTCACTCCTGACCGTATTCAGTTAATTGTAAATATGCCACAACCCCAGACACAAAAGGAAGTGCGGGCCTTTATAGGCCTCACCTCGTACTGCAGACAATGGATTCCCCAGTATGCATTTCTAGCCAAACCACTCATTCAGTTAACAACACAGGAGGCAGCAACTTCGACTGCCCTTCCTTGGACTCAGGAACATACACAGGCTTTTGAAGAATTAAAGAAAGCTTTATGCCAAGCACCAGTTCTAGCGACACCATGTTACAGCAAACCTTTTACACTTTTTGTTACAGAACGTGATGGTACAGCGTTGTCTGTCCTCACTCAAGACCAAGCAGGTTCACATAAGCCTTGCGCTTATTTTTCAAGTACATTGGATTCAGTAGCCCAGGCACTCCCTGCGTGCTTGAAGTCAGTAGCAGCAACAGCGCTAGCAATCAGACAGAGCGACTCAATTGTTTTAGGACATCCATTAACAGTTCAAGTTCCACATTCTGTAGAGGTTCTTTTAAACAGAACCCAGACTCAGCACTTGACTATAGCACGACTGACAGGTTATGAATTGACACTATTCCAGCCACACATAGAAATCAGACGCTGTAGCATCCTAAACCCCGCAACATTGTTACCTTCGAGTATGACAGATCCAGCCCCACATGATTGTATAGAGATCATTAATGCAGTGACAAAGCCTCGACGAGACTTAACAGATGTCCCACTGACAAATCCAGACCTGACACTTTACGTGGATGGTTCATGCATGAGAACAAGTACAGGAGAATTAGTGGCCGCGTATGCAGTGACCACTGAAACTGAAGTTAAAGAAACACATCGTATTGACACCCTGTCTGCTCAAGCGGCAGAGCTTATCGCTCTGACCCGAGCTTGTATACTAGCCAAGAACAGAAATGTTAACATATACACTGATTCCCGTTATGCGTTCGGAGTTGTACACGACTTCGGAATGTTATGGCAAGAACGAGGTTTCTTGACCTCTCATGGTGCCAAGATCCAACATGGTCCCCTCATTCAAGCACTGTTAGAAGCAATACATCTGCCCTCGGGCATATCCGTCATGAAGTGTAAAGCACATACAAAAGTTACAGATTCTGTTTCCCAGGGTAACGACCTGGCAGACCAGACAGCAAAACATACAGCATTAACTCACACCCAGACCACTGATGTGACAAAGACAATAGTACCGACACAGTGTATGTCAGTTAGGGATCCCACCCTAGATGTAATCGATATCCAGACGCATGCCACTTCAGATGAAATAAAGAAATGGACTGAACTAGGAGGGATTCAGACAGATCAAGGATGGGTCACGAAGGGAAAATCTACATGGTTTCTCCCTGACTCAATGGTACAAATCATGATAAATACAGCACATAGTCCGGCACATCTAGGAGAGAAAGCTATGTTAGACAGTTTACAGAATCTCTGGTATAACAAACACTTACGAGCAGCAGCAAAACAGAAAGTGCGTACTTGCATGATCTGTTGTCAGTTCAATCCAGGTAAAAGCGTTCCTGTAGAGCAAGGTGGATTCCATCCTCCCGATCACCCTTTTGAAGTCCTCCAGATGGATTATATCCAGATGGACCGTTGTCGGGGATTCAAATATGTCCTCGTAGTTGTTTGTGCACTTTCCTGTTGGACCGAAGCATATCCAGTCTCAGATTACACTGCCCCAACCACTGCCAGGCAGCTGGTTCGAGAATTCTTCCCACGGTACGGCTTGCCTCGTGTCGTGTACTCAGATAACGGACAGCCGTTCTCATCCGAACTCATGAAACAGGTTTCCCTTCTGCTAGGATATCAGTGGAGATTCCATTGTGTCCGACATCCCGAAGCCGCTGGCCTTGTAGAAAGGCATAACCAGACACTAAAGACCCGCCTTGCCAAAGTTTGTAAAGAGAAAGGGGTCGACTGGATAGTCGCCCTACCAGTTGCATTGTTCTACATAAGAATGGTTGCCCATTCGAGATCAGGACTATCCCCGTACGAAGTGGTCTTTGGCAGACCAACGAATATGTGGGGGACGCCCATGCCTAAGAAAATTACTGATGTCGATTGTATTATGCTGACAGATTACCTTGCCTCCTTGATGTCTGCACTCCAATCATGTCGTTCACAGGTTGCTGCAGCCTTTCCTGACAACACTGATGTAAAGCCACACGATGTCCGCCCCGGGGATACAGTCCTAATTAGGAACTTCGACAGGAAAAGTCCGCTGGAGCCCCGCTGGAAAGAGCCGAAGACCGTCCTTCTTACTACGAGGACCGCTATAAAGGTGGAAGGCAGAAAGGGGTGGATCCACACGAGCCATGTTAAAAAGTGTAACGAACTGAAACCAGAAACAGACTCGTCCACCCCCTCCAAAGACTGCATCGAACCTAGTGACTTTAAAGTTCCCGAACGAGAGAAAACTCCCCAAGAGGAGTACAGAATAAAACTTCGATCTAGCAAGTCAGACAGTTTAATTATTTAAGTCCTCCCCGAAGGTGTATCGGTTAAATAGTTTCTGACATGTGTCCCCTAGATCGAGATAGAGAGAGAGAGAGACAATTCAAGAAACGTGCATACTGCAAATCACTCCGCAGTCACTGTATAGTGACATTATTGATTATGTTTTTTCTAAGTTTTCTGATTATTGTAGCGAGTATATAGCTTCCCATATATTACCCTATCTTCAAGCGTGAACAATCTGCTTACAATGTTTCTGCTGAACATTCCTTTAGTGAGTTACCGCCTCATGAACTTTCCTACAGACTTGCGCTGCGCAACAACACATTCATTAGTATGTTACATCATTCCCATCAGACTAACAATGCTACAAACTACTGGATATGTGGCCGACTCCCTCCCTATCAGAAATACAAGGGAGTTCTGCCCCTCTTTCCGTACCCGTTCACTCACAATGGCTCCTGTGGTGCATGGCTTAGATTACTTAATTCCTTAGATCCTGACATTGCTGTTTTCGAGGGGGGTTGGATTTGGGGAAACCTGAACCTAGTCCTGCTCGATGCTTGCTACCCTGACAAAAATGGACAACCCGTTAGAACAGGAACTGATCTAGAAAACGAAGTATATGGATTAGGTAACTATACAGTTAACCTTATGATTCTTACTATTGAGTCCGAAGCTGCACCCGTTCTCCCCGCTATGTCAGTATTACCAGTCACTGGTCATTTTTGTGTTAGAAAGAAGGGTTCAGTACACTTAGGTCATAGTAAATGTACTACTGTGGTCGAATTCAGTGATCAAGGCAAGTCTTCCTTTAGAGCTACCCGTCATTCCTACTTTGTTTGTGGCCATACCGCATACATACGCTTACCTCCAGATTGGGATGGTACCTGTTACATTGCCTTCCTTCTGCCCCCTGTTTTCCTAGCTCCTCCTGATTATCATAGAAATACAAATCTAGCAAAGAATAGATTCCGAAGAGACCTCCCGATTGTCGACTATACTGAAACGGCATGGGAGCAATACACAGATTTCAATAAAGGATTCTTTTTCTTCACAGGTCCCGTCCAGAACAGTAAACTAATACGTAGATTAACCAGAACACTCGAAGCAGTAGTAAATGAAACTGCCTCCGCTCTAGGTAACTTAACAGAGGAGCAGTCTGCTATGCGGATTGTTGTCCTTCAAAATCGTCTTGTTATTGACGTCATCTTGGCAGATAGAGGTGGAGCTTGTAAGGTCATCGGGTCAAGTTGCTGTGTTTTCATTTCAGAAAACGCGCCAACTGTATATAAAGCTATTACACGTCTTCATAAGATTGCAAGTTTGATACATCAGAATCCAGGCACCTGGACTTGGTCCGGTTGGTTCTGGACAACGTTGACCGCTTGGGGATGGAAGATTCTATCCTTCCTAGGCATTGCCCTTGTCATAGTATTCAGTTGCTGCCTGTGCCTACAGTGTGGGCCAGCGATTTGTGGACTGTGCGCCACATCGTGCATTGAACATTCCAGTTTTCTCTCAAACCACCAAAGGAAGAAAGACGAGCAAATGATGTTACAAGAACAGACTGATCGATTCATGAGGATCGATATATCATGAAGGGTCCGTAGGGAACAAGGAGGGAATGAGGAAATATAAATTTTATGGTCAAGTTATGTTCCCTAACGTGTACCCCACCGTCTCCATGTACCAGCTTAAAGTGCATGTAACTTCCCTCCTGTGCCAGCTATGAAGACGCAAATACATTTGCGTCCAACGTTAACATGTCCTCTTTCAGACCCACCCTGAATGGGTTGAATATTCCGTTTCTAAGTATGCCATGCCAACGTCTTTTTGTGGTGTACTCTACACGTTTTTCAGCTCTGGCAAAGTAGGCCCTGAATTCTGCCATCGAGCCTTTTTCCTGCCTTCTGACTCTGGAAGCCTCAGCCCAGGCTGTCTCTGTACCCGTGACCTCTGCCTTACTCCCTGTGCGGCTCACCGCGCTTAGCTCAGCCTGCTGCCTGCCAAGACTGAATTCAACCTTCGTATTATCTGTTCCGCTCCTCGAAAATGCATTCCTGCCTACTAGTTTAAGTAAATATCCCCCCAGCTGCAGAGCAAAGGGCCCGGCCTCACTGTCTCCGTGCAAGTAATTCATAGCCTCTGTTACCATGGCAGGCCCATGCCCCTCGCATTTCATGCAGACACTTAGGCGCTTATACACGCACTCACAGTCAGTATAGAATAGCTTCTGCCCCAGAGACCTTTTCCGTCCAGATAATATGGTTCCCAAACATTAGATATCAGATATGATAGAAGTACGAGTTGATCTGACATGCCAGACTTCTGTCTCTTTCCGTCAGTGTAAATGTCAAGTCCCCAGCACCCTCCAGTTTCACGTCAATCACACGTCATGCAGCTGCGCGCGCATCCAGGCCTCAGATTTCTGCTGACATTGCAAGATTCTGCTTTTGTTGCCACCCACATATGACACTTACATATGACGTTTCTAGCACACACCTCTATGTTCACGCCTAGTTCACGCCTTCTAATTACGTATCAATACCACGTGTGTGTTTTATCTTGTTTCTCTCAGCTGTTACGCCTACTGTATTGGTTTCTCTAATGTGACTTAAGTATATAAGCTATGTATTGTCAATAAAATAGGGCTCTATCCCTTCCTACACCCCAGTGGTGGTAGGAACATGATATCCGGTCTGACCATTCCTTTTTAAGGAATAAAACCCCTAAGAACTCTAACACCCCGGACTCTGCGTCTTTCTTTCCGATTGAGTTATTATTGATTAAGTACTTACCTGCATAGAAATTAAGACGGTAAATGAAATATTTACCACATACCAAAGGCGAGACCTATTGGCTATGCCAATGCTTGTTCTTCAGGTAAACCTCCTGTGGTCATGTGACAAACCCTCATTAACAGAGCAGACACTCCCTTTAGAAAATATATTTTCTTTCCTGCAATGACATGCTCACATGTTAACGTGTTGGTGCTTTCATTTACCAACCCAATGCATTGTGGGACTTGTATTGTTGATTTATTCCAACTAACTCAATTGGACAAACCCAACTGAAAGTAATAAATAGTTAAAGGTAGGCATAGGACAGTAACCCAGAGCACTTGACATAAAACCGCCTCATAACATGAATTAGAATGGTGGCATAGAAAAGCACTTGAGTTTTAATCTGATAATACGACTTCCCAAACCCTGCGAGGTTAACTGCATAACTGTAATAAAGTGACATTTACAAACTGTGTATATCGAATGCGTGAAAGCGTGCTTCAGAAGGGAGTTCCTGAAACCTCAGAACCATGCATGGCTTCAGCAGGAGCAGTGACCATTAGAAGAAAATCATCTCAGCCAACTTCTGTCCTGGAACATCTATCTCCATGGTAATGTCAATCATTGCTGGTTTCAAGAAACACTCTAAAGGAAGAGGTCTTGGTCCCATCTGTCAAGAATGATGCACAACAGCTGCAGCATGCAAGGAGTGGGAGTTAATGGATGAAACTGGGCTCATCTGATTCCACCTCCCCAACGCCTCATTATAACACTATTTATAATGAACACTTTAGAGGGGAAAATACGAACATTTACATTGAGGGAGAGGCATTAACCTGTTTCCCAAACCCACAGGGACTGTGTGATAAAGAGTTTTAAAATCCACCAGTTTAACCAATTTACTAACACCAGCACACTTGGTATTATACCCATATTTTATGTCCTCCGCTTTTGTACATATTTAAAAAAGAAATCTGAGCTCAAATCTGACCTCCCAGAAGAGATGGAAGTTGGAAGAGTCTATCACCTTTACTTATGATAAGTACATTTCACAAATAACTACAAGACTCCGCAGTTGGAGCCATTCTCCAGTATGCCCACGCCTACCTCTATCAATGTGTAATCATACGAACGCCTGTTTATCACATATTTTAATTTAAACTTCTCTATAAAAGTTCAGATTTATTCTTAAATAAAAATAAGTCATCAATTGTAGTCAATAAATGTAAAACAATGTACGATACAACTTTTATAGAGAGTAAACAATTGAAAAACGAGTCAAAACTGTTTATTTGCTAATTATCTTACACAACAGTGATGTCCAAAAGCTTAAATTAATTGCTTTTTGATGTCTAAAAGCTTAAATAAATTGCTTTTTATTGGATCGCTGTGGCAACCAGCTATTAGAAGTGCACTGGGACATGACCGTAAAAATACCTCCCAGAAGAGTGGGGATGATATTCAGAAACACATTCATTTACAGCTCCTGCCACCTAGTCCATCACTTGTAGCATAATTTGTAATTGTAACAAAAACGTAGATAATAGTTGACACGGACAAAGGTTAAAAAATGGATTGCATGGTCGAATGCCTCACCGGACACTGCATAGGATAACGAGACACGCCACTCAGTTTTGTTTCAGGCATTTAAAGACTCAATTCATTTGCTCAAATTAAGTAAACATCTCTAATTACAAGAATTCAGGGAAAGCATTTATCAACAGATGGAAATACAAACATCAAATTCTAAAATGGAATAGAAAAACCTGTGGAATGACTATGGGGCATGTTATCAAGAAGCTGCGAAAAATATCGCAGCGCGCGCTTAGCGCAAATATTTCCATCGCCAGCTATCGCTGAAATATATCACTGTGCTAATGCTGTATTAGCAACAATTAGCGCCATGGTGATATATATTCCAGGGATAGCGGAAGGGAAGGGCCAACATCGTGAGAAAAGCAGCGATGTTGCATGGGGAAGGTGGAAAACCTTGCTGATACGACCCTGTGGTCGTATCAGCATAATCCACCCCCCATGTTAGGTATTGCTAACTCCTGATATTAGCAGGTGTTAAAAAACCGGCGATGATCCCGGTTAGCGTGACTTATTACATTTCTAACGGGAGCCAGGGCCTCCATGCTAGTAGGCGATAGGCCTTTCAGAGGCTGTTTTTCAGGTCTGTTGGTCGGGAACACCTACTTTGCATGTCATTAGCGATCGCTTTCGTCAGAAAGCTGTCGCTAACTGCTGTTAGCGACAGCTTGCTGACAGGGCGATATAATTATTGCCGCTTTAGCGGCAAAAAGTGCTGCTAAAGCGGCGATAAAGCACTTGGTAATATGCCCCTATGTTCGTGGAAATATTCACACCAATTTGGGTTTACATCAAAGACACTGTTCTCAAAGCAGGAGCAATTTTACAGAGACAGTGAGACTTGAGACAAAATACCTTCTTCCAAAGCATCTCCCTGCTGTGTGAACAAAACAAAAAAAAAACCTGAAAATTAAGTTTCAGGACGTCACTGGGAAGTTCTGAATGAATGAGGTATGTTTCTTCTTACAAGAAGTGTTTAACAAGCATGGTTGCATTGCGCTAAAAGTGAGAGGGTTGAGGGGAGTGCGGCCCAGAGCCACCAAAGCGTTTCCCTTATGGGAGCGAGCCAGGGGCACCATGTGTTTGCAGTAATTACTAACACATGGCGCTGCGCGCTCCCGCAAGGGAATCGCTGTACATGCACGTGTTGCCATTGAAGGCAATAGAACACGAGCACGTTTTACCCTGAAAAAGGCAAATGATGGCTACAGGTCTCTTTCCTATGCAACGCATGCATGCTGCTTAGGCGAGACCTAAAAGGAGGGAGGAAGGGAGGGAAGTAAGTAATAGGATGAGGAATAAGACATCAGAGTTATGAAGATTACCAGTGAGCAATCCAGGCATTACCTCCTCATCCATTCCTCGTTCCATTCCTTTCTAATTGCAGAAATACTGAAGCATAACAGATAAGAGTTGAGGGAATTCATGCAACAACAATTTTAATAAATGAAAACATGCATGCATCTGCCAGGCGAGGGGATATCAGTTCTATCTAGGTTTAGATGTAAGAATGGCAGCTCCACATTGCAACGCTGACCCCTGAGACAAGCTCTGTGTGTGATCATCAACAACAGTGGAATGAGAGGCCAGGCCGCTGCAGCACAAACAGAGGAGGGCCCCCCCCCCCCAGCCTTAGAGGAGCTGAAGATCCCTGAAAGGAACCAGGCCACTCAACATGAACTTTTCTATATAAAATAAAGAGATTACCTCCTAATCCAACAGATAACATGGAAAGAGAAATGTTTCCCTCTGTTGACCTGGCTGAAATTGACAAGAAAGGAGACACTCATTCTAAATTCAGTCGATCCGGACTAATAATTCTTAACCTCTCTTACCACATCCAAGAGATTCAGGGTTAGAGGAAGAAATAGAATAACACATTCCTGTGATCAGGGAAAGATGGAGTTCACTTCAGGAATAAACTGGGGACCAACCTTTAGAGCAATACTGTCCTCAAATATCCTTAGAAAGGGGGGATAACTGCAATTAGTAAGTAATGGGACGAGGAATAAGGAATTGAACAAATGAAGATTACTGGTAGGTAACCCAGGCATTCTACCCATTCTGCCCACTTACCCTTGCTGACGTTTCCACCAGTCTGCCTGTTTTCTCCTTTGATTCTGCCCCCATTTCTCTTAAGCTGACTGCTTTATTCTAGTATATCTTCTTTCTCTTATCCCTGCTGCCGTCTTACCTTCAGTCTTCCCTTCACCCCAGCCCAATTCTGAACTCTGTTCCTTCAGCCTGCCCACCCTAACCCTGCTCTGCCAGCTCTACCCCCTCTACCTATCCCTCCATCTCTCTCTTGAGTTTTCCACCCTCCTTTGCTCTTCACTCATCTTTCAGTTTTAATTCTTGAATCATGAGATGGGAGGAGGAGAATCGTGTCCAGACGGTTACATGACCTGATCACCTGATGTACAAACAGCCGGGTAAATAGTGCGAGAGGTGGGTCATTGAGCTGGCAGGTGGGCACACAGAATCTTCCTTAACATGAAATTACAATGACAAGTACCATAACAGGATGGTTTAGGACGCTCAATCATTTACAAAAAACTTAAATTATTTTTCCTCGTATCCTTAGGAATATAAAGGAAGTGGAACTTAATGCATTTATCTCACCTTCCACGTTTGCTCCACATGATTTGCCTTTATTATTGGAGTCTGAAAAAAAAAAGAAGAAAAAATCCTTAATACAAATTTATCAACGTAGTATACAATATATATCATACAACAGGCCAATATTTTGGAGGCGAGTCTTGGTAGCTGTAATAGGTATTTTCTCAGAATATCATTGTCCTGAATGCTGTAGACTTTATAAGTTTGTATCTTGTATCTTCTTCTCTTGTAAGGTCCTTGTTCAGCCTTCCTTATCTTCTTTTACTTCTAAGCTTCTCTCTTATGTGGGACTGAAGACCCTTAGAAAAGAAACAAGGTCAGGAAAGTTTCTCTTCTATGCCTTTCCGATGTAATTCCTTGTGCTTTACTTTCACCTTTCTTCTTTTTGTTCTGTATTTTCCTATTTCTCTTTCACTTATGAGAGTACTCTGGGTATATTATCTCACCCTGTCCTCCTTTCTCTGTTACAACTACGCCCCAAACCGCAATGTAAACAAAAAAAACATAAACGTCATTGAAGTCCCAATCTTGCCAAGCGTCTCTCACTTTTTTAGTAACACACAAATGAACCAGCCACTTTGTTGGGCCCACATACCATGGAGTTTCTCTCACTCCTAACTAAATTAAAATTGAAGGGGATGGGTCTATACCACCACCGGGTCTTAAGGAGAATTCTTGTCTGCCACCCCCTTGTTAGCCAGCTTCCTCAATTCCCACAGACGGCTGCCCACCTGACTGAACCACGCTCCCTGGTGAGCATGGCTGGTGCCGAGTGTCTCTCCAGTTCCCACTCTCCTTGGAGGCACCTTGGATTGACAGCAGGCATTAGAACTGTTGGCCTTAGGGTGGTCTTCCCTCAAACGTTTTGATTACTTAAGTCCAATTTTTGCTGTATTTTTGCTTCTGTTGGCCTTAAGTTTCTGGATTTAATTTACTTATAAGCCACTTGTAGAGTGGGATACCATGTATCCAGGGCCTGTGAAGTAAATGCTACAAATGGCTCTGCAGCACTTCTTGTGCCACCCACTTAATAGCACCTTAAAATATGTCCCAGGCCTGCAATTGCAGCCTGAATGCAGTGCTGCACCGCCATGTCAACTTGACATTAAAATACCCTCGCCAATCCTTAAACTCATGTTTTATTACATATAAGGCACCCTTAAGGTAAAGGTAGGCACTATGTAGCCCATAGGGTGGGGTGCAGTGTAATTTAAAGTTTGGATATGTACTTTTAAGTTTTACATGTCCTAGTTGTGAAAAACTCCCAAATTCGTTTTTCATCACTGTGAGGCCTACTCCTCCCATAGGATAACATTTGGGATTCCTTATTACATTTAATAGGCTGTAATTCGTAATACAGAGGAGGTAGATATGCCATGTTTGGTACATATGACATTGTAAACATAAACCTTCTTTTATGGTAAAGTTGTATTTTTCATTACAGTTTGGAGTTTGCCACTTTTAGAAAGTTTACATTTTCCTGCCATTAGCTCTTTTTTGCCTGCAGCCTGTCTTGGGTCACATGACTTGGTGTAACTGACAGCTAGACTTTGTTAATTCCTTCCACACTGACAGTATAGAGGACTTAGGTGTGCCTGGATGGACCATCTGCTGGCAGGATGGGAGGGTGGAACTGAGCACAGCCCCACTTACAACCCAATTGTCTGTGCCCTGCCTTCACACAAAGGGCCTTATCACCCTCTATTGTCACTGCAGTTAGCTTGGAACCTAGATAGAAGAGTCAGGAAATTCTCTTTACTTCAAAAAACCTTTCCAGAAGCTTCTCCCACCTTCCAGGAGAAGGGCACCAGGGTATAAAAATAGGGCCTTCACCCTACCTGTTCAGCGCACTACTGAACCTGTGGATACTCTGCCAGGAAGAAGGACTACTGGGTAGCTACAAGGATTGTCACTCTGCTGGACTGCTACTCTGGAGGATTTGCTGCCTGTCAGGGGCTCGGTGACGCTGACGGACGGGGTGTGGACTTTAACATCTGTTCCTTTCCACCCCGTCCCCAGGACTCCTACGGCCTCTTTAACTCCGCTTGGATTTCCCCGGAGACTCTGCCCATAACCCTGACGTCAACCGCCGGGAGCCAATCCGCTGTAGAGGAGGCGGATAAGGAAGCTCTGCCCGAGTCTGAGAGCGCTAACGCCGGAGGAGGACCGGAAATTGAGGATCCGAAGACGACCAGCGTTGCGGTTTTGGATCTCGAGAAGAAGCAAGACGAGGACCCCGAAGACGGCAAGCCCAGCAGAACCGGTACGCTAGGAGGCCACCGTCACCACGAGTCGTCCCGCCGCACTTCTGGAGAAGTGTGGCTGGACAAGGTACGGAGTCGGATACGGGGATTTCTCTTTTCAGGGGGTGGGACGGGGTAGGGGTGGTTAAGGGGGTCACTGGGCGGCGTATGTGTGTTAGCTTCACTTACACACTCCCCGAGCACTTTACTGAGCGTTAACTTTGTGACAGCTCGTCAATACTGGTGGCAGTCCCTGGTGATCCCCTCACTTCCCTGCCCTCCTCATCTGTACATAGTGCCCAGCAACAAGGCAGAAATCCTGGGGTATTTTGTTTATTTTCTTTCCTTCCTTGCCTTGGCCAGTGTGGAGAGTTATCCGGAACCCTGGGGAAAGTCTGAAAGTTGAAAAGAAGAATCCCGGAAGAACTGGGACTGCACTGACTGGACTTTGTAAAAACCCATCTAGGAGACTGGTATAGACTCCCTTTTGGCGGATATTATTTTACAAAATAAAGAATAACGTGAGACGCTCCGCCTTTGGTCAGCTCGTTATTCCTCCTAGCCCATTGCAATGGTCACACTGCCCTGCTGTGCTGACCTGCTGCCTTCTACCCTCTTGCCTGGGAAAGGACTGGACCTGAGTAGGCGTGGGCATACTGGAGAATGGTTCCCAGAGTGACTCAAAGGGCTTGCCTGAAGTCCATGTGATAGCCTCAGGGACATAAAAGGCTTCCAACAGCTCCTGGGCCCATTTTCAGGGAATTCCTGACCCCCAAGAGGTGCCTCTCAAGTCCTGGACCCTTAGTGCGGCTCTAGAGCTCATAAATTAAAACATTTGGGCTCTTAGCGACCTTGAAAGGGCTTATTTGCACCGGAACTGCGCTGCTTGACCAGCACTAGCCGCCAGAAGCCTACCTCATTGACTTGCATCATCGACCGCTCGTGGAGGATCTCCAGCGCAAACACATCCGCGATACCCGGCCTGCTCCTCAGGCCATGCAGATCACTGCCCACAATGCTCTCCTTGCTCCTCGCTACCACCTCCAACGTGAACGGGACTCTCGGAACAAAACATGAGAAGGTAAAACTTCAGCTGGACTAATGTGGAACTGGAACCGACCTGCGCTCCATCACGGTCAGCTTAAACTTATTAAACTTAACCTATTACTTTGACCCAGTCCAGTTCGACCAGATAGCCGCAGTTGGCGCTTTATGCTTGGAGGCACTAAATTCCAGTGTATTCTTAAAAAATTCATAACTCTGGTTCTGCTGAATGGATTTTTGTTGTTTTGGTCTTGTTTTATTTATTAAATTAAGATTTATTTTTCTAACCTGGTGTGGGATACTTTTATTTTTACTGTTTTACTTTTTAAAGTGAGTCACAAATAATTTACATACTGCCTCCAACTTAAGTCTGACTAATCTGTGTCATGCTGCCTGGGGTTTGAGCACAGGTTAATTTGAGGTTTGCTTGTGCCTTGTCCTGACTAGGATTGTGGTTACAGGTTGAACAGGGCTCTCACCCCAGTAATCCAATTTCTAACATGTGATCAGCTGCGAGGACCGGACTTGTGTTTGTTCAGTGCCATACAGTGATTTGCTGTACGCTGCCATCTCATGTGTACAGCCAATTAAAGACTTTCCAAATTCTCCAAAATCTCCATTGGCTATTGTGAGAAGTTGGCCTGGTATATGATGCTCACTAGTTCTAGTGATCACCTTGTACCATGCCAAACAACCCTTATGATGATTGGTTGTAAGTCAACTTTATAGACCAGCTATGCTAGTAGCGTGGACAAAGCAGGCTTAGACTAAACTCTGTAAAGGCATGTGAAGCAAGCTGTTTTACCATACACAATTACCTTGAATACCAAATGAAAGGACACCACACAGATATATATTGAAAATATATATATATTTATTTACTACAAGTATCCCCTATACTCTTTATGAGCACAGAAGCAAATGTAATAAAACAAAACACAGTTTAAATATACAAAAGTTGCACAATATGGATGAGCCCTAGGGGCCACCTAAACCATATACTAAAATAGTGGTATAAGTACCACCAATCGAAAAGGAAGTAGGCCTAGGGCCTGGGGAATTGCTGGAGCTGTTCGGGACTAGCAGTGACTAAGTCGGGAAAGGCCCGCGGGACTCGGGTGCAGCGCTTAACGCACATGCATGCACCAATGCAAAGTCAATGGTGCGTAAAAGTTACAAAGTTACTGAAAAGGGAACCTTCCGGATGACCTAGAACCTAGCAACTTGGAACATTGAAACTAGATGTGTATTGCTATACAGGAGCACCGGAGTGCCAGGGTTACCTCACCTACAGGAAGCGGGGGCACATGTCTCAAAGTGTGTCGGGTTTCGTCGCGCTGGTCTATGGAGCCTGTAGATGAAGATGCTGCAGGCGGGTCGTCGAGGAGAGTTCCGGTGGATCCAAGGGCGGATCTGAAGAGGTGAAGACTTGAAAGCAGAGGGGACAATGTTCAAAGTCACTAGCCAGTGACTACCGTGGAACCAGGATGGAACCAGGCGATGTTGGGTGCAAACAGGCGGAGAGGTGAAGATTGGCTCTGCAGCCACGTGGACACGAAGAGGTCGAGGACGTCCAGGCGTCGGTCATGAGCTGTCCCACAAAGGCTCTAGCTGATGGCGGTGTCGGCTTCTTGATCGGAGCAAACAGGCCTTGGCTAATGTAAGCCACGCAGGGAATGATGCAAGCTTCTCACTCGGACCAGCAAGGTCAGAGGGGGTGCTCCTTTTTACAGGAGCGAGGGCCAGTCTGGAGCAACCAGACCAGCAGTGTTGAATTTGGATTTCGTCGCCAAGATGGCCACTAGCCAACGGGCCAGTAACCGGGATGGCGCGTTGAGTGTCAAAAATGCAAAAGGGCCGCACGCAGATCGTGGAGATGTTGGGGGGCTGATCTTCAGTGCAGATACTGCTCGGTGGTGGAGCTTCTCAAACCCCAAAGCATAGCATTGAGGGTGCCTTGGGTGCTGCGCAGTCAGCTTCTCATGAGTCTTCCAAGATGGCCAATCCCACATCTCTCGGTGCCTCCACGGGTCCCTTCTTTGCAGGGACTGTGGATCGGGCTGGGAGAAGTCTGGGAGTCTGGGTCTCATCAGGCTCTGGGCTCGGGCTCCAGCGGGAGGCGGCGGCAAAGCAGACGTCGAGTTGCTGGATGGTGCCTGTATTTACAGGGTGGTCACTCCTTGGCCACAAGGGAGATGCTCTTCAGTCTTCTGTGCAGCAGAATGTCGAAGTCCAGTTTTCTTCTTAGTTTCAAGTTGAGCTCAGGATGATCTGAAGTCTTGGGACACAGCTCCTACTCTTATTCCAAATCTGGGGGCCGGATCACCTGCTAGATCCCTCCTCTGGGTGGGACCAGGAAGACGGGTGGTTACACCCCCTTTCCTTTGTCCAGCTCCGCGCCAGGACTGGGGCTGGAAAGACCCAGCACCGGTTTGGACTGGTTTATGCACGGGGACACCTTGTGTGCCCCAGGCATGTCTCATTCTATTCAGCCCTGTCCTACCCCATACACAAAATCCTGTCTGGGGTGGTGCTCACACCTCCCAAGGCAGGACACCCTTTGTCCAAGCCTCCCTCGCTGGAAGGACTCCCAGCAGCAGGAGGGCAGACTTGTGTCTGTGGTGGCAGCATCCATTTTGTGATGCTGAGGCTCGAGTTTAACTTTAACCGGGGTTCAGGTTATGTACATGTCGTGTCCCTCTAGAAGGGTGAAATGCTACCCCCGTCGGCAGAACTGGCGAGGGGGTAGTATCCCAATTCGTATGACACCTTACTTGACATGTTTTGATAAAGCCAAACCAAAGTTAGCAAGTAACAGCGAGGATTATAATGCACTTAAGAGTATATGGGATGGCAATATCCCGGAACAGCTAAGGGAGTTGTTCCCGACAGCTGCAGACGGGCTCAGCTCGTGCCAGAGCACCATCTCACATGAAACCAAGCACTATGCCTCCAGGATTGTCGAGGCCTTCCAAAGGAGTGGCTTATAGGTTATCATGTGTCCAGTTAGGTTAGATATAGGTATACTATATCTAAGTAAGAGGTGATTACACCAACTTACCCCAGCTGATTGATCAGCCAGTTGTGTCAAATATGGAGGTCAGGCCAGGGGTGGCATAATACATGCTGTAGCCCTTGGTAGGCCTTGGATACACCTATGCCCTGGGTACGGGGGGTACACTGTTACAGGGGCCTATAAGGTGAACCAGATCCAATTCGTAATGCACCTAGAGTGCATTGGCATTCATTTAGAGAGAGAACAGCAGGCTGTGGGTCTGATTAGCAGGCCCACATCCACATTAAGTCATAAACCAGTAAAGCATAAACCAAAAATTTGGGGTGACCATAGGAAAGCAGACCCTACTCTCCTACAGCTATCATTTTCTAAATTTTAGTAACCCTACCTTCCTCTACTACCATGGAGATGCAGCTGATTGATGTCAACAACCTCACTGAGGGCCAGATGTAAGACCCTTTTTTGAGACCGCAAACGGGAGATCCTCCCGTTTGCCACCACAAAAAAGGGTAATAGCATGTACAAAATGCTATTTTGCGAGTCACTGACTCGCAAAATAGCATTTGCGACTCTCGCTATTAGGAAGGGGCGTCCCTTCTTAATAGCGAGTCAACATGCTATGTACTCTTGTTTTGGGACCGCATTTGCGGCTGCAAAATACAAGCAGATTTCCACCTACTTTTAGTAGGTGGTAAACCACTCGCAATTCGTGAGTTTGTGGGAAAATATTTTTTAAGAGCAGATAGTGGACCCAGAGACCTCTGCCTGCCCTTACAAAAAGGAAACAGAAAAATGTCATTTTTCTTTTTCTTTAAAAAAACAAAACAGCTTTATTAAAAAAGCAGTCAAAGACATGGTGGTCTGCTGACCCCAGCAGACCACCATCCCAGTGAGTGCTAGCCATTCCTAAAGGGGTCGCAAATTGTGCCTGCCTCATTAATATTAATGAGGCATGCATTTTGTGACCCCATTAGGAATTGCAAATAGTGTCTGAGACACTGTTGTGCATTTTAGTTAGCGAGTCACAAATTGCGGGTAATACATCTGGCCCTAGGTCTGAGCTGCAAATGCTCTGCAAAGAGAGGTGGCTAAACGTGGGCTGCAAAGCTTCTAAGGTGGATTCACAGCCAATGAGGAAGTAAAGAGGCTGCAAGCAGCAACAGAGGAGGATGACCCTGAGGGGGACTTGGGTCTGAAAGAGGATGAGGACCAGGACCCAGAGGAGAATCATGAGCTGCAGGAATGACACCCATCCCCCACCCCCAGGAGGAGAATCAGCATGGGGCAGGGAGCGGCGTGTCTTCCAGGGGCTTGTCACAAGTGAAGCTGGAGGACAGGAGGGAGGAAAGGAGAGGAAGCTCAAACTGGAGATGGAGCTGGAGCTAGTCAAACTAAAACTGGAAACTGAGGAGAGGTTGGCAAGCGAGAGACTGGCCATAGAGGAGAAGAGGGTGGCTCATGAGCTCAGTCTCAGAGAGCTGTTCTTCAGAGCAAAGCAGATGTGGTGGCAGCATACCAGCAGCGTCCAAAGGAGAGGTGAGGGTCCGCATACCCAAGGACCTGGTGCCCAGTTATGTGGATGGGACAATATAGATAGATGGTTCTCAGCTTTTGAGGTATCTCTGAGGGTACTCAAGGTCCTAGAGGAGCATTGGGGGTAGGGGGTAGCTCATGGAGGAATATGCCCATGGTGGGGTGGGACTCACTCTTGACAATAGAGATGAAGGACCAGACCACGTATGCCCTCATGAAGGCATTCTCCTTACTAAATTTGGGGTACCGCCTTAGAAGTATAGACAGAGGTTACAGACCGCCACAAACTCCCAAACCAGTCTAAACCAGACTTAGACTACTCCAGCAAGGCACTGAAGGGCTGGGTTAGGGGCCGCAAAGTAGAGGATTCCCAACTTGGCCACCAGAAGAAAGGCTTTTCTGATAAGAGTCATTGCAAGTCTGACCCAAGTGCTATTCATGTTATGAGTATGGGCACATCAAGGGTGATCCCAAGGGCTCCAAGAGGGCACAGCCTCCCCCTCCCAGAGAAGGGACTCCCCCGGAGTTGGTTAGCATAGTGGAGATGATCTCAGTTAGTGGGGGGGGGGGGGGTCAGTGACTTTACCCTAGCATCCCTGGGTGTCAAAGAGATGGTGCCCAAAGCCCACATGCCTTCTAATACTTCCTAGTATAGGCAGTGGGTCACCATCAATGGGCAAACCTGAGGGGCACAGGAGCCAGTGTGACTATGGTAAGGTGTCATCTGGTGCTCTCTGAGCAAGTGAATCAAATACATTCCACCAGGTTGTAGTAGCATACACCTGGGAGAGCCACTACCCTGTGGCTCTAGTTCCTGCTGAGAGGGGGGGGGGGTCTCAGGTCTTCTGAATGTTGCTGTGAGCCCTGACATTTCTGTGGGTTGTTTGCTAGAGACTGATCTTGAGCACACTGCCTAGAAGTGGAGCTCAAGCCACACCTGGAAATGTTGGGGTTGCCTGAGTGGGTTTGTGTGACCACTAGGTCCATGGCTGCCCAGAAAGGAAGCCAAGGAGGTCTGGAGCCTGGAAAGATGGCCCAGACCACTGCCAAGAGAGGTAACAGCAGGGGGAATGGAAAACCATCCCCTGAATGTTCCATAGAGGAAGTGAATGGGGCCCCGGACAAGGCCACCCAGGAGCCTACTGGGGAGGACATTGTCTCCCTTGGTGACCAACTTGAGCTTGGAACTAGGCCAAACACTTATTGGCTTCAGCATTTCATCTTCAGAACTGACACATCGCTGCCACTGCATGAAGAAAATCGACGCATTACCTCGACTGTGGGATCAACATCGACACATTGCTTGGCTGCACCCTGCATCTCGCTTTTGTGTCCAGGATGGTGAGGAGTCTTTTTGTGGTGTTTTCATTGTGTTACTTGGCATTGTGTTGCACAAATACTTGACACATTTCCACTTAGATTAGCCTTACTGTTCCCTTCCTAGCTAACAGGGGGTGAGCCCAGATTATCTTTTAAAGTGTATCTAACTTACCTTGACTAGGATTGTGGTTCGGCTTGGACAGGCTACATACCTCTGCCAACCATAAAACCAATTTCTGATGGGTGACATTTACTATTCCCACTCCAATCTAATCATTTTGGTGGAAGGTGTTGGACACTAAAGTGGACACATTTACTTTTCCCACACCAATCTAAAGCTTTTTGAAGGAGGTCTTGGATGCTAAAGATTTACAATATCCACTTTACCCCCTTCACTGCTAGGCCTCCCCCCCCCCCCCCCCCCCCCCCTGTGCTAAGCCTTTTTTGGGCTATTTGGGGTAGTTCGCGCTTAGGCCCCTGTTACTTTTTGACAACATAGGGTATTCACGCCAAATTTGCGTCCTTTTCTTCCAACATCATGGGGATTCTAAAGGTGCCCAGGGTTTGTGGATTCCCCTGGAGGGGACCTTAAATTCGCCAAAATACAGCTACATTTTTGTTTTTTGGGGAACAATGGGACCAACGGGCTGCAAATGAAAGTGTCTTAGTTTTTCCCTGCAAATGGTATCAAAAAAGGGTTTATGGGGCTGAATTTACCCAGATATTAGGGAATGACAGACTTTTATCAGAAAAACAAAATGTATTACACAGTGTTTGCATTTTTCTATGACATAGCCTATATTTGCTATTTTTTGTGCTTTCAACCTCTTTCCATTTAATGTTAGAAATGGGTATGAAAGCAATAATGGAAAGCTATACATTTTTGTAAAGTAGACAAAAATTCTGAATTCAACAAGGGGTCATTTGTGTAGAACCTTAAAGGTTTCTTTATAGAAACTAACAGTTAAATATAGGAAAACATTAAAATTAGTTGAAAAAAACAGCCTTTTGTGTAAATGTTTTCACCTGTAACTTTTCCAATTATGACATCTCTTTGAAAGCAATAAACCGTTGTATCCGCAGGACATTACTGGATGTGGGGATATATAGGACTTGTAGGTTTACCAAAAACCCAACGAACCAAGAGCCAAAAACTGAGCAGTGACTTATGATGGTTTTTTGTAGCGGGTATATTGCAATTACTCTGGGAAAATGGATAAATGGAAAAATTGATATGAAAGAGACCTATGTATTTCTGAAATGGGAACAAAATATAGAGTTTAGAAACAGTAGATATTTGCACATTTCTGAAATTGGGAACAGTCATACTAGCATGAGATTTTATCTGTCATTTTTCAAAATGACTTCTTTTTTACACCTTGAATTTCATTTGGAAGGCAGAAATGCATTGAAAGTCAATAGGTAATAACAGTTGCTTTACAAATCTGAATTACCCTAAGTCTCCCAATAAAAATGATATCTACTTGCGTGGGTAGGCATAGTGCCCACAACAGGAAACGGCTATAAACGCAAAGTGAACACATCACTTTTTCACATTGAAAAATGACCCTTTTTTGGCAAAGTGCCTAGCTGTAGTTTTTGAACCCTAGCTCTGCTGGCACTTAGGGAAACCAAACAAACCAAGGGAATTTCAGGATGGGGTGACTCGACTGCCTCCCTCCAGGTTCTGTTACCCAGAATTCCTTGCAAACCTAAAAAATTGTCCCAAAAAACAAATTTTTCTCACATTTCTGTGGTGGAAAGTTCTGGAATCTGCGTGGATCCACAAATTTACACCTACCCCGCATTCCCTAAAGTCTTCTGAAAAAAATGGTACCTCACTTGCGTGGATAGGGCTAGTGCCCGTGACATGAATTGGCACACAATGCAACGTGGACACACCACAAATTCACAGTGAAAAATTACCCTTTTTTGGCAGAGTGCCTAGCTGTCGTTACTCCGTGTGGTACTCCGAGATACGAGGTGTTTACTGTTGCCCACTCGGTGACACGATTTCTGAGGATTGGCAGTAGATGGACCATGAGAGGTAGAGGGAATAAACAGGAGCGGGCCTGCACTTACTCCATCTTGGTAATAATAACCTGTAGGACCAACCATGGTACGAAGGAAAGGGGCCCTGGTCCTTGGAGTAGAATGGCATAATCATAGGACCGGGAAAAAAAAAAAACCCGGCAGCTATTTCCACTGAACCAACAGGTCCCAGAAAGCCAAGTTACGTTTACTGCAAGTTCTGGCCATATCCACCATAGATGTTTCATACATAGATGACAACCAGTTTGCGTGTGATGGTGCCGCATTTTCTGCCCAGACTTTACATATCTGTCTCCTGGCCAGCAAAACTGCATAGAACAAAAGAGACCTTGCATGGCCAGTTATACTAGCATCCCATCTCTGTACTGGGGTGAATATATGACATTGTTATGCATTCTGTCCATCAACTGTGGTTTTTGCATTTGTCACCCCGAGTGGGATGGGTAGGCTCAGACGTGAGTCCCATGCTCTCCACACCACTGGATTCAAGCAAGCCGGGCTGAAGACGGCTGGAATGCCAGAAACCGGTCCTCGGAAGCTTGTTTCCAGTCCAGGGAAGGCATGGTTCGGCAGTTCGGGCTGGACTGTTCCCATGAGGCACAGGGTCAGACTGATTTGCATATGGCCATGTCTGAATTGGGGTGGTGTGGAATGCAAAAAAAACGATAGATTTAGGCCCAGATCTCTGTACTGGGGTGAATGTATGACATTGTTCTGCTTTCTGTCCATCAACTGTGGTTTTTGCATACTAGCATCCCAGCCAAAGATAATAAGTGGCAGTGTGATGGACACGGATATATTTAAGATAGAATCTAGAGTTACTTTCACTTCCTCCCAGAACTGGGCAATGTAAGGGCAGTCCTTGAACATATGGACGTCCGAGGCCTCGATGTAGTTACACTTATTGCATTTCTTGCCTGGGAGGAATTTAGACAGTTTCAGGGGTGAGAGGTAGGCTCGATGTATCGTAAAAAAATGATTACGTCTCAGCCATGCTGGTTTAACAGTTTTGTATAGGAGGGTACAAGATCTTTTCCAAGTTTCTGCACATTGGGCACCTAACTCTTCCCCCCACAATTCCTCCAGAAGAGTGAATTCTCCATCAGCCTCCTCTAGCAAGCTCCAGTACCCCTGAGTCACCTCTTTACCCCCCCTTGTTGTTCCACCAACTGTTGTTCCATGGTACTAATCTTCCCAAATGGTACCCCTATCCTACACAGAGCCTTGACCCAACTGTCTAATTGTAGGAACTTAAATCTAGAGAACCCAGGGCCCAACTGTTCCCGTAGCTCCTCCCAAGACCTCAAGGACCTTCCTGCCATCAATTCTCCCCATCTTGTTATTCCTCCATCCCTCACCGGGATTGCTAGCCTGTCTTTCAGACATAGTGGCAGGCCTGGGGAGTCCCAGATAGGTGCATAGTTTGAAAAATACGGCAGACCTAGTCTTTTCCTTATCTGTACCTAGGCTTTCACCTGAGACATAAGATTTTTTAGTTTGACTTTTTTAAAGTATTTTTGGTCCCCTAATTTAAACAGATATCCGTCGGTTGGTAATGCAGCACCTACTAGCATGGCTTTAAACATTGTCCCAGCAGATGTGTTTGATGGTGATTTTAAAAGCATTCTAGAATGGGACAGCTGAAAAGCCCATGCATAGTATTGCAAATCCGGCAAGGCTAGCCCCCCTTCTCCCTCCTCCTCCTCAACTTCTTCCATGCCACCCTCGCCGATTTATATTTCCAAATGAAGAAATGTATCTCTCTCTAGCACTTATCCAAGGTTTTACCATCAAAGGCCAGGGGTATGGTGTTAAAAATGAATGTAAATTTAGGAAGGATAGTCATCTTTATAAGACTCACTCTACCTAGTATGGTAAGTGGAAGATTGGACCAAGTTTTTAGCAATTTTCTACATTCATTGTACACTCTCTCTAAATTGGCTTGAGCGATGCCTCCAACTTCTGGAATCACCCAGATTCCCAGATATCGCATAGAGTTGGTCACATCCAGCTGTAAATTAGGCATGTTCCATGCCATGATGTCGGTTTTACTAGCATTTATCTCATACCCCGAGATGCGACCAAACTCTTCAGCCCTCTTAATAACCACAGGGAATGATGTCTCCGGATCGATGTTAGAATAAGGATGTCATCTGCATATAGTGCAACCCGCCTCTCCCACTCCCTAAATCTGAATGATGGAATATTTTCATCTCCCCGTAAAATTTGCGCAAACGGTTCGATGTACAGATTGAAGAGGAGGGGAGAGAGCGGGCAGCCCTGCCTCGTGCCCCTCATTATTTTAAAAGAATCTGTCAAAGCACCATTAATTAGCAGCCTTGCCGATGGGGCATTATACATGAGGATAACGGTCCGGCAAAAATTCTCACCGAAGTTAAACTTCTTCAACACTGCAGCCAGATAGGGCCAATTGACCCTATTGAATGCTTTGGTCGCGTCTAGGGTGAGTGTAGCCAATGGAAGAGAAAAGGTATAAGCAATATCTATTGCCCCCACCAAATCATACGTCAGGTCAGATAACTGACGCCCTTTGATAAATCCCATCTGATCCTGATGGACAATTTCCCCTATTACTGACCCCAATCTAGCTGACATAATGGAAGCGAAGCTCTTATAATCGCTATTCAATAACGATATCGGGCGATAGGACCCACATAAGGTTGGGTCCTTTCCTGGTTTGGGGATCAGAACTATGGTCGCCTCACCCCAAGATTTTGGGGGATCTTGCCCCTTCCCTAGGATTTCGTTGAAGAGGGCAGTCAGTGTAGGGGCGATGACATCTCCCAAGGCGCGGTATAGTTCACCTGGTAGCCCATCAGGGCCTGCCGCCTTCCCATGTTTGAGTTGCCTAATAGCTTTCCTAACTTCGGCCTCAGATATTTCCATCTCCATGCCTTCGCTCTGTATTAATGAGAGAGATGGTAGGGAAATCTGGTCCAACCATGTATCCCTTACCAGCTGATCGTCCGGGTTATCTTCCCTATAAATCCCCTCGAAAAACTCCCTGAAAGCAGTACCTATCTCCTGATTAGAAATCCTGGCTACGCTCTCACCCTCAACCATGATTTCTCTGATGTAATTTTGGGCTTGGTCTGCCTGAACCTTCCATGCCAATATCTTCCCGCAGCCTCCCCGAACTCAAAATGGGAGATCTTACTCGCCTCCCATCTCTTCGCGACTCTTTCTTGTAAGATGCTCTCTAATTGATTTTTCAGTACGCCCAGATTTTTTTGGTCGTCGGGTGATCCAATTGAGGCCCCAAGCCTCTGCTCAAATGACTCAATTTCCTGCTCAAGATTCTTGATCTTCTTTCGATACATACTATACCGGTAGGAGGCTCTGTTTGTTATGCATCCTCGCAGAAAGGCTTTCAGGGTCTCCCAAACCGTATCTAGTGCTGCGGAATCTAGATTTACCTCCAAAAATGAGGTAGTCTCGCTTGCCAAAAAACTGACTTCCTCTTCTTCTAATAAGATAGTACGATCGAATGACCAAGAAGGATGTTTGGTCTGGGCTTCCAGTTTAAGAACGAACGAAAGAGCTGAATGGTCCGATAGATGGGAGGGAAGATAGTTTATCCCAGAGAGGGAATTTTTAAGACAATAGCTGAATAGCGCGTAATCAATCCTTGATTTGTGTTTGTATTTGAGGTTCCTGTAAGAAACCCCTAATTTGTTACCCGCCTTTTCTCTTCATAGGTCTGCCAAACCCAGCTGTGTCATTATTCCTATAAGGGACTGTCTGGATTTGGAGGGCGTGCAGGCTCTAGAGTTGGTAGATTTATCTAGTTTTGGATTAAGTACGATGTTAAAATCACCTGCCAAAATGATAGGAACTTGGGAGGTCATCAAATGGTTCCTTATTATCTCGAAATAAGATGGGTCATCTATATTAGGCCCGTAATACCCGACTAAATTACACACCCAACCGTCTATAGACATTTTCACCAAGAGCCATCTTCCGCTCTGATCTTCCTTATAGTCTAGAATCTGAGCCTTCGCTGATTTTTTACATATTAGGAGTATACCTCTTATATTGGCATTGTGGTCAGTGAAAATAAATTTGTCTATCCATCCCTGCTTTTTTAAAAGAATGTTAGCCTCTGTTTTTAGAAGATGTGACTCCTGGATGACGATGATCTGTGCGGGGGAATCTCTTAGATATTGTAAAATGCGCTCTCTTCTGCCCCTCACGCGCAGACCATTGACATTCCATGACAAGAATTGAACAGAGGTCATCGTCTAATGTCTATCCACTTTCCCATTTCCTTCCTCCTAACAAATTTTTTCTCCCAAGGTTGGCAGTATACCCAACTAGGGCACACAACAAAAATAGGAAGACCTGACTCCTGAGGATTTTAAACTTTTTTATTCTTTTTTTCACGCCTCCCCACCCTTGAAGAACCCTCCCATACTTACTCCGACCAGATGTGAGGCCGGACCTTTGCACCGCTAAGTGCCCCTCGGACCCCTCTGGAGCAAACAAACGCGGTTGGATTATTTTTTTCCCTTTATTATACTCTACCCTATTTTCGAGCGGGCTCAAGGTAGATTACAGATCAAGACGTTAGATGGCATGGGAAGCGGTAACTTGTACAAAGTCAACTAATATATCCTATCTGTGAGTGGAAAAAGAGGGCAACAAGGCCCAACCCGCTCTAATTGTTACACCACTAAACTCCACCCTGAGAGTGACTACTGATGGACTTCAACAATTTGTCGGCCTCCAAAGGGGATCTGACATTGTGCATCTTGTTATTATAAATGACCTGCAAAAATGCGGGGAACCTCATCTGGACAGTTGCACTGGCAGACCTAAACTTGTCCATCCTCTCGCCCAGTTCCCACTGTCTATCCAGAGTGGGTTTGGAGAGGTCAGATCGTACTTCAAAAGAGAAGTCAGGGCCCTTTAACGATTTTGCTTTTAATGAAAGGTTTAACATTTTCTCCTTCAGAGTGTACGTAAGAAAATTGATCAAGATCTTCCTAGGCTTTGTTCTGCCAGGATTTAAGCGAAACGGGTCACGGTGTATGCGTTGGATGTCTTGGTCAAGCTCCTCGACAGATTCCTCGAGATTAAGAGAGTCCTTCAGTAGTTTAATTGCGAAGGCCTTGAGATTCCCCCCCTTCCGTTCCCTCTGGTATCTTCAGGAGTCGCAGGTTGTTTTGCCGCGAATCATTTTCCAACGATTCGACTCTCTCTTTCATAGCATCTCCTTCCTTCCGTAAATTTTGGGTCTTTAGTTCAGCTACTTCCAGGCTTGCCTTCAATACTCCCACGGAGCCCTCGAGTATTTCTGTCCTTTCACTCAGCCCATCTACTTTCCTCTCCAATACCTCACATGATGCTCGTATATCGTTCTGATTTGCCTTAGATATCAGGAAATCATTCCTAATTTCTTCTCTCATAGACGCTATTGAGGCTGCAAGGGCTTCCAAAGTGCTCTCGGTATTAATTGCCTTCTCACTCTTAGCCCCTGCATCAGCCCCTTCCTCTAGATCGCTTGACTTCTCTTGACCTGTTGGAACTTGCTCACACCCAACATTGCCTTCAACGCCTATTACTGAGAGAGGCGGTAATTCAGCCATATCTGAAACTAGTGTAGGGGTTTTAATATTGATACTGTCAGTAAGAGTGCTCGAAGGCGTAGGAGAATTCGGGAGCGATGTAGGCGATTGAGCAGATCTATCTGGGACTTTAGCAGGTAGCAAGTCCAACACCTGGGGCAAAACTTTGAAATATGAGCGCAATGAGGGGGTAATCTTTCCAGTGGCACTATTTGAACTTAAAGTGTCAGACCCCTTTTGAGGACCACCCTTGTTTTTTTGCCCTTGATCACAACCTTAACCTTAGCCTTACTGCTATTTGCCCTTTGGTTAGGCTTGCTACTTTGTATACCAGTGGTAGGAGAATCCGTAATAGGTCCTTCCCCAAACTTAGCACCCTCTGTAATTGGGGATTCTGGGACTTGTAGTTTCTTTTCTAGTTTCTGATTCTTCCCCCGCTTCCTGCTCGCGCTCATAGAAATTACTTTCCGATTAGGGGCTCTCCCACTGCTGGATTTGTCTGTCTCCGTATCTTCAACCACCCCCCTGACCTCCTTTGTGGGATCCACTGTCTCAGTGGGACTACATCCAGTCTTTTCCTCTGTGCAGACTTTCCCCTGGTTCCTTTCTCCTCCACTGGGGTTACTGGCTAATTCTGAGGGGGTCTGCTGCAGCTGTTGACCCACGCTCCCACCGCAGCCCAGCTTACCTCAAAGGAGCCCCCGAGCCGTGCGACCATGGTGGAGCTCCACGCCTGCTTTCTGCCACCGGCTCCACAGAGGCAGAGAGGCAGGGGGGAGGGGTCAGGGAGCAGCGTCTCCAGCCCGGCACATCCATGAGCTTGCGGAGGGCGGCCGAGAAAAAGCTTCGAGAGAAACAAAGCAAGCAATAGGAGCTGCTACCGGCTGCACAGAACGAGGTAAGACGGGAGACAAATTCACTACTCCTCAAGGCTCCATCAGCGCTCCAGAAGGGCAGCAGCACCACGGTGCATCAGAGAGTCGGCGTCGGACGCACGTGCCACACTAGCCTGCAGCCGCCATGTTCTTCCCTTGAGCCCTCAAAAACCTAGCTGTCGTTTTTGAACCCTAGATCTGCCGGCACCTAATGACACCTAGCAAACCCATACATTTCTGAAAACTAGAACACTATGGGAATCCTGGATGGGGTGACTTGACTGCCTCGCACTAGGTTCTGTTACCCAGAATCCCTTGCAAACTTACACAATTGTAAAAAAAAACACATTTTCCTAAGATTTCTGTGGTGGGAAGTTCTGGAATCTGCGTGGATCCACACATTTCCAGTCACCCTGCGTTCTCCAAAGTCTTCCGAGAAAAATGGTACCTCAAGTGGCGGAAAATACAACATGAACACACCACAATTTCACAGTGAAAAATTACCCTTTTTTGGCACAGTGTCTAGCTGTAGTTTTTGAACCCTAGCTCTGCTGGCACCTAGGGAAACGTTCCAAACCCACACATTTCTGAAAACTAGACACCCAGGGGATTCCAGTGAGGTATAGCCTGCGTCGATTCCCCAACGTTTCCTCAACCAGAACCCCCTGCAAAAAAGTTGTGACCTCACTGGGCTGACACAAATTTCCTACCACCCGGCGTTCCCCCAGGTCTCCAGATAAAAAAGGTGCCTCACTTGTGTGGGAGGCCCAAGTACCTGCGACAGGCAAGGGCCCAAAACGTAGTGAACCAACATCAAAATTGCCTATCTCAAAATTACCTGGTTTTGCAAGGGGGGTCACCTGGGTTTTTGGCCCGTGCTCAGCAGCCATCTAGGGAAACCTAACAAACCCACACATTTCTGAAAACTAGATACCCAGGGGATTCCAGGGAGGTATGGCTTGCATGGATCCCACAACGTTTCCTTACCCCGAATCCCCTGCAAACTTCAATTTTAGCTGGAAATTTCACTTTTTCCACACATTTTTAAGTGGGAAAGTTGTGGCATCCCCAGGCTGACACAAATTTCAAACCACCCAGCGTTCCCCCTAGTCTTCCAATAAAAACAGTGCCTCGCTCGTGTGGGAGGCCCAAGTACCAGCGACAGTCAAGGGCCCAAAAAGTAGTGAGGCAACATCAAAATTGCCTATCTCAAAACGACCTGGTTTTGCAGGGGGGGTCCCCTGGGTTTTTGGCCCGTGCTCAGCGGCCATCTAGGGAAACGTACAAAACCCACCAATTTCTGAAAACTTGACACCCAGAAGATTCCAGGGAGGTATGGCTTGCATGGATCCCCCAATGTTTCCTTACCTCACATTACAACACTCACACCAGCAGAAAGCGCCATTCAAGGACCCATCACTTTCATACGCCCACATACCTGACACAGCAACCGCACAAGCTGATGGATTGCGTGCAGTGGCGCTCGGCTAGCAGTGTGTGTAGTGACCATCAGCAAGTCACTAATCGCACACCGTCAGCCGAGCGCTAGTCCTCGCACACCGCCAGCCAAGCACCAGTCCACGCACACCACCAGCCAAGAGCCAGTCCACGCACACCGCCAACCAAATGCCAGTCCACGCACACCAGCAGCCACGCACCAGCCTACACACACCGCCATCACATTTAGGATTTTTTTATACAAAAAAGAAAACACAAACAAATTGCAAATAGATAGAAATCCACTAACACAAAATTGGTACCTAAATACATTGCACTAATGCCAACCTTGAAACAGAACACATTTTTTTAAACAATACAGACCAGGCAATTCACTGTACCACTCATGGATGCTCCCAATAATTCTTTTGCTTCTGGTAAGTTCTAAAACAAGCAGGCACACTCAGCCCAGGGTTAGAAGGACACTCGGGGCAGTACATACGAGTCTCCTTCCGCGTACCTCTCCGCCAACAGTCTCTGCATCTCCTATTGGGAAAGTCTTTTGAAGGTGTAGGAGGAATGTGATCAGGAAAGTGGTGATCTTTCAATCGAGCCACATCCTCCACCAGTCCAACTCTAGAAACGCTTGCCTGTTCCACAACAACAAAGCTGCCTATCACAGACTGCTGAAACTGAACAAAAGTCAACTTTGACGCAGGAGAACACTCCTTGAACACAACAAAAGCATTGAAAGTTGCTAAAGTGTAGAAGTTATAAAGGTACAAATGGTGGCCTCTGTTAAACAGTCCTCTAGCAAGATCCCACACAATTTTCTCTGAAACTCCAAAAGTGGACGGACAACCAGGGGGGTCAATAGTTGAAAGCCTACCAGTGTACCCACAGAAATTAAAAATATATCCTGTCCTACTCTCAGACAACATATGCAGCTTTATTCCATAACGTGCCCTCTTGCTAGGAATGTACTGCCTAAAACCCAAACGGCCCTTGAACAGGACCAAAGACTCATCAATAGATATTTCTTTCCCTGGAGAATAGATCTCTGAAAATCGATCTACAAAGTGATCAAGAACAGGCTGAATCTTAAAAAGACGGTCACAGTCAGGGTGATCTCGAGGTAAAGCCAAATCATTATCAACAAAATGCAGTGTACGAAGCAAAAGTAAATACCGATCATGAGTCATAACTGCAGGAAATATGGCCGTTGCCATTAAGGGACTGGTAGACCAATATGAAGCCATGGACGGCATCCTTATCAAACCCGTCAATAAAGTCAAACCCAAAAACTTCTTTAACTCTTCCAGATTTATGGGAGTCCACCGGGTATCTCTAGAGTGGGGCCTAAGTCTGGCATTATTGTCCCTCAAAAACTGTTCAGGATACAAATTAGTCTGCTCAACAATCTCACCCAAAAATACATGATCCATAAACAACTGAAAAAACTGCATAGGCAAAACATTTTCACAATCCACTCTACACCCTGCATCACCACTAAAGGCAGCAACACCGGCTGCACCATGTTTGGATCAACCCAGAGTCCAGCACTTCCAGTAGGAAGGCTAGCAGCCTCAGGCTGCAATCCAGATGCCTCTTGCACCATCGGCACAGACGTACCCTCCTCTAAAGCAGGCACTTCATCCCCAGAGAGAGTGCTTCATCCACACCGAGAGTACCTTCATCCGCACTGAGAGTATCTTCATCATCCGATGATTCCATGTGGAGAGAAAACTCACTACCTGAATCTTCCCTTCCCTCCTCTCCCTCAGACGCACTGTCAGTCTCATAATCATGCTCCGAGGAAGATTCAAGAAGCATATCAACCACCTGCTGAGCAGTCATTCTACGGCTAGCCATAATGCTTACTAATGAAGGTTACTTGTCAAACAAGTCAACAACAACAAACCCTTTGTAAAAAATAAAATAAATAAACAAAATGTAGCTTTATCACAAAAACCTATATACTCCAACACTATAACACTCACTTGACAGAAGCAGCTAGACTCACCACCACCTACTCTGCACAGACAAAGTAAGGATCATCAATATCCCACTAAAAAATAAAAATAAAATAAAATACACATAAGACAATGCAAAACACATCGCAAAGAATTTCATACTTTGAACACTAAGAAATATGCTGCCATTATGACACCACTTACAAAAAAATTAATTCATGCATGACACTAATACTCATTTGGAGTAAACACAACGAAAACATTTTTCATACCAACCACTGGCAAAACCGTAAACAGGAATCAAAAGCTTTACACTAGAATAAAAAGGAGAAAATAAACCATTTCAATCACAGATTCAAATAATGCACCAGTCCACACACAATCCACCAGCTAAGCTAAGTGGTAGGTGGGCCTAAGAGTATAAATAAAATATTCACCCCTGTAAAAGGGGAGCGATCCTTGCCCTTACGGCCACTCCCCAATGAAATATTTTTAAAACCCCTGTTGTCTAGTAGCTTCTGCCCCCCTTGGGGCAGATGGGCCTAAAAAATATACTGCTGACCTGCCACCCAAAGAGGACAGAAATGGCCACAATCATCCTCCCATAAAGGGGAGCGACCCTTACCCAAGGGGTCAGTCTCCCCCCAAAAATTCCCTGGTGGCCTAGTGGGCCCAAGATTTTAAAAAAAGGCGTGATCTGCCCCCCCCCCCCCCCCCCCATGGGGGTAGAGAGTCAAAAACATAGCCCCCAAAGGGGAGTGACCCTTGTCCAGGGGGCCACTACCCACAAAGTATTAAATGGTTGTCCAGCGGGCCACTGTAAAAATAATGGTGAAATCTGCCCCCGGGGGAGCAGACATAGCCAAAAAACATTGCCCCCATAAGGGAAGCGTCCCTTGCCCAAGGGGCCACTCCCCACAAACAAATCCCTGATGGTCTAGTGGGCCAAACATGGGGAGACACAGCCTCCAAAGGAGAGCCACCCTTGTCCAAGGGGTCACTCGCCCAAAAACAATTCCCTGGTGGCCTAGTGGGCCCTAGATAAAAAAAAAGGCAAGGTCTACCACCCCATGGGGGCAGACAGCCAAAAACATAGACCCCATAGGGGGGTGACCCTTGCCCAAGGGGCCATTCACCAAGTTTATTTTATTTGATTCGGAACTCCGAAGAGATCCACAAAAGATAACACAATGAATACAACATACAAAACCATTTTTACAGAAAAAAGAACAAAGCACATTACAAAGTTACAATTTCTGTACAAAAGGCCAATACGGGTTACAAGAATCAGTAATGCATACTATGCTAAAAGAAGAAGCCCCTCAATAAATATCTAAAAAGCATTTAAAAAAGTTAAAAACATTAAAACAAAACATCTCATTAGGAGGGTTATTTAAAGCATGTACAAAAGCATTAGCAGTAAGAATACTCAATTTCAAGCAAATATGGCGTAGCCATTTGCGACGGAAAAGGAGCAGGGGAGGACATATAAATATGACGTGACTCAGATCTTGTTTGGGGCAGTTGCAAAAGTTGCAAGCTGCGGAAGTACCATACCACTTGGACAGAAGTATATTTAAAGGCAGGAGATCTTGTCTTAACAGAAACCAGAATCGTCGGACACCATGGGATAAATTCCAGGATATGTAGGGTTGCCTATATTTGATTACACAAGATGAGACAAATGGAGTGACTCCCTTCCTAGTTACAATATACTCCCTATCTAATCTGAAACTAAGTGCCCATGAGGCCCGTTTCAAAACTAGTTTTAATTGGCCCTGGGAGAGGGAGAAAAGAGAGGTCTCATCTAATTTCAGAAGTGTCACTGCCCTTCTGAAATTTTTTACAAGAAGGGAGAATTCATTGAAAGACCCCAATAATAATTCGTCTTTCATTAAGCATCTTAGTGTCCCTGCTTCCCCCTTCGCCAAACAGGCAACCCAGCGCACCAACCCCGCTAGGCCCTGTGCCCAACTACTACGAGCTCCAAACTCCAGTCTAAAAGCTGCAGCTGTACATGAATTATTGGTAGAGGTTAGATTCCGAAAAATCTTCCCCTCTGCCAACTGCAAAAATCCCCATTGCCCCAATCCACTATTTCAAGTCCAAATAGAAAGTGGACTGGATCTTGGCGCGAAATACTTCTAACAGGAAGGAAAAGTGGCGCCTCCCTGTGGCTGAATAAAGGGCTTGTAAACTTTTCCCTTGGGCCACTGCTTTCCGCATGTTGTTATCAATATGGGGTTTCTCACTGGAGTTATTAGTTATTACTTTCCCCAAGAAAACATAGCTATTCACAACTTCCAACTTAAGTCCCCCAACTGTCCATCCAAATTTTACAGATTTAGATTTTTTATTGCCAGCGATACACATTATTTTGCTTTTAGAAATATTTATTTTGAGAAAGTGAGTTTCAGCGAATAAATGAAGGGCATGCAGGCGGTTGTTTAAGCCTTTAGGCGTTAAATCCAACAATAAAATATCATCGGCGTAGAGTAAACTAGAAATACCGACACCTCCCAGCATGGATGAACGCCACATCAGCCCCAGACATCACCATTGCCATCCCGGAAAACTATAAGATCATACGCAAGGACCGTACCGGCCACACAGGAGGAGGTATCGCTATCGTCCATAAGAAATCCATCCGCATCTCAACCAGTTCAGACGTCAATCTTGCTAACTCTGAACACCTTCACTTCCAGATCCACATCGACCCCAAAACAACACTCAGAGGCACCCTCCTTTACAGGCCACCAGGACCCCGCGCACAGTTTAATGAAGACATCACGGACTTCATCACTCCACACGCGCTCCCCTCCAAGGATTACATCCTTTTGGGAGACCTCAACTTTCACCTTGAAAAGAACAACGACCGCAACACCACCACCCTTTTGGACAACCTCGCCAACCTCGGACTTAAACAACTTGTCACCACCTCCACCCACATCGCAGGTCACACACTCGACCCCATCTTCACCTCCAGCAAACATGTCTCCTTCAGCCACACCACAGCTCTCCTTTGGACTGACCACAGCTGCGTTCACTTCACCTACAACAAGCCAAAACCCACCAACCACCTCCAACCAACTCTGCAAAGAAACTGGAACAAAATCACCATCGACCAGATTTCCTCATCGCTTCTTCAAAACCCCCCAGCCCACTCCTCAAACCCAGACCAAGCAGCCACCAACCTCACCCAATGGTTATCCAACAGCGCCGACATCTTAGCACCACTGAAAAAACGACAAATCAAACTAGGCAGCAAGAAGGCCTCTTGGTTCAACGATGATCTTAAGAAATCCAAGAAACTCTGCCGCTCCCTTGAAAAGGCCTGGAAAAAAGACCCAAGCACCAGCACCAAGGACGCCTTCAAAAACGCCACCCGCATACACCACCAACTGATCCGGAATGCCAAGAAAGCCGCTTTCAAGGACCGACTAGATAACAACGCCCACAACAGCAAGGAATTATTCAACATCGTCAAGGATTTTACCAACCCCTCGGCCAACTCCAACGACATCACCCCCTCAAACCCTTTGCGACTCCCTAGCCTCATTCTTCCACAACAAAATTGCAGACATCCACAACAGCTTCGACAACCGACCCGAAGACCAACCCACCCAACCCCCTGTAGGACCCCCACCCCCCCTGAACATCCTCAATGACTGGAAGCCAATCTCCACTGAGGACACCATCCGTCTGATGAACTCTATCCACTCAGGATCCCCCACAGACCCATGCCCTCACCACATCTTTAACAAAGCAGACTCCATTATTGCACCGCACCTCCGAGACGTCATCAACTGCTCCCTCAACTCCGCAACCTTCCCGGAAAGCTGGAAACATGCCGAACTCAGCGCCCTCCTGAAGAAACCCACAGCTGACCCCACCGAACTCAAAAACTACCGCCCTATCTCACTCCTTCCATTCCCGGCCAAAGTCATCGAGAAAGCGGTCAACAACCAGCTCGCAGCATTCCTCGAAACCAACAAATCCCTCGACTCCTCACAATCAGGCTTCCGAGCCAAGCACAGCACTGAAACCGCCCTCATCGCAGCAACAGACGACATTCGAACTCTACTGGACAATGGAGACACAGTCGCCCTCATCCTCTTCGACCTCTCCGCAGCCTTCGACACGGTCTGTCATAGCACCCTTTTACAACGCCTCAGAAACGTCGGAATCCATGGAAAAGCACTTGAATGGATCACCTCGTTCCTCACCGGAAGAACCCAGAGAGTCCGCCTCCCACCATTCAAGTCAGAGGCCACTGAAGTCATCTGCGGCGTACCCCAAGGGTCCTCACTCAGCCCCACCCTCTTCAACGTATACATGAGCCCCCTCGCGGCCATCGCACGCCAACACAACCTCAACATCATCTCCTACGCCGACGACACTCAACTGATCCTATCACTCACCAAAGACCCGAACACGGCCAAAACCAACCTGCATGAAGGAATGAAAGAAGTAGCCGAATGGATGAAGCACAGCCGTCTGAAACTGAACTCAGACAAAACAGAAGTCCTCATCCTAGGCACCTCCCCCTCCGCCTGGGATGACTCTTGGTGGCCAGAGGCCCTTGGAAAAGCACCTATCCCGACGGACCACGCACGCAACCTGGGCGTCATCCTGGATTCCTCACTCTCGATGAACAGACAAGTCAACGCCGTTTCTTCATCTTGCTTCAACATTCTTCGCATGCTCAAAAAAACATTTCGCTGGATCCCCACCGAAACTAGAAAAACAGTCACTCACGTTCTGGTCACGAGCCGACTGGACTACGGAAACACCCTCTATGCCGGTACCACTGCAAAAATCCAGAAAAAACTCCAACGCATCCAGAACGCTTCAGCCAGGCTCATATTAGACATACCGCGTAAAGAACACATCTCTGGCCACCTGAAAAACCTCCACTGGCTCCCCGTCAATAAGAGGATTACTTTCCGGCTCCTAACCCACGCACACAAAGCACTCTACGAAATCGGACCTGAATGCCTCAACACACGACTGTCCTTCTACACCCCCTCCCGCCAGCTACGATCCTCCAACCAAGCCCTTGCCACTGTACCTCGCATCAACAAAACCACCATGGGAGGTAGATCCTTCTCCTACCTGGCCGCTAAAACCTGGAACTCACTTCCCACTCATCTTCGCCTTACTCAGAACCACCTAGCATTCAGAAAGCAACTTAAAACGTGGATATTTGACAAGTAATTCCCCACCCTTCCTCAAGCGCCTTGAGACCCCCTGGGTATGTAGCGCGCTATACAAATTTATTGACTTGACTTGACTTGACTTCACAGGCAGCCAGAGTCATAGGGAGATTCGAGATATATAAAGAAAAAAGAATAGGGGCTAACAAACAACCCTGCTTGAGGCCATTAACAGAGTAAATGACCCTAGATAGCCCTCTTTCTCCTCCCCAAAGGACCTTACACCAAGTATTTGTGTGAAGGGCACGCACCAGCTCTAACAGAATAAGAGGCATACCCAGCGCAGACAGCTTCCTCCATAACAGCGGACGATCTACCTTATCAAACGCTGTTGAGAAATCAATGAACGCTGCGTACACTTTACCGCCGCGGACCCTCACATATTTGTCTGTAATAATCTGTAACGCGGTAAGATTATCAAGAGTACCATGACTCTTAGGAAAGCCTGTCTGTTCAAGGGGCAATATATTACTATTAGCTACCCACTCATTTATTGAGTATAGTAGGCATTTGGAAAAGACCTTACCAATTGCATCAAGAAGGGCGATTAGGCGATAGTTTTGAGGAACATTCCTATCGCCCTTCTTGAACAGCGGCACCAAAATGCTACCCTTCCAAGATGGCAGAACTGTTTTGCTCATAAAGCAGTACCTAAATATCGGAAACAAAATCTTGCTCCAAAAGCTGGGATCCTGCTTCAGAACCAAAACAGGTAGCTCATCTGGGCCCATTGCACCAGAAGAGCGCAATTCTATTATAGCCCGTTCGATAACCCTCTCAGAGGGAGGATCTATAAGGGAACTATCTTCTTTACAATCCTCATAGGCATTTAAACAGCCGTTGCTCGGTAAAGGTTAGAAATAAAACTAGTCCAAATGACTTCAGCAATGGGAATTGGAGAAGGAAAAGACCTTGTTGCGCAGCCCTCACTAATTAAGGACCAGAACAACCTTGCTTGCCCGCGCACTGCGGCCTCACGCAAGCTAACCCATATTGTGTCCTCTTTATCCTTTTTTATTTTCATTTTGACCCTATGCCTCCTTCTTCTCAGAAGGGTTATTTTATTGTTTCTATCGAGGGATCTGCAAAGATATTGTTCCCTAACTAGTTTATTTATTTCCCTATTGAGACACAAAATAGAGCTAGGAATTATTTTCTTCCTTTTTTGTCGAGAGGGTTTTCTAGCAACAGACGTTACCACCTTCAAAAAATCTTCAAAGAGGGGTATAGACGAGCTTTCCTCCCTTTGTAAAGCATTTAATTTATTCTCTATAATAGGTTCTAGGCCCATAATTGCTGTGGAATTCCAGAAACAACGTCCAGTATTGTTAGCAAAATTAACAAAGTCACCGCTAAGAGTCCAGGAGTCAGTGATAGGCGGATTTATCAACACTGATACCGATAACACATTATGATCACTCAGTGTAGTCTGCAAAATTGATAGGTCGTTTAGAATATAAAAACTATTCATATCTATAGGCACATAATACAAGATAGACCCACCATGAATGGATCTGTGGGTACAATTAGCTGGAAAATCAGAGGAAAATCTTCCGTTTACTATAATCCCCTCCATCTCAACAAGTTCATTTAAAAACTGTTTCCCTCTCTTATTTGTTTTAATCTTATCCGGGAAAACAGCCCGGGGGATATGGAGAGATTCCTCTTTCAATTTGTTTCGAAAAAGTTCCAAACTTAGGTTTGAGACATGACAATTAAAATCTCCCACTAGTATTACATGGGGAGCAGGAGTTTTATCCATAATTTTCTTTGTATAGTCAAAAACCTGTTTTAGAATAATATCGAAACAAGCTTCCGGGGGAATATAGGAGTTAATAATTACTAGGGGTTTCAAGTTCTCCACATTGTCCACACTAAACAATGTTACTGATTGAAACAGCTTACTTGAATCCAGGTGGTGAGAAAAATTCCACCTTATCTGATTGGAAAGTAAGCAAGCAATACCATGGCCTCTCTTTGATGGGGAGGCTCCCCCCTCTAGGCAAAAGTAATCCTTTACTACTGGCATTTTATCTACACACCATGTTTCTTGTAAACAAATTACAGGGGCCTTCAATGAAGAAAGATACTGCAGTTTCTCCGGGACATTTTTTAAGCCAGCAGCGTTCCATGAGATTATCTTCAGTCCGCTGCTAAAGGTGTGAAAATAATTTGGGATGACAAGTGGATTGACTGGACAGGACACCGGGCAACCAATTCCATTGGCAGTTTTCCTCACCCATAGTCCTATTTGGGACCACAGAGATAGGAATTCTGTATGTCACTTGGCGGGTACTTTTAGTTAAACTTATCTTTATGTCCTCGAAGCCCTGGGCAAACCCACTTGATCCAGATGGGAGCGGGAAGGAATTTTTGACTGCATTATCCTCTTTCCCATGTGATACAAATGGTATAACATCAATCCCTCTACATTGAAACTTCTCAGCCTGATGGAGGATAACGTTTACAATTAATTTAGAATAGAATTTTGCCCTAATATACATCCTATCCTCACCTTTCAAGATCGTAACCAAATCAATATCATTAGATTGTAATAATTTTAATCCCTCAAGCTCTCCGAAACATTTGAGTAACATAGATCTATTTAATATTAGACCAAAATCAAATAGGGGGAAAAAGTCCAATAAGAGAGTATCAACCCCTTCTTTATTAGGGATTGCATTCGGGTTTCTTGACTCTCCGTCACCAACCAAAAAAGGTAGGGCCTCTGGATTAAGAGGGGTTAGTAGAGAGGGTATAGTAATCTTCCTATCTTCCACAGGTGCAGGAATCGAAACCCTACCAGGAAATCCAACAATACTTTCAGGTGCAGATACCCCTTCCTCGGGGACGGGGTTCACACCCTCCAAGGGAATAACTTCCATTACTGAATAATTTTGTGCCAGAGCTGTAGGACCAACCAAGTCAGCAGACAACTTTACAGGAGAATCAATTACAAAATCTTTTAAGGAAGAGTTCTCCAAGCAGCCAAAGACAACTTTTCTCTGTCTTTTTTGCTTGTGTCTACGGACAGGTTTCCTCTTTTTCCCTCTGATAGTTTTTGACTTTCCTTTTTTGTTTTCCTCCATTTTAATATTTTCCTCGGGACAAAAGATTGGAAAAAGTTCTTTATTAGTATTAGTACCATTCAATCCCTCAATTGCCTCAAGCTCTTCAATTTTTAAATCATCATCAATGGCATTGTTGTTAGCTGATAATAATGGAGTAGGGGCCAGATCAACCTTTGCCCCAGATAAAACATTTACATCAGCAACCACTGATAAAGTATGTATGTTTTAATCATAGATTGGATACTGCATTTATTTATCCCATCACCCTAGCCCCGAAAAGACATGCGTTGTGGCTTCCTGTTACCCTTTACTTGGATGTTTGCGCCAAACGCTCATCTCACCTTCCCCCATCGCAGCAAGAGGTCTTGAAACCCCCATGAATTGCCTTTTGTTCCCTCTCTTTATTTAACACTTAGTTTTCAGCTTATATTTGCACTGTCTCCTGAAGAACAAAGCCTCATCGAGTATACACCTTGCATCCCAAGCCTCATTTACTATTTTTTGATTACCCTTCTCCTCTTTCTCCCCTTCGCTTTTTATTTTTGATGTACTTTAATAATGTTATCCTAGCTTATTATTCCTATCGCTACTGATGTATTGCATTTTACTTTTTGTAATGACAATTCTGTTTACCCTAATAAAAATTTTATTTGAACTTAAAAAAAGTATTTCCAACGTAGGGTTGAGGTTTAGGCGAGTTCACTACAACTAAAGGGGCCTTAGATGAAGAAAGCGTAATAGGGTCTACTTGCGGAGCCAAACTACAAACCTTCTTAACGTTTTTATTCACCAGGGCCGTCAAAATCTGTGTAACTGCCTCCAATATACAATCCGAACTACCAACAAATCTACCCAATAAGGGGCCATTCCCCACAAGGTATTCACTGGTGTTCCACTGGGCTACATTTGAAAAAATTGCGAAATCTGCCCCATAGAGGGGCAGACAAAGCCAAAAAACATTGCCCCAATAAGGGGAGTGACCCTTGCCCAAGGGGCCACTGCCCACAAACAAATTCCTGGTGGTCTAGTGGGCCAAATATGGGGAGAGACAGCCCCCAAGGGAGAGCGACCCTTGCTCAAGGGGTCACTATCCCCCCCAAAAACCCTGGTGGCCAGTGGGCCCTAGATAACCTAAACCGGCAAGATCTACCCCCCCATGCGGGCAGACATTATAAACATACCCCCAAAGGTAGTGACCCTTGCCCAAGGGGACACTCCCCACACAAAACAGACTCATAGTCCAATGGGCCATTTAAAAATGAAAAAAAGCTAAAATCTTCTCCCCTCAGGGGACAGACAAAGTTAGTATTTATGCCCTCAATAAGGGGAGCGACCCTTGCTTAAGGGGCAGCTCCCCGCAAGCTGTTGCTGGCATATAAATAAAATAAAAAAATCCCTGGTGCTACTGGGCATTCCTGCTGCATGATCGCACGATCATACAGCAGGAATGCACAAAAGAGGCATCGGGGAAAGGAAAGCCCTTTCCTTTCCCCCATGCCTCTTTTGGTGAAATCCCCCCATCCCCAGCCACAAAACGTACCTGTTTGTTCCCCAACGCTCTGGAAGCAAATGGCTTCCTGCGCATTGGGGAAAAAAGAGAAACCTCCAATGACGTCATTGATGCCACGGAGGAGGGCGGGGGGAGGCAGGGGAAGAGCTTCCCCCCCTTCCCTGAGAGAAATGTGACGATCGGCATCCCACAGAGGGAGCGCTAGCGCTTCCCCCATGGGTGGGTGTCATGACGGCCTGGAGCTGTCATGAGCACACGCCCACTGTGCATCATGACGGCTCCAGGCTGTCATGAGCACCAACGGGTTTAAAGAAAAAATATTTTACACAACATATTGCAAATTAAAAAAATTACATAAACAATCAATTCTGCACATTCACACACATTTTTATATACAAGTAACTAACATGTTATCTCAAAACACACCAATCTAAGCTACAAACCTTTATATAGATATTTAATTTTTAGAACATATAGTTAGCATTTTAAATACTATTAAAAAATATTATATTTTTAAAAATATTTACTACCATTCATAAACTTTAAACACATGGGCTGTGATTAGAATGTCGGACGGACTTACATCTGCCTGTCAAGTTGCGGATTATGAACTGCCCAACCTTAGGTGGAATGTTCCGACAGCAGTATTTGGATACGAACGTCCATAGGGTGGTCGGAAACATCCATTTGTCAATGGAAGCTTGTGCAGCGGACGGGCTCGCAGCACAAGCTTTCATTGATAAATGGAGATTTTGAAATATCCCTGCACCATGTGGCCAGATTGTGAAGGGCCGGAAGGTGGAGAGGACCCTGCAAGGGGCCTCCAATGTCACTTTCCAACGACCTTTCCATGTCAGAAAGGCCGACATGGAATGGTTATCGGAAACCGACATCATAATCCTGATGGCTGAGCCACCATCATTAAGGGATTACGCCATCTGTCCGATGCACCGACAGGCTAAATGAGCCCTTCATAGAGAGTTGGATGGTCCCTTTGTAATGCGTCAGTTGAACCACCATTGTAATCAGCCCCTTAAATGATAATAAAATGAAAATGCTAAATTAACTATAATACATTTTTTATATATATTTATATTTACAAAATGTTTAAAAAAATGCAGCATAAAACTAAAATTTTAAACAAAATTTATTTTGTATACAATTTCAATTTGTTTTACATAATGTAAAATGTTAAAATTTAAAATAAAAGTTTCTAAATATTCTTTTTTAAGAAAATATTTTTATGTTTTAAAATGTTATGTTAATTATTTTTCCTTATTTAAAATACCATTAATATATTTCTTTTTAACTTCAAATTACAATGAATTAAAAATATGAATATAACAAAATCCATTTAAAAATTCCAAATGATTTATTTGCATATCTTTAGAATGATTACCTTAATATTTACATGTAAACATATTTTTTTTAAAATCTCCCCACTATTATCCCCTAAAGACCCAATAGCATGCGACTAAAATAAAAATATTCAACAATTAAAATATATACATTAACACAACTTAATATACAAATTTCCACAATATTGTATCTAAAAAATGATCTTACTAAAAACACAAACAAATAATAAACATATACAATCAAGCGCATTATAATAAATTACATACTAATTAACACTTACAGACATTATTACATAAAGCCATATTTTTAACATCAATATTTTTGACAACGATTTTAAACACTACACTAAAATAAAAAGATATTTTTACCTTCAATATACCTGTTGAGGATTTTTGATGCCCAATATTCTTGACAAACTATTTTTGTATCACAATATTTTTTCCGATATTTTGTCCAAACTCCTCAATTTTAACATCCAAGCTCTTAAATATTAACACTAGTACCGGAGGAGACCCTACACTTTTTGGCCACAAAGTAGATGGCGATGTGTCAGGTATAAATTTCTAACAAAGAAGGGAGGGAGAGGGAAAGTGGATTCGGTCTCCCCTGACAATTTACATAAACAGAATGGAATCCACTCAGGTAGTGGTAGTGATCCCTCCAATGGTGGGGAGCACACAGTGTTGTTTTGAATACCCCTCACACACCAACAGGCTCCTTGGTGTCATGCTTCATCATTGGGGTCTTCGCACCCCTCTACGGGATGCGGCGTGCTACGACTCAAGACTACGTAGGAGCACTTGAAGTGTACTATGTGTTGATGTGTGTAGGGAAAATAAGTGTGAGTGGTGAGGTGGTGAAACGTGATGGTTAAAAGATACCTGGCTCGTAGGGTGAAAAATAAAATTTATTAAGCCCTCGGCTGTTATCGTTAAAAGGGGTGCAGGGTGAGGTTGTTACTGTGTTTTAAGGTACATCAACCTCAAAAAGTGCGTCGACATGTTTCGGAGTGTAAAAACTCCTTCTTCAGGACGAGGATATGCACAACTCTCCTCACCTTACTCACATGTAGTGTAGATGTAAAAGTGAATTCTACAAAAATTTATTCTACAAAAATTAGGTATAATGTTCCTAATAGTGTTATAATATATTAGTCTGTTGCGCCCAATTGGCGTTCATAGAACAAGACCTGTAAAGAGACAAAGCAAAATAAATCATACCATCACAATAGGACGTAGATTTTGATCAAGGAAATTAACCTGTTCAAGACAAAGGGTAGTATAAGACCAGATGAGGTCTAGAACCCTGAAAATGAAAAAGACAAGGAAACACACAAAGACAAAGACACACACATTTAAATGAATAAGTAATATTCTTCTCCTTAGCGGTTGGATTTCAGGAGGAAGATTGCTTTAATCAATGCTTACTTATATACTAAGGCTGGATGGCCTCATGAGCCCTGAGTCTGTTGGAGACTAGCCCCTTATATACTACATGCACTCGCATTTTGTAGTATATAAGGGGCTAGTCTCCAACACACGGCATTACGTCGGAGCCGCGTTGAGGGGAAGGCAGCCTACTGGGTCTTGCTGAAACTGTGAGTTTGGTGCTTGAGGAACAATGGAACTATGTCTACATTACTCGTGAGTAGTACCAACAAAAAACCTGAATTGAGCTTCCTATATACTTTAGGTTGCCGCATTGAACGGGAGACAACCCCCAATACCACGCAGACTAGACTCTAGAATAAATGTGCATTGATGGCAGAGTGTTCCAATAAATTGGTCTGTAGTGGGCCCGAGATGTCTCTTGGGCGGGAGAATCTTGGGAGAAGTTCAGCAAAGGGGCAGAGTTGATCCTGCCAAAATATCAGATCTGACAGCCACTCTTTAAATGTAGGTGCTCGCCCCCTTCCCCACCTGCAAGCTAGTCGCCGCTTGGCTATGGCGAGGCTGAAGGAGACAAATGTACGTGTTGAGTTGGGATTTGCTCAGGGCAGGGCCACAAAGGGGGTTCTTAAAATGGGCAGCGAGATCATAGCATCTAGAGCGGTGAAGACAGGACTCCAATAAATGTGTATATCTGTCCATCAACTGTGTTTTTTGCAATTTTCACCCCGAGTGTGCTGGGTATACTCAGACGTGAGTCCCAGGCTCTCCACATCACTGGAGTCAAGCTATCCAGGCTGATGAAGGCTGATAGCCAGAAACCGGTCCTTGGATGCTTGATTCCGGTCTGGGAAAGACATGGCTTGGTAGTTCGGACTGGACTGTTCCCATGAGGCACAGGGTCAGAGCTGATTTGCATATAGCCAGTGTCTAACCCAGGGTGGTGTGGAGTGCAAAAAAACGATGGATTTAGGCCCAGATCCTTGTACTGGGGTGAATGTATGACATTGTTCTACATTCTGTCCATCAACTGTGTTTTTTGCAATTTTCACCCCGAGTGTGCTGGGTATACTCAGACGTGAGTCCCAGGCTCTCCACGCCACTGGAGCCAAGCTATCCAGGCTGATGAAGGCTGATAGCCAGAAACCGGTCCTTGGATGCTTGATTCCGGTCTGGGAAAGACATGGCTTGGTAGTTCGGACTGGACTGTTCCCATGAGGCACAGGGTCAGAGCTGATTTGCATATAGCCAGTGTCTAACCCAGGGTGGTGTGGAGTGCACAAAAACGATGGATTTAGGCCCAGATCCTTGTACTGGGGTGAATGTATGACATTGTTCTACATTCTGTCCATCAACTGTGTTTTTTGCAATGTCCATCACCACCCCCTGTTGTTTAATTATTTTGTCCACCATAAGCGTGGAAGGGTATACTCAGACGTGAGTCCCTAGCTCTTTGCACCATCAGGATTCAAGCAAGCCGGGCCGAAGACGGCTGAAATGCCAGAAACCGGTCCCCAGTAGCTTGTTTCCTTCCCAGTGAAAGAATTGGCTTGGTAGTTTGGTTTGCCCTGTTCCCATGATACACTGGGCCAGGGACAGACTAATTTGCATATAGCCAGGTTCTGAGCTGGGATGGTGCAGTGAGCTAAAAAACGGTGTTGGATTAAACCCTGATCTCTTGACTGGGTGAGAGTATTCTGCTTAATTCAGAATCTCTGTCCATCACCAGCCCCTGTTGTTTAATTATTTTGTCCACAATAAGCGTGGAAGGGTATACTCAGACGTGAGTCCCTAGCTCATTGCACCATCAGGATTCAAGCAAGCCGGGCCGAAGACGGCTGAAATGACAGAAACCGGTCCCCGGTAGCTTGTTTCCTTCCCAGTGAAAGAATTGGCTTGGTAGTTTGGTTTGCCCTGTTCCCATGATACACTGGGCCAGGGACAGACTAATTTGCATATAGCCAGGTTCTGAGCTGGGATGGTGCAGTGAGCTAAAAAACGGTGTTGGATTAAGCCCTGATCTCTTGACTGGGTGAGAGTATTCTGCTTAATTCAGAAACTCTGTCCATCACCACCCCCTGTTGTTTAATTAAAATATCAGATCTGACAGCCACTCTTTAAATGTAGGTGATCGCCCCCTTCCCCACCTGCAAGCTAGTCGCCGCTTGGCTATGGCGAGGCCGAAGGAGACAAATGTACGTGTTGAGTTGGGATTTGCTCAGGATAGGGCCACAAAGGGGGTTCTTAAAATGGGCAGCGAGATCATAGCATCTAGAGCGGTGAAGACAGGACTCCAATAAATGTGTATATCTGAGCCTTCCTAGACTAAGTGTAAGAAGTCGGCATGCTCCGTATTTCATCTATCGCATCTATTTGTATCCCTCAACCCGAATCTGTGGAGCTTAGCCGGTGTATGATAGCTATGTTGCCAAAATATATAATGAATGATTCAGAGGCGGCTGTTGGAAGAAATCTGCTCTGTCTGCTTACAGCATAACAGCCATTGTGCATCAGTGATATCTTGCCCTAGTTCCAGCGCCCACTTAGCATGCGCCGCTCATGAAGGGTATTCGACGTCACTATAAAGTGGGTGCCCGTAGAATATGATGTGTTGGGGCCAGTGTTGCAGGTTCAGAAGGATATGCAGTGGTACCAGCTTGGATACCATGATGAAGGCGAGCATATAGAAAAGTTTCCATGGTGGAGGGCGGTGGATCAGGGCACAGTTGTTGAAGTGTGCGAAATTTCCCATTTATATACCGGTCCCCCCAGCAGTGGAGGTTCCTTGCACAGCCATTTTCCTGAAAATGCCCTCCTGTAGTAGTGATATATCTGGGTAATAAGTGAGCGGTAAGAAAGGGGAATATAAGCAAGGCATATGCATACGATCTCGAATACGAGAACAGGCCATGACCATACAATCCACTGAGGAGGGGCAACGAGCCAGAGGGGAGGTGTTAGATAGGAGGACCCCGTCAAGTGGGATAGGATCTGCCAGCCCGTGCCTAGTGGCTACATCGAGAGTATAGCGAGGTTGGTGGATAGTGCCATTGGGCGCAAAGGTAATACAATTCGAAATTGGGTATGTTGAAGCCCATTTGGGAATAAGGCCTCACTAATGTGTCCCATTGTATGCGGGGTTGCTTGCCACCCCAGACCAGACAAATCAATTCCGACCTCAATGAAGCAAAAAAATGTTGTCAAGGATCATAAGGAATGTTAAGGAAAAGATATAGAAATTTAGGGAGGATCACCATTTTTATAAGGGACACACGTCCAGCCATAGTCAATGGAAGGGCAATCTACTGAGTAATGCAATTTGTAATGTGCTCCATCCATAGTTTGTCCTCATTAACTCGTTGCGATCCTTACATACGTGGATACCTAAATATTTGAAATTAGCTTCAAACCACTTGAGTGGATAGTCTGTATCAAAAGGAGTAACAGAGTTCGTCAATGGGAATATCTGTGACTTAGACCAATTGATGAGGAGACCCGAATGGCCACCGAACTTGACAGATTCTCGCAGTAAGGAATTGAGATCATGATATGGGTCTTTAACATAAAGAGTAACTGTAGTAATCACACCAGGCCAGGTAAGTGTGAGAACAACTACTTTATTGACTGTGTGAGAACAACTGCTTTATTGACTGTGTGAGAACAACTGCTTTATTGACTGTGTGAGAACAACTGCTTTATTGACTGTGTGAGAACAACTGCTTTATTGACTGTGTGAGAACAACTGCTTTATTGACTGTGTGAGAACAACTGCTTTATTGACTGTGTGAGAACAACTGCTTTATTGACTGTGTGAGAACAACTGCTTTATTGACTGTGTGAGAACAACTGCTTTATTGACTGTGTGAGAACAACTGCTTTATTGACTGTTCATCTCCACAGCTTCTAGGAACTGACAAGATCCTGGTATTCAAAGCATAGCATGCCATTGTCATGACAATTACATAATTAGAAGACAGCATGCATGGACAGCAAGCTACAGATAAACTACTACAACATCTCCTCTCTTTCCATAAATACACAAGAAAAGTGAACCAAGAAAAATAAAATTTAAAAAATGCACGAAGAAACTAGAAGAAAAAGATAAAAACAAAAGAAATGCACCAAAAAATTAGAAGAAAAAGATAAAAACATAAAACGTAAGTGATATAAAGCTAAAAACATGAGAGATAAATATTAAAGTTAATATGCAAGGTTTGGCAGTACACTCGTCATACCACATCACAGATTTAAACGTTTTGGCAGGACACTCGTCCTACCACTCCTCCGTGGAGGAACATATCTCAAATCAACTTGAACATCAGGCTTCTTTGGAAACGATTCATCATGCAGAATGTTGCTTGTCTCCAAACCCATTTGCAGAACAACCTTCATAGGAATCTTATAAATCCTAGAAAGATTCCACCAATTTTTTCCATTGACTCTCACAGCAAAGAGAGACAGCATCCACTTTGCCAGGAGAACTAAACTTTGACAGACCCTTTGGGACATTGACAGGGGACTTAATTCTGACCCAATCTCCCACAGAAACTGAGGACTTAAAGTTGGTCACATCTTCTTTTTTTTTATTTTATTTTTTTATTGATTTTCAAGCTGAAAGCAAACAGGTATGGCAAGTACATTCCACACTAATACATACAGCATAGAATTCTATAACCAGTACAAGAATACAAAACTGAGTAAGCCCCCCCTTCCCACCCTCCCACCCGAGTCTCAGTCCAAATTTGAAATCGCACTACAAGACAATTCGACCTTTCCCAATGGTGAATACGAATGCTTGAACTAGTTCGCAGTGAACAGTTAGGGTAGACAGCCGAGTGGCTGCATATAGCAGTGAGCACACAGTACCCTTCAGTCCGACTTATCATGGACACTATCCTCCGGCTGCTCACACCCGGCCAGCAAATAGTCTCTCAGCGGGGCCCAAATGTCCTTAGGTAGTGATTTTCTTGGAAGTTCCTCCTCATACAGAGACAATTGTTCATTACAATACGTCATATCAGTTAACCATTTAGCAGTAGTCGGCGCCTGCTTCCCATCCCACGTGAACAGCGCCCGTCTCTTGGCTAACAACAGGGCGATCTGCACAAAGCGACCCAGCACCCCCGCACCCCAGGCACATATCCCAATAAGCAGAGCAATGGTGTGCATTCTAGCCTATGTCCAATCATCTCGTATAACATGTCCAATACACCTGACCAGTATGTATGAACTCTCTGGCATAGCCATACCAGGTGGACAAAGTCTGCACCCTCCTGCCCACAGAGTCTGCAACAATCGGTATCTCTAAGCCCAATTTTGTGTAACCTCACTGGGGTATGATATGTCTGGTGTAGGAACTTTAGGTGTATGATGCGCAGATTGCTATTAGCTGTAAGCCTCCCCGTTAGTCCACATATCTGGCCCCACATATCGTCTGTAAGCTGCGCATCTAAGACCCCATTCCATCTCACCAGGCTCTTGTCCTCCGGGAGTATCGATTCCTCCAGCACCATCTGATATAGTTTAGTGAGTAGATGTTTTCTTGTGGGCGCCTTCACAACCAGCTGCAGTGATTTCGATATCGGCGGTTCGTTCGGAAATGTAGTATAATGATCCCTGATTGCTCTATGCAGTCGATAACATGTATATGAAAATAACGGTGTGGGATGGGAGATGAAGCTCAAGTCCTCCCTGGTGATGTACGTCCCATCCCTATATAAATCACCCATCACTGTTATACACGCCTCATTAAGGGTACGCAGCGCTCCGTGCTTCTGCGCCACAGAGAGGGCGCTGTGCTCCTCTATCGGCATGTTAGGAGCGTACAGCGGGAGCCTCTGAGTACTGCGGCCTATACTGTGCCAGGCCCAAACTGTACAAAAGAGGGTGGTAATGGACGGAGCATCTGAACCAATCAAACACTCACACCCAGTCAAAAGATCTGGGTTTAATCCATCACTGTTCTTTAGCTGACTCTGCCACCCCAATTCAGACATGGCTACATGCAAATCAGTCTGACCCTGTGCCTCAAGGGAACAGTCCAGCCCGAACTGCCAAGCCATGCCTTCCCTGGACCGGAAACAAGCTTCCGAGGACCGGATTCTGGCATTCCAGCTGTCTTCAGCCCGGCTTGCTTGAATCCAGTGGCAAAGTGAGCAAGGGACTCACTTCTGAGCATACCCTGCCACACTTATGGCGGCCAAAAGAGGTACAAAAGGGGGTGGTACTGGACGGAGCATCTGAACCAATCAAACACTCACACCCAGTCAAAAGATCTGGGTTTAATCCATCACCGTTCTTTAGCCCACTCTGCCACCCCAGTTCAGACATGGCTATATGCAAATCAGTCTGACCCTGTGCCTTACGGGAACAGTTTGTTCGCCCTAAGTGTGGCAGGGTATGCTCAGACGTGAGTCCCTTGCTCACTTGGCCACTGGATTAAAGATAGCCTGGCTGATGAGGATTATGAATCCGAAACCGGTCCCAGGATGCTTGTTTCCGGTCCATGGAAGACATGGCTTGGCAGTTCGGGATGGACTGTTCCCATGAGGCACAGGGTCAGACTGATTTGCATATGGCCATGTCTGAAATGGGGTGGCTGAGTGGGCTAAAGAATGGTGATGGATTAAACCCAGATCAGTTGACTGGGGGTGAGTGTTTGATTTGCTCAACCGCTCCGTCCATCATCCCCTTTTGTATCGCTTTGTTCGCCCTAAGTGTGGCAGGGTATGCTCAGACGTGAGTCCCTTGCTCACTTGGCCACTGGATTCAAGATAGCCTGGCTGATGAGGATTATGAATCCGAAACCGGTCCCAGGATGCTTGTTTCCGGTCCATGGAAGACATGGCTTGGCAGTTCGGGATGGACTGTTCCCATGAGGCACAGGGTCAGACTGATTTGCATATGGCCATGTCTGAAATGGGGTGGCTGAGTGGGCTAAAGAATGGTGATGGATTAAACCCAGATCAGTTGACTGGGGGTGAGTGTTTGATTTGCTCAAACGCTCCGTCCATTATCCCCTTTTGTATCGCTTTGTTCGCCCTAAGTGTGGCAGGGTATGCTCAGACGTGAGTCCCTTGCTCACTCTGCCACTGGATTCAAGATAGCCTGGCTGATGAGGGTTATGAATCCAAAACCGGTCCCAGGATGCTTGTTTCTGGTCCATGGAAGACATGGCTTGGCAGTTCGGGCTGGACTGTTCCCATGAGGCACAGGGTCAGACTGATTTGCATATGGCCATGTCTGAAATGGGGTGGCTGAGTGGGCTAAAGAATGGTGATGGATTAAACCCAGATCAGTTGACTGGGGGTGAGTGTTTGATTTGCTCAAACGCTCCGTCCATCATCCCCTTTTGTGTCGCTTTGTTAGCCCTAAGTGTGGCAGGGTATGCTCAGACGTGAGTCCCTTGCTCACTTGGCCACTGGATTCAAGATAGCCTGGCTGATGAGGATTATGAATCCGAAACCGGTCCCAGGATGCTTGTTTCCGGTCCATGGAAGACATGGCTTGGCAGTTTGGGCTGGACTGTTCCCATGAGGCACAGGGCCAGACTGATTTGCATATGGCCATGTCTGAAATGGGGTGGCTGAGTGGGCTAAAGAATGGTGATGGATTAAACCCAGATCAGCTGACTGGGGGTGAGTGTTTGATTTGCTCAAACGCTCCGTCCATCATCCCCTTTTTTATCTCTTTGTTCGCCCTAAGTGTGGCAGGGTATGCTCAGACGTGAGTCCCTTGCTCACTTGGCCACTGGATTCAAGATAGCCTGGCTGATGAGGATTATGAATCCGAAACCGGTCCCAGGATGCCTGTTTCCGATCCATGGAAGACATGGCTTGGCAGTTTGGGCTGGACAGTTCCCATGAGGCACAGGGTCAGACTGATTTGCATATGGCCATGTCTGAAATGGGGTGGCTGAGTGGGCTAAAGAATGGTGATGGATTAAACCCAGATCGGTTGACTTGGGGTGAGTGTTTGATTTGCTCAAACGCTCCGTCCATCATCCCCTTTTGTATCGCTTTGTTGGCCCAAACTGTGGCATCAATAGTATTGATTTCCGCTCTGGGCGTCGCTCTATGCATATGTGTGATAATACCATGCAGAGGGACCTCCCCGGCATCGCCTTCCTCGACCGCCACATGCGGGATAAAACCGTGCGGCTTATACCAGAAATACGCGTATTGGGCCAATTCGCATAGGTAGTAGACAAAGAAATCAGGAGCACAAAACCCGCCCCTATCGAACAGGCAACGTAAGCGTGGCCCAACCAACCCTGGGCGGCTTCATACCCCACTTCAGGCGGAGCAATTGCATCCGTACCATTTTTAAAAAGTGTTTATTTAAGCGAATTGGCACATTAGCAAACAGGTACAAAAATTTAGGCCAGATCACCATTTTTATCACCGCAATGCGGTCTGCTAACGACAAGGGTAAGCTGACCCACCTATCAATTTGGTCCACCAGATTAGTGTACGCTCTACCGTAATTTTCACGAATTACCTGTGTTGGATCACGATGGACCCACACACCCAGATATTTCACTGGATCTTCTGACCATCACAGAGGGTATTCCAATTGAGGAGACGCAGTGGCAGACGTGAGGGGAATGATGACCGATTTTTCCCAATTGATGGTGAGGCCCGAATATAAACCATATCAAATATATTCTCGGATAACCTGTGCGAGGTATACTTGAGGTTCCCGGATATATAAGACCATGTCGTCCGCGTACGCAGAGATGCCCACCGGCCTATTATTAAAGTTCAGGGCCGCCGCTCTGTGTGTTAGGCGAATGCGGCAGGCAAGAGGCTCCAGCACTATGGCAAAAGGAAAGGGGGACAGTGGGCACCCCTGTCGAATGCCCCTGTGGATGGTGAAGAGTTCCGACGTTAGGCCACCCACTCTCACCCTTGCCGAGGTATCTGCATACAAAATTTGCACCCAGCGGACAAGCACAGGAGGAAACCCCATTCTACACAAGATGGAGAACATGTACTGCCATTCAATTGAATCAAAGGCTTTGGCTGCATCTAGCAACACAGCCACAGCAGGCAACTCGGGCTTCAATACATGAAACATTGCAAAGATCGTACGAAGATTCCAGGACGTTGAGCGGTCAGGAATGAAGCCAGATTGGTCAGGTAAAACCAACAGGGGCATTAGAGGATGTAATTTAGTAGCTAGTATTTTGGCAAGTACCTTAGCATCAATGTAAATTAACAATAAAGGACGATACGATTCGCACCGAGCCGGGTCTTTAGCTTTCTTTAGCAGGGTGATAACAAGCGCCTGCTGAAGTGATGGGGGGAGACAGCCAACCTCATGTGCCTCCGCATACACCCCGAGGAGGTGGGGCACCAGGAGATCAGCAAAGTGCTCATAAAATTCAGCCGTCAGCCCATCAGGCCCTGGAGCTTTCTTGTTAGGAAGTGACAGTATAGCCTCTCTGACATCTTGCTCATCGATAGGTAAGCTGAGGAATTTCCTATGCACAACTGATAACCAAGCGCACGCTGTATCCGAAAGGTAGTCCGTCAGCTCCGATTCCACCAGGTCGCCCCGAGACATGTATAATGTCTCATAGAAATCTCGGAATTGGTCTAGAATGTCATCAGGTGTGTGGTGCTCTTCCCCATAATCGTCCGAAATGCAGTCAACTAAAGGAGTCTCCGCTCGGTCACGCAGTTGTTGAGCCAGGACCCGACCGGGCCTTCCACCCTCCCCATAGGCTCTCGCCACAAAGCGTTTAGACATATATTTAGCCTCTGAGGCTGCCAGTGCGTTGTACTCCTCAACGTATTATCGAATGAGAGTGAGCGTCTCAGGTGAGGGTAGAGAGACGTAAGAGGTCTCTAGTTCTCGCAGCTCACGTTCAGTGCGCCTCATGTGTCCCCTTATGTCCTGCAAAATGCCCGCCGATGTACCTATACATACTACCCTTATCGTTACTTTAAATGCCTCCCAGAGGGTAGCCGCACTGTCTACTGAACCTACATTCAGATCAAAGTACTGTGCTATGGCCTTCCTGATGGTATCCTCATAGATTGGATCTAAGAGGGAGTCCGCTCTAAATCGCCAAGTGAAGGGCCGGTGGATATTGTGTGGCACATGAATAGTGAGCCTAACTGGGTTATGATCGGATAGGGTCCGCGGGAGAGCACCAATCTCTGTGACCCAGTCCTGTGCTTCACCACCTATCAGCCAGTAATCTAGCCGGGACCGTGTGTTGTAAGCTGGGGTGATGTGTGTGCCCTCCCTGACTCCCCGATGTCGCAGGCGCCAGACGTCAGACAGCCCCCACTCTTCCATAAAGCCCGCACACATTGAGCCACTCTAATCATGCAGTGACTGGAAAGGGGGGATTTATCTACAGTGGGATCCAGACAGGTATTCAGATCCCCCCCAAGCAGCAAAGCTGAATCCGGCCATGCGTGCAGTGCCTGGAATAAGGTTAAAAAGGATGCTGTCTCGTCAACCACTGGGCCATATATGTTAGCTGTAGTCACCATCACCCTCCCCAACTTCCCCCGCACCACAGCCCATCTTCCCTCGCTGTCTACCTTAGTATCAATCGGCTGAAACGGGGTGCCTCTCTTCACTAAAATTAAGACGCCCCGGGCATAACTAGAATATGAGGAGGCCAGTCTAAAGGAGGCCCAACGCCGCGCGACAGCTCCCTCCGTGTGCTTAGTCAGATGGGTTTCTAGTAATAAGGCAATCTGAACTCCCTGTCTATCAAGATAAGCAAGAATCTGCCTGGTTTTATTGGGTGTGTTCAGTCCGTGCACATTCCAGTTAATACAGCCATACTTCTCACCCATAAGGTGTCACCCCTACATGCAATCTCGAGACCCACCCCCCATCCCAACACACGTAACACAAACCATACTACTTTGTGGGGTATACCCATTGGGGGTCGTGACGGCACCATAAACTTCCGGCACTAGGCGGAAGTGGGCCACGGAATATATACCAAGCCTCCTACACCGCAGAGGTCAGGAGTATACCAATTTGAGCGTTATCACAGGAGCGACCAGCGTCGTATACCACCCAGAGGTCTCAAGCCTTTCTACCTGGCTCCCCATCCCGCACAACTCCCACAAAGGCTGAGCATTACCACAGTTTAGCAACTACATCTCTAAATGGGGTAAATCACCAATTATGCCATTTCCCTACCCACACAGTAAATTCACCCGTGCACCGATGTGCGAAGGAAAGCAAAGATCCATTAACCTGTCAAATCACAGACAACAAACCGACATTTCAATCAGCAATATACTCAGTCTTCAACATCAGATGCCGAGCCAGAAGTCTTGCGCGTGGACTTGAGGGACTTAGCATACGCCATGGCCTGTTTCGGTGTCGAGAAGATTTTCCCTCCTTCATACTCAGTATCAGTATCAGATTAGCTTTATTCGATTTTTGTTACATAAATCATAAAAGCAACATTTCATATATACATACAGTTCATACACAATAAAACCTTTTGTTAAAACAGTATTAAATCAATTTAAGGTACTTCGCTAATCACTAAATTCCATTTTCTTAAAACATTTTTTAAAAATCCAGTCATCACCATGGTACAAGTAGCGTTTCCCAGTTGCAGCAGGCTAAGAAACGCAGTTCGGCATTGCCAACAGGCTCCTTGTTTCAGATACTGTTGGATCCACCTTTTACGCTCACTCTCATACAATTTACAAAACAATACTATATGAAAGGTGGATTGCGCCGATATACAGTCACATGGGCAAGGAGCTAGGGTTCTTGACCAATCGTTTTTACTTGGGAATGTAACTAACCGGTGGAATAAATTAAACCTAAATCTTGTTAAAATGAATCGGTCAAAGCCCAAGTTACATAAGGTCAAATATGGCTGAATTGTGTAGGTAGTCAGCGATAGTTGATGCTCACTAACTGTTTTCTTCGTCATCTCTCCTACACACCTTAAGAGTTCAAAATGAGCCATACATAGCCTCTTCAATTCAGACTTCGAGATGTTCATGATTGAGACTGGATTGCTAAAATACTCAGGCCTTTGTATATCTATAAATATTTTCCTGATATACTCAAGCCAGGCTACGCGCTTTACGTTTTCAAGGGCCATAACATCCTTTATTATATCCTGGTTTAGGACAAGGGCCTCTGAGACCCATATTCTGCGCCAGAGTAGAACCGGGTGTAATTTAATCAAATCGGATATATAGTCCAACCCCATTTCCTGATGACAATTAAAGACTGAGGTACCTTTCGGGAGAGCTAAAAGGTATCTAAGGGAGTTATTTTCTTCAACTTGGATCGCCGATGTGTCCTGATACCCCCAGATCCCTGCCCCATACAATGCAACACTTCTGCATTTAGATATATAAATCTTTAACATGATTTCAGGAGGTCTTTTGCCCAACTTGGCGGCAAACTTTCTTAGTGCTCCAATAGTGCGCTTAAAAGATAGGGTCCTATTCTTAATCTCGGGCCCCCAGGAGCCAGAGCCCTCAAATATGACCCCTAGGTATGGGAAAGTTTTGTTGTGCTCAATTACAAGTCCCGATGCCTTAAGGTTTTTACACCTTGCACGTCCCTTCCCACACCGCATCACGTATGATTTTTTAGCATTTATCATAAGACCCCTTTCTTTCAAGAATTCAAGATATTTTGTTAGGGCTTTCTGCGCTCCCACCTTAGTTCTCGCCATCAGTACCGCATCGTCTGCGTACAGAAGTGATACAATTCGGTTACTTCCATACCTTGGGGAGTCTATTTTGCAAGCACCCAGTTCTTCCTCAAGTTTGTTTGTGTACAGGGTAAAGTGAAAGGGGGCCAATACGCATCCTTGTCTTACCCCTTTTTCTATACTGAAGGACCCAGTGCACTCTCCCCTCAGCCCATATCTAACCTTGGCAGTTGCCCCCGAATACAGCTGCCTTAGGAAGAGTACAATGGCAGGCTCAACTTCCATTTCCTCAAGAGTTTGCCACATCTTGGAATGTATCACGCAGTCGAAAGCTGCGGATAGGTCAACATCGATGGCATATAGTTGACCTTCTTTAGCCCGAGTGTATTTGGCTTGTAACAAAACGACGTTTAGAACCTGCTCTATTGTACCCATCCCTTCACGAAAGCCATACTGTACAGGACTCAAAATAACATGTTCCTCCGCCCATAGTTGGGATTTATTTAAGACCACCCTCCCCGCCATTTTCATGAGGGAATCTAGTAAAGAGATCGGTCTATAATTTGATGGAGACTCCCTGTCCCCCTTTTTGTATATTGATATAATAACAGATTCTGACCAGGTACCAATGAAACCTATTGCACAACAGGCCTGAAGAACCTGGGTACAGAGTGGGGCCATTAGATCTATATTTAATTTAAAAATGTCATTAGGGATCCGATCCGGTCCCGGGGCTTTATTATTTTTACTAGCTTGTATAGCCATCTGTACTTCCTGCAGGGTGATCCCCATAGTAATAGGATGACAGTTGCCCCCTCTCAGCGGGCACCCTATTAGTTTTTCATCTATCGTGGAGGCCCCCTGTTTATTTTCATAAACCTTTGAGAAGAAGTCAATCCAGGTTTTTTCATCTATGGCGATTTCCAGCCTTTCTACCTCCTTTTTTACTAAAGAATGGTGCGTTGACTGCCTCCCAGAAGGCCCTGGGATCTCTACCCTGTGAGGCAGTCAGCAGGTTCTGCCACGCTAGGTCCTTGATTTCTTTTTTCCGCTGACACCTTGCCTTTGTATATACCTTCCTGCAATGTCTTATTGCCTCGGGATCCCTTGGTTTTCGACTCAAGGCGTCCTTAAGAGCGGTATACGCCTTGGTACACCCAGAGTCAAACCAGCCCACCCCTTTATTGGGCTTGTCTCTCTGCACCCTGGTTAGATTATCTTGGATAATCCTTGTAAGGCCTCCAGGGTACGTTCTTCTCGAGAGTTCTCATCCAGACACACCAATACATCTGTAAGGGCCAAGGCTATTATTTCTTTAAATTTATTGACCGAGTCTACAGTGCTCCATTTAAGTGTTAACTCATTGTAGCGAGCTATGGTAATGTTTTAAGTCCAAGTAAGTGACCCAATAGTAGTGGTACTAATTAGCTCTTCTGTGGTTATGATCAAACTAAGAGGAAGGTGGTCACTTATACCAACAGTTGGTATCTCAAAGTTTTTTACACAATGTGTGAAACTATTTGGCACAATTATAAAATCAATAATGGAGTGACATCCTCTTGCTAGAAACGTAGCACTAAATTCTACCTTGGGTGTACACATTAAATTTGCAAAGCCAAGGTCAAAATTTGCCATAATATTATTTAGTACCTCTCCTTTATCGGAGTGCATAAATTGGGACCTGCTCACATATTCCCCCCTTCCATATTCCTGAAATCCACAGCTTTCTGGTCACAGATATTCAAATTAGAATCCCCTACCCAAACCAGCATTTTGTTTCCCCCCCTCGACAAATTCTGGGCGTTTAATTCCCCCAGCAAGCTACTTAAAACCCCTGCAAACTCCTTATTTTTTATATTGTCATAGAAATTGACTATTAGTAGCTCAACCCGATTGTTAAGGGTGACTGAGACCATCTGATAGAAGTGTGTGTAATAATTTCTCGTAATTTTAACAATTTTTAGTAAGTTGGAAATATAAATACAAATTCCTCCTTTATGTCTCCCAAACAGTGAACGAGCCGCAGGGATGCGAAAAGTTTTAAAGCCTAAAAGATGTTTCTCATTAATAAGCCATGTTTCTTGTACACATAATGTTTTCGATGAAGTCTCCCCAGATTGTGTTGGGCACTTTACTCTCTAGTCCACATACATTCCAGGAGACAATCCTCACCAGACCACCCCGCTCCCTGTGTGCTTTCTGCTTTAACAACGATTTCTGCTTGTTAGTGGTCACCCCCTGTACGTCTGGTATGGGATCTAATCCAGCATGTTCTTGCTCGTAATTTAACTCTTTATTCCCAGTTGACATTAACTCAGAGCCCCTGCAATCCCTAATATTGATTACTGCCAGGGTGAGATGTCATGTAAAGCATCTTTAATGAGTACAGTTTCCTGTATGTTGGAGTCTAATTGATCATACATTGTCCCTGTTATTCTATCTCCCTTGGTTACATGGTCTAGTTGGTTTTGTATTGCAGTAGACTTCCTCCCTTGCAGAGCATCTATGTGTATCGATGTGACTTTATCTTTTCCACCACTTTTGTCAGTCACAGTCATTTAGACCAGAGAGAGGTATAAACCGGTTCGTTCCTATCAATACAGGAGCAAATCCCGGATTTTCCCGTTGTGGCCGGAATGGGTGGCATAGATGTCTCTTTCTAGGCTATTCCCAGGGCTGGCTTATTTGTGAGTACGGTGTCATATCATCCTGATTTTGATATGGGGGCCTAAAGTGCCTATACTGGTGTTGAAATATCGGCCTAGTATAATTAGCCTGAATTTGGGATGAGTACCTAGAGTGATCTAGCTGCTGTTGAAGTGGGGGCCTAAGACAGACATCCTGATAATGACATGAATGAAATGATTCCCCAAAGCGATCATTCTGTTGTTGGAATAAGGACCTAATGTGATCGTCCTGATATTGAAGTAATGGCCTAAGATTAGTTACAGGGGCCGATAGAGCTCTGGGGTAAAAATAGGGCAGTTCACGTGGTGTAATGACATTACTATCATCTTGGGGATTACAATTTAAGATGTATCTAACTGCTCTATCATCTCTGAAGTTAATTATAATTATATCCCCCGTTATATCTTTTACTCTGTGTACTAGCCAGGGAAGATGCCTCACATGTAGAATTTCTCCATTTAAATTTGGGGGGAGTGGTCTGTTCTGTTTTAACCAAAATATAACTTTATTTTTAACTGGTATTGATCTTCTCTCTTAGTATCCTCCAGAACAGGCACTCCAGTGAGAACTACCACCAGAGGAGTTGCTTCCGGAGGCAATTCTACATTGCGCCTCTTGGGAAGAGTTACCTCATCAGGGATTTCACAGTTGTTTGTTCTTTGTTGATTCCCTGGGTTTTTAGGTTTTACACCTGTTAAAGCCTCTTTATCACTGGTTTTAACATTTTGTCGTGTTATTTTAGAAGGTAATGTCGAGGATTTCAAATTACCTTGCTTAGAGGTTTTTGCTCCCATTTGGGTAGTGCTACTTGAAGATAGACCAGTAGTCATAGACACTAAAGGGGACTTTGGTAAATCCTTGATAGCCCTTTAATTTCCCCAATTGACTGCTCTAAATTTTCCAGTTGCTGAGATAATCTTTTTAGTCTCTCCGTCAATGGCAATATGAGAGACCTAATTAGGTGTTCCATACTTTCCATAAGATCAGTAGATGGTGTTACGTTTTCTGGTAAAACTAATGGGGTAGATATGGCAGGTGTTATGGGTACATTAGGTGACGGGCTCTTAGAATTATGGTAGTTATTTGGGATGATCTTATTTCTCTGAAATCCACTCCCCCTTTTTCTCCTTCTTTTCGCAGATGGACCTTGGGATCGGGGATTTTTTTTAAATTTATTGCGTTTTTGGACAGACTCTACAGTTGTCTGCAGTGAGTCTGTCAGAACTTCTACCGCTGGTGTCAGTTTACAGGGAGATGCAGAAACACTTATATTTATTTCATTGCTTGCACCTGGTAAAAAAGTTCTGTCTTAAAAGAGTAATGGGATGCTGTCATTTAGAGTTTCCCCAAGTTCCCCAAGTCCCTCACATATAGATGGTGTACTAACACGTGTGCCAGCACACGGTGAGATAACAAGTTGTAGTGGACCCAAAGATGAACGCATGTTCTTTATTAATTCAACTGAGCGGCGTCGATCGGCCCATCTCTCGGCAAGTACAATTTCCCTATCGATGCCTGCTGTAACTCTAATAACGTAATTATCTAACGTTCCCTTGTTACCTCCTCCAGGTAATACAGTTTTTTCTTTATGGGGAGTTGAAGACATGATTCATACAGAGGCAGTGGGATCCTGACTAGACCACACAAAACCCTTACAATTACCCCGAACAGTCTAACAGGCATATAGTGTTCAAAGAAAACAGAAATAAATTAAATTGTCAGTTAATATATTTCTGATGAGACCGCTTACTGGATTAGTAGTCCAAGGTCCTGGACGAGATATAAACGATAAAGGTGGTGGCCCAGCCCGGCCTCCTCTGGCCTCTCGCCCGGCACAACCCGCGCCCGAACCCGCGACGCGGGGGCTACACGATGTTTAAAGTGCCTCCGGGCGCAGGTATGATGGCGTTCGAGAGCGCCGCCGAGGATCCTGGGAAGTTGAGTCCCCCACTCGGCGGCCGCAGGTATAGGCAACGCAGCAGCGGGGGGACTCACAGGGCAGGGGGAGAGCGTCCAGGAAAGTAAAGCAAGTCAGCAGATGAAAACAGCTATGCCCCCTTCATACTCGCCAATCCTCAACCTTGCGGGGTACAGCATGGAGTACGGGATATTTTCTTGCATGAGGAGCTTCTTTACGTTCTGAAATTCATGAACTTGAGCAGTGAAGTCAGGATAAAATGCCAGCTGCGTATTTTGATAGATCACCTTGCCCTTTTGCCTAGTAATGTGCAACTCAGTGTCTCTGTCGCGGTAATTTAGCAGGCGAAGTATGATAGGCCTCGGAGAGGTGCCCGGGGGTGCCGCGCCGCCAGCGAGCGGTGAGCCCTCTCCACCGCAAACATAGGGGACAACTCGTCCGGGCCACTCACCTCTCACAGCATGGTCTCCATATAATCCTCCAGCTGGCCCACATTTGTCGATTCTGGCAGCCCCAGGACCCGAATATTGTTGCGCCTCGAGTGCGCTTCAATATCCTAATTTTTTGCTTGGATTACCGCAAGTAGCTTAGACATATCCGACGCCTTCTCCGCCACCTGCTGAAGGCCATCCTCAGCATCCGTGATCCTCTGTTCAGCCTCACCAATGCGAGCGGCCTGTTTATCAAGTGTTGCCGAGAACTGGTCCATGCGGCCATTCAATGCTTCTATCTTTCAGTCTATGGCCTGTAGACTATTCTGAATGGCGGCTAATGCTTTTTCCAGATTAAGTCCGCTCTGTGCCGCAGCCTCCGTGTCTTGGTCGGACGCATCTGACTGTGGCAGTCTGCCATTTTTCCGAAGCTCAAATGTCAATTTCGGCTGGGCCCTGTCTGGTTTGCCCATGTCTGGTCTCTAGGTGAGCCACTTTCCCAGCAAAAACCCCCAGTCGCCCCGTTCCCCACAATTCTCCAATGGATTTTCACTAGCAGATGCGGGGGTGCGAGAGGAGGGGGCCAACATCGTCGGCCCACCGCGCTGGTTGCTTCACTTTCATGCTCCAATGCAAAATGGCGCCCGTGCCCACCGACAGCTGTGCACCGCCTCTGCGTCACCCTGCGCAATCACCAAGTTCGTCTCAGCATCAGTGCTCCCCCCTGTCAGGCACACCGCCTTACCCCCACTCCCGGGGGCCCCGCCAGGTGGCACTGAGTCGTCAGAGCAGGCCCAGGTGCTTAATGGGCCCAAGGGGACTCAGGGGCACCAATACTTATCTTGATGTCTTCCACTCCCCATGAACCAGGTTATTCTCCAGCTTCGAGGGGTTCAGCTAGCTAGTTCTGCAAGGATGGAAGGGCCCCCTCCGGTTCCAGCCGTTCTAGCACCTCTTTCTCTGCTCTGTCACGCACCAGCCCCTTCTCGAGAGTCGCGGCCTAGTTGCGGCCTAGTGCGCCTCCGGGAGTCGGGCGCTGTCCTGAAGGCTCTCCCAGTTTCCTGCCGTCCCGCCGGCGAGCGCGAAACTCGAGGGGCGCTCCTCCGGTCACCCCCGGCGTTCCCCCGCTGGAGTCCACGTGGAATTGAAGCACACCCTAGCAGCGTGTGATTTCTGCTCCCCCGCAAATGTGCACCTCACAGCTGTAGCCCCGCAGTAAGTGTCCGATGGCGGGGAGGCAGGGGGAGGGCGCGCAGTCTTCGCAGCGGCCTAGGGTGACTTGAGGCCGCAAGCGCTCCGCACTCCCCAGCTACAGCGCACTCACCCCTGCGTCACAGAGGTCCAGGGTCAGTCCAGCGGGCCTCTCCACCCCTCGAGCGATCGTTGTCTGTCAGGCACGGGCATCGCAGCAGACTCCTGTACTAAGCTGCGAGCAGGCGACACCAGCCGCCGTCCATGCGCTGCTTGTCCCCGCACCCCTTCCAGACCCGGGCCTCTGGTCAGTGACAGGGGTGCAGCGCCTTGGCGCCGTACAGCCGCATCCGACCCCTCAATCGCCACCGGATGGTAAACGCATGTCGCCCCCCCTTCAAACCATCGGCATCAGCCTCAGCCTCCTAACATGCAGGATATTATATTATAAGATTTCGTGCGGTGGCCGGCGGAGCAGCCTCACAGTGCTGCCATCTTGCCACGCGCCAAGCCATGCCCCAGCAAAGTTGGTCACATCTTGAAGAACATGTTGTTTCGAAAGCGTGACCCCCTGTGTGTCTTGGCACTTTGAAACCAAACCCCAATTCTTCATCCAAGCAGGACACATGTGAAAAGAAGCTTGTCTACCCCGAAGTAAAGCAAAGGGACTTAAACCTGTGACAGAACTAGCAGTAGTACGATGTGCCCACAACATATTTTGGACAGCTTCCTTGGTGTCAACTCTGGATGAAACAGCCCATTGAACACACTCAACCAACATGCGGTTGTTGCACTAAATGAAACCATTAGCCTGTGGGTGATATAATGTTACACAGCGGTGGGCTATACCACACTGGGACAGAAAGACAGACATTTCCCTGGAGGTAAACTGTACCCAATTATTGGATACAATCTCTTTGGGGAAACCCTCTCTGGCAAACTCTGAAGGAATTTGATAACCTCCTGTGAATTAGGATATGTCATGAAACAAACCTCCCACTACTTACTGAAATAGTCAGCAACTACAAGAGCGAACTTGTACTTGTTCCCCAATACATTAAAAGGTCCCACAAAGTTGATGACCAATTTCAACCACGGACCATAAGGTGCCTCGATCTGTTGTATTGGAGATGAAACAATTTTGACAACCTTATCACTGGTGGAACAAGTTAGTCACATCTACAGAACATCATTTATTTGGCAGTCCATGGAAGGCCACCAATACACACTGAGAATCCTTTTTTTAGTGTTTGTCTGCCCAAGATGTCCTTCATGGCCATACTCGATGATGCGACCTCTTAGACATTCAGGAGGAACAAACTTGTCCCCACACAGGATTCTGTCTCCACCCTCCAAAGTAGGCTCATCCGCGACCTTGGCGAAGGCATGTAGATCACCATCTAGGTGCTTTTCCTTTGGCCAATCAGAAACAATAAACTCCTTACCTCTCTTAAGTAGAGAATCATACTCCATACCATGAAACCAATCACACTCATCATCAGCATCATTTTCATGGTCAGATTTACCCTGAGGTAAGGGAGACCTAGAAAGATAATCTGCACGTGTATTTTACCCACCAGGAATGTGTGCTACCCCAAAATTGTATTGGAGCAACTTTGAACTCAACCTGGCAATCCTGGGATTTTGATCTTTGACAATCTTCCTTTCCAAAATGGGAATGAGGGGTTTATAGTCAGTAAGGAGTGTGAACGTTTTTCCCCACAAAAAATACTTGAAACGTTCAACAACCCAACAACATGCAAGCAATTCTCCATCAATGACCGAGTAGTTCTTCTCCCTGGGGCATAGAGCCAGTGAGGCAAAACCAATTGTGAATTCCTTTTCTTGCTTGAATTGGGAGATCATACCACCGAGTCCATCAAGACTAGCATCAACAGACACCGTGCATGGAAAATAAGGATCAAAGGGAGTAAGACTATTACATGACCCCAACTCTTTTTTTGATTTGTACAAACTCTTCCTGACATGAATTATCCCAAAGAAACACTGATTTTCTCTTGAGGAGATCCCTCATGTGAACAATCTTCGCAGCAAAATTAGAGATAAACTGGAATGGAATGGAATGGAATGGAATGGATGTGGATTTATAGAGCGCGAATTGCTGCCCGAAGGCGTCCAAGCGCTAGAATAACCAGGGACCTGCAGAGGGGCCTAACTGGGATTAGTGGGGCAGATTAAAAAGAAAAGTTTTTAACTGTTTCCGGAATGTGGGCAGATTGCAATTGGCTCTCAGGTGCAGGGGGAGGTTGTTCCATGCCATGGAAGCGTTGTAGGCGAACGTCCTGCCGCCAGATCTGGATCTTTTTATTCTTGGTATCGTGGCCAAGAAAGTCTGGCTGGAGCGGAGGTTTCTGCTGGGGAGGTAGTGGGTAATTAGGTCCCAGGTAATCCTGGGACCCGTATCCCAGAAGGCCTGATGTGCAATGCACATGGCCTTAAACAGAATCCTCTGGCGCACTGGTAGCCAATGAAGGCTAGCCAGCCCGGCCCTCACCGATTGTCTGCGCGGGATGTTCAGCAGCAGGCGTGCTGCGCAGTTCTGCACTATCTGGAGTCTGCGTATGATATATTCTGGGGCACCGAGATAAAGCACGTTGTTGAAGTCCAGGCGTGATTGTATTAGACCCTGTACAGCCACCTGTTTTGCCTCCATGGGAAGGAGAGGGAAGATTTTTTTTAACATTCTCATGAGTCCAAAACGGGCGGCTGAGAGTTTTGTGGCCTGGGTGCTAAATGATAAGGATCTATCCAACCAAACCCCAAGGCTCTTGATGTTGTTTTTTGGGGTTGGAGGAAGGCCTAGACAAGGGGGCCACAGGGTGTTGGGGAAGTAGGGATCCGGGGAACCTAGGAGCATCAGCTCCGTTTTGTCCCCATTCAATTTGAGGAATGAAGAGGACATCCAGCCCTTGACCTTCTCTAGGCATTCTTTGAGACCGCCTGACGCAGGCATATTGGCCTCCTGCGCCAGTGAGACCACCAGCTGCGTGTCGTCCGCATAGGAGATGATCTTAATCCCAAATGAGCGGACAACCTCGGCCAGTGGCCTCATGTATATATTGAACAATGCGGGGCTCAAAGAGGAGCCCTGAGGGACCCCACACTTTAATGGTCTACAGGTGGACATAGACTCACCCTCAAAGACTCGGAAGTATCTATCCTCTAGGAAGGATTTGAACCACAGCCAGGCTTTGTCCCTGATCCCGGCGTTGGATAAACGGTGCAGCAAGATGTCATGGCTGACCGTGTCAAACGCCGCGCTGAGGTCAAGGAGGATCACTGCCACTGAACCTCCTTGGTCCAGGATCTTTCTGGACTCCTCTGTGACCATAAGAAGGGCGGTCTCAGTCCCATGTTTGGGTCTAAAGCCCCTCTGGGTGGGATCTAATAATTGTTGTTCTAGAAAGTTTACCAGTTGGAGATTTATAAATTTTTCCAGAAGCTTACTCACCCATGGGAGCAGGGAGATTGGACGGTAATTACCAAGGTCAGTCGGATCCAGGTTGGATTTCTTCAATAAGGATCTGACCATGGCCTGCTTCCAGGCGGGCAGGACAATGCCGGAGGTGATAGATGAATTTAAGACATCTCTAATGGTCGGCAGAATGAATTGTGAGGCCGCCATAATGATGTCTGGAGGGGCTGGATCGTCAGGGGATCCGGACTTGACTTTTCGGGCTATGGATTCAAGGGTTACAAGGTCTAGAGAGGGGAAATGGGTCAAGGTAGATAGAGGTTGTGGTGGGGAAGAGATTGAGGTTTCATTGGGTTGGGCTGATAGAGTGATGTCCTTATGGGGGAAGGCTGAGTAGATTTTATTCACTTTTTGATGAAAGAACTCAGCAATGTTATTACAATGGGTGGAAGATTTAGTGATTGGTAAATTGGGTGGGGGTTTTGATAATTGTTTCACAATTTGAAAAATTTCTTTAGGCTTTGATTTAGCACTCATAATCTTGTTCGAGAAGTGGGCCGCCTGAGCAGTTTTAACTTCTGCTTTATATTTGCTGAGTGACTCTCGGTAGAGGGTTTTGTTCTCCGTCGAATAGTTCAAACGCCAGCGTCTTTCGATTTCCTGCACTGACGCTTCATGTCCCTGAGAGCTTCAGTATACCAGGGAGCAGTTTTGTGAGAGCGTTTTAGCGTGACTTTCTTTTTTGGTAGTATGACATCCAGAGTTTGAGAAATCCAGTCAGCGTAAGTTTGGTAGGCTACGCAAGGGTCTTCATTATAATGGGGGTGGCTGCTAGCAAGTTTGACGGACCAGTCGTCAATTACGAGGCGAGACCAAGCTCGCATGACCCTTGTGGTGGGTCCAGTCGGGGGGGCTTGAGTGAGGTCCACTCAAATGGGACCAGTGAGTGGTCTGTCCACGGCAGAGGAATAGGTAGCCCAGCTACAAGGTCAGTACAATTGCTAAAAATCGGATCCAGCAGGTGGCCCTTAACATGTGTGGGGGTCTTCACATGCTGGCTGAGTTGCAGGGCTGCCAAATCGTCAGCCAGGGTAGTGGCTGTATGGTCTGTAGAGGAGTCAAAATGGAGATTAAAATCACCTAACAGGGTATAATTAGACGAAGTACTAGCCCGTTCAGCCAGGCTCATAGGTAGGCACTCATGGAACTGCTTAGAGGGGCCAGGGGGACGGTAGATAAGAGTGCCTGAAAAGCAGCTATTAGGAGAGAGATCGATGTCAAAAGTGAGGCTCTCACAGTCTGGGATGGTTTCAGAGGTGACACGACATTGAAACCGTTCCTTGTAAATAATGGCTAGACCTCCTCCCCTGCCTTTCGGTCGGTCTTGCCGCGTAATTTGAAAGCCTGGAGGGAGGGCGACGGCTAAGGCGGGGTCGGACTCCGAGGTCAGCCAGGTTTCTGTCAAAAACAGGATGTCTGGCATGTGCTCCTCTATCAAAAGTGCAATTTCAGCCTTATGTTTCGGCAAAGAACGACAGTTCAGTAGGAACATATGGAAGTCGTGGGTGAATTCGGCGGTAGGTTTGGGTTTAAGGGAGCACTTACATTTGGAACAGGCTTGTGGTAGAAGGTCAACGCAGTAGGGATGCTGCGTACAAGCAGTGACAGGGGGTCTGAGGCTGTACAGAGTTTCCGCATTATAGTGCCTGAGCTCTGGTATCTGTAATGCAGGGGTCATGGCCCTAGGCCCGGGCTCGGCGCGGACGAGCGCAGACGAGCTTGCCTTATGCGCGCCTTCGGCGCGCAATCGTCGCGCCCGCTGCGCTCGTCCGCTGCGCTTCCGGCAGAAGCACATGTTTATAGAGGAGGGGCGAGTGCAGGGGGCGTGGCCTCGAGGTGGGCGTGTCCCAAACTCGGCGAGGGCAATGGCGGCTGACTAGGATTGCCAATTCTGCCCTTTCCAGCGCTCGTTTTCCACCCACAAAGGTGCCTGCACACTGTAATCGTGTGTCAGGTTGGGGAGGTGAGTGGTATTAAAAACGAATTATTTCATCTTAAAAACAGTGAAAAACGGTGAAATGCGCTAAATGCAGTCTACTCCCGGCTGTGCCTCAAGAGGTTCCAGGGTTAGTCTATTGCGCTAGTGCTTCAGCGCGCTCTTTATAAACAATGCAGGGGGCGTGGCCTCGAGGTGGGCGTGTCCCAAACTCGGCGAGGGCAATGGCGGCTGACTAGGATTGCCAATTCTGCCCTTTCCAGCGCTCGCTTTCCACCCACAAAGGTGCCTGCACACTGTAATCGTGTGTCAGGTTGGGGAGGTGAGTGGTATTAAAAACGAATTATTTCATCTTAAAAACAGTGAAAAACAGTGAAATGCGCTAAATGCAGTCTACTCCCGGCTGTGCCTCAAGAGGTTCCAGGGTTAGTCTATCGCGCTAGTGCTTCAGCGCGCTCTTTATAAACAATGCAGGGGGCGTGGCCTCGAGGTGGGCGTGTCCCAAACTCGGCAAGGGCAATGGTGGCTGACTAGGATTGCCAATTCTGCCCTTTCCAGCGCTCGTTTTCCACCCACAAAGGTGCCTGCACACTGTAATTGTGTGTCAGGTTGGGGAGGTGAGTGGTATTAAAAACGAATTATTTCAGCTTAAAAACAGTGAAAAACAGTGAAATGCGCTAAATGCAGTCTACTCCCGGCTGTGCCTCAGGAGGTTCCAGGGTTTAAACTTCGTGTAAAATTCACACAAACCCAAAACGGAAGAAACGTGCTCTTTTGAAGTGGGGCAAGGAGCATTAGAAATTGCCTCAATGAGACCTTCTCTTGGCACAATACCATCTCCTGAAATACGGTGTCCCAGATATTCAATGGAAACAACACCAAAAACACATTTAAGTTTGTTAGCAACAATTTCCTTTAACTTTAACACCTTCCCATAACCTCAGCCAGATTCTTGTCATGCGACTCCTTGTTCTTCCCAGCCACCAAAATATCATCCTGAAAAACGACACCCTCTTAAACCTTTTCCGTAACACACTGGAAAACTGAGGCTGTCGAAGCTAGCCCAAAAGGCATCCTCCTAAACTAGAAAGTACCGACTATTGATACAAAAGCAGTCACATGCTTGCAAGCTGGATCAAGTTCATCCTGATGGTATGCGGATGCTAAGTCAATCTTGGAGAATATCACAGCACCAGCAAATTTTGAGAGTATGTCATCAATACGGGGAAGAGGGTGAGAATCCACCCAAATCTCTCTATTGAGACTGCGCATGTCAATGCAGACCCTAAGAGTAGCATTCTTTTTGCGCGCTACCACCAAGGGAGATAACCAGAGTGTGGACTTAATCGGATCAATAACTCCAGACTCACATAATTTCTTAGGTTCCAATGAGAGATCATCCCTGATACTAAAAGGCACATTACGCAATTTGTGTTTGATCGGGAGAGCACCTTCCTTGACTTTAATAAAATGTTTGGTCCCTTTAACACAGCAAAGTTTGTCACGAAAAACATTGGGGTACTTCCTGGACCAGGAAACTAAACTCTCCCCTTGCCCAACAACAAGCAAATACGGGGAAACACGGCATAACAAGTCACTTGCCTTCTTCTTAAAACGACACTCCCTCAAATGCGTCACATCACTTGCCGCTTCCTCGAAGAACCACTCACTGAGATGTGTAACCTACCAAAGACACACCCACAGACACGTCACTTCCCTTTTGTTTACCGTCACCTTGGAAACCTCTGGTGACCCGCTCGCGCAACACACTGCTTCCAGCTTCCTGGTAAAGAATCAAAGCGAAACTCCACAGATGCGTCACTAGCCGTCACCCTGGAAACCTGAGATGATGCGCTACAAAAACTCACTGCTTATCACAGCTTCTCATTTCCAGGGAAACAAAAACGAAGTTAAAGAATGGCAAATGAACACGGAAACTTCTGCTGATGCCTCGTTTGTCTCTAGAAGAACATTCAAAGACGTCATCACTTGGGACAAAACCTCAGCAGATGAAGGAGCTCTCTTCTAGCCAATTCCAGCGGTCAAAACATGAAGAGTATGAGGGAAGACACGCAATCGCCTCTCCCCCATGCAACACACTGAACTAGAAACTGAGTTCCAAAATCGCAGCACGACCACACCTTCACTCTTGTAAAAATCACAGGAAATAACTTTTCCAATGTTCTCTGACACTGCAGTTCAGGGAAGAACACAAACGTATCTCACTAGAGATGCGAACCAGGCAGGATAAACAAAATGTATCCAGTACAATCCAAGGCATATGAGATGAAAGAGAACCTCACTGCCAACATCCAGGACAAGTGGCTCTCCGCAGTGCTGTCACAGCGCTGACACAAACAAAGACCCACGAAGACTGGAAACGCAGGAAACAACGCTGCACATGTGGGTGGAGAGAGGAACAGTCCAACTCGTCGCCAAATTTGTAGTAATCACACCAGGCCAGGTAAGTGTGAGAAAAACAACTTTATTGACTGTTCATCTCCACAGCTTCCAGGAACTGACAAGCTCCTGGTATTCAAAGCATAGCATTCCATTGTCATGACAATGACATCATTAGAACGCAGCATGCATGGACAGCAAGCTACAGAGAAACTACTACAGCAACATCATCCGCGTAGAGCGAAATAAGTATTGGGCGTAGCAGACACCTAAGGCCTATGTGATTATAGTGTTGCCTAAGTCTTGCTGCGAGGGGCTCCATAATTAGGACAAAAAGGAGGGGAGACAGTGGACAACCCTGGCGTATAGGATCCGTATCCACAAGATAAAGCCTACGGGAAGACCCATATTCTGCAAAATGGTGAAGAGGTAGTCCCATTCCACTGAGTCAAAAGCCTTAGAGGCATCAAGGAACACCACCACTATTTCCAATCTGGGGTAATCTGCCTTTAAAATAGAAAATAACGTTCTAAGATTATGGGATGTGGCTCTCCATGGGGTAAACCCAGATTGGTCTGGGAGCACCAGTTTATCCATCAGCAGACGAAGACGATTTGCCAACAGTTTAGCCAGGATTTTAGCATCAGCATTTATAAGGGATAATGGCCGATAAGATTTGCACCGGTCTGTGGATTAGCCTGGTTCCAGTAATGATGTAATCAGCACTTATCTCATAGATGGAGGTAAGATCTGCGCCTCCTGGGCCTCTAGGAAGACCTCCTTTAGCACGGGGAGTAATTTATCAATATATGTTTTGTAAAAGTCAATGGGAAGACCATCAGAGCCTGGAGCTTTCCCTGACGCCATTTGCATTATAGCTTCAGGTATCTCGTCGTATTCAAAAGGTGCTACCCAGTGGCGGTGCGTCCATGGGGGGCATTGGGGCGTTGCCCCACTAGCCACGGACGACCGCACTGCCAGGCAATGAGTAATAACTTTTAAAAAATAAATGTGAGCCGAGCGCGCACTGACTCGGGCACCCGAGCACTGCACGCTACGGGCCCGGGACAAGCCCGACTGAATCGGGACTCCATAAGGAAGTGGGCCGTGGCCTGGGGCGGAGCTGCGGTAGAGAGTGACAGGCAGGCAGCACACAGTTACAGTAGACAGGCAGCAGGGTGCTGACTGCGCATGTGAAATCCTGGAGGCTTTAATATTTTGACTGGCCCGCGCATGCGTAGACTGTAGCCCTTCTGTCCCCCCCCTCTAGCACTCAGAGACATAGGCAGGACCCGGGCCCCCGGTCTCATTTAGGGCAGATAGTAGACTGCTCGTAGCCAATCCTGGCGCAGTGGGTGCTATTAACACTGCGCCTGGATTGGCTGCTGCAGCAGGATGGTGCCACGCCTGGGTGTTGGCTGCCCTGCTGAGAGCCGCACAGTATGGCCAATCACATATGGCTATATCCAGCCATGTCGTTTGTGATTGGCCATTTCCCTACGTTGTGGGGACGTCACTGCGCGTGGCACACCAGTGCTCCACCACAGTCAACAACAGAGAAAGTGAAACTGAAAGTACTAGAACTTTACTATCATAGCCTGGGGACCTCTTTGCTTTGTGTGCGGACGACAGACGTCTAGCAGTAGTGTGCAGTGCAGTCAGCACGACGCGTCCAGTCGTCCGGTCCACCGCCCACGTAAGTAAACTGGTTGCGGTGTCAGTCTTCTCGTACTTAAAACGCACGGCTGGGAAAGTCATTTTAGACCAGACCTCAGTTGGAAGGATGCGGTGACCAAATGATATACCACTCTCCATTTCATGAAAACATGCACCCAGATGCCTTTGGAAATGTTCACGAGTCCTTGCAAAGAACCGATTTTGGGTTCTTTATGAAATTGACTTTGCACTGATGCAATATCAGAGCAGACTCGCTTTGCACCGGCCAATATTACATTGCATCCTGTAAAACACATTCTCAAAATATTATAAAATGTAGTAAGCATGCTATTGCTCATTCATTACATTACTTGTGCAATAGAATTTTGTTCAAACTGTTTCAAAAATGATCCTTTCGTGACAACGTAAGTTTGCACTATTTCTGCAGCTTACCGAATAACTCTTGAACACCTATCATTTGCCTCAAACCTGGTCCCGTTTTTCATATCTGAAAAGTAGAGAGAATGTATAGGCACGCTGGATCAAGCACATCACAGCGGCAGCCAAAGCATTCCACATGTCCCTCGCTCACAGAAAACAGGTACAAAGTTAGTGAACAGCTTCCATGCTATATAATGGCACTGCCCACATCGCATGCTGGAGCATTTACTGTAAATCGATTAAATAGGCCCCCTGGTTTTGTCAATAGGTACTAGAAGAGCCCCCCCCCCCCAGTTGTAATAGAATATTAAAAAATATTAGGGGTGACCATAATAATTTAATAAAGTTTCATGTTTGCATGCAGAAGGTGTTTTTAGAACTATTTGGAAAAGAGGCACGGCGCGCACCATTGGCACCCCTAATCCAGCAATGGTGCGTTCTGTGGCCAGAGCCATCTCACACCGAGGCGCTCCTACAGCTTTCTTTTTTTCATTGGTCAAGTCTGGGGATGTATGGAGAAGGGCTTGGCTGGGCCCCACAGAGCCAAGCGTCTGGTTGTGTGTAAAGTGAATCTATTTACCCTGATATATGTCTACGTTAGTGTTTACTGGATGCGTTTGAGTCGTTTCGGTTCAGGCTTAAGGCGGGCACCGGGCAGGCTATATTTGTTCATTTTTAAAGATAACCATTTATGTTATTTTTTTTTTTTTTTCATTTCAAAGAATGTTATTTTATAAAGAAGCAAAAGAAGATACAGAATACAAATATAAGTGATACAATTGATACCAGATAAAAAGCAATCAGAGGCTGAAATTCAAAAATAAATCGTAGCAAATGCATCCATAAACGAAAGTAGCCTGTCAAAAATAAAAAACAAAAAATGAATTAGTTAAGGGGAAGTAAGTATCTTAGACAGAAGCCACAATCAAGAGTATCACTATCAGCTGGTATAATCAGGGTAAGGGAGGGAAAGAAAAAAGAAAGAAGAAAGAAAGAGAGAAAGAGGGAAATGATGGAAAAGGAGAGAAGACACGAAAGGAAGAGAGGAAGGAAGGAGAGAAGGATTTCCAACGGACTAACCCGACAAACAAGACGCCATTCAACCAGACAAATCGAAAGGATATTGGTCAACCAACCCCTTTGATGACAAATCCATATAGTTATCCAAAGCATCCCAAACCCCACTAGAAATAGATGGAGAGAGGTGAGCATGATCGACCGAAGTGTGAGCACTTCGTAAAAAGGAAACCCAAGCCCACCAAGTATGATAAGAAACAGAGGAAAAGGATTTCCATTCCATAAGAATGACTTTCACTGCAATAGTCAATAGGAGATCCAACAGCTGTAAATCCATGGGATCTAAGGGGAGAGGGACTGGGGCAGCTAATGGACCTAATAGAATTAATGGAAAAGAGAGTTGGAACTTAATAACAAAGATGAGCATGAGGTGTTTATGAATGAGGTCCTAAAATGGTTGGAGGAGGGAGCATTCAAAACACATATGCGGAAAATCACCCGTCAATAAACCACAGCTCCAACATAAGTTATCATCTTTGAGATTGAGCGAATGTAAACGAACAGGAGTCCAATGAAGAAGGTTGACGGAAAAAAATGTAGATTGCATTAACGATGGGGCGATTTTATTGCGAAGAGAAAGTTTACCAATCAGCTGCTAGGTGTCTGAAGAAATATGATCAGCAACTCCATGATCAAAATGGTGCAACCATTTTTGTTGAGCAACCGTATGCGTAGGTAATGAAACAGATTATAAAAATTTATAGATTTTAGAGGCTACGTGACCATATTTAGTCCATATTTGAAAGAGATTAATCGTAGGAGAAGTAGGATGAAGACGCACCTTAGCAAGTGCTACTTTGATTTTGAGAAAAGTATAAAAATCCAAATTAGTTAAAGAATGTTGTTGAGCTAAGGCGGAAAAAGGTAGTGGCTCATTATTTGAACCATAAAGATGTTTAACAAGCGAGATCCCCTTAGCTGCCCAATAAGATATGAGAGTGGGATTAATATTAATTTTAATTTTAGAATTCCGCCAAATAGACGACCACCTAGATTTGTGAAGTGGAATCACCACTTTCTTTCGACTTTCCGGACCGCAGCAAGAGTATCTAGAATTATAGAGCGAGAGAACAGGATGGGCAAGGTGGACGCAGTGCAAAAGGAGGCAGTCAGTAATGGAGAAGCCAATTCCTGCTCTATTAACAACCAGGAAGGAACATGAATGGGGGAGAAAAGAACCATAGAGCACCTTGAGACGCCAAAAAGGCAGTTTGGTATTTTTCCCAATCAGGAAGATTGCAACCTCCCATTTCATAAGGTTTCTGCAAGAATTTTTAAGCAATTCTAGCCCTTTTATCATTCCATAAAAATTTAGAGGTCAGAACATCAAGTTCATGAAAGAAGGAATCCGATAACTTTACCGGGAGCATAGAGGATACAAAATTAATAATGGGCGTAATCATCATTTTAAGGGTCTGAAGGCGACCCCACCAGGAAATGTGTTTCGGAGACCAAGTGTCCAAAAGACGCCGCACTTTAAGAATAGTCTGGGATTCATTATAGGCAGTAGTAGCATATAAGGTAGAACAAAAATAGATACCCAAGTATTTTAAATGCTTAGACTGCCATTTAAAACCAGCAGAGCCCATATGCGTAGGGAAACAGTAGGCATTTAAGGGGAACATCTCAGTCTTATTCTTATTTAAGGTGTACCCTGAAACCTTTGAAAACAGGGAAATGGTATCCGAGATAGCAGGAATAGCCAAGGCAAAATCATCTGAGAAAATAAGGACATCATCCGCGTATGCAGCAGTTTTAATACAATGAGGCCCAAAAGAAAAACCTTTAATGTCTGGGTGTATCTCAATCATTCTGAGGAGAGGATCAATGGATAATAAAAACAAAAGTGGAGATAGAGGACAACCCTGTCTGGTGCCCTGGCGAAGATTAAAAAAGGACGACGTAGCACTGTTGACTCTTATATTAGCTCTAGGTTGAGAATATAGGGACATTACCATATTAATGAAGTAGTCACCAAGATTATGTGCACACAAGACAGCACGAAGAAAAGGCCAAGAGACCTTGTCAAAGGCCTTTTCAGCATCAAGGGCCAAGGCCGCGGCAGGGAGATGAGAACGTTTAGCTGATCCGAGAATATGGCAAAAAGTGCGTATATTATCGCGCGCAAGACGGCCCTTTACAAAACCGGTTTGAGAGGGATGGACAAGTTTAGGAATGAAGGATTCTAATCTCTTGGCTAAGATTTTGGCAAAAATCTTAGCCTCCATGTTAAGAAGGGAAATAGGACGGAAGTTTTTGGGATCTGAATGATCTTTTCCCTCTTTTGGAATCACTACAATGGTAGCATCAGCCGCCGTGCCAGAAAAAGACCCATCCTTAATAAAAGCATCAAAGACAGATTGAAGCTTGGGGACAATCACCGAGAGAAAAGTTTTATAAAACAAAATAGGGTAGCCATCAGACCCCGGGGCTTTCCCAGAACGAGTAGCTTTAATTGCGGTAATGATTTCTTCAGGAGTAATCGGGCCATTTAAAAAATTACGATCGTCCACAGATACCGACTGTACCGGAACAGATTTTAAGAAGTCCTGACACTGCTCAAAAAAGCCTGATTAGAAGGGGTATATAAGTTATTGTAAAAATCACGAAAGACTTCAAGAATTTCCCCAGTCTGAAATTTTTTAGAGCCAAAATGATCAGCAATAGAAGAGATTTGAGAGGACTTAAAGGAGAAATCTTGAAATTTTAATGTAGCTGCGAGAATCTTCCCAGCTCGATTTTTTAACAATAACCTTTTGGATTTCTGCGCCTGAACACCAATATGGGCTCTTTTGGTAACTATAGTATTATATTTGTATTTTAATTGCTTGATTAACTGTAGACAAGATTTATCCTTAGAGTGTCTAAAGGTAGATTCCAGATTTTTTATTTCAGATGCTAAATCTGTAAGCTCTTTTTTAATAGCAGCATTCCTTTTGGACATACATTTAATAACCTGGCCACGGAAAGTGCATTTAAACGAATCCCAGAGGACAATTGGGGAAGAAACTGAGCCTTCATTCTCAAGGAAAAAGGTTTCGATTGCACTAGAGAATTCATCAACCTGGGCATTATCATGCAAAATTTCTGTATTTAATCTCCAGGAGCGAACTCTTGATTTAGGGGCAAAGGACAACAATGTAAAAGTGACCCCAGCATGATCAGAAATCAGAATAGGATGAATAAGCGGAGAGGAGGAAGACGAAACAAGAGAAGAGTGAACCAGTAAATAGTCAATACGAGAAAAGGAAGAATGAGGTGAAGAAAAAAAAGAAAAGTCACTACCAGTGGGGTTGTGAAGACGCCATACATCTTGAAGATGAGTGAGGGAACACATGTTAAGCATTTGTTTATGGGATTTTGGAGGACGAAATTGAAAAGCTGAATTCCTATCTAGAATGGGATCCATTGGTAAATTAAAATCACCACCAATGATAAGATTTCCAGAATGAGGTGTATCATTCAATTTTTTGGTAACCGATTTCCAAAAGGCCAGATCATCCTTGTTAGGGGCGTAAATATTCATCACATAAAGATCATTATTACCATCAGACAGCTTAGTTAATAACCAGCGACCTTCAGTATCGTGGTAGGAGGATAGTATGGATAAACCTGAATTTTTTTAAATTAAAGTAATGACCCCATTTCTTTTGCCACAAGCATCAGAACAACAAACATCAGAAACCCATTCTTTCCTCAGGAACAGCGCTTCTCCGGTAGAGACCTTTGTTTCCTGAAAAAGGACTATATCTGAAGAAAGAGATTTGCAATAATCTAAGATTTTGACCTCTTCACCGGATGATTTAAACCCTTAACATTAAGGGATAGCACGTTCAAACCCGACATGGACATACATACAAAAAGAAAAAAGACTCCATAGATGAAAAATAGACAACCACCAGCACAGATACAAGCAACCAGACATCAATCATTAACAACGAAGAGGGAGAATCCATTAGGGAAATCCGAGAGAAGAAAAGAGACGAAAGAGAAGAAAAGAGAAGAGAGAGAAGAACCAGCGGGGGAGGTCTGAAAAAGACCAAATTCATAGTAGGGGGAACGTGGGAAGGCGAGAAAAGGGACCGTCACAAGGAGGAAAAATAATTGATATCAACAGCCCCAATACATTACATAACTGATTGCATTGAATTAGAAGATAGTAACATCTGAAATATGAACTAATATCAATAGAGTATTACAAAAACAATTCATCATGTAAATCTGTAAAGTCAACACTTAGTTACCAAGATAATACACAAGTACCATAGAAACTATAGGCACTAAAAAACTAGTTAATATAACAATCAAAGAAGCAATATGTTAGAGAAATAGAAGAAACCACTATATCATGAAGATGAATATGCAAAACTAAAAATACGCAATTAATTAACAATCCTTAAATATATAGAACTTGTTACATGTAATTTGATTTGAAAATGCAGAAACATGTCAAATATATAATACTAGAAAGGAAGAGGAAAGGAGACTATAAAATGCAAAAGAAAGAGAACAGTTTATACATATTAGAGAAAGGCAATTGATATTAATAGGTAAGTAACCAATCAATGAAACTGTCCTGAGAGAGACATATAAATAAATTATACAATACTTAGAAATTAATACAAGATATGTAAATGTAAGTAATAAGCATCTATGAAACAATCTATATAGTCAAACAAGAAAAGAAAAAAATGATCAATAATGGTATAGACACAAAAGACCAATCAACATGAAAAAAGTGTCAGGCGAATGGACCACATAAACATACATCAATAGAAGTAACAGAAAGTGGGGTTAAAGGAAAAAGAAGAGCAAAAGATGAAAATAAGAAAAAGTCTCACACACAAAAGAGAAGACAAAAAAAGAAGCCATAAAATGAGAAAGTAGAAGAACGGAAAACTGACACGGGCCCAAATAAACACGAAAAGAACAATTAGGAAAAAGGGCACCATAGAAAAAAGCCAAACCACAAAAAGGTTAGAAAATACATAAAAAAGATATTCCAAGGAAAGTAGTAAACTACAACATAGGGATATAAAAGAGAGCAGAAAAGGAGAAGAAGAAAACATACCATACACCTTAGCCGACAACTTCACACACAAGATAGCAAAAGAAACACCAACAATAGTGAGCAATAAAATCACTACTCAAATCAAAAAAGATAAACTGAATAGATCTGGAGAAGAGAGAACTCATTGCAGATATGAAACAGAGCCCAAAGCTCCATTGGCGGAGTCGTAAACAGACAGCACCAATAAACCATCAACAGAGGAACGTAAAACCACCAAACAGATCATAGGAGACAACTAGGTCAATAGATCTGAAAAATAACAGAGATAGCAGAGGAGATATAGGTATACACTTCATGTGCCAGAAGCACCAGGAGCAAACGAAGCTGCCATTTGAAGTTCCATCTGCAGTTCCATCTGATTGTCCAAGAAAGAAGCTAAGTCTGCGGGTTCATCAAAAATCCTGGAACGACCTTTGAAGGTAATGCGGAATTTCGAAGGGCCAGAAAAGGAAAAGGGGATGTTCATCTCAGAAAGACGTTTCCGAAGATTAAGAAAACCCTTCCTCCTTATCACAGTATCCCTGGCGAAGTCCTGAGAGATTGAGATTTGATGACCTTCCCAGGAAACAGCTTTAACCTTCCGCATGTGGGCAAGAATCTGCTCCGTGTGTTGATGACGCAGTGGTTTAAAAATTATCGCTATTGGCTGTGTGTGAGAAGTTGGCCTGATAGGTAGTGTTTCCAATTCTGGAACCACTGGTTATCAGTCCAAGCAAACCCCAAAGATGTCAGGTTGTAAGTCAACCTTGTAGACAAGCTATCCTAGTGGTAGCATGGACTAAGCAGCCTTAAAGGCTTAACTTAAGAGGTCGTGTTAAGCGAGCTTGTTTTACCACATACAATCCTGTAATCAAATGAAAGGACACCACACAAGTATATATTATAAAAATATATGTATTTATTACTAAATTACTCCCCAGTACTCTTTATGAGGAAAGGGGCACAAGCGTTAAATCAAAAGCACTGTTACACATATAAAGTTGGCACAATTATGGCTGAGGGCGGGGGGCCACTCAGACCATATATCAAAAAAGTGGTATAAGTAACACTTTACGAACAATGGTTAGGCCTAGGGCCTAGAGATTCGCTGGGAGCAGTCAGGACAAGCAATGAAGAAGTCGGGAGTAGCCCACAGGAGACGGATGCAGCACGGAAAGTGCAGCGCGCACCAATGCACTGTCAATGGTGCGTAAAAGTCAATTAAAGTGAATAAAAAGATACTTCCGCTGAACCTAGGAACACAAAACTTTAGACACAGACCCTAGAGGTGTGTACCAGTGTAAAGACACCGGCGTTGCAAAGTTACCTCACCCACAGGCCGTGGGTGCACAGGGTCGAAGTGGCGTCGGGTTCTGTCACGCAGGTTCTGGGTGCTTGGAGCTGTTGCAGCTGCAGGCGCTGTGAAGCAGAAGTGTCCGGTGCGATCCAAGGGTGGATCGATGTAGAAAAGTACCTGAAAGCAGAGGGGACAGAGTCTGGGTCACTCAGCAGTGACCAGGGTGGAACCAGGACGGAACCAGGCAATGTCGGGCGCAATCAGGCGGTTGTCGATAGGCTTCTCTCCGCTGTCACGTGGGCTCTGGGGCATCTGCGACGTCCAGGAGCAGGTCACGATCTGTCCCACGTAGGCTCTCGCCGTCAGCACCGTCGGCTTGAAGATTGTAGCAAACAGCACTTGGCAAAAGCAATCCACGCGGAACCGGGAGATTGCTTATCACTCGAACCAGGAGGGTCAGAGTGGGTGCTCCTTTTCACAGGAGCTGGTGCAGATCTGGAGCAACCAGAAAAGCAAGTCGTATTTCGGAGTTCGTCGGCACAGGGGCCACAAGCCAGCTGGCAAGTGACCGGGCCAACGCGTCGAGCGCACACAAGCAGAAGGGCCCCACGCAGCACTCAGCGAGTGTGGAGGGGTGAGCTTTGGTGCAAGTGGAGCTCGGGGCTGGGGCTTCTCAAACCCCGGTGTACAGCTTCGAGGGTCACTCGTGGGCCGCACGGTCAGCGTCTCGTGGCCTTTTCAAGATGGCGTGCCCCACGCTTCCGGTCGCCTCCACGGGTCTCAGCTCTGCAGGGACTGTGGATCGGGCAGGTAGAAGGCAGGCAAGCTTGATCTCGTCGATCTCTGTCGCTCGAGTTCCGGCGGGAACTGCAACAAAGCAAGGGTCGAGGGCTGGATGGTGCCTGTTTGCACAGGGTGGTCACTCCTTGACCACAAGGGAGATTCTTCAGTCTTCTCACGTCGTGTAGAAAGTCGAAGGGTCCAGATTTCGTTTCTTATGTTTCTTCAGGATGATCTGAGGTCCGTTGGGACTGCTCCCCCTCTTATTCGAATCTAGGGGGTTGGACATCCTGCTAGGTCCCCTCCTATGGGTGGGACCCAGGAAGGGGGTGGTTACACCCCTCTCCTTTGATCCTGGCCGCGCTGGGACAGGGGCTGGGAGGCCCCAGAACCGGTTTGGCCGGATCCTGCCAGGGGCAGCCTTGTGCTCCCCAGGCAGTGTCTGGTTTCATTGAAACCTCCCTACTCCAATCCACTATCTCCTGTCTGGGGTGGTTTGACACCGCCCTGTGACAGGAAACTCTTTGTCCAGGCCTCCTCTGCCGGGTTTCGGTCAGCAGCAGGAGGTCAGACCCGTGTCTGTGGCAGGGGCATCCATTTTGTGGATCTGAGGCTCATTTTAAATCAACCGCGTTTCAGTAAAGTAACATGTCTTCTCCCTCTAGAAGGGTGGAATGCTATCCCCGTCGCCAGAACTGGCGAGGGGATAGTATTCCAATTCGTATGACACCTTACACGACATGTTTTGATAAAGCCAAACCAAAGTTGCTATATAACCGCGAGGATTATAATGCGCTTAAGAGTATATGGTATGGCATTATCCCGGATCAGCTTAGGGAGTTGTTCCCGACAGCTGCAGACAGGCTCAGCTCATGCCAGAGCACCATCTCACATAAAACCACGCACTCTGCCTCCAGGATTGATGAGGCCTTCCATAGGAGTGGCTTACAGGCTATATATGTGTCCAGATATAGGTTTAGATATAGGTATACTATATCTAAGCAAGGGGTGATTACACCCACTTGCCCCAGCTGAGTGATCAGCCAGTTGTGTCAATTTAAGAACCAGCCAGGGGTGGCAAAAGCTATGCTTCAGCCCCTGGTAGGCCTTGGTGGCACCTATGCCCTGGGCACCTATAGTGCATGGTACAGGGGCTGACAAGGAGTCCATTTCCAATTGTGGTATGTACCTATAGCACATGTATTATAAATTTAGAGAGAGAACAGCAGGCTGGGGGTCTGATTAGCAGGCCCACAGCCTCAGTAAGTCGAAAACCAGTGAAGCAAAAAGCAAAAATTGGGGTGACCATAGGATAGCAGACCCTACTCTCCTACATAACCCCCCCCCAAACGCAGGGACATTAAACTTAACCTTGACCAGATAAGTCTTCATGTTCTAAGTGGAAGTACCGGGAGAGACCATCTGCATTACCATGGTCAGTCCCTGGGCGGTGCTCCACTGTAAAGTCCATCCCCTGTAGGGAAATGGACCACCTGAGCAGTTTGGGATTTTCACCCTTCATCTGATTTAGCCACAAGAGGGGCTTATGGTCTGTCTGAATTAGGAAGTGAGTACCAAACAAGTATGGCCTCAACTTCTTCAGGGCCCAAACCACAGCAAAGGCCTCCCTCTCAATAGCTGACCAACGTTTCTCCCTGGGGGTCAGCCTTCTGCTAATAAAAGCAATGGGCTGGTCTTGACCATCTTGATTAAGTTGTGAAAGCACAGCTCCCACCCCCAACTCAGAAGCATCTGTCTGTACAATGAACTGTTTGGAGTAGTCAGGACTCTTCAGGATAGGTGCAGAGCACATGGCCTTCTTCAGGTCATCAAATGCCTTTTGACAGCTAACTGTCCACTGAACCTTTTTGGGCATCTTCTTGGATGTCAAGTCATTCAATGGTGTCACAATGGACCCATAGTTCTTTACAAATTTTCTGTAATACCCAGTCAGGCCCAAGAAGGCTCTGACTTGTGTCTGGGTAGTTGGAGGAGTCCAGTCCTGTATGGTCTGGATCTTGCTCTCCAGTGGTTGAACTTGACCCCCACCTACTAGGTGGCCCAAGTACACAACCTTGCTCTGCCCTATCTGGCACTTAGTAGCCTTGATAGTCAGGCCTGCCTTTTGCAGGGCCTCCAGAACCTTCTTCAGGTGGATCAGGTGATCCTCCCAGGTGGAGCTAAAGACAGCAATATCATCTAGATATGCTGCACAAAAGTCATCCAGCCCAGCAAGGACTTGGTTCACCAACCTTTGGAAAGTGGCAGGTGCATTCTTCAAACCAAAGGGCATTACCACAAACTGATAATGCCCACTAGGGGTAGAGAATGCTGTTTTGGCTTTTGACTCCTCAGCTAGTCTGATTTGCCAGTAGCCAGCTGTCAAATCAAATGTGCTCAGAAACTTGGCAGAAGCCAATTTATCAATGAGCTCATCTGCTCTTGGAATGGGATGAGCATCTGTCCTAGTGACAGCATTGAGACCTCTGTAGTCCACACAAAACCTCATTTCTCTCTTTCCATCTTTGGTATGAGGTTTTGGCACAAGGACCACTGGGCTAGCCCATGGGCTCTCTGATGGCTCAATCACTCCAAGCTCCAACATCTTTTGCACCTCAGCCTTTATACAATCCCTGACATGGTCAGGTTGCCTGTAGATTTTATTCTTCACAGGCAGATTGTCACCAGTATCCACCTCATGGGTGCACCAGCTAGTCTGACTGGGTGTGAGTGAAAACAAGTGTCTGTGGGCCTGCAACACCTGTCTGCAGTCCACCTGTTGCTGCTCAGTGAGGCTGCCTGCCAAGGCTACTCCATCAACTGAACCATCATCAGGGTTCTGGGAAAGCAGGTCTGGGAGAGGGTCACTCTCTTCCTCCTGTTCCCCATCTGTGGCCATGAGGAGACTCATGTCCTCCCTGTCAACAAATGCTTTCAAACGATTGACATGGAGCACCCTGTGGGGGCTCCTAGGGGTGCCAAAGTCAACCAAGTAGGTGACTTCTCCCTTCTTTTCAATGATAGGGTAGGGTCCAGTCCATTGGTCCTGGAGAGCTGCTGGCCCCACTGGGTCCAACACCCACACCTTCTGCCCTGGCTGGTACTCAACCAGAACAGCCTTTTGGTCATGCCAGGCTTTCTGTAATTCCTGACTTGCCTCAAGGTTTTTGGATGCTCTCTCCATGTATTCAGCCATCCTGGAGCGGAGACCAAGTACATAGTCCACAATGTCTAGTTTAGGCTTTTTGAGAGGTAACTCCCATCCTTCCTTCACCAAACTCAATGGACCTCTTACAGGGTGGCCAAACAAAAGTTCAAAAGGGCTGTAGCCAACCCCCTTCTGTGGGACCTCTCTGTAAGCAAAGAGCAAGCAGGGTAAAAGGATGTCCCATTTCCGCCTAAGCTTCTCTGGTAAACCTTTTATCATTCCCTTTAGGGTCTTGTTGAACCTTTCCACAAGCCCATTGCACTGTGGATGGTAGGGTGTGGTAAACTTATAGTTTACTCCACACTCTTTCCACATTGCTTTTAAGTATCCAGACATGAAGTTGGTACCTCTGTCTGAAAGAACCTCCTTTGGAAAGCCCACTCTTGAGAAAACTGCAATGAGGGCTTTTGCCACCACAGGAGCTGTGGTGGTCCTCAGGGGAATTGCTTCTGGGTACCTGGTGGCATGATCCACTACCACCAGTATAAATCTGTGCCCAGATGCTGTTTGAGGATCCATGGGACCCACAATGTCTATTCCAACTCTTTCAAAGGGTACCCCCACCACAGGTAGTGGTATCAGGGGGGCCTTTGTTGTGCCACCTGACTTACCACTGGCTTGGCAAGTGACACAGGAGCGACAAAACTCCTTGACATTTTCTGACATGTGAGGCCAGTGAAAGTGTGGAACAAGCCTGTCCCAAGTCTTATTCTGGCCTAAGTGTCCTGCAAGGGGAATATCATGGGCCAAGGTAAGAAGGAAGCCCCTAAACTTCAAAGGTATAACCAACCTCCTGGTTGTGCCAGGCTTGGGGTCTCTAGCCTCTGAATAAAGGAGTCCTTCATCCCAATACACTTTATGGGTACCTTGAGCATTCCCTGCAGCCTCAGCAGCAGCTTGCTGTCTGAGGGGTTCAAGTGAAGGGCAATCTAATTGGGCCTGCCCCAGGTCTGCCCTTGAGGGTCCCCCTGTCCCCAGAAACTCAACCTGATCAGGTTCAAGCTCCTCAGAGACAGTCTCCTCTTGGACTGCAGAATCAGTTTCCTGGGAAACCTGATCCTCAACCTGGGGCAAGTGGGAAGGCACAGCCTTAACCCTCTTGCTCCTTCTCTTGGGTTGTGGTTGGTCTATTGTTTCAAGATCCACCACTGGTTCAGGAAGGCACTTCTTAGCCTGAGACCTTGTCACTGCAAGGACATGAGCTGAAATCCCTAGCATTTCTGCATGAGTCCTGTACTCCACTTCTGACCAAACTGAGCTTTCAAGATCATTGCCTAACAGACAGTCTACTGGGAGGTCTGCACTCACAACAACTTTCTTTAGGCCATCTACCCCTCCCCAGGAGAAGTTCACAACAGCCACACTATGGGAAGTAGTGGAGTTGCTTGCATTGGTCACTAGGTAACTTTCACCTAGTACAATTTGTCCAGGGTCCACAAAGCCAGGTGCCACCATTGTGACACTGGCACAAGTGTCCCTGTAGGCCTGAGCCAGTTTCTCATTAATTAAGGGAGTCTGCCTATATTTGCCCAGGTTACTGGGGCTTACTGCAGTGGGCAAAGATATGTCCACATCATATAGGAGAACTGCCTGTGTGGGGATTCTGACTAGGCCAGATTCCACCTCAGTACCCAGGGTCAACCCTACTAAACCCTTTGGCTGTGTACCACCACTGCTGACTGTACTAGGGGGTGCAGTTGCTTTAGGAGCTGCAGTGGTGGGGACTGGATTTTTCTTAGTGCATTCACTGCCCCAGTGTGAAACTGATTTGCAGGTATTACACCAAGGTTTCTTTGGGCCATCGTTCTTCTTTTTCTTGTTTCCATTTTGGGAACCCCCCTCCTTATTGCTAGTTTGGGGGCCTGAAGACTTCTGGTCCTTTTCTTTATCTTTCTGATTCCCACCCTTCTGGTCTGTTTTCTTCTGGTCACCTTGGTTCTGGTTTTTCTGCTTAATCCTTGTTCTGACCCATTTGTCTGCCTTCTTTCCCAATTCTTGGGGAGAGGTCAAATCAGAGTCAACAAGGTATTGATGCAACAGCTGGTTCTGACAGTTATTAAGGATCTGTTCTCTCATCATAAGATTGTACAATCCTGTATAGTCTGAAACTTTACTTCCCTGCAGCCAACCCTCCAGAGCCTTAGTGGCACAATCTACAAAATCAGTCCAGTCCTGAGTCTGTGCTTTTTGGGTGTCTCTGAACAACAACCTGTATTGCTCAGTGGTTAGGCCAAACCCTTCAATAAGAGCACTCTTCAGAACAGAGTAGTTTTTGGCATCCTCAGGTCTAACAGTGAGGAGCCTGTCCCTCCCTTTCTCAGAAAAGGAGTACCATAAAATTGCTGCCCACTGATCCTCAGGGACCTGCTGTACCATGCAGGCCCTCTCAAGAGCAGTCATCCATTTGTGGATATCATCCCCTTCCTTGTAGGGGGGCACAATTTTTGTCAGGTTTCTATTGTCATAGGCCCTGTCTTTTTCTTTAGGAACTTTGCTGCCACCAGTGGCATCTAAGCCACACAATTTTTTCTCTCTTGCTAAAGCAAGTTTAGCTTGAGCCAAGGCCACCTCTTCCCTTTCTATTTGGAGTTGGACAGCCCTCATCCTGGCCCTATGCTCTATTCTCTGGGAGGAAGTCATTCCTCTTTGAGATTCTCTTGAGGCACTAGAAAGGTGAGAGTCCCTTGACAGAGATCTCTCCCTTCTATTACCTGGGAGAATTTGGTTATGAGATCTGGAGTGGTGCTGGCCCCCTCCATTCCCATGTAGGTCCAAGTTGGCCTGGTTAAGCCTGGCAACCTGTACCTGGTTTCCCACCTGATCCTGATCTTCAGGCTCTTCTACATCAGAGCCTTCCTCTGGGTCTTCCTCTTCCTCCTCTACTCCTTCTTGAAGATCCTCATTCTCAGGGGAGTTTATCCCTTCCTCTGTTTCTAAGGGAGTCTGAATCGCCTTATCTAGGTCATCCTTTTCTAGGAGAGCTATTAGGGAAGGAATGGTAGGGCCTCTGCCCTTTTTTAGCCCCCTGGCTGTGCACAAGGCACTCAGGTCTTTGTGGCTAAGGTTGTCATATCTGGATGTTGTCCCTATAGGATCAACTATTACAGGAGCAGAGCCTGAAGCTCTACCTGTATCAGACATGACTGCTAGTGAGGTGTAAGTGGTGCACTTACCTACACTAAGTGGTTTCCTACTGTACCTTGCTAGTGAGTTGTAGTCAGGGTGTGCTAATCCCTTTAATCTACAACTACTAAGTTCAGTAGAACTTAATATGCTAAGCTTTTGATTTATATGTACCTAGAGGTACTTGATGTGATCTTTCAATTTGATAAAGATTGCAATGGTAAAACAAACAGCAAGCTCAAATCCGCACCGCTGCACACCAATGTGAGAAGTTGGCCTGATAGGTAGTGTTTCCAATTCTGGAACCACTGGTTATCAGTCCAAGCAAACCCCAAAGATGTCAGGTTGTAAGTCAACCTTGTAGACAAGCTATCCTAGTGGTAGCATGGACTAAGCAGCCTTAAAGGCTTAACTTAAGAGGTCGTGTTAAGCGAGCTTGTTTTACCACATACAATCCTGTAATCAAATGAAAGGACACCACACAAGTATATATTATAAAAATATATGTATTTATTACTAAATTACTCCCCAGTACTCTTTATGAGGAAAGGGGCACAAGCGTTAAATCAAAAGCACTGTTACACATATAAAGTTGGCACAATTATGGCTGAGGGCGGGGGGCCACTCAGACCATATATCAAAAAAGTGGTATAAGTAACACTTTACGAACAATGGTTAGGCCTAGGGCCTAGAGATTCGCTGGGAGCAGTCAGGACAAGCAATGAAGAAGTCGGGAGTAGCCCACAGGAGACGGATGCAGCACGGAAAGTGCAGCGCGCACCAATGCACTGTCAATGGTGCGTAAAAGTCAATTAAAGTGAATAAAAAGATACTTCCGCTGAACCTAGGAACACAAAACTTTAGACACAGACCCTAGAGGTGTGTACCAGTGTAAAGACACCGGCGTTGCAAAGTTACCTCACCCACAGGCCGTGGGTGCACAGGGTCGAAGTGGCGTCGGGTTCTGTCACGCAGGTTCTGGGTGCTTGGAGCTGTTGCAGCTGCAGGCGCTGTGAAGCAGAAGTGTCCGGTGCGATCCAAGGGTGGATCGATGTAGAAAAGTACCTGAAAGCAGAGGGGACAGAGTCTGGGTCACTCAGCAGTGACCAGGGTGGAACCAGGACGGAACCAGGCAATGTCGGGCGCAATCAGGCGGTTGTCGATAGGCTTCTCTCCGCTGTCACGTGGGCTCTGGGGCATCTGCGACGTCCAGGAGCAGGTCACGATCTGTCCCACGTAGGCTCTCGCCGTCAGCACCGTCGGCTTGAAGATTGTAGCAAACAGCACTTGGCAAAAGCAATCCACGCGGAACCGGGAGATTGCTTATCACTCGAACCAGGAGGGTCAGAGTGGGTGCTCCTTTTCACAGGAGCTGGTGCAGATCTGGAGCAACCAGAAAAGCAAGTCGTATTTCGGAGTTCGTCGGCACAGGGGCCACAAGCCAGCTGGCAAGTGACCGGGCCAACGCGTCGAGCGCACACAAGCAGAAGGGCCCCACGCAGCACTCAGCGAGTGTGGAGGGGTGAGCTTTGGTGCAAGTGGAGCTCGGGGCTGGGGCTTCTCAAACCCCGGTGTACAGCTTCGAGGGTCACTCGTGGGCCGCACGGTCAGCGTCTCGTGGCCTTTTCAAGATGGCGTGCCCCACGCTTCCGGTCGCCTCCACGGGTCTCAGCTCTGCAGGGACTGTGGATCGGGCAGGTAGAAGGCAGGCAAGCTTGATCTCGTCGATCTCTGTCGCTCGAGTTCCGGCGGGAACTGCAACAAAGCAAGGGTCGAGGGCTGGATGGTGCCTGTTTGCACAGGGTGGTCACTCCTTGACCACAAGGGAGATTCTTCAGTCTTCTCACGTCGTGTAGAAAGTCGAAGGGTCCAGATTTCGTTTCTTATGTTTCTTCAGGATGATCTGAGGTCCGTTGGGACTGCTCCCCCTCTTATTCGAATCTAGGGGGTTGGACATCCTGCTAGGTCCCCTCCTATGGGTGGGACCCAGGAAGGGGGTGGTTACACCCCTCTCCTTTGATCCTGGCCGCGCTGGGACAGGGGCTGGGAGGCCCCAGAACCGGTTTGGCCGGATCCTGCCAGGGGCAGCCTTGTGCTCCCCAGGCAGTGTCTGGTTTCATTGAAACCTCCCTACTCCAATCCACTATCTCCTGTCTGGGGTGGTTTGACACCGCCCTGTGACAGGAAACTCTTTGTCCAGGCCTCCTCTGCCGGGTTTCGGTCAGCAGCAGGAGGTCAGACCCGTGTCTGTGGCAGGGGCATCCATTTTGTGGATCTGAGGCTCATTTTAAATCAACCGCGTTTCAGTAAAGTAACATGTCTTCTCCCTCTAGAAGGGTGGAATGCTATCCCCGTCGCCAGAACTGGCGAGGGGATAGTATTCCAATTCGTATGACACCTTACACGACATGTTTTGATAAAGCCAAACCAAAGTTGCTATATAACCGCGAGGATTATAATGCGCTTAAGAGTATATGGTATGGCATTATCCCGGATCAGCTTAGGGAGTTGTTCCCGACAGCTGCAGACAGGCTCAGCTCATGCCAGAGCACCATCTCACATAAAACCACGCACTCTGCCTCCAGGATTGATGAGGCCTTCCATAGGAGTGGCTTACAGGCTATATATGTGTCCAGATATAGGTTTAGATATAGGTATACTATATCTAAGCAAGGGGTGATTACACCCACTTGCCCCAGCTGAGTGATCAGCCAGTTGTGTCAATTTAAGAACCAGCCAGGGGTGGCAAAAGCTATGCTTCAGCCCCTGGTAGGCCTTGGTGGCACCTATGCCCTGGGCACCTATAGTGCATGGTACAGGGGCTGACAAGGAGTCCATTTCCAATTGTGGTATGTACCTATAGCACATGTATTATAAATTTAGAGAGAGAACAGCAGGCTGGGGGTCTGATTAGCAGGCCCACAGCCTCAGTAAGTCGAAAACCAGTGAAGCAAAAAGCAAAAATTGGGGTGACCATAGGATAGCAGACCCTACTCTCCTACACTGTGTGGCAGATTTAGAACAAAAGGTGGGGACACGAGCCCTTTCTAATTCAAAGTCTCTCTGAAAGGAGATCTGAAGGGTAGAAGGAATCCAGTGGCATAAAAAATCAATCATAGAGGAGGCTGATTTCTCTGTATCCTCCGGCAGACCAAAAATGCGCAGATTAGATCTGCGATTACGATCCTCCTGCTCAGTGAGATCCCTTCGCAATGCCGCCATTGAGCGCTCCAATTGGTTAAGAGACCTAGATTGCTTCTGCATATTATCCTCAGCACCACTGATACGTGTCTCCGTGGCCGAAACACGAATAGAGAGAGCCTTGAAGTCATTCCTGATAGCGGACACCTCCACTTGCAGTAAATCTGTGTTAGTCTTTGTTGACTGTGCAATATCATGAACCTCATTGAGACGCGTTAAAATTGCGTCAAGAGTAGTATTAGTGTCAGCTTGAGAAGACTCAGGTGTAGGAGACAGTGGTTTGAGTCTTTTAAGAGAGGCACCGGGCTCTTTTGAATCTTTAGCAGTTGATGAACGGCCCATAGTTGCAGCCATGGAACACCAGACACAGAAAAAAATATAAACCACGTGAGGTATAATAGAGGCAGGCAAAAAAAGGTCAAGAAGAGTGTATTCCCAACATAGAATAAAGGAATAGAGCGCACTGAAAACCAACCAGCAAGATAAACAAAAAAGGCGGACTTATATGACATGCAGTTTCAGGAATTAATAAAATACCCCTCTAGAGACCAGCAGACCAAACCAAAAAGACATATGGTGGATGAAATGTAGCTCCGTCGTGAAACTGTTGCACCAAGGTAAACACAGGTGAATGTAAGACTAAATAGCCACAAAATAACCAGCCAAGCAGCGCGAAGAAAAAAAAGAATAATGTAAAGTCAAAAAGTATCCAAATGTAGTGAATAGCACCTGACATCTCGCTGGTCCGGCAAGAATATAGCAATGTCGTTGTTTCTGAGGAGAAGTGCGACACTCCGTCACAAGCAGCTAAGATGGCGGTCGCCCGTCAGGATAACGAGCGTCACTTCAGTCTGACAGAACTCAGACAGCTGCAGCCGGAATCCAGCGAAAACGCGCACAATCTGCTCCCGGCATAGACACCAAACCGGGAGAGCTGTTGCGTGGAGAAGGGGCACTGGAAATCAGGTAAAAAACCTCCGACGGACCTGAATCGCCTCGGCGCTCAAGCGCACCACGCCATGCTGCAGCGGCGCGCAAGCCACGCCCCCCATTTATGTTATTTTTAAAGTTCCTCTTCAGGGAAGGCAAAGCTCCCACCGGGCAGTCAGTTCAATAAAAAAAATCATTGTCTTCTCGGCGCAGTGCTAGTAAGCACTGGCAGTGAGAGAAGTCGGATGCGTGTTAGTTTGTGACACACTTAGTCGAGTGTGGCTGGCTTCCAGGCCGGCTGGCTGTCTATAAGTGGAGTGGACCCAATTGAATGTTACTAAAACAGAGCTGGTGCTAATTTCGTGGTTATGATCACCAGACTGAATATTTCCCCCCAAGTAATTTTCCACCACAATTTAATAAGAGTGCCGTTGCGGCGTTTCTTATAAAATACGGTCCTGGAACCCGAACTTCTTTACAAAACCTGTGCACGTCATTACAATTTACATACGCAACAACAAGATTCAACAGATCCCTGACCGTTTTGTAATATGGCCCACGGTCGGTGTGCAGCCTGCGCTGACTCATGGCGCGTTGCTCCTGGGACTGTCTGCTGAGAGAGGTTTGTGGGTCTGATATGTGACTGGGAATTCCTTTCCCTTCAGAGGTCAGAGCTATTCCTGGTCATTCGTTTCAAGTGCTCTGAACTGACGTACATGGCGGCGGCAGGATTTGTGAATTCTGTGACTGGTAGGAGGCTCCGCTTCATGCTGCGTCGACTCCAGCTATATAGGTACCCGAATTTCCATGTCACCTGGCTGCCGCGCACAACTGCGCGTTCGCCGTTTGCAAGAATGTTTTGGATAGCACCCAAGCACCTGTTTGCTCAAACAGCTGCAAACGCCATGTTTATGTCCCTAAATGTTCTGAAGAGTGTGCGCTTTGTCAATTAAAACTAAATGAATTTTTGGCATGTTAAGAAAAGCAGACATGCCAACCCTCCCGATTCAGGCGTGAGACTACCGATTTCAAGGCTAGTCTCCCGCCTCCCGATTCCTGCAAGCAAAAACCCTATTCCTTGGGGTTTCAGTTGACAGGGCTTGGTATTGTGTAAAGTGCTAATTCTTCCAGCAATAGTCAGAGTGGCGATGCAGGGGCTCTAGAAGGGGTGAAAAGCCAACAAAGCCCCATTAACAAGGAAATGGTCTCTTAAAGACCTGTGAAGTAGGGGGGAGGGGTTGGGGCGGGGGGGGGGGCATACAGCCGTGTGTGTGCAAGGGAAGCTTTTTCAGTCCGGCCTGGGGGGGGGGGGGGGGTGGGGGGGGTGAATGCACTGCCAGCAACCTGCCAGGCCAGTGCACAACACTTGCATCACCCTCTCTCTGCCTGCCATTGCGCTCCATGCTTCTAAAAGGTAAGAAAAGAACGTGCGTTTGCGTTTCAAATGTCCGATCCTGCAGCATCACACTTCCAAAGCCCATACATGACAGCAACCCGATTCAAGGCCCCATTCTCCCGATTTTTTTAAAAAAAATCTCCCACTTTGCTCTTCTGAAATGTTGGCATGTATGAAGAAAAGAGGCTTCGCCTTACACGTTAAAACAAGCAACCCCTTTGATGTCCCGTCTTCTCTTCGTATTAATTAGGAAAAACAATAATTAACGTGCATTCGATTTTGATTCACCAGCTTAAGCAAGGAAAGGGCAAAGCACGTTTGCATCGCTGCAATATATGGAACAGAGTTCAGTGGCGCAACCCAACATGACCCCCTGCAGAACAATCCCTAACATTTCAAGAAGGCTGGGGGCCTGGCAGACATGCAAAGGACTTGAAAAGGGTCAACCCACCCTAAATTATTGTTTTAACTGCAGGGAGCACGAGGGTCGGGCCGATATGGGTTCAATCAGACAATGTTTATGTAAAACATATACAGCCACATTCCATTTAATCTCCGTTTCATACAATATTCAATGTGCTGCATATTTTTCCCCAATATGCTCCATTAGTAATAGTTTTTTTATTTACACAAGCATTAAAAGTATTCGGACGTACAAGACACCTGCGCTACGGTCCCCTTCCTGGGCCAATTCTACGACAAATTTATTCCAGGCTGCCATGTGGGTTCTACCAGCAAGTAGCAATGGGCACCAGACAGCTCCCCAAATCATCCAATTTTGTATAAGGTTGAAAAAACTCCTACCTATGATGACCCTACCTAGTTTCCATCTTTGTCCTTGCTTTTAAACTATTATCACAGCTCAACATCATCACAGTTTTCATTTTATAGGTTACAAAGAGAATGATGAATCCTCATTCTCTTTGTAACCTATAAAAAGGAAACTGTGGGCAGCGGCAGATGCCCTGCACTGATCACACTGAGTGAGCTCTCACCCTCTCTCTTCTCAGCACAGATAGAACAATGTTGTCATCATTCTGTCTGTATCCTTAAGATACAGTGATGATGAATCAGTCCCTGCGAAAACTGAACGCAGCGCTGCCAATCCCCACAAACCACATTACTGTAAGATCTGCTGGTTTCAGATTCAGTGGCCAGAAGTGGAGTACCGACTACATTTCAATAACGCTGGCTGCATTGTCCATATAACTCACCGCCGTGTTTCAGAAGTGCTGTCTTTCAGTTTGATAAGCTGAGCGTTGGTGGTTTAGTGGTACAACTGCCTGCCTGCCACACAGGAGCCGGGCCAGGAACTGACCCAGCAGACATGATTCGGGTGCACCAGCCATTCTCTCCCACTGCCCAGCACTCTCTAGGTCTTTTGTAATTTCCTCCCAGTGAGGTCTGTAAGTCACACAGCTCCAAACACCACTTGGTAACGTCCCATCTCCACCTGTGAGCATCTGGGTCTTGTCTAGAGATTGGTGCTGGCGAATCGGCTTCTAGGTACTAATATGCAGGTCACGCGGCGCCGGGTGTCATGAGCCCACCCCAGGGTGGCTTGCTCGGCAGGGCTGAGGGGCACGGACAGAACGGCGCGTGGGCGTCAGGACTGAATAGTAGGGGCACAGCAGCGGCAGACAGAGCAGTAGATATGAATGTGTTGTTGCTGATTCAGTAGTGTCAGTGTTTAGTTGTTGTAGAAGCTCGCTCCAGTGAACATCTACACACCTCTACACTCCGCCTCTTCACTGCTGCCTGCCGTCTCTCCATCACCTCCCGCACTCACTCAGGCAACAGGCCGAGCTAGTAGGCGGGGGAAGGAGAGGGTGGCGGGGTGGCCTCGCAGCCTGACATCATTGATCCTTTATAGGGTCTGAACCGCACCCTCCAGTCTGCCATTACACCAATCACTGCTAGGCAGGTTCGCCCGTAAAGAGCTTACCAAGCGCTGCACTTCATGTGAAAATGCAGCAGCGCAAAGGTGAAACTGTTAAATAAATCTGCCCAGCTCCTACCAACGCAGAACACGCAACAGAACAAGCATTGGCTTAGCCATGCAACACTTGCTGTTGCACCAAGGATATTAATGTTTTTCCTAGAGAGAGATCAGAGTTTTGTCTAATGGAAAGGTAGCACAGAAGGTTTATATGCCTGCTGCAAAGAACATGTACCTGATGCAGATCACTAAATGCTGTAAATAGGTCAGTGAGTCACTGCATTTGTCAGAGAAATCATGTTGTCAGTGTTTGTTTGATTACCCCAATGACTCAAAAATTAAATTGTTATATTTTTATTTCCAGCACCTGGTAAAGCCTGACAACCTGAACCGTTACCTAACTTTTTGGGCAACTTTTGGAGAAAGAACAAGAGGCCCAACCTCCTTTGCTGCTCTTTCATCCCGGCTACGACCCAGCAAACAACCATGTTCAAGGTAAGGAATCTGATGATATTTTTTGTAGCTTGGAGTTAGCGCTATGTTCGTGGTCACTCACTCTACATGGTGGTCGGGGTGGGTGCACATTCTGAACATTATACTGTGACTGGATGGAATTTACTAATTCTGAGCCTGCCCTTAGCCCTGTACTTTGGCAATAACGGTTGTTGAAGGCACTATCTATCCTTGCCTTGTTAAAGGCCCTCAAACAGTGTCTGTTTCAGTGCCACTATGGCACACAGAGAAAGCAGGCAGTCAGGCTGTATTTTTTACCTATCCTGTTGTCCAAAGGGGAGTGTTATGTAGGAGAGTGGGGTCTGCTTTCCTATGGTCACCCCATTTTTTTGCTTTTTGCTTTTATTGGTTTACGACTTAGAAAGGCTGTGGGCCTGCTAATCAGACCCACAGCACAGCTGTTCTCTCTCTAAATTCACACAATGTACTTTAGGTGCATTGCCAATTGGGTATTGGGTCACTCTTGTGAGTCCCTGTATAGTGTACCATAGGTACCCAGGGCTAGGTGCACCCAGGGCCTACCAGGGGCTGCAGCATGTATTATGCCACCCCTGGCTGGCCATTCAAATGAGCTGTTGGAGCTATATCACTTGCTGTCATGCACAAGATATATGTATTTGTACTGAAATTTGATTATTGCACCAAATCTTATACGTTGTACTTTGACTATTGACAGGCTTCTTTCATATTGGTACGGACAGCATCGGCAAGATGAATAGGGTACAACAATTAATTACACAGTCATTCCATGCACGCCCACTAGAAGATAAACTACAGATAAAGAGGTTAGGACCTGATCAGCCTGACCTACAACTCTAACAAGTTACCCAGGACAGAGGAAAATCTTACAATCGTACATTCTCAAACACCTGGTACACAAAAGCTGATTGGCTTACAGGGTGCCCTTAAAGAAACAGACTGTTCTGCTTCCCCTGCTTGCTGTTTAATGGTGACTTTCCTTGGACAAGAGAAGGAGTGAAAGACTTGAAGCATCTGTCTGAAAAAATAAAGAAGCCTGCACACACAAGAAAGCATATGGAAAACGTGACGAGTCTGGGAATGTTGGGAGACGCACCGATTGAGCAGCACATCAGCAATGCATATCACCAAACAATACAGGAACACAATGAAACAGTTGATAGGAATAGACACATACTATCAAAAATAATTGATTGCATTCGTTTCTGTGGTGCTTTCGAACTGGCATTGCGAGGCCATGATGAATCGGAAGGGTCCACAAATCCTGGAATATTCATGGGTCTTGTAGATTTAGTAGCAAGCATAGACAAGGAAATGGAAGCACATTTAGCAAGTGCTACCGTCTTTAAGGGCGCCTCTAAAACAATACAAAATGAACTCCTGGAGTGTATGCTGGAAATTATGAGAAGCCATATTGTCCAAGAGTTGCAAAACACAGACTTTGTGGCTATTCAGGCTGATGACACCACTGATGTGGCCACACAAACGCAGTCCGTATTAGTCTTTCGGTACCTGGACAATGGCTATAATGTTGTGGAGAGGTTCTATGGTTTCACTCATTTAAGAGACTCCACTGCAGAAACCATTACTGCTGCTATACTGCGCCAACTCAACTTCATTTTTCCAGAGCTGCATCAAAGAAAAAAACTTATTGCACAAAGCTATGATGGTGCGTTCATAATGAGTGGAAGCCATGGTGGCGTACAGAAAAGAATTAGAGATGTCTACCCGTATGCTCTTTATGTGCACTGTCACGCCCACCAACTTAATCTTATCATGCAACAGGCAGTATCAAAGATCTCCGAGACACAAATTTTCTTTCAGAGTGTAGGAGGCATGGCAGCATTCTTCTCACGTTCCCAAAAAAGAATGGAAGCACTTCAGGAGATTGTGGACTAAAGGGTTCCGAGGGGAGCCTCAACTCGTTGGAACTATAACATACGTACAGTCCAAGTAATATTTCAATATAGGGAGGACCTTGTGAAATGTTTTGAAGCCATAGAAGCCAATGAAACCTTCGATTTCAAAAGTCACAGTGAAGCCCGTGGCTTTGCTAGAACACTAAAAGATGGAGAGTTTCAGTTCATTCTGTTTTTATTTGAAAAGATAAGGTCAAATGTCGAGACTTTATACAATCAGTTACAAGGACGAGACATAGATACTGTCTCTGTGAAAAGATATACCACTGACTTTGTCGCAAGCATAAACAAAGTGAGAGATGAGGTTGACAATTTAGACAGCCAACTGCCAGGGGCTTCAACTTTTTCAAACCACAGGAAAAACATCACCACTCTGGTCCCAAGTGCAAAAGAGATCTGTGACATTGTAATTGTGCATGCACAAGAGCGTTTTGCTTTCACAAAACATTTGGAGAGTGCCGCATTATTGGAAAGTAAATACTTTGCAAAATATAATGAATCCTTCCCTGAGCATGCTCTGCATGCGGCTGTGGAAGCTTATCCGATGCTCAACCAAGAGGACCTGAAAAGTGAGTTGACTGTAATGTACTCAATACCTAGTAGGGAGCTCCCATTAGGGGGGCACTAGGGGGCAATAATCCCTTCCCAGGGCCAAACTCTATCTGCTTTGCAGTCCCTGGGTGCCAAATCATAATGGGGAAGAATGGCACATGGGGGAAGGGTGCTTGGCAAAGTGGCATTTACATCTACTTAACCTGTAGCAGTCAGTACAAGATATAATCTGGGTCCTAGTCAATGTAGGAGGTTCCCAAGGCACTTATCTGTTCATATGTCTGCACAGTAGCATCAGCGTACCAATAGCCACGTTGGTGAGAAGTCATCCACAACTGGGTAATGACGCAGCAATTGACAATGTCTTATTATATAGGGAGCGTGAAATGTTGAGAGCAAAGTTAGCACATGAAAGGTGGACATCCAGCACAAGATAAGCCAACCGATGAGGAGGGTGATCTGGAAGTACAATCTCGGCGTGAAGAACGTCTCAAGTCATCTACCTGCTGTGGATTTGTGTAGAAGACATGCTTCCCATTCTGCACAATCCAGAGCCTCGCAGGATATAACAGAGCGTATTCTATCTGAGCCTTCGTAAGTTTCTGCTTGACAGCAAGGAATTTCCGGCGTGCCTCCTGCACCGCCAGTGTGAAGTCCGGATATATGGTGAAAGCATTTTCTTCAAAGTGCAGTGGTTTCAGTTCACAGGCCTTCTGAAGTGCTATGTCGCGGTCCCGGTAATTGAGAGGGTGTCCCAAGGGGCAATGCGCACGTTCTTCTACCAAGTGAGGCGAAAACGAGTGTGCACCAAAGAAGCTTTTTAGAAGACGTTCAATATATTCCTCCCTATGCCCAGTATTTGTGCTCTCAGGAATACCTAAAATGTGAACTTTATTGCGACAGCTTTTGGCCTCAATATCCTTATTCTTAGCTCCAATAATCTTTAGAAGTTTATCCATTTGAGTGACCTGAGTCTGCATCCGTGTGGTGACATCTTCATTCTCAGATATGCGGCGTTCCGCCTCCTTTAACCACCCGTCATGCTTGTCAACATTTTGCACCAAGAAGTCCAGGCTATTATTCATGGTGTCCATCTTTCCCGATAAATGCGATAGGCTATGTTGTACTGCTAGGAGCAACGACTTAACACCATCCTCGGAGGTGTGCGGGAGGACTGCGTTTGGTCCACAGCTACAGACTCAGCATCAGCGGTGGTGGACCTCGTCGCAGTTTTTTTGGACTCGAAAGTCAAGCGTCCGTCGGTAACTGCACTGAGTAGTCACAAGCAGGCGCAGGTTGTGAGTCCGTAGAGCTGTCCAAATAAGCAACAGACAGAGGCGCCTGCGGAGAGGGGAGTCATATCTGGAGGCACTTGGCCAAGATGGAGGGTGCAGTCAGCGTGCTACTGCATTTGTAAATAGAGGTCTCTACCAAAACCAGTTATTTCTTGAAAGAAATCCTACAGAGGAGATTAGTCATGTCCAAATTTTTTGATGGAAGGTGGATGGCCCCCAGACCGTAGCTCGGCAGCACAAAGGGGCACTACAGAGTACTTTTCCCCATAGATCGCAGTGTGTGCATGAGTCAATGCCATTGATGTGTCTGACAGTGATGTGGCAGCGATGGGACTGGCAGCGTTTGCAGCGTCAAGTCACAATGAGGGTCAGGGCTATACCGCAATACACAGCAGCCAGTGCAGCGAGCCCTAGGGGGGTGTATGAGCCGCACCAGCAAAAGCAGGGGTCAAGATCAGCGCTGAGGGTGTTGAAGATCAGGTGGGCAAGTGGCTCCACGAGTTCCAGCACGTGGGGCAGTATGGATAGCTCCGCTGACCAATGGCAATGGGGCCAAGAAGACAGGACACCGCCCTTAGGGACAGTACTCACGCGGCCGCTGCAGCCTCTGAATCCTATACAAGGGACACCACTTGCAGCAATGAATAGCGTCTCAATAGATGCAGCGCACCGCACCATCCCACCGCCAACAGCAGGCACAATCCTCTGAAGTGGGGGAAACAGTGGGCGATACAGGTAGGTGCCAGCAGGGAAGGGCAAGGGTGCAGCGCATGGGTATCAAGCCGATCCCAAATGCAGAAAAGGGGGTGCTGAAATTTACCGCATTCTTCGCCGCCTTGTGGTCGGAGAGAGTCCCAGGTCATAGTATAGGAAGGTAGCAGTGGCAATATCAGGAGCAATAGCCGCAGGCGAGGAACAGAATTGAGGCAACGAGGCTGTGGAAGGGGCCCAATGATGGTAAGGCCCATCTCCTCGTGGTAAGCCGCTGGCCTAGAGTAGACACAGCAGCCGAGTCAGGGTTCCAACAGGCGTCACCGCAGAACCGCAGCCCCTGTAGTCCGCACCTCGCCACAGCCGGAGCCAGGAAGCCTCAGGAGCCTCAAATCGTGCCCCGAGGGTAGCAGAGCACTAAAGGACCAATTAGGCAGCAACAGATATCATGCCGCCATGGTAGAAGTTAGGATAAATTGCAGATAAGTTCACCAAGCATCCTGAGCCTCACAGGTGTAATGCCATCTTGGATGTGCGCCACCTAGCGTCCCCCAGCAGGAGGCAAGCTCTATCTCAAGCCCTTGGAGATCCTTCACAAGTTAAATGAAAGTAGCACAAAAGTCCTTTCTCCTCTCTTTGGCAGTCAGGCAACCACTGCAGGTCAATCCCTCACTCTCTCCTCAGTCTCTCTGGTTCCTCTCCTCAGCAAAGGTTTCTTCTTGTTCCCCAAAAGTGATCTAAAGTTCTGGGGTCTGGGTCCCCCTTTTTATACACAGTTTCTCTTTGTTCTCTGAATGTAGAGAGGCCTTTGCCTGGTCCAAATAAGTTCTGGTCAGTCCTGGAGCACTTTGTTTACATGACTCCTTCTTTCCTTTCACAGTGCAGGGCAGAAAGATCAGACATACCACAGGAGGTGGAGCCAGGATTTTGGAGGGAAGGCACAGCACTATTCAGGTCCCAGGTGCAACTCCTCCCTCCCATCTACATGCAGATCTCTCTATTCATCCCTGTGCTGACTCCCCCTATCTCCTGGAATTCCCCAGCCACTATCACTCAAACTCCAGGCAAGGAATACACAACGTAGCAGAAGCAGGCTAGGATAGTTAGGCAAGAAAATACCTACTTTCTAAAAGTGGTATTTTCAAACACAGAATGTTAAAACCAACTTCACTAAAAGATGTATTTTATCCTTCTGAGTTCAGGCATACTAAACTTGAATTTCTACCTAGTTCCCTGAGTCAGTTAGGATTATAAGATGTAATAATCAAACTGCCCATTATGGCCTATGGGGAACAGGTAGCCTTGCCACAGTGAAAAACGAAAATGACTGTAATTCACTATTAGGACATGCCACACATACCAGGGCATGTCCTACTGTTACAAAGTTAAAAGTACATTGAAAAGATAAGTAAATCCAATAATCGTAGGTATACTTAAGTTGGTTTAATTAGTCAAAGTTGGTAGTAAGGAAGGCCGCACCGGGAGCAGCATCCAGCTGCTCAGCCCCACTCACTCAAACTGACCACACATTCAAACCATGCATACACGAACATTCTAATGACATCACACACACAGGCTGAGCAGCAGAGAAGGAGAAGTCCAGAATATAACACATATCCCTCTTTTAAAACAAAGAAAAGAAAGCAAGAAAAAAACAACAGTATGCCCTGACATTGACAAGGTCAGGATTTCAAATAAGCAGTCAACACAAATAAATGAATGACTACAAATAAAAATTATGAAATAGCAATATAGCATAATATAGGAATTCTTGCACAAAACATGAAAAGAGGCATAATATCACCTCGCATAAGACCAATGCCAAAGACATCACATACCAATACAATCTGACAAATTAGACCTCAAATAACCACCATTTCCCATCACAAACCAAAACCCTAAATATTACAAATCATGCCAGTTGGACAGACTGTCACGAAAAGCAATAAACAGGGAACCAAACTAGATAAAATGGTGTCCCAATAGAATAACAAAGATAGGACGCAGCAGTTCTAAGCTAAGCAACACACCGCACATAACAGTCAATCAATCAATCAATCAGAGCATTTATATAGCGCGCTACTCACCCGGAGGGTCTCAAGGCGCTTGGGGAGGGGGGTCCGCTACTGCTCGAACAGCCAGGTCTTGAGCTGCTTCCTGAAGGCGAGGTGGTCCTGGGTCAGGCGGAGGTGGGTCGGGAGGGAGTTCCAGGTCTTGGCGGCGAGGTAGGAGAAGGACCTTCCTCCTGTGGTAGCTCTTCGTATGCGGGGGACGGCGGCGAGGGCGTGGCCGGTCGATTGGAGCTGGCGGGTGGGAGTGTAGAAGTTGAGGCGGCTGTTGAGGTATCATGGTCCTTGGTTGTGCAGGGCTTTGTGTGCGTGGGTGAGGAGACGGAAGGTGATTCTCTTGTTGACCCGGAGCCAGTGCAGGTCTCACAGGTGTCCGGAGATGTGGCTGCGACGGGGGATGTCCAGGATGAGTCTTGCTGAGGCGTTCTGGATCCGCTGGAGTCTCTTCTGGAGTTTGGCGGTGATTCCGGCGTAGAGGGAGTTGCCGTAGTCCAGTCGGCTGGTGACGAGGGCCTGGGTGACCGTCTTCCTGGTCTCGGTGGGGATCCACCGGAAGATCTTGCGTATCATGCGTAGGATGTTGAAGCACGGCAAGGAGATGGCGTTGACTTGTCTGGTCATGGAGAGGGAGGAGTCCAGGATGAAGCCCAGGTTGCGTGCGTGGTCTGTTGGTTTGGGTGCGCTGCCTAGGGCGGGTGGCCACCAGGAGTCGTCCCAGGCAGAGGGTGAGGATCCCAGGATGAGGACTTCCATCTTGTCCGAGTTCAGTTTCAGGCAGCTGTTCTTCATCCATTCGGCTACTTCCTTCATCCCTTCGTGTAGGTTGGCTCTGGCGGTGGCGGGGTCGTTGGTGAGGGAGAGGATCAGCTGGGTGTCGTCAGCGTAGGAGATGATGTTGAGGTTGTGCTGTCGTGCGATGGCTGTGAGGGGACTCATGTAGACGTTGAAGAGGGTTGGGCTGAGCGAGGAGCCTTGAGGAACGCCGCAGATGACTTCGGTGGCTTCTGATCTGAACGGGGCGAGGCGAACTCTCTGTGTCCTTCCGGCGAGGAAGGAGATGGTCCATTCCAGTGCCTTCTCCTGGATTCCGACGTTGCTGAGGCGCTGTACTAGGGTACGGTGGCCGACAGTGTAGAAGGCCGCAGAGAGGTCTAGGAGGATGAGGGCCGCTGTTTCTCCGTTGTCGAGCAGAGCTCGGATGTCATCGGTGGCTGCGATCAGGGCGGTCTCGGTGCTGTGGTTGGCCCTGAAGCCAGACTGCGAGAGGTCGAGGGATCCGTTTGTCTCGAGGAAGGCGGCCAGCTGCTTGTTGACGGTCTTCTCGATGACTTTTGCGGGGAATGGGAGCAGCGAGATGGGTCGGTAGTTCTTGAGGTCAGAGGGGTCGACTGATGGCTTCTTAAGTAGGGCGCTGAGTTCGACGTGCTTCCAGCTCTCAGGGAAGGTGGCGGTGTTGAAGGAGGTGTTGATGATGTCCCGCAGGTGGGGTGCGATGACAGCAGTCGGCTTTGTTGAAGACGTGGTGACGGCAAGGGTCGGTCGGAGATCCGGAGTGGATGGAGTTCATCGTGCGGATGGTGTCTTCGGTGCTGATCGGGGTCCAGGCGCAGAGGGTGGTGGTGGGGGGCGGTGGTTCAGTCATGGCGTGCGTCGGTTGAGTGCTGAAGCTGTTGTGTATGTCCGCGATCTTGTTGTGGAAGTAGGAGGCGAGGGAGTTGCAGAGGTCTTGCGAAGGGGTGATGTCATTGTTTCCGGCGTTGGGGTTGGAGAGCTCTTTAACGATGTTGAAGAGTTCCTTGCTGTTGTGTGCGTTGTTGTCCAGTCGTTTCTTGAATGCAGTTTTCTTGGTGGTGTGGATCAGTTGGTGGTGTATTCGGGTGGCGAGCTTGAGGGCAGTCATGTTGTCCGGTGTTGGGTCTCTGCGCCAGGCTTTCTCAAGAGCTCTGCAGTTCTTCTTCGAGTTCTTGAGTTCATCGGTGAACCATGGGGCTTTCTTGCTGCCGGGTCTGCTAGGCGGGGTCCTCAGAGGGGCGAGGTCGTCTGCGCAGTCGCTGATCCACTTCGTGAGGTTGGTGGCCGCTTGGCTGGGGTTCGTTGCGCTGGTGGGTGGGTTCTTGCTCAGGGAGGTTGCGAGCTGGTCGGCTGTGATCTTGTTCCAGCTTCTGCGTGCAACCTGTTGCTGGTGGTGGTGGATCGTGGTCCTTGTGAAGCTGAAGTGGACGCAGCTGTGGTCCATCCAGTGGAGTCCGGTGGTGTGGCTGAAGGTGATGTCCTTGCTGGAGGAGAAGACTGGGTCGAGAGTGTGTCTGGCGTAGTGGGTAGGGGTGGTCACCAGTTGCTTGAGTCCGAGGTTGGCGAGGTTGTCCAGCAGGGTGGTGGTGTTGCGGTCGTTGTTGTTCTCCAGGTGGAAGTTGAGGTCCCCGAGGAGGATGAAGTCAGCGGAGGGGAGGGCATGCGGGCTGACGAAGTCGGCGATGTCCTCGCCAGTCTACAATAGAACACAACAAGGTAGAACAAACGGCATGGGGTATACCCAAAGACATATCAAAGGGGTACATAACTTCCCCACACGCTACCCGAAACACACTTAAAATAAAACACACAGCACATGGCGCATAACTCCTAGTGCATGGGGTACATGACACCCCAATTTAATGTACTCAAATTACAACACTCTGCACGAGGTACATGACTCCCCAGCGGCTCTCTGTATAACTGAACACCTCTAACTGAATAGAGCACTTACGTGGTTCAACAATATAAATCATGTATAAAACTGAGAATGAACAGAACTGAGGACTCTGCGCCCCATATAATTTAACCTGAAACAGATGGAGCACCTCAATCAATGAGCACCTATGTGGCTCCGCAAAAGATACACACTAAAAATCTAAACTGGAAAAACTAATCTTCAGAAAATTCACAGTAGAATTGAACACCTCAAAACATATTAAGCACTAAAAGTGGTTCAATACAATAGAAGAAAAATGTAGCCCCCGCACAACTCCTCACGGTAAAAATGTGAACTCCTCTATTAGAATAGAGCACTAGGAAAAGTGGTTCATAAAAAACATACAGCAAAATAAATCTCAACACCTACCAATAGTAGTTCCAAAACATATAGCAGAATCACATGCTCCTACTAAGAATCGCTAGAAATAAATTAAATTGAGCATCCCAACTCAAATAGCGCACTCCTATGGCTCAACCAATTAAAGCCAATACTACAAAGAATGAACTCCTCAAATAAAATGAGCACAAATGTGGTTCATTAACATAAAAGAAAAATCTAGCACTTCCACGACTTTGCATAGTAAAACATGACCACTAAAAATCAACACTTAAAGAAATTAAATGAGCACCTGAACAAAGGTTTCAGTACTTAAGTAGCTCAATTCAGTAAACGTAAATTAATCTATTAAAATGACAGTAAAGGAGCACATTAACAAAGATCTCAGCACATAAACAGTTCCACGCAGTAAAAGTAAACTAAATCAGTCTATCTGAACACAACATGTAAACTACCATAAACATATCATCACAAATACACATGTGATTAGCAAATAATTCAAAATAAGAAACTAAAACAATAAAAGTAGTCCCCGTTGTCACGATAAACAGCTCCACTTCTCCAGCAAGGCAGGTAAATGACATTCACAGAATTCAATCCACAGTGTCTAAATCGCATGGATAATATTTCCTGTAGTAGTGCCATAATGAAAAATAGACACTAGATGGCGGAATTTAAAATACAGTACGTAATGTTGGAAGTTTCCGAAGAAAACAGCTCCGGTGAGAGATCTGTGGCAGTCTCAAAATCCATCTCGGTCAAAATGTCTATTAAAACAGTACCTTTCTCATGAAGAACACTTTGAAAATCCACTCAATGTAACTGAGGAGACAGGAGCACAATGAAAGAAGGACTTAGGCAGTCAATCATGCGTAATCTCGACGCTCTTTGACCCTGCCATGTCAGTTATTGCCAATGATGCACGTACGTGCGCATAAACACTGCGTGAACTTGACCCTTCATGACGCTGACGCGTGTCCATAGATGACGACGCGTTCTACAGAATCACCAATACTGTGGCAGTATTCTGTTGCGTCATCATTCAGCATTCAGCCGGCCAAGAAAAAGATCTTCAGCTGAAGAAAAAGACAGTTGGAAATGACGGTAGGCAAAGTACAGTACGTTACAAATGACAATGGATTTCCAGGCATACCAGCCACACAATGTCAAATACGCCTTCACGCTGAAACTCCTCCTTCTTATGTCAAAGTCCGACGGTCCAGATAATTAAATCTGCTATTTTAAAACACAATAAGGCACACAAAGTCCAACGCTTGAAACATACCTTTATGGATGTTTTCAGTAGGCTGTCAGATGTAACATGACACCGGTGGGGCATCAAAGCATTGCTAGTCTTCTTAAAGCTTTTTTCACAGTTAATTTGCAATCATCCTTGTAGTTCCATGTTTCAAGTTCCAAATGTAGTTCCTGCACACGTAGTTCTTTCTCCCTCGTCGCCATTGTTACAAAGTTAAAAGTACATTGAAAAGATAAGTAAATCCAATAATCGTAGGTATACTTAGGTTGGTTTATTAGTCATAGTTGGTAGTAAGGAAGGCCCCACCGGGAGCAGCATCCAGCTGCTCAGCCCCACTCACTCAAACTGACCACACATTCAAACCATGCACACACAAACATTCCAATGACATCACACACACAGGCAGAGCAGCAGGGAAGGAGAAGACCAGAATATAACACCTACCTTATACTTACAATGCAACCTGCCGTTGGGCCTACCATAGGGGTGACTAATATGCAGAAAAGGGAAGGTTTAGGAACTGGCAAGTGGGTGCACTTGCCTAGTCACCATGGAGACACACTTTAACAGGCTGCTTCTGTGGGTGGCACAACCAGTGCTGCAAGCCCACCAGCAGTATTTGATTTACAAGCCCTAGGCACACGCAGTGCACCGTACTAGGGTCTGACAAGTAAACCAAACCAGCTAATCATGGAGTCACTAATCCAGACATCAATTTACAATAGAGAGAGCATATGCACTTTAGCACTGATCAGCAGTGGTAAAGTGCCCAGAGTCATAAAACAGCCAACAACAGGTCAGAAAAAATACAGGAGGAAGGCAAAAAGTTCAGGGATGACCCTGCAAAAACACGCTACTAATAATATTGATATTATAACGCATTCATCGAAACAGCTCGAAAATGCTCGGCCTGGACCTTCAACAGCTAATGGGGAAAAAAGTGAGAATACTCTCATTGGCAGAAATTACAATAAACTTTCTTTTGATAATAATAAAAGTAATTTGAGAACACTCCGTGTACCTCCGGAAGTCACCCCCAATGTTATTTTCCTCAAAAATGTCCCACCCTTGCCACCTAGCAAGACAGAAAACTGGAAACATCTCAAAAACAAAACAATGCATTGGCTGGCGAAAACCTTGGACTGGTCAGGATGTGACGTTTTAAATGATACTATCAGCAATGTAGAACGTGTTTCATGGTGGGTTCGCCGGCAAAAAACGAAGTAGGAGACTGCGTTGTCATACAGTTTAGGGACAGGAATTTTGCACATTGACTTATGGACAGACTTCCTTGGAGTAACAGTAACAGTTTGGGGGGGCCTATTGAAGCTGTATCACGTGGATATTTCTATAGGCCATAGTCTAATATAGGCACTGGTCGTGCCCATGTACAATCAAAATCGTTTTCCCATTTATCACCCCGACATTTAATCACTTTTCCTCCCTAGACCAAGTGGAATGACTGAACCATCATGTCGAAAGTGATAGTCATCGTGCCCCAACAGTAACTTCCCCACCATTTTTTAACATCGAATTGGCTAATGATGTTTGTCATCTCAACCAGGCTGGCATCTTAGATCTGACATATCTCACAGGGTCTAATCCTGATAATATAATCAGTGATGGTATGTGAGACCCTTTGCAAGCACGCCCTGAGGTACTATCAGTTATTGTTCCAGACTCTAATATATTAACAAATAGGCTGCCAGTTGAAGGTGATGTCATGGACATTGGCTGCATAGCGAGCGAGGACACCTCTTATACCAGCGTAATTACATACGGCAGTCTTTTCTGGATTACAGCGGGTTTGTCAAATAAATGAGGCATTAAAGATTGGGTAGAGTTTGTTAGCGAATTTAGTATAGTTTGCTTACAGGAAACTTGATGCGCAACATAGCCCACATAAATGGCTTATTCTGTGCACACTCCTGCCAGACCATCTGTAGGTAGTCACGACAAAGGAGGCCTAATAACTCTGATTTCCATCACATTAAACGGCAGATTTAGAAAAATGCAGTTGGAATCCTCGCATTTCCAGATTATTAATATGTTGTTTAAGAAAAATCTGACCCTTGTGGTCATTAATTTTTATCACAATAACTTTAATAGCGCAAACATTACCATTGACCAGGAATTAGAAACTGCACTAATGAAGCATATTGAGGAGCTACAAATGGACTATGTAATACTTTGGGGGAGTGATTTTAATTGTAAGTTGTGTACACTATCGAAACATGAGACAAGTCACTGTTTAGCAAGGGACACTGTGGGTGGGTATCACTTTGAACATAACCCTCTTGGGAATATTTTGAATTCTTTACTGTTGAAATTTTCACTCATTTTAACTCTAGATTTTATTGAGCTCTTAAATTCTGGTGTAGTAGCATATGTAGGAAGAGGCCAAGGGACGGTGATTGATTTTATTATTCTGTCTGATTATTTTAACTTTCAAAATGTGATTTTTAATATACCTAAAATACATTTTGGCGATCCTTACCCACTAACACTAAAACTAGTGGTCCTATCAGATCCCCTCACCACACCAGCTAAAGCAGTCACCCTTTCTTATACTAAAAATAAAGGGTTAACTCAGAAGTGGTCTACCATTATTCCAGACTTCGTTCTGGAGGAGATTATAAGGAGTAACTAAGGGCAAGCATTGGATTGTCTGGAAGAAAAGTTAAATGCCTCATTTATGATTAAATCGTACGAGGCAATAACTGAGACAATAAAGGTACTCCTAACGAAGAACCTACCTATTAGAATACAGAAAAGCAAAAGGTGGTTCAATAGGGAATGCTCCCAGTTACATAATAAATTAATTAAGACCTTAAAAACTAAACCACGAGACATGGTGGGAGTGAGACAGATGCGTATAGACTACAAGCACGCACTGGAAAAACGTAAGATGGAGTTCAGACAAGAAGCATGGGGCCACTTACATCTGGCATCTCAGTGCAAAGATTCTAAACTCTTCTGGAAAACTGTCAATGAAGAGTATTCTAATGATACAATAAACGGCAACATTGATGTAACAATCACGCCTGAAATGTGGGTAAAACATTTTGATGGTCTCTACAGTAATCGCACTGAGACACAATGTGATGCTGTAACGACTGGATTTTCAGACTAGATGGGATCAGCTCCTGAGAGCCCCTCCAACCCAGCCGAAACGTAACCACCTCCCTCCTCAGGACCATCTATCCAGGCACCTGGGTACCTACCTGAGGATGGGGAACTCGCAATATACAAGCTCATATCATCAGAAACACCACTAAATCTATAGGGTTACTAAGAATACTCACTGATTACTAAGGACATCCATGCCCTACACCACACTCATACCTCATAGTCTCGCGACCACATGGGTCCAGACTAATCTACCCTGGGGCAGTTCTGATTATCTACCATTACACACTGATCACCATCAGTGCTCACTCGACACACAATCCGGCGTGCCTTACACACTGGGCTGCAGCCCCAGTGCTCACTCTCTATTGTGTCCACAATCCAGCGGAACTAAAGACTGGTCTCCCCCCGGTGCTCACTCACTTACAATCCGATATGCAATCCGGCGGATCTACACACTGACCACAATCAGTGCTCTCACTAACGCCACTTACCAATGACGACCACTTTCCTATGAATACCTTTAGCTCTCTCTATGTTGGGAAGTCTCTCTCACTATCCACTAAAGGTTTACTACTACAATAATATTATGGGATGGCCGAATTACTTAGTATATACTTTATCCCTCAGTTCCAGGGCTCCTCTCTCTCCCTAATTATTCAGTTATCACTTACCTGATCAGGGGTAGCATCTGTTTAAACAGTAATACCTGACTAGGAGACAAGGTTACCTCCACTGTGTGGGGACAAAAGATATACACACTGTGTGCAAGAGTTATTCCCCGATTTAAGCGCTCCGACTCCCTTTTGATCCATCAGTTGCTACACAGCATCTGGTTAGAAGAAAGGTTAGCTCTATCTTAAGAACAACACATGCACACTGGTTCACTAAGAACTGGGGTATCTTTATTACAATAGAATAGAAAAGGATTCATATACAGATCTGCGGGGTCTCTATAACTAACAGGAACTTTTAACACACCGCTGAAAGAAAAGGATTAGACATACAATAGCCTAGGGAATACGGACAAGATTAAGGTGTAATTGTAAAGTGGACTAGTTTAGACTACCTCACCTATTAGAAGGAAGATTTCTCTCTGTCTCTGGTGGGATCAGGGCTCTCTCTGTCTCTCCCTCCGTCACCATAGCTTCACGCCTCTGGCTCAATTGCTCCAGCTGACAGCCTCAACTCCTCCATCTGCTTTAATGCATAGTCTCTCTCCAGCTTCAGCAATCATCTGCCTTCTTTCTCCATTCCAGAAAACCAATAGGACTGCACTGTATTCTGCAGCTCCAGCAGACATCCTACTCTCCACTCTTCAAGAACAAAACTGACCACTCCTCCTCTTCTGCAATTTGCTAATATGGATTCCTCTCCTCTAGTGGAAATCTCCAGCCAGCAGCCTCCTCCCACCAGGTCCATGCACAGGGCTCCTCGCTCTAGACGCTCCCACAGTGATCAGCTGCTTGTTTCGTCTAGAGACCTGAGCCCAGGGACACTTCTTGATTAGATTCAGCTCTGGCCGGTTCTCTCCGGTTCGCTTAGGGCGAACAACAGATATTACCTTTTCCCTTAAAGCATCTCATCTCTGCAGGGATAGAGAGCAAAATGGAGTCTCTTTAGTTCTGGGCCTTGTAGGCCTGAGAAGGATGAAATAACCCTTAGCTCTGTCAGAGTACCTACATAAACCATACCAATGTGTAATATAAAGTCAGGACCACAGGACCCAACCTCTACTATAGGCAAAATAATGAAAGGCAAAGCCAATAGGCAATAGATTGATTAGAGTAAGGGATCTATCATCATATAAAGCAGCTATCCTCTTCTAGGTCTGGAAGAAAGGGCTTGAAAGAGCCAACACATGCTAGGAATACATATCCTAGATGTGAGCAAGCTTAAAGTCTTTATCACTCCAAAATAGAGCCAAAAAGCCTGTCAAGACAGATGCCCACCCCCAATATGTGGCGTCGCCTTTGGAACCTCCAACTTTGGCTAAAGTAAAAAGGGTACTCGCCCTGACTGTAAAGAACAAGGCCCCGGGGCCGGATGGCATACCCGCGGACTTGTTCTTAGCAAACATCCCCCTGTGGCTACCGTTGTTAACCAACATATTAAGATGTTATGCGGCCCAGAGTCCTCCGGAGTCAGGGAGATCAGTTATAATAGTCCCTATATATAACAAGCATTTGCAATGCAATGGGTCTCGCCTTTTGGGTCTTATATGCATTTAGCTATGTAGCACATTAGCCGGGGCGCTGAAACATCTACAGTTCTTTAACATGAGGGAAAGTAAGCACCAAACTCCAAGCTCTGTTTTTAATATAAAATCAGGAACTTTGATGGTCATAAAACTGAAAATACAAGATTTGAAAAAAATGTTTTTGTCTATGGTTGCTTGTGGAAGACAATTTCTATGGACTGGAATCCAGAGAATGGTAAAGTGATTCTGGTAATTTACTGACCTCTGCTGGTCGTTTTCTATCAAGAAAGTTAAATAGAGGCAATTACCAGAAAAATTACAAAAATAAAGTCCCTCCGCAGAAAGTAATTCTGGTATTTTACTGACCTCTGCTGGTCGTTATCTATCAGGACAGTTACATAGAGGCAGTTGAACAGAAAAAAAGTCCCTAAGCGGAAGCAGACAAGTCTATGGCTAATCTCCAGATCCCACGAAGTACATACACATACAAATCAGTCTTTGAATAAACTACTACGGCAAATAATATTTCAGAGTGTGAGCTTTATTCTGTGTTCCGACTTCAGAACAGTGCTGTTTACATCTAAATATTTATTAACACACATTTAAATAAACAACACCGCCTGTCTCTCAAAGAATCCACAAGGACCAGGGGCAGAGACGGATCCCCCAAAACTCGCCAGGAAGGAGCTGAGGTGGATTAACTTTTTTTGGGCAAGTTTTCTGAAGAGTCATCAAACCGGGCAAAAGTTAATAGCAAAACCCCAAAAATATATTATATCTATATATATATATTCACACACTGTTTCTGCTTGTTAGTTCCCACTGAATGCTAAATTTTCAGCAATATCATGATTACCAGTTGTCGTAATGACAATATCAAATCACAGTATTACTGCAATCAAATTCGAAATGACTGCCTGAGACCCAGTGTAAGAATTTGTTTCAAGTGCAATCTGGGTCGAAAATCCAACTGGGATAGATATATGGCGGCAGTATTTTTACCAATGGGAAATGTGGGGAGAAAAGTGACAAGTTATAGGAAGATCTTGGGGTATGTTTTGAAAAGAGGCATGCCATTCTCTGAATTTAGGGCGGGCTTGCCAGCACAGCTGTCGCCGCACTTTGCGATCAACAGATGAAAAGTTTTAAGAATCACTATTGAGGGAAGGGCTTTGGCTTCCCTCACTCGCGGATTTTACTCTTTCCTGAATGTTACTCTTTCCTGAATTTTACTCTTTCCTGAATGTTACTCTTTCCTGAATGTTACTCTTTCCTGAATGTTACTCTTTCCTGAATGTTACTCTTTCCTGAATGTTACTCTTTCCTGAATGTTACTCTTTCCTGAATGTTACTCTTTCCTGAATTTTACTCTTTCCTGAATGTTACTCTTTCCTGAATGTTACTCTTTCCTGAATGTTACTCTTTCCTGAATGTTACTCTTTCCTGAATGTTACTCTTTCCTGAATGTTACTCTTTCCTGAATGTTACTCTTTCCTGAATGTTACTCTTTCCTGGATTTTATTGGGCAGAACATACATATATGCTGTGCTGGAAAAGCATGCTTACATTGCACAGACTATGCTCATTACAGTAATTGTGAGCTGGCCACAGTAATAAGCCACTGATCCAGGCTGTACAACATCTGGTGATACTCATAGCGAGGGCCTTAAGGTTCCTGCCAGTGTATTATCAATTTAAAATGTTTGACCGGCCTTCTAACACCTGAACATGTGCTCTCTGCCTATGTTCATGTTAAAGCCAACAGGCTTACTTTACTGATTTTTAAATGTAGTCACATAAGCAATAGGTGTTTCATTTGACATTGTGAATGACTTGACAAGGGCTGTAGACGTCACCTTTTTGGTTGTAAAAAGCCTCATGTTTAACAATAAAGGACCATAAAGGACCTTTGCTATTTTATCCCCATATGAGCCTACCTTGGTGCAGACTGTCACACGGGCGTCGCAGAGAGTGGTAGCACATTATATTTACAATGTTAGCTGCCTCCTACCATCTTTTTTATGTATTTAGTTTGCACCCAGGTCAATCTGCAAGGCCATATAGGAAATCTTGTAATTATTTGTGATTTTGATTTGAATCTTTAGTTTTGTGTACATTTCAGAACTTTTCATGTTTGAAGAAAAATATTGGAAGATCATTGATTTATTGAGTGTTATCAGCGTGTTGCTTTTTTCTGCATTTCGCAGTGTTTCTGATAAACGTAAAGTTCTCAGTCCATCCTGGTGGGTTTGATGAGGCGTATTGAAGATGCAACAGCGAACATGGCCATCTTTCTCCTTACTACATCTGGACGAGATGAATTTTGGGATACTGTGGACATTTTTTGACTAAATTGGTCCCCAATACCAGGCTGTGCGTTTTACAATTAATAGCCTAGTAAACCAATACAATATGGAACTCTAAATATGATCAATACACTTCAACTGACATTAAGAGTTTCCTGGTATGACATGTTTTAAAGAAACCGTGAAGATTCACAGTTTAACACAAATTCCTTTCCTGGGACCTGCATTGGTGGAAAACAGCAGCTCTTAAAATGAGTAGCTTACTAGGCCTTGGTCTCCCTTACTCAAAGGGCCTTGTAGTGGGCGAAAATCAGCAACACGCGCTTTAGAAAAACTCAAGATAACTTGATGATTACAAAAACTCAAGATAACTTGATGATTACAAAAACTCAAGATAACTTGATGATTACAAAAACTCAAGATAACTTGATGATTACAAAAACTCAAGATAACTTGATGATTACAAAAACTCAAGATAACTTGATGATTACAAAAACTCAAGATAACTTGATGACGTTTCTGGCAGGCGACCTGACTAGACATCCTGGGAAGATACTCAGCCCCATGACTGGAAGTTTGTCAGAGAGGTAGACCTGGCGTTCTAGCAGGGGCCGCAGTCTGGGCTTTCAGGAAAGAATCCCAGACTTGCAGTTTTGTCCATGTATCCTGAAAGGAAGTTCGGGCAGAGTTTTACGCGCCTAAGGTCGTCCAGCCTTGCGTCCCGCATGAGGGTTGCATTAAAGGATCACAAACAGGGCTTTGACCAGGATTTACAAGAGCATGCTTCTGTCACGTGCCCTGCTCTTAAGATAACCAGTCCTGAATTGAATGCACACCTGTGACATGTCAGCTCCCTGGAAAGGCCTGAAAGTTAGCACAGTGGACGGTGCAGTCATGGTTGGAATCTGTGTGCACTCTGCAAACTCACCTGTAAGACTCCAGTCAGTCCATTATTATCACCTTTCATCTCTGTGTCCATCCTACAGGAGGGAGAGGTCTTTGAGGTAGAATTGCTGGATTCTGTCACGACGTCATATGTCATGATGATGTGGAATAAACCGAGCTTATATTTCGTTTTTATAAACCCAAAAGCAACTAGAATCATTTCACAGGGAGCCCGTCAATTCATTTAAACAAAAAAAACGTGCCTGGGACCGCTTTGGCATTACAAAAACAATACATTTACAAAGAATAACTAAATATGGTCCCAAAGAACCCTGAGAGTGGCTTTCAGGTGAAGCTCCAACTCACACTGCTCTGTACTCGTGGTGCGACAACAGAGCCAGGGTCATCTCTCCAAGCACGCGAAACTTCATCAATCCGAAGTCATGGTGACAAACGCTGAATATTAAATATTAAATAAGGTTAGTTGTCACACACTGTCATTCAACAAGCACACCCGGCAGCCAACGCTCACATTGTTTCAGCACAGAGTACAGCCTCCTCGCAAACTCAAGTGGAACTAACTTGTATTTCCACCGACTTGAACTGGGGCAGCCGCCCTGGCATCAGCCTGGAATGATGAGGAATACACAGGGGCTGCTCCTAGCAGAAGATTGTGTGTTTGACAGAGCGGAGGCAGGTTCCAAAGTGCCCTGGCATGATGAGGAAATACACAGGGGCGGCTCCTAGCAGAAGATTGTGTGTTTGACAGAGCGGAGGCAGGTTCCAAAGTGCCCTGGCATGATGAGGACATACACAGGGGCTGCTCCTAGCAGAAGATTGTGTGTTTGACAGAGCGGAGGCAGGTTCCAAAGTGCCCTGGCATGATGAGGAAATACACAGGGGCGGCTCCTAGCAGAAGATTGTGTGTTTGAAAGAGCGGGGGCATGTTCCAAAGAGGCCTGGCATGATGAGGAAATACACAGGGGCGGCTCCTAGCAGAAGATTGTGTGTTTGACAGAGCGGAGGCAGGTTCCAAAGTGCCCTGGCATGACGAGGAAATACACAGGGGCGGCTCCTAGCAGAAGATTGTGTGTTTGACAGAGCGGAGGCAGGTTCCAAAGTGCCCTGGCATGACGAGGAAATACACAGGGGCGGCTCCTAGCAGAAGATTGTGTGTTTGACAGAGCGGAGGCAGGTTCCAAAGTGCCCTGGCATGACGAGGAAATACACAGGGGCGGCTCCTAGCAGACGATTGTGTGTTTGACAGAGCGGAGGCAGGTTCCAAAGTGCCCTGGCATGATGAGGACATACACAGGGGCGGCTCTTAGCAGAAGATTGTGTGTTTGACAGAGCGGAGGCAGGTTCCAAAGTGCCCTGGCATGATGAGGACATACACAGGGGCGGCTCCTAGCAGAAGATTGTGTGTTTGACAGAGCGGAGGCAGGTTCCAAAGTGCCCTGGCATGATGAGGACATACACAGGGGCGGCTCTTAGCAGAAGATTGTGTGTTTGACAGAGCGGGGGCATGTTCCAAAGAGGCCTGGCATGATGAGGAAATACACAGGGGCGGCTCCTAGCAGAAGATTGTGTGTTTGACAGAGCGGGGGCATGTTCCAAAGAGGCCTGGCATGATAAGGAAATACACAGGGGCGGCTCCTAGCAGAAGATTGTGTGTTTGACAGAGCGGGGGCATGTTCCAAAGAGGCCTGGCATGATGAGGAAATACACAGGGGCGGCTCCTAGCAGAAGATTGTGTGTTTGACAGAGGGGAGGCAAGTTCCAAAATGCCCTGGCATGATGAGGAAATACACCGGGGCGGCTCCTAGCAGAAGATTGTGTGTTTGACAGAGCGGGGGCATGTTCCAAAGAGGCCTGGCATGATGAGGAAATACACAGGGGCGGCTCCTAGCAGAATATTGTGTGTTTGACAGAGGGGAGGCAGGTTCCAAAGAGGCCTGGCATGATGAGGAAATACACAGGGGCGGCTCCTAGCAGAAGATTGTGTGTTTGACAGAGGGGAGGCACGTTCCAAAGAGCCCTGTCATGATGAGGAAATACACAGGGGCGGCTCTTAGCAGAAGATTGTGTGTTTGACAGAGCGGAGGCAGGTTCCAAAGTGCCCTGACATGATGAGGAAATACACAGGGTCGGCTCTTAGCAGAAGATTGTGTGTTTGACAGAGCGGAGGCAGGTTCCAAAGTGCCCTGACATGATTAGGAAATACACAGGGTCGGCTCTTAGCAGAAGATTGCGTGTTTGACAGAGCGGGGGCATGTTCCAAAGAGGCCTGGCATGATGAGGAAATACACAGGGGCGGCTCCTAGCAGAATATTGTGTGTTTGACAGAGGGGAGGCAGGTTCCAAAGAGGCCTGGCATGATGAGGAAATACACAGGGGCGGCTCCTAGCAGAAGATTGTGTGTTTGACAGAGGGGGGGCATGTTCCAAAGAGGCCTGGCATGATGAGGAAATACACAGGGGCGGCTCCTAGCAGAAGATTGTGTGTTTGACAGAGCGGAGGCAGGTTCAAAGAGCCCTGGCATGATGAGGAAATACACAGGGGCGGCTCCTAGCAGAAGATTGTGTGTTTGACAGAGCGGAGGCAGGTTCCAAAGTGCCCTGGCATGACAAGGAAATACACAGGGGCGGCTCCTAGCAGAAGATTGTGTGTTTGACAGAGCGGAGGCAGGTTCCAAAGTGCCCTGACATGATGAGGAAATACACAGGGTCGGCTCTTAGCAGAAGATTGTGTGTTTGACAGAGCGGAGGCAGGTTCCAAAGAGCCCTGGCATGATGAGGAAATACACAGGGGCGGCTCCTAGCAGAAGATTGTGTGTTTGACAGAGCGGGGGCATGTTCCAAAGAGGCCTGGCAAGATGAGGAAATACACAGGGGCGGCTCCTAGCAGAAGATTGTGTGTTTGACAGAGCGGAGGCAGGTTCCAAAGAGCCCTGGCATGATGAGGAAATAAACAGGGGCGGCTCCTAGCAGAAGATTGTGTGTTTGACAGAGCGGAGGCAGGTTCCAAAGTGCCCTGGCATGACGAGGAAATACACAGGGGCGGCTCCTAGCAGAAGATTGTGTGTTTGACAGAGCGGAGGCAGGTTCCAAAGAGCCCTGGCATGATGAGGAAATACACAGGGGCGGCTCCTAGCAGAAGATTGTGTGTTTGACAGAGCGGGGGCATGTTCCAAAGAGCCCTGGCATGATGAGGAAATACACAGGGTCGGCTCTTAGCAGAAGATTGTGTGTTTGACAGAGCGGAGGCAGGTTCCAAAGTGCCCTGACATGATGAGGAAATACACAGGGTCAGCTCTTAGCAGAAGATTGCGTGTTTGACAGAGCGGAGGCAGGTTCCAAAGTGCCCTGGCATGACGAGGAAATACACAGGGGCGGCTCCTAGCAGAAGATTGTGTGTTTGACAGAGCGGAGGCAGGTTCCAAAGAGCCCTGGCATGATGAGGAAATACACAGGGGCGGCTCCTAGCAGAAGATTGTGTGTTTGACAGAGCGGAGGCAGGTTCCAAAGTGCCCTGGCATGACGAGGAAATACACAGGGGCGGCTCCTAGCAGAAGATTGTGTGTTTGACAGAGCGGGGGCAAGTTCCAAAATGTCCTGGCATGATGAGGAAATACACAGGGGCGGCTCCTAGCAGAAGATTGTGTGTTTGACAGAGGGGAGGCAGGTTCCAAAGAGGCTTGGCATGACGAGGAAATACACAGGGGCAGCTCCTAGCAGAAGATTGTGTGTTTGACAGAGCGGAGGCAGGTTCCAAAGTGCCCTGGCATGACGAGGAAATACACAGGGGCGGCTCTTAGCAGAAGATTGTGTGTTTGACAGAGCGGAGGCAGGTTCCAAAGTGCCCTGGCATGACGAGGAAATACACAGCGGCGGCTCTTAGCAGAAGATTGTGTGTTTGACAGAGCGGAGGCAGGTTCCAAAGTGCCCTGGCATGACGAGGAAATACACAGGGGCGGCTCTTAGCAGAAGATTGTGTGTTTGACAGAGCGGAGGCAGGTTCCAAAGTGCCCTGGCATGATGAGGAAAGACACAGGGGCGGCTCCTAGCAGAAGATTGTGTGTTTGACAGAGCGGAGGCATGTTCCAAAGTGGCCTGGCATGACGAGGAAATACACAGGGACGGCTCCTAGCAGAAGATTGTGTGTTTGACAGAGCGGGGGCATGTTCCAAAGAGGCCTGGCATGATGAGGAAATACACAGGGGCGGCTCCTAGCAGAAGATTGTGTGTTTGACAGAGCGGAGGCAGGTTCCAAAGAGGCCTGGCATGATGAGGAAATACACAGAGGCGGCTCCTAGCAGAAGATTGTGTGTTTGACAGAGCAGAGGCAGGTTCCAAAGAGCCCTGGCATGACGAGGAAATACACAGGGGCGGCTCCTAGCAGAAGATTGTGTGTTTGACAGAGCGGGGGCATGTTCCAAAGAGGCCTGGCATGATGAGGAAATACACAGGGGCGGCTCCTAGCAGAAGATTGTGTGTTTGATAGAGCGGAGGCAGGTTCCAAAGAGCCCTGGCATGATGAGGAAATACACAGGGTCGGCTCTAAGCAGAAGATTGTGTGTTTGACAGAGCGGGGGCATGTTCCAAAGAGGCCTGGCATGATGAGGACATACACAGGGGCGGCTCCTAGCAGAAGATTGTGTGTTTGACAGAGCGGAGGCAGGTTCCAAAGTGCCCTGGCATGATGAGGACATACACAGGGGCGGCTCTTAGCAGAAGATTGTGTGTTTGACAGAGCGGGGGCATGTTCCAAAGAGGCCTGGCATGATGAGGAAATACACAGGGGCGGCTCCTAGCAGAAGATTGTGTGTTTGACAGAGCGGGGGCATGTTCCAAAGAGGCCTGGCATGATAAGGAAATACACAGGGGCGGCTCCTAGCAGAAGATTGTGTGTTTGACAGAGCGGGGGCATGTTCCAAAGAGGCCTGGCATGATGAGGAAATACACAGGGGCGGCTCCTAGCAGAAGATTGTGTGTTTGACAGAGGGGAGGCAAGTTCCAAAATGCCCTGGCATGATGAGGAAATACACCGGGGCGGCTCCTAGCAGAAGATTGTGTGTTTGACAGAGCGGGGGCATGTTCCAAAGAGGCCTGGCATGATGAGGAAATACACAGGGGCGGCTCCTAGCAGAATATTGTGTTTTTGACAGAGGGGAGGCAGGTTCCAAAGAGGCCTGGCATGATGAGGAAATACACAGGGGCGGCTCCTAGCAGAAGATTGTGTGTTTGACAGAGGGGAGGCACGTTCCAAAGAGCCCTGTCATGATGAGGAAATATACAGGGGCGGCTCCTAGCAGAAGATTGTGTGTTTGACAGAGCGGAGGCAGGTTCCAAAGTGCCCTGACATGATGAGGAAATACACAGGGTCGGCTCTTAGCAGAAGATTGTGTGTTTGACAGAGCGGAGGCAGGTTCCAAAGAGCCCTGGCATGATGAGGAAATACACAGGGGCGGCTCCTAGCAGAAGATTGTGTGTTTGACAGAGCGGGGGCATGTTCCAAAGAGGCCTGGCATGATGAGGAAATACACAGGGGCGGCTCCTAGCAGAAGATTGTGTGTTTGACAGAGCGGAGGCAGGTTCCAAAGAGCCCTGGCATGATGAGGAAATACACAGGGGCGGCTCCTAGCAGAAGATTGTGTGTTTGACAGAGCGGAGGCAGGTTCCAAAGTGCCCTGGCATGACGAGGAAATACACAGGGGCGGCTCCTAGCAGAAGATTGTGTGTTTGACAGAGCGGAGGCAGGTTCCAAAGTGCCCTGACATGATGAGGAAATACACAGGGTCGGCTCTTAGCAGAAGATTTTGTGTTTGACAGAGCGGAGGCAGGTTCCAAAGAGCCCTGGCATGATGAGGAAATGCACAGGGGCGGCTCCTAGCAGAAGATTGTGTGTTTGACAGAGCGGGGGCATGTTCCAAAGAGGCCTGGCATGATGAGGAAATACACAGGGGCGGCTCCTAGCAGAAGATTGTGTGTTTGACAGAGCGGAGGCAGGTTCCAAAGAGCCCTGGCATGATGAGGAAATACACAGGGGCGGGTCCTAGCAGAAGATTGTGTGTTTGACAGAGCGGAGGCAGGTTCCAAAGTGCCCTGGCATGACGAGGAAATACACAGGGGCGGCTCCTAGCAGAAGATTGTGTGTTTGACAGAGCGGAGGCAGGTTCCAAAGAGCCCTGGCATGATGAGGAAATACACAGGGGCGGCTCCTAGCAGAAGATTGTGTGTTTGACAGAGCGGGGGCATGTTCCAAAGAGGCCTGGCATGATGAGGAAATACACAGGGGCGGCTCCTAGCAGAAGATTGTGTGTTTGACAGAGCAGAGGCAGGTTCCAAAGAGCCCTGGCATGATGAGGAAATACACAGGGTCGGCTCTTAGCAGAAGATTGTGTGTTTGACAGAGCGGAGGCAGGTTCCAAAGTGCCCTGACATGATGAGGAAATACACAGGGTCAGCTCTTAGCAGAAGATTGCGTGTTTGACAGAGCGGAGGCAGGTTCCAAAGTGCCCTGGCATGACGAGGAAATACACAGGGGCGGCTCCTAGCAGAAGATTGTGTGTTTGACAGAGCGGAGGCAGGTTCCAAAGAGCCCTGGAATGATGAGGAAATACACAGGGGCGGCTCCTAGCAGAAGATTGTGTGTTTGACAGAGCGGAGGCAGGTTCCAAAGTGCCCTGGCATGACGAGGAAATACACAGGGGCGGCTCCTAGCAGAAGATTGTGTGTTTGACAGAGCGGGGGCAAGTTCCAAAATGTCCTGGCATGATGAGGAAATACACAGGGGCGGCTCCTAGCAGAAGATTGTGTGTTTGACAGAGGGGAGGCAGGTTCCAAAGAGGCTTGGCATGACGAGGAAATACACAGGGGCAGCTCCTAGCAGAAGATTGTGTGTTTGACAGAGCGGAGGCAGGTTCCAAAGTGCCCTGGCATGACGAGGAAATACACAGGGGCGGCTCTTAGCAGAAGATTGTGTGTTTGACAGAGCGGAGGCAGGTTCCAAAGTGCCCTGGCATGACGAGGAAATACACAGGGGCGGCTCTTAGCAGAAGATTGTGTGTTTGACAGAGCGGAGGCAGGTTCCAAAGTGCCCTGGCATGATGAGGAAATACACAGGGGCGGCTCCTAGAAGAAGATTGTGTGTTTGACAGAGCGGAGGCATGTTACAAAGAGGCCTGGCATGACGAGGAAATACACAGGGACGGCTCCTAGCAGAAGATTGTCTGTTTGACAGAGCGGGGGCATGTTCCAAAGAGGCCTGGCATGATGAGGAAATACACAGGGGCGGCTCCTAGCAGAAGATTGTGTGTTTGACAGAGCAGAGGCAGGTTCCAAAGAGCCCTGGCATGACGAGCAAATACACACGGACGGCTCCTAGCAGAAGATTGTGTGTTTGACAGAGCGGGGGCATGTTCCAAAGAGGCCTGGCATGATGAGGAAATACACAGAGGCGGCTCCTAGCAGAAGATTGTGTGTTTGACAGAGCGGAGGCAGGTTCCAAAGAGCCCTGGCATGACGAGGAAATACACAGGGGCGGCTCCTAGCAGAAGATTGTGTGTTTGACAGAGCGGGGGCATGTTCCAAAGAGGCCTGGCATGATGAGGAAATACACAGGGGCGGCTCCTAGCAGAAGATTGTGTGTTTGATAGAGCGGAGGCAGGTTCCAAAGAGCCCTGGCATGATGAGGAAATACACAGGGTCGGCTCTTAGCAGAAGATTGTGTGTTTGACAGAGCGGGGGCATGTTCCAAAGAGGCCTGGCATGATGAGGAGATACACAGCGGAGGCTCCTAGCAGAAGATTGTGTGTTTGACAGAGCGGAGGCAGGTTCCAAAGTGCCCTGGCATGACGAGGAAATACACAGGGGCGGCTCCTAGCAGAAGATTGTGTGTTTGACAGAGCGGAGGCAGGTTCCAAAGAGCCCTGGCATGATGAGGAAATACACAGGGTCAGCTCTTAGCAGAAGATTGTGTGTTTGACAGAGCGGGGGCATGTTCCAAAGAGGCCTGGCATGACGAGGAAATACACAGGGGCGGCTCCTAGCAGAAGATTGTGTGTTTGACAGAGCGGAGGCAGGTACCAAAGTGCCCTGGCATGACGAGGAAATACACAGGGGCGGCTCCTAGCAGAAGATTGTGTGTTTGACAGAGCGGGGGCATGTTCCAAAGAGGCCTGGCATGATGAGGAAATACACAGGGGCGGCTCCTAGCAGAAGATTGTGTGTTTGACAGAGCGGAGGCAGGTTCCAAAGAGGCCTGGCATGCGGAGGAAATACACAGGGGCAGCTCCTAGCAGAAGATTGTGTGTTTGACAGAGCGGAGGCAGGTTCCAAAGAGCCCTGGCATGACGAGGAAATACACAGGGGCGGCTCCTAGCAGAAGATTGTGTGCTCTCCCTAGTGAGAGTACTAGGGCTGCGAGCTAGTAGGAGCGAACACACAACTTTGCTGAAATTATTACGCTGTCTAATTTCGTTTTTAAGGACTTTTAAACTGTATCAAATTTTTATTGTCGGGGGCTTTAAATTACTTATTTTAATGGAAATTTGACCGAGGCACACTGACACCTCTTCACACGCTACTGCTTCCTTCCCTACCTCGCCCAGCCGTTTATTGAGCCGGTGTTGGTGACGGTGGGCGCCATCTTTGGTGTGGCTGGGGCTGCGCTCTAGTCGCGCCGGCCTCCCACCCTCCTCTCATCCTATATAAGTGGTATCATGACCAGACGGCGCAGCGGGCTGGCGCAGCGGGCTGGCGCAGCAGGCGCGCCGGATGCGCGCCGAAGCCGCGCCTAAGCCAAGCCCGTCTGAGCTCGTCCTCGACCGGACACGGCCCAGGGCCATGACCCCTGGCCCTTCAGTGTGTTACTCTTCCCAACAACTTAGACAGCTTAACCCTGGCTACTTCTGTCAACACTGTATCACCTTGCCTCTTTCCACTGCTGTGGGCATTACCCCCGTCCCTTGTCCTGGATGCCAATACCAACTTCCGCCTCCATGTCTGCCAGATTCGTCAGTTTCTGACGCCCCCACTAACATATGCTCCCAAGATATGAATATCACTCCCTTTCATGGCTGTCAAGCAGCGCTCATCAATACGCGCTCCCTTCCATGCCATAGCTTATATATTAGTGAGTTTATTATTGCTCACGATCTTGACTTCCTTTTTGCCACTGAAACCTGGGGAGATGCGGGCTCAGGACCGGACTTCTGCCAGGCAACCCCTGATGGTTACAGTGTTATGAGACATGACAGACAAATAGGAAGAGGTGGAGGACTCGCTATCATTTATAAGAATCAGTACCGCACTACGCTTGACCCCATTCAATCCTCTAACTGTGAAGCAGCAACCTTTGCTATTAACATTAATTGTAAACAAACCTTTAAAGGTATTTTGTTATACCGACCCCCTGGACCTCGGAACTCCTTCCTTGGTTCCCTCTCCGAGCTAAATGATCACATCATAGGCTCGACTGACTACACGATACTGGGAGATTTTAACTTCCCTTTGGAGGAACAGGGAAATTACGACACTATTCAACTCACTGCTGACTTCCTAACCCTAGGACTTCAACAATTGGTAAAGGGAACTACTCACCAGGCGGGACACACATTAGATGGTTTGTTCACTAACAACCCTCTCATCTCTGTATTAGATATCCTGCCCCTTACGTGGACTGATCACAGGGCCATTATCTTTGGTATATACACTCGACCGGTTAATCTTCCCCCCTCCAGGCCGCCCAGTAGGGTAGGAATCCGTGCCTGGAAGAATGCTGATATCCCTCAGATGGTAGATATCTTAACACTATCCTCCCCTATTAGAGGACCCAATCCTGTCCCCTCAGCCTCCGATTTCCAAGATTGGATCAGGAACGCTGCTGATCAGGTAGCCCCGGAGAAGTCTATTCGACCTAACAGAAGATCCCCGTCGGCGGTGTGGTACACAGAAGAGCTTAGGCTTCACCGACAACATTGTAGGAACTTAGAAAGGCGCTGGAGGAAATCCTATTGTCCCATAGCTAAGCAATCCTACAAAGATGCCTTGACAATATATAAAAAGGCTATCACTGCTCGAAAAATGACCTTTTTCTCGACCCAGGTAGATAATGCCAGGAACTCTGCCAGAGAACTGTTCTCAGTGGTCACCTTTCTGTCCACTCCTTCCTCGGGTCTTGGAGTTGAACCTTCCCAGCCTTTCTGTAATGCGCTGTCCACCTTTTTCATTACTAAAGTGGCAGATATCTATGCATCTTTTGCTGGGGATGTAGGGACAAGATCTACTGTCAGCAGTAAAGAAGTACCTGTCACGGACCATGATCCCTTCTCTTCGCTCGTCTCCACCACACAAGACCAAATTAGCAGACTCATTTCCATCACCAAGTCTGGCTCCCCCTTGGACCCCTGCCCTCCCTCAGTGATGGCCAATTTAAGGGAGGTGATGTCTCGCCCACTTATGGAAATCTGTAACACCGCACTTCAAACTGGCTGCTATCCTGCCCCGTGGAAGAAGGCAGTGATTAAGCCTCTTTTGAAAAAGCCCTCCCTGGATCCCACTGCGCTGGCCAGTTACAGACCCATTGCGTGTCTCCCCTTTCCTGCCAAAATATGCGAAGCACTGATGAATAAACAACTCTCAGAGTTCGTCGATACTCACCAACTTTTAGACGAAACGCAGTTTGGTTTCAGGAAAGGGCATGGAACCGAGACCGCTCTAATAAAGGCCTCAGATGAGATCAGAGCCATTATGGACCAGGGAGGTGCAGCCATCCTGATTCTTCTGGACCTGTCCGCAGCATTTGACACGGTCGACCATGCTATTTTGGTCGACCGTGTCACAGCTCTGGGGATAAACGGCACGGCCAGAGATCTCATTTCATCCTTTCTGGCCGACCGTACCCAGACAGTCAAGTTGGGTAATTTCTACTCCCCCGTCTCTGCACTACCTTGTGGAGTTCCACAGGGTCCCTCGCTAAGTCCCACGTTATTTGACATCTACGTAACGGACTTAGCGAGGGTAATAAAGGCCCACGGGGTCCGATTGACATCTTATGCAGACGACACCCAACTGGTGCTGGCGATTCACAAGGACGGTCCAGTGGTGGCAGCGAATTTCCAGGAGGCCATGCTCGCTGTCAGTACTTGGATGTCCTCCAATTGCTTGAGGCTAAACTCGGACAAAACCGAGGTTATGACCTTTGGCAATTTCTCCCCAGAATGGTCCTCCATTTGGTGGCCCAACCAGCTATGCTCTCCACCTGTCCCAGTGGAAAAGGCGAGAAACCTGGGAGTTATTTTCGACAGCAAGCTGACATTCAACCTTCACGTCAACAAGGTTGTGTCCTCTGCCTTCTTTATTTTAAAGAAAATTAAGAAATGGCTGCCTTACCTCCCCATATCAGCTGGGAAGACCCTAGTTACCACCTTGGTGTTTTCCAAAATTGATTACGGAAATGCCCTATTTCTCAACTCTCAGAAACTCGTTCTGTCCAAGCTACAGTCTATACAGAACGCGGCTGCTAGAATTCTCTTAGACATTCCTCGCCGCCAGCCTACTACTCTTGCCATTCACCAGCTTCATTGGCTTAGAGTAGAGAGCCGAATTAAATTCAAGGCCCTCTGCATTGCCTATAAGGCAGTGCATGGCGTCGGACCCAAGTTTCTGATCGATGCATTTCAGTTGTACACCCCTAAAAGGCTGCTGAGATCTGCCAACACCTGCCTCCTACCGGTACCCCGCACAAGAACAGTAACTTGGGGAGACAGACGTTTTCTGGTTGCTACGCCAAAGCTCTGGAATCTTCTGCCACTCACTATCAAAAACGCCCCCAACTTGATGAGCTTCCGTAGGCTCTTGAAGACATGGTTGTTTAACCAGTGAATTTTGTTGTTTCGGTCCCGCTAGCCTACATATGCGCCGAGACACCTTCGGGTAATTGTATGCGCAATAAAAATTCCATAAATAAATAAATAAATAAATTTGACAGAGCGGGGGCATGTTCCAAAGAGGCCTGGCATGATGAGGAAATACACAGGGGCAGCTCCTAGCAGAAGATTGTGTGTTTGACAGAGCGGAGGCAGGTTCCAAAGTGCCCTGGCATGACGAGGAAATACACAGGGGCGGCTCCTAGCAGAAGATTGTGTGTTTGACAGAGCGGGGGCATGTTCCAAAGAGGCCTGGCATGATGAGGAAATAACCAGGGGCGGCTCCTAGCAGAAGATTGTGTGTTTGACAGAGCGGAGGCAGGTTCCAAAGTGCCCTGGCATGACGAGGAAATACACAGGGGCGGCTCCTAGCAGAAGATTGTGTGTTTGACAGAGCGGAGGCAGGTTCCAAAGTGCCCTGGCATGACGAGGAAATACACAGGGGCGGCTCCTAGCAGAAGATTGTGTGTTTGACAGAGCGGGGGCATGTTCCAAAGAGGCCTGGCATGATGAGGAAATACACAGGGGCGGCTCCTAGCAGAAGATTGTGTGTTTGACAGAGCGGAGGCAGGTTCCAAAGTGCCCTGGCATGACGAGGAAATACACAGGGGCGGCTCCTAGCAGAAGATTGTGTGTTTGACAGAGCGGAGGCAGGTTCCAAAGAGCCCTGGCATGATGAGGAAATACACAGGGGCGGCTCCTAGCAGAAGATTGTGTGTTTGACAGAGGGGAGGCAGGTTCCAAAGAGCCCTAGCATGTTGAGGAAATACAAAGGGGTGGCTCCTAGCAGAAGATTGTGTGTCTGACAGAGCGGAGGCAGGTTCCAACGAGCCCTGGCATGATAAGGAAATACAAAGGGGCGGCTCTTAGCAGAAGATTGTGTGTCTGACAAAGCGGAGGCAGGTTCCAAAGAGCCCTGGCATGATAAGGAAATACAAAGGGGCGGCTCTTAGCAGAAGATTGTGTGTCTGACAGAGCGGAGGCAGGTTACAAAGTGACCTGACTTTACAGAGCAACCACAAACACCTACGAATGTTGGCATCAACTGGGCCACGAGCTGAGCTCAGTTTAACTTCCCAAGCAATCCTGAACAAGCATTGGCATAGCCAATAGGTCTCGCCTTTGGGACCTTATAAATGTTGAGCCAGAGATATTGGCAATGTTTTAAGGTATGTTGTAGAGCAATGTAGCTGCTGTGTTCAAAACTGTAAATTTTGTGTGCAAGTTATGCGTAGTGCAGTGACGTTAGGGCAGTGGCATGGTGTGGATTGTAGTGGTGAGTTATGATAAGATGTGTGATGGTGGTATGTCATATCACAGGGGGGACGGCACAGGAGCATCGAGAGGTGCCTGCCGGGGATCCACACACCACCCAAGACATATAAGGTGGCTAAGTAGTTCGCTGATCTTGTGGTGTTGCTAAACCAAAAGGCCCATCACCATGAGATGGTAGGTACCTGGGCCCCCTGGACGAGAAACTGGAACCTGGTGGAAGTTGGAACCATGGTACTTAGACCGGAAGAAAGGAAGGTACTGAAACCCATGGGAGGACTGAGGTAGAGACAACCCACACCTTTCAAACAGATGAAATATTGATGATAGGTCTGCTTGAGCATGGCAGCACCAAATTACTGGAACTCCACAGCCATATCTACATGCCAGTCCCACAGACAGGAGATGCCTTCAATGGATTGGCTGGCGATCATGAAATACATACAACTCTGGCATGAACTTAAATAACAAATCACTGATAGGAGGGAGAGGACCGCACGCACACAGTTCCACAACATACATCCACCTAATAGCACTAGCAAGACGCTGAAGGATTACTTTTTCCAGGGGAGTAGGAGGGAGTTCAATGTTCAAAGCGTTATTGTTCCATGCATGATGATACCAAGTGCACATGGAAACGGCCCCAGTGCTATAAAACACTGTGACAGGATGTCACAGGTAAACAAAATAAAGGTAACGTAAAGAAATGAGTGAACCTGAAGTGGCTGAAAAATAAGTAATACTGTTTCCAGGACAGAAAATGTAAACTGTACAAATACAAAAATTCCACCAAAGTTATTTATTAAAAAATCACCATCTGCCCTAAACGTGTCTCTTTCGACTCGAGATTCTGCCGGAGAAGGGAGGTAGTTCAAAGGCCTTCCGAAGGTAAGATATGAAGCTCGCCCAGTGAGGCAGGCTGCCATTTACCAGAATAACGCTACACAAACACCTTCGAACGATTGCTGTCCTCGAGATTAATAATATTGGAGCGGATGCTGGGAACCCCATGCATTAGGTGACCTTCGAGGATCATGTACATATGTACGTCAGGGTAAGTGGCTATAATGACTGTTGTTAGCACTCACATGGGTTTATCATTCTGAGCCTCAGCGATAACAAGCGGGAACTTCCTGTACATTGCTGAAATTAGGTTTTCAGATGTATGCAGCCCGAGATTGTAGCTCATGGAATCAACCATAGCCAACTCGGGACAGAAGCAAGGCCTTCACAATAGGCAGTGACTAACACCAAATGTTAGAAAGATAAGGCTGTTTGCACAAATCTACACATGCTCAGATGTGGAACAGCAGTGTATTTCTCTTGTGTGTGCTAGTACAGTTTTCCAACATGCTTGTCCCGATTAACGAACAGGAATGCAGCTGCAGCGTCCCCAAAGTGGCGCACACGTGCTCGTGTGAAATCTGACACATAACAGATGGCACACTGCGTGCTGCTGCTCGTGACTGTAAGCCCTAGGCCGTGGGCAGATACATTTCCTGGGAAAGGTGGGACATGCACCCGCCTTTGCCCAATTGCGTGCTGTCTTTTTAGAAATATGCATGCAAAGCCCAATAGAAATAATACTTTAAAAAAACACACACACAAGGGTGTGAAAAGTCCAGAGTGATTCCAAGAGGTCGTTTTCCTAGGGCAGCGCATGCGCGCTGCGCTAGGCTCGACCTAAAAAGAATTAATACTTTTTTGTGAAATTTGGGCATTATTCACAGAACAATCATGACTCAATAACCACTAAAGATGGTTCTCTTTAATTGTACTGGAGAAGTAAGGCAAGCTGATTTGACCCTATTCAGATCTCTTGTAATACCTGTCCTGCCCTCTCCTCATCGCGGTCTGTTAGAAGAAGCCCATGGGATGAAAGCGGAGCACATTTGTCACTAAAGGAACATGTTGAGAGCTACAGAGAAAACCTCTTCCCTCTGAATTCTCTCTGCTTCACTGGTGTTCGGATTTTCAATTACAGTCGTCCCTTTTGATTGTCTGAACCCTTCTGATTTTCATTGCAACAAAGTGCTGTTTCGCTGGGCCTGGTAGGGTCCCAGTGCTGCATGTAACACTATATTTTATAGCGGACTGGGGAGCACACATATTAAGACCCTCACAAATATCTCAGGGTAGGTGTCTCACACTACAGATATCGCCCAAGCATCTCACAGAATAGCATTTTCCCAACAAAATCAAAACTTTCACACCCTTCACATAGGTCTCACAGTACAACCAAGGGCTCACACTCATTGACGAGTAGCAATCTCACAAAACCCACTGCCCTCCTTCACCCCTCACAAACAAGCAGGCATACACTATCATAAGCCCTCTAACATCCATCATAGTAGTAGTCTCACATTACTGAGTGGGCCAACAACCCTCACAAATGGACCGTCTCGCACTGGAGATAGCACTCTCATACTCCTCACAAAGCCGCAGTCACATGACAGACCACACTCTTATATTCCTGGCAGAACAGCAGTCTCACAATACCCTTTAACAACAGCTATCTCACACTGCGTACAGCACTCTCACACCTCTCAGACTACCAGTCTCAAACTAGCAACAGCACTCTCATGCCTCTCACAGAATCTCATTTTCACCCGACTGATGGCACTCGTACAGTCCCACCACGATCAGTGACATCGCTGAAAACACCTGCATACCTCACAAACACGAATTTGTGCACTACTGACAGCAATCTTACACATCTCAAAGACTATGAGCCACACTATAGACAAAACTCTAACCCCTCACTTACTAGTGTCACACACTAACAACAACACTCACATTCCTCCAAGACTAAGAGTCACAATTAGAGACAACACCTTCACATCCCTCAAAACAGCAGACTTGTGATACCAAGAGCACTCCCACCCCTCAAAACAAGCCGTGTAACTCTGCTGATGGAACCCTCACACCACTCACAAAGTAGCAGTCTCACACTAGTGTGAGTCTAGCAGTCTCACACTATCAGAAGCCACTCTTACATCCCAGAGCAGTAGTTTCACTCTACTGAGTGGACTTGCTCCCCTAACAAGCTAGCAGTGAGACACTACAGATGGCGCTCTCGTACCCCTTACAGAGTAAATGTCAGAGTACAGACATCACTCTTACATCCCTCACAGATTAGCAATGATACACTACTGTGAACGCAGACCCCACATGGACACTATTGACAGCGCTCACACATCCCTCAAACTAGCAGTCTCACGCTGCCAGCATCACTCCCACACTCCTGACAGGTCTGTGGTCTCACATTGTCTACAGCACTCTCCCACCTCTGACAGACTAGCAGATAAACCAATAGGTTTTGCTTAGAACTGAAAGATTCTCTCATTCATTGGTTAGACTCCATATGTAGTACTGTTGATGAGAGAGTGGGTGAATGCTTGAATGAGCCAGTGGGCGGAAGAATAGATCCACAGGTGAAAGAATGAATGTCTGTGCGCATAGGTAAGGAGTAACTGGGTGCCTGAATAGTGGATGAATGATGGTATATGAGGAAGCATTCGGGCATCTTCAGTTAGGAGCCAGACCCATTGGCTTTGACACTCGCCCAGAGCTTTTCCAAAAATAAAGTGTTGTACAAAATAAGCATTTACAAACTGAAAAGGCTGCATCCAAAGCCAGACCTTTACGTACTGACTTTGCCATTGTTTGTTCACTGTTGTGATAAAATTACACAGAATTAACTGATATTAAGTAGTTTAGGGCATATTTAAATGTAGGATAATGTCTCACCGTGATTATGTTATACGGATATTGCAACTATCCGGACGGTCTTATGACCCTCAGGAGACTTTCCTTCTTATAAACTTTATTCGACAGTTAGGTCATAAAAGCATTCATAAAACATCCAACAATTACAAGATAAAATAGCATGACAAAATAAATGTATATAAATATAAATATTTAAAATGTGATTAAACTCCATATGGCTACCGTCGAATATACTAATAGCTTCAAAATCAAATAAAATCAATTTTCGAAAAACAATATTCAGATTTACAGTTTTATACAATCATACAATCACTGCTTGATGTTCAATACATCATTATAAAGGTGTCCTCACATTAGTTTTAGTAGTCTAGGGAGGTCAAGATAGAGCACTATTCGTTTTACAATAACTACTGCTTCGAGCGAATAAGCCAAGCCCATTTCAAGAACTTTGCTACGGCTATAGCAATGGGGGGACTGGGATCTGTACATAGAATTCTCAATGCCTCTTCATGTCTGTGGGTCCCAATTAGTTGACAAATTGGTTTCACCCACTTTTGTCGAGGTGCCGTATATAAGGGACAGAAGAACAAGATATGGCTTTCAGATTCTTGTTGGTCCCTGCACCTGGGACATTTATCATCAGTTGTTCTCACCCATTTTGCTGTTAATAGCCTCGTCTGGAGGGTGCCTACTCTAAATTGGAAATAGAGCTTGCGATCAAATGGTTTCTCAATAGCGTCCTAGTACATTTCCAACACTGGACAAGCCTTAAATTCAAGAAATCGACCTGTGAGATGAGAAGAGAGGCCTCTTGTGCATGTTGTTGAATAAATCATCTCCCAATATCTGGACTTCAGGGTTTTTTTAGGGGGAAATACTGCATTCGAGGGGTCATCCCACAGTTCTCTCATTCCCAATCTTACTAACAGGGACCTAATTTACTTCAACCAGCTCATTTTATGGAAGGTATCATTTTCAATAATATCCTTTAGACCCCCAGCATAATGCAGGAGTTCCTCTGTGGTCCATGATCTACGCCCGGGGTTCCCAAACTTTTGACTCCTGAGGACCCCCACAGAATCACTACTGGAAGCCAGGGACCCCCAAACAATTTGTACAATTTAAATTTTAAAACATTAAACAGTAATTCACAAAAAATACACATACAAGTACACACCAAACAAATACTTACCTTCCCAAAGCTTTTAATATTTTATATTGAAAAATATGCAAAAATCTAAACATTTTAATGGGAAGGATGGTGCTGCATCTCGGCGACTAACTTTTCAATGTTTTGTTTTTGAATCCTCAGGTCAGGTTCTATATTTACCAAGCGATTTCTGTACCTATTTTTTATTTTATTTATTTATTTAAAGAGTTTTATATAGCCCTGGCTAGACCCGAAGGTATCAGAGCGCTTCACATGCGAATCAACATTGTAACAGAAAAAAGATCAACAATTACAAAATACATCAAAAAATAGGCAATACAATTAGGAGAGGAGAGAAAGGAGAGAGAAAAGTAGTGGAGGGGGCAGGGGAGGTGAGAACGGGAGGATAATGGAAGAGACAACAAGGAGAGACAAAGGAAGTCTGTCTCAAGACGGTAGGTGACGACCAAGTAAGGAATCCACGGCCCATCTCCCCTATAGCTAAACCAGGTAGCTTCATCGGGCATCAGACAAAATAGTTCAGTCTCAATACATTGAGAGAGGAGAGAAGGAGAGACATCAATATAGGGAGGATGCAGAAAGAGACGACAGGAAGTCTGTCTAAAGACAGACTGGGTAGGTGACGACCAAGTAAGGAATCCACTGCCCATCTCCCCTATAGCTAAACCAGGTAGCTTCATCGGGCATCAGACAAAATAGTTCAGTCTCAATACATTGAGAGAGGAGAGAAGGAGAGACATCAATATAGGGAGGATGCAGAAAGAGACGACAGGAAGTCTGTCTAAAGACAGACTGGGTAGGTGACGACCAAGGAGAGAATCCACGGCCCATCTCCCCTATAGCTAAACCAGGTAGCTTCATCGGGCATCAGACAAAATAGTTCAGTCTCAATACATTGAGAGAGGAGAGAAGGAGAGACATAAATATAGGGAGGATGTGGGAAGAGATGACAGGAGAGACGAAAGGAAGTCTGCCTAAAGACTGACTGGGTAGGTGACGTCCAAAGAGGGAATCCCCGCCTGTCTCCCCTATAGTTAAACCAGGTAGCTCCATCGGGCATCAGACAAAATAGCTAGATCTCAATTGACGAGGGGAAATTTGCAGATAAACAGGGTGGGGACTAAGGGCCAGGACAGGTGAGGGCAAAGGTCAGTAGCAGGAAAGTGGGGTGGGGGCGTTTACTTGCTCAACCATCAAAGGACCTAACAATCCACACAATCATACTAAAAGATACGCATCAAATAGGCAAGTGTGTTTTCAGTGCTGTTGCAGACGGTGCTGCACCCCTTACGTGAGAGAGGCAGCTTCACTGATCATTCCTACGCTTTACTTGTTCTGTGACTGTAGGAGGTCTGTACTGATATACTGGTATACAGGTTTTCCGTCACAGAGTAAAGCTTCCACTGCCTACCATGCTGCGCCTGTTATGCAAAGGAGGGAAGCTTGCACTCATGCCCTTGCCGTATCCGTTCTATGAGGAATGGAAGCCTGCACTGGTGATGCTGAGCTGCGCCTGTTATGCAAAGGAGGGAAGCTTGCACTCATGCCCTTGCCGTATCCGTTCTATGAGGAATGGAAGCCTGCACTGGTGATGCTGAGCTGTGCCTGTTATGTGAGGGATGGTGTGAACCAGGGAAACTTGTCAACTGATGCACCTTGTGTAGCTGTTCTGCGAGAGAGGAAAGCTTGCACTGCCAATGCCACTATGTGTTTGCTCTGTGAGTGATACTTGCACTGTTGGTGATGTGCTATACCTATTCTTTGAGGGAGAGAAGCTTGCCCTGAAACTACCCCTCATGTTTCAGAAGCATGAATCACACCCACTACTGTTTACCTGTCCATTGGTGCCATTGGAGTGCATCTGGTAGTGGGTTCTAACCATGATCGTGAGCCTCCACTTGATACCTGCCTTATTTGAACATTTGCAGAAAGGGCGGTCCCCTTCCTCAGATAAACATTTTAGACATTCCTGTGGATTTGAGATTGTGGAAGAGCCAGGAAACGGTAACAGTTTGAATAACAGTGTATGCTTTTTCCTCTCTAGCCCAAGTGAGGTCCGCTGCTGGGCTTGGGCTATTAAAAGCCCTGCTCTGACGGCCCACACTGGACCTGGTTTGCAGATATTAGGTATAGGTTTATGCTAGCCTGTTTTGCTTGGCCTCTCTAGTATTTCTGCACTGCTGCCTCTGGTTGACCCCTCCCCCATTCCTGTCCTCCCCTAACATTCTTCATGTCGTTCCATACCTCCATAACCTTGCTCAATACCAGTCCCTTGCTTCCTCACTGTACCATTCTCTTCCCAGTACTGCTACACACATACCTCACTAGAGTTCTTTATGATTAGTAATCCTAATAACTTATTTTCAAAAGAGCTCCATGCCACACTCTTGCAGTTTCAAAGCGCTGGAAATAACAGATGTAACTACTGCTCAATATAACAGTTCTCCACTTACCCTTCTCTGGAGGGTGGCAGGTAAGGCTTCTGTCCAGTAACTTAAGCTCACAGTTTCAAGGTCACACCAAATGTCAGAGGAAAGACAATGCAGTATTTCGTCAGTCTCTTCCCTTTTCTACTCAGTTTCTGATGCTCTGGCCTACTCCATCGCCCTGCTTTTCTTCTAACCTCCTATGCATCTATGACCTGCACCTCAAGATCTAATTTTAATTCTCTTGCCAACTTTTTCCCTCTCAACCCCTAGTATTAACCCTGCTGCCTAACATGGCACTTTCATTGTGCCGGTACACTGCTAACATAAACACGTTCATTCCTGCCCAGCTCAGTGCTGTCTTATGTCATCAAAGTTGGCTCCGTCCTTCATGGCCGCCCCTATATTCCACTGGACATTTTTTTCTGTTGTTCACCACAACCCAATTACAAACTGCCCCCAACTCATTATGCTTTAACCTCACCCCATCTTTTCCGCCACTATATTCTCTTCCCCAGGTTCGCCATGTAACCCTACTTTCGTATTTGACAATTACCAATAATGTAGCACTCTTAACGGAAGGTCTAGTATTTAGTATCATATTACACCTGGAATCCGCTTGGTGTCAGGTCACCTCTGCCACCCTCAGCAGCTGAGAAGTGACAGGCGTGGGCTCTGTAAAAGCACTGTTTCCCTTGCTTTCCTTTTTGAGACACTAGTTAAGAAAAAGATTTGTAAAAAAAACACACACTCACACATATGAAAATATCACACATAGGCAATCTGAAACATTGGCAGCTATGTTACATGAGGTGCTGATGACATAAAAAGGAAACACGTTATGCGCACGCTTGGACAGTAAAAGGGTACACTTACAAAACACTCACATGCAGTTCCAGAGGGAGAAGAGCCCTCCTGCCGATTTGAGGTTCTCGAATGTTCTTCTAAAGGGACACGTGATAGCAAAATGCCCTGGGCCTGGCAGCAAACACAAGAGGAAACGCGACGTCGGTTGATGGGCAGAATCAAAAAATAAAATGAGGCCAATCGCCCTTCAAATCGCACCTAAAGCTGAGCCAGATTATATTGTGGTTTTGCCACCCCTGCGCTAACATTCACATCTCTTGTGAGCTGTGAAGGCGCATGGGCATTTTGTCTTTTTCTACAACATCAGGCACTCAAGTCCTGCGGACCCCCTGGGAATGTGTCACGGACCCCTGGGGGTCCGCGGACCACAGTTTGGGAAACGCTGATCTACGCCAATACAGTAATGGGCGTAGGGTAGCCAGATCTTTGCCTGCTTTCCAACCAAGGTCCCACATCAATGGTGTTAGTTGAGTGCTTTGCGGGACGCTAGTAACTTTTCGCATACACTCATTTTCTGCCAATGTTAGGTGCTTTAGGTTTTCAAACCCCCATATTTCAGATCCGTAAAGGGCCGAGCTCAGTACCTTCATCCCATGTATCTCAAGAAGTGGACTAAGGGGTTTGGTTATCGAGGTTTTAAACTTCTTCATAAGAAGGCCTGACTGCTGCTGGTGCTTTAATACAGCCAGCTCAAGTTGGCTATTCCAGCACATGTCCCTCTGCAGAATGACCCCCAAATAAGTAAAGGCGTCAACCTGCTCTACTAGGCAATTATTCATGTACATGCTTCCTCTGAAAGGTTTAAGACACTTGGAAGATTTGTGTTCGCTGAGGGACATAAACTTTGTTTTGGCAGTGTTTATTTCTAATCCGCGCAGCAGGCAGAAATCTTCAAACCACCGGAGGGCCCGCTGGAGGCCACTCGGTGTCTTGGAGATTATCAGGGTATCGTCTGCAAACATGAGGATTGGGACACGATTACCTGCCATCACAGGGGCATCAGTGGGGACCAGGGAGAGGTAGTCCGCCACCCCATTCACGAAGAGCGAGAACAGGGTGGGCGCCATGACACAACCCTGCCGCACTCCCCGCTCAATGGGGAAGGTTTCCGTAACCTCTCCCTGTCGCCCCCACCGAACCCGAGCGAAATTATCCTCATGTAGGTGCACAGCCAAGGTGAGCAGCTCGGGGGCCATCCCCAACCCCTCCAGGACTCGCCATAGTTTACAACGCGGCACTACATCAAAAGCTGCCCTCAAGTCGACGAACACAGCATACAAAACCCCTTTCCCCAAACCCCAGTCCGCCAGTAGAGAACGATAAACCGAAAAACTTGGTAAATCGTTCTTGTTTTGGGGCGAAAACCGGCCTGGAATGGGCTCAAGATGTTCCTCTCATCTATCCAGGTCTGCATTTTTCCCAAAACTAATCGACCCATGATTTTCTGGATAGAGTCGATTAGGCTAACAGGCCTATAATTGCCTGCTAAAGACTTGTCTCCTTTTTTATATACAGGCACGATTTCTGCTCCCTTCCAAGAATGGGGGAATGCCATCCCTTGGGCTATGGCATTTGCTAGATAAACAATATATAGTTGCCAACTTTGTTTGTCATTTAAAAACAAGTCTCCGGGGATGCAATCCATACCCGGGGCTTGTCCCTCGGTTACTGACTCTAGCGAACTATCAACCTCTCCTAAGCTTAAAGCGGCATCTTTATAAAATGTGAAGGTAGATATGCCATCACTTTCGCCATCTCCACTGCAAGCGTATTGTGGCTTAAAGTAATCGATCCACGAATTTTGAGCAACATTGTTCTGCGGGCAGTCCGGGCACCCACCCCTATCCCATTTGAATATGTCCCAAAATGATTTTGAATTTTTGGGCGCACACGCCTCCTTAAGTTCCTGCCATTTACACTCTTCCCATACCTTTTGTGCACCAATCTACGTTTTCCTGTAGCAACATCGTGCCACTCTTACTTTACTAGGATCCCTAGTATTTAGGGCCAGGCCCAGCTCAGCCCGTGCTTGCCTACAAGCAGAATTATACCAGCTCTCTGGCTTTTTCCTTACCTTATTTCTATCTGAGATCGGCTTACGGAAATATGTTTTAAGTTTGGCAAAAAGATTAGTATGGGCTTCCATAAAGGATGAATTCATTGTCCCATTAATCACACCTGTCCCCATTACTTCCAATACCTTGTTTACATCGTTCTTAATGGCAGTCAAGGTATCAGGGTGCTCGATGACTTTACACCACTTAAGGTGGCGCTCGTCGTTTGATAGAGCAGTTTCTGGGGCTAGTGTACCCTGGCTTGCTACTACCACTCCATCTAGTCCCAATCTAAACTGTGAGGTCAGGGGGTTATGGTCACTCTCAATACGGGTCTTTACCTCCATATCCACAAGAGAGTGCCACAGTTTTAGGTGGACAAGCAAATAGTCTATACGGCTGGACCTAAGACCATTGTCATATGTTCTATTACCCATCCAGTCTGAAGGTGTTCGGCCATTAGCGGCCCTTAACTGATTCCCCAAGCATAGCCCCTTCAGATGTATTGCGGCCTCTGTCCATCTACTTATGGGTTTCATCTCAAGCTGAGGAACCCCCTAACTGGAGTCTTCCTCCTCAGATAAGCTCAGGTCATCATGCCCTAGCGGCTCAAAGGTCGTATTAAAATCTCCCGCTATCAGGGGCAATGTATTAGTTGGCAGGGTCTCGATTAGAACTTCTAGGGCTATTATAACCTCAGACTTTTTCCCTCCTGGTAAGCCCCTGGCATAGACATTGAAAATGTCAATGTCTGGGCTAGAATGAAAACGAAGTCTCAATGCAAGGATATCACAATTTGGAACCGGGAGAAGCTGAATGTTACAATTTAAGTTCTGCTAAAGCCAATTCACCCGTCCTCCTACTGGGCGGCCCTTTTGCCTTTTCACAGCGGGAACATGGAAATTAAGGTAGCCTAATCTAAATATGGGATCCACAGACCAGGTCTCTTGGAAAAGGCAAATATCAAATTTATCAATAAAATCCGACCAGACTGGCAAAGCTAACTTAGGCCCCATACCCGCCAGGTTCCATGATCCTAGTGATGTCAAGCAGGTTGCGTTAGGAGGTCTGCCACCATTCTCAGCCCCCTCTGTAAAACAGTCTTGCCGGGGCAATATATTCAACTCGGGGGATGGGGGAGAATTTTTCCTTCTCGGTGCCTGGAGGGGTAGTGCCTCACTGCCCTTCTGGATAAAAGCTACACTCTCATCATTTGGCTTAGGGCCAGATACCCCACCCTGGGAGCTGGCATTATTGGTCAGTTGACTTGTACTCTTAACCACATTATCCGCAGAAAAGACTACTACACTAGCACTCGGACTGCAATCAAATGCTTGCTGTCAATCGCAGTCTTCCAGCCCAGATAAGGCATTGAACCTATTTAATGACCTTATGCTCCCTAAAGTGCACCAATTCATTGGCCCCCATTTAAAGACATTTCCCTTTGTGAAAAATGCGGTGGTGCATAAAAGTAAGTCAAGGATAATGGATGGATTAGGGACGATAAATCTTTTTGGGGCCAGTTACGTATGTGTTCAACAACCCTCCTATCCCTGAAGTTGATGATTATGTATTCACCCACTACAGACTTTGGTCGCCTCCCCACCCAGTCCACTCTTCTAACAAATAGAATTTCTGCACATACATGGTTTGGCAATGGCCGATTAGCATTAAGCCAGTAAATACACTTGTTCTTGAGCTCCATGTACGTCTCGCTTTTACCCTGGTTCAGTGTGGGGACCTGCGCCAGAACCACCACATAGGTGGCTGATTCTGGGAGGAGTTCTATATTTGGTAGAATAGTTACAGGTTGAGCAGAGAGGGATTTAGACAATTCTTGGTGCTGATTTACAGGTCCACTAGCTTCTGCTTGCTGAGACCTCTCCCTCTGTGCTATTTGTTTAGCCACTGTCAAATTAATGGGAGGGGGTGCGGGTGCAGGACGAGGCACTAGGGGCTCAATAAGAATGACGTTGTCGCTACCTATGGGGGTACAATGGGGTCATCAACTACTGCATTTTGCCCTAGCACATTTGTCTGCTTACTATTTAACCCACTGCCCGATCTCCCACCCTCGCCGGAGCTGAGGCAAGTGAAAGTTCAAGACACACAAGTCTACTTTCGATGGAGTCCAGTCTATCATATATTGGGAGGCATAACTTCTTAAAAGTGCATTCCAACTTTATCCAAAAAGATGGACCCATCTTGGCCAGTGCTTCATCCCCCTGTCTTGGTGATAGGTTGACCGCTTCATTAACTGGTTGCGTTGTGGCAAAGCTATGGGAAGGGGTTAGGGCGGGTTCTCATTAGGTAAAGTCGCTTTCCGGATTTTTGCTTTCCTTCCTTTTGCTTGAGCTTGTGCCCCAGTACGCTTCCTTTTGCATGTCAAACCCAGCTTTTCCTGCAATGTCCCTGTTTTAGCATTACTGGCTGACCGGGTCTTAATGTTTGGTGAGGGCAAGCTCCTGGCAGTAATGTTGGAATTAGTTGTAGGTCTTGTATCCAATGAAATATAGGGACGTGCTACGGGGAGTGCCAGGGGCCCAGCGGGCTGTAATATCAGACTTCTCTCCCCCTCCCCCGAAGAGGATAATATATCATGAATGTCGAGCTGTTGGAGGTCTGGTGACCGGGCCTTGGCCAAACTTCCCATAGAGGATCTCTTGTCAAAGGCAATGTCAAGAGATAGTCTCTTTTCTGTTAGTTCAATGTCTCGGGCTAAAGCTGTAGACACTCTTACAAGAAAGTTATCCAAGGTGCCCATTAACCCCTTCCATGCTCATGACGAGCTCAGCTCGTCATGAGGCACACTGGAGCTGTGCTTATGACAAGGTGAGCTCGTCATGAATAATGGACTATTTCAAGTTCCAGCACACAGCTGGAATTGCCTTAGCATCCAAGATGTTAATGACCCTCAAGTGGATTTTCTAGCATTCCCACCTGTAGTTGGAGAAGTAGGCATAATAGTGTGGGGAATGGGTCAAGCTCCTTTTTTCAATTTGTGAATAATGCCCGGTTGATATCACCCAGCACGAAGATACAACAACTCACTAAACTTGATTGATGTTGTTAGGAGGGTGGCCCATCCCGTCCTTGATCATGCTAGAACGGGCTAAAACGGGCCCGCCCTTGGCCCGGGCTTCGCCCGGGCGCGTCCGTGCGCATCCCGCGGTGTGGGAGCCCTGGCGTCCCTTTATGCGCTTCCTGGCGCGCTGGCAGCAGGCGCGGCGTGTGTGGCGCAGGGGACGCTGGGAGTTGTAGGCTAACTCCCCTCCGGCATCTCCCTACTCAGTGATGGCCCCCACTGACTCCTGGTGGTGGCGGCAAGGGAACAAAGAACATCCAACTGCGCCCGAGGTAAGGCTGGTATGACTCCTGTCGGTGGCGGCGAAAACTAGAGAGCTCCCACAGAATTAACTGATATTAAGTAGTTTAGGGCATATTTAAATGTAGGATATTGTCTCACCGTGATTATGTTATACGGATATTGCAACTATCCGGACGGTCCTATGACCCTCAGGAGACTTTCAATATTCTTTACACTTGCACTCGAGGGCATTTTATTCTTCATAAAATCAAATGGAAGGGAGCAACATAAAGCATAAGGATGTGCAGGTGGGGGCAGGTTAAGAGCTGACGGTAGAATGCACTTGTCCTAAGAAAATAATTGGCAGTCGCTTTTAGGAAGATTACGGTCGCCCTTTCATTAACCTAGCATTCTCTTCTAGACTGTTCTGTAATGCGTGTCCATAGCAAAGCTGTAAATGTTACCGTTTTTAGGGGCATATTACCAACAAGTAGCGATATTTATCGCTAAATAGGCTTAGTGACGATTTTTTTATTGCTGCCTATCGCTGGATATGTTAGCGGAGAAAACATGCTATTAGCAACGTTTTTCTCCATTGTGCTAAAATATCCTGCGATAGCGGCGAAATGCGGGAATATTGCTGAAAATACAGCGATATTCACGCATTAGCATTGCAATGCTCTTAGCCATGTTATCCACCTCCCATTGGATAACATGACTAAGAACTGGTCTGTACTTTTTAAAGGAACAATGGTTCAAGAGTGGCCTAATGAGGTCCTGAAAGAAGTGAAGCGAATAGTTAATTAACGCTCTGGAGCTAAAAAGGTAGGTTCTTATAGAATCTTTTATTTACTTCCTTTTTTATTTTTTATTTACAATTATTATAGTACTTTTCAGGTGCTCAAGTGAGTGACAAGGTGCAGAACGTGACATAAGTGAACAAAGTGAAAAACGAAATGTCACACAACAACAAGGCTTAAAACCACAGAGATATATACAATGAGGTGGGTAAATTTCCTTGGGTAGGTCGACGACGTTTCGATCTATGTAAGTTTAGATCATCATCAGGACTGATGAGCCTCCTGAAACTACAAGATTTAATTGAAATTAAAATACGGACCTACAAATGTATTTCAAGTTTAATTAATACTAGTGCTCCCAGTTTCAAATTTAACTTTTATTAATGCATATTTTGATCAATTAAGATGGTGCGCTTAACAGTCTCACCAGTTATGTGCTGCACATATTTCTTAATCTAGCTACGAGGGTAGGCATGTGGGTGCATGCAATGGCTTAAATGACGTACAATTAATTTGATTCAGTACCTTAGGGTCGTTGTATCCGACAGAGAATAGTTTTGAAACAGGCTAAATGGTATTTCAGTAATTTGCCAGAGAAAAGGTTCTGAGGAAACAAAAAACAGGGTCATTTCGAGCAGTGGGCATCTATATAATTATAGTTTAAAAACACGAATTGGCATTGTAAATCTGAATGGTAGTCGCGATTTAACGAAGAGGTATAATCTGGTTATAAACGCTTGTAATGGAATAATCGCTATAGACCTGGATAAGTAATACTTATTTCCACCATACTGCCTCAGTTGGTACATGACCTGGCCTCAATTACGCTAGGCAGGCACAATAACTTTTAGTTATTCGAAGTTACAAGAACGGGGCTCAAAATGTCATTCAGACGAAGTTATTTCTAAAGCTAATGGCAGGGTTCAAAGGTATTTTGAAAGGAACTTACTTGTTATATTAGTTAATAATTTCTCAAGGGGTCCAGCTAGTACTTGATTAAAAACTGCTTCGAAAAGGTCCTATTTTGAGCCTGTAGGAAAACAATGCAGTTGCTTTCAATAGGGATAATAGTTTACACAGCCTTTTCTCCGTGTGAATAGGGGTGGATACACTTACTGAGGGTGTTATTAACTGTAATGGTCGGAGTGTTCCGAGTAGCGCTCCATCGTATTCAATAAGGGGAGGGTCCTACCGGAACCTGTGGGGTGACAGTAAAATCAATCACGAGGTGGCGTGGTTTTTTGGGGGGCCCGGGCAAAAGTGAGAAGGCGGGAAAAGAGACTTACTTAATTTAATTCCAGCCAGGGCGTTTCTTAAGGGTCCGGGTAGCGCTTTGGTCGTTACGGGGACAAGTGAATTGTTAGCATCCACCTGGAGCTGTAGGGCAAAAGATTGGCAGGGGGGTTAATTTAATATTATCTGTGACGCCCATTATCTTCCTGAAACCAAAATCGGGGCGAAGGGAAAAACTTACTTAATCGCGGCGTCACCACGGCTGTACGGGGGAGCCCGAGTACTTCGCTGTGCAGTAGCTCTCGCATTGAGAGGCTACTAGGGATTCTGTTATCATTACTTCCTGGTTGCGCGCGCAGCCGCATTGGTGTCTTGAGAATTGCGCGTGCGCATTGGGGGATTAGTGCGCCAGTATTGTCTCTATTATGCTAGTGCTTTCAGCAGGCATTTTTGCTTTGCAACATCAGAGGGCGCATTGCCAGGGCATAGGAGCATGATTTAGACAATGAATATTTGATAAAGCAGTAAATTACAAGTTAATAATCATTATAAAAAACATATACTTTTCAGTTTGGCATTTTTAGACAATATTATGCAGGATGGTAGCAAGACAGTATCACAACACTAGTGATCAGATGCACATGTTCCATTCATCCAGAGTATTGAGTCCTTTCTCAATCGTTTTACAGTAGTAAATCCATTTGCATTCTAGGAGGTTCAGAACAGTCTGTTGGTTTCCACCCCTTGCATGTGGCGCTAGTTTGTCAATGACTTGCCACTTGAGGTCATTTTCAGTGTGTCCCAGCTCAAGGAAATGTTCAACAAGGGGGGGCCGTTGTCACTTTGCATCTTATCCTGCTCCTATGTTGCGATATCCGAGTCTTGATTTGTTGGGTCGTTTGTCCAATATAGAGCAATTTACACGGACACTCAATGCAGTAGATGACATTTTTAGAATTACAATTGGTGAAAAAATGTAGAGTGTGCTTACAGCTTCCATACTCAAATACTTTGGTGTTTTTTGTGAATTCACATGCCATGCAGTTATTACATTTAAAATGCCCTAGAATAGGTGGAAGATTAAGGCTTGCCTCAATTGTATTGTTTTTAGATTGGCAACTTGCTGCTCTCACAAGGTGGTCCCTAAGGTTTCGACCTCTTTTAAAGGAGAAGAGTGGGAGACCTGTATTCAGCTCTAAAGGGTCTAATACAGTCCAGTGTTTTTAATTAGCTTGGATAGTTTATTGCTGACTGTACTGAAGGTGGTGACACAGGTGACTTTAGTTAAGGCTTTTTTGGGGTGAGGTTCCAGCAGGTATTCCCTGTGTGTGTACCAAGCTCTTTTCATGGCTCTCCTTACAAGTTTCCTTGGGTAACCCCTGGCTGTTAGTTTTTTACACAGGATTTCTGCCTCAGTGAAGAAATCGTTTTTGTATTTACAATTTCTTCTGATCCTTAAGAACTGGCCGTAGGGAAGGCCATCCCGCAGGGCCCTGGAGTGCGCGATGTGGTATTGCAACAGGGTATTACGTTCTGTTGGTTTTCGAAACAAGGTGGTATACAGTTGTTCATTCTCACATTTGATGGTTACATCTAGGTAGTCGACTTGATGTCTGTTATGTGAGTAGGTGAATCTGAGGCCTGTTTGGTTTGTATTAAGCCATGTACAGAAGTTGTGTAGTGCTTCCTCCTCACCAGTCCAAATCATAAGGACATCATCGATGTACCTGCGCCATAGTTTTATCTGGCCATGGAACGGATTATTTTCGGTACGGATGGTATTTGACTCTAGGTTGTCCACAAAAAGAATTGCAAAATTGGGGGCAAAAATAGCCCCCATGGAAGTCCCCTTACACTGTCTGTAGTAGGTGTCTTTGAATAGAAAGTAGTTTTTAGTTAGAGCTATTTCAAGGAGACTGATTATGAATTCTGTAGGTACCTGGTAAGGTGCCTGGCAGTTGTTAAGGTGTTTTCTAATTACAACAATCCCTTTGTCTTAAGGAATGTTCGTGTATAGTGACTCTATGTCAAGGGTCACTAGAATTTCACTATTGGGATGGAACGCCTGAGACTGGATAAGATTAATTAGGTGTGTGGTGTCCTTAACATAGGTAGCAGTGTCCTGAACTAAGTCTCTAATAAAGAAATCAATATATTTCCCCAAAGGTTCTATAACTGAGCCACAGCCCGAGAGTATCGGTCTACCAGGAGGATGTTCTACATCTTTATGCACTTTCGGTAGTGTGTAGAGTACCGGGGTACGTGCGTCTTTGTTATTCAAGAATAAGAATTCATTTTTGCTTATGAAGCCTTGATCGAGTGCTTCCTGAGTGATAAGTAGAATTGTCTCGCTTATACTTTTCATGGGGTTACCTCTAAGTTGTTCATAATGATCCTTGTTGTTGATTTGGCGCATGATTTCATTCTCATAGGTAATGCGATCTTGGATGGCAATCCCACCCCCTTTGTCACAAGGTTTTATAACAATGTCATTGTTTTGCTTTAATTTAGACAGACTATTTTTCTCCTCTCTGCTGATGTTATATGGGGTGAATTTGTATTCTTCTTTTAGCTTGCCTAGATCACGTAGTACTAGGTGTTCAAAGGTTAGTACTTCCGGCGGCATGGCCGCGCTGGATGGGTTAAATGTTGAGGGCGGACGTAGGCCTGTAGCATCATTCTTTTTGGGGCCATCACGGTCTTTAAAAAAGGTCTGAAGCCTCACCTTTCTAAAGAATTGCATAATTTCAGTCTGAATGTTAAACCAGTTGGGTTTTTCGGCAATCACAAATGATAGGCCTCTGCTAAGAAGAGCTATTTCTGTGGAATTTAGTTGGTGCTGTGATAAATTGAAAATGGGTATTGTCTCCATATTAGTATTTGGCACTACCACAGTGTCTAGTATTGGTAGCCCCATTGGTAGTGTCTGTTCCTGGTCTGACGTTCACGCCCGTATGCTCACAGACTACTTAAGAGCAGAGGTTATTCCAATAGGCCTCCAGGTGCGTAACGTTCCAGCTATCTTTATTCAAGACCCTAAATTTAAGTTAGGTTTTTCTCATATAGGTACAACGTGATCACGCCATTGGATGGTGTTGGGCATCGATACTGCCTTGGAACACAGTAAAAAAGAAGTAGAAGAGATAGCAGCATTAGAACAAGCAATTCGTGACCTAGACAGCTTGGCGGATGCCAAGTCTGCTTTAGAAAAAATAGACCGGACTATAAAAGACTTTGAGAGTTTTTTTTTTTTTTTTTTTTTTTTCTTTTTGGTCCTCATCTCACCTGACAAGCCTCTGCGGGTCTTATGAAGCCGCCTTCGTTACTGGTCGCCCCTACGGCTTACCGCACTCGCTTGGGTCATCCGACCAGTCCCATTGTTTTGTATGGGACCCTGGTGTAATCATAAGACCAATGATGTTACAATAATCTTAAGTCCTTGCCCCAGCTCACCAAGGGGTGCCAGATATTCAAGATTTTATCTTCCGCTCCATCGTACTCTAGTCGCGCCATAGCAAATGCAGCTTTAAGCCATTCCTCCCTTTGCGGGGGTAGGGCATCCTTCCACCTCTTACACACTTCCCTTCTTGCCAGCAGTATCAAATTCAGTAATAGGCCCCTATCTTTCTGCGAGAGGTTCTGGCTGAGTTGACCATCGTCTCCAAAAAATACCAGTTGTATATTGATCTCAATGTTGGTATTAAATATGCCCAGTAAGTTGTCCCCTACCTCAGCCCAGTATCTTGTGAGTGCTGGGCACTCATAGAAAATATGTAAGTCATTTGCTAAGGGTTCTGCGCATCTAGGGCATTTAGGAACGGGAAAAGGAGCAAACTTTGCAATTTTTGCCGGGGTGTAATAGAGTCTATTAATAACAAAAAAGTGATTTTTCTTTAGGCAGGCAGGTTTAACTGATCTGTACAGGGTCTTCAGTGAGGGTTCATACAAAAGGTCTGCTGATGGTCCAAGTGGGGATCCTGTCCACACTGCTGCAGAAGCGGGGGTCTTATGGTCTTCGGCATCTAGCAGACTGTTATACCAAATAGATATTTCCTTATTCAGTGGGCTTGTCTCTTGCAACAAGTCTTCAATCTCCCAGTTTCCGCTTATCTCCCGCTTTTCCGCCTCATACCATGATGTTAACTGTATGTATTTAAATCTTGAGAGCCCGGTGCCAATCTTAGCTCTCAGATAATCCCAGGGGAGTATCCCCCCACTGTCCAACAACTCAGACCAGATTTTGACACCGGCCCTCTTTATCGGCAGTGCCAAGCCATCCTGCAAGCAGCCCGGGGTCCCTGGGCCGTCCCATATAGGGGCATAATCAGAATAGTATCCAATGCCCCATCCATGCCTGAGCCTACACCAAGTCTCCAAAGCTGTCCTTAGAACCTTCAGACGTACCCTCTTGAAGAACCTAGGGGATCCAAATTTATACAGAAATGCTTCTCCGTTACCTCCCCCTTCTACCCGCACCATTTCACCTAATAGCCTCCCCCAAGCTGATTCCCCTGGCTTAACTAACAGCATTCGTATGCTTTTAAACTGGAACGCATCTGCATATAGTCTTACGTCTGGAAGCGCCAGCCCTCCTTTTTTTAATCTACGTCTAAGTTTTTTCCACGCTAGTCGAACCCCTTTATTGCCCCAAATGAAACTGTTGATCTTACTCTGTACTTTACTCAGGCTTTTACTTGAAAATGTCAAAGGAATTGAAGAAAAGAGGTATGACAGTTTAGGAAGGATGACCATCTTTACTAAGTTGGTTTTTCCATATATAGTCAGAGGTAGATTTTTCCATCTGCTGAATAAGCTGTCAATTTCCTTTACCACCCTTTTTAAATTTAACTCAGGGATCTTTTCAATTTCCTTCACTACATAGATCCCCAAGTATCTCATCTCTTCACTTTCTGTCCCTGTCCACTCCAAGTTCCAACACATCACCTCCGTCTTGGTTTTATTTACAAGAAACCCAGAAATTGCTCCAAACTCGCGCATACGCTCTTCCACCCTTATAATAGCTGTATCCGGGTCGCTTGTATACAGAACCAGATCGTCAGCGTACAGAGCTATTTTTGAGCTATAATGTTCTGATCTGAATGGATAGATTGACTCATCCAATCTAATCGTCTGTGCCAACGGCTCCATATATAAATTAAACAAAAGGGGTGAAATCGGACACCCTTGCCTCGTTCCTCTCTGAATTTTAAAACTCGCGGTGAGGAACCCGTTCAAGAGTATTCGGGCAGAAGCACCCTGATAACAATTCTGCAGGGTCTGAATAAAAATAGGACCAAAACCCATAGCCCTCAGGACCTCCCATAGGTATGCCCAGCAGACCCTATCGAACGCCTTGGCCGCATCGACTGCGATAACGGCCAAGGGTTCTGTCTTCTTGATAGCCAAGTCAATGTTGCCTATAAGAAGCTGTGCTTGTTCCTGTATATGTCTACCTGCGACAAACCCTTTCTGATCTGGATGTATTAACCCAGGTATCAGTTTGGCCAATCTCCCTGCTAAAATGCCCATAAAGATCTTATAATCGGCGTTCAGCAGGGAGATTGGGCGGTAAGAGTCTGCCTTTTTTGGGTCCTTACCCGGTTTCAATATCAGAACTATTATTGCTTCTTTCCAAGTATTAGGGACCTTTCCATCCAGACCATAAATTGAGTTAAAGGTGTTTTCCAAGGGTTTGACGAGCTCCTCTTTAAGATGTTTATATATTTCACTCGGGAGCGCGTCTGATCCTGCAGCCTTTTTATTCTTAGATTTATTTATCTGAGCTATGATCTCATCTGATGTAAAGGGAGCATCTAAGTTGTTTTTACTTTCTTCTGTGAGAACTGGAAGTTGTTTGTTTCTGATAAATGACTGAATCACACCTGATCGGGGAGTCAGATCTTCCCTATACAGATCTGAGAACATGGAGAGAAGACATGTCTGTATGTCATCTATCTTATTTGAGATTTCCCCGCCGGCGTTTATTTTAAGTTCTTTTATGTCATTCCTGGCCCGGTCGGCTCTAGCTTTCCATGCTAATAAAGCACCGGCCCTCTCTCCATACTCATAATTCTGCATCTTACCAATTTCCAACTGTGCTCTACATTTAGCTTCTAGTTTCCCTCTATATTCTGATCTTGCCTCTTCTAACTTTCCCAAGATTTGAGTAAGTTGTTCCTGGTCCCCATTACTAGCCCCATCCCTGTCTCTCTCCAGGCCACCTATCCTCTCTTCGATACCCTTTAATACCCTGGCTTCGATCTTGTTCTTATAACAGATGGCTCCATGGAGTTTCCCTCTGAGCCAGGCTTTATAGGCGTCCCAGACAACATCTGGGGTTGTTGAGTCGGAGTTCAACACAAAAAACTCAGAGGTTGAGGCCTGTACAGCGGTAATCACATCAGGGTCCTGCAGCTTGGTCCTATTAAGGGTCCACCTTAATGCCCGTCGCAGAGTTTCCTTGAACTGATACACAATACGTAAAGGTGCATGATCGGATAGATGACCCGGGAGGACTAAAATCTCTTCTATGCTAGCTAATGAGCCTCTATCAAGGAAGATATAATCAATCCTGGAGGAATGACGATACTTTTTGCTAAAAAAAGTAAAGCCCTTCTCATTTCCTTTTATTTCCCTCCATAGATCTACTAGATCCATATCGTGGATCATGTTAACTAACGCCCTACGTACCTTCACTGCACCTTTATAATGACTTACATTAGATCTATCTTTAAGAGGGTCAATCAAAACATTAAAAAAAAGACTTTGAGAGTTTTGAGCATCACAAGAAAACTACAAAAGTCACCAAGGACATCAACCAATACAATAAAGAAAAGACATATCCATACCTACGGGAGGATTACTTTACTGCAGGACCGCACGGCCAGCAAAGATTTCCCACAGGCTCCTGGGGCCGTTTTAAGAACAGAGCACCTGTTACCTTCTCTGAATCCTCAGCTGAGTCTGAGTAATCTGAGGGAACAGAAGGCCCGAGTACCTCCTCCAACACAAACCCTAAGTTTTTAGGCAGGGGCCAACCCAGGAACACAGACCCCCCACGAGGGAGAGGGAGAGGGAGAGGACGATCCAGGCCCAGGTACAATTTTCCACCAGGGGAACGTCAGACCAGGAACAGACACTACCAATGGGGCTACTAATACTAGACACTGTGGTAGTGCCAAATACTAATATGGAGACAATACCCATTTTCAATTTATCACAGCACCAACTAAATTCCACAGACATAGCTCTTCTTAGCAGAGGCCTATCGTTTGTGATTGCCGAAAAACCCAACTGGTTTAACATTCAGTCTGAAATTATGCAATTCTTTAGAAAGGTGAGGCTTCAGACCTTTTTTAAAGACCGTGATGGCCCCAAAAAGAATGATGCTACAGGCCTACGTCCGCCCTCAACATTTAACCCATCCAGCGCGGCCATGCCGCCGGAAGTACTAACCTTTGAACACCTAGTACTACGTGATCTAGGCAAGCTAAAAGAAGAATACAAATTCACCCCATATAACATCAGCAGAGAGGAGAAAAATAGTCTGTCTAAATTAAAGCAAAACAATGACATTGTTATAAAACCTTGTGACAAAGGGGGTGGGATTGCCATCCAAGATCGCATTACCTATGAGAATGAAATCATGCGCCAAATCAACAACAAGGATCATTATGAACAACTTAGAGGTAACCCCATGAAAAGTATAAGCGAGACAATTCTACTTATCACTCAGGAAGCACTCGATCAAGGCTTCATAAGCAAAAATGAATTCTTATTCTTGAATAACAAAGACGCACGTACCCCGGTACTCTACACACTACCGAAAGTGCATAAAGATGTAGAACATCCTCCTGGTAGACCGATACTCTCGGGCTGTGGCTCAGTTATAGAACCTTTGGGGAAATATATTGATTTCTTTATTAGAGACTTAGTTCAGGACACTGCTACCTATGTTAAGGACACCACACACCTAATTAATCTTATCCAGTCTCAGGCGTTCCATCCCAATAGTGAAATTCTAGTGACCCTTGACATAGAGTCACTATACACGAACATTCCTTAAGACAAAGGGATTGTTGTAATTAAAAAACACCTTAACAACCGCAAGGCACCTCACCAGGTACCTACAGAATTCATAATCAGTCTCCTTGAAATCGCTCTAACTAAAAACTACTTTCTATTCAAAGACACCTACTACAGACAGTGTAAGGGGACTTCCATGGGGGCTATTTTTGCCCCCAATTTTGCAATTCTTTTTGTGGACAACCTAGAGTCAAATACCATCCTTACCGAAAATAATCCGTTCCATGGCCAGATAAAACTATGGCGCAGGTACATCGATGATGTCCTTATGATTTGGACTGGTGAGGAGGAAGCACTACACAACTTCTGTACATGGCTTAATACAAACCAAACAGGCCTCAGATTCACCTACTCACATAACAGACATCAAGTCGACTACCTAGATGTAACCATCAAATGTGAGAATGAACAACTGTATACCACCTTGTTTCGAAAACCAACAGAACGTAATACCCTGTTGCAATACCACATCGCGCACTCCAGGGCCCTGCGGGATGGCCTTCCCTACGGCCAGTTCTTAAGGATCAGAAGAAATTGTAAATACAAAAACGATTTCTTCACTGAGGCAGAAATCCTGTGTAAAAAACTAACAGCCAGGGGTTACCCAAGGAAACTTGTAAGGAGAGCCATGAAAAGAGCTTGGTACACACACAGGGAATACCTGCTGGAACCTCACCCCAAAAAAGCCTTAACTAAAGTCACCTGTGTCACCACCTTCAGTACAGTCAGCAATAAACTATCCAAGCTAATTAAAAAACACTGGACTGTATTAGACCCTTTAGAGCTGAATACAGGTCTCCCACTCTTCTCCTTTAAAAGAGGTCGAAACCTTAGGGACCACCTTGTGAGAGCAGCAAGTTGCCAATCTAAAAACAATACAATTGAGGCAAGCCTTAATCTTCCACCTATTCTAGGGCATTTTAAATGTAATAACTGCATGGCATGTGAATTCACAAAAAACACCAAAGTATTTGAGTATGGAAGCTGTAAGCACACTCTACATTTTTTCACCAATTGTAATTCTAAAAATGTCATCTACTGCATTGAGTGTCCGTGTAAATTGCTCTATATTGGACAAACGACCCAACAAATCAAGACTCGGATATCGCAACATAGGAGCAGGATAAGATGCAAAGTGACAACGGCCCCCCCTTGTTGAACATTTCCTTGAGCTGGGACACACTGAAAATGACCTCAAGTGGCAAGTCATTGACAAACTAACGCCACATGCAAGGGGTGGAAACCAACAGACTGTTCTGAACCTCCTAGAATGCAAATGGATTTACTACTGTAAAACGATTGAGAAAGGACTCGATACTCTGGATGAATGGAACATGTGCATCTGATCACTAGTGTTGTGATACTGTCTTGCTACCATCCTGCATAATATTGTCTAAAAATGCCAAACTGAAAAGTATATGTTTTTTATAATGATTATTAACTTGTAATTTACTGCTTTATCAAATATTCATTGTCTAAATCATGCTCCTATGCCCTGGCAATGCGCCCTCTGATGTTGCAAAGCAAAAATGCCTGCTGAAAGCACTAGCATAATAGAGACAATACTGGCGCACTAATCCCCCAATGCGCACGCGCAATTCTCAAGACACCAATGCGGCTGCGCGCGCAACCAGGAAGTAATGATAACAGAATCCCTAGTAGCCTCTCAATGCGAGAGCTACTGCACAGCGAAGTACTCGGGCTCCCCCGTACAGCCGTGGTGACGCCGCGATTAAGTAAGTTTTTCCCTTCGCCCCGATTTTGGTTTCAGGAAGATAATGGGCGTCACAGATAATATTAAATTAACCCCCCTGCCAATCTTTTGCCCTACAGCTCCAGGCGTATGCTTACAATTCACTCGTCCCCGTAACGACCAAAGCGCTACCCGGACCCTTAAGAAACGCCCTGGCTGGAATTAAATTAAGTAAGTCTCTTTTCCCGCCTTCTCACTTTTGCCCGGGCCCCCCAAAAAACCACGCCACCTCGTGATTGATTTTACTGTCACCCCACAGGTTCCGGTAGGACCCTCCCCTTATTGAATACGATGGAGCGCTACTCGGAACACTCCGACCATTACAGTTAATAACACCCTCAGTAAGTGTATCCACCCCTATTCACACGGAGAAAAGGCTGTGTAAACTATTATCCCTATTGAAAGCAACTGCATTGTTTTCCTACAGGCTCAAAATAGGACCTTTTCGAAGCAGTTTTTAATCAAGTACTAGCTGGACCCCTTGAGAAATTATTAACTAATATAACAAGTAAGTTCCTTTCAAAATACCTTTGAACCCTGCCATTAGCTTTAGAAATAACTTCGTCTGAATGACATTTTGAGCCCCGTTCTTGTAACTTCGAATAACTAAAAGTTATTGTGCCTGCCTAGCGTAATTGAGGCCAGGTCATGTACCAACTGAGGCAGTATGGTGGAAATAAGTATTACTTATCCAGGTCTATAGCGATTATTCCATTACAAGCGTTTATAACCAGATTATACCTCTTCGTTAAATCGCGACTACCATTCAGATTTACAATGCCAATTCGTGTTTTTAAACTATAATTATATAGATGCCCACTGCTCGAAATGACCCTGTTTTTTGTTTCCTCAGAACCTTTTCTCTGGCAAATTACTGAAATACCATTTAGCCTGTTTCAAAACTATTCTCTGTCGGATACAACGACCCTAAGGTACTGAATCAAATTAATTGTACGTCATTTAAGCCATTGCATGCACCCACATGCCTACCCTCGTAGCTAGATTAAGAAATATGTGCAGCACATAACTGGTGAGACTGTTAAGCGCACCATCTTAATTGATCAAAATATATGAATTAATAAAAGTTAAATTTGAAACTGGGAGCACTAGTATTAATTAAACTTGAAATACATTTGTAGGTCCGTATTTTAATTTCAATTAAATCTTGTAGTTTCAGGAGGCTCATCAGTCCTGATGATGATCTAAACTTACATAGATCGAAACGTCGTCGACCTACCCAAGGAAATATACCCACCTCATTGTATATATCTCTGTGGTTTTAAGCCTTGTTATTGTGTGACATTTCGTTTTTCACTTTGTTCACTTATGTCACGTTCTGCACCTTGTCACTCACTTGAGCACCTGAAAAATACTATAATAATTGTAAAGAAAAAAGAAAAAAGGAAGTAAATAAAAGATTCTATAAGAACCTACCTTTTTAGCTCCCGAGCGTTAATTAACTATTCGCTTCACTTCTTTCAGGACCTCATTAGGCCACTCTTGAACCATTGTTCCTTTAAAAAGTATATACTCACCCCAGGTTCGCTTTATGGGGTACCCTTGTTCTCAAAAAATAAGAACTGGTCTGGGCAGGTGTTAGTATTTGGAGATATTCACGCTTAGCGCAAATATTTCCAGCGCTACGCCTGCCTTGCTAATAGGCGATAGCGACATTAGCGACTGCTTTCTGTCGCTAACTGGTTGGGTACGCCCACTTTGCATGTCATTAGCGATTGTTAGACCTGGCACCTTGGCGTGAGTCTCCCTTCCACTTTTTGCTGATGTGCCTCCGATGTTTTGCTGGTTTTCCGATACTCAGGGCGCTGCGCCACGGCTGATCCGTGCCGCAGTGCAAGTGCTCCCTACTGTAAATTGTACATACGATTGGTATCCATGATTGGTGCATTGGATTTACTGTTAGTCCCTAGTAAAGTGCACGAGAGAGTGCCGGGGCTTGTAGATGCCAATACTGCTGGTGGGCCTGCAGCGCTGGTTGCGCCACCCACCGAAGCAGCCGTAAAGATGTGTCTGGGAACTGCGACCGCAGAACCCGCGTGCGGTCTCGTACCGTCACGCTAGCTGGGCAAGTGTCCCCACTTGCCAGCACCGACCCTTCCCTTGACTACATATTAGTCACCCCTATGGTAGGCCTACGGGCAGGGTGCGTTGTAGGTGTAAGGTAGGACAAGCCCTGATGTGCGTGGCATGTCCTAGTAGTGACTTACCACGAAGACCGTATTTCACTACTGAAGGCTACCTGTTCCATTAGGCCAGACTGAGCTGCGAGGATTATTACACCCTATAATCCCCGCAGGCTCAAGGAGCATGGTAGTGAGTCATGTTTAGTATGCCTGAACTCAGGATAATGAGATATTTCTTGTAGTCAAGTTTACTTTAGTATCCTGGGTTTGCAAATGCTACTTTTAGAAAGTTAGCATTTGCTTGCTTAACCATTTCAGTTGCCTCCGCTGGTATGTGTATCTGACTGTCTGGGATGTGTGAGTGACAGGGCTGGAGGGATGACAGGTGGTGAATGCGCAGATTACACCTTAGTGGGAGGTAGGAGTGCCTCTTGACTCGAGCTGTCACTGTGCTCGGCCACCACAATGCTGGCTCCACCCTCCTGGGGAGCGGCGGATGACTCTGCCGGCACCTGGCCCAGGAAGGGCGAAGCCCCCATCAACAAGGTACTCTGGCCACCCCTGTCCGGACAATGCTGGCTCCACCTCCTGTGGGGCGTCTGATGCGCCTGCCCCTCACACTGAAAGCAGAAGCCGGAGTACACCCGCCGGGGTACTCCAGAACTGAGAGTGGCTATGCAAAGGCCCCCCTGGCCTGCGAGAACAAAAGAATTGGCCTATAAAAGAAGGAGCCCTGCTCCTTGAAAGTTAGATCCGGTTTGGGCCACAGAAGGACTCTGCCCGACGAGAAGGACCGTGAAAGACAAGGAGGGGTGCTGACTCTTGCCTGTGTCTGGTGCCTTGCTGCTGAAGGAGAGACAAGAGAAAAGACTACGAGAAGACTTTTGCTTTACTTGTGCCAAACTCTGCTAAAGAGATCTCCAAGGGCTTGCCACTGAACTTGCCCCCTGACCAGCGTCCCAGGACCAGTGGACGCTAACCCCCTCGGAAGAAAGCGACTGCGGGTGCTGACCATCGCCGCAGTATCGACAAAGAGGAATCTCCTCTAAGGCATCAACGTCATCCCGACCACCGTGACCGGGGCCCACAGCAACAGCGGGAGCAAAGCAAGGACCAGCCGCCGCTGGCCCGAACACCGTGACCGCAACTGCACAGGGAGCCCGAGAGCAAAGGGAAGGAGGACCCGTCCGGTCCGAGCTCTCGAGGAGACTGCATAGCGAGAAGTCACTCACCTGCAAGGACGGGCAGTTGCCCTACGAGAATCCACAAGGTCGGTAGCCTGCCCGACAGCCCAGCTGTGAGCCCACAGCTGCACCGACATTTGGCCGGGTACGTCCTGCACTTGGGGACCGTACTGCCACTTGTCACCGCCGCACAGCCGTCGTCTCCAGGGGCGGAGCGGACGACGAGGAGAGGACCCTGCCGCCACAGAACACCGCTGCCCCGGACGACCAGTGACCTGCTCGGCCGAAGAGCCGCAACAATCAGCGACCCCGGGAAGGCAACGCGACGTGGGACAGATCCCCTGGAAGCCGCCGGCTCCACAAGAACTTTGAGTAACACCGGCCTACGGGCCTCAAGAGAACTGCTATAAGAACTGTGGTAACCTGAATCAAGTAATCTGCAACCGTTTTCATAAAGTATATCGACTGTATTCACAAGCCTGCTTAAAATCTATGTAAAGATATATATTTTTACAGAATACAGTCTGGTCTCGTTGTGTGGTGGGTTGGTTGTAAAGGTGTACTGTTGCAAGTGTTTAACCCTATGTGCCCCAAAGATTAGCCTACGACTGCTTAAGCCACACTACCTAGAGGGTAAGCAGAGGTTGTCTGGAAGGTAACCCTCAGCCCTGACGAGGAAGAGAGAGTCCCTGCTTGTCGCTAGTGTTGCACTGCGCCAACTAGAGTCTCCCCCTTCCTACATTGGACGCAGCGGTGAGGATTTCGAATTTACACTTGCGATATTTATACCTGAGCTTCTGACCGCTACACAAGGATTACGGTCCAGTTACTTAGCCACAGACTTTGCTTTTTGAATTTTGCCGAAAGAAGATTCCGAGGGCAGAAGCCATGCCGGGCACAAAGAGCCTGGATGGAGCGGAGTCCACGACCTCCGAGGTGTTGGAGATAGAGTGGGATGCCGCAAAGCTGGACAAATACTCAAAGATGGAGCTGAAGTTTTTCTGTAGGAAACTAAAGGTTCCGCACGCTGGTTGCAAAAACAAGCCGGAGCTCTACAAGGCCCTGAAAGCCTGGGTGGAGTCCAGAAAGACCCCGGAAGAGCAAGACGTCCTCGCCGAGCAGAATACGACGGAGGAGCAAAATGCGCTTGGGGATCTGATCGATCTAGAGAGGCAAGACAGCGAGCACAGCTTGGGTAAAGGCCTGTCGCCAGAGGAGCTGGCGGACAGGAAGGAAACCCGGAATCACGAAAGGAAGTTGGCAGAATTGAAAATCCAGCTGGAGCTTGAAACGAAAAGAATGGCGCTGGAAGAGCGAAAGCACCAGATGGATTATGAAGTGAAAATGAGGGAGATAAGTCTCAAGGAGAGAGACTTGGATCGTCCTCCCTCTGGTGGCAGCACATCGCCAGTGCAGGTAGAGTCAAGGGTGCACATCCCGAAGGACGTAGTTAAGGAGTTCTTTAAGGGGGATGACATAGGACAGTGGTTTAGGGCATACGAGGTAGCCATGTCCTCCCACCGGGTCCCTGACAAGGATTGGGGAGCGGGGTTGTGGGGAAGGTTCCTTAGCGAAGGGAGAGATACCTTGCTAGATTTGCCCGTTGAGAATCAGAGATCCTATGCCCACATGAAAGAAGCTTTATTAAACAGGTACGGGCTTACCCCTGAAATGTATAGACAGACGTTTAGGGGATGTACTAAGCGGCCTGGGAATACGTATGTGGAGTATGTGACTTACTTTTGCAGAGCACTGGATGGTTGGGTGAAAGGTAACAAAGTTAATGATTTTCAAGGTCTCTTTGATTTAATTGCATGGGAGCACTTGTCTGATCACTGTTTTCCTGAGTTACGCCAACACCTGATCGATAGCAAGCTGTCCAACCCGAGGAAGCTTGCTGAGGAGGCGGACCGCTGGCTCAGCACCAGGGTCCACAAGGGTCCCGTGGGAGATTCCGCCAAGAGTGGGCAGGGTCCCCAGCAGAAGAGTGGGGGGGACAAGGGGGGAAAACAGAAAGGGTTCCAAAAAGGCCCCCAAAGTAATTCCCAAGGGAATCCGCAGCAGGGTTCTCAGCCTCCCCCACCCCCGAAGCAGAATGGGGCCCCGACAGGTAAACCTGTTCCAAAGGGGCCCTTCAATTGTTTCAAATGTGGCGAGCCTGGGCACATATCCAGTGACCCCAAGTGTCGCCTATTTGGAAAACCTGCACCCACTGGTGCTCCGCCCCGACAAGTGACTAGCGTTCACCTGGGAGAAGAAATGATGGTCCCGGGGGGTGGAGATCCCGTTCACATGACCCTGGTCTCGTTAGGAGACAGCGAGATGATCCCTACGAACTACCTGCCCTCTAACACTAAGAAATATGGGCAGGTGGTGATCATCAATGGTAAGGAAGCTGAGGCTCTTAGAGACACAGGAGCCAGTGTGACTGCAGTGAGGCAGCACCTGGTGTCTCAAGAGCAGGTTGTACCCCATGCCTACTGTAGGGTTATCAACGCTGATAATTCTGAGAGTCAGTGTCCGATGGCTCAAGTTCCCTTCGAGTGGGGGGGGGGTCTCTGGTACTCTGCAGGTCTGTGTGAGAAAAACCATGCCTGTTGACTGTTTGCTAGGGAACGACTTGGAGCACTCCCCTTGGGAAAAGGTGGAGAAAACGACTCACCTGAAGATGGTGGGTCTGCCTGACTGGGCGTGCGTGACCACCCGGTCGATGGCAGCCAGTAAGGGTGATCGAGAGGTCCTGGGGCCTGATGGAGAGGCCCAGGAACCGGCCTTAGGGAGAAGGCGCAGGGGGCGCGGGAAACCGGCCCCTGAAGTTCCTACGGTCCAGGAGGAGGCAGACCTTGAGGGGGATGCCCTGGAGCCTACAGGGGAACAGATCGCCGAACTGGGGGACCTGCCTGAGCTGACCCATTGGCAGCAAGAAGGAGGACCCTCCAGGGAGGAATTCTGCAAGGAGCAGAAAGAATGCCCTTCTCTCATGGGTATGCGGCAGCAGGCTGCAGACCAGGCCAATGGTGTTCAGGCCAAAACACATTACGTGTACTGGGAGAACGACCTCCTGTATTCGGAGCCTAAGGCTGCTGAACCTGGGTCAGCCCGTGTGCTGGTGGTACCCCAGAAGTTCAGAGCCTTCCTACTGGGTCTGGCTCATGATGTGCCTTTAGCAGGACATTTGGGGATGGACAAGACCTATGACAGGCTTGTCACCCACTTTTACTGGCCCCAAATGCATAAGAGCTCAGATGCTTATTGCAGAACCTGTCCGACTTGCCAGGCAAGTGGGAAGACGGGAGGGAAGAACAAGGCTCCCCTCCAACCCTTCCCTGTGGTCGGTACGCCATTCCAGCGAGTGGGTATTGACATCGTTGGGCCTCTGGACCCCAAGACAGCCATGGGCAACAGGTTCATCCTGGTCTTGGTGGACCATGCCACCCGGTACCCTGAAGCCATCCCTCTGAGGACAGTGACGGCTCCCGTGGTGGGGCGTGCACTGATGGGAATTTTCTCACGAGTAGGATTCCCTCTAGAGGTGGAGAGCGACAGGGGGACCAACTTCATATCGAAATATATGAAGTCCCTTTGGCAGGAGTGTGGCGTGACGTACAAGTTCACCACACCCTACCATCCCCAAGGTAACGGGTTGGTTGAAAGATTCAACCGAACCCTCAAAGGCATGATCATGGGCCTGGAAGGTCCGATGAGGCGTAAGTGGGACGTCCTCTTGCCATGCCTGCTTTTTGCATATCGCGAGGTGCCACAGAAGTCCCTAGGGTTCAGCCCCTTTGAACTGCTGTACGGCCACCCCGTGAGAGGACCACTGAGTTTGGTAAAGGAAGGCTGGGAGCAATCTCCCAGGAAACCTCCCCAGAATGTATATAGCTACATGCTGGCCTTCAGAAACCAAACCAGGCGCTTCAGACAACTTGCCGAGGCAAATCTGGAAGCGAGCCAGGAGGAGATGAAGCGGTGGTACGATCAGAATGCCACTCTGGTCGAGCTTCAGCCTGGACAGGAGGTGTATGTCTTGGCCCCAGTGGAGCCCTGTGCCCTTCAGGATAAGTGGACAGGACCATTTGAGGTTGTGGAGCGCAAGAGCCCCGTGACATACTTGGTGGACATGAAGACGCCCAGGAACCCTTTGCGGGTCCTACATGTCAACCGCCTCAAGCCCCACTTGCGAAGGTCCGAAGTGGGCATGTTGTTGGCAACCGATGACGGAATGGAGGAGGAGTCAGAGCCTCTTCCTGACCTCTTGGTGGCCTGTGAGAAGGATGGGTCAGTGGATGGAGTTAACCTCTCACCCTCCCTGACCGCCGAACAACAGGAGGACTGCCGCCAGTTGCTGGGGCAGTTTCCAGACCTGTTCTCCCTAGTTCCGAGTGTCACAGATTGGTGCGTCCATGATGTGGACACTGGAGACAGCTTACCGGTGAAGCATAAGGCTTACCGGGTAACTGACAGGGTACGGGCCTGCATCAAGGAGCAGGTCTCCAAGATGCTTGCCCTCGGGGTGGTTGAGTCTTCCAGCAGTCCTTGGTCCAGCCCCGTGGTCTTGGTGCCGAAGGCTGCTGCGCCGGGAGCCACACCCGAACTACGGTTCTGTGTGGACTACAGAGGACTCAATTCAGTCACGAAGACTGACGCGCACCCCATCCCCAGAGCTGACGAGCTCATTGATCGGCTAGGGGCTGCCCGGTTTCTCAGCACGTTTGATTTGACGTCTGGGTACTGGCAGATCGCCTTGACCGATGGGGCAAAGGAGAGGTCGGCATTCTCTACACCAGATGGGCATTTCCAGTTCCGGGTTATGCCATTTGGAATGAAGAATGCCCCTGCCACCTTTCAGAGATTGGTCAACCAGGTGTTGGCTGGACTGGACGAGTTCAGTGCCGCCTACCTGGATGACATCGCGGTGTTCAGCGGCACCTGGCCCGAACACCTGCGACACCTCTGTGAAGTGTTGATGGCCCTGCGCAGAGCAGGCCTCACAATCAAGGCAAGCAAGTGCCAGATTGGGCAGGGTTCAGTGGTGTACTTGGGACACCAAGTTGGGAGTGGCAAGGTAGCCCCCTTGCAGCCCAAAATCGAAACCATCCTGGCTTGGGAACCCCCCAAGACCCAGACTGCAGTGAGAGCCTTCCTGGGGCTCACTGGGTATTACAGGAGGTTTGTCAAGGGCTATGGCACGATCGTGACCCCCTTGACAGAGCTGACTTCGAAAAAGCAGCCCAGGAATTTGATTTGGACTGACACCTGTCAGAAGGCTTTCGACACCCTGAAGACTGCCATGTGCACGGCGCCCGTGCTCCTGGCCCCCGATTTCTCCAAGGAGTTCATTGTGCAAACAGACGCTTCAGAGCATGGTGTAGGGGCTGTTCTTTCACAGATGACTGAGGAGGGCTTTGACCAACCCGTAGCCTTCATAAGTCGGAGGTTACTTCCACGGGAAAGTAGGTGGAGTGCAATAGAGCGTGAAGCATTTGCTGTGGTTTGGGCGCTGAAGAAGCTAAGACCCTACCTGTTTGGGTCTCACTTCCGAGTTCAGACGGACCACAGGCCCCTCAGATGGTTGATGCAAATGAGGGGTGAGAACCCGAAACTGTTGAGGTGGTCCATTTCTCTACAGAGTATGGACTTTACGGTGGAACACCGCCCTGGCACCGATCACGCCAACGCTGACGGTCTGTCCAGATTTTTCTGCCTTAGTGACGTGGAACTCCCTGGGGAAGGGTAGTTCCCCCCACATTTCAGCTGGAGGGGACACATGTTAGACCTGGCACCTTGGCGTGAGTCTCCCTTCCACTTTTTGCTGATGTGCCTCCGATGTTTTGCTGGTTTTCCGATACTCAGGGCGCTGCGCCACGGCTGATCCGTGCCGCAGTGCAAGTGCTCCCTACTGTAAATTGTACATACGATTGGTATCCATGATTGGTGCATTGGATTTACTGTTAGTCCCTAGTAAAGTGCACGAGAGAGTGCCGGGGCTTGTAGATGCCAATACTGCTGGTGGGCCTGCAGCGCTGGTTGCGCCACCCACCGAAGCAGCCGTAAAGATGTGTCTGGGAACTGCGACCGCAGAACCCGCGTGCGGTCTCGTACCGTCACGCTAGCTGGGCAAGTGTCCCCACTTGCCAGCACCGACCCTTCCCTTGACTACATATTAGTCACCCCTATGGTAGGCCTACGGGCAGGGTGCGTTGTAGGTGTAAGGTAGGACAAGCCCTGATGTGCGTGGCATGTCCTAGTAGTGACTTACCACGAAGACCGTATTTCACTACTGAAGGCTACCTGTTCCATTAGGCCAGACTGAGCTGCGAGGATTATTACACCCTATAATCCCCGCAGGCTCAAGGAGCATGGTAGTGAGTCATGTTTAGTATGCCTGAACTCAGGATAATGAGATATTTCTTGTAGTCAAGTTTACTTTAGTATCCTGGGTTTGCAAATGCTACTTTTAGAAAGTTAGCATTTGCTTGCTTAACCATTTCAGTTGCCTCCGCTGGTATGTGTATCTGACTGTCTGGGATGTGTGAGTGACAGGGCTGGAGGGATGACAGGTGGTGAATGCGCAGATTACACCTTAGTGGGAGGTAGGAGTGCCTCTTGACTCGAGCTGTCACTGTGCTCGGCCACCACAATGCTGGCTCCACCCTCCTGGGGAGCGGCGGATGACTCTGCCGGCACCTGGCCCAGGAAGGGCGAAGCCCCCATCAACAAGGTACTCTGGCCACCCCTGTCCGGACAATGCTGGCTCCACCTCCTGTGGGGCGTCTGATGCGCCTGCCCCTCACACTGAAAGCAGAAGCCGGAGTACACCCGCCGGGGTACTCCAGAACTGAGAGTGGCTATGCAAAGGCCCCCCTGGCCTGCGAGAACAAAAGAATTGGCCTATAAAAGAAGGAGCCCTGCTCCTTGAAAGTTAGATCCGGTTTGGGCCACAGAAGGACTCTGCCCGACGAGAAGGACCGTGAAAGACAAGGAGGGGTGCTGACTCTTGCCTGTGTCTGGTGCCTTGCTGCTGAAGGAGAGACAAGAGAAAAGACTACGAGAAGACTTTTGCTTTACTTGTGCCAAACTCTGCTAAAGAGATCTCCAAGGGCTTGCCACTGAACTTGCCCCCTGACCAGCGTCCCAGGACCAGTGGACGCTAACCCCCTCGGAAGAAAGCGACTGCGGGTGCTGACCATCGCCGCAGTATCGACAAAGAGGAATCTCCTCTAAGGCATCAACGTCATCCCGACCACCGTGACCGGGGCCCACAGCAACAGCGGGAGCAAAGCAAGGACCAGCCGCCGCTGGCCCGAACACCGTGACCGCAACTGCACAGGGAGCCCGAGAGAAAAGGGAAGGAGGACCCGTCCGGTCCGAGCTCTCGAGGAGACTGCATAGCGAGCAGTCACTCACCTGCAAGGACGGGCAGTTGCCCTACGAGAATCCACAAGGTCGGTAGCCTGCCCGACAGCCCAGCTGTGAGCCCACAGCTGCACCGACATTTGGCCGGGTACGTCCTGCACTTGGGGACCGTACTGCCACTTGTCACCGCCGCACAGCCGTCGTCTCCAGGGGCGGAGCGGACGACGAGGAGAGGACCCTGCCGCCACAGAACACCGCTGCCCCGGACGACCAGTGACCTGCTCGGCCGAAGAGCCGCAACAATCCGCGACCCCGGGAAGGCAACGCGACGTGGGACAGATCCCCTGGAAGCCGCCGGCTGCACAAGAACTTTGAGTAACACCGGCCTACGGGCCTCAAGAGAACTGCTATAAGAACTGTGGTAACCTGAATCAAGTAATCTGCAACCGTTTTCATAAAGTATATCGACTGTATTCACAAGCCTGCTTAAAATCTATATAAAGATATATATTTTTACAGAATACAGTCTGGTCTCGTTGTGTGGTGGGTTGGTTGTAAAGGTGTACTGTTGCAAGTGTTTAACCCTATGTGCCCCAAAGATTAGCCTACGACTGCTTAAGCCACACTACCTAGAGGGTAAGCAGAGGTTGTCTGGAAGGTAACCCTCAGCCCTGACGAGGAAGAGAGAGTCCCTGCTTGTCGCTAGTGTTGCACTGCGCCAACTAGAGCCTCCCCCTTCCTACAGCGATAAATATCGCTGACATGCAAAGCGGGCCCTAAACCGCTCACTATCGCCTAAAAGCTGTTGCTAACATCAGTTAGCGACAGCTTGCTAGTAGGGCGATAGAATTATTGCCGCTTAGCGGCCGAAAACGGCCGCTAAATCGGCGATAATTGTCTATCTCCCCCCTTGGTAATATTCCCCTTAGAGTATTAACTCATCGAAAGGGGAAATGTAATTTAATCTTCTGGCTAACAGTGGCGCTCACTTTACGGAGTGATGTCTGGGCAGTTCATATGTTTTGAAAGTTATACCACCTTTTCTTGTTTTAATTGCTCCGGCTTTCAACACATCTCAAGCAGTCATATGCACCTGTTCATTTTTTCAACTCGAAGCTTCCAACGGATTCATAGTCAGTAGAGTGGTGAGACAGAGAGTACCCGACTTTACCTCTGATCAGCCGCGGTGCGTCCATTGGGGCGTAGGGGCGTAGCCCCACTAAGCCCTGGACGCACCGTGGCACTGCAGCTGAGCTAAGTAATTACGTGACTTCTTCACAAGCAGCGTGGGAGTGACACGTCAATCGTTGTGCGGTCGGAGTGCGCAGGGGGGGGGGCGTGCTGGTCTGCTGCAGCTGCTTGAGTGACAGTCTGCAGCAGGCCAGGACTGTGCGCATGAGACTCCTGGGCTGAGATTTGCCCGCGCATGCGCCGATGCCAGCAAGCATAGAGAAGGGGCCGGGATGCGGCTTCAGCTGGGCCGGGTTTTCACAGGCTGCCCAGGGCGAGCACACAGTGTGCCCCCCTAGCCAATCCTGGTGCTGCATGCAGCGCCAGGATTGGCTGGTCCACCGCGCAACATCCATTATTGGATGCCGCGCATGGGTGGGCGGGGGCAGAGTGGCGCGAGCGCGACCCCGGTTCCGGTGTCAGTCCTCCCTGGAGGGGCTGCGAGAGGAGCAGAAGTTGTGGAAAGTTTCCGCCGAAGACGGTGAGTGCAGATTTATATAGCGCGAGCTTGACTCGAAGGAATTGAAGCGCTTCACAGTTCACATGAGCACCAGTTACATTACACAGATCACATCATGGCAAGTACAGGAGACCAAGAAAGACAGTGTAAAACATACATTCTTTGACAATTCCTATTCATTTGTAGGACGGGACAGATGTACACAGCAATCATGTCTAAAATGTAAGGAAGCCACGGAGAAGAGTATTGTTTTAAGACTTGTTTGGAAATGGGTGACCAAAGTACCTTTGACAACTTGCTTATTATTTCCAGGCCGGATACCAATTGGTGACCCCTGGGAAGCATTACAGATAGATGTCATTGTCTCACTCGCTGTGCACAACCGGGGGGGGGGGGGGGGGTGACGGAGGCCTATTACAGCAAATACACAGTTCAGGGTGCAGGCGCGAACTTACAGCGCTGCTCTGAACAGGGAATCAGTCAAATGCAGATCAGCTGTTTGAAGCCACCGATCTGCCTTTCACTTGCAGCCGGAGACCCAACGTTAGTTTAAAGGAGCACTTACGTCACCTGCGTGGAGGGGGAGGCCAGGGGGCCTCTTTAACCCCGGTATACGAATCTTTCGGGGCCGGGAGGGGCGGTTTGACGACTAACAGGGATCCCCTCAATCTGGAGCACTGACAATGCACCTCTTGGCCGCTCCATCTCCACTGTGCACACATCTGTAATATGGTGTGAATGCAAAGGAAAAGTGTTACATCCATTTGCATTAATATTATTCTCATGACGTCGCATCAGATCTTCTGCAGATGACAAACCGGTCTTAAAATGAAGGATACAAGCTAAGCCGCTTTACTAGCGACATTAGAAGGGCGGTTACTTGATGAGAGGAGGAAGTTTAGGAAAATGCTATGATTCATACAAATATAATGAAACCGATCAATGGTGTGTCGAAATGGGTAGCATACCCTTTTACTGTTATTTTTTAAGTTTGGTGTTAGGTGAGGCCTTTTGATTTTACTAAAGTTATATACTAACATATAGGGTCTTTTAATGCATCCTCTACATCCATTGGTCTGCTATTGTGTCGTTCTCACATTTCAGAATGGCAATGGACCATCCCCTTTAGCCATTACCTAATTTCACAAAGAGTGACAGCATTCTACTCTTTCCCATAGAGCACATCAGCACACAAAGTAGCTTCCACCAGTGCGGCCGACAAACTACTATGACAACTGACAGTGTGTGATTCTGGAGATCAAAAAAATGCATTGCTTTTAGCCAATGTTTTTTTTATTTTTCATGTTGGCAGGGCTCCGCAGATCCCCAACAATAATGTTTACTAAAGCTATGACAGAACAAGCACTGGCACAGCTAGAAAGTTGGCAGCCAACACCAGACCTACTGGCTTTGCCAGAAATTTATGTTGTAAACCAGACAGCTTTGTTATTATGACCGAGCAGTGGCTATTCTCCCAGAGAGTTTGATGCACATATTCCTTGTGGCTTTAGCATTTTGTTTTTTTCTGTAAGAGCGCCATTATAACAACAGAGGAACCGAGAAAACTGCAACCTTTCCAGAATGATCTGCAATATTCATATTGACTCGAACCCGGTTCCTCAGCTTGGAAGCTTGCAGTGCTGCTGTCTACACACCATTCTGTGCGAATTTGAGAGGGATGCCGTGCGCGCTGCTTCTGGTGAGAGGTGCTTGTGAATATGAGAGAAGGTGAGGGAGCAGGCCACCCTGCTGCCGCCTTCGCCGCCCTGACTCACGATGCAAGGAGGGCTTCCACTGCCGCATCGTTTACTACTTTGTCTTGTAGTAGATGCACTAAAAAATGTCTAGTACAAACGTGAACTTAGCCAAGTCCTTCCCACAGAGCACGAGTAGCATCTATAGTACATTTAATGATCTTTCGAGTTCAAAATGTATTATAAAAACAAGAATGTTTCTACTATCCCGGGGGCTCGAGGGAAGCCCTCTTTGGTCTGTGCAGCGGCTGTGGTGCCAGGTGCTGCCCTGGGGTGGCAGGACATAGCAGACATGCCAGCGCTTCCTTCAGCTTCTTGGCGCTTTAATCCAAAGAAATGACCAGCATTAGCCAAGCGCTGTAGAGTGCACTCAATGAGCCGAGGCTCTCACACGTCCACTGACTGCTTCAAGGGATTTACATCCAATTACATGAGGCTCGAACCAGTTGGAAAACACAACTGGTGACAAAGTGTAGAATGAGACAGAGAGATGGGTGGATGTAAAATAAACCAGAGGGGAACTTGTAAAGAGTGGGGGATAGAAAGAAAACGAGAAATGAAGGGCATGCCCACCACGGGAATAAACAAGGTTGAAAGTGACGTGTAAGGGGTGAGATGAGAAAAGGAGGAGCGGGTAACAGGCTCTAGAGAAAGATGAGAAAGTAGGGGACAGAATCTGAAGTGGATGACAGAATATTGTGAAATCGGGGGAGGGGTAACAGATAGGCATCTGGTGATTTTTGTAGAAAGAAATGTAGATTTCCTTCAAATGATTTGAATAAAAGACATTTTCAGGCAAATGTGGATTTTCGAACCGTTTCATTTGAAGCCTTTGAAATGTACAATAAATAGTTCTTAAACTTTGGACAGATACATTGAAAGCAAGCCTTGCCTGACCAGTGACGTCATCGGCATAGCTCCAAGAGGCCCTGCTAGTCCAAATGCTCATTCAACTTTACTTTTTTAATTCAAAGAACTTTATTATTTCAAGGAAATAGAGCTACATACATTTTTAATCATATAGATATCAAGGCCACATATGTATTTACATTTAGGTTGTTGTCTAAGTAAATCATATATGTACAAGGCCATATGGAATAAAAAGAAATATGTTATTGAAGCAAGGTAATCTGGTGTGAAAACATTAATAAATAAATATAAAGAGGAAGGGAAAAAATAAAACTAATAGGTACAATTATACATTGCCTATGTTTGATACATATCGATACATTATGTATTGTTTACAGTACAAATATTTATGATGGTTTAATGTTCCCAAGGTACATATCCTGTTTCTCCCGTGTGCGCCTCGTTCTGGCCTTCCAAGGGGATTTTTGTAGGATGCATGACTTTCAGACAAAAGTATTTATGGCACCTGTGAATAAAGTTACTTTGGATGACAATTCACCCTGTCAACCATGCCAGAACACAGTTCTGCGGTTGTGTACACTGTCCCCCAATGATTATGCTTGACAGTAATATGAGCATCCGGCCTAGGGCTATACATGAAACTAGAGGTGGGTGGAACTCTGCGGAATCTCACAGAGGTAGGGCTTAATTTCATGTTTAATCTGCAGATAGAGTTTCAATTATCCTTAATATGAGATGTTGTTTTACCTGGTATTGAGCAAATAGTGGTCACTCCCTACCAGTTGCGTTCCTTTGGCAGGTGTCTTATTTCTATATGTTCAACCTGTTGCACTTGTACAAGGCATATCACAGGGCTGTTGAAGGCCCTCCCCTAACTCCCATCAAATTGTTCTTAAGAAGAAGGCTGGCAATGCATTGTTTCCCCCTTTCTCGGTGTTTCTTAACACAGATTCAACTGCTGCTCTCTTTGTTCTAGTAAATAAAATCGTTCTTAGCCTGGTGGTTTTTCAAAGAGTGTTCATGTTAGCCCATTGGCTGTGAGATTCTTGCATTTGTAAGACTACCCCTGCTCTCTCATGCACTGTGGTGTATTATAGCTGTGATTTCATACAAGAAAACAAGACAGAATGCCAGGATCTCATTTTGCTATGCATTTTACAAGTCCGTCAAGTGACATTATGACATACGATACCAGCAGTTAGTGTTCTCACAGCCTGTTCTAAGAAACAGGCCATGCCCACGCTACCAAGCCAAGTTTGCAACTGACTAGGATGGGCAGTGGGCACACGTAGGCCTTGAGACCCCATAATCCCACAACACCCAAGCATCTCCTACCTGACAAATAACCCCAATACTGTAAGACGGATATGGTCCGGTCTCATAATTCTGGGCTGCCCCTGTGTTGCATCCTGTCTGGAAAATCTGCTCTGCATGAACAGCTGTTAGCACAACCTGTAACTCCAGTCCTGCAGCAAGTGTTGCTAACTATCATTTTATTTATGGCAGAGCTATGAACATTTGCATTATTTATTTTTTAAAGTATTTTTTGGATTGGTTCTCTTTAGACTGTATCGTTGCACTGAGTGGTCTGCTTTTACTAAGGTGAGTGAGCCACAACACGTCTTCTCTGACAATTGTATTAATGACTCGAGGCAAGTCAGTTGTCTTGTTTCTCATATGAAAGCCTTTGTTGTTATATATAGAGCAATACTATGGCCTACCATATACAACAGAGATGTTTGATTGTTTGTACAGTGTGCATCCTGAATTGAATCATTTTAAGATTCTCTCAAAATTGATTATCATGGATAACAAGCCACAGTGTAGAAAAGTAATTGCCCAGAGTGTCACAGTTTGGTCATGCTCGAAAGCTAGAAGTGAAACCAGAGTCTCTAGTTCATGGCTCTGCCCCTTAGTTTTTGCCCCAGTTCATCAAAATGTTCGGACTGGCCTGGGCATGCTACACTAGTGCCTTTATTTAATTGCCTCAAGCTGTGCATGGTGCAAGCATGAGCCACACTGTTAAAACATGGTATTTCAAGCTGGTATTTATTTAAAGTCTTATAGTTTGAATTCAGCACCTGAGCATATTAGGACGGAATGTATGAAGCTCTGTGGTTATACTGAATAAGCAGCTACCTATGTTATGCCATCTATTAATGTAATACCTGCACTTTCACAATTGCTTTATTAACCTTCCTGCTTTCTCAAATTTGCTTGAAAATGCACGATTTTTCTTCTTTTTTTTCAAAATTTTCTTGGGGGGGTTATCCCCCCAAACCCCCCTTTTGGGGTTCGAGCTCGCTCGCTACGGTGCTGTATGCAAATCACTTTGCGCCCCACCACTTTCAAATGTCACCCACCGCCCCTGCCTCTGATGAATGAGCAGCAGTTAGACACGGGCGTCAAGTTACTCGCAAAGAGAGGGTACATTTTCTGACGTCATGTTGTGAGAATGCTATTAAGATGATTTACAAAGCAGCCGTAAAAAATGTATGTCTTGAGTTCAATGTAAATTGACAAACTGGTGGGTGTGAAAACCGATCCCCAGCAATGCTTGCCAAGTTTTTGATGGCGTATTCACCACGGAGTTACTTTGAATGTTTATGCTCATGACTAGTTGCTTATATATATAAAACAAGCATTGATGGCCGCTAAATGAAAATAAAAAAAAGCACAGCAGGGCTGCCGGCAGCAGGAGGAGAAGCGCGTGCATCGCACAGCAGACATTGGCCACGCCGCACAGCGGTGAAAGTGGCAGGCTGGCAGCAGGGGGAGGGGGCATGGGCGATTTCCTTTCTGGAGCGCGCGACAATATGGCGCCACCATATGGTGCTGCGCGCTCCCAAAAGGAAATCACCAAGATGTGCACTTGTTGCATTGCAAGCAATGCAACGCATGCACTTCTTTGCTGCAAAAGCTCTGCCGATGGCATTAGGGCCCCTCCTATGCAACGCTTGTGCTTTGCGTAGCACGAGACCTAAAAAACGAACATTTCAACTTTCAGCAATTTTAACACGAGTATCTGATAATTATTGGAGCCTCACGAAGTCACAAAAACAGCTTTACAATACTACATGGAGTATTAGAATGCCAGTCTGTTTTTCGCAGTCGCCCACTGTTTGAGGTCACGCTTCCAATGTTCTAAGATGATTTCCTTGAAGACAGCCATCCCAGAAAGTAACTTTAGAGACCCTTTAAGAAGGTAACCAGCCCCAAGAAAAAATGAAGGCACTCTAATCCTTTCTGACAAATGCATCTATCCCTGTACTTTTAGACATTAAGAGCCAAATGTGGGAAGCCTAATTGCGCATTGAAAAGGGTTAAATTTGCATAATTTCAGCATTTGCGATCGCAATTAGGGCAGTGTGCTATGTAGCACACAAAAACCCACATGCAAAATAAGGAATCGCAAAAATTTGCAATTCCTTATTTTGTTATTGCATTTAAGAAATCGCAAATTGCGGTTCCTTAAATGCAATGTAGGAAGCACCCAAGTTGTGCGACTTTTGGCTTAAGGAATCGCAAAATACCACCAACTTCAGGTTGGTGGAATTTTGCGATTTCTTTGAAAAATTCACTTTTTGGCATTTTGCAAAGTGCCATGTGGGTCACATACATGCCTTTAGGGCCTGCATGTGGGCCACATGTGCACACATGTCAATTTCAGGGGTGCAAAAGGGTGTCCTATTGGCACCCTTACAACCCTGAAATTGCATTCTCAATCTGCGATTCTCTAATTGAGAATCGCAAATTGAGAATGTCTTCCCACTCATTCCTATGGGCCTTCTAGCCCATAGGAATAAATGAGAAGGTATTCCTTATTTGCGAATCGCAATTTGAGATTCGCGAATAAGTGGTATTCGAAATAAAATTTGCTAATCCTACCTACATTTCTTTTTTGAAAATTATCTACATATGCCGCTAAGTCACAGGCGTGAACAGTGCATAGAGTAAACAAACCTGCCTTGTGTCCCTTGTTTGGTTAATTAATGCTATGCCATTTTACTGGACACTCCAGGAGGGAGAGGTGGCATGCACAACGTGCAGATCCGGAGCGGAAGACCTTGGTGGTCCCCGTCGGGGAGGTCGGCGCTTCGGATCAGATTCCCTTAAAGCACTGCAGCCACGCAGAGGAACAACCGGTAGAGCCTGATTGAAGTGAGAACCTGCTGACTGTGTGAAGCAGCAGCTCGTGACGTGGGGGTAGGCCCTGCACGGCCCTTCCGGTGCTGGCAAGGACTTGCCCCCTCCCCCGGGCTGATGACAACGAAGCTCCACTAAGCTCTTAGATAATGATCGGGCGCTGCATTTGGCACAATTGTAAAACTGAAAGCGCGAGATAGCAGGCTGCACTTAAAAGAGATAACAACGGAGCTCCAGCAAGCTCGTTGAAATACCAGCGAGACGCAAATGCGAGGCATACCAGGATATTCAATCCGCCTCCTACCTCACAGGAAGAACTTTATAAGCCAGCATTGAAAATGCAATATGATTTGCATTTACTTGAGTCCTATTGCATTAGAATCGGAACTGCGGGTGGGAAGAAGGCACAAACGAGAGTGGGGGGGCTGGTGTTGTCTGAGAAGTCACAGACTGCAGGAGGGGAGGGGGAAGGCAGGGGATGAAAAATACTATTGGAAGTAAAGTGGCAGGTACCTGTGGAAGGATACAAGTGACGAATGAGGAGGGATTAAGAAGCCTCAAACCAATCGGAAGGCAGCATTTCAGACAAAAGCCAATGGGCAGAGAGTGGGCGGAGCTTCCACGAAGCTTACATGCTACTGTATATACTGCATGCCTCTCAAAGCGATGACAGCACTTTCGCACTGCATCACTACGCAAGACCTAAAAAAGGAGACAGGTCGGATACTAAATGTTATCGACCGATCTCACTAATTGACAGTTCCTGCAAGATTATGGGACGAATAATATTGGACAGATTGGAGACTTGGATAACAGAAAACGGGAAATTTTCCAATGTCCAATACGGCTTCAGGAAAGGCCTGGGCACTGTAGAACAGTTTCTCAACCTGCACCTGGTCATTAGCAAGTATACCATGGCTACGTCAGGGTCCTTATACCTTGGGTTTATGGACCTGACGTCTGCTTTTGACTGGGTGCAGAGGGGGAAACTGTGGGAGAAAATTTAGCTCATGGGCATTGATCAATCTATCATCCACTTTTTAGCCGCAATGCATCAGGGAGTCACAGGAAGAGTACAATATGGAGCAGATGGTGAGCTTACCACACCCAGATGGACTGTGGGGTTCGCCAAGGATGCGTACTCGCTCCATTCCTATTCTGTTTATACATAAATGACCTAGAAAGTCACATCAGAACGGGAAATGTAGACCCACCCACAATAGGCCGTAGGTCTTTACCAGCGTTGTTATATGCTGATGACTGTGTCCTAATGTCAAGAACCGAGGTGGGCCTACAAAAACTTTGAAACCAGTTTTAATGTATTGATGAGTGATCTTGGGTTAAAAACGAATGTTGTAAAATCGCATGTTATGGTACCTGGTAAATCACCATCTAAAACTAATACATTTTATATAAACAATGAAATATTGTGCCAGGTGCCAACTTTTTCTTATTTAGGCATTCTTTTTAATGAAAAAAATGAGGAGGCCATTTTTAGATTTACAAAAAAATTTGGTTCTCGCCCCATAAAAGCAATCATTGACATATATAACGCACGAACATGCGCCGCCACTCTATATGGCGCTGGAGTCTGGGGCTGCACCAACTCTCTGGGTCTCCAGAGAGCTGGGAATATCATGTTAAGACGTGCGCTGACACTACCCAAAAGTACCCTGGACATTATGTGCCATAAGGAATTGGGCGTAATACCATTGTCCTCTCGTATGCAACTAGCACCTCTGATGCTTTGGCCTAGCAATCGGGTAAAAGAGGAACCAGCCCTGAACCGTGACATAATCTTGGATTGTGTAAAAATTAATCCCTGGCTCTCCTATTTGCAAGATCAACTGGAGAAGTTGGGATTGCAGGATTGTTTTAATAGACCTGGAAAGATATCTGCAATTCCAAAAGATACGCTCAAAAATGACTTCCTATTATACTTGAAGAATGTAAGAGACAGCCAGGAGATGGTCAAAAAGAGGGTTGTAGACCACTCATTGCTAATTATCTCCCCACAAATTGAATCTTATCTTTCCTTTTATTTTAATCAAGACAAAGCGTTTTACTTGATTAGGTTCAGTTTGGGAATTGCTTTCTTGTTGGTTTCGTACCCAAGTGATGCATATTGTGATGCTAAATTATATTTGTGTCATGCAACTCAATTTCTGCACAGAGCACTCTGCACTTTATGTTTTTCTGTTAACTTTATCTTAACCCGAGTCTCACTTTTTAAAAACCATTATTAAGATTTTTAAACATTAGAAAGTGTCAACCCGCATTATGCCACATATTTCTTTTCAATGATGAATTCATTTGTTTTATGGTTTATAGGTGTATCTCCTCTGCAGTTCGGCTCCGTAGTATTGTTGGAAAATGAATTTCTGGGTATTGATTATGTTGACTAAAATGTTATCATGTTCATTCTTCGTTAAACAATGTATTATTTTGCTCCTTTATGGCTATTATCTAGCCGAATAACAATTTTTGGCTCTGACTCTGGTTCATAATTTCTGCTATTCAGTGGCCTGCACGTTAAGTAATGACGCCCTCTGCTACTAACCTGACTGATGACTAAGTAACAGCAAAACGTCGCCCCAGTGACCAACAAAACAGCCCCCTTCTTCACTCTCCATGTATCTTCTCCTCCGATTGAAATGTTGTACTCTTGTGAGGTGTTAGACCTGGCACCATTGTCGTGGCTTTCCCTTCCATTTTTGCTGTTGCCTCATGTATTTCTGCTGTGTTACATGCTTTGGGCACTGTGCCACTGCTATCCAGTGCCACTGTGCAAGTGCTCCCTATTGTAAATTGATGTATGGATTAGTGATTCCATGTTTGGCTATTTTAGTTCACTTATCAGACCCTGGTATAGTGCACTGAGTGTGCCAGGGCGTGTCATCCAAATGCTGCTAGTGGGGCTGCAGCACTGGTTGTGCCACCCACAGAAGCAGCCTTCTAAAATATGTCTAAGGTCTGCCATTGCAGAGCCTGCATGCAGCCTGGTACTGTCATGTTGAATGGGCAAGTGCACCCACTTCCCAGTCCCTAAACCTTCCCTTTTCTTTATATCAGTCAACCCTATGGTAGGCCCAAGGGCAGGGTGCATTGTAAGTATAAGGTAGGACAAGCCCTGGTGTGTGTGGCATGTCCTAATAGTGAATTACAGCCATTTTCATGTTTCACTATTGCAAGGCTACCTGTTCTCTATAGGCCAGAATGGGCTGTTAGAATTGGTACAAATTATAATCCTAACAGGCTCAGAGAACATGGTAGAAATTCGAGTTTAGTATGCCTGAACTCAGAATAATAAAATACATCTTTTAGAAAAGTTTATTTTAATGTTCTGTGTTTGCAAATACCACTTTTAGAAAGTAGGTATTTGCTTGTCTAACCATTCCAACCTGCCTCTGCTAGTTTGTGTATTCCTATGTCTGGTTTTGTGAGTGACAGGGCTGGGGAATTCGAGGAGACAGGCTGAGTCACCCAGTGGTGAATAAAGAGATCTGCATCTTGATGGGAGGGAGGAGTGCAACTGAACTCTGAATAGGACTGTGCCTGCCTTCCACAATACTGGCTCAACCCCCTGGGGAGCGGCTGATGTCTCTGCCCTGCACACTGAAAGAAGAGAAGGAGTGCTCCATGATTCTACTTGCATTCCACAGTGCTGGCTCCACCTCCTGTGGGGGCGTCTGATGTGCATGCCCTGCGAAAGAATAGGAGAAGTCTGGTAAACAGAGTGCTTCAGAACTGGTTTGGACTGGGCAAAGGCCCCTCTCCCCTCAGAGAACAAAGGATTTCTGGGTATAAATATTGGGACCCTGATCCCATAAAATTAGATCACTTTTGGACTACAATAAGAAACCTTTACTGAGGAGAGGAACCTGAAGAAACTGAGGAGAGACTATTCCCAAGCTGAAGTGCTGCTTTGGGGATTGGCCTGCAGTGGTTGCCTTACTGCCAAAGGAAGGAGAAAGGAACTTTGTAACTGTGCTTTCAACTTGTGAAAGATCTCCAAGGGCTTGTAAAAGAGCTTGCCTCCTGCTGATGTCTCAGGGACAACAGACGTCATCCCCCAGCTCCCCAGAGTTGTTTGGAAATGCCTGCTGCTGTTTTTGGCCTTGTCGGTGGGATGGGCTGAAATAGAAACTCGGAGGCCGTAGTGTGGGTTGAATGGTGTTGTTTGATTGAGAGTTACAGAGATGAGACAAGAAATGAGATGAGACAAGAAATTAAAAACTGTGCTCTTCCAGCAAGCGTGGGGTGGTCTTTAATCTGCAACCAGATGTATCCTTATGTATTGCCTAGCGGACCCTGACAAAGCGCTTAGAGACCTCTGGGTTATAGTGCGCTATATAAATCAAATAAATAAATAAATAAAAAGTCAGGATGTTATTGGGTAGCTGTAAAGAGGTGCTGGTCACGATGTTGTATTATAACGTGGATTGAGTTGAGCGTTAGCAAAAGACATTGAGTTTTAGCCATTATCTTGACGTTTGGCGGCATCCATTTTGAATTCAGGGCAGCCATTTTGTCTGCCACACGCTGCCTCATGTCGACCATGTGCGTTGTCCTATCTTTCTGCTCATGGCCTTTGAATCTGCCCGGCAACATTCTAATAATAGCATCTCTGTGTTTTGCCGCTGACCGTTAGGGTCCGCATCTGCTAATGGTTAGCCCTAGATTGGAATGTGTTAGCCGGGACCCCACAACTGTTAACTCCTCCCACTGATCGATTTTGCTTCTCGATATTACCTTGTATGGACATAAAATGTGCTTTTGTGCTTTGTACCGCCTTCTTTTGAGCCCCTGTTTGGGTATAAATAAACCATGTGTCCGGTAGCCCATTGTGCTACTTCTCATAGTGCCGAAGGGTACTGTCTGAACTTTAGCACCACTTCATGAAGTTTAATAAATTCTATGTTTTGCAATTCCAGTTTCCATGCCAACTTTTTCCTTTGGGTCTGAGGACTTCGTGCGCAGAAGGGCGAACCCCTTGCACTAGCGGGCCAGGCTGAGGCCTGCACGACAACGGGTTGAGGAGATATCTGGTCCTTTTGTCGTCTTCTTCCGGCTGTTCGGGGTCTGGGTGGCCTCCCGGAGTGTCTCCAAAAGAAAGAAAGAGCGGTCAGTGGACTGTCCTGTCTGTATGTATATTGCCGTCATCACACACATAGTGCAAAGAAGACGCAGAAGGTGGAAGGAATTTATCTTGCCTTATTATTTGAAAAGAAAAACTAGGTTCTTTGTTCCTGAACGGGGTATATGTATATAGTCCCCCTGGCTTCTGATCGGGGATAGTGAGGACTCAGTCAAAATTATAACAAAGTAGTTTCCCCCCCTGAAATCCTAGGGCATACAGTTCTAAGCGGGCCAATAATCATAAAGAGCAGTTTGTGCCCAAACAATAACTAATCTCAGTATCGCAGTTGCGAGCACTTATTCAAATGTCCAATCATAAACAAAATCAATATGCAGTTGCGGGCACTATTCAAATAAGGGTTCTCACTGACACAAGGAAAAACCGGGTAGGGGTTAAAGATGGTGGCTAGGGTGGTGTAGGTTCGGGGCTAGGGTAGTGCAGATTCAGGGATTGCGTGCCCTCCCTTCCAGCCCCTCTCCCCAGTTGACCCACTCACCGCATCTGCCGCAACTCTCCAGAGTTGCGGCAACCTTTCAGCGTCCTCCGGAGGCGTCCACCAGTCTTCACACCAGCGGTCCACGTCCTCCCCTTCTTCTTCACGCTGAGCGGTATCCTCGGTTCTCTCGTTTCCTGCAGACTCCGGTTGGTTCTCCGTCTTCCTCTTGTGGTTTTCGGCGTCTTCCTGGTTCTTCTTCCAGATCCCGCCTTCCTCTTGCGTCAAAACCCTAAAAGCTGGCTGTCTCACCTCTTCCGGTCTTCTCCTCCATTCCCATTCGTCCGGCCCTCTGGTGGCTGACGTTGTTTCCTGTCGGACGGAAGGAGGTGAGGAAGTTAACTCTTTGCCTCCATCGCTGTGCCTGCCGTCGCAACTCCAGAGAAAGGAGGGTGTCGCCGCTGGAACTGTCGCACTGCACCGCATCGGAGAGAAGCGTGCCGCAACGAAGAAGAAGTGTGTCGCCGTCGCTGCTGCCGCAACTCCGATGAAGGAGGGTGTTGCCGCTGTGGTTGTCGCACTGCACCCCATCAGGAGAAGAATCTCGCAACGAGGTCGGAGCGCGTCGCCCTCGCTGTACCTGCCGTCGCAACTCCGAAGCCAGAGGGTGTCGCCGCTGGAACTATCGCATTGCACCGCATCAACCAAGAGCACCTCGCATCCCCGAGAAGCGCGCCGCCGTCTGAGCTGCTGCCGTCGCATCTTGGATGTCGCCGCTGTAGTTGTCGCATCGAGCGGAAGCTTCATGCATCATGGAGAAGACCGTCGCCGCTGGAGCTGTTGCCGTTGCATCGTAAGGGTGTTCCCGCTGCAGTCCATGCATCGAACTGAGAGTTTCTCGCATCCCCGTGAAGCGCACCGTATCTGGAAGGTCTTCACATCTTTATTTCTTTGCACCTGACTTTGCCGTATTTCCCATCGCTGCGACATTGCTTGTCGTGGAAGCGCAACGCAACTTAAGGTACACTGACTCAGAGTGTTGCATCTAAGAACTGAACTGAACTAAGCTTAAATCTACCATCTTAAAGAAATCATAGTGTGTATTTTTGTTGTTTATGGTCTTGTGGTAACTCTATATAAAGTCTACTTATTTTTAGGTCGAGCCTTTACCATTCCGCAGGAATGGGAAATGGGGAGAATTCAAGTCGGCTATTTTCTCTTCAAACCAAAGGGCTTTCAGCCCGCGGTTTTCATGCAGTGCCCGTCAACATGCACGCGCATCGCATGCAAGCCCAGCCCAGTCCTCCCCTCATTCACGCCCACCCACCAGGCTCTCCCGCCCCCATCAGGCTTCTCTCCCAATCCGCATGCAAGCCCAGCCCAGTCCTCCCCTCATTCACGCCCACCCACCAGGCTCTCCCGCCCCCATCAGGCTTCTCTCCCAATCCGCATGCAAGCCCAGCCCAGTCCTCCCCTCATTCACGCCCACCCACCAGGCTCTCCCGCCCCCATCAGGCTTCTCTCCCAATCCGCCTGCCTCCCCTCGCGCATTCACGCCTCCCACCAGGCTTTCCCGCCCCCATCCGGCGTTTCATTTTTTTTGTTTCTGGTGCACGTCGCGTTTCTCCTGTCCGAGTGCTCGCACCGCTTCCACCGCCTGGCTGGCTGCTCGCTGGCTCCCTCTCCCTCCATTCATGGTTTTTCATGCATGGCAAAAATCAATCGTGTTTATCAACATCGTGAAAGGCGTCTGCTTTCGTTTTGCACGCGCGCCCTTTTCTCGCGTGTACCTGGGTCAGAAAAGGACGCCATGCTTCTTCTGTCGATTGCTTTGGAGGGGTGGGCTGTGCGCTGCAGCCCCCCACCCCCTTGTTTTGCAGCGCACATGCCGCCATTTGCAGCAAACGGTTCGGGTTGGCCCGACAGATGGTCGTGTCCGTTGTGGTGGTGGTTCAGTCCCCATGTTCCGTTTTCTACTCCCATGTTGGGATCTATAGACGAGCATTTTCTGTACGCATCTGCAGAATACGCGACTGAGGTCCACGAAAATGCTAGGAAGTGCCACGCTGTATCTCAGCGCTCAGCGTTGGTATCTCCTTTTCAAAAGGAACAAGGCAACGCGGGCAGAATATTCAAGTACAATTTCAGCCTCTCGTTAGTTGTGCTTTTATCGTTTGGCTCTCTGTGGCCGCTTCTTAGTCGCCTGGAGCAGAAATGCCAGTCTGTGTCCCAATTAGGTCCTGGGTCCTCCCCCTCACCCTCACTCACCCTCACTCACTCACCCTCACTCACCCTCAACCCCTCACTCACCCTCACTCACCCTCACTCACCCTCACTCGCCCTCACTCACCCTCACTCACCCTCACTCACCCTCACTCATCCTCACTCATCCTCACTCACCCTCAACCCCTCACCCTCACCCACCCTCAACCCCTCACCCTAACTCACACTCACTCCTCACTCACCCTCACTCATCCTCACTCACCCTCAACGCCTCACCCTCACCCACCCTCAACACCTCACCCAAACTCACACTCACCCTCACTCACCCTCACGCTCACTCACTCTCACTCACCCTCAACCCCTCAATCACCCTCAACACCTCACTCACCCTCAACACCTCACTCACCCTCAACACCTCACTCACCCTCAACTCCACAGTCACCCTCACACGCACTCACCCTCAACTCCTCACCCTCACACTCACACACTCACACCCCCTCACTCACACTCACACACACTCAATGACAATAACTCACACTCAGACTCACACACCCTCACGCTCACACACCCTCACCATCACCCCCCATCACCCTCACACCCCCTCACTCACACTCACTCACACTCAATGACAATACCTCACACTCACCCTCACTCACCCTCAACGCCTCCACCTCAACTCCTCACCCGCACTCACCCTCAACACCTCAATCACCCTCAACACCTCACCCTCAACACCTCACCATCACTCACCCTCAACACCTCACTCACCCTCAACTCCTCACTCACCCTCAACACCTCACTCACCCTCACTCTCACTCATCCTTACTCACCCTCAACACCTCACCCTCATCTACGCAACGCCACTCATCTACTAAAAGACACTCAACTACGCAACGCCACTCAACTACGCAATGCCACTCAACTATGCAACGCCACTCAACTATGCAACGCCACTCAACTACGCAACGACACTCAACTACGCAACGACACTCAACTACGCAACGCCACTCACACATGCAACACCACTCACACATGCAACGCCACTAAACAACGCAACACCACTCAACTACGCAACGACACTCACACATGCAACGCCACTCACACATGCAACACCACTCACACATGCAACGCCACTAAACAACGCAACACCACTCAACTATGCAACGCCACTCAACTACGCACACATGCAACGCCACTGCCACATGCAACGCCACTCACACTGCCAACGCCACTCACACTGCCAACGCCACTCACACAGGCAATGCCACTCACACAGGCAACACAAATCACACAGCCAACGCCTCACACACAGGCAACACCTCTCACACACGCAACGCCACTCACACACGCAATGCCACTCACACACGCAACGCCACTCACACACGCAACGCCACTCACACACGCAACGCCACACACGCAACGCCACTCACACACGCAACGCCACTCACACACACAACGCCACTCACACACGAACAACACTCACGTTGCCAATAGATCGCGCAGTACGACAGGTGGAACTATTACAATGGCAAATAACAATGCCTTTCACTGTTGTTATCATTTAGAATACATAAAGGGCTTTGTCATTTACACAACCAATAGCTCAAACTTTCCTACTGCGAGACCTATTGGCAACGCCAGTGCTTGTTTATATAAAACCTGTGTGGTGTCCATTTGTAGTGTTGTCACTGGGTTACTGTATGTGGTCACAACTGCTTAACTTACAACGCCTCTGAAATAAACCTTGACTGCTCACGCCACGCAACCTAGAGGGTGAGCAGGGGTTATTTTAGGTCTGTAATCCCCTTGTCCTGACTAGAGGAGAGGGTCCCTGCTTGTCACAAGTACCTACCTGTGCCAACTAGAGACCCCCAAATCTAACATAAGGTGACCCTTAACCCTTTCACCAGGGTCATCACAGCATGGCTGAGGAATTATAGACACATTGTCCACAAATAAATTAAACAATAAAACAATGCATAATATATCACAATCAAAGACTTGACCAAGAACTACAGTGAATCCACAGACCCAAAGTTCTCCTTAATATTGAGTTTCAGAATTCTTGCAATTAAAATTCATACTTTTTCATTAAAAGTTGAACAAGAAGGCATTGCTCAGCTCCACGGGCACAGTACAACATCCGGAGACTTACATCTCTGTGTTGCAGCTACAAAATCACCCAGAAGGTCCATTTTGGGAATTTTCTTCAGTACATCTTGGGTGATTCTGAAGGCCATTTGATCACCGTAATATTCAATCATAGTTTTCGCGGTATCCATGCGGTCCGCATCTTCACGTCGTGATCTTGGGATCTTGACCTGTCCAGGTTCCACCGCGCAGTCTTGGAGCCGAGTTTTAAAGAGCTTGAACTCTTGTCCAGTCAGTTCTTCTAAACAACGATAGATCACATCCCAGGCGGTCTCTGGGCTGCTTCCGTCAGCCATTATACAGCATCAACCTCAGTGCCTGCAATGACAAATGCATCAATCAGGTGAATGTAGCTGAGATCTGTCACACAGTCCAAGGTATGGAGGTCTGATGGATTCATGACACTAAGAGCCCCCGCACTTCTAACAGGGAACACAAAACACTCACAGCTGGAACCGTTTCCTTAATGTAAAAGGAAAATGACCACAGACACCCCAGGGCTTCTTCCAACAGGAAGGGAAAGAGAGGCGCTGAGAAGCGTCCAAAGCACCCGAGTCCATGTTTAATGAGACTCTGAAGCTTTGTTTACATTTTCTTACTGAGTGGAAATGCAATTGGGCCAGAAGAATGCATTCATTCCAGGAAGTGTGTCCTGCTTTGCCTAGTATTTAGTGCATGAAATAAAACAAATTTACCCAAATTAATATTATGCTGGAAAGCTTTCTTTGTGACATATTTTATAGAAAAGAAGTGTGCATGGGGGGAACCACTTGCTATTGTCACTATTACCACAATTTGAGAGCAGTTGTATATAATCCAGGTCTCCAATGTTTCTTTACCTGGGTGATATCCTTTCAACAAAATTCCAGTTAGCCATTTACAAAAGTTTTTTACAGGATATTTGGCAAATGCCTATTTTTTCACTACGCATGGACATCAGAAAAAAATAGTAAGAAATTCTGAAAACCCAGTAGGAACTCCCACTGAACTAAATAAACACAGTCACACCCACATAAACAATGCTAATCCTACGTAGCAATTCAATTCTGCAGATATTAAAACAAGCATTTGCAATGCAATAGGTCTCACATAAGGAAAGTTTGAGCTATTGGTCTTGTAAATTACAATTTTTGTTATTTATGTGTTGGTTTAGAAAATAGCAAAATTAATAGCTTATTCATTTACAATGCCAATAGTTTTAACTTTCGCAAATGTGACACCTATAGCATTTGTAATGCAATATGTGCTGTATTTACGTGACTTAGAAGTATTGATATTACAAATAACAATGGCTTTTATTTATTTTTTAATAAGTAATACTTAAATAAAAACTTTTGTAATTTATAATGGCAATAGCTTAAACTTTTGTACATAACTTTTGTGAAGATTATGTTCAGTGTATTTTATTGTGAGGAAAATCCAAGAACAGAAGTGAAATATTAACATCTTTTTGTGACATTTGTAATAAAGCTTGAAACATTGAGAGAACATATTTGAACCAGTTGTTGTTGAATGGTTGCACACATTGATGCTGTTGTGGCGCTGATTGATGTTGTGGTGGTAACGAGTGATGCTGTGGCGTTCAGTGATGCTTTGGTAGCGCATAGTGATGTTGTGGTGCCCCTGAGTGATGCTGTGGTGGTGCTGAGTGATGCTGCGGTGGTGCTGAGTGATGCTGTGGTGATGCGATAGATAGACAGAGTGAGTGCGATAGATAGATAGATAGATAGATAGATAGATAGATAGATAGATAGATAGATAGATAGATAGATAGATAGATAGATAGATAGATAGATAGATAGATAAAGGGAGGGCGATAGATAGATAGAGGGAGGGCGATAGATAGAGGGAGGGCGATAGATAGATAGATAGATAGATAGATAGATAGATAGATAGATAGATAGATAGATAGATAGATAGATAAAGGGAGGGCGATAGATAGATAGATAGATAGATAGATAGATAGATAGATAGATAGATAGATAGATAGATAGAGTGAGGGTGATAGATTTGACTGTCAATCACTGTAGGAAAGAAATCTGAAATACCCGTGATTGACAGCGTACAGTATCTCCTGTGGGTGAAAAATGGAAGTTCGGGAGCGTCACGCTTGTCGTGGGGAGGGACTTCCATCTTCTCCGGGAAGCACGCGCCCACTGGTGACGCGGGCTCCCATGCCTGAGGGAGAGCCCCGCGGTGGCCGCAGAAGTAAGAAGTCAGGAGTGGCGGCTAAGGCCGCCGATTTGGTGAGTGGGGCTTAGTTGTACCGTGGGGGCGGGGGGACGGTGGTGTGTGTGTGCGTGTGCGCATGTGTGTGTCTGTGGTGTGTGTGTGCGCGTGTGGGTGTGCCTGTGTGTGCGCGCATGGGTGTGTGTGTGTGCACGCATGTGTGTGATTGATTGCAGGAGGCTGACTTGCCTCGGAAGCGGGACAGGAGATGTGCACAGCGCGTGGGTGTACGTGCGCTTACACCTGCTCAAATCGCAATGTGCATGCCCATCTCCTGTCCCACTTCCAAAGCAATTCCCTAACAATAGAGCTCGCTGGAGACTGCAGCGCTTCGCGCTGCAAACGCCAGCTCTACCTAAAAAACAATTTACCACCAGCTGCCTTCAGGGAAAACCGTTTTCAACTGCAATGTGCGCTTGGATCAGGATCCAAGCTAGACTGATGGATGATACTGGTTACAGCTGAGCAGAGCCGTTGGAATTATGAGATTCTGCAGCTGTGGCATTTCCTGCATAAATGTAGATTTGGCTTCTTTGCCACCCAATCCTTCACCTGCTGTATCATCTCTAGCTTTTTATCAAAAAATTATTTCTTGCTCAAATAGATCAAATGTTACTAAAATTGCTGCAACCTGTGTTGTCGTTCAATGGAAGGCCCTATGCACAGGGTGTCGAGTCATCTGTCACTTGCTTATTACTGTATTTGGATGTTACACTGGTACTAATAAGATAAAATATTTGCCCAGAAAGTGTCAACACCTGAAAAAATTACAACATTATGAAGTAGCTGTGCCACAAAATGTACCACATTAGGTCGCATGACTTGCCTTTTCTTTCTGCCTCTTTTAGCCCATACAGCCGCACAATTTAGTCCTTCCTTGACACATAATTCCAGTGACCCCCCCGTATAGAGTTTGCCTCTTCTTCCAGAGCACATCCTGAGGCAGAATGTTTTGCAACGGCTGCAGTTTCTATGTTTCTGTATAATTAGTAATTTACTGTTTTTAGCGAATAATTCACAACAAAGTCCAGAAACTGCAGATTTTAACAAAAAATATTTAAAGCTACAAGGAATCGAAACTAACTGAAAAAACACCAGGCTTGGTACTGGTCAGTTAACTGTTCATCTTTCATTTGCTGATGCCTGTATTCATGTGTTCAACTGGTAGTAATAAGTTACAACATTTGCATATGTCATGTTAAAATATGTCCAAATGATAAAGTAGCCACACACAGCCTCACAATGCGCTGCATTATGCTACATAGTTTGCCTTTTCTTGCCACATAATTCAATAATTTGACCCTCCATTGCCACATAATTCCAGCGATAAAAAGTTCTCATTGATGGTAGAGTTGCCAATTCCTTTTCCTCTTGGGAGCCTTGGGGTTGTCTGTGCCCAAACACAACCCAAACAAGGAATCAACAGAACTTACAGAGACCGTGAACTTGGTGGAACAGCTTTTATTACAGTCATGTCAAAATAGACATGTGGAAAACACATTAATGTAAGAAACCTACTTGGGTCAAATAATAGCAACTCATTGTGAAAAATTACACAATTGTGAAGAATAAAAACATCACACATTAAACCGTTCAATATATTTGGACTCATGAACACCGACAGCATCAGAGACCTTCACAATCCTAAATGCCATTGGACCACACAGGGTAACGACCTGCATCAGTGAGGGTGGTCCTGCCTGACTGTTCCTTGTCCTCATCACACGTGACTGCCCCCAAACACCAAGCTGCCAAAGAGGCTGCAATGAGGTGGCCAGGAGTATAAGGTCCCAAAGGCGATACCTATTGGCTTTGCCAATGTTTGTTTAAAGTTGTTTTTATTCCTCACCTTTCCTTTAGCTTTATTTTACGTTACCAGTAGACTTCTGACCTGAGGGGACCCTCGCTCAGGACTTGGGGGTTTCTGCACCCCGGTTGGTTGTTTTCCCTCTCCACTTCTTCTCTAGCATTAACACGCGGCAGAGTACTGAAACCACACCCCTGCCACGCCCCCTTGTATGGTGGGCTACAACAAGGGCAGTAGAATGCGTCCGCCTCCAAGTTGTGTGAAATCTTTCAACTGATGCCTAGGGCAGGCTTCGTTCCTCCCGCCTGGAAGAGAGCATCGCAGCTTCCAATAATCAATAAACCCTCCCTCAATCCTTTGGGCACAAACAGCGACCGCCCCATTTCACGGCTATCTCTGCCAGCTGCAACTGTTGAAAATATTTTCAATAAACAACTGTCAAATCAAATCCAGCAAAATAATTAGACCCTCCCCAATGTGGATTTTGCAGCGACCACAGCACGGAGTCACTGTTAGTTACAGCCAAGGTAGGATCGTCCCTCAATCAGGGAGGCAGAGTAGCCCCTATTCTCTTTGATCTATCAACGGCCTTTGATTATGGTAACAACCGGCTGAAGACAGATCGATTGGCCGAGATTAGCATTACTGGGGCAGCCTGGGACGTGTTAAGTTCATTCCTCCTGGGGATAAAGGACATTCAGCAGCTCTAGGTGATTACCCAACCTTTCTTACTTCCTTGCAGGGTCCCCCAGGGGTCCTGGCTGAGCCCCACTCTGCTTATTGTCTATGTAACACCATTAGCTGAAGCGATTGTATGATGAGGGTCACTACCTGGATGAATGGGAACTGTTTAAAACTGAACTCAGGAAAAACTGAGGTTTTGCTATTGGGATCTCAGTCGCCTTTGTGGACCCCTAGTCGGGGGACGCAGGACTATGTGCACTTCTGGCACTGGTTAGTAAGGCCCAGAATTTAGGGGTAATAATGGATGGCATACTCACAATCACAGTTCAAATAAATGCAGTGACATCCTCCTCTTTCACACATAAAGGACCATTGAAAATATCTTACCTTTCATCCACACAGATCTGCAAAAAATGGTAGCCAGTTTGTGAGTACTTTCTAACATAAATTACTGTAATGAACTGTATGTAAACTGCATCAGCGCGTCGTGAACAGGCTGCGATCTCTTCAAAACGCCACAGCACAACTGTTATTGAGGATTACAAAATATCCGTCAGTGACTAAATCTATCAGGAAGCTGCACTGGCAGAGAGTTAGAGAATCACTTTCAAAGCTCCATGCACCGCTTACAAAGCGCTTCACAAGCAAGGTCCAGGTTTCCTGAAAAACTGTTTCTGCTGGTATGTTCCAGGTAGAATATTATTGTTTGCAACAGCCAAACGTGAGGTAATGTCCAGGTTTAACAGATCTTCCTAGGATGGAAGAACTTTTGTATTTGGAGCAGCAAAGGCTTGGAACTCTCTCCCCTACAAATTAGAGCCAGACTCCCTCCACTGATGTTTAGGAAGGATTGGAACGCTCTCCCCTGCACATTAGAGCCAGGCCCTCTCCACTGATGTTTAGGAAGGTTTGGAACTCACTCCCCTGCACATTAGAGCCAGGCTTCGTCCACCCATGTTTAGGAAGGCTTGGAACTCTCTCCTGCACATCAGAGCCAGGCCCAATCCACTGATGTTTAGGAAGGCTTGGAACTCTCTCCCCTGCACATTAGAGCCAGGCCCTCTCCACTGATGTTTAGGAAGGTTTGGAACTCTCTCCCCTGCACATTAGAGCCAGGCTTCGTCCACCGATGTTTAGGAAGGCTTGGAACTCTCTCCTGCACATCAGAGCCAGGCCCAATCCACTGATGTTTAGGAAGGCTTGGAACTCTCCCCTGCACATTAGAGCCAGGCCCCCTCCACTGATGTTTAGGAAGGCTTGGAACTCTCTCCTGCACATCAGAGCCAGGCCCCCTCCACTGATGTTTAGGAAGGCTTGGAACTCTCTCCCCTGCACATTAGAGCCAGGCCCAATCTATTGATGTTTAGGAAGGCTTAGAACTCTCTACTGCACATTAGAGCCAGGCCCCCTCCACTGATGTTTAGGAAGGCTTGGAACTCTCCCCTGCACATTAGAGCCAGACCCCCTCCACTGATGTTTAGGAAGGCTTGGAACTCTCTCCCCTGCACATTAGAGCCAGGCCCCCTCCACTGATGTTTAGGAAGGCTTGGAACTCTCTCCCCGGCGCATTAGAGCCAGGCCCCTTCCACTGATGTTTAGGAAGGATTGGAACTCTCTCCCCTGCACATTAGAGCCCGGCCCCATCCACTGATGTTTAGGAATTATTGGAACTCTCTCTCTGTACATTAGAGCCAGGCCCCATCCACTGATGTTTAGGAAGGCTTGGAACTCTCTCCTGCACATTAGAGCCAGGCCCCCTCCACTGATGTTTATAAAGGCTTGGAACTCTCTCCCCTGCACATTAGAGCCAGGCCCTCTCCACTGATGTTTATAAAGGCTTGGAACTCTCTCCCCTGCAAATTAGAGCCAGGCCCCCTCCACTGATGTTTAGGAAGGCTTGGAACTCTCTCCCCTGCACATTAGAGCCAGGCCCCATCCACTGATGTTTAGGAATTATTGGAACTCTCTCTCTGTACATTAGAGCCAGGCCCCATCCACTGATGTTTAAGAAGGCTTGGAACTCTCTCCTGCACACTAGAGCCAGGCCCCCTCCACTGATGTTTATAAAGGCTTGGAACTCTCTCCCCTGCACATTAGAGCCAGGCCCCCTCCACTGATGTTTAGGAAGGCTTGTTACTCTCTCCCTGCACATTAGAGCCTGGCCCCCTCCACTGATGTTTAGTAAGGCTTGGAACTCTCTCCCTGCACATTAGAGCCAGGCCCCTCCACTGATGTTTAGGAAGGCTTGGCACTCTCTCCCCTGCACATTAGAGCCAGGCCCCCTCCACTGATGTTTAGGAAGGCTTGGATCTCTCTCCCCTGCGCATTAGAGCCAGGCCCCCTCCACTGATGTTTAGGAAGGCTTGGAACTCTCTCCCCTGCACATTAGAGCCAGGCCCCATCCACTGATGTTTAGGAAGGTTTGGAGCTCTCTCCCCTGCACATTAGAGCCAGGCCCCATCCACTGATGTTTAGGAAGGCTTGGAACTCTCTCCTGCACATTAGAGCCAGGCCCAATCCACTGATGTTTAGGAAGGCTTGACCTCTCTTCTGCACATTAGATCCAGGCCCCCTCCACTGATGTTTAGGAAGGCTTGGAACTCTCTCCCCTGCACATTAGAGCCAGGCCCCATCCACTGATGTTTAGGAATTATTGGAACTCTCTCTCTGTACATTAGAGCGAGGCTTCGTCCACCGATGTTTAGGAAGGCTTGGAACTCTCTCCTGCACATTAGAGCCAGCCCCCTCCACTGATGTTTAGAAAGGATTGGAACTCTCTCCCCTGCACATTAGAGCCAGGCCCCATCCACTGATGTTTAGGAATTATTGGAACTCTCTCTCTGTACATTAGAGCCAGGCCCCCTCCACTGATATTTAGGAAGGTTTGGAACTCTCTCCCTGTACATCAGAGCCAGGCTTCGTCCACCGATGTTTAGGAAGGCTTGGAACTCTCTCCTGCACATTAGAGCCAGGCCCAATCCACTGATGTTTAGGAAGGCTTGGAACTCTCTCCTCTGCACATTAGAGCCAGGCTCCCTCCACTGATGTTTAGGAAGGCTTGGAACTCTCTCCTCTGCACATTAGAGCCAGGCCCCCTCCACTGATGTTTAGGTAGCCTTGGAACTCTCTCCTGCACATTAGAGCCAGGCCCAATCCACTGATGCTTAGGAAGGTTTGGAACTCTCTCCTGTACATTAGAACCAAGCCCAATCCACTGATGTTTAGGAAGGCTTGGAACTCCCTCCTGCACATTAGAGCCAGGCCCAATCCACTGATGCTTAGGAAGGTTTGGAACTCTGTCCTGTACATTAGAGCCAGGCCCAATCCACTGATGTTTAGGAAGGCTTGGAACTCTCTCCTGCACATTAGAGCCAGGCCCAATCCACTGATGTTTAGGAAGGCTTGGAACTCTCTCCTGCACATTAGAGCCAGGCCCAATCCACTGATGCTTAGGAAGGTTTGGAACTCTCTCCTGTACATTAGAGCCAGGCCCAATCCACTGATGTTTGGGAAGGCTTGGAACTCTCTCCTGCACATTAGAGCCAGGCCCAATCCACTGATGTTTATGAAGGCTTCGAACTCTCTCTCTGTACATTAGAGCCAGGCCCCTCCACTGATGCTTAGGAAGATTTGGAACTCTCTCCTGTACATTAGAGCCAGGCCCAATCCACTGATGTTTAGGAAGGCTTGGAACTCTCTCCTGCACATTAGAGCCAGGCCCTCTCCACTGATGTTTAGGAAGGCTTGGAACTCTCTCCCTGCACATTAGAGCCAGGCCCCTCCACTGATGCTTAGGAAGGTTTGGAACTCTCTCCTGTACATTAGAGCCAGGCCCAATCCACTGATGTTTAGGAAGGCTTGGAAATCTCTCCTCTGCACATTAGAGCCAGGCCCTCTCCACTGATGTTTAGGAAGGCTTAGAACTCTCTCCTCTGCACATTAGAGCCAGGCTCCCTCTACTGATGTTTAGGAAGGCTTGGAACTCTCTCCTGCACATTAGAGCCAGGCCCCCTCCACTGATGTTTAGGAAGGCTTGGAACTCTCTCCCCTGCACATTAGAGCCAGGCCCAGTCCACTGATGTTTAGGAAGGCTTGGATATCTCTCTCCCCTGCACATTAGAGCCAGGCCCCCTCCACTGATGTTTAGGGGGGCTTGGAACTCTCTCCTGCACATTAGAGCCAGGCCACCTCCACTGATGTTTAGGGAGGGTTGGAACTCTCTCCTGCACATTAGAGCCACGCCCCATTCACTGATGTTTAGGGAGGCTTGGAACTCTCTCCTGCACATTAGAGCCAAGCCCCTTCACTGATGTTTAGGGAGGCTTGGAACTCTCTCCAGCACATTAGAGCCAGGCCCCCTCCACCGATGTTTAGGAAGGCTTGGAACCAATGTTCCCTCTAACTATTTTCCTCTGTGTCCGGCAACACTGTGCTTGTGGGCTCATTGTACCTGACTGTGTGCGGAATCAATAGTAGTGATGGATCAGTATGGGAGTGATAGTGAGAGTGTTGAATGTCAGAGGTAAAAGGCTAAAAAAGGGCAAGCCAACATGACTGTAAAACAACTGTCATTAAGATAAGACTGCTCTATGCTGCTTGTAAGTGATCTTGTTGTAAAATATATGTCCTATTTCTGGCAAAATTACTTGTCTGCACTGTGTCCAGGTCTATTATTTCCATACATGCCTAAGTTATGTACATAAACTGGGTTACAGTTTTCAGTAGTAGGTTCAGTTCATCCCACTACTGGTTTTGTCAGTTTTTGACGTTGGGCAGTGCTGCAGGCCTTTTTGCTGTGCTGTCCTACGACAAAGATAAGGCCAGGAATGTTGCATACCTATGAGATACGGCACATTCCTGTCCTCTTCCCCTGCGCCGGCGTACAATGGCCTACCCTGTGCCAATGCAGGTACCTTTGCACCATGGTGCAATGGTGCCTGCGTTGCAGGGATTTTTATTTATGTCCAGGAAGGGAAACAAAAGCAATCACAAGAGACTTTTTCCTCTTTTTATGTGTGCTGCATTCTGCATCACACATGGCAAGAGGAAAAATTAGGAGCAATAAAGATATGTCTGCTCGGTTTGCCTCCCTTATGCCTTCCCTGGGGAGGTGTACGTTTTTGGCGCTGCCTCTCATAAATCTGGGGCAGTGTCAAAAAACCATGGATGTTGCTGGGAACACCCCAGCAACATCCATGGAACGCACCTTTCACGCAGTTGTCTGAATGAAAGGGGCAAATATTTATAAGGCCATGAAAAGCCACGTACATGGCTTTACGTGGCCGTATAAATATGCCAATGGCATACTGCGCCACCGGATCATTCCAGCGGCGCAATAGTGCCGGTAGGGCCTTATATATGAGGCCCTCTATGTTTAACAAACTTATTAACAGCCATAAATATGTATATTGAATGCAAAATTCTTTGAGGTAGTGCTTAGGTTGCATCAAGTCCTAAAACGTTAGAGTGGTGAAACAAACAGGGAGAGCTTGCATATTCACCATTGGGAAGATACCCAGTGAGTTTTTCATCGACAGTCTTGAATCCTAAAGTATCTCCCACTGAGAAACATAGCTAATAATATGTTGTTCTACAATCGCTGTCTTAATGAAAATAAGCATTTTCAAAGGTGTTAGACTGTGATCTTGAAACTGAAGGCAAGTTTTAGAATATAATTGGAATTTAAACAATACATCACACACATCAGTTATTACAGTAAGTGTGAACAAGCTGGTTCATTTTCTGCAGAGTGTAAAAGCGCATTGTGTTTTTCACAACCCATTTCACTCTTGGAGCAAAAAGGACATTGTGTTTTGACCAGAGCTGCCGACTATGGAATTAAGGATCCAGGTTTGAGTTTCTGCATCAGTTCATCATCCTGTGATTCTGAGTAAATCGCTTTATCTCCCCATGCGTAACAATTGCATGTGATCTTGTGCAATGTAACTAGTGCTCATGGTGCTTTGAGGTGAGTTTGTGGTGTAAAAAACTGCAACAAAAAAAGAAAAAAGGATGGTGTCAAAGTAGCATTCAGGTGCATTCATGAAGGACACAATCCCAACAAGTTGGTTAATACCATTTTAAGCAGTATCTCTTGAATGTCAATATCATTTTCCATAATAACGAGTGTATTTGCATTGGCACTGATATTCGCTTTGAATCAATAGGTTTAAAAATGCCAAAATACCTAGAAAATACATCCACATAATGCGCAACCAGAATTTGGAAAAAAATTTCCCTTTCTTTGACACAAAATTTGAATTTTTCTGGGGGCAAAATTTTGGCAACCCTGTCACTTCATTTGGTCCTCCACTGCTGCGTGATCCGATTGGCTGTACTTGTAAAGCAGCAGTGTAGGGATCCGACCCTTCCCAAGAACACACCAGGCTGGTGATCCACTAATCACAAGAAAGGCAACTCTGCCTGTGCATCTCAGTCATTCACTGCAGCAGCATAATAATGTATCCTGTGCTTCTGGCGTGTGCACAGCTCTACCAGTACTTCTCATCTTTTCATTACACAGACAGGGACTGTTCAGCTCCATCAAACACAACACGCTCTGCATGGGGACCTAAATTCACTTCAATCCTTCTATGCAGCAGCAAAAACCATGTTATTTTACCTTTGGTAAACCCACAACTCTGCTAGTGCACCTCATTTCCCCACAGCTGCCGCAGCACCTTTGCTGTTTCACCATTGGGCAATACAAAGCTATGCCAATGCACCACAGTCCTTCAATGCCAGGGGCTTTTCACATGTCTGTGCATCCCTTGCAGGTAGAGCGGTGGGTCACAGGTCTGCGCTCCTGAGGGTACTCAGCCAACTTTCATCTTCACCTAGAGTCTCTATGGGTGTGGGGGACATCTACGTACTTCGCAGGGTGTATGTCTTCAGGTTGTTTTTCTGCAATTTAAAAAAGTGGAGTTTGCAGGGGCATGCTAATCGATCGATCACATGAGGTGTATTTTGTTATGCTCTTCTGTATATCTTCAAAGGCATGCATTTTTTTCTTCCTGCAATAGTCTTCACTTCTTTTTTGTTGTTTTTTTTAGTCAACTAAAAAGCACTAAAGTATTATTTAGACAAGGTTTGCTGTATTTAATTTAAAATGGGACTGAAGTCTTCTGACAGATTTGTGGTCCCTGAGCAGAATCAGTAATATGTGAAGCAAGCCGCAGCTCTACAGGCCCTCGAAGGCCCTGGTGTCTTGTGAAATAAGCAGATCATTTCACAAACGGCCAGTGCACCTTGGAGGTTGAAACAAAACTGATTACAATTATTTAGATTTTATTTTCCTCCTACTCCTTCCTGTAGTAGGATGCAAAGTACAGTGGAGTGGTGTGGCTCACTGGTTAGAGGCGGTAGACCCGGAAGCAGAGAACGGCCCGGGACCAGGGTTCAATTCCAGACGCGGCAGGGATGTGGACCAGGTTCAGCAGACTCGACAATTCTCGCCTCGGTTCCTACTCTAACCAGGGATCACACTCGGCAACTCTGGTCATTAAGCTTGCCTCATCTCTAAAACGGCCCCCCCACAGACACCGGGCATGCCTGGTTTCACCTTGGAGATACCCAGAAGGGACCATCTCACAGGGAAAGACAGGACGGGTTCCCCAGCGATCTTCAGCGCCGGGACGATTACGGGCAGCTGTGCGCTTTACAAGTCCAACACATTTACACATTTATACAAGAATGTTTAAATAGGTTGTTCGCCTTCCTCCTGGTAATTCCAGGAACGATATTTACACGTTTGCAGCAGCTTGTAAATTTGACTTTTCTTTCACACTGGGTCAGTACTTAAGGGAGAAGAGAAGCTTAAAGAGCATAATCTACTGCCTCTTGACTCAGACATCATTGAGCTTTGTGTGCTCACACACATCACTTTATGTGTAAAACTGTTTTCAAGTAATCCGTTTGTTCTAGTGTTTGCATTTCAGACATTTTCCACACAAACACATACCAGCCTTCCAAATAATTATCCCCTCCCTCAAAAACACTATCAGGAAATTCTTCCAGCTCCGACTGCCCTAAACCAGCAGAGGACAGCTTTAGAGTCTTTGCTTCAATGGCGCTGTCGGGAGGACCTTGATATAGTTAATGGGCAGTTCACACTTGGTGTGCGTGATAATTGTTCCTCTTTGTTTCCCTTTAGTGCGCGCTCTCAGTCTCTTCATGCGCGGCATGAAAATAGAGGCTACGCGGATGCCCTAGCGCGCACATTAGAGGGAACATAGATTGGAACATTCTCCAGCACATTGGAGCCAGGCCCAATCCACTGATGTTTAGGAAGGCTTGGAACTCTCTCGTGCACATTAGAGCCAGGCCCAATCCACTGATGTTTAGGAAGGCTTGGAACTCTCTCGTGCACATTAGAGCCAGGCCCAATCCACTGATGTTTAGGAAGGCTTGGAACTCTCTCCCCTGCACATTAGAGCCAGGCCCCTTCCACTGATGTTTAGGAAGGCTTGGAACTCTCTCCTGCATATTAGAGCCAGGCCCCCCTCCACTGATGTTTAGGAAGGCTTGGAACTCTCTCCCCTGCACATTAGAGCTAGGCACCCTCCTCTGATGTTTAGGAATTATTGGAACTCTCTCCCTGCACATTAGAGCCAGGCCCCCTCCACTGATGTTTAGGAAGGTTTGGAACTCGCTCCCCTCCACATTAGAGCCAGGCCCCTCCACTGATGTTTAGGAAGGCTTGGAACTCTCTCCCCAGCGCATTAGAGCCAGGCCCAATCCACTGATGTTTAAGAAGGCTTGGAACTCTATCCCCTGCACATTAGAGCCAGGCCCCCTCCACTGATGTTTAGGAAGGCTTGGAACTCTCTCCTGCACATTAGAGCCAGGCCCCTCCACTGATGTTTAGGAAGGCTTGGAACTCTCCCCTGCACATTAGAGCCAGGCCCCCTCCACTGATGTTTAGGAAGGCTTGGAACTCTCTCCTGCACATTAGAGCCAGGCCCCCTCCACTGATGTTTAGGAAGGCTTGGAACTCTCTCCTGCACATTAGAGCCAGGCTCCCTCCACTGATGTTTAGGAAGGCTTGGAACTCTCTCCTGCACATTAGAGCCAGGCCCCCTCCACTGATGTTTATGAAGGCTTGGAACTCTCTCCTGCACATTAGAGCCAGGCTCCCTCCACTGATGTTTAGGAAGGCCTGAAACACTCTCCTCTGCACATTAGAGCCAGGCCCCCTCCACTGATGTTTAGGAAGGCTTGGAACTCTCCCCGGCGCATTAGAGCCAGGCCCAATCTATTGATGGTTAGGAAGGCTTTGAAAACCTAATGCAGAATGAGCTTTAATCTTCCATTTCTTTACCGGATGTTTCTTGATAGCATTAAAGCTAGTGCCAAGACACCTATGGGCATTCAAGCGTTCTTATAAATTTTATCAACATTGCAATACTCAGGGTATAATACCTCTGACCTTGGTAATACCTGTGCTTGCTCTAAAAGCCCTACATCATACCAAGAGCTCCCTTCTGAAACCACCCTTTGGCGCTCTGAGCTCCGCTAATAATACCATGAGCTCTATCCTGATACCACCAGTGCCACCCGGAGCTCTGCTACTAATACCAATAACTCGTTTCTGATACCGCCCAGTGCCACTCCGGGCTCTGCTACTAATACCAAGAACTCGTTTCTGAAAACACCCAGTGCCACTTGGGGCTCTGCTATTAACAACATGAATTATTTTCTGGTTCCACCCAGTGCCACTTGGCGCTCTGCTGTTAATATCCCTCAGAACTCTAATGTCAGTAATACAGACGCATGCAAAGCTCTTTATAAAACTCACTCTTTTCATAGTTTGCATATGAAAATAAATAAACCTAAACAGCGTTCTGGTCTTGATACCACCCAGAATCTGTGACTCAGAGCTCTGTTATTTACAATATTAGATTATTTCAGTTCACTGTTATTGACAATACAAGCAGCGACTCAGAGTTCTGTCCATAATGTTGCCTCGTCCAAGGCTCTGGCCGGTATAATACCAGTCACACGTTTCAGGTTCAGATAAAGGTGAGCCAGAGGTTTATTTAAAGTAGAACCAGAGTCACTCAGGGGTCTTCTTTAGATAATACAGACTCTCCCAAACTTTGGGGCTGCTTCAGAGTTCGGTGACCAGGTTACTCCATCACACATCAATACAGACACACACCGACCCACACACATATCACCACAGACAGAACATCTACCAGGTGCCCCTCATGAAGTGGGAGACTTCAACAAGAAACCCACCCACGCTGGGAACACTTTGTCAACCCAGCCAGTCCCTCACCAACGAGGGGAGCCCCCTTCATCCCCTCACCTTACAACATCAAACCTGAAAAGATGCGACACATGTATACCAACTGCTTTGTGTCATTTTACATCAGAAACCTGCCCTTGAAGGTACACTATTAATCAATTATACGTTTAATGTACATAAAGTATCACATTCTTATCCCTGATACTTCTTGCAGGACCAAGCTTCATCTTAAGTTTTTCTAACATTATAGATTGCAAGTACTAATTGTGTTATATTTATATTGTGTTATTGTTTTATAGCTCCTAAAAGTGTGTCTGCTACAGTAAACTATATGTTAATGGCCGTCTCCTAAGAGTACCTGATACAGTACAGACAAAGTAAAGAGACCTTGTCTTCTGGTGTGTACAATGTAAATGTAGGTATAGAGTCAGTCTGCCAGCCAGTCTGGATGAGAGTTATGATATGCATGTATATATAGATATAATACCTTCTGGCGGTCGCCAGTAGGTATATATAGTTAGGACCTAGTTTCCATAGGAAATCCGCAACATAACTTGGGCGCCGGTTGATGAATTTTCGCGAATTTTACAAAGAAGATGGCCCGCTCTGCTCCGCTCCTTCCCTGAAAGTTTTGGGGGATTCGTCAAGTGGGGGCTGAGAAAAAAGGGGGGTCCCAAAACGTGTTTTCCCCATGCAATTTTCCATAGGACGATTAGACACGGCTGAACGGATTTCCTAGTAATTTGGCAAAAGGTAGAGTGTGATTCGCAGATCCCCCTTTTGTTTAAATGGTGTAAATCCCTCCAGTTGTTGTTGAGAAAATTGAGTTTAAAAAAATTATATATCTATAAGCGCGCACCGTGCGCGCACCAGGTGTGGGCGAGCTGAATTCTGATTTGCTGTTAGACGTCTGTCAACATTCTATTCGGACGAAATGATGAAGTGTTGGCTGCCATTTGTTGTCCGAGGCAGAGGCCAAAAGTGGAAAGTGTGAATAGGGGGCAGGGTAGAGTCTCCCTGACCCCCAAGGCCTTCTTAGGGGGTCCCTGAAGGACGACGAAGGGCAAAAAAAAATTAAAAAAAAGTTGTGAGGTACGCGCACGTTGCGCAAGCCCTATAGCCGCCATTTTGTGTAGTTTTAAAAGAGAGTGACAAATAAAAGTGGAGAACGTGAAAAGGGGGCAGGGTAGAGTCTCCCTGACCCCCTAGGCCTTCTGAGGGGGTCCCTGAAGGACCCCGAAGGGCAAAAAAACATATTTTTACATACCGTGCGCGCATGTCAGAAAGAAAACAAAAAAAAATGTAGTTAAATAACAAGTTAGAGTGTTTAGATGTTGGTTGGCTCTAAAAAGAGCCGTTGTGTTCATTGAGTGCTTTTTGTACCTATAAGTAAGTACCGATGCAGAGTCTAAAGTTTAAAAGGAAGACTCTATTCCCCATATCTGTGAAATGTACACCATCTCTCCTATAGATGCCTTGCATGTTGTAACGCAAGTTGTTGGGATATATAGAACACATACCATAGTCTCTGAGGAAAGCAGAAACAGAATTATTCACATGTTTCCTTGCTTTCTCAATCTGTGGACAATATTGGTTGCACCTGTTCCATTTTTGCCTTTGGCATATATTAGAATATACCAAGGCAGTTTGTGGAAAAAGTGTCATCAATTGCCCAAAGGTGTCCTTTAAAAGCATTTCCAGACCTACCTCAGTCAAAGTGCACAGGTCATTTCCACCACAGTGCACAATTATAAGGTCAGGGTGTGGGAGATGCAAAAAGGATGTTACCAATGACATCAATTGGTGACATCTCAATCCTCTCTGGCCAATCCACATAATATCCACATTTGGTAAATCAAGATTGAGAAAGCATCTATTTACTGCATAGCTTTCACTCCAGAAAATATAGGTATGTCCTACAATCCATACTCTAAGCATCTTGAAGGCAGATCTGGTTGTACTCAGATGGGCTCTGGAGATGAAATGGCAGTTTGAAAATTAGGAGTTTAGAAAAAAATGTGGTTGAGATTCAGTGCACTTGAAAAACAAGAAATGATTGGTGGTTTCTGATAATTTAACATTGAAAATTAGGGTGCATACTACTGTTTTTAAAAGGAATAATACTATTGGTTTAGAAAAAGTCATTGAAAAGAACATTGCACAGGATAAGCTGGAATATTGAGAAGTCAAACACACTTGCTGCTTTGGTTTGCAACATTGAGAGATTAACTTTTCAACTTTTGAGTTTAGTTAGGTGTTCTATGGAGAGTTACCATGGTAACAGGCAGAGAGAGCAGTGGGGAAGGTTGATAGTGTTGAAATGTACAACCAATTAAAATGTTAGTTTGGTTTTGAATTTGTGTGGGAAGAAATTTCATTGGTTATGTACTGGAATATGTGAGAAAAATTAGATTGAATCAGGGCCATTTGTGGTTGCAGTGTCTGAGGTACATTTCAGAGATTCTGCTTAAGAAAATCTGGTGTGTGATTGACACTGTCCTAAATCTTCAAAAGCATTTTTAAAGGTGAGTTATTAATTTGTAAGGGGATATATGTTGTGTACTGTAAGTTAATAATTAAAATGTGTTGTAATGTGGAAGTTACTCACTTTCCCTGTCTTTCATTCTCTCTCACTGTCTTCCTTTCTGTCCACCACTGTTCCTTTTCCTTCTTTTTTTCTATAAATCCTTCTGTTTCACTTACTCCTTTTTCCTTTTTCTTAATATGCTTTTTTTTATCATTCTCCTTTCCTTACTCTCATATCTTTTTCCTCACCGTCATTATCCCTTTCCTTAACTCCTATTTTCTACATCCCTTTCTCCATGTGATTTACTTTTTGTTGTTTATTCCTTCCCTCTCATTGTCTCTCTCTTTCTCTCTCCCTCACCCTTGCTCTCTTTATACAACACTACCAGCAAGATCCCCCTCCTCACCCCTTTCACTGTAGTAATCATTTGACTGAATTGAAGGATTTCTGTTATGTGTCTAAGGTCACAGTGTGAGTCTCATGTTTGGATGTAAGGCTGGGAAAAAAGTAATGCTGTAAATTGGAAATGTATTTTGAAAATGACTCAGGTTTCTGCACTGTAATGTAGTCTCTTAAACGTTTTACTGTGGTAAATGTGTTCTGGTAAAATGTATGGTTTGAACATTTTTGTCCAGGATCACACCGAGTGCCTGTGTAAATTAAAGAACTATATTTGTACCTTTTTCTATAATCTTCCCTGTCTCTCTTCACAGTGTGCCTCTCTCTGCTTATACTGTGTTCTTTCTTCTGATATTGTGTCTCATGTTTGGATGTAATGCTGGCAACAAAGTAGTGCTGCAAATTGGAAATGTATTTTGAAAATGACTCAGGTTTCTGCACTGTATTGTAGTTCTGAAATAGATAGGTTGTGTTCTGTCTCTTAAACGTTTTCGTGTGGTAAATGTGTTTTGGTAAAAAGTTTGGTTTTAAACTTTTTGTCAAGGATCACACTGAGTGCCTGTGTAAATTAAACAATTATATTTGCACCTTTTTGTATAATCTCCTCTGTCTCTCCTCACAGTGTAGCACTCTCTGCATATACTGTGTTCTTTCTTCTGATATTGTGTCTCATGTTTGGATTTAATGCTGGAAAAAAAGTAGTGCTGCAAATTGGAAATGTATTTTGAAAATGACTCAGGTTTCTGCACTGTATTGTAGTTCTGAAATAGATCGGCTGTGTTCTGTCTCTTAAACTTTTTTTGTGTGGTAAATGTGTTTTGGTAAAATGTATGGTTTTAAACATTTTGTCCAGGATCACACTGAGTGTCTGTGTAGGCAGAGGGACAGATGGTGCAGTCACAGAAAAGATGGTGCATAGAGAGGGTGAGATGGTTCAAGTAGGGACTCAGATAGTGCAAGCAGACACAGACATGGTACACACAGAGGATAGATGGTGGAGGGCTGTAGGCAGAGGGACAGATAATGCAAGCAGACGCAGACATTGTACACACAGAGCGTAGATGGTGTAGGGCTGCAGGCAGAGGGACAGATGGTGCAGTCACAGAAAAGATGGTGCAGAGAGAGGGTGAGATTGTTCAAGCAGAGACTCAGATAGTGCTAGCAGACACAGACATGGTACACACAGAGGATAGATGGTGGAGGGCTGCAGGTGGAGGGACAGATGGTGCAGTCACAGAAAAGATGTTGCAGAGAGAGGGTGAAACGGTTCAAGCAGAGACACAGGTAGTGCAAGGAGACACAGACATGGTGTGAGATTACAGGCAGTGAAGGGAAAGATTTAACATGGTTGCGCTGTGTAATACACACTAGCAGGCATATCATAATAGAACTCTATAGATGCACATGAGAGGGTGCAGGCAGTGGGAGAGGGTTGGTGCAGACAGAAAATGACATAATGCAGGCAGAGAATAAACTGGTACAATCAGAGGATAGATGGTGGTGGGCTGCAGGCAGAGGGACAGATGGTGCAGTCAGAGAAAAGATGGTGCAGATATGGTTTAAATGGGACAGACAGTGCAAGCAGACACAGACATGGTACACACAGAGGGTAGATGGTGTAGGGCTGCAGGCAGAGGGACAGATAGTGCAAGCAGACACAGACATGGTACACACAGGGAGTGTGAGACTACAGGCAGAGAAGGAAAATAATTAACATGGTAGCGGTGTGAACGCTTTGCCTGTACCCTCTCATGTGCATCTTTAGAGGCCTATTATGATATGGCTGCTGGTGTGTATTAGAAAGCGCTACCATGTTATATTTTTCCCCTCTATGTCTGTAGTTTTGCACCCTCTGCCTGTATCATTTTGTGTCTGTTTGTACTTTTTCTCCCTCTGTGTGATAAAAATCACCTTAATCAAGAAGTGAGTCATGATTTAGGAGATGTAGTTGTAGAAAGTCCTATGCAGTATGTGTTTCAGGCATCTTAATTTTCAAATTGTGTTGATGCTGTGCAATTTAGATGTTTGGTGTGCTGTTGAAATGCAAAAGCAACTGTGTCTGTAGCATGCAGTAATCATTTCAGTGAATTTCATTTGTACATTCTCAGTCCTACCTTGACTCACTACACTGCTTTAATTTCACTTCATTGTCCTAAATCCTGAAACTCCATTCCTAGAAAAATATTCAAAACTCTTGCAACACAACTTCAGTGTTGTAAAGCATGAAAGAATATTACCAGCAAGACTCCCTTTTATTGTAGTAATCATTTTACTGAATTGGAAGGGATAGTGTTATGTGTGTAAGATCACAGTGTGAGTCTGTGTTCATTTAAGAGGAAGGTGGCAGAATAATTTGCGTAGTTAGTGTGTTTAAAAATATGGGAATATATGTACTTATGAAATTGATAAAGGTCGTTTTTATTATCTATTAGAGAAAATGATATAATTAAGTGTTTATATTTTTTTGCAAGGTGCAACAACATTATCATATTGGTGCTATGGAAGAGCATCAGGAGAACTTTGCTTTAAATTTTAATATGTCAGACGAACTAATAGAGGACCTTATAGATGGACCTTTTGCAGAGGAAATTAATAAAGAAAATGCACATTTCTTTGATGAGACTTTGGACAGTGAATTACTGGAAGCGGTGGAAGATTTTGAATTTGAAGATCAAAATTTTGAATTTGAGGAAAATCAAAATGAAATACCGGACGAAGTGATGTTGGAGGATTTATTGGAATACGAAATGTTTAATGAATACATTTATAATTTATAATTAAAAATTATTTGAGTGAGTCTTTTTGTAGTATTGTAATAATTTAGTTTGTTGATGTGTTTAAAAAATATGGGAATACATGTTCTGATGAAGTGTATTAGGGTTTAGGGTATGTAGTACTAGAAACTGCTATGCAGTATGTGTGTCAGGCCTATTAATTTGGAAATAGTCTCCATGCTGTGTACTGAAGATCCTGGGCGTGCTGTAGAAATGCCATAGCAAGTCTCTCTGTAGCATGTAGTAATCATTTCTCTTCCTCGGTGTATGTGTTTTAAGACATGGAAATACATGTAATCATGCAGTGAGTTAGAGTTTAAGACATGCAGTGCTTTATACTCCTAGCCCTTGCATGAAACCATACACTGCCCAAGCACAATTGTATTGCTCTAAAGTCAGAAATATGAATCTCACCATGACTTCCTACACTGTCTAAACTCCACTGCACTGTTCAGAACCTTGAAACACCATTCTAAGGAAATTCCCCTATAATGTTGAAACACCACTGCACTGTCATTAACTGAGAAACAGCAGTGACTGTATGAGTTCCTACTCTTCTCAGACACTGTTGCTGTACCTTCAACTTACTTATGAAGTGAATCAGTGTTTACATCATGTAGTTGTTGAAATTGCTATGTAGTATGTTAGTAGTGGTGTATAACATGTTTTTTTTTCTTCACAATAGATTGTTATTATCTACAGAAAGAAAATCAAGATGCCTACCAAGGATTCTAAAAGAAGAAAATATAAAGAAGCTTACTTTTCAAAGACAACACAATTACAAGATGTATTTAAACAACATTGTACAGAGAAAAAGAAGATTGCTTCTGGTAAGACAACAAAGGATTTTATAAGGAAATTAACTGAAAGAAAACAAAATATGGATAATGTGGAAACAATCAAAAAATAATCTCTAAGAACAAAAAAAAAGGAGTTAAACAAAATTTGGAAAAGTGTGTGCCGATGAAATTATCTACAGTAATACAAGAAAAAATATGTTTGTAGAAATTCGCAAGAGAATGATTTATAACAGAACTGTATTAAATTTGTTGAAAAGTGGAAAGACTTCTAAAAGGAAAACAGCTTTTTATAAGCAAAAAAAAAAAATGGAAGGTACTGTGGATGGAGCGTTTCAATTAAAAAAGAAATTATTTATTTTAGTAATCAATAGACTTCGTACACTAGACAAGGCAATTAATCTTTTGAAAGCGAAAAGTAAGTGGAAAAGACTAATTAATAGAACTCATTTTTGTAATGTTTTTTCTGGAGAATGGAAGCATAGTTCAAGTTCTGAGACATTTTTTAATGAAGAGACTTACTTTCAGACTAATTATTTGTTGCTGGCGGTTGACACCAGTGGTCGAGCATATGAGGTGAAGGACGGTTGTGTGATTGAAAAAGAGAAAATTGTCCCAAGAAATGCAGAAGAGGTGTTATCTGATGAAGTTTTAGGGAGACGTTCTAAGGCTCCAGTGTACGCTTGGAATTGTAGTAGTATTTGTAGTGTACGGCAGGATTCAATTGACTTTTTCCGCAATTTCTTACGTAAGTATTCTAAGAAAAGTATTAAACAGAAGATTAAGATGTTGCAAGAATTAGACCCCTGCCAAGTGGGAGAAAAACGGGTTTGCAAGGTCATTCTTTGGCTTGTCTTTCTAAAAAAGTATGTCAGAGTGTTTTTCACCATTTTAGGATGTTAGCAGTGCATCATACTGAAGTGAGGAAATTAGTGAGAAGGATGTATTATGCAAAAAGTCCAGCACTTAAGCTAAAACAGTTAAACAGTGCTCTTTTATATGGATCTGTATTAGATGTAAAGACATTTTGTGAAGAAATTGAGGTTAGTTACTTTTGTGAAAAAGAGGGCAGTGCAGAAACTAATACAGTAATAGAAGGAAATGTGGAAGAAAATGTACAAAGTTTTAGTACAGAAAATGTTGACCAAGAAATTACAAGGTTTAAGGTCATTTCAGGAGAAAGGCCCAATTTTTCTTGTATTTGTTGTAGAATAATTCATTATAAAAATTAGACCAGGTTACTTGATTTATATTTAAAAAGTGAAAAGGAGAATAATAATGAGTGGAATGAATTTGCAACTTGTTTGTTGGTAGAGAATTGTTTTGATTTGGGTTCTGATCAACGTGTTTGTTATTATTGTTATAATAAATTAAATGAAAACAAAATGTGCCAGTTAGAGCTGTACATAATAATATTGAGTTGGTAAATATTCCTTCTGAACTGATGGATTTAAATATTTTGAGTCTATTCTGATTCAATGTGTGCATCCATTTCAGGCTATTGTTCATATGGAGCCTAAGACAGGGAAATTTCCTCCTTCTGATTTACAGAGAGAATTAACCCCTTCGATGCTCATGACGGAACGGTTCCGTCATGAGCATCGGTCGAGCTGTGCTCATGACGGAACCGTTCCGTCATGACCATGCCCGTTTTCATTAGGGCTCAGCACCGGGGGGGGGGGAGGAATCGCGGCCGCACGGAAGGGGTTAAAGGGAAGAGTTGTATATTTGCCTCTAGATTTAAAGAAAAATATTGAAACAATTGGTGTTGAAAATGTGGAAGAGGAACCTCTAGGTATTCTAGTTAATGGCGTACCTACGAAGAGCAAGAAAATCTGGCAAGAATTAGTGGATGTTAGGAAAGTGAGAAAGGCAACGTTGTATTTGGTAAAAAACAATCAATACTGCAAAAATGTATATGTAGGAGAAGAGGAAACAACTGTAGAAGAGGACAGTGATTTGTCAGCTGGACAAATTGAAAAAGTGGATGTGTCCAGAAGTGAAAAAATATACGAACATTACAGTGTTCATCCATTTCATTCCAAAGAAGTAATAGGGAATGCTATTGAGTTATTTCAAATGAAAGAAGCAAAAGGAAGTCTCATTAGTGTATGGGAAGAAAGCTTGGAAGCTTGTTGCTTTCCTCAGTTATTTCCAACAGGTCAAGGAGGACGATATGATGAGCGACCTGTGCAGATACCAGCATCTGAATACCGGACATCAAGATTATATGCAGAAGATCCAAGTTTTCGTCAATGTATTCCATATTTGTTTCATCTTCTGTTTGAGAGTGACTTGTCTGGACTTTCCTATGCAATGAACCACATACTAAAAAGTGGAGTAAATCTGCAGAAAGTTTCGGTAAAGGACTTTATGAATAAAGTCCAATAGAATGACACTGTTTTGGAATCTCAGCTAATTAATCTCATGGCATGTCAGCGTGGTACTAGCGAGTATTGGTACCGTCGTCATGGGGAATTGAAATGTATGCTAAGAAACTTAGGAACTCCTACATGGTTCCTTACTCTAAGCTGTGCTGAGTATGCTTGGGAAGATTTACTTCAATTTGTTCGAGAGGCAAATGCGAACATAGAAAATATAGAATACAAGACACCTGGAGAATTGTGTTCTTTGATCCTGTTAATGTATGCAGGTATTTTAATCATAGATTTGAAGCTATGATGTATTTTATCACAAACAAAAAAAATCCTCCTCTTGGAGAGGTTCTGGATTTCTTTTGGAGAAAGGAGTATCAAGCAAGAGGTGCTCCTCACATATATATGCTGCTATGGATCAAAGATGCCCCCAAATTTGGAACAGATTCGGATGACACAGTGATGAGTTTTATTGAACAGTATTCTACATGTGCTGTTCCTAAAAACACAGAACAAAAGAATTTAAAACATCAAGTCTTGCGGTTTCAAACCCATTGTTGTGGAAAATACTGTTGTCGAAAGTACAAATCAAAGGACAAGTTCTACACAAAATGTCGTTTTGGATTTCCACGACCAGTAACATCAAAAGGAAGAGTGAACAATTTTATGTCATCTTTGCGACATACGGTGACACGAAAATCACCGAAAAATACCTATAACTTAAGAAGAAATGAAGAGTCAAAATATATAAATGACTATAACCCAGTCATTTTCTCCATGTGGAATGCAAACATGGATATTCAATATGTTGCAGACAACTCCATTGCTGTGGCTCGATATGTAACTTCTTACATTAAGAAATTTGAAAAGACAGAACTAAAGGATATGTGGGAAGAAATTTCTCATGAAAAGAGCCTAAGCAAGAAATTGTACAGCTACAGTTTGAAGATGTTGTCTCATCGAGAAATCGGAGCATATGAATGTTCAGATCGCTTATCATCTGCAAGTCTATATGCCAAATCTAGAACAATCATTTGGGTGAGTTTAGGTCTTGCAAGAACACGAAATGGCGTTTTGAAATTTGTACAAGAAATTGAGTATTTACCAGAGAGAGAACCAAACAGTACAGATATTTTGAAGACAAATATGTTGGATACATACTATCCAAATAGAAGTAATCATCTTGAGAATGTTTGTCTCTATGAATTACTGCAAAGCTATACTTTTAGGAAGAACATAACAGAAGATATCAATAAAGGAGTATATGCCGTGATTGGATCTGAAGGATGTCTGGTAAAACAAAATAAAGGACATTTGATTAATCATCGAAAACTGAGTTGCAAAACTGCTGACAAAAGGGAATTTTACTATTTAGCTCTTTTGCAACTCTTTAAGCCATGGCGTACAGAAGAGGAACTACTTGGAGATTTTCTTAGTGTTGAAGATTCATTCAACGCAATCAAAAATACTATAGAATGTCCAGTTTTTACTAATTATCTCCAAATGTTGAACGAGGAAATACAGCAAGAAGCTACAATTGCAGCAGAGATTGCGAGAGACAGTTCTCTAGACAGTCAAAGTTCTGCTTCGTTGAGTCAGGATCCACTAGGAGGACCAATTATCCAAAATGAAGCAGCTACTGTCATGGATGAGGTGGAAAGAACAATGGAACAAGCTCAGGAGGATGTAATAAACTTAGAAAAATTGGAAAAACAACTAAATGTTGAGCAAAAACAAATATACGATGAAGTGACAGAGCAGATTGAGCATGGTTTATGTCATGATAAAAAAGAGTGCTCATGTACGTTATTTAAACCTGTCTGACTGTACGTGAGTGGAGAAGCAGGAACTGGAAAAAGTTTCCTAACTAAAGTAATTACAACTTATCTACAGAAAAGAACAGCGTCGTCACTCTCTTGTGTTGTTACCGCTCCAACTGAGTTGGCAGCACATAACATTAAAGGGATTACTTTACATCGTTTATTGATGCTGCCAGTAGAGCACGAAAATAAATTAGAATACCACAAGCTATCTGGAGAAGCTTGCTGTGAAGTTTCCAGAGTATTGAAAAAAATGAAACTTCTCATTATTGATGAGGTAAGCATGGTATCAAATTTAATGCTTGCCTTTGTGCATTTAAGAATGCAACACATTCTTAAAACAGAGTATGATGTGTTATTTGGAGGCAAACATATCATCGTTTTTGGAGATCTACTACAGCTAACTCCTGTGAAAGGACAACCAGTGTTTAAAAACGTTACACATGAAGATACCAGAAAGTGCCTTGGAAGCATTGGAAATGTTAATATATGGTTATATTTCAAATATACAGAACTAACTCAAAATATGCGACAGGCAAAGGATGCTGATTATAAAAGTATTCTTGAAGATATAAGAATTGGAAAAGTTAGTGAACATGGCAAAGAAGCTTTACAGGCACGATTACTTTCAAATTTGTTTCCAAAGGAAAATGTTGGTGCAGAGAATATATATAGAAAAATTGTTGAAAATAAATCAGTGATATGCTTAATCCCAACTCTGCAAGAATGTGCAATCTTCAATGAAAAAATGTTGAAGTTAGAAAATGAAGAAATTATAAAATTGGAAGCTATTGATAGAAGAGAGCATGAAGGAGCTACTATAATTTTGTCAGAAAAGTTAAAGTCAAATTTGGATTCTTTAGACAAATCAATATCTAAAACAGCTGGTTTAGAAAAGAATCTGTATGTATGTTTAAATTGTCGGATAATTTTACGACGTAATTTACATGTGGAAAGAGGATTAGTAAATGGAGCAATGCGACATGTTGTTGGTTTTGTGAATTACCCAAATAGAGATGACATTGAATTTTGGAAAATCAAATTTGATGATATTGAAGAAGTACAACAATTGAGTCGTTGCTATATGTACTGGAGGGAGTGGAGACGTATGTGGAAGGAGATTGACCGGGTCGTGAACTATTTTCTTGAGAGCCAGCTACTGATAGGAGAAGGGTGATTACTACGGAACTTACGTAACCTCAAGCATTGGGACAGATTGTGGACTTAGAGGTTAAATACGTACTTGAAGGCTTTACTCGACCGTTTGGAATCACATCAATTGGGACAGACGAGGAATTCTCACACCTTAGTTGGTGCCCTGTTCCTATCATCCTATTTTTCGTTCCCTAAACAAGTTTTAATCTTTCAACACTTATATGCTGACAAAACTCTGAGGGATCAAATTTACCCCAGCCTATACATCCCTGCCGCATACGGACCTCCGGGTGCAGATCTGCATCCACCCCTACTTCATTGCTCCTACACGAGTGGCCGATTCATTTTGGAAGACACAAATCATCTTGCCCTGAAGAAGTCCCAAGAGGGACGAAACGCGTTGGCTGTTCTTTCTTACGCTGGAATAAAAAAAGATCAAAAACATTGGACGGCATTTCCTGTGATCATTGTAATAAGTGTTTGACACAGCTCTGGATTCTGTCATGTGGTGCACCTGTGCTTTTGTATTGTAACAATTCAGTCATTGTTTGACTCGATTTTTGCTAGTAAAAGATTTATATGTCCGCCGAAAACAGTTTCCTGTTTGTTTGGCATATGCGGTGACTATTCATAAATCGCAAAAGTTTGTGTGTAGATAGTGCTTTGGTGAATATTGGAAGCACTGTGTGCAAAGAGGGTATGGCATATGTTGCTTTATCTCGAGTCAGAACTTTATCTGGATTATACTTGATTGATTTTGATGAAACAAAGATTAGTGCAGATCAAAATTGTGTGAAAGAGTACAATAGGTTAAGAAGAGAATATGCTCCAAATTTACCTCAATAGCCTTTATCAGAAAAGCCTGTGGTACGTCAAAAAAGAAGATATGAGAAAATCTGTAGTGAGGTTGTAGAGAAAAGAAGAAAACTAGATGAACCTGTAATTGTAAGCAAAAAGAAAATGGATACTATTGAAGAGGTTGTTGGATTTCAGTTTGAAAACAGTTCAGGTGTCAACTGCTATGCTAATGTAGTGGTTAATGTTGTTTTTTTCTTGAAAGTTTACAAGAACAGATTTTTGAAAATCGGGACCAAAGATTTAGTTGTTTGTTGAATTCTGTCTTTGAGAAATGTAGCAGTGATAAAAGTAAAATAGAAAGTGTATCTGATATTCGAAATGTTTTAGACATATGTACTGGTGTAAATCAATTTTCACAGAATATTCAGCAAGATTGTCAGGAATTTTTAAAGTATATGCTTGTTATATTGCAAGATGAAGGTGTAGACATTGAAAATCTTTTTGGTCTTTCTTATAAATGGCAACATGACTGTGACAATTGTCCATTTTCAAGCAGTACAGACACCGAAAGATTTATATATTTAACGTTACCAGACTGCAAATCAGTGTCTTTTAATAATTTAGTTAGAGAAGCAAATCAAAACATGGTCTGTACCCAATGTAACTCACAAATGTTATCAACATTATTTCTACGAAGATATGGACAGTATGTAATTTTAATGCTCCAACGATGTAGACGTGATAGAACAAAATTGACAACTTTTATTGAAAATTTTGTGGCTTCTCAGTTATCAATTTCAGGAAGAACTTTTGTAACTGTAGCTATTATTTTCCATGATGGTCCTTCTACAACATCAGGACATTACACGGCTTATTTAAAATCTCCAAAAGGCTGGACACAATGTAATGATACTCAATTGACTTTTAAACGACGTTTGCCTTTTGACTTACCAAATTCTTACCTAGTGTTTTTAAAACCCAAATTTTAGAGGAAATAATTGATGTAGGCAGTTTAGTTCTGTTAAGAAAGGTTAGTCTGCTGTTGAGAATAACTTTGTGAGTGAGGGCGATCAAGTTGAAAAAACAGGGATAACCATTGTTGGATGGTACAAAAGATGTTGGTGCTTTTTATTCAGATAGTTGGGAAATGGAAGGATAAGAGTACTATTAAGTAGTTTGCAAACTAAGGATTTCACACATACTATTTGGACATGAGAAAAGGTATTTGAAACAAAAAATGACTATCTCAGGTAAATGTTGTTAACCATTGTTGGATGGTACAAAAGATGTTGGTGCTTTTGATTCCGAAGGTTGGGAAATGGACGGAAAAGAGTACTATTAATTAACTTCCAACTTAAGGATGTCACACATACTATTTGGCCATGAGGAAAGGTATTTGAAAGAAAAAGTGACTATCTCGGGTAAATGTTGTTAGCATATGTTTGTACATAACTTTATTTAGAGTATAAATCAGAAGTAATAATGTTGTTGATATTGGGTACTTAGGAAAGAAATTGCTGATTGAAAGAAAACACTTAAGATATGTTTTTTTCAAATATTTACATTATTTACTGAAATGTTGTATGGGTTTTTTAAACACAATCTTTTTGATGTGTTTTTTTTTGCCCGCTGTCATATGATGAGTAGTATTGGACTCCCTGTTTTTAGTGAAATTCAATATATTCTGAGAACAGAAAAATAAAATATATAACATATTGTACAAGTTATTTTGTATTATGAAATATAGATTATAACTCGATTCTTTCTGGTCTTTCACAGATTATGGGGCCTATTACAATTGCGGTCTTTCCGCATCCTCCGGGCCGGCGGAAGCCACTGCCGGCCAGAGGATGCGGAAAAACCACAGCGGACCCACCAAAGACCCACCGCCACATTAGGATGGTTGGTGGGTCCTGGTTTCCGTCCGCAGCTTTTCCGACGCAGTTGGCTTACAACCGCGGTGGAAAAGCTCTAATATGGTGGCGGTGTCTCTCAGACAAAGTCAGCCATATTAGGATGGGTTTAAAAAAATGCTTTTCCGAGGTGGATTTCCCACCGTGGAAAAGCATGTGTAACTTCACTGCGGGGGCCCATTGCGGGCCCCCTGGTTGATGGGGGGTGGGGGGTGCAAATGGGGGTACCTCTGGTACCCCCCTGCATTTGTATGCAGAAATCGGCAGGCACCACACGGTGCCTGCCGCTTTCTGCATACAAATACAATGTATGAATTTTTACCATTGCGGCGGGTGCAGCTTGAAGCCGCACCCGCCGCAATGGTAAAAAGTAGAGGATGTGACCCCCAGGGTGGTGGTCACATCCTAATTGCACAGGAGGGAACTCCGCAGGCCATACGGAGGTTCCCTCCTTCTCTATGGTCGCGGACGGACTCAAGTCCGTCTGCGATCATAATGGGCCCCATTATATTTATACGGTAAGTACGACAAAGAAAAAACACTCTCTTACTTCTCTTTCTCTCTTTCTTTTTTCACTCTCTCTTTTACTCCTTTACCATTCCTCAACGTACTTCTCTTCTCTCATTCTCCTTATTCCCTCTTTCCTCTGGCTGTCCCTCACTTCTCTTTTCTATCTTACTCTATCACTACCCTTGTCTTGCTGTATTGCCCTCTTACTCTCTTTCCTTCACATTATCCCTCAGTCAACTTCACTTATTCCACTCCTTTCACTTCCTCACTCCCTTTTGCTAACTCCCTTTCTCCTTTTTTTCCTCCCTCATTTCCCTTTCCTCCATCCGTTTCTAAGTCTATTCCCCGATCTAAGTCACTATAACTGACTTGGTCCCTCACAGTCCCTCAATCTCCATCTGTTTGTCTTTTTTACTGTATCCCTCTTTCTCTACCAGTCTTCCTTTTATTTTTTTCTCTCTTACCATAAATGCTTCTCTATCACTTACTTCTTTTTACTTTCTCTTAATATGTTTTTATTCCATCATATCTCTTATCTCACCCTTATATCCCTTCCCTCACTGACACTGTGCTTCATTCAATCTTAGTTCTTTTCCACCACTTCATGTTCTCCTCTCTCTGCATCACTCTAATTCCTTTTGTCCTGCTCCCATTCCGTCCCTCCCCTCAATCTCTTTAGCTCACTCCATTCGTCAATCCACTTCTCTTATATCCGTTTCCTCAATCTTTTTTTCTTTACTCTAATTCCTTTAGTGTCTCACTCCTTTCACTCCATTTCTCTCTCCCTTACTCCCTTTGTCTCACTCGGTCTAACCTATTCATTATTTGTCAGTCACTTGTTCTCCCTTTCTTTCTCTGTCACTCCCTCTCTCTCTCTCCCTCACCCTTACTTTCTTTCACGTTCTGTTTCCTTCACTCCTATTTTCTGTTGTATTGTGAAATATATATTATAACTCCATTTTTCCTTGTCTTCCACGGATACTATATAATTTGTTATTATTTATAAGGTAAGTATGAAAAAAAAATATCTTTTCATCACTCTATTATTTCTATTTATCTTATTTCCTTTCTTCACTCTCTCTCTTACTCACCTTCCTTTTGTTTATGTTAGTCCTCTTTCATCATTCTCTTTACTCCTCTACATTCACCTTTACATTCCTTCTCTCACCATCAGTACTCTTCCTTCACCCTGAAGTACCTTATCCAACTCCCTCTTTCCCCTCTCTGTCCCTCACTTCTCTTTCCTATCTTCCTCCATCACTACCCTTGTCTTGCTGTATTGATCAGTCTCTTCTCACTCTCCCCTTAGTCATCATCCCTCACTCTCTTTCACTCTCTGTACTTCTTTCACTTTCTTTCCCACACTCCATCCTTCAGTCCCTTTCCCTTACTTCTCTTTCCTCATTTACTTTTGCTAACTCCCATTCCTTTAGTCTCTCACTTCTTTCACTTCATTTCTCTCTCCCTTTGTCTCACTCAGTCCAATCACTTCATTTCCTGTAAGTCACTTGCTCTCCCTCTCTTTTTCTCTCACTTTCTATCTCTCTTTCTCTCTCCCTCACCCTTCCTCACATTCCGTTTCTGTTTCCTTTCCTTTTACTTTTTTTTTCTATTACAAAATATATATTATAACTAAATTTTTTCTTTTCTTCCACAGATAGTATATATTTTTTTTAAATATACTATAAAGTTGTCATTATTTTTAAGGTAAGTTTGACAAACAAAAAATACTTTTTCATCACTCACATACTTTTCTTTGTGTCTTTCAAATTCTTTAATCTCTCTCTTACTAAGCTTCCTTTACTCATGTTACTCACCCTTTCTCGTTGTGATTAGTGCCCTTCATTCACCACTACACTCCTTTTCTCACCAAAAGTACTGTTCCCTCACCATAACTGACCTTGTCTAACTCTCTCTTTCCACTCTCTGTCTCTCACTTCTGTTTCCTATTTTCCTCAATCACTACCTTGTGTTGGTGTATCTCTCAATCTGTTCTCACTCCCTCCTTACTCTCTTTCAAATACATCATCCCTCACTGACCTTCAGTCACTCTAATTCTTACACTCCTTTACTCCCTTTTGCTCACTCCCCTTCCTTTATTCCCTCTTTCACTCCCCTTTTCTCCATCCATGTCTAAATCTCTTCCTCTGTCTTAGTCACTATAACTGTTTTATTCTTTCACACTCCCACAGTCTCCTTCTGTTTGTCTCTTTCACTTTGTCTCTCTCTCTTCATTTTTTTCCTTTTCTTTTGTCTCTTTACATAAATACTTGTCTTTCACTTACTTCTTTTTCATTTCTCTTAAAATGTTTCTTTTTCAATCTCTCACCTCCCCTTACACTTATATCCCTTCTCTCACTGTCACTGCTCTTCACTCAATCTGAGTTGTGTTCTCCCATTTCATGTTTTCCTCTCAGTGCATCATTGTCATTCCCTTTCTCCTGCTCCCATTTCCTAGCTTTCCCTCATTTTCTTTCGGTCATTCCATCTGTCAATCCCCTTCCCTTATTCCCCTTTCCTCAACCTCTTTTGCTAATTTTTATTCTTTTACTCTCTCGCTTCATTCAGTTAATTTCTCTCTCCCTCTCTCCCTTCTCCCACTCAGTGTAATCACTTAATTTCCTGTAAGTCACTTGCTCTCCCTCTCTTTCTCTCTCACTCTCTCTCTCTCTTCCTCACTCCCTCACCCTTCCTCTCTTTCTCTTTCTGTTTCCTTCACTCCTATTTTCTTTTATATTATGAAATATATATTATAACTAAATGTTTTCTTTTCTTCCACAGATAATATATATTTTTTAATAAAATATACTATAAAGTTGTCATTATTTATAAGGTAAGTTTGACAAACAAAAAAAACTTTCTCATCAGTCTCTTACTTTTCTTTCTCTCTTTCACATTCTTTAATCTCTCTCTTACTAACCTTCCTTTACTGATCTTACTCTCCTTTTCTTGTTGTCATTACTGCCCTTCATTTACCTCTACACTCCTTTTCTCTCCGAAAGTTCTCTTCCTTCACCATTACTGACCTTGTCTAACTCCCCCTTTCCACTGCCTGTCTCTCACTTCTCTTTCCTATCTTCCTCAATCACTACCTTGTGTTGCTGTATCGCTCAATCTGTTCTCACTCCCCCCTTACTCTCTTTCAAATACATCATCCCTCACTGACCTTCAGTCACTCCACTTCTCTAACTCTTTCACTCCCTTTTCCACACTCCCCTTCCTTTATTCTCCCGTCATTCTCCTTTCCTTCATCCGTCTCTAAGTCTCTTCCTCTGTCTCAGTCAGTATAACTGATTTACTCCTTCACACTTCTTCACTCTCTATCTGTTTGTCTCTCTTACTGTCTGCCTCTCTCTCCACTAGTCTTCCTTTTCTTTTCTCTCTCTTTCCATACATCCTTCTCTCTCACTCACTGCTGTATCCTCTCTCTTAATATGCTTCTTTTTCCCTCCCTGTCACTGCCCTTCACTAACTCTCACTCATCTTCTCCTACTATAGATTCTCATCTCTGTGCATCCCTCCTATTCTCTTTCACCTGTTTCTATTCTCTCACTCCCCCTTACTCTCTTTCCCTCACTCCATCCGTCAATCCTCTTCCCTTACTTCACTTTCCTCATTCACTTTTGGTAACTCCCATTCGTTTAGTCCCCCACCCCCCTTCACTCCATTTGTCTCTCCCTCTCTTCATCTGTGTCACTCAGTCTAACCGCCTCACTCCCTCTCACTCACTTGCTCTCCTTCTCTTTCTCCTTCATTCTCCTTCTCTCACCCTCATACCCTTTCTGTAACTGTCACTGCCCTTTATTCACCGTCACTTCCCTTCCCCTACTACATTTCCTCCTGTCCCCATGTCACCCCTCTTGTCTTTTCCGCTCTCTTTCCCTCACTCTCCCTCACTCTCCTTCACTCATTTAAATCCTCAGTCCCCTTCCCTCACTACGCTTTCCAAAGTCCCTCCATTCCCTCACTCAATTTCTCTCTCCCTCACTTCCCAATTCTCACTTACCTCCTTTTTATCATCCTCATACCCCTTCCCTCACCATCACTCCACTTGTCTTACCTTCACTCACCTTACCCTACTCTATTTCCCCCTCTCCGTCCCTTACTCCCCTTCCCTGTCTCCGCCATCGCTCCACTTCTCTCACTACGCCTCACTCACTCTCTTTTCCTTACTGGCCTTCCCTTACTTTTTCACTCCCCTTAACTCACTCCCCTACTCTTAGTCCCATTCTTTCAGTCACTCTTTGACTCCCCTTTTCTCACTCACCATACTCCCCTTTCCTCACTTATTCCCTCAGCCCCTTCCTCTCCTTCACTCAGTCATTTCAGTCATTTATTTATACACTACACTTTCATTCAAAAAATGAATGACACAGTGTGTAAGAAATACAGCTCTTTTAGGAGAAGTGAGTAAGTTCTGAAAATAACTTTTTTTTTTGTTTTGATGTTTTATATATTTTTTTCTTTTTTTAGTGTTTTATATATATATATATTTTTCAAACAGGAACAGAAAACTGGATTGGCAAAACTGTTCACCAGGAACAAAGTAAATAAAAAAAAAAATCATCTCCTCTGGGAGCATTGGTGGTCTCGAATTTTAAGTTCAACCAGATTGAGGCTCTGCTCCCCGTAGACGATTATTTTATTGCATATGTTGCATCTCATGTGCACAGAACTCAGGTATGGTCTCATATCCAATTGTGAGGTGGATGGTGAGGCATATGGTGATGCTGTTGATGTGCTGGCCACAGCAGGTGGAATCTGATTTTCAAGGTCATCTGATTCTGAAGAAGAATTCTGTCTTTCTGCCATTTTCTGCCAAGAATCCTGTTTTTCTCTGGAAAGCTGGAAGGGCTCCTTCTCCCAAGAGAGTGAAACAGATAGTGAGGGAAGTGGGTGGGGTTTTTGAAGATTTTAGAACAGAAACTACTTTTAACCAATGAAAAGTGTTGTTTCGAGTCACATGAATTGACGTGCGCGCACGTCACATTAAAATGGCGTTTTACCAGATCTTGATTAAAGTTTCCAAACGTGAAAAGAGGCAATGAAGAGACTCCCTGACCCCCTAGGCCTTCTCAGGGGGTCCCTGAAGAACCCCGTTAGGCAAATAAAAAGTTTTAAAAAAAATAAATTGTGATGTGCGCGCACGGTGCACGCACGTTTGAGAAACACAAAAGAAAAACAAATTTGACTGTTTACATGTGGATTGAAGATGTAGAGTATACTGACCCAACTTTATGCAAATCATAAAAAATATATGTGCTGTTGCATATTACATAATAAGGTCAATGTATTACAATATATAAAGGCAGTTTGTTGAAAAATAAATTCATAATTAAATAATGATTTACAAATTAGCATTTGAAAAATATTGAAAATTCACTAGAAAATCATAGCTTTCACACACGTCATACCTAAGATTTAGCATTTAAAAATCTTTGAAATTCACTGAAAAAAAACCATAGGTTTAACACACGTTTTAGTTAGAAATTAGCATTAAAAAAAACCTTTGAAATTCAATGAAAAAACCATAGGTTTCAGGCCTGATATAGTTACGAATTAGCATTTAAAAAACCATTGAAATTCACTGAAAAAAACATAGGTTTCAGGCATTATATAGTTAGGAATTAGCATTTAAAAAAACCTTTGAAATTCACTGAAAAAACATAGGTTTCACTATAACTTGCGCGCCCGCAATCCACTGCTGATTTTGTCACATATTACATCATTTGTGACATGGTCAGTGACATCACTGTTGACATCATCCACGTGACAATCACATACACCTTTTCATACACTAGTAAATCTAAACACTTACTTGTAGATTCACTCATACATGCTGTCAATGAACAATAGAACACTATCAAAAATACTTATACACCTATATCAACATTACACTGCAGTACACAACCTATTCACATATGAAGTTATGGTACTCACGTATGTAAACAATGGATCATACTTACATACTTACTTAGCTACACAGTTATAGAAACACCACTTCATCTATTCATTTAGATAGTAAATCATACTTAGTGTAATATAAAATCATTATTACAAGTATACAGTTTTCCAGTTATCCATATAGTCACTCACACAATCATTGAGTCTTATGTATACTTATTTATATACAACAACTGACACATACACTGCCTTTTATTTTTCTAGTTTGTTGGACATGTACCATTGAGAAGTATATTTGCTTATCACCACACCCATAAAGATTTTCAATCACCCAAACAACTGTTAGAACATGTAGTTTTAATTTCATATATCTACTGAATCAATTATTCACACATCTTTGGCCAGTCACACACCCCCACCGAACCACACACACATTCACTCTCCCATACAAATACTCAGTTAACTAATCAATTACTAATACAGACTTTCACATAGCAAGAAACCAACTGGACAACCAGTTTACACAACAACTGACAAGTGATACAGATATTCACACGGTTTAGACAGTATGCACAATATTTAGTGAGACACTAGAAATTGTTAAAGTAAACAGTCAATTACACTGCTACTAAATCCTCCATCCAAATATTTATTTTTATATATCCACTCATTTTTCAATGCATATTTAAATAATGAAGCAAACCACATTCACTGGATGATGTCATCAGTGATGTCATCAGTGATGTCATTGAAGAGATGTCATTAGTGATGTCACTGACCATGTCATGAATGATGTAATATGTGACATCATCATGTACATTTTTACATTTTTTACGTGTGTAATCAATGTGTTTATACTAAAAGTCTAGTGTTTATTTGGTGTGCTCTAGATAGCACACTACCACATATTTTGCAGGTGAACTTTGGTTTCTGTGCCCTTCTGGAAAGGTGAAAAACTTCCAGATGATGGACACCTTGGTCTTCTTACTATGTGGCTGCTCTTCAATAAACTCCACATCTGAGTCAGATGATAAAGTTCCTTTACTCCCCCACTCTCCTTCACTCCTTTTCTCTCTCCCTCTGTTTCTCTGTCTCACTCAGTGTAACCGCCTTATTCCCTCTCAGTCACTTGTTCTCCCTCTCTTTCTCTCTTACTCTCTCTCTCTCTTTCTCTCCCTCACTCTTCTTGTCTCTCTCTTTCTTTTTCCTTCACTCCTACTTTATCTCTTAGTCCCCTTTCCTCTCTCTTAATATCCTTCCTTCACTCTCATTTCCCTTCCCTCACCCTTATACACCTTCCGTAAGTGTCACTGTCCTTCACTCACCGTCACTCCCCTTACCCCACTACACTTCCTCCTGTCTGTATTTTTCACACTTTCACTTTCCCAGTCGCTTTTTCTCACTCCCCCTCGCTGTCCTTCTGTCATTCCATTCTTTACTCCCCTTCTCTCAGTCCTGTTTTTTAAGTTCCTCCATCCCCTCACTCCACTTCTCTCTCCCTCACTCCCCATCTGTCACTTTCCATTACCCCCTTCCCTCACCCTCATACCCTTTCCCTCACCCCACTTCGCTTACTTTCACTCCCTTCACTCTGCTCTACTTCTCCCTTTCCATCCCTTACTTACATTCTCTGTCTCTGTTCCATGCTCCCCTTTTCTCCCTCCTAGTCTCTCACTTTTCTTTCCTTACTGCCCTTCCCTTACTCTTTCTCTCCACTTACCTCACTCCACAACCCTTAGTCTCCTTGTTTCAGTCACTCTTTGATTCCCCTTTCCTCACTCATCATACTCCCCTTTCCTTACTCATTCTCTCAGTCCCTTCCTCCCCTTCACTCAGTCATTTCAGTCATTCATTTATACACTACACATTCATTAAAAAAAGACTGACACAGTTTATAAGAAATACAGCTCTTTTTTGAAAAGTGAAGTTAGTAAGTTAGTTCTGAAAAGAACTTTTTTTTTGTTTTGTTCTTTTATATATTTTTTTGTGAAAGTTTTATATTGTTTTGAGTTTTTTGTCCACGAACAGGAAACAGGAAATGAAAAACTGTTAAACGGGAACAAACTAAATCAAATTATCTCCTCTAGGAGCATTGGTGCTGCATACTTCTAATTTCAATCAAGCTGAGGCTCTGCTCCCCGTAGCAGAGGATCTTGTTTCAGATATTGCATCTCATGTTCACTTTGCTGAGGAACGGGCGTATATCCAATGCTGATGTGGATGGTGAGGCATAAGGTGCTCCTCTTGATGTGCTGGCACAGAAAGTGGTACTTGAGAAGCAAGGGCTCAGGTGGAAGCTTGAGCATACTGTGCAGGGTGCACATTCTTAACATGCCTAATCATAGTGTGTATAGAAAAGGAATATTTCTTCTGAGGGTTTCCCCTGGAGAGCACAGATCCACATACGGTGCATGTCACCTTTGGGGCATTTACTTTTTTCTGCCCCTGTGGATATATAAAAAACTGCCAAATGAAAGATGTTTTGCTCTTCTTGGCAGGTGCCTGAAGTTCCTGGACATTTGAATCTGAAGAGGAATCCATTCTTCCTGACATCTCTGGAACAATCCTTGAAGAAAACTGGAAAGGTCCTTCTTCCAAGAGAGTGAAATAGATAGTAAAGGAAGTGGGTGGGGTGTTTGAAGATTCTAGAACAGAAACTGCCATGAACTAATCAAAAGTGTCGTTTTCAAGTCACATGACTTTACGTGCGGGCATGGTGCGCGCACGTCGCATGTAAATGAGTATTACCTGACTTTCGTAAAACATGAAAAGGAGGCGAGGAAGAGACTCGTTGACCCCCTAGATCTACGCATGGGCTCGCACCTCCGAGGCAGAAGAGAGTGAAAAAGAAAAGTGGAAAACATGAAAAGGGGGCAGGGTAGAGACTTCCTGAACCCTTAGCCCTTCTCAGGGGGTCCGTGAAGGATCAAGAAGAGCTAAATAAAATGTATTTAAAAAAAAATTTCAAGGTGCGCGCACGTTGCGCGCACGTCAAAAACACCCAAAAACTACTTTGAGTGTTTAGCTGTTGTATTTTGCGCACCCGCAATCCCGCAATCCACTGCTGTTGATGTCACATATTACATCATTCATGACATGGTCAGTGACATCCCTGATGACATCTCAAATGACATCACTGATGACATCATCCACGTGACAATCACATACACATTTTCATTCACTAGTAAAATCTTTCATCACTCTTTGTAAAATACAGAAGATCATATTTAAATCAATTGACACAACAATACAAGTATCTAAAAACCCACTAAGAGATTCCTAGATGTATACACACATCTAATCACTTATCTGTAGATTCACTAATACATGCTGTCAATGAACAATAGAACACTATCAAAAATACTTATACACCTATATCGACATTACACACCAGCACACAACCTATTCACATATGAAGTTATGGTACTCACGTATGTAAATAATTGATCATACTTACATACTTACTTGGCTACACAGTTATACAAACACCAGTTCATCTATTCATTTAGATAGTAAGTCATACTTAGTGTATTATACAATCATCACCACACCCATAAAGACATCCACTCACCCAAACAACTGTTAGAACATGTAGTTTTAACTTCATATATCTACTGAATCAACTATTCACACATCTTTGGGAAGTCACACACCTCCCACCGAACCACACACACATTCACTCTCCCATACAAATACTCAGTTAACTAATCAATAACTAATATAGACTTTCACATAGCTAGTAACCAACTGGAGAACCACTTTACACAACAACTGGCAAAGTGATACAGATATTCACACAGATTAGTCACTATTCACTATATTTAGTGAGACACTATACATTGTTAAAGTAAACAGTCATTACACAGCTACTAAATCCTCTATCCAAATATTTATTTTTATATATCCACTAATTCTTCAATGCAAATTGCTATATATATGATGCATATTTAAATAACGAAGCAAACCACATTAACTGGATGATGTCATCAGTGATGTCATTTGAGATGTCATCAGTGATGTCACTGACCATGTCATGAATGATGTAATATGTGACATTATCAGCAGTGGATTGCGGGTGCGCAAAATATAGTTAGTACAACTAATTATATAGGAGCAATTTCAATGGTTTTGTATGAGTGAAATGTCCAGTTAACTATAACCCCCCTAAAACTTATAGTTTTTTGAGTGAATTTCAAAGGTTTTTTAAATGCTAATTCCTAACTATATAAGGCCTAAAACCTATGGTTTTTTCAGTGAATATAGATATATATATACATATGTATGAAGGTTTTTTTGGTTGGTTATGTTACGTTTCGTATGGTTTTGGTATTTATGTTGTGTTTTGTTTCTCTGAGTGCGTGGTATTTCTGCAAGTAGAAGAATGGGTGAGGGGAGGTGTCTGGTGGGTTTCTTGAAGCAGATGCCATTATTGAGGTATGCTGGGCCCATGCTGTGTAATGCTTTGAAGGTGAGCGTGAGAAGTTTGAAAAGAGCTAACCTGTGAATAGGAAGCAATTGGGGTTCCCTGAAGTGTGGGGTGATGTACGTCTGCATGGGAGGTTGACTGTGGCTGCAGATTTCTGTATGGTTTGGAGTCATCTGGTTATTTACGTTTTGAACCCAGGGTAGAGGGTGTTCCTGTGGTTCACTTTCCTGGTTATGAGCACTTGGCTAACGGTTCTGTGGGTGCTGGTTTGGAGCTGTGTGAAGATCTTCTTCAGCGCCTTGAGTGTGTGGATGCAGGAGGCGCAGACGGGGTTTACCTGGGTGGTCCTGGTGGGTTGGTTCTTGATAACGATAAGAAAGTTCTTGATGTTGGTGGGAGGGATTGTGTGGGTTTCAGTTCTGTTGGCCACCAGGTGGAGTTCCTCAACGTGGAATATCTTCTGAATATCATAACTCCCGTCCTGTCGATGTTTAGTTTGAGGCCGTTGGTTTTCATCCATTTGAAAACTTCCATCCTACGAGGGGAGAGTTTGGTCTGAGGCTTTTGTTTTTTGTCACAGACGGATCGTATCAGCTGTGTGTCATTGACATGAGATAGGATGCTGATTCCGTGGGGGTGGATGATGCTGACGAGCGGGTTCATGTAGGTGTTGAAAAGGTCAGGTTGAGTGGTAACCCTTGGGGCAGAGGTGGTTCAGGGTGCCTGGTAGCGGGAGCAGGATAACAGACTGTGATTTCGGTGTATCAAGAAGGAACATCTCTAGTGGACTGCAGGTCCTTTAATGCAGGCTTTATGTGGTCGTTAAATGTGGATCGGGTGGGAGACGGTATTGAAAGCTGCAGAGAGGTCTGGGAAGATGAGGGCTGTGGTGTCTCCCCTGTCCATATCATACAGATGTTGTCTGGGTCGTTGAATGTGGATTGGGTGAGAGACTGTATTGAAGGCTGCAGAGAGGTCAGGGAGGATGAGGGCTGTGGTGTCTCCGTTGTCCATATCATACAGATGTCCTCTGGTCGTGAGGGCTGTTTCCGTGCTGCGGTGCGGCCTGAGACTCAAGGGAGTGGTGATGAGGAGGTGATTTTCGTGGAGGTTGATGGATGGGCCCCTGATCATCTTCCCCAGGGCTTTAGCCGGTAGAGTAGCATGTAGATGGGTCGATACTCGCTTAGCGTCATCGGTCTGTGAAGGGCTTCCTGAGGAGGGGGAGTATCGTGGCATGTTTGCAGCTGTCAGGCAATGGTATGGCAACTAGTGGATTCATATGCCTGCTGAAAAGACCCTACAAGACCTCACAGAAAGTAAAATAAAAATACACAGAATTCGTAACCCACTATTGGAACAGATATTCAAATTTGTTTTATTTTAGCAGCACCTAAAAGTGTGATGAATTTGGGAAACACCCAGTACCCAATTCAGAAAGAAATAAGACATTTCAGCCCCAAACATAAGATTTACAATCCCAAAGCCGCCTTTCCTTCTCCCTTAACCTTATATTCTTAGATAGGCTCCACCACTTACGCCTGGCTCCTTCAGGTGTAAGTTTAGAAGGGCAGATGCCTTTGGGAAGGGTTTTAAATTGCTTTGTGAATACCCAGATAATGCCTCTTTGTACGTATCACACTTTCAAGGAACCCTCCCTCGCACTGTCCTGGGACCGCCCACTCGGGGGGGGGCACCAGAAGATGGAGTGATTGACACTGACCTACAACAATATTCAGTCTTGAACATCCCTCCCACCGAAGCATCGTAAAGGTAAATATACAGAGGTAAGTCTGGATTTACGACTAACAGCACGTCCACGTATCCTGGTGAGGTCTATACTTTCAAGGTTCACAGATGTGTTCAGGATATGAAATCTGTACTTATTTATATAGCAGTTTTCACAGTTTCCTGGTGGTCCATGCTCTGCAGTCAGTAGCCCTTTACTCTGATATCTGGGCCCCAAATATTCTGACCCTCCTCCCCAATAGTTTACAGCTGTGTAGTGTCTGCCCCTATGAGAGTCCAGGCTCAGAACGGAACTCCAGCTCGTGAGATCCTACACACGAGCACCGTTTGAATCTGGAATTTACAAGCACACGCTGCATGTCTCACATGTGCCACTGTGACGTATGCATGTGCAATGCTGACTGGCACGTGCCCAGTGGCGGCAGGTGATATTTTAAAGTGGTGCGGTGTAAAAGTTTGGAATAATTCCCCTTAGGCGAGTGTGTCACGCAAGGCCGACTGTCATAAGAGGAGTTAGGGGGTTATCCCCCATGGAATTTTTTTTTTAAGTGGGGAAATGGTGGATTTGTAAGCAAATTTGAGAAAGCAAGAAGGTTTATAAAGCAAACAAAACATGATAAAGTGTCTGTTTGTATCTGGCTCGTTGCAGGCAGTAATACTCCGCTATGGCACCCGCCTAAGAAATGCATGGCACTGAACTTCACCCAGGTCTTCACCAGGAACCTCGACCCGACCTCAGCCTGCCGTAGCACCATCCCCTGCACTGAACATCTAGAATCCGACCTCTGCCTTTCCATAACACCATCCCCTGCACTGAACATCTGGACCAGACCTCTGCCTCTCCAAAGCACCATCCCCTGCTCTGAACATCTGGACCCGACCTCTGCCTCTCCATAGCACAATCCCCTGCACTGAACATCTGGACCCGACCTCTGCCTCTCCATAGCACAATCCCCTACACTGAACATCTGGACCCGACCTCTGCCTTTCCACAGCACCATCCCCTGCACTGAACATCTGGAGCCGACCTCTGCCTTTCCACAGCACCATCCCCTGCACTGAACATCTAGAACCCGACCTCTGCCTTTCCATAACACCATCCCCTGCACTGAACATCTGGACCAGACCTCTGCCTCTCCATAGCACCATCCTCTGCACTGAACATCTGGACCCGACCTCTGCCTCTCCATAGCACCATCCCCTGCACTGAACATCTAGAACCCGACCTCTGCCTTTCCATAGCACCATCCCCTGCACTGAACATCTGGACCAGACCTCTGCCTCTCCATAGCACCATCCCCTGCACTGAACATCTGGAGCCGACCTCTGCCTTTCCATAGCACCATCCCCTGCACTGAACATCTGGACCCGACCTCTGCCTCTCCATAGCACAATCCCCTACACTGAACATCTGGACCCGACCTCTGCCTTTCCATAGCACCATCCCCTGCACTGAACATCTAGAACCCGACCTCTGCCTTTCCATAACACCATCCCCTGCACTGAACATCTGTACCAGACCTCTGCCTCTCCATAGCACCATTCCCTGCACTGAACATCTGGAGCCGACCTCTGCCTTTCCATGGCACCATCCCCTGCACTGAACATCTAGAACCCGACCTCTGCCTTTCCATAACATCATCCCCTGCACTGAACATCTGGACCAGACCTCTGCCTCTCCGTAGCACCATCCCCTGCACTGAACATCTGGACCCGACCTCTGCCTCTCCATAGCACAATCCCCTGCACTGAACATCTGGACCGACCTCTGCCTTTCCATAGCACCATCCCCTGCACTGAACATCTGGAGCCGACCTCTGCCTTTCCATAGCATCATCCCCAGCACTGAACATCTGGACTGACCTCTGCCTTTCCATAGCACCATCCCCTGCACTGAACATCTGGAGCCGACCTCTGCCTTTCCATAGCACCATCCCCTGCACTGAACATCTGGACTGACCTCTGCCTTTCCATAGCACCAACACCTGCACTGAACATCTGAACCCGACCTTTGCCTTTCCATAGCACCATCCCCTGCACTGAACATCTGGACCAGACCTCTGCCTCTCCATAGCACCATACCCTGCACTGAACATCTGGACCCGACCTCTGCCTCTCCATAGCACAATCCCCTGCACTGAACATCTGGACCTGACCTCGGCCTCTCCATAGCACAATCCCCTACACTGAACATCTGGACCCGACCTCTGCCTTTCCATAGCACCATCCCCTGCACTGAACGTCTAGAACCCGACCTCTGCCTTTCCATAACACCATCCCCTGCACTGAACATCTGGACCAGACCTCTGCCTCTCCATAGCACCATCCCCTGCACTGAACATCTGGACCCGACCTCAGCCTCTCCATAGCACAATCCCCTGCACTGAACATCTGGACCCGACCTCTGCCTTTCCATAGCACCATCCCCTGCACTGAACATCTGGAGCCGACCTCTGCCTTTCCATAGCACCATCCCCTGCACTGAACATCTGGACTGACCTCTGCCTTTCCATAGCACCATCCCCTGCACTGAACATCTGGACCCGACCTCTGCCTTTCCATAACACCATCCCCTGCACTGAACATCTGGACCCGACCTCTGCCTCTCCATAGCACCATCCCCTGCACTGAATATCTGGAGCCGACCTCTGCCTTTCCATAGCACCATCCCCTGCACTGAACATCTAGAACCCGAACTCTGCCTTTCCATAGCGCCATCCCCCGCACTGAACATTTGAACCCGACCTCTGCCTCTCCATAGCACCATCCCCTGCACTAAACATCTGGACACAACCTCTGCCTTTCCACAGCACCATCCCCTGCACTGAACACCTGGACCAGACCTCTGCCTCTCCATAGCACCATCCCCTGCACTGAACATCTGGACCGGACCTCTGCCTTTCCACAGCACCATCCCCTGCACTGAACATCTGGACCAGACCTCTGCCTCTCCATAGCACAATCCGCTGCACTGAACATCTGGACCCAACCTCTGCCTCTCCATAGCACCATCCCCTGCACTGAACATCTGGACCTGACCTCTGCCTTTCCACAACACCATCCCCTGCACTGAACATCTGAACCAGACCTCTGCCTCTCCATAGCCAAATCCCCTGCACTGAACATCTGGACCCAACCTCTGCCTCTCCATAGCACCATCCCCTGCACTGAACATCTGGACCCGACCTCTGCCTTTCCATAACACCATCCCCTGCACTGAACATCTGGACCCGACCTCTGCCTCTCCATAGCACCATCCCCTGCACTGAACATCTGGAGCCGACCTCTGTCTTTCCATAGCACCATCCCCTGCACTGAACATCTAGAACCCGAACTCTGCCTTTCCATAGCGCCATCCCCTGCACTGAACATTTGAACCCGACCTCCGCCTCTCCATAGCACCATCCCCTGCACTAAACATCTGGACACAACCTCTGCCTTTCCACGGCACCATCCCCTGCACTGAACATCTGGACCAGACCTCTGCCTCTCCATAGCACCATCCCCTGCACTGAACATCTGGACCTGACCTCTGCCTTTCCACAGCACCATCCCCTGCACTGAACATCTGGACCAGAACTCTGACTCTCCATAGCACAATCCCCTGCACTGAACATCTGGACCCAACCTCCCGCTCTCCATAGCACCATCCCCTACACTGAACATCTGGACCCGACCTTTGCCTTTCCAAAGCACCATCCCCGGCACTGAACATCTGGACCCAACCTCTGCCTTTCCATAGCACCACCCACTGCACTGAACATCTGGACCCAACCTCTGCCTTTCCATAGCATCATCCCCTACACTGAACATCTGGACCCGACCTCTGCCTTTCCATAGCACCATCCCCGGCACTGAACATCTAGACCAGACCTCTGCCTCTCCATAGCACAATCCCCTGCACTGAACATCTGGACCCGACCTCTGCCTCTCCATAGCACCATCCCTTGCACTGAACATCTGGACCCAACCTCTGCCTCTCCATAGCACCATCCCCTGCACTGAACATCTGGACCTGACCTCTGCCTTTCCATAACACCATCCCCTGCACTGAACATCTGGACCCGACCTCTGCCTCTCCATAGCACCATCCCCTGCACTGAACATCTGGAGCCGACCTCTGCCTTTCCATAGCACCATCCCCTGCACTGAACATCTAGAACCCGAACTCTGCCGTTCCATAGCGCCATCCCCCGCACTGAACATTTGAACCCGACCTCTGCCTCTCCATAGCACCATCCCCTGCACTAAACATCTGGACACAACCTCTGCCTTTCCACAGCACCATCCCCTGCACTGAACACCTGGACCAGACCTCTGCCTCTCCATAGCACCATCCCCTGCACTGAACATCTGGACCGGACCTCTGCCTTTCCACAGCACCATCCCCTGCACTGAACATCTGGACCAGACCTCTGCCTCTCCATAGCACAATCCGCTGCACTGAACATCTGGACCCAACCTCTGCCTCTCCATAGCACCATCCCCTGCACTGAACATCTGGACCTGACCTCTGCCTTTCCACAACACCATCCCCTGCACTGAACATCTGAACCAGACCTCTGCCTCTCCATAGCCAAATCCCCTGCACTGAACATCTGGACCCAACCTCTGCCTCTCCATAGCACCATCCCCTGCACTGAACATCTGGACCCGACCTCTGCCTTTCCATAACACCATCCCCTGCACTGAACATCTGGACCCGACCTCTGCCTCTCCATAGCACCATCCCCTGCACTGAACATCTGGAGCCGACCTCTGTCTTTCCATAGCACCATCCCCTGCACTGAACATCTAGAACCCGAACTCTGCCTTTCCATAGCGCCATCCCCTGCACTGAACATTTGAACCCGACCTCTGCCTCTCCATAGCACCATCCCCTGCACTAAACATCTGGACACAACCTCTGCCTTTCCACGGCACCATCCCCTGCACTGAACATCTGGACCAGACCTCTGCCTCTCCATAGCACCATCCCCTGCACTGAACATCTGGACCTGACCTCTGCCTTTCCACAGCACCATCCCCTGCACTGAACATCTGGACCAGAACTCTGACTCTCCATAGCACCATCCCCTACACTGAACATCTGGACCCGACCTTTGCCTTTCCAAAGCACCATCCCCGGCACTGAACATCTGGACCCGACCTCTGCCTTTCCATAGCACCACCCACTGCACTGAACATCTGGACCCAACCTCTGCCTTTCCATAGCATCATCCCCTACACTGAACATCTGGACCCGACCTCTGCCTTTCCATAGCACCATCCCCGGCACTGAACATCTGGACCAGACCTCTGCCTCTCCATAGCACAATCCCCTGCACTGAACATCTGGACCCGACCTCTGCCTCTCCATAGCACCATCCCCTGCACTGAACATCTGGACCCAACCTCTGCCTCTCCATAGCACCATCCCCTGCACTGAACATCTGGACCCGACCTCTGCCTTTCCATAACACCATCCCCTGCACTGAACATCTGGACCCGACCTCTGCCTCTCCATAGCACCATCCCCTGCACTGAACATCTGGAGCCGACCTCTGTCTTTCCATAGCACCATCCCCTGCACTGAACATCTAGAACCCGAACTCTGCCTTTCCATAGCGCCATCCCCTGCACTGAACATTTGAACCCGACCTCTGCCTCTCCATAGCACCATCCCCTGCACTAAACATCTGGACACAACCTCTGCCTTTCCACGGCACCATCCCCTGCACTGAACATCTGGACCAGACCTCTGCCTCTCCATAGCACCATCCCCTGCACTGAACATCTGGACCTGACCTCTGCCTTTCCACAGCACCATCCCCTGCACTGAACATCTGGACCAGAACTCTGACTCTCCATAGCACAATCCCCTGCACTGAACATCTGGACCCAACCTCTGCCTCTCCATAGCACCATCCCCTACACTGAACATCTAGACCCGACCTTTGCCTTTCCAAAGCACCATCCCCGGCACTGAACATCTGGACCCGACCTCTGCCTTTCCATAGCACCACCCACTGCACTGAACATCTGGACCCAACCTCTGCCTTTCCATAGCATCATCCCCTACACTGAACATCTGGACACAACCTCTGCCTTTCCACAGCACCATCCCCTGCACTGAACACCTGGACCAGACCTCTGCCTCTCCATAGCACCATCCCCTGCACTGAACATCTGGACCGGACCTCTGCCTTTCCACAGCACCATCCCCTGCACTGAACATCTGGACCAGACCTCTGCCTCTCCATAGCACAATCCGCTGCACTGAACATCTGGACCCAACCTCTGCCTCTCCATAGCACCATCCCCTGCACTGAACATCTGGACCTGACCTCTGCCTTTCCACAACACCATCCCCTGCACTGAACATCTGAACCAGACCTCTGCCTCTCCATAGCCAAATCCCCTGCACTGAACATCTGGACCCAACCTCTGCCTCTCCATAGCACCATCCCCTGCACTGAACATCTGGACCCGACCTCTGCCTTTCCATAACACCATCCCCTGCACTGAACATCTGGACCCGACCTCTGCCTCTCCATAGCACCATCCCCTGCACTGAACATCTGGAGCCGACCTCTGTCTTTCCATAGCACCATCCCCTGCACTGAACATCTAGAACCCGAACTCTGCCTTTCCATAGCGCCATCCCCTGCACTGAACATTTGAACCCGACCTCCGCCTCTCCATAGCACCATCCCCTGCACTAAACATCTGGACACAACCTCTGCCTTTCCACGGCACCATCCCCTGCACTGAACATCTGGACCAGACCTCTGCCTCTCCATAGCACCATCCCCTGCACTGAACATCTGGACCTGACCTCTGCCTTTCCACAGCACCATCCCCTGCACTGAACATCTGGACCAGAACTCTGACTCTCCATAGCACAATCCCCTGCACTGAACATCTGGACCCAACCTCCCGCTCTCCATAGCACCATCCCCTACACTGAACATCTGGACCCGACCTTTGCCTTTCCAAAGCACCATCCCCGGCACTGAACATCTGGACCCGACCTCTGCCTTTCCATAGCACCACCCACTGCACTGAACATCTGGACCCAACCTCTGCCTTTCCATAGCATCATCCCCTACACTGAACATCTGGACCCGACCTCTGCCTTTCCATAGCACCATCCCCGGCACTGAACATCTAGACCAGACCTCTGCCTCTCCATAGCACAATCCCCTGCACTGAACATCTGGACCCGACCTCTGCCTCTCCATAGCACCATCCCTTGCACTGAACATCTGGACCCAACCTCTGCCTCTCCATAGCACCATCCCCTGCACTGAACATCTGGACCTGACCTCTGCCTTTCCATAACACCATCCCCTGCACTGAACATCTGGACCCGACCTCTGCCTCTCCATAGCACCATCCCCTGCACTGAACATCTGGAGCCGACCTCTGCCTTTCCATAGCACCATCCCCTGCACTGAACATCTAGAACCCGAACTCTGCCGTTCCATAGCGCCATCCCCCGCACTGAACATTTGAACCCGACCTCTGCCTCTCCATAGCACCATCCCCTGCACTAAACATCTGGACACAACCTCTGCCTTTCCACAGCACCATCCCCTGCACTGAACACCTGGACCAGACCTCTGCCTCTCCATAGCACCATCCCCTGCACTGAACATCTGGACCGGACCTCTGCCTTTCCACAGCACCATCCCCTGCACTGAACATCTGGACCAGACCTCTGCCTCTCCATAGCACAATCCGCTGCACTGAACATCTGGACCCAACCTCTGCCTCTCCATAGCACCATCCCCTGCACTGAACATCTGGACCTGACCTCTGCCTTTCCACAACACCATCCCCTGCACTGAACATCTGAACCAGACCTCTGCCTCTCCATAGCCAAATCCCCTGCACTGAACATCTGGACCCAACCTCTGCCTCTCCATAGCACCATCCCCTGCACTGAACATCTGGACCCGACCTCTGCCTTTCCATAACACCATCCCCTGCACTGAACATCTGGACCCGACCTCTGCCTCTCCATAGCACCATCCCCTGCACTGAACATCTGGAGCCGACCTCTGTCTTTCCATAGCACCATCCCCTGCACTGAACATCTAGAACCCGAACTCTGCCTTTCCATAGCGCCATCCCCTGCACTGAACATTTGAACCCGACCTCTGCCTCTCCATAGCACCATCCCCTGCACTAAACATCTGGACACAACCTCTGCCTTTCCACGGCACCATCCCCTGCACTGAACATCTGGACCAGACCTCTGCCTCTCCATAGCACCATCCCCTGCACTGAACATCTGGACCTGACCTCTGCCTTTCCACAGCACCATCCCCTGCACTGAACATCTGGACCAGAACTCTGACTCTCCATAGCACCATCCCCTACACTGAACATCTGGACCCGACCTTTGCCTTTCCAAAGCACCATCCCCGGCACTGAACATCTGGACCCGACCTCTGCCTTTCCATAGCACCACCCACTGCACTGAACATCTGGACCCAACCTCTGCCTTTCCATAGCATCATCCCCTACACTGAACATCTGGACCCGACCTCTGCCTTTCCATAGCACCATCCCCGGCACTGAACATCTGGACCAGACCTCTGCCTCTCCATAGCACAATCCCCTGCACTGAACATCTGGACCCGACCTCTGCCTCTCCATAGCACCATCCCCTGCACTGAACATCTGGACCCAACCTCTGCCTCTCCATAGCACCATCCCCTGCACTGAACATCTGGACCCGACCTCTGCCTTTCCATAACACCATCCCCTGCACTGAACATCTGGACCCGACCTCTGCCTCTCCATAGCACCATCCCCTGCACTGAACATCTGGAGCCGACCTCTGTCTTTCCATAGCACCATCCCCTGCACTGAACATCTAGAACCCGAACTCTGCCTTTCCATAGCGCCATCCCCTGCACTGAACATTTGAACCCGACCTCTGCCTCTCCATAGCACCATCCCCTGCACTAAACATCTGGACACAACCTCTGCCTTTCCACGGCACCATCCCCTGCACTGAACATCTGGACCAGACCTCTGCCTCTCCATAGCACCATCCCCTGCACTGAACATCTGGACCTGACCTCTGCCTTTCCACAGCACCATCCCCTGCACTGAACATCTGGACCAGAACTCTGACTCTCCATAGCACAATCCCCTGCACTGAACATCTGGACCCAACCTCTGCCTCTCCATAGCACCATCCCCTACACTGAACATCTAGACCCGACCTTTGCCTTTCCAAAGCACCATCCCCGGCACTGAACATCTGGACCCGACCTCTGCCTTTCCATAGCACCACCCACTGCACTGAACATCTGGACCCAACCTCTGCCTTTCCATAGCATCATCCCCTACACTGAACATCTGGACCCGACCTCTGCCTTTCCATAGCACCATCCCCGGCACTGAACATCTGGACCAGACCTCTGCCTCTCCATAGCACAATCCCCTGCACTGAACATCTGGACCCGACCTCTGCCTCTCCATAGCACCATCCCCTGCACTGAACATCTGGACCAGACCTCTGCCTCTCCATAGCACAATCCCCTACACTGAACATCTGGACCCGACCTCTGCCTTTCCATAGCACCATCCCCTGCACTGAACATCTGGACCCGACCTCTGCCTTTCCATGGCACCATCCCCTACACTGAACATCTGGACCCGACCTCTGCCTTTCCATAGCACCATCCCCTGCACTGCACATCTGGACCAGACCTCTGCCTCTCCATAGCACAATCCCCTGCACTGAACATCTGGAACCGACCTCTGCCTTTCCATAGCACCATCCCCTGCACTGAACATCTGGACCCAACCTCTGCCTCTCCATAGCACCATCCCCTGCACTGAACATCTGGACCAGACCTTTGCCTCTCCATAGCACAATCCCATACACTGAACATCTGAACCGACCTCTGCCTTTCCATAGCACCATCCCCTGCACTGAACATCTGGACCCGACCTCTGCCTTTCCATAGCATCATCCCCTACACTGAACATATGGACCTGACCTCTGCCTTTCCATAGCACCATCACCTGCACTGAACATATGGACCTGACCTCTGCCTTTCCATAGCACCATCACCTGCACTGAACATCTGGACCCAACCTCTGCCTCTCCATAGCACCATCCCCTGCACTGAACATCTGGACCAGACCTTTGCCTCTCCATAGCACAATCCCATACACTGAACATCTGAACCGACCTCTGCCTTTCCATAGCACCATCCCCTGCACTGAACATCTGGACCCGACCTCTGCCTTTCCATAGCACCATCCCCTACACTGAACATATGGACCTGACCTCTGCCTTTCCATAGCACCATCACCTGCACTGAACATCTGGACCCGACCTCTGCCTTCCCATAGCACCATCCCCTACACTGAACATCCGGACCAGACCTCTGCCTCTCCATAGCACCATCCCCTGCACTGAATATCTGGACCAGACCTCTGCCTCTCCATAGCACAAACCCCTGCACTGAACATCTGGACCCAACCTCTGCCTCTCCATAGCACCATCCCCTACACTGAACATCTGGACCCGACCTTTGCCTTTCCACAGCACCATCCCCGGCACTGAACATCTGGACCCGACCTCTGCCTTTCCATAGCACCACCCACTGCACTGAACATCTGGACCCAACCTCTGCCTTTCCATAGCATCATCCCCTACACTGAACATCTGGACCCGACCTCTGCCTTTCCATAGCACCATCCCCGGCACTGAACATCTGGACCAGACCTCTGCCTCTCCATAGCACAATCCCCTGCACTGAACATCTGGACCCGACCTCTGCCTCTCCATAGCACCATCCCCTGCACTGAACATCTGGACCCGACCTCTGCCTCTCCATAGCACAATCCCCTACACTGAACATCTGGACCCGACCTCTGCCTTTCCACAGCACCATCCCCTGCACTGAACATCTGGACCCGACCTCTGCCTTTCCATGGCACCATCCCCTACACTGAACATATGGACCGACCTCTGCCTTTCCATAGCACCATCCCCTGCACTGAACATCTGGGCCCGACCTCTGCCTTTCCAAAGCACCATCCCCTACACTGAACATATGGACCTGACCTCTGCCTTTCCATAGCACCATCACCTGCACTGAACATCTGGACCCGACCTCTGCCTTTCCACAGCACCATCCCCTACACTGAACATCTGTACCCGACCTCTGCCTCTCCATAGCACAATCCCCTACACTGAACATCTGGACCCGACCTCTGCCTTTCCATAGCACCATTCCCTGCACTGAACATCTGGACCCGGCCTCTGCCTTTCCATAGCACCATCCCCTACACTGAACATCTAGACCCGACCTCTGCCTTTCCATAGCACCATCCCCTGCACTGAACATCTGGACCCGACCTCTGCCTTTCCATAGCACCATCCCCTGCACTGAACATCTGGACCCGACCTCTGCCTTTCCATAGCACCATCCCATGCACTGAACATCTGGACCCGACCTCTGCCTTCCCATAGCACCATCCCCTACACTGAACATCCGGACCCGACCTCTGCCTCTCCATAGCATCATCCCCTGCACTGAATATCTGGACCAGACCTCTGCCTCTCCATAGCACAATCCCCTACACTGAACATCTGGACCTGACATCTGCCTTTCCATAGCACCATCCCATGCACTGAACATCTGGACCCGACTTCTGCCTTTCCATAGCACCATCCCCTACACTGAACATCTGGACCCGACCTCTGCCTTTCCATAGCACCATCACCTGCACTGAACATCTGGACACGACCTCTGCCTTTCCATAGCACCATCCCCTACACTGAAGATCTGGACCCAACCTCTAACTTTCCATAGCACCATCCCCTGCACTGAACATCTGGACCCGGCCTCTGCCTCTCCATAGCACAATCGCCTGCACTGAACATCTGGACCCAACCTCTGCCTCTCCATAGCACCATCCCCTTCACTGAACATCTGGACCAGACCTCTGCCTCTCCATAGCACAATCCCCTACACTGAACATCTGGACCCAACCTCTGCCTTTCCATAGCACCATCACCTGCACTGAACATCTGGACCCGACCTCTGCCTTCCCATAACACCATCCCCTACACTGAACATCCGGACCAGACCTCTGCCTCTCCATAGCACCATACCCTGCACTGAACATCTGGACCCGACCTCTGCCTCTCCATAGCACCATCCCCTGCACTGAACATCTGGACCAGACCTCTGCCTCTCCATAGCACAATCCCCTACACTGAACATCTGGACCCGACCTCTGCCTTTCCATAGCACCATCCCCTGCACTGAACATCTGGACCCGACCTCTGCCTTTCCATGGCACCATCCCCTACACTGAACATCTGGACCCGACCTCTGCCTTTCCATAGCACCATCCCCTGCACTGCACATCTGGACCAGACCTCTGCCTCTCCATAGCACAATCCCCTGCACTGAACATCTGGACCCGACCTCTGCCTTTCCACAGCACCATCCCCTGCACTGAACATCTGGACCCAACCTCTGCCTTCCCATAGCACCATCCCTTACACTGAACATCTGGACCCGACCTCTGCCTCTCCATAGCACCATCCCCTGCACTGAACATCTGGACCAGACCTTTGCCTCTCCATAGCACAATCCCATACACTGAACATCTGAACCGACCTCTGCCTTTCCATAGCACCATCCCCTGCACTGAACATCTGGACCCGACCTCTGCCTTTCCATAGCACCATCACCTGCACTGAACATCTGGACCCGACCTCTGCCTTTCCACAGCACCATCCCCTACACTGAACATCTGTACCCGACCTCTGCCTCTCCATAGCACAATCCCCTACACTGAACATCTGGACCCGACCTCTGCCTTTCCATAGCACCATTCCCTGCACTGAACATCTGGACCCGGCCTCTGCCTTTCAATAGCACCATCCCTACACTGAACATCTAGACCCGACCTCTGCCTTTCCATAGCACCATCCCCTGCACTGAACATCTGGACCCGACCTCTGCCTTTCCATAGCACCATCCCCTGCACTGAACATCTGGACCAGACCTCTGTGTCTCCATAGCACAATCCCCTTCACTGAACATCTGGACCCTACCTCTGCCTCTCCATAGCACCATCCCCTGCACTGAACATCTGGACCAGACCTCTGCCTCTCCATAGCACAATCCCCTACACTGAACATCTGGACCCGACCTCTGCCTTTCCATATCACCATCACCTGCACTGAACATCTGGACCCGACCTCTGCCTTCCCATAGCACCATCCCCTACACTGAACATCCGGACCCGACCTCTGCCTCTCCATAGCATCATCCCCTGCTCTGAATATCTGGACCAGACCTCTGCCTCTCCATAGCACAATCCCCTACACTGAACATCTGGACCTGACATCTGCCTTTCCATAGCACCATCCCATGCACTGAACATCTGCACCGACCTCTGCCTTTCCATAGCACCATCCCCTACACTGAACATCTGGACCCGACCTCTGCCTTTCCATAGCACCATCACCTGCACTGAACATCTGGACACGACCTCTGCCTTTCCACAGCACCATCCCCTACACTGAACATCTGGACCCCACCTCTGCCTCTCCATAGCACAATCCCCTACACTGAACATCTGGACCCAACCTCTGCCTTTCCATAGCACCATCCCCTGCACTGAACATCTGGACCCGACCTCTGCCTTTCCATAGCACCATCCCCTACACTGAACATCTAGACCCAACCTCTAACTTTCCATAGCACCATCCCCTGCACTGAACATCTGGACCCGGCCTCTGCCTCTCCATAGCACAATCCCCTGCACTGAACATCTGGACCCAACCTCTGCCTCTCCATAGCACCATCCCCTGCACTGAACATCTGGACCAGACCTCTGCCTCTCCATAGCACAATCCCCTACACTGAACATCTGGACCCGACCTCTGCCTCTCCATAGCACCATCCCCTGCACTGAACATCTGGACCAGACATTTGCCTCTCCATAGCACAATCCCAAACACTGAACATCTGAACCGACCTCTGCCTTTCCATAGCACCATCCCCTGCACTGAACATCTGGACCCGACCTCTGCCTTTCCAAAGCACCATCCCCTACACTGAACATATGGACCTGACCTCTGCCTTTCCATAGCACCATCACCTGCACTGAACATCTGGACCCGACCTCTGCCTTTCCACAGCACCATCCCCTACACTGAACATCTGTACCCGACCTCTGCCTCTCCATAGCACAATCCCCTACACTGAACATCTGGACCCGACCTCTGCCTTTCCATAGCACCATTCCCTGCACTGAACATCTGGACCCGGCCTCTGCCTTTCCATAGCACCATCCCTACACTGAACATCTAGACCCGACCTCTGCCTTTCCATAGCACCATCCCCTGCACTGAACATCTGGACCCGACCTCTGCCTTTCCATAGCACCATCCCCTGCACTGAACATCTGGACCAGACCTCTGTGTCTCCATAGCACAATCCCCTTCACTGAACATCTGGACCCGACCTCTGCCTCTCCATAGCACCATCCCCTGCACTGAACATCTGGACCAGACCTCTTCCTCTCCATAGCACAATCCCCTACACTGAACATCTGGACCCGACCTCTGCCTTTCCATATCACCATCACCTGCACTGAACATCTGGACCCGACCTCTGCCTTCCCATAGCACCATCCCCTACACTGAACATCCGGACCCGACCTCTGCCTCTCCATAGCATCATCCCCTGCTCTGAATATCTGGACCAGACCTCTGCCTCTCCATAGCACAATCCCCTACACTGAACATCTGGACCTGACATCTGCCTTTCCATAGCACCATCCCATGCACTGAACATCTGCACCCGACCTCTGCCTTTCCATAGCACCATCCCCTACACTGAACATCTGGACCCGACCTCTGCCTTTCCATAGCACCATCACCTGCACTGAACATCTGGACACGACCTCTGCCTTTCCACAGCACCATCCCCTACACTGAACATCTGGACCCCACCTCTGCCTCTCCATAGCACAATCCCCTACACTGAACATCTGGACCCAACCTCTGCCTTTCCATAGCACCATCCCCTGCACTGAACATCTGGACCCGACCTCTGCCTTTCCATAGCACCATCCCCTACACTGAACATCTAGACCCAACCTCTAACTTTCCATAGCACCATCCCCTGCACTGAACATCTGGACCCGGCCTCTGCCTCTCCATAGCACAATCCCCTGCACTGAACATCTGGACCCAACCTCTGCCTCTCCATAGCACCATCCCCTGCACTGAACATCTGGACCAGACCTCTGCCTCTCCATAGCACAATCCCCTACACTGAACATCTGGACCCGACCTCTGCCTTTCCATAGCACCATCACCTGCACTGAACATCTGGACCCGACCTCTGCCTTTCCATGGCACCATCCCCTACACTGAACATATGGACCGACCTCTGCCTTTCCATAGCACCATCCCCTGCACTGAACATCTGGGCCCGACCTCTGCCTTTCCAAAGCACCATCCCCTACACTGAACATATGGACCTGACCTCTGCCTTTCCATAGCACCATCACCTGCACTGAACATCTGGACCCGACCTCTGCCTTTCCACAGCACCATCCCCTACACTGAACATCTGTACCCGACCTCTGCCTCTCCATAGCACAATCCCCTACACTGAACATCTGGACCCGACCTCTGCCTTTCCATAGCACCATTCCCTGCACTGAACATCTGGACCCGGCCTCTGTCTTTCCATAGCACCATCCCCTACACTGAACATCTAGACCCGACCTCTGCCTTTCCATAGCACCATCCCCTGCACTGAACATCTGGACCCGACCTCTGCCTTTCCATAGCACCATCCCCTGCACTGAACATCTGGACCCGACCTCTGCCTTTCCATAGCACCATCCCATGCACTGAACATCTGGACCCGACCTCTGCCTTCCCATAGCACCATCCCCTACACTGAACATCCGGACCCGACCTCTGCCTCTCCATAGCATCATCCCCTGCACTGAATATCTGGACCAGACCTCTGCCTCTCCATAGCACAATCCCCTACACTGAACATCTGGACCTGACATCTGCCTTTCCATAGCACCATCCCATGCACTGAACATCTGGACCCGACTTCTGCCTTTCCATAGCACCATCCCCTACACTGAACATCTGGACCCGACCTCTGCCTTTCCATAGCACCATCACCTGCACTGAACATCTGGACACGACCTCTGCCTTTCCATAGCACCATCCCCTACACTGAAGATCTGGACCCAACCTCTAACTTTCCATAGCACCATCCCCTGCACTGAACATCTGGACCCGGCCTCTGCCTCTCCATAGCACAATCGCCTGCACTGAACATCTGGACCCAACCTCTGCCTCTCCATAGCACCATCCCCTGCACTGAACATCTGGACCAGACCTCTGCCTCTCCATAGCACAATCCCCTACACTGAACATCTGGACCCAACCTCTGCCTTTCCATAGCACCATCACCTGCACTGAACATCTGGACCCGACCTCTGCCTTCCCATAACACCATCCCCTACACTGAACATCCGGACCAGACCTCTGCCTCTCCATAGCACCATACCCTGCACTGAACATCTGGACCCGACCTCTGCCTCTCCATAGCACCATCCCCTGCACTGAACATCTGGACCAGACCTCTGCCTCTCCATAGCACAATCCCCTACACTGAACATCTGGACCCGACCTCTGCCTTTCCATAGCACCATCCCCTGCACTGAACATCTGGACCCGACCTCTGCCTTTCCATGGCACCATCCCCTACACTGAACATCTGGACCCGACCTCTGCCTTTCCATAGCACCATCCCCTGCACTGCACATCTGGACCAGACCTCTGCCTCTCCATAGCACAATCCCCTGCACTGAACATCTGGACCCGACCTCTGCCTTTCCACAGCACCATCCCCTGCACTGAACATCTGGACCCAACCTCTGCCTTCCCATAGCACCATCCCTTACACTGAACATCTGGACCCGACCTCTGCCTCTCCATAGCACCATCCCCTGCACTGAACATCTGGACCAGACCTTTGCCTCTCCATAGCACAATCCCATACACTGAACATCTGAACCGACCTCTGCCTTTCCATAGCACCATCCCCTGCACTGAACATCTGGACCCGACCTCTGCCTTTCCAAAGCACCATCCCCTACACTGAACATATGGACCTGACCTCTGCCTTTCCATAGCACCATCACCTGCACTGAACATCTGGACCCGACCTCTGCCTTTCCACAGCACCATCCCCTACACTGAACATCTGTACCCGACCTCTGCCTCTCCATAGCACAATCCCCTACACTGAACATCTGGACCCGACCTCTGCCTTTCCATAGCACCATTCCCTGCACTGAACATCTGGACCCGGCCTCTGCCTTTCAATAGCACCATCCCTACACTGAACATCTAGACCCGACCTCTGCCTTTCCATAGCACCATCCCCTGCACTGAACATCTGGACCCGACCTCTGCCTTTCCATAGCACCATCCCCTGCACTGAACATCTGGACCAGACCTCTGTGTCTCCATAGCACAATCCCCTTCACTGAACATCTGGACCCTACCTCTGCCTCTCCATAGCACCATCCCCTGCACTGAACATCTGGACCAGACCTCTGCCTCTCCATAGCACAATCCCCTACACTGAACATCTGGACCCGACCTCTGCCTTTCCATATCACCATCACCTGCACTGAACATCTGGACCCGACCTCTGCCTTCCCATAGCACCATCCCCTACACTGAACATCCGGACCCGACCTCTGCCTCTCCATAGCATCATCCCCTGCTCTGAATATCTGGACCAGACCTCTGCCTCTCCATAGCACAATCCCCTACACTGAACATCTGGACCTGACATCTGCCTTTCCATAGCACCATCCCATGCACTGAACATCTGCACCGACCTCTGCCTTTCCATAGCACCATCCCCTACACTGAACATCTGGACCCGACCTCTGCCTTTCCATAGCACCATCACCTGCACTGAACATCTGGACACGACCTCTGCCTTTCCACAGCACCATCCCCTACACTGAACATCTGGACCCCACCTCTGCCTCTCCATAGCACAATCCCCTACACTGAACATCTGGACCCAACCTCTGCCTTTCCATAGCACCATCCCCTGCACTGAACATCTGGACCCGACCTCTGCCTTTCCATAGCACCATCCCCTACACTGAACATCTAGACCCAACCTCTAACTTTCCATAGCACCATCCCCTGCACTGAACATCTGGACCCGGCCTCTGCCTCTCCATAGCACAATCCCCTGCACTGAACATCTGGACCCAACCTCTGCCTCTCCATAGCACCATCCCCTGCACTGAACATCTGGACCAGACCTCTGCCTCTCCATAGCACAATCCCCTACACTGAACATCTGGACCCGACCTCTGCCTCTCCATAGCACCATCCCCTGCACTGAACATCTGGACCAGACATTTGCCTCTCCATAGCACAATCCCAAACACTGAACATCTGAACCGACCTCTGCCTTTCCATAGCACCATCCCCTGCACTGAACATCTGGACCCGACCTCTGCCTTTCCAAAGCACCATCCCCTACACTGAACATATGGACCTGACCTCTGCCTTTCCATAGCACCATCACCTGCACTGAACATCTGGACCCGACCTCTGCCTTTCCACAGCACCATCCCCTACACTGAACATCTGTACCCGACCTCTGCCTCTCCATAGCACAATCCCCTACACTGAACATCTGGACCCGACCTCTGCCTTTCCATAGCACCATTCCCTGCACTGAACATCTGGACCCGGCCTCTGCCTTTCCATAGCACCATCCCTACACTGAACATCTAGACCCGACCTCTGCCTTTCCATAGCACCATCCCCTGCACTGAACATCTGGACCCGACCTCTGCCTTTCCATAGCACCATCCCCTGCACTGAACATCTGGACCAGACCTCTGTGTCTCCATAGCACAATCCCCTTCACTGAACATCTGGACCCGACCTCTGCCTCTCCATAGCACCATCCCCTGCACTGAACATCTGGACCAGACCTCTTCCTCTCCATAGCACAATCCCCTACACTGAACATCTGGACCCGACCTCTGCCTTTCCATATCACCATCACCTGCACTGAACATCTGGACCCGACCTCTGCCTTCCCATAGCACCATCCCCTACACTGAACATCCGGACCCGACCTCTGCCTCTCCATAGCATCATCCCCTGCTCTGAATATCTGGACCAGACCTCTGCCTCTCCATAGCACAATCCCCTACACTGAACATCTGGACCTGACATCTGCCTTTCCATAGCACCATCCCATGCACTGAACATCTGCACCCGACCTCTGCCTTTCCATAGCACCATCCCCTACACTGAACATCTGGACCCGACCTCTGCCTTTCCATAGCACCATCACCTGCACTGAACATCTGGACACGACCTCTGCCTTTCCACAGCACCATCCCCTACACTGAACATCTGGACCCCACCTCTGCCTCTCCATAGCACAATCCCCTACACTGAACATCTGGACCCAACCTCTGCCTTTCCATAGCACCATCCCCTGCACTGAACATCTGGACCCGACCTCTGCCTTTCCATAGCACCATCCCCTACACTGAACATCTAGACCCAACCTCTAACTTTCCATAGCACCATCCCCTGCACTGAACATCTGGACCCGGCCTCTGCCTCTCCATAGCACAATCCCCTGCACTGAACATCTGGACCCAACCTCTGCCTCTCCATAGCACCATCCCCTGCACTGAACATCTGGACCAGACCTCTGCCTCTCCATAGCACAATCCCCTACACTGAACATCTGGACCCGACCTCTGCCTTTCCATAGCACCATCACCTGCACTGAACATCTGGACCCGACCTCTGCCTTCCCATAGCACCATCCCCTACACTGAACATCCGGACCAGACCTCTGCCTCTCCATAGCACCATCCCCTGCACTGAATATCTGGACCAGACCTCTGCCTCTCCATAGCACAATCCCCTACACTGAACATCTGGACCTGACCTCTGCCTTTCCATAGCACCATCCCCTGCACTGAACATCTGGACCCGACCTCTGCCTTTCCATAGCACCATCCCCTACACTGAACATCTGGACCCGACCTCTGCCTTTCCATAGCACCATCCCCTGCACTGAACATCTGGACCCGACCTCTGCCTTTCCATAGCACCATTCCCTGCACTGAACATCTGGACCCGGCCTCTGCCTTTCCATAGCACCATCCCCTACACTGAACATCTGGACCCGACCTCTGCCTTTCCATAGCACCATCCCCTGCACTGAACATCTGGACCCAACCTCTGCCTTTCCATAGCACCATCCCCTGCACTGAACATCTGGACCCGACCTCTGCCTCTCCATAGCACCATCACCTGCACTGAACATCTGGACCAGACCTCTGCCTCTCCATAGCACCATCCCCTGCACTGAACATCTGGACCCGACCTCTGCCTTTCCATATCACCATCACCTGCACTGAACATCTGGACCCGACCTCTGCCTTCCCATAGCACCATCCCCTGCACTGAACATCCGGACCCGACCTCTGCCTCTCCATAGCATCATCCCCTGCACTGAATATCTGGACCAGACCTCTGCCTTTCCATAGCACCATCCCCTGCACTGAACATCTAGAACCCAAACTCTGCCTTTCCATAGCGCCATCCCCTGCACTAAACATCTGGACACAACCTCTGCCTTTCCACAGCACCATCCCTTACACTGAACATCTGGACCAGACCTCTGCCTCTCCATAGCACCATCCCCTGCACTGAACATCTGGACCAGACCTCTGCCTCTCCATAGCTCAATCCCCTACAGTGAACATCTGGACCCGACCTCTGCCTTTCCATAGCACCATCCCCTGCACTGAACATCTGGACCCGACCTCTGCCTTACCATAGCACAATCCCCTACACTGAACATCTGGACCCGACCTCTGCCTTTCCATAGCACCATCACCTGCACTGAACATCTGGACCCGACCTCTGCCTTTCCATAGCACCATCACCTGCACTGAACATCTGGACCCGACCTTTGCCTTACCATAGCACCATCCCCTGCACTGAACCTCTGACCTTCAGAAATGTGTAATCAGAGCTTCAGAGGGAAGTCTGCCTTTGACTCCAGAACCACACATGTGGATTCATAATAATCAGATTGAATTGCTACCTGCTTTCTCTCAAGACGCAAATACCAGAAGGCCAGGGCTTTACTGAGATAAGCCACACACCCACTGCAGTAATACTATGCACTGCACAGCACAGCACAGCGACAATAAGCAGCAGCACACACCCACTGCATGAATACAAAGCACTGCCCAGCAGAGCACCATTAACCAGCAGCATACACCCACTGCATAGTGTATGGAATACAAAGCACTGCACTGCACTGCACTGCGCAGCACATCAGCACACTTTGCAGAGCACTTCATATCAGAGGCCCAGATAACACCCAGTACCTGACCATCACCCAGGACCCCATGGCACATCATAGAGAACCCAGAGTGCCCGGAAACATACCCAGCAGACACTACCCAGCATACCACTGCAAGGCATACCACTGCATGGCATACTACTGCATGGCATACTACTGCATGGCATACCACGCACGGCACACCACTGCAAGGCACACCTCTTCATGACATACCACTGCAAGGCATACCACTGCACGGCATACCACTGCATGGCATACCACTGCACGGCATACCACTGCATTGCATACCACTGCATGGCATACTACTGCATGGCATACCTCTGCATGGCATACCACGCACGGCACACCACTGCAAGGCACACCTCTTCATGACATACCACTGCATTGCATACCACTGCATGGCATACTACTGCATGGCATACCTCAGCATGGCATACCACGCACGGCACACCACTGCAAGGCACACCTCTTCATGACATACCACTGCAAGGCATACCACTGCACGGCATACCACTGCACGGCATACCACTGCACGGCATACCACTGCATTGCATACCACTGCATGGCATACTACTGCATGGCATGCCTCTGCATGGCATACCATGCACGGCATACCACTGCAAGGCACATCTCTTCATGACATACCACTGCAAGGCATACCACTGCATGGCATACCACTGCATGGCATACCACTGCACGGCATACCTCTGCTTGGCTTACCACTGCACAGCATATCACTGCACTGCATACTACTGCACGGCATACCACTGCAAGGCACACCACTGCATGGCATACCACTGCACAGCATATCACTGCAAGGCATACCACTGCACTGCATACCACTGCACGGCGTACCACTGTATGGCATACCACTGCAGAGTTTACCATTGCACGGCATACCACTGTGCGGCATACCACTGCACGGCTTACCACTGCTTAACTTACCACTGCACCGCATACCACGGCATACCACTGCACCGCATATCACTGCACGGCTTACCACTGCACGGATCACCACTGCATGACATTCCACTGCACGGCATACCACTGCATGGCATACCACTGCACGGCATACCACTGCACGGCATACCACTGCACGGCATACCACTGCATGGCATACCACTGCAGAGCATACCACTGCACGGCTTACAACTGCATGGAATACCGCTGCATGGCATACAACTGCACGGCATACCACTGCACGGCATACCACTGCACAGCAGAGAGAATAATCTAAAGGCATTTTCCAGGGGTGTAGTGCAATGGGGCCCAGGAGTGTGAGAGGCCCCTGCACCCCAATTATGGCCTGATTCTAGTAAACAAGAAATAGCAGAGGGTGGAGAGATTCTTTCCCTACATTAGATCACAAACTTCCCCTCACTAATCCTCCACACCTACGTCACTGGACGTTGCAGTGGCCCATAGAATTCCCTCAGGCAGACCTGTGATTATTTACAATCAGGCAGCAAAGCCTCTTACCTTCACAGCATCGCTCCCTCTGTCACAGCTCACAAATGTTTAATCTCAGATTGTATGTGGCAAACAGTCCTGCTCGCAGCTCTGTGGAAACACTTCCCCTTCACAGGCAGCTGCTCGTGGTTTCCCCTCTAAGAGGAAGTGGTGTCTGCCTGTCAAATCATGGTGAAATGTGTCATGTGGCCTCACTGTGCGGCAGGACCTCCAACATGTCAGAGTTAAAGGAGGCGTGTTCACACAGCCCAGACGTGCACGACAGGAAGCCACCTTTGGGCCCCTTGTCTGTCGTACACCTGTATACAGTTCACCCTGGGGGGGCTGCAGGGCTCTGGTTTTAGCGCACCTTTTCAGACACCGCGATTCCCATCAAGCCTTGCTGGACCCCAGAGTGATGCCCCGAAGGAGGGGTGCCACGCGGGGCCCTGTGGCCCCTGTGGCCTGCTGTGGGCCCCCCCTCAGGAGACCCCCATTCAGACTGAGTCCTGAGGATTTATTTGAGATGTGGGGGTCTCACCACTTTCTGAGGGAGCAGGAATAGTGTTGTGCTATGTCACTGCCACAGACCGGGCTCTCGGATTAAAGGAACCACAAAGTACCACACGGGCACCCACCGCGTTCGCTTTTAACAATAAACATTAACAGGAGTTGGGGGGGGGGTAGGAGTCTAATTTCAGGACGCCTCTATTACGCACTGTACGAAAATGGGCACTTTCTGAGCCGCCAGACACACGCACTTACCTGCAAGCCGGCTGCGGCCTCTTGGTCCTCTTCGCCGCTTCCAGGGGCAGGAACCAGGAACAGGGTAGCAGCATGGTGATTGGTCTGAGCGCTGTGGCTCGGCACTCAGAGAGGGACCGGGGGCCTCGGCATGTTCTCCACCCAGGCTTTTTTTTTTTTGCAGAGTTTGAAATACCGCGAAACTTGTCCCAAATCGTGTATCAGAGCGCTTTACAAAGCACCAGTTACGTTACATGAGGACATACATTAATTTTTGTTAGGCACGGGGAGATTAAGTGACTTGCCCAGAATCACAGGATGTTCAGCGTCATTGTCAAGACTCGAACCCAGTTCCCCAGATTCGAAGTTGAGCGCCATAGCCGTTAGGCAAACTCCATTCCCCAATTTAATGCAGCATCGTGATTGGTCTGAGCCCAGTGGCTCGGCGCTCAGAGAGGGACCGGTGGCCTGGGCATGTTCTCCACGCAGGCTGTAATGCAGCGTTGTGATTGGTCTGAGCCCAGTGGCTCGGCGCTCAGAGAGGGACCGGGGGCCTGGGCATGTTCTCCACGCAGGCTGTAATGCAGCGTTGTGATTGGTCTGAGCCCAGTGACTCGGCGCTCAGAGAGGGACCGGGGGCCTAGGCATGTTCTCCACGCAGGCTGTAATGCAGCGTTGTGATTGGTCTGAGCGATGTTGCTCGGCACTCAGAGAGGGACCGGGGGCCTCGGCATGTTCTCCACCCAGGCTTTTTTTTTTTTGCAGAGTTTGAAATACTGCGAAACTTGTCCCAAATCGTGTATCAGAGCGCTTTACAAAGCACCAGTTACGTTACATGAGGACATACATTAATTTTTGTTAGGCACGGGGAGATTAAGTGAGTTGCCCAGAATCACAGGATGTTCAGCGTCATTGTCAAGACTCGAACTCAGTTCCCCAGATTCGAAGTTGAGCGCCATAGCCGTTAGGCCAACTCCATTCCCCAATTTAATGCAGCATCGTGATTGGTCTGAGCCCAGTGGCTCGGCGCTCAGGGAGGGACCGGGGGCCTGGGCATGTTCTCCACGCAGGCTGCAATGCAGCGTTGTGATTTGTCTGAGCCAGTGGTGCGGCGCTCAGAGAGGGACCGGGGCCTAGGCATGTTCTCCACGCAGGCTGTAATGCAGCATCGTGATTGGTCTGAGCCCAGTGGCTCGGCGCTCAGAGAGGGACCGGGGGCCTGGGCATGTTCTCCACGCAGGCTGTAATGCAGCATCGTGATTGGTCTGAGCCCAGTGGCTCGGCGCTCAGAGAGGGACCGGGGGCCTCGGCAGGTTCTCCACGCAGGCTCTACTTTTGTCCTACAAAGGGCCGGAAGGGCTGGCCGAACACTTAAGTGAGGGCCTGCCACTCCTCCCCTATTCCTGTTAGAGCCAGCCCCCCCAAACCAGCCGAGCCACAAAAATATAACATTATAATAATGTTTGATATTATCATTTTATTTTTCCTTTTTCAAGTTCAAGTGCTCACAGAGCAGTGGGGCGACGCTCCTCCGCCCTGACATGGAGAATGCACAGGACTCTGTGCAGAGGGCGCTCTATAAATGCACCCATTACACCTCATCACACCCCGGGGGGCTCAGGCCTAACTCCTGAAATGCACCTATTCTACGTCATCACACCCCGAGGGGCTCAGGCCTTACTCCAGAAATGCATCTATCCTACGTCATCACACCCCAGGGGGCTCAGGCCTTACTCCTGAAATGCACCTATTCTACCTCATCACACCCCCGGGGCTCAGGCCTTACTCCTGAAATGCACCTATCCTACGTCATCACACCCCCAGGGGGCTCAGGCCTTACTCCAGAAATGCATCTATCCTACGTCATCACACCCCAGGGGGCTCAGGCCTTACTCCTGAAATGCACCTATTCTACCTCATCACACCCCCGGGGCTCAGGCCTTACTCCTGAAATGCACCTATCCTACGTCATCACACCCCGAGGGGCTCAGGCCTTACTCCAGAAATGCATCTATCCTACGTCATCACACCCCGAGGGGCTCAGGCCTTACTCCTGAAATGCACCTATTCTACCTCATCACACCCCCGGGGGGGCTCAGGCCTTACTCCTGAAATGCACCTATTCTACTTCATCACACCCCCAGGGGGCTCATCCTTACTCCTGTGTACATCACACAAAGTGCAACTAACTTGTCAAGTTTTTATGTAATCCTCCACAAAAATATATATATATATACTAGCAGCCCGCCCCAGCGTTGCCCGGGGCAGAAGGGGGCTTGGGGCAGCATTTCAGGCTTGCGTGCACTCCCGCCCCGGCCCCCACTCGCCACGACATTGTCCGTGTCCCAGAGCCTGAGCCTTACCTGAGCCACCGTTGTTCAGGGCCAACCTCCTGCCCCCCTCCCGCCCCGGCCCCAGCCCCGGCCCCCTCCTGCCAGTGTCCCGGAGAGCCTGAGCCTTACTTCAGCCGCCGGTCCCGCTCCAGGCGCTTTTCCTCCTGTAATTCACCGTTTGCTACCTCCCGCTCCCCGCGCATGAAGCGGCGCCAGTCACTCCAGGACTCACCCCCGTCCGCGCTCTAAGGGATTGTCCGGTCCCGCTCCAGGCGCCCCGCCCGCACAGGCCGCCACTTCGTCCAGCAGCAAGCAGGGCTGCAGCAGTCCTCCCAGCAGGTCGCGATCTTCTGTCAATGGGCATGATCCGCAGAGATACACAGCCTCGGACACCCCGGGCAGCACGATTCGCCGCCATTTCAGGAAGTGTTGCCAGGGAGCGCAAATGATGTCAGCACGCACGTGGAACGCCAGAAAATCATTCATGCCGACTAACCCGGTATCCTGGCCAGCCGACGGAATCCACATTGTCCGCGGCCGCCGCGACCCGATTCTGGGCTATCGCGTGTATATCTTCTGCCTGAGGAGCCAGCCCCTATCTAACGAGGCGACTCGGCATTTAGAGGCTTAATTTACCTAAGGCTTTTCATTGTATTTGTCCTGATGATGGTCCCTGATATTTTATAGGGGTCCGAAACGCCGTCGACCTTTTATGCACGTGAACATAATTGTGATTACTACTGAAATGTCTAGTGCATGTATGTTATACTCTGTACAATTGTACTGTTTATAGAGTAACGCTGTTTCGCCTTACAAAGCCCTTCTCTGCTGTCTACATCACCACTTGTACTCGCTCTGTCAGTACTGGACACAGGCTTGTTGTCCACTCTGGTTGATTGTTGGATGGTATTTTTATGTGATTTCAATACATAAATCCTGAGTAAAATCTCTGGAAGACCCCTGTCCGGCTGGACAAGCCTGTCCTGAAAATATAGATTGACTCTGTCTATATTTTATTCTTGCGATATTGCTTTTGTTTGGGACCGCTGTTGTTTTCAAAAGTCAGCACGCACGTGGGCACGATCCGCAGAGCTGCACAGCCTCGGACACCCCGGGCAGCATGATTCGCCGCCATTTCAGGAAGTGTTGCCAGGGAGCTCAAATGATTTCATCACGCAGACGTCGCGGCCGGCGCTACTTGCAAGGGACTACTTTATTTTTATTTCAAAATGTTTTAAACAACGTATATATATTTTTTTTAATAGCCTATGTCCTTCTGCTTGCCCTGAGGTTTTCAAAGAGGTCTTGGGTGTTTGGATTGGTGGTGTACTTTTTGAGTTTACCTGGCTCAAAGGACACAGTTCTCTCTTTATAATAGTAGTATAAATATATATATATATATATACTAGCAGCCCGCCCCAGCGTTGCCTGGGGCAGAAAGGGGCTGGGGGCAGTACACCCGCTCCCGCCCGACCCCCTCCCGTCCTGACTCCCTCCCGCCCCGACTCCCTCCCGCCCCCACTCCTCCCGCCTGTCCCTCTGTGCACACCCGCTCCCGCCCGATGCCCGCCTCCCGCTGCCCGCCTCCCGCCTCGATTTCAATGAGCATTTACTTTACCTGAGCTGCCGCTCCTTCCCGCGATCTTCACTTCACCGCCGCTCCTCTTCGCCATGACGCGCCCGCGCTCCTCACTTCACTGCAGCTTCATGTCTCTCCTCCTCGTCATCACGCATGTCCTCATCACGCACGTCGCGGCCAGCGCTACGTCGCGGCCAGAGCAGCGTCGCGGCCGGCGCTACTTCCAGGGCACTACTTTTTTTTAAAAGTTATATTTTTAAATGTGCGTTTTTTTTTTTTTATAGCCTATGTCCATCTGCACACCCTGACAATTTCTACAATGTATCGGGTGTGTGGATTGGCGCTGTGGTTGCCGAGTTTACCTGGCTCAAAGGTGCGTGTTCTCTCTTTATAATAGTAGTATAGATATATATATATATATATATATATATATATATATATATATATATATATATATACTAGCAGCCCGCCCCAACTCCCAGTGCAATTAACAATATCTTAAATTCATGTTATAAAATGTCTTCACTCTGCAGCCAGAAGCACCGAAAAGCTGAAGCGATGCATTCGATTTCTTTACTAGCAGTGGGTCTCCCTGGTTTAATGCCCTCTGAACACACCACCGCCTGCATCAGGAAGCTGTTTTAAAGGCTTGATGCCCTTTCACCTGCTGAAATCTCCTCTGGTCATCTGGGGGGGCTGAAGTTCCTACCGTACCCCCACTTCCAGCGCTGAAGAGGAGTTGGTGCTTGACTCCACATCAGCCGCTCTTGCACGAGCCGGTGGGACTCAAAGTGACACAGTCTGATCTCAAACCTGGGGCTTCTCACCACGCCAGCGTTCCCCAAGTGACGTCAGGACCATCCCGACCCCCACAAACACCCAGGCACGAGACCCCACCCAGAATGGGTTTGGGGTGTCGTACCTCGCGCCCCTGCCAACGAGCATCGAAGTAAACTGAAGCGCTAGAAATCAGCCAAAGTCTTGGTGCCACTGCACCAGCTGCACTGCCTATAACTGGGTCCCTGGGATAAAGCAGCGCGGACTCTTCATTTAATGGAGTCTATACAAACCTCCAGCATATTTCGAGCTTTGGCATAAGGAGAGCCCATGGACGGATGTAGCAGTCAAGACCTGGCATAAGGAGAGCCCGCGCAGGCATGTATCAACTGATCCCTGGCATAAGGAGAGCCGTTGCAGGGATGTAGCAGCAGAGCCTTAGCATAAGGTTTGCCTGAGCATGAATGTAGAATGAGAGCCCTGGCAAAAAGAAAGCCGATGCAGGGATGTAGCTGCAGAGCTCTGGCATAAGGAGAGCCAGTGCAGGGATGTAGCAGCAGAGCCCTGGCATAAGGAGAGCCAGAGCAGGGATGTAGCTGCAGAGCCCTGGCATAAGGAGAGCCCATGCAGGGATGAGCAGCAGAGCCCTGGCATAAGAAGGGACCCTGCAGGGATGTAGCAGCAGAGCCCTGGCATAAGGAGAGCCCGTGCAGGGATGTAGCTGCAGAGCACTGGCAGAAGGAGAGCCAGTGCAGGGATGTAGCTGCAGAGCCCTGGCATAAGGAGAGCCCATGCAGGGATGAGCAGCAGAGCCCTGGCATAAGAAGGGACCCTGCAGGGATGTAGCAGCAGAGCCCTGGCATAAGGAGAGCCAGTGCAGGGATGTAGCAGCAGAGCACTGGCAGAAGGAGAGCCAGTGCAGGGATGTAGCTGCAGAGCACTGGAAGAAGGAGAGCCAGTGCAGGGATGTAGCAGCAGAGCCCTGGCATAAGGAGAGCCAGTGCAGGGATGTAGCAGCAGAGCACTGGCAGAAGGAGAGCCAGTGCAGGGATGTTGCTGCAGAGCACTGGAAGAAGGAGAGCCCGTGCAGGGATGTAGCAGCACAGCCCTGGCATAAGGAGAGCCAGTGCAGGGATGTAGAAGCAGAGCCATGAAATAAGGAGAGCCCGTGCAGGAATGAAGCAGCAGAGCCCTGGCATAAGGAGAGCCCGTGCAGGGATGTAGCAGCAGAGCCCTGGCATAAGGAGAGCCAGTGCAGGGATGTAGCAGCAGAGCCCGGGCATAAGGAGAGCCAGTGCAGAGATGCAGCAGCAGAGCCCGGGCATAAGGAGAGCCCGTGCAGGGATGTAGCAGCACAGCCCTGGCATAAGAAGAGCCATTGCAGGGATGTAGCAGCAGAGCCCGGGCATAAGGAGAGCCAGTGCAGGGATGTAGCAGCAGAGCCCGGGCATAAGGAGAGCCAGTGCAGGGATGTAGCAGCAGAGCTCTGGCATAAGGAGAGCCCGTGCAGGGATGTAGCAGCAGAGCCCGGGCATAAGGAGAGCCAGTGCAGGGATGTAGCAGCAGAGCCCGGGCATAAGGAGAGCCAGTGCAGGGATGCAGCAGCAGAGCCCGGGCATAAGGAGAGCCCGTGCAGGGATGTAGCAGCAGAGCCCTGGCATAAGGATAGCCATGCAGGGATGTAGCTGCAGAGCACTGGAAGAAGGAGAGCCAGTGCAGGGATGTAGCAGCAGAGCCCGGGCATAAGGAGAGCCCGTGCAGGGATGTAGCAGCAGAGCCCTGGCATAAGGATAGCCATGCAGGGATGTAGCTGCAGAGCCCTGGCATAAGGAGAGCCCGTGCAGGGATGTAGCAGCAGAGCCCGGGCATAAGGAGAGCCAGTGCAGGGATGCAGCAGCAGAGCCCGGGCATAAGGAGAGCCCGTGCAGGGATGTAGCAGCAGAGCCCTGGCATAAGGATAGCCATGCAGGGATGTAGCTGCAGAGCACTGGAAGAAGGAGAGCCAGTGCAGGGATGTAGCAGCAGAGCCCGGGCATAAGGAGAGCCCGTGCAGGGATGTAGCAGCAGAGCCCTGGCATAAGGATAGCCATGCAGGGATGTAGCTGCAGAGCCCTGGCATAAGGAGAGCCCGTGCAGGGATGTAGCAGCAGAGCCCTGGCATCAGGAGAGCCCGAGCAGGGATGTAGCAGCAGAGCCCGGGCATAAGGAGAGCCAGTGCAGGGATGCAGCAGCAGAGCCCGGGCATAAGGAGAGCCCGTGCAGGGATGTAGCAGCAGAGCCCTGGCATAAGGATAGCCATGCAGGGATGTAGCTGCAGAGCACTGGAAGAAGGAGAGCCAGTGCAGGGATGTAGCAGCAGAGCCCGGGCATAAGGAGAGCCCGTGCAGGGATGTAGCAGCAGAGCCCTGGCATAAGGATAGCCATGCAGGGATGTAGCTGCAGAGCCCTGGCATAAGGAGAGCCCGTGCAGGGATGCAGCAGCAGAGCCCGGGCATAAGGAGAGCCCGTGCAGGGATGTAGCAGCAGAGCCCTGGCATAAGGATAGCCATGCAGGGATGTAGCTGCAGAGCCCTGGCATAAGGAGAGCCCGTGCAGGGATGTAGCAGCAGAGCCCTGGCATCAGGAGAGCCCGAGCAGGGATGTAGCAGCAGAGCCCGGGCATAAGGAGAGCCCGTGCAGGGATGTAGCTGCAGAGCCCTGGCATAAGGAGAGCCCGTGCAGGGATGTAGCTGCAGAGCCCTGGCAGAAGGAGAGCCCGTGCAGGGATGTTGTAGCAGAGCCCTGGCATAAGACGACACCCTACATAAGTTGACCTTCAGCCGGTGGTAACCCTAGAATCAGACCCTTGGTGCCCCTTACCCTGGTACCAGCAGAACCTCATCAGCTGGTGACGGAGCCCTGGCATCAAAATGATACAACAACAAAGAAATATTTGAGTCTTAAGGCAGTGAGTGAGGCCTGGCTTCAAGGAGCTCGATGCCTCATTGACACACTCAGCCAGTGTGTTGAGGGACAGTCAGGGCAGTGTGGGGAGCCATGGGTAATCCCTGGCATTGCAGGGTGAGGAGGGGACAGAGAGACCCTGGCAGTAGCAGATGGTGATGAGGGCACAGAGAGGCCCTCCTGGCAGTAGTGGAGGTTGAGGAGGGCACAGAGAGGCCCTGGCAGTAGTCGAGGGTGAGTAGAGCACAGAGAGGTCCTGGCAGCAGCGGGGGGTGAGGAGGGCACAGAGACGTTCTGGCAGAAGTGGGTTGTGGCGGCCACGGGAGTCCCTTGTCAGTAGTGGAGGCTGAGGAGGGCACGGAGAGGCCCTGGCAGTAGTGGAGGGTAAGGAGGGTACAGAGAGGCCCTGGCAGTAGCGGAGGGTGAGGAGGGCACAGAGAGGGTGAAGAGGGCATAGAGAGGCACTGGTAGTAGTGGAGGGTGAGGAGGGCACAGAGAGGCCCTGGCAGTAGTGGAGGCTGAGGAGGGCACAGAGAGGCCCTGGCAGTAGTGGAGGGTGAGGAGAGCACAGTGAGGCCCTGGCAATAGTGGAGGGTGAGAAGGGTACAGAGAGGCCCTGGCAGTATTGGAAGGTGAGGAGGGCACAGAGAGGCCCTGGCAGTAGTGTAGGGGGAGGAGGGTACAGAGAAGCCCTGGCAGCAGCGGGGGGTGAGGAGAGCACAGAAAGTCCCTGGCAGTAGTGCAGGGCGAGGAGGGCACAGAGAGGGCCTGGCACTGGAGGGTGAGGAGGGAACAGAGAGGCACTGCAAGTAGTGGAGGGTGAGAAGGGCATGAGGAGGGTGAGGAGAGCACAGAGAGGGCGAAGGGGGCATAGAGAGGCCCTGGCAATAGTGGAGGGTGAGGAGGGCACAGAGAGGCCCTGGCAGTAGTGGAGGGTGAGGAGGGCACAGAGAGGCCCTGGCAGTAGTGGAGGTTGAGGAGGGAACAGAGAGACCTTGGAAGTAGTGGAGGGTGAGGAGGGCACAAAGAGGCCCTGGAAGTAGTGGAGGGTGAGAAGGGCTTGAGGAGGGTGAGGAGGGCACAGACAGTCTTTGGATGTAGTGGAGGGTGAGGAGGGCACAGAGAGGGTTAGGGGCACAGAGAGGCCCTGGCTGTAGTGGAGGGTGGTAAGGGCATGAGGAGGGTGAGGAGGGCACAGAGAGTCTTTGGACGTAGTGGAGGGTGAGGAGGGCACAGAGAGGGTGAGGGGGCACAGAGAGGCCCTGGCAGTACTGGAGAGTGAGGAGGGCACAGAGAGGCCCTGTTAGTAGTGGAGGATGAGGAGGGCACAGAGAGGCCCTGGTAGAAGTGGAGGGTGAGGAGGACACAGAGAGGCTCTGGCAGTAGTGGGGGTGAGGAGGGCACAGAGAGGCCCTGGCAGTAGTGGGGGGTGAGGAGGGCACAGAGAGGCCCTGGCAGTAGTGGAGAGTGTGGAGGTCACAGAGTCCCTCGTCAGTGGTGGAGGGTGAGGAGAACACAGAAAGGCCCTGGAAGTAGTGGAGGGTGAGGAGGGTACAGAGAGGCCCTGGAAATAGTGGAGCAGGGCACGAGGGGGATGAGGAGGGCACAGAGAGGCCCTGGAAGTAGTGGAGCAGGGCACAGGGTTAGGAGAGCACAGAAAGGCCCTGGTAGTAGTGGAGGGTGAGGAGGGCACAGAGAGGCCCTGGAAATAGTGGAGCAGGGCACGAGGGGGATGAGGAGGGCACAGAGAGGCCCTGGCTGTAGTGGAGGGTGGAAGGGCATGAGCAGGGTGAGGAGGGCACAGAGAGTCTTTGGACGTAGTGGAGGGTGAGGAGGGCACAGAGAGGGTTAGGGGGCACAGAGAGGCCCTGGCAGTAGTGGAGAGTGAGGAGGGCACAGAGAGGCCCTGGTAGTAGTGGAGGGTGAGGAGGGCAGAGAGAGGCCCTAGTAGAAGTGGAGGGTGAGGAGGACACAGAGAGGCCCGAGGACACAGAGAGGCCCTGGCAGTAGTGGAGGGTGAGGAGGGCACAGAGAGACCCTGGCAGTAGTGGAGAGTGTGGAGGGCACAGAGAGTCCCTTGTCAGTAGTGGAGGGTGAAGAGAGCACAGAAATGCCCTGGAAGTAGTGGAGCAGGGCACGAGGAGGGTGAGGAGGGCAGAAAGAGGCCCTGGTTGTAGTGTATGATGAGAAGGGCATGAAAAGGGTGAGGAGGGCACAGAGAGTCTTTGGATGTAATTGAGGGTGAGGAGGGCGCAGAGAGGGTGAGGGGGCATAGAGAGGCTCTGGCAGTAGTGGAGGGGAAGGGGGCATAGAGAGGCTCGGGCAGTAGTTGAGGGTGAGGAGGGCACAGAGAGGCCCTAGTAGTAGTGGAGGGTGAGGAGGGCACAGAGAGGCCCTGGAAGTAGTGGAGCAGGGCACGAGGAGGGTGAGGAGGGCAGAGAGAGGCCATGGCTGTAGTGGAGGGTGAGAAGGGCATGAAGAGGGTGAGGAGGGCACAGAGAGTCTTTGGACGTAGTGGAGGGTGAGGAGGGCACAGAGAGGGCGAGGGGGCACAGAGAGGCCCTGGTAGTAGTGGAGGGTGAGGGGATCCCTCCAAACTAGAGTTGTCAGTCTTCCCGTTCCGAGGGCCGGAGGGTGAGGGAATGAGGCCTCTTCCAGGTGCTCTCCATGCTGCAGACACCAGACTCTCACTTCCAGGCACTACATGTCACTGGTGCCATCATTTTCGTTGTTACCTTTAGAGCCCTCCTGCCCCAGCATGTACCTCCCCTCCAGCGCGGGCCTCTGTACCTGGCTCTCACCTGTCCCTTCAGAGGCCACGCCCTCCAGTCCTGACATGAGTGAGGGGCTCACTCACTCTCTTCCCCCTCCCTCTTTCGCTCTCGGCCTTGGATGCTTCCATTGGAGGCTCTGACGCTGGGGGTGGGGGGTGCATGTTTAGGATTGTGTGAGGGGTTCTGTGTCAGCTGCAGGTGTCCTCATATTGTTTGTACCCAGACACGCCCCCTTTTGATACCCAGCTCCTTTTATATGTGTTTCAGGGCGCCGCCCCCCTTTATCTCCTGGGGGGGTGGGTGCACTAGCCATCTCTCCACTTAGGTTTTCAGGTCGAACCTGTACAGAGGTTTGCTGTACTCAGTGGTCCAAGTGGGGGGAAAAAAAGTAGGGGAACTATGGGCCGAGAATCAGGGGGAGGGAATAACCAGAGGATTTGATCAGTGGGCGGAGTCAGAGCTGTGGCTAGAAATAGCAAAACATACCAATTTTTTGTACGGTTGGCATTTCACTGACCAGTTACAGCTTATAATGTTATTTAATTCAAACAATGGATAAACATGTTTATTTGAGGTTTAATTTATAAGTTGTGTACATTAAAATACGTTTACAATGTGGGACATGTTTTCAATCACAGAATGTCCCAAATACGCTTATAAGAGGAATCATAAGCCATTTGTATCAGAGCCATGCATTTTCTTTCATCAGCACTTCTCCTCCCTTTTTCTAAGCATTTCTGAACATAAAATTCAGGTTTAAATTCTATGACAGGAGACCCCATGATTTTTATCAACATTATAGAAGACAGACAAGCGTTAGATATTGTGTTCCGCAGCGGTGTGAGCACATCAGTCATGACACTAAAGCCCCGTTCACATTCAGCAGTTGAGGTACAAAAGGTGTCTATAATGTGCACCAATGGTTTCAGGCTTTCGGGGATGTGATTGCCGCTAAGGCTTTCCAGCACCTGTTGATATCTTTGATCGGCAAAACCATAAGTCTCACTATAAAAAAACATTTTAAGATCACCTTGTTTAATGCCGTGTCGAGGTATGGCTGCCGTAGGTGGTCTTCATAGGAACTTGCAAGTATCCCAATATTACTACTGGATGAATTCAGTTCCTTCATGTCCTCTTCCTTTGATAGAAATCTGACCTGTTTTTTCAATATGGACAGCAGAAGTGGTATAAAGCGCTTTGCAACTAATATTGACATGTACACGAGTCAAGTTGAACCGATGTTGCAATTTACCACAAACCGCAGGCTGGTGCTGCTACGCTGGCTTTGCAATAGCACAGCTCACGTGCTTGGAAACAGATTTTGTTTCGTATTTACACTATTTTGTCAGCCCTTGTCTCTCTGACCTCTACCTTGCTTCAGAGTGAACAAGGCTGCTACTGATGAGCAATTCTAGAAGTAGCCGTAATGAACATATGTCGGTGCCCTACAAGACTGAAGCTGGGGACCAGGATCAGGTCTGGCGGGGGGGTCAAAGATTACGGGATTCTGGGCAAATCTCTTTGTCTCCTCGTGCCTAAAAAAGCAAGGGTTTGCAATGCAATAGGCCTCACATTACTGAAAGTTTGAGCTTTTGGCGTAGCATTCTTATTTGCAACGCCAATAGGTCAAACTTTTAGTAATGCGGGACGTATTGCATTGCAAATGCTTGTTGACCACATCCCTGAAGACAGACAAAGCAGTGGTACACATTTTAAAAATGAACAGAAGAAAAACAGCTGATAAGACATTTGACATTTTTCAGATATTTTTTTAAAAATCACCGGGTATTCTTTCCTTTTCCCAACTTACTGGATGTTTATTTAAGAGCGTGGAGTTCAGAGGCCGTCCAGACTCCTCTTGCAGGCCCCAGTGCAGAGAAAAGAGCAGAGCTGTAAAGGAGGGGCTGGGGACCTCCGGGCAGGCTCGCAGAACAAGTTGCAGGCGAGGCAGGCGGGGCTGGGTTAGCTGTGGGTACATCGACCAGTGGAGGCCTCTTCTACAGCAGCCGCCGTCCCCCTATTCTCCACTTCTGGGTGGGTGGAGAGCAGATTTACAGCAAGCCACACATTCCCCACTGAAGCCCTTTTCTTCTTTTCCAGGTGGCGTCCGTCATTCTGCTTGAGCCCGAAAATAAATGGCAGAGGAGGTCTAGGGCGGGGCCACCAAAGCATCCTGATGTGACCATTGTATTGGTAACAGTGGGGGCAGGCAGGTAGCAAAGAAAGAAGTAGGGGAACGGACTGAAATGATTTTTTTAAGTAGGGGCACGTCAGGCCCTACCAATCCCTCCCACTTCTCCCACGGGCGGTACTCAGGTAGGGAGTTGAAGCCCCCCCACTCCCCGCCCATCTTTTTATTGACTTGTGTGATTGTCCACTGTAAACTGTGGCTTTTCATTGGTCAATAGGCTTACTAGTCCCTCCTTAGTACCACCTTGCCCCAGTTAGGCTCCTCCCATGAGGGCACCCCTGGTACGTGTTGCCCGGTTGGCTTTAATTACAGCCTCCCACAGCGTTAAGTGAAATAACACATCCTGCCTGCTCTTGCAGGCAGACAAGGCAGGACACGCTCTCTCCTAGCGCCAAGAATGAAAGCTGTCAGGTGAGCCGGTGCAGACGAGATCCCTGGACAGAGATCACCTGCAGCATCATTCATGGGCCCGAGATGGTTCTCTGGAGAGAGGAGGGCGCTGTGCACAATGTGCAAGGCAGGCCTGGCACAGAGCGCCCCACGCAGATCCTAGTTACGAGGAGCTGGCATGGCACAGGGAGCCCGACGCCGACCCTAGTCACCAGACTGGCAAGGCATAGGGAGCCCGACGCAGACCCTACTTACGAGTGAGCATGGGCGTAAAATCCATTCTGATCGCGGAATTTGCGAATTTTTGACAAATTTGTGTTCCGCGAATCACTCAAATTTGTCAAAAAATTGGCAATTCGCAAGCTTGCAGAGTTTTTTGCTTGGTCGCGAGACTTTTTGTCCACAAAAACGGACTCGAACACGCAATTGCACAACGCGAGCATGTAACTAGCCCATGTACGACCGCATGGGTAACCTCGCGGTAGCCGCGCTGAAAAAATCCAGCGAACATGCAAAAAGCCCAGCGAACACGCAAAAAGCCCTGCAAACATGCAAAAAAAAGAAAATTCGCAGATTTCGCACGAATTTGCGTACCGCAAAGTCACAAATTTCGCCCATACTTACTTACGAGGAGCTGGCATGGCACAGGGAGCCCAACGCAGACCCTACTCATGAGGAGCTGGCATGGCACAGGGAGCCCAAGGCAGACCCTAGTCACCAGATTGGCATGGCACAGGGATCCCGACACAGACCCTATTCACCAGACTGGCATGGCACAGGGAGCCTGATGCAGACTGTAGTCACCAGACTGGCATGGCACAGAGAGCCCAACACCGACCCTAGTCACAAGACTGGCAAGGCACAAGGAGTCTGATGCAGACCCCAGTCACAAGGAGCTGGAATGGCACAGGGAGCACAATGCAGACCCTAGTCATGAGCATCTGGCATGGCACAGGGCGCCCAACACAGAACCTAGTCACCAGACTGGTATGGCACAGGGAGGCCGACGCAGACCCTAGTCACGAGGAACTGATGTGGCACAGGGAGCATGACGCAGACCATAGTCACAAGACTGGCATGACATAGGGAGCCCGACACAGACCCTAGCCACGAGCAGCTGGAATGGCACAGGGAGCACAATGCAGACTCTGGTCATGAGCATCTGGCATGGCACAGGGATCCCGACACAGAACCTATTCATCAGACCGGTATGGCACCGATGCAGACCCTAGTCACCAGACTGACATAGCACAGTGTGCCCGACACAGACCCTAGTCACCAGACTGGCATGGCACAGGGAGCCCAATGCAGACCATAGTCACAAGACTAGCAAGGCACAGGGGTCCGACGCAGGCCCCAGTCACCAGACTGGCAGGGCACAGGGAGCCCTATGCAGACCCTAGTCACCAGGACCTGGCATAGCACAGGGAGCCCCACTCAGACCCTAGTCACAAAAGCTGGCTTGGCACTTTGAGACCCAAGCAGACCCTAGTCACAAGACCTGGCATGGCACAGGAAGTCCCACTCAGACCCTAGTCATGAGGAGCTGCCATGGCACAGGGAGCCCGACTCAGACACTAATCACCACAATGGCATGGCATAGGGAGCAAGACGCAGACACTAATCACCAGACTGGCATGGCACGGGAAGATGGACACAGACCCTAGTAATTAAAGCCGGCATGGCACAGGAAGCCCGACACAGACCCTAGTCTTGAGGAACTGGCATAACACAGGGAGCCTGACGGAGACCCGAGTCTTCAGTATTGCATGGCACAGGGAGCCCGACACAGACCCTAGTCAAAAGGAGCTGGAATGGCACAGGGAGCCCAAGGCATACCCTGGGCACCAGGAGCTGGAATGGCACAGAAAGCCCGACACAGACCCCAGTCATGAGGAGCTGGCATGGCACAGGGAGCCCAACACAGACCCTAGCCACGAGGAGCTAGTCTGGCACAGGGAGCCCGATGCAGACCCCAGTCATGAGGAGCTGGCATGGCAAAGGGAACCCAACACAGCCCCAGTCACAAGGAGCTGGCATGGCACAGGGATTCCGACGCAGACACCAGTCACAAGGAGCTGGCATGGCACAGGGAGCCCAACACAGACCCTAGTCACAAGACTGGCACTGCACAGGGAGTTTGATGCAGACTCTAATCGCCAGACTGGCATGGCACAGGGATCTCGATGCAGACCCTACTAACCAGCAGCTGGCATAGCACAGGGAGTCCAACTCAGTCGCTAGACACAAGGATCTTGTATGGCACAGGGAGCCCGACGCAGACCTTAGTCAGGAGGAGCTGGCAGGGCACTGGGAGCCCGACACAGACCCTAGTCACGAGGAGCTGACATGGTACAGGGAGACCGACACAGACCCTAGTCACCAGACTGGTATTGCATAGGGAGGCCGATGTAGACCCTACTCACCAGACTGGCATGGCACAGGGAGCCCCACTCAGACTCTAGTCATAAGAGCTGGCATGGCACAGGGAGCCCACAACGCAGACCCTAGTCACCAGACTGGCATGGCACAGTACGCCCGACACAGACCCTAGTCACCAGACTGGCATAGCACAGGGAGCCTGACACAAACCTTAGTCCGGAGGAGCTGCCAAGGCACAGAGAGCCCTGAGCAGACCCTAGTCACCAGACTGGCATGGCACAGGGAGACTGATGCAAACCCTAGTCACCAGACTGGCATGGCAAAGGGAGCCCGATGCAGACCCTAGTCCCCAGACTGGCAAGACACAGGGAGACCGATGCACACCCTAGCCACCAGCAGCTGGCATAGCACTGGGAGCCCGAAGCAGACCCAAATTATGAGGAGCTGGCACGGCACAGGGAGCACAATGCAGACCCTAGTCATGAGCATCTGGCGTGGCACAGGGAGCCCAACACAGAACCTAGTCACCAGACTGGTATGGCACAGGGAGGTCGACGCAGACCCTAGTCACGAGGAGTTGGCATGGCACAGGGAGCCAGACACAGATCCTAGTCACTAGACTGGCATGGCACAGGGAGCTCGATGCAGACCCTAGTCATGAGGCGCTGGCATGGCACAGGGAGCCCAACGCAGACTCTGGTCATGTGGAGCTTGGATGGTTCAGGGAGCACAACGCAGATCCTAGTCACGAGGAACTGATGTGGCACAGGGAGCCCGACACAGACCCTAGCCACGAGCAGCTGGCATGTCACAGGGAGCCCGATTCAGAACCTAGTCATGAGGAGCCGGAATGGCAGAAGGAGCCCAATGCAGACCCTAGTCATGAGGAGCTGACATGGAACATGGATACCAAAGCAGCCCATAGTCACCAGAATGGCATGGCACAGAGAGCCTGATGCAGACCCTAGCCATGAGGAGCTAGCATGGCACAGGGAGCCCGATGCAGACCCTAGCCATGAGGAGCTGGCATGGAACAGGGAGCTTGACGCAGACCCTAGTCACCATACTGCCATGACAAAGGGAGTCTGACGCAGACCATAGTCACCAGACTGGTATGGCACAGGGAGCCCAACACAGACCCTAGGCACGAAGAGCTGGCATGGAACACGGAGCCCGACGCTGACCCTAGTCACTAGAATGGCATGGCACAAGGAAACTGACGCAGACCCTAGTCACCAGACTGGCATAGCACAGGGAGCCCGATGCAGACCCTAGTCACAAGGAGCTGGCATAGCACAGGGAGCCCAGCACAGACTCTAGTCACCAGTCTGGCATCACACAGGGAGCCTGATGCGGCGCTTTATCACCCGACTGGCATGGCATAAGCGTCCCCATGGAGAGCTGGCTCGCACCAATGATCATATGGCAGCAGTGTGGGCAACTGCCCAGGGCCCCGCTCTCAGCCCATGAACACAAGTCCCTGCATTTGAGAATGGAATAGCCACTGTCCACATGGCCAGCTCTAGGCATGGAGAGCAGTGTGGGGAGATGCCGCGGGCCCTGCCTCGAGGATGGACTGACTGCTGTCCCAACTAGGATAGCATGAGCTTGTCCCGAAGTGCCGCGAAGGCCACATTAACTCTAGAGCGGTGAAATAAAGTGGGGGATTTACATTTCATGAAGCAGTACTCAGTGTGAGTTCTAGAAGATTCTTCTGCACCCGGTAGTGGTGCAGCCCCTCCAGACACGCAGGCAAAGCTCAGATTCAACTGGAATGGGAGTACGGCAGTGTGCTTTTTATGGGAATAATCCCCACACAGCTCCATCACAGCATTACTGTAGAGGCACTTAACTAAGAGGCGGGATAGCTCAGTGAGCTAGACGGTTACTGCTGACAAAATGTAGGGGCATAGTCTCAAGGACTTATCGCTGAGAAATCAGGACTTTACCGCAGGCAAAGTGGCGATAAATTTATCGCACAATTCACAAGCTGGTGCTAAGGGCCCATATCACTAGTTTTCCTGCGATAGCAGCCGCAAAAAACATCACCACATATGAGCCTGACAACTATCGCTAATGAGATGCAGAGTAGGCGTTCCCGAGCAAAAAGCCGCGACAACACCAGTCCGCAAAATTCTCACGACCAGCCAGATTGGCGATTAGAAGCCAAAACAGGAGATAAGGCGCGTTAGCAGCAGGAATTTAACACATGCTCTTACCTGGTGTAAAGTTGGACGACAACCTGCACCAGAAAGGGGAGCCCAGAGCCACACCTGAAGAACAACAGATGCCATGGAGCCACTGATCATGCAGCTCGGACACCCAAGAGGGCCACAACACCCTTCCCCACCAAGGACCACCCCCGGACAAAAATATGTTCAACTTCACGAAATAATGAACAAAATAATTTGCCCGATGTCGCACAATTATAACAAGTAACATGCATGTGTGGTCACATAAAGGAGAATCACTCATTCTTCTTTGAATTACCAAACAAAGCATTTTATTCAAATAAAATCAAAACAACTATTTTGAAGACTCATGGCGGGTCTCCACAGGACAATCTGTAGGTCACAGCCTGCAATACAAAATTCTAGATAAGAAGGTGTGACATGCGCTCATCAAAGGACAGAGAGAGAGAGAGAGAGAGAGAGAGAGAGAGAGAGAGAGAGGGAGAGAGAGTGAGAGAGTGAGAGAGAGAGAGAGAGAGAGAGAGAGAGGTAGAGAGATAAAGATGAAAGAGAGGGAGAGAGAGAGAGAGATAGAGAGGGAGAGTGAGAGGGAAAGAGAGGGATAGGGAGAGAGAGAAAGAGAGGGTGAGAGAGAAAGACGGAAAGAGAGCGAGAGAGAGAGAGAGAGAGAGAGAGAGAAAGAGAGGGAGAGGGAGACACAGTGAAAAGAAGAGAGGGATGGGGGAGAGAGTGCCGTCACTGTGGACCAAGGCGTCACTGCTCACCTGCTGCCACCGGTGTGTCTCTAACCATGTGCAGGTATGCACTGCAATTCACCAGGTCCCTAATCTGAAACAAAGTCCAGTTTTATGAATGGCAGAGTACATACAATTGCACACGCCATCATCGCTCATCCACCTCTGCGCACACAGGCTGCTGAACCCCAGCCCCTTTTGCCGTCCAGCGGTGATTGCCGCCCCTGCTCACCCAGGCCTTGCTGCTCACCTTCCGCCACTGGCGTGTCTCAAAGAGGGCCCACCATGTGCCAGTGCAAGCCCCGAACCTGGGGCCTGCGAACACGGCACACTCCACATCATGCAGTCCTGCTTCGCTGTCACCAGGTCGCAAACATGATTCTGGGTCTTGATTTTGCAATGGCTGAGTACATATCAGTGCATACGGCATCATCGCAGGCTGCACACCCGCTCAGCCCTTTAGGTGCCACTAACTCAGTGACCCACGAGGCAATGCTACATGGCAGTAAGTCAGCACTGCCCACTAGCTCAGGCCTACACTGTGGTCCAGCAGGGCTCATGCTAATCCTCACCAGTCCGGACCGCCAGGACAGGGCATCATCGCAGGGTGCACACCCGCTCAGCACTTAAGGTGCCCCTACCTCAGTGCACCTAAAGTCACTGTCCCGTGGCGGTGTACATGTGCCTGCCGCAGGTGCCACAAAGTCTGGGCCCCACAAGCCATGGACCCTTTCTGTTTGAGTCTTGTGGTGCGAACGCCATCATGTCACTTTTGGCACTGGAGAATGTGCAGTGGCAGGGCCCTAGGCACTCATGCATGAACAATAACTACACGGATACATCCAGATAGAGAGTGGAAATGGCATCAAGCATGTGTGCCCGGCCCTTTTTATTCGCAGGGTCACATGTCCTGTGACGTGTGTACTAGATGGGTGTGGTGTGGGTGTCAACCAGCCATGAGGAAGTGGCAGTGGCATGCTGACAACTGGACCTGTGATCAGCAGATCACGACAGGGAAGACCTGGGACATGTAGTGTAGTCATCCCCCCTGTGAGCATAAGCGGAGTGGGCTGGCCTGGCGAATACCAGTCCAGCGTCAGGGTGTGAACAATGACCCCAGGGGTCTGGCCGTGGTTCCATCCTGGGCTGGTCAAAGAAGTAACTAATGCGTGCGTCTCTGTTATAGTGTCCGCGCCACCCGGACCGCAATCGGCAAGGTGTCACCCTGTGACCTAAGTCCCACAACATGAGCAACATGGACGTAAGGGGGAATCACTGACCCTACATTCATCCATACTTCCACACTTGAAAGATCATAGGCATGACACATCTGTGTGAATATGAATGTTTAACCCCTTAAGCGCTGCCGTCGGCCAACGGCCGACGGCAACTCTACCTCCCCAGTGCTGCCGTCGGCCATTGGCCGACGGCATTCCACCCGTGCAGGAAAACGCCTGCAACGCGGCGGAATTACCGCCGCGGTTAACGGGTTAATGCACATTTAGTGGAGTGTTGCAGATGGAGCAGAACAGGGCCATGCAAACCCCACTTTACATTGTTGTCCCGTGGAGGGCCATCCAGAGTTCTTCAGAGAATGACAATTCCAATGGAAGAGGAAGAGTTCAGTCCGCAATCTGAGTGCTGTGTCATTGGTGACCAAACAGAATATGGCAGTCCATGTCGAGGTCCTAGGTGAGTGTCGCAGAGTGTATTGGGGGTCAGTGGAAGGCGATGAAGCAGAAGGCAAAACCAAGCAGAAACCAGCCATATGGCAGAGATGAATGCTACTGCGTCTTCTTACCACGAAGGCAGGTTCATCCGCATCTTCGTCCTCTGCTGTTTCATGTGCCTCACGTGCGGGTGGTGGTGTTTTGTCTCCATTACAGTGTGGCAGTGATACCTCAGGAGGCGGAGATGTGCATGTACTGGTAGCAGCAGCAGTCATCAGCGCCAGGCCTTGTGGCAGCAATGCCATGAGGAGGGTCTTTATGGAATTGAGGAACCCAGCTACCTCTCGCTGGTGTGCAGCCGTGGCAGCTGCTCTTTCCAGCTGCGTCCGCTCCATGGTCTCCATTATCCTCCGCATGTGTCCCAACTTCCCGGTGGCATCGCTAGAGCCACTCTGACTGGACAGTTCTTCCTGTCTCTGAGTCAGGACTCCAGCAATGTCAGCCTTGGATCAGTGGAGTGCATGAAGCGGACTGTGGGTGTCCATTAGGGACTGTGAGTGGTCACTGTTGGGATATAGACACCCACGCATGGCATCTAGTTTGGCTGCCATGTGGTCAAACCCCACCCACTCCTGTTCAGCCAGCTGCTCCTGGCACCCCATCACACGGTGTTGTAAGTCAATGTGTTGTTCGTAGGGGTCCTGGGAGGCAGCTGTAGAGGTGGGTGCTGCCTGCTGTGTGGTCTGTGCAGGGGGTGGGGTCTCATCAATGCAGCTGGGCTGCCCTGCTCCTGGAGGTGGGGTGCGGAGGCTGCCAATGATCTCTTGGAGGGCATAGGTGTCGTAGGTGTGGTGGTCCTCTTCGTCATCAGAGAAGAGAGGTTCGGGCTGCTCTGCAGGAGGTGTTGGTTTTCCTTCTGCAATGTGAAGTGGAGATGCAGTTTAACATTGTGTTCACATAAATGTTATCGCGGATCACTGACATAACCTCGACAGACCGAATATCGACTGGACAAAATATCGATGACTAATTATCGACTACAAAATTATCGATTGACTATACTTAAACAACAAACATCAAAAATATCGATTCCACAATATCGACTACTAAAAACAACGACTACAACAATATCGACTCACAACATTATCGATTTCTAATACATCGATTATTACATATTTATATAACAACAGTCAAAATATCGATTACAAAAATATAGATAGCAAATTTATCGACTTTTACAAATATCGCCATTAATACATCCTAGAATAAATGACTTTATTATTTAATAATTTAGTCATACTAATCATAAAAAATCAGATATTGTTAATATAAATAGATAAAATATATTATATATTTTCATAACATTTACAACACACAATAAATACTAACATACATTTTATAATACATAAACAATGTTTCAACCCGCTACACATTTCTTACAGCTAATTATATATATTCCTCCACTTTACAAATATCAAGATAACATAACCTATAACATTACCTATACAAAATAAGGCCTTACACATTCAATAAACGTTAATTGGCGTCACCCATATAAGGAAAGCAATTAGCATAACAGAGAAAAAAATTCAAATCCACAAATAAAAACAGACTATCAATTTAAACAACCAATCCTATTTCTGAAACAATTAACCTAATACTATATAAACGAAATCATAGCAAACTAAAAACGCAGTATACATCTCCTAACTAAAGGAAGACGAAACTCTGCAGGATTTCAGAAAGAAAACTGATTGACTTCAACAGAAAGAGAGCTACACATATCTAAAGTAAGTACTACTACATTATTAGTCAGTGAAAATGTAACTCTCAAAGCTCACACCTATATTTAAAAGCAAAATACCTCAATTATATATCTTATTTTTTTAGCAGTCATCCTACTGACAAAAAGAAAAAACAGAAGACCTACACAACACCTGGACATCAAAAGTTACATATAAATAAGTAAGTATATATTAGAAATGTAAACTCGACATTTAATAGATAGGTAACTAAATCGAAAGTAGCTAAAAACCACTATCAAAAATTCATAAATAGTAATAAAATATTTCTACACATTTTCTCAACTGCCACAGGTACAAAAAGATATACACAGAAAATAACAGTTTGAAGAACATCAACAGCTGGAAATAACGACTTGAAATCATCAAAACATTTACAGGTAAAATAAAAATGTATGAAAATGTATAATGTGATTATAACATTATTTTTTCTATAAATATAATTACATTCTCTTTTAATTACCTCCTAGCACTACAATACAATCATGACTGAAGGAGCTAAATTCATTTATTCACAAAAAGGGAAAATGCTTCTTTGTTACATGGGATATGTCTACACTCAAGAGAAACAAAAAGATTTGAAAGTGTTTTGGAAGTGTACGAAATATTATGCCAACAAATGTTATGGTAGAGCTATAACTCAGGAAACTACTGTTACTTATGCTAAAGAACATAATCACCCACCCAATGTAACAGAAATAGAGATTAGACAAATGCTAGATTCCCTTAAAGAAGCTAGTACTAGAACTGATGAACCAACAACTGCTATTCTGAAACACCATTTAAGTGTACTTCCCCAACATGCTTCTAGCCAATTACCATCTATTGAATCCCTTAAAAGAACAGTAGCTAGACAAAAAAGAGCAACATGCACTACTCCTCCCACACCAAAAACTTTAGAAGAAGTCCAAATTCCCCCTGAACTCTCTGTAACTCACAATAAAGAAAATTTTATACTCTATGACAACAAATCAAAAGATAAAAGAATTATAGTGTTTGCCACAGCAAACAACATTACTAAACTTACCCAATGCCAAACTTGGATGATGGACGGTACTTTTTCTGTATGCCCCAAACCTTTTTATCAATTATACACCATCCATGGTCATTTCCAAAATGCAAATATTCCATTCCTTTATGCCCTTCTACCAAACAAACAGCAAACTACCTATCAAGAAATACTAACTGAAGTCAAGCAACATACTAACAACTATTTTCCACAAAAAATTATCATTGACTTTGAAAAAGCTATGATAAACAGCATCCTTAAAACATACCCACACACAGCAATACAAGGTTGCTATTACCACTTTAATCAATGTATCTGGCGACATCTTCAAAAATCAACCTTGAGTATCCAATACGCCACTGATAGCACATTTGCTTATCAAATTAAAAAACTCATCGCCCTAGCCTATGTTCCACTAACAGATGTAACTGAGCACTATAACTTATTAATAGACAGCCCCTACTATAAAAGAAACGAAGATAAACTAAGCCCTATGCTTGACTACTTCGAAGACACATGGGTAGGAAGGCTCCACAGATCAGGCCATAGAAGACAACCCAAATACCAAATAGCTTGGTGGAATGTCTACCTTAGCACACTAAATAAGGAAGCAAAAACAAACAATGAAGTTGAAGGATGGCACAATGCCTTCCAAGCAACTACAGGCCGAGGAACGCCTACCCTTCACAAATTAATACAATCCTTACAAAAAGAACAAAGTTACCAGGAGCTCCGAATGGAGCAATCAGTAACTTTGATCGGACCTAAACTCACCAAAGAAACTAAAAAAATGTATAACACACTCCAAAGTCAAGTTACCCTCTATCCAACTAGCAAAGGACTAGAATATCTATCAATGATAGTAGCAAAAACAATTCTTTAAAACATTACATAACTATACACGTTAAATTAAACATTTTTTTCCTAAAATCCTTCATTATAACATGTAACAATTTGCAATTAAATTATCAAATACATAATATACACATATATAAAATGTATTTAGATAATGTATTTACAAAATGTTACATACAACGTAAGTAAAGCAAAATTTAAAACAGTTTCCCCACCCATTAAATGTCCAGAAAATACTTACATTTCTGTTGCAGCTTCAAACGTAATCCAATTCCAAGCAATCCATAGGACACCATTCTAAAAAACCCATACAATCCATGGAAGCCCAAAAAAAAATGCAAAAATACAAGCTAATCCATAGCGACTCCTTTCCACTTCAGTAGACACGAGATACGATAGAAAACCCGAAAAACAGTAATGCAGAAAAAAAAACGCTCCAATAAAACTTAAAATCCCCAAAAATTGTGTGCAAAAATAAGAGTATATAATACTCGTTACACAGCTCTGATCAAAAAAGAAGGAAGTCCTCCAAAACAGCGAAACGCGACGATAACCTAGAAAAAATAAAATACATACCCACCCACACAAAAACACCCATACATATATAAAAACACATATTTATACATCAAACATATTATCTTAGTAACATTTAAACATATTACCTCACCTCACACACCTACAACAAAAACGCGGTAAAAATCTAATATCGTACACTCTACCTAACACCGAACACACAATCTTCTCTTAGTAACTCTACCTACATATACCTAAACACAGCACACATACACTAACAATAAGTTCATTAACTTATAAAACACAATTAAAACAAACTTACCCTCTCTAACGCGAAGCAGCATCCAACCGCGATCTGTTGAAGCACCAAATAAGCCTAAGTAACATTACGCGGTTAAAAAGTAGTCCCTGTATACAGCTAAATGCTCTTTAATTTCTATATTCCAACACTTAAAAAAATACACAGAGTATTATATTAAGTGTAAATAATTATTTAAATTGTATAAAATTATTTCATAAATATTCATAACTTTGAAATAATTATTCAACTGTTATGTTATAGTTAAAAAAAATATTGTATGATTTATAAATACATTTAGTAAATAATGTATATGTAAAAAAATTGCATATATAAGTTTGTTACAAAAAATGTGTTATTAAAAATTTGAATTATTATTTAAAACATCATGTATGTATATAAAAAATATTTTTGGTTTTTATGTATGTAAAAATTAATATTATAAATATGTTCAATATTCATAATAATAATTAAAAAAAAAATAACATGACTTGGTAAAAAACAAAAATGTTACTGTTACAAAATAAATGTACATATTTTTCAATGACAATATATTCAATGTGTATCTGAATAAATTATTTGTTATTAAATAAAAAGTACATATTACCAATTTGTTTCTGAAACTATTTAAATGTGAATATATGTAAAAAAAAAAAAATTATGTTAATATCATTTATGTGTTCAAAACATATATATGTACTTCATATATTTTTTTGGATAATAAAAACTGTGTATTAAAAAATTTCAATATAAATAAAAAATTAATGTCTACTTACAAATTATTTTTTATATGTTAATAAACAGTTTTTCATTTATTGCATTTAACCCTGTGTATGTTTCCTTCTTTATTATTGTATATAAATATTTATTGCATATTAAATAATCTATTTAAAAATGCCTTATAAATTTTAATATTTTTAAAAATGTATTAATATTTAAAGTACTACAATAACAATAATTGTGTTTAATGTATATTAATAGAAATATTTTATATAAAATGTATTAAAAATTAACAAATTTTATAGACATTTTAATTTACCTTATTTGTACCCTGTACCCCTCTAACCTAAAACCCCAAACTGACCCAGAACCCTAAAAACACCCCTTTACCCACAAACTGAAAACTGACCCAGAACCCACAAAATACTCCTTTAGCCACAAACTTAAAACTGACCCTGAACCCTAAAATTACCCCTTTAACGACAAACTGAAAACTGACTCAAACCCCTAAAAATACCCCTTTACCCACAAACCGAAAACTGACCCTGACCCCTAAAAATCCCCCTTTACCCACAAACTGAAAACTGACCCTGACCCCTAAAAATACCCCTTTACCCAAAAACTGAAAACTGACCCTAACCCCTAAAAATACCCCTTTATCCACAAACTGAAAACTGACCCTGAAACCAAAAAATAGCCCTTTACCCAAATACTGAAAACTGACCCTGAACCCTAAAAATACCCCTTTACCCACTAACTGAAAACTGACCCTGACCCCTAAAAATACCCCTTTACCCACAAACAGAAAACTGACCCTGAAACATAAAAATACCCCTTTACCCAAAAACTGAAAACTGACCCTGACCCCTAAAAATACCCCTTTACCCACAAACTAAAAACTGACCCTGACCCCTAAAAATACCCCTTTACCCAAAAACTAAAAAAACTGACCCTAACCCCTAAAAATACCCCTTTATCAACAAACTGAAAACTGACCCTGAAACCAAAAAATAGCCCTTTACCCAAATACTGAAAACTGACCCTGAACCCTACAAATACCCCTTTACCCACTAACTAAAAACTGGCTCTGACCCCTACAAATACTCCTTTACCCAGAAACACTAAACTGACCCTGAAACCTACAAATAACCCTTTACCACTAACTGAAAACTGACCCTGACCCCTAAAAATACCCCTTTACCCACAAACAGAAAACTGACCCTGAAACCTATAAATACCCCTTTACCCACAAACTTAAAACTAACCCTGAACCCTAAAAATACCCCTGTACCAAAAAACTGAAAACTGACTCTACACAACATATACCCCTTAATACCCAAACAGAAAACTAACGCTGAACACTAAAACGACCTCTTTACCCCCCAAAAATATATATATATATATATATATATATAAGTATATATATAATTATATATATATATATGTTATATATATCATTATATATCTAATTATATATATAATTATATATATATTATATATAATTATATAAGTATATATTATATATATATATATTTTTATATATAATTATAATAATATTAATTATATATAATTATATATATATAATTAACATATTTTATTTAATTAACAATTATTTAATTATTAATACCAATTAATTAATTAACATATGTCATTACTTATAATTAAATTACTTCCCACCCTATACCCCTATTAACCCACAACCCACTACATAACATAAAAAAGTTAGATTTTACATTATAACCAATTATTCAATTTATTTAAATAAATTACCAATTAAATTATATATAATTAACATATTTAATGTAATTAACAATTATTTAATAATTATGACCAATTAATTAATTAACATATTTATTTACTTATAATTAATTTACTTCCCACCCTATTCCCCTATAATCCCACAACCCGCTACATGACATAAATTATTTAAATAAGCATAATTATCAAATAAGCTATTAAATTAAAATATTTACCAATTAAATATTATATATTTAATTAAATAGTAATTTAACAATTAATTAAATATTAATACCAATTAATATATTTACATATTTAATTAATTAATACCAATTAATATATTTACATATTTAATTAATTAATACCAATTAATATATTTACATATTTAATTAATTATATTTAAAATACTTCCCACCCTATTCCCCTAAAAACCCACTACCCGCTCCTAGAAATTATTATAGTAATTTTTTTTTTAAAATTTATTAATTATTTTTAACATTAAATCTATATAAATAAATTAAAACAGTGTACATTGAACTATTACATATTATATATATCCATATTAAGAGTCGATATCATGACAGTCGATATCATGACAGTCGATAACACAACTTTCGATATTTTTAAACTAATAAACAAATCGATATTTTTTACTAACGATATTACTTACTCAATATTTTTTATATCGATATTTTTTACATACATGACAATCGATAAAAAATAATTCGATATTACTTACCTCGATATTAATGCCATCTCGATATTCTCTAGTCGATATTATGTCCATTCGAAATAAATAAATCGATATTAAGACTGTACACCGTTATCGCATTGTACATGTTTACATACAGACTGCATGACAGTGTACATTGTGACTGTTTGGAAGGAGCTGCCTATTTGATGTGGGACAGTGGACATTTCGACAACATCACGGATGTGTGTTTGTACTTGTACATTATCAACTCACATTTCCATGCAATGCCAAATGTGATAGGCTAGTTTCTACACACAAGCAGCACCAGTTGTGTCCTCTGTTCTGTTGTAGACGTGTTGCGGTTTGTACCACATCATTATCAATGTTGATGTGCTCTGCATGTTATGTGTGTGTGCTGCATTGTAGGCGAGTCGCCCCTGCAGCTCTGATTTTGCTGCCCCCTCTCCCTTTCATGCGGTGTGCCTTTGACTTCTGTGCTTATACAGTGCGGAGATGTTGCAGACTTGGGTACATTGGTCTCTTGGTGGGAGTTGGGGGTCAGGGGCATGGTTTGTCTGCAGATATGCTCTACTTAATTGTGCATGTGTGCCATTGTGCCCTTCTCCCCCTGTCCCCCAGTCCCTGGCCATTGCTCACCCTGTTGCTGTTGTGTCCGGTCATGTTGAGCATCGTCCGGTCCCTCAACTCCTGACACTGTCTCCCCACGGATGACTGTGGACACCATTTCCTCCATATCGTCCAGCTCCTCCTGTGGCGCTGGACTCCCACCTCCAGTCTGCATTGCTGCCTTCCAGTTGTTTGCGAGTTTCTGCTTGGTTTTGCACTTCACATCATTCCAGCGCCTCTTGACCTCTTCCATTGTCCTCTTCCGCACTCCGACTGCATTCACCTTGTCCACGATGGACTGCCATGTTCCATTTTTTGTTGCCTGTGACACAGTGGAAGTGATGAAAAGTAGTTGAGGGTGTTCTACCACCTCTGTTATCAGGATCCTGTTTTCCTGCCGATTGAACCGCTTCTTCCTACTCTTCTTGTCCTTGCCCTCCCTGATCCCGATGTCCCTGGCTGGTCCTCCGGGGGGCTTCTGGGGTTCTGGTTGTCCTCTGTACTTGCTCCTGCAACCTCCATTGTGTTTTGCAGTTGTTTTGCTTTTGTTTGTATGTTTTTCTCCTTTTATAGTGATTTTTCCCACCTGACGTGTGAACTGCAGGCCTGGCGCAGCCTATCGTTGATTTTTTTATCGCGGTTGGGTCCATCGCAACTTTTTTTCGCGTTACGGTTTACATTTTTATAGCCGTCCCTGTGACATTATCATGGACATTTGATGCATTATCGTGAGACTATCGCATGGTATTGCCGTGTTGAGAATACCACGTTGACACAGCATTATTTTCCCGAGATAGACTGCTATGTGAAGAGTTGCGTTAAGCTAATTTTGCGATAATTATCACACGTTCTTGCGAATATCCCCCGTAGTGTTCTGAATTCATGTGTAAATCCCGGCAGGGCAGGCACGGCGCTAATCATTACAAGGTCAATAAACTGACTACCTAAATTAGGTAATACTATCAGTTATTTATTGCACTTGGATAAGGCTGCAGTGTGGTACAAAGCGCTAATCAAAAAATTCTTTGTATTACGTGCATACAGAGCTCTTTACTTCAAGCATGCTAATGATGTTGCCTGTGAAGTCACCAGAAAGCTTGCTGCCAGCTAGTGATGCAATGAAATTAACTATTGTGAGAATGACAACAAGAGCTGCAAAGCAGGTGACGTCAGCCCAGCATTCAGAGCTTCAGCCAAGATGGACGTGCACTGCCCCTTGGCCATCACTCCAGGAACCACACAGTGCTTTTATATATTATGAAAAGAACATTTATTGCCCTCGCCAGTGGATGTTATAAACTCTGGTCCAACAGATTTAAAAAGCATTTGCAATGCAATCAGTCTCGCCTTTGGGGCTTTATAAATGTTTAGCCATGCTGTATATTATCCCACATTACTGCAATGGACTGTGTGGCAGTGATTATAAATGTGGCAGTAGATTTGGCAAAAACATGGTATTTGAGCTTTTAGGAGTGGTCCGAAGATTAATACATTACATTTTTGATAAACTTTAATTACATTTACTAAAAGTGAAGCCTACAAAGAGGTTTATGTACCTGTGTGTAAATTAACATGCATGCACAGAGGACGAGAAAGGCAGACTGAGCGGGGGGCATTATCTGGGGGACAGGCGTTTAATAGTGGCGAGGAGGGGTGAAAGACAGGAGGAGAAATACAGGAGAAAGCAAGTGGGGCGATTAAAGTGAGAGAAAAGACAGCATATGATTGGGGAGAAGTGATGGTTCTTATTGTAGTGAGGGCAGCGCCCACTGCGAGGCCATTAAGTGCCAGGAGCTCAGTGCGAGGACAGTGCAGCTAGCGCAGGTCTCACTTTGATGTGGTGAAATCAGGACCGGTACCAGTGCGGCTCTCAGAGTGCTGGCAGTGCCCACGGTGGACCCTGAGACAGCATAGATACATCAGGACCGGTGCCAGTGCGGCTCTCAGAGTGCTGGCTGGGTCCACGGTGGACCCTGAGACAGCATAGATACATCAGGGCCGGTACCAGTGCAGCTCGGAGTGCTGGCAGTGTCCACGGTGGACCCTGAGACAGCATAGATACATCAGGGCCGGTGCCAGTGCGGCTCTCAGAGTGCTGGCAGTGTCCACGGTGGACCCTGAGACAGCATAGATACATCAGGACCGGTGCCAGTGCGGCTCTCAGAGTGCTGGCAGTGTCCACGGTGGACCCTGAGACAGCATAGATACATCAGGGCCGGTTCCAGTGCGGCTCTCAGAGTGCTGGCAGTGCCCACGGTGGACCCTGAGACAGCATAGATACATCAGGACCGGTGCCAGTGCGGCTCTCAGAGTGCTGGCAGTGTCCACTGTGGACCCTGAGACAGCACAGATACATCAGGACCGGTGCCAGTGCGGCTCTCAGAGTGCTGGCAGTGTCCACGGTGGACCCTGAGACAGCATAGATACATCAGGACCGGTACCAGTGCGGCTCTCAGAGTGCTGGCAGTGTCCACGGTGGACCCTGAGACAGCACAGATACATCAGGACCGGTACCAGTGCGGCTCTCAGAGTGCTGGCAGTGCCCACTGTGGACCCTGAGACAGCATAGATACATCAGGACCGGTGCCAGTGCGGCTCTCAGAGTGCTGGCAGTGTCCACTGTGGACCCTGAGACAGCACAGAGAACAGATAGGTAAGAGGCAGCAGGGCCCAAAAACCGGTCTGACAATCGGTCTGATAACAATGAAATCTGAAATCAATGAGCTATGACGTCTGCTGGATTTTTTTGGGACCACCGTGGGTAAAAGATGATAGGAAAGGAAAGGTGTGGGAGAAGGCGACTCGATGCGCAAGCCGCACAGCACCTAGACTCCGCTCACCATTATACCACAAAATAAACACCAGCGGTCGTGCTGATTTTACAGCCTTGCTCTCTCTAATTTATGGCGCAGCCTCGCATCAGGAGCCCTTGTCTTGTGGACCGTGTACATGAAAATTATGGAACTGGGGGACTGGGTTCGAGTAATGGTGTTGGATCAACATCCTGTGATTCTGGGCAAATCACTTAATCTCCCCGTGCCCACTAAAACTGAATATGTCCTTTTTATAATGTAAGTGGTGCTTATGTAAAGTCTCCAATACCATTGGGTGGATTGCAAACTTAAAAAAAGCAGCATGGCCGGGCGAGGGCTGGTGAAGCTGTGAATCGGAAGGGGGTTGTGCCGCTCGTTGAAGGAAGAGAGCAGTGAAGACTATGTCTAGAGAGCTGGGCAAAGATTACAGGAAAGCATGTTGTGCCTGCAGTAGGAGAAACGCATTAAAGAATTAGTGCTTACAGACTAAATAACACGTACCGTGTAACAACAGAAGTAAAAGGGCCAGTAGCCAAGGGAGGTTATAAATGAAGATAAGGCTGTACTAAGGAAGGACTAACAAGCCGATTAATGAATCAGAAGCCAGCATTTACGGGACAATGACACAAGCCAAAGAAAAATATGGGCGGAGAGTGGGCGGAACTTCAAGTCCATACTCTAATACTGCATGCCTCGCGCTGACTCTAGGCTCGGCCTAAAAATACAGCTAGCTTCTGGGCACAGATAGTATCTCTGTACTTGTTCCAAACCGTCTGTGTCTCAGAATGTTATAACTGTAGCAGGCGTCTCATAAATCAGACGGATAACAACCAACAGAAGAAAATGAAAATGCAGTACACAGTTCAAACTTACTTCTAAATTAGCTGGAGTTTTTCATCAAATTTGGTGCAGACATTGCTGTATATCTCTAGACACGTGTTTCTGGGTTGAGCCCTTCATCAGTAGAGAGCAGCAGTTTTAGAGAGCAAAGAAGAATCCTCTGGGGTTGCTGGAAATGCTGCCAAGTTCCTCTCAGGTCACAGTACCCCTCACAGGCTCAGGGGTGCATCTCCAAAGCTCGTCAGCTTGCTGGCTCAAGGGAGCCTTTTAAACAGAATGGGGGTTGGGAGCACACTGCCTCACAGTCCCAGCACAGTTCGCCCACATCCTGTTTTCTATGTAAAGTACACCAGTGAGTTATTAAGCTGACAAGCTCATCGATGAAGCACCTGCGCGCCAGTGAGAGGTACAGGAGCTGATATAATGTTTGGCAGCCTACTCAGCAAACCACAAAATACAATACTGTTTTCTCTACTGATGATGGTTAATAACCTGGAAACACATGTCTAGAGATCAGCACTATCTGTTCCAACTGTGGCGAAAACACTCGAAAATATCGGAGCGAGCTACAAAAGACTGCATTTACCAGAATGCCAAGGGCGAACCTTGCCTGGGAGGTCAGCGGTGTGCTCCCACACCCTGTTTACTATGTAAAGTATTTCTGTGAGTCATTGAGCTGACGAGCTCGTAGATGAAGCACCTGCGTGCCAGTGAGAGGTACCGGACCTGATATAATGTTTGGCAGCCTACTCAGCATACCCCAAAATAGAAGACTGTACTCTCTACTGAAGACGGTTAATAAAAAAGAAACACGTATCTAGAGATCAGCACTATCTGCGCCAACCTTGCCGAAGTACTCAAAATATCGGAGCGAGCTACAAGAGACTGCATTTACCAGAATGCCAGGGGTGAACTTTGCCTGAGAGGTCAGCGGTGTGCTCCCACATCTTGTTTTCTATGTAAAGTACTCCCGTGAGTCATTGAGCTGACGAGCTCTTGGATGAAGCACCTGCGCGCCTGTGAGAGGTACCAGACCTGATATAATGTTTGTCAGTCCACTCAGCAAACCCCAAAATACAGACTGTATTCTCTACTGATGACGGTTAATAAGAAAGAAACAAGTGTCTAGAGATCAGCACTATCTGCGCAAACCTTAGCGAAATACTCGAAAATATTGGAGCAAGTTACAGGAGACTGCATTTACCAGAATGCAAGGGGCGAACCTTGCCTGAGAGGTCAGCGGTGTGCTCCCACATCGTTTTTTCCATGCAAAGTATTCCTGTGAGTCATTGATCTGACGAGCTCGTGGATGAAGCACCTGCGCGCCAGTGAGAGTTACCGGACTTGACATAAAGTTTGGCAGCCTACTCAGCAAATCCTAAAATACAAGACTGTATTCTCTTCTGATGACGGTTAATAAACCCGAAACACGTGTCTAGAGATCAGCACTATCTGCGCCATCCTTGGCGAAATGCTAGAAAATATCAGAGCGAGCTACAAGAGACTGCATTTCCCAGAATGCCAGGGGTGAACCTTGCCTGAGAGGTCAGCGATTTGCTCCCACATCTTGTTTTCTATGTAAAGTACTCCCGTGAGTCATTGAGCTGATGAGCTCGTGGATGAAGCACCTGCGCGCCAGTGAGAGGTACCGGACCTGATATAATGTTTGGCAGCCTACTCAGCAAACCCCAAAATACAAGACTGTATTGTAGGAGAGTAGGGTCTGCTTCCTATGGTCACCCCCACTTTCTGTTGTGATACTCTGTTCTTTTTACTTTAGTGTGGCTGTGGGCCTGCTAATCAGACCCACAGCCCAGCTGTTCTCCCTCTAAATTGATACCATGTACTTTAGGTACGTACCAGATTGGTTACTGGGTCACCTTTGTGAGCCCATGTATAGTGTACCCTAGGTAACCAGATCATAGGTGCATCCAAGGCCTACCAGGGGCTGCAGCATGTATTATGCCACCCCTGGCTGGCCCTCCAAACTGAAACCACAGGTTGATCACCCAGCTTGGGTAAGGTGGTGTAATCACCCCTTACTTAGATATAGTATATCTATATCTACCATATATATAGACACATATGCACCTATAAGTCACTCCTATGGCATGCTTGACAATCCTGATGGCAGAGTGCTTGGTTTTATGTGAGAGGGTGCCCTGGCATGAGCTAAGCTCCTCTGCAACTTTCGGAACCATCTCCTTATAGCTCTTCTATGATATAGCCATACCATATACTCTTAAGTGCATTAAAATCCTCGCGGTTAATGCTAACTTTTTATTTATTTTATTTATTTATTTATTAAAAGTTTTGTATAGCGCGAACAAGACCCGTGGGTATCAGAGCGCTTAACATAGAAGGCGTAGGAGAAAGACATATATATCAGACAGTTATACGGACAACAAATATGAGGTAGATGATAAATATACAATATCACGTGTGCAGTTAGCGTTGATAGTCAATGGTGGGTATACTTCTATCATAAGTAAAATGTGTAAGCAAGTATGATAGTTAGGTCATTATCAGTTCGTGAATGTTCTATTCTAGGTAGTGTGTTTCTTCATCAGAAAGCTCTTCACTTCTCGCTTAAATGATGCCACATTTTGGATCTTCCTGATGTTAGGAGGGAGTGAGTTCCATATTCTGGGGGCAGCTCCTGAGAACGCTCTGTCCTAGGTTTTTTTCTTGTGGAAAAAGGCTGGCCGTAGTAGCAATTCCTCAGTACTCCTCGCTGGTCGATTACCTCCCGATAGCTGGATTTTCTTCGCAAGGTATCTTGGGGTGTTGTGGTGTAGCGCTTTATGGGTGATGCATGCTATCTTCATTTGGATTCTTGCTTCATAGGGTAGCCAGCTTAGAGGTTTCAAGTGTGGCGATATATGATCGTATTTCCTAGAACCGGTGATAATTCTTGCCGCAGCGTTTAGGCATGCTTTCAATGGCGCTGTGGACATTTTTGGTAATCCAGCTAAGGTGGTGCAGCCATATTCAATCCTCGAGATAACTAAGGATTGGATTGCCAATTTGAGATCCGCCTCTGAGATGAATGGTTTCAGTTTTCTTAAGTAGTTCAGGTGGAATCGGGCATTTTTAGCCATTGAGTTGATGTGGGCTTTCATGTCCAGATTCTCGTCCAGTGTGATTCCTAGCGATTTCGCTGACTTGATTAGTGTTGGGGTGCAGTGTAGCGCAGTCATCACTTTCGTCCATTCCTTTATTTCCGTACGGCTTCTTGCTGGTGAGATTAGTAGGAACTCCGTTTTGTTAGCGTTAAGCTTCAGTTGGTTGGTAGTTAACCATTGTAGAGCCATTTTTAGAGCCTTGTTCACTAGTTCCATGTCTTTTAGGGAAGAGATCTTTAAGCATATTTGCGTGTCGTCTGCATACATGTGATAGGATATCTGTGATTTTTGGAGAATTTCTGTAAGCGGTTCGACGTAAAGGTTAAACAGATCTGGGGATAACGTTGATCCTTGAGGGACTCCGATTGAAATAGGGCATGGAGGTGAGATTGACTGGTTGACCAGGAATCGCTGTGTCCTGTTCTGTAGAAAAGAGATAAACCATTTCAGCACAGTTCCTAACAGTCCCAACCTGTCCCGTAACCTGGTCAGTAATGCTTCGTGATTTACCGTGTCGAAGGCCGAGGACAGATCTAGGAGAATCAGTAAGCATGCTTTGTTTTGGTCAAGTGCCTGTAGAGCATCATCAACAATATGGAGGATCGCTGTTTCAGTGCTGTGCCCTGCTCTGAATCCTGATTGGCATTCATCAAGCAATGAGAACTTGGTGATGTGTTGGCTTAGTTGGTTCTGTACGCATTTCTCAATTAGTTTGGCCAGTAGCGGGATGTTGGTCACTGGGCGAAAGTTGTTTGGGTCTGATCTATCTGCTGAGGGTTTTTTGATTATGGGAGCAACTTGACCTGTTTTTAGGCAGTCAGGGAGGATCCCTTGTGATAGTGAGGCATTTATAATTTCGGTCCATATTGGAACCAAAACGTGATTGATTTCTTTTACACATTTTGCAGGAAGGGGATCTTGGTAGTGGTTGTTTGGTTTTATTTCAGAAAGCGTTTTGGCGATACTGTGCTGGTCATATAGTTCGAACGTATCCCAACTTGCCTCATTTTTTGTCATGGTACTCTCCGTTGTAGCGGCGGTATCTCTCATAGGCATTGGTTCAATGGGAAGGTTTGCCACGGCGTTTTTGAGCTCTGCTTCTAGCGATTTCGCCTTCTCTGTGAAAAATGTAGAAAATTCTTCACAATTTAGGGGTGTTTTTGAGTTCTCATGGACAGATTTGGCTAGTTTGTTTGATTGTTGCTTTAGGATTTCAAAGAGTTTTTGAGGTCTGTTTTTGGCACTATCCAGTTCTGACCGTATGAATTCCTGTTTTGAGTTGATGATCTTTTTATTATATTGGCCTCTAATTTTTCTGAGTGCTTTCAGCTCTGGGGATGAAGGGTGTTGTCTCCATTTTCTTTCGGCCATTCTCAATTTGCGCCTTTCTTCATTTAGTGGTTCATTAAACCATGGATTTTTTGTCTTCTCCGAGATTTTTTTCAGTTTTAATGGCATGGTGTTATTGACAATATTTTCGACAGTTGTTATGTAGTGGTCGGTCAGCTCGTTCACGTTCTGCAGGTTGTTATGAGGTTTTAGGTCTCTTTCACAGCTTTCAACTAGTAGCTCTAAGTTTGCATCTCTTGTGTCTCTAACCCATTTTTTGGTCTTGAAGGGTTGCCTGGTCGTGCCTTTTTCCATTATAGGTATCATGAATGTTATGGCATGATGATCCGACCAGTCACATGGTGTTATAGAGAGGATTGATGTATCTTTGTTTCGTGAAATAATCCAGTCTAACGTTGCTCCTTTCGAATGAGTGGGTTGTGTGCATAGTTGAGTAAGGTTCAGTTCATCAAGGAAATCTTTCAGCGATTTGACCAGTTTGTCGTTGTGGTCCTCCCAATGTAAGTTGAAATCGCCAAGAAATATGTTATTGACGCCGTCATTAGAGTTGGTTGTTATGATCTCCATTAGCTCCTCTGTAAACTTTTCGCTGTCTCCTGGTGGATGGTAAAAAGAATGCAGGTTGCATCTATGGTTGTTAGTTGTTCTTAAATTAAGACCTAGGTATTCGCTGGATTCTAGAGGGTCAGCTTGGATTTGTTTGACCTCAATATCAGATCTGTGAATGCAGGCTATACCTCCTCCTAACTTTATAGGTCTATCAAGTCTCAAAATGTTGTATTGGGGTGGTACTAGGAGATCCATGGTAGGGGATGAGGATTCCGTAAGCCATGTTTCAGTAAGGACTGCTATATCAATGTCCTTGTTGATGATGAGGTCAGCTATATCCGATGCATGTTTGGTTGCCGACCGACAGTTGAGTAGTAGACATATCAGAGGTTTTTCTTTGTTGCTGAGGTCTCCATTCTTATTCTCTGTTGCTGTAAGTTGTACCTGTTGTAGATTGTAAGGGTTAGATGTTCTATCATTCTTTCTCGATGTTCTGTTTGAGTCGAGTGGTACTGTTTCGATTCTTTCCTCTCTCTCGTGGTCCGGTATTTCATACGATCGGGTTAAGGCCAGAGTTTCCTCCTTTGATAATGGTTTTGTCCTATTCGGTCTGTTGTCATTATGTTTCAACTGCCAGATCGTTTCGTTACTCTTTCTTTGTGAGCAGTGTACAACGTTTTGGATGTGCGTGACCTTGGAGTGAATGCTCGTCGTCATCTCCTCGATTTTTTCAATTGCCTGTGAGGTATTTATAGTGATTTGTGCCATCTTGTTTACTAGTTTCTGGAGCATATTAATATCTTTCCTGTTCTGATGTGATTTCTTAGGGTAGACAGATCTGTTAATCCGGAATTTGTATTTTGTTCTTCTCTTTTTTGGATCTGTTCTTTGTTCCGTATCCCTTTCCTTTGTAACCCATGTTTGATTGTCCCTTCCGTTTCTATTGGAGATGTCGTCATTGCTCGCTCCGTTCTGTGTTGTTGTGAGTGCGTTTGTGGGTGAAGGTCTGCATGACGTTGGTATTGTACTCAAGGGAGGTGTAGGGGGGCTGATATCTTCTCCCTCGTCCACTTCTTGGTTGTCATGGGGCATTATTCTCGAGTCCGATGTATGCTCTACCAGGGAGGTCTCTTCGTTCATGCGCGAGGACGGCTCTTCTCTTTGGAGACGGTTTTGTTCCTTGTTTGCCTGATTGAAAAAACCTCTCCGTTCTTTCTGTCGCGTTCTCAGGCTTGGACATTACTATCTCAGGTCTATCTTCTCGTTTAGAGCTTTGAGCATGGTGTCCCCTGTTTCTAATGGCTCCTCTGGTGTTATCATTAGTGACGGGAATGTCTCCTGGTGAGGTCTGGTGTAGTTGGTGTCTTGGGTCTTCTAATGAGTCTTTCATTATTTGGAATATCTTGGCAAATTTCTCCAGTTCTCGGTTTGCTGCTTGTATCAGCACAATACCCGATTTGTATATGGTGATACTTAGTTCTGCTCTGCATCTGTATGATGGTGAGGTCATCATTTTTGTGCCATGAGGGATGTTTGTAGTCGTTTTTATGGCAAGCATCCTTGAGAAGGTATTGCGCCATTTTGTTGTTTTGTTTGTGTAGAATATGAGGTCATTCATTGATGTGCCTTTAGATATATTGAAATATAGGTCCGTAAATAGTATGTCCTGATTTTCTCTCAGGGTGTCGTGTTTAAACTTTTTAGCTGCATTCTTGGATAGATTAGGTGGGTATTTTATAATCTGAGCTTTCGAGCCTACCGTCTCTCGGTATCGCCCGCTCATATTGGCTCTGTGTAGCAAGTCTTCAAGTGACTCTTTCCTCAGCTTGCCTCCAGGTAGAAAGGCTGCTGATGATGCTTTGTTCCAATTCTGTACTTACTATCCGAATCTAGGCGTGTATAGATAAAAAATTTGCTGTGTAGTGGTGGATATAATTTCCTCTTTCACCTCAGTTTACTTCTGTTATCTTTTTGTCGTTGTAATTCCTGATGGTAGCAGTTGGAGATCTCTTAGCTCTCTCGTTATCTCTTAGTTGTAGTGTCTCTGGGTTGTGTAATATAGCAAACAGACAGTGTAAGATGGCTGCTGTCAAGCTGGTTCTTCATTGAGCAGAGAAGACTTTCTCTCTTTCTACTTCTTCGAGTAAGTCCCTCTTCCCTGGTCAACTGTTTTTATTTCCTTATTGGTTATTTCCAGGAGGTACTAGTTTTCCACTGTTCAGGATGTGACCTTTCTTTAATTATTTAATTGAAATCCCAGCTTTGAGTAATCGAGCACTTATTTCGCCTTAACCGGGTTATTGTTATTCATGTCCGATTTGGGCGCCATTTTAAGGTCAGGCAGGGCTGTATTTGGCTTCCGACTGATTCACTCTTCGCGATTGTTATTAAAAATAAAGGTCCCGCTTTCCTCCTCACTCACCGCTGGGCGTGGGGACCTCCACAGGCCCCGCGTCAGTTGCCGCCTCGCTTCTATTCTCTGCTCGCGGCTTCAGACGTGTTTGCTGATGTCTCCGACGAGTTGGTTCGCTTCCGCTCGCGCTCTTCTCCCAAGCAGATTCCGGGCTTCTTCAAGTCAGTGTCGTGTCGGGTGTTCATAAACATCCCGTCAGCTGTCCGCGTGATGCCGCTTATCAGTCAAGCTTCGTCCAGCTTCCACCAGGCACCACGGATGGGCAGTCCGTCTCCGGAGGTTCTCACTCTTCCAGGTCAGTGTGTGTCCGGTGTCCGTTATTTGCTGACCGGTCTTCCGTGCTGCTTTCCAATGCGCCCGTTACACTGCCCGTTCCACTGTAACCACCCCCTTCCCAGGTCCACCCATAGGAGGGACCTAGCAGGTAATCCAGACCCTTTTCATAGTGTAAGTATAGGAGCTGTGTCCCCAGGACTTTAGATTATCCTGGAACGAAACTTTGATACAGAACTCTTGGACCTTTGACGTTCCATTCTGACTAGAAGACAGAAGACATCTCCCTTTTGGTCAAGGAGTGACCACCCTGTGCAAACAGGCACCACCAGTAACTTGCCGGTCTGCTTTGTCGACACTCCTGCCGGAACCTGAAGACTCAGCAACACAGGAACTGGACTTCCAGACTTCTCTTATTCCGACCCAGATCCACAGCAAAGCTGAGATCCGTGGCAGACACGAGAGACATGGGACGGGACACCCTGGACATCATGCATGTTGCTAACTGCATCGACTCCTTGCGTAACTCAAAGTTGTGCATTGGGGTACGAGAAACTCCAGACCCGGGCACCATTTGCACCGAAGCTCAGCCCTCCACACTCCACAAGTACCGCGTGGGGCCAGCTCTTTCATTTCAGCTCGATGCGTCTTCCCAGTTGCTAGCCCTCAGAAGACTTTCCTTTGAAACTAAACTGCTTTCCTGGTTGCTCCAGGCTTGCTTCAGCTTCCCTGCAAAGGAGAAGCTACCCAGAACTTGCTGGTCTGCACCAAAGCCAATCTTCACTTCCTGCATGGGTTGCGTTTGCCAAGACTTGTTGGTTCCAATCTGGATACAGATGCTGCAGTCAACTAGATCCTTCATGGGACAACTTGAATCCAGCTCTTGGTTCCTGTTGACACCTCCTCGTCCCCGTGGCTGCAGAGACAAGTTTCACCTATTCACCTGAGATCATCGCGACATCGCCTGGTTCCTTCCTGGTACCTTCCTGGTCACTGGCTAGTGACCCAGACTCTGTCCCCTCTGCTTTCAGGTTCTTCAGTTCTTCAATCCACCCTTGGATCCACCCGGATACTTTTCCTCTTGTCCCCTGCAGCACTTCTTTGGGGGAACAGCCATTACAACGCGGGTTTTATCACGCGTTGCTTTTACATCGCATGCATTACAACGCATGTGATGTTACAACGCGTGGTAAAACCACGCATACCATTACATCGCATGCGCTTTTACAACGCATGCGATGTAATGTGTAATAGCAGCGGCGGGGTGGCTATTCACGTCGTTGTGAGGAAACTTAGGCTATTTCCTCACAACGACGTGAAGCAAGCAGGAAGGAGGAAGCAGGATCCGTAGTCGACGCTGGAGAGGAGAGAGGTAAGGGGGTTTGTGCATGGGGTGGGGGTTACTTATGTAGGGTTTAGGGTAGTTTAAAAGTAGTGTGGTAATGTTTTTGCGTGTTTTAAAAAAAAAAACGTTTTAGTGTGTGTTGTGGTGTTGTGTTTATTTAGTGTAGTGTATTAGGGAGGGTAGTGTAGTGTTTATGTAGTGTAGTGATTTAGGTTTTAGGGTAGTGTAGTGTTGTAGTGTTTGTTTATTGTAGTGTTTTAGGTTTTAGGTTAGTGTAGGGGTGGGAGTAAGCATGAGCGGATTTTGCGGATTGGCAATCCGCGAATTTGCGGATTTGCAAACTCGCAATCCGCAAAATCCGCGAATTCCCGCGAATTTGCGGATTTTTTTTTTTTTTTGTGTTCGCCCGTGTTTCTGCCAGTTCGCGAGGGTTTTTACAATTTCGCAATTTGCGAACTTACCTGTCGGGTCGCAAGTTTTGCGAACTTGTTGTTTCTACGTGTCCAACCTGTTTGGGACACTCTTCTTCATCACTGCCACTCTCTGTCACCACTGCCACTCTCTGACTACTCATGCCACCCTCTGGCCCACCCATGCCACCCTCTGTTTCATCACCACACCCTCTGGTTGTCCAGTGTACATTATTTTTGGCAAAGCAAAGCACACCTTCCCTGCCTCAAGTGACCTGAATTAATTTGGGGCTGATTAATGTGTCACAGAATATTTTTTTAGCTGGCACCTGCTTCCTTAGTGCGCCCTGATTAGTGATCTTTTGCACTTGCTAAGTGCTTTCATTGTTGCAAAATTAGTTACAACACCTGCCCTGCCCCAACTGACAATAATGAATTAGGGGCTGATTAATGGATTTTAACTTCCAGCCTGGCTCCTGCTTGTCTCCCTTAGCTGTAATTCAGGACCTTTGTGGCATATGTGTAACTATTCTGAGGTTCAGAGCAGGGTCACATAATAGTTGCAACTGGCAACTGAACTCTGGAGGGGCCCCTCAGGAAGCACTACAGGAAATGGCTACTAATGATGAGCCTGAACTTTTGAACCTGGTAAGTAGTTACTTTCAGTTTTGCTAAAATCGTATTTCTGCAATTTCGCACTTATTCGCGGGGCGCGAACTCACGCGAACAGTGCGAGCAGTGCGAGCAAAATCCGCTGCTCGCGGATTTGCGGATTTTTCAGGAAATTCGCAAATCTCGCGGATTGCGGATTTCCCGAAAATCCGCAAAATCCGCGAGCGGAACGGATTTTCCGCCCATGCCTAGGTGGGAGTAGCGTGGGTAGCATAGTAGTGTTTTAGGGTTTAGGATAGTGTAGGGGTGGGAGTAGTGTGGGTAGCGTAGTAGTGTTTTAGGGTTTAGGGTAGTGTAGGGATGGGAGTAGTGTGGGTAGCGTAGTAGTGTTTTAGGGTTTAGGGTTTAGGGTAGTGTAGGGGTGGGAGTAGTGTGGGTAGCGTAGTAGTGTTTTAGGGTTTAGGATAGTGTAAGGGTGGGAGTAGTGTGGGTAGCGTAGTAGTGTTTTAGGGTTTAGGGTTTAGGGTAGTGTAGGGGTGGGAGTAGTGTGGGTAGCGTAGTAGTGTTTTAGGTTTTAGGCTAGTATAAGGGTGGGAGTAGTGTGGGTAGTGTAGTAGTGGTTTTTGGTAGTGCAAGGGTGGGAGTAGTGTGGGTAGTGTAGTAGTGTAGTAGTGTTTTTGGATTGGGGTAGTCTAGGGGTGGGAGTAGTTTGTTGTGTAGGTGTAGGGAGAGGGATGTAACTTACCTTGTATACTTTTACCATAAGTGCAACTTTACCACGCATGCCTTTGCGTTGTAATGGCATGCGTGGTAAAAGCATACTCGTGGTAAAAGTATGCGATGTAATGGCATGCGATGTCATTGACATCACGTTTTAATACCCGCGTTGTAATGGTATGCGTGGTATTAGAAAGCGATGTAATGACATACATCCACTTCTTTGCAGATCTCCATAGAAAACATCGACAAAACCCGACACTAAAAGGCACCTATGCACCCGGCTTCCCTGGGTGAGGTAACGCGAGTACTCCGGTGCTCCCGTGGGTCTTGACTCTCGAAGTGTCCTAGTCTAAAGGGGTTTTGTCGTAGTACATCCGGAAGTGCCCTTAAACAGTAACGTTGTAACTTTTACGTTCCCATTATAAGTCAATGGTAACTCGCGACTGTGTTTAGACACTGCACGCGTCTCCCGTGGGTCTCCTACTTCCTAACCTTTGGTTGTTTAGTGTAGCCCCAGCGATTCCCTAGGCCCTAGGCCTACTCACTGTTTTCTGGCATGGTTCTTATACCACTATTTTAGTATATGGTTCGTGAGGCCCCAAGGGCATTACTGTATATTGTGCAACTTATCGTATGCAAATTAAGTAACTTGTATTGTGGTTTTACCTCTTACCTCATAAAGAGTGCAGAGGGGTTGTGTTTAGAATAAAAACATATATATTTCATATATACCTTGTGTGGTGTCCTTTCATTTGGTATTCAAGGGATTATAATTGGTAAACCAGCTTGCTTCACATGCTCTCTTGAATCTTAGCCTAAGACTGCTGGTCCATGCTACCACTAGGATGGCTTGTCTATAAGGTTGACTTTACAACCACCAACAATAAGGGTTGAGTAGACTGGTGCAAGGTGCCCACTAGAATAGTGGACATCATACGCCAGGCTAACTTCTCACATTGGTATGCAGCAGATGGGATAAGAGCTTGCTGTTGTTTACCATATAATCTTAAGACATCATTTGAAAGATCAAATTAAGGTACCTGTAGGTACATGTACAAGTTCTTATAATACGTTAAGTTCTACTGAACTTAGCAGTAGTAGGTGATAAGGGCTTAGCACACCCTGACTACAGCTCCTAGAGAGGTTCTAGTAGATAACATTTAGTGTAGGTAGGTGCACACACCACACCTCACTAGAAAATGTACTTGGAAGCAGGGCCTAGTGTGCCTCTGCAAGAAGTTAACCCTCCCAGGGTAGCTTCTAAGTATGACACATTTACTTTTCATGAGTTGAGAAGTCTGTGTTCAGTCAGAAGACTGAGACAAGGACAGAGTCCAACCTTTAACCACCTGGTAGACATCCTAATGGAGTATGATGCTGAAAAGGCATCCAACCCAGAGAACCTGGGTAGTAGAGAGAGGGGCCATCCCTCAACAGAGGACCCCATTGATGAAAATCAAGGGGGCACTGATGATGTGGATGATAAACAGGTAGAAGTCAGGGAACTGAACCAGGTTAACTTAGACCTGCATGGGACTGAGAATGGAAGAATCCAAACCAGACCCCCAAATAGGTCTAACCCAGAGCACAGAAGAAGAAGGTCACTCTCTAGTGGATCTGACCACTCTGATGTCTCAGTAGGGTCCCCTGCCTCAGCTCTAGGGAGAATGACTTCCCCTCAGATAAGAGAGCATAAGGCTAGGATGAGGGAGTCCAAGCGTAGAATCAAGAAGCAAGAAACTGCCCTTGCAAAAGAGACCCTAGCTCTTGAGAGAGAGAGAAAATTGTGTGGACTAGAGTCCACTTTTGGCAGCATAAATCCTAGAGATAGGGAAAGGTCTTATGACCATAAGAACCTAAATAAGATTGTCCCTCCCTACAAGAGTGGGGATGACATCCACAAGTGGATAACTGCTTTGGAGAGGGCCTGCAAAGTACAGCAGGTACCCCTGAGTCAGTGGGCAGCAATCGTATGGCTCTCCTTTTCAGACAAAGGGAGAGACAAGCTCCTCACAGTTAGTGATGAGGATGCTAACAACTACACTGTCCTGAAGAGTGCTTAACCAGTGAGCAGTATAGGTTGCTGTTCAGAGACACCCAAAAGACACAGACTAAGGACTGGACTGAACTGACTTTATAGATTGTGCTACTAGGGCTCTGGAAGGCTGGTTACTGGGCAGTAAAGTAAGTGACTATACAGGATTGTATAACCTTATTATGAGAGAACAGATTCTTAATAGTTGTCAGAACCAGTTATTGCATCAACACCTAATTGACTCTGATTTGACCTATCCCCAAGAATTGGGAAAGAAGGCAGACAAATGGGTCAGAACCAGGGTGAAGCAGAAGGTACAGAACCAAGGTGGTGATCAGAAGAAGCAAGACCAAAAGGGTGGGGAGAAAGCATAAGACCAGAAGTATTCGCCAGGTCCCAAAAAAGCTTCTAATGATGGGGGTTCACAGAAATCCAAAAAGAAAGAAGGTCCAAAGAAACCATGGTGCAACTTTCGTAAGGTTAATACTCACTGGACCAGTGATTGCACCAAGAAGGAGGCAGTTCCAGCCACCATTAGCCCTAAGGCAACTGTTCCCCCTGGTACAGCTAATAGTGGTGGTTCTCAACAGAAGGGTGTAATAGGGTTAACCCTGGGAACTGAAGTGAATTCTGGCCTAGTCAGAATACCAACTCAAGCTGTTCTTGTCTGTGATGTGGACATGGCTATGTCCTCTACTGTGAGCCCCAGTAACTTTGGCAAGTACAGACAGACTCCTTTAATTAATGATAGAGTAGCTCAGGCCTACAGGGACACGTGTGCTAGTGTCACAATGGTGACACCCAGCTTTGTGAACCCTGGACAGATCATACTAGGTGAAAATGACCTAGTGACCAATGCAAGCAATGTCACTACCACCCATAGTATGGCAATGGTGAATTTCTCCCGGGAAGGGGGTAACTGGCCTCAAAAGGGTTGTTGTTAGTTCAGACCTCCCTGTAGAATGTTTGCTTGGCAATGACCTAGAAACTTCAGCCTTTTTCTGAAGTGGAGTATAGGACTCAAGCAGAAATGTTAGGTATATCAGGACATGTCCTTGCTGTGACCAGGTCTCAGGTCAAAAATTGCAACACTGAACAGGCCCTGGATCCTGAAATTATGGACCAGTTGCCTACCAGGAGGCGAAGCAGTAGGGTTAAGACAGTGCCTTCCCCCTTGCCTCAGAATGAGGATCAGCCTTCCAAGGAAGCTGATTGTGAGACCCAAGAAGGAACTGTCCTAGAAGAGCTTGAGCCTTATCAGGTTGAGTTTCTTGGGACAGGGGGACCTTCAAGGGCAGATCTGAGGCAGGCACAGTTGGACTGCCCTTCTCTTGAACCCCTCAGACAGCAAGCTGCTTCTTAGGCTGCTGGGAATGCTAATGGAACCCATAGCGTGCATTTGGATGAAGGACTCCTGTATTCAGAGGCTAGATACCCCAAGCCTGGTGTTTCCAGGAGGTTGGTCATAACTTTGGCATTCAGGGGCTTCCTTCTTACATTAACCCATGATATTCCCCTTTCAGGACACCTTGGCCAGAAGAAGACTTGGGACAGGCTTGTCCCTCACTTTCACTGGCCTCAAATGTCAGAGGATACCAAGGAGTTTTGTCGCTCCTGTGTCACCTGCCAAGCCAGTGGAAAATCAGGTGGCACAACAAAGGCCCGCCTAATACCACTACCTGTGGTGGGGGTTCCCTTTGAAAGAGTTGGGATTGACATTGTTGGACCAATGGATCCCCAAATAGCCTCTGGGCACAGGTTTACTCTGGTGGTAGGGGATCATGCCACCAGATACCCAGAAGCTATTCCCCTAAGGACCACAACAGCACCTGTTGTGGCAAGAACCCTCCTGGGAGTTTTCTCAAGAGTGGGTTTTCCAAAGTGGGTTTTATGTCTGGATACCTGACTGCTAATTGGAAGGAGTGTGGAGTGAACTAAAAGTTCACCACACCCTATCATCCACAGTGCAATGGTCTAGTTGAAAGATTTAACAAGACCGTAAAGGGCATGATTAAGGGTCTACCTGAAAAGCCCAGGTGAAGATGGGACATCCTACTGCCCTGCCTTTTGTTTGTTTACAGAGAGGTCCCACACAAGGGGGTTGGCTACAGCCCTTTTGAACTTTTGTTAGGGCACCCTGTAAGAGGACCACTTTGTCTGGTGAAGGAAGTATGGGAGTTGCCTCTCCAAGCTCCAAAGCAAGACATTGTGGATTATGTACTTGGTCTCCGCTCCAGGATGGCTGAGTATATGAAAAAGGCATCCAAAAACCTTGAGGCTAGCCAGGAATTACAGAAAGCCTGGCATGACCAAAAGGCTGTGCTGACTTTTTACCAGCCAGGACAGAAAGTGTGGGTGCTGGAGCCAGTGGCCCCAGCAGCTCTTCAAGACAAATGGTCTGGACCCCACACTATTGTTGAGCAAAAGGGAGAGGTAACCTATTTGGTTGATCTTGGAACTCCCAGGAGCCCCAACAGGGTGCTTCATGTCAACAGATTGGAACCATATGTTGACAGGGCTGACATGGGCTCGCTCATGGCTACTGATGAAGGACAGGAGGAAGAGAGTGACCCTCTCCAAGACCTACTCTTTCAGAAACCTGATGATGGGTCAGTTGATGGTGTAGCCTTGGCAGGCAGCCTCACTGATTAGCAGCAAATAGACTGCAGACAAGTTCTGCAGGCCTATAGACATATGTTTTCACTGACTCCAAGTCAGACTACCTGGCGCACCCATGAGGTATGGACACTGGGGACAGTCTGCCTGTTAAAAGTAAGATTTACAGGCAACCTGATTATGTCAGGGACTATCAGAACAGAGGTCCAAAAGATGTTGGAGTTAGGAGTCATTGAGCCCTCAGAGAGCACTTGGGCCAGTCCTGTAGTCCTAGTGCCTAAACCTCACACCCAAGATGGTAAGAGAGAGATGAGGTTTTGCGTGGATTACAGAGGTCTCAATGCTGTCACTAGGACAGATGCCCACCCAATACCAAGAGCAGATGAGCTCATTGACAGAATACCTACTGCCAAGTTTTTGAGTACATTTGACTTGACAGCTGGCTGCTGGCAGATCAGACTAGCTGATGATGCAAAAGCCAAAACAGCATTTTCAACCCCAAGAGGTCAATATCAATTTGTGGTAATGCCCTTTGGTCTGAAAAATGCACCTGTCACATTCCAAAGGTTGATGAACGAAGTCCTCTCAGGTCTGGATGACTACTGTGCAGCTTATCTTGATGATATTGCTGTCTTTAGCTCTACTTGGGAAGATGACCTGATCCACCTGAAGAAAGTTTTGGAGGCCCTGCAAAAGGAAGGCTTAACTATCAAGGCTACCAAGTGCCACATAGGGCAGAGTCAGGTTGTATACCTGGGCCACCTTGTAGGTGGAGGTCAGGTTCAACCATTGGAGAGCAAGATCCAGACCATAAAGGACTGGACTGCTCCCACCACCCAGACACAGGTCAGAGCTTTCTTGGGCCTGACTGGGTACTACAGGAAGTTTGTCAAGAGTTATGGATCCATTGTGACCACTCTTAATGACTTAACTTCAAAGAAAATGCCAAAGAAAGTTCAGTGGACAGTAAGCTGTCAAAAGGCATTTGATGACCTGAAGCAGGCCATGTGCACTGCACCTATTCTGCAAAGTCCAGACTACTGCAAGGAATTCATTGTTCGAACAGATGCTTCTGAGTTGGGTGTAGGTGCTGTTCTTTCACAACTGAATAAAGATGGTCAGGACCAGCCAGTAGCTTTTATTAGCAGAAGGCTGACCCCTAGAGAGAAATGTTGGTCAGCTATTGAGAGGGAGGCCTTTGCTGTGGTTTGGGCCCTGAAGAAGCTGAGGCCATATGTAGGAGAGTAGGGTCTGCTTCCTATGGTCACCCCCACTTTTTTCTGTTTTTTCGACTTTAGTGTGGCTGTGGGCCTGCTAATCAAACCCACAGCCCAGCTGTTCTCTCTCTAAATTGATACCATGTACTTTAGGTACATACCAGATTGGTTACTGGATCACCCTTGTGAGCCCCTGTATAGTCTAGTTACCCAGGGCATAGGTGCATCCAAGGCCTACCAGGGGCTGCAGCATGTAAAATGCCACCCCTGGCTGCCCATCTAAACTGACACCACAGGCTGATCACTCAGCGTGGGTAAGGTTGTGTAATCACCCCTTACTTAGATATAGTATATCTATATCTACCTTATATATAGACACATAGACACCTATAAGTCACTCCTATGGCAGGCCTTAACAATCCTGGAGGCAGATTGCTTGGTTTCATGTGAGAGGGTGCCCTAGCATGAGCTGAGCCCCTCTGCAGCTTTCGGAACCATCTCTTTATAGCTATTCTATGACATAGCCAAACCATATACTCTTAAGTGCATTATAATCCTCGCGGTTAATGCTAACTTTGGTTTGGCTTTATCGAAACATGTTGTGTAAGGTGTCAAACACTTTGGAATACTATCCCCCCACCAATTCTGGTGGTAGCATTCCACCCTTCTAGAGCGAGAAGATATGTATGTACTGCTTTACCCGGTTAAAGTTAACCAGAGCCTCAGCATCACAAAATAGATGCTACTTCCACAGACACGAGTCTGACCTCCTGCTGCTGGACGAAACTCCGTCAGGGGAGGCTTGGACAATAGGTTTCCTGTCCAGGGAGGTGCCAGCACCTCCCCAGACAGGCTTTAGTGTATTGGGGCAGGGAGGGCTGCATTGTAAGATGCTTTTCCAGACACTGCCTGGTGCACACAAGGTGCTCCATCCATGCATAGCCCGGTTCAAACCAGTTGCTGGGGCACTCCAGTCCCGCTCTGGTGCGAAACTGGGCAAAGGGAAAGAGGTGTAAAAAATACCTTTATAATACAATAAGGGGGGCAAGGATGGGAAAATATTTAATGACCTTGCATTGTTGCGGTCCCTATAACTACTCAACAAACAATATGCAACAATGGGTCAATGCAGGAGTGCAGCAAACTATGTGACTGTGTGTGGAAAAGGGACACAATTCCTGAACCCCAAGTATCCTTGGTGAAAAAGTGTTCCCATCAGATACCCGTCCTGTACCGCCCTACATCACTTGGGATCCTTCACCCGAAGGAAGTGGAAAGGACCACTTAGGATTAGGTAGAGTGTAACCTAATCAAAGTAGGAAGGAATGTGAAGTGTGTGGGTTTGAACTGAGTGTAGGTATCAGGGGGTACAAAGAATTAAGTGCTTTTTTGTTAATTCTTTGTACCCCCTGATACCTACACTCAGTTCAAACCCACACACTTCACATTCCTTCCTACTTTGATTAGGTTACACTCTACCTAATCCTAAGTGGTCCTTTCCACTTCCTTCGGGTGAAGGATCCCAAGTGATGTAGGGCGGTACAGGACGGGTATCTGATGGGAACACTTTTTCACCAAGGATACTTGGGGTTCAGGAATTGTGTCCCTTTTCCACACACAGTCACATAGTTTGCTGCACTCCTGCATTGACCCATTGTTGCATATTGTTTGTTGAGTAAAAAATACCTTCCCAGGTCCACCCATAGGAGGGACCTAGCAGGTAATCCAGCCCCCTTTCTTAATATAAGTATAGGAGCTGTGTCCCCAGGACTTTAGATTATCCTGGACTGAAACTTTGAAACAGAACTCTTGGACCTTTGACGTTCTATACCGACTAGAAGACTGAAGACATCTCCCCTGTGGTCAAGGAGTGACCATCCTGTGCAAACAGGCACCACCAGTAACTTGCCAGTTTGCTTTGTCGATCCTCCTGCCGGAACCCGAAGACTCAGCAACTCAGGACTGGACTTCCAGACTTCTCTGAGTCCGATGCACATCCACAGCAAAGCTGAGATCCGTGGCAGACACAAGAGATATGGGACCGGACACCCTGGACATCCTACATTTTGCAAACTGCATCGACTCCTGAGGTAACTCAAAGTTGTGCATTGGGGTACGAGAAGCCCCAGACCCGAGCACCAACTGCACCGAAGCTCAGCCCTCCACACTCCACGAGTGCTTTGTGGGGCCTGCTCTTGCATTTCTGTTCCATGCGTCTTCCCGGTTCCTAGTCCATTGGCTAGTGAGCCCCTTGAAAACTCCATTTTGAATTTAAACCTCTGGCCTGGTTTCTTCAGGCTTGCTCCTGCTACCCTGCAAAGGAGAAGCGCCCTAGACCTTGCTGGTCTGAACTGAAGCCTAACTTCACTTCCTGTTTGGGTTGCGTTTGCCAAGGCTTGTTAGGTCCAATCCGGATACCGACACCGCAGTCAACTAGATCCTGCATGGGACAGCTCGAATCCAGCTCCTGGTTGTCATCGATGCCTCCTGGTCTTTGTGGCTGAAAAAACAATCTTTACCTACTTCACCTGAATCGACGCAAAATCGCCTGTTTCCTTCCTGGTTCCTACCTGGTCACTGGCTAGTGACCCAGACTCTGTCCCCTCTGCTTTCAGGTTCTTCAGATCTTCAATCCACCCTTGGATCCACCCGGACACTTTTCCTCTGGTCGCCTGCAGCACTTCTTTGCAAATCTCCATAGAAACCGACGACGAAACCCGACACGAAAAGACACCTATGCACCCGGCTTCCCTGGGTGAGGTAACTCGAGCACTTCAGTGCTCCCGTGGGTCTTGACTCTCTAAGTGTCCTAGTTTAAAAGGGTTCCATCCAAGTCCATCCGGAAGTGTCCTTAAATTGTACTTTTGTAACTTCTTCGATTCACATTCTAAGTCAATGGTAACCCGTGGCTGTGTTTAGACACTGCACGCGTCACCCGTGAGCCTCCTACTTCCTAACCTTGGGTTGTTTAGTGTAGCCACAGCGATTCCGTAGGCCCTAGGCCTATTCACTATTCCTGTAGTGGCTCTTATACCACTATTTTAGTATATGGTTTGTGAGGCCCCTAGAGCAAAACTTTATTTGTGCAACTTATCGTATGCTAATTAAGTAACTTGTGATGTACTTTTGCCTCTGACCTCATAAAGAGTTCAGAGGGGTTGTGTTAGAAATAAATACATATATATTTGATATATACCTTGTGTGGTGTCCTTTCATTTGGTATTCAAGGGATTCTAATTAGTAAAACAAACAGCTCTATATGCTCTTTGGAGTTTAGCCTAAGACTGCTGGTCCATGCTACCACTAGGATAGCTTGTCAATAAGGTTGACTTTACAACCACCATCAATAAGGGTCGATTTAGACTGGTAGAGGTGCCACTAGAACTAGTGACATCATATGCCAGGCTAACTTCTCGCATTGGTGTGCAGCGATTGGGATAAGAGCTTGAATTTGTTTTACCATATAATCTTGTAGTATCATTTGAAAGATCACATTAAGGTACCAGTAGGTACATATAAATCAGGTCTTATAATACTTTGAGTTCAACTAAACTTAGTTGTTGTAGAGGAAAGGGCTTAGCACACCCTGACTACAACTCTAGAGAGGTTCTAGTAGATAACAGTTAGTGTGGGTAGGTGCACACACCACACCTCACTAGAAAATGTCATTGGATGCAGGGCCTAGTGTGCCTCTGCAAGTAGAAGACCCTCCCAGTTTAGCTTCTAAGTATGACTCATTCACTTTCCAGGAATTGAGGATTCTATGCTCAGTCAGAAGACTACGACAAGGACAGAGTCCAAACTTTAACCACCTGGTAGATATTTTAGTGGAGTATGATGCAGAAAGAGCATCTAACCCAGATCCAAAAGGTAGTACAGAGGGGGGCCATCCTTCATCTGAAGACCCCACTGATGAAAATCAATGGGGCCCTGAGGATGAAGAGGATGATAGCCAGGCAGAGGTCAGGGAACTGAACCAGGATAACCTAGGACTACCTGGGACTGGAGAAGGAAGGATCCAATCCAGGCCCCCAGGCAGGCCTAACACTGAGCACAGAAGAGCCAGGTCACTCTCCAGTGACTCTAGCCACTCTGATGACTCAGTAGGGTCCAATGCCTCAGCTCTAAGGAGGATGCCATCCCCTCAGAGAAGAGAGCATAAAGCAAGGATGAGGAAATCTCAGCTTAGAATCAAGTGGCAAGAAATCCTGTGCAAACAGGCACCACCAGTAACTTGCCAGTTTGCTTTGTCGATCCTCCTGCCGGAACCCGAAGACTCAGCAACTCAGGACTGGACTTCCAGACTTCTCTGAGTCCGATGCACATCCACAGCAAAGCTGAGATCCGTGGCAGACACAAGAGATATGGGACCGGACACCCTGGACATCCTACATTTTGCAAACTGCATCAACTCCTGAGGTAACTCAAAGTTGTGCATTGGGGTACGAGAAGCCCCAGACCCGAGCACCAACTGCACCGAAGCTCAGCCCTCCACACTCCACGAGTGCTTTGTGGGGCCTGCTCTTGCATTTCTGTTCCATGCGTCTTCCCGGTTCCTAGTCCATTGGCTAGTGAGCCCCTTGAAAACTCCATTTTGAATTTAAACCTCTGGCCTGGTTTCTTCAGGCTTGCTCCTGCTACCCTGCAAAGGAGAAGCGCCCTAGACCTTGCTGGTCTGAACGGAAGCCTAACTTCACTTCCTGTTTGGGTTGTGTTTGCCAAGGCTTGTTAGGTCCAATCCGGATACCGACACCGCAGTCAACTAGATCCTGCATGGGACAGCTCGAATCCAGCTCCTGGTTGTCATCGATGCCTCCTGGTCTTTGTGGCTGAAAAAACAATCTTTACCTACTTCACCTGAATCGACGCAAAATCGCCTGTTTCCTTCCTGGTTCCTACCTGGTCACTGGCTAGTGACCCAGACTCTGTCCCCTCTGCTTTCAGGTTCTTCAGATCTTCAATCCACCCTTGGATCCACCCGGACACTTTTCCTCTGGTCGCCTGCAGCACTTCTTTGCAAATCTCCATAGAAACCGACGACGAAACCCGACACGAAAAGACACCTATGCACCCGGCTTCCCTGGGTGAGGTAACTCGAGCACTTCAGTGCTCCCGTGGGTCTTGACTCTCTAAGTGTCCTAGTTTAAAAGGGTTCCATCCAAGTCAATCCGGAAGTGTCCTTAAATTGTACTTTTGTAACTTCTTCGATTCACATTCTAAGTCAATGGTAACCCGTGGCTGTGTTTAGACACTGCACGCGTCACCCGTGAGCCTCCTACTTCCTAACCTTGGGTTGTTTAGTGTAGCCACAGCGATTCCGTAGGCCCTAGGCCTATTCACTATTCCTGTAGTGGCTCTTATACCACTATTTTAGTATATGGTTTGTGAGGCCCCTAGAGCAAAACTTTATTTGTGCAACTTATCGTATGCTAATTAAGTAACTTGTGATGTACTTTTGCCTCTGACCTCATAAAGAGTTCAGAGGGGTTGTGTTAGAAATAAATACATATATATTTGATATATACCTTGTGTGGTGTCCTTTCATTTGGTATTCAAGGGATTCTAATTAGTAAAACAAACAGCTCTATATGCTCTTTGGAGTTTAGCCTAAGACTGCTGGTCCATGCTACCACTAGGATAGCTTGTCAATAAGGTTGACTTTACAACCACCATCAATAAGGGTCGATTTAGACTGGTAGAGGTGCCACTAGAACTAGTGACATCATATGCCAGGCTAACTTCTCGCATTGGTGTGCAGCGATTGGGATAAGAGCTTGAATTTGTTTTACCATATAATCTTGTAGTATCATTTGAAAGATCACATTAAGGTACCAGTAGGTACATATAAATCAGGTCTTATAATACTTTGAGTTCAACTAAACTTAGTTGTTGTAGAGGAAAGGGCTTAGCACACCCTGACTACAACTCTAGAGAGGTTCTAGTAGATAACAGTTAGTGTGGGTAGGTGCACACACCACACCTCACTAGAAAATGTCATTGGATGCAGGGCCTAGTGTGCCTCTGCAAGTAGAAGACCCTCCCAGTTTAGCTTCTAAGTATGACTCATTCACTTTCCAGGAATTGAGGATTCTATGCTCAGTCAGAAGACTACGACAAGGACAGAGTCCAAACTTTAACCACCTGGTAGATATTTTAGTGGAGTATGATGCAGAAAGAGCATCTAACCCAGATCCAAAAGGTAGTACAGAGGGGGGCCATCCTTCATCTGAAGACCCCACTGATGAAAATCAATGGGGCCCTGAGGATGAAGAGGATGATAGCCAGGCAGAGGTCAGGGAACTGAACCAGGATAACCTAGGACTACCTGGGACTGGAGAAGGAAGGATCCAATCCAGGCCCCCAGGCAGGCCTAACACTGAGCACAGAAGAGCCAGGTCACTCTCCAGTGACTCTAGCCACTCTGATGACTCAGTAGGGTCCAATGCCTCAGCTCTAAGGAGGATGCCATCCCCTCAGAGAAGAGAGCATAAAGCAAGGATGAGGAAATCTCAGCTTAGAATCAAGTGGCAAGAAATTGCCCTTGTAAAAAAAAACATGGCCCTTGAGAGAGAGAGAAAATTGTGTGGACAAGAGTCCACTGGTGGCAGCATAATTCCTAGAGATAGGGAAAGGTCTTATGACCATAAAAACCTGAGCAAAATTGTCCCTCCCTTTAAGATAGGGGATGTATGTATGTATTTATTGGTTTTTATTGAGCGCCTATATCACCCGTAGGTCTCATAGCGCTAGCTGGGAGCCAGGTCAGAACAGAGTGTTTTTAGAAAAGCCATGTTTTTAGAGCTTTACGAAATGTCTTGTGATTTGTTTCAAGAAGGAGCTGCAACGGTAAAGTATTCCATATCTCCGGCGCGGTTCTAGAGAAGGACCTGTTGCCGTTTTTCACCGTGCGGACCTTAGGAACGGTCAGAAGGTGTTTGCTGGCCAAACGAAGTGTTCTTACTGGTTGGTATTTACTCAGCTTCTTTGCCAGATAAGTTGGTCCATTATTGCTGACAGTTTTGTGTACTAGGCAGCATATCTTAAATGTGATCCTCTTTTTAATAGGGAGCCAGTGAAGTGTCTTTAGGCTGGGAGCCGATGGTGAGCGTGGAGGAAGATTTAACACCAGCCTAGCTGCGGTGTTCTGCAGTACTTGGAGTTTAGATAGTAGTTTTTCATTTATAGATGCAAACAATGCATTGCCATAGTCCAGGCGATTTATAATTAAACCCTGAACCAGGGGTAAGTGAGAGTGCAGTGGAATCCATTAAAATGTTTTCCTGAGGGCTCGCGTTATACTATAGCAGGTATAAGTCACAGTATTTACATGATCGGCCATTGAAAGTTTATTGTCCATTATGACTCCTAGATTGAGAACAGCTAACTTTGGTAAGGGGCACGACCCTAATGAGGGTGGCCACCAGTTGGAGGACCAGATCTTTTGAGCATTTCCAAAAAGCAGAATTTCTGTCTTGCTCGCATTGAGCAGGAGATGATTTGTAGACATCCAATCATTAATGGTTATCATGCATTGTATAAAGTTATGCTGTGTATTGATATGGTAGGGACCCAGAGTAATCAGTAGCTGTGTGTCGTCGGCATACAACACTTTATCGAAACCATGTGCTCTAAGTATTTATGCTAAGGGTGACATATAAAGGTTAAAAAGGGTGGGACTCAAAATTGATCCGTGGGGGACGCCCTTGTTGATAATCTGACTTTTGGAAGAAAATCAATCAATTTCCACCTTAAAAGATCGGTCCGAGAGATAACTTCCAAACCACTGTAAAGCGGAGCCCTCAACACCACACTCTCTAAGGCGGTCCAGAAGAATAGTATGAGATATGGTGTTGAAGGCCGCTGATAGATCTAAAAGGATTAGAATTGCGGATTGTCTAGCATCCAGGGAGAGCCTGATGTTATCTGCAATCACCACTAGGGCTGTCTCCGTGCAGTGATGAGATCGGAAGCCTGATTGTGACGGGTCGAGAATTTTATTATTTTCTAAATGATTTGATAATTGCTTATTGATAATTGACTTTATTACTTTCCCAAACAGGGGGAGCAATGACATAGGCCTGTAGTTCGATAATTGTTTGAGATCAGCAGATGATTTTTTCATGATTGGCCTAACTACGGCTTCCTTCCAATGAGAAGGGACTGTGGACTGCATTAGTGTTAGACGGACCGGGAGGGTCGGCCGAGATTACGGGGAGAGGTCTCCAGGGAGAGCCGTCTCCAACGACTGTACAGACAAGTAACTTCCCCCCCACAGACGGACACCACACAAGGTTGAAGGTTAACGAGACTTTATATGCAATTCTTAGGTTACGATAGTATGATACAAGGAGGTCTGGACTCAGGGGTCCCCTCGGTTCTGATCTCGGACTGAGGAAAAGGGTAGCGGGACAGTCTTAGTTACCAATGAGTACAAAATAGCTCTCAATCCTCGAGCTCGGCGTGGTAGATGATCGGGCCGTGGAGGAGCCAAGCAGGTCCCGAGATGGATGAAGGAAGGACGACGGTCCGCGGCGGAGCCTGCAGGTCCCGGTGAAAGATGACGGTTACAACGGTCCGCGGCCACGCCAGCAGATCCGGACGACGATGAAAGATGAAGGTTACGACGGCTGTGGCAGCGCCAACAGGCAGGACGATGGTGCACAGGACAGAGCTACGGCAGCGCCAGTAGTCCGTCCAGGATGAGTTCCTCTTTACGTCTCTCGACTCCAAGATACAACTGCCTTCCTGCTCTGGAGCTGCCCCAGTTATAGGGCTGGTGTGCTTTGATGTCCGGACCCTCGCACTTGGAGGTCGGGAGGTCCGGGATGAGGGAGTCCAGACACCCAGCAGGGGGGTGGAGCCAGCGCCCGGGGAGGCGATGGGCGAGCGGCACTGGGCGGGGGAGAGCCATCGGCACCTCTTTCTCCCATTGACTTGCCAAGTAGCCCGCTCACCTCCTGGGTGGAGGGTGGTGCCGGAATGTCTGAGGCCGGGCTAGGCCCAGGGTTGAGGTCGATCGGGGGCCAGGCAGCCTCGTGGTGAAGTGTCCAAGATGGCGGCCCGGGCTGGGCGCGTGGGCCGGCAGAGGATCGGACCCACGAGGTTAACATGTTTGAGGGCAGGGGTCCCTGAGGGGACGGAGGACGTGCAATGGTGGTGTGTGGTTCTTGCGTGACTGGGCTCGGGCCTGGTTGAGCCGGGGGAGAGCGGCCCTTCATGTGGCCTGTCCAACATGCGTCCCCCCCAGCTGAAGGCGGGGAGAGTTACCCATCCTCTTGGGGACTCTCCTCGTCGAGGCGGAAAAACCGGGACAGGCCATCCGCGTTGGCGTGGTCTGACCCAGGCCGGTGTTCAACTGTGAAGTCCATACCTTGCAAGGAGATGGACCAGCGTAGCAATTTTGGGTTTTCCCCCCGCATATGCATCAACCACTGCAGGGGTCGGTGGTCAGTCTGTACCCGAAAGTGGGTACCAAAAAGGTAGGGCCGGAGTTTCTTGAGGGCCCATACCACAGCGAAGGCTTCCCTCTCTATGGTGCTCCAGCGTTGTTCCCGTGGTAGGAGTCTCCGGCTGATGAAGGCCACCGGTTGATCAAGGCCTTCGGTGTTCACTTGAGACAGCACCGCCCCAATGCCCTGGTCAGAGGCGTCCGTCTGGACGACGAACTCCCGGCTGTAGTCTGGGGCCTGGAGCACAGGAGCGGAACACATGGCGGCCTTCAACTGTTCGAATGCCGCTTGACACTCTGGGGTCCAGTTCACCTTCTTGGGCTGATTCTTTGACGTGAGCTCGGTGAGAGGCCCCACTATGGTACCATAGTCTTTCACGAACCTTCGGTAGTAGCCCGTGAGGCCCAGGAAGGCTCGCACCTCGGTTTGGGTGATAGGGGGCTGCCAGTTCTGGATGGCGGCAATTTTCAGCTGTAGAGGGGCCACTAGGCCGCTTCCCACCTGGTGTCCGAGGTAGGTCACAGATCCTTGTCCAATTTGGCATTTGCTGGCCTTGATCGTAAGGCCAGCTCGCTGAAGGGCTTGCAGTACTGCTCGGAGGTGGTGGAGGTGCTCGGTCCAATGGTGGCTGTACACAGCGATGTCGTCCAGGTAGGCGGCGCTGAACTCTTCGAGCCCCGCCAGGACCTGATTGACGAGCCGTTGGAAAGTTGCTGGGGCATTTTTCATGCCGAAGGGCATGACCGTAAAATGATAGTGGCCATCGGGGGTGGAGAAGGCAGAACGTTCTTGTGCTCGGGGTGTGAGGCCGATCTGCCAATAACCTGCTGTCAGGTCGAAGATGCTGAGGTAGCGGGCAGCTCCCATTCGGTCGACCAGTTCATCTGCCCGGGGGATGGGATGTGCGTCCGTTCTGGTGACTTCATTCAGGCCCCGGTAGTCGACGCAGAACCGGAGTTCTGGTGTGGTTCCGGGGGCGGCTGCTTTGGGGACCAGTACGACCGGGCTGGCCCATGGACTATCTGAGGGCTCGATGACCCCGAGCGTGAGCATTTTAGCTACTTCCGCCTGGATGCAGGCCCGTACCCGATCAGGTACGCGGTAGGCCCGGTGGCGGATAGGAGGGCTGTCTCCGGTGTCCACATCGTGCACACACCAGGAAGTGACACCTGGGGTGAGGGAGAACAGACTGGCGAACCGTGACAGGAGGGCTTGGCACTCTTGGCGTTGTTCTCTGGTGAGGGTCTCCGAGAGTCGGACCCCATCCACGGAGCCGTCTTGCTCTTGGGCCCGCAAGAGGTCAGGGAGAGGCTCGGAGTCGTCTTCAACCCCATTGTCTGTGGCCATCAGTAGGCTGAGTTCTGTTCGTGCAAAGTGGGGCTTCAGTCTGTTGGTATGGAGGACTCGGAGTGGATTCCGGGAGGACTCCATATCGATCAGATAGGTGGCAGGACCCTTGCGCTCGATTACTTTGAAGGGTCCCGTCCATTTGTCTTGGAGAGCGCATGGCTCTGTGGGGGACATCACCCATACCTGTTGCCCCGGCTCGAATTCAATGGATGAGGCGTTCTGGTCATACCATTTCTTCATGTCCTCTTGACTGGCCTCTAGGTTGGCTTTTGCTAGGTCTCGGAACCGCCGGGACTGGTTGCGGAGGGTGAGGAGGTACCGGAAGACATCTGGAGGACTCTTGGCCGGAGGCATCTCCCAGCCTTCTTTGATCAGGCTGAGCGGCCCCCGCACTGGGTGCCCATATAGCAGTTCGAAGGGGCTGAAGCCTAGGGATTTCTGTGGGACCTCCCGGTAGGCGAAGAGGAGGCACGGCAGCAGCACGTCCCACTGGCGACGGAGGGGCTCTTCCAATCCCCCGATCATCCCTTTTAGCGTGCGATTGAACCGCTCAACAAGTCCGTTTCCTTGGGGGTGATAGGGGGTCGTGAAGCGGTAGGTGACCCCACACTGTTGCCAGAGGGACTTCATGTATTTAGAGATAAAGTTCGTGCCTCTGTCGCTGACGACTTCTCGGGGGAACCCCACACGGGAGAAGATCCCCATCAGGGCCCGGCCGACCACTGGGGCTGTCACGGTCCGGAGAGGAATAGCCTCAGGGTAGCGGGTGGCGTGGTCCACTAGTACCAGGATGAAGCGATGGCCTTGTCTTGTACGCGGGTCCAGGGGTCCCACAATGTCTATTCCGACCCTCTCAAATGGGGTCGTGACTACTGGAAAGGGTTGCAGGGGGGCCTTCAGTTTGCGGCCGCTCTTTCCACTAGCTTGGCACGTGGGGCAAGATCGGCAATGCTGGTGCACATCGTTTCTCATTTTGGGCCAGAAGAAGTGGGTCACTAGGCGGCTGTAGGTTTTATCCTGTCCCAGGTGCCCTGCCAGGGGGACATCGTGGGCCAGATTCAGCAGGAAGTCTCTGAAGCGGAGGGGCACTACTAGTACTCGGTTGGCCCCCAGCTCGGCGATTCGTTGCTCGCTGTACAACAGATCATTGTCCCAGTAGACCCAATGAGTTCCGGAGGTATCCCCTGCGCTTTGGGCGAGCGCTTGTTGTCGGAGTCCCTCGAGGGAGGGACAGGTCTTCTGTTCCTGACGAAATTGTTCTTGTGTGGGTCCCCCTTCTTGAGCCCACTGGTCAAGGTTAGCGAGGTCGGAAGGTTGAGCAAGTTCGAGGGGGATGTCATGGTCGGGGGTCTCGGCTGGGGCGACCGGAGGCGGTGGCGCCGGCCATTCTGGTTCTTCCGGGTGATGGTTGGCACGGGCGGCCATGGACCGGGTGGTGACGCACGCCCAGTCCGGGACGCCCAACATCCCCAAGTGTTCTTTTCGCTCCACGGCTGCCCACGGGGAGCTTTCCAGGTCATTTCCGAGGAGGCAGTCCACGGGGGCGTCGTCTCGGACCGTCACTTTCAACATGCCGGAGACCCCTCCCCACTCAAAGGGGACGCAGGCCATCCGACACAGACTTTCCGAGTTGTCGGCTGATCGCACAGGGCAGAGAATGTTCGGTAGATATTGTTCTGGGGTCACCAGATGACAGCGGACGGCTGTCACACTGGCCCCGGTGTCCCGAAGGGCTTCGGCCCGTTGTCCATTGATGCTCACCCATTGGCTGTACTTCTGGGTGTTAGCGGGTAGGGGGACCCGCGGGACCATGTCTCTTCCCCCTAAGCACGCGAGAGACATGGCGGCTGGCTCCCACTCTTGATACTCTTGCTCGTCTGTTTCTTGTTCCTCGGAGATCTGTTCTTCCCCTAGTGCCGCGGCGGCCACATGGCGGGGTTTCGGACTCTGATACTGCGGGCAGCTTGGGTCGTTTGCATAGTGGCCGACTCGTTGGCATCGGTGACATGTAACATTGGCTCTGTACCCTGGTCGCGCCGGGGTGCTGCCCCGGTTGGCCGGGGGGGTGGTGCTGGCAGCGGGGGCGGCCGGAGTGTTGTCTCTTCCTCGTCCTTGGCCCCCTCCTCCTCCTCTGGGTCGGTGGTGACCATTGTTGTTCCGGTTCTGCTCGTAGGACCCATTCCGGCCCACTCTGGTGATCTCCCACCGGTCAGCTTCGGCTGCGAGCTGCCGGGGATCGGTTAACTTGCTGTCGAGGAGGTGTTGGCGAAGTTCAATGAAGCAATTGTTGGACAGGTGCTCCCATACCATCAGATTGAACAGCTGCTCGTAGGTCGTGACGTTGTTCCCTCTGATCCAGCCTTCGAAGGCTCGGCTAAAGTACGTTACATAGTCCACCCAAGTTGTACCCGGGATGCGTGTGCAGTCTCGGAACCTCTGACGGTACATCTCGGGCGTGAGGCCATAGCGGGTGAGGAGGGCCGCTTTCATATGGTCGTAGGAGGTCATCTGGTGGTCTGGGAGCTGTAACAGGGTATCGCGACCCTCATTGAGGAATTTGCCCCATAGGCCGGCTCCCCAATCGTTTCTATCGATCCGGTGCGCAGTCATCGCGATTTCATAGGCCTTAAACCATTGCTGGATGTCGTCTTCTCGAAAGTATTCTCGGACAACATCCTTGGGGATGTGTACTTTTTTCTCCGTGGTCCCTGGGGTGTGTGGTCTGTCGGGCACCCCTAACTCTTTATTCTGCTTGCGCAGGTTGATCTCGGCTAGGTTCCGTTCGTGCTCGTACGCCAGTTTCTTTTCCTCGAGCTCCCTTTGCCTCTGTTTCTCCTCTCTTTCTTCTCGGAGACGCAGATGCTCTAAGTTGATTTTTTGTTCGGCCAACTTGAGTTCTACGTCCATCTTGAGTCGGGCCATTTCTAGTTCGTGTAGTCGGGTTTTTTCTCTTTCTTGGATCTCGTCTTGCGAGAGACTGGTTCTTTGCCCCTCCGGGGCCGTGTTGGTATTTTTCGCGGTGCTTTGCTCGGGGGCTTCGACATCCCCGGTCTCTGCCCAAGATTCTAGGGCATGCTTAAAATCGTCCTTGGTGCTTAGTCCGGTGGTAGCGATACCTAGTTCGATGCAGAACTGCTTTAGTTCACGATGGCTGTACTCCTCTAGTTTTTCCATTTGGAACTTCTCAGTTGATCCGCTTTCTTTAGTTGTCATTGTGGTTCGTTGTGGGGTGAGCTACTCTCTGTACGTTATGCGGTGATTCGGATCGCGCCGCTGGCCACCAATGTTAGACGGACCGGGAGGGTCGGCCGAGATTACGGGGAGAGGTCTCCAGGGAGAGCCGTCTCCAACGACTGTACAGACAAGTAACTTCCCCCCCACAGACGGACACCACACAAGGTTGAAGGTTAACGAGACTTTATATGCAATTCTTAGGTTACGATAGTATGATACAAGGAGGTCTGGACTCAGGGGTCCCCTCGGTTCTGATCTCGGGCTGAGGAAAAGGGTAGCGGGACAGTCTTAGTTACCAATGAGTACAAAATAGCTCTCAATCCTCGAGCTCGGCGTGGTAGATGATCGGGCCGTGGAGGAGCCAAGCAGGTCCCGAGATGGATGAAGGAAGGACGACGGTCCGCGGCGGAGCCTGCAGGTCCCGGTGAAAGATGACGGTTACAACGGTCCGCGGCCACGCCAGCAGATCCGGACGACGATGAAAGATGAAGGTTACGACGGCTGTGGCAGCGCCAACAGGCAGGACGATGGTGCACAGGACAGAGCTACGGCAGCGCCAGTAGTCCGTCCAGGATGAGTTCCTCTTTACGTCTCTCGACTCCAAGATACAACTGCCTTCCTGCTCTGGAGCTGCCCCAGTTATAGGGCTGGTGTGCTTTGATGTCCGGACCCTCGCACTTGGAGGTCGGGAGGTCCGGGATGAGGGAGTCCAGACACCCAGCAGGGGGGTGGAGCCAGCGCCCGGGGAGGCGATGGGCGAGCGGCACTGGGCGGGGGAGAGCCATCGGCACCTCTTTCTCCCATTGACTTGCCAAGTAGCCCGCTCACCTCCTGGGTGGAGGGTGGTGCCGGAATGTCTGAGGCCGGGCTAGGCCCAGGGTTGAGGTCGATCGGGGGCCAGGCAGCCTCGTGGTGAAGTGTCCAAGATGGCGGCCCGGGCTGGGCGCGTGGGCCGGCAGAGGATCGGACCCACGAGGTTAACATGTTTGAGGGCAGGGGTCCCTGAGGGGACGGAGGACGTGCAATGGTGGTGTGTGGTTCTTGCGTGACTGGGCTCGGGCCTGGTTGAGCCGGGGGAGAGCGGCCCTTCATGTGGCCTGTCCAACAATTAGTGATACATTTAGGATTTTAGTGAGGTTGGGGATAAGACTTTTTTCAATTTTGGATAGGATTTGTGGTGACGCTGGATCTGCTGGTGAACCGGATTGCATCTTTCTACGTATTGCCGCGGTGTACTCCTGTGTTATTTCCTCGAAACTTTTTAAGTGGCTAATAAGGCTAAGAAGGGGTGCTACCAATGTATCCTGTTGTAAAGTGTTGTTTGTTGGGGGGAAAGCTTTATGGATGTCATTATTTTTAGTGATGAAGAAATCTGAGAGTGAGTCAACCCATTCCTGGGAGGCGGTTTGGGATGGTAAACTGGACGGGGGATTCGTGAAATCCTTCACGATCTTATATAGTTCCTTATGGGAGTTCGCTGCTTGGTTAATGCGGTTTCCTAAGTATGTTCTTTTAGTTTCTGCTATACTGTCCATGTAATGGTGATGTAGGGTTTTATAGTGTTGTCTATCCATATTATCTTTTGTCTGTCTCCATTTGCGTTCTGCCTTACTTACGATGAGTTTCTCACTTTTTAGACCAGTAGTGTACCAAGGGGATAGTTTCTTCGGGCATTTAGTTATTCTCTTAGGGGCGATAATATCCAGAGATGTGCTGATTGCGAGGTCAAAGTTTTTAGCCGCCTGGTTGACATTTGTTATTTCAAAGAGGACCAGCGGCGTGTGATAGGCCTCGAAGGACTCCGGGTTTATCTTATTCCAGGATCTGCTTCGTTTAAGTTCTTTTATAGAGTGGGATTGTGTTAATAATTCATTTAGATAAAACTTTGTGGATGACATCCACAAGTGGATAACTGATTTGGAGAGAGCCTGCAAAGTACAGCAGGTACCCCAGAGTCAGTGGGCAGCAATTTTGTGGCTCTCCTTTACAGATAAAGGTAGAGATAAGCTCCTAACAGTTAATGAACAAGATGCTGACAACTACACTGTCCTGAAGAGTGTTCTGATAGATGGTTTTGGCCTAACCACTGAGCAGTACATAGGCATCACGAGAAGGACACTGCTTTTGCTCTATTAGAATAATATAATTAATATGCTTGTTCTTGTTTTAATATATTATTATTATTCTTTTTTTAAAAAAAATAATTTTATAGGGCCATTTTATCTGTTTTATGATATTGTTATGGTTTTAAATAACTATAACTTAAACAATAAAGACTTGCTTGCTTACTGAGCAGAGCAGTACAGGTTGCTGTACAGAGATACCCAGATGGCACAGACTCAGGACTGGACTGACTTGTAGATTGTGCTACTAGGGCTCTGGAAGGCTGGTTACTGGGCAGTAAAGTAAGTGACTGTACAGGATTGTATAACCTTATTATGAGAGAACAGATTCTTAATAATTGTCAGAACCAGTTATTGCATCAGCACCTGGTTGACTCTGATTTGACCTCTCCCCAATAATTGGGAAAGAAGGCAGACAAATGGGTCAGAACCAGGGTGAAGCAGAAGGTACAGAACCAAGGTGGTGATCAGAAGAAGCAAGACCAAAAGGGTGGGGCGAAAGCAAAAGACCAGAAGTCTTCGCCAGGTCCCCAAAATGCTTCTAATGAGGGGGGTTCCAAGAAATCCAAAAAGAAAGACGGTCCAAAGAAACCTTGGTACAACTTTTGTAAAAGTAATACTCACTGGACCACTGATTGCACCAAGAAGGATACGTTGCTCCGGCTTCTCTCTTCCCTCCCGACCGCGTGTGGTTAGGTTCAGGGTCATCATCCGTCCTGCAGACAGGGTACCAACAGTCGTGGTGCCCACGCATGGGAGAAGCCCATTGACGCCATATCTTGTCCCTAGTAAAGTCCCACTAGGATACAGCAGGACCTCTTGGCCTGCCTTTGAGTCTCCTGTGGAAGGTAGTATTTTCCCCGACCACTTTTGTGTAGTACAGTTTCCTTATTTAGGTCCTGACGTATTGCTAATGAAGCATTAAAAATGTCGACCGTCCACTAGGTAGAACACACATCACTGGATCTTTGTACCGGTGTGTATTTTCTCCTTCCTGTTTTTATTAAGGGAGCTAACCACACCATTAAAATTCCTTGTGGATTACCTAACCTTTTTTAATTATCACCCCCTCCCCCTTTTTACGCCTACACTCTACCTAAGCCCTCACACACACATGCACCAACTGGCAGGAACAAAAGATCTCCGATAAAGAGCCCCTTCGCGGGTGCCTGTCAGACATTGCAGCGCCAGTCTGACGAGGAGCAAAACCCAGATGATGAAGCATGACACCTAGCTTGCTAGGTGTGTGAGGGTTTTAGTTCCGAAAGGGGGCTTCCCCCTCCTTTCCCACCTTTGCTTGGTTCTTTCATTTCCACTCGCCCCTACCTTTGGGGAACAGTGTATCCTTGTTGTTTGTCTGCACCAAGAAGGAGGCAGCTCCAGCCACCATTGCCCCTAAGGCAACTGTCCCCCCAAGTACAGCTAATAGTGGTGGTTCTCAACAGAAGGGTGTAGTAAGGTTAACCCTGGGAACTAAGGTGGATTCTGGCCTAGTCAGAATACCAACTCAAGCTGTTCTTGTCTGTGATGTGGACATGGCTACTGTGAGCCCCAGTAACTTGGGCAAGTACAGACAGACTCCTTTAATGAATAACAAAGTGGCTCAGGACTACAGGGACACATGTGCAAGTGTCACCATGGTGACACCCAACTTTGTGGAACCTGGACAGATAATACCAGGTGACAATTACCTAGTGACCAATGCAAGCAATGTCACTACCACCCATTGTATGTCAATTGTGAATTTCTCCTGTGGAGGGGTAACTGGCCTCAAAAGCGTTGTTGTTAGTTCAGACCTCCCTGAAGAATGTTTGCTTGGCAATGACCTAGAATCTTCAGTCTGGTCTGAAGTGGAGTATAGGACTCATGCAGAGATGTTAGGTATATCAGCACATTTCCTTGCTGTGACCAGGTCATCGGTCAACAATTGCAACACTGAACAGGCCCTGGATCCTGAAACTATGGTCCAGTTGCCTATCAGGAGAAGAAGCAGTAGGGTTAAGGCAGTGCCTTCCCCCTTGTCTCAGAATGAGGATCAGCCATCCCAGGAAGCTGATTGTGAGACCCAATAAGGAACTGTCCTAGAAGAGCTTGAGCCTTGTCAGGTTGAGTTTCTTGGGATAGGTTGACATTCAAGGGCAGATCTAAGGCAGGCGCATTTGGACTGTCCTTCTCTTGAACCCCTCAGACAGCAAGCTGCTGCTGAGGCTGCTGGGAATGCTAATGGTACCCATAGAGTGTATTGGGATGAAGGGCTCCTATATTCAGAGGCTAAAGACCCCAAGCCTGGTGCTTCCAGGAGGTTGGTCATACCTTTGGCATTCAGGGGCTTCCTTCTCACCTTAGCCCATGATATTCCCCTAGCAGGACATCTTGGCCAGAACAAGACTTGGGACAGGCTTGTTCCTCACTTTCACTGGCCTCATATGTCTGAAGACACCAAGGAGTTCTGTCGCTCCTGTGTCACCTACCAAGCCAGTGGCAAATCAGGTTGCACCACAAAGGCCCCCCTAATACACTACCTGTGGTGGGGGTTCCCTTTGAACGAGTTGGGAATGACATTGTTGGACAAATGGATCCCCAAACAGTCTCTGGGCACAGGTTTATTCTGGTGGTAGTGGATCATGCCACCAGATACCCAGAAGCTATTCCCCTAAGGATCATACCAGCACCTGTTGTGGCAAGAGCCCTCCTGGGAGTTTTCTCAAGAGTGGGTTTTCCGAAGGAGGTTGTCTCAGACAGAGGTGCAAACTTTATGTCTGGATACTTGACTGCTATGTGGAAAGAGTTTGGAGTGAACTACACGTTCACCACACCCTACCATCCACAATGCAATGGTTTAGTTGAGATATTCAACAAAACCTTAAAGGGCATGATTAAGGGTCTACCTGAAAAGCTCAGGCGAAGATGGGACATCCTACTGCCCTGTCTTTTGTTTGCTTACAGAGAGGTCCCACATAAGGGGGCTGGATACAGCCCTTTTGAACTTCTGTTTGGGCACCCTGTAAGAGGACCCCTGTGTCTAGTGAAGGAAGGATGGGAGTTACCTCTCAAAAAGCCTAAGCAAGACATAGTGGACTATGTACTTGGTCTTCGTTCCAGGATGGCTGAGTACATGAAAAAGGCATCTAAAAACCTTGAGGCTAGCCAGGAATTACAGAAAGCCTGGCATGATCAAAAGGCTGTGCTGACTATTTACCAGACAGGACAGAAAGTTTGGGTGTTGGAGCCAGTGGCCCCAGCAGCTCTCCAAGACAAATGGTCTGGACCCCACACTATTGTTGAGCAGAAGGGAGAAGTCACCTACTTGGTTGATCTTGGAACTCCTAGGAGCCCCCACAAGGTGCTTCATGTCAACAGATTGAACCCATATGTTGACAGGGCTGACATGGGCTTGCTCATGGCTACTGATGAAGGACAGGAGGAAGAGAGTGACCCTCTCCCAGACCTGCTCTCACAGACCCTGATGATGGGTCAGTTGATGGTGTAGTCTTGGCAGACAGCCTCAGTGATCAGCAGCAGAGGGACTGCAGAGAAGTTCTGCAGGCCTACAGACATATGTTTTCTCTATTTCCAAGTCAGACTACCTAGTGCACTCATGAAGTGGACACTGGGGACAGTCTGCCTGTTAAAAGTAAGATTTACAGGCAACCTGATCATGTGTGGGACTGTATCAGGACAGAGGTCCAAAAGATGTTGGAGTTGGGAGTCATTGAGCCCTCAGAGAGTCCTTGGACCAGTCCTGTAGTCCTAGTGCCTAAATCTCACACCCAAGATGGTAAGAGAGAGATGAGGTTTTGCGTGGATTACAGAGGCCTCAATGCTGTCACTAGGACAGATGCCCACCCAATACCAAGAGCAGATGAGCTCATTGACAAATTGGCTTCTGCCAAGTTTTTGAGCACATTTGACCTGACAGCTGGCTACTGGCAGATCAGACTACATGATGATGCAAAAGCCAAAACAGCATTTTCAACCCCAGGAGGTCATTATCAATTTGTGGTGATGCCCTTTGGTCTGAAAAATGCACCTGTCACATTCCAATGGTTGGTGAACCAAGTCCTCTCAGGTCTGGATGCCTACTGTGCAGCTTATCTTGATGATATTGCTGTCTTTAGTTCCTCTTGGGAAGATCACCTGATCCACCTGAAGAATGCTTTAGAGGCCCTGCAAAAGGAAGGCCTAACTATCAAGGCTACCAAGTGCCAGATAGGGCAGAGTAAGGTTGTGTACCTGGGCAAACTTGTAGGTGGAGGTCAGGTTCAACCATTGGAGAGCAAGATCCAGACCATAAAGGACTGGACTGCTCCCACAACCCAGACTCACGTCAGAGCTTTCTTGGGCCTGACTGGGTATTACATAAGGTTTGTCAAAGGTTATGGGTCCATTGTGACACCTCTCAATGACTTAACTACAAAGAAAATACCAAAGAAAGTTCAGTGGAAAGTAAGCTGTCAAAAGGCGTTTAATGACCTGAAGCAGGCCATGTGCACTGCACCTATTCTGCAAAGTCCAGACTACTCCAAGGAATTCATTGTTCAACCTCTTGTGGCTAAATCAGATGAAGGGTGAAAATCCCAAACTGCTCAGGTGGTGGACTGACTATGCCAATGCAGATGGACTCTCCAGATATTTCCACTTAGAACATGAAGACTCAACTGGTCAAGGTTAGTTTAATGTCCCTGCGTTGGGGGGGGGGGTGTAGGAGAGTAGGGTCTGCTTCCTATGGTCACCCCCACTTTTTTCTGTGATGTTCTGTTTTTTTTACTTTATTGTGGCCTGCTAATCAGACCCACAGGCCAGCTGCTCTCTCTCTAAATTGATACCATGTAATTTAGGTACATACCAGATTGGTTACTGGGTCCCCCTTGTGAGCCCCTGTATAGTGTACCCTAGGTACCCAGGGCTTAGGTGCATCCAAGGCCTACCAGGGGCTGCAGCATGTATTATGCCACTCCTGGCTGGCCATCTACGCTGACACCACAGGCTGATCACTCAGTTTGAGTAAGGTGGTGTAATCACCACTTACTTAGATATAGTATATCTATATCTACCTTATATATAGACACATAGACACCTATAAGTCACTCCTATGGCAGGCCTTAGCAATCCTGGAGGCAGAATGCTTGGTTTTATGTGAGAGGGTGCCCTAGCATGAGCTGTGCCCCTCTGCAGCTTTCGGAACAATCTCATTATAGCTGTTCTATGATATAGCCATACCATATACTCTTAAGTGCATTATAATCCTCGCGTTTAATGCTAACTTTGGTTTGGCTTTATCGAAACATGTCGTGTAAGGTGTTAAACACTTTGGAATACTACCCCCCCCCCCCACCAATTCTGGTGGTGGGGGAAGCATTCCACCCTTCTAGAGGGAGAAGACATGTATGTACTGCTTTACCCGGTTAAAGTTAAACAGAGCCTCAGCATCACAAAATGGATGCTGCTGCCACAGACACGAGTCTGACCTCCTGCTGCTGGACGAAACTCTGACAGGGGAGGCCTGGACTATAGGTTTCCTGTCCAGGGAGGTGCCAGCACCTCCCCAGACAGGCTTTAGTGTATTGGGGCAGGGAGGGCTGAATTGAAAGATGCTTTTCCAGACACTGCCTGGGGCACACAAGGTGCTCCATGCATAGCCCGGTTCAAACCAGTTGCTGGGGCACTCCAGCCCTGCTCTGGCGTGAAACTGTACAAAGGGAAAGGGGTGTAACCACCCCCTTCCCAGGTCCACCCATAGGAGGGACCTAGCAGGTAATCCAACCCCCTTTCTTAGTATAAGTATAGGAGCTGTGTCCCCAGGACTTTAGGTTATCCTGGACTGAAACTTTGAAACAGAACTCTTGGACCTTCGATGTTCTATACCGATTAGAAGACAGAAGACATCTCCTTTGTGGTCAAGGAGTGACCACCCTGTGCAAACAGGCACCACCAGTAACTTGCTGGTTTGCTTTGTTGACGCTCCTGCCGCAACCCGAAGACTCAGCAACTCAGGCCTGGACTTTCAGACTTCTCTGACTTCGATCCACATCCACAGCAAAGCTGAGACCCGTGGCTGACACGAGAGATGTGGGACCAGACACTCTGGACATCCTTCATTTTACTAACTGCATCAACTTCTGAGGTAACTCAAAGTTGTGCATTGGGGTACAAGAAGCCCCAGACCCGAGCACCAACTGCACCGAAGCTCAGCCCTGCACCCTCCACGAGTGCCACGTGGGGCCTGCTCTTGCATTTCAGCTCAATGCGTCTTTCAGGTTGCTAGTCCGTTGGCTAGTTAGCCCTCTGAAGACTTTCCTTTGAAACTAAACTGCTTTCCTGATTGCTCCAGGCTTGCTCCAGCTTCCTTGCAAAGGAGAAGCTACCCAGACCTTGCTGGTCCGCACCAAAACCAATCTTTACTTCCTGCACGCAGTTGCATTTGCCAAGGCTTGTTGGGTCCAATTCATCTACCAATGCCGTAATCAACTAAATCCTTAGTGGGCAACTCGAATCCAGCTCCTGGTCATCATTGACACCTCCTGGTCCTCGTGGCTGCAGAGACAAGCTTCACCTCTTCACCTGAGATCATCGCGACATCGCCTGGTTCCTTCCTGGTACCTTCCTCGTCACTTGCGAGTGACCCAGGCTCTGTCCCCTCTGCTTTCAGGTTCTTCAGTTCTTCGATCTACCCTTGTATCCACCTGGAAACTTTTCCTCTGGTCGCCTGCAGCACTTCTTTGCAGATCTCAATAGAAAACATTGATGAAACCCGACTCCAAAAGGCACCTATTCACCTGGCTTCGCTGGGTGAGTTAAAACGAGTACTCCGGTGCTCCCATGGATCTTGACTCTCGAAGTGTCCTAGTCTAAAGAGGTTTTGTCGTAGCCCACCCTGAAGTGCCCTTAAACAGTAACTTTGTAACTTTTACTTTTCAATTATCAATGGTAACTCGCGACTGTGTTTAGACACTGCACGCGTCTCCCTTGGGTCTCCTACTTCCTAACCTTTGGTTGTTTAGTGTAGCCCCAGTGATTCCCTAGGCCCTAGGCCTACTCACTGTTTCTGTCGTGGTTCTTATACCACTATTTTAGTATATGGTTCGTGAGGCCCCCGGGGCCTTACTGTATATTGTGCAACTTATCGTATGCTAATTAAGTAACTTGTATTGTGCTTTTACCTCTGACATCATAAAGAGTGCAGAGGGGTTGTGTTTAGAATAAATACATATATATTTGATATATACCTTGTGTGGTGACCTTTCATTTGGTATTCAAGGAATTATAATTGGTAAAACAGCTTGCTTCACATGCTCTCTGAAGTCTTAGCCTACGACTGCTGGTCCATGCTACCACTAGGATAGGATAGCTTGTCTAAAAGGTTGACTTTACAACCACCATCAATAAGGGTCGATTAGACTGGTGCAAGGTGCCCACTAGAATAGTGGACATCATATGCAAGGCTAACTTCTCACATGTATTCTCTACGGATGACGGTTAATAAACCAGAAACACGTGTCTAGAGATCAGCACTATGAGCGCCAACATTGGCGAAATACTCAAAAATATCAGAGCAAGCTAGAAGAGACTGAATTTACCAGAATGCCAGTGGCGAACCTTTCATGAGGGGTCAGCGGTGTGCTCCCACATCCTGTTTACTATGTAAAGTACTCCTGTGAGTCATTGAGCTGACGAGCTTGTGGATGAAGCACCAGTGCGCCAGTGAGAGGTACATGACCTGATATAATGTTTGGCAGCCTACTTAGCAAACCCCAAAATACAAGACTGTATTCTCTACTGATGACGGTCAATAAACCAGAAACACGTGTCTACAGATCAGCACTATCTTCGCCAACCTGTGCCGAAATACTCGAAAATATCGGAGCGAGCAACAAGAGACAGCAGTTCCCAGAATGCTGTGGCAAACATTGCCTGAGAGGTCAGCGGTGTGCTCCTACATCCTGTTGTCTATTTAAAGTACTCCTGTGAGTCATTGAGCCGACGAGCTCGTGGATGAAGCAACTGCGCGCCAGTGAGAGGTACCGGACCTGATATCATTTTTGGCAGCCTACTCAGCAAACCCCAAAATACAACACTGTATTCTCTACTGATGACGGTTAATAAACCAGAAACACGTGTCTAGAGATCAGCACTATCTGTGCCAAACTTGGTGAAATACTCAAACATATCGGAGCGAGCTACAAGAAACTGCATTTACCAGAATGCCAGGGGCGAACCTTGCCTGAGAGGTCAGCGATGTGCTCCCACATCCTGTTTACTATGTAAAGTACTCCTGTGAGTCATTGAGCTGACGAGCTCGTTGATGAAGCACCCGCATGCCTGTGAGAGGTACCGGACCTGACATAATGTTTGACAGCCTACTCAGCAAACCCCAAAATACAAGACTGGATTCTCTACTGATGACGGTTAATAAGAAAGAAACAAGTGCCTAGAGATCAGCACTATCTGTGCCAAACTTGGTGAAATACTCGAAAATATCGGGGTGAGCTACAGAGACTGCATTTACTAGAATGCCAGGGGCGAACCTTGCCTGAGAGGTCAGCGGTGTGCTCCCAAATCCTGTTTTCTATGTAAAGTACTCCTGTGAGTCATTGAGCTGACAAGCTCGTGGATGAAGCACCTGCGCACCAGTAAGAGGTACTGGACCTGATATAATGTTTGGCAGCCTACCCAGCAAACCCCAAAATACGAGACTGTATTCTCTACTAATGACGGTTAAGAAACCAGAAACAAGTGTCTAGAGATCCTCACTATCAGCGCCAACCTTGGCGAAATACTCAAAAATATCAGAGCGAGCTATAAGAGACTGCATTTACCAGAATGCCAGGGGCAAACCTTGCCTGAGAGGTCAGCGATGTGCTCCCACATCCTGTTTTCTATGTAAAGTACTCCCGTGAGTCATTGAGCTGACGAGCTCGTGGATGAAGCACCTGCGCGCCAGTGAGAGTTACCGGACTTGACATAAAGTTTGGCAGCCTACTCAGCAAATCCCAAAATACAAGACTGTATTCTCTACTGATGACGGTTAATAAACCAGAAACACGTGTCTAGAGATCAGCACTATCTGCGCCATCCTTGGCGAAATGCTAGAAAATATCAGAGCGAGCTACAAGAGACTGCATTTCCCAGAATGCCAGGGGTGAACCTTGCCTGAGAGGTCAGCGATTTGCTCCCACATCTTGTTTTCTATGTAAAGTACTCCCGTGAGTCATTGAGCTGACGAGCTCGTGGATGAAGCACCTGCGCGCCAGTGAGAGGTACCGGACCTGATATAATGTTTGGCAGCCTACCCAGCAAACCCCAAAATACAAGACTGTATTCTCTACTGATGACGGTTAATAAACCAGAAACACATGTCTAGAGATCAGCACTATCTGCGCCAACCTTGGCCAATATACTAGAAAATATCGGAGCGAGCTTGAAGAGACTGCATTTACCAGAATGCCAGGGGCGAACCTTGCCTGAGAGGTCAGCGATGTGCTCCCACATCCTGTTGTCTATTTAAAGTACTCCCGTGAATCATTGAGCTGACGAGCTCGTGGATGAAGTACCTGCGCGCCAGTGAGAGGTACCGGACCTGATATAATGTTTGGCAGCCTACCCAGCAAACCCCAAAATACAAGACTGTATTCTCTACTGATGACGGTTAATAAACCAGAAACACGTGTCTAGAGATCAGCACTATCTGCGCCAACCTTGGCGAAATGCTCAAAAATATTTGAGCGAGCTACAAGAACCTGCATTTACCAGAATTCCAGGGGCGAACCTTGCCTGAGAGGTCAGCGGTTTGCTCCCACATCCTGTTTTCTATGTAAAGTACTCCCATGAGTCATTGAGCGGACAAGCTCGTGGATGAAGCACCTGCGTGCCAGTGAGAGGTACCGGACCTAATATAAAGTTTGTTAGCCTACTCAGCATACCCCAAAATACAAGACTGTATTCTCTACTGATCACGGTTAATAAACCAGAAAAAGACACAAGATGATGGACGGAATGTTGCACAATTGCAAAACACTCATCCGCAGTCACAGATCTGGGTTTAATCTATCGTTATTTTGCTCACCAAGCCACCCCAGTTCAGACATGGCCATATGCAAATCAGTCTTGACCCTGTGCCTCATGGGAACAGTCCAGACCGAACTGCCAAGCCATGTCTTCCCTGGACCGGAATCAAGCATCCTAGGACCGGTTTCTGACTATCAGCCTTCATCAGCCAGGATAGCTTGACTCCAGTGGCGCAGTGAGCACAGGACCCACATCTGGGCATACTCTTCCCACATAGGGTGAACAGCAAAACACACAAGATGATGGACGGAATGTTGCACAATGACAAAACATTCACCCCCAGTCACGGATCTGGGTTTAATCCATCGTTATTTTGCTCACCAAGCCACCCCAGTTCAAACATGGCCATATGCAAATCAGTCTTGATCCTGTGCCTCATGGGAACAGTCCAGACTGAACTGCCAAGCCATGTCTTCCCTGGACCAGAATTAAGCATCCTAGGACCGGTTTCTGGCTATCAGCCTTCATCAGCCGGGATAGCTTGACTTCAGTGGTGTAGTGAGCACGGGACCCACATCTGGGCATACTCTTCCCACATAGGGTGAACAGCAAAACACACAAGATGATGGACGGAATGTTGCACAATGACAAAACATTCACCCCCAGTCACAGATCTGGGTTTAATCTATCGTTATTTTGCTCACCAAGCCACCCCAGTTCAGACATGTCCATATGCAAATCAGTCTTGACCCTTTGCCTCATGGGAACAGTCCAGGCCGAACTGCCAAGCCATGTCTTCCCTGGACCGGAAACAAGCATCCTAGGACCGGTTTCTGGCTATCAGCCTTCATCAGCCAGAATAGCTTGACTCTAGTGGCATAGTGAGCACGGGACCCATGTCCTTTATGTTATTGTTCTTGTACTTCAGGGGAATGGCCGCCTTCACTCCTACACGTCCCAGCGGCACGGTTCAGCTCAATTGCTTAGTAAAAAATATTTGCAATATTAACATTTTAATTTAAGTATGAGACCTATGGCATTGCAAACAAGCGGCCACCATTGTCCCGACTGCTTGGAAAGTGAAAGAACGCAATACGTGCTGAATGTAAACAAAGCATGTCGCTGTGCCTGAAGTAGGAGAAACTCAATAAAAAAAATAGTGCTTACAACTTACAAGACTAAATAACACGTACCTTGTAACAACCGAAGTAAAGGGCCAGTAGCCATGGGAGTTTACCAATGAATACAAGGCGGTACAAAGGAGGGGCTAACAAGCCTATTAAGGAATCAGAAGCCAGCATTTATAAAGGACAAAGACACAAGCCAATGACAACTATGGGCAGAGAGTGGGCAGGGCGTCTATTCCATACTCCAGTACAGCAAGTCTCGCAGAGCAGCGCATGCGCGCTGAATCTAGGCTCGACCTAAAAAGGAGCTGCTAGTGAACTGTTGTTACTCATCGATGGACTAATGCACATGAATTAATCGCCACCCAAATTGAAAGGATAACAAAAAAATTCTATGTGGACTAAAAGAAGGACCAATGATGTGTAGTCAGTCCAATTCTGTGTCAATCACAAGAAACCCTAATGCAGCAGGACAGCTGCTGGGGTGGCCAATAGTGTTACAGTCAATAAATTAGGATTTTGACTGAAGGACTAGAGGGCCCAGGCCTGCTGCCCCCACAGGGTGACAGGTCACCACCCCCTGGACTAAGAGGGTCACTAGTTCATGAAGGAGTGAGGCCTTTTAATTACCATGCTGTATGCTGCAAACGAGTGGGGCTTTAGTGGGCCACTGGACTGGAGGTGTTTTATGGCAACTGAGGGCAGGGGCGCAGTTAGACTTACACCATTCCATCTAGGCTGTGAATATCTAACTGGGCTGACCAACCCCTGCTAATGTGAGTGGCAACACTTCCAGTGGCACTCACCTTATAACATAGGATTCCAGTTTGCCATTTTTACAGATTTTTACAGATAGTCTGTATTTATTTTTAAAAGCAGAAAAATATGGAAAATTGTGCTTCTTGTGGGTGACTCTCCATGCTCTATTTTGCGATATGCAGGACAACATCTGAGCAGATAGACAGCATGGGAAGTTAAACTAGCATTTTCAATTCAATAGGCCTTGCATTTGCAAGAGTTTAAGCTATAGGCACTGTAAATAACAATGCCTTTTATTTATCTGTTTTAAAAATAACACGTAAATAAAAGGCATTGTCATTTACAATGCCAATACCTCAAACGCTCGTAATTGTGAGACCTATTGCATTGCAAATGCTTGTTTTCTGGTTCAGCCTGGGCAGAGCATGCGCTGCTCTTTGAGGCATGCTGTATTCAGGTAGGGACTTGAAGCTCCGCCCATTTTCCGCCCATCTTTTATAATGGCGCCTGTTACCGTCATTCCTAAATTGTTGCATCTGATTCTTAAATAGGCTTAGTAGTCCCTCCTTGGTACCACCTTGTCTGCATTTGTAACCTCCCATGAGGACTGGATTTTTTAATTGTGTTGTTACACCGTCTGCTTTATCTGGTCTGAGAGCACTATTTTCTTTAACGATTTTCTTGTATTCCACCCATGACGTGCTTTCCTACAAGGCAGCACGCTGGCCGCTTTTATAATTCTATTAGTAATGGCAGCCGCTTTAACTATACCACTACTCACACCATCATTCTTTTATCGAAGCACACATTTTAAAACACCCTTTATGTTTTTTTCAATTGCAAGGCAGCTTTAGGTGTCATGACCCGCTCCCTGCATTCTCGTGTCCCCCACCAGGGGGCTGAATTGTGGGACTCTCCAGTGTTCTCTTAAGCTTCCAGACCCTCTCCTTCATTCATAAATTGACTTCCAGTCATTTGGACGCTACTTGCAAATTGCTATCCATTTTCAAACCTTGCCGGGTTTTGTGACAGCCAGCCTGCTCATGCCTTAAGCCAGCCTGCTGATGTCTGACACGGTTACTTAGAATTCCCTGCTCGCTGCTTCGTCTCCACCCCTGCAGGCCAAGGATGGGTGGAGGAACTCAGCTCACCTGTGGCTGGCTGTTGCTAGCCTGCTCACACCTGATGCATTTGATTACTGCGAGCTCTTTTAAGCCCCAGCTCCCTTCAGTCCAGTGTTGGTCATTGTAGCTGTGTACCGGTGAGACTGGCCCTTGTTTCCTTAACTTCTGTTATCCTTGTTTTCGGAATTCCTGAGCTACAGCTATTCCTTGTGCCTGAATTAGCACTGCCTGCAATGCTACCTCGTTTCCTGAGATCCTGACCTATAGTTTTTTTTTAAATATGTTTATTGGCATTTCTAAAGCAATAACATCAAATCAAGGCAACAGTGTAGACATACAGAAAAAAAAAGAAAAGTGGCTTAATCTGATACATATCAGTCAGCGATAGAAGGACTATCCCCTCACAATATAAGTGTTTAATGCCAAAGACGCAAGACTTGTGGCGGTCCTCACCCCAGGCTCCAAATGTTCTCAACCCGGAAGGAGTAAGATCCTGAGCTATAGTTATTCTTTGTTCCTGTTCCTGAGCTGCAGCTATTTCTTGTTCCTGATTTGCACTGCTTGCAGTATTTTCATGACTCCTTGTTCCTGAGCTGTAGCTACTTCCTGTTCCCAGAACTGGCGCTGCCTGGTACTGCTAATTAGATTCCGGAGCTACAGCTATTTGTTGTCCCTGAAGGAGCACTTCTTCAGTGCTACCTTTTTTCCTTGGTTCTTGAACCAGTAGTGTCTAGTGCTCCTTTGAGCCTCTCTCCTTCTGTATTTACCTTTTCCCAGCCCCTGCCTTTCTTCACATTACCTCTGTTCTAGTTCCTAGTTTTCTGTCTTTCTATTCTGCTGTCTTCCTTCTATTACCGTCTATGTTTGTTACCTGCTTTCCTCCAAGTGCGCCCAGTGATTCCTTCTTTTCCTGTTAAGCACTCATCCGTGCCAACTCCTTGTCTATTGTGCTTGTGTTTAGTTCTACCCCCTTGCTGTTACTGCCTTGCGTGTTCCTGTTTGATCGCCAGGATCCGTGGGCACGGCTGACAACCTAGGTGGTGTTTCTTGTTCACTGTGAGTATTATCTTTGAGTTACATGAATAACATCACCATAGGTATCAGCTCCACAGACCCAGCCTTTGCATGCATATCCTGTATGTGGGTATTTGCAGTCGGTATCTGTAACAGCAATTGTGGGTGAGGAACTCACCGAGCTTCAGTCTTACCGTGTGGAGCTCCTGAGTGCTTTACCCCACACTCCCTTTATTGTTAATGTTGTTTTATATCTGTCTAGCTCATCCGTCCTGGGTGTAGATATTCTGAATGCTAACTCACCTCTTGAGTGTCCTTCATTTCTGAGTCTTACCCATCTTGTTCCTTTGTGCCGCTTCCCCTTTGAATCCCTTTTCTCCTCTGACTTCTTGTGTGATCCTGGGCAGCACTCTGCTAATCTTTCTGCTTACATTTTCCACCGATTCACAGGTCCTTGCCCAACTCCCTGACTGTGTCCCAGACAGTCTCCGACATAAGATTTTGTGAGTGGCGGCTGCACGGCTCCACCCAACAGTATCGCCAGACCGGGCTATTTCCCACACAAATGAGCAATAATATTCCCATTTGAGTGGGAAAAAACTCACTTGGCGGGTGTCTTTTTTTTGGGCATATATTTGCCCTTTGTGCGCATTTTTCAAAGCTTGGGCGGTGCACAGTTATGCCAATAAAAATATCATTAAATTGCTGCTTTGAGTCAGCTGTGACTCACGTGTGCAATCCTTTTGATGGACTCAAGACTAGTTCTACAGTGGTGAGCAAAGCTGACTCTCTGTGCGTGCCACTCTAAGGGCCCCAACCTTAGACTTCGGAGGTCGCAGCCGCAACCATTACTTCAATCAATCAATCAATCACTACATTTGTAGAGCGCGCTACTGACCCGTGAGGGTATCAAGGCGCTGAAGGGGGGCGGGGGGGGGGGGGGGGGTTGTGCCGCTGCTGCTCGAAAAGCCAGGTCTTGAGGTGTCTCCTGAAGGTGAGATGGTCCTGGGTCAGTCGTAGGTGTGCGGGGAGGGAGTTCCATGTCTTGGCTGCCAGGTAGGAGAACGATCTTCCTCCGGTGGTGGCTCTGCGAATCCCTGGGACGGTGGCGAGGGCGAGGCTGGTGGAGCGGAGCTGGCGGGTGGGGGGGACACTTCAGGCTGCCACACTCGTGTTCAGAACCAATGCTGCAATATTAAATTACCTTCGGATTGGTTTCTGCAAATTGTTTCTGTGTTCTGCATCCAAGACGATGTCTTGTAGATTTTTATGGATGATGAGGGCCAGAGGGATGCGCTGAGGGATGCGCTGAGGGATGCGCTGAGGGATGCTCTGAGGGCTGGGCTGAGGGATGCGCTGAGGGATGCGCTGATCGATGCGCTGAGGGATGCTCTGAGGGCTGCGCTGAGGGATGCGCTGAGGGCTGGGCTGAGGGATGCGCAGAGGGATGCGCTGAGGGATGCGCTGAGGGCTGGGCTGAGGGCTGGGCTGAGGGATGCGCAGAGGGATGCGCTGAGGGATGCGCTGAGGGATGCGCTGAGGGCTGGGCTGAGGGATGCGCTGAGGGATGCGCTGAGGGATGCGCTGAGGGATGCGCTGAGGGATGCGCTGAGGGATGCGCTGAGGGATGCGCTGAGGGATGCGCTGAGGGCTGGGGCTCTGTGCAAAAGGCATTATGCATTCCTAGCAGTCATTGAGCTGACGAGCTCGTTGATGAAGCACCCGCATGCCTGTGAGAGGTACCGGACCTGACATAATGTTTGACAGCCTACTCAGCAAACCCCAAAATACAAGACTGGATTCTCTACTGATGACGGTTAATAAGAAAGAAACAAGTGCCTAGAGATCAGCACTATCTGTGCCAAACTTGGTGAAATACTCGAAAATATCGGGGTGAGCTACAGAGACTGCATTTACTAGAATGCCAGGGGCGAACCTTGCCTGAGAGGTCAGCGGTGTGCTCCCAAATCCTGTTTTCTATGTAAAGTACTCCTGTGAGTCATTGAGCTGACAAGCTCGTGGATGAAGCACCTGCGCACCAGTAAGAGGTACTGGACCTGATATAATGTTTGGCAGCCTACCCAGCAAACCCCAAAATACGAGACTGTATTCTCTACTAATGACGGTTAAGAAACCAGAAACAAGTGTCTAGAGATCCTCACTATCAGCGCCAACCTTGGCGAAATACTCAAAAATATCAGAGCGAGCTATAAGAGACTGCATTTACCAGAATGCCAGGGGCAAACCTTGCCTGAGAGGTCAGCGATGTGCTCCCACATCCTGTTTTCTATGTAAAGTACTCCCGTGAGTCATTGAGCTGACGAGCTCGTGGATGAAGCACCTGCGCGCCAGTGAGAGTTACCGGACTTGACATAAAGTTTGGCAGCCTACTCAGCAAATCCCAAAATACAAGACTGTATTCTCTACTGATGACGGTTAATAAACCAGAAACACGTGTCTAGAGATCAGCACTATCTGCGCCATCCTTGGCGAAATGCTAGAAAATATCAGAGCGAGCTACAAGAGACTGCATTTCCCAGAATGCCAGGGGTGAACCTTGCCTGAGAGGTCAGCGATTTGCTCCCACATCTTGTTTTCTATGTAAAGTACTCCCGTGAGTCATTGAGCTGACGAGCTCGTGGATGAAGCACCTGCGCGCCAGTGAGAGGTACCGGACCTGATATAATGTTTGGCAGCCTACCCAGCAAACCCCAAAATACAAGACTGTATTCTCTACTGATGACGGTTAATAAACCAGAAACACATGTCTAGAGATCAGCACTATCTGCGCCAACCTTGGCCAATATACTAGAAAATATCAGAGCGAGCTATAAGAGACTGCATTTACCAGAATGCCAGGGGCAAACCTTGCCTGAGAGGTCAGCGATGTGCTCCCACATCCTGTTTTCTATGTAAAGTACTCCCGTGAGTCATTGAGCTGACGAGCTCGTGGATGAAGCACCTGCGCGCCAGTGAGAGTTACCGGACTTGACATAAAGTTTGGCAGCCTACTCAGCAAATCCCAAAATACAAGACTGTATTCTCTACTGATGACGGTTAATAAACCAGAAACACGTGTCTAGAGATCAGCACTATCTGCGCCATCCTTGGCGAAATGCTAGAAAATATCAGAGCGAGCTACAAGAGACTGCATTTCCCAGAATGCCAGGGGTGAACCTTGCCTGAGAGGTCAGCGATTTGCTCCCACATCTTGTTTTCTATGTAAAGTACTCCCGTGAGTCATTGAGCTGACGAGCTCGTGGATGAAGCACCTGCGCGCCAGTGAGAGGTACCGGACCTGATATAATGTTTGGCAGCCTACCCAGCAAACCCCAAAATACAAGACTGTATTCTCTACTGATGACGGTTAATAAACCAGAAACACGTGTCTAGAGATCAGCACTATCTGCGCCAACCTTGGCGAAATGCTCAAAAATATTTGAGCGAGCTACAAGAACCTGCATTTACCAGAATTCCAGGGGCGAACCTTGCCTGAGAGGTCAGCGGTTTGCTCCCACATCCTGTTTTCTATGTAAAGTACTCCCATGAGTCATTGAGCGGACAAGCTCGTGGATGAAGCACCTGCGTGCCAGTGAGAGGTACCGGACCTAATATAAAGTTTGTTAGCCTACTCAGCATACCCCAAAATACAAGACTGTATTCTCTACTGATCACGGTTAATAAACCAGAAAAAGACACAAGATGATGGACGGAATGTTGCACAATTGCAAAACACTCATCCGCAGTCACAGATCTGGGTTTAATCTATCGTTATTTTGCTCACCAAGCCACCCCAGTTCAGACATGGCCATATGCAAATCAGTCTTGACCCTGTGCCTCATGGGAACAGTCCAGACCGAACTGCCAAGCCATGTCTTCCCTGGACCGGAATCAAGCATCCTAGGACCGGTTTCTGACTATCAGCCTTCATCAGCCAGGATAGCTTGACTCCAGTGGCGCAGTGAGCACAGGACCCACATCTGGGCATACTCTTCCCACATAGGGTGAACAGCAAAACACACAAGATGATGGACGGAATGTTGCACAATGACAAAACATTCACCCCCAGTCACGGATCTGGGTTTAATCCATCGTTATTTTGCTCACCAAGCCACCCCAGTTCAAACATGGCCATATGCAAATCAGTCTTGATCCTGTGCCTCATGGGAACAGTCCAGACTGAACTGCCAAGCCATGTCTTCCCTGGACCAGAATTAAGCATCCTAGGACCGGTTTCTGGCTATCAGCCTTCATCAGCCGGGATAGCTTGACTTCAGTGGTGTAGTGAGCACGGGACCCACATCTGGGCATACTCTTCCCACATAGGGTGAACAGCAAAACACACAAGATGATGGACGGAATGTTGCACAATGACAAAACATTCACCCCCAGTCACAGATCTGGGTTTAATCTATCGTTATTTTGCTCACCAAGCCACCCCAGTTCAGACATGTCCATATGCAAATCAGTCTTGACCCTTTGCCTCATGGGAACAGTCCAGGCCGAACTGCCAAGCCATGTCTTCCCTGGACCGGAAACAAGCATCCTAGGACCGGTTTCTGGCTATCAGCCTTCATCAGCCAGAATAGCTTGACTCTAGTGGCATAGTGAGCACGGGACCCATGTCCTTTATGTTATTGTTCTTGTACTTCAGGGGAATGGCCGCCTTCACTCCTACACGTCCCAGCGGCACGGTTCAGCTCAATTGCTTAGTAAAAAATATTTGCAATATTAACATTTTAATTTAAGTATGAGACCTATGGCATTGCAAACAAGCGGCCACCATTGTCCCGACTGCTTGGAAAGTGAAAGAACGCAATACGTGCTGAATGTAAACAAAGCATGTCGCTGTGCCTGAAGTAGGAGAAACTCAATAAAAAAAATAGTGCTTACAACTTACAAGACTAAATAACACGTACCTTGTAACAACCGAAGTAAAGGGCCAGTAGCCATGGGAGTTTACCAATGAATACAAGGCGGTACAAAGGAGGGGCTAACAAGCCTATTAAGGAATCAGAAGCCAGCATTTATAAAGGACAAAGACACAAGCCAATGACAACTATGGGCAGAGAGTGGGCAGGGCGTCTATTCCATACTCCAGTACAGCAAGTCTCGCAGAGCAGCGCATGCGCGCTGAATCTAGGCTCGACCTAAAAAGGAGCTGCTAGTGAACTGTTGTTACTCATCGATGGACTAATGCACATGAATTAATCGCCACCCAAATTGAAAGGATAACAAAAAAATTCTATGTGGACTAAAAGAAGGACCAATGATGTGTAGTCAGTCCAATTCTGTGTCAATCACAAGAAACCCTAATGCAGCAGGACAGCTGCTGGGGTGGCCAATAGTGTTACAGTCAATAAATTAGGATTTTGACTGAAGGACTAGAGGGCCCAGGCCTGCTGCCCCCACAGGGTGACAGGTCACCACCCCCTGGACTAAGAGGGTCACTAGTTCATGAAGGAGTGAGGCCTTTTAATTACCATGCTGTATGCTGCAAACGAGTGGGGCTTTAGTGGGCCACTGGACTGGAGGTGTTTTATGGCAACTGAGGGCAGGGGCGCAGTTAGACTTACACCATTCCATCTAGGCTGTGAATATCTAACTGGGCTGACCAACCCCTGCTAATGTGAGTGGCAACACTTCCAGTGGCACTCACCTTATAACATAGGATTCCAGTTTGCCATTTTTACAGATTTTTACAGATAGTCTGTATTTATTTTTAAAAGCAGAAAAATATGGAAAATTGTGCTTCTTGTGGGTGACTCTCCATGCTCTATTTTGCGATATGCAGGACAACATCTGAGCAGATAGACAGCATGGGAAGTTAAACTAGCATTTTCAATTCAATAGGCCTTGCATTTGCAAGAGTTTAAGCTATAGGCACTGTAAATAACAATGCCTTTTATTTATCTGTTTTAAAAATAACACGTAAATAAAAGGCATTGTCATTTACAATGCCAATACCTCAAACGCTCGTAATTGTGAGACCTATTGCATTGCAAATGCTTGTTTTCTGGTTCAGCCTGGGCAGAGCATGCGCTGCTCTTTGAGGCATGCTGTATTCAGGTAGGGACTTGAAGCTCCGCCCATTTTCCGCCCATCTTTTATAATGGCGCCTGTTACCGTCATTCCTAAATTGTTGCATCTGATTCTTAAATAGGCTTAGTAGTCCCTCCTTGGTACCACCTTGTCTGCATTTGTAACCTCCCATGAGGACTGGATTTTTTAATTGTGTTGTTACACCGTCTGCTTTATCTGGTCTGAGAGCACTATTTTCTTTAACGATTTTCTTGTATTCCACCCATGACGTGCTTTCCTACAAGGCAGCACGCTGGCCGCTTTTATAATTCTATTAGTAATGGCAGCCGCTTTAACTATACCACTACTCACACCATCATTCTTTTATCGAAGCACACATTTTAAAACACCCTTTATGTTTTTTTCAATTGCAAGGCAGCTTTAGGTGTCATGACCCGCTCCCTGCATTCTCGTGTCCCCCACCAGGGGGCTGAATTGTGGGACTCTCCAGTGTTCTCTTAAGCTTCCAGACCCTCTCCTTCATTCATAAATTGACTTCCAGTCATTTGGACGCTACTTGCAAATTGCTATCCATTTTCAAACCTTGCCGGGTTTTGTGACAGCCAGCCTGCTCATGCCTTAAGCCAGCCTGCTGATGTCTGACACGGTTACTTAGAATTCCCTGCTCGCTGCTTCGTCTCCACCCCTGCAGGCCAAGGATGGGTGGAGGAACTCAGCTCACCTGTGGCTGGCTGTTGCTAGCCTGCTCACACCTGATGCATTTGATTACTGCGAGCTCTTTTAAGCCCCAGCTCCCTTCAGTCCAGTGTTGGTCATTGTAGCTGTGTACCGGTGAGACTGGCCCTTGTTTCCTTAACTTCTGTTATCCTTGTTTTCGGAATTCCTGAGCTACAGCTATTCCTTGTGCCTGAATTAGCACTGCCTGCAATGCTACCTCGTTTCCTGAGATCCTGACCTATAGTTTTTTTTTAAATATGTTTATTGGCATTTCTAAAGCAATAACATCAAATCAAGGCAACAGTGTAGACATACAGAAAAAAAAAGAAAAGTGGCTTAATCTGATACATATCAGTCAGCGATAGAAGGACTATCCCCTCACAATATAAGTGTTTAATGCCAAAGACGCAAGACTTGTGGCGGTCCTCACCCCAGGCTCCAAATGTTCTCAACCCGGAAGGAGTAAGATCCTGAGCTATAGTTATTCTTTGTTCCTGTTCCTGAGCTGCAGCTATTTCTTGTTCCTGATTTGCACTGCTTGCAGTATTTTCATGACTCCTTGTTCCTGAGCTGTAGCTACTTCCTGTTCCCAGAACTGGCGCTGCCTGGTACTGCTAATTAGATTCCGGAGCTACAGCTATTTGTTGTCCCTGAAGGAGCACTTCTTCAGTGCTACCTTTTTTCCTTGGTTCTTGAACCAGTAGTGTCTAGTGCTCCTTTGAGCCTCTCTCCTTCTGTATTTACCTTTTCCCAGCCCCTGCCTTTCTTCACATTACCTCTGTTCTAGTTCCTAGTTTTCTGTCTTTCTATTCTGCTGTCTTCCTTCTATTACCGTCTATGTTTGTTACCTGCTTTCCTCCAAGTGCGCCCAGTGATTCCTTCTTTTCCTGTTAAGCACTCATCCGTGCCAACTCCTTGTCTATTGTGCTTGTGTTTAGTTCTACCCCCTTGCTGTTACTGCCTTGCGTGTTCCTGTTTGATCGCCAGGATCCGTGGGCACGGCTGACAACCTAGGTGGTGTTTCTTGTTCACTGTGAGTATTATCTTTGAGTTACATGAATAACATCACCATAGGTATCAGCTCCACAGACCCAGCCTTTGCATGCATATCCTGTATGTGGGTATTTGCAGTCGGTATCTGTAACAGCAATTGTGGGTGAGGAACTCACCGAGCTTCAGTCTTACCGTGTGGAGCTCCTGAGTGCTTTACCCCACACTCCCTTTATTGTTAATGTTGTTTTATATCTGTCTAGCTCATCCGTCCTGGGTGTAGATATTCTGAATGCTAACTCACCTCTTGAGTGTCCTTCATTTCTGAGTCTTACCCATCTTGTTCCTTTGTGCCGCTTCCCCTTTGAATCCCTTTTCTCCTCTGACTTCTTGTGTGATCCTGGGCAGCACTCTGCTAATCTTTCTGCTTACATTTTCCACCGATTCACAGGTCCTTGCCCAACTCCCTGACTGTGTCCCAGACAGTCTCCGACATAAGATTTTGTGAGTGGCGGCTGCACGGCTCCACCCAACAGTATCGCCAGACCGGGCTATTTCCCACACAAATGAGCAATAATATTCCCATTTGAGTGGGAAAAAACTCACTTGGCGGGTGTCTTTTTTTTGGGCATATATTTGCCCTTTGTGCGCATTTTTCAAAGCTTGGGCGGTGCACAGTTATGCCAATAAAAATATCATTAAATTGCTGCTTTGAGTCAGCTGTGACTCACGTGTGCAATCCTTTTGATGGACTCAAGACTAGTTCTACAGTGGTGAGCAAAGCTGACTCTCTGTGCGTGCCACTCTAAGGGCCCCAACCTTAGACTTCGGAGGTCGCAGCCGCAACCATTACTTCAATCAATCAATCAATCACTACATTTGTAGAGCGCGCTACTGACCCGTGAGGGTATCAAGGCGCTGAAGGGGGGCGGGGGGGGGGGGGGGGGTTGTGCCGCTGCTGCTCGAAAAGCCAGGTCTTGAGGTGTCTCCTGAAGGTGAGATGGTCCTGGGTCAGTCGTAGGTGTGCGGGGAGGGAGTTCCATGTCTTGGCTGCCAGGTAGGAGAACGATCTTCCTCCGGTGGTGGCTCTGCGAATCCCTGGGACGGTGGCGAGGGCGAGGCTGGTGGAGCGGAGCTGGCGGGTGGGGGGGACACTTCAGGCTGCCACACTCGTGTTCAGAACCAATGCTGCAATATTAAATTACATTCGGATTGGTTTCTGCAAATTGTTTCTGTGTTCTGCATCCAAGACGATGTCTTGTAGATTTTTATGGATGATGAGGGCCAGAGGGATGCGCTGAGGGATGCGCTGAGGGATGCGCTGAGGGATGCTCTGAGGGCTGGGCTGAGGGATGCGCTGAGGGATGCGCTGATCGATGCGCTGAGGGATGCTCTGAGGGCTGCGCTGAGGGATGCGCTGAGGGCTGGGCTGAGGGATGCGCAGAGGGATGCGCTGAGGGATGCGCTGAGGGCTGGGCTGAGGGCTGGGCTGAGGGATGCGCAGAGGGATGCGCTGAGGGATGCGCTGAGGGATGCGCTGAGGGCTGGGCTGAGGGATGCGCTGAGGGATGCGCTGAGGGATGCGCTGAGGGATGCGCTGAGGGATGCGCTGAGGGATGCGCTGAGGGATGCGCTGAGGGATGCGCTGAGGGCTGGGGCTCTGTGCAAAAGGCATTATGCATTCCTAGCAGCCCGCCTTGATCTAAGCACAGTCAGTCAACGAGTCACTGCCTGTGGGGTAGCTGGATGGAGCTGCTACGCATAAAGTGCAGAGGTACATGTTGAGCCCTGGAAGTAAACCAGTGCTCAATACGGCAAGATAGGAGTTTGAAGCATCATAAACCATAAAGGTTTACTACATCCCTAGTTTCCCACCTTGGTCATAAGCACAGTCAACTAGTTATGCTTATGGGCGCTGAAGCATGCGTAAAGAGCCACAGTGCATGTGTAGGATCTGCAGGGAAGAGGGTCCTCAACAGGGAGGGATCGGGGGTTGGAGCATCGTAAGAACTTACTACATCCTGGCAACCCACCTTGACCTAAGCAGGGTTAACTATCCACTGCTCATGAGCGCTGGGCACATTCTGTAATGCCTGGAGTAGCGGGTCATAAGTGTTGACTGGAAGGGGGATTGGGCCTCATTACCTTACTACCCCCCCTGGCCGCCCACCTTTGGACTGCGGTGGATAGGAGGTTACTGTTCCTGCTTCATCCCAGTAGACCCCCCACCGCCGGGGGCCTCAGCCTTGCGCCGCACAGCGCCAGGAACAGAGTATTTGGTCTGAGCCAGTTCCTTATAAATAACCATAAGTGCAGCAGTCAGAGCAGCCTTGGGCCCGCTCTTGGTGGAACTCTTGGCCATGAGAGGGTCCTTACAAGCGTCCATGACCTGCAGCAATCAGACCAGCCTTGGGCCCGCTCTTGGTGGAACTCTTGGCCATAAGAGGGTCCATACAAGCGTCCATGACCTGCAGCAATCAGACCAGCCTTGGGCCCGCTCTTGGTGGAACTCTTGGCCATGAGAGGGTCCATACAAGCGTCCATGACCTGCAGCAGTCAGAGCAGCCTTGGGCCGCTCTTGGTGGAACTCTTGGCCATGAGAGGGTCCATACAAGCGCCCATGACCTGCAGCAATCAGACCAGCCTTGGGCCGCTCTTGGTGGAACTCTTGGCCATAAGAGGGTCCATACAAGCGTCCATGACCTGCAGCAGTCAGAGCAGCCTTGGGCCCGCTCTTGATGGAACTCTTGGCCATAAGAGGGTCCATACAAGCGTCCATGGCCTGCAGCAGTAAGAGCAGCCTTGGGCCCGCTCTTGGTGGAACTCTTGGCCATAAGAGGGTCCATACAAGCGTCCATGACCTGCAGCAGTCAGAGCAGCCTTGGGCCCGCTCTTGGTGGAACTCTTGACCATAAGAGGGTCCTTACAAGCGCCCATGACCTGCAGCAGTCAGAGCAGCCTTGGGCCCACTCTTGGTGGAACTCTTGGCCATGAGAGGGTCCTTACAAGCGTCCATGACCTGCAGCAGTCAGAGCAGCCTTGGGCCCGCTCTTGGTGGAACTCTTGGCCATAAGAGGGTCCTTGCAAGCGTCCATGACCTGCAGCAATCAGACCAGCCTTGGGCCCGCTCTTGGTGGAGCTCTTGGCCATGAGAGGGTCCATACAAGCGTCCATGACCTGCAGCAGTCAGAGCAGCCTTGGGCCGCTCTTGGTGGAACTCTTGGCCATAAGAGGGTCCATACAAGCGCCCATGGCCTGCAGCAATCAGACCAGCCTTGGGCCCGCTCTTGGTGGAACTCTTGGCCATGAGAGGGTCCTTGCAAGCGTCCATGGCCTGCAGCAGTCAGAGCAGCCTTGGGCCCGCTCTTGGTGGAACTCTTGGCCATGAGAGGGTCCTTACAAGTGTCCATGACCTGCAGCAATCAGACCAGCCTTGGGCCGCTCTTGGTGGAACTCTTGGCCATAAGAGGGTCCTTACAAACGTCCATGACCTGCAGCAGTCAGAGCAGCCTTGGGCCCGCTCTTGGTGGAACTCTTGGCCATAAGAGGGTCCATACAAGCGCCCATGACCTGCAGCAGTCAGACCAGCCTTGGGCCCGCTCTTGGTGGAACTCTTGACCATAAGAGGGTCCATACAAGCGCCCATGACCTGCAGCAGTCAGAGCAGCCTTGGGCCCGCTCTTGGTGGAACTCTTGGCCATAAGAGGGTCCTTGCTAGCGTCCATGACCTGCAGCAATCAGACCAGCCTTGGGCCCGCTCTTGGTGGAACTCTTGGCCATAAGAGGGTCCATACAAGCGCCCATGACCTGCAGCAGTCAGACCAGCCTTGGGCCCGCTCTTGGTGGAACTCTTGGCCATGAGAGGGTCCATACAAGCGCCCATGGCCTGCAGCAGTCAGACCAGTCTTGGGCCCGCTCTTGGTGGAACTCTTGGCCATAAGAGGGTCCTTACAAGCGTCCATGACCTGCAGCAGTCAGACCAGCCTTGGGCCCGCTCTTGGTGGAACTCTTGGCCATAAGAGGGTCCTTGCAAGCGTCCATGGCCTGCAGCAGTCAGACCAGCCTTGGGCCCGCTCTTGGTGGAACTCTTGGCCATAAGAGGGTCCATACAAGCGCCCATGACCTGCAGCAGTCAGACCAGCCTTGGGCCCGCTCTTGGTGGAACTCTTGGCCATGAGAGGGCCCATACAAGCGCCCATGGCCTGCAGCAGTCAGACCAGTCTTGGGCCCGCTCTTGGTGGAACTCTTGGCCATAAGAGGGTCCTTACAAGCGTCCATGACCTGCAGCAGTCAGACCAGCCTTGGGCCCGCTCTTGGTGGAACTCTTGGCCATAAGAGGGTCCTTGCAAGCGTCCATGGCCTGCAGCAGTCAGACCAGCCTTGGGCCCGCTCTTGGTGGAACTCTTGGCCATAAGAGGGTCCTTGCAAGCGCCCATGACCTGCAGCAGTCAGAGCAGCCTTGGGCCCGCTCTTGGTGGAACTCTTGGCCATGAGAGGGTCCATACAAGCGCCCATGGCCTGCAGCAGTCAGAGCAGCCTTGGGCCCGCTCTTGGTGAAACTCTTGGCCATGAGAGGGTCCTTGCAAGCGTCCATGACCTGCAGCAGTCAGAGCAGCCTTGGGCCCGCTCTTGGTGGAACTCTTGGCCATAAGAGGGTCCTTGCAAGCGTCCATGGCCTGCAGCAGTCAGAGCAGCCTTGGGCCCGCTCTTGGTGGAACTCTTGGCCATAAGAGGGTCCTTACAAGCGCCCATGACCTGCAGCAGTCAGAGCAGCCTTGGGCCCGCTCTTGGTGGAACTCTTGGCCATAAGAGGGTCCATACAAGCGCCCATGACCTGCAGCAGTCAGAGCAGCCTTGGGCCCGCACTTGGTGGAACTCTTGGCCATGAGAGGGTCCATACAAGCGTCCATGGCCTGCAGCAGTCAGAGCACCCTTGGGCCCGCTCTTGGTGGAACTCTTGGCCATGAGAGGGTCCTTGCAAGCGTCCATGACCTGCAGCAGTCAGAGCAGCCTTGGGCCCGCTCTTGGTGGAACTCTTGACCATAAGAGGGTCCTTACAAGCGCCCATGACCTGCAGCAATCAGACCAGCCTTGGGCCCGCTCTTGGTGGAACTCTTGGCCATGAGAGGGTCTTTACAAGCGTCCATGACCTGCAGCAGTCAGAGCAGCCTTGGGCCCGCTCTTGGTGGAACTCTTGACCATAAGAGGGTCCATACAAGCGTCCATGACCTGCAGCAGTCAGAGCAGCCTTGGGCCCGCTCTTGGTGGAACTCTTGACCATAAGAGGGTCCATACAAGCGCCCATGGCCTGCAGCAGTCAGAGCAGCCTTGGGCCCGCTCTTGGTGGAACTCTTGGCCATAAGAGGGTCTTGCAAGCGTCCATGACCTGCAGCAATCAGACCAGCCTTGGGCCCGCTCTTGGTGGAACTCTTGGCCATAAGAGGGTCCATACAAGCGTCCATGGCCTGCAGCAATCAGACCAGCCTTGGGCCCGCTCTTGGTGGAACTCTTGGCCATAAGAGGGCCCTTGCAAGCTTCCATGACCTGCAGCAGTCAGAGCAGCCTTGTGCCCGCTCTTGGTGGAACTCTTGGCCATAAGAGGGTCCATACAAGCGCCCATGGCCTGCAGCAATCAGACCAGCCTTGGGCCCGCTCTTGGTGGAACTCTTGGCCATAAGAGGGTCCATACAAGCGTCCATGACCTGCAGCAGTCAGAGCAGCCTTGGGCCCGCTCTTGGTGGAACTCTTGGCCATAAGAGGGTCCATACAAGCGCCCATGGCCTGCAGCAGTCAGACCAGCCTTGGGCCCGCTCTTGGTGGAACTCTTGACCATAAGAGGGTCCATACAAGCGCCCATGGCCTGCAGCTGTCAGAGCAGCCTTGGGCCCGCTCTTGGTGGAACTCTTGGCCATGAGAGGGTCCATACAAGCGCCCATGGCCTGCAGCAGTCAGAGCAGCCTTGGGCCCGCTCTTGGTGGAACTCTTGGCCATAAGAGGGTCCTTACAAGCGTCCATGACCTGCAGCAATCAGACCAGCCTTGGGCCCGCTCTTGGTGGAACTCTTGACCATAAGAGGGTCCATACAAGCGCCCATGACCTGCAGCAGTCAGAGCAGCCTTGGGCCCGCTCTTGGTGGAACTCTTGGCCATAAGAGGGCCCTTACATGCCCCCATGGCCTGCAGCAGTCAGAGCAGCCTTGGGCCCCCTCTTGGTGGAACTCTTGGCCATGAGAGGGTCCTTACAGGCGTCCATGACCTGCAGCAGTCAGAGCAGCCTTGGGCCCGCTCTTGGTGGAACTCTTGGCCATGAGAGGGTCCTTGCAGGCATCCATGACCTGCAGCAGTCAGAGCAGCCTTGGGCCCGCTCTTGGTGGAACTCTTGGCCATAAGAGGGTCCTTGCAAGCGTCCATGACCTGCAGCAATCAGACCAGCCTTGGGCCCGCTCTTGGTGGAACTCTTGACCATAAGAGGGTCCATACAAGCGCCCATGACCTGCAGCAGTCAGAGCAGCCTTGGGCCCGCTCTTGGTGGAACTCTTGGCCATAAGAGGGTCCTTGCAAGCGTCCATGACCTGCAGCAATCAGACCAGCCTTGGGCCCGCTCTTGGTGGAACTCTTGGCCATGAGAGGGTCCATACAAGCGCCCATGGCCTGCAGCAGTCAGAGCAGCCTTGGGCCCGCTCTTGGTGGAACTCTTGACCATAAGAGGGTCCTTGCAAGCGTCCATGACCTGCAGCAATCAGACCAGCCTTGGGCCCGCTCTTGGTGGAACTCTTGGCCATGAGAGGATCCATACAAGCGCCCATGGCCTGCAGCAGTCAGAGCAGCCTTGGGCCCGCTCTTGGTGGAACTCTTGGCCATGAGAGGGTCCATACAAGCGCCCATGGCCTGCAGCAGTCAGAGCAGCCTTGGGCCCGCTCTTGGTGGAACTCTTGGCCATAAGAGGGTCCATACAAGCGTCCATGGCCTGCAGCAGTCAGAGCAGCCTTGGGCCCGCTCTTGGTGGAACTCTTGGCCATAAGAGGGTCCATACAAGCGCCCATGGCCTGCAGCAGTCAGAGCAGCCTTGGGCCCGCTCTTGGTGGAACTCTTGGCCATGAGGGGGTCCATACAAGCGCCCATGCCCTGCAGCAGTCAGAGCAGCCTTGGGCCCGCTCTTGGTGGAACTCTTGGCCATGAGAGGGTCCTTACAAGCGTCCATGACCTGCAGCAATCAGACCAGCCTTGGGCCCGCTCTTGGTGGAACTCTTGGCCATGAGAGGGTCCATGCAAGCGTCCATGACCTGCAGCAGTCAGACCAGCCTTGGGCCCGCTCTTGGTGGAACTCTTGACCATAAGAGGGCCCTTACAAGTGTCCATGACCTGCAGCAATCAGACCACCCTTGGGCACGCTCTTGGTGGAACTCTTGGCCATAAGAGGGTCCATACAAGCGCCCATGACCTGCAGCAGTCAGAGCAGCCTTGGGCCCGCTCTTGGTGGAACTCTTGGCCATAAGAGGGTCCTTACAAGCGCCCATGGCCTGCAGCAGTCAGAGCAGCCTTGGGCCCGCTCTTGGTGGAACTCTTAGCCATGAGAGGGTCCTTACAAGCGTCCATGACCTGCAGCAGTCAGAGCAGCCTTGGGCCGCTCTTGGTTGAACTCTTGGCCATGAGAGGGTCCTTACAAGCGTCCATGGCCTGCAGCAGTCAGAGCAGCCTTGGGCCCGCTCTTGGTGGAACTCTTGACCATAAGAGGGCCCTTACAAGTGTCCATGGCCTGCAGCAGTCAGAGCAGCCTTGGGCCCGCTCTTGGTGGAACTCTTGACCATAAGAGGGCCCTTACAAGTGTCCATGACCTGCAGCAGTCAGAGCAGCCTTGGGCCCGCTCTTGGTGGAACTCTTGGCCATAAGAGGGTCCATACAAGCGCCCATGGCCTGCAGCAGTCAGAGCAGCCTTGGGCCCGCTCTTGTTGGAACTCTTGGCCATGAGAGGGTCCATACAAGCGTCCATGACCTGCAGCAATCAGACCAGCCTTGGGCCCGCTCTTGGTGGAACTCTTGACCATAAGAGGGCCCTTACAAGTGTCCATGACCTGCAGTAGTCAGAGCAGCCTTGGGCCCGCTCTTGGTGGAACTCTTGGCCATAAGAGGGTCCATACAAGCGCCCATGGCCTGCAGCAGTCAGAGCAGCCTTGGGCCCGCTCTTGGTGGAACTCTTGGCCATGAGAGGGTCCTTACAAGTGTCCATGACCTGCAGCAGTCAGAGCAGCCTTGGGCCGCTCTTGGTGGAACTCTTGGCCATAAGAGGGTCCATACAAGCGCCCATGGCCTGCAGCAGTCAGAGTAGCCTTGGGCCCGCTCTTGGTGGAACTCTTGGACTTAAGAGGGTCCATACAAGCGCCCATGGCCTGCAGCAGTCAGAGCAGCCTTGGGCCCGCTCTTGGTGGAACTCTTGGCCATGAGAGGGTCCATACAAGCGTCCATGACCTGCAGCAATCAGACCAGCCTTGGGCCCGCTCTTGGTGGAACTCTTGGCCATGAGAGGGTCCATACAAGCGCCCATGGCCTGCAGCAGTCAGAGCAGCCTTGGGCCCGCTCTTGGTGGAACTCTTGGCCATAAGAGGGTCCTTACAAGCGTCCATGACCTGCAGCAATCAGACCAGCCTTGGGCCCGCTCTTGGTGGAACTCTTGGCCATAAGAGGGTCCATACAAGCGCCCATGACCTGCAGCAGTCAGAGCAGCCTTGGGCCCGCCCTTGGTGGAACTCTTGACCATAAGAGGGTCCTTGCAAGCGTCCATGACCTGCAGCAATCAGACCAGCCTTGGGCCCGCTCTTGGTGGAACTCTTGACCATAAGAGGGTCCATACAAGCGCCCATGACCTGCAGCAGTCAGAGCAGCCTTGGGCCCGCTCTTGGTGGAACTCTTGGCCATAAGAGGGCCCTTACATGCCCCCATGGCCTGCAGCAGTCAGAGCAGCCTTGGGCCCGCTCTTGGTGGAACTCTTGGCCATAAGAGGGTCCATACAAGCGCCCATGGCCTGCAGCAGTCAGAGCAGCCTTGGGCCCGCTCTTGGTGGAACTCTTGGCCATGAGAGGGTCCTTACAAGTGTCCATGACCTGCAGCAGTCAGAGCAGCCTTGGGCCGCTCTTGGTGGAACTCTTGGCCATAAGAGGGTCCATACAAGCGCCCATGGCCTGCAGCAGTCAGAGTAGCCTTGGGCCCGCTCTTGGTGGAACTCTTGGACTTAAGAGGGTCCATACAAGCGCCCATGGCCTGCAGCAGTCAGAGCAGCCTTGGGCCCGCTCTTGGTGGAACTCTTGGCCATGAGAGGGTCCATACAAGCGTCCATGACCTGCAGCAATCAGTCCAGCCTTGGGCCCGCTCTTGGTGGAACTCTTGGCCATGAGAGGGTCCATACAAGCGCCCATGGCCTGCAGCAGTCAGAGCAGCCTTGGGCCCGCTCTTGGTGGAACTCTTGGCCATAAGAGGGTCCTTACAAGCGTCCATGACCTGCAGCAATCAGACCAGCCTTGGGCCCGCTCTTGGTGGAACTCTTGGCCATAAGAGGGTCCATACAAGCGCCCATGACCTGCAGCAGTCAGAGCAGCCTTGGGCCCGCCCTTGGTGGAACTCTTGACCATAAGAGGGTCCTTGCAAGCGTCCATGACCTGCAGCAATCAGACCAGCCTTGGGCCCGCTCTTGGTGGAACTCTTGACCATAAGAGGGTCCATACAAGCGCCCATGACCTGCAGCAGTCAGAGCAGCCTTGGGCCCGCTCTTGGTGGAACTCTTGGCCATAAGAGGGCCCTTACATGCCCCTATGGCCTGCAGCAGTCAGAGCATCCTTGGGCCCCCTCTTGGTGGAACTCTTGGCCATGAGAGGGTCATTACAGGCGTCCATGACCTGCAGCAGTCAGAGCAGCCTTGGGCCCGCTCTTGGTGGAACTCTTGGCCATGAGAGGGTCCTTACAGGCGTCCATGACCTGCAGCAGTCAGAGCAGCCTTGGGCCCGCTCTTGGTGGAACTCTTGGCCATAAGAGGGTCCTTGCAAGCGTCCATGACCTGCAGCAATCAGACCAGCCTTGGGCCCGCTCTTGGTGGAACTCTTGACCATAAGAGGGTCCATACAAGCGCCCATGACCTGCAGCAGTCAGAGCAGCCTTGGGCCCGCTCTTGGTGGAACTCTTGGCCATAAGAGGGTCCTTGCAAGCGTCCATGACCTGCAGCAATCAGACCAGCCTTGGGCCCGCCCTTGGTGGAACTCTTGGCCATGAGAGGGTCCATACAAGCGCCCATGGCCTGCAGCAGTCAGAGCAGCCTTGGGCCCGCTCTTGGTGGAACTATTGACCATAAGAGGGTCCTTGCAAGCGTCCATGACCTGCAGCAATCAGACCAGCCTTGGGCCCGCTGTTGGTGGAACTCTTGGCCATGAGAGGATCCATAAAAGCGCCCATGGCCTGCAGCAGTCAGAGCAGCCTTGGGCCCGCTCTTGGTGGAACTCTTGACCATAAGAGGGCCCTTACAAGCGCCCATGGCCTGCAGCAGTCAGAGCAGCCTTGGGCCCGCTCTTGGTGGAACTCTTGGCCATGAGAGGGTCCATACAAGCGCCCATGGCCTGCAGCAGTCAGAGCAGCCTTGGGCCCGCTCTTGGTGGAACTCTTGGCCATAAGAGGGTCCTTACAAGCGCCCATGGCCTGCAGCAGTCACAGCAGCCTTGGGCCCGCTCTTGGTGGAACTCTTGGCCATGAGAGGGTCCTTACAAGCGTCCATGACCTGCAGCAGTCAGAGCAGCCTTGGGCCGCTCTTGGTTGAACTCTTGGCCATGAGAGGGTCCTTACAAGCGTCCATGGCCTGCAGCAGTCAGAGCAGCCTTGGGCCCGCTCTTGGTGGAACTCTTGACCATAAGAGGGCCCTTACAAGTGTCCATGGCCTGCAGCAGTCAGAGCAGCCTTGGGCCCGCTCTTGGTGGAACTCTTGACCATAAGAGGGCCCTTACAAGTGTCCATGACCTGCAGCAGTCAGAGCAGCCTTGGGCCCGCTCTTGGTGGAACTCTTGGCCATAAGAGGGTCCATACAAGCGCCCATGGCCTGCAGCAGTCAGAGCAGCCTTGGGCCCGCTCTTGTTGGAACTCTTGGCCATGAGAGGGTCCATACAAGCGTCCATGACCTGCAGCAATCAGACGAGCCTTGGGCCCGCTCTTGGTGGAACTCTTGGCCATGAGAGGGTCCATACAAGCGTCCATGACCTGCAGCAATCAGACCAGCCTTGGGCCCGCTCTTGGTGGAACTCTTGACCATAAGAGGGCCCTTACAAGTGTCCATGACCTGCAGTAGTCAGAGCAGCCTTGGGCCCGCTCTTGGTGGAACTCTTGGCCATAAGAGGGTCCATACAAGCGCCCATGGCCTGCAGCAGTCAGAGCAGCCTTTGGCCCGCTCTTGGTGGAACTCTTGGCCATGAGAGGGTCCTTACAAGTGTCCATGACCTGCAGCAGTCAGAGCAGCCTTGGGCCGCTCTTGGTGGAACTCTTGGCCATAAGAGGGTCCATACAAGCGCCCATGGCCTGCAGCAGTCAGAGTAGCCTTGGGCCCGCTCTTGGTGGAACTCTTGGACTTAAGAGGGTCCAATCAAGCGCCCATGGCCTGCAGCAGTCAGAGCAGCCTTGGGCCCGCTCTTGGTGGAACTCTTGGCCATGAGAGGGTCCATACAAGCGTCCATGACCTGCAGCAATCAGACCAGCCTTGGGTCCGCTCTTGGTGGAACTCTTGGCCATGAGAGGGTCCATACAAGCGCCCATGGCCTGCAGCAGTCAGAGCAGCCTTGGGCCCGCTCTTGGTGGAACTCTTGGCCATAAGAGGGTCCTTACAAGCGTCCATGACCTGCAGCAATCAGACCAGCCTTGGGCCCGCTCTTGGTGGAACTCTTGGCCATAAGAGGGTCCATACAAGCGCCCATGACCTGCAGCAGTCAGAGCAGCCTTGGGCCCGCTCTTGGTGGAACTCTTGACCATAAGAGGGTCCTTGCAAGCGTCCATGACCTGCAGCAATCAGACCAGCCTTGGGCCCGCTCTTGGTGGAACTCTTGACCATAAGAGGGTCCATACAAGCGCCCATGACCTGCAGCAGTCAGAGCAGCCTTGGGCCCGCTCTTGGTGGAACTCTTGGCCATAAGAGGGCCCTTACATGCCCCCATGGCCTGCAGCAGTCAGAGCATCCTTGGGCCCCCTCTTGGTGGAACTCTTGGCCATGAGAGGGTCATTACAGGCGTCCATGACCTGCAGCAGTCAGAGCAGCCTTGGGCCCGCTCTTGGTGGAACTCTTGGCCATGAGAGGGTCCTTACAGGCGTCCATGACCTGCAGCAGTCAGAGCAGCCTTGGGCCCGCTCTTGGTGGAACTCTTGGCCATAAGAGGGTCCTTGCAAGCGTCCGTGACCTGCAGCAATCAGACCAGCCTTGGGCCCGCTCTTGGTGGAACTCTTGACCATAAGAGGGTCCATACAAGCGCCCGTGACCTGCAGCAGTCAGAGCAGCCTTGGGCCCGCTCTTGGTGGAACTCTTGGCCATAAGAGGGTCCTTGCAAGCGTCCATGACCTGCAGCAATCAGACCAGCCTTGGGCCCGCTCTTGGTGGAACTCTTGGCCATGAGAGGGTCCATACAAGCCCCCATGGCCTGCAGCAGTCAGAGCAGCCTTGGGCCCGCTCTTGGTGGAACTATTGACCATAAGAGGGTCCTTGCAAGCGTCCATGACCTGCAGCAATCAGACCAGCCTTGGGCCCGCTCTTGGTGGAACTCTTGGCCATGAGAGGATCCATAAAAGCGCCCATGGCCTGCAGCAGTCAGAGCAGCCTTGGGCCCGCTCTTGGTGGAACTCTTGACCATAAGAGGGCCCTTACAAGCGCCCATGGCCTGCAGCAGTCAGAGCAGCCTTGGGCCCGCTCTTGGTGGAACTCTTGGCCATGAGAGGGTCCATACAAGCGCCCATGGCCTGCAGCAGTCAGAGCAGCCTTGGGCCCGCTCTTGGTGGATCTCTTGGCCATAAGAGGGTCCATACAAGCGCCCATGGCCTGCAGCAGTCAGAGCAGCCTTGGGCCCGCTCTTGGTGGAACTCTTGACCATAAGAGGGTCCTTGCAAGCGTCCATGACCTGCAGCAATCAGACCAGCCTTGGGCCGCTCTTGGTGAAACTCTTGGCCATGAGAGGGTCCTTACAAGCGTCCATGGCCTGCAGCAGTCAGAGCAGCCTTGGGCCCGCTCTTGGTGGAACTCTTGGCCATAAGAGGGTCCATACAAGCGCCCATGGCCTGCAGCAGTCAGAGCAGCCTTGGGCCCGCTCTTGGTGGAACTCTTGGCCATGAGAGGGTCCATACAAGCGTCCATGGCCTGCAGCAGTCAGAGCAGCCTTGGGCCCGCTCTTGGTGGAACTCTTGGCCATGAGAGGGTCCATACAAGCGCCCATGGCCTGCAGCAGTCAGAGCAGCCTTGGGCCCGCTCTTGGTGGAACTCTTGGCCATAAGAGGGTCCATACAAGCGCCCATGGCCTGCAGCAGTCAGAGCAGCCTTGGGCCCGCTCTTGGTGGAACTCTTGGCCATGAGAGGGTCCATACAAGCGTCCATGACCTGCAGCAATCAGACCAGCCTTGGGCCCGCTCTTGGTGGAACTCTTGACCATAAGAGGGTCCATACAAGCGCCCATGACCTGCAGCAGTCAGAGCAGCCTTGGGCCCGCTCTTGGTGGAACTCTTGGCCATGAGAGGGTCCATACAAGCGTCCATGACCTGCAGCAGTCAGAGCAGCCTTGGGCCCGCTCTTGGTGGAAAGAGGGCCCTTACAGGCGTCCATGACCTGCAGCAGTCAGAGCAGCCTTGGGCCCGCTCTTGGTGGAACTCTTGGCCCATAAGAGGGTCCATACAAGCGTCCATGATCTGCAGCAATCAGACCAGCCTTGGGCCCGCTCTTGGTGGAACTCTTGGCCATAAGAGGGTCCATACAAGCGCCCATGGCCTGCAGCAGTCAGAGCAGCCTTGGGCCCGCTCTTGGTGGAACTCTTGGCCATGAGAGGGTCCATACAAGCATCCATGACCTGCAGCAATCAGACCAGCCTTGGGCCCGCTCTTGGTGGAACTCTTGGCCATGAGAGGGTCCATACAAGCGTCCATGACCTGCAGCAGTCAGAGCAGCCTTGGGCCCGCTCTTGGTGGAACTCTTGGCCATAAGAGGGTCCATACAAGCGCCCATGGCCTGCAGCAGTCAGAGCAGCCTTGGGCCCGCTCTTGGTGGAACTCTTGGCCATAAGAGGGTCCATACAAGCGCCCATGGCCTGCAGCAGTCAGAGCAGCCTTGGGCCCGCTCTTGGTGGAACTCTTGGCCATGAGAGGGTCCATACAAGCGCCCATGGCCTGCAGCAGTCAGAGCAGCCTTGGGCCCGCTCTTGGTGGAACTCTTGGCCGTAAGAGGGTCCATACAAGCGCCCATGGCCTGCAGCAGTCAGAGCAGCCTTGGGCCCGCTCTTGGTGGAACTCTTAGCCGTGAGAGGGTCCATACAAGCGTCCATGACCTGCAGCAATCAGACCAGCCTTGGGCCCGCTCTTGGTGGAACTCTTGGCCATAAGAGGGTCCATACAAGCGCCCATGGCCTGCAGCAGTCAGAGCAGCCTTGGGCCCGCTCTTGGTGGAACTCTTGGCCATAAGAGGGTCCATACAAGCGTCCATGGCCTGCAGAAATCAGACCAGCCTTGGGCCCGCTCTTGGTGGAACTCTTGGCCATGAGAGGGTCCATACAAGCGTCCATGACCTGCAGAAATCAGACCAGCCTTGGGCCCGCTCTTGGTGGAACTCTTGGCCATAAGAGGGTCCATACAAGCGCCCATGGCCTGCAGCAGTCAGAGCAGCCTTGGGCCCGCTCTTGGTGGAACTCTTGACCATAGGAGGGCCCTTACAAGTGTCCATGACCTGCAGCAGTCAGAGCAGCCTTGGGCCCGCTCTTGGTGGAACTCTTGGCCATAAGAGGGTCCTTACAAGCGCCCATGGCCTGCAGCATTCAGAGCAGCCTTGGGCCCGCTCTTGGTGGAACTCTTGACCATAAGAGGGTCCATACAAGCGCCCATGACCTGCAGCAGTCAGAGCAGCCTTGGGCCCGCTCTTGGTGGAACTCTTGACCATAAGAGGGTCCTTGCAAGCGTCCATGACCTGCAGCAATCAGACCAGCCTTGGGCCCGCTCTTGGTGTAACTCTTGACCATAAGAGGGTCCTTACAAGCGCCCATGGCCTGCAGCAGTCAGAGCAGCCTTGGGCCCGCTCTTGGTGGAACTCTTGGCCATGAGAGGGTCCATACAAGCGTCCATGAACTGCAGCAATCAGACCAGCCTTGGGCCCGCTCTTGGTGGAACTCTTGGCCATGAGAGGGTCCATACAAGCGCCCATGGCCTGCAGCAGTCAGAGCAGCCTTGGGCCCGCTCTTGGTGGAACTCTTGACCATAAGAGGGTCCTTGCAAGCGTCCATGACCTGCAGCAATCAGACCAGCCTTGGGCCCGCTCTTGGTGGAACTCTTGGCCATGAGAGGGTCCATACAAGCGTCCATGACCTGCAGCAATCAGACCAGCCTTGGGCCCGCTCTTGGTGGAACTCTTGACCATAAGAGGGCCCTTACAAGTGTCCATGACCTGCAGTAGTCAGAGCAGCCTTGGGCCCGCTCTTGGTGGAACTCTTGGCCATAAGAGGGTCCATACAAGCGCCCATGGCCTGCAGCAGTCAGAGCAGCCTTGGGCCCGCTCTTGGTGGAACTCTTGGCCATAAGAGGGTCCATATAAGCGCCCATGGCCTGCAGCAGTCAGAGCAGCCTTGGGCCCGCTCTTGGTGGAACTCTTGGACTTAAGAGGGTCCATACAAGCGCCCATGGCCTGCAGCAGTCAGAGCAGCCTTGGGCCCGCTCTTGGTGGAACTCTTGGCCATGAGAGGGTCCATACAAGCGTCCATGACCTGCAGCAATCAGACCAGCCTTGGGCCCGCTCTTGGTGGAACTCTTGGCCATGAGAGGGTCCATACAAGCGCCCATGGCCTGCAGCAGTCAGAGCAGCAGTCAGAGCAGCCTTGGGCCCGCTCTTGGTGGAACTCTTGGCCATAAGAGGGTCCATACAAGCGCCCATGGCCTGCAGCAGTCAGAGCAGCCTTGGGCCCGCTCTTGGTGGAACTCTTGGCCATAAGAGGGTCCATACAGGCGCCCATGGCCTGCAGCAGTCAGAGCAGCCTTGGGCCCGCTCTTGGTGGAACTCTTGGCCATGAGAGGGTCCATACAAGCGTCCATGACCTGCCGCAATCAGACCAGCCTTGGGCCCGCTCTTGGTGGAACTCTTGGCCATAAGAGGGTCCATACAAGCGCCCATGGCCTGCAGCAGTCAGAGCAGCCTTGGGCCCGCTCTTGGTGGAACTCTTGGCCATGAGAGGGTCCATACAAGCGTCCATGACCTGCAGCAATCAGACCAGCCTTGGGCCCGCTCTTGGTGGAACTCTTGGCCATAAGAGGGTCCTTACAAGCGTCCATGACCTGCAGCACTCCGACCAGCCTTGGGCCTGCTCTTGGTGGAACTCTTGACCATAAGAGGGTCCATACAAGCGCCCATGACCTGCAGCAGTCAGAGCAGCCTTGGGCCCGCTCTTGGTGGAACTCTTGACCATAAGAGGGTCCTTGCAAGCGTCCATGACCTGCAGCAATCAGACCAGCCTTGGGCCCGCTCTTGGTGGAACTCTTGACCATAAGAGGGTCCATACAAGCGCCCATGACCTGCAGCAGTCAGAGCAGCCTTGGGCCCGCTCTTGGTGGAACTCATGGCCATAAGAGGGTCCTTACAAGCGCCCATGGCCTGCAGCAGTCAGAGCAGCCTTGGGCCCGCTCTTGGTGGAACTCTTGGCCATAAGAGGGTCCTTACAAGCGTCCATGACCTGCAGCAGTCAGAGCAGCCTTGGGCCCGCTCTTGGTGGAACTCTTGGCCATGAGAGGGTCCTTACAGGCGTCCATGACCTGCAGCAGTCAGAGCAGCCTTGGGCCCGCTCTTGGTGGAACTCTTGGCCATAAGAGGGTCCTTACAGACGTCCATGGCCTGCAGAAGTCGAATATTAAGCACCATGTTCCGTGGCTCAATGACTCCCTGGCAGCTGATCTGCAGATCCTACTTCCTAGTGCTTTGAAGTCATTATCTCAGCAGGGTCCTCCGCGGGGGCAGATACAAAGAACACGCAGCAGCGTTTCATGTGTCTGGTGGCACAAGCGGCACTTCATGCCTCCTGGTTGCCCTTCCTCCTCCCTTTTAACTTGAAGTACAGGGTGGGGGGCTCTCCCAGTCTCATCAACAGTAGGGTCTGATTGAATATAATTTAAGGGAGTAGGTGGCTTCCAGAAGAGTCTGATCCTTTTGCACATCATAGGAGTGCAACACCAGCCACTTGTGAGCTCCTTTATCCTCTGCCCAGCTCTTCAGTTTGACACTTTTATTCCCCATCACTTTGAACACTTGCTCAGGGGTGTCTCGCTTCCACAACTCACCCAAGCCACTTTTTTCTATGCTGTCCTCAAGATACTTTTTAAAATAGCCTTTTCCTCTTTGGAGGTTGATTTGGAACCAGACACAATGGGCCAATGCCCCCCCAGCAGCAGATCTCAGCTTGTGGTAGCATTTTCTGAATGGTCCAGGTCAGTAGAGTAACAGAGGCCCCCCTGCCCCTGCAGAGCAGGGGGCGCCCAAGCTGCAGGGCCCCCCTCAGCACAGTAACCTGGTATGAAAGCTCCTGATTGAATCTGTAAAGGGGGCACCTCCATGTACCTTGCAGGGGGCCCTTTGAAGTTTCGTTATGCGAGTGCTCCAGGTCTTGCAAGGCAAGGGTCTGCCTTATCAGCGAGAAGTCAAGCCTAATCCGAGCCGGAGATGCGGATCTCAGTAGGTGGAAAGCTTGCTTAAATGTTCTCGTATCAATTTTATCCACGAAGCTGGCATCTGACCACAATATTATTTCACCTCCAATTGAGAGAGTTGGTATCAATTTTCACTTGATTACCACAGCCAGAGGTTGAAAGTTATGTACCCAAAGGGTTTTTGCTAGTCGAAAATGCAAAGTTTAGGGCCAGGGCTTTTCCTGTAATTGCTTCCTTTTGAGGTGCACATGAGGCCCTTGAGTCTATCCTGACACCTAAATCAACAAAGCTGGCTGTCTGGTCTATCATGGATCCATTAGGTGCCATTTGTGCTGATTAGAAATATGCCAGTTTAGCAAAACTTAATTAAATTTAATTAAGTTTGCCATGGTGTAGTCTTCTTGAGGTTGATCTCTAACTGGTGGTCAACTGCATATGTTGCTTGCAGATTGATTTGTCTCTGCTGCCCTATTCTGGTGTTGCTGAGAAGGCGCAGATCATCTGTGTGGAGAATGTTTGACAGTGAGAGACCACCAAGACCCGGGCATGAGATACCTCCTTGTCACGTGTCGGGGAAAGGTCCGAGATGTATACATTTAATAGGAGAGGATCAAGGACACATCCCTGTTTAAGGCCAATCAATGTCCTCAACTCTCTCAACAGATGGGTTTCATCTCCGACCTTAATCTTGACCCAGGTGTTTCCATAGAGAAGCCTAATTGCCCTCAAGAGGTTATGCGGAATTCCCCAAAACTGAAGCTTTTCCCACAGCTTGTCGCACAGAACATGATCAAATGCTGCTTTAAAATCAACAAAACACAAATACAGCGGCGTGCTAGCGTGGTTTGCTCTTATCATAATGATTCGTACAGCCATCAGGTGTGTTAGCATCCCTTGACTCTTGGTAAGCCCAGTCTGATTTAAGGGTAGTCTGCCTGCTTCAAGCGCCCATGCCGCTAGGTCTTGGAGTAGCAATGATGACAAATACTTGAGCTCTACATCCAGCAATGTTAATAGACGGTGGTTACTTGGGGATGAGGCGGCTCCTCCTTTAAAGATGAGGGGATGATTGAGCCTCTCCAGCTGCCTGCGATGGTCTCTTCCACAAGGATGGTCCTTAACATCTCTGCCAGGAAGGTTGACTATACATAAACATTTTGGTTGAAGAGAACGTGAGAAATTCCATGTGGCCATGGGTACAGTCAGGTCGGGCTTTCTCAATGGTCTTAGATATCGTTGAGGCTGTATACTTCAATGGGTCGGAGGATGTGCTCACCTTAGGGTCTTCGGGCAAGATGTAACTTTGGTACTCTATGCGGCCGCACTCGCTAATATATGTCTTATTTACTGCCCTTGAGCCTTTGTCGGTTTCATTGACCCACTTTCAAAACTTTCTTGAGTCCTTTTGCTTTGAGGCTTGTAGTTTAGCCCATAAGGTTTCTTATCTGTTTCTTTTGAACCCCCAAACCTCTCTTGTCAACACCTTCCTGTCCCTCTGTAGTGATTGTAGAAGCTCTAGATTTTGTGGGTGACCTCGTAGCTGCCTGAGGGTTCTACTCATTTTTAATCTCATCAGACGGAGGGGTCTCAACATGATTGAGCTCTTCTGGAGCGCAGTGCATGCCCCCATGTTGGTGAATTTGGCTGGATATTTAGCCGTCAAATAATCAGTGAAACTTTCCCTATCGGTTTGGGCCCCATCGAGGTAAAAGACTTTAGGATCTCCACGGCGGCAACTGAGGGATCATTGATGGTGCTTCAATTTCACTTAAAACGTTTAATGTTTTCCGAATGGGTATCTTCCTGCAGGATCTTTTCAGGGCCATGTTTGCTCTTGTTAGTTCATGTCAGTCTTACTTGAGGATGGTGGTCGCTCTCCGGTCGATGGGTGATGCTCAAATCAAGTATCTGGCTATATAAAAGATGATTTGTCATGGTGTAATCGAAGTACGATACAGATTTGCAGCGTCGTGATTGGTCAGGGGAGCCTTTTCTTTGCTTCCTGTGGTTTCTGTGCCTCGGTCCGACGAGGAGAGCTGGCATCCGCCACCCACAAACCATGCTGGCCGCCACTTGTGGTAGGGAATTTATAACAGCAGCCATTTCCATGTAATAATTTGTGAAAATATACATATTCTTTATTTGAATTGATTTAATTTCATTATATTGATGTTAGTTTAGAGCTCATTCCAATTAAACATGCAATGCTAACTTAAAGGCCCTCTTGAAATGCTTTTTCTCTACTGCTGACTTTTCCCTGATATAATACAATAGATCGTTCTTTACAAAGTGAAATGTTACTCATTTGACCCGTAGATGTTTTTCCCAGACATTCCTGAATATTTCTTCAGTGTTACGGTGACGGTTCCTGCGGGAATTGAATTTCAGCCATGCCTATGAACAGACTACTTTGTATCTGTTTATTTGTTACTAGGCTTGAGTGGACTCATAATTTCTCGTTTGTCATGATGACTAACATGAGAAACCAGCTTGATGTTTTAACCATCTAAGGTGACATGATGCGAATATGGACATGTGATGGTCTTTCAATGATGGTGTGATGCCACGCCACTGGACATTGCTAAAGATTCTATAAAAGAAGAAACCCCAAAGGAGGGGCACGCCGAACACCATCCTTTTTTTCCTGCCCTGTGCGAAAGGATGCTATGCTGATGGATTTATTTACTCTGGACTGTTTGTCGATGCTACAATTGGTAGCTGATGGACTGAGACCTTCTTTACCAAACCATTTCTATTTTTCCAGTTTCTATTGTATCTGTAGCTCTAAGATAACGGGTTCGCCCTAATGAACTTTAAGTCTGCACGTTCTCCCTTTTGCTGGACCTAAGCTGTTTGAAATTTCAACCAACTTTCTGCTTTAAGATGTAGTGGGACTCTGTAACTTTGTAAACAAAATTTCATAACCACTCGATAAAGATTTGTATAAATAGATGGTACTTTAATGGAAGCTGGGATATTCTTGACCGTAGCCCTTAAGAAATTGCTCATTTTAAAGAATGTTGATTCTTTAATACAATAACCAAATTAATCTAAATCTGTCTGAGTCTATTATTGAGTCCTGGTGGTCCTTCCATTTAAACTGTGATTACAGAGCTTTTAGTTTGTATAATCCTAACTTGACTTAACTTCTTCAGGAGGTTGCGTCTCCGAGTTGCTATCCTTTATTTCTAAAGAATGGTCTTAAGTGTTGTGTATCTAAATTTGATTCCTGATCTGTGAGTTGACTGTCAATTAATGGTCCTCATTTGACAGCTGACGTGGAGTTTGTTCACCCTAATTTCTGCCCCTTTTATCAGTGGAGAAAGATTCATCAGAGGATTATTGCCTCTGTGGTAAGGGAAACACTCTATTCTGTATTATAGTAAAGGGCCCAGCATGGTTAGAGGATTAAATGAGAGTAAGAGTATGAATAAAAATGGTATGCATGCTTTATGCTACAACACGCCCTTATCAGTTTCAGGATGTTCACACAATTTAAAACATTCTGCGTGCCCCTGGATTTAAATTCTGGGATCTATAGAAGCCAATGTGACTCCTCTTTTAGTTCCACTGTGTTCAGGCTTGGGCCATCACTAGAACTTAGTAGATCACCCAGCTCACCACTTGCCTCTGGGATGTGGACTCTTGGACTTGGCCCTTTGTGCAGGGTCATGCCTGAAATGTTTGCCTTCCTCCTGTATTTTGTCTGACCTGTTTTTGTTGGTTTTATGACTCTGGGCACTTTACCACTGCTAATCAGTGCTAAAGTGCATATGCTCTCCCTATTGTACAATGATGTATGGATTAGTGATTCCATGATTGGCTTATTTGATTTACTGTCAGACCCAAGTACAGTGCACTGCGGGTGCCCAGGGCTTGTAAATCAAATGCTGCTAGTGGGATTGCAGCATTGGATGTGCCACCCACAGAAAGAGTCTGTGAATGTGTGTCTCAGGTCTGCCATTGCAGAGCCTATGTGCCGTCTGGTACTGCCATGTTGACTGGGAAAGTACGCCCACATGCCAGCCCCTAAACATTCCCTTTTCTGCATATTAGTCACCCCTATGGTAGACCCAAGGGCAGTGTGCATTGTTGGTAAAAGGTAGGACAAGCCCTGATGTGTGTGGTATGTCCTAATAGTGAATTACAGCCATTTTCGTTTTTCACTATTGCAAGGCTACCTGTTCCCCATAGGCAAGAATGGGCAGTTTGATTATTACATCTTATAATCCTAACTGACTCATGGAACTATGTAGAAATTTGAGTTTAGTATGCCTGAACTCAGAAAGACAAAATGCATCTTTTAGTGAAGTTAGTTTTAACATTCTGTGTTTGAAAATACCACTTTTAGAAAGTAGATATATTCTTGTCTAACCATCCAAGCCTGCCTCTGCTATGCTGTGTATTCCTTGTCTGGAGTTTGAGTGACAGGGGCTGGGGGATTCCAGAAGACAGGGTAAATCCACACAGGGCTGAAAAGAGAGATCTGCATGCCGATGGGAGGGAGGAGTTGAACCTGGGACCTGAATAGGGCTGTGCCTTCCCTCCAGAAAGCTGGCTCCCCCTCCTGTGGTGCGTCTGATGTGCCTGCCCTGTGAAAGGAAAGAAGGAGCCATGTAAACACTAGTACCTGGATTGGAGGGTATTCTATCTCCCCCCCTCTACTGCATCATCCTGCTGACCTCCAGCATTCTCTTCCTCATTTCCAGCGGACTCTCTAGCTTCCCACCAGCGCTTCAGCGCCTTCTGGTACTCCTCCTTCCTAGAGAGACCAGTCACAGGGACAGCGAATTGCTTACAAAATGACTTCAGCTGTCTGGCAGTATAGGTATCTAATATTTCCTCCTCAAAGGTGAGATCCTCCGAAGCATTGGAGGTTGACTTTCCCATATTAGCAGGACTCATGGCTGCAATCAACAATTCAATTCTAGAACAACCAACCAAACATGCAAGTCCTGATCCTCAACGCTGACCGCCAATGTTAGAAATGGGGATCTCTAGTTGGCAATGGCTGGCGCCAATGTCCAAATAGGGATCCTTCTTCCTATGCCAGGGCAAGTGGGCTACTCCTTTTTACAACCCATGCTCAACCCTGTGGTAATGTAGCATGAGCAGTTAGGCCTATCTCTGAGGAAGTGTGTGAAGCATTTATGACCATGTACAACAAGGCAGTAACGATACCACAAAAGGACACAACTTAGGTAGGTATAGAAAAATAATAATTTTTATCTAACAGTTTAACTCAAAACTCTCAAAGCGTTTCAACAAGCTACAATGCACGTCAACTAGTAGGGACTCAAAAAGGCAATAACGTATTCACCAGAACATGACAATGACTGAGTTCAAGGCCGGGGCCTACGCAACACGCACCCGGTACCTGCCACTGAAAGAGGACACAGCAGGCAGGCAGAGACGATGACAGGCGGACTCCCAGCGGCCACAAGACTGGGCTGCAGAGGTCCGCAGCAAGCACCCACAATGATTCGGGCACTCAGGGGGCAGGCGGGTTCTCAGCAGCAGCGGCTGCGGCGGCCGGGGCTGGTGATGGCAATGACTCTCGTCTTGAGGCTCTGTGGTGGGCTCACAGCAGCAGCAGCTCTCTCTTAGCAGCGGCGGCCCACAAGACGATAGCGACAATCCTCGACAATGGTGAACAAGGTGCGGGCACTCAGCGGCAGCACTCTCCCTTAGCTGCAACGGCCCACAGGACAAATCACAATGAGGCAAAGTTAGCAAAGGTGCGGGCACTCAGCGGCGCAGCTCTCTCTTAGCTTCAGCGGCCCACAGGGCGAACCACGATGATGCAAAGGCGGCAGCAGCTCTCTCTTAGCTGCAGCGACCCACAACACGAAGGGTGATGCAAAGTTGGCCAAGGTGCGGGCACTCAGAGGTGGCAGTTCTCTCTTAGCTGCAGCGGCCCACAGGGCACACCACAATGATGCAAATTTTGCAAAGGCGCAGGCACCCAACAACAGCAGCTCTCTCTTAGCTGCGGCGGCCCACACAGATTCAGTCAAGGGTCCGAAAGTTCACATTCAGGCGGGCTCTCAGCGGCGGCAGCTCTCTCTTAGCTGCAGCGGCCCACACAGATTCAGCGAAAGTTTCAAAGGTTCTGTCCACAGTCCTCACAGAAGAACTAGAGGCTCCGGATTACTCGACGGAGGCCTCACCTGAAAGCAGAATTCCTCGTACAGGAATTCCGAAGGCTGACGGGGTGAAGTCTAATGTCCTTGAGACTTCTGCTTGTGGCGCTCTCAATTCAGGCCCTCTGGTAGTTTCTTCGGCAAGATTGGTGAAAGTTTCAAAGTCCTTTCCTCTTTTCACTCGAACAGAGTTTTGTCTTGACATCCAGAAGGAACACACTTTGACGAAGTTCCAGTGCAGCGTTTTATACCTTAAAAGTATTTGTTCTCCAAGGTCACAAATCACCGACTCCAGTCAGAACCAGTTCGGTGGGGTCGGGGAGCACTTGGTTTATAAGGCGACATCCTTCCCTTTCAGAATGAGGGGGTCTGCTATCAGACACCCAGTGGGAGTTGGAGCCATCATTCACCTTGCCAGGCACAGCCCTGCTCGGATCAAAGAATCACCCCTCCCCATGCCCTGAATACTGATCTCTCTCTCCAGCCAGGTCTGACCCAGCTGGCCCTGCTGCTCCAAAACCAGATGGCCAATATGCATACACGCCAAGCCTACAGTAACGCTTAGGCAAGAAACGACTGTGTTTTCAGGAGAGGCCTTTCCAAACATGGGATATATAAACGGTCCTTACAAAAAGGTGTCTCTCGATGTCCTGAGCATAAACATATCAAATTCGAGGTTCCTATCAGGTTCCTGGGGTGAGACAGGATGATGGAAGGTAATCCTCAACCAGCCGTTCTGGCCTATGGGAACTGATCGTTTCACCGTAGCGACAGTGAAATGGATGGTAACTCACTATTAGAACCTGATACACAGATCTAGGCATTGGTTATCCTAATTCATACAGTCATCTCAATTCATGCAGTCATATTTACACAGGGAGCATTCATGCTGTGGCACTGATTAGCAGTGGCACAGCGCCCAGAGCATCTAAATCCAGCCAATATAACAGAGAGGAAGAGAAAAGAGGAAGGGGGACCCACGGCAATGATGCCAGGTCTTACAACAACATTTTGACCACGGTGTTTGAATTACATTTTTCAGAGTTAGTTTGATGCTGCACACAGGAACCCTTCCGCAAGTTCATTGGTGACCTTGGTATTCTTACCTCATTAGTACCAGTTTAATGCCTGAATGCAGAGCTAGTTAACATAGGCAAAGGGTCTGCCACGGCTTTGCGCCATGGGTGGCTTGTTTATATGACTAACTTTGAATCAGTGTGAGCTGGGAACTTAGGGGGTCATTAGGATGGTGGGCGGACAACCTTTCGGGAATTGGGACCGCCCGCCATGAGGGCGGGGGTCCCTTGTGGGCAGTTAGGATGCGCCCATCACAGTGGCGGGAGCATCCTGCATTCCTGGCATTGTGGCGGGCGGTGCACTCAGCACCGCCCGCCACAATGCCAGGAAGGCATGTTGTGCACTTCCATGCACAACATGGCAGGCACCGCGCGGTGCCTGCCATGTTGTGCATGGAACTGCTGGGGGGTACCATAGGTACCCCCCATGTGTCCCCTCCACCCCCCAACATCCTGGGGGCCCGCAACAGGCCCCCAAACACAAACACTGCATGCCTTTCCATGGTGGCATTGCGGAAAGGCACCCTCCCGCCTGCATCCTGATATGGATGGCGGTGTCTAGCAGACACCGCCACCATATGGAACCCTTTTCCGCCCGGTCAACTCATTGACCGAGCGGAAAAGCGGCAGACGGTCTTCCCGTCCACCGCGGTCCCCCCGCCATACTACTATGGCGGGGGAAATGGGTGGTGGGCGGGCTAGAATGTAGGGCGGATAGCCACCGCCATGCGGGCGGTGGCGATCCACCCTACATCCTAATTGGCCCCTTACTGTTGTTGTGAGAACTGGCAAATGACGCAGTAGATGATGGAATGTGAGACAAGTGTAGTAGCGCTGAACATGAGGGAGGGAGGCGGTGGCATGCAGTGCATGGTAGCTTTGATGCAGCAGTGTTTCATGGGAGTGGGGAAGAGGTGACTGTGTATCAGCAGCACATTGGTTAGATGAATTGTTGATAAAAGAGGTGCTATATAAACAAGCATTTGCAATGCAATAGGTCTCGCATTTACGCTAGTTTGAGCCATTGGCATTGGAAATGACAATGCCTTTTATTTACGTTTTAAAAACCATAACCTAAAATAAAAAGGCATTGTCATTTACAATGAGTACACTAATTCAGGCTAATGTCAGTGGGTTATTGAATATTTGTTGAGTTTCTTTTAGTTCCTGCTTTCTGCCTCTACTGTTACGCGATTGCTTCTTTTTTGAGTCCCTTTCTGTTTTTTTACATTGTTTTTTTTTTCTTCATTTTGTTTGTATTTATTTATTATAATTTGTTTTTGTGCTTTGCGACTTTTTGCCGTTTGTCCGTAAATTACAAATATGGCTGGGTCAAAGATTGTTTACAACACAAAGCCTTTCAACTCCATGGCACGCCTCACTTTTACCCCCTTCTGCCCTTCTGCTTAAGATGAGTAAATCTCAAATACGGCTGTCTTAAAGTTTGTTTACGACACATGGCATTTCAACTTATAAACGGCTATGTCAACTTTGGAAAATATAATGTACAACATAGTGCAAGTAACCCATCTGATTTCAAAAGCAATAAAGCAGTAAGATTGTGTAAACTGCATAGAAATACAAATATTTCCTCCGGATTAATAATAACCATTTTGTGATAAAAGAATTGTCTTTACAAAAGCTGCTGCCTTTACTTCGTATCCTCTTACTAATAAATGTAGAGCTTCCAGTGCTTGTTTACCGCTGTCCTCCCCTAGGATGGTTTTACAGCCGCTTTTGTACTTGTGGACACCTGTCCCTAGTCTGCAGACTTGTTACAGCAACAGATAAGGCCTGGATGGCTCCAGGGCAGACTCTGCTTAGTTTCTCCATAGACCCCCCCCTCCCCACCCACCTCGCCTTAAGCTCCTTCTAGGAAGTCAGAGGGGGTGATTGTAAACAAGGCCGAGTCTCCTTTGGTGCGCTTATTTTTTATTATTCTTTGTAAACATATCCACCTTACTAAAGCAAAACAAAAACCCCAGCACTCCTGGCAGCGCCACATTACCCATACAGGGGCTTAATTTAAACTGGTGTTTTCCGGAACGCTTATCATCAAAAGGCATCTACAAATGCCATGTACCAAGCGATAGGGCAGTTTATAAATGTGCTTTTGAAATCAAAGTTGTACCTTTCCCTGGCTTCTTTTACGCCCCATCCTGTTCGGGTTGGTCTGGGCTAAAATACGGGCCAGGGTTGGATTGGGTTTGAAAATCGGCCCGGGCACGCAAAAAAAATAAAAATCGGCCCACATTTGCTTAATCACTCCGCAAATCACTGCTTTGGCGTAACCTTATTAAAAAAAAACTTTAGGAGGGGGGTAAAAAAAATGCACGCGTTAGTTCACAGTGGTGAAACAAGTTAGGCCACTTCTACTCAGGCCCCCTGCACCACTCAGTATGTGCACTCATTAATGGGCCGGCCAGTGAGACAAAGGGAGTGACACCTCTTGCTAAACGGAGGGAATGACGCCATTCTGCCTCTAGAAAGGCCACTCAGACACCCACTGGGCCGCTGGCTGTGTTCGAACAGTAGAGACAGCGTCCAAATGGCCCCCCAGACTGCTAAAAAAAGAGGCCCACAGCAGCACCGGACACCGGCCCCTCGGCATTGCCTGAATGCCCGCGTTACCAATCCGACGCTGCTAAAATACAAACGTAGGTAGGCCTAGTGAAAGGCAAAGAAAGCATTGTTGGTCGCGCACGTGATCTGCTGCCTTTCACTGGTCTCGGCAATGACGCTGAACATCCTGTGATTCTGGGCAAATCACTTAATCTCCCTGTGCCTAACAAACAAAATAAAAATTAATTTGTCCTCATGTAAGGCAACCTGGTGCTATGTAAAGTGCTCCGATACCTGATTTGGGTCAAGTTTGCGCTATATAAAACTCTTTAAAATAAAATAATAAAATAAAAACTGAGTTTCAACTGTGTATCATTAGTACTGTGCTAAACGTCGGCTTTCCCAATGTTGTCTTGGGTGCACATATTTATAAAAACACCCATCTTTATACCACACACCAAGTTGCCCCCTGGTACAGTGCCTGCGGTCACCATCCCGGTTGCATTTGCCCTGTCAGCCTCAAAATAATCGGAGGGTAGACCAGTGTGCGGCCTGCATTTTACACACAAATTACAGCAGAGAACACAGAACTCGCTGAGCTATCCTGAGAGTTCTAATAATGCATTAAAGCTAGGGGAGTCCCGGAGAACAAACATGTGTTTTCCCTAATTTAAACCCTGGTGTCCCGGGCAGTTGAGTTACAGTACAGATAAAATCTGTTTAAATTCTCTCTCTCTCTCTCTCTCTCTCTCCCTCTCTCTCCCTCTCTCTCTCTCTCTCTCTCTCTCTCGTCTGCTTCCCTCTCTCACTCCCTTTATTCATCCCACTCGATCGGTTTTATTTACCTCCTTTTCTTGTCCATTCTCCAACTTATGACCTCCTGATTCATTCAAATTATAAGCGCACATTTAGCTCACCAATCTATAATGAATATACGCTTTGCAGGGGCCTAATTTTAACAGGTGTCTTATAAAACGCTTAGTATCAAATAGTATGTAAACCAGCCACTTTTTGTGTAAAACATATACCATGCGATAGTGTGGATAAGCCATCGGTTCACCCCTCTCTACCCTTTATTCTTCTTTCTCCTTCTTCTGCTTCCCTCCTCTCTCTGCTTCTTCCCATATGGCGACCCTCTTCATATCTCTCGCCTTTTATTGTCGCTCACCTTTAACTCCCTCTTTCTCTCTTCATTTATTGGGAGAAGTCTAAATTCCTTTCGCTTTATTTTCCATCAATTTTTTTTCATTTTCAATTGTGCTTATCTTTCATTATTTCTTTTTTGTCCTTGGGGGGGCGTGGCTTGCGCGCAGCCAAGATGGCTGCTTTTTTCTAAGCTCCGTCGCGTCGCCGGGAGGTTGCGCGATATTATCATGTAACCGAGCCTGTTTCTGCGACTGAAAATTCAAGATTTTTTAGGCGGAATACCTAGAGAGGGCCACGAGCGAGTTTGAAGAGGCTGCGACGGTTTTTGAACAAACTACTCCTTTTGCAGCTTATCTCCTCAGGAATACTCCTCAAAATGGCGGCTCCTACATTCTGCCTGGAATGACGGAGTGTCTCGCATAGGTATTCTCTGCTTGTCACTTCCAATTGACTTTTAATTATTATTTCTAATCAGATACTTTTTATATTTCGGCTCCTGCGCCACGACACAGCGACATTCTTTAGAACAGCTCAGGGTATTTTGGCGCGCTTTATGTGCTCTATACTTCTGCAACCTTTACTCTGCTGCAGTGACTCCCACTTCTCTTCTGTTTAGCGGAGGGGGCATGTATTGAGCGCCTGGTTATATACCAATAAGTGCTTTGTTTTGTGCACTCTGAGTTGCTCATAAGGCAGTTTTCCCAAGTGGCTCCTTTTTGACCACTGAAGTGTCTAGTGTACCGTTTGTGGGATATATCTACGTGGAGACCTTATTCATTGTTTTTCTTGCCTCTTCTCATGGCAGACAACATTGGGTCTTTCTCCCAAAACCAAGGACTCTAAAACTGCTCTTAAAAAGTCTAAACAAAATTCTCCCACTCCAGAACTTGTACCAAAAGACTCTGGTACTACGTTGGATTCTGTTCTCTCTCAACTGAATGCTGTTCATGATGTTGCGCAGAGAACAAAAACCAATACTGATTTACTTCAAGTTGAAGTTGCGGCAATTAGAAGTGATTTTAAGAACTTAACTCTTCGAGTTTCAAATGCTGAATCGCGTATCAGTGTTGTAGAAGACTCTGCACACCAACAATCTAAATCCATGCAGAATATGGAGCGCTCCTTAGCTGCATTACGGAGAGATCCTACGGAACAGGAAAACAGAAATTGTAAAAGTAATCTACGCATTTTTGGTTTACCCGAAGATGCAGAGAAAAGGTCGCCTGCAATGATTGATTTTTTACTCAATTGGATCCCTTCTGTGTTGAATATTTCCTTTCAGACAGACTTTGAAATAGAACGTGCACACAGGGTTCCTACATTCAAGCCGAAGTCTTCACCTCACCCTAGATCGGTGGTTTTCAAACCATTACGACATCAACATTCTGAGCAAATTTTAGCGCAGATGCAGAAAGTTAAATCGATTACTTAGGAGGGACACAGAATCGCTATATCTCGAGAATTTGCTAGAGATACTGTCATCCAAAGGAAAGGCTTCCTCAATCTGCGACGACGACTTTTTGACATGAACATCCCATTTTCTTTTGCTGGACCTTCAAGATTTCGAATAACTTTTAGAGGTCGCTCTCAGATTTTTTATGAACCTTCCGAGTAGTCTACTTTCTTGGACAATCAGTTTGAATCTCAGATGGAGTCCTTGCCTTCTTCTAGTGCCTCTGATTCCTGAATATCTCTTGGAAGTATATGTATTTTTTGTCTTTACTGGTTTCTTTATCCTTGTGCTACTTGCTAGGTTTTTTGTCATAACTTCAGAAGGACTGTTAGATTACATTGGTAGTGTTTAACTTGTTTTAATCATTTCTTTGCAGCTTCAGCTTGTATGATACAGGTTATGACTTCTTTATATTCGTCTTGTTTGTGACTTTAGTATCGGTATTTTTTAGTTTTACCTTTTTTTGTCCCAGTTTCTCTTAAGGTAGTGTTTTCTTATTCTGGTTCTTCAGTGTTGTGATAATTTATTTATTTACTATCTCGTCTAATAATTTTTCTTTTCCCTGTCTTATTGCGGGATCCTAGTATATATATATATACTGTCTTCAAGTCGTGTTCGTTATCTATGTTATTCTTGTCGTTTTCTTATTTCCTGTTTGACAGAGTCAATGTTTCGGATTATTCGGAAGCTTAGTTTGTACCTATTGTGTCCTTACTGTGTTACTCTTCTTACATTTGGTAACATAGTATAATATTCCCTTTTCCTGTTCTAGATAACTTATTGGTATTCTTTTCTATTTATTCTACGATTGTTGCCCTTCCTTAATGACTTATAGGATTTATTCTATATGAATTATATTCTTGATGTTGAGATTGGACATCTTTTTGATATGTTATTCATTATTTATTCTGCTAATATATTTATATTGTGTTTTGCTCCGTTATGCATAAGATGATCATTATATATGCTTTCCATGCCAAATATTGTTTTAATGAATTATTAACTCCTTGTTGGACTAATTTGCTGTTTAATAAGTCTCTGTATTATAATGTATTACTCTTTTATTATGGTTTGCTTCCCTCTTACCTCTATTTTTCACTCTCTATTGTTTTCTGCCTAAGTGGTATTGGCTCTTTTCTTGTTTTTTCTTGTTGGCTTCCTTGGCTGCTCCTCCATGTTCCTCCCTTGTATGCATTTTCAGCTAGATTCATCATTGTTAAATCGGCTCGCAAAGAGCCAGATTCTGAGAATCTGGCCCTTTGCGAGCGCAATTTTTGCATTTGGGAGTCATCATCCCAAATGCAAATATCGGTAATTGTGAAATCGCATATTTGCGAGGAATTGCATTTAAGGAATCTCTATTTGTGATTCCTTAAATGCAATTCATTAACCATTTTTAATTTGCGAATTCGCAATTTTTGGCCGCTATTTACCACGATTTGTAACTTTGTGGTAAATAGCGAAAATTTCTAAGTTGCATGTTACACACACATATGTCCTTTCGACATGTATGTGCGCAACACATGTGTACATTTGCATTTCAGGGGTGCTACAGGGTGTCCTTTGGACACCCCTGCACCCTTGAAATCGCGTCCTTATTTGCGATTAGCAAATTGCTAATCGCAAATAAGGAATAACTCCCCATTCATTCCTATGGGCCTTTGGTCCATAGGAATGAATGTGGAGTTATTCCTTATTTGCGATTAGCAATTTGCTAATCGCAAATAAGGAAGATGTAGGAATCGCATTTCTTTATGCAATTTCTACATGAATCCCGTTTTGCAAGTCCTTAATAGCGATTCCTTAATAATCGCTATTAAGGACTCGCAAAACGGGACTTTGATGAATCTAGGCGTTTGTCTCTTATGGACTTCCCCTGGTGGGTTCTTTCTTCTCTTTTCTTCTGTTTCTTCTCTTCCTTTCTCTTCTCCCTGTTTCTCTTTCTGCAATCTTTTCTTATTTCTTCTTTTCTGGTGTCTCCTGCTTATTTTCCTGGTTTATGTCTTCATTGGTTTTGTCTTGTCTTTCTTGTGCGGTTACTTCTGTTTTGAGATTTTACTCTCTGGCATCAAGTAGTAATTGGTTATTAGCTTTTTTGCTATTATGCAGGGTTTAAACATTTTATCCCTAAATGTCCGTGGTTTGAATCATCCATTACAAAGGGCAAAAATGTTGGATTACTGTAAAAGTCTTTCTAGTGACCTAGTTTTATTACAGGAAACCAAAATATCATATAAAGAAGCTCTGTTGTTGCGGAAAGAGTGGGTTTTGGATGTTGTCTGTTCTGAGGCCTTTGGCAAGAAGAATGGAGTAGTGACTATGATTTCTATGAATTCGGGGCTGACGGTTGTGACTGCGGAACATGATTCTGAGGGTAGGTGGTTGCTGACTCGTTTATCCAATGGCTCTCTTGATTTCTATGTCCTGAATATTTATGCACCGAATGGTGATGATCCATCTTTTTGGCGTTCTATTACTAAAAAGCTTTCTGATGTTCCTCATAATGGTAATTTGATTGTTGGAGGGGACTTTAATCTCCCAATGGATCCTATTTTAGACAGACACTCAGCTTTCAAATTTCGTCCACCTAGAGCTCATAAACAGATGTCTAACATGTGCTCCTCCTCTAATCTTACTGATGTGTGGAGATTACATAATCCCTCCGGTAGTGATTTCAGTTTCTTTTCTTCTCCTCACTCTAGCTTTTCTCGTATTGATTATCTATTAGTCCATTCTGCTTTACTTCGATACTCTTCGAATCCTGTTATTCATCCTATTCTTATATCTGATCATGCTGTGGTTACATTCACGCTCCTCAATTTGTCATCAACCAAGGAACCCCGCACTTGGCGCCTGAATTCAAAGATTTTACATGATCAGACTCAAGTGGCCTTACTTAAAGATATCGAGCAATTTTTTCTTGAAAATGAGTCTTCGGTTAGTTCCCCTGTGGTTTTATGGGACGCTTTTAAGTGCACGATCAGGGGTCAGATTATTGGTAAAATGGCGAAAAAGAACTCAGATATCAAACAGGAACTTGCTAAGTTAGCAGATGACATTAAGCAAAAATAATCTCTGTATAGAACCTCCGGAGATAAGTCGCTCTTACAAGACATCAAAAATCTAAAATATTCTTACAATTCTGTTGTGACTAAGAGAGCTCATATTGGCGTCCAGGCACAAAAATCTAAACGATTGCTCCTCAAAAACTGTGCTGGGAAAGTTTTAGCGGCAACGTTGAAATTTCAAGAGTCTAATGTTAGATCAATACAGATTTCTTGTATAAATGATATTTCTGGTGCTAGGAAGTTCCAAACTAAGGAGATCCTTGAGGTCTTTCGTGATTATTATAGTAAATTATAAACTCCTCACAAGCAATCTTCTCTTGATCAATGCCAACAATTTTTAAACGCAATTCCTATTCAGACTGTGTCTCAGTCTGATGGAGCAAAATTGGGGGGGGGGCGATTGAATCTGATAAAATTATTCATGCTATCAAAGCCACCCGCTCTGGGAAAGCTCCAGGTCCAGATGGTTTTCCCATTCTTTTTTATAAAACTTTTCTCCCTTCTTTTGTACCTCGTCTTAAAGATGTTTTTGATTCTTTTATTTCGTCTGGTTCGGTTTCTGGTTCTGCTGCGAAAGCTACTATTGTAGTAATTCCTAAGGAGGGTAAAGATCATTTGGACCCTAAAAATTTCCGCCGTATATCTCTCCTAAATATGGAAGCGAAACATTTTGCTAAGATCTTTGCCAAGCGTCTGGAGCCATACATCCCTCTCCTTATTCACCCCTCGCAAACTGGTTTTGTTAAATCCTGGGGCAAGCAAAATTATCCATATTACCCGCGGTGCGCTTGCCCTTGCTGCCGAAAAGTCTTTCGATAAGGTTTCATGGCCTTTTTTACAAGCAGTTCTTCGGGCCCATAATCTTGGAGATTCCTTTGTTAACATGGTGATGTCTTTGTATGCACATCCTCGGGCAAATATTAGGGTTAATGGTGCTACCTCTTCTTTTTTTAATCTGTGTCAGGGTACTAGACAAGGGTGTCCGTTATCACCTCTTTTGTTTTTATTGTCTATTGATCCTCTTCCTCGTTTACTGAACCTTAATCAAGATATTAAAGGTTTTCAATTTGGTTCTACTTGTCTCAAAACAGCTGCTTATGCAGATGACGTGCTTATTTTTTCTGATGATATAGTTACTGCAATTCCTGCTATTTCTGAGACTATTAATTTATTTTCTAATGTTTCTGGTTATACTCTTAACAAAGATAAAACGGAAATGTTTCCTCTTAATGCGTACTGTTTTCCTGCACATATGGGAGAAGCTGGCTTTAAATGGCCATCCAAACATACTAAATATTTGGGGATTTGGTTTTGTAGTACTATCACAGATACGGTTTCGTACAATTGAGCTCAAACCCTACTTAAAGTTCGTCAACTTCTGGACACCTGGTCACCTAAATATATTTCTTGGTGGGGGCGTCTTCAAACTCAAACTCAAAAAATTATAACACCCATTATTAACCTTGTGTCCTCAATGATCCCTGTTAAGTTGTCTTTCTTTCACTAAATTGATTCCCTCACTTCCACCTTCCTCTGGAGTGCCAAAAGAGCAAGAATAGCATATAAACACTTGAGGAAACTTATGACATGGGAGGTTGTAACTTTCCAGATTGGGATCGCTATCAAGGGGATTTCTTGGCCTCTCAAGGGGCTCTTTGGTTTTATACAGACACTTTACACTCTCCTCAGTGGGTATTTATTGAACGAGAATTATCTTCGCCTCTACCTACTTCCTCTTTTTTAACTACGTCCACATTGTCTATTCCTTTCTCTCGTACTATTATTTTAGATACTATTGCTTCAGTGAAAGCGATTGATAGGAAAGTTTCTAATCCAATTCATAAGTCTAGATGGTCTTCTTTGTGGCACAATCCCAGAATTAAGATTGATGCTGATTTAACTTTGGTGACCTATTGGGCTAACAAGGGTATCACCCGTGTTCAAAATCTTTATGATTCTAATCATAATCCATTACCCTTTTCTTCTTTAGCTCGGCAGTTTTCTCTCACTAATCTTGATTTTTATACATTTTTGAAGGTCAAAGTTGCCGTGGTAAGGTTCATTTTGTTCCGATTTCCCATACAATTTGTCTCTTATCTATGTTGTATAAATCAGGTCATGTGGCTTCTAAGATTTATACATTTCTAACTTCCACGCTGCCTTCGTTGACTACTGTTACACAACAAAAATGGCTACATCATTTTGACCATGATTCTTTCACACATATTTCTCCAGAAACTTGGCAATTTATAGGGAGATTTTCTCTTCGTAATAAGATTGCCCCCTCTCTAATTAAATCTAAATTATTTTCTCTTAATTTGTTACATTGGACACCGGTTCGCCTGCACTTTCTTAATCTTAAAGATAATGACCTCTGTTGGAGTTGCAAATTAGTCGCTGGCACACATCAACACATGTTTTTTGAATGTGCTTTACTCCAACCTTTTTGGGAATTGATTCATAAACATCTTATGCTAATTTTTAACCCTCAATTTCAGCTTTCGCTACCTTTAATTTTATTGGGCCCATGGGCTACATTATTACCATTACCGCTGGATTCTTCAGATATGTATTTATTAGACTTATTGTTGACAATTGCGGTAAAAATTATTCTTACGGAGTGGAAATCATTTGGATCCATATCCTATCATATATGGTGGACTTGGGTCTCTTTTCTCCGTGGGACTCACACCTCTGTGGAAGAGAATCATCTTTCTGACTCTATTTCTAGTGGGGTTTGGAGGTCATGGGATAGATATGTGGACTTAGCTTCGAAAGGTTTGGTAGAGCAATATCCCTTTGTGTCGTCTCCTTAATTTCCTTTTATCGTCCTTTTGTTGCAGGAGACTCTTTACTTACTTTATATTTACTTACTCTCTATTCTTTATTCTCTACTCTCTCTTCTTTTTTCATCTTTCTCGCTTTACTCTCCCTTCTTCTCTTTTCTCTTTTCTTTCCTTTTCCTTTCTTTTGATCAATTTTTATCAAGCAATTACATCTGACTTTTTATTATGGTTCCTTGATGATTTTGTCTATGAACTATATGATTTACATTGTTATGTTGGAACTATATCTGACAGTATTAACTCTGTATTTGATATTGCTCTTTTGTCAGTGTATTGCTTTTTATTATACTTAACTATTTATATGTCCTTTCCAACCTAATAAAATATTAGAACAAAAAATAAAAATAAATGTTGTCCTTTGCGGCCTTCTTCGTTCCAGCTGTGTAAATTTCAAATCTTAATTTCAAACTGAAAACATGCGGCGTTACAAAACCCGAAATATTGGTACTAGGCAACATGCTCAAAGTGCACACTCGCCAGTTAAGTAAGTATGCAGACAAAAAGTTTTAGTAAAACTGGTGAATGTACACCTTGGTCAAATTTAGTTTAGAACACATGGCCTTTTAACTAAATATTCATTTGAAACTAAAAAAATTAGGTGTTAAAAACCCCGAAATATTGGTACTTGGCAACATGCTCAAAGTGCACACTCGCCAGTTAATTAAGTGCGCAAATGAAAAGTTTTAAAATAATCAGAGGGTAGACCACTGTACAGCATGTATATTACACACAAATTACAGCAGTGAACACTGAACTCGCTAAGATATCCTACCAGCTGTAAGATTGCATTAACTTATTAGGAATAACTGTATGCAGAGCATTAATTAAGATTAGATGTGCTTTCTGTCTTTGGCTGAAACAACCTTACAAAACTTTATTACAGCCTTCTTTTTATCATAGCATCCGAAACTCAAAACTTTAACACAAATCCTTACATTGTGCATTACTGTCACTGCTACCACATCCCTCCTCAAGTAGCATACATTATGTAAGCAACAGGTCGCCGTATGCTGAAGAGCGATTCCTTCAATGAAAACGCCTACAGATGAATTCACACTCAAACATCTACATTTCGCTATCATCCACCTAGCTTTCTGTAGGTTACTGGTGCCACATATATTAATATACGAAACTGGATCAAAGAATGCAACAATTAACAGGATCAACCGACTTCCATTTAAACAAACAAGCATTGGCGTAGCCAATAGGTCTCGTCTTTGGGACCTTGTAAGCGTTTAGTCACGCAACAGTTGATGTTGTTGCACCAATGATATTGTGCTGCAAAACTAAATACTTATAAGGTCCCAAAAGCGAAACCTGTTGGCTATGGCAATGCTTGTTTATTTTGAGAGGGAGAGTACCTGTACTTCTCAAGAGAGACGTAATACTTTTAATTGGAAAGTGCCGGCACTTCTCAGAAAGAAGCAGGTGTAGTACAAAGAGTTTTCAGATATTTAACACCTTGGCTGCTAGGCGTTTTCCCCCTCCTGTGCTGATATTTCATTATTGCTATGGTTTCATGACGAGCTCAGCTCGTCATCAGCACAGCTCAACTGTGCATCATGACGAGCTGAGCTCGTCATGAGCATCGAAAGGGTTAAGTTGCGCTGCACTTTACTGGAGCATCTACCATGTGGAGAGTGACAGTGCGACAGAACTGTAACCGCTTACAGAAGGTGGAACACCAAGAGGATTCTGAAGGAATACATGAGATACCTTAGTGAATACATGAAGCATGCTAACAGAGCAAAGGATGGGTAAAAACCATTCTATTACCAACAACAGCTGGTACTCTAAATCTGATAACGAGTACCTGCACTTTCATTCTTCTATTTCAAGCACTGACTACACTCCTGCCCGAGGCCCCCACACGAGGTCACTGGGGTCACTGGAGCCTAACTGGGCCATTCGTAAGTATCACTATAGCATACATGCCAATAGACCCGATTCAGGCGGGAGATTACCAATTTTTCAAGTCACAAATGCCTTTATTTTAGCTGTCTCCCATCTGAAATTGCACTCTGTACAATAGAAGTCAACGGGGAATTTTCATTCTTCCGATTGTTCATTTTAAATCTCCCACGTCCCTGTTATAAAATGTTGGCATGTATGCTCTAGTAACCTGTTAGGATTGTACCAAGCCAAAGTAGGTTTCACAATTTCATTTATTTATGTAGTATAGTGCAGGTGGGACAGTGCCACAGCCGGCAGCTCAACCTCTCTCTAAGCTATCTCAACTGTCGCTAACTGTCAACATGAGTGTCAGCTGGCATTCTAGATCGCCAGCTGATGTCACAGAGGTAAGCGCGAGGGTAGGGGACGCGCATAGAGGGGATGGGAGTCTACAAGGGACACAATATGGGGAAGCGATAACACAATACATCTCCTTCCCAAAGGAAATTAACAATGAAACAGAGGGTAAATATTGAATGGTGTGGGTAGGGAACATCACCCACAAAGTTAGTTGCAAACAAAGTCTTTGAATTTGCTTGGCATGGCCACAGTACGTCTGCATCTACTGGTGGTTTCTGCAGTGGTGGTACCACACTCAGACTCCAGTTCTTCTTCAGACAGTCCATTACTTTCTGCTCCGGATGCGTCGGTGGGTTCGCTGCTGCTGAGATCTCTGTTTTCCCCAATAGACTCTATTTGCTCCAGATTTAGAGTAGCCATGTCAGCCTCGTGTTCCCTACTCTCTTTCCCCTCTTCTTCCAACTCATCTCCATACAGCCAATCAAAGTTCATTTGTCTGTCGTAGTCCCTACAAACTTCCTCCTCCGCTGGTTTGTCCGTTTCCAACCTCTCTTCTTTTCCATTTTCTATATTGTCCTTCCTCTCACATGCAGATAATGCAGATGCATGCCACACTTTCCCATCGCTGAGGAGGGCAGAATTATAAAATAATTTTTCCACAACTAATGATTGGGTGAATCTGTTCTGTCCTTTTTCAATGTGCCCACTTCTTTTTACCCTCACTCTATCTCCTACTTGGATGGTTAGGGGTTTGTGTATGATGGGGAATCTTACTGCATGGTTACCCCCACTTTCTGCCTGGTGTTTTGATGGTTTTTTAATTAGTTTGGCTGGGATCCTGCTAATCAGGCCCCCAGCCTATCTGCTTCCCTCTCTAAATTCATACCATGTACTTAAGGTACATATCAAATTGGTTACTGGGTTACCCTTGTGAGTCCCTGTATATAGTACCTTAGGTACTAAGGGCATAGGTACCCCAGAGGCCTACCAGGGGCTGAAGCAAGTATTATGCCACCCCTGGGAAGCCTTCCAAAATGGCACCATATGTCTGCACTTGCAGCCTGGGAGGGTGGTGTAAGCACCCCTAACTTAGAATTAGTATACCTATATCTACCTTTACATATAGACACATAGTAACCTATAAGTCCCTCATATGGCATGCCTTGACAATCCTGAAAGCAGAGTGCTTGGTTTTATGAGAGAGGATGCCCTAGCATGAGCTGAGCACCTCTGCAGCTTTCGGAAATACCTCCTTATAGCTTCACTATGATATAGCCATACCATATACTCTTAAGTGTAATATAATCCTAGCGGTTAATGCTAACTTTGGTTTGACTTTATCAAAACATGTGTGTAAGGTGTCAAACACTTTGGAATACGCTCCCCCACCAGTCCTGGCGGCGGGGGTAACATTCCACCCTTCTAGAGAGAGAAGACATGTACATACTGGTATACCCGTTTCAAATCTATATCAGAGCACACCCACTCACTATATCTATAATCCAACTATTGTAACACACATTGATAGGTCTACAGATACATGAATTCTTTCAATGCTGTAGTTCAGGATTCCAAATTGTCAATCTAAAGAAGGGATTCAGTCACACTCTTCAATCAGATCCATGAGTTTTTTTATATTCCAATCATAGCATTGTTGATAAAGCAGCAGCCGACGCGCGTTTCGCCCACAGGGCTTTTTCAAGGCTGCAATGAAATGAGGTGTACACTAGTTTTAGATATTATATTCCCATTGTTCAAAGTAATGTACACATATTGATTGGGCATTTTAAGTAACAGATCTGATTTTTAAAAAGCAAGTGATAATCTCCTGTGAAGAGATCAGTTACATTAACAATTTTGACCACACTGTGATTATACTAAATATTAAACCCATTTATGGAGAGAGAATATTCAAAAGGTATACATTAAAGATTCTCCTCATCCAAAGAGTCCCATCTATGCTGGTGGTAACGGTCAGTAAAACACTTAAGAAATGCAATAATAGAAACACCTCATCAAATTAAGGTGGAGTGCATGATCATTATGTGGCGGTACATTTCAATAAAATGCATAAGCCGAATGACCTTCAGAAGCTTACATTTCATGACATTGATAGTTTAGATATGGGTTTAAGAGGTGGTGATAAAACATCTTGTTTACGGAAACTGGAAAGTACCTGGATCATTAAACTACGGGCTGTAGAATATGGGATCAACATTGTAAAGGACCTACATGAGTTCCTATAAAAAGATATATGTGCCTTATTAGGAAGATAACTGGACAGTTATTCTCCAATAATGCCTCATACTCACGAATTGGGTTTTAAAACAATCTAGGCCAATACCCAGATTTTCATTTGCAAATGCATTACTAGTATACACTGTGTCCTTTATAATGTACTAAGAGCTTGTCGTTTAATGTCTGTATGAATATGAATAATTGACATACGATTGGCATAGTGTAAACAGTGTGGTCTGGTATTGACAATTAGAACTAAGACAAAGTGCTGAAATAGAATTTTCTAATTTGTACATCACAAAGGATGTATGTGTATTGTTTCTTCAAGGGGACGAATGCACACTGAGTTTATCTCTCTCTCTTTGTAACCAAACAGTTCTTCATGTATGCTGGTGGATTACAGAATATTTTACCGCAATTGACCATTGACCTTGGTCCTTTATCACAAGTGCCTTTCTTTTATTCAGATTAAATTGCACTTTTTGATGTGATCTTATATACATCAATAATATGTGCAAAGCACATATTTTATTCCAATAATTGGATTTTCAATCTTTGGAAATTATTAACACGGATATTCAGTCAGAAGATGCTGAACATTTATTTACAAAATGTATTCATTTAAAAACAGGCCTTCCGATGACACTTATAAAGTAGTATCACTGTTTTAGTCATTAATTATCGCCCACTAGGAAATGGCGGCCATTCTAAACACACTAAGTAAGCAAAGATTGGTCCACGGACGCGGGGCTCACTTATGCCAGTACTACAACGGACGAGGAGAATCTGGAACTAAATGAAGGTAGGCTTAGAAATGCGTGTATTATCACAGAGTATGCCATTGGTACGGCGGGTTAGTTCCATGAAGTAAATGGGCAGAGCAACTTGTCTGGGGTTAGGCTCAATCGTCTTTCTGATCGACATTCCCCGTTTTTTTTCTTTTCATGCTCTGTGCACGCTCCTTCCTCTGGACATGGGGATGGGGTGCAACCATCAACAGTAGCGGAACCTAGTGGGGTGCCCCACTAGTACTCTGATGATGATGAGGATGCAGGTCAGGTTGATGTCAGTAGACAACCTAGGGAATCCAAGTATACAAAGAGTTGAGGTGGGCCAGAATGGACTTCTCTCCATCCCCCCACGTAGACCTGATCATGGGCCTAGAAGGGAAAGATCACCTTCAGTGGAATCTGACCAAACTGGTTCATCTTTAGGGTCTTCTGCCTCTGCTCATAGGAGGAGAACTTCTCCTCAGAGGAGGGAACATGAAGCTAGGGTGAGAGAAGCCAAGCTTAGGATAAAGAGACAAGAAGTAGCCTTAGAAAAAGAGACCCTAGCTCTTGAGGAAAAGAGAAAAAAGATGGGACTAGAGACCCATGGTGGCAGCAATATCCCTAGTGGTAGGGATAGGTCTCGTGACCATAGAAACCTAAGCAAGATTGTCCCCCCCATCAGAATGGGGATGACATCCACAAATGGATGACTGCACTGAAGAGGGCCTGCAAAGTACAGAATGTACCCCAGGGGCAGTGGGCAGCAATCTATCTTACGACTCTCCTTTGCAGACAAAGGTAGAGACAAGCTACTCACTGTAAGAGTAGAGGATGCTGACAATAACATGGTCTTAAAGCGTGCTCTGATTGATGGGTTTGGCCTAACCACTGAACAGTATAGGGTGAAATCCAGAGACACCCAAAAAGCTCAGACTCATGACTGGGTAGATTTGGTTGATTGTGCTACTAAGGCTCTGGAAGGATGGTTATTGGGCAGCAGAGTGTAAGACTTTACAGGATTGTATAATTTGATTATGAGGGAGCAGATCCTTAATAATTGTCAGAACCAGCTTTTACACCAGTACCTGTTGGACTCTGATCTGACCACTCCCCAAGAATTGGGAAAGAAGGCAGACAAATGGGTCAGAACAAGGGTAAGGCCTAAAAATCAGGGTGGTGACCAGAAGAAAGATTCTACCAAGCCACAAGAGAAAGGTGGGGATAAATCTAAAGATAAATTCACACCAGAGCCCCCAAAAATCGTCTGAAGGGGGTGGGTCCTTAACTCCTTCCAAGAAACCGTATTGCCATGTGTGTAAGAAGCCTGGCTACTGGAAAACTGACAGCAGTTGCCCAAAAGCCATAAGGAAAATATTCCTCCAAGTAATACTCCAACACCTCCTGTTACTACCAGTAGTAATCCCCCAGGTGGTGGGAGTGTCCCCAAACATTTGGTTGAGTTTTCTTGGAGAACTCAGGTGGACTCTGGCCTAACCAGGTCCCCTACTACAGCAACTCTAGTCTGTGATGGTGGCATGGGGTTTGCTAATTTCACTGTGTGTCCCAATACCTAGGGCAAGTACAGACAAGAGCCCCACATCAATGGTCAGACAGCTGTGGCCTATATGGATATAGGGGCTAGTGTCACCATGGTGACGTTGAGACTAGTGCCCCCAGAACAGCTCGTATCTGGGTTTACATACCAGGTGATCAATATTGATGGAGTAAAGACAGATCATGCCATGTGTCAGGATCTCAGTGGCTAGAACTAAAGGTAGTCAGAATCAACGCCTGCGTAGACATACTATGCGTCAGTTCAGAAAGAAAGGGTGTACGATCCCCATACTCACATTAAGACACTGCTTAAACAGTATACGGAATTCATTTACCATCAAACATGGTGGTGCGGTACAGACGCTGCCTACAAAGGTTAGCGGTCTAGTGTTTGCCCGTCACGCGACTGCAGATGAAGGCAAGGTGCGTGTTCGTAATTAGAACTGCGCACTTCAACTGTGTTTCTGCAGGACGAAGCACGCCTTCACCTGGACTCTGAAAAGAATCTTCCGAATAACTTGAAACTCGAAAGCAGTTTTTCCCGATAAGAAGTTTTCACTTAAAATTTCGAGTTATCGCATGCACAACGTGGGATGAAACTTCGTCTGACGCGGGGAGAAGAAATTCGAAGAAAACCAGTCAGGCTTCTTTATTTTGGTTTTTCCTTTGAGTAATGAACTGCAGTGAAGGAACTGTAAGGTCAATTCAGTATTTAAGTGCAAACAACTCATAGTTGTCAGACTGTTCTAGCAGCTTGTGAAGGAACTCATGTGTTTGGTCATTTAACGTTTTGATATACGCATTTACACGAACTCAGAAATTCAGTTGAACAATATAAAAGCTTCCACAGTTACTACCAGGTAAAGAGCAGGTCTAAAATGTTATGTTAATGTACTGAAAACTCATCAGGGCGATAATAACACTATTGTTCTGTACCCTAGCACCAAGGTGGTTAACTGGGAATCACAACAATCATCAAGAGAGAAGCTAAAGCCGAGATTGATACGGGTAAATGCAGTGACTAGATAATGAGAAAGGTTTAGAATGTGGTTTAGTCCTTGTGTTTAGTATTCATTTGTCTTTATCCAGGTGCAGTTATTAAAGACACCACTATCAACTACAGAGAATATATTACAATTCTCGACCAAGGCTGTCTCTCTTTTTCTCTCCACTTCCCCTTTCCCCCCCGGTTTAGACGCTACCTTGAATTTGTAGTTCGGGTGACGGCTGAGTCGGAGGGGCATTGGGTACATCGTCGGCTCCGGTGGATGTTTTCGAGGGCACCTGACACCATGTCAGGAATAAATCTTAGCTGGGAGGAGTCACTCGCCCCAAGAGAGTGGCAGTGTCACCAAACTTGCCTGAAGATTGTTTACTGGGCAATGATCTAGAGATCTCAGCCTGGGCTGAGATACAAAAAGAGGCCCATTCCAGGATGGTAGGCCTTCCTGAAAAGGTTAGTATGGCTGTGAGGGCCACAGCCCAAACACAGACAGATTTTAATGTTGTGAAGCGTGAAACTATGGATCACTCAACTCAGACAGAGAGCATTGGGGAGGAAGAAAAGTCTCCCTCCCACCAGACTTTAGGCGAGGGACAGCCTCCTCAGGGAGCTGACCCTACCCCTTGTGAAGGAACTGCCCCAGAGATAGTCAGGCCTAGCCCGACAGAACCCCTGATGACAGTGGACCCTTCCTAGGTGGTACCCAGTCTGGAGAAGGTAACCTGCCCCTCTCCACCCTGCCTCAGTCAGCACATGGCTGCAGAGGTCAGGGAGGTCAGTGGACCCCAAATGGCTCCTGTTAGACCTGGCACCATTGGCTTGGTTCTCCCTTCCATTTTTGCTATTGCCTCATGTATTTTTGCTGGTGTTAGATGCTTTACGTACTGTGCCACTGCTGTCCAGTACCACAGTGCAAGTGCTCCCTATTGTACATTGATGTATGAATCAGTGGTTCCATGTTTGGCTATTTGGTTTACTTGTCAGACCCTTTTTTAGTGGACTGAGTGTGCCCAGGGCATGTAAAGCCAAATGCTGCTGGTGGGCCTGCAGCACTGGTTGCGCCACCCACAGAAGCAGCCTTGTAAAATGTGTCTAAGGTCTGCCATTGCAGAGCCTGCATGCAATCTGGTACTGTTATGCTGACTGGGCAAGTGCACCCACTTGCCAGTCCCTAAACCTTCCCTTTTCTTCATATCAGTCACACCTATGGTAGGCCCAAGGGCAGGGTACATTGTAAGTATGAGGAAGGACACACCCTGGTTTGTGTGGCATGTCCTAATAGTGGATTACAGCCATTTTCGTTTTCACTATTGCAAGGATACCTGTTCTCCATAGGCCAGAATGGACTGTTAGAATTGTTACATTTTATAATCCTAACAAGCTCAGAGAACATGGTAGAAATTCGAGTTTAGTATGCCTGGACTCAGAATAATAACATACATCTTTTAGTGAAGTTGGTTTTAATATTCTGTGTTTGCAAATATCACTTTTAGAAAGTAGGTATTTGCTTGCCTAACCTTTCAAACCTGCCTCTGCTAGGATATGTATTCCTATTTCTGGTTTAATGAAGTAACAGGGCTGGGGGATTCCAAGAGACAGGCTGAGTCACCCAGTGGTGAATAGAGAGATCTGCGTCTATATGGGTGGGAGGAGTTGCACCTGAACCTTGAATAGGGCTGTGCCTGCTTTTCACAATGCTGGCTCCACCTCCTGTGGGGCATCTGATGTTTCTGCCCTGCACTGTGAAAGGAAAGTAGAAGTTTGGTAAACAAAGTGCTCAGGAACTGGTTTGGACTAGGTACAGGACCCTCTCCCCTCAGAGAACAAAGGATTTTGGGGTATAAATATTGGGACCCTAATCCCATGAAATTAGATCACTTTTAGACTACAAGAAGAAACCTTTACTGAGGAGAGGAACCTGAAGAAACTGAGGAGAGACCATTCCCAAGCTGAAGTGCTGCTTGGGGAATTGGCCTGCAGTGGCTGCTTTACTGCCAAAGGAAGGAGAAAGGAACTTTGTGTACTTTGCTTTCAACTTGTGAAGGATCTCCAAGGGCTTGGAAAAGAGCTTTCCCCCTGCTGAAGTCTCAGGGACAACAGACTTCAATCCCCGGAGTTCTCTTGGAAGTGCCTGCTGCTGTTTTGGGCCTTCTGAAGAACTGGGTGTCGCAAGGAGGTGGAAGCGCGACTCAATGAGAAGAAGCGTGTCGCAGCCACTGTGCCTGCCATCGCAACTCCGAAGGAGGGTGTCGCCGCTGGAACTGTTGCACTGCACCGCATCGGAGAGAAGCATGCTGCTACGAAGAGAAAGCGTATCGCCGACACTGCTGCTGCCATTGCAACTCCGACGGAGGGTGTTGCCGCTGGAGCTGTCGCACTGCACCGCATCAGGAGAAGAATCTCGCAATGAAGTCGGAGCGTGTCGCCGTCGCTGTGCCTGACGTCGCAACTCCAAAGAAGGGTGTCGCCGCCGGAACTGTCGCACTGCACAGCATCGACCAAGAGCACCTCGCATCCCCCAGCAGTGCGCCGCCGTCGGAGCTGCTGCCGTCACATCTTGGATGTCGCCGCTGTAGTTGTCGCATGGAGCGGAAGCTTCACGCATCGTGGGAGAAGAGCGTCACCTCTAGAGCTGTTGCTGTCGCATCGTAAGGATGTCGCCGCTGCGAACCACGCATCGAACCGAGAACTTCTCGCATCGCAGAGAATCGTGCCACATCTGGAAGATCTTCACATCTTTGGTTCTTTGTATCTGAACTTTGCCGCATTCCCATCGCTGCTACCTTGCTTGTTGTGGAAGCCCAACGCAACCTAAGGTACATTGACACAATGTGTTGCATCTTAAGAACTGAACTAAACTAAGCTTAATCTACTATCTTAAAGTAATTGTAGTGTGTATTTTTGTTGTTTATGGTCTTGTGGTAACTATATAAAGTATACTTATTTTTGATATAAAACCTGTGTGGTGTTCATTTGTAGTGTTGTCACTGGGTTACTGTATGTGGTCACAAATGCTTAACTTACAACGCCTCTGAAGTAAAGCCCTTCTGCTCGTGCCAAGCTATCAAGGGGGTGAACAGGGGTTATTTTAGGAGTGTAATCCCCTTATCCTGACTAGAGGAGAGGTTCCATATTTGCCAAAAGTACCTACCTGTGCCTTCTAGAGACCCCCAAATCTAACATTGCTGGTCAGCGGAAGGGATTCTGGATTTGCATTTGTGACTCATGTACAGTGACTGGTGAACACTACTTAGTGAGTGCAGACCATAACAATACCACATACTTTTTGGTAGATTCCTTTTGGTATTGTCTATTTTTGAAAGATGCCTAATTCAGTGGAGAGAGCAGAATCCATAGTCTCTATTAATTGTGAATGGGAAGAAGAGAGGCTGGAAGGCTAGACAGTAAAGCAGCTGAAGTACTTTTGCAAGAAATTCAATATTTCCACTGCTGGATTTAAAATGAAAGAAGAATTCTACAGGGCGCTGAGGGCCTGGGAAGAAGCAAGGAAAACTCCTTAGATTGATGAGGATGATATTGCAGAAGTACAATAGGAAGGGCCATTGGGCTCAGGAGGAAGGAAGGTACCTTCCCCTGCATGTAGCATTGGTTCTGGCAAAAGTCTGTCTCTAGAGGAGTTGGAGGACAGAGAGAGAAATAGAAGGCATGAAATGGAGCTGACAAAACTGAAGTTAAGTGGGCACTTAGAATTTGAAATGCAAACCATGAGGTTAGCCCTGGAAGTGAGGTGCCGGGTTTTTAGGAACCCGGTGGTGCCAGGGGGTAGCACCCGAGGACCTCTGAATTCTCCCTTGTTCCGGACCACAGAAACACTGAGTCTTCTAGTTACCGTCAAAGATCAAGTTTTATTGGTAGCTACCAAGTAACACGTGTCCCAGAAGTACACCACACGGAGAGTAGGTTCTCGGGAGACTGTTCGTTTTTACAGAACCAGCCGTCTCCTTATATACAAAAATAATAGCTGCAAGCAAGAATTCCTGAGTTTATGATATGGCTATACACATATTTCTACAATAATACAAAGAGCGGAGTCATGTAAGCAAGCCCATATTTTAGATGTCCAGTTTGTTGATAGATTACCCAGTTAGGCCTGGAACTCCCATCAGATATCGATGAAACCTTAATAAAGAAAGGTACAACCCAGTCATAAAACTGGCCATAAACAAGGAATGTGGACAGGTGCATGTTTGCAGAAAGCATGGTCTGTATGTAGTGAATGGTTTGTGGAATGTTATGTATTGATGCTATCGTATTCGGCCACTGGGCGAGGAGCTGCCCAAACAGGTTTGGCCTAAGGCAATGGAGTCAGTTGGGACAGGTCAGGGGGAAGTCACGAAAAGGTGGACGTGTCCTTTTTGATCAAGCTCGACCTTTAATTGACTTAACATGAGGGCAAGATGCAAGATGGATGCCGTTCACAAAATGGAGTTTAAGGGATGGGGACGGAAACTACGATTTTGGGGTGTTGGCAACCCTCAATTGTGACGCAAATACATAGGAATGATATCCTAATTATTATCGGTTCATAGATACCAAAATCGTCTTGGTGCGTTGAGGTTTTGTGACATGGGTATTGGACCTCGATATCGGGAAAACACCAGGGTCCGGATTTTTAGAACCACAGACCCTCCTTTTGCCCTCATATAAGGCAATAACTCATGATAATCTGAGTCCAAATCGGTATGAAGAAATTCGTGGAGATGTTGCTGTAGCATCATTCTGTTACTCAGCTCGTCCTGTGACACAGGCTTCCGTACACACGAGGTAGCACAGAGGCCACATAGTGCAGGAGCACACTGTATACATAGGCAAAACATGAACAGAAGTGCCAAGGTCATCCCAATGAAGATCAAAATTTTCCATCCCCAGGCAGTGATCAGCTCCCAGAACCACCCCAGCAGGGACCAATCCCCTTTCTCAACGTGAAGGGAACCAGATATTTCGTGTAGTTTGGAGATGGCCTGGTATACTGTTGGTGCGTTATCAGGGATGAATATGCAACAACTGGATTGGATGACTCTACACACACCACCACGATCGGCGAGTATGATGTCTAAGGCAATTCGGTTCTGAAGGGTCATGAGTCGATCCGACTGAAGCTCGGTTGTCAGATTGCCAAGTGCTCCGGCCGTCGTAGTCACGGCGGATTCAACTATCCTCGATAACTGGCGAATATTTCTGCTGTTCACCATAGGCCCCCAAAATGTCAGAAAACCCTTTGCGAAGTCAGCGAATTCCTGACCCGCGGTGTCGTCTTTACTCACGACACCCCTAGCTGTCCTTGTCCGATGGTAATCTGCTCTGGCCGTGTAGGTGGGAGGCAGCAGAAATGAGATAAAACATGTACCTGAGAAATCAGGGGGCAACCACGTGTAGGCTTGGTCGTGGCAAACGAAATACGTGCCTTTGGCTGCCAAAAGTATAGGGGAAGTTCGGGAAGCAAATACATATGTTTCCGTGCAAATGCTCTTTCCTAACTGTGCTGTGGGGTCCCTACCAATCCCCCGTAAGCATAAGTGGCCTCGGTGGGGCACTATCCAAACTGGGCGGGATTTCTTTGCTGCCTGGCTCTTGACCAGGTAAACCCCATGTTTAGTCACGTTCCAACGGGTGTAGGGACTGAGTTCATCTTTGGGCATTGTCAGATATGTGTCGATATCCCTACTCATATTTCTTATCCCTGCAATTAGTGCCTTGTTATTGGAATCGCTCGCAGTGGAACGGGTCGGGTATGGTTCTAGGGCAAATAGGAACATGGTCTGGAAAGCCCACAGAGAACCATAGTAGCTGAATGGCAAAATGAAGTATGGGATCCCCTTATCGGTTGTGTGTGGCATAAGTCCGCATATCCAACAGTTTGATGTGTTCATTACGGACTGGTGTTGGTGTAGGAGCTGAATGAAAGAATTGTTTACAAATTCGAGTCTTCGGGCAGACTCGTGTTCAGGTAGAGGGTGAAAGTAGTGTGGAGAAATAGTGGGAGGAGATGGTGGCTGGGTGTCATTCGAAAAGGTAACTTTAAATACGAATAGGGTATAACCAGTAAAAAACACAAGTATGCTACATAACATTAAAACACATAGTATCAGGAATCTTCTTTTGGACAGTATTGTGCATAACTGTTTTCCGAAGTTCGTGAGTCTGATAGGTCTCTCTACCCTTGGAAACTCCATCCTCTAGTTGCTGCCCGCGGTGGTTGATTGATTCTCCCAGGGAGCGCGCTCTGCTCAGTCCGGGGTAACTCCCGTGGACCAATCAGAACCGTGGACCTAGAACTTCCCAGTTGCACTCCCCAGACTTCAACCGCGACCCTAGCAGCAGAACCGGATGGCGGTTCGAAAAATCAAAAATGAGCTAGTTCCCCTGGGACGAGAGAGCTGAAAAATCAAAAAGAATAGTTCTTAGGGGAAAAGGGAAGTCACATTAGGTCAATCGTTTATTAGTCTCTTTGTTTAGACCGCAGGTCGTACCGTCGTTTCCTAGGTATGGTGTGGTCTTCAAACAGCGTCTCAGGTTCGGTAGTGTCCAATTGCATAGACGGCGACACAAGTCCTTGTAAAATATGATCACTCTCCTTTTCGGTACTAGTTTCTTTCAAACGTGCATCGCTGAAAGGGATGAAGCGAGGTACGGATTCGGTCTCGGAGTCGGCAAGTCCTTTGTTGACCCACCGGTCGTATGGAAGGGGTAGAGGGACCCGTTTGCAGTGGATCCCATGTACCCAGTTCTTCTTGCCTTCCACCCGAACAGCAGATCTCGTTGAAAGCAGCACTAGGTGCGGTCCGGTCCACCTCGGCTGTCCGTTGTTGGTGCGCTGGAAATTTCGCACCAAAATCCACGAGCCGGGCTCGATGAGGTGACCTGGATCGTCAGAGGCTGGTGGAGAGGAACTGTGAACCTGTTGGTGTAAAACACGCAATTTAGTTGTCAATTCGCACAAATAGTCAAGTAGTACGGGGTGTTCTATCTCACTTAGTTTCTTGGGTCTTGGCACGCCCCAGACGTTGGCTGGGCGGCCAAACACGATCTCATGGGGGCTAAGTCCTAATCTGGAGTGGACAGTCATCCTGGTTGACAAAAGCGCTAGAGGCAGGGCGTCAGGCCATTTAAGACCTGTACTGGCTTGGATCTTGGCTAGTTTGAGTTTTAGAGTGCCATTGTAGCACTCTACTAATCCAGCTGATTGGGGGTGATTTGCAGCGTGGAATTTTTGGTGGATGCCTAAACACTCACACACTCTCTTCATCACGCATCCTACGAATTCACTTCCGTTATCACTCCAGACAATTCTAGGCATACCGAACCTCGGAAAGAACTCTTTGACGAGTGCTTTGGCCGTTGATAAAGCGGTATTGTCCTTAAGGGGGTACGCTTCCACCCACCTTGAAAAGGCGCAGACAACAACGAGCACATACTTTAGATTGTTACACCTCTCCATGTGGATGAAGTCGAGCTGTAAAACCTCGAACGGGTACGTTGGAGGCGCAAAATGACCAGCTGGAGTTGGGGTTCCCCTACCGGGATTGTACTTCAAACACACCATACACTTTTTAACCACATTCTTTGCATATTTTGGGATATTGCTATTCTGCCATACTGGGGCCAATAGTTTACAGATTCCTTTCGAACTGCGCAATTCCGTGAGCCATCGTTACTACTGCAAGTACGTATGCATTAGGTAATAGCCATTGCTGGTGTTCTGATAGTTTGACCCAACAACCATTCGCATCCAATCTACCTGTGCTTTCTCTCCATTCATTCACCTCGTTCTCAGTGGCCTCGGCTTGTATCGATTTTACGCTTTCAATGGTGTCCTCACACATTCCCACATCAGCAGTCCATCTAGCGGGACCCATAACATACATCCGACTCATTGTGTTCCTTGCAGTCTCTTTCGCAACCTTATCTGCCAATGCATTTCCGCGGCCAACATCATCATGAATCTTTTTGTGTGCACTGCATTTTATAATGGCGACTTGTAGGGGCAAGGTGAATGACTCAAGGAGCTCATTGACTAGCTGGCCATGTTGTATCTTTGCACCATGGGACGTAAGGAACCCACGTTCACGCCACAATCTCCCAAAACTGTGAGCCACACCAAAGGCATATTGGCTGTCAGTGTACACATTCACTCGCTTTCCTTTCGCCAACACACATGCTCTAGTAAGCGCAATCAGCTCTGTAGCTAGTGCAGAATTGTGGGAAATGCGTGCAGTCTCTACAATGGTGTGTAATGTCGTTACGGCATATGCTGTGGTCGTATCACCATTCGGCAACTTGAAACATGAACCATCAACCCATAAAGTATCATTGCATTCGGGAAGGGGAGTGTCCTGTGAGTCTACTCTCCCTTTTGTCTCTTCTTCTGTCCTGAAACAGCAGTCATGTTTGTCAATCTTGTCTGTCTCTGTCGGGATGGGTAATAACGTAGCGGGGTTGAGTGTATCACACCTCTTTATGTGGATGTGACTTGCTAGCAGGGTACGTTCGTAACTGAATAGTCGAGCGCTAGTAAGATGTTGTGTCTTGGTCCTATTTAGCAAAATGTCAACTGTATGCGGAACCATAACGATCAGAGTGTTATTCATGACTAATCCAGCAGACTGTCGAATGCAGACAGCTGCTGCGGCGGTTGCTCTTAGACAACTTGGCAGTGCCTTAGCCACTGGATCCAGAGTTGCCGAAAAATACGCGCATGGGCGCTGTTTGTCCCCAAAGTGTTGCGTTAAGACTGATAATGCACAACCTTCCTTTTCGTGGACATACAATGTAAAAGGCTTACTGTAGTTGGGGTTTCCCAACACAGGGGCCGAACACAATGCATCACGCAACTCGTGGAAACTCGTCTGACAATCTTCAGACCAAGGCATAGGATTAGGCGTGTCTTTGCGGAGTAGTGCCAGCAAGGGCTTGGCTAGTAGTGAGAAATTCGGTATCCATTGTCTACAGTACGATGTAATGCCCAAGAAGGCTCGAACCTCTCTCTGTGTCCTTAGGGCACTTACAGCCTGATTCATGTAGGTAAATTGCACTCGCAAAGGGCCAGATTCTGAGAATCTGGCCCTTTGCGAGAGCGATTTTTGCATTTGGTATTCATGATACCAAATGCAAAAATCGCTATGTAAGAATTCGCATATTTGCGTGGAATGGCATTTAAGGAATCTCTAATAGAGATTCCTCAAATGCTATTCATGACACAAAACAAAATAGCGATTTTGGACTTTTGGGGCCGCTATTTACCGACAGGTCAGACCTGTCGGTAAATAGCAAAAACTCAGAAAAATGCTTTTAAAAGCATTTTTCAAAGTTGCATGTAGCACACACACATGTCCTTTGGACATGTGTGTGCGCAACACCTGTCCAAAAGTGCATTTTAGGGGTGCTACAGGGCGTCCTTTGGACACCCCTGGCACCCTTAAAATCGCTATCTTAGTTGCGAGTAGCAAATTGCTACTCGCAAATCCCCATTCATTCCTATGGGCCTCTTGGCCCATAGGAATGAATGGGGAGTATTTGCGAGTAGCAAATTGCTACTCGCAAATAAAGAACATGTAGGAATCGCTATTTAAGTAGCAATTCCTACATGAATGCCGTTTTGCGTGTCCTCAATAGCGAATCGCTATGATTCGCTATTAGGGACACGCAAAACGGCATGTACATGAATCAGGCTGTTAGTTCTGTAATTGCCTGTATTCTTTCTGGTGTCAGTCTCCTTCCCTCCTTCGATAAGATGTGACCTAGGTAGGTTACTTCTTGTCGACAAAATTGCAGCTTTGAAAGGGAGACTTTGTGCTTCATGTCACATAAGTGACGCAATAATAACAACGTGGCTTGTTTGCAAATCTCCTCAGTGTCTGCGGCGATCAGTAGATCGTCTACGTACTGGATCAAAGTTGACCCATCTGGCAGCACAATTGTGTCTAGTTGTGTTTTCAGTGCCTGGCTGAATATAGATGGGCTTTCGCAGTAGCCTTGAGGAGCGCATTTGAAGCGGAAGCTTCGTCCTCCTAAATTGAAGCCGAAAAGGTCTCTTCTCTCTTCGGCGATCGGGATGCTGAAGAAAGCGTTCTTCAGGTCAATCACCGAGAACCAATCTGCTGAAGCTGGAACCATTGTCAATAAAGCAGTAATGTCGGGGACAACTGGAAACTGTGGGATAACTACCTTATTTACCTCTCTGAGGTCAATCACAAACCTATACACAGGGGGCTGTGAAGGATCAGTACGTTTTAAGACCGGTAAAACTGGACTGTTACAAACGTTCCCTGTTGTTTCTTCAATAACATCTTTATCGATCAAATCATAAATGATCGTTAACAACGCCTTCTCGCATTCGTTAGATATTTTGTATTGGGGAATACGTGGCAATCCGACGTTGGCTTTCAAAGTTATGACATACGGTGCTATCTCCAAACGACCTACGTCATTGGAACCATTAGCCCACAGTATATCAGGAAGTGATGACAGTTCGGTTGGAATACCTTCTCTCGACAAATACATTGGAGAAATGACTTTTTTCCCTAAGGTAAGTTGTACTCCCGAGGGAGAACAGTACAAAGTCGCATACAACCATTTTAGCAAATCCAATCCTAACAAATTTTCACCGCAACCTGTTGTAAGAATGAGGGGTGCTTCCAATTCACAGGGGCCAACAGAAAGGGATATAGGACTAGAGATCGGGTTTCTAACAGGGGCGCCAGAGAAGCCTTCTGAGACGTTCATTTCGCCAGACAAAGGTGCGCCAGGAAGTTTTGAGTGCATAATAGAACTTTTTGTAGCACCAGTATCCAGCAGAAATGGCTCTGACACTCCTGAGGTAATTACCTCGACATAAGGTCCATCCTGGTCTACTGGAACTGAAACAACTCCCTCTCTTTGTCCATGGCTGTCCTAGCAATCGTTACCCTCATTGTCGTGTTCGGTGTAATAGTCGTCAGCATAGTACTGAGCTGACCTAGACGATGCGTTATTCTGTTGGTCAAAGCTATTCATGGAATTCTGAGGCGGAAAAGAAACTGTGTTCTGGGAGAAATTTCCACGGCCCCTACCTCTGGGGGCATGTTGAACACCTCTCCCTCTTACACCTGAAACACCGTTTAAGCGTCGCGCAAGAGCCGGACAATTACTCTTAAAATGACCCTCTTCCTTGCAATACGCACATTGATTCGGGCCATACGAAACACGCTGGTGGGAAGACTCGTTTCCTTGCGCGTCTCTAGAATACTGCTTATTCTGTTGATAATTGGGCTGGCTAGCCATACGAGGCGGATAGGCCTGTTGGAGAAGAACTTTAGTTTTTAAATCTTTCGTCTTTTTGTCTGCCTTGTCTAGCTCGTCTTTGCGCCTGTTTTCGTAGTACTGAGCTGTTGCTAGAATCTGCGCTGACGTAGAGACAGCCCAAGCACTCTCTGAATCTTTTAGTTTAGCACACAGTTCGGGAAGCAGATTGTGTACAAATTTGTCTACAAACAATCTTTGGCCACCCTCGGTAGCCATATCCTGACCACTATGGTCAGTGAAAGTTTCCTCAAATCTCGTGAAAAAGTCAGACACATTCTCGTCCTTCTTCTGCTTGCACGCGGATAGCTTGTCCCAGTTTACGCGTACTTCAGGCATAATTGTCTTCATGTATGCAATAATTCTACCGGGAAGTTCAGCTATTAACGGCTCAGGATTGAAACCACCGACTTGTCTAGCATCTGTAGTCGCAATGTTCGCCCACGAGTCACCTAATTCTTGGTCATGATCTGTATGACGTATCTTACTCCATAAAGGATGTGGAACAACGTTCCCAAACAACATGTCTATATCCGCTAAATTCATTATACATGAGCTGGCAGTTTGGGACAACTCCTTATAATACCCAGTCGGGTTTTTACGGGGATCGGGTAGTGTCTGCTTGAGTGCTAAAACTTCGGATCTTTTCCAGGGGACCTGTACCCATACACGCTGGAAATGAGGCAGAACCGGTGGAACTGCAGTTGCGTCACCTTCCCTCCAGACCGGAGGAACCTCTCTCATGGGGTACTGTCTCGCTCTTTTCCTGCTGGATGTACCACTGTCAGAGGATGACCCAGAATTACCACCCATACTTCTATGTGATAATAATATCTCAACTGCTTTTTCAATGTCGGGACCCACAATCATACCCTCCCCAAATTTAAATCGTACACTACACAACTCTTGCTCGTTGGTCTTCTGACCATTATCTACCAAATCCTCACACAGGAAAACACACATCTGCTCAAAGACGTATCTTTGCGTTGGTTCATCCCATTGACGGAAAACGTTCATGACAGACTCTACATCATATCTTGCTGTGTCCATAGCCCAATTTCGTGCTAACTTATTCAATGATTCCCTTTCCTGATAATCGGGCATTTGGCTTCGTAATTGTCTTCGTTCCGTGTTAGGGGTCGTTTTAGGCGACCGAAAAAGTGGTGAAGGAAAGTTAGTAACAATGCTGGCCATTTTATGCCAGACGGAAGGTGAAAGTGGGGGAATAACTGGTGGTAGAACAGAGTCACGCAAAGTAGAAACAGAAATGTTCGTAGAACGAGTATCAGAGAGACTAGAAGGTGTGCTAGGCGAAATTTTAGAAGGAACAGTAGGAGAAGTAGATGTGATCGGTGAGTCTTGAGGAGGCTGCGCCAGAGAAACAGGAGCCAGCTGAAGAGTAGCCGGTGAGTGCGGTAAAGGAGCCTGTATAACAGCTACCAGAGGTGCAACTAAAGGTTGCGGAGGTGCTGTGGCATTTTGTGCATAGGGTGGTGGCGAACTTAGCAAATGAGCCATTAATGGATCTTTTGCACGCTCTTTTACTGTCTCTCGCTGAAGAGATGGCAAAACGGGATAGCATTTATCTATTGCCATTTTACGTTGCCTGTGCAACTGCTCACTTATTCGATCCTCTTCGTTGTCTTTAAATTTTATCGCGGCTTGCATTACTGAAATACCTCTTTCCCTCTTATTCTTCTTTTCTAATTTAATTTCCTTCTGTTTGGCCTCTTTACGCCATAAGCGGAAAGAGTCAAACATCGCCGGTCGGGCTTTCTTCTTGAATAGTTTGACCTCTAGGTTATCTAAAACTTCTGAGTCGAAACTACCATATTGGGGCCATTTTAAAACACCATCCTTGCGGGTGTATTTTATCCATACTTCGTTATATGTTATAGGACCTACGCCGTGCTTTACATAGAGCTCATACGTTGGAGTTCCAATTGGAGGAACCGGACAAGATTCCTCTAATCGGGAGTCCTTACTACAACCAAGACAAAACAAGTTTCCAAGTCTGCTAAAACCAGGCATCTTCGCTCACTAGTCTAGCTTCAAACTTCAAAGGATTATCTGTTACGATATATCTCGTGAATACACGAGTCCTTCGGCTTTGGGGCTTGCAAGTAACAAATCAAAGCGTATCTCAAGGATACCAAAAACTAAGGACAAACTAAGGACTGGGAGACGCTCCACTTATACTTAACTGACGTATTTGAAGATCTGTGACGTCGCTAGAAGACTCGTCTATCGTTTCGCTCTACCAAGGATCACTGGGTCCAAAACAAGGCGATGGTCAGGGCAGCAGTCCTTCGTAGCCGTCGGGACGCGGGGAACCTCGCAGCAAAGACCTTTGGAACCACGTCGACATACAGGGGTCGCTGAAGTGGCTGGCCGTCCTCCAGAATTTTCACACGAAGCTCCTCACGAACATCTGGCTTGGACCGTCACCGGTTGATATCGCCCCGAGTTGGGCGCCAACTGAGGTGCCGGGTTTTTAGGAACCCGGTGGTGCCAGGGGGTAGCACCCGAGGACCTCTGAGTTCTCCCTTGTTCCGGACCACAGAAACACTGAGTCTTCTAGTTACCGTCAAAGATCAAGTTTTATTGGTAGCTACCAAGTAACACGTGTCCCAGAAGTACACCACATGGAGAGTAGGTTCTCGGGAGACTGTTCGTTTTTACAGAACCAGCCGTCTCCTCATATACAAAAATAATAGTTGCAAGCAAGAATTCCTGAGTTTATGATATGGCTATACACATATTTCTACAATAATACAAAGAGCGGAGTCATGTAAGCAAGCCCATATTTTAGATGTCCAGTTTGTTGATAGATTACCCAGTTAGGCCTGGAACTCCCATCAGATATCGATGAAACCTTAATAAAGAAAGGTACAACCCAGTCATAAAACTGGCCATAAACAAGGAATATGGACAGGTGCATGTTTGCAGAAAGCATGGTCTGTATGTAGTGAATGGTTTGTGGAATGTTATGTATTGATGCTATCGTATTCGGCCACTGGGCGAGGAGCTGCCCAAACAGGTTTGGCCTAAGGCAATGGAGTCAGTTGGGACAGGTCAGGGGGAAGTCACGAAAAGGTGGACGTGTCCTTTTTGATCAAGCTCGACCTTTAATTGACTTAACATGAGGGCAAGATGCAAGATGGATGCCGTTCACAAAATGGAGTTTAAGGGATGGGGACGGAAACTACGATTTTGGGGTGTTGGCAACCCTCGATTGTGACGCAAATACATAGGAATGATGTCCTAATTATTATCGGTTCATAGATACCAAAATCGTCTTGGTGCGTTGAGGTTTTGTGACATGGGTATTGGACCTCGATATCGGGAAAACACCAGGGTCCGGATTTTTAGAACCACAGAAGAAAAGAAAATGCAGTTTGACCATGAGAAGGTTTTGAGGGAGAAGGATTTAAAAGCTAAAAGTTTGGAAAGTATTCCCTCTGGTGGCAGTGTACCATCAGTACATACAGAAAGTAGAGTGTATATTCCCAAGGATGTGGTGAAAGAGTTTTACAAAAATTATGATATTGGTCAGTGGTTCAGAGCCTATGAGGTTGCCATGTCTTCCCACTGGGTCCCTGAGAGAGATTGGGGAGCGGGGTTGTGGGGAAGGTTCCTTAGTGAGGGACGGGACACACTGTCAGACGTGCCTTCTGAAGTCCACAATTCATACAGCCACATGAAAGATGCATTGATGTCTAGATATGGTTTGACACCTGAGCTCTAAAGGATGAGGTTCAGGAAATGCAAAAAGTTAGAAAACAGTACCTGGGTTGAATATGTCACTTTCCTTTGCAGAGTATTAGATGGTTGAGTAAAGGACAGCAAGGTTAATGATTTTCAAGGTCTCTTTGATTTGATGGCATGGGAGCACTTGTCTGATAATTGTTTTCCAGAGCTGCACCAGCATCTGATAGACAGCAAGCTGACTAACCTATGAAGCTTGCTGAGGAGGCGGACCGCTGGGTGAACACCAGGGTCCACAAGGGTCACATAGGAGAGTCAGCCAAAGGTGGGCAGGGTCCCCAGCAGAAGAGTGGGGGGGACAAGGGTAAGCAAAGTAGTTCCCAAGGGAAAGGTTCCCAGCCTCCCCCTGAGAGAAAGAAAGGGGCCCGACAAGTAGTCCTGTTCCCCAGGGGCCCCTGAAATGTTACAAGTGTGGTGACCTGGGTCATAAGGCGAATGATACCAGGTGCCGCTTGTTTGGAAAACAAGCACCCACTGGTGATCTGCCCCGGCAGATGGCTAGTGTAGCCTTGGGGGAGGAGATTGAAGTCCAAGGTGGGTGGGGTCCCGCACAGATGACCCTTGTCTCTTTAGGAGACTGTGAGACGGTCTCAGAAGCTCAGCTACCCAGGAACACTAAGAAATATGGGCAGTGGGTGACCTTTAATGGCCAAAAGATGGAGGCTCTTAGAGACACGGGAGCCAATGCGACAGCTGTCAGGTGTCACCTGGTGTCTCAGGAGCAGATTGTCCCTCATGCATTTTACCGAGTTGTTAACGCCGACAACTCAGAGAGTCATTGTCCAATGGCTCAGGTTCCCTTTGAGTGGGGGGGTCTCTGGTACTCTTCAGGTAGCTGTGAGGCCTGCCATGCCTGTTGACTGTTCGTTGGGGAATGATTTGGAGAGCTCCCCTTGGGAAAAGGTGGAGAAAACAACTCACTTGAAGATGGTTGGACTGCCTGACTGGGCGTGCGGGACCACCCGGTCAATGTCAGCCAGTAGGGGTTCTCAAGAGGACCTGGAGCCTGAGAGGGAGGCCCAGGAACCAGCCTTAGAGAGAAGTGGCGGGGGCACGGGAAACCGGCCCCTGAAGTTTCCATGGCCCAGGAGGAGGTAGACCCTGAGGGGATACCCTGGAGCCTACCTGGGAGCAAGTAGCTGAACTGGGGGACCTGCCTGAGCTCACCAATTGGCAGCAAGAAGGAGGCCCCTCCAGGGAAGAATTTTGAAAGGAGCAGAAAGAGTGCCCTTCTCTTGAGGGCTTGCGGCAACAGGCTGTAAGCCAGGCAGCAGGTGATCAGTCAGGATCACATTGGATTTACTGGGAGAATGGTCTCCTGTACAGTGAGCCTAAGGTTGCTGAACCTGGGTCAGCCTGTGTGCTGGTAGTACCCCAGAAGTTCAGAGCCTTCCTACTGGGGCTGGCTCATGATGTGCCTTTAGCCGGACATTTAGGGCAGGACAAGACCTTTGAGAGACTTATCACCCACTTTCATTGGCCCCAAATGCGCAGTCAATCAATCAGCTAAATTTATATAGCGCGCTACTCACCCGGAGGGTCTCAAGGCGCTGGGGGGGAGGGGTACGCTATTGCTCGAAAAGCCAGGTCTTGAGTTGCTTCCTGAAGGAGAGGTGATCCTTGGTCAGCCGTAGGTGGATGGGGAGGGAGTTCCATGTCTTGGCCGCCAGGAAGGAGAAGGATCTTCCTCCGGCAGTGGCTCTGTGAATACGTGGTACGGTGGTGAGGGCGAGGCTGGACAATCGCAGCTGGTGGGTGGGCGTGTAGAAGGTGAGGCGGTTGTTGAGGTACTTGGGGCCCAGGTCGTAGAGAGCTTTGTGTGCGTGGGTGAGGAGTCTGAACGTGATCCTCTTGCTGACGGGGAGCCAGTGCAGGTCTCTCAGGTGGTCGGAGATGTGGTTCTGGCGGGGGATGTCCAGGATGAGTCGTGCGGAGGCGTTCGGTATGCACTGGAGTCTTTTCTGCAGTTTGGCAGTGGTTCCCGCATAGAGGGTGTTCCCATAGTCCAGTCGGCTGGTGACGAGTGCCTGGGTGACCGTCTTCCTGGTTTCGGTGGGGATCCATCGGAAGATCTTACGGAGCATGCGCAGGGTGTTGAAGCAGGATGACGAGGTTACGTGCGTGGTCCGTTGGCTTGGGGGTGGAGCCCAGGGCGGGGGGATCACAAGGAGTCGTACCAGGCAGAGGGGGATGACCCCAGGATGAGGACTTCCGTCTTGTCTGAGTTCAGTTTCAGGCGGCTGGTCTTCATCCACTCTGCGACGTCTTTCATTCCTTCCTGGAGGTTGGCTTTGGCGGTGGCGGGGTCGTTGGTGAGGGTGTCGTCGGTGTAGGAGATGATGTTCAGGTTGTGTTGGCGTGCGATGGCTGCGAGGGGGCTCATGTAGATGTTGAAGAGGGTTGGTCTGAGAGAGGATCCTTGTGGTACGCCGCAGATGACTTCGGTGGCCGCGGATTTGAACGGGGGGAGGCGGACTCTCTCGGTTCTTCCGGCGAGGAACGAGATGATCCACTCCAGTGCCTTCTCTTGGATTCCGATGTTGCTGAGGCGTTGTATTAGGGTGCAGTGGCAGACAGCGTTGAACGCCGCAGAGAGGTCCAGGAGGATGAGGGCAGCTGTTTCCCCGTTGTCGAGCAGGGATCTGATGTCGTCGGTGGCTGCAATGAGGGCGGTCTCGGTGCTGTGGTTCGCTCGGAAACCGGACTGTGAGGGGTCGAGGGATCCGTTCATCTCGAGGAAGGCGGCGAGCTGTTTGTTGACGGTCTTCTGGGTGACTTTGGCCTGAAAAGGGAGGAGCGAGATGGGGCGAAAGTTCTTGAGGTCGGTGGGGTCCGCTGTCGGTTTCTTCAGGAGGGCGAAGAGCTCGGCATGCTTCCAGCTCTCCGAGAAGGTGGCGGTGGCGAAGGAGATGTTGATGATGTCTCGGAGTTGGGGTGCGATGATGGAGTCGGCCTTGTTGAAGATGTGGTGGGGACAGGGGTCGGTTGGGGATACGGAGTGGATGGTGTTCATCGTGCGGGTGGTGTCTTCGGTGCTGACCGGGGTCCAGTTGCGTAAGGTGATGATGGGGGCCGTTGGTTCGGTGGTAGGGTGCGTGGGCAGTGCGCCAAAGCTGTTGTGTATGTCGGCGATCTTGCGGTGGAAGAAGGAGGCGAGTGAGTCGCAGAGGTCTTGCGAGGGAGGGATGTTGTTGATTCCGGCGCTGGGGTTGGATAGCTCTTTGACCATGCTGAAGAATTCCTTGCTGTTGTGGGTGTTGTTGTCCAGTCGTTCTTTGAATGTTGTCCTTTTGGTGGTGCGGATCAGCTGGTGGTGTGTGTGGGTGGCGTTCTTGAGGGCAGTCATGTTTTCTGTAGTCTGGTCGTGGCGCCAGGCTTTTTCGAGGGCGCAGCAGTTTTTCTTAAATGTTTTGAGTTCGTCGGTGTACCATGAGGCTTTCTTGCTGCCGGGTCTGCTGGGAGTGTTCTTTAGTGGTGCAAGGTCGTCGGCGCTGTTGGTGAGCCACTGTGTGAAGATGCGGGCTGCTTCGTCGGGGTCCGTTGTGCTGGTTGGAGGGTTCTGGCTGAGGGAGGTGGTGAGCTGGTCGGCGGTGATCTTGCTCCAGCTCCTGCGGGGAACCTGTTGCGGGTGGTGGTGGGTCGTGGTTCTCCTGAAGCTGAAGTGGACGCAGCTGTGGTCAGTCCAATGGAGTCCGGTGGAGTGGCTGAAGGAGATGTGCTTGCTGGAGGAGAAGACGGGGTCAAGCGTGAGGCCGGCGTAGTGGGTGGGGGTGTTCGACAGTTGCTTGAGTCCGAGGTTGGCGAGGTTGTCCAGCAGGGTGGTGGAGTTGTTGTCCTTGTTGTTCTCCAGGTGGAAGTTGAGGTCCGCCAAGGAGGATGTAGTCAGAGGAGGTGAGGGCGTGCGGGCGGATGAAGTCTGCAATGGCTTCGCTGAATTGTGTGCGTGGTCCCGGGGGTCTGTAGATGAGGGTGCCTCTGAGGGTGGTCTTGGGGTCGGTGTGTATCTGGAAGTGGAGGTGTTCGGCGGCGGTGAAGGTGTCGTCGGAGTTGGTCGTGATGCGGATGGTGTTCCTGTGGACGATGGCGATGCCTCCTCCGGTCTGGTTGACGCGTTCCCTCCGGGTGATCTTGTATCCGTCCGGGATGGCTATAGCGATGTCTGGCGCTAAGGAGGCATTCATCCAGGTTTCCGTGAGGAAGGCGACATCTGGTGATATTGTGTCGAGCAGGTTCCAGAGTTCGACGGTGTGTCTGTGGACGGAGCGGGTGTTGAGCAGGATGCACTATAGGTGGTTGTTGCTGGTGCCTGGCCTTTCAGGTGCAGTGGAGGTCCGGAGGCAGGTGAAATTGCAGGCTTGGCAGGTGAAGGGTCTGTGGGTGGGTTTCGGGGTTGCTCTGTAGCAGGCGGGGTTCCGTCCGGCGTTGAGTGCGCTGAGGGTTGCGGCGTCGTAGGTCTGTTGTGTGGTCTGGCATCGTCGGGGGCCAGGGGTCCTGGCGCTGGGCGCGGTCCAGGCGCGGACGGGCGCAGACAGGCCTGCCTTTGGCACGCCTTCGGCGCACAATCGGCGTGCCCGCTGCGCGTGGCCGCTGCGCGTACTGGGGCAGCTGGGAGGAGGGAGCGGGGTGGGGCAGGGAAGGGAAAGATACAGAAAGGAAGAAGGGGGGTGGGGCCGCAGGGGAGCAGCGGCAGGGAGCGGGGATGGGACAGAGGCGGGGAAAGTGATCCCGAGGGGGCAGGAGCGATCGGACACAGAATCAGGGGCAACAATAACAGTACAACCAAGCACAGGGAGCAAAAAAGCAACGAGCGAACGGACACAGAATATGGGGCAATAATAACAGAACAACCAAGCACAGGGAGCAAAAAAGTAATGAGCGAACGGACACAGAATCGGGGCAACAATAACAGTACAACCAAGCACAGGGAGCAAAAGTACAGAAGCAACCTTGCCACGGGGGCAGCGGTGGGGCGGAGACAGGCAGGGGTACCGGGCGTACTCGGGGGGAGCCGCGCGGCATGTGGAGCGACCGGCGCCGACCAAGGTCAGGACAGGTCAGCGCAAGAGTTCAGACACTCATTGCAGGACCTGTCAGACTTGCCAGGCAAGTGGAAAGAGTGGGAGGAAGCACAAGGCTCTTCTCCAGCCGTTCCCTGTGGTCAGTACCCCTGTTGATCGGGTGGGATTGATATTGTGGGGCCACTGGACCCCAATACAGCCATGGGCAACAGGTTCATCCTGGTCTTGGTGGACCATGCCACTTGGTACCCGGAAGCCATACCTCTGAGGACAGTGACGGCCCCCGTGGTAGGACGAGCACTGATGGGAATTTTCTCACGAGTAGGATTCCCTCGCGAGGTAGTGTCTGACAGGGGAACCAACTTAATTTCTAAGTATATGAAGTCCCTGTGGCAGGAGTGTGGTGTAACTTACAAGTTCACCACTCCATACCACCCCCAAGGAAACGGGTAGGTTGAAAGGTTCAACCTGACCCAAAAAATGATAATGGGTCTTGAGGAACTCATGAGGCGTAAGTGGGACATCCTCTTAACATACCTGCTATTTGCATACCGGGAGGTGCCACAGAAATCTCTAGGGTTAAGTCCCTTTAAGCTTCTCTATGGACACCTGGTCAGAGGACCTATGAGTCTGGTTAATGAAGGCTGGGAGCAATCTCCCAGGAAACCTCCCCAGGATGTATATATAGATGTATATAGCTACATGCTGGCCTTCAGGAACCAGACCAGGTGCTTCAGTCAACTCGCTCAGGCAAATCTGGAGGCCGGCCAGGAGGAGATGAAGCGCTGGTATGACCAGAATGCCACTCTGATAGAACTTCAACCTGGACAGAAGGTGTGGGTCATGGACCCGGTAGAGCCGTGTGCGCTCCAAGATAAGTGGACCAGACCTTTTGAGGTTGTGGAGCGCAAGAGTCCAGTTACCTACTTGGTGGACTTCCTGTCTCCCAAGGACCCCTTGAGGGCTAGGGCTCTGGAGACGTGTCCAGATACCCGGCCCAACCAGAACAGGACCATGGGACCGCCTAAAGCCCCACTTAGAGAGGTCTGAAGTGGGCATGCTCTTGACAACAGATTCTGGGGTGGAGGAGGAGACCGAGCCTCTTCCTGCCACAGAGCAAGATGGGTCAGTGAATGGTGTTAACTTCTCTTCCACACTGACCCCTGAGCAACAGAATGACTGCTGCCAGTTGCTGGGACAGTTTTCTGATCTGTTCTCCCTGGTTCCTGGTGTCACAGATTGGTGCATCCATGATGTGGACATAGGCAACAGCGTACCTGTGAAGCACAAGTCTTACAGGGTAACTGACAGGGTGAGGGCTTGCATCAAGGAGGAAGTCTCAAAGATGCTTGCGCTAGGTGTGATTGAGTCCTCCAGCAGTCCTTGGGCCAGCCTAGTGGTCTTGGTCCCAAAGGCTGCAGCGCCGGGTACCACACCCAAACTCCGGTTCTGTGTGGACTACAGGGGACTCAATTCAGTCACAAAGACTGACGCGCACCCCATCCCCAGAGTTGATGAGCTCATTGATCTACTAGGGGCTGCACGGTACCTCAGCATGTTTGACTTGACGTCTGGGTACTGGCAGATCGCCCTGACTGATGGAGCAAAGGAGAGGTCAGCATTCTCCACACCATATGGGCATTTCAAGTTAGGTGTTATGCCCTTTGGGATGAAGAATGCCCCTGCCACCTTTCATAGGTTGGTCAACCAGGTGTTGGTTGGACTGGAGGAATTCAGTGCCGCCTACCTGGATGACATTGCAGTGTTCAGTGCCAGTTGGGAGGAACATCTGCGCCACCTTTGGGAAGTTTTGTTGGCACTGCGGAAGGCAGGCCTCACGATCAATGCGAGTAAGTGCCAGATCGGGCAGGGTTCTGTGGTGTAATGGGACACCAAGTTGGGAGCAGCCAGGTGGTGCCCCTAAAACCCAAGATTGAAGCCATCCTGGCTTGGGAGCCATCCAAAACCCAGACAGAGGTGAGAGCCTTTTTAGGACTCACAGGGTATTACAGGAGGTTTGTCAAGGGGTATGGCAACTTTGTTGCACCCTTGACAGAGCTGACGTCCGGGAAGCAGCCAAAGAAAGTGATTTGGACTGACACCTGTCAGAAAGCTTTTGAGGCCCTGAAAGCGGCCATGTGCACGGCGCCCGTGCTCCTGGCAACCAACTTCTCAAGAGAGTTCATCGTTCAAACAGACGTTTCAGAGCATGGTGTGGGGGCTGTTTTGTCACAGATGAATGAGGAGGGCCTAGATCAACCTGAAACCCTTATCAGTAGAAGGTTACTTCCATGGGAACAGAGGTGGAGTGCTATTGAGCGTGAGGCATTTGCTGTGGTATGGGCTCTGAAGAAGCTGAGACCATACCTACTTGGGACTCACTTCCGGGTTCAGACAGACCACAGTCCCCTCAGATGGTTGATGCAGATGAGGGGTGAGAATACAAAGCTGTTGGTTGATCCATTTCCCTATAGGGTATGGTCTTTACGGTGGAACACCGCCCTGGTACAGAACACGCCAATGCTGATGGTCTGTCCAGATTTTTCCGCCTTAGTGAAGAGAACTCCCAGGAGTTTATTGTATTTCTATCTAGGACCCTAATTCGATATTCCTAATTTATGCCCTTATGTGGTTATAATAAATAATATCCTTATAAAGGCGTAAGAATCATATCCATATTTAGTCGTAGCCCATGCAGTCCACATTAAGCAAGGCTACTTCCCCGGACTCCTAGAAAGTACAACGAGTTCTCTAAACAAACCAAACCTCCAGCAACCTGGGAAATCCCCATGGCTTTTGTTTTGATTCGTCCTAGAACTCCTGTGAGCACTGTAAGAAAGGCCAGTTCTTAGTGACATCTTTATTGACGTCTTATGTCCAACCTTACGTCAAACCCGGCACCTTTCAGGTTGTTGGGATTGAATTTTTGATAACCTACATTATTGGCCTAATATATCTAAGTATAGTCCCGTAATTATATAATCATGTATTTAGAGTGTGCTATGGTCACTCAACCAACGATTCCCTTTTTGCTTGTTTATTCCTATTGGTATAACCGAAGCCATTTTGTTTTGTTTCTCTATGTACTAACACTGTTTCCCAGAAATCACGTGATTGTGCTTTCTGCTCGAAACCATGGCGTCAGCCAAACCGTCCCCGATAGTTGTTAGCTGGTAGCTTAAGGGAAACTCAAGGTCGCACCTGCCTTTCTTGTGGGATGCGCACATTCTAGCAGAGCCCGTTCCTGTCCTCCCGGGCTCCAGATAGACAGGGAGGCACCCTACTGACCTGCCCCCGGAATAGCTTAGGCCTAGGTTGCTAGCGATCAACTGTGCCTTATATGGGTATTCATCTTGGCTTACTGACAAACTGTATTCTTCCTTGTAGGGTGTCATCTTGAACGCATGAAACGTATATATATTTGTACTTTGAACATGTAATCAGTCTCCTCTGCGCACCTCCGAGGGTCGTGTAGACTGAGGCTCCCCTGTCAGGGCTTGTATTTGAAGAATAAACGATTGAACCTTCTCCATTGCCGACTAAATTATTCTAATGCATATTGAATATGGGCTATTGGTAAGTATAGCCCGATAGATAAAATTTTGAATCTTACAGTTGGCGACTCCGCCGGGACTCCGCGATAGGGTCGTCTCCTCCTGTAAACAGGAGTAACGGGACAAGGAGGAGTTCTGACCGAGTGGGTGGACAGAAAGAAGATCCTAATTTGAGACACCCGTTTGTGGTATGAAAACAAGCCGTTCCACTCTCGAGCCCAGTAGCCCTCCCAGCTGCTGAAGACCCTACGCCGGAGTCCTACGGGCTTAACCCGAGAGAAGAACAGACTGTGTCGGTCTGTTTAGGTGTCGGCAGTGGGGAATTCGCAATCGACCTGAGTGCACCAGGTGAGTGATATTCGTGATTGTATTGGATAAGGATCACTCAGAGCGAGTGTTTTCTTTTTGGATAAACAGTTAACTGTCTTTGTTGGAAGGTGGCCGGAGAAGCCGGACCAGGAGGGAATCTGGGGATCTACCGTTGCGGCGAAGGGGCTGCACGGGTAGAGACCTCACGGACTTGTTTGGTGAATAATTGAGACTACCTCTGATGCCTTAGCAGAGTACGGCGTTGCTCGCTTGGCCGAAATCTCTCCGGGAAAGCTCTGGGAGCAACTGGGTAAGCTAGGGCTCTGGAGACGTGTCCAGATACCCGGCCCAACCAGAACAGGACCATGGGAGGGCCTGTGAGAGAGTTCGTGGTTCGCGTATCAGAGGGTCTCAGAGCAATCTAACAATTGCTCTCTTTGGTGAACTTTTGTTGGTCTGGAATTCTTTTGAATCGATTCCCCGAACAGCAGTCGACGGGCTCTGTTCGTATTTGAAGACGTCATTTGCATTGAATAGGTTTTGAGAAGTATTTGCCTTGCACTGTTTTACAGCACTTTACTGTGACGATTGTATGAAGAGTGTATGAGTGGGTGATAAGAAGGGACGCGTCCGAATGGGTGTGTGTTTTGTGATTTTGTGTAGAAAGAACGAGTAAAATAAGCATAATGCCGTGTTTTAGTAAAATATGTTTCGGGTGCTGCTGTCGGCGAGGTGTGCGGCTTGAAGAAAGGCAGCCGGCCCCTCCTGAGGGCAGTCCCAGTTTTGATATGTATGTCAAACATGGTTTACAACCAATCTTGTTCAACACCCTTTGGAATAAATACACCAAGGATAATTCGGATTTACAATGGCCTCTTACGGGGTCTTTTGATGAAAAGAAGATTAATTATATACAGAATAAATTATTTATGGAGAAAAGCCGTCAGTCGATGTTTGATTCCTTGAACCTATGGTTGAAGGAAGCAAAAAGACGACGAATTCGAGAAGAGAAGCTGGGGAAAATGAAGTCGGGCCAGACAATAACTCAGAAAGCAGTAGCGTATGATAAGGAAAAGGTGGAGACAAATATTGAACGAATGGATAGGCAGTTTCGATTAGAGACTGATAAAAGCTATGTGGCTAGACCAGAGACGGGAGATGAATTGGAAGAGTTGTTGGAAGCCCGGCCACCTCCTCCTTATGCCCCTCAAGGCTTGTATCCGGCTATACCGGTGGTACGAGTTGATCAAACGGGAGCCGTCTCGGCCACTAAACAGCAGTCTGGGGTGGTTGCCACGGCCCCCGTTGGTTGATTGGGACATGACGTTTTGTTCTCCCCTCCATCCCTTCGACCAACTTCCTCACCCCTAATATCCCTGCAGCCGGACGCGGCTGTCCCTTCTTCTTTGCACCATGTATTTCTCTCCCCTCCGACTCAGACTACTTTGGATCTCCGAAATACCATTAGTCCGGGTGCCACGCCCAAGCGACCGTTGACTGACTCGAGTGATCAGCGAGCTTTCACTCGGTCACTGTTGGGACAAGAGGAGAGGAGAGCTATTATTATTCAAGCATCCCAATGGATGTGGAACCCTATTTATACTTTGGAAGATATTTGGAGCACTATGAAGGATTTTGAACCCGTTGCACAGCAACTGGCTTTAGAAAGCATGGCGATTCGGTTGATTTCATTATGGGAACAGGGTTTTGAGGAGGGTTTACCTCCCCAGATACTGCGTGAAATCAGGGATCATGCTCATAAATTTAATCTCCAAATTGAGAAAGTGTATCAGAACTTTTGCATTTTCGGGAACGGATGCACCGAAAGAGTGCTGAATGGGGGGCGCAGCACCCCATGAGAGAGGTGCATCCCCTCTTTTTCCCTGAAGTACCTGAAATAAAGGATGCAAATAATGTAGTAACTAGGGCTCGTGTGGATGCTAGGCTTCAGGAACAATGGGTTTATACCCCTTGGAAACAAAGCGAGGTCCTTACATTAAAAGCCCAGCTTCCAGACCCCCGTAAAAATCCTACAGCTTATTATAAAGAATTGACGGAAGCCGCCAATTCTGCCATCATGACTATAGCTGATAACGAGCTATTTTTTGGTCTCCTGATTACGGTGGATATCTGGAGACAGATACATGATACGGACCATGCTCCCGAATTAGGAGGCACATGGGATCAATTAAAAAGTTGGGATAAGGAACGAAAGCCAGGTGAAAAACCCCGGGATGAAATATTAGCAGTACCGGATAAAATTGTCACATACATGAAGACCCTTCTCCCCCGAGAAAAACAGATTGGGATAAATTGACTGCGTGTAAACGGAAAAAGGACGAAAGTGTGTCCGACTTCTTCACTCGGTTCGAGAAAGTTTTCATAGATTTTAGTGGCCAGGACCTCTCTACAGAGGGAGGAATTCGATTATTTGTAAATAGATTTGTCACAAATTTGCTTCTGGAGGTTATGTCTCGTCTCCAATTGGCTGAGAGCTCGTGGACTACGGCTGCACCATCTGTTATCCTTAGTATGGCCCAATACTATGAACATCGTGAGAATGAGAGTAAAGAAAGATCAGAGGAAAAAGACTAAGGACTTAAAAACAAGAGTACTACTGCAGCAAGTCAGTAGAGGGCAAAATTCAGGATGTGGAGTGCGAGGCTCGTCCCAAAGAGGCCAGACGACAGGGAGAGGTCGAGGGGGCCCTCCGAATATTGGAATAAACCGATGTTCCTATTGTAAGGAGGAGGGACATTGGAGGGTGGATTGCCCTCTGTTACAGGGAAGGAATGGACCCAGTAGAGGACGAGGAAGGGGTCGAGGAAACATAGATCGAAATAGTATGAGAAGGGAGGAGTCACAGCATGAGGGTTCTCGTAAGAATCATTTTGATGACCCTCAGAATAGACAATATTACAATGAAACTTATCAGGATGACAGGTATGATGACCGAGATTACGCATGAGACAGCCAAGGACAGAGGGGGGGCCATATTACACTACCAGTTGACCAAGAGGGACCTTATGTAAAAGGAGAACTGTTGGGTACATCGGGAAAGTTTTTAGTGGATACTGGGGCGATGAGTAGTTCAGTCGCCCATACACTGATCCCAGGGGCAGCTCTGTCTGGCCAAAATAATGTATCAGTAGGATTCTCTGGAATACCGGTAGTGAGCCCCGTTTCAAAGCCTTTGCCTTTTACGATCGGTCCCATCTCCATGCATACACCTTTTCTCCTCACTTCCAATTGTGGAGAGAACCTTTTAGGGTTGGATATCTTGAAAAGATTACATGCACGAATTTATTGTTCTCCTGATGGTATTTTTCTCACAATGAAAAGGCCACCTGTGGAAAATTTGCCAATATTTCGCTAAGAATGAGACTTTACCTCCTGAGTTTGCCACCATTCCTAAGACATTATGGGCAACAGGAGACACCGATGTTGGCCTGTTGAGAATAGCCCCGGTGTCCATAACAGTGAAACCGAATGCGCAGATGCCACGCATTCCTCAGTATAAGATTTCACCAGAAGGTGAACAGGCCTTGTTGCATATCATTCGTGACCTCATTGACAAAGGGGTAGTGGAAGAAACAGCTGCGAATGTTTGTAATAGTCCTATTTTACCGATTTTGAAGAAGACCCCAATTGATGGTGCTCCTGATTACAAATCTGCATATCGCTTTGTGATTGACCTCCGAGCTGTCAACAAAATAGTAGTCCCTCAATACCCAGTGGTACCAGATATCGCAACGATCCTTACCATGATTTCCCCTACCGCACGATATTTTTCTGTAATTGATTTAAAAAACGCTTTCTTTAGCATCCCCATTCATCCTGATAGCAGATATATCTTCGGATTCTCATTAGGAGGACAAATTTATTTATTTATTTATTTTTGAGATTTATAAAGCGCGAACGTATGCCCGAGGGCGTCTTGGCGCTGAAAACTTGACTCATGCCTCTTCCAATTTAAAAACAGTCCTAGTACGGGGCACAATTAATTGGTGCAAGGTCACAGATCTTAATTAACTTGCTGGGAGATATGGTTTAAGCTGATTTCTAAGGAACTGGGGGCCAAGATGATGCAGTGCTTTGAACACCAGACAGAGTGTTTTAAATTCTATCCGCTTTTTAATGGATAACCAGTGATACTTCCGGATGATGTGAGCAATAGGCTTGAATTTAGGGATTTTTGATAGTTGATGACCCGAACTTGAGCATTGGCAAAAATGCCATTGCAATAGTCGAGTGAAGATAGTACAAGTGTACTAACCAGAGTTTTGCCTGCACTGTCAGGCAAAAACTGAAGGATGTTTTAATGAGTTTTAGCTTATGAAAAGCGGTTGCTGCTGTCTGATTCGCATGCGTGGAAAAGTTGAGATGGTCATCAAACACTACTCCTAAAGCTCCTACTCCTACGAAGCTTTAGATTTACGCGTGCACCACAAGGCTATACAGAAAGTCCCAGCATATATAGACAGGCTTTGAAGGCAGTATTGGATGAACTAATCTTGCCCATCGGTAATGCGATCATTCAATATGTGGATGACATTTTGGTGGCCTCCGATACGGAGGACGGCTGCAAGGACGCAACTGTGAAATTGTTACATAATTTGGCTGAAAAAGGAAATAAAGTCTCCCTCTCCAAATTTCAATATTGTCGACAGGAAGTGACCTACCTTGGCCACTTACTGTCAAAAGCGGGGAGACGACTAACACCAGAACGAATATCTGTGATTACTAACATGTCTGTACCTCGTACTCAACGTGATGTCCGTGCTTTTCTTGGCATAACCTCTTACTGTCGCCAATGGATTCCTAACTATTCACTCCTCTCTAAACTCTTGTTGTATTTGACTACCAAAGATGTGCGTGAACCCCTCCCCTGGACGGATGAATGTCAAGAAGCCTTCGACTCTTTAAAATCTGCTTGTGTTCCGCACCAGTTTTGGGTACCCCGGATTACCGGAAGCCTTTTTCACTTTACGTGCACGAGGTGGACGGTTGTTCCCTTTCAGTGTTAACTCAGGATTTTAGGGGAAAACAAAGCTTATAATGTGCCTTCTTTTCATCAGTGTTGGACATGGTCGCACAAGCCCTTCCCAGTTGTCTGAGGGCCACTGTGGCGGTAGCGGTGGCCATCCGACAATCAGAGGGGATAGTTTTGAGCACGGACCTCACAGTCATGGTACCATATGCTGTGGATATTCTGTTAAATAGAACTAAAACCCAGCACCTCACGAGTGCTTGTTTAACAGGTTACGAACTGACATTGTTTGCACCCCACATTACGATTAAAAGATGTGCTACATTGAATCCAGCAAAACTTTTGCCTCTCCCTTCTAATGATAAAAAGGGCGATATCTATGATTGTATATTTAGAACTGAAGAAGAAACAAAAAGGGCGTGTAGATCTTACAGACACCCCTTTACCAGACCCCCAAGGAGAATTGTATGTTGATGGTTCTTGTTTTAAATTACCAGATGGAACTGCAACAGCTGCGTATGCTATTACGACTTTAAAAACGGTGGTAGAAACTGCTAGGAATTCACACCACTCAGCCCAGGCAGCTGAACTAATTTCTTTGTTACGAGCATGTGAAATCAGTAAAGGCCTGAGAGTAAATATTTACAAAGACAGCCAGTACGCCTTCGGCGTTGCACATAGTTTTGGGAGGCTGTGGAGGGAAAGGGGTTTCTTTACCACACATGGCCAGAAGATTCAGCATGGTCCTTTAATTGATCGTTTGTTATTGGCTTTGACACTACCAGATAAAGTGGCCATCATCAAATGTAGTGCCCATCAGAAAATCATTGATTCCACAGGAAAAGGAAATGCTTATGCTGACTCAGTAGCAAAGGAAACAGCCCGGACTAAAATGACTCCCATGTTCCCTAGTGCTTCAGCTCGGTGGGTGGCGGAAACATCTGTGTTTGATAATACTATTGAGAGTGTAAAAGAATTGCAGAAGGAAGCTACCATAGATGAGGCACAGAAATGGGAGCAGGAAGTGGGACAACTAGACAAGAATGAATGTTGGATAGATCGAACTGAGAGACAGCGTTGGTTATTCCCTAATGCATTAGTATACGCTGTAGTGACCATGGCTCATGGTCCGGCACACATAGGAGCAAAGGGTATTTGTGCAGTATTAGACCCAGTTTGGAGTAACCCAAATATTCCCAAAACTGCAGTACATGTGGTCAAATATTGTCCAGTATGTTTACGTTATAACTCCGGGGGCAGAGAATCTGTCCTGAGTGGCAATTTTGCACCACCATCTCTGCCATTTGAAGTTATTCAGATTGATTACATACAGATGGAGAGAGTGAATAATTTGAAATATGTGTTGGTGATGGTTTGTGCTTTCAGTAAGTGGGTTGAAGCCTACCCCACTAAGGAAGCCACTGTGGTTGCAACTGCTAAAGCCTTGGTTAAAGAGTATTTCACCCGATATTGTTTGCCCCGGATTATCTGGTCTGATAATGGAACGCACTTTAATTCTTCGCTGGTTCAGAGTGTTTGTGATGGGTTACAAATCAGGCAGAAATTTCATGCAGCAAGACACCCCCAGTCAGCAAGTCTAGTTGAAAAATATAATGGCTTATTGAAACTGAAGATGGCCAAAATCTGCGCTAGTACTGGATTAAACTGGCCCGATGCTCTCCCTTTAGCATTATTGTCTCTGAGAACGACACCACACACAGGAACGGGGTTATCACCTTATGAGGTCATTTTCGGCCGCCCTGCAAATGTGTGGGGAGTCCCTAGACCTAGGTCCTTTAGAGATATTGATTATCCTTTGATGACAGACTATTTGTATGCCTTCACTAAAGATCTGCGTTCTATTCATCAACAGGTATCCGAGACATTGCGGCCGCTACCAGAGGGTCCTGGACATCGGTTGGAACCAGGCCAGTGGGTTCTGGTGAGGAATTATCAACGGAAACCGAGTTTGGAACCGAAGTGGTCCGAACCCTACCAGATCATACTAGCTACCAGGTCGGCTGTGAAGGTGCATGGGCCAAAACACTGGATCCATGCGAGTCATCTGAAGCGCCTCCCTCTCCCTTTGCCCTTTGATTTGCAAAACCGCGAAGGAATCCCAAGCCAAGCAGGAGAGTCGCTCCAGAGCTTTGTACCTTTTTCAGAAGCCCGAGAAGAGGGGCAGCCAAGTGAAGCAGTGCCCCCAGTTGATAGGGTGGCGACCCAATCAGCGGGTTGCTGGGATATCGAGTCCTGAGAGAGAGATACCAGACCTCCTGCTTTCTATTATCCAGGTACGGAGCTGACTAAACCCTTAAAGAGAATTCTTGAATCAGATTCTTGGCAAAACCAACTTAACTTAAACTGCTACTTACTTACTCCTTCCCACGTATTAGGCTTAGGTCAGGTACACCGGGGTAGGCGTATTTAGAAGCCCCAGTTAAGTACGTTAGTCAATGTATATATGTATGTATATATTTTATCTATTTTAAAGTATCATACGGCTAAGAAACCATATCCATGCTTTTACAGTATTATTTCATAATACTCCTTTTACTGTACGCAATTTACTTTATACTAAGTATTGCAATTGTGGCAATTCATTTCTCTTGCATGAGAAAGAAGACTGCTCAATAAATAACACCTTTTATTGAGAACGCCCGTCTCTGTATTCTCTGCACTCTGTTGAAACTAAGTATGCACACTTGACTGAGTGAAATAGCTGTATATTGTTTTCACACGACTCTAGAGATACACTCTTATTCTGAGGGAGCACAGTGGTCATGTTTTATGGTTGTTAGAAGCTAATCACTTCTTGTCTATCCAGGGAAGTTAAACTCCTCCTTGTTTATTCAAGAAAGTTTCTAGTGACCTCTGAGCTAGCTGGCAAAACTAATTAAGTCTAATATAGTCAGTAGAGACCTAGATGACCTCAGTCCTACGTCTAAACTGCTGTTTATATTATTCCAATGCGCAGAGCCTATTGGGAATATAGGAACTACACTAAATGGCGCCCAACGTTTGGTAAGGCGATAAATCTAACGCAAGACGTTAGAGTAACTCAGTCGTGCTTTTTCACACAGACCCTTTTCCCGTAAAAACTCCTATAGACGTCTGGTGTGGGTAAAAGGTTAAAATCTGCCGGAACTTAGTAGGAAGAGATTCCTATGTATAGTTTTTGGTTTAGTCAACGTTGAAGGATACAGTGTTCCAAAATATTGTGCACCTAATCTTTGTTTCCTTCGAAACTTGATCTGCAACAAAAGCCTTTCTGTTAGTAAAAATGACGGAAAGTGACGACGAAAGGGAGGCAGCTAGAATAGCGGCTCAACTCCTAGCAGATGACACAAGTCTCCAAGAAAATGACCCAAATGTTATACTCATTCCGGTAAATGTAAGAAAAACTATAACTCTTAAACTTATAGAAAATGGACTGACATCACGAGGTGGTACAGTCATATTCGTGGTAGAGGCCCATGAATATCGGCAGACAGAGGTATTCTATTCATGGATAAACTTTCCAGCAGCAAAAGCTGTAACACACGAATTCCACTATTACAAAATAGAGGAACCTCCGGATGTATACACTCCTTTCGAGGATGTTAAAATCCCATTAAATTACCAAGAGCACCTGCTCTGGTTTAAAGGCGCCCTAAAACATCAAAATCACATCACCAGGCTCGGTCCACTAGGTAGACCAGGAGCGACGTGGCCGGTTCTAGCCAGCTACACATGACATCCTGACATTAATAAAATGTCAAGCAAAGAACTCTTAGTTAAAATAAAAGAATTAACAAAGGCATATAGAGAGTTAGTTCAATTGGCAACGGAGGATATGACTTACCTCCAGAAATTGAAAGAAACAGATATAGCAGAACAACCATTTGAACTTGCCAGAATCATAGAAAAATCCTACGAAGAAATAGGAAGAGATAGTTTGGGTGGGAAACCAGTAAAACCCCAACTAACTGAAAATCCTGAAAAATATTTATTAAAAATAATCTAAACACTCCAAAAAAGAGTTGGGATGGTAATAAACAATTCACTCCCAAAGAAAAAAGATTCCAGTCCAGAGGAAGGTCTCCTCAACGAAGAGAAAGATCTCCTGACCGAGGAAACAAGTCTCCCCAGAGGGAGCCCTCTGAGAAAAGATATAACCTTAGAAATAGGGATAATTTGAAGAAACCTGATAGATATCAAGATATTGATACACGTCCCTCTCGATCTTTTCAGACTTCCTCGCAGAAATCGGAAAGAAGAGGATGGTCAGAACACAGGGAAGAGCACGTCAAGTCCAAAGACAAGGAACCTGCTCATCAAAGTTAAAAATTACAATTTCCAAGAAAGAAGGTAGCCAGTATTAAAATAATTAAACATGCCGAGGATACTGAGGACACAGCTGAAAAAACGGAGAGTGGGCCCAGACAATGCTAGACAGCGCAGCAGAAGTGACCATAGCTCGCCAAATCCTGATGAATCTTCTGGAGACAGTGGACACGAATGAATACATTCAAGTGGAAACTGCAGATACCAGAGTTAGCAAACCTCATAAAATATTCAAAATAACATTACGTATAGAGGGAGATAAGACCAGGAAAGTAAGGGGTTTCTTTTGGGATAACCTTTCGAAAGGCTATGACATCCTTTTAGCTGAGAAAGACTGGCCACCAGAGTTTGTCAGGGAGTGCCCTCATGGCGAAGAAATGATATCATATCATATAATCATATTCCAATTCATAAAAAATATACACTTGCAAGAAAATGGGCAGTAGCCTTAGCTCCTGCATTATATAAAAATCATGTAGGATGGGATGAGGACTCTCCTCCTCACAAAATCCAGTTAAAATATCAACCCACTGCACAGAGGCAGTACCCAATTAAGCAATTAGCTAAAAAGCAAGTCAGGGAGATCTTAGATCAACTTGAATACCTGGGGGTGATTGAAACATGCACTTCACAAATGAACAATCCTTTGTTTCCTGTCTCCAAACCAGACGATTCATATCATCTTGTATTGGACTACAGACACCTTAACTCATGTTGCAAAACATTTGCAGTGCAAAATTCACACAGTGCAGCACTAATGAATAACATTGTGCGCAAAAAATACAAAACGACATTAGACATCTCTATTGGATTCTTTTGTCAAAACATTGCACCTAAAAGCAGGTATTTGACCGCTTTCTCAATAATGGGGTCACATTCAAATTTCTGTCGACTCCCACAGGGATTCAAGAATAGCCCAGGAATATTCTCAGCAAGAGTAACAGAGTTACTTCAAATATATGATGATGAGGCATTATCTTATGTCGATGACATCCATCTCACAGATGATGACCTGGAGACACACTTGAAAAGAGTGAACACCATAATACTTGGGATTCGGCTGAGGGTTACAAATTCAACTTTAAAAAGTCACGAATTGCCCATCTAACAGTCCTATTTTTAGGATATGAATTATCAAGGGAAGGCAAGAGCCTAGCAGACAACTTCTTAGAGAAGTGCGCTGTACTCCAAGCACCAAAAACGCTGAAGAACTTACTATCAATACTAGGTTTCCTGAATTTCGGAAGAACTTACATTCTAAATTATGCGGAGAGGGTTAAACCTCTCTATGAATTAATAAAACCTGATTTCAAACAAATCAATTGGACTCAAAAACACACCGAAATTTTGAGATCATTGCAAACAGACATGTTAGCTAAAACAACATTGCAAACTCGCGAAAATATACGCAACCTTGTAATCCGAGTCATCCCAGAAAGATGCGGATTCACGTACCTGACCTCTAATGAGGGAGAAACAGTACCAATAGCTTACAAATCACATTTGTACACACAAGCTGAAAAGACATTCAGTCTTACGGAAAATATTGTAAATGCGGTTCAAACTGCTGTAGCAAAAGATAGAGTCCAAGCCCAAGGCAGAAGGATAACTTTTTTAACAGCAGAATCAGCCTTTGAGGCATTAACAAGCCCACGCAATTTGACTGCTGTGGCATTAGATCCAAAATGGATACAATGGGAAAATTCTCTTGCTGCAGAAGACGTGAAATACTATTTTGACCCGAAAATGAAAAAACTGAAAGATCTAACGTATGAAGAAGAATATCCTCTGCCAATCGAAATTCTGCCTCTCGAACAGTACACATGTGTAATCTACATGGACAGATTTTCACAACATTACTATGTAGAGAAAAAATCCTACAACGCTGCGTGCGCGATTGTTAAAGGTCGCTGGCGCTTTGGCAAATTCAGACCAATAGTCACAAAAACTGAATCACTCAGAAACTGCTCAACTCAGCGAGCTGAAATAAGATCTTTAAAGATGGCGCTTGAAAATGCTGATCGCGAATTCCCCACACTAATAGTGTGCGATTCGCATTACTGCGTCAAGTCTTACAATAATGACATGCAGAACTGGGTTCAAAACGATTACAAAGATGACACAGGTGCCACAATAAAGCATAAGAGGCTTTGGGAACAGGTAGTTCTTTTGCAGAAAGAACTACGAAAGACTCACGTGATACATACACTGAGTCATCTACGTGATGGTGTTCACGTTGCAGGGAATTCATTGGCTGACACAGCCACAGCGGAAGCAACTAATCCGGCTTCCGTAGCCACAAAAAAGCGTTCAGAAAAATACATAGACGGGGAAACCATGCTGGCGGTAAAAACGTCTTCAAAAGGCGACTGTGCAGCACTACCCATGAACTATCCACTCAATTATACATACATAATTGAGGCAAACTCCGTTCCTTTTGCTCGAATCCCTGGAGTGGGGGATAGAGTAATTCCAAACACGAACAGGAGAGTCTTCTTGATTGAAGCGGCACACATGGGATTGGGTCTAAGGCACCAAGAGATCAAGGAATCTCTGAAAGAATTACAATCAGAATACTGGTGGCCGGGAATGAGCCTGCAACAATACAAATTTGCAATGAGTTGTCCAAACTGCAACAGAGATCGCAGTGGCGAACCGACCGGGGTATTGTCAGGACCCTTCTTTTAGTTAGTATGAGGCAATCTATACGCAAAAATCCAGCAGGAAAAATGCGTGCCATTAATGTTTAAGACTAGATTCACTTAAAAATGCAGACACCGGCACTCGGCTGATGCCAGAACTGTTATACAAAGATTTGCGAGTCCATATCGGCACATACGCAATTGGCATGCTACATTCTGACCAGGGTCCTGCTTTTAGCTCTCGGGCTTATAAGGAGGCCATGAACAGCATGGGCATTGCATTGCCGTACTCTTGTCCCTCCCATCCTGAGGGAAATGCGGTAGTGGAAAGAAAAAACAGGGACATAAAGCAATCTATAACGGTGAGGGTATTAGGTTCGGGTGATGGGTGGGTCCAACATTTAACAAGTGTCCAACGTACTCTTAATAATCTGCCAAGAAATTCTCTAAAAGGTTTCAGTCCGTACGAGCCATTGTTCGGTACTAGAATGCATATTCAGGACCTTGATAGTCAGACTTCAGTGGTAGAAGAAAAATGCTTTGATATCAAAGACCGTTTGGCTGTTTTACATGACTTAAATAAAACAAGAAAAGGCCTTTTGGGACTCGTAGCAGGAATTTTATTTTTGATCCTTCTGCTCGGAGCTCGGAGCGCCTTCTGCTCCGATATGGCAAGCCAAGTCGCAGATAAGACTCCAGCAACGATGGAAGAAACAATCCTAGCTATACGCTATCGGGACGGCATAACTAAAGTCCTCGGATTAGCTCGGCTAAGAGATCTGAATATGACCTGGTTTCTTTCATTCAGACCAATCTGGCAAAATTGCATCTTACCTGTGCTTCTATGTATGCTATGCGGAGAAGAATGCGTGTTGGACGTCAGTCTTATACTACCATCAGCAGTACCAATGGATACAGATACTTTGCTAGGTCCTGTAACGGCTCATGCATCGTGTTGTCCCCAGCGGCTACCCATTCTGATGACGGCATTCGTTGAGACTTCACCACTACGAGTATGTGGCAGTGAAGTACGAGATGAGAGCAGCATCACCCAGGTACAACCTTCTGTGAGCATTGCTGATCCTGACATCGATGATAGCAATCATTCTCATGACTGCACTGTTGCGGCATTTTCAAACTTGGTCGAACTTTCACCTGATGTCGTAGACCAATTTTTTGCCAGTCTGTCTGAAATGATGTTCTCCCCTGAACAGAAAGAATAACTTTTTAAGCAACAAGCACACAGCGTTCCCTGAACTCTGAATTCGGCCTTCAGCTTTGATAAACAAAAGCTACTGAAAATATTTGGAACTATTTTTTCCCCCGAAAGCAAAATTATTTTTTTTCCCCTTCCAAAATATTTACCATTTTTCTGGCACATGTGCTCTGCTTCAAGTAGAACTATTCTTAGAGAACAGAGCTTCTATTTTTGGAACTCTAGAGACAATATATTACCTCAGCCTCTAGCACAGTACAGAATCTGTATAAATATGTGATGAAATGGTCTCAACCTTCTTTTCTGTATTCAGAGCCATTTCATGTGTAATTTTCGCAATTCATTCAGCTTATATATATATGCATTTTTAACTGAATGAAACCACTGCTTGATAAGCGTACAGTACCAATCATTTTCGTGTATTTACCATATACCATTTCAAATGCAAATTATGTATTTTGGGGTGGGTTGGAAAACACATGCACCATTATATGTTTACTATTGCTTAGTTTTAGTAATGATGGACATTAGATCGTGGAGTGGGTATTGTATTTCTATCTAGGACCCTAATTCGATATTCCTAATTTATGCCCTTATGTGGTTATAATAAATAATATCCTTATAAAGGCATAAGAATCATATCCATATTTAGTCGTAGCCCATGCAGTCCACATTAAGCAAGGCTACTTCCCCGGACTCCTAGAAAGTACAACGAGTTCTCTAAACAAACCAAACCTCCAGCAACCTGGGAAATCCCCATGGCTTTTGTTTTGATTTGTCCTAAAACTCCTGTGAGCACTGTAAGAACAGCCAATTCTTAGTGACATCTTTATTGACGTCTTATGTCCAACCTTACGTCAAACCTGGCACCTTTCAGGTATAAATATACTAACGTTGCCTTAAGCAAACACGCTGTGGTTTTTGGAGCAGAGCGGCTATCTACTTGCCCGAGAGCCCAGCTGATGCAAGAGCCCACGGACGCCGCCCCTCCCTTTTGACGCACTGAGAGAGACGCTGTCTTTTCTCCTGCCTAGAAAAGCCAGCTCCGGTGTTCTCAGCCGCCCTTGGGGGTTGCTGGGATATCGAATCCTGAGAAAGAGATACCAGACCTCCTGCTTTCTATTACCCAGGTACGGAGCTGACTAAACCCTTAAAGAGAATTCTTCAATCAGATTCTTGGCAAAACCAACTTAACTTAAACTGCTACTTACTTACTCCTTCCCACATATTAGGCTTAGGACAGGTACACCGGGGTAGGCGTATTTAGAAGCACCAGTTGAGTAGGTTAGTCAATGTATATATGTATGTATATATTTTATTTATTTTAAAGTATCATATGGCTAAGAAACCATATCCATGCTTTTACAGTATTATTTCATAATACTCCTTTTACTGTACGCACTTTACTTCATACTAAGTATTGCAATTGCGGCAGTTCATTTCTCTTGCATGAGAAAGAAGACTGCTCAATAAATAACACCTTTTATTGAAAACGCCCGTCTCTATTCTCTGCACTCCGGTGAAACTAAGTATGCACACTTGACTGAGTGAAATAGCTGTCTATTGTTTTCCCACAACTCTAGAAATACACTCTTATTCGGAGGGAGCAAAGTTGTCATGTTTTATGGTTGTAAGAAGCTAATCCCTTCTTGTCTATCCAGGGAAGTTAAACTCCTCCTTGTTTATTCGAGAAAGTTTCTAGTGACCTCTGAGCTAGCTGGCAAAACTAATTAGGTCTAATATAGTCAGTAGAGACCTAGATGACCTCAGTCCTACGTCTAAACTGCTGTTTATATTATTCCAATGCGCAGAGCCTATTGGGAATATAGGAACTACACTACAAGTTAGGGTAGCTCTCCCCACATTTCAGCTGGAGGGGACACGTGTTAGACCTGGCATCATTAGCGTGGGTCTCCCTTCCATTTTTGCTATTGCCTCATGTATTTTTGCTGGTGTTTGATGCTTTGGGCACTGTTCAACAAAACGTTCCAGGGCTGCACTGACGACACAGAGGTCCCAGCTTGCCCCGCGCGGATCTCAACGTTCGGTGGGCGGTCCTACCCCGGTAAAGGAAGGCCATGGCCCCCGCTCTGCTGGTGGGCCGGCTACCCACAGACAGGTATCATCCAGGAGCAGCTTCTATGTAACAGCTACAACCACATAGTGGGGACACAGGTCTCCTGATCCGCCCTGGATGAGATAAGAGGGTTCTCATTTTAACTTTTATGTATTTTACTCATGTGCACTTCACTTTGTTTTTGGTCCTGACGAAGCGCCAAGGACCTACGGGCGATAGAGGCGCGAAACATGTTGACCTTGACTAGTGACACCCAGGCATAGTGGGCCTTGTGGGGTCAGTCATTTTTAAGCAGTACTTTTAACTGCCAAGGGTTACCTAGACAATCTTGTAGCTGCTTCCATACCCTTGATTTTATCACACTATCATGTTTGCACGTAATTGATTTACCCCCCCTTACCCTTCCCCACACACCTGCATGCAACATCCGGCTAATCCTCTAAAAGATCTCCGATAAAGTGACCCTTCGGGGACCCGTAGGGAATTGCAGCGCCGGCCCTACGAGGAGCAAAATTGCCCGATGATGAAGCATGACATCCTCCGGGGTGTGTGAGGGCAGCAGAGGATGTAGTATGTCTTTCCCTCTCCCATCAGGGTATTTTTTACCTAGGATTACTTTTCCCCATTCGTCCCTGTTTTTAATGTATGGGTGACTATTTGCACTCAGATACGTGGGTGACTTTTGCACCCTGGTATAGGAACCTTGTCCTCGTTTTGTGAACAGCTTTGGGCACTGTGCCACTGCTTTCCAGTGCCATAGTGCAAGTGCTCCCTATTGTAAAGTTATATATTAATCAGTGGTTCCATGTTTGGCTATTTGGTTTACTTGTTAGACCCTAGTCTAATGGACTGAGTGTGCCCAGGGCGTGAAAATCCAAATGCTGCTGGTGGGCCTGCAGCACTGGTTGTGCCACCCACAGAAGCAGCCTTGTAAAATGTGTCTAGGGTCTGCCATTGCAGAGCCTGCGTGCAGTCTGGTACTATCATGCTGACTGGGCAAGTGCACCCTCTTGCCAGTCCCTAAACCTTCCCTTTTCTTCATAACAGTCACCCCTATGTTAGGCCAAAGGGTAGGGTGCATTGTAGGTATAAGGTAGGACAAGCCTTGGTGTGTGTGGCATGTCCTAATAGTGAATTACAGCCATTTTCGTTTTTCACTATTGCAAGGCTACCTGTTCTCCATAGGCCAGAATGGGCCGTTAGAATTGTTACATTTTATAATCCTAACAGGCTCAGAGAACATGGTAGAAATTTGAGTTTAGTATGCCTAGACTCGAAGTTGGTTTTAATATTCTGTGTCTGCAAATACCACTTTTAGAAAGTAGGTATTTGCTTGCCTAAACTTTCAAACCTGCCTCTGCTAGGATGTGTATTCCTATGCCTGGTTTCATGAAGTCACAGGGCTGGGGGATTCCAAGAGGCAGGCTGAGTCACCCAGTGGTGAATAGAGAGATATGCATCTAGATGGGAGGGAGGAGTTGCACCTGAACCTTGAATAGAGCTGTGTCTGCCTTTCACAATATTCACAATGCTAGCTCCACCTCCTGGGGAGCGGCTGATGTCTCTGCCCTGCACACTGAAAGATGAGAAGGAGTCCTGTCAACAACGTGCTCCAGGACTGTACTTGCCTTTCACAATGCTGGCTCCACCTTCTGTGGGGCGTCTGATGTTTCTGCCCTGCACTGTGAAAGGAAAGGAGAAGTCTGGTAAACAAAGTGCTCAGGAACTGGTTTGGACTAGGCACAGGCCCCTCTCCCCTCATAGAACAAAGGATTTTGGGGTATAAATATTGGGACCCTGATCCCATGAAATTAAATCACTTTTGGACTACAAGAAGAAACCTTTACTGAGGAGAGGAACCTGAAGAAACTGAGGAGAGACTATTCCCAAACTGAAGTGCTGCTTGGGGTATTGGCCTGCAGTGAATGCCTTACTGCCAAAGGGAGGAGAAAGGAACTTTGTGTACTTTGCTTTCAACTTGTGAAGGGTCTACAAGGGCTTGGAAAATCGCTGATCCCCTGCTGAAGTCTCAGGGACAACAGACGTCAACCCCCAGCTTCCCAGAGTTATCTTGGAAGTGCCTGCTGCTGTTTTGGGCCTTTTGAGGAACTGTGTGTCGCAAGGAGCTGGAAGCGCGACTAACAAGAAGAAGCGTGTCGCCATCGCTGGGCCTGCAGTCGCAACTCCGAAGGAGGGTGTCGTCGCTGGAAATGTCACACTGCACCGCATCGGAGAGAAGTGTGCCGCAACGAAGAGGAAGCGTGTCACCGTCGCCGCTGCTGCCGTCGCAACTCCAAAGGAGGGTGTCGCCGCTGGAGATGTCGCACTGCACCGCATCAGGAGAAGAATCTCTCAACGAGGTCGGAGCGTGTCACCGTCGCTGTGCCTGCCATCGCAAATCCGAAGGAGGGTGTCGCCGCTGGAACTGTCGCACTGTACCACATCGACCAAGAGCACCTCGCATCCCCGAGAAGTGCGCCGCCATCGGAGCTGCTACCGTCGCATCTTGGATGTCGCCGCTGTAGTTGTCGCATCGAGCGGAAGCTTCACGCATCGTGGGAGAAAAGCGTCGCCGCTGGAGCTGTTGCCGTCGCATCGTAAGGGTGTCGCCGCTGCAGTCCAAGCATCGAACCGAGAACTTCTCGCACCCCCGAGAAGCGTGCCGCATCTGAAAGATCTTCACGTCTTTATTTCTTTGTATCTGAACTTTGCTGCATTCCCATCGCTGCGACATTGCTTGTCGTGGAAGCACAACGCAACCTAAGGTACATTGACGCAAAGTGTTGCATCTTAAGAACTGAACTGAACTAAGCTTAATCTACCATCTTAAAGTAATTGTAGTGTGTATTTTTGTCGTTTATGGTCTTGTGGTAACTCTATATAAAGTATACTTATTTTTTATATAAAACCTGTGTGGTGTCCATTTGTAGTATTGTCACTGGGTTACTGCATGTGGTACCAAGGGGGTGAGCAGGGGTTATTTTAGAAGTGTAATCCCCTTATCCTGACTAGAGGAGAGGGTCCCTATTTCTCACAAGTACCTACCCATGCCAACTAGAGACCCCCAAATCTAACAGCTCCCTGTCCAGAGGAACCCCCCCCCATCAGCAGATAAGGGGCAGCCAGTCTGGTAGCCCTAGCCAGGTGAAATTTCCACAACCCTGTGATGGATCTCCCTTACCCTTGGGTAGGCACCTCCCCCAGATGGACTCTGTTGGGCAAAGGCAAACCTGGGACCCAGTGGTTCCAAACCTGACCTGTCCCTCCAGTGTTCCAACCAACGGGATTCAACCCCCAGCTGTAGGCAGCCAAAGGTTAACCCTGAGAGCACAGTGCAACCCAGTCATGGAAAGAAAGGCATTTATGGTGGATAGTGATTTGAGGAAGCTGAGCCAACCTTAGTAGGGCCTCACTTCAATACTCAATCCCAACACCAGCCTTTTACTTTACCAAAACACCCTACAGGTAGTAATTCCCTATGCGGAGACCCTCTGATACTCTTAGGGTGAGGGATTGCTTAGATGACCATAAGACAGGGGGTAACCATGCTAGTGCAGGTACTTCCTTATATGGCCACTTAGTCAATATAGACTCAACTGGGAAAGGTTAGCCTTATCTCCTTTCGTTAGGGGGGTTGTATAGGAAGGTGGAATCTTACTGCATGGTTACCCCCACTTTTTGCCAGGTAGTTGGCTGGGATCCTGCTAAACAGGGCTCCAGCCTAACTGCTTTCCTTTCTAAATTCATACCATGTACTTTAGGTACATACCAAATTGGTTGCTGGGTTACCCTTGTGAGTCCCTATATATAGTACCTTAGGTACTAAGGGCATAGGTACCCCAGAGGCCTACCAGGGGCTGAAGCATGTATTATGCCACCCCTGGGAAGCCTTCCAAAATGGCACCAAAGGTCTGCACTTGCAGCCTGGGTAAGGCGGTGTAAGAACCGCTTACTTAGATATGGTATACCTATATCTACCTTTACATATAGACACGTAGTAACCTATAAGTCACTCCTATGGCAGGCCTTGTCAATCCTGAAGGCAGAGTGCTTGGTTTTGTGGGAGAGGGTGCCCCAACTGTTCTATGATATAGCCATACCATATACTCTTATGTGCATTATAAGCCTCGCGGTTAATGCTAACTTTGGTTTGGCTTTATCAAAACATGTTGTGTAAAGTGTCAAACACTTCTAGAGGGAGAAGACATGTACATACTGGTATACCTGGTTAACGTTTAAAAGAGCCTGAGCATCACAAAATTGATGCTGTTGCCACAGACACGAGTCTGTCCTCCTGCTGCTGGGCAAAACTCCGGCAGGGGAGGCCTAGACAATAGGTTTCCTGCCCAGGGAGGTACTGGCACCTCCCCAGACAGGCTTTAGCATATTGGGGCAGGGTGGGTTGCATTCAGTGAATGCTTTTCAGACACTGCCTGGGTCACACAAGGTGCTCCATGCATTTCCCAATTAAACCGGTTGCTGGGGCGCTTTGGCGCAAAACTGGAAAAAGGGGAAGGGGGTAACCACCCTCTCCCCAGGTCCTCCCATAGGTGGGACCCTAGAGTTAGTCCATCCCCTAAACTTGGTATAAGTATAGGAACCCAGTCACTAGGACTTTAGATTTCCCTGGACGAAACTCTGAAACATATATCCTGGACCTTCGAAATTCCATATTGACTGGAAGACCGAAGAATCTCCCTTGGGGTCAAGGAGGGACCTCCCTGTTCAAACAGGCACCAAGAAGCATCTTTGCCGGTCTGCATTTTTGAGGCTCCCGCCGGATCCCGAAGATTCTGTGACAAAGGACATGGACTTCCAGACATCTCTGGCCCGAGATCCCAGCAAAGCTGAGACCCATAGCTGACACGAGAGATGTGGGACCGGAACTCCTGGACATCCTACATTTTTGCAACTGCACCTCCTTCCCGAAGTTTCTTGAAGTTGTGCATTGGGGTATTTGAAGCCCCTGACCCGAGCACCTTTTGCACCGAAGCTCAGAGGCCTACACTCCACGAGTGTTCCGTGGGCCCAATTTGTGCATTTCCACTCGAGGCTCCTTCGCGATATCTAGTCCGTTGGCTAGTGGGTCCCCACGAAGGACAATCCTTTGTTTCTTGAGCTTTCCTGGTTGCTCCAGATGTGCTCTGACTCTGAGTCCCCCAGACCTTGCTGGTCTGAACCGAAGCCAATCTTGTCATCTTACGTGGGTTGCTGTTGTCAAGGCTTGTTGGGTCCAATCCGGATTCCAACGCTGCAGCACTCGACATCCTTTGTGGGACAGCTCGAATCCAGCTCCTGGTCATTGTCGACGCCTCCTGGTCCTCGTGGCTGAAGACTCGAGCTTCACCTCTTTCACCTGAAATCACCTGACATCGGTTGGAATTTTCCTATCGCCTTCCTGGTCACTGGCAAGTGACCCAGACTCTGTCCCCTCTGCTTTCAGTTTCTTCAGATCTCCGATCCACTCTTGGATCCACCCAGACACTTTTCCTCTGGTCGCCTGCAGCATTTCTTCGCAGCTCTCCATTGCAATAGACTACGAAACCAGACACCAAAAGACACCTATGCACCCGGCTTCCCTGGGTGAGGTAACACAAGTACTCCGGTGCTCCCGTGGGTCTTGACTCTTGAAGTATCTAATTCTAAAAGGGTTCCATCGTAGTTAACCTCTAAGTGTCCTTAATCTTTAAAATTGTAACTTGTTCGTTCTCCATAGAAAGTCAACGGTGACCCGCGGCTGTGTTTAGACACTGCTCGCGTCCCCCGTGGGCCTCCTGCCTCCTAACCTTAGGTGGTTCCTGGTAGCCCCAGCGGTTCTACAGGCCCTAGGCCTGCTTTCTATCCCTCACGTGGTTCTTATACCACCATTTTAGTATATGGTTTGTGAGGCCCCTAGGGCAAAACGTATAGTGTGCAACTTATCGTATGTTAATTAAGTTCCTTGAATTTTACTTTTACCTCTAGCCTCATAAAGAGACCAGAGGGGTTGTATTTAGAATAAATACATATGTATTTGATATATACCTTGTGTGGTGTACTTTCATTTGGTCATTCAAGAGATTATATACTGGTAAAACAACTTGCTTAACTCGCCTCTAAGTCTTAGCCTGAAGGCTGCTCTCCACAGCTACCACTAGGATAGCTCTCTATAAAATTGACTTTACAACCTACCATCAATAAGGGTTGTTTGGACTGGTGCAAGGTGCCCACTAGAATAGTGGACATCATATGCCAGGCCAACTTCTCACAGTTTGCATCCGTGTTTTATGTCGAAACGTTGTTTGTATGCCTTCTGTGCTTTTTGTACATTCTTCCTGACCTCCTCTGCTGACCAATTAGCCTTCCTACTAGTCTTAAGCCACCCAACATTGTCCTTGGATAGTGCTGTTCTGCCTCTCATCATTTCAAATGGGCTGATACCCGTGCTTTCCCTTGGTGTTATTCTGCATGCCCAAATCATTTTCTTTACTTCCATTTTCCAACTCAGCCTGTTGTTGTTTGCTAGTTGTATGGTTCCTTTCAGTACTCTGTTAAATCTTTCCACCGCTCCATTGCCTGCTGGGTGGTATACAGATGTTGTTTTATGTGTAATGCCATTTCTATCAATGAACTTTTTAAAGGCAACCAATGTGAATTGCCTTCCATTGTTGCTTACAACAGATTTAGGCAAACCTCTCGTGAATACACCGTTTAGGAACTTGACAATGTCATTAGCTTCAACTTTATGAAGTATCTTGACTTCCGGCCATTTCGACAAATGTTCCACCAAAAGCACGATATATACTTGATTTCCTTGATATCGTATTTGGCCCACGATATCTACGCCTACACTCTCCCAAGGCATCCCCTGGCAAGACAACGGATGCAATGGTGGTTTAAGTGTGACCTGGGATTTGTCAGAGTTTTCGCATTGTGCACAGGTCCTAACTCTCCTTTCAATTTCCAAATCACAACCTTGCCACCAGTACCAACATTTATTCTCTGTTTTGTCTTATTGATCCCCATATGTCCATTGTGGCATATGTCCAGAATTTTATTTCTTAGTGTCTCAGGAGGTATGACCTTCCCCTGTCTTAAAATTAGTCCACCTTCCACAGATAATTCATTCCTGAGTTCCCAGTATGATCTCAGTTTGTCTTTAATATGTTTTTTGCTAGGCCAACCCTTGAAAATGTGTTTGTTTATTTCCTGTATCACTTCATCCTGTTCATATTCCTTTATCCATACTTCTCTATGAATACTTGAAAATTCTTCGCTAATGTTTGCCACACAGAACTCATCTTCCTTACCTTACTCCATCCCACTTCCTAGGAGGGGTAAACAGGTGACAAAGTCCACCACCACATTTTTGGCCTGGAAGATACAGTATATCGTAGTTATAGTCCAATAACCTGACTGATAATCTTGCCAATCTGGGAGAAGCTTTATACAATCCCTTTACAGTTAACACTTTTGTTAGAGGTTTGTGATCACACCTCAGAGTTACTCTTTTTCCCCCAAATATATTGGCGGAAATGCTCCAAACCCCATACGCATGCTAATGCCACATGCTCAATCACCGAATATTTCTCCTCGGTGGGGGTGAGCGAACGTGATGCAAAGGCAATTGTCACTTCCTTTCCTTCTGGTCCAATCTACGTAAGCACAGCGCCTATACCTTTTCCACTCGCATCTGTTGCGACTACACTCTTTAGATCTGGGTCAGATCCTTGTAGGGGTGGAGCTTTGCAAATTTCTCTTTTCAGGTCTACGAACGCTTTGTTTCAACATGCTGACCATTCAAATTTGTTTTTACTCTTAAGTAATTGTCTAATTTCATATGTTTTTGTTGTGAAATTTCTTACGAATTTTGAATACAATTTTACTAGCCCTAAGAAGGCTCCCAATTCTTCCTTTGTTTGTGGTACTGGAGCGTCCTCAATTGCTCTAACTAATTCTCTATTTGGCTGGAAAGGGTCCGAACTAGGGGTGACTCTAAATGAGAACATGTCTTGGGGTCACCATCAAATAAAATCCCAACTTAAACTGGCCCAACTGGCGGGAGGAGTTATTAGCCTTATAAATAGAAAAAAAAATCTACTATCAAGGCGATTGGTCCCCCATTAGAGATATATAGAGAGCAGGCCAGGGGAGCGGTCATGTACGGTAGTGAACTCTGGGGCCACATGTGTAAACGTGAGATGGTGGCAACTGAGAACAAATTTATCAGGCAGCTTTTATCACTCCCCCCTAGTACCCCTCTGTTGCCGATGAGGCTAGATTTTGGATTAAGGCCGCTCGATGAAGATCTGGGTGTCAGGCCCCTAATTTTTTGGCGCAGAGTATGGACCACACCAGAGTTGGTAAATTATAGGTCCGAGCTGCAGGAAATGTTGACCTATCCGATTGTAGGGAACATCCCTTGGTTTCAACATATAAAAAATCAGCTTGTGCGTTTGGGACTAGCTAAATTGTGGTTTGATCCTGAGATTGCTTGCCCCATGGTCTCCCGAAAGCAGTTGCTTTCACTGTAATACGAAAGTAATACGAAAGTAAAATTGTGGCACATAGACAGGGCATACAGTTTGGTACTCTAACTGACACTTATAAGCTGGAGGGAATCCTAGATGTCATATTTCCAACTAATACCAGGAAACTGTACCTACAGTGGAGGTTTTGGAAGTCTACCAATTCGAGCCTTCACTAGTAAATGGACTGAGCCCTCCTTGAGTCAATGCCCTGGGTGCAATTATGAGCAGGAAACTGAGCTGCACATATTGTTTTTTTGTCAAACTTATGCGCAGGCAAGAAGGCACTGGATTGTACCGGCCTGTAAAAACCTGGACTTTACCCACTGCCTGCAAGCATACAGGGTTCTTAAAACGGACCTCTCTGGCATGATTGTGTTTGCGGTAGCCAAATATCTGGAAACCTTCTGGCAGAAGAGAAGACGTTTACTATCCAGAGCTGCAGAATAAATGTCAAATTTTAACAAATATCAATATGTAATTATCATTTTAACATTTTTATTGTTCCTATGGACTAAATTAAAACTGCCTGTATGATGTTATGTATTAAGGAATCATGCTGCTGTTTCTATGATCTTTGATTAACTGTCCATGATGTAATTAACTGTTTTATTTGTTTAATAGCTGTGTTTTATCTTTTATGGCAAATGTTGCCGAAATAAAGATGTTGATGATGATGATGATGTAACACCATCATAACAGCTGAATTCTCTATTTGGTTTTATACCTTCCAGTGTAATTTCATGCCCCAGGTATGTCACTGTTTTTTCTGCAAATTTGCATTTAGCATACTCTGCTGTCAATCCATATTCTTCTAGGGTTTTAGTACCTTTGATAGTTTTTGATCATGGTCTGTCTGTTTTTTTCCCATTACGAGGATGTCAGCACATTTTTGACATCCTTAAAAATCTCATGCATGAGTCTTTGAAATAGTGCCACTGCCGAAGCCAGCCCAAAAGGCACTCTTTTAAATTTATAACACCCGAACGGTGATATGAAACTGGTTAGGCACCTACTGTCCGGGTGTAACGGAACCTGGTGGAATGCGGCTGTTAAGTCTATTGTAGAAAATACTTTCAAGCCTTTGGTCAATGATAGCATTTCGTTTTTTTTCGGTAGTGGGTACTGGTCGATCAAGATGTTTTTGTTTAGGCAACACATAATCTTAACTTGTCATTGCGTTTGCATGCGACCACCAATGGTGCAACCCATTCTGATGATTCCGTTGGCTCAATGATGTTCGCGTCAAATAGCACCCTCAACTGTGTCTTGACCTCCTCCCTTAAACTAAAAGGTATGTACCTTCACTTAATAGGAGGGCAGTGAAACTGGATATTATTTCCCAAAATGGCTGATCGCATGAAACAACAGGGACAAAGGGGCCACGTCCATTCATTGGCCTCTCCTCAAAGTGATTAGCAGCAACTACTACAATTGAAATAGGACTTTCCTCTGGTTCAATTCCAGCTCCCTCTCTGTCCCCCTATCCTCTACAACAGAATTAGGACACTTCATTCAAATAGATAAAGGACTACTCTGCCTTTACCTTCTCCCTAACAGTAATAGGTCCAGTAATAGGTCCTGTCCTTGAAAGAAACATAGGACTACGCTTCCAATTCCTTCTCCTCTCTAATCTGTCGGCCATTTTGGACTAGTCTCTGACCACTCTCAGACTAACCTCTTGGCAGGCAATCTCGGAACATACCTTCTCCCTAACAGATATAGGGCCTGTCCTTGAATCAAACATAGGACTACGCTTCCAATACCCTCTCCTCTCTAAGCTGTTGGCCATCTTGGACTAGTCTCGGACCATCCTCAGACTAACCTCCTCGCAGGCAATCTCGAAACATTCTCTACATCTGTTACTGAGGTACTGGGTTTTTAAGAACCGGTACAGAACCGGTAACCCAGCGGTGCCAGGGGATCAACACACCAGAGACCTCGGGTTCTCCTGAGTCAGACCGACAGAAACTTCAGAGTCTTTCAGGTGAAGTCAAAGATTCGTTTATTGGCTGCAACCAAGGTGACAGGGTCCTAGAAGTACGATACAAGTATATTCAGGAGACTGCACACTTTCACGAAGTCAGGCTTCTCTTCTTATACCCCATATTCAGCCTTGAGCAAAACATTCCTTGGATTCGTGGTATTTCATTTATGGTTACTGATTACAAAAGAAAAGTAGAGTCATGATGACATGTACATATTTCACGTCGTGCTGCCCATAACAAATCATCCGGCAAGACCCAACATTTCATCAGATATCGATGAACCCCTAATAAAAGTGGTCACCTCCCCATCATAAAGCAAGTGAAGGAAAGGAGTGAAGAAAGATGTGAGCGAGATATGGCAGGTGTGCGCGCTGAAATGGTTTTATGGCTGGTTGAGCCTAGATGCTATCTTGCTCGGCCATTGGGAGGGAACTGACCTAACGAGTTCGGCCTGGGGCAATGGTTCTAACTTGTACTGGGGTCAGAGAGAAGTCGATTAAGGAGTATGTGTCCTTGTGGAATCAAATTCGACTGGATTAAGGCCTGTGTAGAGGGCAACATGCAACTAAGGGTTTTAGAAGGCAAATGACGATTTCGAGGTGAAGTCGTCACTCGAATATGCCGAAAATACATGTACTTGATGTACTCGTCATTCTCGGTCTTTTGATACCAAATTCGTCCTATTTCGACGAAGTTTTAATTCTCGAGTCCGGTACTATTATATGAATCCAGATTTTTCAGAACCACATTACCACCCCCTTAACATTTCTCTTCCCTCCCTTTAGTATCGGCCCTCTCTAACCTGTTTCAACCATTCGCAGGATAGCCCCTCTACCAAGTACTATCTACTACCAAGTTAGCCCCTAATCCCCGACTACTCTGAGACTAGCCCCTCAGCAGGTAAGCTCGGAACGCTCTCTTCAGCTGCTAGTCCCCCTTTTCTTGCCTCTCTCCTCCCTCCATATAGTATCGGACCTCTACAACTACTATTTCTTAACTATCCTTAAGACAACCACGCCAGATACCTCACTCACACACCCCCCAGCTGCCCCCCCACCTCCACATTTCTACACACTCACAAAACCCTCACCCACACCATACTTACCACCATGGAACTCTCCGGTACCCACACATACATTATCAGCTACCTCCCTAAGCTCTCAAAATAATCTGCCAAAAACTTCACACACAACCTTCTGAAATCCCACCCAGAAACACCCTTTGCAGACCCTTATTTTTCACCCCGCATTGGACGCATGACCAACGACATCATCTTCTACACTAAACGCAGAGCACAATGGAGGAAAGCCTTCCATGCCCTTCTCACAGTCTCCTCTTCAAGAAAGTCCGCACATGGTCTTATGATGAGCATTTCTCCATCACAACTCTTCCAAGCGACAGCAACCATCACTATTTACAACAATGGCACTATTCTCATCCAGTCCACAGATTTTAGCCTTAACCTATTTGATACTTTATTTCCCACCATTAAAGAAAATGTAGCCAACTTACTGTCCCCCTCCCAACCTACCCCCACTCCCAACACCCAATCCATTGCTTCTCCCTCTCAGTCCCACACCTTCCCACCCCCTACACTCTTGACTCCAGAACCACACCCCACCCCGAACCAATGTACCCCACCCCACAACACGCACACCCTTTCTACATCTATCCACACTGGCTCCCCCAGCCCCCCTCCGCCTCTCACACCACCGCACATTCAGATCCAACCCCCTACACCCCTAACACCGAGTTGTCCAGAGTCTGACGTATCCCTCAAGCCCCCTATTCCACCTCACAACATACCTCTTCTCCCCCAATATAGCCCCCTCCCCTCCATCACCACCCCTCCACCCCTCAAATCCAGCCCCCTCCCCTCTACCACAACCCCCATACCTCCCACATCCATCACACCTTCATCCTGTCACTTCCCCTCCCCACCACCTCCCACACCGGGAGACGGAAGTCCTCCTCCTCGGCCCATCCATCTCCGCCTGGGACGACTCCTGGTGGCCCCCTGCTCTGGGCCCCCACCCAAGCCCACGGACCGCGCACGCAACCTGGGCTTCATCCTTGACTCCTCCCTCACGATGGCCAGGCAAGTTAACGCCGTTACCTCCTCCTGCTTCAACACACTCTGCATGCTCCGTAAGATTTTCCGCTGGATCCCCACTGGAACCAGGAAAACGGTCAACTAGGCCCTCGTCACCAGCCGTCTGGACTACGGGAACGCCCTCTACGCTGGGACCACCGACAAACTACAGAAAAGACTCCAGCGCATCCAGAACGCCTCAGCACGACTCGTCTTGGACATCCCCCGACACAGCCACATCTCCGCCCACCTGAGGGACCTGCACTGGCTCCCCGTCAGCAAGAGGATCACGTTCAGGCTCCTCACCCACGCACACAAGGCTCTCCACGACTTGGGTCCCGAATACCTCAACAACCGCCTCACGTTCTACACGCCAACCCGCCAGCTCCGCTCCGCCAGCCTCGCCCTCGCCACCGTCCCACGGATCCGCAGAACCACCACCGGAGGAAGATCCTTCACCTACCTGGCGGCCAAGACCTGGAACACCCTCCCCACCCACCTACGACTCACCCAGGACCATCTCTCCTTCAGGAAGCAACTCAAGACCTGGCTTTTCGATAACCCTGGGCAAAGCACTACGCTATGATGGCGTAGTTTGCAAAGTTTGCGCAACTTCGCACTATGCGAGCTGCACGTAGCACAGTGCGAACACACGTAGCGCAGCGTAGCGTAGTGCAGCGGTCATTTTTTGCTTGTTCGCGGTCCTCAACGTCATGTTCGCGACCGCGAGCAAGCAAAATGGCAAGACTCTCAACGCGGGGAGGTCAGGTTTCTCATTGCGAGTGGTCGTGCATGCTCGTGACCGCTCGCAATGAGAAACTACCAGTTCGCGTTGAGAAAGCTGCCGCTCGAGTAAAAATCTACTCGAGCGGCAGAAAACTACAGCTCGCACTGTGCAAGATGCCGTTTTCAATGATTGCACAGTGCCGGATGCTTGTTCGCACTGTGCAATCATTGAAAATACATCTTGCACAGTGCGAACATGCTACTACGCAGCTCGCGTAGTGCTACGTGAAGTTCGCGTAGTGCGAAGTGCACTTCGCGTAGCTTCGTGTAGCGCTACTTCGCGAACTACGCCCACCCTTACTTTTCGAGCAGTAGCAGCCCCCCCCAGCACCTTGAGACCCTAGCGGGTGAGTAGCGCACTTTACAAATACTCTTGATTGATTGATTGATTGACACCCAGCTCGCCTCCTCCTCCCACACCACCAATGTTCCCCCTCGCTACCCTTGCTCCCCCCTCCTCTACACCCCTCCCCCTCTCTCACCTTAGCTTCTCTTCCCCGCTCACATCAGCACGCGCCAGCCCTCCACACCTTGTCCCCCTCCACCTCCACCCTGCCTTCCAACACCACCCCAAGCTCCCCCTCTTCCTATTCCACCCCATGTCCCCTGTCCTCCTTTACCAACCTCCCCTTCCGTATCACTCCCCCTCTCCCCATCAAGACAATTACCTACGTACCAACTAGGGAAATTCCCACCCCTACCCCTCCTCCTCCTCCTCCTCCACCCTCCCTAACATCCCCCATACCTATGTCCAACTCACACCTAACACTCTACCCTCCCCCCACCCATACCCTTCCCATGCACCCATTGATCCGAATCAACTCTCCTCAACCTACTCTTGGCTCTCCCACTACCCCCACTACTACTGTCCCCAACGACACTCTTGACAAGATCATGTCCACCCTTCACCAAATCAAAGACGAGCTTCAAACATTTAAATTACTTTTCGCAAGCCATCTTAAGCTCCCCTCTCCACCTAGTGCCATGTTTTCCTGCAAGCACTCCAACCATCCCACTCTCCCTCACAAACTCAACGACCCTCACTGGACTTCAATCCCTGCCCCTAATTCTTCCAACCGCCCTCTCCGATGCACCAATCCTTGGACACAATATGACATACGGCCCCTACTACATTCCTACGAATCCGCTCCCACCACCCACATAGCCACTACTCAGCTCTCCATCCCCACCTTCCAGACCATCCCTCACACGCAACCCTCCCAAATTAGCTCACCTCTGTCCACTCACCTTCCTATCCCCACCATCCTCTCCAACCCCAACAGGCCCCCCACTCAAAATATTAGAGGCACCATCTCTAACAATTTGAAAGCAGTCACCCTCACATTGGACCCCACCACCTCCCTCCTTAGCCCACGGCTCAAATGCACACTACTTAACTGTAGATCTGCCCCCAGACACGCGTCTAACATAGCCGACCTGATTATCGCACATGACCTAGACCTTACCATACTCACCGAAACCTGGCTAACTGAATCCTCATCCCCCCTCATCGACATTCTAGTTCCTCCTAACTATCACACAATCAGACTAGACAGGACCAGCAAGATAGGAGGTGGAATAGCATGTATTTATTGCAGTAGCCTCTCAGTAACCAGAGCCATCTCCCCTACATTCTCCTCTTGTGAACACTTTTGCCTCGACGTCAACAGCGAGGGCAAACCAGTATGCTCTCTACATATTATCTACCACCCACCTGGTGACATCCTCACCTTCACTGAACACCTCATGGACATGATCACAACTAACTCGGGTCATCAAAACACACAAATATTCCTTGGTGACTTCAACCTTCATTGGAACGATCAGAACGACTTATTGGTTAACAGTTTCAAAAACTTCCTCAAAACCTTAGACCTAACCCAAATCTGCAACAGCCCTACTCATGACAAGGGCTCTATCCTTGACCTCATCATCTCCAAAGATCACACCACCCAACTTGACTCAATCCAACCCTGTGACTGGTCCGACCACCACATTATCACATTCTTCATCAATGAACTGGTGAAACTTCACCCAGCCCAATCCACCAAACCCAAGGTATGGAAAAGAGACCTAAGGAATCTCAATCCTATCTCTTCACCCTCCCCCAGCTACAACCTACTCATATCCCCCTCTGGCATCGACGACGTCCAGGTCTTTACCGAGCACTACCTCAACTCAATGACTACGATAATCAACGAGGTTGCCCCCCCCTCAGTTAAAGAGAATCTCTTCCAAAAGCTCAAAGCCGTGGTATGACAGTCTGCTTAAAAAGGATAGACTAGACATGAGACTAGCAGAACGCAATTGGAGATCCACCCCATCAGCTACGCACCTCAACACTCTGAGGAAAAAAAGAAATGCTTATTTCAGAAAAATCAAACGAACAAAAGCAAACTTCTTTAGCCCGCAACTAGACCAAACAAAAAAACGACAAAAAAAGATATTTGAACTAATCAAAACTCAATCCAAAGATGAACCACAGCGAGTCCATAGTGCAACCAGCACGCTACCATCCTGTGAAGAATTCTCTACCTTCTTTAATACAAAAACAATCAACACCAAGAAAGATCTCCTCACAGATCTTAACCTATTCTCTAACCACAGCAGCAAAACACCCGCCAAACTAAAAAAAACAATGCTACTTGGGAATCCTTTGATACTTACACGGAAGATTCTTTAGGCAAAATCCTAAGTACCCTGAAGCCCTTTAACCACCTCTCGGATCCTCTACCTGCAAACGCCGTAAAGGACTTTGTCCCATAGCTTCTCCCGCTCTGGACCAAATTCATTAACAGTTCTCTTCAACAAGGAGCTATCCCAGACTCCCTCAAAGTGGGACAAGTATCACCCATACTCAAGAAACCCACAGCTGACCCTACTGACCTCAATAACTACCGCCCCATCACTAACATCCCTACCTTAGCCAAATTGTTAGAAAAATGTGTCCACCTCCAACTGACTAAACACATCACTCGCTTTGACCTCCTCAACCAACACCAATCAGGCTTCCGTGCAGGGCACAGCACAGAATCAGCCATGACTCGCATTATTGATGACGCACTCCAAATTCTAGACCAAATTGGCACCTGCCTCCTCATCCTATTTGACCTCTCATCTGTATTCGATATGGTCAAACACGAGAACCTACTCGATCTCTTGCATATCAGAATGGGCATCTCTGGGACAGTACTCAAATGGTTCACCTCCTTCCTACATAACCGGACCCAGAAATTCAAAACTAATCACACCCTGTCCACATCTGTTCCAGTTACACTTGGTGTTCTGCTAGGTTCCTCTCTATCACCGACCCTGTTCAACTTGGTCATGGAGCCACTCACCGCATTGCTTCATGCCTCTAAGGTGCAATTCCACATGTATGCGGATGATACCCAACTCTACCTAAAACTACAATCCCCAGAAGACCTCAAACTTCTCAACTCAACACTTAAAGACACACAAACATGGCTGGCAGATAACCATCTCAAACTTAATGCCCTAAAAACAGAATTCCTCCTAATAGCACCCCCGCCAAAATCCCCATCGCCCAGGACTGGCTAAAATACCTCACTGCCTTCAACGTCCAACCTATCATTGTAAACTCAGCCAAATCCTTAGGCATCACCCTTGACTCCAATCTCAATATGCAACGACATATCAGCAATGCTACCAAGGGAGCTAATTTCCAAATCAACACTCTGAGAAAACTGAAACCCTTCCTTCGAGCCAACGACTTTAGAACTGCAGTTCAAGCACTAGTTATCCCTCGGATTGACTATGGAATTTCCGCCCTCTGCGGCCTCCCTCTATCAACAACCGCATCATTAAGAGCCTCCATCAATGCTGCAGCAAGGTTCATAACCGGATCAAAAAAACGCTCCCACATCTCTCCGGACTAAAAATCTCTGAATTGGCTACCGCTCGGAGCCGGAATACATCTGAAAATCGCATGCATTACTCATAAAGCCTTACATGACAGCTCGCCCAGCTACATTGCTCAAAAATTGACAATCTCAGGAGGCTCAAGAGCCACAAGAAGCACAGAAACTCTCCTTTTGAAACCACAAAAATTCCACAAGAAAAAAACTTACAAGCGCTCCTTCTCAGGGATGGCCCCCAGGATCTGGAATGCTCTCCCGCCAGAAACGAGACTCATCTCTTCCACTGCTTCCTTCAAAAAAGAAGTCAAAGCTATCCTCATGGCTAAATTCACCTGAACGGTAACATTGCATTTAGTGTTTGATATTTGTTATTTGCCCCCTCCTTGTATTTCAGTTGCGTTCTCCTTTCCTATGTATGCTCGAATTGCCTTATTAATTTTTATTTATTACACTCTCCTCTCACATGTATGTAAAGCGCTCTGACATCTGCAAGGATCCTGTTCGCGCTATACAAAACTCTGAAAATAAATAAATAAAAAAATAAATGTGTCTTACCTCGTGAACACATGGCTCAGCATCATCTTTAAATTTTATTTTATGTTGAAATCCTTTAAGTCTTCCGATGGTGCCATTGAAAACCTTAGGAAATCTGCTTACCATATCTGAATTGTTTATCTTTTCCTTTTGAGTCAATAATACCGGCTCTGCACTGTTGGGGTTTAGCGTAATCCCTAACCTTCCTGGGTCCTTCCACCCTAATACAGAAGGTCCCTTAGCAGCCACATATAATTTGCTGGTTCTTTCTCTGTCTTTAAATTCAAATGTCTTCAAAGTGATGTCTGGAGATTCCATTCTATGTCCAAGTGCACTTTGGAACTTCTTTCTCCAAACCTTTCTATTGACAATAGTACATGGAGATCCTGAATCTGCAACAATTTCAATTTTTACTCCCCCAATAGCGACTTTACATATGGGTTTCTTTTTGTTTTCCTCACTTCTTTCGTTAACATTGAGTACACAGAGATTGTAATGAGACTCATCAGAGGAATCCTCATTGTATTCTGCGTTCCCCTCAACTAGTCTAACCCTTCCGCTCGCCTTTCTGCAACACACTTTTTGAAAATGTCCCATTAAGCCACATTTGCTGCATTTTACATTCCTTGCCCGACACTTCCAATCGTTTGCCAAATGTCTATTGCTAACGCATTGTTGAAATATAATCGACAGACGTGAACATCGCCGGCGCCATCTTGCTTAACAAGAGCCACTGTATGCGCGTAAGTGGCACCGTTTTTAGGCACAACGGCCATCTCGTGCTTTGCGAGTCACCTACGATTCACCCTGACCCCGCAATCATCCCCAGCGCCCTGACTTAGCATGACCAAACGTACTGAGGTCGTAAAACCTTGTCCTCGCGACAAAGCCTCGGAGCCACTTCCCTCCCTAAACCCATTTGTCATTTCATTCTCCGCATACGAGCAGGCCCTTCTGATAACCCCCTGACCACACCTGGCCACTCGATCCGGTCCCAGGCACTAAACCAACCATTGCAGACATCGTTTATTGCCCCCCACACGGCAGGACTTGTATGAACAGAAGCGCCTGATCTAATCACTAGCATAAACCCTTAGATCTGACCGATCCCACGCATTTACAGATCCTGTCGGAATGTCCAGCTGCGAGATATCGATCATTGGTTAAATCCGGGTGGGGGACGATAACTGTTGGGACTGTGTGAGAACCTGCTGGGGGCGGGAATTCCGAGGATGTTTGACCACCAATAAACTGACGTAAAAATGTATAAAAGACTGAGCAGCGGAGAAGTTGTTAGAACACCTCCCGAAGACATTCCATGTGTCTGAATTGATGTGTTCTCCTCTGGAGCAATAAACCTGTTCTTGCCTTTCAGTTTACCAGCGCCTGCCTCTTTATTTTGGTAACTATTATTGAAGTGAATTAGAGGCGTCTTGCGCTGAGCAGCTTTGTTATTTGTTAGAGATGGGCTGCTTTTTCACAATTGGCGTCCCAACGCGGGGCCCATCAGCGTCACGTGGGTTCGGTAGAGAGGTCCTAACGACGGAGTGAACATCTAAACGGTTGGAGTATACCTGCCTTGAGAGGACCCTCGTCTGGCTGCACATCAACCTGAACTTCACCGGTTCCGAATGGACCTCTCTCGAGTGACCTGCGGTCCTGACTGGGATCCCACAGGAGTGCCGCAGTAAGATCAGAGTAAGAGGACGATCGGGCGCTGGAAGGGGAAGACGAAGAACTGTCCATGCGGTCTGGGTAAGGTCGTGAAAAACGGCTGCTGTTGATTGGTTGTTTGTATTGGAATTGTTTGGATTGAAAATAGTATTTTAATTTGTTGGTTCTTTTTAGCTCGTTAGCTATTTGGTACGTTCGTTCTTTTTGAGGCATTCCCTGCTTGCAAACAACGAAGAATAGGAATATTCTCTCTCTTTGCAGACAGCGAAGGACAGGTAGTGCAGACCTTTGTCCACACAATTAGAAATTTTTTATTGACCAATAATACGTCATGCCTATCTTCTCCCCACTGATTGGTAAATGGTTCAACCTGGACCGTTTATTAGAGGTCAGTCATCCGGCTCCACCGGAGGGCACCCCTAATAAGGACATGTATGTGAAGTACGGAATATTCGCTGTAGCTTATAGCAAACTATGGCATAAACACACCAAGAAAGATCGAGAAAATCAGTGGCCACTGACGGGATCTTTTGACCCCGCTAAAATAGAAACGCTATAAAATAGCCCTTCGTGAAAAGAAAACAACGCCGACTATGCTTGATCGTTTCGGCTCATGGCGAAAAGAAGCAGTTCAGCGAAAGAAGAGAGACGAAGCAAGAGTAGATAAGGAACTATGGAAATCAGCTCACCTAGCCAGCAAAAAGTTAGAAGAAGAGATTAAAGAAAGAGAAAATGCTAGAAAGGAGCGAGAGTCAGAGATCTCGGGACAATACCCTGTTAGAACGCCCTCAACTCTTTACCCTGAGCTACCATCAAAACAAAGAATAGATAATGATTTACTCCTAGGTTCACCGATCATCTACATGCCACCTCCTTATGCCCCTACTCATCCTCTAGTGCAACACCAGGAATCATAGAACGTAGCCGAAGGTAGCGCCAGGGCCTCGGTATCCACGGCCTCTGCGCCGACTGAGCCTCTCATGCCTAATACCTTGTCAAAAGACACACCAGTAAGAACCGAAGCAAAAGAGAGAGGGCTGGTGAGAAACCCACGATTGAGTAAGAGTGAGCGAGCAGGCATCGAGAAAATAGTTACAAGCCTAGTAGACAGGAAGGAAACGGAAGAGTACATAACTGACATATGCAACTCCTACATTTACAATCACAAGCGACACTTTGTTGTGCGTTTTTGTTACCACACTCTCACAGCTTATGAGGAAAAATACAAGACTGTAGGACCTGACCGACTTATGATTCTTTACAGGAAAGTAGATACGGGAGATGAAAATGACTTCGATGTGGAGGAACTCCTCTCATATACCCTAGAAGTCTTCCGCCCCCTCATAGAACAAGGACGGGTAGTCAAAAACACGACATCTGTAATGACAGAGCCTCCGATAGAGAGGCTAGATAATATGATGCCGATAAAAGAAGCTGCCCCCTATTGGGTCCCCCCTAGAGGACAAGGAACTCACGATGACATAAATCACCAGGACGCTAAAGGGAGGGTGGTCTACAATTGGGTATATCAGCCTGGGACAGGACATTCTAACGCTCGTAAATCCTTACCGGACTTACGAAAGAATCCCACCGCGTTTTACACGGAATTAGGTACCGCCCTAGGATCGACAATTATGACGCTTGCTGACATTGATTTGTTCTTTGCGCTATGTCTGCCAGCTGATGTGTGGAAACAGATCAGGAAAGTAGACCACACAGATCTGCTCGGTCATACATGGGAACAACTCGATGTTATGTTAAAAGCATTTGTACAGCACACAGACACCAGGCGGTTTCATGGCGCTAGAGACGAAGGGGTGATGATGGACATGTGATTACTCGTAGGCTTGCCGGAACAGATACGTTTTGAGAAGTGTCCTGAAGGAGACGTAACTGGGGCAAAGTCTAAGTTCGCTCGGAAGTGAATTCCATAGCCTGGGGGTCAGGAAAGAAAATCTAAGGCCACCATGTTTTTTCCGCTTATATGAAGGAATGACAAGCAGGTTATGGTGGAAAGAGCGAAGGGCCCGAGAGGGGACATAGCAATGGATTCTGGAGGCAATGAAGGCAGGGCCCTGATCAGAGAGAGCCTTGAAAATTGTACACCCCAGTTTAAAGATGCAGCGTTTGGCTACCGGGAGCCAGTGAAGGCTCCTCAGAAGAGGGGAGACATGTTGATGTTTAGGCTGGCGGAAAACAAGCCTAGCAGCTTGATTTTGCACCAGCTGCAGACGATGGAGCTGATAAGCAGGAATGCCGACATAAAGAGCGTTTGCCTAATCAATACGAGAGGTGATTAAGGCCATGATGACAAGAATAAGAGCCTCCGTGGTCAGAAATCTACAGATTTTGCGAATTCTGGACTGGACAAACAGCGAAACCCTGGGCAGAAACCAGTAAAACCCATATTAGACCTCCCCGATAAAATAGTGCAAAAAGTAAAGACCATGATTCCCGAGTAAAAGATAGACTGGTCCATAGTAACCACATGCCGCCAGAAACCTCAAGAAGATGTTTCAGAATACTTCTCCCGGTTCGAAACAGTGTTCTCCGATTATAGTGGACAAGACATGTCCACCGCGACCGGACATCACTTGTTCGTACAGAATTACATTAAAGGTCTGTTGCCGGAGGTATCGCAGAAGCTGCAGACCAGCGAAAGCAGCTGGGCGGCCTCTAAACCAGCGGCCATCCTCCAGATGGCCCAGTACTACGAACACCAGAAAAACGAAAATGATAGGGCCACCGAAAAGAAAAAGAAAGATTTAAAAGAAAGGGTTATGATAGCACAGCTACAAGGGGTGAATACAGGAAGGGAACAATACAAGGGAGGTTATCAGCAAATTACCCCTAGAGCACCACCACCCAGAAATAATGTATCAACACCATACACCGAACGCCGAGACTTAGGGGAGGATCAGTGCGCATTTTGTAAGGGGTACGGACACTGGAAGTCCCAATGCCTGATCCTGTTAAGAATTAATAGGGAAAAAGGGGCGAGAGAGTTAGCCAATGGACCGAAAGGAAGAGGACGTGGAAGAGGGTACGCGAACTACGCTAGTGAAGAGAGGCCAGGTAGAACAAATGCGTTTGATCACCCCCGACAGAATCAATACCAACAATCGGACTACGACAACACGTTCGACTTTGCATAGGACAGCCAAGGGCAAGGGAGGGATCCAGTCTAGCTCTATGTTGATCAGCAAGGCCCTTATGTTACCGCGAAGGTCCTGGGGACAGAGTCACCATTTCTGGTAGACACAGGAGCAACACGTAGTGCACTATCCAAACGACTGATTCCTAGGGCTCCCTTGTCTGGCTCACATGTGACCTCAATAGGATTTGATGGTACGCCCTCCACCAACCCTTTCTCCAAACCCATCCCTTTTCATCTAGAGAATAACATCATTGACACAACGTTCCTTCTCTCCTCCAATACCCCAGACGCCATTATGGGTCTCCATCTGTTGAAACATTTCCATGCAACTATTCGATGTTCCCCGGACGGGGTACGAGTCATCTTATATGACAACCACCAACACCGGAGAAATAATCCTTCCCAGCACATGTATGATGTATCCCATTTCCAAAGCAGACATATCCCTACTAGACACTTTACCATCGCACTTGTGGGCTAGGCCTGACTCAGATGTAGGACAAATGATGATTGACCCAGTGCACGTGACAATACGACAAGGCGCGACTCTACCGAAAATACCGCAGTACAAGATCTCACCAGAGGGTGAAAGAGCACTCACAGAAATCATACACTCACTTGTAGAAGCAGTGGTGGTAGAAGAGGTAGTGAGCAATGTTTGTAACAGTCCTATTCTACCGATCATAAAAAAACAGGGAGAGGGAGACGGAAAAGCCTACCCTTTTATCATAGACCTAAGGGAGATAAACAAGATCGTAGTGCCTCAGTATCCAGTTGTTTCAGATATCACCACCATTCTGACCCTCATTCCGTTCACTGCCACCATTTTCATTGTCATAGATCTCAAAAAGGCATTCTTTTCTATACCCATTCACGAGGACAGCCGCTATCTTGTCGGATTTAACCCAAGATCCCGCTCATATAGATTTTGTAGAGCACCCCAGGGTACACGGAAAGTCCGAGCATTTATAGTCAAGCACTCAAAAGACAGTTGGATGCCACACAATTACCAGACGGAGTAGCACTGATACAATACATAGACAATATCTTGTTAGCAGCAGACACCACTCCAATAGCTGTCACTGCCACTATCCAGTTACTGCATTTTCTTGCAGAGAATGGCCACAAAGTCTCCCGAAAGAAACTACAGTTCTGCAAACCACAATTGACATATTTAGGATACCTTTTGTCGAAGGAAGGGAGAACCCTCACACCAGACAGGATCCAGACCATTCTAGACAATCCTGTTCCCAAGAGCCAGAAGCAAGTCCGCTCATTGATTGGCCTCACCTCATTCTGTCGACAATGGTTGCCGAACTTTAGCCTCATTGTCAAACCCCTTCTCTCTCTCCTAGCCAAATACACTCCCTTCCCACTCCCTTGGACACCTGAATGCCAGTCAGCATTCAAAGAATTGCAAGATACCCTTTGTTCAGCACCCGTTCTAGGAACACCAGTCTACTCCAAACCATTTTCCCTCTACACACACGAAAGGGAGGGATGTGCATTGTCCGTTTTGACACAATCGATCGGCCACAAACAACGCCCCTGTGCGTATTTCTCTGCCACCCTCGACCCAGTAGCTAGAGCTCTGCCTGCGTGCTTGCGCGCTGTAGCAGCTGCAGCAGTCTCCATATGACAGAGCGAGGGAATAGTGCTCTCCAACCCAATCACAGTGTTAGTGCCTCATGCAGTCGACACATTGCTGAACCAGACCAAGACGCAACACTTGACGAGTGCCCGACTGACTGGATACGAGCTAACCCTGTTAGCCCCACACATTACGCTGAAACGATGCACCACCCTCAATCCAGCCACAATGCTGCCCCTTCCGGAAAACGACCCAAGTGCAATTCCATTACACGATTGTGTCACACTGACTGACGAGCAGACAAAGAGTAGGGTAGATCTCCGAGACACTGCCTTTTCAGAACCAGATGGGGATCTATGGGTAGATGGTTCATGCATCAAACTCCCCAATGGTACCACCTCAGCTGCATACGTTGTCACCACAACACGGACAGTACAGAGACCGCCCATATTACACAACGATCCACACAAGCAGCAGAGCTCATTGCCCTCACACGAGCATGTATTTTAGCAGTAGGCACGGCAGTGAACATATACACCGACAGCCAATACGCCTTCGGGGTAGTCCATCATTTTGGGCTCCTCTGGAGGGTTAGAAGGTTCCTGATTTCACACGGTACACCCATTCTACATGGTGATCTCGTCTCCGCCTTGACCGAAGCAGTCCTCCTCCCCAAGCAGCTAGCAGTGATTAAATGCCAAGCGCATAAAAAGGTGACAGATCTCATTGGACAGGGAAATGCAATAGCCAACATTACTGCCCGAGCCACAGCCGAGGACCGAAACACGACACGAATATATGTGACCAGGTCACAAGCTGAAAGATGGACAGACGCTAGAACGACTGTAAGCGACATACAAATGACAGGCACACAAGACGAGCTGACTGAGTGGACACGGGTGGGACTAAAAGACGAGGAAGGCTGCTGGAGGACTAAAGAAGGAGACAAATGGTTGTTGCCAAACGCATATTTGATCCCCATATTGACCATGGCACACTTACCCGCACACATAGGATCTGTCCCCATGACTGAACTGATTACTAGGGTATGGCATAATGGCAGAATAGCAGACTCAGCGAAACACCTAGTACAACAATGCATGGTATGCCTACAACACAACCCAGGGAAGGGGACAGTAGTAACACGGGGAGGGTTTGGAGTCCCCGACCACCCCTTTGAAATCCTCCAAATGGATTACATTCAGCTAGAAAGGTGCCATGGTCTGAAATATGTCCTAGTTATTGTGTGCGCCTTCAGCAAATGGGTGGAAGCATACCCCACTCGCGACAATACCGCCTTAGCTACTGCAAAGGTGTTGCTGAAGGACTTCTTCCCCAGATACGGCCTTTGTCGAGGAGCGACAATGGCCCCACTTCGTAGCAGAAGTGATACAAAACATCCTAAAGGGCTTAGGGGTGAAGCAAAAGTTCCATGCCGTCTTCCACCCCCAGTCAGTGGGCCTAGTAGAACGACACAATGCCACACTAAAGTTAAAACTGGCAAAGATAGTCGCCACAACTGGACTGAAATGGCCCGACGCCCTCCCACTGGCATTGTTATCAATGCGTTCCACCCCAAACAAGCACAGACTAACCCCGTATGAAGTAGTCTGTGGCAGGCCTATGAACATTTGGGCGGCACCGAAACCAACCACCATTAATGATGTCCCAGACATATTAATGTCTGATTATCTGTACAAGTTGACAAACAAATAACGCTTATCCACCAACAGGTGCAGCAAGCCATACCAGACGTGTCCAGGGGCCCAGGACATGATATCAGACCTGGAGACTTCGTGTTGACAAAGAAGTTTCAGAGGACGAAGAGTCTGGAGCCCAGGTGGACGGGCCCCTGGCAGGTCTTGATCGCTACCCGAACTGCACTTCGAGTGGAAGGAAAGCGAAATTGCCTGCACGCGCACCACTGCCGGAATATCTCCCCAACCCTGACAACCTGCGAGGAAATGGACGTCCAAGAAGAGCTCCTGACAAAAGACCGACCAGCCCTGAATTGCGACCCACAGACAGAGACACTTGAACTGGCAGAGTATCCCGACCCTACCGTACCATCCAAGAAAGGGTACAACTTGAGATCGACAAAAGGAGGGCATCTCGACATGCAGACTACTAACTGAGTCAAAAGTCTCAGATATGTAGCTCACACTACAAATGCTACCAGGAGAAACTCTAGACAAAAGTATGTGTTCCTGTGAGTCAACGGGCCTCTTGAAGGTGATGGAAGATCCCAGACAACCGAAGAACCGCCGCAAAGACACCAAGACTGCCAAAGTTCACAGTATAAAGACAATTGCACTGATAGCAGCATCTCTCTCCAGTCTCTTGCTAATGGTCACAGTCTGGATCATTGAAGAGATTGCTCCTGCCTACCGAACACTGTCACCCACCATGCAACCCACCACTAAAATAGAACACTATCTGGTGTCACTGTCGCCACGCCTCCGAGAACGATGAAAAGAATTCTGGAACAACTCTTTCGTCCAACTGTTGCACAAGCACAATCTTGCCGCAAATACCACGAACTGTTGGGTCTGTGGGCTGCTACCACATGCCACTGAACATTCCATCCCGTTCATCCCTTCACCCTTCTCTGTTCATGGGTCCTGCCTCGCCTGGTTAATGCTCCTACAAGAGAGCTACAAAGACAATGCCACATCCGATGGGACAATCAAGCAATTCTATAACGAGTTCTGGCTGAACAAAACTGGAAGAACGACTGCTCCCTTTTGCCCTCTCACTTCAAATGCAACCTTCCCAATGAACATTCCTGCAAAAGAACGAGTGGAAATGCAAGTGTTCAATAATCCAGCCAGACCAACCTTCTCCTTCGGAAAGAAAAGAACAGCTGCAACCACGACTGTCGCCCTATCTGTGGTGAACGTCTCTGGTCTTGTCTGCATCGAAGGCCATGGAACAAAAATCGTGGGCCACAGCACTTCTCAAATCACAAGAACCCTGAACACTGCCAACCTCCCTTCATTTGTTGCATCATCTAACATGTACTTCATCTGTGGTACAAAGGCCTACACCTGCTCCCAAAGGGATGGGGGGGCACATGCTACATTGTATTTGTTCTACCTCCAACCTACACTGCACATGCTGGACACCACCGAGAAAGGCGGTCCAAAGACACAGGCCAAGCAGACTCTGCTGTATCTCAGTTTCTCGATGCAGCTAAAGGTCTTGTCCCGCTCTGGGGTCCGATGGCAAAGAGCCGGGCCATTCGACACCTGTCTCAAGCAGTAGAGACAGCTTTGAACATCACAGCTGGCATCCTCACCAATAACACTGCCGAGCTTCAAGCGGTCCGCCTGTTGGCTTTGCAAAACCATCTTGTTTTAGACGTGGTACTAGCAGACCGTGGAGGAGCATGCTGCATCATCGGTGCCAGCTGTTGCACTTTCGTCCCTGACAGCTCGCCTTCAGTCTACAAGGCAATTGAACATCTTCACAGGCTGGCATCAGAGATCCATCAAGACCCAGAGACTTGGACACTTGGAAGCTGGTTTTGGGGCATATTAAAAGAATGGGGTTGGAAAATATTGATGGTCCTCTTGGTTCCAATTTTCATAATATGTGGCTGCTGTCTGGGAATACACTGCATACTGCCCTTGTGTTCTCTATGTCTGAACTCTCTGTGTCCTAAAACTGTTGATACTCGCATAGAACAAATTAACGCAATATATGACACAGAAATACAAAACATTATGGAGATTGAATGTCCAGCTGCGAGATATCGATCGTTGGTTAAATCCGGGTGGGGGACGATAATTGTTGGGACTGTGTGAGAACCTGCTGGGGGTGGGAATTCCGAGGATGTTTGACCACCAATATACTGACGTAAAAATGTATAAAAGACTGAGCAGCGGAGAAGTTGTTAGAACACCTCCCGAAGACATTCCGTGTGTCCGAATTGATGTGTTTTCCTCTGGAGCAATAAACCGGTTCTTGCCTTCCAGTTCCCAGCGCCTGCCTCTTTATTTTGGTAACTATTATTGATGTGAATTAGAGGCGTCTTGCGCCGAGCAGCTTAGTTATTCGTTAGAGATTGGATGCTTTTTCACAGCATCTGTAACATTTGCGTTGCTCCCATTCTCTTTCCCCACTTTTGAGCTCAATTCTCTCTCTTTCCTTGCTTTTTCTACTGTATTTTTCTCTCTCTCTTGTCTTTCTTTCACTTATTTTTGCCACCACGCTGTCTTCTTCCTCCTTTGTTTTACTTTCATTTATTACCGCTTTGGCACATCTTCCTGTTAATTCTACACGTTTTACAATTTCGATTTTGTCGTTAAGCGGTTTTTCCCCTTTGGCCCATAGTGCATCCATGAAAATTTGGTCTCTGAATAAATCATCGCGCAGCTCCCCAAATGTACATGTTATTAGTGCCAAATTTTTTAGTATAGCCACATAGTCCTCCAAACTTTCATCTTTCCCTTGCTTCCGGTGGTAAAATTGATATCTGTTCACTGCCACAGAGACAATCGGTTTGTAATAATTGTCTAAGTCTTCCAAAGCATGTATATATACACATCTCCTTGTTCGCCTACCCTTACTTTTTTGTTGATCTTATTGTATACTTTTAGGCCTCCAGCTCCTAAACAATGTAATAATATTTTTTTTTCTCTTCTGGTTTCAGTGGTTCATCCTTGTTTTCACTTGTGGATATGTAATTGATGAAAAATTCTCTCCATTCTTCTCACTTCAATGGCGGATCACATGATGCGGCTAGAAATGCCTGTGGTGGTGATAAGTTGTACTTATTGACTCCTGCCATCCTGTTATTCCCAGGTCAACTTTTTGATGTACTAGTTACGTAAGTTCCAAAAATCAAACATCCAATTTCCCTACTCTCTTTCCCTCATTTCTTTTTTTTTTCTTACTGCACAATCTTTTGTTTTTTTTTAAATACGCAGTCTTATTTACTTTTTTCTATGGCCCCCCCAAGTCTTACTTGTTTACGATGGGCAGTGTTACTTCTCTTTTCGTTTTATTAATGTGCCCAGTCTTATTTACGTTTTTCTATGGCCCCCCAAGTCTTGCTTGGTACGATGGGCGGTTTTACTTCTCTTTTCTATTTTCCCCAGCTGATTTTTCTTCCGTATTCTTTACTTTGCGGGTGGAATTGACTCTGCTTTTTTTCCGGTTTTACTTTCCAAAACTTTGTCACGTGAGAGTGCTTTGTCATGCATTGACTGCACCTGATGGAGCAAGGTTTCACATGAAAAGCTTCTTGCTTGTATTCAACCCTCTCAAAATAATAAGCTAATATACTGATCAACATGTTTTGTTTACTAATAATTGCAATACACCACATTTCTAGTACCTAGGGGAAGCTTTACAATGTGCTTTTACTAACCGTAATCTAATTGCATTAAAAATAGCCGCCGCAACTTGGGAACTGGTCTGCGCATGCGTCTGTCACATTCACATGACATGACGTTCTTCTGCTTTGATGGGAATTCTTGCTTCTGCGCACTAGAGCTAAGATGGCTGCTTTGTGTCTTAACGTGCTAACGCTTGTATTGCTGCTTTTACTAAATTGTTAGTTTTGCCTAATTTTAACGCCATAGTTAAATTAAATGTAATGGGAATAGAGTAGAGATAAGTGGTATACAGAACATTAATTTATTCTGTGTTCTAAAGCGGTTTCTTTTTGACTTTGCTACTAGCTCATGTTTGGGCCTGGGAGGTGTTTGTGACTCCATTTTGAAACCCACACTGTGCGGATTTCTGAAGAATCCTCGAGTCATGGCATTGAACCTGTGCCAGTGACAGTCTTGACTGAGATGCGCCTGACAAAATGAAGTTATAACCCTGCGAAAGGTAGATAACTTACAATCTTTCTTCTACATTGTCTTCATTATTGAAACATCCATTGTTGGGTGGAATAAAAGTGCATGGGAAAATAAAATATTGGGTGGAAACATTGATCTGAATATTGAAGAAGATGATCTCATAACTGGTATGGTGTGATGACCTCTCCTTGTCTTTTGACCAATCAAATTGTGGTAATACACAAACTTGCAACATTGGGGGGGTGGTACACTGCCCTGGAAAATGGTATAACTAAGGTAGGCTTAGCTAGCTAGATTGTACAACTTGTCCGAATAGCTGACCTGTCACTGACCAAACGCAACAATGACCTGCCCCCAAAAGGGTCTATGGCTACAAGGAATTTGTATTGTGGCAGAGGGAGTGTATACCTTCTGTCCCCACAGTTTGCACTCCGTTGCAAATTTGAGTCTGGCAAGGTTGCCTATATGTGTGTGTTTAATAGCTCCACCACCTGCTGCATGTGTCCCCTGTCTTCCAATCGTGAAAAAAGGGGGAGGGAAGGTTGACAGTGCCTCACGGAAGCAACACCAAGGGGAGGATTCTATCAGACTGGTACTCGCCTGATTCCTCACTTCTCATCATCGGCTACTGTCAACCCCAAAAGAAATGGGAGAAAAACAAAAATAAAGAAAGTGCATATAGATCAGACAACCATCAAGTGTTGTATGTGCTAGAACCCGCTGTGATGTATCCGTGCCTCGATTAGTGAAAAACAAATATACCACATTAAAAAGAGTAAGGCTAACTGGCAACTTCTGACTTTATTCTGTGCTGTTAGCTCACTCTGTTAAAAGTCAACCGACATGTTTCATCACTTTATCTTACGTTTCAGTGATTTCTTCAGGGTTTTTATGGGTCAGCATTTAGCATGCACCTTTCTGAATCTTCCCTTATTGTACCTGTAGCGGTTGGTAAAACATAAAACACACACATTACTTTTGTACATTAAAAAAGTCTCAGCGAATGGCACCGGATCCGGTGCGAACTGGCAAGTGACCGTATATTGAGTATAGAATATATTACCAGGTGGCCTTCTCTGGCAAGCCTACCCGGCCCCCGTGGAAGACTGCTTGACGTGTGTCGTCCCCTAACTCGGTAGTGGAAAACTGTGAACCGCCTAATGGTCGGTATCTGTGGCAAAGACAAGTACACAAGATTAGCTCTTTGGATTACATTGCACCTCACTTATGCCTGTCAGCTTAAAGGCAAGTATCTTGTTGCAAGGTCCCTCCATTCCTTCAACCGCCTACCCCACTCACGTTTTCTAAAACGGTTCCCCTCTAGGTGTTAACGAAGTGACTATTGAACTCCTTACCGCTTACGCGTCCAGGTGTGGTCTGCGCTCACATAGACCAGATAGACCACATAGCTACCATTCTAGCAGGACCATCCCTATTACCAGACACTCCATTGGGAAGTACCAACACCGCTAGGGATGAGTGGGATAAACTGTCAACACTTAGGAAACGACAAATTAGAATAGCCCTCCACGGAGCATTAATGACCGAATATCTCCGGGCAGGGGCGGCACCAGCCAGTCTATTGGTAAGGTTGGAACCAAAGATTTTCCTGGAGGATAAGCAGTTCCGGGTGGACTGGAGCTATATAGCTAATAAATGCACCCGGGACTGGCTTATTTTAATCATCAACACTGCTAAGTGCCTAAGTGAGGAATTGCTCACTGAAATACTGGACATGGAAACTAATATAAAAAATGACACCACCATACTTGATGCGAAAGAACAACTAGCCAAGATCCAGACTGACCTGGGAGAATACCAAACATACATGGTGAACCAAAAAATAAAAGGTTTAAAACGTAACCTGGATAAGTTCAGCCATGAATGGGCTTTCCCATATACTGAGGACCAATACTACCAACAGACCAATGCCCAAAATTCGGCACCTCAGCGTGGAAGGGGAGGCAGACAACAGGCCAGGAGAACTCCCAACAATTGGCCGTTTGAGAACACAAGCAGCGAAGAGGATGATCTGGGCATGCAACCTCCACAAGGCAATGCCCGAGTGAGATTTCAACCTCAGGGTACTTCTGATCAGGACCTAGGAGCCCTATTTAGGGCTTTTTTAGGGCAGCATCAATCCAACCAGAGGGGGGCCAACACGAGAGGCAGGGGCAGAGGACGAGCCAGACATATCACCAACACAAACCAACAAGCCTACTCTCCAAGGATCACCCGCAGCAGGGGCCGAACGGTATGTTATGTTATGTTACATACATTTGTAGCGCGCACAGCTGCCCCAGCTAAGGGGCGTCCTGGCGCGTGTCAGGTAATATGCAACACCTACATGGAAACACAACAGATAAAAAGACACAGATGGCAAGTTTATTAAAACAAAAAGGTCTTTAAAGCTTTACGAAAAGCTAAAAGGTCATCTACTAACCGCAGCTCTACCGGAAGGGAGTTCCAGAGCTGAGCCGCTCTGACCCGGAAGGACCGGCCACCAGCCCGACACAACCTGAATCGAGGGACCACAGTGAGTGCGTGGCCCAGGGATCTCAGAGGCCGGGAGGGCACATACCCGGACAAAAGGTCCGCGAGAATTGGGGGACCCTCTCCCCTCAGGATCTTGAACGCCAGACACAGCACTTTAAAGTGGATTCTGGCTCTGACGGGCAGCCAATGCAAAGATCTCAGTGTGCTGGAAACGGGGCTAGAACGGGGTAAGCCAACTATGGCTCTCGCCGCGGCGTTCTGAACACGCTGGAGGCAAACAACCTCAGCCAGATTGGAACCTACCAAAAGAGAGCTTGCATAGTCCAGGCGAGATAACACAGTAGCCTGGACTATCAGCTGCCTGGTACTGTGGTCAAAGAACTTCAGAATGGGGCGCAACGACCGTAGGATGCCAAAGCAACAGGCCACGGTTTTCTTAGAATGGACCTCAAAGGAAAGCACAGGGTCCATCCATACTCCCAGGTTCTTTAATTCAGTGACCGGAAGAGGGGCCGGCCCCAGCTCCACAGGCCACCACCTGTCCCCCCAAAGGTCCGCCCTCCTACCGACGATCATGATCTCCGTCTTCTTAGCGTTGAGCTGGAGACAGTTGTTCTTCATCCAGCTCGCCACCGCCCTAAGTCCACTCTGAAACCTGGGGGCATCCCGGTCCGGGTCCCGGCTGATGGAAACCGCTAGCTGGGTATCGTCAGCATATGAGACCATAGTCAAGTCCCATTGCTTGACGACCTCAGCCAGCGGTCTCACGTAAAGATTAAACAACGTGGGACTCAGCGAGGAGCCTTGCGGCACCCCCTGTCTCAGAGGATGGAATTGGGACTGGAACGGTGGCATGGCAACGCTAAAGAAACAATCGTCAAGGAAGGACCGGAACCATTGGAGTGCAGAACCACCCAGGCCACTCTCCTCCAGGCGATGCAACAGGATGGGATGAGAGACAGTATCAAACCCGGCGTTCAGGTCTAATAAAACGAGCGCCGCAGTCTGCCCCGCATCCATCACCGTGCGGAGATGTTCAGCCATGGAGAGAAGGGCGGTCTCCGTGCTGTGACCAGCACGGAACCCATTCTGGGTGGGGTCCAAGATGTTAGCCTGGACAAGGTGAGCCGAGAGGGCTTTGTTAACGTGAGCCTCTAACACTTTGGTAGGCCAAGGAAGAAGGGAGATGGGCCGATATTTTTCAGGTTTGTCTGGGTCCAAATAAGGTTTCTTTAGGATGGGAGAAACCACCGCCCGCTTCCAGCTAGCGGGTACCGTGCCGGACTCCAACGAGATGTTAATCAAGGAGTGTATCACGGCCCGGCCCACGAATGACTGGTCTCTAAAGAGAGTGGAACTAAGCCGGTCGGCAGGGGACCCAGACTTAACCTGCTGCGCCAAAAGGTCAAACCCTGCAAATGTCAACGGGGGTAACTCACGTAAAACGATGTCTCCATAGATGTTAGTCAGAGACTCTACTGGAGGCCCTATACAAGGGAACGTCTTATAGATGTTTTCGACCTTTTCCCGAAAAAACAGAGCCAGGGCCTCACAGTGAGTGGTGGAGCCGGTAGTCGGGGCGCCCATTCATTTTGCTAAGAGATCCTTCATCAGTTTGAAGATGGTTTTAGAGGGATTAGAGCTGCTGCGAACTTCGGCAGTATAAAAAGCTGCCCGAGCTTGGCAAACAGCCCGATGGTATATTTTGACGGAAGCGAGATACGTAGCTTTTTTCCCGATATCGTACGCCTTCCGCCAAGCCCTCTCTGCACGCCTGCAACTACCCTTGAGTGTCCGTAAGGCGCCATCGTACCACGGACTTGCCTCCCTCGAGCTGGTTTTGCAAGCGGTAATTGGAATGAGTGCGTCCAGCGCCTTGGAAATCCAGGCGCAGAACCCATCGTATCCTGTATCAACCGTAGAGAAAGGTTCTAAGGGCTCCGCGGCGAGGACACGATGTAGACGTCAATATAACTCCGTTGGAGAATATAGTGGTGAATCTATCAGATCACCCACTTACACCAAATGAAAATGCTGTGTTGAATAAAGGTCTTGGCTTTGTTCCGACCCCCAAACATGATAGTTTCCAACTAAGAGGCGAACTCATTGGAGTAATGAGAAAAATCAAACTACGCAAGTTCTTTGAGGGCAAAGAGAACACTTCCATCAACACGGATTTTTCTACAGATCTTAGGCGACCTTCAAACTTTACCCCCCTGAAACATCAAGTGGGCCCTGAGGTGACAGTTTTTGAGCAAAAAGTCCTACAGGACATTGCGGACTTGGAAAAACAACAGCACGTCAACAAAGCTAGTAACATGTCGAAAACTGATTGGATGGCAGTCAAATCATTGCAAGACAACGATCTTATCACCATCAAACCGGCCGACAAGGGCGGGGCGGTGGTGGTAATGAATACATCTGACTATGAGGCAGAAGTCAACAGACTTCTAGGGGTCAGAGAACATTACCAACCTCTGGCTAGAGACCCTACACCCGAATTGCAAACCACTATACAGACTATGGGGGCTACTGCACGAGAAAAGAAGTGGATCACGGCAAAAGAGGCAGACTTTTTGATTAATCCATCTCCCAGAATACCAGCGTTCTACATTGTGCCCAAAATCCACAAACCACAACGTCCCCCTCCGGGTAGGCCAATAGTTTCTGGCATAAACTCCGTACTTGAGCCACTTTCCCAGTTCGCGGATTTCTTCCTGCGTGAATGTGTCATCACGCAACCTTCATACGTACAAGATACGACTGATATTCTGAGACATCTTCAAACGGTCCCATACAACCCTGATGAGAATCTATTGGTGACGATTGACATCGAGTCACTCTATACTAGCATACCCCAGGAGGCGACACTGGTGGCAGCAGCTCGCTCCCTGGGGGAGCTAGAATGGTTCTATGACACAGCACAGACCCTAGTACTGCAATGCATTGAATTAGCCTTGACACGCAACTTCTTTGCATATAAACAACAACTATTTTTGCAGACCTCTGGGACTTCGATGGGGGCTACTTTTGCCCCCAGCCTGGCATGTATTTATGTCGGCCAATTCGAAGCCAATTACATCTATCATGCATCCAATCTCTTCCAGGGGAACATTGTCCTCTGGAAGAGATATATAGATGACATTCTGTGCATCTGGAGGGGAACCCCAGAGGCATTAGATCGTTTTCTATTATGGCTCAACACCCTCGATAGATGTCTCAGGTTCACTTGGTCTGTGGACCGGCACAAAGCCACTTACCTGGACTTAGACATCAGTGCCACAGATAACAAACTTGCAACATCAGTACATCAAAAACCCACAGACAAGAATTCGCTGCTACACTACAAATCATTCCATCCAAGGGCCCTGCGAGACAACCTCCCGGTGGGACAATTTATGAGGTATCGGAGAAATTGTACAACCACCAGCAGTTTCATGGAACAGTCTGAAGAACTGACTGACAAACTCATCGCCAGAGCTTACCCCCGAAAATTGGTGAAGCAGGCAAAAAAACGGGCACTGAACACTCCCAGAGAGGCTTTACTGGAGCGACAACCGAAAGAATCCAAGGACTGCATCCCAGTGATCACGACCTTTGGACCACATTCCACAAAAATCCGTCAGATATTGAGGAGACATTGGCACATTTTGAGCACCAACTCAATGCGAATGCCACCCCCCAGGTTTGCCTTCAAGCGATCTTCCAGCCTGAAGGACCGGCTGGTCCACACACGACCCCAAGTCAAGCTGCCGCATTCTAACCTCCCCCCAGGCCACTATGCTTCTGGAGAATGTACCATCTGTCCACTGACCACGAAAACCAGTTCCATCATCAGGACCAATGGAAGTACCTGGCACCTAAACAGTTTCAGTAACTGCAACACGTGCAACGTGATATACAGACTATCCTGCCCATGTGGGCTGCACTACATAGGGTTAACCACCAGAAAGATCAAGGTGAGAATTCAGGAACACCTCAGTACATTGAAAACAGCAAAACTCTCGACCAAATTGGTGCAACATTTCAACAGCCAAAAACACAATCCCAGGGATCTCCGCTGGGTCGTGATAGAGAGAGTCCAAGGAGACCTACATAATATGAGTAACAGACTACTCAAGAAAGAGGCACGGTGGATCTATGAAGAATTAACAGCTGACCAAGGCCTCAATGACATTATCGAGTGGAACAAGGTCTCAATGATCTAGAATGTAACCCCTATGAGACAATGTAGGGATCGTGCAGTTACCTGCTGAGATAAACTGAATGTCGCGATTTAACAACGTAGTAGCACAGTGTATAGTATGTGCAGGGGACTCTGGCCAGGGTACTATGATATCTGTTTTTCGAAATGAACTCAATCGTTTTTAAAAATTAGCAATATTTAGGCACGTTGTAATAGGAATATACCCATTCTTTTCCTAAACCTATTAAGGGGTCTTGATTACCAATGCTTGTGAGCCCCGTGTGTATATACCTACTCATCACTCCATTCTCCCGTTCCAAGATGGCGCCCGCAACGTAGAAAGCGGGTCGCGTCACGTCGACACGTTTGTCCACGTGACCAGGAAACGGGCTTTGTAAACAGACTGCCGGCACCACCATGACGCATGAGGGGTGAGCGCAGACCACACCTGGACGCGTAAGCGGTAAGGCGTTCAATAGCCACTTCGTTAACACCTAGAGGGGAACCGTTTTAGAAAACGTGAGTGGGGTAGGCGGTTGAAGGAATGGAGGGACCTTGCAACAAGATACTTGCCTTTAAGTCGACAGGCATAAGTGAGGTGCAATGTAATCCAAAGCGCTAATCTTGTGTACTTGTCTTTGCCACAGATACCGACCATTAGGCGGTTCACAGTTTCCCACTACCGAGTTAGGGGACGACACACGTCAAGCAGTCTTCCACGGGGGCCGGGTAGGCTTGCCAGAGAAGGCCACCTGGTAATATATTCTATACTCAATATACGGTCACTTGCCAGTTCGCACCGGATCCGGTGCCATTCGCTGAGACTTTTTTAATGTACAAAAGTAATGTGTGTGTTTTATGTTTTACCAACCGCTACAGGTACAATAAGGGAAGATTCAGAAAGGTGCATGCTAAATGCTGACCCATAAAAACCCTGAAGAAATCACTGAAACGTAAGATAAAGTGATGAAACATGTCGGTTGACTTTTAACAGGGTGAGCTAACAGCACAGAATAAAGTCAGGAGTTGCCAGTTAGCCTTACTCTTTTTAATGTGGTATATTTGTTTTTCACTAATCGAGGCACGGATACATCACAGCGGGTTCTAGCACATACAACACTTGATGGTTGTCTGATCTATATGCACTTTCTTTATTTTTGTTTTTCTCCCATTTCTTTTGGGGTTGACAGTAGCCGATGATGAGAAGTGAGGAATCAGGCGAGTACCAGTCTGATAGAATCCTCCCCTTGGTGTTGCTTCCGTGAGGCACTGTCAACCTTCCCTCCCCCTTTTTTCACGATTGGAAGACAGGGGACACATGCAGCAGGTGGTGGAGCTATTAAACACACACATATAGGCAACCTTGCCAGACTCAAATTTGCAACGGAGTGCAAACTGTGGGGACAGAAGGTATACACTTCCTCTGCCACAATACAAATTCCTTGTAGCCATAGAGCCTATTGGGGGCAGGTCATTGTTGTGTAAGAGTAATTTGAGTGGGTGGCGGCCTGCTTCTCATCCCCCTAAGGCTCCTGTTAGTTGAGACTGACCAAACGCACTCAATAGGTGATCGAGAGCAGAGGTGCTGGCGGAGCACTCTGTCAGAAGATTCGATAACCCAATCGGGGTTCGGGAGAAGATCGATAACCCAATTGGGGTTCGAGAGCAGAGATGCTGGCGGAGCACTCTGTCAGAAGATTCGATAACCCAATCGGGGTTCTACTGTTGGCCGCAGAGAGGGGTGTAACGCTGGTGTTGCACTTAGCTGAGGGTACCTGTTTCCAACCTGCATTCATCCTAATTTGGTATTCACTCGTCCTGATCTACACCTATGCCGTCCGACTGGCATCTGAACTACTAGAAGTCCTGTCTTTTATCCCAGCCCGTGGCCAGGGTTGGTCTTCACACTATTATAGGTAACTATACATTCCATGTGGGTATGTTATTGTATGTTTTCCCTTTCTCTCGCTTTCCTATGTTTTAAATGCCTAAGAAAAGTCTCGTAACATTTCTGCATATCATTACTTTAATCCTTATCATTTTAATCGAGAAAACCTTAGTTTCACATTTATGGACTGTAGTATTTGAGAATTTACATAGATAAAGTGTTTAAACCTTTCCAGAGTCTGTGGTTATTTTATGAGTACAAATGTTATTTCTACCTATTATTCTAACACCCTTGATCCTTAGGACTTTAGGTACCTGCGACAAGGATTGGTAAGTCAAGGAGTACAGGTTAAGTCCTAAATGAAAATAAAATTAATCTCTGATTAGAGCGGGGTTACCAGATGAAGTGTATATGTTTATGGGCCCAGGTAAGTATGTTAACTAGTCAGGTGGCCCCGTGCTCTTTTGGTAGCAGAGTAGTGGTTAGGGTTTAGTTAAAGATAGGTAGTTAGTTGCGTATTTTTGATATGTATTGATTATCGATTTTCCATTGATTTTTATGTATTGACCAAAACCCGTTCATATTTGTTTTATGTTTGTTTGGAATCCCCGGGGGCAGAATAGCAGGTGGTAAATGGAAGCCACTCTGCAGTGAGGTCACTTGCTTGTAGGAAATAAGTGCATGGTTAGGTAAAACCGGAAGCACCATTTAGGGATTTTCTGTATAAATGTGCGAATAAATGATAGCAGAGGAGTTCGCTAGTGAAACTTTGGCCTTATATCACCTAGTAAGGGTAAACCTGATGGAGTAGCAGGTTCTCTAATGCGTGTGTGATGAGTAAGCGGAAGGGATTTACTCGTAGTGTGTGAAGAGTAAGCACTAAAAGTTTATTTCCTTTGAATTTAGTCACTCCGGCACAGTGGCGAATGTTTCTACGTTGTTAATTAATGAATATTGCATTTAAAGTGAAAAGTAATAAGTTTTCGTATTACCTTGCAAAGGAGGGAGTCAGTTGCGGTGCTGCTCTGACATTACCAAGAGCCGCGGTGGTATTGGTTGAGCCAGCGGGTGTGTAGCTGAGGTAATATTGTAAAGGAGGGGTGAGTGCAGGAGCGTGAGAACTAGTCTCACTGAGAAAAAACGCACAACTATTGGTTAAATTTATTTGAATTCTGAAATTCGATTGGTCATTGAAAATAAGAAAAGCGTTGGTATTGGAAGTATTTAGTAAACAACTGAGCGTCACCGTAAACTAAAATATTGATTTAAGTCATATATGTTGCACTTAGATACAGGCTTTATAGGAAATCGCCCTGATAGAAAATATTTAGAAATTTCCCCAGGAGGAACAAATTAGAGGGAGACCTTATATCATGGACAGGGGGAAAAAGAAAAATGTTGTTTTTGAAAAGAGTGAAGAATTTCTTTAACCCCTTCCATGCTCATGAGAAGCTCAGCTCGTCATGCAGCACAGTGCTCGTGTGCTTATGACGAGCTGAGTTCGTCATGACCACACCCGTTTTTATTGCTGCCCAGCACAGCAGGGGAATCTCTCAAGCAGCGATGAGGCTAAAAAAAGACAAATCGATAAAAACAAGAGGGAATTAATATTCCACCTCCGAATACGCCCGCGTCATACATGATGGTGGAAAGGGGCTATCACACTTGTGTGTGGTTAGAGAATTGGATGGAATACACAAAAGATGATGGCGTATTAGCATTTCCAGAAAATGGTACCTTTAATGGAAGGATTCTGTATATTTTGAGAACTCGCATGAATGAGTTAGATCCCAGACCGCGATTAACCCAGTATGAAGCATTAGAGAAATGGGAAGTTGAAGGTTTTGAGCGAGACAGACCCAGAAGTGACAGAAAATTAAGTAAATTCTATCCTAGATTTCCCCGAGAGACAAGAGATAAGCAAATGAAAACAATGGAGATAGTCTATGTTAGTGGAAGGATTATATCCTGTCCGAACATTAGAAGAAACAACACGAGGCAAGAGTACAGAGAAAATGAGAAATTTGATGACTAATGGTGATTCAGACGATGAGAACCTGGAGGATGTGTTAATGAAAAATCCGCCACCTTATCATGAGGAACCAAGCAGAATTAATCCTATTGTTCCGTTCTTGAATCCACCCTTGTTTCCGCAGGTTGTGCATGAGACAACAATAGAAAAGGTGTTACAGGAGAAAGAAAAAGAAGCATTAAATAAACAGAGAAGTGAATTAATTCAGAAAATTTCCCAATTGAATATGAGTCCTGAAGCCTTAACAATTCCGGTAACAATAGGTCCTGTTGTTCCCTTATACGGCGATAGACAGTCTCGTCTTAAAACTCCTGTACTTACTACACCAGTACTGACTACACCTGTAGTGCAGCCAAGAAAAGCGCCCTTGATAGTCGATGACCAGGCAAGTGAGTGTGAGTCTGTAATTTCCCTTATCGATTTACCTATAAGAGAACCTGAAAGTAGTTCAAACAGAAAGAACACTCCCGGAAGCTCCAGAGAAGTACGGATGGAAACATCCTCAGGACCAAGGAGTGCTACTGTAGTTACCCCTGAAGAAATAGAAAGGTGGTCCCGAGAAATAGAAAAGCCAAAATCACAGCCAAAGATATTGGATATTTTTAAATTAAGAGTCAAATTGGAAGAAATGATTGCTGGAAATGTGGGAATGGACAGATTGAATACACTCAATGAATTGTTGTTTATATGTCGAAGTATCACCTGAAATACAAAAACATATCTTGAGAAATTAATGAGTATCGTCTCATATATGGGAATTGACAATGGTAAATCTAAAGTGTTGCAGAAACCTTATCGAGCTGAATTTTCTGACAAAGATTTAGAAAATATTAATGTGTCAGGACGTAAAGTACAGATTAAGGAGTTGTTAACGTTACTACAAAAATGGGGTGATATGGGTAAATGGAAAGCCAGATGGGCAAAGAAAAAGGAGGAAGCTCAAGCAAAAGCCACTACATCTGAATATCTATTAAAAGCGCCAGAAAAGGTAGAAAGGTTGTGCCCTATGAGAGAAGTACCAGGAGGAGGGTATGTGCATGTTCCATGGTCCAGACAGGATATTTTGTCATTTACAAATGATTTCCCAAAACAAAGAAAGAAACCTGTAGAGTGGTACAGACAAGTTGAGAGATTTGTGAAAGTTTCAAAAATACCGTTAAAATATTTAGATCAATCAATCGATCAATCAATCATAGTACTTGTAAAGCACGGTACTTACCAGTGAGGGTCTCAATGTGCTGAGGGGAGTGGGTGCCGCTACTGCTCGAAGAGCCAGGTCTTGAGGAGTCTTCTGCAGGCGAGTAGGTCTTGGGTCTGCCATAGGTGGGTAGGGAGGGTGTTCCAGGTCTTGCCGTAGTCTAGTCTGCTGCTGACGAGGGCCTGTATCACCGTTGTTCTCGTTTCGGTCGGGATCCACTTGTAGATCCTGCTGAGCAGGTGGAGGGTGTTGTAGCAGGAGGAGGAGACGGCGTTGACCTGTTTAGACATGGAAAGGTAGGAGTCGAGGATAAATCCTTGGTTGCGTGCATGGTCGGTGGGCGTCGGTGCTTTTCCCAGTGTGGTCGTCCACCAGGAGTCGTCTCAGGCTGAGGCGGTGGGTCCGAGAATGAGTACCTCCGTCTTGTCCGAGTTCAGCTTCAGACGGCTGTTCTTCATCTAGTCAGCGATGGCCTTCATTCCCTCGTGGAGGTTGGTTTTGGCTGTGTGCGGGTCCTTGGTGAGGGAGAGGATGAGCTGGATGTTGTCGGCGTAGGAGATGATGTTGAGGTCGTGTTGGCGGGACACTTGTGCGAGGCGGGCCATGTAGACGTTAAACAGCGTCGGGCTGAGGAATGAGACCTGGGGGACGCCGCAGATGATGTCGGTGGCCTCGGATCAGAAGGGCGGGAGGCGGACGCTCTGGGTTCTGCTGGAGAGGAAGAACGTGGTCCAGTCAAGGGCCTTCTCTTGGATTCCGGCTTCTAGGAGACGTGTCTTTAGAGTGCGATGGCAGACCATGTCGAAGGCAGCTGATAAGTCCAGGAGGATGAGGGCTGATGTTTTGCCATTGTCTAGTTGGCGCCTGATGTCATCTGTGGTGGCGATGAGGGCTGTCTCGGTGCTGTGGTTTCGTTTGAACCCGGACTGGGATGGATCCAAGATGTTGTCTTCCAGGTGGCGGGCCAGTTGCATGTTGACGATTTTCTCGATGACCTTCGCCGGGAACGGGAGCAGGGAGATGGGCCAGACGTTCTTGAGGTCATTGGGGTGCGCCTTTGGGCTTCTTGAGGAGGGCGTTGATTTCGGCACGTTTCCAGCTTTCCGGGAATGTTGCTGTTTCGAAGGAGATGTTAATGACCTTCCGTAGTTGGGGTGCAATGGCAGCGTCTGCTTTGTTGAATACGTGGTCTGGGCACGGGTCTGACGGAGATCCTGAGTGGATGGAGTTCATGACCTTGCGTGTCTCGTCGTCGTTGACATTGGACCAGGAGGTCAGGCGGTTGGCGCTGGTGGTGTTCACAGGGTGGGTGGGGTCTGGCGTGATGAAAAAATATAATCAGGTAATACTATATTTGAAATGGAAAATTCCTCCAAAAGAAACAGATTGGACAAGAATAGACAGAACTACTCAAAATAAGGATAAATCTGTGCATGCATATTATGAGCGACTTTTGCAGGTATTCAAGCAATACAGTGGGTTAGAAAGCATTGATACTAAAGACACAATGCATTTCATTTATTGTTTTGTGTCAGGGTTAAAGCCAGAAATTTCGCAAATGATTAAAGATCACAAAATCTGCTGGCAGGCCAAGCCTGTTGATGAAATTTTAAAATATGCAAAATATTGTGGGGATAAAATTGACAATAAACGAAAGAATTTAGAAGAAAAGGTAATATGGGCACAGGTAAAGTTAACAGGGCAACAAGAACTCCAATTAAGTCAGATGAAAAATAATCAGACCCAGGGAGATGGAAATGGGGGTAAGCCAAGGTGAAAATTTAACAGAGATGAGGCCAAGAAAAAGTTTCCCTGTCACGGGTGCGAAATATTGAGGCATTGGAAAAACGAGTGTAAGGCTGTATTAAATAATAATGTGCAAACTGACAATTTGAATCCACAGACACAGAATGCGTTATCAAGAAAACAACAGCAATAGGTAATACAAAACCAGTTACCACTTGCACCTATGCCAGATTCTGGGAGCCAAGCTAAGTCCAGTTTGGATACCACAAATTGGGAGGGAAGTGGTAGGAGAGACGCAGAGACATCACAATTTCTTTTGAGTGAAACATTTTTTGAAGAAGACAGTTTCTGATGGTGCCTGAGAGCAGAGGACGAGGAGTGCGTACTTGGAGCATCCTTGCCGGTAGATCAGTCAGGTCCATACATTGAGGGAAAAGTCGAGGGAAATTATGTCACCTTTTTATTGGACACTGGCGCTACCCGTTCTACTGTGAGAATAGCAGACGTCCAAACCTACACTTCTCGGGAGTAGCGATCCAAGTAGTGGGCGTTTCTAATAAACATATTAGGACTCGTGTCACAGAACCAATGGAAGTCAGATTAGGGAATTTTAAAGAAATGCACAAATTTGTTGTGTGCGATTCTAGTCCTGTAAACCTATTAGGTAGGGACTTGTTGGTTAAAATGACTGCACTATTTTCTGTACACCGAGTGGTGTTGAAATTCAAACCCCCGAGATGAAGACGGAATTTATTAATTAACGTTAGCCAAACAGGAAACTGAAGCTAAAAAGATAACTGTAGAATATTTACCCGGAGAATTGCAGAAAACTGTAAATCCTGATGTGTGGGATTTCACAGGAAAAGAAGTAGGATTAATGGCAAATGTCGATTCAATTAAAGTGACAGTGAAAGAAGGGTCAGTTTACCCAAATATTCGACAGTCCAAAATGAGCCCAGAAATAAAGGCAGGAGTTGCTGCAGAAATAAAGCGTCTGGTTGAACAAGGCATTTTACAAGAAATAATGAGTAGCCCATGCAATTCACCTATAATTGGCATAAAGTACCCAAGCGGGAAATACAGGGTCGTACAAGACCTTCGAAAAATTAATAAAATTGTCGTTCCATGCTGTCCAGTTGTGCCAAATCCTGCAGTGAATCTGTATCAGATACCGTGGGGAGCTGGATGGTTTACTGTAATTGATTTATGTCATGCCTTTTTCTCCATCCCATTACATCCAGATAACACATTGTTATTCTCGTTCAAATTCGACAACCATGTCTATGTTTGGAACTGCGTTCCTCAGGGATACACAGAAAGTCCCTTGATATTTAATCAAATTTTTAAAAAATGTCTTGAATACCTGGTGCTACCTAGACAATCAGTCTTGGTGCAATATATAGACGACCTGCTGGTGGCGTCTAAGACTCGAAATGACTGTGGTGTTGATACCATTGCATTACTGAATCACTTGGCTGAAGGTGGACATAAAGTATCACCTATAAAATTACAATTCTATACCACATCAGTGAAATATCTGGGGCACGAGATAGAAAAAGGTGTCAGGAGAGTTAAATGAAATGAAATGAAAAAGGTTCTTAATAAAGCGCACTGTGACCAAGCGGCTTCCTGGCAGGTAGGAGCTGAGGGAGATGGGTGAAGCCAGAACTGTTTAGCAGGAATATGCAATAGAAAACAAATGGGTTTTTAGGGCCTTACGGAATTGGGAGTAAATGGTGATTGATCTGATCGGCAGAGGGAGACTGTTCCAGAAAGAGGCACCCAAAACAGAGAATCTGGTGCCTTCGGTTTTGGATCTACGAAACCGAAGTACATTGGAGAGGAACTGATTGGAGGAACGGAGGGAACGGTTGGGGGTATGGGGAGTGATGAGAGAGTTAATAAAGGCTGGGCCAATGTGGGCCCGAGCCATAAAGACCAGACAGCCCATCTTAAAGAGGGATCTCAGAGAGATGGGGAGCCAGTGAAGTGCTTTCAGAACCGGGGTAAGGTGGGAAGACTTTGGGAGGTGGAGAATAAGGCGGGCGGCCTGATTCTGAACAGCCTGTAGGCGGCGAAGTTCATACGCTTGAATGCCCACATACAGGCTGTTCCCGTAATCGAGACGGGAAAGAATCATTGCCAGGATAATGAGCTTAAGGGCGTCAGAAGAAAAGAAACGGGACACCTTTCGGATGATTCAGAGAGAAAGAAAACAGGAGGAGACAACCAAGCTGATCTGGGCATGCATAGAGAGGTCCCGACTGACTTTAATGCCCAGGGTCTTTGCCGAGGCCGCTGGTAAAGGTGGGGGGCCAGAGATGGAAGGCCAAAAGGCGGTTGACCAAGGGGAAGTGGAAGGGCCAGTCAGGACCAGCTCCGTCTTGTCCAGATTGAGCTTCAGTTGATTCCGATTCATCCAATCTGAAATAAAGACCAGAGTGGAGTGGAATTTGGGTAGGGAATGCAAGGGAGAAGAAAGATCAAAAACTAGCTAGTAGTTATACACGGAGACCCCCATATCAAGAAGGGAAAGAATAAGGGGACGGATATAAAGGTTGAAAGGAAGAGGTGACAGGGAGGAGTCTTGGGGAACTCCACAAGGGACCGAGCGGGAGGGGGCGGAGTAGCAAGAAAGATGTACCGCCTGAGTCCGATCTTTAAGAAAGGAGGCGAGCCAAGAGAGGGCAGTGCCCCGAACGCCCACTGTGCAGACACGGTCGAGAAGGATGGCATGGTCGACCGTGTCAAACGCAGCGGACAGATCGAGGAGCACCAAGGCTTGGGGCAAGTTAGAATCTGCCTTACTCTTTAGCTTGTCCAAGAAGGACAGAACAACTGACTCGGTGGAGTGAGCCGGTCGAAAGCCCGCTTGGTGGGAGGCCAGGAGGTGGTTATCCTCGATGTAAGAAGAGAGACAAGAGGTGATATAGCTCTCCAAGATCTTTCCGAGGTAGGGGAGAAGGGAAATAGGCCTAAAGTTAGAGGGGAGGGAAGCGTCTAGACCAGGTTTTTTTTAAAATAGGACGAACTATAGCGGATTTAAAAAAATTGGGGACTAAACCAGAGGAAATAGAGGAGTTAAGAAGAGAGAGAGGAGGGTCAGGGCAATGGGTGAAGAGTACTTTCAAAATGCGAGCTGGCGCACAGTCGGCTGGGGAACCGGACTTCACTTTCTGGAGTAGAGCCAAGAAAACATCCAGGGAGATAGTGGGAAACTGATTAAGAGGAAGAGAGGACAAAGAGGGGGCAGAAGAAGGGGGGGACGGGGAGACAGAGGGAATATTAGATTTAATCTTAGCAATCTTCTCCAGGAAGAAGTCATTAAGAGAAAGGCAGAGGTCTTGAGAAGGAATAATGTTCAAATTGGCTCTGTCAGATGCAACAAGGTTGCGAACTATAGAGAAAAATCTCCTTAGGTTTATTAGCTGAAAGGGATATTCTCTCCGAGAAGTAAATGGTTTTGGCTCGCAGAATGGCTTTTTTATAGCTCGCCAAGAGCGTTTTGTATTTAGCTCGCAGGACAGGGCAGTATTTGCGCCTCCAATGGCGTTCAGAGCGTCTAAGGTCCAGTTTGAGGATTTTTAGCTCGTCTGAAAACCAATTTTGGGCGTCATGGGGGCGACAGGTCTTAACTTTCCTAAGGGGGGCGACTAGATCGCAGGAAGAAGACAGCCAGTGATTCACGGCGTCTATTTGTTGGTCAATAGGGAGGTTGCATAGGTCAGGGCCGGAGGAAGCAAGGGAGGCACACAGAGAGTCAAGGTCCGCCCGGTTCCAGTTTCGGGCCATGATGTTTTTAGGTTGCGCTCCGAGCTCAATGGAAAAAGTGATCAATGAATGATCAGACCAAGTGCAGGGAAGGATGATAGGGGGAGGAATGAGACAGTTAGCTGACCAAATTTGGTCCAAAACATGACCGTGGATATGAGTGGGGGAGTGAATGTGTGGGGAAAAATTAAGAGACTGAAGGGTAGCAGAAAAATCCTTAGAAGACGAGTCTTCTCTGGGGTCGCCCGGCCAATAATTAAAGTCCCCTCAGTTACCTCAGAAAGAATTAAAATAATTCGAAACATGAATCTACCTCAAACACAGAAAGAAATCAGAATGTTTCTAGGAATTATAGGTTATTGCAGGCAGTGGATTTTGGGATTTGCAGTCCTAGCAAAACCATTGATCCAAATGACGAAGAAAAGAGCCAAAGACCCAGTGGAATGGGACGATGAGAGCATGACTGCTTTCACAAAGCTAGGAGAAAGTCTGTGTTCTGCTCCAGCATTAGGAATGCCTGATTATTCAAAAGATTTTGCATTGTTTTGTGACACACGAGACAATTGTGCACTCTCTGTTCTGACCCAGGCATCCTGTGGCATATTTTTCTTCCTGATGTCTGAAAGCAGTAGCTGCAACTTGCTTGAGCCTTGAGCAAAGTGAGTCCATTATTATGGGATATCCTGTAACTGTGTATGTTCCACATGCAGTTGTGATTTTGTTGACCAGAACTAAAACTCAGTATCTGACTCCTAGTGGGCTGACTAAGTATGAGCGAATCATATTGGGTGCAGAAAATCCAGCTACACTGTTACCTGATTCGCATTTTGCAGAAGTAAAAGAGGAAGTCGAACATGATTGTATCGACCTCACAGAATACAGTACTAAACCACACCCAGACATAAGAGCAGAGCCATTGCTAGAATTTGAATACAAGATACTTGTAGATGGCTCATGCATGCGACATGAGTAAGGAGGATTAAGCGCTGCTTACGCTGTATGTACATTGTGGGGTCCAGTTGAAGCATCCTATTTACCTGGAGTCAAGTCTGCACAAGTAGCTGAATTAATTGCATTGACAAGAGCTTGCAAATTTGGGAAAAATTGGAAAGTGACCATATACACTGACAGTCAGTATGGTTACGGGGTTGTGCATGATTTTGGACAACTTTGGATGCAAAGGGAGTTTCTGACTTCTTCAGGCACTCCTATTAAAAATGGACAATTTATGAGGGATTTGCTAGAAGCAATTCAATTGCCAAAATAAGTGGCTGTGGTCAAGTCTGCTGCTCACCAATCCGGAAATGACAGAGTGACAGCTGGGAACAGATATGTTGACCAATTAGCCCAACATTGTGCCAAACATTAGATGGCAATAAAAAAGAAAATTGATACATGTGGAAACAGCTGCCAACTTATGTTGCTTGATGGTGTGAGAACGTGGGAGGAAGTGAGAGATTTACAAAATGAAGCAGAACAAATTGAAAAGGAAGAATGGGGAAAGATAGGCTGTCAGCGAAGGGTTGGAGATGGTGTCATTGTTTACTTAGATGGTAGACCTGTGTTACCCGACTGTATGCTTGCTCCTATGGCTAGGATGTACCACAGAGATTCCCACCTAGGGCGAGATGCTATGATTAGATTGTTTAGGCAAACTTGGTTCAATGTAAAATTCAGGAACATAGCAGAGGTCCTTTGCCAGAGGTGTTTTATTTGCCAACAAATGAATCCTGGTAAGAAAACTGTAGTATGCCCATGAAAAATTGGAAAAGCAGAAGGCCCATTTATAAGACTGCAAATTGATTTTATTCAATTACCCCCTTGTCGTGGATTGGAGTACATCCTTGTCATTGTCTGCCTGTTTTCAAAATGGGTGGAAGCTTACCCTACCCATAGGAATGATAGCATCACTGTAGCTAAACTCCTACTCAGAGAACTTATACCTCGTTTCAGTTTTCCAGTAACGATGGAATCAGACCGAGGGTCTCATTTTAATAATGAAATAATTGGTCTAATCTGTGAAGCATTCAAAATTGAGCAAAAGCTACACTGTGCGTACCGCCCAGAGGCTTCTGGGGTAGTAGAACAACTGAATGGCACGATCAAATCAAGATTGGGAAAGATGTATGAATATACCCGATTGGAGTGGTCTGATGCTTTACCTCTTGTTCTGATGGGAATCAGAAGCATTCCAGACAGAAACACAGGCTTGAGTCCCCATGAGATACTCACGGGAAGAGCAATGAGGCAAACATGGGTGCCAGGACACAAACTGCTAAATATAACTAATGATTTAGTACTAGAGAACTGCAAAGAACTGGCTGACCAAGTGCGTTCTATCTCTCACCAGGTTGGGAAGATGCTGTCGCCAGACAATCAACTCCAGCAAATGACCTAAATCCAGGTGACTGGGTAGCGATAAAAGAACATACTCGGAAATCTTGCCTAGCACCAAGGTGTGGAAGGCCACATCAAGTGATATTGGTTACCACCACAGCTGTGAAGTGCAAGGGAATTCCAAACTGGATCCATGCAAGTCACACTAAGAGAGTAACTGAACATGATGAATTAGAAGCTAAAGATTGTGCAGCTGAGGGGTCTCAAGACATCGATCCTGAAGTAGCTGATGAGGAACAACCGAGCACCAGTCAGGATGAATGGATTCCAGTAGTCAACATACCTGAAAAATACATAAGAACCAGAAGTCGAACTTATCTAGATTTATTTATTTATTTATTTATAAAGTTTTATATAGGGCGGACATGACCCACGGGGGTATCAGAGCGCTTTACAGTACATAATTATCACAAGTTATACATACAATCGGGAAACGCATATAATACAAATGAGGTAAACATTGCTGTTTGATTAAAAGCGTTGGTAAGTAGGCTTCTAGGAGTTAAAGGTTTAAGATGATAATTTGTTCATGAGAAACATTTTTGTTTCCTTTTTGAAGGTGGTAAAATATGGGATTTTGCGTAAGTCTAGGGGAAGGTTGTTCCAAATCTTCGGTGCGATACCTGAGAAGGCTCTGCACCCAGCTCTCTTTTTGTGGAAGGATTGAAGTTTTAGTAGTAGGGAGCTTGCTCTTCGCAGATGTCTACCACCTCCCGACCGCTCTAGCTTTTGTGCTAAGTAGCTGGGGGTGTTGCTATGTAAGGCTTTATGTGTCATGCAGGCGATCTTTAGTTGTATTCTCGACTCGTATGGTAGCCAGTTCAAAGCCTTCAGGGCCGGAGTGATGTGGTTATTTATTTTTATTCCGGAGACCAGCCTGGCCGCGGCGTTAAGCGATGCCCTGAGCGGTGCTAGTTTGTATTTTGGAAGACCGCAAAGAGTAGTGCTTCCGTAGTCTAGTCTTGATAGTACTAGGGCTTGGACCGCCATTTTTAGATCAATCTGTGGGAGGGAGGATTTAAGTTTCCTTAAGGTACTCAGCTGAAAGTTGGCTCCTTTGGTAGTATTGTAGATTTGTTCCTGCATATTTAAATGTTTGTCAAAGCTGACTCCCAAGGATTTTGCGGAGTCAATGATGTGAGGGGCGCAATCAAAGGAAGTAAGATGCTTCAGCCATAAGTCTATGTTGGGTGCATGATTGGGAGGGAAGATGAGGAGGAACTCAGTTGTTTTGGTGTTAAGCATAAGGTGATTGCCATTGAGCCAACTTTGGGTATTATGAAGAATGGCGTTGAGGGAGATGAAGTCATCTGGTGAGGAGATTTTCAAATAAAGTTGAGTGTCGTCCGCGTAGAGATGATATATAATGTTTGCAGAGCTAAGCGCATTAGCAAGGGGTTCCATGAGTAGATTAAAGAGAACAGGTGATAATGCTGATCCCTGTGGGACTCCTAGTGTGACCATGGAAGGTTGAGAGAATGATTGCTTCAACTTGATTCTTTGGGTTCTGTTGCTTAGGAAGGAGGCAAACCATTGTAACACTGGACCGGTTAGGCCCATCCTTCGTTCAAGTAGAGACAGTAAATTGTCGTGTTTAACCGTGTCGAAGGCGGAAGATAGGTCAAGAAGTATCAATAGGCACGATTCATTGTGATCCAGCATTTTTAAGATGTCATCCATTATGTGGGTGAGAACTGATTCAGCACTGTGACCTTGACGGAAACTGGATTTGTGTTTATCTAGGAGGTTGAAGTTCTCTATGTGATTGCAAAGTTGAATTTGTACACATTTTTCCATTAACTTTGCCAGCGTGGGGATGCTGGATATAGGTCGATAGTTGTTGAGGTCTGTGGAGAGGGCGTTGGCTTTCTTTAGTATAGGTGTGACCTGCCCTATTTTCAGACAATTCGGTATGGAACCTTGTAGGGTAGGGGATCGGAGAAATGATTGGCAGGTTGATTGCTAGCAGGGTGCTATATATTTCTTGTTCAGTGATGGGCGAGAAAGAGTGCCAGTCGGCGTTGTTCTTTGGAACTTCAGTCGGCAGGCAGAATAGGTCCTTGATCTGTGAGTAGAGAATTTTTTATTGGTCAGTAGATAGTTGGGGTTCTTTCTTGGATTGAATGACATTTTCAATGGTTCTAGGGCCAGATGTAGGTGGCAAATACCGGTCGGAAACGGCCGAATTCGGCCGTTTCCGACCGGTATTTGGCCTTTTGAGATGTAGGGGACCTTTTTTTTGTCCGATTCGGTATTTTACCAATTTGGTAAAATTACCGAATTTGAAAAATACCGAATCGGTAAGTTTACCGAGTTTTAAAATTCGGGATGTAGGTGGGACTACTTTCAGTCCCACAGGCCCTTCAGATTCGGTATTTTAACACCCAATCCAATTGGGTGTTAAAATACCGAATCCAGGTGTGCATGCACATGTGTGCATGCACACCTATGCCATGTAACAGACAGACATGCCCTTAGGGCATGTCTGTGTGCCACATGGCACACAAGCCAGTATTGGGGGTGCTAGAGGGTGTCAAAGTGACACCCCCTGCACCCTTGCAGAAATCGGTAATTACCGAATCGGTAACTACCGATTCGGTAATGCACATTGATTCCTATGCGCTTCAAGGCCCATAGGAATCAATGGGGGATACCGATTCGGTATTTACAGAATCGGTAAATACCGAATCTTACAGAATCGGTATTTACCGATTCTGAAATACCCACATCTCCCCCCCTCCAATTTACCACTTCTTAAATACCGAATCGGTATGATTCGGTATTTAAGAAGTGGTAAATTGGAGTTTACCTACATCGGGCCCTTAGTCTTTTCTAAGAAGAATTTGGCCAGCTCGTCGCAGTTAGGGGTAGCCGGGTTGCTAAGCTCCACTACGTTTGCTGGGTTGCGCGATTGTTGTTTTACGATTTCGAATAGCTTTTTAGGACGGTCAATGGCTTGGTTCAGCTGTGTTTTGAAGAAGTCTGCTTTAGCCTTTATGATTTTTCTGGTGTACGTGTTTCTCAGTGCCCTAAGTTGGTGTAGATGATCAGCGGAAGGTGCTGCTTTCCATGCTCGCTCAGCTAGTCTTAATTTCCGTCGGTCCGAGTTAGGATTCTCTTAGAACCATGGTTTGAAGATTATGGTGGAGACATTTTTTTCTTGAAGGGGCGCTGTGGTATCCAGGATTTCAAGCAGAGTGGCGTTGTAAAAGTCCGTGAGATCTTGGACGTCTGCCATATCTGCTGATGGTGTCAGGGCGGAATTGCATTGGGACCCCAAGGCATTGGCATCGATATTCCTGATATTCCTTTTCTATTGTTTAGTTTTTGTAGGTTGGTTTCGTTTTGGAGTTACCTCACTGTTGATGGAGAAGAGGATACTGTAGTGATCAGTCCAGTTACATGGGGAGATAGATTCTAGCGATATGATGTTTCTTTTTGCTATGATGAGGTCTAACGTCTCCCCCTTGATATGGGGTGGGCTGTCACAGAATTGTGACAGTTAATGGTCTGCCAGAAAGGATTTGAGACCGCTTACATCATGATCGCTGGTATTGCTCCAATGGAGATTGAAGTCTCCCAGAAAGATCTGCGGCACTGGTGAGTTGGCATTGACTGTAATGACTTCCATTAGCTCATTAATGAACCTATCCTTAGGACACCCCCGCGCCGCACGGCCACCAGCTGCTGCTTGTGCGGTCTTCCCCCGCTGCTGTCTCAGCCTCGCTGAGCCCGCCCTGACGACCCCGCCCCCCGCCGCTGCTTCGTGATTGTCTTGTGTGTTTTATAGTGCATTTTACTCCCCATTGTACTGCTCCCCATATTGTTGTATAATTTTTGCCTGTTCCCCTTGTTTTGATCAAGTGCCGCTTCCCTCTCTGGCCCTGTGACCCGCTCCCCGATTCCCGCCGCCTGCGTGCGGCCACGCCCCCTTTCCTTTCTGTACCCTCCCCGCTCCCGCCTCCTAGCTGCTCCTCCCTCCCTCGCACTTCGCCTTAAAAGGTGAACGTGCGGACGCGCAGCGGTGACGCGCAGCGGGCGCGCCGATTAAGCGCCGAAGGTGCGCCAAAGGTAAGCCCGTCTGCGCCCGTCCGCGCCCAGTGCCAGGACCCCTGGCCCCCGCCGGACGTACGACGCCGCCACCCTCAACGCCCTCAATGCCGGCCGAGTCCCGGGCTGCTACCGAGCCACCCCGAGACGCACCCACGGACCCTTCTGCTGCAACTCCTGCAAGTTCACCTGCATCCAGACCTGCACTACTCCAGCACCAACCAAGACTAAGACGAGCAACAGCAGCAGCCACCTGAAATGCATCCTGCTCAACACCCGCTCCGTCCACAGGCACGCCATCGAGATCTGGAACCTACTCGACACCACAGCCCCAGACGTCGCCTTCTTCACGGAAACCTGGATGAACGCCTCCTCAGCGCCCGACATCGCCATCGCCATCCCAGACGGCTACAAGATCATCCGAAGGGACCGCATCAACCACACCGGAGGAGGCATCGCCATCGTCCACAGGAACACCATCCGCATCACGACCAACACCGACGACACCCTCGCAACCGCCGAGCACCTGCACTTTCAGGTCCACATCAACCCCAAGACAACCCTCAGAGGCACCCTCATCTACAGACCCCCGGGACAACGCACACAATTCAGCGAAGACATCGCCGACTTCATCAGCCCGCACGCCCTCTGCTCCGCTGACTACATCCTCCTGGGGGACCTCAACTTCCACCTGGAGAACAACAACGACCGCAACACCACCACCCTGCTGGACAACCTCGCCAACCTGGGACTCAAGCAGCTGGTCACCACCCCCACCCACTACGCCGGACACACACTCGACCCCGTCTTCTCATCCAGCAAGGACATCGCCTTCAGCCACGCCACCGGACTCCACTGGACGGACCACAGCTGCGTCCACTTCAGCTTCGGAAGGACCACGATCCACCACCACCAGCAACAGGTTGCACGCAGGAGCTGGAACAAGATCACAGCCGACCAGCACGCGACCTCCCTGAGCATGAACCTTCCCACCAGCAAAACGAACCCTAGTCAGGCGGCCACCAACCTCACGAAGTGGATCAGCGACTGCGCAGACGAGCTCGCCCCCCTGAGGACCCCACCTAGCAGACCCGGTAGCAAGAAAGCCCCATGGTTCACCGACGAACTCAAGAGCTCCAAGAAGATCTGCCGAGCCCTCGAGAGAACCTGGCGCAGAGACCCAACACCGAACAACATGACTGCCCTCAAGCTCGCCACCCGAAAACACCACCAACTCATCCACGCCACCAAGAAAACTGCATTCAAGGAACGACTGGACAACAACGCACACAACAGCAAGGAACTCTTCAACATCGTCAAAGAGCTCTCCAACCCCAACGCCGGAAACAACGACATCACCCCTTCGCAAGACCTCTGCAACTCCCTCGCCTCCTACTTCCACAACAAGATCGCGGACATACACAACAGCTTCAGCACTCAACCGACGAACGCCATGACCGAACCACCGCCCCTCACCACCACCCTCCGCGCCTGGACTCAAATCAGCACCGAAGACACCGTCCGCACGATGAACTCCATCCACTCCGGATCTCCGACCGACCCCTGCCCTCACCACGTCTTCAACAAGGCTGACGCTGTCATCGCACCCCACCTGCGGGACATCATCAACACCTCCTTCGACACCGCTACCTTCCCGGAGAGCTGGAAGCACGCCAAACTCAGCGCCCTACTCAAGAAGCCATCGGCCGACCCCACCGACCTCAAGAACTACCGCCCCATCTCGCTGCTCCCGTTTCCTGCAAAAGTAATTGAGAAGACCGTCAACAAGCAGCTGGCCGCCTTCCTCGAGACGAACGGATCCCTCGACCCCTCGCAGTCTGGCTTCCGGGCCAACCACAGCACCGAGACCGCCCTGATCGCAGCCACCGATGACATCCGAGCGCTGCTCGACAACGCAGAAACAGCGGCCCTCATCCTCCTCGACCTCTCCGCGGCCTTCGACACTGTCTGCCACCGTACCCTAGTACAACGCCTCAGCAACGTCGGAGTCCAGGAGAAGGCACTGGAGTCGATCATCTCCTTCCTCGCCGGAAGGACACAGAGAGTCCACCTCCCTCCGTTCAGATCTGAAGCCACCGAAGTCATCTGCGGCGTTCCTCAAGGCTCCTCGCTCAGTCCAACCCTCTTCAACATCTACATGAGCCCGATCGCAGACATCGCACGCCAGCACAACCTCAACATCATCTCCTACGCTGACGACACCCAGCTGATCCTCTCCCTCACCAACGACCCCGCCACCGCCAGAGCCAACCTTCACGAAGGGATGAAAGAGGTAGCCGAATGGATGAAGAACAGCCGCCTGAAACTGAACTCGGACAAGACGGAAGTCCTCATCCTCATCAGAGGTCGGTGAGAATCTATAAATCAACCCTGAAACTCACTAAAGCCTCTCACTATGATACGAGAATAAAAAACTCCACCAACTCGGCAAGGGAATCCTTTCTCATTGCCAAAGAGCTATTGAAAATACCAGCTCCACCCTCCTCCAACTCACCCCCGGCAGACAGAAGTAACGAACTGGCTCCCTACTTTAACGCTAAAATCGCCCGCATTCTAGTTTCCCTTCCCCCTCCCTGTCAGCCGAACCACATGGACAATGTGGCATCCACCAACCGCACAGGAAGCAGCTTGCTTCCTCAGCTGACTGCTTTTAGGGCAGTAACACGGAACGAGGTTGACACAACCATGGCCAAAATAAAAAGCGGTTCCCCTTTGGATCCCGCCCCCATCAGATTCCTTAAAACAGTAGCCCCTGTCATCGTGCCTACGATTACGGAGCTTATAAACATCTCGCTCTCTCAAGGCTTGGTCCCCCCCAGCTGGAAGAGTGCAGTAGTTAAGGCACTCCTAAAAAAAAAACAGCTGGACCCGGCCGACATGGCGAACTACCGGCCAATTTCACTCCTCCCTTGCATCAGCAAAATGGCCGAGAAACTGGTCAATGGGCAACTGTCACAGTTTCTAGAAGCAAATAACCTCTTACGGCAGTCCCAAACTGGGTTTCGCCCGGGCCATGGCACAGACACCGCCCTTCTCGCCGTCATCGAGGAGGCAAGGTGCATTCTGGATTCAGGAGGGTCAGTGGCAGTGATCCTCCTGGATCTCAGCGCAGCCTTCGACACAGTTAACCATCGTGTCTTACTCCATCGGCTGGCTGCGGCAGGGATCGCAGGTTCGGCGCTCACGTGGATAGAATCCTTCCTCTCAGGGCGCTCGTTCCAGGTATGGGACGGCAACTTCCACTCTGCCACCCTCCCCGTCACAAGCGGAGTCCCCCAGGGGTCATCACTAAGCCCCACTCTATTTAATGCTTACATGGCCCCTCTCGAAGACGTGGTCACCCCCTTCGGGATCAAAATAGTGAGCTACGCGGACGACACGCAACTGGTCGTCTCACTCTCCCAACTGGACAACTATCCAGACAATTTGCCGAACTGCCTCAGGGAAATTCACAACTGGATGTGCGAGTCATCACTCAAACTAAACGGGTCAAAGACTGAAGTCATGCTTCTGGGCAAGCAATGGACCACCATCCCCCCATCGGTCTGGCCAGACGTGTTCGGGGAAATTCCCACCCCGAAACAAGAAATTAAGACCTTAGGAGTCTGGCTAGAACCCGAGCTGTCGATGAAAACCCAAGCATCCAAAACAGCAGGTACCTGCTTTGGTCTCATGCGCTCTATCCGCAGGATCCTCCCAATACTTCCGCCCCTATCCAGGAAACTCCTGGTCCAAGGTCTGATCCTTGCGCGGCTGGACTACAGCAACATGGTATATCTGGGAGCTCCAGAAGCTACCATGGCTAAACTCCAGCGCACGCAGAACGCAGCCGCCCGGTTACTTATGAACCTCCCTTCCAGAGTATCAGCCAAACCAGCAATTAAGGCCCTCCACTGGCTTCCAATACGTCAAAGGGTCGAATTCAAGGCCCTGTGCACTGCACACAAACTGTTTAATGGTCTTGGCCCTGCTATTCTGAGAGACCTGGTTACCCCTTACATGGCCCCCAGGTCCCTTCTCTCGGATAATGAGCGTCTGGCCAACGTCCCCAGATACAGGAAGACTCGTACCGGCGGCCGACGCTTTTCTGTTAAAGCATCTTCCGGGTGGAATTCACTTCCCCGCCCCCTGCGGCTGGAACCCAGTCATCTGATTTTCAGGAAAAAACTGAAAACGCTGCTATTCCCAAAATACAGTCCCCTCCTTTTCTCCTCTGGTCTCCACAAATGTTATAGCGCGGGGATGCCTCCGGGTCACCAGCCGCTCTACAAATCGCTAAAATAAATAAAATAAAAATCCTGGGATCCTCACCCGCCACTTGGGACGACTCCTGGTGGCCCCCCGCCCTTGGCAGCGCACCCAAACCAACAGACCACGCACGCAACCTGGGCTTCATCCTGGACTCCTCCCTCTCCATGACCAGACAAGTCAACGCCGTCTCCTCGTCGTGCTTCAACATCCTGCGCATGCTACATAAGATCTTCCGGTGGATCCCCACCGAGACCAGGAAGACGGTCACCCAGGCCTTCGTCACCAGCCGTCTGGACTACGGCAACTCCCTCTACGCCGGAACCACCGCCAAACTCCAGAAGAGACTCCAGCGGATCCAGAACGCCTCAGCACGACTCATCCTGGACATCCCCCGTCGCAGCCACATCTCCGGACACCAGAGAGACCTGCACTGGCTCCCGGTCAACAAGAGAATCACCTTCCGTCTCCTCACCCACGCACACAAAGCCCTACACAACCAAGGCCCAGGATACCTCAACAGCCGCCTCAACTTCTACGCTCCCAAACGCCAGCTTCGATCGACCAGCCACGCCCTCGCCGCCGTCCCCCGCATCCGAAGAGCCACCACAGGGGGACGGTCCTTCTCCTACCTCGCCGCCAAGACATGGAACTCCCTACCCACCCACCTCCGCCTGACCCAGGACCACCTCGCCTTCAGGAAGCAACTCAAGACCTGGCTGTTCGAGCAGTAGCGGACCCCCCTCCCCCAGCGCCTTGAGACCCTCTGGGTGAGTAGTGCGCTATATAAATGCGAAGATTGATTGATTGATTGATTGATTAATAAACTTCGGATTGTCACCCGGGGGGTGGTATATTATGTGAAATTGGAAGATGATGACCTTGTCGTCCGAGATGTTGGTGCATAGATATTCACAGGAGGATAAGGAGATGGAGTCTGCTTGTTTAACTGTGATGGTGTTTCGATGGATGCAGGCAATGCCCCCTCCGGGTTTCTCAGTTCTATCCATTCGAAATATATCATGACTAGGGGGGACGAGTAGGTCAAGGATGGGAGCAGAGGAACTCTTAAGCCATGTCTTTGTGAGGATGATGACGTTCAGGTCATTCACAAGAATTAGATCATAAATGACCGTTGCATGTTTGTTAGCCGATCTGCAGTTGATTAGTGCACACTTTAATTTGCTAGTCGGGTGAGTGACGGTTGATTGCATTTTATTGACCTTTGTGAGGTTTTCCCTGATTATGGAAATGTGGTTGTGGGAGGGTTCTCTATGTGGGTTGGGTCGGATGGCTTGGATGGTGCCAACTTGAGACTTGTTATTGCCATTATGACTTGTGTATGAGGTGAGAAGGTCATGTAAGTCATTGTCAGATAGACCATCCATAGTTCTCATTGGTCGATCCGGGTCATATGAGGAAGATATTTTACTCTGAGTTATAAAGTCTGGATGTGGATTCGAGGTTATACATTTGCTGGTGTGCTCACTAATTTCGTTCACTGTGGCGCTAGTGGCTTTATTAGAGTTTAGGAGTTTGTTGGTGATTAATAGTAGATTTTTCATTTCATCCTTGAGTTGGGCTAGACCAAGGGTTAACTCGTTGAATCGAGCGGTCCAGTCATGGTTAGGGCACTCTGTTAAGTGTGTGGGTGTAGAAGGTGGGTCAGAGAGGAAGTGGGGGATGGTATAAGAGGTGCTAACATGAGAGGGGGTGTTGCACGTGGAGGGGATATAGACGCTGTGTGTAGAGTTTGGGGGAGCGGGTAGGGCATCGTGGGTGTTAGGATTTGACCGGGGGTCAAAGTAAGTGTCGGATCAGGGGGGGGGTTTATCAGATGGCTCATCTGCTAGTTGGGTAGTAGGAGTGTCAGGGATGTTATTATGGAGGTCGTTATCAGAGCTTATGACTGTCCGAACTGGCCCAGAGGGCCCTGGTGAGGTTGAGTCGGCTGTGAGGGACGTTTGGGGAACATTGGGGGTGTGGTGCTTCTTGTCACTGCTTGTGACTGTCCTCACTGAGTCCAGGGGCCCTGGTGTGGTTGAGACAATGGTGTAGGTATCATAGTTCAAGTTCAAGTTCAAGTTCAGGGATTTATATAGCGCACTACTCACCCAGTGGGTCTCAAGGCGCTTGGGGAAGGGGGGTTCAATTTTTGTCGAATAGCCAGGTTTTGAGTTCTTTTCTGAAGGAGGTGTGGTTTTGAGTAAGGCGGAGGTGAGTGGGGAGTGAGTTCCAGGTCTTGGCCGCAAGGAAGGAGAAGGATCTGACACCCATGGTGGATTTACGGATGCGCGGTACTGCAGCGAGGGCTTGATTGGACGATCTAAGTTGGCGGGTGGGTGTGTAGAAGGACAGTCGAGTGTTGAGGCATTCGGGTCCTAGTTTGTAGAGGGCCTTGTGTGCGTGGGTGAGGAGGCGGAATGTAATTCTCTTGTTGACGGGAAGCCAGTGGAGGTCTTTTAGGTGTCCGGTGATGTGATCTTGGCGAGGGATGTCCAGTATGAGTCTCGCTGATGCGTTTTGGATGCATTGGAGTTTTTTCTGTAATTTTGCTGTGATTCCGGTATATAGTGTGTTACCATAATCCAGTCAACTCGTGACCAGTGCGTGGGTGACAGTCTTTCTTGTTTCGAGGGGGATCCAGCGGAAGATCTTTTTGAGAATACGAAGTACGTTGAAGCAGGAGGATGAGACTGGAGTCCAGGATGAAGCCCAGGTTGCGTGCATGGTCTGTGGGTGTGGGTGCTGTGCCTAGAGTGGATGGCCACCAAGAGTCGTCCCAGGCAGAGGGGGAGGATCCTAGGATGAGCACCTCTGTTTTGTCTGAGTTGAGTTTTAGGCGGCTATGTTTCATCCATTCGGCTACTTCTTTCATGCCTTCGTGAAGATTGGTTTAGGCGGTGTTAGGGTCTTTGGTGAGGGAAAGGATTAACTGGGTGTCGTCGGCGTAAGAGATGATGTTAAGGCTGTGTTGACGCGCGATGGAGGCGAGTGGACTCATGTAAACGTTGAAGAGGGTGGGACTGAGTGAAGATCCTTGTGGTACTCCACAGATGACTTCAGTGGCCTCTGAGTTGAATGGGGGAAGTCGGACTCTTTGAGTTCTCCCGGCGAGGAATGAGATGATCCAGTCCAAGGCTTTTCCTTGTATGCCGATGTTGCTGAGGCGTTGTATAAGGGTGCTGTGGCAGACTGTGTCGAAGGCGGCGGAGAGGTCGAGTAGGATGAGGGCCACTGTTTCTCCGTTGTCCAGTAGCGTTCGGATGTCGTCTGTAGCTGCGATGAGGGCGGTTTCGGTGCTGTGTTTGGCTCGGAAGCCGGACTGTGTGGGGTCGAGGGAGTTGTTGGATTCAAGGAAGGCGGCGAGCTGACTGTTGACGGCTTTCTCAATGACTTTGGCGGGGAAGGGGAGGAGGGATATGGGTCGGTAGTTTTTAAGTTCAGAGGGGCCTGTTGTGGGTTTCTTCAAGAGGGCGCTGAGTTCGGCGTGTTTCCAGCTTTCTGGGAAGGTGGCAGAGTTGAACGAGCAGTTTATGACATCACGGAGGTGGGGTCCGATGATGGAGTCAGCTTTGTTGAAGATGTGGTGGGGGCAGGGGTCGGTTGGCGAGCCAGAGTGGATTGAGTTCATTAGGCGGATGGTGTCTTCGGTGGTGATTGGGTTCCAGGCGCTGAGGTTGTTAGTTGGCGGTGTGGGATCTGAGGGGGGTGGGGAGGGATGTTCACAGGGAGTGTTCTCGAAGCTGTTGTGAATGTCGGCAATTTTGTTGTAGAAGAAGGAGGATAACGCATCGCAAAGGTCTTGGGAGGGTGTGATGTCGTTAGATGCTGCGGCGGGGTTGGTGAATTCTTTGACGATGTTGAAAAGTTCCTTGCTGTTGTGGGCGTTGTTGTCGAGACGATCTTTGAAAGCTGATTTCTTGGTGGATCGAATCAGTTGGTGGTGTTTGCGGGTGGCCGCCTTGAGGGTGGCCATGTTGTCGGTGGTTGGGTTTTTTCTCCATGTTTTCTCTAGGGTGCGGCATAGCTTCTTGGATTTTTTAAGGTCATCATTGAACCAGGGGGCATTTTTGCTGCCTGAATTGATCTGGTACTTTTTCAGGGGTGCTAATTCGTCAGCGCTGTGGGTGATCGATTGCTTGAGGTTGGTGGCCGCTTGGTTTGGGTCCAATGAGAGGGTGGGAGGGTTTTGGTTGAGTGATGTGAGGAGTTGGTCAGAGGTGATTTTGTTCCAGTTTCTTCGAGGAATAGGTTGTGGGCGGTTGTGGGTCAAGGTGGTTTTGTAGCTGAAGTGAACACAGCTGTGGTCCGTCCAATGGAGAGCTGTGGTGCGGTCGAAGGAGATGTGCTTGCTGGAGGTGAAGATAGGGTCGAGCGTGTGCCCGGCTACATGGGTGGGGGTGTCCACAAGTTGTTTGAGTCCGAGATTGGCCAGGTTGTCCAGAAGGGAGTTGGTGTTGCTGTCGTGTTTGTTTTCAAGGGGGAAGTTGAGGTCTCCTAATAGAATGTAGTTCTCGGAGGCGAGGGCATGTGGGCTGACGAAGTCAGTGATGTCATCGCTGAATTGAGTGCGGGTTCCTGGAGGCCTGTAGATGAGGGTGCCTCTGAGTGTGGACCTAGGGTCGGTGTTGATCTGGAAGTGGAGATGTTCGGCGGTTGCAAGATTGTCGTCGGAGCTGGTCGTGATTTTGATGGTGTTTCTATGGATGATGGCGATGCCTCCTCCTGTTTGGACGGTGCGGTCTTTTCGGAAGATCTTGTAGGCGTCCGGTATGGCTATGGCGATGTCGGGTGCTGATGTGTGGTGTTCATTATCTATGCTTATGGCTGTCCGATCTGGATCTGTGGACCCTGGTGTGATAGGGTCAGTTGGAAGGGGCATGTGGGAATCGTTGAGGAAGGTAAGGCGAGGGGTAGGGTCCCTTTGAATAGTTAGTGGATTAGGTCATAAAGATTGTATGTCTTCTGTGAAAATGGGAGGAGTTGTGTCTTGGAGATAATTTCTCTTGCTGTTCGCTGCTCTTTTAAGAATAGGAAAGATCTCATCTATGAGAGCTACGTTACTATCGGAGTCTTGTATGAGATGTTGCCGTTATTGTATATGGATATGGTAGCATTCGCCTTGCAGACGTCTGAGGCTATAACCATCGAATTGAGGGCATGAGGGGTTTTCCTGGTATTTGAGATTCAAAGCAAGGAGTAGAGGGTGTTCCTCCACTATGCACTTGTTTTGTGTGGAAGATGAGGTCATTCGTAATTCTGCCCTTGTTTGAGGAGAAATAGGGATCTGATATCAGTGTCTCCAGATGCGACTTCAGGATTATGTGTTTGTAATTCTTGGCTGCGTTTTTAGATAACTTGGGGGGTATGAGATAATGAAGGCATGACAGCCTGATGGCTATAAGCTTGGTTCCATTTTATTTAAAAATGTATATTTTCCTCTCTCTTCTTGATCTCAATTGTCTTCCTTGTCTTCTTTAACCTAACACTTGTATTCTTATTGCTTTAATTCAAAACGTCTTCACTGCTTCCTACTATCCTGCTTTCAGATATTTGCTGGTGTTTTACAGTTGTCCCAAACACCGTTCTAAGATGGCCGCCGCTTTTTCCATACTATGCCCTCTTTCCAATTAAAGTAATCAGTCCTCTTTTCTCAGTCCTCTTTTTATGCCTACTACATGGGAGCAGGAAGACCCCTCGAGATAGACAGAGTGATAGTGAGGATGAGACAGGAATAGAAGAACGTACTCAGATTACAGAAATTAAAGCCAATAGTAATCTTGAGGAGGACCAGATAAGGAGAGATCAATATTTAAGTTAATTGGGGGTTGGGGTTTGAAAGATGGAACTGAACCGGTATTTCCTGGAATTTATTATATATGCGGAAACAAGGCATATTACAAATTACCGGATCATTGGTATGGGAGCTGCTATTTTGGAACAGTATTCCCAAAGGTATATCATGTAAAGAAAATCACTGGAAGCAATGAAGAAAGTAATGGACTAACACCTAGTAGAAGAGCAACTTTTGCTGAAATTGTAGGTGATATATTTAGTGAAATAATACCTTCAGTGGGAGCGGTTCTGAATACTCAAAGAATTAGCAAATTATCAACAGTGGTGGATCGCTTATGGAATGACACCGCTGGAGGATTTTTGATGATCAATACCAAATTGGTTGCGATAAGATCAATGGTTTTACAAAATCGACTTGCTCTTGACACATTATTGGCAAAAGAGGGCGTAGTCTGTAGAATGTTGAAAGCACAACATAGTTGCACTTACATACCTGATAAAAGTGTTGAAATTAAAGGGTATGTAAAGAATATTACACATTTGGAAAAAGAACTCAAACCACTGGAGGATGACAGAGCATGGAAAAGACTAATTAATGGTCTCTCCTCTGTAGGTAGTTGGTTTTCTAACGTAGGTAAGAGTATTGTAGGTAGACTACTGATGCCAATATTGGGAGTAGCACTGTTGTAGAGCATTTTAGGACCAGAGTGTAATTTTCCCGATTCCTGCCCTTAAAGGGTATAAATTGCCCTATCCTTAAATAGGCATAGAAATCATAACCATATTTAGACATAACTCATGCAGTGCAAATACGGCAGGACTACTTCCACTAGTTCCGAAAATCCACAACGATTTCTTGGAAATATCCGCCTTCAGCAGTCAGGGACCTCCCCTTGCATGAATATTGATTTGTCCAAGAAATCATGGAGTTTTCAAAGAACTGAGTCTTTGATGATGTTATTATGTCCAACCTTACGTCAAACTCTGCACCATTAAGGTATAAATATGCCCACTCTTGCCCAGGCAAACACACGGTGGTCTGGAGCAGTTTGGCTATCTACCTACACGACACAGCTCGCTGCAGCAAGTGCCGAAGGAAGCCGACTCTCCAGCTGACGCACTGAGTGACGCTGTCTTTTCTCCTGCCGAGAAATCCAGCTCCAGTGTTTCCAGGCTACCCTTGCGGGTCGCTGGGAAAATCGAGTCCGGAGAGAGAGCGATACCATATCTCCTTCATTCTAAAACCAAGGTACGGAGCTGATTAGACCCTTAGAGAATTCTTGGATAGATTCTTGGCAAAGAATACTAAAACTTAAAGCTACAACTCACTTACTTCTTCCCTTGTACTAGAACTAGGTTAGGTACACCGGGGTAGGCGTATTTTAGAAGCATCAGTTGAGTACTTTTAGGGCCCGATGTAGGTAATTCCTATTTACCTACTCTTAAATACCGAATCATACCGATTCGGTATTTAAGAGTAGGTAAATAAGAAGGGGGCAGATGTAGGTAATCCTTATTTTAGAATTACCGAATCTGTATGATTCGGCATTTACCGATTCGGTAAATACCGAATCGGTATTTCCTATTGATTCCTATGGGCCTTGAAGCCCATAGGAATCAATGGGAAATACCAATTCGGTATTTACCGAATCAGTAAATACCGAATCCTGCAAGGGTGCAGGGGTTGTCACTTTGACACCCTCTAGCACCCCAAGTACAGGCATGTGTGCCATGTGGCACACATACATGCCTTAAGGGCATGTCTGTGTGTCACATGGCACAGGTGTACATGCACAGATGTGCATGTACACCTGTATTCGGTATTTTATCACCCAATAGGATTGGGTGGTAAAATACCGAATTCTGAAGGCCTGTAGAAATTGTAAACAGTGCTACCTACATCTGGAATTTACCGAATTGGTAAAATTACCAATTCGGTACATTTACAGAGTGTGCAAAATATTGCCTCCTACATCTCAATCACCAAATACCAGTCTGTAATGGCTGAATTCGTCCGTTACCGACAGGTATTTGGTGACCTACATCGGGCCCTAGGTCTTTATTTATTAATGTATGTATTTTATGGCTTAGAAACCATACCATGCATTTACAGTATTATTTCATAATACTCTTCGTACTGTACGCATTATACTTTGCAACCAGTCTTACGATTGTAGCAGTTCATTTCCTCTGCATGAGAAAGAAGACTGTTCAATAAATACCTTTTTTACATGATTAAAGACGTCAATAATACTTCACCATACCCTAGAGAAGAATTACGGGTGTATTTGAGTTGGAACTCTACCGAGTATCGCCTTAGTTTGGGAGAAAGCAAGCGTAAAAGCTCCACTTCAGTTTGGGTCGTGCCTCACCGAGGTCAGGTCTGTTTGCAAGGAAATGGGAGAAATCTGAGAGCTCAGCTAGGGAGGAGTGAGTGCGTTGAGACTTACGTATTTCCGCCTAACTCCTCCCCTGCCTTTCTGACTGCTAGGGGTACCTACTTCATCTGTCAGGACAGAGCATATACATGGCTGCCTGCTGACTTTTCAGGTTCATGTTATATTGCTCGATTGTTACCTCCGACATACACTGCTTCTTCAGATTATCACAAGACCAGAGTAGCAAGAGGTGTCTTCAGCAAGGAAGATACCGCTGGTCAGGAAGTTGGAGACTTCTTCAAAGGTTTCCTTCCGTTTTGGGGGCCTATGGCCAATAGTAGAAATCTACGTCAACTAACACGGTTAGTTGAATCTACTATCACAGAAACGGCTGGTGCCCTTAGTAACTTAACAGCTGAGCTTCAGGCGGATCGTCTCATGACGTTGCAGAACCGTATGGTTCTAGACGTAATACTTGCAGATCGAGGTGGGGTATGCAGAATGATCCAATCGAGCTGCTGTGTTTTTATTCCCAATAATGCTCCAACCGTCTATGAAGCGATCTCTAAGCTACACAAGATTTCCGACTCTATACACGTAGACAAGGGAAACTGGTCCTTCATGGAGTGGTTTTGGACTCTGGTATCAGCGTGGGGATGGAAGGTTCTGATGGTCATTGGTGTCATCCTAGTATTTCTGTTCTCGTGCTGCCTTATTATCCAATGTGGTCCCGCTTTGTGTAGTCTCTGTGCTGCAACCTGTTTCAGAAAACCACCTGCATTAGGAGAAAAGGCACGAGACAGGATGATGATGCAACAACATGTCACTGACCTAATGAGCATAGAGTTAGATTCTGACATAGACTGAGTAATTGCCTATGTAAGGGCAAAAGGAGGGTCTGAGGTTCCGTGACGATTTTATTCGTGTTTGTAACATTGTCGTAAACACATGATTTTGGTATCAGTAAACCGCAAATGATCCATTTAGTATATCCTGGTGTTTTCGCTATGCTACGAGCAAGAGCACTCCTGTTATGAACACATTTCTGATCTACCCGTGGCATCCATCTTAGAACACGGAAGCCATTTTGTATTCCTTGCCCTCACATAGTCAATGGACACGCAATGACCTCTTTTCATTTAAGGACACGTAGGCTTTAGCCGGCAATTCACCTTGCTAGTGACACGTGCACCTTAGGCCAGCAACGCTGTGGCAGCATGACTCGGCAAGAGCTGCCTCCTCAGCCTGAGGCCAGTCCTGCTATACTGGTTCTCGTGTTCGTTGGCCTGATCATGATTAGACGGCCGAAGCTGGTAGCCGTGCCCATTTACGACCCACAAACATCTCTTATCCTACTCTTCTATCTTCTGCACCTGGCTCTGCTCCTTTCCTTCTGGGCCTTTATTAGGGGGAGGTAACGAAATTTACGATGAGGCTGTCCGGGTCTTGAATGGAAAGTTGACATGGGATTATGATGGAATAGTGGGAACCCCTCGTTCGTAATGTTTTTAACATCAGATATTGTTGACGATTCCTGTGCAACGCCAAATATTTATTGTACAAGACACAAAGGTTTTGGAATGTGCTAACATGTAAAGAATTTGCCTGAAGCCCAATATTCAGTATATAAGGAGCAACCCTCTTTGTACAAATTGAACAGGCTCCTAGACACTGCCCATGTGTAGTTTCTGTGACTTCTGTGTCCCTGCAGTAATAAACCTTTGGTCTTTGACGCCACCATCGAGAAGCCCGTGTTTCTGTTTGTTTGTGCACCGAGACAGGTTGAACTCCGGGGTCTTCGGGTGTTGTCCCTGACACCTCTGGACGGAACCAAAAAAAGTCCAGAACTCCAAGAGGGGAGACACTACCGATCTAGTGAGGTGGGAGGCCCTAAAGAGTACCATTAGGGGGGTCTGTATTAAAATTCGATCAGCAATGAATAAAGATCACAACCGTAAGCTAGACGACCTGGAAAGTGAAATACTGGCCCTAGAGAGTAAACACCAGAGGGACAGGTCCAGTATTGTCATGAATACACTGGCCAATAAAAAATATGAATACAACAAAATAGTGAGTGAGAGGGCAGGGGTATGGCTAGACAAAAGAAAAAGGTTCAAACTCTGTGATTCAAATAAGGCAGGTAAGAGTCTGGCCTCTTATTTAAAATTCAAGGTACAGAGGAACACTATTAATATCATCAGAGACCCTTCAGGAACCGCTCATTCAGAGCCGGACAAGATAGCGGAGGTATTTAAGGACTATTACGAGACCTTATATGCCAAGAATAAATCGGTAGAGGAAGACAAGATTCAGGATTACTTGAATGAATGCGACCTACCAAGACTATCCACTGATGAACAGTTAGTTCTAAATACACAAATCACGGTCATAGAAATTGAACAAGCAATTAAATCACTAAAAAGCGGGAAGGCCCCAGGCCCTGATGGGTTTTCAGCTCGGTTTTTTAAATCCTTCCCCTCTTTATTGGTGGAACCTCTTCTGAACCTATTCCGGGAAATAAATGAATCAGGCGAAGTGAAAGGCACCCTGTCTGAGGCTATAGTTGCAGTACTTCCTAAAGATGGGAAAGACCCCTCTCTTCCAAAAAACTATAGGCCCATTTCCCTCATTAATCTTGACTGCAAGATCTTAGCAATGATCCTCTCGACCCGCCTCCAGAAAGTTCTTCCCCGATTGATTCATCCATCTCAAGCTGGATTCCTGAAGAATAGAATGTCTAGTGATAACACCAGGATACTAGCGCACGTATTGGAAAAGGCGAAACTTCTAGACACACTCACTGCGGCAATTACATTAGATGCCGAAAAAGCCTTCGACAAAGTTGATTGGTCTTTTCTGAAAGCGGTACTACACAAATTTAACTTGGGTGAAACATTTACGAAACTAGTGATGTCCCTATATTTCTGTCCCTCTGCAAAGGTCAGGGCAGGTGGCTCCTTCTCCTCCTCTTTAAATCTACAGCAAGGCACAAGACAAGGGTGCCCCCTATCACCTTCCTTATTCTTATTGGCCATAGAGCGTTTCCTGTATCATATAAGACACAATGCTGCGATTGCTGGTGTTCCTTTTGAGGGCTGTACTGTAAAACTCACTGCGTATGCAGATGATGTACTAGTTGTTTCAGAGAGGGCTGAGGAAGCCATACCTGCACTCATGACTACCATTGATGAATTCTCCCGTGTTTCGGGGTACAAGTTGAACAAAGATAAGACGGAGGTAAAACTCCTGAATAATAAGGTCAATAAAGACATTCTTGGGGAGTCTGGCCTCACTTGGCAACCACACTGCTTTAAATACTTGGGCCTCGACTTTGATCAGGATCTGATTTCCACACTACAAATAAATGAAGAAATGACCTTGAAAAAGATCTCCACTCTGTTGGAAGGATGGTCACCCAAGTTCCTCTCCTGATGGGGTAGGGCAGAGACAGTTAAAATGATGTCTACTCCGTTAGTGAATTATCTAGCCAGTATGCTCCCCATGACGTTCTCGGATGACTTTATCAATAAAGTGGATAAGCTGTTTGGTGGGTTCCTGTGGCGGGGTAAGAAAGCCAGGGTATCACTGAAAAAGCTGCAACTAGCAAAGGACAAAGGCGGCCTGGGTCTTCCCTCGTTCAGGAACTACCAGACAGCATTCCTCTGCAAACAGGGGGCGCAGTGGCTAACAACCTCTCCAACCAATGTCCCTCTATGGTTACAGATTGAGAAATCGCTCATTGGGCATGCACCCCTTCCAGCCCTACTTACTATGGACCTGTCCCATTTACCTCACTCTAAGTATATTATGCTAAATACTAGGCGGGCCTTGTTAAGACTTGACCAGGCACATAAAACTAAATTGGTAGTTAAAAAATCCACTCTTATGGCCTTATGGAGAAACCCCTACTTTAAGTGTGCAGGTAAAACCCTCTACTGGGAATCGTGGTCTAGAAAAGGCATTAATTTAGTGGGAGACCTTTATGATGGCGCGCTACCGCTTCCATACTCGAGCTTGCAGACAACATATGACCTCACACTGATGGACTTCTACGAGTTCCTGAAGTTGAAGGCCATTATAACAGTTCGTAATTTCACTCCTCATGTACCTTGGTTGGCGACCCATCTACCTCGCCTACTGTCCGCAGGCCACTTCGTCTCGAAAGTGTATAAAATGCTACTCCCATTGCCCAAGAAGATACATAGACGAGTTGAGTCTAAGTGGGAAAATGAACCCAACTCCACTGGGATAGAGTTTGATTGGGATGTGATACATAGCACGGCCCTTTCCCATAAGGTATCACCCATCCTCTTTCAAACAAAGTATAAGCTGCTGAATAGGGCCTTCTGGACGCCGGATAAGCTTTTTAAATGTCACCTGAGGGACACACCCATGTGCTGGAATTGCCAGTCAGGAGTGGGCGACCTCGCACATATGCTCTTCCATTGCCCCTCTTTGCAAACCTACTGGGGAAAAATCTTTGACTGCATCCAATATACGTTCAACCTAAAACCCGCAAAGGATTTTGTATATATAGTATTGGAAGTCCTTGATCCTAACTTGGTTACTATACATGATCGCCAGCTCCTAGACTTGATGTTAACACTTGCCTGCAAGGTGGTATTATTCAAATGGAAAAACGCATCAGAAGTGAATTTTAAAATTTGGCAGGAATGGCTTTCATTCCTGAGAGGGGCCGACACCCCTGCTTTGCAATCGGCTACGTGGCTCCCTTCCAACAAGAAATTATGGAAGACGCTGGACATGTCCTCCTTTCATTTTGATCCACCATGATTTATTGATGCTGTATATTTCTATAACTGCATAGCCCGATGCCGGACCTTATGGATGGTTGTATGTCTTGTTGTGTAACTGCTAATTCATTTGACTAATTGTATATGCTTCTTATTATGTAACATCCATTATGTAACTCTACCTGCAGACGACACCTGCGAGCACCAAGTGTCTCGATTTTCTTTTATGTTATGTACTGTACTCAAGTATCGCAATTGTTCTCATTTTTGTACTGGAAGACTTTCTGTTTGTCATGTCCTTTCCTTTATTATTAATAAAAAATGATTTGAAATAAAAAATTTAAAAAAATTTAAAAAAAGAAATGACAAAGGTTTCGCCCATAAAAAAAAAAAAGAGATATCCCAATGTTATTGGGCCTTAATAATAGCAGGGGAAGAAGATTTCCTGATTCCACAAACGATCTGGGGAAAGACATGCTGGCGCTGGATATCCAGAACATATGGCGAGTATCTATGGATAAATGCTGGTCCATTATAAAACCGGCGGCCTTTAAAAGAAACCATCTATTTACTACCCACAGGGCTTACTGGACACCAAACAGGTTATCCAAGTTCAATGGGGCCAGAATTAAGAACTGCCCTAAATGTGGAATGGAGAAGTTAAATGATTTACATATGTTCCGGCAGTGCCCCCATCTTGACATCTTCTGGCAGGAAGTGGGTAAGACTCTAAGAACGGTATTGAGAAAACAGCTGGATGCAAGTACAAATCTTGTCATCTTTGGGGTTGATAGCTCAAATGGTATGGGTAAACTAACCAAAAAACAAGAGAACTTGCTGTTTGTATTGATTTTATTGGCAAGGAGAGAGATATGTATAAAATGGTGAGTCTGACACCACCTACCCATGGGGAATGGCTGAACTCGATCCTTAGAATGAATAAACTTGACAGGAAAGGAAAGCCTAGCAAAAAATAAAATTTTGGGAAAATATGGGAAGACCACTACCAAACTAACACCTAATTATCACTCAATTCCAAATCACACAAAGTCCAATGACTATGCGATGGCAATAATAAAGCAGGCAAATACCTGTTGAGTCGCCAGGATGGCTAGCTCCCACCATGAAGAGACAGAATTATTGATTATGGTAATGGAAATAAGGGGACCCCACCTGTAACTACCAACATAGGGAAACTCCCCACACAGGACTACATTAGGGGCAGTGAAGGTTCAGAAGTTACAGTGACGGGTACCCAACAACTCCTTACACATACTATTGCAGAATGAGGACTTAAAATAAAAAAAAAATTGATTACCTCTTGGTGCACAGAGGCAGGGATCTAAATTTCCAAGGCCTATGCTAGTTTATTTTGGCAATTTTTTGTTACGCCAGGCTGTATATCTTAAGGCCCGGCCTAGCTCGCCTATAATAGTTGATAGTGTAACGTTTTTTGTACGCACAGATTTATGTAAGGCTACGATGGATAGGCGCTGGTCTATGCGGCAAATAATTGAGCCTATGAAATCCTTGAATGCACAGGTCTTTTTACAGGAACCGGCAGATCTAAAAGTCCTCAGAGGAGGTCAAATGTACTTCTTCTCAGCTATTGAAGAGGCTAAGAAGGCACTTAATACAGGAGAAGGGTGGGAAGCACAACATTGGTGAATATTTGTAGCTTGTTGTAGAATTGTTTTGGGGAGTCTAATCAATTGTATGTTTCTACTGGTAGTGTGGCAGGGGCTCTGGGTGTGGGGGCTGTTTGGGGGTTGCGCTGTCTCCCTTTGGCTGCTTGCAAGGCAGCCTTTTGCAAGGGGGGTAATTCCTCTCCCAAGGTACGGGGGTGGGCTCTTGAATGTAGGGTGGGGGAATGTAGGGTGGGGGGAAATTGGAAAAAATGTTCAACAAGACAGTTAAAAAAAGGGGTAATTACAATAAGGGAGGGTAGAAATAAATGTAGCAAAATGATGGATTACATTAAACAGGAAAACAAATATTTGTATGATGAGTAAATTTAAATGTATTATTTGGAATGATTCTGGCTTAAATAGTAAACTCAAGAGGCAGTTGGTACGTAAGGAATTGAAAACATATAACCCGCAAATAATATATATAATCCGAAAATTCACAACGATTTCTTGGAAAAACCAGCCTTCAGCAGTCAGGGACCTCCCCTTGCATGAATATTGATTTGTCCAAGAAATCATGGAGTTTTCAAAGAACTGAGTCTTTAATGACGTTATTATGTCCAACCTTACGTCAAACTCAGCACCTTTAAGGTATAAATATGCCCACTCTTGCCCAGGCAAACACACAGTGGTCTGGAGCAGTTTGACTATCCACCTACACGACACAGCTCGCTGCAGCAAGTGCCGAAGGAAGCCGGCCCTCCAGCTGACGCACTGAGAGACGCTGTCTTTTCTCCTGCCGAGAAATACAGCTCCAGTATTTCCAGGCTACCCTTGCAGGTCGCTGAGAAATCGAGTCCGGAGAGAGAGATACCATATCTCCTTCATTCTAAAATCAAGGTACGGATCTAATTAGACCCTTAGAGAATTCTTGGATAGATTCTTGGCAAAGAATACTAAAACTTAAAGCTACACCTCACTTACTTCTTCCCTTGTACTAGACCTAGGTTAGGTACACCGGGGTAGGTGTATTTTAGAAGCATCAGTTGAGTACTTTTAGTCTTTATTTATTAATGTATTTATTTTTTTTTGGCTTAGAAACCATACCCTGCTTTTACAGTATTGTTTCATAATACTCTTCGTACTGTCGCATTGTACTTTGCAACCAGTCTTACAATTGTAGCAGTTCCTTTCCTCTGCATGAGAAAGAAGACTGTTCAATAAATACCTTTTTATTGAAAACGCCTGTCTCACTATTTCTCTGCACCTCTGGTGAAACGAAGCATGCACGATTGACTGAGAGAAATAACTATCTATTGTTTCCGCGACAAGATATATTTCTTATTCTTGGGAAACAAAGTTGTCATGTTCTAAGCGGTTGTCAGAAACTAATCCCTTCTTGTTTATTCGAGAAAGTTTCTAGTGACCTCTGAGCTAGCTGGCACTCACAATTAAGTCTAATATATTCGATAGAGACCTAGTCGAACTCAGTCCTACGTCTAACATATAGGATATATTATTCCAATGCTCAGAGCTTATTGGGAATATAGGAACTACATTACAGCACTACTGATTTTAGTGATAATTATGTGGTGCAAGTGCTGCAAAAATAAAAAGACACATACAGTGAATAAGAAGGGAAAGAAAAGAAATTTTGATGAAATGGAGTTAGAAGAGTTGAATAGTAATCTCTACAAGAAAATGAAAAACTTCCAAATGAATAATGAAAGGAAACCAAATAAGGTGTTTGAAGAAATTGCGATGGGAAAGTGTTGAAAGTTGCCATCTGTTTCTGTAATTTGTGATGATATAAAATATCATCAAAGAGGGGATTGACGGAGTAAGGTTTCGCATGTAAAGAGACATGCTTGTATTCGACCCTCTCGAAATAATAAGCTAATATACTGATCAACATGTTTTGTTTACTAATAATTGCAATACACAACATTTCTAGTATCTAGGGGAAGCTTTACAATGTGCTTTTACTAACCGTAATCCAATTGCATTAAAAATGGCCGCCGCAACGTGGAAACTGTTCTGTGCATGCGTCTGTCCCATTCACATGACATGACGTTCTTCTGCTTTGGTGGGAATTCTTGCTTCTGCGCACTAGAGCTAAGATGGCTGCTTTGTGTCTTAACGTGCTAAAGCTTGTATTGCTGCTTTTACTAAATTGTTTGTTTTGCCTAATTTTAACGCCACAGTTACAATCAAAGTAATGGGAATAGAGTAGAGATAAGTGGTATACAGAACATTCATTTATTCTGTGTTCTAAAACTGTTTCTTTTTTACTTTGCTACTAGCTCGTGTTTGGGCCTGGGAGGTGTTTGTAACTCCATTTTGAAACCCACACTGCGCATGAGCGGATTTCTGAAGAATCCTCGAGTCATGGCGTTGAACCTGTGCCAGTGATAGTCTTGACTGAGATGTGCCTGAGAAAATGAACTTATGACTCTGCGAGAGGAAGACAACTTAAAATCCTTCTTCTACATTGTATTCATTATTGAAACATCCATTGTTGGGTGGAATAAAAGTGCATGGGAAAAAAAAATATTGGGTGGGAACATTGATCTGAATATTGAATAAGATGATCTCATAACTGGTATGGTGTGATGACCTCTCCTCGTCTTTTGACAAATCAAATTGTGGGAATACACGAACTTGCAACATTGGGGGGTGGTACACTGCCGTGGAAAATGGCATAACTAAGGTAGGCTTAGCTAGCTAGATTGTCCGACTTGTCCGAATAGCTGACCTGTCACTGACCCAACGCACTCAATAGGTGATCGAGAGCAGAGGTGCGGGGGGAGCACTCTGTCAGAAGATTCGATAACCCAATTGGGGTTCGAGAGCAGAGGTGCTGGCGGAGGACTCTGTCAGAAGATTCGATAACCCAATCGGGGTTCTACTGTTAGCCGCAGAGAGGGGTGTAACGCTGGCGTTGCACTTAGCTGGCGTTGCACTTAGCTGAGGGTACCATTTTCCAACCTAATTTGTTATTCACTTGTCCTGATGTACATCTTTGCCGTCCTACTGGCTTCTGAACTACTAGAAGTCCTGTCTTTTATCCCAGCCCACGGCCAGGGTTGGTCTTCACACTATTCTAGGTAACTATACATTCCATGTGGGTATGTTATTGTATGTTTTCCCTTTCTCTCCCTTTCCTATGTTTTAAATGCCTAAGAAAAGTCTTGTAACATTTCTGCATATCATTACTTTAATCCTTATCATTGTAATCGAGAAAGCCTTAGTTTTACATTTATGGACTGTAGTATTTGAGAATTGACATAGATAAAGTGGTTAAACTTTTCCCGCGTCTGTGGTTATTTTAGGAGTGCAAATGTTATTTCTATCTATTATTCTAACACCCTTGATCCTTAGGACTTTAGGTACCAGCGACAAGGATTGGCAAGTCAAGGGGTACAGGTTAAGTCCTAAACGCAAACAAAATTTATCTCTGATTAGAGCGGGGTTACCAGATAAAGTGTACACGTTTATGGGCCCAGGTAAGTATGTTAACTAGTCAGGTGGCCCCGCGCTCTATCACATCGTCAACATTTTTTCATCTAAAGATGGCTGCCGCGCTGTGTGTTTACGTCAGCACTACGCGCTAGCCATCGCTTCATCACCGTCACTAGAAGCCCTCCTCACGATTTTATGTCAGGAAGCGGAGACGAGGTTTATGCATGTCCTTTCTCCATTTTAATGACAGCAAGTTAGAAGAAAAAACAGCAAAAAAACATAACAAAACTACATATCCCATGAGGCACAGTAGTAGCCATGGGAGCCAGTCCACCAATCACAGTCCATCAAACAGCATATCGGGAATCTCCTAACGTAGTCCTTTCTCTTTCTCCATTGCTGCCCCTCCAGTTAAGTCCCCTTTTTTTCTAACTGCGTACTTAACAGGGTTTTGTTGGTATGGGCAGTGCTTTTTGGACAGTATTTGTTGTGTTACTGTAGCAGTGTTTCTCCCGCTTCACTTTCGACGCGTTTGGCTCCAGGCCGAGCGTCTTTCCTTCGCGTGTGCTCTGTGTGGTGCAGTTTTTCATTGACGCGCTGCCGGTGCTTAACTTTCTCCACAGCGCCCTTTGCGCGCGTGTGAAGAAAACGCGCTAGAGACCAAGCGCTTCACTTTTCCTTTGTTCTGCCTCTCTCCCCTGCACGGACACCGCGTTTGCGGTACGTTTACACGGGCTTTGCCCCTTTTTCTCGTTTTGTTGGCTGTTTATTTATTTGTGTGGAATTTATCAGTTCAACAACACTGGCACATTAAATGTTGCTTTCTTGAGGCATTATACAGCCATAGTGTTACTCTAACAGGCTGGTTGTTGTGGCACTCATGTTAGGGGGGAACCCTTGTGAATATTATAGAGTGTTTTAGTTTATGGGTGCCCATCCCTCATTGAATATGAAGTCAAGCACTGACCATGATTATATTGCAGCTCCCTCAGCTGTCCAGCAGCCACCCCCCTCCCCCAGGCACGCACTCCTGCAGAGGTGGACAAGCTCCTTTCTTTGGCTATTGCCCAGGCGCTTGCCCCTCTGCAGGACAGCGTGAATAAACTGTCTGCTCACATTTTTAAGGGTGTTGGTGTACTGGGTGACAGTGGGGCTGGGCCTAGTGGCATTCACTTGGTGGTGCCACGTAAGGCTGTCAAGCGTGACGCGGGGCACCTGGAGGGCTTCAGCAAACTTGCTGAGGTCTTCCATAGGAGTGCGCGCACGCTGAGAAGCGCACCCTACCGGGAGGACGACTTGCCCGGATATACTGGTGGCGAGTCCACCCCAGACCTTGACCCTGAGGAGGGGTTTCCCGAAGGGGGAGAGGGCGATTATGAGGAGGTTTTTGAGGACGATGAGGATTCCTCGGATGATCTGTTCGATTCAGGCAGGTCTTGGCGTCCTCAGTCTTCTTGTTCTGTTAGTGGTGATGTAGAGCAAGTCCATGCAGACATGTTTGATCCTACCTGTATTTTTCGTCCTCGCTCTTCTGACTGGGTCCCAGATAAAAAGACCACGGACTATGTTGCAGCGAAAATAAGACAGCCCCTTTCACAGGATGTGCGTTCCCGCCTTAGGTCCGAATGCCCTAGACCTTCTCTCCCTAACGGAGTGGCTTCTACCCCTGAGATTGACCCAAAATTATGCACCTTCTTTGCCAAATATATGAAGGACCCTAGGAAGGGTGTTGATCGTTCCTGGAGGGCTTGCCAGGATAAGCTTCTGGATGTGGTAGGACCCTTGACTAAAATAATTGAGCTGGCGGAGCGGTTGCGTGAGTCAGGGCAGCCGCTCCCAATGGATGACATTGCAGGATGGGCGCAGAGGGCCATGTGCCTCCTCGGCAATGCCAATTGTGCCCTCTCTGCCGAGCGCGCCGTTCTTTGCTCTTGAAAATTGATCCTAAATTAGGTGAATTGTCTTCCTCCGAGGCTGGCTCTGTTGCTCAAGGTACTTTATTTGGTGACCCCTTTGTCAAGGAGCTAGGGAAATTTGTAGCCACCTTCTCCAACCTTGATAAAGCCCAAGCATCAATGAAGAAGATTTTCCCAAAAAAGGTTTTTGGAGGGGCTGGACGTGGCAGGGGTCGCTCTTCCAGCCGGCAGTACAACCAAGGCCCCAATAGAGCCCAAGCCAAGAGTAACAACGGTTGGAACGATGGAAGACAGGGAACGTTCAATCCCTCCCGTGGAGGCAGAGGCCAAGGCAAGGGCCGTGGAGGAAATAAAAACAACTCCCCGGTTCGTCCCGGGGGCATGATTTCTCTTTTTCTAGCAAATTGGGCAGAAATTACGTCAGATCCCTGGGTTTTAGAAACTGTTCAGGGCTTTCACATAGAATTTTACGGGTCTCCCCTTCAAGCCTCTCGTCCCTGCCCTCTGGTCTTTTCGGATTCAGACTCAGTTCTGATAGATCAAGAGGTTCAAAACCTTCTTTCCAAGGGTGCTATAATTCCTTCTCTTCCGCATCCAAGAGGTTTCTTAAGCAATATCTTTCTCGTAGAAAAGAAAGAAAAGGGGTTCAGGCCGGTTATCAACCTCAAATCCTTCAACGAGTGGTTGATTTACCGACATTTCAAGATGGAAGGAATACATCTGCTCCGGGATCTCCTTCTCCAGTACGACTGGATGGTTCGGCTGGACCTCAAGGACGCCTATCTGTCAGTTCCCATCTTCTCACCACATTGCAGATTCCTTCAATTCCTTTGGAAGGGCAAGACTTACGAGCTCAGAACTCTTCCCTTTGGTCTGTCCTCAGCTCCTTGGTGTTTTACCAAGTTTCTCCGCCCGGTGGTGGAACATCTCTGCACCAAGGGCATACGTTTGATTATTTATCTGGACGATATCCTCCTAATGGATCAGTCCAAGACTCAGCTTCTTCTTCACTTGCAGATCTCCGTATCCCTTTTCAGAACCTGGGATTCAGTATCAATTCCCAGAAGTTGGATTTGTTTCCTCAACAGAGCATGCTTTTTCTGGGGTTATGCATCGACTCCAAGGAGGCCACTTTGAGTCTTCCTTCTCAGAAGATCACAAAGATCAAGAAAGAGATTCAAACTGTTCTTCGTCGAAACAGGTTTTCTCTTCGCCAATTGGCCAGGATTGTGGATTTGTTATCGTCCTCGATTCAAGCCATCTTTCCGGGGCCTCTCCACTACAGAGCTCTTCAGCGGCTGAAAGCCTCGCACCTCCGCAAGGGTCTCACTTATTCATAATTGATTACCCTGTCCTCGGAGGCCAGGTCGGAAATTCATTGGTGGTTGAATCACATGGAGGCCTGGAATGGGAGAGCGATCTTCGGCTCCCGTCCGGATCTCGTGATAGAGTCAGATGCCAGTCGCCTCGGCTGGGGAGCCAGTTGTGGTGCCCTCTCAGTGGGGGGTCGTTGGACGGAGGAGGAACTTTACCTCCACATCAATTGCCTGGAACTTCTAGCGGGTTCTTTCGCAATCCGGTCGTTCACGACCAACAGGGTTTCTTGTTGTGTACTTCTCCGAATGGACAATACGACGGCTGTGAGATATATCAACCGTCTGGGGGGCACTCTTTCCAAAATCCTGGCGGATCTCGCCAAGGACTTTTGGAATTACTGCCTCCAATGTCAGATTTCTGTAACAGCTGAGTATCTTCCAGGGGACCTGAATTTTGTAGCGGATTGGAACTCCAGACACTTCCGGGATGCCAGCTATTGGAAACTGGATCCTGTAGTTTTTTCACAGATCGTCTCCCTGTGGGACCCTCCTTCGGTGGATCTGTTTGCCTCTCGATGGAACACCCAGCTTCCCCGATTTTTCAGTTGGAAGCCGGATCCGGGGCGGAAGTGGTGGACGTCTTCCTTCAGGATTGGTTGAGCCTCTCAGGTTATGCTTTTCCCCCCTTCCTTTTCATCCAGAGAGTGGCAGCCCAAGTTCGCAGACAGAAAGCCTCATTAATACTTGTCACCCCAATTTGGCGAGCCCAGATTTGATTCCCCTATCTCCTGGAATATGTCTTTGGACAGGCCTCTTCGGTTACCATCTTCCGACAACATTCTGTCAGATCCCCTGGGTCATCATCCGCCCCTGGTTCTCCAAGGCCATCTACATCTCATTGCTTGGAGGATTTCAGGAGACTATGGACTGACGTTCCAATTTCGAGAGAAGCTGAACTCCTCATCCAGCAGGCCTGGGCCCCGGGTACTACCAAGCGTTACAGGTCTGCTTGGAGACAATGGGTTCGGTGGTGTGTGGCGAAACACCTGGATCCCGTGGGCGCCTGCGTTACCAAGGTTGTAAACTTCTTGGCAGAGCTTTTTCATCAGAAGCTAGCTTATTGCACTATCAATTCTTTTCGGTCAGCCATTTCTGCTGGTCATGGCGCAGTGGACGGAGCTGCTGTCGGTGAACATCCTTTAGTCTGTAAGCTCTTGAAAGGAATTCGGCTTTCGCGTCCGCCTGAGCCTCGTTATCTAGATCTCTGGGACGTTAACGTAGTTCTGCGTTTACTCTCATCTTGGCAAGACAATAATTTCTTATCCCGAAAGGAAATTTCTGCGAAACTTGCTATTCTCCTTTGTCTTATATCTTGCAAAAGAGTCTCGGATGTCAGGGCCCTTGATATTTCTGCCCGTGTTTTTACCCCGGATGGGGTTACCTTTGCCATTTCTAGGAGAACGAAGACGAGTACGAGGTCAGTATCCTATCCTGCTTTTCCAGATGCTCCTAAGTTGTGTGTGGTTAAATGCCTGAAGGCTTACGAGGACATGACTCTAGAGGTTCGACCTCCTGGTGAACGGCAACTCCTCATTGACATTAAAAAAAACTTTTAAGGCGGTCTCTTCCCCTACCACTGCACGATGGGTCAAATGGATTATGACAGAATCCGGTATTGATGTTCAATACTTTGGTGCGCACTCTACTAGGGGAGCTATGGCCTCCAAGGCTGTCCAAGTGGGTGGCAGATTGGAGGACATTACGAATGCGGCTGATTGGTCTTCAGAATCAACTTTTAAAAAGTTCTACTTTAAACCAATTCACGAAGCTGCTGCGCTGGTGGTAAGTAAGCTTTAAACTTGCATAATCCTCGCCTCCACTTCCTGACATAGAATGAGAAATTTCCTAGTTATCACAAAGGAAAGTTTCAATTCTATTAAGGACACGAAGGCGAGGATTATCCCTCCCTGGCTCTTTCTAGCCTCCCTCCCTTGCGTATGCAGGTTCCTGGAGGTTTTCTTTTCTGCGTATCAGGAGAGTATTTTATTTACATATTCTTCTTGTACATGGTTTGCTTTTATATTCTTACTGCTGCTTTTATGTGCATAATTCTGTTTGCCTCTCACATTGCCTTTGCATTGCATTGCTATTGCCCTTTGGTTATTTCTGCTTTCATTTATATTTCCGTTGGATGTCAAACAACGTTTTCTGTGCTCCTAGGATCGGATCAAAAGACGGATTAGGTGCTGATCGACTTAACTTCCTGCAGCAATGAAAGAGGAAGGGGTACGTTAGGAGATTCCCTATATGCTGTTTGATGGACTGTGATTGGTGGACTGGCTCCCATGGCTACTACTGTGCCTCATGGGATATTGTTAAATTCAGTAAAATAAAGATGATGAGTCCTTGTTGTAATGTTCATGTAGTATATTTATTCTTGAGATTAGATAGAAGGTACAGCATTCAAGTAGGAATGTAATATGGTAAGAACCCCCACCGGGAGCAGATAACTTCCTGCTCAGCCTCCAGGTAACTGATAAATTCCATGAACAGCAACAGGTAGAATCCTGGATGACATCACAGAGACATCACATAGACAAGCAGACACTAACACTAAGGAGGGACAAAGAGAGAGGAAGAGCACAAAGAGAGAGGAAGAGCAGGATATAACAGATATGTAGTTTTGTTATTTTTTTTGCTATTTTTTCTTCTAACTTGCTGTCATTAAAATAGAGAAAGGACATGCATAATCCTCGCCTCCGCGCCCTTAATAGAATTGAAACTTTCCTTTGTGATAACTAGGAAATTTCTCATTCCCTCAGAGTAGTATTTTCTCGGCCAGTCCCTCAACGCTTTTATCACGGTTCACATCAGCGTACCTTTTTTTCTCGCCAATCACGCTATCCTCAAGAGTTCACACTCGATTTGACGATCTTCCTTACTTTTTCTCCTCGTTTTTTCGTTTCACATATTTTCTTCTTTTTTTCAATATTTCGCTCCTTTTCCTCTTTTCTTGTTGTCTCGAAGCATATTATTTTTCTGGTTCAGCTTCTTGCATATATTCTTTTTTTCCCCCTTCACTTTTCCCTTATGACTCGCGTGGATATTCCGGTGTGTGGCCTTTCCTCGATTGAATCAGGCCATAGTAGGTTTCACGGTTTCATTTATGTACGTGGTACAGTGCAAGAGACCGGCAGGAGCGGCAGCACCACCGCCGGCAGCTCAACCTCCCCCTCAGCTCTCTCAACTGCCACCAACTGTCACCATGAGCGTCAGCCGGCAGCTGATGTCACGGGGGTAAGCGCGAGGGCAGGGGACGCGCGAGGGCAGGGGACGGGAGCCGACAAGGGACAGCGCCACCGCCGGCCGCTCAAACCCCCTCAGCTCTCTCAACTGTCACCAACTGTCACCATGAGCGTCAGCTGGCATTCTGGATCGCCAGCTGATGTCACGGGGGTATGCGCGAGGGCAGGGACGGGAGCCGACAAGGGACAGAATGTGGGGAAGCGATTTGGTACAACACAACATAACCCCCGCCCCCGGGGGTCTCCTGTCCATGGTCTGCTTTGCTGCAGAACGAGATGCGTCGCTTCCGGGGCGACGGGGGCAGCGGCAGCACAAGCTGCTCAACGTGCGTGCCTCCAGCCATGGGAGCGCACGCGTCATCGAATGACCCCGGAAGAATGCCATGTTATTTTTCTGGTGCTTAGCTTCGCTGCGGTGTGACAATAGAGGTACTTCCGGGGCGGCGGGGGCAGCGACAGCATCAGCAGTGATGCTCGCGCTCCCCCGTGTGCAGAAGAGGAGTCCGACAATCGCGGCGCGTGCGGGGTGTCCGAGGGGCAGAGGTTATTGAGTCACCCTGACCCCCCCCCCTGCACGCACCCTCGGTGAGGAAGCGCTGTGTGTGTACGGGGGCTCCAATCCTGGACCCATGCACTCCACCCCCACCCTCCCCCCCGCAGTGCTGCTCCTTGATACCCACCCCACTGGATCCTCTTCCTCCTTGCTCCCCCCCCCGTCCTATCTCACGCCCCTGCACAGGTACTGCCTCTCCCTCAATCCAGTGTAGTCCGGACACTGTCTCCCTGACCGTACAGGCTGCCCCCTCCTGCCTCTGGCATCCTTTGCACCGGCCCGGCCTGCAGGGAGCCCCCCCCCACCCCACCCCCGCACTGTGCCAGGGGGCTCACTGTGGAGCCAGCCGTCTATAGAGCTCCTCCACCCGGTGCTCCCCCCTCCAGCCTGAAGGAAGCCCCCCTCCCACCAGACCCCGCTGCACCTGCAGTCCAAGTGTGCAATTGGCCATGTCTGCAGACCCCCCCTCTGTGTCCCCCATGGGAAGCCCCCACCACATCTCACCCCCGAGGCACCTGAGCATGCAGACAGACCCATGCAGCAATGTGTGCAGCTGCCCCTCGCCTGACAATCTGCACATAGGGGAGGGAGTGGTATGTGTATCTCATTCCTGTTGCTTACATCAATACAACTGATTTTTGAAGCCCCCCCAAAATGCTTTCTTTCTCTGTTTCCTGCCTGAACTGCCTCAGCTTCAATAGCAGTTAACGGGGGGAATACATTTTCCCTAGTTAACTTCTTTTTAAATCCCCCACTTTCCTCTTCTATAATGCCGGCATGTATCCTTAAAGGATTGACTTGCTAACCGCGTTTCACCTCTGCAGCATCCATTGCACAGGGGGGACGGCGTCCACCCGCGTGGTACCCCGACTCGAGCCCTGCATGTATCCTTAAAGGATCGACTTGCTAATCGCGTTTAACCTCTGCAGCATCCATTGCACAGGGGGGACGGCGTCCACCCGCGTGGTACCCCGACTCGAGCCCTGCATGTATCCTTAAAGGATCGACTTGCTAACCGCGTTTCACCTCTGCAGCATCCATTGCACATACACGAGTCTGCAGCCAGGGACCAGTGCTCATGCCAGTGCTCATGCCTGCAGCCCTGACCGGTTTCAACCTGTTCTCCATCACATACCCCTGGACCACACAGAGTTGATCATGGAAATGCTGGACTCCGTCTGAAGCAGTGTTAATTCTTCTGGTGGATTCAATTTAATCATTTAAGTTGTTGTATATAACTCTGGTAGAAAACCTAATGTTTATTTCTGTTTCTAAACGTCATATCTCATCACTATGACGTTGCAACAGTTGTTAGCAAAACCTATGACGCGCTGTTGCTACGCCATGAGGCCTTCCAGGCCCGGCTGCGAGGGCTGTCCTCGAGTCTGTCCATGCAGGGCAGTTATCTACTGTGGCAGAAGCACAGCTGCAAGAGCAGAAGGAAGGCAGGGAAGGTACTTATGTTTTACTTTTGAGACAGGGAGGAGAGACCATGTTATGTATGCCCCCCATCGCCCCCCTCCAATTTTTCTCTGCCCCTGCAAAGCCAGTTGAAGCAGGGCAGATGGATTTGGGCAGCAATACATAACATACATTATAGATGAGTAAAAAGTAAATTATAAGCTTTTTTTCCATATCGGGATTCTGAGTCACAACACAAACAAATCAAGCTTTGCTCTTGTTTTCTATTTGAAATCACTCTGAACCTCTCAGTAAAAAACATCCCTAGAGTTCACTGTTATCCATCTATAATTCCATATATCTATAATTACAGAAGGCGACTAGTCCTATATAAATAATTTTGGTCAGACCTCAATCTGTCACCTTGCTGTGTAGATTGGAGGGAATGTATCTGTCTGTGTAACTGGGCGCATTTATGCACCTCACACGCCCTCTTAAGACCTAAAGTGTCCCGATTATCTGCTCCTTTCATACCTTGTAGTGAAGGGACCAGTGTGTGTTTGAGCACCTGATCTTCGATTACAGACCCACGCTACTGCAAGCTCAAGTGAGCCTTTTGAACTTTCTTTGGCCTTCAGAAAGGAGTCTGTGTGTCTGTGCAAATGGCGGCCATTGCATACTGCCCCAAACCCTCCACAGCACCTGCTGCATCCAATGCTCCTGCAAGCAGGAAGCATGACATCTACCAGAGTAGCAGTCCCATATCAGCAAGGCTTCTAGCTGAAGATGTGCTCATCTCCATGTCCCAGATAGGAGAGCTGTTTTTTAATGTGATTAAAACAACTTGTATTAGTACTGGCTGCACACTAAGCACATCCTACATTTCTTTCCTGGTTGCAGGCAGTGTGTCCTTCGTACCCGAACCCGCACCATCAATACTTCACTTCCACTGGAGGCTGCATCCTTTAATCTTGCAGCTCGGAATTGGGGTGATCTGACCTAACCCTCATCACGCCCTGCTGCATCTGGAGCATGTGCCCACTCTTCAGGATACAGGAGTCTGGAAATGTCTGCACCGGTCACTGCTCAGGTAGGGGATGGGTCACACGTTTTGTGTTTTTAGAAATAGACTGTGCAGTACTGGAAGAAATTGCTGCCAGGAGGCAGTTGGAGCCAAAGCCTAGGTAACCCATTTGTTGTGACTGTCCTGAATAGTTTACTGGGACAGAGGTGTATTGTAATTATGCATGACTGGCTATTTAAGTCCACCCTGCTGTCATGACCTGCTCCTCAGCCAGTCTGAGTGTCCTGGGACAGAGGTGCATTGTAATTATGAATAACTGGCTATTTCAGTCCACCCTGTTGTCATGACCTGCTCCTCAGCCAGTCTGAGTGCCCTGGGACAGAGATGCATTGTAATTATGCACGACTGGCTATTTAAGTCCACCCTGTTGTCATAACCTGCTCCTCAGCCAGTCTGAGTGCCCTGGGACAGAGGTGCATTGTAATTATGCATGACTGGCTATTTAAGTCCACCCTGCTGTCATGACCTGCTCCTCAGCCAGTCTGAGTGTCCTGGGACAGAGGTGCATTGTAATTATGCATGACTGGCTATTTCAGTCCACCCTGTTGTCATGACCTGCTCCTCAGCCAGTCTGAGTGCCCTGGGACAGAGGTGCATTGTAATTATGCATGACTGGCTATTTAAGTCCACCCTGTTGTCATGACCTGCTCCTCAGCCAGTCTGAGTGTCCTGGGACAGAGGTGCATTGTAATTATGCATGACTGGCTATTTAAGTCCACCCTGTTGTCATGACCTGCTCCTCAGCCAGTCTGAGTGTCCTGGGACAGAGGTGCATTGTAATTATGCATGACTGGCTATTTAAGTCCACCCTGTTGTCATGACCTGCTCCTCAGCCAGTCTGAGTGTCCTGGGACAGAGGTGCATTGTAATTATGCGTGACTGGCTATTTAAGTCCACCCTGTTGTCATGACCTGCTCCTCAGCCAGTCTGACTGTCCTGGGACAGAGGTGCATTGTAATTATGCGTGACTTGCTATTTAAGTCCACCCTGTTGTCATGACCTGCTCCTCAGCCAGTCTGACTGTCCTGGGACAGAGGTGCATTGTAATTATGCGTGACTGGCTATTTAAGTCCACCCTGTTGTCATGACCTGCTCCTCAGCCAGTCTGAGTGTCCTGGGACAGAGGTGCATTGTAATTATGCATGACTGGCTACTTAAGTCCACCCTGTTGTCATGACCTGCTCCTCAGCCAGTCTGAGTGTCCTGGGACAGAGGTGTATTGTAATTATGCATGACTGGCTATTTAAGTCCACCCTGTGGTCATGACCTGCTCCTCAGCCAGTCTGAGTGTCCTGGGACAGAGGTGTATTGTAATTATGCATGACTGGCTATTTAAGTCCACCCTGTTGTCATGACCTGCTCCTCAGCCAGTCTGAGTGTCCTGGGACAGAGGTGCATTGTAATTATGCACGACTGGCTATTTAAGTCCACCCTGTTGTCATGACCTGCTCCTCAGCCAGTCTGACTGTCCTGGGACAGAGGTGCATTGTAATTATGCACGGCTGGCTATTTAAGTCCACCCTGTTGTCATGACCTGCTCCTCAGCCAGTCTGAGTGTCCTGGGACAGAGGTGCATTGTAATTATGCATGGCTGGCTATTTAAGTCCACCCTGTTGTCCTGACCTGCTCCTCAGCCAGTCTGAGTGTCCTGGGACAGAGGTGCATTGTAATTATGCATGGCTGGCTATTTAAGTCCACCCTGTTGTCATAACCTGCTCCTCAGCCAGTCTGAGTGTCCTGGGACAGAGGTGCATTGTAATTATGCATGGCTGGCTATTTAAGTCCACCCTGTTGTCATGACCTGCTCCTCAGCCAGTCTGAGCGTCTTGGGACAGAGGTGCATTGTAATTATGCATGGCTGGCTATTTAAGTCCACCCTGTTGTCATGACCTGCTCCTCAGCCAGTCTGAGCGTCTTGGGACAGAGGTGCATTGTAATTATGCATGACTGGCTATTTAAGTCCACCGTGTTGTCATGACCTGCTCCTCAGGCAGTCTGAGCGTCCTGGGACAGAGGTGCATTGTAATTATGCATGACTGGCTATTTAAGTCCACCCTGTTGTCATGACCTGCTCCTCAGGCAGTCTGAGTGTCCTGGGACAGAGGTGCATTGTAATTATGCATGACTGGCTATTTCAGTCCACCCTGTTGTCATGACCTGCTCCTCAGCCAGTCTGAGTGCCCTGGGACAGAGATGCATTGTAATTATGCATGACTGGCTATTTAAGTCCACCCTGTTGTCATAACCTGCTCCTCAGCCAGTCTGAGTGCTGCGTTGGGATGTTTGGGTGCCGGAGGAGTGCGAAGCTGTTCCTGGCGGGGCTTCTCATTGAGGCTTACTACTGGAACTTACCTGCATCTAAGACAAATAAACCGTCATATATACACTATACACCTCCGCTACTGGACTTCCGCCTATTACACCTGTGTATTTTTTTTTTTTGTATAAGTTGTACATTTCATTTACTTTCTGTTCATCACTCACTGCATTTTTTTAAACTTGGGATTTTGATTCAATCAGCTTTAGACAAATGATTGTGGGATCCCATTTAAAAAAAACACATTGAATATATATCCAATAAGTGAAACAATCGTCATTCCTTTGTAGGTCTGGCTAGAGGAAGCTTTAAGATGTTGCCAGAGTTCCTGTAATTAACACAAACATACATAGCGAGGAACCGCCTTCTGAAGTGTCATTCACATTAAGTTTGTTTGTCACAATATCTAGGGTTAGGAATATCAACCTGCATGAATAGCTGTTTCACAAGGCAAGCACACGCTGAGATGAATACATTTACTATTCTTAACTCCCCATGCACTTACCTTGACGATATGTTGGAAGATAATTTAGATATCATGGTAGAACCCCTCGCATTCTGGATCAAGCCAGGGAATTTTGCAGATGTTTATATTTTACAGCTGTGAATGACTTCAGCTTGCTCAGTAGTGTGTATTATTTCAGTTGCATGATTGATGGAGGCTACTGAGCAATGAGTGTATTTCAGTGGAAGAAGCTTTTAATGTAACTCTAAAACACTTTTCCTAGATGTCTACCCCTTGGACTGGTCCTGGGGAGGTTGTCTTTTCAACACCACAGTCATCTGTGTGTTGCAGATTAGTTTTATCCTTTCTGCCAATGTGGAGTACAAATGGCGAGGGTACTTTTAATAGAGCACATTATCAGGGTTGTGGATGAGTGGTTCGTCCGCACAGTAAGCGAAGAGCCTAGAATGCTTTTAACAGGCTGTTTTCAAGAATGAAGATGAGTGTTATCACTTACTAAACCAGATGCATCAACAGTGCTTTTAAAGCGGACTCTTATTTACTTTTACATCAACTTTTACTCCTGCTTACACCTCCTCTTACTTGTAATCATACTCCTACTTGCCTATTTATTTGTACTTTTTATTTTAAATATTTCTGTAGCATTGACTTAATCCAAAAGGGTATTAGTGCGCTCTACATAGTGTATATAGAACATGGTACAGTCACACACAAGGGGGCTGTGGACAGTGGCAAGAAATACTGAGCAGGTTTGAGTACCTGGCATTGTGTCCAGGAGAAGAGAAGAGGACGAAGTAGTAAGAATTACAGCTTCAGAGTCAAGGGGGTTTGGGACCTAGACAAGGGGTTTGGCACTGAGATGCCCAGTCTGAATAATGCTATTTGATTCTGCCTACTTCTGGTTGATTCTGTTCTTCTACACCTACTCGGATGCGTGCTCTTACTCCTGCTTACAGCCACTCTTGTAATTTACCTTACTTGTGCCTACTTTGCTATTGATTCATACTTACACTTACTTGTACTTCCTGCAGAATTACTTTTTTCCTCTACTGTTCGTGTATTTACCTCTATTTATTACAACTCTTTATCCTGTTTAATCTACTCTTACTCCTATTAAGATTTATTCTTAGGTGGGCGTGGCTTGGCCGGCAGCAAGATGGCTGCACTTTGAGTGGGCTCTGCCGGCTAAGCTCCTTATCCAGTAAAATCCTGCAGCCCAACCAGTCCTTGCTGCCAATCGCTATCGCCTACCTGATTGCCAGAAGGAGAGGATCAACTGGCCCTTTTTTCAGCGCTTTCCGTGTCCTCTTGCTTCCCTCTGTGGTGCCCGGGCTCGGGCTGCTGTGCTGGTGTGGCGCCCGCGGCGGAGTGTCTGTTGCCTGCGGTAGGTGGTGTCCTGCGGGGGGATCCGCTGGCGGTGTTCTCAGGGCTCCCTGCCGCCGATCTCATCCGCAGGGGGCTTCGGCCAGGGTGGGGCCCGGCTCTCGCCTCGGCCCCGGCCTTGATTAGCTGCCGGGTCCCGCCTGGTGAGCGGCCCTGTGTGGGATGGGGCGGCGGCGAGGCGGCTCCCCTTGGCCCCGCCTGGCTGTGATTTCCTCCGGGGAGCACGGGCTCCCTCACCCTTTGAGCTGTGGCTGTATCGAGCAGGGGGCCCCGCTGCCGTGCAGCGCCGGTGGTGGGGGCCTCCGGTGCGGTGCTGGCTGCGGCGGCGTTGCACCCCCGCGACCACAGCATTTTTAATTTAAGAGGAGGCTGACTTTTGACCCGTGCTGCGGTGCCCCTTTGATGCAAGTGACTCCACGCGGCTGGCGGTGCGTGGCGCTGGGCAGCGCCTGCCGGCCTCTCCTCCTTTCTTGCGACCCGCCTATGGGGCCAGTCACCTGCTGCCTGACCCTCGCTCTGGTCCTATTACTGGACATCTTCGGCTTCCTGCCATGCTGACAGTGGATGCCGGCTGCTGAGATTGCCACACCTTGCTGCCAACTGCCCTGGTCTCCCGCATTTGCTTGGCACCCGCTACTGCCGCCCACTGCCTTCGCCTGGAGGCCTTCCTACTTTGGCTCCCTCTCCCTGCTGCGACCTTGGATCTGCTACTGGGGCGCCCTTTGAGGGGTTGGAAGTGACGCCGCCCCTGTCAGCTCGCCCCTGCAACCTTCCAGGGCGGCAGTGCCTTCCACCTCCTTTTTGCTGCGGGCTAGCCGGGTCCCGGGGCTGATATCCTGAGCGTTTGGGCCCCCTAGGATCTACCTGATCTTTGTTTGGATGCGTGCCTCTGCCCTCACATGGACGACCATGGGGCTCAAGCTCCCCGTCTCCTGCGCCGACTCGGGGTTACCGGGGTTGTGGTGCGCCCCCCTGAAGCGGCTGGCCGAGGGAGATAGTCTTCACTGGACCGGACCATCTTCTATACGGACGAGCTGCGGAATTGGAGATGGTGCTCTGATGCTTTGTGCGTCGCCTGGTCCCCTCTGGCACTGGTCTGCTCCTCCTGCGCCTCCTCTCCCGCCCTGAGCCTAGTTGCTGGGTTTCTGTCTGTTGGACCCGCGGCGTTTTACTCCGTCATGGGGAAGTCGGACCCCAAGCAGCCCAAGATCGCATTTGACCTTCGCAGGTCTTCCCGCCAGGATGGCGCAGGCCCTGAGGTGACGGATTCTGCCGGGGCTCCGCATACATCCCCCGGTCGCGATGACGATCTCAAGGCGATTATGCTAGAGGTGAAGTCAGCCGTCACCGGCATCGCCTCTCAACTGGAGCAGCTCTCCGCTCGCCTCGACTCGGTGAAGGCCCGGGTAGACTCCCACGACAACCGGCTTCTACACGCCGAAAGCAGGGTCTCGGATTCGGAGGATGCGGCCACCCACGATAGACAGAAGCTGCTCCAGATGGACAAATCCTAGCTGTCATTTGCGAGAAGAATGAGGACTTGGAGCCGCGCTCTCGTCGGAGCAACCTACGTCTCACGGGCCTTCCTGAATCCACAAATATCTCTAAGATGGAGGACTTTATGGAAAACCTCCCCCGGGAATTGTTTGGGGACGTCCTTTCGTCTGTCTTTGTGATTGAGCGAGCTCATCTTTTCCTGGGCCCGCGCCCCCCGTCCTGGTATGCCTCCGCGCCCCATTGTAGCCAAAATATTGAACTTCCGCAACCGGAATGCCATCCTCCAAGCTGCTAAGGACAGAGGGACCATCACTCACCAAGGCAACACATTTTCATTTTATCCCGATTACACCATTTTGGTTCAGGCCGCGAGAAGAGAATTTCTGCCGGCCAAGAAGATCCTCCAGAAGCACGAAGTATCTTACTCCCTGGCCTATCCGGCAAAGTTGAGGGTCCGCCAGGACGACAAGACATTGATCTTTCCAAACCGGAGAGAGGCTCTCGCGTTTGCCAAATGCCTGGACAGGGAAGCCAGGCACTCCCCCTCAGGTTCCTCACATGAAGCCTGTCCAATTAACTGGAGCCTCAGGGGGAAGAAGAAGAAGAGGGTGCAGGCCGCCCCCCACTCAAACCATAATAAATAGCGAAAGGCCTGTCCCTCCTTACACCTTTATTTTTCACGGGTTGTAGCAGTATAAAACTTCTATTACCACCAGCCTAATCACTTCTGGCTATTCACAACCATACATGTGTCAGAAACTTACAAGGTACACACAAGCTACAGATAAAATTTGTCGTGATACCATCACCCACCAAACAGATTTAATGGAAAAAAGTGTGGAAAAGAGAGTGAGCCCCTCACGGAAGAACCGCCAATGGGGTTTTCTGGCTAGCAATTGCCAGTCTACCCGATTAACATCATCGGTGACTCACTCTCATAACAGTGGGAAATAAAGACACATACCAGAAAAAGACCAACAACATATAACAGTGCTTTTTCTCAACATCAGCCCCTCAATCTGCTGATTGTTCCTACCATAGCAAGTCAACATGAACCCTTGCTATTCTCATGTGCACATATATCAAAGAAAACCCCCCTTAGTGAAAAAGGAAAACGTGAATCTCCCACAATTAAAATTGAAGAATTCACTGGCCACTCTGGGTTTATTCTGGGCTGTGAATCCTCCAACTTAAAAATGACTCCCACCAAGCAAAGTATCGGGAGAATCATAGTTGCCAACATGTTTCGTTGCACTTATTTTCCGCAACTTCTTCAGGGCAAATAGGGGTTACCCACTTCAATTACCACTTTCTTGTAAACCACACCTGTGATGGTAAAAACGACAAATTTTCAAAGTAAAATAACTTAAATAAAATGATCCAGGGGTTCAAGACCCTCACATATACAATTGCTGGATCAATGTATAGTACAAGGTTGTGGTACTCAAATCAACCGTAACATAATCACCTGGGGTTAGCGTCTCTCACGCATACCTGCTACCCCTCTCAATCGGTACGTCCGTGTCCTCAAGGATCACGTGTCCCTCAGGAGACTCGCTGTCGTCGGGTATTCTGCACACAGAAACAAATGCAATGACCAAATTTAATCAATGTACCGCCAACTCGATTTACTGCCATGTACCCTGTCTGTGGTGACAATGACACTCAGTCAACCGAGAAAAGGATTAAAAAGGAGTAATAGCCGACCGTCCACAAAGTGAACGCGCCACCCCCACTACCGTCATTCACTGGATGATAACCTTCCACACACTCCCGGGTAGGGAAACTCACTCAATAGTCTTACCGCTCAGGTGGAGCCTCTTACCCACGCCGGATCCCCGACACTTCTTAATCTCAGCCGCGCCCAGCCCGTGTTTCAGAAACCAAATATCAGGGGCCGTGTTATGACGTGCATTGCGTCGCGTGTCACGTGGCAGTAGTGCGTCTACCACGGCGGCCATCTTGCAGTGGACCCAATCTCGTGTCTTTCAAAACAAAAGCTCAGACTTTTCTTCATATACCTCGTATTTCCTCAACCATTTAGGCATCAGGTCCCGCTCTATGAAATATAGTTACATATGGTCTAACCCCAATCTACTGGCTCATTATCAATAACCCAACACATAGGGGCTGCCAAGATGATGGAGGTTTCTGCACTATGTGGCGGACATCTTGGAACGGGGTAAAGAATAGAGTAATACCCTGTATGTAAAGCATAGTGTAGCCGTGGAATACCAGAACACTACAATATCTGATTACCACATGTATAGCCCCCTGTTATGTACAGTCATCGTTTGCTGATCTTATTCCATTCAATCAGGTCGCTAAGCCCCTCGCGGTCAACCTGTTCCTGGTAGATCCAGCGTGCTTCTTTTCTGGCCAAAATACTTTCAGCATTGTGACTCTCACAAATTACTCTCTCCAGGACTACCCACTCCAAATCCTTGGGATCATGTCCCATCTCGTTAAAGTGTTGTACCAGTCTCGTAGTCAGTTTTTTTGCTCTGAGAGTGCTGAGGTGTTCTTGAATGCGGACTTTCACTTTTCTCGATGTGAGTCCAATATAATGGAGGCCACATTTGCATGTTAATCTGTAGATCACGTTTACAGTATTACAATTACTGAACCTAGTGAGGTGCCAGATTCTGCCATTTCTCAGAGTCACTGCCTTGGTGGTGGTCGTTAGATTACACACTGAACAACTAGTGCAGGGGCGATGACCCGATGGTAACCTATCTGCATATGAAGGCTGTAAGGTCCGAGTGTGGACCAGTTTGTCCTTCAAATTTGTAGCTCGTTTGAAGGCAAACCTTGGAGGCGGCATCTTTCCATTACTCGTATCAAGAATCGACCAGTGTTTCCTCACAATCTGTCTCAATTTTGTAGACAAAGGATCGAAGGTCGTGACCACCGGTATGCACTCCTGTTTAGTTCTCACATGTCGTTCAAGGAGTGCTTCACGGGGCGTGTTCAATGCACGTTTCTGGGCTTGCTTCACCACCTTCTTAGGGTATGCCCTCGCAGACAGTTTCACAGCCAATTCCTCAGACTGCTCCACAAATGCCTCTGTAATGGAGCAATTGCGCCGACAACGCAGGAATTGGCCCACGGGAAGGTTATCACGTAGAGCACATGGGTGGAAGGATCTATAATGGAGTAATGAATTCTTATCAGTCTTTTTATGATGTACAGTCATCACCAATTTACGGTCAACTGCCAGAATGTCAACATCTAGATAAACTGCCGTGGTTCTATTGATGGACCAAGTGAACTTAAGGCAATCATCCACCTGATTTAACCATGTGAGAAATTCCAGAAAGCGGTCCTCTGTACCAGTCCAGATACAGAGGACGTCGTCAATATACCTCCTCCAAATGGAGATGTGTTCCCTGAAGGGTTTTTTTTCGATGGAGGACCACATTCACCTCAAACTGGCCCACATAAATGAGGGCCAGTGAGGGGCTCACTCTCTTTTCCACACTTTTTTCCAATAAATCTGTTTGGTGGGTGATGGTATCACGACAAATTTTATCTGTAGCTTGTGTGTACCTTGTAAGTTTCTGACACATGTATGGTTGTGAATAGCCAGAAGTGATTAGGCTGGTGGTAATAGAGTAATAGAAGGTTTATACCGCTACAACCCGTGAAAAAGAAAAAGAAAAATAAAGGTGTCAGGAGGGACAGGCCTTTCGCTGTTTATTATCCTCACATGAAGCCACCAACCATCTGAGTGACAATGACTGATGGGCCCTAATAGGCGCTATTGTGTTCCTCATGCAAACTGGTTTAGTTTATGGACCTCATGCCTGCGGGGGGTGATGTCCTCTTTTTTTCCTCCGCTCTTATTTCTATTGCTACTGGGGGCCTCCATTTATTTAGCGCATGGCACTTGGCAGGTTTGAGATTAAGTGCCACTGATCGGGGTTACCCTTTTTGGTTTATTTTTCTCCTCCCCACAGGTAGACTGTACCCTTGATTATTTTCTGATCTGCTGGGCAGTGTGGACACATTGTTGGTTCTACTTCTTTACTTTTCAGGAGACTGAAGATCGCTTCTAGCTGCGCCACCCTGCCTTACCGCAGGGGTGTTCACTGAGTCCCGCCGTGCCCCACCTGGGATGATTCCCGATCCTTTGGTTGTGCTGTCCGGTCCAAGTTCTGGATTCCCTGGGCGGGGTGGGGGGTATACTCAACCTGATTGGGGGGTTGGAGTGGGTGGTGGGGGGTGGATACGGGGGGGCTCTTGGTTTGTTCTGTTCTGCGTGGGCCTCGGTCTGCTAACTGTGGGGGGTGGGTGGGTGGCCATGTTTTCCAATCAATGTTGTGGTTCTGCTGCGTTGTTTTCTCATTGATGCTCTGTATCATTGCATGTTCTGTCGCTCCCATTTGGCCATGTCTGAGATTCTGTCAGCTTGCACTGTGTGCACTGTGCGACACAGGGGTTGCTACAGGAGGGGGGTGGGGAGGGGATTGTTTTTCCTGGTGTGGTGGTCGCCTCGACGTGGAGGGTGGGTGGGCGGTCTTGTTCGCCTGATGACATTGTGGTTTTGTTGCGTTGTTCTCTTCTTGGTATTTTGTGCAACTACAAACTCTGACGCTGCTATCATGCCATGTTTGAGGTCATTTCTGAATTGTGGTGGATGGGTGGGTGGTCTTGTTCTTCTGACGAAATTGTGGCTCTGTCGCGATGTTCGCTTATTTCTGCTCTGTAAAACTACATGTTCTGACGCTCCTGCTATGCCATGTTTGCGGTTATTCTTACCCTTACCCATGCTCATCTGCTGGGCCATGGCGTGGACATTTGTTTATTGCAGGAAATCCATCTTCTTCCCAGCTCGATCTCCAGACTCCAGGCGCGTTACTGGGGAGAAACCCACTCCTTGACTTACTCCTCTTACACCAGGGGAGTCTCCATTTTGCTGCGCCGCAGCCTTCCTTGGCAAACCTTCAATGCCCGTGTAGACCCAGAGGGTAGATACGTGATCTTGCATGGCTTCCTGATAGCACAACAGGTTACCATTGCTGCGGTGTATGGCCCGAATTCAGATGACCCCGACTTCTTTCACCAGATCTGGCATCTGATTTCCTCCTGCGGTCCTGCTGCTGTTATCTGGGGCGGGGATTTTAACGTCACCCTCTCCACGGCGCTGGACCGATCGGGTGTCTCCCGTTCTAGCTCGCGGGCCGCCACTGCTCTGTCATCTATCCTTGCCGACAATTCGCTTTTTGATGTTTGGCGCCATCTTCACCCGGACGCCCGGGAGGGTACTTGTATCATGGGTGCGCGGGGCTGCTGGTCGAGAATAGACCTCTGGGTCGCCTCGCCAGACGTCCTGTCCTGGACAGTCGATGCCACACATGTGGCCTGCACCCTGTCCCATCACACGCCGGTTCAGCTCACTCTTCGGACTCATGGCTCCCATCGTCGGGCTTTTTCCTGGCGTCTTTCCCCATATGCCCTCAGAGACGGAGTGTTGTGTGACGAAATTCAAGCCGCCATCACTACTTTTTTTGAGCTTAACGTGGGATCTGTTGATTCTGCCTCCACCCTCTGGGAGAGTTTTAAGGTATTTATTCAGGGGGAATGCATCTCTAAGCAATCAGGCGTTCTCCGGTCTATTAGTTCTGCGCTTGCCGATTTGGAGGGGGAGATTCGTGACTTGGACGCCGCTCTGCTGCTCGGACCCAGCCCTGAAGTGTTTGCTCTTATGGCCAAAAACACACTGAATTTTCGGACGAAGCGGGTCGGTAGCTGTCCTTCTTAGGCAGGGAGGGCCGTACCCACCGCTTCGGGGAGGGGGACCGTCCGGGACGTACCCTCGCCAATCTATTACGACCCCCACGTGCTGTCTCTTACATCACGGCCCTCAGTGATGGAGGCCCAGATCGCACCACGTCCTCGGAGGAGATCGGGGCCCGGTTCGTAAAGTTCTACTCCAGTCTTTATTCCGTGGGATCTCCTCCTACGTCAGCAGATTTTGACCACTATTTCGAGTCCATCGCCTTAGTTTGGCTGGCGGATTATCACCGTAAATTTCTCTATGAGCCCTTCTCGAAGGAGGAGATACTGGCGGCAATTAGCAGTCTCCCGAGCGACAAGGCACCGGGCCTAGATGGCTTGCCCGCAGCCTTTTATAAGGCGTTTGCCGCTCTCCCGGTCCTTCACCTCGCCGCCATGTTCAATGAATCCTTAAATACTGGCAATTTCCCGCCGTCTCTCCTCGAGGCCTCGTTGACCCTTCTCCTAAAGCCTGACAAGCCGGCTGATCGCTGCGACTCCTACCGCCCCCTCTTCCTTATTAACATTGACAATAACATTTTTGCTAAGCTGATCGCCTCTCGCCTCTTATTATTAATGCCCACCATTGCGCTGCCTGACCAATCTGGCTTCATCCCGGGCAGGGCCACTTCACACAATCTCCACACTATTTCTTCTGTATTACACCAAATTCACCCCGAACTTCCGGCTGTGGCGGCATTGCTTGACGCCACAAAAGCATTTGACACCCTGGAATGGCCCTTTCTATTCTACGTCCTCTCCCGAATGGGTTTTAGTGTCCATTGTTTGCAGAACATTCGTTTACTCTATACTGCTCCCATGGCTCTACTTCGTATAAATGGGCTGGTGTCGGATCCTATCGCCATTTCGCGCGGAACCAGGCTGGGGTGTCCGTTGTCGCCCATGCTTTTCGCCATCAATATGGAGCCCTTGGCTGCCCAGCTGCGGCAGCACCATACCCACAGGGGTATCGGTTTTTCATCCCGTTCCTTCCTGGTCTCCATGTATGCTGACGACGTCACTCTTTATGTTCGACACCCCCGAGAAAACCTAAGCCCCCTGGTGCGAAGGTGATACGGTTCGGCGGGTTCTCGGGTGTCCAGATCAACTGGAATAAATCAGTGCTCTTTCCCCTGACTGACGCTACACATTCCTTCGAGCCAGATTTTCCTTTTGAGTGGGCGCCTGGCCCTACACGCTACCTGGGGATTTGGCTGAGCAGAGACCCAGATGAGCTCTGGCGTTCCAACTTTGGCCATGCGGTAGATTGGCTCAAGACTAAAGTCCCCTTGTGGAGCTGGTTGCCACTATCCCTGGCGGGTTGGGTGCAATAGCCAAGATGGTGGTACTCCCCAAATTCCTGTACCTCTTTTGTAACATACCTGTCCCTCTTACCTCTTATTTTTTCGCCGACTCCGGTCGCTGGTAGTATCTTTGGCCTGGGTCGGGCGACAACCCAGGATCGCTTACGATATTCTCACTTTGCCTATATCGGCCGGCGGGCTGGGTGCCCCAGATTTCAAATTGTACGCTCTCTGCGCGCAAGCTAGCTTCCTTCATTTTTTGCTGCATCCCACCCCTTACCAGCCCCATGTTGCAGTTGAGCTGGATGTTGCCTCACCCTGGCCTCTATCCACGGCTCTGTTCGCACTGGCGGTTCGTCCCCGGGCGGAAATAAACACCTTTGAGACGCTGCGCTGGGCATGGCTATATCTTTGCCATCTATCAGGTCTGTTGCATTTCTCCGCTAATGCCGTACCCATCGTTGATCACCGGATTTCCCCCACTGCAGTCCTCCAGCATGTCTCGCCACGCGGCGTCTCGGGGTCTCAAGACCGTTGCGGATCTGTACACGGATGGCTACTTCTACTCCCTCCCTGAGTCCCCCTCCCTGATGGACACACTCTTATTTTATCAGCTGCGTGCCACCTGTCGGAAACTGCACCCGACCTTCCCGCATCAGCCGCCCACTTTCCCAGCTCTGGATTTTGTATACACTTCGGAGTCCCCGCACAAGCTTGTCACCAGACTGTATGCCTTTGCGTTGGTTGCCTCTCCCATCTCCTCGGCTCGGGCACATGATGCGTGGAGTGCAGACCTCGGAGTGGACATCTCTGACGCCAATTGATCGTACTGCTGCAACCAATCTACTAAACTTTCCCCGAATTACCGGCTTCGTCTGATTCACTTCAAGTACTTGCATAGATTCTATCGCACCCCGGTGTATCTTCATCGATTGGGCCCGAGTCCGGAGGACTCCTGCAGGCGATGCTCGGCACCTGCCGCGGACTTCGCTCATCTGTCCTGGCTTTGCCCAAGAGTGCAGGGGTTTTGGATGGAGGTCTGCTCTACAGTAACTGAAATCACTGGCGCCGTCGTGGACACGGACCCCCTACTTTGTCTCCTCGGATTTGTCAAACCGTGCCCAGATGCTTCTCGTTGGCTCATTGCTATGCTCCTGCTGCTGGCGAGGCACAGAATTGCGATGTGCTGGGGCCGCCGTCCCGCCTCTGTTGTCGCAGACTGGCTTTCAGATGCATCCCGTTGTCAAACGCTCCTTTCTGAATTCTGGGATCTGATGCCTGCTAAATCGCACCCTGTTGACATTTGGGGTCCCTTGGTCGCCTATCTTCTTTCCCGTTCCTCCTCAAGTGGTGCTGTATCTCCTGCCCTCCACGCTGGCCCTGGGTCCGCGGCGGCCGCAGATGTGGCTAATACTTGTTCTCAAAAAGGGGGGTGGTGATGGACAGAGTATCTGAATTAAGCAGAACACTCCTACCCAGTCAACAGATCAGGGCTTGATCCATCACCGTTTTTTAGCTCACTGCACCATCCCAGTTCAGAACCTGGCTACATGCAGCTGTTGAACCTCATAGCCGACATGAACTTCGAATCTGGTGTTTACCACTCCGCTATGCGACTCTGCCTTTTTCCACCCTTCCGTCGTCCTACTTTCCAGTCATACAGTGTAGATAGAAAGATTGGAGTCCTGATCAGGTAAATGGCAGCTCTGGAATGAAGGTAGAACACACAGTTCTAGTGTGGAGGCACCTGGAAATAGCCTGGGGGAGTGACAATGGAAGGTGTCTAGCACAGAGTTGGAAACCAGCATTGGCAGTTTGTACAGACATGATTTATGGCAGGCAGTCTATAGTGGGTAATGAATAGTGCTTGTACATATGGAGAAGCTGAAGAGACTGCTATAAAGAGAGGACGCTGAGAGTAGAACACAAGGTCCTTGTTACTGTGGGCTGGAGTCAGCTGTGGAACTTTCAGGTGACAGCTCAGTCAGAACTGTACTTGGCTAAGGTAGAAGGGTCCTTCACCTAAGCCGGAAGGGTAGAGAGCTATTCCTGTATGTGGATACGTCCTCCCGAATCAAATACTAATCACTTGAGGTATCCCAACCTGTATAATGAAAGCTGAGCACTAAGCTCTTGTGGCACCGAAAAGGAAGCAATTCTTTTTTGTTAAGTAACCCTCACACACACTAGTAGTGTCATGCTTCCTCATTGGGTTCACCCTGACTCCTAAAGGTCAGGGTAGGGTCGACCGTATTTCAGGGAGCACGTAAGAGAGAGAGGCCAGGGGGTCTAAAGAAAAAAATCCGTCTCCAGGTATCCCTTTATTTGTGGAGAAGCAGGGGATATTAAAAAGTTGTATTAAAGGGGTTGTCAAGAGTTGATGGTCCTATGACCCTAGTGTCATGCAGCATGTATCAGCCCTTCTAATTGGCCACTTGGCTCCTGGGCATTCTTCAGGGCGAAAGCAGTTCCCTCCCTAGGTATTCAAAGAGGAAATATCCCTAACTTTTAAAGTGAGTGTGCAGAAAGCTGCACTCTTGTTAAACATGGAAGGTATACTTATCTCCAATGCAGTTCTGTAATGCTTTGTATCCGTCCGATTAAGGAGGACTTCATGTGTCTCAAGGGGATGCGGTAGTAGTGGTAGCCTTGTAGTCAAACTTTTATCAAAGGTTCTGCCCCTCTGTTCCACCTACTTGGGTCAAGCGTCTTCCGGCATTTGCCTCCGTCCGAACATTCCAAAGAGAAGGAGGGGACTTGTATTAAACCAAGTATAGTAAATAGCTTGGGAGTGTGATACTTGCACGGTCTAGCATAGAATTGAAAACCAGCGTTGCCAGTTGGTACGAGGTGTGATTTCTTGGAGTCCGCCTGTAGTCGATAATGAATGGTGCTTGCACGTACCAGAAGCTGAAAAGTCCTAATGGCAAAACAAACCAAATTTCCCAAATTGTTTGGAAAGAAAGTCACTGGTAGATTTAACAGCTGTTTATCTCCTGCCACAAGGCTGCAGAGGCATTGACAGAGAAGGAGGGTTCCAGCCGGATCACAGCGCTGGATATCAAGTTTTTGGTCAAAAAAGAGAGTTGGAGATGAGGAATAGAATTCGTGCTGACCGAGTTAAAGTATTTGGCAACAGTTTTGGAGGGAGTTCAGCATAAGATGAAAACTCATAAAGCTGGAGACTGTGAAAGGCCTTGAGCTGATGGAGGAGCACAGGGTAAAGAGGAGTGGGATAAAAGAGGAGCGTGGTCCCTGACGTGCCGGCTCTCTGCTTCACCTTACATTGACGGATCTGCTCTGGAGTGATGAGCAGTAAATTATGAGGTAATAGTGCACTATTCCTTGCAGCCTGTCGAACTCAGCCACTACTTAAGTCCCAAACTCTCCACTCCAACCACCTCCCGCGTAGTCCATGACCAATATTTGGACCTGCTTCTCCTTGATGCTGACGGTGGACCTTATGACATGTTGTGCCCTGCAGGTCTCCGTCAGACTCCACGGTTCCTTGTACGCTGTTAATTGATGCTGATGGTGGACCTTATGACGTGTTCTGCAGGTCTTCTTTAGACTCCACGGTTCCTTGTACGCTGTTACTTGATGCTGATGGTGGACCTTATGACGTGTTCTGCAGGTCTTCTTTAGACTCCACGGTTCCTTGTACGCTGTTTGTCTTCCTTTCGGACTACTTCATGCGCACGGTTGGCCCTGACTCTATAGCAGTTCTCATTTCCCACTGCTGCTACTATCTTGTTTTCATACCTTCTGAGTTGCACCTATGGTTCGAAGTGCATAGTGCACCAGCCTTTGTATTTAACTCTAGTTGTGCTTTGCAGTAAATGTCGTTGTGAGATTCTACGGTCGCTCATGATGTGTCCATTAACATTGTTTTTATTCTCTCCTCTTTGTAGGGCTTTGATGCTGCTGTGCTGGAATGTGACGAGAGCGTGCCTAAAAAGAGCGGCGGTGTTCCAGTGGTAGAATTTATGGATTTCAAGATGCGTCACTGCACGGTCAGTAGTGGGACTCTGGTTGCTCTTTCTTCTCTGGTCCTCTACGGTCATGTACAGTTTGTGTAGAACAGAGAGCACGTGGGTGGCTTATCTTTGAAGGAAATGAGGGGCTACGTAGTGTTGTGACTCATGTCAGGCCTGCAGAAAAGGAGATCTGAACGAGCCAGAGTACCCAGGAGTTGCCAGAACGGGCACATGGATGTGCTTCAGGAGTCCTATGTTGAAACCGAGGCGGTGCAATGAGTGGTGGCTGTAGACTGCATTTGATGGTGGGCGTCTAGTTGAAGTTATCTCTACAGACTGCAATGGCAGAGATTTGACTGTGTGTGCAGGTTGAGGGGGTAAAGTCTGAGAGAAGTGGCAGGAGCTGGAAGTAGGAAGATTTCACCATTTCAGAGGCATATCTCACCCTGCCAGGGGCCAGTTTGCAACATTCTGGGCTCTTAAATGATCTCTTTAGTTTCTTAATTGGATAGATCATGTGAGGAATCTAGGGTGAGGGAAGGCTGGAGTGGATGTATGGTGGAGAGTGAAGGCTGGAGTGAACGTATGGTGGAGAGTGAAGGCTGGAGTGAATGTATGGCTGAGAGTGAGGGCTGGAGTGAATGTATGGTGGAGAGTGAAGGCTGGAGTGAATGTATGGTGGAGAGTGAAGGCTGGAGTGAATGTATGGCGGAGAGTGAAGGCTGGAGTGAATGTATGGCGGAGAGTGAAGGCTGGAGTGAATGTATGGTGGAGATTGAAGACTGGAGTGAATGTATGGTGGAGAGGGAAGGCTGGAGTGAATGTATGGTGGAGAGTGAAGGCTGGAGTGAACGTATGGTGGAGAGGGAAGGCTGGAGTGAACGTATGGTGGAGAGTGAAGGCTGGAGTGAATGTATGGTGGAGAGTGAAGGCTGGAGTGAATGTATGGTGGAGAGTGAAGGCTGGAGTGAATGTATGGTGGAGAGGGAAGGCTGGAGTGAATGTATGGTGGAGAGTGAAGGCTGGAGTGAACGTATGGTGGAGAGGGAAGGCTGGAGTGAATGTATGGTGGAGAGTGAAGGCTGGAGTGAATGTATGATGGAGAGGGAAGGCTGGAGTGAATGTATGGTGGAGAGTGAAGGCTGGAGTGAATGTATGGTGGAGAGTGAAGGCTGGAGTGAATGTATGGTGGAGAGTGAAGGCTGGAGTGAATGTATGGTGGAGAGGGAAGGCTGGAGTGAATGTATGGTGGAGAGTGAAGGCTGGAGTGAATGTATGGTGGAGAGTGAAGGCTGGAGTGAATGTATGGTGGAGAGTGAAGGCTGGAGTGAACGTATGGTGGAGAGGGAAGGCTGGAGTGAACGTATAGTGGAGAGTGAAGGCTGGAGTGAATGTATGGTGGAGAGTGAAGGCTGGAGTGATTGTATGGTGGAGAGGGAAGGCTGGAGTGAATGTATGGTGGAGAGTGAAGGCTGGAGTGAATGTATGGTGGAGAGTGAAGGCTGGAGTGAACGTATGGTGGAGAGGGAAGGCTGGAGTGAACGTATGGTGGAGAGTGAAGGCTGGAGTGAATGTATGGTGGAGAGGGAAGGCTGGAGTGAATGTATGGTGGAGAGTGAAGGCTGGAGTGAATGTATGGTGGAGAGTGAAGGCTGGAGTGAATGTATGGTGGAGAGGGAAGGCTGGAGTGAATGTATGGTGGAGAGGGAAGGCTGGAGTGAATGTATGGTGGAGAGTAAAGTTGAACATTGATGTCAGGGTATACCTTGATATTGTAGGTTTGTTCAGGGCATGCTGGGAGAGTTTTGTGTATATTTGTTCTTGGTTAAACAGGATCTTGGTTTAAGGGGCTCTTTTGTTTCATCAGTAGTTGCAGCTACTGATATCGGTATCACATCAAGAGGGATTACACCTTCTTTTCTTAACTACATCAATTACAACAGAATATCAATTTTTTGTGTGATTTCTTATCTGATGGCTGAAGTTGTGTTTGCAATTATGAGCAAATTATTATTTTTTGACCATAAAGATGCATGCTTGGATCTGATTTTAGAAATTCTGATTCTGCAAATTAATACTGGAGACTAAATTTCTCTATTCTGAAAGACAAAAACCTGGCAGAACAAGTCTAAATATGAAAGAGTCCTGAGCAACCGTTACCTGGAAGGCTCAAGAATGGAAAGGGGCGACCACTCGGTCCCCCCGAACGTATGGCGGAGTGCCTCGATCCCCCCGGGAAGCCATTTTTTGGGCGGGAGGCGCGTCTCGGCTGGTATGCCCGAAGCGGCGTAGCCGGGGCGCGCCTTTTCCCGCCCTAGAGTGGGCTGGCCTAGACACCGACGTAGCCAGCCCCGCCCTAGGGGCAGGCAGGGGCGGGTTCTCGCCCGCCCTGAAGACGGATAAAAAGAGACGCAAGACCAGAAGACGTCCTCTTGTTCTTGTGCTCCGAAGCTGCACCTCCTCGCTACCCGTGAGCTCGGGACAGAACGAAGAGCCAATTTTGAGCGTTTTGATCTTTTTCTTTGTCTTCTAGATACTTCGTCGGAGAAATGCCAAAGAAAGTCGCAAAGAGAATGACGACCGACCAGATGGTGCGGGCCCTTTGCAAAGAGATGTCCGACATAAAGAAACGGTTGGCGAAACGGGACGGGGAGGAGGGTTCGGGCCCTGCGCCGGCTGGAGGGAGACCTAAGAGGCCGAGAAGGGTTCCAGCCGGTGGAGACGTCCCGGTCCCCTCTGTACCGCTCGAGGCGCCGACCCCAGTACCAATGGAGGGGAATCCAATCCCCGTTGTCGTCACCCCGACATCCAAAGAAGACATGCCCCCCGAGCTGGCAGCACAGCTAGCAGCTTGGTTGGGGGATAGTAGTGATGGCGCCACGGCTGCCGAGGCACAGGCGCTGATAAAAGGGCTTCGTGAGAAGAGAGATGCAGCTAAAGTGACTGCGCCGTTGGCGGGAATAGACAAGCCGCAAGCGGCCGAAGCTGCGTCCGGTGCAGGTAAGCGGCCATTGCCGATTGCAAGGGACGAGTCAGCTCCCTCTCGTAGAGAGAGATTGGGACAACATGTGCCTTTAGCTATAAAAGAAAAGATCTGGGCTGGGGAGTACGTGAATATTTTCTCCTTGCTTGTTGATCATTATGAGGTGGAGCATGTTAAAAGTCAGAAGGACCTAATGCATCCGAGTGTTTGGCGCGCAAAAATGGCCGCCTTTAAGGTAAATGAGAATATTGGCAACTGGGGCAATGCGTGGGGTATTTTTACATCGATTTTGGGGGAACGTAGGCCCGAGTTGCTTTCTGAATTTCCCATTTATCAATCACGAATTATGGGTTACTCGACAGCGTATCAAGGTAACCATTGGTTTTGTTATGACAATCTGTTCAGGAAAGAAAAGGAACATAACAAGGGTTTGACTTGGGATTGTTACGATTCTGTAACATGGGATAAAATGAAAGAATCAGGAATGTTAAAGATGCCATTGGTTGGGAGCAGTGTTGTAGATTACTCCCGCCAAAATGTGGGGACGCCCTTTCGACCAAGTACGAGCACCGACGATCAGTCGAGGCCCGCAGGCAATACAGGGAGGAAGGGTTTCTGCTTTAATTTCAACAAAGGGAAATGTACCAGACCTCCGGGATCGTGTAAATTCAAACATGAGTGTAGTACGTGTGGGTCGTCCCATCCTGAGTCATCGTGCAGAGCCAGAACGGGTGAGAATGGGGGTAAGGGAGGCGCCAAACAGGTCTAAACTAGTCCGAGGGGCGCCTTTACCAACCCCGATTGATACCTTGGCAATGATTCCCTGGCTCAGTGAATACCCGGATCGTACTTCTGCTGGGGTGCTGCGGAACGGTTTTTCACATGGTTTCCGCATCCCGGTAGGGGACTTTCAGGGTGTAGGGATTTGCAAAAATCAACTTTCTGTTTTACAACATACATCTGTGGTGCAAGAAAAAATTCAGAAAGAGGTTAGCCGGGGACGGGTCGCTGGCCCGTTTAGTGTACTCCCGGTACCGAATTTTGTTTGTTCTCCGTTAGGGGTGGTCCCCAAGAAGGACCCAGGTGAGTTTCGTTTGATCCATAATTTGTCTGCTCCACACGGCCTTTCGGTGAACGACGCAATTGATCCAGAAGTTTGTTCGGTGCGATACGCATCGTTTGATGAGGCAGTAGCCATCTTGAATCGCCTGGGGCCCGGGACGTTGATGGCGAAATCAGATATCGAGTCAGCGTTCCGGTTGCTCCCGGTACACCCAGACGATCAGCGTCTTTTGGGTTTCGGGTTCCAGGGGTCATTTTACATGGATAGGTGTATGCCAATGGGATGCTCTATATCATGTGCTTATTTTGAGCAATTCAGTACTTTCCTGCAATGGGTGTTCACGAAGAAAACGGGTTTCCGAAATGTAATGCACTACCTTGACGATTTTTTGTTCCTTGGTCCCGCCGGACATCCCGAATGTGCTCAGGCCTTAGCTGAATTCTGTATGTTGATGGGTCATTTTGGCGTGCCATTGGCACCGGGTAAAACTATGGGTCCCACGACTTGCCTCGAGTTTTTGGGGATCGAGTTGGACTCAAGGGAGGGGTGTTTCCGTTTACCAGCTAGCAAAGTGTTAAAATTCAGGGCAGCCCTCCAAGTATGTTTGAATGCATCTAAGGTTACACTGCATCAGTTGCAACAATTAGTGGGAAAGTTGAACTTTGCCTTGAGGGTGATCCCAATGGCTCGCCCTTTTTCCCGCTCAATTGCCCAAGCGATGGTTGGCCTAAAGGAGGGTCATCATCGCACGAGGTTATCGGCTGAGGTCCGCCAGGACATGCGGATTTGGTTAGCATTTTTGGCGGACTTCAATGGCCGAGTCGTCTGGAACAAGCCAGCCGTGTCCTCAGAAGAGCTTGGGCTATGGACAGATTCAGCAGGAAGCATAGGCTTTGGCGCCATCTTCGGCACAAAGTGGTCTGCTCAAAGGTGGCCCCTATGGTGGCACGAGAAGGGGCTAACGAGTAATATTGCTTTCCTTGAACTATTTCCCATTCTGGTGGCCCTGAGAACCTGGCCAGAAGGGTTCAGAGATCATTCTGTCGTGTTCTGGTCCGACAATATGACCGTGGTAGAATGCATCAATAGTCAGGCAGCCCATTGTAAATTGATTTTGAGGCTGCTCAAAGAAGTTGTCCTACTGTGTATGCAACTGAACGTGGTATTCAGAGCAAAACATGTCCCAGGGGTGATGAATCAGGCTGCTGATGCACTGTCTCGTTTTCACATGCAGGCTTTCTCGGGTTTCCTTCCTTCAGCGGACCCGGAGCCGGCACCCTTCCCCGAAGCTCTCTGGTCTCTCGGTGCCCCGAACTTCGTCACCTCGTGGGAGAGAGTCTAGCACCCAGGACAAGGAGGGCATATGAAGGGGCGTTCCAGGCCTATTTAGCCTTTTTGGGGGCAGAGAGAGGGGGACTTTGGGGTCAGGAAGAGTGGGTTGTACTTTTTCTGATGTCCTTACGTAGGGCTGGGAAATCGGTGGCTACGGCCCAAAGGCATCGTGCCGCCATTTCTTTTGTTGCCAGGGCCCATGGCATCCTGGACCCAACAGCGTCTTTTACAGTACAGAAAGCGCTGCGTGGGTGGCAACGCCTAGAGGGTCGCAGAGTAGACGTAAGACGACCGATAGGTTTAGACAGGTTGTCCCAGTTACTGGCCACACTCCCTAACACATGCTCGTCCCCTTTCGAGACCTGTTTGTTCCGGACTGCATTTACGCTGGCATTTCACGGGGCTATGAGAGTTAGTGAGCTAGTTGCAAGGAACAAACAGGATGTGACGGGGGGCTTGTGCAGGGAACATGTTCAGATCAGGGGTGATGCGATGATTGTCTCCTTTCTCAGGTCCAAGACTGACCAAGATGGGAGAGGGGACTGCACGATCATTCGCAGGAACCCCGAGTCATCCATGTGTCCGGTACAGTGCTTAGAAGATTACCTAGCACGAAGGGTGGCATCATGGGGGGGGACATTGTTGAGGCATGCAGACGCCACCCCGCTGACGAGGTTTCAGTTTCAACGGGTGCTTGCAATGGCCATTGCCGCAGCGGGCTTGGACCCGGGCGAATTTGGGACCCATTCCTTTCGAATAGGGGCTGCCACTGAAGCTACAGCCAGGGGTCTTAATGTAGAACAAGTGAAACGTGTGGGGCGCTGGTCCTCCAATTGTTATAAGAGGTATGTGCGATTGCACATGTTGTGAAGCTGTAATCATGTACTCACGCTTCTTGTCTTTTGTTTGTTTTCAGTTGCGCAAGCCTACGCGGCAGGGCGGACTGTGCAGTCGACCCAACACCAGGCCAGCGGTCGCACGTCACCGGCTGTGAGGAAGGAGGTGTGGGTCGTGGGCCACTCATACGTGAGACGGGCCGCAGACGTATTCAAAGCAGGTGACATGATTCACGTACCTGGGGAATACGGGTACAGAGTGTCCTTCTACGGAAGGGGCGGTCTCTGTATTGACCAGTTTCAGGAATTTTTTGAGGGTTTGTTAGAGCGGATGAGGTCACCGCCGTCCATAGTCATAGTGCATTTGGGGGGCAATGATTTGGTCACCACCGGTAGACGACTTCTCCTGGAGGCTATGCTTTCCACAGTAAGTTGGTTAGCGAGGAGAGTTCCGGGGTGCATAATTGCGTGGTCTCATATGATCCCACGAAAAGTGTGGCGGGGGGCTATCTCGATCCCTGCTTTGAATCATTCTGTTAGAAAATTGAATAACAAAGTGAGTAGGTTGTTCCGTTCCAAGACATTGCATTCGATCTCGCATAGTTGTATTAATGATGACAGTATGTATCTGGGGGATGGTGTGCACTTGTCGAGGGTGGGGAATGAGTTACTCATAGGTGACTTCTTAGCTTGGTTAAAATCGTTAAAACATGACCTTTAGGTAGGAGTTTTGTGGGGGGTCCGGATAGCCGGTCAACTATCCAGACCTGTGGCGGTAAGGTCATGATCGGTGAGCACTAATTGGTAGATCCCTATGAGTGGGCGTCACCCAACACGGATGGGAGCGCTCGGGAGAGGTGGCCATTGGCCCCTCAATGGGGAGGCGGTCCCGTCTAAGGGCGGGTCGCCGGAAGTAAAGGAAAGGCGGTCAAGGCCCCTTCCTTTGTAGGAGGGGTTACAGCCCCCTCCTGGGGGAATTTCCCGGGGCCAGTGTCATCTGCGACGGCAGATGCGGTAAGTTGTGTGGGGTGGGGGGAGGTCCACGATACCTTCTAGATACCACACACAAGTCTTCGAACGACCTTTAAATGGCGTCGAGTCTTAAGTGCCCCCGTCAAGTCAAGGGAAATTGTTAGTAGTTGCACTTGAGGTAAGCCTCTGTGCTGTCGCCCCTCCCAAGTGGGAGGGGTAAGTCTGGTTAGGGATCTTGACACCGGTTATGACCTTGCTGTTGGCCCTTAAACGTTAGGATGTACAATTTCAGTGTTTCTAGAGAATGTTTTTGTAGGATGCTAGTTCGGCTAGGAGAACCTCTGTATTAGAGAATATGTTAAGGTTAGCCAAACATCGCAATGTGATAATGAAATTGTACATAACATGAAACGTTTAATGTTTTAATTTTTTGTTTTAATAAATACGGCCGGGAGGGTCACTCCCTCCCACATCCAAAAACTTTAAGAACTGTTTCCGGTTTCCCTCCTTTTGGGGATTGTGTTGAGAGGGGGTGGCGGGTATCTCAGCCATATGGAAAGGGGCGACCACTCGGTCCCCCCGAACGTATGGCGGAGTGCCTCGATCCCCCCGGGAAGCCATTTTTTGGGCGGGAGGCGCGTCTCGGCTGGTATGCCCGAAGCGGCGTAGCCGGGGCGCGCCTTTTCCCGCCCTAGAGTGGGCTGGCCTAGACACCGACGTAGCCAGCCCCGCCCTAGGGGCAGGCAGGGGCGGGTTCTCGCCCGCCCTGAAGACGGATAAAAAGAGACGCAAGACCAGAAGACGTCCTCTTGTTCTTGTGCTCCGAAGCTGCACCTCCTCGCTACCCGTGAGCTCGGGACAGAACGAAGAGCCAATTTTGACCCACCCACCAGCCCCTGAGGACAGCAAGTCGTTGTGCAATAAAGTGAATTTTTATAAGTATGTTTTCCGTTTCGTTCACAGGCTGTGAAAGGATCAGTTTGTTGTTGATCATAATAAAGTATGGTGAATATCGTGTAAATTGTTACGATTAAAATGATTTGATGTAGTGTTGCATTTTAAGCATATTCTTTCGGTCGTAGCGACCAATGTTTTCTTAGGTTTGAGTAAGAATTGTCGTATTTATTTTTTGGTAGGCGGTAAGGTCATGATCGGTGAGCACTAATTGGTAGATCCCTATGAGTGGGCGTCACCCAACACGGATGGGAGCGCTCGGGAGAGGTGGCCATTGGCCCCTCAATGGGGAGGCGGTCCCGTCTAAGGGCGGGTCGCCGGAAGTAAAGGAAAGGCGGTCAAGGCCCCTTCCTTTGTAGGAGGGGTTACAGCCCCCTCCTGGGGGAATTTCCCGGGGCCAGTGTCATCTGCGACGGCAGATGCGGTAAGTTGTGTGGGGTGGGGGGAGGTCCACGATACCTTCTAGATACCACACACAAGTCTTCGAACGACCTTTAAATGGCGTCGAGTCTTAAGTGCCCCCGTCAAGTCAAGGGAAATTGTTAGTAGTTGCACTTGAGGTAAGCCTCTGTGCTGTCGCCCCTCCCAAGTGGGAGGGGTAAGTCTGGTTAGGGATCTTGACACCGGTTATGACCTTGCTGTTGGCCCTTAAACGTTAGGATGTACAATTTCAGTGTTTCTAGAGAATGTTTTTGTAGGATGCTAGTTCGGCTAGGAGAACCTCTGTATTAGAGAATATGTTAAGGTTAGCCAAACATCGCAATGTGATAATGAAATTGTACATAACATGAAACGTTTAATGTTTTAATTTTTTGTTTTAATAAATACGGCCGGGAGGGTCACTCCCTCCCACATCCAAAAACTTTAAGAACTGTTTCCGGTTTCCCTCCTTTTGGGGATTGTGTTGAGAGGGGGTGGCGGGTATCTCAGCCATATGCAAAGAAACATCAATTGGGGGAAGTCTTGTCTATTCCCCGTTGGACACACCACAGCCTTGCACTCTATACTGGAGCGTCTACACACTGGTAAGGATGGATGCAAATACTTGTGACTGTGAATCTCCACGAATGAATCTGACTGCCTTACACATAACATTAAGCGGGTCCTACAGGAATTCAAAGAAGACATTGCCAGGTGGAGACATCTCCCCCTGACATTCTTAGGGAGGGCGGCCATGTATAAAATGGCTACGCTCCCCAAACTGCTTTATATACTCCAAAATACATATTACAAAATCCCAGATATGATCTTCAAGGCGATAACAGGTGAGGTGCTAACATTGCTATGGGACTGTGGCCACCCCCGACCAGCACCCCAAACTTTGCAGCGCAGTCAGTATAACAGGGGAATTGCACTCCCCGACCTATTGGCCAACTATAGAGCCGCAGATCTGATAGTAATTAGCGAATGGGGACATGCACCTGCTGCTGATCACCCCACGTACATCTGGAGAGGCTACAATTCCAGAAGTGCTGCTTTCTGTACCACATTTATGGGGACCCTGGAATTTGAAGCTTATTACCCGCAACACAGCAGTGATTGGAGAGGGGCGGAGCGGCAGATGAGATTTAATCCACACCACTGTGGGAGGGTAAGCGACTGCCGGAGTTTGAAAACTACAGGGTGTCAGAGCGTGCAATACAATTGGGATCACAACACTAGGGGATAATATACAGAAAGTAGAATTCATAACCTTCCCAGAGCTCCAAAAAGCGTTCAGTTTGTCCCAAAAACAGCAATACAGATACATACTACTCCAGCATGCACGGGGAGCAAAAACCCGAGATAACCGATATCCCCGAATATGCCCCGCTAGAAGGACGCCCTATAGAGGAAGAAATACTGGAAAAGGCCGTGTCCCGGACGTACAGAACGATAATCAATAATATCCCTGACACATTATCTCCACTTAGAATCAAATGGGAGGAAACTACTGGCGTGTTAGAAGACATCAACTGGGATTTCTTTTTTTTAATACAGTGTTATATAGCGCAAACTTGACCTGAATCGGATATCAGAGTGCTTTACATAGCACCAGTTGCGTTAAATTAGGACACATGTATTTTTGTTAGGCACGGGGAGATGAAGTGATTTGCCCAGAATCGCAGGATGTTCAGAAATGGCACTAATGCATCCCAGAGAAGTGGGGATTAGGCTGAGGTTACGCCTAATACAGTTCAAAGTCCTACATAGGACATACTATGAGAGAGCCAGACTCCACGCCAAGGGTAGAGCAGAGACCCCAGAGTGTTTACCAAAGTCCTACAAAGGACATACTATGAGGGAGCCAGACTCCCCGCCATGGGTAGAGCAGAGACCCCAGAGTGTTTACCAAAGTCCTACATAGGACATACTATGAGGGAGCCAGACTCCACGCCATGGGTAGAGCAGAGACCCCAGAGTGTTTACCAAAGTCCTACATAGGACATACTATGAGGGAGCCAGACTCCACGCCATGGGTAGAGCAGAGACCCCAGAGTGTTTACCAAAGTCCTACATAGGACATACTATGAGGGAGCCAGACTCCCCGCCATGGGTAGAGCAGAGACCCCAGAGTGTTTACCAAAGTTCTACATAGGACATACTATGAGGGAGCCAGACTCCACGCCATGGGTAGAGCAGAGACCCCAGAGTGTTTACCAAAGTCCTACATAGGACATACTATGAGGGAGCCAGACTCCCCGCCATGGGTAGAGCAGAGACCTCAGAGTGTTTACGCTGTAGAGCGGATAAGGTTCTTACACTCGTACATTGTGGGAATGCTACTTATTACGTAGGTATTGGTTACGGATAGTAACCGAGCTTAACAATATACTCGAATCTCAGATCCCAATTGATCCTAAATCTATTCTTCTAAGCATACACACAGAGGTTGACGATCCCAGACATAAACTGCTCCTGAGTAACCTTGGGCTCGTTGTCGCCAAAAGAGATATTGCAAAATACTGGGGTACCGCAGAATTGCAACCATAAATGAATGGCGGGCAAATTTGGATTTATACATGGGGGATGAAAAATTGTATACTCGGCCAGAGGGTGCCCCAGGAAGTTTAGGAAGACATGGCAGCCATGGCTGGCCTTTATGGACTAGAGGTGGGAGATAAGGGCCCCACAGCGACACAGTTTAGGACAGAGGGCGCCCCAGGAAGTTTAGGTAGATATGGCAGCCATGGCTGGCCTATTATGGACTAGACGTGGGAGATAAGGGCCCCACCGCGACACAGTTTAGGACAGAGGGCGCCCCAGGAAGATTAGGAAGATATGGCAGCCATGGCTGGCCTATTATGGACTAGAGGTGGGAGATCAGGGCCCTACCGTGACACAGTTTAGTACAGAGGGGGTCCACAGAAGCGGGGTAGCACGCTCCGAGTCCATCAGGGAGCCACCTAAATAAGACATGTTTAATATAGGGGAGGTGACAATGAGGGGGAAATGTCAAAAGGAGTAATGTTATTGTTTGGCCTGCATTCTTACAAATACTAGTTAAAGCTTATCCTCCTAATCTCTGTAACAAATGTGATCTACCTGCTGGTGATTCTTTTTAAAATAAATAAAAACAGTTTAAAAAATAAAAAAGAATGCAAAGGAACCATGGAAAATGAATAGAGCCTCAGCTCATTTTTACAAGATACTGCCTAGTGAGGATGCTTTAGTGGCGAGGAGGATTTAAAACTATTTTTCAACAAAATAGTTTGACTTGTTTTGTCCAGTGAAGAAACGTCAGTTGGACGCTGACTCCTAAGTCTGGAAATAGAAAATGCTGTTCACTGTAAGAAGGCTGGAAAGTCACTTTGTATTGACAAATTGAGTGTGAAATATTATCTAATGATCTTGAATACAATTGTTCCAGTTCTTTTCCAGTTCTCTGTGATGTTTTCATTGATATAGGAATATGTGGCTTCTGAGAGCTGATTGCTTTAACTCCACGAGTAGATCCCACTGTCGCATTTTGCTGATAATTTAGAGTGAAGTCCAAGGCCAAGGAAAGAAAGCGGCTACAAAGGTAGTGTTTACAAACCCTTTTTGAACTTCTGTCCTCTGGATACTCTTTCCTGTCACATTTACCTCAGTAGGCAGCAGATATTTTCCACCAGCGTTTTCTTTTTGAAATTGTTAAGAATCCACCATTCTTCAACCTGAGGCCCTAAACAAGGCCTTTGAGTAAAGACTTCGAAGTTGATGCCCAAGGACCCAGACCTGCCTGTCAAAAGCTTTGTGGTTTGTAGTCAAAATGTGATATCTCACAAGGTTACAAGTCAGGAGCCAATTAAATCTGCGATTAATTCAATCTGTTAAGCTAATGTTCTTCCACATATAAAAATAAGTTATGATCTTTGACGCAGCATTTTGAATTATAAGAAATTGTTATTTAATTTTAGAACACTCAAGACCAAACACAAAATATCTGACTGTCTCTGGTGTACTGACACATCTTCTTCTCTACCTGGGGGACCCAGATCTCTGTCTAGTTTCCACCTGTTACATAAATTCCCAACAAATTGAACAGGCACACCATGTGCATTTAATGATATTAATCATTTGGCATCATCTGCAATTTAGCTAAGATATGGATCAGAAATTAAATATAAACAGTACACACAGATCAGTTAAGTGTATTTTGTAGTGTAAAACACCTCAGGTATTGTTCTAATGTTTGATTCAGTCTCTCCGTCTTCCCATCCGTCTGAGGGTGGTAACTTGTAGACAATCTGGCATCAATTTTTAAGATGGCACACAATGCTTTCCAAAATCTGGATGTGAATTGGGTCCCCTTATCGGTATTAATGACAGAAGGAATTCCATGTAGACGAGTTATGTGTTGGAGAAAGGTATAGGCTAATTCTCCTGACGTAGGTAGTTTGGGCAAGGCTACACAATGCCCCATTTTGGTTAGATGATCTATAACCACAAGAATAGTGTTTTTACCAAGACTGAGAGGCATTTCAACTATAAAGTCCATGGATACAGTGTGCCACTGGACTGGTGGTATTGGAATGGGTCTGAGTAGGCTGCTAGGTCGTTGATGTTGGGATTTAGCTTGTGTGCAAACGGAACATTCAGAGACATATCGTTCCGTGTCCCTCCGCATGGTATCCCACCAAAAATATCTCATCATATTTTGGACAGTTTTCTGTTTACCTAAATGTTCTCCCAACATAGAATTGTGTGCCCATTGTAATACTTGTTGTTGTAGAGAACTGTCTGGGACATACAGTTGTTTACCATAGAACAACAACTGGTCTTTCATGGAACGGTGTAATGGTTCTAGGGAAATCCACGCGTCTTTATCCACTGTCTCCAAGTGCTTCTTTACTTCATCCAAGAAACTGGTTGATGTTGCCATTACCGTTGCCTCTGTTTGAAACTCGGCTTTTTGGAGGATAATCGGTGGTTCTTTGGCAAGGTGCAAGTCTGATTTAGAGTTTTGCGAGATTCTTGAGAGAGCATCCACCTTCCCATTCTGAGGTCCTGGTCTGAATTTGATCACAAAATCGTAGTCCGAGAAGAACAATGACCAGGGAAGTTGGCGAGGAGTCAATGCTCTGGCACTCTTCAAAAAGAGCAAACTCCGATGATCGGTAAATATCTCAACCGTATGTCTGGCCCCCATGACATAATGTCTCCATTCCTCACACGCTCTCTTAATTGCCAACAGTTCTTTGTCTGTAATGCTGTAGTTCACTTCACATTGGGTTAGCTTCTTAGAAAAGAAGGCGACTGGGTGCAGCTGTCCTGTTTCAGGATGTCTCTGGGATAGAATGGCGCCTACAGCCTAATAGGAAGCGTCGGTCTCCACTATGAAAGGCTGATGTACTTCGGGATGTCTCAAGACAGGGGCCTTCACAAAACAGGACTTCAATGCCTGGAATGCTTGCTCTGGAATGTCAATCCATAGAAAGGTTGCTCCCTTCCGAAGCCGGTGTGTTAACGGCTGGATGATTCGGGAGAAGTCCTTGATAAATCTCCTACATAAATTCGCGAAGCCTATAAAGCTTTGCAGTGCCTTAACACTCTTAGGTGATTCCCATTGGAGAATGGCCTTGGTTTTCTGTTGGTCCATGTACAGACCTTTGGGCCTATCACATAACCCAAGAATTCCACTTCGGTGGAGTGAAAGAGACATTTTTCCAATTTAGCATACAGGGCATTCTTCTGCAAATGCTCCAACACTTCCGACACATGATGAACATGCTCCTTCAGGGAGCGAGAATAGATCAGGATGTCGTCTATGTAGACTATACAGGAAACATCCAACAACCCACGTAGTACTTTATCCATGAAGAACTGAAATGCGGCGGGGGCGTTACAGAGGCCAAAGGGCATCACTCGATATTCATAGAGCCCAAATTTTGTGCGGAATGCGGTCTTCCATTCGTCCCCCCGCTGCACTCTTACCAGATGATATGCTCCCCTGAGATCCAGTTTTGTGAATATCGTGGCCCCTTTTAACTGGTCTAGCAGCACAGGAATCAAAAGGAGTGGGTATCTGTTCCTTCTCGTTACCCTGTTAATCGTCCTGTAATCGATACAGCTTCTCAACCCACTTTTCTGTTTTGAAAAAAAAAACAGGGGCGAGGAAGCGGGAGAAGATGAAGCACGAATAAACCCAGCTGACAACATTTTTTCCAAATACTGTTGCAGATAAGTGTTTTCGCTTCCGTGAGGGCATAGATACGGCTACAAGGGATACTGGCTCCGGGTTCTAAATCAATCACGCAATCATAGTCCCTGTGAGGGGGTAGTTTGCTGGCTACCTCTTCACCGAAAACCTCTTGGTAGCTTTTGCATTCTTCAGGGAGTACAGTAATAGAACAAATGCTCTGCAAATGACATGCGCTGGCAAGCAAAACAGCAGGGTTCACCATCTGATTGTCAATATGCACTCTATCAGCAGTGCAATATTCGGTGCAGTAGGAAGAATTCAATGTCACTGTACGGGCTGCCCATTGCACCAACGGATCATGCAGCGTTAGCAATGGCATTCCTAAAATGAGCCTGAAATGAGGGGCATCTATGAGATCAAAATGTATGTATTCGAGTTGAGTCATTCCAAACTGCATGAGAATCTGACGGGTATGAAAAGCGACTGGACCTGATGTTAAATTGGTCCCATCCACGGCTTTTATGGGTTCCGGAGTTTTCTTCTTTATGCTTGGTACCCCGATCTCATGTGCATATTGTTGATCGATGAAATTGCCTGTGGCTCCTGAATCTAACAAGGCATGAACAATCACGGACTCCACTCCTGGCCACTCCAATGTCACACAAACATTCATATGAGGTGCTGTGTTCTGGGCCGTGTTGGCCAAAGCTGGAAAGACCTCTTCTATTTCAGATCTCAAACAAGGGGTCTTTAGCTTGTTTGAGCATAATCGTTTCCTGACGCTTCTGGCATGTATTCCCCTACTGGTACTTTTCTTGTTTCCCTATAATTCTGGTATTTGGTGTTCATTTTTGCCTTGCAATCCTTGATGAAATGGCCAGCCTTCCCACAATACATGCATAATTTCTGACTTCTTCTGCGATTTCTTTCTTCGCTTTACAGTACTAGGTGATTTCAACCTGCATGTAGTCGTGAGCGCCTGTGCGCGAGCCAATAATCTCCTAGATACGATGCTTGGCCTTAATTTGACCCAGTCGGTTAGGGGACCCACGCATCTAGCCGGCCATACCCTAGACCTTGTTTTTTCTAACTGTTCCGGCCTCACGGTGCTCACCTCGCTTCCTCCGACGTGGTCTGATCACTTTTTGATCCCGCTCGAACTATCCCTGCAACGACCACCTAATGTGCCATCTAATATCAGGGAACTGGGTAGAAAATGGTATAAGGTCACACATAATGCCTTGGAACATACTTTGGTTAATAGGATAGGTTTATGCTCAGGCGACCTCAATGCGGATGCACTTACATTTAATAAGGATCTTTCTGATGCCATTGAGCAAATTGCACCGCTTCAGCACCTCACCTCCCAAAGATCTAAACCTTCAGCTCCATGGTTTACCGTGGAATTACGGGAAAAAAGAAGCAGATGCAAGAAATTAGAGCGCGCCTGGCACCGAACCTACGATCCGGTAGCCAAAGCCCTATATAGAATGGCTTTGAAGAACTTCCATAAACTTAAGCGCTCCACGATGAAGGATCATTTCATTGAAAAAATTAAGACAGTGGAAAATTCAACTAAAATGTTATTTAATATTGTTAGGGAATTTGCTAATCCTCCTGCCCTGGCATGCCCTAATGAGCCGAGTCAATCTCTTTGCGATGACCTGTCTGATTTTTTCCATAAGAAGATTGTAATCATCACGGCAATTATTAATCAGAATAAGAGGATGCCATCACCAAATAATAACATTACGCATGACGTACGGTTTACTTCTTTCAAACCTTTAACTTTAGAACACGCATTGTCCGTATTTCATAACTGTAAATCAGGTTCTCCTCTTGACCCAGCTCCTGCTCAGATCTTGAGTGATCTGGCCCCTCTACTGATCAATCGTTTGCTGGAAATATGGAACACCTCGCTGCGCTCTGGCCTGTTCCCCGCGTTGTGGAAACAAGCTATGTTGATCCCTATTCTGAAGAAAGCAGATGTCGATCCGCTATGTCTTTGTAATTACCGGCCCATCTCACTTCTCCCTAAACCAGCAAAAGACTTGGAGAAGGTGGTACAGGAGCAATTGTCTGAATACTTGGAACTACATCATTTGTTACATGATTCTCAGTCTGGCTTTAGGCCATGCTTTAGCACTGAGTCTGCATTACTGGAGGTGTCTGAGTCGATTCGTGAGTGTGTGGATAGGGGACAGGAGGCCATGTTGGTCCTCCTCGACCTATCCGCAGCTTTCGATACGGTCTCACACGACATCCTCCTGGACCGTCTCCAGGAGGTGGGCATTGGGGGGACACCGCTAGCTTGGGTGAAATCCTTCTTGAAGGATAGATCGCAACAGGTCTACCTCAGGCCGTACGTCTCTACTGAGAAACCACTGGAATGGGGGTTTCCGCAGGGCTCAGCACTCAGTCCTCTATTTTTTAATTTTTATCTGTCTCCACTAGCGAAGTTGGTGGAATCCTGGGGAGTCAGAGTGATCTCTCATGCTGACGATACTCAGCTTGTGTTTTTCTTTAGAGATCACTCTGATGCCCATATGGCTAATTTCCGTCACTGCCTGGTTGACATCGCATCCTGGATGACCACCAATAACCTCAAATTGAATACAGATAAGACGGAGGTCTTATTTTTTAATCAAAAAGCTCCCTTACCAGCCAACATATGGTGGCCTACAGAACTGAATCCCCCCCCTGCTCCTGTACAATCTGCCCGTAATTTAGGCTTCCTATTTGATATGGCGCTGCCCTGAAAAACACAAATAAACAAGGTCTCGGCATCTTGCTTCGGAAAGCTCTGCATGATTAAGAAGATCGTCCCTTTCTCCCCCTTGACTCACGAAGGACGGTGGTCCACGCCTTGATCACGTCCCACTTGGACTATGCAAACAGTCTGTATGTGGGAGCCCCGGCTTACCTTATCAAGCGCTTACAGATAGTGCAGAATGCCGCCGCCAGGCTGATCTGTAATATTCCATATCGCCACTCTATTACACCATTCCTGGCCACATTACACTGGCTGCCAGTGAGTCTACGTTTACAATTCAAGTCTCTAGTCATCGCCTTTAGGGCTCTCAATGGTCGAGGCCCGGCATACATGAGGCACAGACTTAAGATCATGCAATCAGTTCGCGACCTGAGATCTAACCATCTTCGCTTGATGTACACTCCCTGCTTCCGCCTTGCACGAATGGGGTGTCGGGCCTTTGCGGTGGCCACATCCAAATTTTGGAATAGCCTCCCGCTGGAGCTCAGATCTCTCCTTACCGAATCCTTGTTTCGGAGGAAACTTAAGACCTGGCTCTTTTCCAAGTTATAGCTCCCACTGAATCTCTCTGGTATCGGCTGTCTGCAGCGCCGGGACACCCACTTTGGGGGTAGCCGCGCGCTTTATAAGCTTCAAAATAATAATAATAATAATAATAATAATGCTCAGAGGGCCTCTCACACCAATAATCTGCATGGGCTCTGTTCCATCACTGTGTTGTGGAGGTTTTTCAGACGAGGGTTTGGACCTTGGAAGCAAGAACCTTGTTGTTGTTTATCCCCTTTACGTTCTGTGATCTAACTGAACGGTGAGGTCAATCAATTCCTCGCATGTAGAGGGCATATGTATTACTTGAGCTAACACGTCTTTTAATTTGCCTATCAGTCCTTGGTAATACAAGGATGATCTCTTTTCAACAGGCCAATCGGTCTCTATAACAAGTCTGTTAAATGTGGTTATATAAGTCAATAGGTCTTGAGAACCCTGTTTTAGTGTAATTAATTCCCTATCTAGGGTGAGTTGATGAGCCTTCTGATCAAACAATTTGCGCATTTCCTCACAAAAGGCAGAAAAATCATGTAGTACTGGATCATTCCTCTCTATCAAAGGAAAAGACCAACTAGCTGCGTTCCCACCTACATAGGACATCATGAATGCGGTTTTGGATTGATCATCCGGGAATACCGCAGGTTTGCACATGAAGTGCAATTTACACTGGCCGAAGAATATGCCAAACTTCTTTGAGTCCCAGAGGAACCTCTCAGGAGGGGCTAGTGGCAACTGTAAGGGCTGTATGATCTGTATAGTAGATATACCCCCTCCCCTCCCTGATCATGTACTGTGTCAGTGGATGTGGGTGGAGGTAGAGTCCAGTTTCTAATGTACGAGGGCCCTCGTCCCCTAGAAGGACTAGTGCGCGACAGACCAGCCACCTCACGTCTCACTGTGCCCATCTCATTCCTTAATTCCTGGTCTTCTCCCCTAAAGGCATCTACCTCAATTTTTAAGGCTGAGAGTTTCTAATAAGAAGTTAGAACTACATTGGTGTCCATCGCTCAGGCTGTAGGTAACCATGGGCTTGTCACTCTGTCAAGAGTGCAGATGGTTCACTAGTCTCTAAGCCGGTTGCAGCAGGAGCGATGACTGAAGCTTAGTACCTTCCTCCCCGTTCAGAGCACAGCCTGGGAGTATGTATATATATTCCTCCACAGAGTATGCCCCAACAGGGGAAGGGGAAAAAAGGGATACAAAAATATAAAGTTGTAGCAGTAAATCACTTGATAGCGTGCCCTTTGGAGTTGTAGTCTTCACTCCTACACTGGCCCGTTTTACCTGCAGATGAGACACAACATACAAACATGAGTGTAACCCTCACCCTCCCTTATGTGAGAATATATATATATGCTGCCATATTCCCTACCTACAAGTGTCCTCTGCCACACATGATCCAAGAAAAAAGCACAAAAGGCAAAAATAAATCAAAGAAACAAATATGTCTTAGCTGGTAAAGAAAATTCAATGAGCCAAAGGTTAAAGTACTTATCTGCCAGTAGTTCTGCAGAGGTATAAACGTCGAAGACAGCCAAGAAAGAATATGCTAACTTAAGTAAGGCTCCGTGTAATCCCAGCAGTGGTGAATATTGGTCCAATTAGTACTACACAAACTAAGGATCTCCGAGACTCTCAACAGCTCATAAAATATGCCGAAGCCAAAAAAGAAAAAACAAAGCTTCTGCCTCGCCCCCCAGCGCTGTAAGGTTCGGTGTTAATCAGCGTCGCTCTTCCGTGTCAAGCACTACTCAACACGGCTCGAATCAGGAAATGTCTTCCGTGTTTATAAAACGAAAGGACAAACAACCGGAACGGCTGTTTAGCAATATCCAAGGCGGGAGTTACCGCGGTCGCGATCCAGCGCTACTAATCCATGAACAGCCAGGAGTTCTTCTACAACAGGGTCCAGGAATAGAGCTCTGCTCCTCTAACGGCTCTGGTTGAATGAAACCAGGTGACAAGCACAAGGAAATGGGAGAGAGGTGCTTAAACGGAGAAAGGAAAGAGTTGTAGGACAGACCATCTTAGGGATTCTGGGAGATGTAGTCCCAGCATTCATCACATGCATATTGCCTATTGCCTAAATGTGACAGTATCATCTAGTAGTCATAATTAGACTCTAAATATACATCTTGTTCAGTCCTTTTTCCTGTGACGCCCTCCAGGGCCCAACTTCAATTTCTGATCCCGCAGCCAGCAGAGCTATCTCCAGCAGTACTCGGCAGCAAGGTGCATTGGGGGGTGAGCCTCTGATGAGGGAAATCAGCAGATTTGTTGTCAGGATGCCAACATTTAGGGATCATGGTTTGGGGAGCAGAGGATACGTCTGATCGCCTCAGGCGTTTACTCCACTTCCAGGCACCGGTTGCCTGCTTCTTCTCAGTTTTCTTGGTTGATTTCACCTGTGAATGCCACAGATGTGTTTCATCAAGTCTCATGTGTCTCTGCCCATCACCAGATCTTTGTTTCTTCTGGTCCAGATTATGCCACCTACAGTAAATCTGCCCCTCAGACTAAGCAGGTATCAGAGGAGCACCAGAGCTCTGAATGGAAGGGATCACAAATCCCACCTTGGTGGCTTCTGCTTCTGATGCAGCGGTCAGGACATCCCTCGTTTCTCTGCAGCAGCCATGCTTCTCAGCTCCGGTGTCTCCCACTGTATGACTTGGTCCTTCAATGGTTGTCTCAGTCATGTAAAGTTTTCACATTTAGTGCCATCCTTCAACTGCCAACCTCAGTACGATATTTTACAGAGACGGCTCGGCAAGTGGCTTCCTCTGCTTAGAATTTCAATCTCAATTCCGTCCATGTTCCGCTCATCTTTAAGATGCATCAGCTTCTGCCCTCAGATCTTCTCACCTTCATGATGGGGTGCTCCAGTGATTGTGTCGCCCCCTCCCCTTGCTCCCCTGAGGGAGTGCTCAGGTGCCCCTTGTCCTAATAAATATCTCTCAACCCAAGATACGCACAAGCATCATGGGTATCTGAGTTTTAAAAGCCTGAAACAACACATTCTTCTGTCTTCACACTGTTTTACTTATTCACTCACTCACGCACTCACTCACTCACTCACTCACTCAGCATGCTGCATTTACCTCTAGAGGGTGCTCTAGCGTCCAGCTTGCATCCCTGTTCTGCATTCATCACTGGAGCTGCAGGGTGGCTATCTTAGGCTCTCTGTGTCCAGTATGGCAAACAGGAAGAGGAGAGTATCGACTTTGTCCACATCTTTAAGGCTCCGTATAAAACTCATCGTCCAATTGAGAGCAAGGGTTAAAATCCTCATTGCCTATGAAGAGTTTGCCCTCTGAATATTTTAAAGGACCCTCTTGTCCACAGCTCAGCTGCCACCGCAGAGATATATCAGCTGCTTGATACAGTTTGGCCTCAACCCTGGAGATCTTAAATTTGCCCAAAACAAACCTATTCTACAGGCTACGACCCAACACTCCCATCTGCATGTGGACCAGTGTGCGATGATCCTCTCCTTGTAAAGTAGATTGAAAGAGGTATATATGCACAAAAACACGACTACAGCTGGGAGAATAATGACTTGGCATCCCCCAAACAGGCCTTCCCCAGGCAGAAGCACAGGATCGGCACTCATCGTTATACGGGGCACAACAAAACTACAGTGGACCGTAATTGTGCAGCGGGATTTTGCTGCAGAGACTCAAATCAATTGGGTTCCTTACTTCACTCTGCTGGTTCCACTCTAACAGGCCCCATTCATCTCTCCATCCTTTCTGTCCAACTATTATTATTATTTAATTATTTGATCAATAAAATGATCATACACAAGACAGAAAAACACAATACACACTTAATAATTTCATCAATGAAAAATACATACAAAATGTTAAATATTGTTCTCCTGCGGGTGTAAAGCTTACGTTGGGAGAGAAGGTTGTCTCTCCCATGTACTTGTCCCTCGATAAGCTTCCACCGGAATTGAGTTCTCTTCCTGCGTCTTTGTGGGCGACTGGTCCAAATGACGTGGGCCTACTTGATATCTCACCATATGTTGTTCAGTTGAAATCTAATGTGCGATTGCCACGTATTCCCCAATATCGTATTTCCCTCGATGGTGAACGAGCACTGTTAGCGATCATCTATGATTTGATCGATAAAGATGTTATTGAAGAGACTCGGGGAAACGTGTGCAATAGTCCTGTACTGCCCATTCTAAAACGTACTGATCCTTCGAAACCACCTGTTTATCGCTTTGTTATCGATTTACGGGAGGTCAATAAAATTGTAATTCCTCAATTCCCTGTTGTACCTGACATCACGGCGCTACTGACTCTGATTCCAGCTTCTGCATCGTGGTTTTCGGTGATTGACTTGAAAAATGTGTTTTTCAGCATCCCGATTGCAGAGGAGAGCAGAGACCTTTTCGGTTTCTCTCTTGGTGGACGCAGCTTCCGGTTCAAACGCGCTCCTCAAGGCTACTGTGAAAGTCCATCGATTTACAGTCAAGCCTTGAAGGGTCAACTGGATGCGTTTAGGTTGCCGGTCGGTGCGGCCTTAATCCAATACGTCGACGACTTATTGGTGGCTGCTGATACTCAGGACATTTGCAAAATTGCTACGGTGTTATTGCTGCAACATCTCTGTGAGTTAAATCACAAGGTGTCCCCTTCTAAACTCCAATATTGTTGTCAAGAAGTAACCTATCTAGGTCACTTATTGTCAAAGGAGGGAAGGAGGTTGACCCCAGAGAGAATTGCAGCGATTGCGCGAATGGCTGTGCCAAAAACCCAAAGAGATGTGCGCGCCTTTCTAGGTATCACGTCGTACTGCAGGCAATGGATTCCAAATTTTTCATTGCTAGCGAAACCATTAGTGGCTCTTACGTGCAAGGATGTTTCGACTCCTTTACCATGGACGGAAGAATGTCAGAAAAGTTTTTCTGAACTGCGTGATTCATTATGTTCGGCTCCTGTGTTAGGTACTCCTGACTATAGCAAGCCGTTTACATTATATGTTCACGAGAGAGAAGGTTGTGCTTTGAGTGTCTTAACGCAACCTTTTGGTGGTAAGCAACGTCCATGTGCATATTTTTCCTCGACCTTGGACCCGGTAGCTAGAGCATTGCCGAGTTGTTTACGAGCAACAGCGGCAGCTGCGGTCTCCATCCGACAATCAGCAGGAATGGTCATGGATAATATGCTTACGGTGATGGTTCCGCATGCAGTCGATACTCTTTTGAATCGGACGAAAACTCAGCACTTGACGAGTGCAAGGTTGTCTGGGTACGAGTTGACGCTGTTGGCAAGCCACATTCAAATAAAACGTTGTAATGTTCTGAACCAGGCAACTTTGTTACCAATTAGCACAGAGTCAGATGGAGTAGCAGAACATGATTGCTACTTGAGGACCGAAGAAGAAACAAAAGGTCGAGTGGACCTTAAAAACACCCCATTGGAAGATCCGGACGGTACATTGTATGTGGATGGGTCATGTTTTAAGTTGCCGAATGGCGATGTGACTACTGCTTATGCTGTTGTAACGTTGAATACTGTTGTTGAGACTGCGAGATTAAATCAGAATTCTGCCCAGGCTGCAGAGCTGATTGCTCTTACTAGAGCGTGTGTGTTAGCGAAAGGGAAACGTGTGAATGTGTTTACCGACAGCCAATACGCATTTGGCGTCGCGCATAGTTTTGGACGATTGTGGAGAGAGAGAGGTTTCTTGACGTCGCATGGCACGAAGATTCAGCATGGACAGCTTGTGAATGATCTCTTGGATGCATTGACGTTGCCTACGCAAGTTGCGATTGTTAAGTGTAGTGCGCATCGTAAGGTGACGGATGATGTTGGTCGTGGTAATGCGTTTGCGGATGAGATTGCTAAGGAGACTGCCCGGAACCTTAGCACTCGAATGTATGTGACGAGTTCGGTTAGGTGGCCTGTAGAATCGAGCATGTGTGAAGACACTATCGAGAGTGTGAAAGCAATTCAGAATGAGGCCACCGACACTGAAAAGACGAAGTGGAAAGAAAGTACGGGAAAGTTGGATGTGAATGGTTGTTGGATTGATTTGTCTGATCAGAAAAGATGGATGTTACCGGATGCGTATGTGCTGGCCGTTGTGACTATGGCGCATGGGTTAGCACATATTAGCGCGAAAGGAATTTGTAAATTGCTGTCTCCTGTATGGAAGAATGATGGTATCACGAAATGTGCTGAACGTCTGGTGAAGAATTGTATGGTGTGCATGATGTACAATCCTGGCAAAGGAACCCCAACTCCTCCTGGCAGTTTTGCTCCCCCTTCATGTCCCTTTGAGGTGATCCAATTGGACTTCATCCATATGGAGCGATGCAATAACCTAAAATACGTTTTAGTTGTGGTTTGCGCATTCTCCCGATGGATCGAGGCTTATCCCCTCAAAGACAATACTGCTTTGTCTACTGCGAAAATCCTGCTGAAGGAATATTTTCCTCGGTATGGAATGCCTAGAGTCGTGTGGTCAGATAACGGAAGTGAGTTTGTGGGTAGTGTGATGAAGAATGTGTGTAAGGGCCTTGGAATTAATCAGAAATTCCACAGCGCCAATCATCCCCAGTCAGCTGGTTTGGTTGAAGGGTATAACGGCACCCTTAAACTAAAACTAGCGAAGATTCAGGCTACGACTGGTCTTTCGTGGCCTGACGCTTTACCTTTAGCATTACTGTCAACTAGGGCGACTGTACACTCCCGAGTAGGGCTTAGTCCCTATGAAATAGTGTTCGGTCGTCCTGCGAATGTGTGGGGGGTTCCTAGGCCAGGTATTTTTCGTGATCTTGAGTACCCAATGTTGATCGATTATCTTCATGACTTGACTGCTAAACTGAGGTTAATTCACCAACAGGTTCACGAAGCATTGCCGACGCAGACGGAGGGTCCAGGCCACCAGCTCCAGCCCGGAGACTGGGTGGTGACGCGGAATTTTTCGCGCAAGAATAATTTGGACCCGAGGTTTACCGGACCCTACCAGGTCCTCCTTGCCACGAGAACTGCAGTTCGTCTTGAGGGGCGGAAGAATTGGGTGCACGCCACGCACACCAAGAAAGTCCCCATCCCGTTGCCAGCAGACTCGTGGGTGAGGAAAGGCATTGCATCAACTGAAACCGAAGTATTGCCGGCGTTTGTGCCTTTCAGCGACGCACAACCTGTCGGAGAATCCTCAGTGCAGCAGAGAGACACTGTTGAACAATCGTCAGCAAAAGACTCAAGACTAAAACATTCAGCTGATCAACAGGACGCTGTCCCTTCAACGGATCCTTTGTTTGATGAACAGACACGTCCTGGGAAAACCCGATACTTTTTGCGATCCAGCACTAAAGACTAATAAAAGATCCTGCTTTATTGTATTGATAACTGCATTATCCCGTTTTCCGTGATCAGTTTTGAACATTCGTACCATTGTAATTATTTTGTATATATTCATTGAGCTTCGTTCCTTATACTTTTGCTTCCACAGCCGAGAGACATTGTTTTTGCATACATATATATTGTGCATTAAAGGCCGTAGGGCCGCGCGCGTACTTCCTTCTGGATAGTAGGTCTTGACGCTAGGTTAAAGGCCGTCGGTTCCTGGGAACTCCTAGGGATTGACTATTGCTACACAGAACGAAGTGCGTCAAGAAACGTTGCGGACGGTATTGGGAAAGGCATTCTCGAAGCTGAATGATTTGGAAGGAGCTCAGGCTCACAGATTCAAGCTGCAGCAACTCAGTCGCACCAAATGTTTTATATTCCAACTGTTCGTATTGTTTTTGACTGCTTCTGCATTTTTGGCGGGTGGGGTGTACTACACGATGTCTTACTTCTTACCTTCTGCTACACCTACTTCTACTCCTGACCCTAATCTTACCTCCACTGTTTCTCCTCATTCCTTTCATATGCTACCCGAACACGAACAGGCTAGACGTGTAGAATTCCGCAATAATTCCTTTATTCAGCTCCTTCATCAGCATCAGTTAGTGGTTAACACTACTAATTGTTGGGTGTGTGGATTGATGCCACATACTACGGATAAGGGAATTCCATATCTGGTGTTACCGTATAGTTCCCAAGGGTCTGCTCGAGCATTTCAGACAATGTTTCGAAGCGCACTGGGTTTCCACCCCATTCGAGAACCACGTTCCCCCTACTCTGGTCCTACCTCGTATCAAAAACCTTTGTCGATAGCAATAGAGGATTTAGATAGCGATATCTATGATCCCTCACTTATTCCCGAAGAAGAGGTACAAGCCTATAGGGTCCTAAGTAGAGGCGAATATAGTGTATTCACCAGTGAAAAGCAGCTTAAAAGCTCGCCTCCGATATGGGTCGTACCCCACACTGGTAATTTTTGTCTCATGGGTCGTGGCCGAAGATCGCAAGCCCGACTTGGAGCGAGTGCTTGCACTGAAAATTACATTCTGCCGATGTTCTCGTCCCCTGTGTTTCTGGCTGCCAAGGGTACATACTTTATCTGCTATGATCGTGCCTACGCATGGTTGCCCGCTGACTTCATGGGCTCATGCTTCATTGCAAATCTGTTGCCTCCGACGTTCACTGTAGATGCCGATTATCATAAGACTAGAGTTGTGCGAGGCGTAATTAGCGAAGAGGATACTGCCGGTCAAGAGGCAGGAGACTTTTTCAAGGGTTTCCTCCCGTTTTGGGGACCTATGGTTAATAGTAGGAACCTGAGACAGTTGACTCGAGTGGTAGAATCGACAGCTAATATTACTGCCAGTGCCCTTGGTAATATCACCACTGAACTTCAGGCAGAGAGACTTATGACGTTACAAAACCGTATGGTTGTAGATGTCATCTTAGCGGATCGAGGTGGGGTATGTAAGGTGATCCATTCGAGCTGCTGCATTTTCATTCCAGATAACGCTCCGACTGTTTATCAAGCCATCTCGAGGTTGCATAAGATCTCCGAATCCATACACGTGGATGTAGGGGATTGGACGCTACTTGGATGGTTTTGGGGCCTGATGTCGACTTGGGGTTGGAAGATTCTGATGATCATCGGAGTCGTTGTGGTGTTCCTGTTCACGTGTTGCCTTTGTGTGCAGTGCGGTCCTGCCTTATGTGGCCTCTGTGCTACAACGTGTATGAGACAGCCACCTGTTACCAAGGGGACTCGGTTGGACAGAGCTATGCTACAGCAACATCTCGATGGTCTGATGAATATCGAGTATGATTCCGACTAGTGCTTGCCTACATGAGGGCAAAAGGAGCGTCTGAGGTTCCGTGACAATTGTAAGTGGTGTTTTCGACTCGCACGAATATGGTCGAGTCTGGTATCTATGAACCGCAAATGACGAGTTTAGTAAGTGTGCGCAGTTTCGCTGTGCTAACTTAAACCGTTCGTTTGTTAGGTGGGTTTTTCATCTGTACCCACGGGTTCCATCTTAGATACGGCATCCCTTTTGTCTCTTGCCCTCAAGTAGCTAGCGAACGGACGATGTCCGCTTCGCGACCCTGGGACTCCTAAGATATTTGCGGAAGATACATGTTCTTTGTAAGTGTCTTTATGATGAGGGGGATGATGCTGTAAGGCAGATGGCCCTGCTCGAGGCTCATCTCGCCATGCTGGTTTTATTGTCTTAGCCGTGCATCTCATTAGGCATGTCCCTTTGATGCCTGTATCTCGTGTTTCCCGATACCTCCCCTTTTACACCCTTTCCGATCTCCCCACTGTCTCCGTCTTCCTCTGCACCTGTCTTTGTTCCTATTTCGATCTGTTTTACTGCTGATTGGAATGCACTAATGTTGGGAAGATGGGTTTTTACAGTTGGGAACCGCCAAATGTTTCCGCACTTATGTTCCGGACCTTATGTGTATCAAAGTGACCAAAGCGACCCCTCTGGGGGATAATGGTGGGAACCGGGTTGTAAACCTTTGTGTACCATGTTGTCCTATGGGAAAAAACTGTATAAAAGGAGCGATCCACAGAACCAATTTGAAGCAGTCTCCCCAAGTTGCACGAGTTGAACTTGTCGTGATATCTGTGTTCCCTGCAGCAAATAACCCTTGAATCTTTGACGCCGAAGGAAGTGTCCCGTGTCTCTGTCATTCGTACGCCGGAGCAGGTTACCCACGAAGGTTTCAAGTGTTGTGCCCTGGCACCGCTGGGTCTTAAAGAACCCAGTCCTTCACACCATTGGCGTGGGTCTACCTTTCATTTTTGCTGTTGCCTCATGTGTTTTTGCTGGTGTTTTTGGGCACTGTGCCATGCTATCCAGTGCCACAGTGCAAGTGTTCCCTATTGTAAACTGATGTATTAATCAGTGGCTCCATGTTTGGCTATTTGGTTTACTTGTCAGACCCTAGTCTACTGCACTGAGTGTGCCCATGGCGTGTAATCCAAATGCTGCTGGTGGGCCTGCAGCACTGGTTGTGCCACCCACAGAAGCAGCCTTGTAAAGTGTGTCTCAGGCCTGCCATTGCAGAGCCTGCGTGCAGTCTGGTACTGTCATGCAGACTGGGCAAGTGCACCCACTTGCCAGCCTCTAAACCTTCCCTTTGCTGCATATTAGTCACCACTATGGTAGGCCCAAGGGCATTGTGTATTGTAAGTATAAGGTAGGATAAGCCCTGATGTGTGTGGCATGTCCTAATAGTGAATTACAGCCATTTTCGTTATTCACTATTGCAAGTCTACCTGTTCTCCCTAGGCCAGAATGGGCTGTTAGAGTTGTTACATTTTATAATCCTAACAGGCTCAGAGAACATGGTGAGAAATTCTAGTTTAGTATGCCTGAACTCATAATACATATTTTAGTAAAGTTTATTTTAATATTCTGTGTTTGCAAATACCACTTTTAGAAAGTAGGTATTTGCTTGTCTAACCATTCAAACCTGCCTCTGCTAGTTTGTGTATTCCTATGTCTGGTTTTGTGAGTGACAGGGCTGGGGAATTCCAGGAGACAGGCTGAGTCACCCAGTGGTGAATAGAGATATCTGCATCCAGATGGGTGGGAGGAGTGCACCTGAACTCTGAATAGGGCTGTGCCTGCCTTCCACAATGCTGGCTCCACCCCCTGGGGAGCGGCTGATGTGCATGCCCTGCACTGTGAAAGGAAAGGAGAAGTCTGGTAAACAGAGTGCTTCAGAACTGGGCAAAGGCTCCTCTCCCCTCAGAGAACAAAGGATTTCTGGGTATAAATATTGGGACCCTGATCCCATGAAATTAGATCCCTTTGGACTACACGAAGAAACCTTGACTGAGGAGAGGAACCTGAAGAAACTGAGGAGAGACTATTCCCAAGCTGAAGTGCTGCTTGGGGGATTGGCCTGCAGTGGTTGCCTTACTGCCAAAGGAAGGAGAAAGGAACTTTGTAACTTTGCTTTTAACTTGTGAAGGATATCCAAGGGCTTGGAAAAGGGCTTGCCTCCTACTGAAGGGACAACAGACTTCACCCCCCAGCTCCCCAGAGTTCTTTTGGTAGTGCCTGCTGCTGTTTTGGGCCTTCTGAGGAACTGCGTGTCACAAGGATCTGGAAGCGTGCCTCAACAAGAAGAAGCGTGTCGCCGTCACTGTGCCTGCCTTCGCAACTCCGGAGAAAGGAGGGTGTCGCCGCTGGAACTGTCGCACTGCACCGCATCCGAGAGAAGCTTGCCGCAACGAAGAGGAAGCGTGTCGCCGTCGCTGCTGCTGCCGTCGCAACTCTGAAGAAGGAGGGTGTCGCCGCTGGAGCTGTCGCATTGCACCGCACCGACCAAGAGCATCTTGAATGTCGCCGCTGTAGTTGTCGCATCGAGCAGAAGCTTCATGCATCGTGAAGAAGAGCGTCACCACTGGAGCTGTTGCCGTTGCATCGTAAGGGCGTCGACGCTGCAGTCCACGCATCGAACCGAGAGTTCTCGCATCCCCGAGAAGCGTGCAGCATCTGGAAGGTCTTCGCGTCTTTATTTCTTTGTATCTGAACTTTGCCGCATTTCCCATCGCTGCGACATTGCTTGTCGTGGAAGCGCAACGCAACTCAAGGTACATCGATGCAGAGTGTCGCATCTAAGAACTGAACTGAACTAAGCTTAAATCTACCATCTTAAAGTAATCCTAGTGTATTTTTGTCGTATATGGTCTTATGGTAACTCTATATAAAGTCTACTTATTTTTTATATAAAACCTGTGTGGTGTCCATTTGAAGTGTTGTCACTGGGTTACTGTATGTGGTCACAACTGCTTAACTTACAACGCCTCTGAAATAAGCCTCGACTGCTCGCGCCCTAGAGGGTGAGCAGAGGTTATTTAGGTGTGTAATCCCCTTGTGCTGACTAGAGGAGAGGGTCCCTGCTTGTCACAAGTACCTTCCTGTGCCAACCAGAGACCCCCAAATCTAACATTCATGAATTATAAAGACTTGAGTTTAAAAAAATATAAAATAAATAAAAATCAATTTAAATGAAGGGTGTAGGAAGGTGGAATCTGACTACATGGTTGCCCCCACTTTTTCCCGTTGTTTTGATGGTTTTTGACTTAGTTTGGCTGGGGCCATGCTATCCAGGACCCCAGCCTATCCGCTTCCTCTCTAAATTGATTGCATGTACATTAGGTACACTCCAGTTTGGTTACTGGGGTACTCTTGTGAGTTCCTAGTATATGGTACCTTAGGTACCAAGGGCATAGGTACCTCAGAGGCCTACCAGGGGCTGAAGCATGTATTATGCCACCCCTGGGAAGCCATCCCAAATGACACAGCAGAACTGCTACAGCAATCTGGGTAATGTGATGCATGCACCTCTTACTAAGATATAGGTTACTTATCTACCTTAAATCACTGACAAATATAAACCTATCAGTCACTCCTATAGCAGGCCTTATCAATCCTGAAGGCAGGGTGCTTGGTTTTGTGTGAGAGGGTACCCATGCATGAGCAGGACCCCTCTGAAGCTTTCGGAATCTATCCTCTGTGGCTGTTCTGTGATGCAGCCAGACCATATAATCTTAAGTGTATTATAACCTTGTGGTAAATGCTAACTTTGGAATGGCTGCATCGAAACATGTCGTGTTTGGTGTCAAACACTTTGGAATCCTACCCCTACCCGCCAACCCTGGCAGCGGGGTAGAATTCCACCCTTCTAGAGGGAGAGACATGTACTCACTGGTCTGACCGGTAATAGAGTAAAAGAGCCCTGGCATCACAAAATGAATACTGCAGCCACAGACACTCGTCTGACCTCCTGCTGCTGGACGAAACTATGGCAGGGAAGGCCTGGACAATAGGTATCCTGTCACAGGGAGGTGTAACCACTTCCCAGGCAGGCTTTAGTGAATTGGGGCTGGGTGGAGGCACTCTGAGAGTTCCGGGCAAGTCTGCACTGGGGGCACATTTGGTGTCCCTGTGCATAGTCCTGTTCAAACCGGTAGCAGTGGGTGTGTTGTAATTTGGCAGCGATCGGGGTTAGCATCTAGCTGAAGCCAACTTGTTTTTGGCAGCCATCTTGTCTGCCATGTGCTACCATGTGCTCACCATGTGCTCTGTCCTTCCTTACTGTTGTTTGCTCTTGTATTCTGCCTGTGAACAAACTATATTTAGCTTCTGCTACTCTGCACATGCTCAGTTGAGCTTGCAGCTGTCTATGCAGCTGTCCTTAGTTTGTAACTGTCAGGATGTGCTTACTAGAATTAGCCATTGCTAGCTCCTCCTTCTTGTTGACTGCATTTTCTGTATGATCTTCTATGTACATAAAACCTTCTTTCTGTACTTGTACCGCCTTCTTTTGAGCCCCTGTGTGGGTATAAAAGGTCCATGTTCCCTCTGTTCAGGGTGCTACTTCATACACTATCGAAGGGTGTTGTGTGAATGTACTTCCACCTCTTGTGGTTAATAAATACTTTGTTTTATATTGCAGTTTAAGTGCTAACTTCTATTCTATTGGTCTGAGGACTTGTGCAGAGAAGGGTGAACCCCTAGCACTGGTAGGCCTTGCTGAGGCCCACCATGACAAATTGCGCCCAACGTGGAGCTCATCGGTGACTCGTATGCCCGTAGAAGTAGTCGAAACAAAGTATTGGAATCTCACTTTGGACGATCACTGCCCGAGGAGACCCGCGTATTGGCACCCACGGCGTTTTTCCTTTCTTTCTGATCTGACCCTCCAGGTGGTGCCAGTCCTCAACTGAGATCTCTTCTGTTGATTCACCATACAGTGACCATTTGGGCGATTCGAGAACTTAGCAGTTGGAATCTGGACAGCAGGGATTGGTAAGGGTCGTTTTGATGCAGCGCTTTCTGTTGTTGTTGATATTTGGGCTTAGTAAGGTCGTTTCATGCGGCGCTTGTTGTTTTGGTTTGGTATTTGCATTGGCCAATGATTTGGGATTTTGGGACTATATGAATTGCAATTTATATAGGCAGGTAATGAGGAGAATTTTCTCTACTTTGAATAAGATTTGAACGGCACAACTTGATTTAAGTGCTACTTTGTATATAATACTGCATGTATTGCACTATTTTTGGCATGCCTATTTCTAGCACACTTTGTAGAATGTGTTGCTTTTGTGATAGTACCAGTTTGAGACTTGAGGAGACACAACCGGCCCCCCCAGAGGGGACGCCTAATAAGGATATGTATATTAAATATGGTATTTCTTCTATAATGTACAGCACGTTCTGGAATAAATATACTAGCAAGGATCCTGAGTTGCAGTGATCTATGCATGGGTCATTTGAATTACGAAAGATTCAGTATGTGGAACAATGTATGTTTAAGCGAAAGACTAAGCAAGATATGTTTGACTGTGTACGAATGTGGGAGAAAGAAGTGCGTGAGCAAATGAAGTGAGAGCAAGCCTTGATCGAGAAAGAGCAATGGAAAAGTATTCATGCGAAAGCATTAGAAATGAAAAATAAAGAAATTAAAGATATAAAAGAGGGAGAAGATAGGGAGCGTCATTTGCAGGTAACTGGCCAATACGCTGTTCGGCGACCCCTCTATCCGAGCTTTAATAAACCACAAGATGATTCTCTTTTGTTTGACCGTTCTCCGCCTCCGTGTTCTTTCCCTTCTGCCCCTCATGATTCCGGTGGGACTCTCCTACAGAGCAGGAGAAAGCACAGGAAACTCGCTCTATGTTGACCACTGAGCGTTCGTCTGAACTGAGATCCTCTGCTCGCACAGCCGTTCGTGGTACTGCTTCTGCTTCTGAACTTATAGATAACATGCAAAACTGTCAGGAAAGGGAGCAAATATATTTTACAGAGGTATTTGCCGCAGAAGTTGTTGAGCAGTTTAGGAAACATTCTGATAAGTTGGAGCCCGAAGATATAGCAAATGACTGTAAGCCAATGCTTGATGGTCTTTTTGTCTTCTCTCAGATGGCTGACTCAATCAGGCGTTTGGTTAAATTGCGTGTTGATACAGTCTGTTTGCGGGAAGAGAAAAAGGCAGCAGAAGCAGCTGCAAAAACATCCCAGACCAGCGTGACACAGGCTTCTACTTCCGAAACAGATAAGAATGTGGTAGTTCATGTGAGACCTACGCGGGAAGCCACGCCTTTGTATGTCCCTACTAAAGGACCGGGTACGGATGATGATAAGAATTCCACAGATGCAAAGGGTTATTTTATTTATAATTGGGTTTACACTCCCTGGAATAGAGCGGATGTTATGGCTCTTAAAACTGCATTGCCTGATCCGTGGGAAAATCTAGCCGCTTTTTATGAGGAAGTTGAGGAAGCCATTAGCTCTTGTACCATGACTCTGCCTGATATCGACATGTTCTTTGGATTGATATTACCCCATGATATGTGGAGAACTGTTCGTAAAGTTGATGATCGTGCGACTTTTGGAGCATTATGGAAAGACTTAGAAAAAATGGACATAGAAAGGGAACCCACACCGAAACCACGTCAGTTAATTTTAGATCTTCCCTCAGCTATATTGGTTAAGTTAAAGACGATTATTCCCCATAAAAAGATAGACTGGACTGTATTAGCATCTTGTAAGCAAAAAACAGATGAATCGGTTTCTGACTTCTTTACACGTTTTGAGGAGGCATTCCATGATTTTAGTGGCCAATCATTGACAGATGACACGGGCAGGCATTTGTTTGTCGATAAATATGTCACCAACTTGTTGCCAGGAATAGCTAGTCGCCTAAAGGCCAGTGAGAGTTCATGGACTACCTCTTCTCTGGTTTCTCTTTTGACTATGGCTCAGTATTATGAATGCCAGGAATTAAAAGCGAAGGGTAATGAGCATAAAAAGACTAAGGAGTTAAAAACTAAGGTTATGTTAGCTCAGGATTATGATCCGCCTTATAGAGGTAATGAAAGAGGCAGACGTGGGTCTTATGGTCCGTCTTTTCCCCCTTATGCTCGTCCGTTTTTGTCTTCTGATCAGTGTGCGTACTGTAGGAAATTTGGACATTGGGCTGCTGATTGTCCGGTATTGCGCGCTCCGTAGTATTCGCGGGGAAGGGGAAAAATGAGAACTCGTTCAGGATATTCAGGGCCTAGAGGAAGCACGGATGATGATGCTAGGTTTGATACTAATATGCGTGGACAGAATGGTTTTAACACTTTCGATAGACGGAGCCAATATCAAATGACTGTCGATTTGCCGTCTGATTTGAAGGACTCCGCTTATGCATAGGACTGCCTAGGATGGGGTATGGAATCAGTTGAAGTTCCGGTAGATCAGAAGGGTCCCTATATAATAGGACATGTTTTGGGTTCTACTGATCAGTTTCTGGTTGATACAGGAGTTACTCGTAGTGCCTTGTCTAAATAATTGGTGCCAAAGGCTCCCCTGTCTCGTTTAACCAAAATATCGATAGATTTTGATGGAACACCTTCCCTTAGCCCATTGTCACACCGCTTGCATTCCATGTTGACAAATTTACCGCTCCTTGTCCATTTTTGCTTTCTCCGAACCCACCAGACAATATTGTGGGTCTCGATATGCTCAAGTATTCTAGGGCTATGATACAATGTTCTCCTGAAGGTGTCCATGTTATTTTGAATGACAACTACCCCGTGATTGAGAGATCTTGTCTTGTAAAAGAGGACATTGCATTAGCTTCACTTCCTAGTACTTTGTGGGCTACCTCAGACACCGATGTATGGCAAATGATTATTCCACCAGTACATATTAGTGTCAAGGAGGGTGCTTCATTGCCACGCTTGCCTCAATACAACATTTCTCAAGAAGGTATAGAGGCACTCGTACGCATTGTTCATGATTTGATTGACGTGGGAGTTGTGGAAGAAGTTCCTTACAATATTTGCAACAGTCCTATTCTTCCCATTTTGAAAAAAGATACTGATACTAGGGTATACAGATTCATCATTGATTTGCGAGAAGTTAACAAGACTGTAGTACCGCAATACCCATTGGTTTCTGACATAACAACACTTCTTACTTTGGTTCCTCCGACAGCAACTACATTTACTGTAAATGACCTAAAGAACACTTTCTTTTCGCTTCCTATTCATCCTGATAGCCGATATTTGTTTGGTTTCACTTTGAATAATCGATCGTTCAAATTTTGTAGAATTCCTCAAGGGTATACTGAGAGTCCTAGTATTTATAGCCTAGCATTGAAAAGACAACTTGAGTCTTTCACTTTACCTGAAGGAGTGGCTCTCATACAATATGTCGATGACATCATGTTGGCAGTCGATACGCCCGAACAGTGTGAAAAATGTACTTTGTCTTTACTTTCCTTTCTTGCTTCACACCACCATAAAGTGTCATGGAAGAAATTACAATATTGTAGACTGAAGGTTACCTACTTAGGTCACCTTCTGTCTAAGGAGGGGCATGCACTTACATCAGATCACATTCAAGCAATTTTAGATACACCAGTGCCTTCTACTCAGAAAGATGTCCGTGCATTCATTGGTCTTACTTCTTTTTGTAGGCAATGGATATTAGGTTTTTCACACATTGTTAAACCCTTGTAGGCGCTTTTGAAGAAAGACACCACAGTGCCCCTTCCATGGACGACTGAATGCCCGAATGCTTTTCATCAGTTACGTCAAGCTCTTTGTTCTGCGCCAGTGTTAGGCACTCCAGATTACACAAAGGGTTTTACACTTTATGTACACAAGAAAGATGGGTGTGCATTGTCAGTTGTAGTACACACACACGGTGAAAAGCAGTGTCCCTGTGCATATTTTTCAGCTGTTCTTGATCCCATTGCTCGTGCATTACCTGGGTGTTTCCGTTCAGTTGCAGCGACAGCTGTGTCCATACGTCAGAGTGAAGGGATAGGTTTGTCACATAAATTGTTGGTGTTAGTACCCCAAGGTGTAGATGCCCTTTTGAACCAGACTAAGACGCAACACTTGACTAGTGCTCGCCTGACAGGATACGAATTGACACTCTTGGCCCCTCACATTACCCTAAAGAGGTGTGCGACTTTGAACCCAGCTATTTTGTTGCCATATCCAGCGATTCAGTCTCAGTCAAATGAGCCTCATGATTATATATTCCTTACTGAGGAACAGACAAAGGGTTGCGTTAATTTGCAAGATATGCCCCTTTCAGATGTAGATGGGGAACTGTGGGTTGATGGGTCTTGTTTGACGTTACCAGATGGCACGACCTCAGCTGCATATGCAATTACAACACTTCAGACAGTAGTGGAGACAGCTCGTATACCACAGAAGTCAGCTCAAGCAGCTGAGCTAATAGCTTTGACATGAGCATGTGAACTTAGTACTGGCTTGTGTGTGAACATCTATACAGACAGCCACTATGTTTTTGTAGTGGCCTATGATTTTGGCCTGTTTTGGAAGGAAAGAGGCTTTCTTACATCCCACAGGATGCAGCTAATGCATGTAGAACTAGTGCATAATCTTCTGACTGCACTGACATATCCGGAGAAAATAGCTATTGTTAAGTGTAGCGCACACAAGAAAGTGACTGACAAGACAGGACAAAGCAATGCCTTTGCAGATCGCATAGCCCATGAGACTGCGATGCAACGAATCACTACATCTATATATGTAGTGAAATTACAAGCTGAACGTTGGCATGACGCTAGACAAGAAGTGCTAGATATACAGAGATCTGCTTCTGTGGAAGAACTTGAGCAATAGGCTAAAGAGGGAATATTGGATGATGAGGGCTGTTGGCGCACTTAAGAGATGGATAAGTGGAAATTGCCCATAGCTTATTTACAGCCAATGGTTCAGATGGCACATGGGCCGGCACATGTTGGAGCCTCTGCAATAACGAATATGCTTACGCAAGTTTGGGAGCATCCTGAAATTGCCGGCACAGATAAAAGGATAGTACAGTCCTGTTTGATCTGTTGGCAGTACAATCCTGGTAAAGGGACACAAACTCCTACAGGAGGGTTTGCTACACCAACCGCACCTTTTGAAGTTTTGCAAATGAATTACATCCAACTTGAACGCTGCAACAACTTGAAGTATGTTCTAGTGGTGGTATGTGCCTTCAGAAAATGGATAGAGGCATACCCTACAAAGGATAATACTGCTCTCAACACAGCAAAGGTGCTTTTAACAGAATTCTTTACTAGATTTGGTGTTTGCAAACTTTTGTGGAGTGACAATGGACCTCATTTTATTGGGCAAGTTGTCGAGTATGTTCTGAAAGGATTAAGGATCAAACAGAAGTTCCATGCAGTCTTCCACCCGCAATCAGCAGGGCTAGTGGAAAGGTATAATGCTACTTTGAAGCTGAAACTAGCAAAAATACTGGCTTCCATGTCTTTGAAATGGCCTGATGGTTGCCTTTGGCATTATTGTCTATTAGATCGATGCCACATCCACGATCTGGGCTTACACCATATGAAGTGGTATTTGGGAGACTGATGAACATTTGGGGAGTTCCTAAGCCATGTCCCATACATGATGTACCATGTGTTCTGATGAGTGACTATCTATCACAGTTGACTGACAGTTTGATTTCTATTCGTCAACAGGTTTGAGAAGCTCTTCCTGACAGGTCCACAGGTGAGGCCCATGAACTCTGACCCAGTGACCACGTAATGGTCAAGGTCTTTGAGAGGTCGAACAGCTTGGAGCCAAGGTGGAAAGCACCGGAACAAGTGCTCTTAGCCACTAGGACAGCGATTCAATTGACGAACAGGAAGAATTGGGTTCATAACATTCACTGTCAGTGAGTGTCGTCTACTTTGATGGAACCTGCTGTTCTAACTGTTCATCGAGATATCCTGGTTACAGAGAAAAAGCAAGCCATATCACCTGACGAATCTGAGGAAGTCTTCCCGGACCATACGATCCCTGGAGTATCGCAATACCAACTGAGACCACGGAAAGAGTCTGCATTGTTGAAAAAGACTGGTTGAGCTACCCTCCTGGGTTTGTGAAATGGCGCTGATGTGGCAAGGGGGGGCGGATCAGTCCTACATAGTGACACCCGTCTTGCCCCTTGGTGAAGAAACCAACAGCTGCACACGACTTTAGAGCTCCAACGATTGATTCAACAATGAAGTGATTATGTCTACAGGGGGATCAACTGTTGCTGAGATCTGTAGCAAGAAAATCATTTGTGCTGTAGAATTTGTTGTTGCTATGGTAGTTGTAGCAGTGACAACCTGGTTTGTTGAGATAGTGGCTCCTGCTCGGCAGCTGCTGATCGCCGCTACCCCAGTACCAGTTGAACATCATTACTTTACGCTTCCATATCATGAGCAAAAGCATCAACAATCCTACTTGAACAACACGTTTATCCAGATGCTGCATCACACTCACAATGCCACAAATACTACTGACTGTTGGGTGTGTGGGATGATACCTGCTCACCAGAAGAAAGGAGAAACACCCTTTATTCCACTTCCTTTTTCTCACAATGGTTCTTGCCAAGCCTGGTTTGCGCTTGTATTTGCTTCTGAAAGGGCCAACATATCAAGGATGACAGTAGGACAGATTAATTATCACCTCAATAAAGTGGGTTATCCAGATGAAGATGGTTACCCTCAAGCTAAGGTGACTAAATGGGAATGGGAGGAGTATTGACCTGATAATATTTCTACACCTTATGTGTTCAAAAATAAGAGAACTATAAAGAACAGTGGACCATTTGTGATTTCTGTTACCAGGGCTAAAGCAGATTTATGTATAGTTAGTGTTGGGAGAATTCCAGTAGGAAGGAGTGAGTGTACTGGTGTTCTTACTATTGAAGGTGCCAATAACAGCAGTTTCATATCCTCACATAATACTTGTTTTGTGTGTGGTAACAAAGGATATTACCAACTACAAGTTGGATGGTCTGGAGTATGCTATGTGTCTTTTCTGTTGCCTCCTGTGTTTTTGGTGCCTGCATCGTATCATAGGGACTTTAAATTGTACAGCTATTTCCAAGAACAGAAATAAGAGGACAATAAGTATTGATGGAGTGGACCAGACTGACACCGCTTTGCAACAATATGTTGATTTCAATTTGGGCTTGTTTTTCTTTGTGGGTGCTGCATTAAACAGCAGAAAGATCAGACGATTGATTAAAGTTGAGGAAGCTGTTACCAATCAAACAGCTATGGCACTTGGGAACATTACAGAAGAGTTGCAAGTTGCGAGGATTGTAGCACTCCAAAATCGTATGGTTTTGGATGTGCTTTTGGCTGATCGAGGTGGTGCATGTCGCATCATCGGTAGTAGTTGCTGTGTTTACATTCCAGATCACTCTCCTTCAGTGTTTGATGCAATATCTAAACTGCATAAGATTGCTGCAAAAATTCATCCAGAGACTGGTACATGGACTTTTTCAAGCTGGTTTTGGACATTGTTTGTTGCCTGGGGTTGGAAGCTACTGACCATCCTATGTGTAATATTAGTGATATTATTTACATGCTGTGTATGTATAAAATGTGGTCCAATGCTTTGCTCCGTTTGCATCACTGCTTGTACACCTGCTAAGAGAAATGTTGCAGAAATAAAATCCCAACAAATGCTAAATAAAGAAATTACTGAAATAATGTTAACAAACATACAGGATGCATATTTAGATTACCCCAAATGAACGAATGTCTTCAGCTAATGCTAAAAGGGTCGTCTGTTGTAATTTGGCAGCGATCGGGGTTGGCATCTAGCTGAAGCCATCTTGTTTTTGGCAGCCATCTTGTCTGCCATGTGCTACCATGTGCTCACCATGTGCTCTGTCCTTCCTTACTGTTGTTTGCTCTTGTATTCTGCCTGTGAAAAAAACTATATTTAGCTTCTGCTACTCTGCACATGCTCAGTTGAGCTTGCAGCTGTCTATGCAGCTGTCCTTAGTTTGTAACTGTCAGGATGTGCTTACTAGAATTAGCCATTGCTAGCTCCTCCTTCTTGTTGATTGTGCATTTTCTGTATGACCTTATATGTACATAAAACCTTCTTTATGTACTTGTACCGCTTTCTTTTGAACCCCTGTGTGGCTATAAAAGGTCCATGTTCCTTCTGTTCAGAGTGCTACTTCATACACTAGCGAAGGGTGTTGTGTGAATGTACTTTCCGAATATAGGTTTCCGAATCGATCCGCGAATGCACGGACAGGGGAGAGGAGGCCATGCTGGTCTTCCTCGACCTATCCGCTGCGTTCGATACCATCTCCCACGACAAACTTCTGACTCGCCTGCAAGAAGTTGGTGTCAGCGGGCCCCCCTTCGCATGGGTAAAATCTTTTCTTACAAACAGAATACAGCAAGTGATGTTGGGACCTTTTCTTTCCTCCAAGAAACATCTGATCTGGGGTGTCCCACAGGGCTCTGCCCTCAGCCCGCTCCTTTTTAATGTGTACCTCAAACCTCTGGCTAAAGTGGTTGAATCCTGTGGCGTCAAAGTAACCTTCTACGCTGACGACACCCAACTGGTGTTCTCCTTCAAAGACCACACTGAAAAATCTTTTAACAACTTTCGCCTCTGTATGCTCAACATCGCCACCTGGATGTCTGACAACAACCTAAAGCTCAATACAGACAAAACAGAGGTCCTGTTTTTTAATCAAAATCGCCTGTACCCTCCAATCTCTGGTGGCCGTTTGAACTCAACCCCCCCCCGGAACCAGTTCAAATCGCCCGAAACCTTGGCTTTCAATTCAACACCACCCTCTCTTGTAAGACTCAAATCAACAAAGTCACCTCAGCCTGTTTCGGGAAACTTCGAATGATAAAAAAAATCATCCCCTACCTACCACTTGAGTCCCGAAAAACTGTAGTGCATGCCCTCATCACGGCTCATCTGGACTATGCCAACAGCTTATACGTAGGCGCCCCTACTTACCTCATTAACCAACTTCAAAAAGTTCAGAATGCTGCGGCTAGGCTGGTTTCCAATATCCCCTACCGTCATACCATCTCACCCCACCTGATCAAACTGCACTGGCTCCCAATACAACTTCGCATTCAATTCAAGGCCTTAACACTGGCCTTCAGAGCGCTCAATGACCGAGGCCCAACCTACCTACGTCGCAGAATGAGGTTTTCACAAGCACCAAGAAACCTGAGATCCAATCATCTGCGCCTTATGATGTGCCCCCGCTTTCGCCTTACACGTACAGGAGGAAGGGCCCTGGCAGTAGCCACTTCCAAACTGTGGAATCAGCTGCCCACAGAGTTAAGATTCCTGACATCCGAACCCCAATTCCAGAAAAAACTAAAGGCCTGGTTATTCTCCCAGATCTAACGATAGTACCTTACTCCTTCGCGACCCTTCTGAGATCATGTCTTCAGCGCCGGGACACCTCCGTCAGAGGTAGCTGCGTGCTCTACAAAATTCTAAATAAATAAATAAATAAATAAATACTTCCACCTCATGAGGTTAATACTTTGTTTTATATTACAATTTCCATGCCAACTTCTATTCTATTGGTCTGAGGACTTCTGCAGAGAAGGGCAAGCCCCTAACACTGGTAGGCCTTGATGAGGCCCACCACAACAGGTGTAACCACCCCTCTTTCTAAACCCTACAATAGGTGGGTCCCCAGAGAATGTCCAACATCTTTTTTTAGTATAAGTAAGGGACCCCTGGCAACGGGTCTTTAGATTATACCTGGATGACACTCTGAAACTGAATCCTAGAACTTCGACACTCTTCTAATGACTAGAGGATGGAAGAACCTCCCTTGGGGTCAAGGAGTGACTCCCCTGTTCAAACAGGCACCCACAAAACATTTGCCGGTCAGCATCTTCGAAGCTCCCGCTGGACTCCAAAATACCTGCAGCCCAGGAAGAGGATTTGCAGACTTCCTGAAGGCCGACGCGAGTCTCCAGCAAAGCTGAGACCTGCAGCCCTCACAAGTGACGCGGAACAGGAACTCCTGACACCACGCACATTTGCTAAGTGCATTGACTTCCCGATCTTTCCTGAAGTTGTGCTTTGGGTTACTTGTAGACCAAGCCCCAAGCATCATCTGCACTGAAGATTGTGGGCCTACACTCCACAAGTGTTCTGTGGGCCTGCTTCTTGCATTTCCGCTCGAGGCTCCTTCGCGATCCCCAGTCCATTGACTGGTGCATCCCCTCGAAGGTAACTCTAATTTCCTTGGGTTTCTCTGGTTGCTACAGACGTGCCCTGACTCCCTACCAAGTGGTGAGTTACCCAGACCTTGATGGTCTGCACCGAAGCCTATCTCTGCTTTCGGCATGGGTTGCTGTTGCCAAGGCTTGTTGGGTCCAATCCGGGCACTGACACTGCAGCACTCGACATCCTTTGTGGGAAAGGTTGAATCCAGCTCCTGGTTGTCATCGACATCTCCGGGACCTCGTGGCTGAAGAGTCAATTTTCACCTCCCTCAACTGAAATCACCCGACATCGGTAGGCATCCACCTATCATGCCCCTGGTCACTGGCAAGTTACCCAGACTCTGTCCCCTCTGCTTTCAGGTTCTTCTCATCTTTGATACACGCTTGGATCCATCCGGACACTTTCCTCTTTGACGGCAGCAGCACTTTGCATCAGATCGCCATTGAAAACGACAACAAAACCCAACACGAAAAGACACCTATGCACCCAGTTTCCCTGGATGAGGTAACTCAAGTACTCTAGTGTCCCTGTGGGTGTTGACTCTAGAACGTCCTAGTTCTAAAAGGTTTTGCTACAAGTCCTCCTCGAAGTGTCCTTTATCTTTAAATTACCAACCCCGACTTTCCCTATTGAAGTTAATGGTGATTCGTGGCTGTGTTTAGACACTGCACGCGTCCCCCATGGGTCCCCTGTGTCACTACTTTGGGTGGTTCCTGGTGGCCCCAGCAGTTTTAAAGGCTCTAGGCCTTGTATCTATGCAAGTCATGGTTCTTATACCACTTTATTGATATATGGTTTGGTACGCCCCTAGGGCTCAACGTATATTGTGCTAATTTACTGTGTGCTAAATAAGTTTACTGAATGTACTTTTGCCTCTAGCCTCATAAAGAGACTAGAGGGATGTGTTTAAAATAAATACGTATATTTTATATATATATCTGGTGTGGTTCTCCTTCCATTTGGTCATTCATGAGATTATAGACTGGTAAAACAAGCTGCTTTACATTCCTCCAAGACTTAGCCTGAAGGCTGTTCTCCATAGCTACCACTAGGATAGCTTTCTATAAAGGTTTTCTTTAAACCTACCATCAGTAAGGGTCATTTGGACTGGGGCAAGGTGCCCACTAGAATAGCGGACAGCATATGCCAGGCCAACTTCTCACAAAGGGGGAGCTATAACATTTGTCCTACATTATTGTTTGCACTCGGCCCTCAGTCTGGGACGTCTCTATGGGTATCCACAACTCCTGTAGTGGAGCTTAAGTGGCCACTTTAGACCTCTGTCACCAGGCATAGAGAAGATATCTAGATATAGTAAAAACAAGCCATTTGGTCGTATCAGAGCTAAATACACAACAAGCATCTGAAGGGCAAGAGAATGACAACAGCCAACATGCAGGAATGATCCATGTTTTCCTCAGATTAGCATATGCAGGAAAAAAAACACATAGGGGCAGATTTACAAGAAAGTTCTGCAGCGCTGAAATGCAAGCCCTTTGGCTGTGCCCAACTGCAGCACTTCCGAAGCACAGGAATGCAACATATTTACAATATGTCACACTCCTGTGCTCTCCCCTACATTGGTGCACAAACTGCTGCCATGCACCAGCACCCTTGCACCATGGTGCAAGGATGCCTGCATCATGAGGAGATTGTTTTTGTGCAGGAAGGGGCATCTTCCTGCACAAAAACAAATACTGCAGGCATTTTCCTCTTTCATTGTGTGCTGTAGAATGCAGCACGCATTGAAAGAGGAAAACACGAGGAGAAATGAAAACATTTCTCCTTGCCGAGCCTCACTACGCCACCTCTACGATTCCTTGTAAATCTGGAAATGTGTCTGGTTTCATGGGTGTTGAGTGGGAACACCCACAGCAACACCCATGGAACGCCCCTTTCATGCAAAGTGCTGCATGTGAAGAGGTTGTATTTACAAGGACAGGAAAAGTCACGCAGGGTGGCTTTTCCTCTCCTTGTAAATATGAGGCAGTGAAATGGCCCGCCGGTGCATCACGAAAAGTGATGCACTGGTGGCGCAGGGGCTTGTAAATCTGCCCCATAGTGTTCATTAGTTTCTATAGTGGAGCTACAGGACGGACACATAGGTGTTATATTAATGTTCGCCCACCTGCTTCTCATGGCATTCAGGGGTAAGGTGCCAAATCTAATTTGTATGTAAAGTGCTCGTGCTTGGGGTGGTTCAACATCGTCCATGTAAGTATCAAAGTTAAAACAGCTTTTGACATTTAGAAAACTTGTGGTTAAAGTGCCAAGTGACCTGGACTCAGTGCCAGAAAGATCGATAAAGTTAGAGTACATTATTTTTAGCTGTGGTAACATTTGTTTTGTAACAGACTGCGGGTCGTCCCACTTATTCCCCAGCCCCAACTGAAAGAACCACTCTTTAACTCTTTCAAACCATGGCAAGAGCCCTGATTTCCTTTGAAGCATTAATAGTTCCTCCACAGCATCCTTTACTGGTACTTGAGTTTTGCTAGTCGAAAGTCTTATCCAAAGCGTAAGTACCTTCAAGACAGCAAAATGGGAAATGGACTTCAGACCAAGAAGGAGGTGTGAGGGTAATATGGGTGTGTTCTTTGGGAGATTTAAAAGGGCTCTTAAAAATGTATCTCCTGTAACTTCTAGTTGGTTAATATGGGATGTATGACGTTACAACGCATACTTTTACCACGCATACTTTTACAATGCGGTATTTACAACGAATACCGTTACAACGCATAGCGCTTAGAGGTGCTGGATAGTGGTAAGTATAATTTTCTATTCCAACTCCAGTCCCCGTGGACACTAGGGAAGGTGTTGGATAGAAAATTAAACTTATTGCTTACCCTAGAGCGCCCCCCAGCGCAATGCGTTGTAATGGTATGCGTGGTAATACCTGCGTTGTAATGGTAGTGCGTTGTAAAAATTTCGTTGTAAACGTTGCATACCGTTAATATGCTCCAGACGCCACACAAGCTTTGGCCCGATGACTTTCTAGTGTGGGAGAGATTGGGCGAAAAGCTGAATGTTTAACTCTTTTCACAACTGCGCAATCCACGGCTGAAGGGTCACAACACTTTTCTTGAATTGGGGAGACCATGACCATTCGATTGAACCAGGTTACAAAGGGATCGATTTACAGGATGAGATGTCTATGTTGAATAGTCTCGTATTTAAAATTCCATCAAAAGTGCCAATCACCACCAGCCCGGGGCTCTTTCTATTAGATGACATGAAAGATATAAAGCTTGGAGCAGCTCACCTAGTAATTACAAAGATACAGAACCCAGAACGCAGCTGCAAAACTATTCCAGGTCATACTTCTCTTTCGTCCTCTAAGCTCTATAATAGCTACCAGAGGCCTAAAGCTTCACCTTCTAGCGAAGGCTACAGCTTTTCTTGCTGTTCATAAATCAGTGCCCAACTCCTTTAACAAAAACTCCATATTACAATCCACCTACAGCTGGTCATTCCAGGCGAGCTTTACTTGTTTGTGCAACAAATCTCAAACCAGAGGACACGCCCGTCAGCCCAAACGGCTCAGTGATTGAACTCACTTTCTGCAGGAAATAGGAGTAGGTACACAGCTCTCAACTCATGCTATGGCTGCTTAGTTCATCGATGCACCTCCTATGAAGCTGCTCTAATGCAGTGCAAAAGGGACTGTTTTATAGCAAAAAGCAGACCCAATAATCACACTTTATGTTAAATTAAGTTGTTTGTACTCTGCATGAACTGTGTACAAAAATCAATCAGTGTTTCACAGCTAGACATTTTGTTTCAATAATGGGAAACATAAAATACATTTCAAAGAATACCAAAGGAGCCATTCCTTGTGTTGTTTCCATTTAAAGAACCAACCTTTGATGTCTAGCAACCAAGTTACAACACATCTGGCTTCTCTGCTGCGGCTGGGTCTCTGCTAAATACAAATTCAGTGCAATTGATGACTACTGAAATTCCCAGTATTTCTGGCTTATAAAATGCATCCCAGACATATTAGCTTTGGCAATGCTTGTTTATATATCATTTTCTACTGCAATTTTTCGCTGGGTAGAACTATTAATACAAGTAATATTAGTGCACAATTTATAAATCAGATGGATGCAGGGCTAAGGCTATCCTGCCAGAGTACAACACTTTGATCTGCAGCTCACATACGGATCTTGGTCATTTGACCTACTTCATTTCCTGTGTGTCACCTGGTGTATATGCAATGACGCTGGCCGACTGAAACTCTTGTCACACATTACAATTATATGGTTTTTCACCAGTATGCCTCCAGTGGTGTAACTGCAATGATTCTTTCAATCTGAAAGCCTTCCCACATTTTGAACAGGTGTATGCTTTCTCCCCTGTGTGAATGTGTTGGTGTTTCTGAAAAGAGCCTTTTAATCTGAATGCCTTCCCACATTCTGAACATTTGTACATTTTCTCGCTTGTGTGCATTTGTTGGTGTTTCCGGAAAGAGTCCTTTAACCTGAAAGACTTCCCACAGTCTGAACATGCAAACAATTTTACACCTTTTTGAATTTTCAAGTGTTGCTGGAATGATCTTTGAAATCTGAACATGTTTCCACACTCAATACATGTATATGCAGTTTCACCAGTATGTCTCCACTGGTGATGCTGCAATGATACTTTCAATCTGACCGCTTTCCCACATTCTGAACATACATAAGGTGTTTCACCTGTGTGTATTTGTTAGTGTTGCATAAAACATGCTTTCAATCTAAAAGCTTTCCCACAATCGGAACAGGAGAATGGTTTTTCACCTGAGTGAATTTGTTTATGTTGCTGAAAAGAAGTCTTTAATCTGAAAGCCTTCCCACACTCACTGCAGTGAAATGACTTTTCACCTGGGTGTATTAATTGGTGATTATAAGGTGATGACAGGTCACTCAAACCTTTCCCACACTCTGTACATTTATATAGTTTTTCACCAGTATGTTTCCACTGGTGTCGCTGCAATGTTGCTTTTAATCGGAAAGCCTTCCACACTCTGTACAGGCAAATGGGGTTTCACCGGTGTGTATACTCTGGTGCGTGCACAAAGATGAGAGTTCCCTAAAACCTTTCCAGCACACGGTGCACTCGAATGGTCTCTCACCAGTGTGTGTCAACTGGTGATGTCGCAATGATGTTGAGTTGAATCTCTTTCCACATTCACTGCATTTGTAGGGATTCTCACTAGTGTGTCTTTGTTCATGTTGAGTTAGTCCCTAAAAGTGAGTGAAGCACCTTCCACCCTCCTTACATGAATATGGCTTATCTCCAGTGTGTATTTGTTGATGTGTATCAAACGACCATCAGGCCCTAAAACTCTTCCCACCCTCAGAACATGTAAATGGTTTCTCTCCAGTGTGAGTTTGAAAGTGCTGAATCAATGCTTCTGGGAACCTAAAAGTCTTTCCACATTCTGAGCACAGCTGTGCTTTTTCATCCACATGCTTTTTTTAGAGTCAATCATTTTTATTATTCGGAAATCAGAATCATAGTACACAGCGTCCTGCCTACATCCTAAGGCCGGCAGAGCAAAACTTAATACCAAAGCATCGCTATAAGACATACAACGTGAAGGATTATCACAGTAACGGCCAGCGAGTAGGACTGTCATACTGATTTCCTATTTATGGACATCGGTAAGAACAAAACAGCAAATCAAAGAAGAGGACAATCTAACTAAACAACCCCCACCTCCCAATCCCTCGCCCCACCCACCTCCGCACCAGTTCCATCAATAGTTGAAGACCCTCCTCAATCATATCGGGTATCTGGAAAATCCACCTAAGAGTGAAAGGGGCCCAAGGGCTCCAGGGGGACAAGCTGAGGATCTGTAAATATTTTGGGCATGTCACTTCTCTCATGTCTTGAGTGAGGAGATGCAGGAAAGGTGCCTAGAATTTCACTAAATCTTTACCCTTCCCATCCACACTTAGTGACATACACTCCATAGCTAGGAGATGCTACAGGTAATGCACCCACGTGTTTTTGTGTGTGTCGGTTTAATTTGATTTTTTGACTAAATTTTATTCTGCATTCATCACATGAATATGATGTCTTACCTTTGTGTATTTGCTGATGCCTATACAGTAACAATGGAAAACTAATACTTTTCTCACACTCAGAACATGTGTGCGGTTTATCACCTGTGTGTTTTTGCTGGTGCCTATACATTAATGATGGGTACCGGAAACATTTCCCACATTCAGTGCATGCATAAGGTTTCTAAACAGTGTGTTTTTTCTGGGACGTACTCATTGCTGAGAGGTCACTGTAACCATTTCCATACTTGAGCTCATAGTTTCTCAATAGGCTGTGCCCTTTGACTCATTTCCAGTCTATATGAAAAAATGAAACATTTGTGTACACTTCTAGTTCATTCTTGATTCGTGTTTTTTGCCGAAAGAATCTGCTCGCTGCCAACTGATTATTTCTTTGTTTTGTTTTATGATGTTTTCTGCTCAGTGCAATTGCTGCCAAAGTCATGTGAGAGCACCTCAGATGGTAGCAGTGGAGTCTGAATGTCCATTTCATTACTTGATGGCCATTCCCTGTAGAATAGAGATAACACAAATTACATCAGGATGTTATGCTGAATACATTCTCTTTTCAGAGCAGTGGTAACCATGTAGGCTCGGAATGGACAAGGCCAAGACAGATTCTCGGGATAACCATTGATTTGACATTTAAGTTTCATTTAGATTAAGTGAATGCAAATACATTTGATGTGGACATCCTGAAAAGATGGATTCTGGGTCTACTTTAGCTCCCTCTGATTCAGAGATATAGATGCACGCGCACACACATTCAAGGCACTCCACAGCTCAGGCCCCAACTACTAGAACAGCCTGCACACACACACACACACACACACACACTCAAGGCACTCCACAACTCAGGCCCCACCTACCTGAACAGTTGCATCTCCTTACACCAACCATCCTGACACTTCAGCTCTGCAGGAATCCCTACTTGCAACCAAACCCACACATAGAAGGAACCAGATCAGAAGGATGAGCGTTCTCTGACATTGTTTTTTAATGCTTGGTTCAACCTCCCTCTCCACGTCAGAGCCTCCTCCTCTCTTCTTGAATTTCACAAGAAGCTAAAGAACTGGCTTTTCAATTACCCAACGCACCATAGGTAGGGCTAGGTACACACAGCTATTCAGTGCCAGGATCTCTCGCTGATGCGCTTTGCGGATACACTTACCATAACATGCGACAGGAAACCAGCACTACTTGCAAAACCTGCTCATTCTTTAAAGTCCATTTTATGAGATTATTAGACTAAACACTGAAAGATCCACAGTGTCAGAAACATAATACTATGTACATTTTTGAGTGACAATTTTAACACATACAAATAAGCATTTGATATTGAGCAGTGGGTCAAACAAATAAAAAGTAAAATCCGCTGTCCACTCATGAAATCTTATCTAATATACAAACCCCAACCTAGTTAACACTGTTGACATTCCCAGGTCTGGTTCAAGGTCACAGGGACCTTGCTTGAAAACATATTTTGGATGATTTAGAGTTCACATTTATCAACAGGCGGGACAGAAGAGAAAAAGATGTTATCGGTAAGAGGTTTAATGACAAGACTCTGCTCGTGGAATATCCTTAGTCTGAAGGACAAGATCAGTGACCCCGAAACACGGAGTTATTTCCACACATTCTCAATCGTAGCGCTCCAGGAAACCTGGGCACCAGAACCAATATCAATTCCCGTATTTATTAATGCCAGGATTTACTCACGCCTCGATCCTGGCCACCTAAGACCCAACATTTGGTGGATGGAAAGGTGGCTTAGGAGTCTATTTATCAACAGCTCTTAAAGTGAGGAACAAGATCACAACAGAACAAGTGAGACTCCAGATACTGCATCGAACTCTTGGAACTAAGGGAAAGAACAGGACCTCGTGCTGAGAACATGTACGTGCCACCAGCACAGAAAGATCACAGGGAGATATAAAAAAGCTGATAGAACCCCACTAATAGTGACAGGGGACTTCAATATGACGCGTGTAGGACACTCCATGAGGAGAGAAGTCACTGCTACTCAGGAACGGGAGTGGAGTATCCCCTAACAAAACCAAATCAGCACAGGGAGAAAGGATCAGATGGGCCTAACCCTGGTCAGGGTTTGGGGCTGCGTGTTCTAAATGGCCGCACCAACAGAGACACTCCCCCAGTCCTCTCGTTTCACTCTCACTCTGGAAGCTCACTAATAGGCTACACCTTGGTATCTATTCCCCAACTACAGTTCTCTCATTTAAAATGGGCTCAAAGCCCACAAGTGATAATCTACCCCAGGAGCTGGAATTTGCCATAACTCGCACGGAGAATAAGTGCACAGCAGAAGCAGTAGGGTCCAATTTTTCAAGCAATTAAAAAATAATTGAATGGGCCTCTGAAACAATAGGGAGCCTGGTACAGGAGGCAGTGCACCATCTGCAAAAGGTTCATCAACTCCACGACACAGCCAAAGATAACTAGAGGAATTCACAGACACTGAAACAAACCAGTTCTCCACAAAAATAAATCCAGCCAAGGAGCAGTACGGACACATCATATTGAATAGTCAAAAACTATACAAGGCGTGCACACAAACAACTGAAATGGAAAGTTCATAGAGCCCAAGAGCAGTCCGACGCTTCCCACTCAACGCACCAAATGCTCCAGATTGAAGGCAGACAAATGGGACTTTAGGAAAGCAATATGGGCCCTCAAGAGGCAAAATACAGAGACCGTCTGGGCAAAGCTCATCTGGGACTTTAAGCACAACTCGAGTAAGTTCTGGCACACAGTGAACGCTTTGAAAAAAACACTTATGGGAACCTCGGTTCAGACATCCCGGAAGTCTCCTGGGCCACTTTCCTGCACGCCCACTTTAATCCACAAGCTGCTCCAGATACATCATGTACAACTCGGCGTCTGATCACCCGGGACCGGACCTCCTAGCAGACCGGAGGTGGGAGCCAGACATGTGCGGCATCTTCACAATCACGCCCGATGAGGTGCAGCAGCAGATAACCACGGGGCGGAACACTGGGGCCCCTGGTCCAAACAACATCCCCTAGGCGATATATAAAACAGAAACCCCCCCTTGGGAAAGCATACATACACATATACAAACTTTCATTCACAGCCCAGTATCACCAATATGAAAACAATGGACATAGGAGCCACAAGATCAAAACATCAAAAGAACAATATCAAGGTATTCATTATACATGTTTACAATTTACTGCACAAGAATTATATTAAAACATGTTAAAAGTCACAGTCAATTCATAGGTACAATTAGTAATGCCTATAAAAACTTAACAATGCACTCTCATTAAAAACACACAAAAGTGTCCTGTAGCAGCAACATATAGCAGCAACACAAACAGTTGGGAGGAAAACTGGAAAATAATTCCTAATCATAGAGAGAACGCCTAAATCTTAAATGGATCACCGTTACGGTACTTTAACAAGAACATCATTCATACTATGTGCTCAACAACAGTTGTCTACATGGATTCGTAGTGGGCCTCCCTTTTTTTGAAGCATCAACGCGTTTCGGTGGGTTCTATTTTGTAACCATCACCTTCATCAGGACAGTATATTAACTCAAAAACTATAATTTCTCCAGTAGTTGACTAGACTTGATCAATCTCAGTCTCCTTTAGTGAGGGCAACACCTTTATCTTGCTCCTACCGGTATCTTAATATTTATGTCACACTATGTTTAAACTCAAAGCTCGCCTCAGGAATGTACACTGAAGACGCAGTCTGATTCCCAAATAATATCCAATGCCTATTATAAAGAGGGAAAACTCTAGTTCGTCAGTCAAGATCAAATGTGAGTAAAACTGATTTCTTACTTATCTGAATCTGATATTCTGTAAATATTAGGGGTATACTTCGTATTACGTCCAATTTCAGTCACTCTAATCACGTTTAGTGCATCACTTTCCCTTCCCGGTATCTGTACTCAGTTCCCCGTGTTGCTCCGAATCGAGTACAGACACTGGAATAGCAAAGTATGAAATAGTATGAAAGTTGAAATATATAAAACAAACCAACAAAATAGGCCGAAGATATGGTGCCACTTTTCAATCACAATCTAGCAGGGGGATCAATCCCAGCCTCCTGGAGAGGATCCACAATTTCTCTCATCTTTAAAGGAGGAAATAAACTCGACCCAGGAGACTACAGGCTGATAGATAGCCCTGATTGGTAACGAGGTGAAATAATACGCTGGAGTCCAACTTGAGCACCTAAGCGACTGGAGCAATTTAAATCCCATCATCCATTTCAGCCAAATGGGCTTCACCAGGAAAGCAGGTGCCACAATAAACATGATGCCAGCCTTGTCTCTTATATTTGACTCCTCCAAAATCTCAAAGATCCCCCTCTATTTCTGCTACATTGATTACCAAGCCGCCTTTGACAGAGTGGACCGTAACAAGCTCTGGGAAAAACTGAAGAACTGGAAAATCTTGCCATACCTCCTGAAAGCAATATAAACCCTATACTAAAACACCTGGGTCAGAATCTAATTGGGGAACGAAGGCAACCTTTAAAGGGCCACTCCAAAAACAAGCAGTCTCCAACAGGGGTGCGTGCTGGCACCGATGCTAATCAATGTATTTCTTGCAGCCCCCCGCCCAACACTCCTCCATCCACTGGCATGTCCCTAAGCTGGAGTCGAGACAGCTGTCCATCCGTCTGTACGCTGATGATCTGGTGTTACTAAGCAAAGCTTGGGTTGGGATGCAGGGCCTCTGGGAAATTATGATTTGGGCTTTGAAGTCTCTGAAGGGGAAGGTCAGCTGGTGCCATGGCGAGAGCAGGATTGACCAAACAACCTGCGACAAGTACCTCGGTCTCCTATGCAACAATAACATCTCCTTCAAGTCCCATAAGGAGGAAATCAAAAGGAAAGGGATCGCTCTTGCGACTGGCCTTGCGGCAATATTTAAGAATCTGAACGGGCACTCATTCAGCACAATTCTTGAAATTGCCAGCGCAAAAGTGGTCCTAACCCTGGCCCATGGCAGCGAGGAACTTTGAGGCAGAGACATACTGGTTTTAGAGAAGGCAGCAGTCCGTACAGATAGGCACATCTTGCAGGTACCCCAAAACCCCTCACCGGCCCAGACCTGGCTTGAGTTTGGGCTAATAAAGCAGTTCTAAGCCGGACGCGCAGCCTTTGCCATCTTTTGCCAGAAGCTCAAAACCTCAGAGGAAAACTTCATCAACCATCACATCTGGGAGGAGATCACAGAGAAACCACGCTCAACAGCTCGTGAACATCTCAACGGAACTATCGGGTTGCTAGGACTGGCTGAACTTCGGACGGCTGTAGTAAGCCACGATCAATTAACAAACAGTATCAAAATCCAAGAACTCATCAGCCTCGCTAGAAGACAGGGCAGCACCAGCAAACCGCGCCCACGCTGTAAGGACCTACTTCTCTGTATGTTTTGGTGCTTCTGTCAGTCACCAGGTCATTACTTACCACATCCTTTCTCAGGTTCCAGAAAGACACCACATTTCACAATACTTACCCAAGAAAAGAATAAACACTGACAGCATATAAGACCATTGCTGAGGAGCTCGCAAATAACAACAAGTCACAACACCTCCCAATCCAAGAGGGTACGCAGAAATTCACAACACCTCCTAATCTAAGAGGGTACACAGCACATGCTCCTCCTAGCAATGTAATTTAGACATCCCTGATGGGAGCCGATTTCCCTCCCGTATCAACAATTACCCATTAGAGGGGAATCGCCCATCCCTCTGTAAGTACTAGGTAAAAAAAGGGTCCCGACCTTCCCTCACAAGGAATGCAAACAAATGATATGCTCTAGGGTTTCTTTATTACATGATAATAGAATGACAAAAGAAAGAAAGAACTAAATATCACAGTGACCATTTATAGCAATCACCAACACATGCTTACACATAGAGCCTGAAGATAAAAGCATAGTTAGATAAAGTTAGATATACATCGAACACTTCACCATAATCTTAGGCTTTTTTTTCATCTGAAGAAGGGTCCGTCTCTCTTTCCCTCACTGGAGAAGGGTCCGTCTCTCTTTCCCTCACTGGTTGGTTCCGGACTCTCTGTTGCACAAACACGACTGCACGTCTGCACCGTGATGTATCATCAGACCGCCAAAACACCAGACCAGCATCTCAGCATCTCACCATCCCAGAATCTCAGAATCTCTCACGGACCCCCTTTCTCTAAAATAGAATGCAGCTCTCCATCGAAGTTTCTAGCTTACTCCGTCCACAGTTCTCACAGGATTCCTGCACCACCTCGTACCAAGAGCACAACAAGCAGCTGGCCAAGCGTTTTGCTCTGACTCGGCACGAAGAGAGCACATTACACCCGATAAGAATCGGTTCTGTCTGGTTCACTACTGGTGGACAACACATATTACTAAAATATAACCTCTCACCTACAGAGGCTCAGAAGATGGCTGCAGTTTAGAATATGGAGTTGCTCAAGCATAGGCCTCTACTACCTGGAAAGCAGAATGATATTATACCACGTCAAAGCCAATAGGCTAAAGTCATAATTCACCTAACTCAAATAACACTATGCCCTTAATCCCTCAGTATCCACTATGGAGCACCTCTGTGCACCATCACCAACAACTCTGCACCTCGACATCCCATACCTTCTATTCTTTGGCAAGATTATTCTAATGCAAGACCATCCTACATTAAGGCTAAAGTAACATAGCATACTAAAGTCAGTTCGCAATGGTGGTTATCGAGGGTCATCACAGATCCTCAGACAACTAAAGTGGCTCATTCTCTACATTACACCCCTTGACCCTTGAACATCACCATTCACATATATCAAAAATATCACTGAACTAAAGACACAGCTATGACTGCATCTTTTAACTGCAAAATAGGCATCATTGTAAAGTAACTAGAAAAACAAAACTATCATTGGGACACTGTATCTGTGAACTGTAAAAGCAGTATCAATGCATAATAATCAGCAACTAAATAAAACCTAACTGAAGATCTGAATGTCATTGAAATATCGCATGTCTCAGTTAAAGGCAAAACCTTAAAAACTAAATTGTCAGAGTGAAACATTCAAGACTGTAGGCCATATTTGAAAGAGTAAAAACTGCACCACAGAATCAAAAACACAACTGTTAAAAAGCATATTTTGAACCAGCAACTCTCGTGCTGAAGTGACTACTCAAAAACATTGAATTCAAAGCAGAGCATAATTAACTGGTTTTCTCCTTTTGTTCTTTTGAAACTTCATAACTCAGGTAAAATATCTCAAAATAATTCAGCTTGTGTCATTTGAACTTCTAATAATGAAACTGCAAATTCTACTGCCAAGGCAGCCAACTGTAGCTCAGAAAATATCTACTCCAAGTGCAGCACAGGGTCTCTATGGGAAAAAAGTGTTCTTTTCTGTGAAAAAAGCAAAACAAAAAACACCACCGTCTCTTGTCACGGTGCACAAGCAGTTCTCCTGTGCAAAAGACACACAGCTCTCATGCTTTCAAAGTCAGCCTCACTCGAAGGGGACAGTTCCAATTGCAGAACACTCTGCTGATCCCTTCTTCGCTTAGAAAGAAGCAGTCCATCTATGTAGATGACAGCTCTCTGGCATCCAACTTCCTCAGTATCCCCCTCGGCAAGGAAGAACCCCATCTGATCTGGTTCTCCATAGATCATCAGCTCCCGTCTGCCATCAGCCACAGGACATCCCCGTTCGCTCCGGTCTGACTCCAGGCTTGGGAGAGTTCCACTTTCAAAAATAATAAAGTAAAATAACAAAATAAAAATAAAAAAGACAAAAAAACAAACAGGGGGGGGCGGGGCAAGGTATCACTCGCACCCCCAGAAGCACATCCCAGCAACCTGAAACGATAAATACGCATCACTCATCTTACAAAAAAAAACTCAATTCAAAAGCACATCATTTTCTTTTTACATCTCTCAAAGTCCAATATTTTAATTGCTGTCTGCAAAGCTCTCCTGTAGATCTGGGGAATAGCTTAAGAATGCTACCTGCATTATATTCTCTAAGTTTATTTGGGCAAAATCTAATTTTTTCTTGCACAGCCAGAAGGGCTGGGGTTAGGCAGCTTCACTCATTTCTCATTCCCAGCTATCAGACCCCTCCCTTACAGGACTGTCCGCTTCTCAGGGCTGGCTCAGTTTCAACCATAACAGAGACACACTGCTCTGCCTCGTAACCCCTGCCTTACAAAGAGCTCACATTCCAAAAGGGAAGCGCCTGCCAACTTCTGTCTGCCCTGCCTACCTCCTCATATGGAGGGGCATGATGGTGATGAAGCCTGCACCTTTGTGCAAGCCTCCCTATCTTTCCAATTAAAGGAAGCTCCACAGTCTGAAGAGTGGAATCCCCTTCCTTCACACAGATTCTCCGCGAAAAGAATTGGGTGCTCACCAAACATAACAAGCAGCGGAGACTGCTCCTGCGATCGCCCCCCTCCCTTACAAAGAGCCCGGGAAAGAGGAGGCTCTGTGGAATGCATGTTATCTCCTCAAGGTCAAAGCATGTTAGTTCCCAGCCATTCACAATCCAAAAGCTATGAAATTTTCCATTCTTAAATGGAACAGCATGATGTCAAAAAACCCTTACTTTCGTCTAAGACAAAAAACAGACTCAACCTCTTTTGACTTCCATCAAAATCCTGCGTTCTATTTCTAAATGCTCTGCTCTTCTGTTTAGCTAATTCAGGCAAATTTAAACTATCATGTATAAAACATTGACAACCTTAAAAAGTCGCATAACAACATCACATTACATTTCTGTAATATCTGGGGTAGCATCTGTCAAAGAAGATCTATGTTTGTTTAATTTGTAACAGTGAACTGTCATGGGCAAAGAATTATCACATTTGCGCACCAGCAACATAAAATCATTTTAAACATTAGTTGTTGGGGTCACCAACCCTGCTTCTGTGAAATCCTACCCAACTGCCATTCTGTCTACATGGGCCATTTTACCACTTGTGCGACCTCCCATAAGCAAATCACATTTTCCCTCACGCTGTTCTGTCCAGTATCTTTTAGTGTGCCAAAGCACATAGTCATGGGCCTTTGTGCAGCATCTGAATTTAAAAGTCCCTGCACTCCACTGTAGCTAAAATGGGCACATTGCTTTTGGTTAAAATCACAAAATATATTTTTAAAACCTGGAAGTAGCCAGTCATACACAATTAGCTGTTGTACACTTTCAAAATCATATGCTTGCATTTTTCTTTTAAAGCAAAATGTAACGTGCACGGATAGGTCTGATTTATCTCCACAACCAGTGATCAATAATTCTAAAACACGAGTCTTCTTATCTTTCCTTTGTAACTGAAAACCCTCTTCGGAGGAACTAATTAAAACAGCCTGTGTTTTGGCAACCTGACTAGATTTTCTGTAACATTTTTCACATGTAAATCATGCACGTTTAAGTCTGTTGTCAAAGGAATATTTTCACACTGGGCATCAATTAACATTTCCTTCAGCTCTTTTGGCAAATGCTCAAATTGTGGCTGAAATATCATCCCACCTTTCAGGGTTATATTCTGAGATGTTACATTCACGTTGCAGCTGCGCACACTTTAAATGCATTTCTTTTTACTGAACCATGTAAAGGGATCCCGCCCTTTCTGCCTAAAGTAAAAAAGCTATTCACAAGCCCTTTCTACAAAACACATTTAAACACACAGCAATTCTCGTTCAACCAAACACAATTAGCTCACTCATGAGCCAGAACACCATATGGGTTACCCCCATGCAAATAAATCAACTGATATCTGAGAGTCTGCTTTCACTTGCAAAAAAAATATATATATATTTCCCCTTTTAAATCAACGTTCATATCCTGCCGTCTACGCCAATTTGTAACAACCTACTTCTCTGTATGTTTTGGTGCTTCTGTCAGGCACCAGGTCATTACTTACCACATCCTTTCTCAGGTTCCAGAAAGACACCACATTTCACAATACTTACCCAAGAAAGGAATAAACACTGACAGCATATAAGACCATTGCTGAGGAGCTCGCAAATAACAACAAGTCACAACACCTCCCAATCCAAGAGGGTACTCAGAAATTCACAACACCTCCTAATCTAAGAGGGTACACAGCACATGCTCCTCCTAGCAATGTAATTTAGACATCCCTGATGGGAGCCGATTTCCCTCCCGTATCAACAATTACCTCCTCGTAAGTCTTCCTCGCCACATGATTTACATAGTGAGCTTTAGCTCCACAACAGAACCCTCCAAAGCAAAAAGAAACCACCTCCCACCCCCTCCCAACATGGCCGACCAGTCCCACCTGACCTCTATAAGAGGCGGGCCGGCCCAACCAATCAGCCTGTTTTTTTTGTTCTGCACGATTCTCTCCAGAGAGCTGTTCAGGTAAGATGGGCCGGCGTGAGCTGGCCCTGGGGTTTTAGGGTGGTGGACCTGCTCTAGCGGTCTCTGGTGCCTTATGCCTAAAAAATTCCCCCCCCCCTCTTCCTTCCCCCGGCCCTGTGGGGCCGGTTAGGTGCTGCTGTAGCGTGCCAAGGGTCTACAGGGGGGGGGGCGGCCGGGGGTGTGGGGTGGCTGTACATTCCCGTGGCTCCCCCGGTCGTTCCTGTGGGGCCCTAGCCATTAGGTGGGCGTTTGGGCCCTGCGCAGTCTCCTGTATGTGGTTGCATGCGGGTGGTTGAAACACCCCTCTGAGGGTGTTTCTTGTATTCCTGACTAGTCATGTGCTGTTATCCATGGTCACTACTGGTTCCACAGCGGTGACTCTACGCCTAGGAGGTCCGCTGTAGCCGGGGACCCAGGTTCGAGTCCGGTGTGGGACTCGGGGTGCTTTGTCAGGAGTTTTGCGCCAAGTCTGTCAGTACCTCGGGCCTGGCTTGGGCCGCCTGGAAATGCACTCGGCTAAATGGCCGCGAGTTGTGTATGCTTACATCTGACTGCCCCAAGACACAGATCACTTCTAATTAGTATGTTCTCTTTCTGTTCCTGTTGGCCGCCATTCCCACTAAGATGGTGGGGAGGGGCGCGGACTCGGGTCGACAGAGGGCGCTGTTACTCTGCCTACGTTTTCTGCTTCTCCCGGTGCAGCTGTTAGCGCACGAGGGGGTTGAAACGGGCCTGTGCGCAGGTACACTGTTGTGTACGACCGGCGGCGCTTCTGCAGCGGCTGACAGGCTGGCCGAGTGGTCTGGGGCGACAGGCGCGTGCGAGCTTGACCTTCACAGGTCGGGGGCACATATGCCGGGGTTCGACTCCGGCTACGGTCAAGGTTGGCGGATGGAGCTTTCCGTGCATCATGTACGGGACGGCTCGATGTTCCCCACTCGGGGCGGTCCTACCTTTTAGGTCGGCGGGTCCTCGGGGCTCTGAGGTCCGGGTCCGGGGGCTCCCCCCGGCAGCTCGGTTTTTCGCGGCGCTGTGCGCTGCCGCCTCCCTTCATTTTTGGCCCCTACGGGTCGCGGCGGTTTGCCGCGCTAGGGTTGGCTGCGTGCTCCTCCCACCTCCCGCCTCTCGAGGGCGGGGTTTGGTTGCCGCCAGGTGCGGCCACTGAGGTTCTTCGTGCATTATCTGTTGCCATTGAAGCGCTGACGCAGCTCGTGTGCAGGGCGTGCGCTCGTGCATGGGTTCAATGTTGACCACAGCCCCATGTCCCAGTTACGTCATAGCTGGCATTCATCGGATGACTCTGTTGTGCACACGAGTGGCAGAACGGGTGGTCTTCGCCACGCATCGCATTTATCAGTTCCCAGGGCACTGCTTTTTGTATGTCGACCCTGTGGGTCTTGACGGTGGCAGGCATCTCAAGGTGCTTTCTGGCTTCGGCATGTGTCCTGACGTTGACTACTGGCCAGACTTACAGTGCGGCGCTGGCGCGCTCTATGGGGGCGCGTTGCATCCTGGGGTCAGGTCCCTTGTGTCTGGGTTCTGTTTCTGGCGCCCTGTGTACTTCGGAGCTATAGCTCATTGGTGGGTCTTGGACCTTGGGTGCGGTCAGCCCTCACAGGCGGGGTTCGGATCCCGCCTATACTGTAGGGGTGTCCCAAGGTGGACATTTTCACAGAGTATTGGTGTCAACCCGGTAATTCCGGGCTGTGTGCATTCGTCACGTTGTGGAGGGGTAGTGTACTCTTCCCTCTACGGGCGACCGTAGGGCCTGTGATTTGGTCTCGTTTCTTCACTGGGCCGTCTGGTTGCGCCGGTCTCGAGTGTTTCACTCGTGGTTCCCTTTTCTGCTGCGAGGCTATTCAGGCCCTGGCAGAGGACTGGCCCAGGCCCTGGGTTCGTTTCCCTGCCTCGACGGGTCTTGGGTTCGATATCCCTGGGACCTGTTTATTTCCTCTGGGATTTGGATGGCGCTCCGCGTCGGCCCCACGGGGCTTCGGTTGCCTGGTCTCCTCCTTGGGGAGGGAGGCTGGTGGCACTGTGTATTGCTGCGGCTACTGCAGGGGCTGAGGTTTGTCCTCAGGGTCACAGGTTCGTATACCGACTGGTCCACTCAGCCTTTCATCCATCTGTGGTCGAGGAATATTGTTCCTTTGAGTTGTGTAACAACGAACATCTGTTAATCAGCGCCAGGATACCCGTAGTGGTGTAGGGCACTTCCCGAAGACATAGGTTGTGTTTGGGAACAGCGGCTTTCGTACTGCCGCCTTGTACCCTTGCTGGGGTATTGTGCGCGTTTTTGTATCGTGTTGCGCTTCGGTGAAGGTCAGGCCCGAGTTTCGGCTATTACCAGTCTCGTGCTGGTTCTGCCGCTCCCTTTTTCGCCCCTAGATACGGTCTTGCGGCCCTCTCCCTCCAGGGGGTCCCCTGGGGGGGGGGTGGGCGGGGCGGTTGCCTACGTTGCATCCCGTCCTGGGTCGTGGCTGTCCCGGGTCGGGGGCACGTCGGGCTTGCTGTCCGGGCTGGCTGGTCTGGCAGATGTTCCGCGGGGTCCCACGGTCTCGGCGGGTTGGGGTCCCGGCTCCTTCCCGTGTCTCGCCTGTAAAAGCCTGCGAGTGGGGGTTCCCGCGCGCGGTTGCGGGTACTTCCGTTGGGCTGGCGTTCTGGCCCGAGGGGGGGGGGGAGCTGTGCTCCTGGCCCGCCTGGTGGATCTTCTTCGCCGGGTGTGGGTCTTGGGGGTTCCCTGTCTGGACGTGTGCTTCCTCACGGCCTCGTTTTTGTCCCCCCTCCCATGGGACTGAGGCTTCACAGCTGGCGGTGTCTCTCATCCGTCGGCTTCCTGGCCTATGTCCGGTGGTCCCTTCGGTCCTCGTCTCGGGATTGTCCCCGGGTCGTTTGGGTTCTCCGGCGGCCGCTCAGCTCCTCGTGCTTCGGGGGTTGCTGGATGTCTTCCTGGCGGCCGTCTTTTTGCTGTGCTCGCTTCAGCAGCACTTTTACTAATCTTGGTTGAGGTGACTGGCTTGGCCCCGGCACGGTTTCGGGTGGCATTCCCATTGCCGGTGCCTAGGTCCCCGGGTGTTGCTCGGGTTGGGCGCCCTGGTGGGGGTGTCACCGGTCCTGGCCCTTCGGGCTGTCTTCCCCCGGGGTCCGACGGAGTCGGGTCTGGCCTTCGTTGCATGGTCTCGCCCTGCCCCGGTGGTGTTTCGACGCCTAGGGCCTCGGCTCGGTCTGCCTCCGAGGTCTCTGTTCACGAAGGGGGGCTCGGCCCTCCGGCCCGGGTTCTGCTCCTCCTTCCGGGTCCTTATTACCTGTTTTTCGCGTGGCCTTTCGGCCTGCTGGGCGCATCTCCCCCGTGCCCTCTGGGATCGCGGTTCCTCGAACTGGAGGCGCTTGGGCAGGGCCGGGGTGCTCATGGGCGCTCGGCTCGGCGACGCATGGCCTTGTTTTGGATCATTGCAGTGGTGTGGTGCCTGGCACCCGCGCGTGGTTGCCACGCTGGTCGTGGTGCGTTCCTGCTTTTGGTTCCCGGCGGGGTCCACCGCCCCGGGTTCCTTCTCCTTTGGCCGAGCTGGCGATTCGAGCCTCCGGGCCGATCCCGGATCCTCCCGTAGGGTGGTTGGGCCCCCCGCTCTCGGCGTCGGTGTTGAGCCGGCTCTTGTCGGCTGGCCTGCCTCCTTGTGCAGGCCTGGTCCTGGAGCGGAGGACGCTGCTTGCTCGGGGGTTGTGGCTTTGCTGCTGGATTCCCGCAGGTAGTCCAGTGCTCGCTTCGGCAGCACGTATACACACGGCTCCTGCGCTAGGAGGACACGCGGATTCGTGGAGCGTTCCATGTTGGTGGTGAAGTGTGACTCAGGGGGCGGCAGTCCCGGTGGCTGAGTTTGGTCCTGGACCAGGGTTCAGTTCCCCGCCTCGGTGGGTCTTAGGCCTGCATACTTCCATGGACTCGAGAATCTCCTTCCGGTACCTTCTCGTCTCACTGGTTCACACTCTGCAACTCGGGCTGAGGCTTGCTTGGTCTCCACTAGGGCCCCTTGCGGCGGGATGCCTGACTCTCACCTGGTATCCTGCTGGGGTTATCTCGCAGGGGAATCCCAGGTCGGGTTCCCATGGCACGCTCCTTGATGCCTTTGGGTGATTCGTGCGCTATGCACATCGCAATACACTTGCATTCTCCCTCTCTCGTTCTACGAGCTCTTCGGGGTCCACCCTTTTGGGCCCCGGCCCTTGGTGGCTCTGCGGTTCCTCGCCTGTCCGGTGGTTTTCCCTGGTGGCGAGGGTGTCTGCTGGGCGGATGGGCGTGCGGGGGTCGTTCCTCCGCTCCCCGCCCTTCTTGCGGGTTTTGCCGGACGGGGGTGTTCCTCCGGCATGTCCCCCGTGTCCTTCCCGGGGTCCCTTCCCTGGGGCCTCGGACTCAGGTGGTTTCTTTGCCGCTGTTTTCCGACCAACGTGGTGCCTCCCTGGTCCGGGCTGGTGTTCGGCGTGCTGTTTTGGCTTCTCTTTGCCGCACGTTTTTTTCCTTTCCCGGTGGGATGTCCTGTGTTATGCCTTTTGGGCCCGGTTCGTTCGGGCCGCTAGCCCTCGTTCCTCCTTGGTTCGCGGGCTTACACAGGCTGGCATCCTTCCCTACGCTTCGCTGGGTTCGGTGGATCCGGCGGGGACCCGGGGTCGGTCCGCGACTGTTCCCTGGGCCCCCTTAGTGGGTGTCTCCTCGGTGGAGTTTTGTCTGACTTCGGCGGGGTCATCGCCCGCCTGGTACGTGGGTCTCTAGCGATCCCGGGGGGGACTTCGCTGGAGCCTTTTCTGAGTGCTGGAGCTGCGGCTCCGGGTTGGCCTCCTTTTCCTGGAGGTCTTGATTTCAGGTTTCCTGTGGTTCCTGTTTTCTTTTCAGTTGGTTTTACATCAACCTTGGGTTGGTTTCTCTGCATCACCGTGTGGTGTTGTTGTTCTGGTGGTCAATGAAGCCTTGTTGGCTTGGGTATTGGCTCACTATGTAAATCATGTGGCGAGGAAGACTTACGAGGAGGTAATGCCCCGGTTACTTACCGGTAATCTTCATTACTCCGAGTATAGTCTTCCTCGCCACATGAGTTCCCTCCCCCCCTCCCTGTCTGGCTATCGGCTTCATTGTTTGCTTGGTAGATCAGGCTGATTGGTTGGGCCGGCCCGCCTCTTATAGAGGTCAGGTGGGACTGGTCGGCCATGTTGGGAGGGGGTGGGAGGTGGTTTCTTTTTGCTTTGGAGGGTTCTGTTGTGGAGCTAAAGCTCACTATGTAAATCATGTGGCGAGGAAGACTATACTCGGAGTAATGAAGATTACCGGTAAGTAACCGGGGCATTACCCATTAGAGGGGAATCGCCCATCCCTCTGTAAGTACTTGGTAAAAAAAGGGTCCCGACTTTCCCTCACAAGGAATGCAAACAAATGATATGCTCTAGGGTTTCTTTATTACATGATAATAGGATGACAAAAGAAAGAAAGAACTAAATATCACAGTAAACATTTATAGCAATCACCAACACATACATATACATAGAGCCTGAAAATAAAAGCATAGTTAGATAAAGTTAGATATACATCGAACACTTCGCCATAATTTTTTTTTTCATCTGAAGAAGGGTCCGTCTCTCTTTCCCTCACTGGTTGGTTCCGGACTCTCTGTTCCACAAACACGACTGCACGTCTGCACCGTGATGTATCATTAGACCGCCAAAACACCAGACCAGCATTTCACCATCTCAGAATCTCAGAATCTCTGAATCTCTCACGGACCCCTTTCTCTAATATAGAATGCAGCTCTCCATCGAAGTTTCTAGCTAACTCCGCCCACAGTTCTCACTGGATTCCTGCACCACCTCGTACCAAGAGCACAACAAGCAGCTGGCCAAGCGTTTTGCTCTGACTCGGCATGAAGAGAGCACATTCTACCCGATAAGAACCGGTTCTGTCTGGTTCACTACTGGTGGACAACACATGTAATCTAAAATATAACCTCTCACCTACAGAGGCTCAGAAGATGGCTGCAGTTTAGAATATGGAGTTGCTCAAGCATAGGCCTCTACTACTTGGAAAGCAGAATGATATTATACCACGTCAAAGCCAATAGGCTAAAGTCATAATTCACCTAACTCAAATAACACTATGCACTTAATCCCTCAGTATCCACTATGGAGCACATGTGTGCACCATCACCAACAACTCTGCACCTCGACATCCCATACCTTCTATTCTTTGGCAAGATTATTCTAATGCAAGACCATCCTACATTAAGGCTAAAGTAACATAGCACACTGAAGTAAGTACACAATGGTGGTGATCGAGGGTCATCACAGATCCTCAGACCACTAAAGTGGCTCATTCACTACACACGCCTGGGTCAGCTCTAGGACCTTGGGACCCCAGCAGGACACGGGCAAAGCTTTAAACCCGAGGGTGAAAACCTGATTCCTGTCTTGCCGCTTGGGTTCTTTACCATCGCAGCCCCACAATGGACCCTGGTTAAGGTCAGAAGAGGACACAACCTGTCGGCTATGTGGCATCACAACTGGAAACATGGTCCACACTATCTGCCAATGTGAGACCCCTCTAGACATACGGCGCAAATTGCTGCGCCCGCAATAGAACTTGCAAGGGGTGCGCACCTGCAGAGAAGCCATTTTGGCCTCTTTCATGCCTCGGATCAGAGGTCAATTTCTCAAACTTAAGTACATCCAAGGCATAGAGAGGACCCTCAGAAAGGCAGCACTCGCAAACATCTCCAAACCAAACCAACCCACCGCCCCAGCAACTCGACCCTCAGCCTTCCTCCACACTAAAACAGACTCTTTCCTAAAAGGGGTTAGTACTAGCAAAGATCCCAAATCTATATTGCCCCACCCATACTTGCACTTTTGGCTCCTGTTCCTTTAATTTATGTTTCACGATGCACTAGATTTTTATTCTGATCTCTTGCACATTGCTCAGGTTTTTACTGAAGCAATGTTATTTTACTATGACTCCGGCATATTGTAGCGTTGTTAATTAAATCTAACAATAAAGACTATTTATTATTATTAAGTCGTTTAATGAAAATCAGTGAACAATCTGATCACCAAAGACAATGAAAATTATGTACGCACAGCTTGAGGGCAAAAACTGTTCCAAGAAGGGACCTTACATTGTGGGGTGAAGGGTCATCAGAGACCGTGACACCATCTCATCCCACGTTGTAATATTTGACCATTTTAAGGCAACTGTCCAAGATTCAGATCGCTTGGGGCAACTCTCAAGTCTAGACAGCGAGAGTTGAATTCCCCAAAGTGGAATTGAGCAGCAGGTGTGTGTGTGTGTGTGTGTGCGTGTGTGTACGTGTGTGTGTGTGTGTGTCTGTGTGTGCGTGTGTGTGTGTGTGTGTGTGAGCGTGTGTGTGGGTGTGTGAGAGTGTGTGTGTGTGTGTGTGTGTGTGTGTTTGTGTGTCTGCCAGGCTGCTACCCCCTTCCTTTCATGGATGGAGAGGGGGGCAGTATCATTGTGCTGCTCCATTCATACGAGCTGCAGGGCATAAAGGGAACCTACGGACCAGCGCAGGGTCTTTGAGAAGGTGGACTAAAGGCAGCAATGTACAAGCTAACTACAGAGGGAGACGGTGTGATGAGGTGTGCAGCTCCAGGAAGGAAGGCTGGGCCCAACTTCCTGGGCATCCTAATGACACGTGATAAAAAGTCTGGAGAAAAAGCAGGAAAGAATAGCGAGAGCAGCAGAGAAGGCAGTAAGCGATGGTTGAGGTCAAGCGAATGCTGCAGGAAGGGACGGTGAAGGCGCTGGGAAGAGAGGAGCCGGAGAGGACAGCAAGACAAGGAAGAAATTTCAAGATCAGGTATGAGGTCTCTCAAGAGAAGGTGAAAGGATGCGAACAGCAGCAGAAAGGTGGGAGAGGGATGGGGCAAAAGGATGGCATGAATGCTGGAGAAATGGAGCAGGATAAGAACCAGGATCCAAATATTTTGCAAACTTGAAGGGAAAAGATGGGATCAAAAGAAGAGAGAAGAGGAAGGTGGGGAAGAGCCAGGGTCACTGGAGGGAAGAGGAGGATTGAAGGGAAAAGATGGGATCAAAAGAGGAGAGAAGAGGAAGGAGGGAAGAGCCAGGGTCACTGGAGGGAAGTGGAGGATTGAAAGGGTACAAGAATGGTGGAACGTTGGGCTGGGAGTGCCTGTGGAAAGGCGGGGTTCAGCAGCGCTCGCTGTGCGAGGCAAAAGCAGGGAGATGATTGGGAATGAAGGAGGCGATTGAGGGGAACTGAAGATGAGGAAGATGATGATGGACAAAAGTGACATAAAAGAGATGAGGTCCTCTGAGGGATATTAATGGAAGAGCTTTGAGAGATTGGAGAAGGGAAGCATGGTGAGGCCAAACTGGGAAAACAACAGGAGAATGGGAACAGGGGCAAAGGAAGGGGGCTCAAACAAAAAGGGGCTGGGGGAGTTCAGAGGGAGGACCGGCAGCGAGGGACAAGGACGGCAGCTGGTAGAAGTAAATTAGTGACAATGAAGGAGGCTTCGCTGGTGTTTTGTATCATCCAGGGAAAAACAGAGAGAGTTAAGGCCAGCAAGAGAGATGCAACAATGGTGGACAAAAATTGTGTGGTAAGGGAACAAGGTATGGTCATGTTGTGATCCCTTCTAATTTTGGGGGGCACACCCATTTAGACTTCCCAAGCCTCAAGAGAAAGTATCTGTAACACCCAGTTGAATGAGCAAGATGGTGTCTGCTTGACCGTTGCACTAGCTGCTCCCTGAGACTCTAGCCCTCAACGCTAAAAGATGGTGAAAGAACTGACCCGTCAGTTAGGGGAAGAAGAGGGGGTGATATGGTGGAAGAGACATACTTTTTTGGTTTTGCTCGGATCTGGTTGTGGATTGGCCTCTCGCTCCAAGGGCCACAAATTGCTGTGGTAGCGGCATTCCATCTGGTTGGATCCGTGGTCCGTGCTTTGTGCGGGAGGCTCCGGCAGCGTCTTCTACAAAAAAATGCCTCTGAAACCCAGCAACACAGGGAAAGACGCTCCTGCTACGGGATGGTCTTCTGTCCAGCCCCGTCATGGTATGTCGGCTAGCAAGCAGAGGACGCTGCAGCTCCAGCCCTGAAGGGACTCAAGAACGAGACTGAAAAGAGGCAACGGGCACAGAAAGCCAGCACTAAACTGGGGGGGTCTAAGCAGCCCTCAACAGTGGAGGTCTTCTCGTCAGCTGCCACGGTACCGAGGCCGCACTCTAGTGACTCGAAAGCAGAGAGCACTTCCACTGCTCTTGGAAAAGCTTGATTGGCGGGTGGGGTGCAAATCAGCGCTCTCTCTGCGGTAGAGTACAATGAAACAATGATGCAGCCTGGAGAAGGTAAGCCATCTGGAGCTGGTACAGGTATTCTTGTGCAGAGCAGTCCGGTGGGAGAAGGGTCCAAGAGAAGGCCTCTGGGCTTGAGATCACTGGAAAAAGAGGAGAACTCAGAGTCTTTCAAAGCTGTAGCTGTAAACCTTGGACTTTTTGATCTACCTATATTCCTGGGAACCTGTCTGCTGGAAGCCAATATCAAGAAGGAACTGGGGTCTCCAGAGCTTGGGGAATCGTTTCCTCTTTAACGGATAAGTCTGAGTTGATGGTGTCAAGTGTCTGTTTAACTGGAGGAGTCTAGAACTGGGGCCTCAGTGGGCAGTCCCGGGGGTAGTCATGGTAAACCTTCTACCCAGAAATGGAGAAAGAAAACCAGGACAAGCAGAACCGGTCAAGCCACTGATACTAGCACTGCCCTAATAAGTTGATGTGGGATAACTTTGCCACATGACAGGTCTACAATGAAGATGGAGGACAAAGGGCACACTCCATGCCGGAGTCGGCAATATTTCAGGCTCTGCAGATATCCCCTCTATCACGGTCATTTATTCTACCCTAAAACAAACACAAAGGGACGCATGGCTGGAGAATCGTAGGGCCCATCAGGCCACTAAGAACCTGCAGGTATCAATTCGGAAAATTAGTAAGGCTTGCTCGACAATTGAGGAAAGAGTAACCTTCGTGGATGGGCTGGAGCAGTAGAGGCAGAAATTGAAAAACTGCAACACCAAGGAGGCACAGGAATCACCAATGATGTATGTGATGTGGAAGCTCAAGGAATTTGAGAATCTCCAGCGCCAAAACAACTTAAGGTTCCTAGGACTAGCAGAAAACATTGAGGGGAATGACATTAGATCTTTCATGGTGGGTCTCCTTAAGGGAGCTTTCCCCGATCTCCATCGATGGGACTGGAAGCTAGAGGTGCAATGTGCCCATCGTTTTCCAATGATGCTCAGGAAAAATCAAGCTATGAACAACCTGAAAGCCCCTGGGCAATCTCGGTCTTTTCTTGGCAATTTCCTCCTTTGAAAACATATATTTGACAAGTCAAGACCAGAAGCCAAGCGTACCTTTGAGGGCCATACCTTCTTCGTCTGTCCAGACTTTTGCCATACCACTGTGGAAAGGTGGTGGCGGCTGCACCAGCTGATCTCACCTTTTCAGGGTCTCGGCTGTGAGATATCTCTATTGAATCCGGCCTTGCTCAAGGTCATCTCTAAATGAAGGTGCAGATCTTCACTTTTTTTTTTTTACTATTTTTATTAAATAACCAAACAACAAACAAAGTAACACTAAGGTGAAGGCAAGCAATTATTACAGTACATTAGGTCCAGATGGTACAGAATCAGTCATGTCAATGAAACTACTGGAGATCAAGGGGATTCCGGTGCGGCCAGATCCGGGCCTGGTGTTGGTGGCTCGCAAATACCTCCACAGTGGGCGTTCCATGCTCTCCATATCTTCCCCCATTTACGTGGGCAACCCCTAGCCAAATACACCGCACGCTCTCTAAACATACACCAATCAAGATCATCCGCCCACTTCCCGATCTGGGGCGGCTGACGCGCGCCCCACAACTGCGCAATATTGCGTTTAACAACAGGTGATGGACAGAATGCAGAACAGTGTCATACATTCACCCCAGTACAGAGATCTGGGCCTAAATCCATCGTTTTTTTGCTCACCATGCCTTTCCAGTTTGAACTCAGCTATATGCAAATCAGTCTTGACCCTGTGCCCCATGGGAACAGTCCAGCCTGAACTGCCAAGCCAGGTCCTCCCTGGACTGGAAACAAGCATCCAAGGACCGGTTTCGGGCTTTCAGCCCTCATTAGCCTGGATAGCTTGATTCCAGTAGCATGGAGAGCACGGGACTCACGTATAAGCATACCCGTCCCACTCGGGGTGACAAAGCAAAAACAACAGGTGATGGACAGAATGCAGAACAATGTCATATATTCACCCCAGTACAGAGATCTGGGCCTAAATCCATCGTTTTTTTGCTCACCATGCCTTTCCAGTTTGAACCCAGCTATATGCAAATCAGTCTTGACCCTGTGTCCCATGGGAACAGTCCAGCCCGAACTGCCAAGCCAGGTCCTCCCTGGACTGGAAACAAGCATCCAAGGACCGGTTTCGGGCTTTCAGCCCTCATCAGCCTGGATAGCTTGATTCCAGTGGCATGGTCCCAGGATGCTTGTTTCCGGTCCATGAAAGACATGGTTGGCAGCTCGGACTGGACTGTTCCCATGAGGCACAGGGTCAGACTGATTTGCATATGGCCATGTCTGAAATGGGGTGGCTGAGTGGGCTAAAGAATGCTGATGGATTAAACCCAGATCAGTTGACTGGGGTGAGTGTTTGATTTGCTCAAACGCTCCGTCCATCATCTCCTTTTGTATCGCAATATTGCGTTTAGCCACCATACACGCCAACGTGACCCACTGTTTCTGGTAGTCATTTAGGTCGGTCGGCTCCCACACATTCAACAAACATCTCCGTGCCTCAAGTCCCACCTCCTGTTCCAACACCATCATCAACTCCTCATGTATTCCTCTCCAATATGCCTGCAGAAAGGAGCAATTCCAAAGGATATGCATCAGGGTTCCCTCCTCTTCGCATTTTCTCCTGCACTCTCCGCTCTCAGCCCGCCCCATTCGCACCAGACGCAGCCCCGTCACATAAGTCCTATGCAGGATTTTCAGCTGAACGAGGCACAATCTCATTTGTACCGCCACAACTTTGAGCGAAGACACAGCCTCAGTCCAATCCTCGTCGTCAAGTTCCAACCCATCCGCACTCCACTGCGCCCTAAGCTTCACGAGTGGGTCTCCGATAATGTTAATCAGCTTTCGGTAGATGAGGGAAGTAGTCTTTTCAGGCAGGTGGCCGTCCAGGACCAGGTCCTCAAGGGAGTTCAGCACCCTTCGGAACATGTGTGGCCAAGGCGTGTCTCACTTGCAAGTACCGGAAGTGTTCAGTCTGATGCAGACTATATCGGGCCGCCAGAGTCTCAAACGGTAGGATAGAATCCTTCCCCCAAACATCCTTGATCTGGGAGATCCCGATAAGGTCCCACTTATCGAACCTCTTCGACTTCCACATGCTCCCTAGCTTCCCCGAGTTAAACAAAGGGGTGGCAAGCGTAAGCCTCCCCGCCCACCCGAGACACCTGGTGGCCACATGCCAGACTTTGACCGCGTGAGTCGTCGGTCCAAACAAAGGGTATCTGCCCAACCACGCATACAGCGCCCTGTCAATCTCCCCACCAGGGGAAAGGTTCCGGTCCATGGCGTACCCGGGATCACCCGGTACGCCATATACAATGTGATTGATGGCAGCCAACTGCGAGGCCTAATAGTATTTGCGCAGATCCGGGAGACCGATGCTCCCGTCATACCATGCCAAGGTCAATTTGTTAAAGGCTATTCGAGCTCCACCGTCCCATAGGAGGTGTCTCTGCAAAGATTCAATTCCCTTGAAATAAGACACGGGCACCGGGTCCATTTAGTTCTGTAGGGCATATAGGAACCTCGGCAGGGCCATCATTTTAAAGAGAGTGGCTCTACCTATCATGGAGAGCGGGAGGGTATGCCAGCGTTCCACATCCGTCTTACACCGCGCCAATGGGGCGGCCAGATTACGCTCAAAGCGTAGCTTTGGATCAAGCGTAATAAAAATCCCCAAGTACTTGAATCCCACTGTCTCAACTCTAATTGGACAGGACTGCAGGAGCTCGGGGGGTCCACCAGCTAAGGCAAATATCACCGACTTGTCCCAGTTGATCACCAGTCCCGAATATCTCCCGAAAACCTCAAGAACGACCAGGAAGTATCGGATAGAGGTCCTAGGCCTCGTGAGGTAGAGCAGGACATTGTCCGCGTAGAGGGAGAACTTATCTTCCCACTCCGGCGTCTAGCGTAGGCCCCGTATCGAGGGGTCCCATCTCACCCAAGCCGCCAATGGCTCCATAGCTAGAGCGAAAAGCAGTGGGGACAATGGACATCCTTGTATGGTGCCCCACCCCAGTGCAAAGTCCTCCGATTTACAGTTATTGACCTCCACTCTAGCCAGGGGGGTCGCATAGAGCAACCGCACCCAAGCTATGAAGTTCACAGCAAATCCCATCTTTGCCCACACAGCGAAGAGGTAGGGCCACTCCACTCTATCAAAAGCCATGGAGGCGTCCAAGGAAACCGTTTTCGCCTGTTCCTGTAGCTGACCGGCCAATCCCACTATACTGTGCAGTCTGCGCAGATTCAACGCGGTGTTGCGACGCGGCATAAACCCGGATTGATCTGGGTGAACCAAGGATGTAAACACTTTTACCAGTCTAGTAGCCAACCACTTGGCCAGGATTTTGGGCTCGGCATTTAGGAGGGAGATGGGCCTGTAGGAAGAACACACCTTCGCAGGCTTGCCAGGCTTGTGGATGAGCACGATGTTGGCCACCCTCTGATCGTATGGGAGCTCCCCCCTGTCTCTACTTTCAGTGAGCATAGCCCTCACATGAGGAGCAAGCTTGTTGGCATTGAGCTTATACAGTTCGACCGGTATGCCATTGGGACCAGTTGCCTTGCCGGACTTGACCTGACGGATAGCCTGAGCAACTTTGTCATCAGTAAACGCCGAGTCGAGAAAATCCCGATCATCCTCCGCTAAACTCGGCCTAATTATATCTCTAATCATTTCCCCATTTTCGGCTTCTGTAAACCTGTCTCCCGCGGCGTAGACCTCCCGAAAGTACCTTGCAAATTCGTCGGCCACAGTCGGCGGGTTTGCAATTCTACCCAAGGTCCGACATTCCAATTCAGGCACCAGTGGAGACGGACGTTCTCCCCGCTCGAGCCAGGCAATAAGTTTGCCTGCCTTGTCTCCGTGTTCATACACGCGACTCTGCGTTGCGTTATGGTGCGCTAAGGCTCCCTCCCTGGCAAAGTTTCTATGTTCCTCTTCGCGGAGTCTCAGGAGGTGGTGGCCGGCCTCCATAGGAGACTCAGCCACTCGCCTCGCCTGGGAGAGAACTTCCCATTCCTTCTTGAGCAACGCAGCTAACCCTTCCTTCTTCTTCTTTGAGACAATGGACAGCACCTTCCCTCTGGCCACTGCTTTATATGCTTCCCATAATGAGCCCGGGGAGTCGATCGACCCGACATTTTCAGAAAAGTACCGATCTGACATACGGAGCACCTCTTTCGCGATGACCGGGTCTTTCAACCGCCAGACCCCAATGGGGGCTATCCTGCCCACCGCCGGAGGCTCAAGGGCAAGGCACAACCAAAGCGGGGAGTGATCAGATACGCGCCTCCCCAGATGCCTAACCTCCGATACATACAATGCCATTGCCGCCGGGAGGAGGATATAGTCCAAGCGTGAGAGAGTGCCGTGTGCAGCTGACACATGAGTGTAGTGCGCTGTGTTAGGGTTACGCACACGCCAGCAGTCAATCAGACCCAATGTACTCATAAACTCAGACAACCATCTCTGCGCTTGTGGCAACACTCGCGGGGGGGGCGATCAATCTCACCATCCACAACTGAATTAAAATCACCACCCAACACCAGGTGACCATGTAGTAAATTAACGGCGATTAAGTTGAGCGTTAGCAAAAGACATGTAGGGTTTTCCATTATCTTGACATTTGTTATGACATCCATTTTGAATCCATGGCAGCCATTTTGTCTGCCACATGCTACCTCGTGATGACCATGTGCGTTGTACTACCTTCCTGCTCATGGCCTCTAACCTGCCCGGCAACAAGCTATTTATAGCGTCTCTGTGTTTTCTGTTGACCGTTAGGGTCCACATCTGTTAATGGTTAGCCTTAGATTGGAATGTGTGAGCCGAGACCCCAAGACTGATAGCTCCACCCACTAATCGATTGTGCCTCTCGATATTACCATGTATGGACATAAAATGTGTTCTTATGCTTTGTACCGTCTTCTTCTGAGCCCCTGTGTGGGTATAAATAAACCATGTGTTCAGTAGCCCTGGGTGCTACTTCTCGCAGTGCCGAAGGGTACTGGTTGAATTTTAGCACCACCTCATGAGGTGTAATAAACGTTATGTTTTGTATTTCCAGTTTCCCTGCCAACTTTTTCCTTTGGAGTCTGCGGACTTTTGTGCACAGAAGGGCGAACCCCTTGCATTAGCGGGCCTGGCTGAGGTCTGCTACGACAAATTGGCGCCGGCACGTGGGGCTCATCGGCGACTCGGATGCCCGAAGGATTGGTCGTGACGACGGTTCGGAACCTCGCTGAGAATGCGATCGCTGCCAGAGGAGACCCGAGTCTTGGCACCCGAAGCGGTTCTTCCCTACTTTCCGATCCGACCATCCAGGCGGCGTCGGTCCTCGACTGAGATCTCTTCTGTTGGTTTGCCGTGCAGTGACCGTTTGGTCGAATTTAGAACTTGGCAGTTGGAACCTGGACAGCCTATGATTGATAAGAGCCGTTTTGCGGCGCCTGTTGTAGGTTTTGGAATTTGGATGCCCTTGAGTGGTAAGGTAGTTTTAGGAAACGCTTACCGTGGCATATTTGTATTTGGGAATAAGACTAGTCTACTTGGATTTGTATGTGTATTTGGGAAATAAATAAACTGCAGCTCATATAGGCAGGTAATGTGCGGACTTTTCCTCGACTTTTGTTTGTATAGCGCGATGTACTAAGAAGGTACCTTAAGCGCTCTTTCCCTATAAATAGTGTATATTTTGCATTATTTCTTTTGACATGCCTGTTTTTAGCGCACTTTGAAGGTTGTGCTGCTTTTGTAAGGGTACCAGTTTACGACTTGAAGAATCGCGGCTGGCTCCCCCCGAGGGGACACCTAATAGAGATATGTATGTGAAGTTTGGTCTTTCTGCCATAATGTACAGCACGTTGTGGCACAAATACACCAAGAAGGATCCTGAGTTACGGTGGCCACTGCATGGGTCATTTGATGCACGAAAGGTTGAGTATGGATCACTGAAATAATATCGACTACCAAAATATCGACTACCCAAAATATCGAGGAGAAAATATCTACAACCAAAATATCGAGTTTGTATGTACAAACAGGTAAGTACAAAAATATCGAGTACAAAATATCGTTTACAAAAATATAGTTGTAAAAAATATCGACTTTAATAAAAACAATGTTTAATTACATTAATATAAAAAATTAATTACTAAAATATAATTAACAATACTTAAAATAACTTTTAATAATTAAATAATTAATGAAAGTAAAAAAATAATATTTTTTTAATCATATTTCTTAAAACATATATATATATAGTAACAAAATTTAATTAAATAATAGCCAATATTATTAACGTACAAATACAAAAGAGTAAAAATGACTATTCCCACTGCAAAGAGTGCAACAGTGGATATATGACGTTACAACGCAACTTTTACAACGCACTACCATTACAACAACGCACTACCATTACAACGTAAGTATTGGTAAGTATATAATAATTTTTTTAATTTAAATTATTTAAAAATATTTAAATATAATTTAATTTAATTTCATTTCATTAATTAAATTAATGTAAATTTAATTTTACTTTATTTTTACACTGTACCCCTGTACCCCAAAAACCCAAAACTGACCCTGAACCCTAAAAAAACCTCTTTACCCAAAAACTGAAAACTGACCAAAATACCCCTTTACCCAAAAACTGAAAACTGACCCTAAACCCTAAAAATACCCCTTTACCCAAAAACTGAAAACTGACCATGAACCCTAAAAATACCCCTTTACCCAAAAACTGAAAACTGACCCTGAACCGTAAAAATACCCCTTTACCCAAAAACTGAAAACTGACCCTGAACCCTAAAAGTACCCCTTTACCCAAAAACTGAAAACTGACCCTAAACCCTAAAAATACCCCTTTACCCAAAAACTGAAAACTGACCCTGAACCCTAAAAATACCCCTTTACCCAAAAACTGAAAACTGACCCTGAACCCTAAAAATACCCCTTTACCCAAAAACTGAAAACTGACCCTGAACCCTAAAAATACCCCTTTACCCAAAAACCCAAAACAGACCCTGAACCCTAAAAATACCCCTCTACCCAAAAACCCAAAACTGACCCTGAACCCTAAAAATACCCCTTTACCCAAAAACTGAAAACTGACCCTGAACCATTAAAATAACCCTTTAATTTAACATATTTAGCAATTAATCAATTAAATTAAAATGATTACCAATTACATTTTAATTAATTAACAAATATTATTTAATTACCAATTAATTAATTATTACTACCAATTAATAAATTTACATATTTAATTAATTATAATTAAATTACTTCCCACCCTATTCCCCTATAAACCCACAACCCGCTACAGGAAATAAATTATTTTAATTTACATAATTGGCAATTAATCAATTAAATTAAATTAATTGCCAATTACATTTTAAATAATTAAGAAATATTATTTAATTACCAATTAATTAATTATTACTACCAATTAATACATTTACATATTTAATTAATTATAATTAAATTACTTCCCACCCTATTCCCCTATAAACCCACAACCCGCTACAGAATAAAATTACGCAATAATTAAAAAAAAATCATTAATTAAAAATAATTATAACATAAAATGACACTTTTCACACATATTATAACATAAAAACACTATAAATAATTAAATATTATTTAAAAAACGATATTTTTTACTATCTAGATTATATACTTCGATATTTTCACTTTCTATATTATTTACAGTCGATATTACTTCACTTACCTTAAAAACGATATTTTGGCTGTCGATATTCTGTCCTGTCGATATTTTCTCCAAACGATATTTAAAACTCGATATTCTGTCCAAACGATATTTTGGAGTCGATATTATCTCTGTGCACCGTTGAGTATGTGGAGCAATGTTTGTTTGAGCGGAAGTCTAGACGTGATATGTTTGAGAGTTTGCGAATGTGGTAAAAGGAAGTACGGCAGCAAGAGAAGCGTGAGCAAGCGTTGATTGAAAAAGAGCAGCGAAGGAGTGTGTATGAGAAAGTGCTTGAGTTGCGAAAGAAAGAAACAAAAGAACTGCAGGAGTGAGAGGATAAGGAACGTAGATTACAGATATCTGGCCAATATTCTGTTCGACAGCCTCTATATCCTGTCCTTAATAAACCGCAAGATGATTTTTTGTTATTAGATCGACCTCCACCCCCGTATGCCGTCCCGACCGCTCCGTCCGGAGACGACGAGGACTCTGACTCGGAGCACCAGAAAGCGCGGGATACCCGATCCATGTTATCAGCTGAACGTTCGTCCGAACTACGGCAGGCTGCTCGTAAAGCACTACGTAGTACTCATTCTGCTCCTGATCTCTGAGCTAGCATGCAGGATTGGTCAGAAAAGGAGCAGATATATTTTTCTGCGTTATTTGCTGACGAAGTCGTAGAAATGTTCGAAAACACTCTTTGGTGTTAGAACCAACTAATATAGCGAATGATCGTAGGCTTGTACGTGATGGCTCTTTTGTTTTTTCTCAAGTAGCAGACGTGATTAGACGACTGGTTAAATTGCAGAATGAGGCGTCCCAGCTGAAGGAGCAGAAAAAGAATGCGGACAACGTTCCACAGTCCAATCCGAATGGAGTACCGCAGCCCCCCATCCTCGAGACAGATAAGATAAAATCTGCCGATATGAGACCTATGGGGGAAGCCGCACCCTTGTATGTTCCTCCTAAAGGAAAGGGAGATGATGATGATAAAACTTCTGTTGATGCCAAGGGATATTTTATTTATAATTAGGTATACACTCCGTGGAATAGAGCGGATGTAATGGCGCTTAAAAATGCGTTGCCTGACCCGCGTAAAAACCCAGCGGCCTTTTATGAGGAAGTTGAAGGCGCCTTAAATTCTTGTACTATGACCTTACGCGATATAGATTTGTTTTTCGGTTTAATTTTACCCCCAGATATGTGGCGAACAGTCTGTAAGATTGACGAACGCGCTATTTTGGGTGCTGAATGGAAAGAACTTGAACAGTTGGATGTCGATAGAGAACCCGCCCAAAAGCCGCATCGGCTAATATTAGATCTTCCTGCAGCCATTTTGACTAAACTCAAAACAATTATTCCCCTTAAAAAGGTTGATTGGACGATGTTAGCGTCCTGTAAGCAAAAGGCAGATGAATCGGTTTCTGATTTTTTCACACGTTTTGAAGAAACATTTCATGATTTTAGCGGCCAGTCTTTAACAGATGATACCGGCAGACATCTGTTTGTTGATAAATATGTTACGAATCTGTTACCAGGGATAGCTAGCCGCCTAAAAGCTAGCGAGAGTTCTTGGACTACCTCCTCTCCGGCCTCTGTTTTAACGATGGCTCAGTATTATGAGCGCCAAGAAGCGGAAGCGAAGGGGAATGAGGACAAGAAATCTAAAGAGCTAAAAACGAAAGTTATGATGGCCCAGGTATATGGCCCACCTTCTAGAGGTTATGATAGGGGCCCTGATAGGACCTATGATAGAGGTGGACGAACATCTTTCAATACTCCTTACATTCGTACGAATTTAAATATCAACCAATGTGCATATTGTAAGCAGCCCGGCCATTGGATGCGTAATTGCCCATAATTGCGTCCACAACAGGATGCTCGTGGGCGGGGCCAAGGGAGAAATGGTTAAGGATCCTCAGAAGCTCGGGGAAATGTGAATGATCGTGCTCGATCCGATACGAATGTACGCCCACAGTATAGAAAGAACACCTTTGATAGGCGAAATCAATATCAAATGTCTGATTATGTTCAGCCTGATCTTTACGATTCTGCTCATACATAGGATTGCCTAGGATGGGGTAAGGAATCAGTTGAAGTTCCAGTAGATCAGACGGGTCCCTATGTTACAGCACATGTTTTGGGTTCTACTGATCGGTTTCTGGTTGATACAGGAGCTACTCGTAGAGCTTTATCTAAACAATTGGTTCCGAGGGCTCCCCTGTCTGGCATGACTATTACTTCGATAGGTTTCGATGGAACACCGTCCCTTAGCCCATTGTCACAACCACTTCCATTTTATGTTGATAAATTCAGTGCTCCATGTCCGTTTTTGCTTTCCCCTAACACACCAGATAATATTGTGGGCCTTGACATGCTGAAGTATTTTAGAGCCACGATACGATGTTCTCCTGAAGAGGTACGAGTCATTTTAAATGATAATCATTCCGAATTTGACAGAATTTGTCTTGTTAAAGAAGACGTTGCATTAGCCACTCTTCCTGAGTCCCTCTGGGCTACATCAGACACCGATATGGGTCAGATGGTAATTCCTCCGGTTCAGATCAGTGTTAAGGAGGGAGCTATGTTACCCCGATTGCCACAATACCGGATTTCACAGGAGGGAGAAGAAGCACTCATACAAATTGTACATGATCTTATCCGGGTTGGGGTTGTTGAGGAAGTTCCATTTAATGTTTGCAATAGCCCGATTCTTCCAATTCTGAAGAGAGATACTGACAAGCGTGTTTACAGATTCATTATTGATTTAAGGGAGGTGAATAGGATTGTCATACCACAGTATCCTGTGGTGTCTGATATCACAACACTCCTTACTTTGGTTCCCCCAACTGCTACTACATTTTCTGTAATAGACTTGAAGAACGCTTTGTTTTCGATCCCTATTCATCCTGACAGCCGCTATTTGTTCGGTTTCACTTTGAATAATCGATCATCCCGATTTTGGAGAGTTCCTCAAGGCTATACTGAGAGTCTGAGTATTTACAGTCAAGCATTAAAAAGGGAACTTGATTTGTTTGTGTTGCCCGAAGGTGTGGCTCTCATCCAATACGTCAATGGCATTTTGTTGGCAGCCGACACCCCAGAACAGTGTGAAAAATGCACACTCTGCTTTCTTTCCTTGCTTTACACCATCATAAGGTATCTCGAAAGAAATTGCAATATTGTAGACCAAAGGTAACCTACTTAAGTCACCTTTTGTCTAAGGAGGGACGTGCATTGACATCAGATCGCATACAAGCAATTTTAGATACACCAGTTCCTACCACACAGAAAGGAGTACGTGCATTTTTAGGTCTCACTTCCTTATGTAGGCAGTGGATCTTGGGGTTTTCGCACATTGTTAAACCCTTGTTAGCAATTTTGACGAAAGATACCCCAGTACCTCTCCCATGGACAGAGGAATGCGAAAGTGCTTTTCGACAGTTACGACAAGCCCTTTGCTCAGCACCAGTGTTAGGTACACCAGATGACACGAAGCTTTTCACACTTTATGTACATGAGAAAGACGGATGTGCATTGTCAGTGTTGGTTCAGTTACATGGTGATAAGCAACGATCGTCTGCTTACTTCTCAGCAGTTCTGGATCCTGTTGCTAGAGCATTACCTGGATGTTTTCGTTCAGTTGCAGCAATAGCAGTGTCAATTCGACAGAGTAAGGGAATAGTGTTATCACACAAATTGTTAGTATTAGTACCACATGCTGTTGATGCTCTTTTGAATCAGACGAAAACGAAGCATTTGACCAGTGCTCGTCTTACAGGATATGAATTGACATTGCTAGCTCCCCACATTACATTGAAGAGATGTGCAACTCTGAATCCAGCCACTTTGTTGCCATATCCGGTGACCCAGCCTCAGTCACAAGAAACGCACAATTGTATTTTTCTGACTGAGGAACAGACAAAGGGTCGTATTGATTTACAGGATACGCCCCTTCCAGATGTGGATGGTGAATTGTGGATTGATGGGTCTTGCCTGAAGTTACCAGATGGTACGACTTCAGCCGCATATGCAATTACCACACTTGAAACAATAGTGGAGACAGCTCGCATACCACAGAAATCAGCCCAAGCAGCTGAGTTGATAGCTCTGACGAGAGCATGTGAGCTCAGTGCTGGTTTATGCGTGAACATTTATACAGATAGCCGCTATGCTTTCGGAGAAGCACATGATTTTGGCCTACTCTGGAAGGAAAGAGGCTTTCTTACATCTCATGGAATACAGATAATGCACGGAGATTTGGTGCATAATCTTTTGACTGCATTGACATATCCAAAGAAAATAGCTATCATAAAGTGCAGCGCACAAAGAAAGTAACAGATAAAAAAGGTCAGGGAAATGCCTTTGTAGACCATGTAGCACGTGAAACTGCCATGCACAGGAGCACTACTTCTATGTATGTAGTGAAATCCCAAGCTGAAAGATGGCACGATGCTAGACAGGAAGTGCGAGAGATACAGAAAACAGCCTCTGACCAAGAACGTGAACAATGGTCAACAGATGGAGAGTTAGATGACGAAGGTTGTTGTAGAAATATGCAAATGGACCGATCGAAGCTGCCTATAGCTTTCGTACAGCCTATGGTCCAGATGGCACATGGGCTAGCACATGTTGGTGCTTCTGCAATAACGAAAATGCTTACGCAAGTTTGGGAGCATCCAGAAATTGCTAGCACAGCTAAAAGAGTAGTACAGTCCTGCATGATTTGTTTGCAATACAATCCCGGGAAGGGAACGCGAGTTCCATCTGGAGGTTTTGTTACACCAACTGCACCTTTTGAAGTCCTACAAATGGACTACATTCAGCTTGAGCGGTGTAATAATTTAAAGTATGTTTTAGTGGTGGTTTGTGCTTTCAGTAAATGGATTGAGGCATACCCTACGAAAGACAATACTGCGATTACTACTGCTAAGGTGCTACTGAAAGAGTTCTTCCCGAGGTTCGGTGTTTGCAGACTTTTATGGAATGATAACGGACCTCATTTTGTTGGAGAAGTTATCCAGTATGTTTTGAAAGGATTGGGAGTCAAGCAGAAGTTTCATGCTGTGTTCCTTCCACAATCAGCAGGATTGGTGGAAAGGTACAATGCTACTCTGAAGCTAAAAATCGCAAAAATCATAGCCTCCACGAAATTGACTTGGCCAGATCCATTGCCATTGGCATTGTTGTCCATTAAATCAGTACCACATTCTAGAACGGGTCTCACCCCGTACGAGGTGGTATTTGGACGGCCGATGAATATTTGGGGAGTTCCAAAACCAAGCTCTGTGTACGATGTACCTTGTGTTTTAATGAATGACTATTTGGCACAATTAACTGATAGCTTGGTTTCTATTCCTCAACAGGTTCGAGAAGCGCTCCCTGATAAATCCCAAGGTGAAGGCCATGAACTCCGTCCCGGCGATTTCGTAATGGTGAAAGCCTTCGAGAGATCAAGCAGTCTGGAACCAAGGTGGCGTGGACCGGAACAGGTACTCCTCGCCACGTGAACGGCAGTTCGTGTTACCAACAAGAGGAATTGGGTGCATAGCATCCACTGCCGGAAGGTCTTGCCGACCCTGGTGGAACCTGCTGTGCTGACCGATCATCGAGACATCCTGACTACGGAGAAGGGCCCTGCTGTATCACCTGACGGGTCTGAGGAGGTCTTCCCGGACCAGACAACTCCTGGAGCAACGTGATATAATTTGAGATCAAGAAAGTGATTCCTATAGTTTTTTGTTGCGAGACTGGTTGAGCAACCGCTCTGGGTAGTGGAAACGGAGAGCCGATATGACAAGGGAGGGGGATCAGCCCTGCGTAGTGTAGTGACACCTGTCTTGGTCTGTGGTGAAGAAACCAACGTCTGCCCAGAGTAAAGAGCTCATTGACTATTTTTGTTTTTTTCTATTATTTAGTTTGAAGATGACTCTTGTGATTATGAATACTACTAAGAAGAAGATTTTAGGAGTCTTAAGTGTTTTTGTTGTTTTGACGATTATAGCAGTGATCACTTGGTCCGTTGAGATAGTGACTCCTGCTCGTGGGTTTGTGGTGGTTCCTACTACTCCTATTCCGGAAGAGCACCAGCATTTCACTCTTCCTTATCATCAGTATAAGCATCGAGAGTCCTACTTGAATATTACATTTGTTCAGATGCTCCACCACACTCACAACGCCACAAACACTACAAATTGCTGGATATGTGGTATGCTTCCAGCTCAGCAGAAGAAAGGTGGAACACCGTTTATTCCACTTCCTTATTCACGTAATGGTTCTTGTCGAGCCTGGTATACTCTTCTCTTTTCAAACAGAAAACCTGCAGTAGGTGGACTTCTCTTTCGTTTGAATAAAGAGTGTTATCAAGATGAACATGGATATCCCCAAGCAAATGGAACTATATGGGAATGGGAAGAATACCGACCGGACAATGCTTCTACGCCTTATGTTTTCACCCACACGAGAGACTCTACTACGAGCAATGAATCTGTAATTACTGTAACACGGACTAAAGCAAATTTATGTGTACAAAGTACTGGACGAATTCCAGTTGGGTCCAGTGATTGTGTTGTTGTATTAAATATGGATGGAATAAATGAAAGTACTTTTTCTGGCTTCACATAACACATATCTGGTATGTGGAAGTCATGGATATCACAGATTACCTGTAGGGTGGTCTGGCACATGTTATGTTTCTTTCCTATTACCCCCTGTTTTTCTGGCACCTGCTTTGTATCATCGAGATTTTAAATTGTTTAGAAACATTTCTATAAATTGCTATAAACGGACAATACGAAGTGATGATGTGGACCAAACAGACTCTAGCTTGCAACAATATTTTGATTTTAATTTAGGATTATTTCCCTTTGTAGGTGCTGCATTGAATAGTAGGAAAATACAACGACTGACTATAGAGTTGTAGAGGCTGTCACTAATGAAACTGCTGTAGCTCTAGGAAATATTACAGAAGAGTTGCAAATTGCCAGAATTGTAACCCTTCAAAATTGGAAGGTCTTAGACGTTATGTTAGCAGATAGAGGAGGAGCATGTAAAGTCATCAGAAGTAGCTGTTGTGTATTCATCCCTGTTAATTCGCCTTCTGTGTATGAAGCAATTCTTAAACTGCATAAAATCGCTTCTGATATTCATGAGAAAAATGGCACTTGGACTTTTGCGGGATGGTTTTGGGCTTTAATCTCCGCCTGGGGTTGGAAATTACTGACTATTCTATGTATCGCAATTGCAGTGATTTTCACCTGTTGTATGTGTATTCGTTGTGGCCCAATTTTATGGTCCATGTGTATAACTGCCTGTATACCATCTAGAAGAAATGCAGCGAAAGCACAACAGACCTTGGATAAAGAAGTGACCAATATAATGTGCATAGATATACGAGATGAATGCACAGATTACCCCAAAAGAGCGTATGTCTTTAGCTAACGCTAAAAGGGTCGTCTGTTGTAAATTAAAGGCGATTAAGTTGAGCGTTAGCAAAAGACATGTAGGGTTTTCCATACTCTTGACATTTGTTATGACATCCATTTTGAATCCATGGCAGCCATTTTTCTGCCACATGCTACCTCGTGTATACCATGTGCGTTATCCTACCTTCCTGCTCATGGCCTCTAACCTGCCCGGCAACAAGCTATTTATAGTGTCTCTGTGTTTTCTGTTGACCGTTAGGGTCCACATCTGTTAATGGTTAGCCTTAGATTGGAATGTGTTAGCCGAGACCCCAAGACTGATAGCTCCACCCACTGATAGATTGTGCCTCTCGATATTACCATGTATGGACATAAAATGTGTTCTGATGCTTTGTACCGCCTTCTTTTGAGCCCCTGTGTGTGTATAAATAAACCATGTGTTCAGTAGCCCTGGGTGCTACTTCTCGCAGTGCCGAAGGGTACTGGTTGAATTTTAGCACCACCTCATGAGGTGTAATAAACATTATGTTTTGTATTTCCAGTTTCCGTGCCAACATTTTCCTTTGGAGTCTGCGGACTTTTGTGCACAGAAGGGCGAACCCCTTGCACTAGCGGGCCTGGCTGAGGTCTGCTACGACAACCAAGGGGAAGAGTCAGAAAGATGGCCCCCAAATCTCGGAACATCTCGGTCTGGAGAGCTGGGGGCACATAGATCGATAAGAATGTGACTGTGTGTCCCCCAACAAGTCCCGATACCCCAGCATAACGACCCCTCTGATCCACCCAGGTTTCCTGCACAGAAAAGGGAAAGGAGTTCTTGAACAGTATCCCCACACTCCTGGAACCAGACGTAAAGCCAGCATGTACAACGAGTTTGTATCCTCCCCTGTGCAGGGCCTTACACTTATTCCCCACTAGATGATCTCTTGGAGTAGGACAACATCGGGGGAGTTTCTCTTGATAAGGTGGCTGACCATCCCTCTCTTGATCTTATCGCCCAACCCATTGACGTTCCAGCTCAACACCTTAATCCCCGATCCCCTGAATTCACGTCCCCCCGAACCCATGTACATCCAATAGCAAAACAACTTTTCCACCTGAGCGAAGAGAAAAACCATAACAAACATAAATACAAACTATACATACATACCCCCTCCCCACCCCCAACCCTGCACCCCTGCATTTGGCTACCGCCCCCCAACTCGCAGTGTGCCTGTCGCCCCATAATATAACTAAAGACTATCTAAAAATAGATCGGAGGAGGATATTGGTGCCCCGCTTCCCCGCTCACCCCATGGATCTGAAGCTAACGATTCCATGTGGCAACAATAGCAGTGGGGACTATCAAACTACCACCCCCGCATCCGCTGCCAGCGCCATGTCCAAATAAAGTTCTGCCTCACCCGGAGTCTCCGCCATCATGGAACCTCTTCTTCACCACCATCCTGATTCCGGGAGCCCTTGCGGGCCAGGCTCTCAATCCAGTCAAAAGCTATCTCGTGGTTGTCAAAGAACCAAACCTTCTCGTCCGCCTCAATCCGTAGCTCGGCCAGATACAGCATCACATACTTAAAGTCCAAGTCTCGGAGTCTCCGTTTGACCCCTCCAAAGCTCTGTCGCTGTCTCTGGACTGCTTGCGTGAAATCAGGAAATAAATTCACAGTGGAGTTCTCAAACTTCAGGGGGCCACCAGTTCTCGACGTCTGCAAGATAGCATCACTGTCTCTGAAATTCAGGACCGTGGCGATCATAGGCCGAGGCGGAGCCCCCGGTCTTGGCCTACCTCCTGGAATCCTGTGCGCCCGCTCCACTGTAAAAAGGTTACTGAGACCCTTCGGCTTCAGATGGTTCAAAATTAGGTCCTCCATAAACAAATCCGGGGCAGGCCCTTCGGCCTTCTCTGGCACCCCGATGACTCGCACGTTGTTCCACTGGGCCCGTATGTGAGAAGTTGGCCTGATATATGATGTTCACTAGTTCTAGTGACCACCTCGTATGAGTCCAAACAACCCTTATGGTGATTGGTTGTAATTCAACCTTATAGACCAGCTATCCTAATGGTAGGGTGGACAAAGCAGTCTTAGGCTAAACTCTTTTGGCATGTGAAGCCAGCTGTTTTACCATATGTAACCCCTTTAACACCAAGTGAAAGGACACCACACAGGATAAATATTGAAAATGTATACGTATTTTATTACTACAGTTGACGTAAATAATTAATTTACTCTCTTAATTTCTATGCAGGTAAGTACTTAATCAATAATAACTCAATCAGAAGGAAAGAAAACAGAGTCCGTGGTGTTAGAGTTTCTAAGGGTTTTATTCCTCATAAAGGAATCAGGATATCATGTTCTGACCACCACAGGGGTGTCAGAAGGGATAGAGCGCTGAAGTTTATTATCAATACATAGCTTATATACTTGATTTATACATAGGAATCAATGTAAGAGGCGTAACAGCTGAGAGAAGACAAGATAACAGTATACACGTGGTACTAGTACATCATCAAGAGGCGTAAACTAGGCGTGAACTAGAGGTGTGTGCTAGGAACGTCACTGATAGGTGACGCAAGTGGGTGGCACCAAGGGGTGGTGCTAACAGAATGTTGCAATGTCAGCAGAAAATCGGAAGCTTGGATGCGCGCGCAGCTGCATGACGTGTGATTGACGGGGTGCAGGGGACTTGACATTCACACTGACGGAAAGAGACAGAAGTCTGGCATGTCAGATCAACTTGTACTTCTATCATATCTGATATCTGATGTTTAGGAACTATACTATCTGGGCGAAAAGGTCTCTAGGGCAGAAGCTACTCTATGCTAACTGTGGATGCGTGTATGAGCGCCTAAGTGTCTACATGTGAAGCGTGGGGGCACGGGGCCTTCTATGGAAGCATGGCAACGGAGGCTATGAATTACTTGCATTAAGACAGGTCGGCCCTTTGGCTCTGCAGCTGGAGAGGATGTTTACAGGATCTAGTAGGCAGGAATGTATTCTCGGGGAGCGGAACAGATAACTCGAAGGTTATAGTCAGTCTTGGCAGAAAGCAGGCTTGAGCTGAGCGCGAGGGGCCGCGCTGAAAGTAGGACAGAGTTCACGAGTACAGAGGTAGCCTGGGCAGAGCCAGGAGCCACAAAAAGAGGTTCAGATGGCAGGAATTCAGGGCCTACTCTGGCTAGAGCAGGAAAAATACGAAAAGTGTACTACAAAAAGACGGTGGCATAGCATACTTAGGAACGGACTATATAAGCCATTCATGGTGGATCTGAAAGAGGACAAGTTGACGGTGGACGCAAATGTATTTGCGTCTTCATAGCTGGCACAGGAGGGAAGTTACATGCACTTTTAAGCTGGTACATGGAGTCGGTGGGGTACGCGCTAGGGAACACATCATGACCAAAATTTAATTTTCCTCATTCCCTCCTTGTTCCCTACGGACCCTTCATGAAATATCGATCCTCATGAATCGATCAGTCTGTTCTTGTAACATCATTTGTTCTTCTTTCTTTCGGTTACGTTTTGAATGAAAACTGGAATGTTCAATACAAGAAGTGGCACACAGTCCACAAATCGCTGGCCCACACTGCAGGCACAGGCAGCAACTGAATACTAGGACTAGGCCAATGCCTAGGAAGGATAGGATCTTCCATCCCCAAGCTGTTAACGTTGTCCAGAACCAACCGGACCAAGTCCAGGTGCCTGGAGTCTGATGTATCTGATTTGCAATCTTATGGAGACGGGTGATAGCTTGATATACAGATGGTGCATTTTGTGGGATGAAAACACAGCAGCTTGACCCGATGACCTTACAGGCTCCACCTCTATCTGCCAAGATGACGTCAATTACAAGACGATTCTGAAGGACAACAACCCGCATAGCGGACTGCTCTTCTGTTAAGTTACCTAAGGCGGAAGTAGTTTCATTTACTACTGCTTCAAGTGTTCTAGTTAATCTGCGTATTAATTTACTATTCTGGACAGGGCCTAAAAAGAAAAAGAATCCTTTATTAAAATCAGTGTACTGTTCCCATGCCGTTTCTGTGTAGTCGACAAGGGGGGCATCTCTTCTGGGTCTATTCTTTACTAGATTGCTATTTCTATGGTAATCAGAAGGAGCTAGAAAAACAGGTGGTAGGAGGAATGCAATATAACAGGTACCATCCCAATCTGGAGGTAGACGAATGTATGCGGTATGACCACACACAAAGTAAGAATGACTGATAGCTTTGAAAGATGATTTTCCATCATCACTGAATTCGACCACAGTAGTGCATTTACTATGACCTAAGTGTACTGAACCTTTCTTCTTGATACATAATTCACCAGTGACTGGTAGTACTGACATAATGGGCAGAACTGGTGTGGCTTCGGATTCGACAGTAAGAATCATAAGGCTAATTGTATAATTACCTAATCCATATACTTCATTTTCTAGATCAGTTCCTATTCTAATGGGAAGTCCCTCCTTATCCGGGTAACAGACATCGAGCAGGACCAAGTTCAGGTTTCCCCAAACCCAACCCCCATCGAAAACAGCGATGTCGGGATCTAAAGAATTAATTATCTTAAACCATGCTCCGCAGGAGCCATTGTGAGTGAACGGATACGGAAAGAGAGGCAGGGCTCCCTTGTAATTCTGGTAGGGAGGGAGTCGGCCACATATCCAGCAATTTGTAGCATTGTTAGTTTGATGAGAATGATGTAACATACTAATGAATGTATTGTTGCGCAGCGCGAGTCTGTAGGAAAGCTCATGAGGAGGTAACTCACTAAAAGTGTGTTCAGCAGAGACATTGTAAGCAGATTGTTGACCCTTGAAAATAGGATAGTAGATAGGTAACAAGATGCTAGCAACAATGATTAAAATACTGAGAATAAACATAATTATTAGTGTCACTATGCAGTGACTACGAAGTGATTTGCAATATGTTTTTTTCTTTTCTTCTCTCTCTCTAACTCGATCTAGGGGATACATGTCAGAAAACTATTTAACCGATTCACCTAGGGGAGGACTTAAACAATTAAACTGTCTGACTTGCTAGATCGTAATTTCATGCGGTATTGTTCTTGAGGAGTCTTTTCTCTTTTGACTTCGGTAAAGTCTTTGTTATCACAGTCTTTGGTGGGGGTGGGTGTGTCTTGTTCCGGTTTCAGTCCTGGGAATGTTTTGATATGGCTTAGGTGGACCCACCCCTTTCTGCCTTCCAACTTGACTGCGGTCTTTGTAGTAAGAAGAACGGTCTTCGGAGACTTCCAGCGGGGCTCCAATGGACTTTTCCTGTCGAAGTTACGGACGAGGACAACGTCCCCGGGGTGGACGTCATGCGGCTTCACATCGGTGTTGTCAGGGAAGGCTGCGGCAACCTGTGAACGACATGATTGGAGTGCAGACATCAAGGAGGCAAGGTAATCTGTCAACATATTAGAATCAACATCGGTTATCTTTTTAGGAATGGGCGTCCCCCACATATTCGGTGGTCTACCAAAGACCACTTCGTACGGAGATAGCCCTGATCTCGAATGGGCGACCATTCTCATATAGAATAGTGCCACTGGCAGGGCGACTATCCAGTCGACCCCTTTTTCCTGACATATTTTGGCAAGGCGGATCTTTAATGTCTGATTATGCCTTTCTACAAGGCCTGCTGCTTCTGGATGTCGGACACAATGGAACTTCCACTGGTATCCCAATAACAAGGAAACTTCTTTCATTAGGGCAGACGAGAATGGCTGACCGTTATCTGAGTACACGACACGCGGCAAGCCGTACCGTGGGAAAAATTCACGAACCAACTGTTTGGCAGTGGTCGGAGCAGTGTAATCTGGGACTGGGTATGCTTCGGTCCAGCGGGACAGAGCACAGACAATTACGAGAACATATTTAAATCCTCGACAACGGTCCATCTGGATATAATCCATCTGGAGGACTTCAAAAGGGTGATCGGGAGGATGGAATCCACCTTGCTCTACAGGGACGCTTTTACCTGGATTGAACTGACAACAGATCATGCAAGTACGCACTTTCTGTTTTGCTGCTGCTCGTAAATGTTTATTGTACCAGAGATTTTGCAAACTGTCTAGCATTGCTTTCTCTCCTAGGTGGGCAGGACTATGTGCTGTATTTATCATGACTTGAACCATAGAGTCAGGGAGAAACCATATAGATTTTCCCTTTGTCATCCAACCTTGATCTGTCTGGATCCCTCCTAGTTCAATCCATTTCTTTATTTCTTCTGGAGTAGCATGTGTCTGAATGTCAATAACATCTAGTGTGGGATCTCTGACTGTCATGCAGTTTGTCGGATCTGTTGTCTTTATCGTATCAGTTGTCTGAGTGTGAGTCAGTGCTGTATGTTTTGCTGTCTGATCTGCCAGGTCGTTACCCTGGGAAACAGAATCTGTGACTTTAGTATGTGCTTTGCACTTCATGACGGATATGCCTGAAGGCAGATGTATTGCTTCTAACAGTGCTTGAATGAGTGGACCATGTTGTATCTTTGTACCATGAGAGGTCAGGAAACCTCGTTCCTGCCAGAGCATGCCGAAGTCGTGTACGACTCCGAACGCATAACGGGAATCAGTGTATATGTTAACATTTCTGTTCTTGGCTAGTATACAGGCTCGGGTCAGAGCGATGAGCTCTGCCGCTTGAGCAGACAGTGTATCAATACGGTGTGTTTCTTTAACTTCAGTTTCAGTGGTCACGGCATATGCGGCCACTAACTCTCCTGTACTTGTTCTCATGCATGAACCATCCACATAAAGTGTCAGGTCTGGATTTGTCAAGGGAACATCTGTTAAATCTCGTCTGGGCTTTGTTACTGCATTAATGATCTCTATACAATCATGTGGAGCTGGATCTGTCATAACTGTAGGTAACAATGTCGCTGGGTTCAAGATACTGCAGCGTCTGATTTCTATGTGTGGCTGGAATAATGTCAATTCGTAACCTGTAAGTCGTGCTATAGTCAAGTGTTGAGTCTGGGTTCTGTTTAACAGAACCTCTACAGAATGTGGAACTTGTACTGTTAACTGATGACCTAAAACAATTGAGTCGCTTTGTCTGATTGCTAATGCTGTTGCTGCTACTGACTTTAAGCATGCAGGGAGTGCCTGGGCTACTGAATCCAATGTACTTGAAAAATAAGCACAAGGCTTATGTGAACCTGCTTGATCTTGAGTGAGGACAGACAACGCTGTACCGTCACGTTCTGTAACAAAAAGTGTAAACGGTTTGCTGTAACATGGTGTCGCTAAAACTGGTGCTTGGCATAAAGCTTTCTTTAATTCCTCAAAGGCTTGTGTGTGTTCCTGAGTCCAAGGGAGGACAGTCGAAGTCGCTGCCTCCTGTGTCGTTAACTGAATGAGTGGTTTAGCTAGAAAGGCATATTGAGGAATCCATTGTCTGCAGTACGAGGTGAGGCCTATGAAGGCCCGCACTTCCTTTTGTGTCTGGGGTTGTGGCATGTTTACAATTAATTGGATGCGATCGGGAGTGAGCTGTCTCCCCACTTTGGACAGCAAGTGACCCAGGTACACAACTTGCTGAACACAGAATTGGAGCTTTGAAGGGGACACCTTGTGTCCCTTGTCGGCCAGGAAATGCAAAACTGTTAGTGATGCTTGTTCACATTCGGGCTCACTTCGTGCGGTGATCAGTAGATCATCGACGTACTGTAGTAAGGCGGTATTAACTGGCATTTGAATACAATCTAGTTGTCTTTTCAGTGCTTGACTATAGATGCTGGGGCTTTCTGTAAATCCTTGAGGTGCGCGGGAAAATTTGAAACTTCGTCCATTTAAACTGAATCCGAAGAGATATTGGCTCTCCGGGTCAATAGGTACACTGAAGAAAGCGTTCTTGAGATCGATTACAGTAAAGAACGTTGCTTCTGAATCAATAGCCGTCAATAGGAAGGAGATATCAGGGACCACAGGGTACTGTGGCACAATACATTTGTTCAGTTCTCGAAGGTCAATCACCAGCCGATATACTGGCGGTGCATTGCGGTCTGTACGTTTAAGAATTGGAATGATGGGTGAATTACAGATATTGGAGTCGGTCTCTACGACTACTCCCTGGGCAATAAGCTCTTCAATTATTTTCAGTAAAGCCACTACAGCATCGGGTGGTAACTTGTATTGTCTGATTCTGGGTAGAACAACTCCTGTCTTGAGTGTAACACGATATGGAGTGATATGCATACAACCTACATCAGCTGGGCCTTTTGCCCATAAGTGATCTGGTACATTTTTCAATCTGACATCAAAGTCACGTAAAACGTAATGACCCTTGAAATCCCGTAGAAAGAGTCTGACTCCTTCCGGGGAACAGCATATGATAGCTCCTAGAGCCTTCAGTGTTTTAATTCCTAACAGATTTTCTGGACATGATTTCGTAAGTAACAAATCTGTAACTCGAGATAATGGACCCACAGCTAGTGGTACTGGTTCTGACACTTCATTTACAATAGGCTGTCCTGAAAAACCAAGGGAAACATTCTGTGAGCCTGAGAGGGGTGCCCCTGGAACTTCATTATGACTTATAGTAGTGCGACTTGCCCCTGTGTCAATTAAAAACTTTCTGTCTTTTCCTAATACGTGACTATGTACATAAGGACCTTCTTGATCTACAGGAATTTCAATAAGAGGCAAATCACCTTCCCTCTCTAGGCTGTTTCATGTATATCGCTGATAATCTGGATATGCCGACTGGGCATACTGGTACATCTGTTGTGAAACTTGCCGAGTTGCGGCAGCGGGCTGTGTCTGAGCATGCTGTGGCTGTGGTACTGCTACTGTCTGTACTGTATGGGACTGATCATGCATAGGCTGTGTATTCTGCATTGGCTGTTCGTTCTGTGAGGTCTGTTGATGACCCTGTTCATGTCTAGGCGGACGCGGTCTTTCTTTAGTTTTACCTGTCTCGATGTTATGTTTCAGGACTGGACATTCATGTACGTAGTGGCCTGGCTGCTTGCAATAATTACATGTCCCTTTAACGGGAGCGGCAGAATGATTGGTCTGGGCCCCACCTTTTCTATGACCCTCGGCTGGAATTGTCTGAGCTACTAACATTTTCATTTTCGTGTCTTTCATACGTTTCTGTTCCTGATCTTGTTCTTCCCTAATTCTGTTCTGGTGATATTGTAACATTTGTAACATCTGTGATGGCGTATTTGCCTGCCAAGTACTTTCAACCTTGTATACTCTATTTTTAATTAGTGGTAGGGCGTTCTCTACTAATTTTGTTACAAAAAGGTGTGGATATGACTCGCTACTAGTTTTTAGACCACTATTTATGATGAAACATTTCTCGAATCGTGAATAAAAGTCACTAGTATCTTCATCTTGTTTCTGTTTACAGGACGAGATTGCGTCCCAATCTTCCTTTCTAGTTGTCAATAATCTTGGCAAAACCTGTACGATTAAACCTGGTAATGCTTTAGTCAGATCCCCAAGGCCTAACCCTGGGACTCGTTTACTTTCTTCGTCTTCTATTTCCGCCCATGCTATCTTTGACTCTCCCACCTCCCAATCCTTTTCCTTTAATTTCTCGTAAATGCCCGTGGGCAACAGTACTTTCAACATTTTCGTAATATCATCATACGTGTAATCTCCCATTAGTAACATGTCTTTGAGCTCTCTGTGAAAACCTGCAGGGTCTTTATCATGGCACGGAACTAATTTCTTCATTTCTAACAGTTCTAACTTAGTCAGTGGTGTGTGAACATACACACGCTTCAAGCGTTGGTCCGTACCCATAACTGGGTGTACTTCTCGTAAGGGATTCTGACTTTCAATGCCACCACCGCATTGCATGTGGTACGTTTTTCTTTCTGGAGGCGGGGCGGGAACATATTCAGAGCTTAGGAAGTTGTAATACTTACGTCGTTGCTCTAGAATTATTTGTATTAATTTGGTACTAAAACCTCTCCATCTATCCATGAGTAGTGCTTCTAATGTCTCGTGTAAGGGACCTGGATCAGAATGATGATTTCTGAACTTGATGAGGAGGTGCTGAATCATATATACACCTGCTATTTTCTGCTCTTCCGGGGAAAGGTTCAAGAATGTCTGTACTAACGTGTCATCATTATACATGTCTGGGTTTTCGGCCCATAATACAGCTGACCGAGCTAATTCCTGTTCGTCCATAGAGTTCAGTACATGGTACCCCATTCGGTCTCGAAGCCTTTTATCAGTTTCTTGGAACTGATGTTCAGAAGAATTCGGATTTGTTAACTCAGAGAGAAAGACTCTCTTACTTTCTGGACGGACACCCTTCCTAAGGTAGGCTCCCCTACCTACATACGCTATAGTGTCTGTAGATTTTCCTGATGCTTTTCCTGACGTTTCTTGTTCCTCTTCCTCCTCTGAGGAAGTTTTATCATTCTCTTCCTGGTGTGCTGTCAATACTGCCTTTCTTATTTTCTGGGACATACTGGCTATACAAGTCCCTTTATCATGCCTTGCGTCTGCTATATTTTGACCCCACTTGTTCAATGCGTCTAATTCACTTTGATCTGTCCCAGGCCTGTCTCGTTCTCTTATCACACAATTTATGAAAAATCGTAATATCTGTGCTTGAATGTCAACTTTCTGTTTATGCATGGCAGCTTTGACACTTTCGGGGTCTTTCCCTGTCAGTATGAACTTGTATAGTCTGTCAAGAATTTCCTGCATTCCTACATAGCATAGCAAGTTATCGGTGGCAGATCTTAATCGGAGTGATGCTAATACCATCAAATCGTCTTTTCCGGGTACCGGATCATATCTACAAACTGACATCCTATCTTTGAATGCGTCAAGCCGGGATGAGTAGGGAGACTGGAAAGGATTCTGCGTGTCCCTTAAATGCAATCTGTGTGTCGGTGGCGGGGTCTGTAGACCCGCTGTCGCACCTCCTGAGGCGGATGCTTGGGCATTATCTCTTCGCGGAGTCTGGATTTGAACTTGAATTTGTCGTTTAGTAAGATCAGGTAGGACTGGTTTCGGTAGGTCCGTTTTGAGTGGGGGAAGTGGCGGAGCTGGCGGAACAGGGGAGGTCTGTCGTGGTACCGGCGGAACATTATCTGGGGGCGCAGTGCCACCCCCATCCCTGTCAGTAGGCAGGGCACGAACAGGCAGATTGGTGTAAGCTGGTACTACATCCTCTAGATATGAATTTAGGAATATGTCTTTAGTAGTTTTATGCATTACTTTAGTTGGGACTAATGGTGTCGGTAAGTTTTTCGGTATTTCTGATTCAGTTTCAGATGTGCCATCTGCGGCAAGATACATACCATTTACAAGATTATTTCGGGCACGGTCTATTTGTTCTGTTTTCACTCGGATCCCTTCAGTAACTAATTCGTTTTCTTGCTCTTTATCTGATTCTTTAAGTCTGTCTTCTCTACGGAGTGCTTTGTCAGCACGCTTACGTGATTCCTTACGCCAAAACTCTATGGCGTCCTTCTGAGATTGTCTGGCTTTCTTTTTCCATAATGCTTCTTCTACCCTCATGATGCACTCGGCATCCCACGTTCCAGTGACAGGCCATCTGTGTCTTTCGTCTAGGTGTTTGGTATAATCGGCCCATAAATCTAAATATAATATGGCATCTATGCCGTGTTTTTGATACATAAAATTGCCTGGAGTGTCCCTAGGGGGGATAGGAATTTCTTCCTCCAGTAACCCTTTCCTGGTTCCTATCTGTTTTAACTTGTTAAAGAACGGCATCTTGCTTACTTATTACTGAACGCTAGATCTTTATTCCTTAATACTTTTGACAGCTAGATTATACGAGAAACACAATAATACACGTTTGAACAGTCACATTCATACCACAACATTAATCACATAACACATTGTAGACATAGATGACTACCCCCTATACTAGATGTACTGCTCAACAGTACGGATACACTGCTGTAACAGTGCAGAAATTCGGAATACTTGATATACTGCTAAACAGTACAGATACACTGCCTAAAAACAGTGCAGACCGGACTTGCGTACCCAAACCCGTCTAGATACGACCCAGCAATGGTACTCACCGGGAAGCACGGAAACAGAAGGCCTCGGAAAACTCGACTGGACTCGACTCGGAACTTCGGAAAACTTCGGAAAACCTCGGAAAACTTCGGAAACTTCGGAAAACTGGTGGGCCTCTTCACACCTCGGACCTTGCTTCTTTCGGCTGGGCTCTGGTCGGGATCCTCCGCACTCCTCACCGCCTCGTCTGGGCACTGATCGCAGTCTTCGTCACCTCCGTGGGTCAGAGGGGGATGCAGGAAATCCTGCCAGTACACGTGTAGTCCGTCTAACTGATGGCAGGGGACACAGTATGCAACGCACCAACCGGCGCGTGAGGTGGGGGAGGGGTCCCTATTCGGGCGCCAAAATGACGTAAATAATTAATTTACTCTCTTAATTTCTATGCAGGTAAGTACTTAATCAATAATAACTCAATCAGAAGGAAAGAAAACAGAGTCCGTGGTGTTAGAGTTTCTAAGGGTTTTATTCCTCATAAAGGAATCAGGATATCATGTTCTGACCACCACAGGGGTGTCAGAAGGGATAGAGCGCTGAAGTTTATTATCAATACATAGCTTATATACTTGATTTATACATAGGAATCAATGTAAGAGGCGTAACAGCTGAGAGAAGACAAGATAACAGTATACACGTGGTACTAGTACATCATCAAGAGGCGTAAACTAGGCGTGAACTAGAGGTGTGTGCTAGGAACGTCACTGATAGGTGACGCAAGTGGGTGGCACCAAGGGGTGGTGCTAACAGAATGTTGCAATGTCAGCAGAAAATCGGAAGCTTGGATGCGCGCGCAGCTGCATGACGTGTGATTGACGGGGTGTAGGGGACTTGACATTCACACTGACGGAAAGAGACAGAAGTCTGGCATGTCAGATCAACTTGTACTTCTATCATATCTGATATCTGATGTTTAGGAACTATACTATCTGGGCGAAAAGGTCTCTAGGGCAGAAGCTACTCTATGCTAACTGTGGATGCGTGTATGAGCGCCTAAGTGTCTACATGTGAAGCGTGGGGGCACGGGGCCTTCTATGGAAGCATGGCAACGGAGGCTATGAATTACTTGCATTAAGACAGGTCGGCCCTTTGGCTCTGCAGCTGGAGAGGATGTTTACAGGATCTAGTAGGCAGGAATGTATTCTCGGGGAGCGGAACAGATAACTCGAAGGTTATAGTCAGTCTTGGCAGAAAGCAGGCTTGAGCTGAGCGCGAGGGGCCGCGCTGAAAGTAGGACAGAGTTCACGAGTACAGAGGTAGCCTGGGCAGAGCCAGGAGCCACAAAAAGAGGTTCAGATGGCAGGAATTCAGGGCCTACTCTGGCTAGAGCAGGAAAAATACGAAAAGTGTACTACAAAAAGACGGTGGCATAGCATACTTAGGAACGGACTATATAATCCATTCATGGTGGATCTGAAAGAGGACAAGTTGACGGTGGACGCAAATGTATTTGCGTCTTCATAGCTGGCACAGGAGGGAAGTTACATGCACTTTTAAGCTGGTACATGGAGTCGGTGGGGTACGCGCTAGGGAACACATCATGACCAAAATTTAATTTTCCTCACAGTATCCCCTGAACTCTTTATGAGCACAGGAGCAAACATGCTAAACAAGTTACTTTGATAGATATACAAAAGTTGCACAAATATGGATAGGCCCTGGTGGCCCCTAAAACCATATACTAAATAAGTGGTATGAGAACCACAAATCGAACAGTGGTAAGGCCTAGGGCCTTGGGAATCGCTGGGGCTACGCTGTAATAACAATAGTTCGGAACTAGGAGGCCCACGGGATCTGGTTGCAGTGTCTAAAGTAACACCCATGCACACGTTCAAGTCAATGAGTGCGTAAAGTTATAAAGTTTAAGGTTTGGGAGTCTTCCGGATGGTCTAGAACTTAGGGCCAGATGTAGGTAGCCAAATACCGGTCGGTAACGGCCGAATTCGGCCGTTACCGACCGGTATTTGGCTACCGAGATGTAGGGGGACTGTAACGGGGCAAATCGGTAATTTTACCGAATCTGTAAATATACCGGTCGGTAAATTTACTGACCGGTATATTTACCGAATCGGTAAAATTGATATGTAGGTGGGACTCTTCTGAGTCCCACAAGGCCTACAAAATCGGTATTTTACCATCAAATTGTATTTGATGTTAAAATACCGATTCAGGTGTGCATGCACATGTGTGCATGCACACCTGTGCCATATGACAGGCAGACCTGCCCTTAGGGCAGGTCTGCCTGCCATATGGCCCCCAAACCTTTTTTGGGGGTGCTAGAGGGTGTCAAAGCGACACCCCCTGCACCCTTGTCAAAATCTGTATTTACCGATCGGTAAATACCGACCGGTAATGCCCCATTGATTCCTATGGGCTTCAAAGCCCATAGGAATGAATGGAGCATTACCGGTCGGTATTTACCGATTCGGTAAATACAGATATTTACCGAATCGGTAAAATACACATCTGGATGGACCTACATGTCCACCCTTCATATTTACCGATTCTTAATTACCGAATCGGTAAAATTCGGTAATTAAAAATCGGTAAATATTTTTTACCTACATCTGGGCCTTAGTCACTTAAAACTAGGACACTAGGGGCCAGATGTAGGTAGCCAAATACCGGTCGGTAACGGCCGAATTCGGCCGTTACCGACCGGTATTTGGCTACCGAGATGTAGGGGGACTGTAACGGGGCAAATCGGTAATTTTACCGAATCTGTAAATATACCGGTCGGTAAATTTACCGACCGGTATATTTACCGAATCGGTAAAATTGATATGTATGTGGGACTCTTCTGAGTCCCACAAGGCCTACAAAATCGGTATTTTACCATCAAATTGTATTTGATGTTAAAATACCGATTCAGGTGTGCATGCACATGTGTGCATGCACACCTTTGCCATATGACAGGCAGACCTGCCCTTAGGGCAGGTATGCCTGCCATATGGCCCCCGAACCTTTTTTGGGGGTGCTAGAGGGTGTCAAAGTGACACCCCCTGCACCCTTGTCAAAATCTGTATTTACCGATCGGTAAATACCGACCGGTAATGCCCCATTCATTCCTATGGGCTTCAAAGCCCATAGGAATGAATGGAGCATTACCGGTCGGTATTTACCGATTCGGTAAATACAGATATTTACCGAATCGGTAAAATACACATCTGGATGGACCTACATGTCCACCCTTCATATTTACCGATTCTTAATTACCGAATCGGTAAAATTCGGTAATTAAGAATCGGTAAATATTTTTTACCTACATCTGGGCCTTAGTCACTTAAAACTAGGGCACTAGGGGCCAGATGTAGGTAGCCAAATACCGGTCGGTAACGGCCGAATTCGGCCGTTACCGACCGGTATTTGGCTACCGAGATGTAGGGGGACTGTAACGGGGCAAATCGGTAATTTTACCGAATCTGTAAATATACCGGTCGGTAAATTTACCGACCGGTATATTTACCGAATCGGTAAAATTGATATGTAGGTGGGACTCTTCTGAGTCCCACAAGTCCTACAAAATCGGTATTTTACCATCAAATTGTATTTGATGTTAAAATACCGATTCAGGTGTGCATGCACATGTGTGCATGCACACCTGTGCCATATGACAGGCAGACCTGCCCTTAGGGCAGGTATGCCTGCCATATGGCCCCCGAACCTTTTATGGGGGTGCTAGAGGGTGTCAAAGTGACACCCCCTGCACCCTTGTCAAAATCTGTATTTACCAATCGGTAAATACCGACCGGTAATGCCCCATTCATTCCTATGGGCTTCAAAGCCCATAGGACTATAATGGAAACTTCTATGGCTTTATCTCTGGGAGAACTGCTGTAGTCTGCAGCCCAAGGACACTGAGATGGGGCTTTTCTTCTTCGACACTGTACTCCTTAAACTAAATCTCTCTATTCTTTACTTTCTCTCTTATGTCTTTTACATGTGGGCAGGAGCCCGGGGGCACCTCGGGGAGGAGTGGCAGTGGGTGGCATCACTAGGGTCATGTTTGACCTACTTGCTTGATTATGGTGGGGTGGGTGGGGGTGGGGGCTGTAGGGTGGGTTGGGGGCAGGGCTGGGGGGGTTGGATACACAAGGAGACAGGGAAATTTACGTACAAAGTAGATGTGGTAAGGCAGGATAGAGTATACCTGGCGGAATACTGGTTTCTTTTCTACACACTAAGAATGAGTAATCTGTGGACTGCAACAATTAACATATGTGGATTAACCCCTTCGATGTGGATGACAAAGCCAGCTCGTCATGGGCGTTACCTGCGCTACGCGGATGACGAGCTGGCTTTGTCACAAACCGCGCGATTTTTAAATTTCAGCACACAGCGGGAAAACCCGCTAGCACGGTAGCGGTTAAATAACCCAATCAAGAAACGTGGGGTGGCCACAGATATACAATATCTCAAAGCAGACATTATTTGTTTGCAGAAGATCTGCATCGAGTGGTCGAGAAAAAGGTTCTGGACTCATTCGGATATCGGGTGGTATGCTGGGCTTCACAGACGCACGCACACACGGGTGGCAATTTTGGATTGGCAGGTACTTTCCGTCACGTTCGGGAGGGATAAGTAAAGCCACTAGGCTACTACGGAGTGCCCAGAGGGGGGTTTAACGCTTTGTTCAGAATACGGGTCAGTCCCTGAAGACCCAATAGTATTTGAGTGGCTAAACTTTGAGCTGGTCTTAAGGCCACTTCGGCTTAAGTGTGGGGATTTCAATATTAATCTGAACATGGAACTGTTGGACATGGGGCTAAACTGTACAAAGGTCGTAAACCCAAGGTTCTTAGATCTTTATTGGACATAAGGTTAGCTCATGCGTTGACGGAGTTTAAAGGGAGAAACGTCTCTTTGATCCTGGCTTTACATATTTTTCAGCTCCACATCAAGTGCATGCGAGGTTGGATTACTTTCTTATCGCCCAAGAACTGCTACAGCGTAGTTACATTGAGAAATATCCAATGGCCTGTCGGCTCATAATCCGCTGGTTCTAGAAGTTCCTTTATCAGATAGTCCGGTCAACCACTGTCCTCGTCTTTTGAACAGACTCTCTTGTTGGATGAGGAATATCTCAGGAGGATGCAGGAGTGGAGTCCCGTCTTTATGTTCGAAAATCTGGGCAGCGCTCCCGCTGGGATAATTTGGGACTCTTTCAAGGCAGGGGTTCAGGGGGTATAGCTGAGGCCATGAAAAAAAGGGAAGCTATGCCTGGGGGATTTGTACAAAAGGCTTTCACTTGCAGAGACTAAGTTGGTAGATGCGGTGGCATGGGGCACAGATATTTAGATGGCACAAATAAAGGTGATCGCTGCAAAAGCAGCAATAGTGAGTATTTTGACCCAGTAAGCTGCAGATACATATATTCTACCAATACAGTAAGAGGATGGGCTATTTTCTGGCAGCTCAGACTAGGCAGCAAACAGTTCAGTCTCAATCAATGGAAATTCGGGATCCCCTGGTGGGATCGGTGTCTGACCGAGTTGGAATAAGGGCTGCCTTCCAGAGATTCTAGCAGCGGTTATACTCTAATGATGTGGGAAAGGGGCTTGAGGATATGACATAGTATGAATGAATTTGAATTTAAAATATTTATAGAGCGCAACATTCACCTGGCGGTTTCTTGGCACTGTGAGAGGAGGGTACCAGAGGAAAAAGATGACAACCACAGACTCAAGAAAGTGGAAGGAGTTTTACAGAGAGAAAGCCTGTTTAAAAAGAAAAGTTTTAAGGTCTTTCCGGAAGGGAAGATAATGCGCGGCCGATCTTAGATGGTCAGGGAGAGAGTTCCAGAAGGTGGGTGCCAAGGTAGAAAAATTGGCCCCTCCCCACTTTTTGCGCTTATAGCGAGGGACCAGCAGGAGTGACTGTGACGAAGAACGCAGCTCTCTGGTGGGGGTGTACTCCCTGATCAAGGAGGAGATGAAGGCGGGAGCCGAGCCCCGTCATTGGCTGCCCTGACAGGCAGCCAATGAAGCACCTTCAATAAAGGGGTTGAGTGGTGGGAACGTGAAAGGCCATAAACTAATCGAGCCGCCTGGTTTTGGACCAGCTGGAGTTTCCGCAGACTGTACGCCGGAATGCCGTTGTAGAGGGCATTCGCGTAGTCCAGCCGGTGTATCACCAAGGCGGACATGATCAGCTTGAGTGCCAGGGGAGAAAAAAAGCGGGAGACAGTGCGGATAGTACGAAGAGTGAGGAAGCAGGAAGAAACAACAGAACTAATCTGTGAGTGAAGGATGAGATGATTATTAAGCTTGACACCTAAAGTCTTAACTGAGGAAGAAGGAGTGGGGGGGGCCCAAAAGAGGAAAGCCAAAACAAAGAGTTCCAGGGACTGGAACAACCACCCGTGAGAACCAACTCGGTCTTGTCAGGGTTCAGCTTCAGGTGGTTGAAGTTCATCCAGTCCCTGATAAACATCATAACAGACTGGAAATTGGAAATAGAATGAGAAGAAGAAGATAGATTAAAGATGAGCTGGAGGTCATCCGCATAGTTATAAATGGTGACCTCCAGCTGCTGGAGAGCAAAAATCAAAGGATAGATATAGAGGTTAAACAGAAGAGGGGAAAGAGAAGAACCCTGGGGAACACCACACGTGACCCTCAATGGGGCGGCCGAGAAGTCCCCCAACCGAACCGCCTGGGTGCGGTCCCTCAGGAAGGAAGAAAGCCAGACCAGGGCCGAGCCCCCGACTCCCGACTCCCGCCGCTCCGACACGTGACAGCAAGATGGAATGGTCTACCGTGTCGAAAGCGGCAGAGAGATCGAGGAGCACTAAGGCCTGATGTTGGTTTTGGTCCATGCCCTCCCTGAGGTTATCCAGGACCGACACCACTACGGACTCGGTAGAGTGTCTAGGCCGGAAGCGTGCCTGACGGGATGCTAGGCCCCCATTCTCCTCAATAAAGGAGCTGAGTACCGCGGTTACGTGGCGCTCTAGCACCTTACCCAAATAGGGCAACAGTGAGATGGGGCGGTAATTGGCAGGGGCAGAAGGATCAGCCCCGGGCTTCTTAAGGATAGGCACTATGGTGGCGGATTTAAGAGATGGAATCACGACCCCCTGGGCAAGGGAACTATTCAGAAGTGTAAGAGGGGGCTGGGTGCAAACAGAATAAATCTGTCTGAGAATGCGAGCCGGGCAGATGTCAGTCGGGGAGCCTGACTTAACTTTGGGGAGTATAGCCAGGAACGCATCTTCAGTAAGAGGAGGAATCGAGGTAAGAAGAGACTGGGCAGTCGGGGGAAGGGGATCAACAAAGGAAGGGGAGGGAGGGAAAGCACATAACAAGGCCAGCTGAGCGGGGGCTCTGGGCGAATTCTCAGGCTGGTGGCAGCGCCTGGGGTTTGCTTGGAGGTTCCCGGTACAAGAGCAAGTTGTAACATCATCTCCTGAATGGTTTGCAATTGCCAAGGCTTGTTTGCTCTAATCCTGAAGCCGAATCCGCCGACAGCTATAGCCTTTGTGGGACAGCTCGTGCCTGACTCCTGGTCATCGTCGACGTCTTCATGTCCACGTGGCTGAAGAGACAATCTTCTATCAACACCCGTTTGCATCTCGACATCGCCTGGTTCCTTCCTGGTTCCACGCCGGTCACTGGCTAGTGACTTGAACACTGTCCCCTCTGCTTTCAGGTCTTCTACATCTTCGATCCACCCTTGGATCCACCAGAACTCTTCTCGTCTAGTCGCCTGCAGCATCTTCATCTTCAGGCTCCATTGAACAGCACGAAGAAACCCAACACACTTTGGCACCTATGCACCCGCTTCCTGTGGGTGAGGAAACGCTGGCACTCCGGTGCTCCTGTGTAGGTTTACACTCCTAGTGTCCTAGTTTTAAGTGACTAAGTTCTAGACCATCCGGAAGACTCCCAAACCTTAAACTTTATAACTTTACGCACTCATTGACTTGAACGTGTGCATGGGTGTTCCTTTAGACACTGCAACCAGATCCCGTGGGCCTCCTAGTTCCGAACTATTGTTATTACAGCGCAGCCCCAGCGATTCCCAAGGCCCTAGGCCTTACCACTGTTCGATTTGTGGTTCTAATACCACTTATTTAGTATATGGTTTTAGGGGCCACCAGGGCCTATCCATATTTGTGCAACTTTTGTATATCTATCAAAGTAACTTGTTTAACATGTTTGCTCCTGTGCTCATAAAGAGTTCAGGGGATACTGTAGTAATAAAATACGTATACATTTTCAATATATATCCTGTGTGGTGTCCTTTCACTTGGTGTTAAAGGGGTTACATATGGTAAAACAGCTGGCTTCACATGCCAAAAGAGTTTAGCCTAAGACTGCTTTGTCCACCCTACCATTAGGATAGCTGGTCTATAAGGTTGAATTACAACCAATCACCCTAAGGGTTGTTTGGACTGATACGAGGTGGTCACTAGAACTAGTGAACATCATATATCAGGCCAACTTCTCACATGCGGGCCCAGCGGAACAACGTGCGAGTCTTGGTTAAAAATAACATGTCTGGCTTATGTGTATCAAGTAAAACAAGCAGCTCCTGATAGTGCCTGACCGCCAACCTAGTATTAAGTAAGATAATTTCTGGAGGGCGGGGTGATGGTGAGCTAGAGTCGCTTGACAACTGAGTTGTGCGGTGCAGGGGGGGGGGGAGGAGAAAGGGGGACTGTGGAGTAGGCAGGGGGACATAGACCGAGGGAGGCAATGTAGTTGATGGTAGAGTCAGCCAACGGCCAGCGCCCCTGATTTTCAGATAATTCTTCAGAGGAATATGTGATGAGTTGGGCATAAGGACGCGCCCCCAGCCCCGTCTGGCCGCGGACGGGCGCAGACGGGCTTACCTTAGGCGCACCTTCGGCACGCCACCGGCGTGCCCGCTGCGCCCGTCTGCTGCACTCCCGGAAGCACATTGCTTTTTATGTGCTTTCCCACCCGAACACTGGACCGCTAACTCCGGCCAGGCTCGTGGGACACCCCACCCCAAGATGGCGGCACGCCCTCCCCTCTTGGCCCTGAGGCCGGCTGTAATCCACGAGGGAGGGCAGTGGAGGAGCGGGGAAGTGGCGGCCCCCTGGACAACAAAAAACGGGTTAGTGCAGACAAGGTAGTGCAATTTAAAACATTAAAATGCAGTGGCGAATATTTATATAACACACTCCCAAAGCGCAGCTTACAACTTGCTCTTGGTACCGGGAACCTCCAAGCAAACCCCAGGCGCTGCCACCAGCCTGAGAATAGTATTTAAACTTTGTCGCAATGGGAATATTATACCCGGAAAGTTTTATAAGATCTTATCCTCCAGCCTCAAAAAGTTCTTGTAGGATCTTTTTCTGCAATAAGGGGAGGAAGCACCCGGGTCCTGGGCCTTAGCTATCATCATAGTATTCCCTAAAAAAGGGAAGTCCCTGTTAGAATTAGGCTCCTATCTGCCGATTACTCTAATGAATAGCGATTCTAAAATTTTGGCGACAAAGCTCTCTGGAATAAATGGGGCAGGACTAAAAATGTGCAGTGTCCCCAATGTCACTTATAAGGTGTAGATTTGGGACCCATGTTTGCAAGCTGTCCTGCCTTGGGGGACTGAGAGGGGACATCACTGAGTTACTGGAGGGAAGACTGGGTCTAGATATAGAACTAAACCTGCAACTTGTACTACTTGGGGTTAGTGAAGCAGTCCCAAGTCATGCACAGGCATTTGTGTTAATTGCAATGACGGTTTTAAGACTGTGCCTGGCGACGGCTTGGATAGATCTTTCCCACAATCGAGTCAACAATGGTGTTACAAAAGAGTCCAACATTCAATACATTTTGAAGTAGATTTATTCTCAGCACAGCAATGGAAGTTCATCAATAAACTGCTCCAGATGCAACTCGGCAACAGACAAGGGGGCATATTAGCAAGGACCTTGTTAAAATGATCGCCGTTTTAGCAGCAGGAAACTGCAGCTGAAACAGCGATAATGGGCTTGCTATTATGCGTTAAAGAATTCCAACAGAAGCCCAGGTTAGATTGGAATTCTATGACGCATATTAGCAAGCCCATTATCGCCGTTTTAGTGGCAGTTTCCTGCCGCTAAAACGGCGATCATTTTAACAAGGTTCTTGCTAATATGTCCCAAGATTCCAGTATAAAACAAACCATGCAGAATCTGGAATGTGAATGGAAAGTAAACATAGCACATGCCAGGGCTGGCGAGGAACCAGATGATGTAACAAAGGAGTAAGGATGGGGAAGGAAGGAAAAAGAAGTGAAGGAAGGATGTAACACATGGCTTGCCCGCCTTATGACTATGTATCACAACGAGATGTCAGTTTATGCACGAAAAGGCAAGGGCGCTAGGAAAACAAGCATTTGCAATGCAATAGGTCTTGCATTATGAAAGTTTGAGCTATTGGTATTGTAAATGACAATTTTTTTATTTATGTGTTGGTTTTGAAAATAGCTAAATTAATAGCTTTGTCATTTACAATGCCAATAGTTATAACTTTCGCAAATGTGACACCTGTAGCATTTGTAATGCAACATGTTTTGTATTTACGTGACTTAGATGTATTGATATTACAAATTACAATGGCTTTTAATTTTTTTAAATAATTAATACTTAAATAAAAGTGATTGTAATTTATAATGGCAATAGCTTAAACTTTTGTAAATAACTTTTGTGAAGATTATGTTCAGTGTATTTTATTGTGATGAAAATCCAAGAACAGAAGTGAAATATTAACATCTTTTTGTGACATTTGTAATAAAGCTTGAAACATTGAGAAAACATATTAGAACCAGTTGTGTTGAATGGTTGCAGAGATTGATGCTGTGATGGCGCAGAGTGATGCTGAGATGGGGCGGAGTGATGCTGTGATGGCGCTGAGTGATGCTGGGGTTGCGCTGAGTGATGCTGGGGTTGCGCTGAGTGATACTGGGGTTGCGCTGAGTGATGCTGGGGTTGCGCTGAGGGATGCAGGGGTTGCGCTGAGGGATGCAGGGGTTGCGCTGAGTGATGCAGGGGTTGCGCTGAGTGATGCAGGGGTTGCGCTGAGTGATGCAGGGGTTGCGCTGAGTGATGCAGGGGTTGCGCTGAGTGATGCAGGGGTTGCAAGGGAAAAACAAGTCTAGCAGATGGCAGAAGTGTGTACTACTACAAGAAATAATGAAAAGCGGCCGGGAAATGCAAGCGGCCGGGAAATGCGCATTCCTTTGTACTGTGAAGCAGGGGGCGTGGGAGCAGATCCCTTTGAAGTGAAGCTCACGGCCTCGTGAAAGTGAAAGTGAAAGCAATTAGGGGGGAGGAGAAGTGAGGCCGAGCGAGCACTGCCCACACTGAGAATCAACAGATGCCTGTGGGAGGGAGGCTGATGGCGTTGATGTGGACGCGCTTTCCGCTCAAGTGCACCACAAGAACTGTCCGAAATCCGCAATGGTTTCAGAGCTTGGATTGCCAACAATACTCTTGTCTATTTATTCCTTGCGGAATATAATAGACAAGACCTAAAAAGGGCTACGGTGTGATCTCCTTTCTCGGCAGGATCTCGGCAATGGTTGAGGGATAGGAGAGATTTTTTTTCCCTTCGAGGACAGGGCAGTCTACAGAGACAGACAGGAGAGGGTTTTTTATGCCTCGGAGTTGCTGTCGCGGAGCAAGTACCTAGCTTCATGGTCTCCAGCGAACAACCCCATTACTAACTCTGAATATGGAAAGAGCTGGGTACACCATTGTCCACACATGGAAAAGGAAAGCCCCATCCTGTATTACGCATGGCTTCTTGACTCGGGACTGGGAGATCATTGAACCTGGTAACTTGAAACTTTTATATTTGGAAAAATAAAAAAATAAAAAATAGCAAAAGCATGAATGTTTGCCCACAGAATTGAGGATATCTTCCTGCTGGAAGTCTGCTTGACAAGAGAGCACTTGAGTGGAAGGTTTGCAGTCTACACTTCACATCAAATCAATATTTCCTTAGTATGACAGATTAGAACAAATAAATGCTAACTATTTTTTTAACATTTCTGAAAGTGTTTTCTTCCCTTCACAGCAGCGGGGTCCCGTCTGCTTAAGGTGAAATAGTGCTCAGAAAAGCGTGGGTGAGTAAAACTGTCAACTTATTAATGGTTACAATCAAATGATTGTTCTGCCAGTGTTTGAACATTGGTCTAAAAGGACTTCCTTATCTTCGACTATAATTAGTTTTGTAGAAAGACGAGTCAACACTTTGCTAACACATCAAGGAAGCTGGACATTGAACGCACCTATGCTTTGCTTTCGGTTCTCATGGCGATTTCTCTGCAATGCCCCTTTGCTTGAAGTGGCCACGGTTTTGTTAATGAACCTTTCTGTGTAATACATTTTAAGTTCGTATTTAACACATCGACCTGGTCTGCATCTTTTATGTTATGTGGTAACATTGGGCTCAGGACGTGCTTTCTGCTTCCGGAGCACAGGGAGGGAAGGGTTAAATCCCACGAGGGGAGACACGCAGTTCAAATTCACTGTCACCGTGGGATAAGCCCTGGTGATCATGTGAACTTTTTGATGCATCTTGCATTTATCTGTGATGAACAGATAAGACAGCTGGGTAGGTTCCTGCGCTTCCTGCGCTTCCTGCAGAGATCTGCCAGTCACCTGCTGCTCATGCGTTCAGTCAACGAGCCGGCTCGGCATTTCATCCTTTTAAAAAGAGTCCCATTTATTTTCGTGATATTGATTCACATCCACTATTGACAGCGATAGTTGGCAACAAAAGGGCCAGGGCTCGCTGCAGGCGGTCTAGAAGTAATGGTGTGCCTGTGCCTTGAATGGAGATGGCAAGCTAGGGGCCATATTCAAATATCACGCGGGCGGTATATGAGAACCCAGTTTCACACTTTGAAGCAAATGTATTGAAGGCATAATTTGTCTCGTGGTGAACACTGCGTGTAAGTCTCACAAAGATCCTCCAAAAGAACAGAAAACGAATAAACAATCAACAGCACCATCTAGTGGCAGTTTGGGCGTCCAGACGATTTTTCTCTTGTGAGGGTGTTCTTTACAGCTAATATTTACGGGCTGTTAAAGGGGTACTAAGTACAGTTCTAACACATCTTGCGATGATAAAAAGGCTGGTGGGTTTATTGAAAAGAGGAGTAAGATGTAGATTGTCAGGGGGAATGCATTTGTGTGCTGTATATTTAATAATCAATATAAATGTATAATGTGGTTATAAAACAAGCGAGCGTGCCTCACGCTGCAAGTTCAAAAAACAAAAAAGAAAGGAGGCAAGTGGTGCGCGCGCGATGGCAAATGGAAACAGGCTGGCGAGTGGTGTGCGATGTGCACGCACCATGACGAAAGAGGAAAGCCATATGGCGACTCTGCTCGGCCTTGTGTACGTAACCGCGAGCTCTAGGCCACAGTGGTAGCATTTTCTGAAGCTCTTACTAAATGTCTCACAGGGCAGCGCATGCGCTGGCTCAGCGAGACCTAAAAATCAACCAGTCCTTATATGGAGAGGGAGGGGCCCCCCTGCATAGGTCAGTGCGGCCCCTCCCCGATTCTAGCTTCCATCTATACCACAGTCTCAAAAGTTTTCCCTATAGAGGGGGAGGGGCCCCCCTACATAGGTCTGTGTGGCCCCTCCCTGATTCTAGTGTCCATCCATACCACAGTCTCAATGATTCCCTATGGAGAGGGAGGGCCCCCCCTGCATAGGTATGTGTGGCCCCTTCCTGATTCTAGCGTCCATCTATACCACTCTCCAATGATTCTTCAGCATACGTCTGTTCGGCCCCTTCCTGATTGTAGATTCTATCTATACCACAGTCTCCAGTGTATCCCTATGGATAGGGAGGGGCCGTCATGAACAGGGATGTGTGGCCCCTCCCTGATTCTAGCGTCCATCTACACCACAGTCTCAATGATTCCCTATGGTGGGAGAGGGGACTCCTGCATAGGTCTGTGTGGCCCCCTCCCTGATTCTAGCGCCAATCTATACCAGTCTCAATGATTCCCTATGGAGAGGGAGGGCCCCTCCTGCATAGGTCTGTGTGGCCCCTCCCTGATTCTAGCGTCCATCTATACCACTCTCCAATGATTCTTCAGCATACGTCTGTTCGGCCCCTTCCTGATTGTAGATTCTATCTATACCACAGTCTCCAGTGTATCCCTATGGATAGGGAGGGGCCGTCATGAACAGGGATGTGTGGCCCCTCCCTGATTCTAGCGTCCATCTACACCACAGTCTCAATGATTCCGTATGGTGGGAGAGGGGACTCCTGCATAGGTCTGTGTGGCCCCTCCCTGATTCTAGCGCCAATCTATACCAGTCTCAATGATTCCCTATGGCGAGGGAGGGGCCCCCTGCATAGGGCTTGTGTGGCCCATCCCTAATTCTAGCGTCCATCTATACCACAGTCTCAATGATTCTCCTGCATAGGTCTGTGTGGCCCCTCCCTGATTCTGGTAGCATTTTCTGAAGCCCTTACTAAATGTCTCAGAGGGCAGCGCATGCTCTGGTTCAGCAAGACCTAAAGAGAAACCAGTCCTTATGTGTGCATCCTCTCCCTAACTCTAGCGTCCATCTATACCACTCTCCAATGATTCTGCTGCATAGGTCTGTGTGGCCCCTCCCTAACTCTAGCATCCAGCTGTTGTAATTTGGCAGCGATTGGGTTAGCATTAGCAGAAGCCATCTTGTATTTAGAAGCCATCTTGTCCGTTTTGTGGAATCCATTTTGTATGTCTATCCAGCATTTTGTATGCCATGTGCTACCACGTGCTCGCCATGTGCTCTGTCTTACCTTTCTGTTCCCTGCTCTTGTATTCTGCTTAGCAACAAAGAATATTTAGCCTTTCCCTGTCTCGCACATGCCCAGTTGAGCTTGCAGCTGTCTTTGAGGCTGTCCATAGTTTGTAACTGTCAGGATGTGTTTACTAGTATTAGCCACTGTTAGCTCCACCCACTTGATGACTGTAGGTTTTCTATATGACCCTAAATGTATCGCCAATACCTGTGTTTTGTACTTGTACCGCTTTCTTCTGAGCCCCTGTGTGGGTATAAAAGGACCAAGCTCCTTCAGTTCAGTGTGTTACTTCATACATTACCGAAGGGTGTTGTATGAATGTGGTTCCACGTCATGAGGTTTATTAACCGCATGCGTGCGGGCGGAATTCCGCCCGTACGCTGAGTTATTTAAAAACGCATGTTACGTGACGAGCTGGGCTCGTCATGAGCGTGCCAGGAGGCTACCTCATGACGAGCCCAGCTCGTCATCAGCGTCGAAGGGGTTAAATCTTGTATTTTCAATTCCAGTTCTGTGCCAACTTCTTCCTATTGGTCTAAGGACTCTGTGGAGAGTTGGGTGAATCCCTTGCACTGGTAGGCCTTGCTGAGGCTCACCACTCCCCAATGATTCTCCTGCATAGGTCTGTGTGGCCCCTCCCTAACTCTAGCATCCATCTGTTGTAATTTGGCAGCGATTTGGTTAGCATTAGCAGAAACCATCTTGTATTTAGAAGCTATCTTGTCCGTTTTGTGGAATCCATTTGGTATGTCTACCCGCCATTTTGTATGCCATGTGCTACCACGTGCTCGCCATGTGCTCTGTCCTACCTTTCTGTTCCCTGCTCCTGTATTCTGCCTATCAACAAAGAATATTTAGCCTTTCCTGTCTCGCACATGCCCAGTTGAGCTTGCAGCTGTCTTTGCAGCTGTCCATAGTTTGCAACTGTCAGGATGTGTTTACTAGTATTAGCCACTGTTAGCTCCACCCACTTGTTGACTGTATGTTTTCTATATGACCCTAAATGTATCGCCAATACCTGTGTTTTGTACTTGTACCTGTTACATTCTTTATTCAATTGTATATCTTTATTTCTGTACCTTTAAATTGTGTTGTATTTCTTTGTATGCTTGGAGTTCCATTTAGAACTCAAGTGGCTGCTAGGCATCAGGTGAGTTTATTGTTCCTGCCTGCAGAGCAGCTGCTTTCATCTGGTGCTGTGCCGCTTCAATAAATCAACTATAATCATCTTTCTGTTCCTGGGTGATTTATAACAAAATTTGGCAACGAGGATGGGAAGAACCATTCAAGCGGCACAAGTGTGGAGTTTGGTTTTAAAAAAATTTAATTCCAATATTGCTTGGACTACAACGAGGAGAACACGGGCTACACGACTCTGTATACTGAAATTCCCGTTTCTACAACTCTGACCAACAGTGAATGGCTGATTTTGAAGCATTTTCAGGGAAATAAGGTTATGTTTACTTTCAAGTTCATCCACACCGGCAGCTTGAGCGAGATGTAAAGCGAGCGCATTTCTCTGTGACCAGCAGCTCCAGCGTGACGAGGTACGAGCGCATTCCTTGCTGGCAGCTTCCACAGTGAGCGCAATCATTCCTAGCTGTTTGGCGTAAAGAGGAACGAACAGGTGACGTGTAAGAGAAGTCAGAGCTAGCTCGGAGATTCACTGTATCTGATGTCGGAGCAACGCGAGTTCTGGGCTACGCGAGACTTCCTGCATTGCAGCATCATCACGTTGAGACGTGACGGCCATTTTGTGTGTTATTCTTGTTTCCATGGTGACCATTACCGAGTAAAGGTGTTTCCTCGTATGGATGTATTAAGAAGATTTTCGTGGTTTGAGGCAATGTAATCGATTTGGTTTTGTGCCATATTCACAGTAAGTGACATTCCGCTTTTCTTAGAGTGGAACAACATTTCGTTTGGATCATTTTGTTGTTGGTTGTTCCACCATATCTTTTTCACACATCGTTTCAGCTATTGTTCATTCTGGGAATATTATACTTTAACCCTAAATATTTTTATTACTTGACATTGCAAAACGATCCACATTGGCATCCAGGCATTTACTGGAAGGAGGCACGGTTGACATATGTCCAGTGAGTTTTGATGGCTCAAAAATTGACATGTTGGGACTTTTCCTGGTTGACCTTACTTTTAGATCTAGGTGTGTTAAAGTCAAACTTTATGTAGCAGTTAAGGGTGTAAATGTCATAGGTTGGAAAGACCATTGGAAATTTGGGATTATACTTAATCCTCGTGCCAACGATCCTGTTTTGTTAGATGAAACAGTTGTTGTGGAAAATGTTTCTTCTATTATATCTGAAGAGAAAACTGATCTTATTAGATCTGAATTTCAAGATGTTTTTTCAGATAAGTTGGGCATGATTCAGAACTATTCTCATAAAATAAAACTAAAATCTGGTTTTGTTCCTGTCAAACAGAGGTTAAGGGGGGTGCCGATCAATGTTAAGGAAGAACTAAAAAATAATTTGGATGAGTTCGTTTTGGAGGGGATCATTGAACCCATAGATTCTGCGGAGTGGGTTTCTCCCATTGTTTTGGTGAGGAAACCGGATAAAAGTTTTAGAATGTGTGTCGACCTCAGGGCCTTAAATTCTGCCATTATTGTGGACTATCACCCCCTTCCAAATATAAATGACGTTGTTTCTATGTTGGAGGGAGCTAAGGTTTTTTCAACTCTCGATCTTAGATCGGCCTATCACCAGATTCCCCTGACAGATGACTCTAAATGTCTCACAGCATTTATCACTCCCCAAGGCTTGTATCAATATACAAGAATGCTGTTTGGCTTAGCGTTGGCAGCCTCTGTATTTCAAAGGCTTATGCTTAATATTTTCAGGGACGTAGACCAATTTGTCAAGTGTTTTCAGGATGATACTCTGATTTATTCAAGTACCACTGAGGAACATCTCTGTGTCTGTGAGAAGTTGAGGAAAAGTGATTTGACTTTAAAGTCAAACAAGTGTAAATTGTTTCAAAACTCAGTTGAGTACCTTGGCCACACATTATCTGGTGATGGGGTGGTACCAAAGAAGTCTAATGCAGAAGGTATTAGAGATGCTCCTCCTCCCTGCAATAAAGAACAGTTACTTTCATTCGCAGGGATGTGCGAGTATTATAGTAAATTTGTGAACAATTATGCAGCCAAATGGAATTTTGCAGCCAAAATGGAACCTCTTAGGAAACTTCTCAGACACGGAAATCCTTTTGAATGGGAAAAAGAACAACAGTCTGCTTTTGAGCATTTTAAATCAGAGTTATTACATGCTCCCACACTTAAGCCTTTCTGTTTAAATAAGACATTCATAATTACTGTTGATGCCAGCATGTATGGCATTGGTTCAGTTTTATCTCAGACATCTGGTAAAGAAGAATGGAATGTGTGCTTTGCATCACGAACTTTAAATGAAACCCAGCGTAGATATGCAGTTATAGAAAAAGAAGTGTTGGCCTGTGTTTGGGCGATTGAACATTTCAGAAATTACATTTGGGGCAGTAAATTTGTTTTGAGAACGGATCCCTCTGCTTCTCCCGCTCTGGACCAAAATCATCAATAGCTCACTCCAACAAGGATTCATCCTGGACTCCCTCAAAGTGGGACAGGTATCGCCCATACTAAAGAAACCCACAGCGGACCCCACTGAGCTGAACAACTATCGCCCTATCACCAATATCCCTACCTTGGCCAAACTCTTAGAAAAATGTGTACACCTCCAATTGACTAAACACATCGAGCACTTTCACCTCCTCAACTCACACCAATCAGGCTTCCGAGCAGGCCACAGTACGGAATCAGCCATGACATACATAATTGATGACGCACTTCAAATTCTTGATCAGGACGGTACTTGCCTCCTCATCCTACTTGACCTCTCATCAGCCTTTGATACGTTCAAACACGAGAACTTACTCGATTTGCTGAATCTCAGAATGGGTATATCAGGGACAGTTCTCAAGTGGTTTACCTTATTTCTGCATAACCGGACTCAGAAATTCAAGATTAACAATACTATGTCCACACCAGTTCCTGTAACTTTAGGTGTCCCACAAGGATCCTCCCTATCCCCTACTTTGTTCAATCTAGTCATGGAACCACTCACCGCATTGCTTCAAGCATCTAATGTGCAATTCCACATGTACGCAGACGATACCCAGCTCTACCTTAAAATTCACACCCCTGAAGACATCAAACTACTCAACACAACGCTTAGGAACTCACAGACCTGGTGGGCAGAGAATCATCTCAAACTCAACGCTCTAAAAACGGAATTCCTCCTAATAGTACCTCCCACCAAAGCCCCCATCACTCAGGCCTGGCTTAACCATCTCACTGCACTCAACTTTCAACCTACTATCGTGGACTCAGCGAAATCTTTGGGCATAACCCTCGATTGCAATCTCAATATGCATCATCACATCAGCATTGCAACGAAGGGAGCTAATTTTCAAATCAACACATTGCGGAAGCTGAAACCTTTCTTCCATGCTAATGATTTCAGAACTACAGTCCTAGCCTTAGTCATCCCTCTCGTGGATTATGGAAGTGTTGCCCTCTGTGGCCTCCCTATATCTACAACTGCGCCATTAAAAGCTTCAATTAACGCTGCAGCCAGACTAATCACGGGCTAAAAAAAAACGCTCACACATCTCTCCCGACTTGAAATCCTTGAATTGGTTGCCTTACGAAGCTAGAATACACCTGAAAATTGCATGCATGACACACAAGGCTATACACCACAACTCCCGTAGATACCTTGCTCAGAAACTGACAATCTAGGGTGTCTCAAGAGCCACAAGAAGCGCAGAAAATCTTCTACTGAAACCTCAAAGATTCCACAAGAAAAAAACATATAAACGCTCCTTCTCAGGGATGTCGCCCAGGATCTGGAATGCCCTTCCTCCAGAAATCAGACTTATCTCATCTACGGCATCCTTCAAAAAAGAAGTAAAATCTCTCCTCTTAGCTAAATTCACATGAATTTAAACTAAAGTCACTATGTACAACTCACCATCTATGCACCATTGTTTCCTTACCTTCAGCTAGATTCATGAAAGAAAATTCGGCTCGCAAAGGCGAATCTGGCCCTTTGCGAGCGCAATTTTTGCATTTGGGATTCATCATCCCAAATGCAAAAATCGCTATTTGCTAAATCTCATATTTGCAAGGAATTGCATTTAAGGAATCTCTATTTGAGATTCCTTAAATGCAATTCATTAACCATTTTTAAATTGCGAATTTTCAATTTTTGGGCGCTATTTACCACGAAGTCTGACTTCGTGGTAAATAGCAAAAAAATAGAAAAAAGCACTTTAGTGCATTTTTCTCAGTTGCATGTTACACACACATGTCCTTTGGACATGTGTGTGTGCAACACCTGTGTAAATTTGCATTTCAGGGGTGCTACAGGGTGTCCTTTGGACACCCCTGGCACCCTTGAAATCGCATCCTTATTTGCGATTAACAAATTGCTAATCGCAAATAAGAAATAACTCCCCATTCATTCCTATGGGCCATAGGCCTATAGGAATGAATGGGGAGTTATTCCTTATTTGCGATTAGCAATTTGCTCATCGCAAATAAGGAAGATGTAGGAATCGCAATATTTCTTGCAATTCCTACATGAATCCCGTTTTGCAAGTCCTTAATAGCGATTCCTTATGAATCGCTATTAAGGACTCGCAAAACGGGATATTGATGAATCTAGCTGTTAGTTTCTATTGTTTAACCATTTGCTCATCTTTGCACAAAATTACTTGCTTAATTATTATTTGTTTGTAAAGCGCTCTGATATCCGTAAGGATCTTGTTCGCGCTCTATAAAACTTTCAAAATAAATTCTTTCTCCAGGTGGGGGTTGGAATTCGTCTGCACGTATTGCCAGACTGACGTCTAGATTACAGGAGTATTGTTTCACGCCTGAATTTGTTCCAGGAAAAAAAAATATGGATGCTGATTTCATGTCTCGCCTTCCTTGTCAACCCTCTTTCAACAAAACTTCGGATGATACTGATGTGGGCACTTGTTTACAAGATGTCTTATTAGGTTTGTTTGAGGATATTTATGAAGAGTCTTGGACTCTTGCAGATGATCAAGATCTTTCTTTGCAGACCATAAAAAAATATATATTTTGGAGGGTTGGCCTGACAAGAAGAATTTAACACAAAACTTTCTGCCAATGTTTAAGGTTCATAACAAATTGGAATTAGAAAGTAATTTGATTTTTAAGTCTGGAAAATGTGTACCACCATTTGATATGCAAAATGTCATTTTGGAACTAGCTCATAAAACGCATCCGGGAATGTCTGCAATGAAAAGGTTAATAAGAAATTATTTTTGGTGGCCAGGTTTGATTGTATGGTTGACCGCAAATTAAGAGAGTGTGAAGTTTGTATGGGTAGTGAGAAAATGTTAAAAGTGAATGTTCCTCCATTGAAGAATACAGCCTGGCTCACTGATCCCTGGAAAAAAATAGCATTTGATATTTCTGGTCCATTTATGTGTCTTCCCAATGATTCTCGTTATGCGTTTGTTCTTATTGACTACCTCTCTAAATGGCCTGAGGAAAAATTTGTTTCTTCTGCCTCTACCAATATGGTTATTGAATTTTTTAAAGAAGTATTTTCAAGAGAAGGTTGTCCTTCAACACCTGTCACCGACAATGGGGTTCAGTTGACCTAATTAGAAATGGAGGATTTTCTTAAACGACAAAACATTAAACATCATACTGTTTCTGTTTATGAACCCCATGAAAATGGTTTAGTAGAACGTTTCAACAGGGTGTTGAAAGGGTTTGTATCTGATGTGGTCAGGTCTGGTTGTAATTGGAAAAATGTATTGCGAGAAAAGCTTTGGCTTTATCGCATAACACCACACTCAACCACTGAGGTTAGTCCTTTTCGCCTTCTTAAAGGGCGAGATCCTGCTTCAAATATCTGTCCTTGGTGGTTCAGGGACAAATGTTCAAATAATTCCTTTTCAAAGGAGCTGGTTAAGGATGTTTCCCATAAAGTTGAATTTAAACAAGCTAAAACAAAAGAGTGGTGTTATAATAGATGGAATGTTAAAACCCCAAATTTGTCTGTAGGTGATTGGGTTAGAAGGCCAGGTTTTCTAACTAAAAGTTCAGACAAATTTGGTAAACCAATGAAAGTTGTTAGGGTTTTTAGAAACAGTGTCATCACTCAAGATGGTAAGTTGTGGAACATCAAACGAGTTGCTAAATGTCCTGATGTTCATAATACCAAGTTTCCTGATCAACAACAGTCTGTTGTGTCTAGCGTTAGGACATTTGTCCGACCAAGATGTGCTCCCAGGAAATTTGCTGACTATGTTTCGTAATCATTGTTATTTCTATAGCAATTTTTTTGTTATCTTTTGATGTGTTCACTTTGTTTTTTAATGAAAGGAGATGTGTTACATTCTTTATTCAATTGTATATCTTTATTCCTGTACCTTTAAATTGTGTTGTATTTCTTTGTATGCTTGGAGTTCCATTTAGAACTCAAGTGGCTGCTAGGCATCAGGTGAGTTTATTGTTCCTGCCTGCAGAGTAGCTGCTTTCATCTGTTGCTGTGCCGCTTCAATAAATCAACTGTAATCATCTTTCTGTTCCTGGGTGATTTATAACAGTACCGCCTTCTTCTGAGCCCCTGTGTGGGTATAAAAGGACCAAGCTCCTTCAGTTCAGTGTGTTACTTCATACATTACCGAAGGGTGCTGTGTGAATGTGGTTCCACCTCATGAGGTTTATTAAATCTTGTATTTTCTATTCCAGCTTCTTTGCCAACTTCTTCCTATTGGTCTAAGGACTCTGTGGAGAGTTGGGTGAATCCCTTGCACTGGTAGGCCTTGCTGAAGCTCACCACCACACATCTATACCACTCCCCAATGATTCTCCTGCATAGGTCTGTTTGAACCCTCCCTGATTTTAGCGTCCATCTATACCACAGTCTCAAAGGTTTTCCCTATGGAGGAGGAGGGGCCCCCTGCATAGGTCTGTGTGGCCCCTCCCTAACTCTAGCATCCATCTGTTGTAATTTGGCAGCGATTGGGTTAGCATTAGCAGAAGCCATCTTGTATTTAGAAGCCATCTTATCTGTTTTGTGGAATCCATTTTGTATGTCTATCCGCCATTTTGTATGCCATGTGCTACCACGTGCTCGCCATGTGCTCTGTCTTACCCTTCTGTTCCCTGCTCTTGTATTCTGCTTAGCAACAAGGAATTTTTAGCCTTCCCCTGTCACGCACATGCCCAGTTGAGCTTGCAGCTGTCTTTGCAGCTGTCCATAGTTTGTAACTGTCAGGATGTGTTTACTAGTATTAGCCACTGTTAGCTCCACCCACTTGATGACTGTAGGTTTTCTATATGACCCTAAATGTATCGCCAATACCTGTGTTTTGTACTTGTACCGCCTTCTTCTGAGCCCCTGTGTGGGTATAAAAGGACCAAGCTCCTTCCAGTCAGTGTGCTACTTCATACACTACCGAAGGGTGTTGTGTGAATATAGTTCCACCTCATGAGGTTTAATAAATCTTGTATTTTCCATTCCAGTTTCTGTGCCAACTTCTTCCTATTGGTCTAAGGACTCTGTGCAGAGAAGGACGAATCCCTTGCATGGGTAGGCCTTGCTGAGACTCACCACCACACATCTATACCACTCCCCAATGATTCTACTGCATAGCTCTGTGCGCCCCCTCCCTGACTCTAGCGTCCATCTATACCACTCCCAAAGGATTCTCCTGCAGAGGTCTGTGCGGCCCCTCCCTGATTCTAGCATCATCCATCTATAGCACAGTCACAATGATTCCCTCTGGAGAGGGAGGTGCCTCCTGCATAGGTCTGTGTGGCCCCTTCCAAGCATGGACAATGCTCTTTCTGCACAAGTGGAGCAAGGTTACCAAATATCTCTCTTCTCGCTTCCATCCAAGTCGGCTCTGTGCAGGGCAGGATAGTGTTATACTGTGAACACTGCACGGAGCCCGAGCTTCAAGGGAGCAGAGACAGTCAGGTCTCTGCTTCATTAATGAGACATTGCCCAGAGTCTTAAATAAAATATGGAAATCACACACACATTTGTTAGCGTTACTATTCATCTCAATGGAGAGGCTCCTCTGTATAAACAGACTCCACACTACAAATACACTCATCTCTATGGGCAGACTCTGTAGGAAGGTGGATACCTGACTATGGTTACCCCAGATTTGTTTGCCTTGTGTTTAGCTGGTTTTCAACTTAGTTGGCCTGGGATCCTGCTAATCAGGGCCCCAGGCTATCTGAACTCTCTGTAAAATGGACTCCATGTACCTTAGGTACATCTCCAATTGGATATTGGGTCACCTTATCAGCCCCTGTACAGTGTACTATAGGTACCCCAGGGCATAGGTGCACTCAGGGCCTACCAGGGGCTGCAGCATATCTTTTGCCACCCCTGGCTGGCCATCCAAAATGACACAACTGGCTGATCACTCAGCTGGGGCAAGGTCGTGTAATCACCCCTTGCTTAGATATAGTATACCTATATTTAACCCTATATCTGGACACATATATACCTATAAGTCACTCCTATGGCAGGCCTTAACAATCCTGGAGGCAGAGTGCTTGGTTTTATGTGAGGTGGGACTCTAGCATGAGCTGAGCCTGTCTGCAGCTTTCGGAACCAAGTCCCTTAGCTGTTCTGGGATATTGCCATACCATATACTGGAGTTCTGGACTTTTTGGTTCCGTCCAGAGGTGTCAGGGATAACACCCGAAGACCCCGGAGTTCCACCTGTCTTGGTGCACAAATAAACAGAAACACGGGCTTCTCGATGGTGGCGTCAAAGACCAAAGGTTTATTACTGCAGGGACACAGAAGTCACAGAAACTGCACACGGGCAGTGTCTAGGAGCCTGTTCAATTTGTACAAAGAGGATTACTCCTTAAATACTAAATATTCTGCTCGGGGCAAATTCTTTACATGTTACCACAGTTCTAAACATTCGTGTCTTAAACAATAAATATTTGGCGTTGCACAGGAATCGTCAACAGTATCTGATGTCAAAACATTACGAATGAGGGGTTTCCACTATTCCATCATAATCCCATGTCAATTTCTCATTCAAGACCCGGACCGCCTCATCGTAAATTTCGTTACCTCCCCCTAATAAAGGCCCAGAAGGAAAGGAGCAGAGCCAGGTGCAGAAGATAGAACAGTAGGATAAGAGATGTTTGTGGGTTGTAAATGGGCAAGGCTACCAGCTTCGGCCGCCTAATCATGATCAGGCCAACGGACACGAGAACCAGTATAGCAGGACTGGCCTCGGGCTGGGGAGGCAGTTCTTGCCGAGTCATGCTGCCACAGCGTTGCTGGCCTAAGGTGCACGTGTCACTAGCAAGGTGAATCGCCGGCTAAAGCCTACGTGTCCTTAATTGAAAAGAGTCACTGCGTGTTCATTGACTATGTGAGGGCAAAGAATACAAAATGGATTCCGTGTTCTAAGATGGATGCCATGGATAGATCAGAAATGTGTTTGTAACAGGAGCGCTCTTGCTCGTAGTATAGCGAAAACACCAGGGTATACTAAATGGATCATTTGCGGTTCATTGATACCAAAATTATGTATTTACGACAATGATGAAAACACGGGTTCAAATCGTCACGGAACCTCAGACCCTCCTTTTGCCCTTACATAGGCAATTACTTAGTCTATGTCAGAGTCTAACTCTATGCTCATCAGGTCAGTGACATGTTGCTGTATCATCATCCTTTCTCGTACCTTTTCTCTAAATGCAGGTGGTTTTCTGAAACAGGTAGCAGCACAGAGACTACACAAAGCGGGACCACATTGGATAATAAGGCAGCACGAGAACAGAAATACTAGGATGACGCCAATGACCATCAGGACCTTCCATCCCCACGCTGATACCAGAGTCCAAAACCACTCCATGAAGGACCAGTTTCCCTTGTCTACGTGTATAGAGTCGGAAATCTTGTGTAGCTTAGAGATCGCTTCATAGACAGTTGGAGCATTATTTGGAATAAAAACACAGCAGCTCGATTGGATCATTCTGCATACCCCACCTCGATCTGCAAGTATCACGTCTAGAACCATTCGGTTCTGTAACGTCATGAGACGATCCGCCTGAAGCTCAGCTGTTAAGTTACTAAGGGCACCAGCTGTTTCTGTAATAGTAGATTCAACTACCCGTGTTAGTTGACGTAGATTTCTACTATTGGCCATAGGCCCCCAGAACGGAAGGAAACCTTTGAAGAAGTCTCCAGCTTCCTGACCAGCGGTGTCTTCCTTGCTGAAAACACCTCTTGCTAATCTGGTCTTGTGATAGTCTGGAGAGGCAGTGTATGTCGGAGGCAACAATCGAGCAATATAACATGAACCTGAAAAGTCAGCAGGCAGCCATGTATATGCTCTGTCCTGACAGATGAAGTAGGTACCCTAGCAGTCAGAAAGGCAGGGGAGGAGTTAGACGGAAATACGTAAGTTTCAACGCACTCACTCCTCCCTAGCTGAGCTCTCGGATTTCTCCCATTTCCTTGCAAACAGACTTGACCTCGGTGAGGCACGACCCAGACTGGAGTGGAGCTTTTACGTTTACTTTCTCCCAAACTAAGGCGATACTCTGTAGAATTCCAACTCAAATACACCCGTAATTCATCTCTAGGGTAAGATGGAGAATTATTGACGTCTTTAATCATGTCAATAATTCCCTGGACTAAAGCTTTGTTGGCTGAGTTGTATTTAGTGGACCGTGGTGGACGCGGAGGATAGGTCTCAAGGGCATATGAAAAAATGGTCTGAAAGGCCTGAAATGATCCATTATAGCTAAAAGGCAAGACCAGATAGGGGATGCCTTTATCCATAGTGTGGGGTATCAGGCCACACACCCAGCAGTCTGTTGTGTTAACTACCAGTTGGTGTTGATGCAAGAGCTGTACAAATGTATTGTTAATAAATTCTGAGCGTCGAGCTTGTTCGTGTTCAGGGAATGAGTGAAAAGAATGGATAGAAGAAACCATAGAAGTAGTAGGATCAAGGGGAGGTACTGTAGTTACCGGCATAAAAATCAAATGCACACCAAAGACGATTCCACCCACCAATGTTATCAAAACAATAAAAAATGTAACTGCACATTGCATTAGAAAGCATTTGCTGTGAAGTATTCTGTACAGTCTATTTCTGCGAACATAAATTACATTCTCTCGTTGCAGCTCAGGAAGCTCCATCTTCTACGACCGTTCGCGACCACTGATGATGTGTACGTAGATGAAAATGCCTCTATCAGCCCTGGGTGTTCCCAGAACTAGCAGAAAGATCGACCTTGTGTCTGATCCCCGCAGATTCAACTAGGCACACAGCCACGACCCTACGGCTACCCAGACGGCAAGGCAATTTTAAAACAAAAAGAAACAATACAAAGTATTAGCAAACTTCCTGGCTGGAGGCAATGTATCAAAAATCAAACATGTAAAATGGGCAGTTTCCTGCTTTATTTGTCCATATTGCGAGAACGTAAGTTGTATCTCAGTTTTGCAGGAGCTGTCTGATCTGGAAACAGTGTATTTTCAGCCGACGTTGCAATGTTCACGTTTTCAGATGACAAATGTTCTTTTGGTGCAGATGGCAAATGTTCGTTGGGTGCGGATGACAAATGTTCAGGGTTCAAAAGAGCAGTTTCAGGAGGAGAGTCAGAATTTGGTGAATCAGTGATCAGTTCTGCATCGCTGAAAGGTATGAACCTGGGGACTTGTTCCGTTTCAGAGGTACCGATTCCTTTCTTTACCCAGTTGTGGTAAGGAAGTGGCAGAGGCACACGTTTGACGTGTGTCGTATGGATCCAATTCTTCCTTCCAGCCACACGAATAGCAGTTCTCGTGGCTAGTAAGACTTGAAAAGGGCCAATGAATCTGGGCTGAAGATTTTTCGTTCTTGCAAAATTTCTAATGACCACCTGGTCACCCGGTTTCAGCTGATGGCCTGGACTCTCCGGTGGCTTTGGCAATGCATCGAAAACCTGTTGGTGAATAAGACTCAATTTAGCAGTCAAGTCGAAAAGGTAATCAATTAACATTGGGTATTCCAGCTGCTTGAATTCTTTTGGTCTAGGTACCCCCCAAACATTTGCAGGACGACCAAAAACTATTTCATATGGACTAAGCCCTACTCTAGAATGTACAGTTGCTCTTGTTGATAGCAAAGCCAAAGGCAATGCGTCTGGCCAGGACAAACCCGTGGTTGCTTGTATCTTAGCAAGTTTCAGTTTAAGGGTGCCATTGTAACCCTCGACTAAACCCGCGGACTGGGGATGATTCGCACTGTGGAACTTCTGTTTTATTCCTAAACCGGCACACACTCTCTGCATAACTTTCCCTACGAACTCACTTCCGTTATCTGACCATACAATCCGTGGCATTCCGTATCTGGGGAAGTATTCTTTAAGAAGAATTTTGGCAGTGGATAAGGCAGTATTGTCCTTTAGTGGGTATGCTTCGATCCATCTGGAGAAAGCACAAACTACCACTAGGACGTATTTCAGATTATTGCAACGATCCATATGAATGAAGTCTAACTGAATTACTTCAAAGGGGCAGGAAGGAGGAGCGAAGTGACCTGTAGGTGTGGGGATTCCCTTGCCAGGATTATGCATCAATTCAAATAAACAAGGGCTAGCAGGGATGTCAAAAAAGGCCGCACCGTCAATTTGAGAGAGTACTCAAAAACTGTTTATAAACCAAATCACAGATCACAAGATTGTACAATTCTATGCAGCTTGTCACATAATCATGTGAAAACAAAGAGAAAAATAGAAAAATTGTGCACAGTGTCCCAAGTGTACATGTGAAACCAAAAACATTAAATAGACAACATATATAAATTATATACAAATAGGTTTCTCATACAATAACAAGGAAAAAGGAAAATGACCAAAATATTAATAGTGAATGGATAATAGTGTCTCTAAATGATTGTAGGCACTAGTTGTTGGTTCATTTCCTTATGGCGTCGACAGCGTTTCGACCCTTAGGAATATGGGTCTCATCAGGACAAGACAGTAGGGGACATCTGAATAGTTGCTTGTATTCTCACCAAGTGTGATAAAAGTTGTAAATGACTTACAGGTAGCCCAGCCGGGTACACTGTAGTGGTCACGAATTGTCCTAGGGCTTGGTGTTGTTAATACGTGGGAGGCGTGGGCTTAAAGTGTAGAGCAGGCGCCTAGTAGCGCACGATGTGTCCACATCTTTATTCTGAATATATTGGAATTACGGACAGGACGATGCCTGAATCGGTAAATGTGCCTCTCAGTGGCGTTTCCGTTACCACGCGCTGTTGGTCTGATCACACCAACAGCGCGTGGTAACGGAAACGCCACTGAGAGGCACATTTACCGATTCAGGCATCGTCCTGTCCGTAATTCCAATATATTCAGAATAAAGATGTGGACACATCGTGCGCTACTAGGCGCCTGCTCTACACTTTAAGCCCACGCCTCCCACGTATTAACAACACCAAGCCCTAGGACAATTCGTGACCACTACAGTGTACCCGGCTGGGCTACCTGTAAGTCATTTACAACTTTTATCACACTTGGTGAGAATACAAGCAACTATTCAGATGTCCCCTACTGTCTTGTCCTGATGAGACCCATATTCCTAAGGGTCGAAACGCCGTCGACGCCATAAGGAAATGAACCAACAACTAGTGCCTACAATCATTTAGAGACACTATTATCCATTCACTATTAATATTTTGGTCATTTTCCTTTTTCCTTGTTATTGTATGAGAAACCTATTTGTATATAATTTATATATGTTGTCTATTTAATGTTTTTGGTTTCACATGTACACTTGGGACACTGTGCACAATTTTTCTATTTTTCTCTTTGTTTTCACATGATTATGTGACAAGCTGCATAGAATTGTACAATCTTGTGATCTGTGATTTGGTTTATAAACAGTTTTTGAGTACTCTCTCAAATTGACGGTGCGGCCTTTTTTGACATCCCTGCTAGCCCTTGTTTATTTGAATTGCTATTTAGCCATAGTTAAAAGATATATTTGTAGTACTAGTCCACGGGAGCCGTTGTTCTTTGTAATAAATTCATGCCCTGGTTCCTATGTGAGTAGGGTTCTCCTTGTTCTTTTCTGAGGATTATGCATCAAGCATACCATACAATTTCTCACCACTCTCTCTGCACACTTACTAATCCCATCATTCTTCCAGACTGGAGCCAACATCTTACAAATCCCTTTTGAGCTGATGTGTGCTGTTCCATGTGCCATCGTTACTACTGCAAGCACATACGCATCAGGCAACATCCAACGCTGTTGTTCTGACAAGTCAATCCAACCCCCACTCGAGTCCAATTTACCCGTGCTCTCTCTCCATGCAAGCTTTTCCTCCTCAGTCGCCTCTTTCTGAATTTCTTTCACGCTTTCCACTGTGTCTTCACACATTCCAGACTCAGAAATCCATCTTGCAGACGTTGCAACATACATTCTACTCATCATATTTCTAGCTGTCTGTTTTGCAGTCTCATCGGCAAAAGCATTCCCACGACCAACATCATCCTTGATTGCTTTATGAGCACTGCATTTCACAATCGCAACTTCAGTCGGCAAGGTTAGAGATTCCAACAAGTCATTAACTAGCTGACCATGTTGAATCTTAGTCCCATGGGACGTAATGAAACCTCTCTCTTTCCACAAGCGGCCAAAACTATGGGCCACGCCGAACGCGTACTGACTATCTGTGAACACATTCACTCTCTTTCCCTTAGCTAAAACGCACGCTCTTGTTAGCGCGATCAATTCTGCAGCCTGGGCAGAATTCTGACTCACTCTTGCAGTCTCCACAATCGTACTCAAGGTCGTTACTGCATAAGCAGCAGTCACATCACCATTCTCCAATTTGAAGCAAGACCCATCAACATACAACGTTCCATCTGGATCTGATAACGGAGTGTCTTTTAGATCAATTCGTCCTTTTGTTTCTTCCTCAGTTTTGAAACAACAGTCGTGTGGTTCGGAATCACTCGACTCTTGGCTAGTCGGCAACAATGTTGCTGGATTCAATACATTGCATCTCTTGATCTGAATATGACTAGCTAACAGTGTCAGTTCATAACCTGATAATCTAGCACTGGTAAGGTGCTGCGTCTTGGTTCGGTTCATGAGTGTATCCACAGCATGAGGAACCATAACCACTAGCATGTTGTTCATTACTAAACCAGCAGATTGTCGAATGGAAGCTGCAGCTGCGGCTGTAGCTCTCAAGCAACTAGGCAATGCTCTGGCTACCGGATCTAATGTTGATGAAAAATACGCACAAGGGCGTTGTTTATCACCAAATTTCTGCGTCAAAACACTCAATGCACAACCTTCTCTCTCGTGAACATAGAGCGTGAATGGCTTACTGTAGTCGGGTGTACCCAATACAGGTGCTGAACACAGTGCATTTCGCAATTCAGAAAAACTCTGCTGACATTCAGCAGACCATGGTACCGGACTCGGAACACCTTTCCCAGTCAAGGCTACCAATGGTTTTGCTAAAAGAGAAAAATTTGGGATCCATTGCCTACAATATGAGGTAATACCTAAAAAGGCACGTACTTCTCTCTGTGTGCTAGGAACATTCATCTGTGTAATTGCTTTTATTCTCTCTGGGGTCAACTTCCTTCCCTCCTTTGACAAGAGATGACCTAGGTAGGTCACTTCTTGGCAGCAGTATTGCATTTTTGAAGGTGACACCTTGTGATTAAAATCTGACAAGTGATGCAATAAAGAAATCGTAGCTGTTTTGCAAGTTTCCTTGTCATCGGCAGCCACTAGAAGATCATCGACATATTGTACTAAAGCAGAACCAGGAGGAAGTACAAAGGAATCTAACTGGCTTTTTAATGCTTGACTGTAAATGGATGGGCTTTCACAATAGCCTTGTGGAGCGCGTTTAAACCTGAAGCTTCGTCCTCCTAGAGAGAAACCGAAGATATCTCTGCTTTCCTCGGCTATCGGAATGCTGAAAAAGGCATTTTTCAAGTCGACAACCGAAAACCATGCTGCTGTAGCAGGAATCAACGTTAACAATGCAGTAATGTCTGGAACCACAGGAAACTGTGGAATCACAATTTTATTAACCTCTCTAAGATCAATTACAAACCTATATACTGGAGGTTTTGTTGGGTCAGTTCGTTTCAGAATAGGCAGTACAGGACTATTACAGACATTACCTCTAGTTTCTTCTATAACGTCTTTCTTGATCAGATCTTGTACTATCAGTAGGAGCGCACGCTCACCTTCACTAGAGATTCTGTATTGTGGAATTCGTGGAAGTTTGACATTTGCTTTCAAAGTTACTACATAGGGTGGAATTTCCAATAGACCTACATCATTAGGACCAGTCGCCCAAAGAGTATCAGGGAGCGAACGCAGCTCTGGTGGGAGCGCATCCATCGACAAGTACATCGGAGAGATTATTCTTTTACCCAACGTAAGCTGTACTCCTGCTGGAGAACAGTACAATGTCGCGTACAGGCGTTTTAACAAGTCTAAACCAAGCAGATTTTCATTACAACCTGTCGTCAAAATCAGGGGTGCTTTTAATTGACGGGGTCCAACAGAAATAGACAAAGGACCAGAAACAGGGTTATGAACAGGGGCACCCGAAAAACCTACTGAAACGTTTGTTAAGCCAGACAAAGGTGCGCCAGGGAGTTTCGCATGAATGATAGAACTTTTTGCTGCACCAGTATCCAACAGAAACGGTTCGACTATTCCCGATGTTGCTACTGCGACATAAGGCCCACTCTGATCTACTGGAACTGATACTACTCCCTCTCTTTGTCCATGGCTGTCCTAGTACTCACTTTGCTGAACTTCCTCACTAGCTTCATAATAGTCTTCAACATGATACTGTGGAGACCTATTCTGTTGGGCAGATTGTCCATTTCGCTGGTCGAAATAATTAGAAGGGCGATCACTCGTCTGCGGAGGCATAGCACCTCGTCCTCGACCTCTAAAGTTTTGCATAAAACTACCACGACCTCTCTGAGCTGCCGCAGTATTATTTTGCGCCCGAACTGGACACTCATTTTTGTAATGACCTTCCATTTTGCAATAAGCACATTGATTCCATTGGTATTGTGGCCTTTGAAAATTATAATCCGTTCTTTGATATGACCCTTGCTGTGTACTAGTCTGATTCGTGCGAGGCGGATAAGCTTGCTGTAAAAGTACTTTAGTTTTTAAATCTTTCGTCTTTTTATCTGTTTTTTCCTTCTCTTCTTTATCCCTATTTTCATAGTACTGGGCAGTCGCAAGTATTTGCGCAGTCGTAGAGACAGCCCACGCACTTTCAGAATTCTTTAATTTACCACTAAATTCTGGCAACAGATTGTGCACAAATTTATCAACAAATAATCTCTGGCCTCCTTCTTTGCTCATATCCTGACCACTATGATCCACGAAAGTCTCCTCGAATCTTGTGAAAAAGTCGGAGACGCTTTCGTCTTTCTTTTGTTTGCACGCGGACAATTTGTCCCAGTTAACGCGCAATGCTGGCATCAAGGTTTTCATTAAATCGATTATTCTACCAGGCAAATTAGCAATTAAGGGTTCAGGTTTTGAACCACCTATTTGTTGACCATCCGCTGCAACTATAGTTGCCCAATCACCACCTAGGGCAACTGGATGATTCTCTTTACCGATTTTAGCCCAAATTGGTTGTGGCACTACATTACCAAATAGCAGATCTATGTCAGCAAGATTCAATACACAAGCGTCAACTGTTTGAGCCAACTCTTTGTAGTACCCTGCAGGATTTTTACGCGGATCTGGCAAGGCTTGTTTTACTGCTAATACTTCAGCTCGCTTCCATGGAATATGTATCCATACTCTCTGGAATTGAGCCGGAGCGGCTGCAATACCTTGGTTTACATCAGCTTGCACAGCTTCACGCCAAATTGGTGGAACCTCTCTCATTGGATATTGACGACTTTGTTTCGTACTATGTTTCTCTAACTCTCCCGGTGAACGAAGGGATGGGTCATTCCTATAACTTAAAATCAGTTCCATCGCTTCTTTTATATTATGACCAACTATCATACCTGCAGCAAATTCTTTCTGAACATTAATTAATTCTCCTAGATTTGATTCAGGATCATCCTCTTCCAATTCCTCACGTAGAAGGAAACACATTTCATCGAACACATATCGTTGTGTCGGTTCATTCCATTGCATAAATGTATCTAATACATTTTGTACATTATATCTTCCAACTTTCGAAACCCATCTAAGAGCAGTGGAATCTAATATTCCTCTTTCTTCAGTACTGGGAAGCTGACTACGTCTCTGCACAGACTCAGAGGTAGGAGTCTTAATCAGAGTTTTATAGAAGGGAGATAGAATATAAGAGACAGAATCAGTGATTCTCCGACGAACAGAAAGTGGAGTCATAATATTAGCAGAAGCAGTAAATAGAGTAGCAGTTGGAACAGATAGATCAGGAACAGTAGGAGTAGCGGGCAAAACAGTTTGTGAACTAGCAGGTGTGAGCGACACAGGCATAGGTAAAGAAGCCGGCAACCCTGGAAGAGGGGCTGTCAAAGGAACATTAATATTGACCACAGGAGGTACAGGAACTTGATTCAGGGGAGCGGGAACAGGGACACCAGGTTGTCCAGCAACCGGTAATTGAACATTCGGTATAGGTGGAGCCGTAGCACCCTGTGCATACGGTGGGGGTGATCGTAACAAGTAAGACAACAGGGGATCCTTTTCAGGGTCCTCTACTATCTTAGCCGTACTCAATGGCAAAGCAGGATAGCACTTGTCTATCGCTAAATTACGCTCTCTATTGGCCACCTCCATCGCTTTCTCAGACTCGTTGAGTTGCAGCTGCTTAGCAGACTGTTCTAAAGTCAACTCTTGCTCTTTCTGTTCTTTCTTCAACTTTTTAATTTCTCTCTGTTTAGATTCTTTTCGCCAATAACGGAAAGAATCAAACATTGCCGGCCGGGCTTTCTTCTTAAACAACCTTCTTTCTAGATTATCGAGAACTTCAGGTTCAAAACTACCATGTAGTGGCCAACTAAGGACACCATCTTTCTCTGTATAGTGGATCCATACCTCGTTATAAGAGATAGGGCCCACACCAAACTTGCAATATAGATCATAAAGGGGAGTTCCAATCGGAGGAACCAAACACGAGTCCTCCAACTGGGAATCACTGTTGCAACTAAAACAAGACAACATACAATTTTTCCGACTTACCATTTTATAATCCGGAACACAAAACAAACAAAACACAAACAGAAAAGGTGCGCACTCGAACCAAGAACTTAGGCCTACCAGAACTGACAAATGTATCGATACCCGAACTGAACCGAATGATTATATAATCTTACTGAACTGAACCAAACCGAGAACTAAGAGAATTATCCAAACAGGAGTAATCCTTACAAAAATAACCAACTAGCAACCACTGAATACTTAACTGAGGCACTGAAGACGTCACCAAGGAGAAACCCGTCACGTCTCGCCGTACTAAGGACTGCACCTCGGGTCCAAGACAGGGCGACGGTCAAGGCAGCGGACCACTGTAGCCGTCTGAACGGGAACCCTCGTGGAAGAGAACGTCGGGCCACTTTTGCGATATGCCGGGATCGATGAAGTGGGGCGCCTCCCTCTGAAATCTTCACACGAAGCTCCTCGAACTCTTCAGGCTTTTGGACCGGTACCGAATGACGTCGCCCCACGTTGGGCGCCAATTGGAGTTCTGGACTTTTTGGTTCCGTCCAGAGGTGTCAGGGATAACACCCGAAGACCCCGGAGTTCCACCTGTCTTGGTGCACAAATAAACAGAAACACGGGCTTCTCGATGGTGGCGTCAAAGACCAAAGGTTTATTACTGCAGGGACACAGAAGTCACAGAAACTGCACACGGGCAGTGTCTAGGAGCCTGTTCAATTTGTACAAAGAGGATTACTCCTTAAATACTAAATATTCTGCTCGGGGCAAATTCTTTACATGTTACCACAGTTCTAAACATTCGTGTCTTAAACAATAAATATTTGGCGTTGCACAGGAATCGTCAACAGTATCTGATGTCAAAACATTACGAATGAGGGGTTCCCACTATTCCATCATAATCCCATGTCAATTTCTCATTCAAGACCCGGACCGCCTCATCGTAAATTTCGTTACCTCCCCCTAATAAAGGCCCAGAAGGAAAGGAGCAGAGCCAGGTGCAGAAGATAGAACAGTAGGATAAGAGATGTTTGTGGGTTGTAAATGGGCAAGGCTACCAGCTTCGGCCGCCTAATCATGATCAGGCCAACGGACACGAGAACCAGTATAGCAGGACTGGCCTCGGGCTGGGGAGGCAGTTCTTGCCGAGTCATGCTGCCACAGCGTTGCTGGCCTAAGGTGCACGTGTCACTAGCAAGGTGAATCGCCGGCTAAAGCCTACGTGTCCTTAATTGAAAAGGGTCACTGCGTGTTCATTGACTATGTGAGGGCAAAGAATACAAAATGGCTTCCGTGTTCTAAGATGGATGCCATGGATAGATCAGAAATGTGTTTGTAACAGGAGCGCTCTTGCTCGTAGTATAGCGAAAACACCAGGGTATACTAAATGGATCATTTGCGGTTCATTGATACCAAAATTATGTATTTACGACAATGATGAAAACACGGGTTCAAATCGTCACGGAACCTCAATACTCTTAAGTGCATTATAATCCTCGCGGTTACTTGCTAACTTTAGTTTGGCTTTATCAAAACATGTCGTGTAAGGTGTCATACGCTTTGGAATACTACCCCCTCGTCAGTTCTGGCGACGGGGGTAGCATTCCACCCTTCTAGAGGGAGAAGACATGTTACTTTGCTTAAACGCGGTTAAATCTAACCAGAGCCCCAGCATCACAAAATGGATGCTGCTGCCACAGACACAAGTCTGGCCTCCTGCTGCTGACCGAAACTCCGGCAGGGGAGGCCTAGACAAATGGCATCCCGTCACAGGGAGGTGCTACACCACCCCAGACAGGAGATAGTGGATTGTGGCAGGGAGGGTTGAATGAAACTAGACACTGCCTGGGGCGCACAAGGCGTCCCATGCATAGCCCAGTTCAAACCGGTGCTGGGGCACTCCAGCCCCAGCTCTGGCGCGAAACTGGACAAAGGGAAAGGGGTGTAACCACCCCCTTCTTGGGTCCCACCCATAGGAGGGACCTAGCAGGTGATCCAGCCCCTTGATTTGGAATAAAGGTAGGAGCTGTGCCAATGCAACTTAGATCATCCTGACTGAAACTTTGAAATGAAAATCTGGACCCTTCGACATCCTACTCAACGTTGAAGACTGAAGAATCTCCCTTGAGGTCAAGGAGTGGCCACGCTGTGCAAACAGGCACCATCAGCGCATCAAGACTTTCTTTGCCGTTGCTCCCGCCGGAGCTCGAACAACAGAAACTGACAAGACCTGGACTCCCAGACTTACAACAGCCCAATCCACAATACTAGCAAAGCTTAGACCCGTGGAGGCGACGTAAGATGTGGGACCGGCCATCTTGAAAAGTCAACGTAGTGCTTCCTGTGCAGCTCCCGAGGCACCCTTGATGCTGTGCTTTGGGGTTTGAGAAGCCTCGTCCCGAGCAGTCTGTGCTCCAAAGATCACCTCTCCACACTCACCGAGTACTGCGTGGGGCCCTTTTGCACTTTTCCTGCTTGATGCGTTGTCCGGTCACTTGCCCGTTGGCTAGTGGCCTCTGTGACAAGGATCCATCAAAACTACACCGCTGGTGTGGTTGCTCCAGACTGTCCCCAGCTTCCCTGAAAAGGAGCAACCGATCTGACCTTCCCGGTCCGATCCAGATGACATCTTTGATTCCTGCGTGGGTTGCATTTGTCAAGGCTTGGTGTCTCCAATTCGAGTACCGACACCGCCGGCAGAGAGAGCCTTTGTGGGACAGCCCGTGCCTACCTCTGGACATCCTTGATCCTTCCTGGTCCATGTGGCAGCGGAGACAAACACCTCACCATCACCTGATCGCAACCCGAGATCGCCTGGTTCCTTCCTGGTTCCTCGCTGGTCACTGGCTAGTGACCTGAACTCTGTCCCCTCTGCTTTCAGGTACTCTACATCTTCGATCCACCCTTGGATCCAACCGGACTCTTCTCTCCTGGCCACCTGCAGCATCTTCATCTCCAGGCTCCATAGAACTTCACGACGAAACCCGACACACATTGGCACCTATGCACTCGCTTCCTGTGGGTGAGGTAACGATCTAACTCCGGTGCTCCCGTAGTGGATTATACCTCTAGTGTCCTAGTTTTAAGTGGCTAAGTTCTAGTCCAGTCGGAAGACTCCTAAACCTATAACTTTCTGATTTTTACGCACCATTGACTTGTATGGTAAACGCGGTTGGCTATAGACTCTGCACCCGTATCCTGTGGGCCTCTCCCAACCTAACCTTCGTAGTCCAGTGTAGGCCCAGCGATTCCCGAGGCCCTAGGCCTGTTCATTGTTCGTGACGTGGTTCTTATACCACTTTCTTAATATATGATTTGAGTGGCCACCTGGCCTATCCATTACTGTGCAGCTTATTGCATGTTATACTGTGTTCATTGTTTAACGCTTGTGCTTCTGTGCTCATAAAGAGTATAGGGGATTATTCTAGTAATAAATACATATATTTTTATAATATATAACGTGTGTGGTGTCCTTTCATTTGGTATTACAGGATTGCCTATGGTAAAACAGCTGGCTTCACATGCCCTCTCAAGTTTAGCCTTTAGGCTGCTTAGTCCACGTTACCATTAGGATAGCTGGTCTATAACACACTCATCTTTATGGGCAGACTTCTCTTGTTTAACAGACTTCTCTCTACAGACAGACTCCTCAATACGACCAGACTCCATCCTATGGACAGACTTTCTCTATGTACGCTCTCGTCTCAACGAACAGACACCTCTCTACGGATAAACTCCTATCTATGGATAGACCCCTGTCTAGGAGCAGGCTACTTCCTATGGACAGACAACTCTCTACAAACACTCATATCTATGGGGAGGGTCCTCTCTAGGATCAGACTCCTCTATGGACAGACTCCTCTTTATGGGCAGACTCCTCTCAATGGACAGACTCCTCTCTATGGACAGACCCCTCTCTACGGACAGACTCCTCTTTATGGACAGACTCCTCTCAATGGACAGACTCCTTTCTAAGGACATACTCCACTCCAAAAACAATCTCTATGGATAGACTCCTTTTTATAAACACACACCTATGTAAGGACAGACTCTTCTCTATGGACAGACTTCTGTCTGAGAACAGACTCTCTCTACGGAGAGACCTCGCTCTATGGATAGACTCTTCTCTATTAACAGACTCCACTCTACAAACACTCTCCTCTCTAAGGAGGGGCTCCTCTCTAGGATCAGACTCCTCTCTACGGACAGACTCCTATCTACGATCAGACCCCTCACTATGGACAGAGTCCACAGTTTTGAACACAAGCTACTCACAATCTTTGTAATTTAATATATTTAAGTGTAATTTAAAAACATTTATTTTGAGGGGTGAGTAGAACATAAAAATGCCATTTACCAGTATTTTATGAATTATTTTATTGTTGTTGAATGTCCTCTGGCTTTGAAGTGAACTGTAAAGACATGAGAACCCCTCTCCCAGGACAGACTCAGGAATCTCACCTTGGAGTTCAGTTGTAGAGACCTCAGTAGCTGAAGCTTCTCAGAAGAGATCCCCCCGTGACAGCTTCTCCAGAAGAGCTTCTCTCAGGTCTAGAGAGCACTTATATGAGAGCTTCTCACCATTCAGGCTGTGGAGCAAAAGCAGGTGCATCAGTCAGACCCGGGGTAACTCACCCACGGGGGTTTCATACAAACTTTAAGCCCCGCCCTCCCCGAGGGCACCTCTGGACACACGCCCTGCAGAGGAGCCCCTGTGTCCGTCTGTCATGTCCAGACCCCCCCTAGGACCCGCCGCCCAATCAAACCCATGTCTGGAGCAGCCCCGGAGTCTATTAAACCACATGCAGGAGCCTTGGTGAAGCGCACACCCTGGACTGATGCGCTTCAAGGCGCTCTTAGATGATTAAAGAAAAGGAGGCTCAGTGCAGTAAAAGCGTCGCTCAGGATCGCACCCCACAAAAAAGAGAGTGTTCTCCCAGCTAAGCCAAAAGGGACCGGGTAGTTATAGCTCACAAAAAGCAAGATTCCCTTTTGTGCCACTGACCCCAAGTAGGATACACTGAACCAAGTCACATGACCCAATGCTCAACGTCTAACAAGTCTATTTGAAGAAAATAATTTTAATTGCATACAACACAAAAAGATAACTTTTGCTTTTAATATTTAAAATTTGTCACAATGCATATTAATCCAAACATGAAACAATGTACTTATCTAGTTATCACATAAATTTTGCAAACATGGAAAGGAACAATGTGTTAATAAATTGTGTCAAAAAACAAAGTTAATTCAGAACAACGTGTCGACGCAAGCGTTTCGGTGTATCTTTTTATTTTCCTTCCACCTTCTTCAGGACCCATTCATAATTCACAACTCAATCATATTATTCCTAAAAATCAGACAATACATCTAAAAGCAAAGGATAAAATACAATGAACATTTTTTTTTAAAGAATTTTTTGTAAACATAGACTCTATTGGTTCAGTGCACACTCTCGCGTCAGGATATAATGATTTAATATTCAGTAAAGCCAAGTTTCATAATCAATAAGAAAACCTAAGTCACTATCAGGCACATGCATCAAGGCAGGATTTTGCGAGTCCTTAATTGCGATAATTAAGGAATCGCAATTAAGGACTCGCAAAAACCTATTGATGTAGGAATCACTGTAAAAATAGCGATTCCTACACATTCCTTGTTTGCGAATCGCAAATTGCGAGTCACAAATAAGGAATGGCTTCCCATTCATTCCTATGCGTCTACAGGCCCATAGGAATAAATGGGAAATTGCATGCGCAATTTACAAGTACCAATAGGTCCTCGCAAATTGCGCATGTAATTTCAGGTAGCAAGGGTGTCAAAAGGACACCCTGTTGCACCCCTGAAATTGATCTGTGCACATATGTTGGAAACACACACGCCCTGAGGGCATATGTGTGCGTAACATGAAACTTTGAAAAATGCACAAAAGTGCCTTTTTCAACGTTTTTGCAAATTACCATGAAGTTCAACTTCATGGTAATTTCATGGCAATTTGCGCCCCCTATTTGCGAAATCACTAATTTTTTTTCTTTAATGCATTGCATTTAAGGAATCTCAATTTGCGATTCCTTAAATGCAATGGCAATTTAGAGATTACTTAAATTGTGATTTTTGCATTTGGGATGATGCCTCCCAAATGCAAAAATACCGGTCGCAAAGGGACAGATTCTGAGAATCTGCCCGTTTGCGTCCGGTTTTTCTTTTGATGCATGTGCATGTTAATTTCTGCTTTTAGTTAGAAAGTAAAAAGTAAAAACTTTGTGGAGACCAGGTGGATAGTCACTTAGATAACCTTGGTCTATATATTTACTTTTAGTTCAATCTAAAGAAAGTAAAACACATGGAATCTCACCAAAATCTATTTTAACACAGAAATTCAAGGTGTGCAGACATATTTTTAAATCGGGTTGCACCTTTACAAAGATATGTTTTCTTCAATTAATCTCCTATGTAGTATCCTAAAGATAATGAACCCATTGTTAGCCTCACCTTACTAATGGAACATTGACATTATTGCTTAGGATCACGCAATCCGCCCACGCAGGAAAGCTGGGAGTGCAGGTTATATGTTTGTATTCTGTCTCACAAACCTACACACTGACTGTCAGGGGCCTGCTGCACCAGCTGGCAAATTAATGGCCCAACCGATATATGCTGGCTGCCTACATGCCACCCGCTCACAAACACACACACACACACAGCCTCACAGACACACACACACACAGGTACACACACACCCACACTCACACACAAACACAGCCTCACAGACACCAACACAGGTACACAGAGCCACACAGACACACACGCACATACACGTGTTACCATCCTTGTGGGGACTATGTGTGAACACCTGCCTTGTGGGGACTAACCTTTCCCAATGTCTTAAAAATATACCAATAACAGAAAAATCTTAAGAAAAAATTATTTATATAGGATTCTGCTTCAAATCTGCAAATATATTATTATTTAATCGCGCGCAGAGAACCATCTTTGTGGGGACTTAAACACGTGCTACCATCCTTGTGGGGACTTACTCAATAATTATCATTTGTAATTGAATACATTAACAAACAAGCATTTGCAATGCAATAGGTCTCGTATTTACTAGAGTTTGAGGTATTGGCCTTGTAAATGACAATGCCTTTTATGTACTTGAAGCAAATACATTTTTGTGGGAAATGAAGCTAATGGGATAAGAGGAGAGGCTGTGAGGTGTAAAACTGTGCCCTGGTGCAGGAGAGGAGATGCTAGAGAGTGGGGTTGGACTTGGAGGTACAGGATGAAGGGCGAGGAGGGTCAGTGGGGAGGAGGCAAACCAGGGTGAGCACATCATGGTGGGAAGTGGGGAGGAAGCACACATGGGTGAGCACATCACAGAGGGAAGTGGGGAGAAAGCAAATCCACAGCAATAGAGCTCGCCAAGCGCAGCAGCTGTGCTGCATTCGCTACGCGAGACCTAAAAAGGGCCATCAATAAAAGAAACCAAAGACATCATTCTTCCGCTGATTTGATAAGTGTGGTTGAAGTCCTAGTTCACTTTCATCCAGATTGTGAAAAAACACTCAGATCCATCCCTTGTTAGTTTTCACTCTCTTTGTTCAAAGTGATATTCAAAGACACCCTTCAATGATGTCACCTACCGCCACGCTTTATGATTGCATAAGCCCATACTAATCTAACTATAACAGTTTCTAATTCAAGCTCTAATTATTATCCCTCTCTCAGCCCTGCTTCTACCACAAGGGAATCAACCAGAAATGACCAGCATATCTAACAGACAAGCTGACAATCTGGTAAATCATACACTCCAAAATCACACAACAGGCACCTAGACTACCCAGTTTAAGCAACAATATACCCAGCATCTGATCCTTCTCAGTCTGTGTTCTCACTTGAACCCCTCCCCCACACCTCTCGCAACCAAACAAGTGATTTCCTGAGACTGAGTCAACATCTGCTGCAGTCTAAAGGTCCTCCTTAGCAAACAAAATACACCAAAACCCACCACTCCTCTTTGACAAGGATATATAAGCCGTGTGTTATAAGCATTGGCCACTAGAATTATGCAGCAGGAGAGCACCAAATTATGTGCAGGGCTGACTAAATTATCTGCCAATAAAAGGCAAATTATGCAGCATAATGCAGCACATTTTTTTTACAGTATTACTTCATTATTTTGCAATTAATTTTTACACATGGTAATACAGTCTGTGCAAAGACTTGACTTCATTAGAACCAGCTTAACAACAAAATACATAAATAAGGAACTGAAAGATAAGTTATCCTTTCAGAAGAGCCTTCCTCTGTGCACGAACAAGTCACCACATTTTTTGTAACTTTTGATCAGTTTGAGCTAGAAGCTATTTTTGTTGTCAAGTTATGCAGCAGATAATGGATTATGTGGCCAATGCTGTAAATCAATAATTATGCCAAAAAAAAGCCACGGCTGCGGAATGGCATAATTTGAGGAGCCCTGCTCATAACATATTTGCAAATGAGACAGAGCTGAGTTTAGAAAAGAACAAGTGCTGGGACCCGGAATCTTGCTCAGAAGCCGATGGTCGATACAATTGAGGGTCAGGATGCCGAACAGCAAGCTGCATAGTCTTCAAATCCGCCACCAGACACTCTCTTTCCTTGTAACTCACTCTCGCAGGTTCCTTTTCATTTCTCCTTTTACCCTTTCTAACTGTCTTCCTTCTTCTTTCCCCCATTTGGGTTTTTCTCCATCTTGGTCTTATTTAAAGTCTGTTGAGGAATAATAAGTGGTGGTCCACAAAAACAAGAGCTGGTGGGCCCCACCTGGCTCCACAGACTCAAACAAAACACTAGAGACATAATTTAGCCTTGTCATGCAGGCTAACCTACAATTACAAGTACATGTATGAAAGTCTGCTAATTCTATTGAACGTGTGACCTTCGTTATGGCATTACTTTTGATGCTTAGGAGTAGGCATGTAGAGTTTCTTTTATATGCTGCATATTTTTTGTAAATATACACATATGTAAATCTTTACATTTTTTTGTTTAAGTAAATGCTACAATTGTATTGATAAATGTATGTATGCAGCAATAAACATGTTTACAGCAAAGCCTTTAAATATATCAGTGTGGATTTCTGTGGGTGCACTTGTGACGAAAGGCTGCCAGAACTCACAACAACAATAAAAACATCTGCCTGACAGTCTCTGGCATTGCTGCGTGCTCAATACGCATCATCTACAGCCAAGTTAATAACAGTGCTTGCCAAGGAGAGCAGAGGCGCAGAGACCCCGAAGGACCAAGATATGCAGACACAGTTCATGAATTCTCAAAATGTACGCACAGCCCGATTCATCCTTTTCAGCCCCCACCATATTCCGACCTGAAATTAGCAGGAGTTCTCCTGACTCAAACTTTGTTAACTGCTGCAAACATGCGACCTCAAATCAAAACAAACCACAGCATCTTAAGCAGTGCGAAGTCAAACTCCTGCTTTTCCTAAGAGACAACCGAACAAGTGGAAACAATACACAGAAGAGGCCAAGCGAGGAGTGCAAACTGAAGAGGGTGACAACCACGCCAATGAGGTCACAGAGTTACGGGCACTAACCAGAGCTGTCAGATGGTCCCGTGGCCATGCTCGCTGGTGCAGGTAAGGGAAATTGGCCCCTCTCCTCAGGATGGGTAGCCAAATACAGCAATAAGTGGGCGCCTCAAACTACTAGGGTCTGGTGCCGCTGCTCCTGATGCACATTGCTAGCTGCGCTGCCAACTTTAACATGAGCAGACGTTAGAGCACGGGTCAAAGCATGCACTAAATATTCATGGAACGTGAATTTCAAGTGTCTCCTCCTCAGCTTTCAATTCCCAGACTTCAGTTCGATTTGAGAGTCGCAGCTCAGAAAAGAGATAAACTAAGGGCTGACTAATAGTAATGCGCATTGTGTGACACATCTACAAACATAAGGTGAGTGACTGCAATAAAAACAATGGATGTATTTTTGTCAATACAATATGCAAGTATTTTTAAGAATCCCTGATATTTTCTACTGGCCAGCGCGGAAAATCCGAATAAAGTATAACTATTTATTTATTTATTTATTTGTGGTTTTGTATAGCGCTAGAATCACTCCATCAGGCGTATCTCTGCGCTTTTGACCGGTAATTCCACGAACATATTGATATACTGAGAGATGTTTAGATTTGATTTTTGAATAGAATGGTTTTTAGTTGCTTACGAAATGTTAAATGTTCATTACATTGTCGTAAGGTCAGAGGCAGTTTGTTCCACATCTTTGGGCCTAAAGTGGATAGAGCTCTACCTCCATGCCTGGCCTTTTTGACATGGGGGACCACAAGTAAAAGGTTGGTACTTGATCTGAGGGACCGCGCTGGGACATAAGAAACAAATCTCCGTTCGAGATAAGTAGGTCCCTGTCCGTTCAGACACTTGTGGATTAAGCAACAAATTTTAAATTTGGCCCTTTGTCTGACTGGGAGCCAGTGCAGTTGCTCAAGGAGGGGTTTAGAGGGAGTTCTCGGAGGGGCATTCAGAACAAGGCGAGCTGCCGTGTTCTGAATGACCTGCAGTTTGTCTAGTACTCCTTCATTGGCTGAGATTAACAGACCGTTGCAATAGTCTATCCGACTCAGTACAAGTGCTTGCACCAAAGTTTTCCTCACTGAGTTAGGTAGAAGAGGGAAGACTTTGCGAAGCAGGCCGATAGTGTGGAAGCATATCCCTGCTATGTAACTGGTATGCTGTTTGAGAGACAGATCATGGTCCAGGCTGGAGAAGTTTCTCGAACGAACACAATAACATTCCTCCGTACACAAGTAGCCTCTTAGAGTTTCACGCCCAGTTTGAGAGCACGCTAACCCCGGCCTCTTAACTCGAGAGCGCTGTCTGCGGGTTCAAATCCTCTGCCGTTGACTTGGCTTTGGAGTATTCCACAGAAAGCAAAAGCAACGTGAGCTGCAAGTGAATCAGGGCGGAGGTGGAGATCAGACAGCCGACTCCGGACTCCTCAGCTGCCTCCAGTGTGTGTGAACGGGGGAAAGCTTCTCTGTCCGGTTGTGGCGCGCGCTCCTAGGATGCGCTCCATATCTGACCTTCCAGGCCGGGTCCCAGGAAGCCATATTAGCCATTTTAATGTGGAAAACTACCATATATATCTTACTAGGACTGGCATGATCATTTTGGCATGTTTATGTTATCAGCATGTGCACACAGGGCTTTAAATGTGAAGGTACTGTCTGGTACTCCGTATCTGCGCGCCCGCATTAAAACGAAATGAGTACTTTGAACACAGAATTATAAGCCGTGAAAGCAAAAATAAACAAGCATTCGCCGCACGTCAGTAAAAGAGGCAGCAGGGGGAGGGGGCATGGCCGATTTCCTTTTGGGAGAGTGCGACCATATGGCGCCACCATAAGGCGGTGCGCGCTCCCGAAAGGAAATCGCCAAGATGTCTACGCGTTGCATTGCTTGCACATCTTTACGGAAAAAGCTCTGCCGATGGCATTAGGTCCCCTCCTATGCAACGCATGCCCGTTGCGTAGGACGAGACCTAAAAAATGGCTATATGTTATTTTAAGATGCTTTACTTATATTACATGATAGTTTAGTCACAGCTCTTTCCCTCCTAGGAAGCATCAAGGGAACAGATGTCGATGATAACGCATTTCTCAGTACCAAACTATAGTACATAAATTCCATGGAAAGGGGTTCACAGATATCTAGTTATTGCTGAGTTCTCACAAACATTAAGGGATAAGGCTCCAACGAATAGTTCAATTAATGTAGAGGCCAAAGAGCAGGCAATGTGTGTTAGATGGGAACATCAAGTTGAGAATACCTCGTTTTTTTGCATCAACTTCACCATCGTCTTCAAATGGTTGTACAATATTAGTCCCCAAATGTATGGCAGGTGATTATAGTAATGTTCTAGAGCTGACACAGGGAGTGTGTTGTCACAGTCCTTTTCAGGCCCCCACAGAGACACTGCATGATGATATGGATGTCCAGGTTCCTAATTATAGTCTCCCTCAAGTCCCCACAGAGATGATGTGTGATTATAATATTGCTCAATTCTCTGTAGAGAAGAGATAGTCTGAGATGATAGTTATGTTGAAGTCACATGAGATAGTGCGTCATTAGGGGGATGCCCAGGTTGCCACACAGATGGCAAGTCATTATAGTCATGGTCAAATCCTCCAAAAGATAGTGTCTGATTATTACAGCGCTGCCCAGGACCATAGAGATATAGTGCTTGACTACAGTCATGTTTAAGTTCTCATAGAGATAGTGTAAAATGATTGTCCTGCTGCAGATCATGCAGAAACTGTGTGTTATTACAGTATTTCCTAGGTCCCCACAGAGATAGTGTGTAATTATAGTAATACCACTGTACCTAAAGTGATGGTGTGTGATTATAGGCATGCCCAGGGCCCCACAGAGAATCGTCCGTGACTCATTCAAGATGAACTAAATGCAGATCTAAATAACCTGTGTTGAGTGAAGGACTACAACACTGGTATTGAATACCTTAGAGAGCTAATCTCATATTTACAATCAAAAAACCTTATTGTGAAAGCATGTGCTACATCAGAGAGAGAAAAGCACACAAAAGCGCCAGAGAAGCCAATATCATTTGCAAAACATTTAATATTCAATTAGACACAAAACACCGTTTTTATAATGACAATTGGTTGCGCGAAGGGAAAAGAAAGGGAGTTAACAATGTGATAGGGTGGGGTAGTGAAAGTGAAAGTCATAGATTTGAGGGAAAAACAATTACATTGGTTTGATAATCACTGGTAAGAAGACCAGTATCAGAAGACCTGTCCACAGTTGAAACATCTATATACACAAATTCTGTTAACTCAAATCATGCAAAATTGCACTTTCAAGGAAATGTCGGGCGGGGAAATCGGTACAGGTCTTGTGTAGGTGGAGAGCGTCGATGTTTCGACTCAACTAATGCATTGAGGGGAATTTCGACCTCGGCTGCGAGTCTTCTTCAGGACGGGATAAGGCAACCTACTCACAATGCTTTGAAATAAAAACTAATACTGTTTATTTCACATATGCATTCAAGTGTTTTGATTCTGATTTATGAACATTTTGCAAACATTTAGAGAGGCATTTATGCCTGCAGCTGTGCTTCACAAAGGTTTTGGTGTTCCATAACCTAGTGTTTGTATCCTACTCCTGGTGCCAGGTCTGGCTACTCAGGTATGTCGGTGATTGATCCGATCATATAGGGAACACAATTGGCCCGAAATCGCCAAATTCACAGAAGCCAATGATGGCTAGTACACTTGTTGATTGTAATGCCAAAATCATCCAAGTGGTAGGCTCCAAGGATGCCGTTTTCAATAGTTGGATAAATCAACCTCCTTAAGGCAGGAATGTTCGTCTCAGTTTATGCTGCTCGTTCAGATACGGGCGGAGACCAATTGCATTCCCTACATGATCAGATGGATGATCGACATACCTGAGGAGCCAGGCATCCACCTACACAAGACCTGTACCGATTTCCCCGCCCGACATTTCCTTGAAAATGTAATTTTGCATGATTTGAATTAACAAAATTTGTGTATATAGATGTTTCAACTGCGGACAGGTCTTCCGATACGGGTGTTCTTACCAGTGATTATCAAACCAATGTAATTGTTTTTCCCTCAAATCTATGATTTTCACTTTCCCTACCCCACACTATAACATCCTTAACTCCCCTTCTTTTCCCTTTCCCCAACCTATTGTCATTATAAAAACTGTGTTTTGAGTCTAATTGAATAATAAATGTTTTGAACATTATATTGGCTTCTATGGCGCTTTTATTTGTTTTTCACTCTCTGATTTAGCACATGCTTTCATAATAAGGTTTTTTGATTGTAAATATGAGAACAGCTCTCTGAGGTTTCAATACCAGTGTTGTAGTCCTTCACACAACACAGATTATTTAGATCTGCATTTAGTTCAGGTTGAATGAGTCGCGGACCATTCTTTGTATTCCCGCACTATACCCAGGTTCGTTGACTACTTTTGAGTTACCCCATTATTAATAATGGCAGGTCCCCACAGAGATAGGGTGTGATTATAAAGATCACAGGTTCCCACAGAGATGGTGTGTGATTATAAGGATGTCCAGGTCCCCACAGAGATAGGGTGTGATTATAAAGATCACAGGTTCCCACAGAGATGTTGTGTGATTATAAGGATGTCTAGGTTCCCACAGAGATGTTGTGTGATTATAAAGTCGTCTGGGTCCCCACAGAGATAGGGTGTGATTATAAGGATGTCCAGGTCCCCACAGAGATAGGGTGTGATTATAAGGATGTCCAGGTCCCCACAGAGATAGGGTGTGATTATAAGGATGTCCAGGTCCCCACAGAGATAGTGTGTGATTATAAGGATGTCCAGGTCCCCACAGAGATAGGGTGTGATTATAAGGATGTCCAGGTCCCAACAGAGATAGTGTGTGATTATAGACATGACCAGGTCCCCACAGAGATAGGATGTGATTATAGGATGCCCAGGTCCCCACAGAGATAGTGTGTGATTATAGACATGCCCAGTTCCACACAGAGATAGTGTGTGATAATAGACATGTCGAGGTCCCCACAGAGATAGTGTGTGATTATAGACATGTCCAGGTCCCCAGAGAGAGATAGTGTGTGATTATAGACATGTATGGGTCCCCACAGAGATAGTGTGTGATTATAGACGTGCCCATGTCCCCAGAGAGATAGTGTGTGATTACAGACATGTCCAGGTCCCCAGAGAGAGATAGTGTGTGATTATAGACATGCCCAGGTCCCCACAGAGATAGTGTGTGATTACAGACATGTCCAGGTCCCCACAGAGATAGTGTGTGATTTTAGGATGCCCAGGCCCCCAGAGAGATAGTGTGTGATTATAGGATGCCCAGGTCCCCACAGAGATGGTGTGTGATTATAGACATGTCCAGGTCCCCACAGAGATAGTGTGTGATTATAGACATGTCCAGGTCCCCACAGAGCTAGTGTGTGATTATAGACATGTCCAGGTCTCCACAGAGATAGTGTGTGATTATAGAGATGTTAAGGTCTCCACAGAGATAGTGTGTGATTATAGAGATTTCCAGGTCCCCACAGAGATAGTGTGTGACTATAGATATGCCCAGGTCCACACAGAGATAGTGTGTGATTATAGACATGTCCAGGTCCCCAGAGAGAGATAGTGTGTGATTATAGACATGTCCAGGTCCCCAGAGAGAGATAGTGTGTGATTATAGACATGTCCAGGTCCCCAGAGAGAGATAGTGTGTGATTATAGACGTTCCCAGGTCCCCACAGAGATAGGGTGTGATTACAGACATGTCCAGGTCCCCACAGAGACAGTGTGTGATTACAGACATGTCCAGGTCCCCACAGAGATCGTGTGTGATTATAGACATGCCCAGGTCCCCACAGAGATAGTGTGTGATTATAAAGATGTCCAGGTCCCCAGAGAGATAGTGTGTGATTATAAAGATCACAGGTCCCGACTGAGATAGTGTGTGATTATGGGGATGCCCAGGTCCCCACAGAGATAGTGTGTGATTACAGACATGCCCAGGTCGACCACAGAGATAGTGTGTGATTATAGACATGCCCAGGTCGACCACAAAGATAGTGTGTGATTATAGACGTGACCAGGTCCCCACAGAAATAGTGTGTGATTATAAAAATCACAGGTCCCCACAGAGATAGTGTGTGATTATAGGAATGCCTGGGGCCCCACAGAGATAGTGTGTGATTACAGACATGTCCATGTCCTCACAGAGATAGTGTGTGATTATAGACATGTCCAGGTCCCCACAGAGATAGTGTGTGATTATAGACATGTCTGCGTCCCCACAGAGATAGTGTGTGATTATAGACATGCCCAGGTCCCCACAGAGATAGTGTGTGATTACAGACATGTCCAGGTCCCCAGAGAGAGATAGTGTGTGATTATAGACATATCCAGGTCCCCACAAGGATAGTGTGTGATTATAGACATGTCCAGGTCCCCACAGAGATAGTGTGTGATTATAGAAATGTCGAGGTCCCCACAGAGATATTGTGTGATTATAGGATGCCCAGGCCCCCACAGAGATAGTGTGTGATTATACGATGCCCAGGTCCCCACAGAGATAGTGTGTGATTATAGACATGTCCAGGTCCCCACAGAGATAGTGTGTGATTATAGACATGTCCAGGTCCCCACAGAGATAGTGTGTGATTATAGAGATGTTGAGGTCCCCACAGAGATAGTGTGTGATTATAAAGATGTTAAGGTCTCCACAGAGATAGTGTGTGATTATAGAGATGTCCAGGTCCCCACAGAGATAGTGTGTGACTATAGACATGCCCAGGTCCACACAGAGATAGTGTGTGATTATAGACATGTCCAGGTCCCCACAGAGATAGTGTGATTATAGACATGTCCAGGTCCCCAGAGAGAGATAGTGTGTGATTATAGACATGTCCAGGTCCCCAGAGAGAGATAGTGTGTGATTATAGACATATCCAGGTCCCCAGAGAGAGATAGTGTGTGATTATAGACGTGCCCAGGTCCCCACAGAGATAGGGTGTGATTACAGGCATGTCCAGGTCCCCACAGAGACACTGTGTGATTACAGACATGTCCAGGCCCCCACAGAGACCGTGTGTGATTATAGACATGCCTAGGTCCCCACAGAGATAGTGTGTGATTACAGACATGCCCAGGTCCCCACAGAGATAGTGTGTGATTATAAAGATGTCCAGGTCCCCAGAGAGATAGTGTGTGATTATAAAGATCACAGGTCCCGACTGAGATAGTGTGTGATTATAGGGATGCCCAGGTCCCCACAGAGATAGTGTATGATTACAGACATGCCCAGGTCGACCACAGAGATAGTGTGTAATTATAGACATGCTCAGGTCCCCACAGAGATAGTGTGTGATTATAGACATGCCAAGGTCCCCACAGAGATAGTGTGTGATTAGAGATGTTTAGGTCCCCACAGAGATAGTGTGTGATTATACTCATGCCCAGGTCCCCACAGAGATAGTGTGTGATTACAGACATGTTGAGGTCCCCACAGAGATAGTGTGTGATTATAAAGATGTCTGGGTCCCCACAGAGATACTGTGTGATTATAAAGATCACAAGCCCCCACAGAGATAGTGTGTGATTATAGACATGTCCAGGTCCCCACAGAGATAGTGTGTGATTATAGACATGTCCAGGTCCCCACAGAGATAGTGTGTGATTATAGACATGTCGAGGTCCCCACAGAGATAGTGTGTGATTATAGACATGTCCAGGTCCTGTCGCAGGGTTTCTGTTCTCCCACAGAACTGTGCACAGAGGATTGGAACCTCGGCGAATTAGGGTGACCCAAAACTCACCTCAGTATCCAAAAAAACCCTTACCGAGCTAGCTACAGTGTATCATTGGACATAATGGAACATCCAATGCTTAGACAAACCAGAACATGAACTCACAATACCTCAGGTTACGTGGAACACATGAGCACTCTTGCGTTATACAATCATTTCAATCCAGAACGTGGAGTAATGAGGACACGTGCACATTTGAAATATTTATTTACTAATGCCGTTGTCTCAAACGCAGTATCTTAGATAATACAAGGAAACATATTATCAGAAGCAAAGTTATCAGCATAGCTACTAGTCCATAGAAAGCAAACGGTGACAGCATGCTATTATGCTGAAATGAACAAGTGCTAACCACACATAATTCTCACCCACCCTATTTAGTATATTATATTAATATATAAGAAGGTCTCTTTGGGTTTTTGCAGGGCGGGCCCATACCTCAGGATCCTAGTATGAAGGGATCACATCTGTCTCCACCAGCTCTCTGCATGCGAACCGTATCAAGTGTGTGTATGTGCTCCTAACATTGCAATATAAAATGCGCGTAAAGCCAGAATTTGGCAGGAGCTGCACTTATGTTATGTCTATGTAGGTGCGGAGATCAGTTCTCAAAACAATCTGTGTCTTGTTATCCTTGTAGCTTCAGCACTCACTGTACAGACATTATTTATTAAGCAACGCTTATCTGAAAGCAATAACATATTATTCTCAAGTAAACAACTAGGTTGAAAGCTAAATCAACAATTATGTAACGTGTGCAGAAGCAGCAAAAGGAAAAAATGGCATTTAAACATTAAATGAGCCTACGCTAACTTAACACAGTATTCAGAATATCAGTAGCAATATGGCACCCCTCCACGATCCGAGTACGGACAAGATAAGATAACATAAGGGTCAACTCATGAGAGCAGAGTTCAAGAACTAATGAGCTCTGTGTATGCCCAAAAAAGTTGGTGAAACTGTGGCATATTGAAACAATTTGAAAAAAGCCAAAAGTTCATATTTGCTCAAGTCAATAGGCTTGGGAAGGTAAAAAAGCGTAGCATAATTTGCAAAAATAATGTCAACATAAAGGTAGTTGCAAAAGTGATGGGGATGGAATCAACAATCCTCAAGTTGACGCGCTCAATTAAACATGAAACAATGATGTTTCTTTCACAAAGTATTCCTTTTAATAACACTGTCTTTTGTGATTAAACCACAATATTGAGAAAGAATCTATCTCATTTTTGGATGTACAAGTAATGATATACGACAACATCATCAACACCAAAGTCTTCAAAAAACCAACTGATAAAAACACCAGCTTGCTCTTTCAAAGTTTTCACCCAGATTCTTTAAAGAAACACCTGCCCACGTCGCAATTCATTAGGTTGAAACGCATTACATCTAATGACACTGATTTACAGTTTGCTCTGAATGAACAAGCAACAAGGTATCGAGAAAGAGGATATCCTGAAGACATCATAGGAAAAGCTTTGGAAAAAGTAAACAAATTGGAACGGAATGAATTATTACAAGCTCAAGGAAAAACCAATGAGAAGAAAACAGTATGCGTACTAAAATTTTCCACAGAATCCAACAAAATTAAAGGAATTGTCAACAAACATTGGCACCTAATCCAATCTGAACCAGACCTTAAAGATCTCTATAGTGACAATGTGACATTTGCGTTTCAGAGATCAAAAAATTTGAAAGAATTGTTGAAAACACGAAAGGTCGCGAACGCCAATTGGAAGGGAATGTTGAAGTGCATGAATTGCGTTCATTGCAACAATGTAATGCCAGGCAAAACTTTCACTCATCCATCTAAAGGTTATCCCATTGAACTCAAACATACTAGCACCTGCGATACGAACAATTGCATTTACGCTATTAAGTGCCCGTGTGGGAAAGTTTACGTCGGCCAAACCGAACGCAAATTAAAGATTCGCATCACTGAACACAAAAGCAATATCCGCCAAGCCAATTTGAAATCATCCTTAGCTAATCATTGGAACCAAGCCAGACATCAGATTTCTCAACTAAAATTCACGGTTCTGGAAATTCTCCCACAACGCCCTGACGTGGATCCATTGAAACAAAGACTACGTTCAGAATTCCACTGGATTAAAAAACTGAACTCGACACATCCCTTCGGGATGAATGATCGTGTGGAACATTCATGTTTTCTGTAAATTATCATCAGCATTGCGGTTTTTGACTCTCTAAGTCCGATCCATTTCAATTCTGTTATATTTGCAATTTGTTACATTTTCTATGTTTGTTTGTTTTTGTTCATGGTAGTCACCCACTTCCTTATTGAAGTCGATATACTCTCATCACATGTTCAGTTCTTTGGGTTTCCACCAGGATATTGAGCCCGGGTTTCACATTGGTTCTTTTCTTTCCTGCTCTTCTATTGGCTATTCTTCCGATCACCTGACTTCGTTTTAAATGTTCACCGCGGACTGCGTTACACACTGAGGCTTATCGCGTTTACCGAGGTGACGGCGTCTGCCGCTTTTCCGTAAGTTTTGAGACTTTTGGCAACAGGGGTAACGGTTGTTCATGTACTCACGGACAAGTTGTAGCTGTAAAGAGCACGAGGGTTCTTATTGTTCTATTTAGATTCACGCTTGCACTGTTTAGTCACTGTTTTCAGTTAAATATCCCACGATTTCACCTTTCAAACTTTCCACCGTTTTCTTGACGCTTCTGTTTCCTTTTTCGGCTAACTTACAGACAGTTGTGGTAGCCCTTAACGTTGGTCCTGTTTTATCCCTTGTTTACAGACCCCTGACGAAGGGTCAAGGATTACGACCCGAAATGCATTGGGTGATAACAAATGCGAGTTAATTTGTTAATGGCGACATAAATATTATGTTCACAAAACACTCAAGAGAAGAATTTTGAATGACCAATGAAGAAATTGGTTTAATCACAAAAGACAGTGTTATTAAAAGGAATACTTTGTGAAAGAAACATCATTGTTTCATGTTTAATTGAGCGCGTCAACTTGAGGATTGTTGATTCCATCCCCATCACTTTTGCATGTCATAAGGCACGGCCAGACTCCGTGTGACGTTCACGCGCCACCTTTACCTTAACAATCAGTTTCACTGAACTTGGATAACAGAGTGCATAGGGATTACACTACTTAACATAAAGGTAGTTGTCATCATGCTATGTATCAGGTTCTAAAAAGTATCTAGGACATGACCGTGTATGCAAAATAAGCAGCAACAGCCTCCAATAAGAAATCACCGTCTTCATCCGAAAACAGTTCAGCCATCCAATTTAGAAGTGTAAAAGAACATATGTGTTCCTCTTGTACCGGAGCCTCTATTACCATCAGAGGACAACTCGGTGGGTTTTCAAGAAAGCTCAGTTCCAAGAAATCCTGCGCTGCTGCGAATACGTTCCAGGGACCCATTAGTCCATGCATCACTGCTAAGGCCATAATCCTTTCGCCAGGACAAACCAACTCGTGAGTAGTGATAGGACACATCAGCTGATTAAAATCGACGTCAGGAGAAACCGGTTCGCAGAGACACAAATCAATGGCCCAATCAAAATCACAGCTCAGGCAGTGAAAAACAGGCTGGACACAGGTGAAGTAGGAAAATCGAAACGATAATCCATATGCCGTGCTTAAAGTCGCGAGCGGCAGTGTGCCATAATATTCAAGCATCCGGTTGCGAAACAGCGTCAGAAGGGGCTGGGCGGCGCCTTGCACAGGAAGGGCATCCATATTTAAAGAAACAGAAAATAACTAGAGCGCCTGCCGCTAGAGCCAGTAAAACCGGGAAACCACCAAACAAACTCGAAAAAATGGAATGAAAGAAAGCAGGAATGACTCCAAAAATCTTTTCAAAGGAAGTCACGAGACTGGATGAAGACGGTGATTTCTTATTGGAGGCTGTTGCTGCTTATTTTGCATACACGGTCATGTCCTAGATACTTTTTAGAACCTGATACATAGCATGATGACAACTACCTTTATGTTGACATAATTTTTGCAAATTATGCTACGCTTTTTTACCTTCCCAAGCCTAGTGACTTGAGCAAATCTGAACTTTTGGCTTTTTTCAAATTGTTTCAATATGCCACAGTTACACCGACTTTTTTGGTCATACACCGAGCTCATTAGTTCTTGAACTCTGCTCTCATGCCAGGAGAGAGACTATGCGGGCGGTAAATATACCTGAACTATTTTTATAGGCCATTGGGAGACGCCGGAATTGTTTTTGGACCCCAGCGCTTGTAAAACTGGTCCATTAGGAGCTAAAGCTATCCAATCTGTGGGCATAAAAACCGTTGGAAATGTCAAGCGTTGTTTTAAAACGCGTACGCACTAGACTATCCACTAAGGCAGAGCCATGAGTATTCTGTACTGCACAGTTACGGCAATGCGAGTTCAAATGCTGGTAATCCAAAACCAAACGATAAGACCCGTCAGGCTTGATCACAGTAAAAAGAGGATTATTCATCGGAGACACGCTCGTTTGAATTACACCCTGATATTCCAATTGTTCAAGGATCGCTGCGACGGAAGCATTTGCTTCTCGCCGAATGGGATATTGAGGTTGAGGCTGAGGCTGAGACCGCAACGGAATTTCGTGGCACGGGGACAATCTATCCCAACCACACTGATTGCAGTACAGAGCCGGTGCGAGTGCTAGAGCCCACTCTTCTGCAAAATGTTGCGCATGCTCTTTCGAGACAGTGTTCGCGAAACTGGGGAGGATCACCTCCTCCCCTCGCGGCGCTGCGAGCACAAAAGGCAGGGGCCAGTCAGCCTCTGAAAGCAAAATGTCATACGTAGACGAAAGGTTTTCCCAAAACACCCCTTTATTAGTACGTTGTATGTCTCCTTCTATTAACAGGACAATTACAAAAAGTCTATCAGGGGGAGCTACCCTCGTGTCAGCTGTTTCTATTACAACATAAACGTCAGTCGCTGTCACCCTCAGTAGTGGACGCAGGCCTCTCTCACTATGGTAATCTCCGCCGCGATGTCCAGCAAGGTCAGAGCCCACGTCAGATTCCAAAGCGGCGTTCTCACTATCTGTGGCATATCGATGAGCTGTTAAAGACGCGACTTTCTTTTTGGCAAACTGCGGTCTTTTAGGCGTAGAGTCCTCCTGCTTCCCTGCGCCGTCTGTCTGTCGGGGCTGGCCACGTCCCTGTTGGCCACCACATCCCCTTCCGCCTCCTCCTCCACCGGTCTTCGGGCCGATGAGTCCTGAAAGGAACGAGGAGAGCGTTGATCAGAAACCTGAAATCGATCAGGTGATTTAATCATCGCGCGATCGCGCAATTCATAAACTCTCTCTGTCGGCGCAGAAACTTGCGGCGCAGGAAAAGACTCCTGAGTCTGCTGTTGTTGCTTCCCCTGTTTCTGTTTTTTAGGCCATTTTTGTTTCTTGGACTTGGGCTGGACATCTGCCTCAGCAGATTGTCCTTGTGGTTGTTTCTTCTCCTTAACTGCAAAATATTTCAGACCCTTACTTGTGCGACCAATTGTTTTATAAGCGGCCACAACAATCTTCGCCAACTGGCGGGGTCTTTCGGCCCCGGGTATAGCTCCCAAAGCATTAGACACCTGGAAGCTCACTGCGTCCCCTTTAACATTGGAGAGAATGAGATCGCTAACAATCTCAAACGAACCACACAGGCGCTTACCCAATTCAACCGCTGCCTCCGGTCCGTGATCATCCTGAACACGTTTAATGATCGTAGGCAGTACAGCCATTGATGGGGTGCCGAAACACCTTGCATAAACAGCCACAAAAGTTTTTCCCCAACTTTCACAGTCAACGAGTTCAGGAGTTAAATCCTTAGGCAAAGTAATCGTCAACATTCGATGTTTATCAGCAGGAGTAGAATTCGGAAACACAGTCTCCAGCTGGTCAAACTTCTCGGCAAGCCAGAATGGGAACTCATCCCGATCATCTGGGCGTTTACCAAAAACTGAATTGACCATCACAGGATTGAGTTTTAAACCGCCATGTTCCGTTCGGACAGCCGGACCCCCCAGGGGACCACCCGGGAGATGACGACCTATGTACTGCACTAATGCACGAATCACGGCAATCGATACAACATGTAGTCTGCGAACCTCCGCCAAGGTACAATTGCCGTGTTGAGGATGAGGAGTAAATCCAGCCAAAGCAGGCCAATTAGTGCCTGGAATGGACAAAGGACCTAACCTCGCAGCGGATAAAGAGTGGGGTAGGGCGCCACCAAACCAAACGCGATGCTGCAAATGATCAATAGGTATTTCCAGTGCTCTGTACGGAGTATATTCAGCCGGTACAGGTGAGGGGGTGTAGGTGTGGTACACACCAGAATTTGCGTCAACTGCCGGAAACGTTACCCACGAATAGAACAATTCAAAAGGGTACGCCGGATCCGCACACACCACCAAAATCCCAGCCAACCCATCCACCGGGACTTGGAAAGTCTGTAAATGGTTGAGCACCGCGATGCGACTATGCTGCAGGATGTCCACAGCCTGTGCCATGATTACACCAGAACCACAGAAAAACAAAGTAAACTTTGTAGCACAACTGGGTAGAAATTCAAGGAAACCGTTTTAGAAAGATTCAAGCTTGAAAAGACCTATTTTAAAAATAGGTAGGTTTGTACCGACACCACCGTTTTCCGGAAACGACAGTGAAGGGGTTAAGGATTAAATGATATACTACTCAAGTGTCATGATATCAATCAATCAATCAGTGACACTTATAAAGCGCGCTACATACCCGTGGGGTCTCAAGGCGCTGGGGGGGGGAGCCGCTACTGCTCGAACAGCCAGGTCTTCAGCTTCTTCCTGAAGGAGAGGTGGTCTTGGGTCAGGCGCAGGTCGGTCGGGAGGGAGTTCCAGGTCTTGGCGGCCAGGTGGGAGAAGGACCTTCCTCCTGTAGTCGCTCTTCGGATGCGGGGGACGGCGGCGAGGGCGTGGTTGGCTGATCGGAGGTGGCGTTTGGGAGCGTAGAAGTTGACTCGGCTGTTGAGGTAGCTCGGGCCTTGGTCGTGTAGGGCTTTGTGTGCGTGGGTGAGGAGGCGGAAGGTGATTCTTTTGTTGACGGGGAGCCAGTGAAGGTCTCGCAGATGTCCGGAGATGTGGCTGGTTCGTGGGATGTCGAGGATGAGTCTGGCTGAGGCGTTCTGGATCCGCTGGAGTCTCTTCTGGAGCTTGGCGGTGGTCCCGGCGTAGAGGGCGTTGCCGTAGTCCAGTCGGCTGGTGACGAGGGCCTGGGTGACGGTCTTCCTGGTCTCGGTGGGGATATAAGACCACCGAAACGTTCGGCGCCATGTCGCAGGGTTTCTGTTCTCCCACAGAACTGTGCACAGAGGATTGGAACCTCGGCGAATTAGGGTGACTCAAAACTCACCTCAGTATCCAAAAAAACCCTTACCGAGCTAGCTACAGTGTCTCATTGGACATAATGGAACATCCAATGCTTAGACAAACCAGAACATGAACTCACAATACCTCAGGTTACGTGGAACACATGAGCACTCTTCCGTTATACAATCATTTCAATCCAGAACGTGGAGTAATGAGGACACGTGCACATTTGAAATATTTATTTACTATTTACTAATGCCGTTGTCTCAAACGCAGTATCTTAGATAATACAAGGAAACATATTATCAGAAGCAAAGTTATCAGCATAGTTACTAGTCCATAGAAAGCAAACGGTGACAGCATGCTATTATGCTGAAATGAACAAGTGCTAACCACACATAATTCTCACCCACCCTATTTAGTATATTATAAAAATATATGAGAAGGTCTCTTTGGGTTTTTGAAGGGCGGGCCCATACCTCAGGATCCTAGTATGAAGGGATCACATCTGTCTCCCCCAGCTCTCTGCATGCGAACCGCATCAAGTGTGTGTATGTGCTCCTAACATTGCAATATAAAACGGGCCTAAAGCCAGAATTTGGCAGGAGCTGCACTTATGGTATGTCTATGTAGGTGCGGAGATCAGTTCTCAAAACAATCTGTGTCTTGTTATCCTTGTAGCTTCAGCACTCACTGTACAAACATTATTTATTAAGCAACGCTGATCTGAAAGCAATAACATATTATTCTCAAGTAAACTACTAGGTTGAAAGCTAAATCTACAATTATGTAACGTGTGCAGAAGCAGCAAAAGGAAAAAATGGCGTTTAAACATTAAATGAGCTTACGCTAACTTAACACAGTATTCAGAATATCAGTAGAAATATGACAGTCCCCACAGAGAAAGTGTGTGATTATAGAGATGTTAAGGTCTCCACAGAGATAGTGTGCGACTATAGACATGCCCAGGTCCACACAGAGATAGTGTGTGATTATAGACATATCCAGGTCCTCACAGAGATAGTGTGATTATAGACATGTCCAGGTCCCCAGAGAGAGATAGTGTGTGTTTATAGACATGTCCAGGTCCCCAGTGAGAGATAGTGTGTGATTATAGACATGTCCAGGTCCCCAGAGAGAGATAGTGTGTGATTATAGACGTGCCCAGGTCCCCACAGAGATAGGGTGTGATTACAGACATGTCGTGGTCCCCACAGAGACAGTGTGTGATTACAGACATGTCCAGGTCCCCACAGAGATCGTGTGTGATTATAAAGATGTCCAGGTCCCCAGAGAGATAGTGTGTGATTATAAAGATCACAGGTCCCGACTGAGATAGTGTGTGATAATAGGGATGCCCAGGTCCCCACAGAGATAGTGTGGGATTACAGACATGCCCAGGTCGACCACAGAGATAGTGTGTGATTATAGACATGCCCAGGTCGACCACAGAGATAGTGTGTGATTATAGACGTGCCCAGGTCCCCACAGAAATAGTGTGTGATTATAAAAACTCACAGGTCCCCACAGAGATAGTGTGTGATTATAGGAATGCCTGGGGCCCCACAGAGCTAGTGTGTGATTACAGACATGTCCAGGTCCTCACAGAGATAGTGTGTGATTATAGACATGTCCAGGTCCCCACATAGATAGTGTGTGATTATAGACATGTCTGCGTTCCCACAGAGATAGTGTGTTATTATAGGGATGTCCAGGTCCCCACAGATATAATGTGTGATTATAGACATGCCCAGGTCCCCACAGAGATAGTGTGTGATTATAGACATGTCCAGGTCCCCACAGAGATAGTGTGTGATTATAGACATGCCCAGGTCCCCAAAGAGATAGTGCGTGATTATAGGGATGACCAGGACCCCACAGAGATAGTGTGTGATTATAGAGATGTCCAGGTCCCCACAGAGATAGTGTGTGATTATAGGGATGCCCAGGTCCCCACAGAGATAGTGTGTGATTATAGGGTTGTCCAGGTCCCCACAGAGATAGTGTGTGATTATAGGAATGCCCAGGTCCCCACAGAGGTGGTGTGTGATTATAAAGATCACAGTTCCCCACAGAGATAGTGCGTGTATATAGACATGTCCAGATCCCCACAGAGATTGTGTGTGACTATAGACATGCCCAGGTCCACACAGAGATAGTGTGTGATTATAGACATGTCCATTTCCCCACAGAGATAGTGTGATTATAGACAAGTCCAGGTCCCCACAGAGATCGTGTGTGATTATAGACATGCCCAGGTCCCCACAGAGATAGTGTGTGATTATAAAGATGTCCAGGTCCCCAGAGAGATAGTGTGTGATTATAAAGATCACAGGTCCCGACTGAGATAGTGTGTGATAATAGGGATGCCCAGGTCCCCACAGAGATAGTGTGTGATTACAGACATGCCCAGGTCGACCACAGAGATAGTGTGTGATTATAGACATGCCCAGGTCGACCACAGAGATAGTGTGTGATTATAGACGTGCCCAGGTCCCCACAGAAATAGTGAGTGATTATAAAAACTCACAGGTCCCCACAGAGATAGTGTGTGATTATAGGAATGCCTGGGGCCCCACAGAGATAGTGTGTGATTACAGACATGTCCAGGTCCCCACAGAGATAGTGTGTGATTATAAAGATGTCTGGGACCCCACAGAGATAGTGTGTGATTATAAAGATCACAGGTCCCCACAGAGATAGTGTGTAATTATAGGGATGTCCAGGTCCCCACAGAGATACTGTGTGATTATAGGGATGCCCAGGTCCTGAAAGAGAAAATGTGTGATTATACACATGCCCAGGTCCACACAGAGATAGTGTGTGATTATAGACATGTCCAGGTCCCCACAGAGATAGTGTGTGATTACAGACATGTCCAGGTACCCACAGAGATAGTGTGTGATTACAGACATGTCCAGGTACCCACAGACATAGTGTGTGATTATAGATATGTCCAGGTCTCCACAGAGATAGTGTGTGATTAAAGACATGCCCAGGTCCCCACAGAGATAGTGTGTGATTAAAGACATGTCCAGGTCCACACAGAGATAGTGTGTGATTATAGACATGTCCAGGTCCCCAGAGAGAGATATTGTGTGATTATAGACGTGCCCAGGTCCCCACAGAGATAGAGTGTGATTAAAAAGATCACAGGTCCCCACAGAGATAGTGTGTGATTACAGACATGTCCAGGTCCCCACAGAGACAGTGTGTGTGATTACAGACATGTCCAGGTCCCCACACATATAGTGTGTGATTATAGACATGCCCAGCTCCCCACAGAGATTATGTGTGATTATAGGAATGTCAAGGTCCCCACAGAGATAGTGTGTGATTATAGACATGCCCAGCTCCCCACAGAGATAGTATGTGATTATAGGAATGCCAAGGTCCCCACAGAGATAGTGTGTGATTATAGGAATGCCCAGGACTCCAGAGAGATAGTGTGTGATTATAAAGATCACAGGTCCCGACAGAGATATTGTGTGATTACAGACATGTCCAGGTCCCCACAGAGATAGTATGTGATTATAGGAATGCCAAGGTCCACACAGAGATAGTGTGTGATTATAGGAATGCCCAGGACCCCACAGAGATAGTGTGTGAATATAAAGATGTCCAGGTCCCAACAGAGATAGTGTGTGATTATAAAGATATCCAGGTCCCCACAGAGATAGTGTGTGATTACAGGAATGCCCAGGACCCCACAGAGATAGTGTGTGATTATAAAGATCACAGGTCCTGACTGAGATAGTGTGTGATTACAGACATGCCCAGGACCCCACAGAGATAGTGTGCGATTATAGGGATGTCCAGGTTCCCACAGAGATAGTTTGTGATTATAGGGATGTCTAGGTCCCCACAGATATAGTGTGTGATTATAGACATGCCCAGGTCCCCACAGAGATATTGTGTGATTATAGACATGTCCATGTCCCCACAGATATAGTGTGATTATAGACATGCCCAGGTACCCAAAGAGATAGTGTGTGGTTATAGGGATGACCAGGACCCCACAGAGATAGTGTGTGGTTATAGGGATGACCAGGACCCCACAGAGATAGTGTGTGATTATAAAGATGTCCAGGTCCCCACAGAGATAGTGTGTGATTATAGGGATGTCAAGGTCCCCACAGAGATAGTGTTTGATTATAGGGATGTCAAGGTCCCCACAGAGATAGTGTGTGATTATAGGGATGCCCAGGTCCCCACAGAGATAGTGTGTGATTATAGACATGCCCAGGTCCTCACAGAGATAGTGTGTGATTATAGACATGCCCAGGACCCCACAGAGATAGTATCTTATTATACGGATGTCAAGGTCCCCACAGAGATAGTGTGTGATTATAGGAATGCCCAGGTCCTCACAGAGATAGTGTGTGATTATAAAGATCACAGGTCCCCACAGAGATAGTGCGTGATTATAAAGATCACAGGTCCCCAGAGAGATAGTGTGTGATTATAAAGATCACAGGACCCCACAGAGATAGTGTGCGATTATAGGGATGTCCAGGTCCCCACAGAGATAGTGTGTGATTATAGACATGCCCCGGTCCACACAGAGATAGTGTGTGAATATATAAATGTCGAGGTCCCCACAGAGAGTGTGTGAATACATAAATGTCGAGGTCCCCACAGAGATAGTGTGTGATTATAAAGATCACAGGTCCCCACAGAGATAGTGTGTGATTATAGGATGCCCAGGTCCACTCAGAGATAGTATGTGATTATTGACATGCCCAGCTCCTCACAGAGATAGTGTGTGATTATAAACATGTCCAGGTCCCTACAGAGATAGTGTGTGAATAAAGGATGCCCAGGTCCACACAGAGATAGTATGTGATTATAGACATGCCCAGGTGCACACAGAGATAGTGTGTGATTATAGACATGTCCAGGTCCCCACTGAGATAGTGTGTGATTATAGACACGTCTGGGTCCCCACAGAGATAGTGTGTGATTATAGACATGCCCAGGTCCACACGGAGATAGTGTGTGATTATAGACATGTCCAGGTGCCCACAGAGATAGTGTGGGATTATAGAGATGTCGAGGTCCCCACAGAGATAGTGTGTGATTATGGACAAGTCCAGGTCCCCACAGAGATAGTGTGTGATTATAGACATGTCCAGGTGCCCACAGAGATAGTCTGTGATTATAGACATGACCAGGTACCCACAGAGATATTGTGTGATTATAAGGATGTCCAGGTCCCCACAGAGATAGTGTGTGATTAATGACATGCCCAGGTCTCCACAGAGATAGTGTGTGATTGCAGACATGACCAGGTACCCACAGAGATATTGTGTGATTATAAGGATGTCTAGGTCCCCACAGAGATAGTGTGTGATTAATGACATGCCCAGGTCTCCACAGAGATAGTGTGTGATTATAGGATGCCCAGGTCCCCACAGAGAGAGTGTGTGATTATAGACATGTCCAGGTCCCCAGAGAGATAGTGTGTGATTATGGACAAGTCCAGGTCCCCACAGAGATAGTTTGTGATTATAGACATGTCCAGGTCCCCACAGAGATAGTCTGTGATTATAGACATGTCTGGGTCCCCACAGAGATAGTGTGTGATTATAGACATGCCCAGGTCCACACAGAGATAGTGTGTGATTATAGACATGCCCAGGTCCCCACAGAGATAGTGTGTGATTATAGACATGTCCAGGTCCCCACAGAGATAGTGTGTGATTATAGAAATGCTGAGGTGCCCACAGAGATAGTGTGTGATTATAGAGATGTTGAGGTCTCCACAGAGATAGTGTGTGATTATAGAGATGTCCAGGTCCCCACAGAGATAGTTTGTGACTATAGACATGTCCAGGTCCCCACAGAGATAGTGTGTGACTATAGACATGCCCAGGTCCACACAGAGATAGAGTGTGATTATAGACATGTCCAGGTCCCAACAGAGATAATGTGTGATTATAGACATGTCCTGGTCCCCAGAGAGAGATAGTGTGTGATTATAGACATGTCCAGGTCCCCAGAGAGAGATAGTGTGTGATTATAGACATGTCCAGGTCCCCAGAGAGAGATAGTGTGTTATTATAGACGTGCCCAGGTCCCCACAGAGATAGGGTGTGATTACAGACATGTCCAGTCCCCACAGAGACAGTGTGTGATTATAGACATGCCCAGGTCCCTACAGAGATAGTGTGTGATTATAAAGATATCCAGGTCCCCAGAGAGATAGTGTGTGATTATAAAGATCATAGGTCCCGACTGAGATAGTGTGTGATTATAGGGATGCCCAGGCCCCGACAGAGATAGTGTGTGATTACAGACATGCCCAGGTCGACCACAGAGATAGTGTGTGATTATAGACATGCCCAGCTCGACCACAAAGATAGTGTGTGATTATAGACGTGCCCAGGTCCCCACAGAAATAGGGTGTGATTATAAAAATCACAGGTCCCCACAGAGATAGTGTTTGATTATAGGAATACCTGGGGCCCCACAGAGATAGTGTGTGATTACAGACATGTCCAGGTCCCCACAGAGATATTGTGTGACTATAAAGATGTCTGGGTTCCCACAGAGATAGTATTATTATAAGGATCACAGGTCCCCACAGAGATAGTGTGTGATTATAGGGATGTCCAGGTCCCCACAGAGATAGTGTGATTGTAGGGATGTCCACGTCCCCACAGAGATAGTGTGTGATTATAGGGATGCCCAGGTCCCCACAAAGATAGTGTGTGATTATAGGAATGCCCAGGTCCCCACAGAGATAGTGTGTGATTATACACATGCCCAGGTCCACACAGGGATAGTGTGTTATTATAGACATGTCCAAGTCCCCACAGAGATAGTGTGTGATCACAGACAAGTCCAGGTACCCACAGAGATAGTGTGTGATTACAGACATGTCCAGGTACCCACAGAGATAGTGTGTTATTATAGACATGCCCAAATCCCCACAGAGATAGTGTGTGATCACAGACAAGTCCAGGTACCCACAGAGATAGTGTGTGATTGCAGACATGACCAGGTACCCACAGAGATATTGTGTGATTATAAGGATGTCCAGGTCCCCACAGAGATAGTGTGTGATTAATGACATGCCCAGGTCTCCACAGAGATAGTGTGTGATTATAGGATGCCCAGGTCCCCACAGAGAGAGTGTGTGATTATAGACATGTCCAGGTCCCCAGAGAGATAGTGTGTGATTATGGACAAGTCCAGGTCCCCACAGAGATAGTTTGTGATTATAGACATGTCCAGGTCCCCACAGAGATAGTCTGTGATTATAGACATGTCTGGGTCCCCACAGAGATAGTGTGTGATTATAGACATGCCCAGGTCCACACAGAGATAGTGTGTGATAATAGACATGTCCAGGTCCCTACAGAGATAGTGTGTGATTATAGACATGTCCAGGTCCCCAGAGAGAGATAGTGTGTAATTATAGACATGTCCAGGTCCCCAGAGAGAGATAGTGTGTGATTATAGACATGTCTGGGTCCCCACAGAGATAGTGTGTGATTATAGACATGCCCAGGTCCCCACAGAGATAGTGTGTGATTACAGACATGTCCAGGGCCCCAGAGAGAGATAGTGTTTGATTATAGACATGTGCAGGTCCCCACAGAGATAGTGTTTGATTATAGACATGTCTGGGTCCCCACAGAGATAGTGTGTGATTATAGACATGTCCAGGTCCCCACAGAGATAGTGTGTGATTATAGAAATGTCGAGGTCCCCACAGAGATAGTGTGTGATTATAAGATGCCCAGGCCCCCACAGAGATAGTGTGTGATTATAGGATGCCCAGGTCCCCACAGAGATAGTGTGTGATTATAAACATGTCCAGGTCCCACAGAGATAGTGTGTGATTATAGACATGCCCAGGTCCCCACAGAGATAGTGTGTGATTATAGACATGTCCAGGTCCCCACAGAGATAGTGTGTGATTATAGAGATGCTGAGGTGCCCACAGAGATAGTGTGTGATTATAGAGATGTTGAGGTCTCCACAGAGATAGTGTGTGATTATAGAGATGTCCAGGTCCCCACAGAGATAGTGTGTGACTATAGACATGTCCAGGTCCCCACAGAGATAGTGTGTGACTATAGACATGCCCAGGTCCACACAGAGATAGAGTGTGATTATAGACATGTCCAGGTCCCAACAGAGATAATGTGTGATTATAGACATGTCCAGGTCCCCAGAGAGAGATAGTGTGTGATTATAGACATGTCCAGGTCCCCAGAGAGAGATAGTGTGTGATTATAGACATGTCCAGGTCCCCAGAGAGAGATAGTGTGTTATTATAGACGTTCCCAGGTCCCCACAGAGATAGGGTGTGATTACAGACATGTCCAGGTCCCCACAGAGACAGTGTGTGATTATAGACATGCCCAGGTCCCTACAGAGATAGTGTGTGATTATAAAGATGTCCAGGTCCCCAGAGAGATAGTGTGTGATTATAAAGATCATAGGTCCCGACTGAGATAGTGTGTGATTATAGGGATGCCCAGGCCCCGACAGAGATAGTGTGTGATTACAGACATGCCCAGGTCGACCACAGAGATAGTGTGTGATTATAGACATGCCCAGCTCGACCACAGAGATAGTGTGTGATTATAGACGTGCCCAGGTCCCCACAGAAATAGTGTGTGATTATAAAAATCACAGGTCCCCACAGAGATAGTGTTTGATTATAGGAATACCTGGGGCCCCACAGAGATAGTGTGTGATTACAGACATGTCCAGGTCCCCACAGAGATATTGTGTGATTATAAAGATGTCTGGGTTCCCACAGAGATAGTATTATTATAAGGATCACAGGTCCCCACAGAGATAGTGTGTGATTATAGGGAAGTCCAGGTCCCCACAGAGATAGTGTGATTGTAGGGATGTCCACGTCCCCACAGAGATAGTGTGTGATTATAGGGATGCCCAGGTCCCAACAAAGATAGTGTGTGATTATAGGAATGCCCAGGTCCCCACAGAGATAGTGTGTGATTATACACATGCCCAGGTCCACACAGGGATAGTGTGTTATTATAGACATGTCCAAGTCCCCACAGAGATAGTGTGTGATCACAGACAAGTCCAGGTACCCACAGAGATAGTGTGTGATTACAGACATGTCCAGGTACCCACAGAGATGGTGTGTTATTATAGACATGTGAAGGTCCCCACAGAGATAGTGTGTGATTAAAGACATGCCCAGGTCCCCACAGAGATAGTGTGTGATTAAAGACATGTCCAGGTCCCCACAGAGATAGTGTGTGATTATAGACATGTCCAGGTCCCCAGAGAGAGATAGTATGTGATTATAGGAATGCCAAGGTCCCCACAGAGATAGTATGTGATTATAGACATGCCCAGCTCCCCACAGAGATAGTATGTGATTATAGGAATGCCAAGGTCCCCACAGAGATAGTGTGTGATTAGAGGAATGCCGAGGACTCCAGAGAGATAGTGTGTGATTATAAAGATCACAGGTCCCGACTGAGTTAGTGTGTGATTACAGACATGTCCAGGTCCCCACAGAGATGGTATGTGATTATAGGAATGCCAAGGTCCCCACAGAGATAGTGTGTGATTATAGGAATGCCCAGGACCCCACAGAGATAGTGTGTGATTATAAATATGTCCAGGTCCCCACATAGATAGTGTGTGATTATAAAGATGTCCATGTCCCCACAGAGATAGTGTGTGATTACAAGAATGCCCAGGACCCCACAGAGATAGTGTGTGATTATAAAGATCACAGGTCCTGACTGAGATAGTGTGTGATTACAGACATGCCCAGGACCCCACAGAGATATTGTGCGATTATAGGGATGTCCAGATCCCCACAGAGATAGTGTGTGATTATAGGGATGTCCAGGTCCCCACAGATAGAATGTGTGATTATAGACATGTCCAGGTCCTCACAGAGATAGTGTGTGATTATAGACATGCCCAGGACCCCACAGAGATAGTATCTTATTATACGGATGCCCAGGTCCTCACAGAGATTGTGTGTGATTATAAAGATCACAGGTCCTAACAGAGATAGTGCGTGATTATAAAGATCACAGGTCCCCAGAGAGATAGTGTGTGATTATAAAGATCACAGGACCCCACAGAGATAGTGTGCGATTATAGGGATGTCCAGGTCCCCACAGAGATAGTGTGTGATTATAGACATGCCCCTGTCCACACAGAGATAGTGTGTGAATATATAAATGTCGAGGTCCCCACAGAGATAGTGTGTGAATATATAAATGTCGAGGTCCCCACAGAGATAGTGTGTGATTATAAAGATCACAGGTCCCCACAGAGATAGTGTGTGATTATAGGATGCCCAGGTCCACTCAGAGATAGTATGTGATTATTGACATGCCCAGCTCCTCACAGAGATAGTGTGTGATTATAAACATGTCCAGGTCCCTACAGAGATAGTGTGTGAATAAAGGATGCCCAGGTCCACACAGAGATAGTATGTGATTATAGACATGCCCAGGTGCACACAGAGATAGTGTGTGATTATAGACATGTCTAGGTCCCCACAGAAATAGTGTGTGATTATAGACATGTCCAGGTCCCCACTGAGATAGTGTGTGATTATAGACACGTCTGGGTCCCCACAGAGATAGTGTGTGATTATAGACATGCCCAGGTCCACACGGAGATAGTGTGTGATTATAGACATGTCCAGGTGCCCACAGAGATAGTGTGGGATTATAGAGATGTCGAGGTCCCCACAGAGATAGTGTGTGATTATGGACAAGTCCAGGTCCCCACAGAGATAGTGTGTGATTATAGACATGTCCAGGTACCCACAGAGATAGTCTGTGATTATAGACATGACCAGGTACCCACAGAGATATTGTGTGATTATAAGGATGTCCAGGTCCCCACAGAGATAGTGTGTGATTAATGACATGCCCAGGTCTCCACAGAGATAGTGTGTGATTGCAGACATGACCAGGTACCCACAGAGATATTGTGTGATTATAAGGATGTCTAGGTCCCCACAGAGATAGTGTGTGATTAATGACATGCCCAGGTCTCCACAGAGATAGTGTGTGATTATAGGATGCCCAGGTCCCCACAGAGAGAGTGTGTGATTATAGACATGCCCAGGTCCACACAGAGATAGAGTGTGATTATAGACATGTCCAGGTCCCCAGAGAGAGATAGTGTGTTATTATAGACGTGTCCAGGTCCCCAGAGAGATAGTGTGTGATTATGGACAAGTCCAGGTCCCCACAGAGATAGTTTGTGATTATAGACATGTCCAGGTCCCCACAGAGATAGTCTGTGATTATAGACATGTCTGGGTCCCCACAGAGATAGTGTGTGATTATAGACATGCCCAGGTCCACACAGAGATAGTGTGTGATTATAGACATGCCCAGGTCCCCACAGAGATAGTGTGTGATTATAGACATGTCCAGGTCCCCACAGAGATAGTGTGTGATTATAGAAATGCTGAGGTGCCCACAGAGATAGTGTGTGATTATAGAGATGTTGAGGTCTCCACGAAGATAGTGTGTGATTATAGAGATGTCCAGGTCCCCACAGAGATAGTGTGTGACTATAGACATGTCCAGGTCCCCACAGAGATAGTGTGTGACTATAGACATGCCCAGGTCCACACAGAGATAGAGTGTGATTATAGACATGTCCAGGTCCCAACAGAGATAATGTGTGATTATAGACATGTCCAGGTCCCCAGAGAGAGATAGTGTGTGATTATAGACATGTCCAGGTCCCCAGAGAGAGATAGTGTGTGATTATAGACATGTCCAGGTCCCCAGAGAGAGATAGTGTGTTATTATAGACGTGCCCAGGTCCCCACAGAGATAGGGTGTGATTACAGACATGTCCAGGTCCCCACAGAGACAGTGTGTGATTATAGACATGCCCAGGTCCCTACAGAGATAGTGTGTGATTATGAAGATGTCCAGGTCCCCAGAGGGATAGTGTGTGATTATAAAGATCATAGGTCCCGACTGAGATAGTGTGTGATTATAGGGATGCCCAGGCCCCGACAGAGATAGTGTGTGATTACAGACATGCCCAGGTCGACCACTGAGATAGTGTGTGATTATAGACATGCCCAGCTCGACCACAGAGATAGTGTGTGATTATAGACGTGCCCAGGTCCCCACAGAAATAGTGTGTGATTATAAAAATCACAGGTTCCCACAGAGATAGTGTTTGATTATAGGAATACCTGGGGCCCCACAGAGATAGTGTGTGATTACAGACATGTCCAGGTCCCCACAGAGATATTGTGTGACTATAAAGATGTCTGGGTTCCCACAGAGATAGTATTATTATAAGGATCACAGGTCCCCACAGAGATAGTGTGTGATTATAGGGAAGTCCAGGTCCCCACAGAGATAGTGTGATTGTAGGGATGTCCACGTCCCCACAGAGATAGTGTGTGATTATAGGGATGCCCAGGTCCCCACAAAGATAGTGTGTGATAATAGGAATGCCCAGGTCCCCACAGAGATAGTGTGTGATTATACACATGCCCAGGTCCACACAGGGATAGTGTGTTATTATAGACATGTCCAAGTCCCCACAGAGATAGTGTGTGATCACAGACAAGTCCAGGCACCCACAGAGATAGTGTGTGATTACAGACATGTCCAGGTACCCACAGAGATAGTGTGTTATTATAGACATGTCCAAGTCCCCACAGAGATAGTGTGTGATCACAGACAAGTCCAGGTACCCACAGAGATAGTGTGTGATTGCAGACATGACCAGGTACCCACAGAGATATTGTGTGATTATAAGGATGTCCAGGTCCCCACAGAGATAGTGTGTGATTAATGATATGCCCAGGTCTCCACAGAGATAGTGTGTGATTATAGGATGCCCAGGTCCCCACAGAGAGAGTGTGTGATTATAGACATGTCCAGGTCCCCAGAGAGATAGTGTGTGATTATGGACAAGTCCAGGTCCCCACAGAGATAGTTTGTGATTATAGACATGCCCAGGTCCACACAGAGATAGAGTGTGATTATAGACATGTCCAGGTCCCAACAGAGATAATGTGTGATTATAGACATGTCCAGGTCCCCAGAGAGAGATAGTGTGTGATTATAGACATGTCCAGGTCCCCAGAGAGAGATAGTGTGTGATTATAGACATGTCCAGGTCCCCAGAGAGAGATAGTGTGTTATTATAGACGTGCCCAGGTCCCCACAGAGATAGGGTGTGATTACAGACATGTCCAGGTCCCCACAGAGACAGTGTGTGATTATAGACATGCCCAGGTCCCTACAGAGATAGTGTGTGATTATGAAGATGTCCAGGTCCCCAGAGGGATAGTGTGTGATTATAAAGATCATAGGTCCCGACTGAGATAGTGTGTGATTATAGGGATGCCCAGGCCCCGACAGAGATAGTGTGTGATTACAGACATGCCCAGGTCGACCACTGAGATAGTGTGTGATTATAGACATGCCCAGCTCGACCACAGAGATAGTGTGTGATTATAGACGTGCCCAGGTCCCCACAGAAATAGTGTGTGATTATAAAAATCACAGGTTCCCACAGAGATAGTGTTTGATTATAGGAATACCTGGGGCCCCACAGAGATAGTGTGTGATTACAGACATGTCCAGGTCCCCACAGAGATATTGTGTGACTATAAAGATGTCTGGGTTCCCACAGAGATAGTATTATTATAAGGATCACAGGTCCCCACAGAGATAGTGTGTGATTATAGGGAAGTCCAGGTCCCCACAGAGATAGTGTGATTGTAGGGATGTCCACGTCCCCACAGAGATAGTGTGTGATTATAGGGATGCCCAGGTCCCCACAAAGATAGTGTGTGATAATAGGAATGCCCAGGTCCCCACAGAGATAGTGTGTGATTATACACATGCCCAGGTCCACACAGGGATAGTGTGTTATTATAGACATGTCCAAGTCCCCACAGAGATAGTGTGTGATCACAGACAAGTCCAGGCACCCACAGAGATAGTGTGTGATTACAGACATGTCCAGGTACCCACAGAGATAGTGTGTTATTATAGACATGTCCAAGTCCCCACAGAGATAGTGTGTGATCACAGACAAGTCCAGGTACCCACAGAGATAGTGTGTGATTGCAGACATGACCAGGTACCCACAGAGATATTGTGTGATTATAAGGATGTCCAGGTCCCCACAGAGATAGTGTGTGATTAATGATATGCCCAGGTCTCCACAGAGATAGTGTGTGATTATAGGATGCCCAGGTCCCCACAGAGAGAGTGTGTGATTATAGACATGTCCAGGTCCCCAGAGAGATAGTGTGTGATTATGGACAAGTCCAGGTCCCCACAGAGATAGTTTGTGATTATAGACATGTCCAGGTCCCCACAGAGATAGTGTGTGATTATAGACATGCCCAGGTCCACACAGAGATAGTGTGTGATAATAGACATGTCCAGGTCCTTACAGAGATAGTGTGTGATTATAGACATGTCCAGGTCCCCAGAGAGAGATAGGGCCCGATTCACAGAATGAACTTAAGACTCAATCCTAAACTTACTACTATTTTGGTATTCACAGAATGCACTTACTACGTTTGGCATTCACAGAATGAACTTACTACTTTTGGTATTCACAGAAGTTAGGATTTTGTCTTAAGTTTGTCTTAAGACAAACTTAAGACAGACTTAAGACATACTTAAGACAAAATCCTAACTTCTGTGAATACCAAAAGTAGTAAGTTCATTTTGTGAATGCCAAAAGTAGTAAGTGCATTCTGTGAATATCAAAATAGTAGTAAGTTTAGGATTGAGTCTTAAGTTCATTCTGTGAATCGGGCCCATAGTGTGTAATTATAGACATGTCCAGGTCCCCAGAGAGAGATAGTGTGTGATTATAGACATGTCTGGGTCCCCACAGAGATAGTGTGTGATTATAGACATGCCCAGGTCCCCACAGAGATAGTGTGTGATTACAGACATGTCCAGGGCCCCAGAGAGAGATAGTGTGTGATTATAGACATGTCCAGGTCCCCACAGAGATAGTGTTTGATTATAGACATGTCTGGGTCCCCACAGAGATAGTGTGTGATTATAGACATGTCCAGGTCCCCACAGAGACAGTGTGTGATTATAGAAATGTCGAGGTCCCCACAGAGATAGTGTGTGATTATAAGATGCCCAGGCCCCCACAGAGATAGTGTGTGATTATAGGATGCCCAGGTCCCCACAGAGATAGTGTGTGATTATAAACATGTCCAGGTCCCACAGAGATAGTGTGTGATTATAGACATGCCCAGGTCCCCACAGAGATAGTGTGTGATTATAGACATGTCCAGGTCCCCACAGAGATAGTGTGTGATTATAGAGATGCTGAGGTGCCCACAGAGATAGTGTGTGATTATTGAGATGTTGAGGTCTCCACAGAGATAGTGTGTGATTATAGAGATGTCCAGGTCCCCACAGAGATAGTGTGTGACTATAGGCATGTCCAGGTCCCCACAGAGATAGTGTGTGACTATAGACATGCCAAGGTCCACACAGAGATAGAGTGTGATTATAGACATGTCCAGGTCCCAACAGAGATAATGTGTGATTATAGACATGTCCAGGTCCCCAGAGAGAGATAGTGTGTGATTATAGACATGTCCAGGTCCCCAGAGAGAGATAGTGTGTGATTATAGACATGTCCAGATCCCCAGAGAGAGATAGTGTGTTATTATAGACGTGCCCAGGTCCCCACAGAGATAGGGTGTGATTACAGACATGTCCAGGTCCCCACAGAGACAGTGTGTGATTATAGACATGCCCAGGTCCCTACAGAGATAGTGTGTAATTATAAAGATGTCCAGGTCCCCAGAGAGATAGTGTGTGATTATAAAGATCATAGGTCCCGACTGAGATAGTGTGTGATTATAGGGATGCCCAGGCCCCGACAGAGATAGTGTGTGATTACAGACATGCCCAGGTCGACCACAGAGATAGTGTGTGATTATAGACATGCCCAGCTCGACCACAGAGATAGTGTGTGATTATAGACGTGCCCAGGTCCCCACAGAAATAGTGTGTGATTATAAAAATCACAGGTCCCCACAGAGATAGTGTTTGATTATAGGAATACCTGGGGCCCCACAGAGATAGTGTGTGATTACAGACATGTCCAGGTCCCCACAGAGATATTGTGTGATTATAAAGATGTCTGGGTTCCCACAGAGATAGTATTATTATAAGGATCACAGGTCCCCACAGAGATAGTGTGTGATTATAGGGAAGTCCAGGTCCCCACAGAGATAGTGTGATTGTAGGGATGTCCACGTCCCCACAGAGATAGTGTGTGATTATAGGGATGCCCAGGTCCCCACAAAGATAGTGTGTGATTATAGGAATACCCAGGTTCCCACAGAGATAGTGTGTGATTATACACATGCCCAGGTCCACACAGGGATAGTGTGTTATTATAGACATGTCCAAGTCCCCACAGAGATAGTGTGTGATCACAGACAAGTCCAGGTACCCACAGAGATAGTGTGTGATTACAGACATGTCCACGTACCCACAGAGATAGTGTGTTATTATAGACATGTCCAGGTCCCCACAGAGATAGTGTGTGATTAAAGACATGCCCAGGTCCCCACAGAGATAGTGTGTGATTAAAGACATGTCCAGGTCCCCACAGAGATAGTGTGTGATTATAGACATGTCCAGGTCCCCAGAGAGAGATAGTATGTGATAATAGGAATGCCAAGGTCCCCACAGAGATAGTATGTGATTATAGACATGCCCAGCTCCCCACAGAGATAGTATGTGATTATAGGAATGCCAAGGTCCCCACAGAGATAGTGTGTGATTAGAGGAATGCCGAGGACTCCAGAGAGATAGTGTGTGATTAAAAAGATCACAGGTCCCGACTGAGTTAGTGTGTGATTACAGACATGTCCAGGTCCCCACAGAGATAGTATGTGATTATAGGAATGCCAAGGTCCCCACAGAGATAGTGTGTGATTATAGGAATGCCCAGGACCCCACAGAGATAGTGTGTGATTATAAATATGTCCAGGTTCCCACATAGATAGTGTGTGATTATAAAGATGTCCATGTCCCCACAGAGATAGTGTGTGATTACAAGAATGCCCAGGACCCCACAGAGATAGTGTGTGATTATAAAGATCACAGGTCCTGACTGAGATAGTGTGTGATTATAGACATGCCCAGGACCCCACAGAGATATTGTGCGATTATAGGGATGTCCAGATCCCCACAGAGATAGTGTGTGATTATAGGGATGTCCAGGTCCCCACAGATAGAATGTGTGATTATAGACATGCTCAGGTCCCCACAGAGATAGTGTGTGATTATAGACATGTCCAGGTCCCCACAGAGATAGTGTGTGATTATAGACATGCCCAGGTCCCCAAAGAGATAGTGTGTGATTATAGGGATGACCAGGACCCCACAGAGATTGTGTGTGATTATAGGGTTGTCCAGGTCCCCACAGAGATAGTGTGTGATTATAGGAATGCCCAGGTCCCCACAGAGATGGTGTGTGATTATAAAGATCACAGTTCCCCACAGAGATAGTGCATGTATATAGACATGTCCAGATCCCCACAGAGATTGTGTGTGACTATAGACATGCCCAGGTCCACACAGAGATAGTGTGTGATTATAGACATGTCCAAGTCCCCACAGAGATAGTGTGATTATAGACATGTCCAGGTCCCCAGAGAGAGATAGTGTGTGATTATAGACATGTCCAGGTCCCCAGAGACAGATAGTGTGTGATTATAGACATGTCCAGGTCCCCAGAGAGAGATAGTGTGTGATTATAGACGTGCCCAGGTCCCCACAGAGATAGGGTGTGATTACAGACATGTCCAGGTCCCCACAGAGACAGTGTGTGATTACAGACATGTCCAGTTCCCCACAGAGATCGTGTGTGATTATAAACATGCCCAGGTCCCCACAGAAATAGTGTGTGATTATAAAGATGTCCAGGTCCCCAGAGAGATAGTGTGTGATTATAAAGATCACAGGTCCCGACTGAGATAGTGTGTGATTATAGGGATGCCCAGGTCCCCACAGAGATAGTGTGTGATTACAGACATACCCAAGTCGACCTCAGAGATAGTGTGTGATTATAGACATGCCCAGGTCGACCACAGAGATAGTGTGTGATTATAGACGTACATAGGTCCCCACAGAAATAGTGTGTGAATATAAAAATCACAGGTCCCCACAGAGACCTGTGTGATTATGGGAATGCCTGGGGCCCCACAGAGATAGTGTGTGATTACAGACATGTCCAGATCCCCACAGAGATAGTGTGTGATTATAGACTTGTCCAGGTCCCCACAGAGATAGTGTGTGATTATAGACATGCCCAGGTCCCCACAGAGATAGTGTGTGATTATAGACTTGTCCAGGTCCCCACAGAGATAGTGTGTGATTATAGACATGCCCAGGTCCCCAAAGAGATAGTGTGTGATTATAGGGATGACCAGGACCCCACAGAGATAGTGTTTGATTATAGAGATGTCCAGGTACCCACAGAGATAGTGTGTGATTATAGGGATGTCCAGGTCCCCACAGAGATTGTGTGTGATTATAGGGTTGTCCAGGTCCCCACAGAGATAGTGTGTGATTATAGGAATGCCCAGGTCCCCACAGAGATGGTGTGTGATTATAAAGATCACAGTTCCCCACAGAGATAGTGCATGTATATAGACATGTCCAGATCCCCACAGAGATTGTGTGTGACTATAGACATGCCCAGGTCCACACAGAGATAGTGTGTGATTATAGACATGTCCAGGTCCCCACAGAGATAGTGTGATTATAGACATGTCCAGGTCCCCAGAGAGAGATAGTGTGTGATTATAGACGTGTCCAGGTCCCCAGAGACAGATAGTGTGTGATTATAGACATGTCCAGGTCCCCAGAGAGAGATAGTGTGTGATTATAGACGTGCCCAGGTCCCCACAGAGATAGGGTGTGATTACAGACATGTCCAGGTCCCCACAGAGACAGTGTGTGATTACAGACATGTCCAGTTCCCCACAGAGATCGTGTGTGATTATAGACATGCCCAGGTCCCCACAGAGATAGTGTGTGATTACAGACATACCCAAGTCGACCTCAGAGATAGTGTGTGATTATAGACATGCCCAGGTCCCCAAAGAGATAGTGTGTGATTATAGGGATGACCAGGACCCCACAGAGATTGTGTGTGATTATAGGGTTGTCCAGGTCCCCACAGAGATAGTGTGTGATTATAGGAATGCCCAGGTCCCCACAGAGATGGTGTGTGATTATAAAGATCACAGTTCCCCACAGAGATAGTGCATGTATATAGACATGTCCAGATCCCCACAGAGATTGTGTGTGACTATAGACATGCCCAGGTCCACACAGAGATAGTGTGTGATTATAGACATGTCCAAGTCCCCACAGAGATAGTGTGATTATAGACATGTCCAGGTCCCCAGAGAGAGATAGTGTGTGATTATAGACATGTCCAGGTCCCCAGAGACAGATAGTGTGTGATTATAGACATGTCCAGGTCCCCAGAGAGAGATAGTGTGTGATTATAGACGTGCCCAGGTCCCCACAGAGATAGGGTGTGATTACAGACATGTCCAGGTCCCCACAGAGACAGTGTGTGATTACAGACATGTCCAGTTCCCCACAGAGATCGTGTGTGATTATAAACATGCCCAGGTCCCCACAGAAATAGTGTGTGATTATAAAGATGTCCAGGTCCCCAGAGAGATAGTGTGTGATTATAAAGATCACAGGTCCCGACTGAGATAGTGTGTGATTATAGGGATGCCCAGGTCCCCACAGAGATAGTGTGTGATTACAGACATACCCAAGTCGACCTCAGAGATAGTGTGTGATTATAGACATGCCCAGGTCGACCACAGAGATAGTGTGTGATTATAGACGTACATAGGTCCCCACAGAAATAGTGTGTGAATATAAAAATCACAGGTCCCCACAGAGACCTGTGTGATTATGGGAATGCCTGGGGCCCCACAGAGATAGTGTGTGATTACAGACATGTCCAGATCCCCACAGAGATAGTGTGTGATTATAGACTTGTCCAGGTCCCCACAGAGATAGTGTGTGATTATAGACATGCCCAGGTCCCCACAGAGATAGTGTGTGATTATAGACTTGTCCAGGTCCCCACAGAGATAGTGTGTGATTATAGACATGCCCAGGTCCCCAAAGAGATAGTGTGTGATTATAGGGATGACCAGGACCCCACAGAGATAGTGTTTGATTATAGAGATGTCCAGGTACCCACAGAGATAGTGTGTGATTATAGGGATGTCCAGGTCCCCACAGAGATTGTGTGTGATTATAGGGTTGTCCAGGTCCCCACAGAGATAGTGTGTGATTATAGGAATGCCCAGGTCCCCACAGAGATGGTGTGTGATTATAAAGATCACAGTTCCCCACAGAGATAGTGCATGTATATAGACATGTCCAGATCCCCACAGAGATTGTGTGTGACTATAGACATGCCCAGGTCCACACAGAGATAGTGTGTGATTATAGACATGTCCAGGTCCCCACAGAGATAGTGTGATTATAGACATGTCCAGGTCCCCAGAGAGAGATAGTGTGTGATTATAGACGTGTCCAGGTCCCCAGAGACAGATAGTGTGTGATTATAGACATGTCCAGGTCCCCAGAGAGAGATAGTGTGTGATTATAGACGTGCCCAGGTCCCCACAGAGATAGGGTGTGATTACAGACATGTCCAGGTCCCCACAGAGACAGTGTGTGATTACAGACATGTCCAGTTCCCCACAGAGATCGTGTGTGATTATAGACATGCCCAGGTCCCCACAGAGATAGTGTGTGATTACAGACATACCCAAGTCGACCTCAGAGATAGTGTGTGATTATAGACATGCCCAGGTCGACCACAGAGATAGTGTGTGATTATAGACGTACATAGGTCCCCACAGAAATAGTGTGTGAATATAAAAATCACAGGTCCCCACAGAGATAGTGTGTGATTATGGGAATGCCTGGGGCCCCACAGAGATAGTGTGTGATTACAGACATGTCCAGGTCCACACAGAGATAGTGTGTGATTATAGACATGTCCAGGTCCCCACAGAGATAGTGTGTGATTACAGACATGTCCAGGTCCCCACAGAGATAGTGTGTAATTATAGGGATGTCCAGGTCCCCACAGAGATAGTGTGTTTTTGTAGGGATGTCCAGTTCCCCACAGAGATAGTGTGTGATTATAGGGATGCCCAGGTCCCCACAGAGATAGTGTGTGATTATACACATGCCCAGGTCCACACAGAGATAGTGTGTGATTATAGACATGTCCAGGTCCCCACAGAGATAGTGTGTGATTACAGACATGTCCAGGTACCCACAGAGATAGTGTGTGATTACAGACATGTCCAGGTACCCACAGAGATAGTGTGTGATTATAGACATGTCCAGGTCCCCACAGAGATAGTGTGTGATTAAAGACATGTCCAGGTCCCCACAGAGATAGTGTGTGATTAAAGACATGTCCAGGCCCCCACAGAGATAGTGTGTGATTATAGACATGTCCAGGTCCCCAGAGAGAGATAGTGTGTGATTATAGACGTGCCCATGTCCCCACAGAGATAGTGTGTGATTAAAAAGATCACAGGTCCCCACAGAGATAGTGTGTGATTACAGACATGTCCAGGTCCCCACAGAGACAGTGTGTGATTACAGACATGTCCAGGTCCCCACAGAGATAGTGTATGATTATAGACATGCCCAGCTCCCCACAGAGATAGTATGTGATTATAGGAATGCCAAGGTCCCCACAGAGATAGTGTGTGATTATAGACATGCCCAGCTCCCCACAGAGATAGTATGTGATTATTGGAATGCCAAGGTCCCCACAGAGATAGTGTGTGATTATAGGAATGCCCAGGACTCCATAGAGATAGTGTGTGATTATAAAGATCACAGGTCCCGACAGAGATATTGTGTGATTACAGACATGTCCAGGTCCCCACAGAGATAGTATGTGATTATAGGAATGCCAAGGTCCCCACAGAGATAGTGTGTGATTATAGGAATGTCCAGGACCCCACAAAGATAGTGTGTGATTATAAAGATGTCCAGGTCCCAACAGAGATAGTGTGTGATTACAGGAATGCCAAGGTCCCCACAGAGATAGTGTGTGATTATAAAGATCACAGGTCCTGACTGAGATAGTGTGTGATTACAGACCTGCCCAGGACCCCACAGAGATAGTGTGTGATTATAGGGATGCCCAGGTCCCCACAGAGATAGTGTGTGATTATAGACATGCCCAGGTCCTCACAGAGATAGTGTGTGATTAAAGACATGCCCAGGTCCCCACAGAGATAGTGTGTGATTATAGACATGCCCAGGACCCCACAGAGATAGTGTGTGATTATAAAGATCACAGATCCTTTTTTTTTTCTTTATTGCATTTTTCCCTCCATTTTGTGCAAGCAGAACAGAACGCATAAAATAACACAAATCAGCAAGAGAAGGCAATTCGACGCAAAGGATAAAAGGTCATAAACCATTCTCAGAGACGAAAAAGGAAAAAGCATTACAGGGTAACATTTTTCAAAATCAGCAATAAAAATAGGGAGAGGAGAACAAAAAAAAGGAGAAAAAGATACAAGCAGGATATTTAGAATACCCCAGAGACGCCATATAATCATTATAGCTCCCCTTGGATCCAATGGCGAACAGGTGCCCAAAACCTCATGCCTAGAGCTCTCTTTTTTCGGCCCTTCGTTCTATATATGGCCGCTTCTATATTATATGTAGCTAAGAGACGAGCTCTCCAAGTGTCAAAGGAAGGGGGAACTGGATTGATCCATTCTTGCGTGATACATGGCCGTATTATTGCCATACAGATAAATAATAGATTTTTCTTCCGATCGCTAATGTATCAGAGGTTACCCCAATTAGATGTAGTTCCCCTGTCAGAATAACTGTAGTCCCAAACAATACCGCCAGAAATGTCTGAATTGCAGAGAGAAATGAAGATAACTAAGGACGCAAAAAAAAACATATGTAATCTATCCTCTGCAAACAACCCACATCTGCTGCAGAATGTGCCAGCGGTCGTCCCCCATTTAGAAATTTTTGAGGGCGTATAATATAGGTCAAATATGCCGATATAATGCTGTGAGCGTGATCTACCAGTAATCAAAATACTGTTCGCCAGTACAATAGATTCCTCTATCTGAATAACATCAATACCCAGCTTTTCATCCGATCTCCTTTGGTGAGCCTCTATATCATCTGAACATGAGGAGATAAGTAGGTTATAATAATAATAATAACCTATCGTTTTTTTGCTGAACATGCTGTCAATGAGAGGAATCTTCCGCAGTCCAGAACGCTCCTGTACATGTAAAGTATTAAAGAAACTATGAATCTGCAAATACCAGGGACTGACCATGGCACTGCAGATGGTCTCTCCAGGTATTTCCACTTAGAACATGAAGACTTATCTGGTCAAGGTTAAGTTTAATGTCCCTGCGTTTGGGGGGGGGAGGGGTTATGCAGGAGAGTGGGGTCTGCAATCCTATGGTCACCCCAATTTTTGCTTTTTGCTTCACTGGTTTTCGACTTAATGTGGCTGTGGGCCTGCTAATCAGACCCACAGCCTGCTGTCTCTCTCTAAATTCACATACGTGTACTATAGGTACATCACCAATTTGGCACTGGACACCTTGTCAGCCCCTGTACCATGCACTATAGGTACTCAGGGCATAGGTGCATCCAAGGCCTACCAGGAGCTGCAGCATATCTTTTGCCACCCCTGGCTGGTACTTAAATCAACACAACTGGCTGATCACTCAGCTGGTGCAAGGTGGTGTAATCACCCCTTGCTTAGATATAGTATACCTATATCTAAACCTATATCTGGACACATATATACCTATCAATCACTCCTATGGCAGGCCTTAACAATCCTGGAGGCAGAGTGCTTGGTTTTATGTGAGATGGTGCTCTAGCATGAGCTGAGCCTGACTGCAGTGGTCGGAACTATTTCTGTTTTTTTTTTTTTTTTTTTTTTTTTTTTTTTTTTTATAAAGCGCATAGTCACCCGGAGGTATCCCAGCGCTAGAGAACCCTAGAACAGTAAAACTGAGGACCGAGGCTGAGTTCACGGGGAGGGCATAGGAACTAGGGAAAAAGATGTGTCTTTAACAACTTCCTGAAACGCAGATATTGAGGTTCGAGACGTAGGTCACGAGGAAGGGAGTTCCAAAGACGGGCCGCTTGTACCGAGAAACGTCTTCCTCCTGAACGAACTTTCCTAAATCTTGGGGCGTTGATGAGATTTTCTGCGTTGGAACGGAGGGATCTAGTGGCTATGTAAGGGGTGATAAAATTGCGAAGGACTGGGGGGCCTTGGTTGTTCAAAGTTTTGTGCACAAGACACAAGGTTTTAAATTTGATTCTCTCCCTTATGGGGAGCCAGTGAAGGAGTTTGAGAGCGGGTTTGGCCGATGATCTGGCCGGGGTGTTGGTAATAATCCGGGCAGCAGTGTTCTGAATTCTCTGCAGTTTATTCAGAGTCGCTTCCGGTGCGCCCAAATAAATCGCATTACTATAGTCTAGTCTTGATATAATAAGACCTTGGACTAGTAATTTTTGCGATTTAGGAGGAAGAAGGGGCAGGACTTTCCTCAAGGATTTTAGAAGACCAAAGCAGGTCCCTACGACCTTCTTTGCTTGCGGGGCGAATGAGAGTTCAGAATCTATCCATACACCCAGACTTTTCACCTCTGTCTTTGGGTCTGGGGGAGGACCTAGACAGGTTGGCCACATGTCCAGGGGAAGTGAGGTTCCTTTTGGGCCGAGTAGAAGGACCTCGGTTTTTGTCCCGTTTAGTTTTAGGGCTGATCTATTCATCCAGTGATGGACCTGCGTGAGGCAGTTGAAGAGATCAGCTTTCTGTTGTTTGGGATGGGACAGAGACACCACTAATTGTGTGTCGTCAGCATAGCTGATGACACTCACTCCGAAAGGGGTGATAACCTCCTCCAATGTGGACATATAGATATTAAATAATGTGGGGCTCAGGGAGGAGCCCTGAGGCACACCACATTGGAGGGGCATTTCGGAGGAACGAGCGTTCTTCTCCCAGATCTGATAAGATCGTTGTGCCAAGAAGGATGAAAGCCAGGATAAGGCTGTGCCTTCTAGTCCAACTCTTGCCAGTCTTTCGATGAGGAGTTGGTGGTCAACGGTATCGAACGCTGCGCTAAGGTCGAGGAGGATCACTGCCACTGATCCTCCCCCGTCTGTACTGCTGTTCTAGTGATACTGCCATACCAAATACTCCTAAGTGCATTATAATCCTCGCAGTTATTGCTAACTTTGGTTTGGCTTTATCAAAACATGTCGTGTTTGGTGTCATAAATTTTGGAATATTACCCCCTCGCCAGTTCTGGCGACGGAGGTAGCATTCTACCCTTCTGGAGGGAGAAGACATGTTACTTTACTTAAAACGCGGTTTATCCTAAACAGAGCCCCAGCATCACAAAATGGATGCTGCTGCCACAGACACATGTCTGACCTCCTGCTGCTGACCGAAACTTGGCAGGAGAGGCCTGGACAAAGGGTTTCCTGTCACAGGGAGGTGTCACACCACCCCAGACAGGAGATAGTGGATTGTAGCAGGGAGGGTTGAAAGAAACTAGACACTGCCTGGGGCGCACCAGGTGTCCCCGGGCAAAATCCAGTCAAACCGGTTCTGGGACACTCCAGCCCCAGTCCTGGCGCAAAACTGGACAAAGGGAAAGGGGTGTAACCACCCCCTTCCTGGGTCCCACCCATAGGAGGGACCTAGCAGGTAATCCAGCCCACAGATTTGGAATAAAGGTGGAAGCAGTGCCAATGCACATCAGATTATCCTGACTGAAACTTATGAAACGAAACTCTGGACCCTTCGACATCCCACTCGACGTGGAAGACTGAAGAATCTCCCTTGTGGTCAAGGAGTGACCACCCTGTGCAAACAGGTACCATCCAGCACCTCACCATTTGCTTTGTTGCAGTTCCCGCTGGAACTCGAGCGACAGAGATCAACAAGACCCAGATTTCCTGCCTTCCAACTCTTAAGTGCATTATAATCCTTGCGGTTATTGCTAACTTTGGTTTGGCTTTATCAAAACATGTCGTGTTTGGTGTCATACACTTTGGAATACTACCCCCTCACCAGTTCTTGCGACGGGGGTAGCATTCCACCCTTCTAGAGGGAGAAGACATGTTACTTTACTGAAAACGCGGTTAATCCTAACCAGAGCCCCAGCATCACAAAATGGATGTCTGGCCTCCTGCTGCTGACCGAAACTTGGCAGAGGAGCCTGGACAAAGGGTTTCTGTCACAGGGAGGTGTCACACCACCCCAGACAGGAGATAGTGGATTGTAGCAGGGAGGGTTGAAAGAAACTAGACACTGCCTGGGGCGCACAAGGTGTCCCCGGGCAGATTCCAGTCAAACCGGTTCTGGGGCCATCCAGCCCCAGTCCTGGCGCAAAACTGGACAAAGGGAAAGGGGTGTAACCACCCCCTTCCTGGGTCCTACCCATAGGAGGGACCTAGCAGGTAATCCAGCCCCTTGATTTGGAATAAAGGTAGAAGCTGTGCAGATGCACATCAGATTATCCTGGCTGAAACTTATGAAATGAAACTCTGGACCCTTCGACATCCTACTCGACGTAGAAGACTGAAGAATCTCCCTTGTGGTCAAGGAGTGACCACCCTGTGCAAACAGGCACCATCCAGCACCTCAACGTTTACTTTGTTGCAGTTCCCGCTGGAACTCGAGCAACAGAGATCGACAAGAGCCAGCGTTCCTGCCTTACAACAGCCCGATCCACAGTCTATGCAGAGCTGAGACCCGTGGAGGCGACCTGAAGCGTGGGAGCGGCCATCTTGGAAAAACTACGAAGCGCTGACCGTGCAGCTCCTGAGGATCCCTCGAAGCTGTGCATTGGAGTTTTAGAAGATCCAGTCTGGATCAGCTTTTGCACCAAAGCTCACCCCTCCACGCTCACCCAGGGCTGCGTGGGGCCCTTTTGCATTTTCCTGCTTGACGCGTTGGTCCGGTCGCTTGCCCATGGCTAGTGGCCCGAGTACCAACGAACCAAAGAATTTACTCTGCTGGTCTGGTTGCTCTAGAATGGCCCTCGCTTCCCTGAAAAGGAGCACCCACTCTGACCTTGCTGGTCCGAGTAAGAAGCGATCTTCGAATCCTGCATGGGTTGCCTTTGCCAAGGTTTGTTAGCTCCAATCCGGAAGACGACACCCCCTACAGAGAGAGCCTTTATGGGACAGTTCGTGATCCACTCCTGGACATCCTCGGTGCCCCAGAGTCCACGTGGCAGTGGAGACAAGCTTCACGACAACCACCTGATGGCGCCCGACATTGCCTGGTTCCTTCCTGATTCCACCCTGGTCACTTCTGAGTGACCCAGACTCTGTCCCCTCTGCTTTCAGGTACTCTACATCTCCGATCCACCCTTGGATCCACCCGGACTCTTCTCTCCTGGACGCCTGCAGCATCTTCATCTCCAGGCACCATCGAACTTCGTGACGAAACCCGACACACTTTGGCACCTATGCACCCGCTTCCTGTGGGTGAGGTAACTCTTGAACGCCGGTGCTCCTGTAGTGGTTAACATCTCTATTGTCTAAGTCTAAAGTTTGGTAACTCTAGTCCAGTCGAAAGACTCCTAAAACTGTAACTCGATAACTTTTACGCACCATTGACCTTGCATTAGTGCATGCGTGTGCTTTTAGCGCTGCACCCGAATCCCGCGGGCTACTCCCGTCCTAACTATTGTTAGTCCAGTGTAGTCCAAGCAATTCCCAAGGCCCTAGGCCTTACCACTGATCGAATAGTGTTACTTATACCACTTTTTTAATATATGGTTTGAGTGGCCACCGGCCTCATCCATAATTGTGCAACTTTCACAGAGATAGTGTGTGATTATAGGGATGTCCAGGTCCCCACAGAGATAGTGTGTGATTATAAAGATCATAGGTCCCCACAGAGATAATGTGTGATTATAGACATGTCCAGGTCCCCACAGAGATAATGTGTGATTATAGACATGTCCAGGTCCCCACAGAGATAGTGTGTGAATGTAGGTAAGCACAAGTAGTGAGCCATTATAGACATGCCAAAGTACCCACAGAGATAGTGTTTTATAGTAGACATTCCCAGGTCCTCACAGAGATGGTGTGTTATTATAGTCGTGATCAAGTCCAAAGAGAGATAGTGTATGATTACAGTGATGTTCAAATCCCCACAGTCAGAGTGTGTGATTACAGTCATATTCAAGCCTCCACAGTGATGTGTGCAATGATAGGGAAGTTGAAGATCCCATACAGATCATATTAGTCTTGTGGCTTATTAAACTAATGAATCCACTTGAGGGATATGTGTTTGACATCTCTCAAACGTGTTTGAATCCAGGTGCCTCCACTCAGCCTTTCATCCTTCCAAGGTTCATACAATAAGTAGTATTTACATGGATGACAATAAACATATGGTATTCAGCACCAAGATACCTCCAGGCGTGAATTTGTACATAATATATATGCACATAAGATGATATGATGTGATAATAGTGGTACTCTCGCCACCACCAGAGATAGACTGGAGTGATCCCATATCTATTAATCTCACTTCAAACGCAGCATTAACTAAGTTAAACTGTGCAGATCCAGGAAGGTCCATGCGTCCTTAAAACTCCAAGTATCTGAGTTCTCATTCTCTTTTCTAGCCACCATCTTTTGAACTCTTGTCTCCATAAGGATGATAAAACTGCATTGTTTGACTGCAACAAACTCCCTGTGCTGATTTGTTCTGACCATGTAGGATTATTACAGTAGAGAAATAGATTTAAGAAATAACATCTTTATAATTTATTCTCTATAATTCAAGAATGTAATGGTCCTCTCCTCATAAAGCTCTTCTTTCTCTCAAAGTATTTCTCCTACCTGCTCTTTGGGCTCTTTCTAGTTATCCAGCCTCACACTCTATAAATACTTGTATATATGTACATAAACCTTGTTTAACAAACTTAAAACATTTATTGTGTTTCACAGCACAAATTCTATAAGTGGATTTCCAGAATGGGGCTAGCTGTTTTTTGTGTAAGAGTAGAAAAAAAAACATTTTGACAGTGGTACATCCACCTTTTTATGGGAAAAGACACATTCTCAAATTGTGCCCAGAATAAACATGGGAAACTTTTACAAAGCTAAAACATACATGTGAGAAGTTGGCCTGATATATGATGCTCACTAATTCTAGTGATCACCGTGAATCAGTCTAAACAACCCTTATGGTGATTGGTTGTAAGTCAACCTTATAGACCAGCTATCCTAATGGTAGCATGGACAAAGCAGTCTTAGGCTAAACTCTTTTGGCATGTGAAGCCAGCTGTTTTACCACATATAACCCCTTGAATACCAAGTGAAAGGACACCACACAGGTTGTTATGAAAATAAACAGTATATTTATTAATAACAAACACCTCTGAACTCTTTATGAGATCAGAGGGCTAAGCACATGACAATCTCTTAGGAAAAATACAATAAGTTGCACAAAATTACAATGGTGCCCTAGGGGCGCGACAAACCATATACTAAGTAAATGGTATCAGGAAATTAATAGAAGGAATGGAGCTGTCCAGAGGCTGTAGGTTCACTGGGACTACACTATCCTGACCTGAGGTAAGTAACAGGAGGCCCACGGGACGCGTGTGCAGAGTGTGAACTCACACGCGAGATGCGTAACAAAGTCAATGGACAGTACAGTTTACGAAAATGGTAAGTACGAACAGTGTTTACTATTTAGGACTAAAACGATGGGAAATCTGGACACTAGGAGAGTTAATCTACCCTTGAGTACCGAAATGCTCTTGTTACCTCACCCACGGGCTGCGGGTGCATAGGTGTCAAAGTATGTCGGGTTTCCGCGTCGAAGTCTATGGAGCCTTGAAGAAAGATGCTGCAGGCGACCAAGTGGAAGATGTCCGCTGCGATCCAAGGGTGGATCGAGGAAGAAGAGGACCTGAAAGCAGAGGGGACAGTGTTCAAAGTCAATAGCCAGTGACCAGTGTGGAACCAGGAAGGAACCAGGTGCTGTCGTCGCGGTCAGGTGAAGAGTGGACGCTTGTCTCTGCAGCCACGTGGACCAGGAGGTGTCTTCGACAACCAGGATGGAGGCACGAGCTTTCCCACGCAGGCTCTCGCTGTCGGCGGTGTAGGATCCGGATTTGGAGTCAACAGGCCTTGGCAAAGGCAACCCACGCGGTGAGTGAAAACGGCATCTGGTGCGGACCAAGAGGGTCCGGGATGCTCCTCTTTTGGAAGGGAGCAAGGGCCAGTCTGGAGCAACCAGACCAGCAGTGAAGATTTCAAGGATTATCGTCTAGGAGGCCACTAGCCAACCGGCAAGTGACCAGACAACGCATCGAGCAGCAACCAAGCAAAAGGGCCCCACGCAGATCTCGTGGATGCTGGAGGGCTGGTCTTCGGTGCTGGAGCTGCTCGGGGCTGGGGGTTCTCAATCCCCAAATCACTTTCTCGAGGATGCCTCTGAAGTCGTGCTGGAAGCGAAGTGCAGTTTCTTCAAGATGGCCGGTCCCACGTGTCTCGTCGCACCCACGGATCTCAGCTGTGCTGCATATGTAGGTTGAGATCGGAGAGGTCTGGAAGTCCGGATATCGTCGGGTTCTGAAGTCTGGTTCCAGCAGGAAGGACGACAAAGTGAACCGCTAGGACGCTTGATGGTGCCTGCAGTTGCAGGGTGGACACTCCTTGCCCACAAGGGAGATTCCTCTGTCTTCTGTGGAGCAGAACGTCGAAGTCCAGAGATTCTTCTTTGTAGAGTTTCAATTCAGGATAATCTAATTTGGAATGGGACCAGCTCCTACCTTTAGTCTCCTAAAGGGGGCTGTACTGTGACTAGTTCCCTCCCATGGGTGGGACCAGGAAGGGGGGTGGTTACACCCCCTATCCTTTGTCCGGTTTCGCGCCAGAGCTGGGGCTGGAGTGCCCCAGCATCTGGTTTGAACCGGTGTAAGCACAGGGCACCTTGTGTGCCCCAGGCATGTCTCATTCCTTTTAGGCCTGTCCTACCTAATACACAAAATCCTGTCTGGGGTGGGGCTAGCACCTCCCAAGGCAGGAAACCCTTTGTTCAGGCCTCCCTCGCTAGAAGGACTCCCAGCAGCAGGAGGTCAGACTTGTGTCTGTGGTGGCAGCATCCATTTTGTGATGCTGAAGCTTCGTTTAACTTTAACCGGGGTTCACAGTTACATACATGTTGTGTCCCTCTAAAAGGGTGGAATGCTACCCCCGTCGTCAGAATTGGCGAGGGGGTTGTATTCCAATTCATATAACACCTTACTCGAGATGTTTTGATAATGCTATACCAAAGTTAGCATTCAACCGCGAGGATTATAATGCATTTAAGAGTATATAGTATAGCGTTATCATGGAACAGCTATTAGGACTTAGTTCTGCAAGCTGCAGACTGGCTCAACTCGTGCCAGAGCACCATCTCACATAATTCCAAGCACTCTGCCTTCAGGATTGATAAGGCCTGCCAAAGGAGTGACTGATAGGAATATATGTTTCCATTTTAGGGTTAGATATAGGTATACTATATCTATAGCAAAGGGTGAGTACACCACCTTGCCCCAGCTGTCTTACCAGCCAGTTGTGTCTGTTTAGATGGTCAGCCAGGGGTGGCATAATACATGCTTCAGCCCCTGGTAGGCCCTGGGTACACCTAAGGTGGCCCACAAGGATGGGGAACACTCAGGGTTGTGTAAAATACCCCTCACACACCAACAGGCCCCTTGGTGTCATGCTTCATCATCGGGGTCTTCGCACCCCGCTAAGGGGATGCGGCACGCTACGAACTGCGACTACGCGGGAGCGTTAACAAGTGATGACTATGTGTGGTGTGTGTTGAGTGCACGTGAGGGGATTAATGTGAGTGAAGGGTGTAGTGAAAAATTTAAAAAGTACCTGGCTAGTGGGTGTCGCGAAAAAACTTTATTCCATACCCCTAGCTGGTGCTATTAAAAAGGTGTGCAAAAAACGAGGTTCAATGTCTTAATTAGGGGCAGAACCTCTGGTGTGCGTCGACATGTTTCGGAACTGGTGTTTCTTCTTCAGGACGGGGCACAACTTCCCAACCCTACTCACGTATTTCTATTAAAAAGTGTTATTCTACTTATCAAAAAGTGATAATAATCTCACGAAGGCTAACAATGTGCCTACAGCGGTATGTTCGGTTCATGCAATTGCATGCCCTGAAAAAGAAAAATGTACTTTTAGTTTGGTTGTCAAGTAGGACTGGCTCAGACAGGTGCAGTCACCTGGAGCCCGAAACAGTCAAATTGACCTGTAAAAAAGAGGGACATACATAACACACAACATATAAGACACACTAGAAGGTTTTTTGTATATATTTTTTCTTTTGGACATACTCATAGTCACTGTTGTGAATTGCGTCATGAGCATATCCAGAAACATCAGGGTAGGTAGGTGGATCCACAATCTGTGAGGGTAAAGAAGTGGTTTCAGTACTGGTACTCCTGTTACTCACTGTTGGACTCCACACTAGATCTGGATATCTGAGAGTCGTTTGCGTGTTTCATATGTATACTCACGAAATCCGCCTAAATTAGCCTCCTTCTACCACCCTGTGCTGCTCCGCCGTGAATGAGGTAGCGAGCAATATTGCGGTATATATTGGGGATTTAGGTGGTGTCTCATTCGTTAATTAGCGGAAATAGGAAGGTGGCCTTAAAAGGCACATCCGTGTACCCGCCTATCATGTTCCTTCACACGCTCTCAGTGTGACATGTATCCTTTTATCATTGGATGATTGCCGGGTTTCTTTGCAGACCAAATATGGAGTGTCCGCTTCCCTACCTATTGCGAGCCCGGACATCAGTACTTGTTGACCAAGGTCCTACTACGCATGCCTCGTTGTAGAACTGGTTTCACAACGGACGCGCATGCGTCTTTAGTTGTTGTTGAGCCCTTGATTCGATAGTTACCAGCGCATGCGCGGATGCGTCCCACTGATCGCGCGGTGTATCGGAAACACTGTTGCTTTCCACCAATTTGGAATACTGTTTTTACCACCATTCCGGGTCATCCCATCGGGCCATCATTTTCCAAAAGGCATGCGCATGCGTATCTCGTGTTTGGTGCGACCTGGTTTGCTAGTTACCAGCGCATGCGCAGATGTGTGAATCGCACTGATCTCGTGCGGTGCATCTGGATAAATGTTGCTTTACTCGAAATTTGAGTGTTATTTATTACTTATTGGCTTCAGATCCGGGGCATCATTTAATCTGTTAGGCATGACAGAAAAATTGAAAAAACGCATGTACACAAAATTATATTAGTACTGTCCTGGTCCATTAGTATGCGTGTTTTTTTTCTTTTCCATGACTATTTATACCATTCTAAGGGTAAAAGACATATCAGAGTCATATTGGTTTTATAGGTCCTTATTTACCCAACCCAAAGAAATGAGCTTACCTCATGAGGAGACACTACAGATCATAGAGGAAGTCCTCTACAGCAATGCATGGAAGTATCAGACACCAAGGAATCTGGTCCTAGAATGCATCGCCATGGCTTTGAAAGACAATTTTTTCAAATATAAGGACACCCTGTACCTACAGACCCATGGAACAAGCATGGGTAGCACCTTTGCCCCAAGTCTAGCGGGACTATACGTCCACCATTTGGAACAGCATAAGATCCTACATGAAGACAACCCATACCGTTCCCAGATTGACACCTGGAAACGGTACATAGATGATATCTTCATCATATGGAATGGGGATATAAATAGTGCCACCAGTTTTGTAACCTGGCTCAACAACCAAAATGAGTACCTGAAATTCACCAGTACTATCTCCAACACTTCAATGGTCTTCCTGGATCTGAATATATACACGGAGGAGGGAAGGCTGAAAAGTACCACCCATTTTAAACCCACCTCCAGAAACTGTTTGTTACGATACGATAGTTTCCATCCCAGACACCTGAGGGAGAACCTACCGTATGGTCAATTCCTACGACTCCGAAGAAACTGCACAGAATTGAACCAATTCAACAATCAGGCAAAAGATTTGAAAACCAAACTGATACAAAGACAATACCTGTCAAAACCATTGCAAAAGCGATGAAGCGCGCAAGGAACAACCACAGGGAGGCACTTCTAGAAGACAATCCAAAAGATAAGGGATCAAACAAAAGACCAATTTGCGTTACGACATATACATCCATATCAAACCAGGTATCGAAAGTCATAAACAAACATTGGGGAATACTGAACTGTGGAGACCTGGATTTCGAAAAACCAATGCTTGCACACCGGAGGGGCAGAAACATCAAAGACATGCTGGTACACACCAGGCCACGACAAAACCCCACAGGAAGACAGAATGTGACTGGGGTTCAAGGACATTTCCCCTGTGGCGATTGCAGTTGCTGTCATCAAACCCAAAAAAGCAAAACCCTGACCTTTAGGAATGGCACTTCATGGGAACAACGCCAGTTCTCTAATTGTAACACGAAGAACGTGGTTTACATGATAACGTGCCCATGCGGTTTGGAATATATAGGCATGACCACCCGGCCTGTCAAAGTGAGGATAGGTGAACATAAAAGCAACATACGTTGTAAAAAAACGACCACCAAGATGGCGTCACATTTTTTGGAATTTCAGCATTGTATCAATGATTTACATTGGACGGTTATTGAACGTCTAACATCTGACACAGGCCTGTTCCAGAAAGAACAACGGTGGGTATTTCGCTTGGGAACCCATGTTGCAGGTCTTAATGATGACATTCCGTGGAGCCAAATTACTGGACCATAACTTAAAACATTTCATTATTTCATTTTATCATTTCTTTGGGTTGGGTAAATAAGGACCTATAAAACCAATATGACTCTGATATGTCTTTTACCCTTAGAATGGTATAAATAGTCATGGAAAAGAAAAAAACCACGCATACTAATGGACCAGGACAGTACTAATATAATTTTGTGTACATGCGTTTTTTCAATTTTTCTGTCATGCCTAACAGATTAAATGATGCCCCGGATCTGAAGCCAATAAGTAATAAATAACACTCAAATTTCGAGTAAAGCAACATTTATCCAGATGCACCGCACGAGATCAGTGCGATTCACACATCTGCGCATGCGCTGGTAACTAGCAAACCAGGTCGCACCAAACACGAGATACGCATGCGCATGCCTTTTGGAAAATGATGGCCCGATGGGATGACCCGGAATGGTGGTAAAAACAGTATTCCAAATTGGTGGAAAGCAACAGTGTTTCCGATACACCGCGCGATCAGTGGGACGCATCCGCGCATGCGCTGGTAACTATCAAATCAAGGGCTCAACAACAACTAAAGGCGCATGCGCGTCCGTTGTGAAACCAGTTCTACAACGAGGCATGCGTAGTAGGACCTTGGTCAATAAGTACTGATGTCCGGGCTCGCAATAGGTAGGGAAGCGGACACTCCATATTTGGTCTGCAAAGAAACCCGGCAATCATCCAATGATAAAAGGATACATGTCACACTGAGAGCGTGTGAAGGAACATGATAGGCGGGTACACGGATGTGCCTTTTAAGGCCATCTACCTATTTCCGCTAATTACCGAATGAGACACCACCTAAATCCCCAATATATACCGCAATATTGCTCGCTACCTCATTCACGGCGGAGCAGCACAGGGTGGTAGAAGGAGGCTAATTTAGGCGGATTTCGTGAGTATACATATGAAACACGCAAACGACTCTCAGATATCCAGATCTAGTGTGGAGTCCAACAGTGAGTAACAGGAGTACCAGTACTGAAACCACTTCTTTACCCTCACAGATTGTGGATCCACCTACCTACCCTGATGTTTCTGGATATGCTCATGACACAATTCACAACAGTGACTATGAGTATGTCCAAAAGAAAAAATATATACAAAAAACCTTCTAGTGTGTCTTATATGTTGTGTGTTATGTATGTCCCTCTTTTTTACAGGTCAATTTGACTGTTTGGGGCTCCAGGTGACTGCACCTGTCTGAGCCAGTCCTACTTGACAACCAAACTAAAAGTAAATTTTTCTTTTTCAGGGCATGCAATTGCATGAACCGAACATACCGCTGTAGGCACATTGTTAGCCTTCGTGAGATTATTATCACTTTTTGATAAGTAGAATAACACTTTTTAATAGAAATACGTGAGTAGGGTTGGGAAGTTGTGCCCCGTCCTGAAGAAGGAACACCAGTTCCGAAACATGTCGACGCACACCAGAGGTTCTGCCCCTAATTAAGACATTGAACCTCGTTTTTTGCACACCTTTTTAATAGCACCAGCTAGGGGTATGGAATAAAGTTTTTTCGCGACACCCACTAGCCAGGTACTTTTTAAATTTTTCACTACACCCTTCACTCACATTAATCCCCTCACGTGCACTCAACACACACCACACATAGTCATCACGTGTTAACGCTCCAGCGTAGTCGCAGGTCGTAGCGTGCCGCATCCCCTTAGCGGGGTGCGAAGACCCCGATGATGAAGCATGACACCAAGGGGCCTGTTGGTGTGTGAGGGGTATTTTACACAACACTGAGTGTTCCCCATCCTTGTGGTGCACACTGGAAGTAGGATTATCCTTGTTTATTTATCAGTGCCAGTGGAGTAGGAATCCTATCTTTTTACTCTACCTCCCTTCATTGTTATTTTACACCTAAGGTGGCCCAGTACCAATTGGTAAATGCACCTAAAGTACATGGATGTCAATTTAGAGAGAGAACAGCTAGACTGTGGGTCTGATTAGCAGGCCCACAGCCAGGGAAAGTCGTAAACCAGTGAAGCAAAAAGCAAAAATCTGGGGTGACCATAGGATTGCAGACCCTACTCTCCTACATAACCCCCCCCCCAAACTTAGGGACATTAAACTAACCTTGACCAGGTGAATCTTCCTGTTCTAAGTGGAAATACCTGGAGAGACCATCTGCATTGCCATGGTCAGTCCCTGGTCTGTGCTCCACTGTAAAGTCCATCCCCTGTAGGGAAATGGACCACCTAAGAAGTTTGGGGTTGTCACCCTTCATTTAATTTAGCCACAAGAGGGGCTTATGGTCGGTCTGAATCTTGAAGTGAGTTCCAAACAAGTATGGCCTCAACCTCTTCAGGGCCCAAACCACAGCAAAGGCCTCCCTCTCAATGGCTGATCAACGTTTCTCTCTAGGGGTCAGCCTTCTACTTATAAAAGCAAAGGGCTGGTCATGACCATCAATATTCAGTTGAGATAGAACAGCTCCCACACCCAACTCAGATGCATCTGTTTGGACAATGAAGGTTTTTGGAGTAGTCAGGACTCTTGAGAATAGGTGCAGAGCACATGGCCTTCTTCAGGTCTTCAAATGCCTTTTGACAGCTAACTGTCCACTGAACTTTATTTGGCATTTTCTTGCTTGTCAAGTCATTAAGTGGAGTCACAATGGACCCATATTTTTTGACAAACTTCCTATAGTAACTATACAGGCCCAAGAAAGCTTTGACCTGTGTCTGGGTGGTTGGAGGAGCCCCGTCCTTTATGGCCTGTATCTTGCTCTCCAATGGTTGAACCTGGCCTTCGCCTACAAGGTGGCCCAGGTACACAACCTGACTCTGCCCTATCTGGCACTTGGTGGCCTTGATAGTGAGGCCTGCCTTTTGCAGGGCCTCCAAAACTTACCTCAGGTGGATCAGGCGATCCTCCCAGGTGGAGCTGAAGACAGCAATATCATCCAGATATGCTGCACAAAAGTCATCCAACCCAGTGGGAACTTGTTTCACCAACCTTTGAAAAGTGGCAGGTGCATTTTTCAAACCAAAGGGCATCACCACAAACTGGTAATGACCTCCTGGGGTAGAAAATGCTGTTTTGGCCTTGGCATCCCCAGCTAACCTGATTTGCCAATAACCAGCTGTTAGGTCAAATGTACTCAGGAAGGTGGCGGAAGCCAACTTCTCTATGAGTTCATCTGCCCTAGGTATTGGATGGGCATCTGTCTTAGTGACAGCATTGAGACCCCTGTAGTCTACACAAAACCTCATCTCTCTCTTACCATCCTGGGTGTGAGGTTTTGGCACTAGACCTACAGGACTAGCCCGCCCAAGGGCTCTCTGAGGGTTCAATGACTCCCAATTCCAACATCTTCTGGACATCTTTCTGTATGCAGTCCCTGACGAGGTCAGGTTGCCTGTAGATTTTACTCTTGACAGGCAGACTGTCACCAGTGTCCACCTCATGAGAGCACCAGTTTGTCTGACTGGGTGTCAGTGAGAACATTTGTCTAAAGGATTGAAGAACCTGTTTACAATCCTCTTGTTGATGCTCAGAGAGGCTGTCAGAAAAGACTACACCATCTACTGACCCATCATCAGGGTTCTGAGTGAGCATGTCTGGGAGAGGGTCACTCTCTTCCTCCTGCCCCTCATCTGTGGCCATGAGCAAGCCCATAGCCTCTCTGTCGACAAATGCCTTGAGCCTGTTCACATGAAGCACCCTCTGGGGGCTCCTGGGAGTTCCAAGGTCCACCAGGTGGGTGACCTCTTGTGAGAAGTTGGCCTGGTATATGATGTCCACAGTTCTGTGGGCACTTTGTATCAGTCCAAACAATCCCTTATGGTGGTGGTTGTGAGTCAACCTTATAGACAAGCTATCCTAGGGGTAGCATGGACTAAGCAGCCTTAAAGGCTTAACTCAAGAGGGCATGTGGAGCCAGCTGTTTTACCATATGCAATCCTGTAATACCAAATGAAAGGACACCACACAAGTTATATATTATAAAAATATATGTATTTATTCTCAGAATAATCCCCACTACTCTTTATGAGCAATGAAGCACAAGCGTTTAAACAAAAGCACAATATAACATATGAAAGTTGCAGTTATGGATGAGGCCGGTGGCCACTCAAACCATATATCAAAAAAGTGATATAACAATCACTAATCGATTAGTGGTAAGGCCTAGGGCCTTGGGAATCGCTGGGACTACACTGGACTAAAAATAGTTAGGACAGGAGTAGCCCGCGGGATTCGGGTGCAGTGCCTAAAGCACACGCATGCACCAATGCAAAGTCAATGGTGCGTAAAAGTTATCGAGTTACAGTTTTAAGAGCCTTCGGACTGGACTAGAAGGGCAAAACTTTAGACTTAGACACTAGAGGTGTAAACCACGTCAGGAGCACCGGCGTTCAAGAGTTACCTCACCCACAGGAAGCGGGTGCACAGGTGCAAAGATGTGTCGGGTTTCGTCACGCAGTTCTATGGTGCCTGGAGATGAAGATGCTGCAGGCGTCCAGAAGAGAAGTGTCCGGTGCGATCCAAGGGTGGATCGAAGATGTAGAGTACCTGAAAGCAGAGGGACAGAGTCTGGGTCACTAGCCAGTGACCAGGAAGGAACTAGGAAGGAACCAGGCGATGTCAGTCGCAATCAGGTGCTTGTCGTGAAGCTTGTCTCCGCTGCCACGTGGACTCTGGGGCACCGAGGATGTCCTGGAGTGGATCACGAGCTGTCCCACGAAGGCTGTCGGCGGTGTCGGCTACCGGATCGGAGTCAACAAACCTTGGCAAAGGCAACCCACGCAGGATTCGAAGATCGCTTCTTACTCGGACCAGCAAGGTCAGAGCGGGTGCTCTCCACGACCTGGGCCCCATGTACCTCAACAACCGCCTGACCTTCTACACTCCCACCCGCCAGCTTCGATCGACCAGCCACGCCCTCGCCGCCATTCCACGCATCCGAAGAACCACCATGGAAGGAAGATCCTTCTCCTACCTGGCAGCCAAGACATGGAACTCCCTCCCCATCCACCTCCGCCAGACCCAAGACCACCTCTCCTTCAGGAAGCAACTCAAGACCTGGTTGTTCGAGCAGTAGCAGACCCCCCTCCCCAAGTGCCTTGAGACCCTCCGGGTGAGTAGCGCGCTATATAAATTTCTTGATTGATTGATTGATTGATTTTCAGGGGAGCGAGGGCCTGTCTGGAGCAACCAGACTAGCAGAGCAAATTCAAAGGTTCGTCGGTACTGGGGGCACTAGCCAACAGGCAAGCGACCAGACCAACGTGTCGAGCAGGAAAATGCAAAAGGGCCCCACGCAGCATTTTAGGAGTGTGGAGGGGTGAGCTTCGGTGCAAAAGCTGCTCGGGGCTGGCGCTTCTCAAACTCCAATGCACAGCTTCAAGGGAGCCTCAGATGCTGCACGGTCAGCGCTTCGTAGTTTTTCCAAGATGACCGGCCCCACGCTTCAGGTCGCCTCCACGGGTCTCAGCTCTGCATAGACTTTGGATCTGGCTGTTGGAAGGCATGAACGCTGGCTCTTGTCGATCTCTGTTGCTCGAGTTCCGGCGGGAACTGCAACAAAGCAAACATCGAGGTGCTGGATGGTGCCTGTTTGCACAGGGTGGTCACTCCTTGACCACAAGGGAGATTCTTCAGTCTTCTACGTCGAGTAGGATGTCGAAGGGTCCAGAGTTTCGTTTCATAAGTTTCAGTCAGGATAATCTAATGTGCATCTGCACAGCTCCTACCTTTATTCAAAATCAAGGAGCTGGATTACCTGCTAGGTCCCTCCTATGGGTGGGACCCAGGAAGGGGGTGGTTACACCCCTTTCCCTTTGTCCAGTTTCGTGCCAGAACTGGGGCTGGATGGCCCCAGAACTGGTTTGACTGGAATCTGCCAGGGGACACCTTGTGCGCCCCAGGCAGTGTATAGTTTCTTTCAACCCTCCCTGCTACAATCCACTATCTCCTGTCTGGGGGTGGTGTGACACCTCCCTGTGACAGGAAACCCTTTGTCCAGGTGTCCTCTGCCAAGTTTCGGTCAGCAGCAGGAGGCCAGACTCGTGTCTGTGGCAGCAGCATCCATTTTGTGATGCTGGGGCTCTAGTTAGGATTAACCGTGTTTTCAGTAAAGTAACATTTCTTCTCCCTCTAGAAGGGCGGAATGCTACCCCCGTCACCAGAACTGGCGAGGGGGTAGTATTCCAAAGTGTATGACACCAAACACGACATGTTTTGATAAAGCCAAACCAAAGTTAGCATTAACTGCGAGGATTATAATGCACTTAAGAGTATATGGTATGGCAGTATCACTAGAACAGCAGTACGGAAATGGTTCCGACCACTGCAGACAGGCTCAGCTCATGCTAGAGCACCATCTCACATAAAACCAAGCACTCTGCCTCCAGGATTGTTAAGGCCTGCCATAGGAGTGACTTATAGGTATATGTGTCCAGATGTAGGTTTAGATTTAGGTATACTATATCTAAGCAAGGGGTGATTACACCACCTTGCCCCAGCTGAGTGATCAGCCAGTTGTGTCGATTTAAGTACCAGCTATGCTGCAGCCCCTGGTAGGCCTTGGATACACCTATGACCTGGGCACCTATAGTGCACTGTACAGGGGCTGACAAGGGGTCCAGTACCAAATTGGTGATGTACCTATAGTACATGTATGTGAATTTAGAGAGAGAACAGCAGGCTGTGGGTCTGATTAGCAGGCCCATAGCCACATTAAGTCGAAAACCAGTGAAGCAAAAAGCAAAAATTGGGGTGACCATAGGATAGCAGACCCTACTCTCCTACACAACCCCCCCCCCCCCCAAACGCAGGGACATTAAACTTAACCTTGACCAGATAAGTCTTCATGTTCTAAGTGGAAATACCTGGAGAGACCATCTGCATTGCCATGGTCAGTCCCTGGTCTGTGCTCCACTGTAAAGCCCACCCCCTGTAGGGAAATGGACCACCTGAGCAGTTTGGGATTTTCACCCTCCATCTGATTTAGCCACAAGAGGGGCTTATGGTCGGTCTGAATCTTGAAGTGAGGGCCAAACAAGTATGGTCTCAACTTCTTCAGGGCCCAAACCACAGCAAAGGCCGCCCTCCCAACAGCTGACCAACGTTTCTCTCTCTTCTGCTAATGAAAGCAATGGGCTGGTCTTGACCATCTACATTAAGTTGTGAAAGCACAGCTCCCACCCCCAACTCAGAAGCATCTGTTTGGACAATGAACTATTTGGAGTAGTCAGGACTCTTCAGGATAGGTGCAGAGCACATGGCCTTCTTCAGGTCATCAAATGCCTTTTGACAGCTAACTGTCCACTGAACCTTTTTGGGCATCTTCTTGGATGTCAAATCATTTAATGGTGTCACAATGGACCCATAGTTCTTCACAAACTTCCTGTAATACCCAGTCAGGCCCAAGAAGGCTCTGACTTGTGTCGGGGTAGTTGGAGGAGCCCAGTCTTGTATGGCCTGGATTTTGCTCTCCAATGGTTGAACCTGACCCCCACCTACTAGGTGGCCCAGGTACACAACCTTACTCTGCCCTATCTGGCACTTAGTAGCCTTGATAGTCAGGCCTGCCTTTTGCAGGGCCTCCAGAACCTTCTTCAGGTGGATCAGGTGATCCTCCCAGGTGGAGCTAAAGACAGCAATATCATCTAGATATGCTGCACAAAAGTCATCCAGCCCAGCAAGGACTTGATTCACCAACCTTTGGAAGGTGGCAGGTGCATTCTTCAAACCAAAGGGCATCACCACAAACTGATAATGTCCACTGGACAATGAATAATGAATAAAGAGCCCTGTTTCGCTTTAGTATATTTCCCTATAATGAGGTCAAGGTTGATGCACTGCTCGATGGTCCCAAGGCCTTTACGGGAGCCATATTGAGAATCCGCAAGAATTTTGTTATCCTCAGCCCAATCCTTCAACCGCGCTAGTAAGACCCTGCTCATGATTTTAAGTGAGGAATCCAGAAGGGAGATAGGGCGGTCGTTCTTAGCCTCTCCTCTATCTCCCTTCTTGTAGATCGGCAGGATTATGGATTCACACCAAGTAGATGGTGTACTATCACTAACAGATGCATTAAACACCTGGGTCAGGAGTGGACTCCAAAGTGCCTGGTTAGTTTTATACAGGTCAACCGGGACCCCATCCGGTCCCGGTGCCTTCCCACCTTTGCTCTTACTAATGGCAGTTTCAACTTCTTGGATGGTAATCCCCAAAGGTAGTTTAGGATTAGTAGGGATGGCAATAGAGATGTCATGGGCCCCCCTAACCGGGTCAAAAATTCCAGTAAAATGTTGTACCCAGTTTTCCTCGCTAACTTGGGCTGTAAGTGTAGGGAAATCTTCCTTAAGGAGAAAGGGACTATTGATCGTGCTCCAAAAAAGCTTACTATCACGCAGGGCTGCTGCTTTTGTCAGGTTATCCCAAGCTTGTTCCCTTAACTCTTTTTTTCTACAGATAAGTTGCTTTTTGTAGGTCGACCTAAGGTGTGCAATAACATCCCTGTCTCTAGGATGTTTTGACAGTGCGTGCTTGAGTTCTTGAAGAGATTAAGTGCAAGCACTGTCAACCCATCCTACCGTAGCCCTCTTTGATATGTCCTTGGAGATGGTAAGGGACCTTTTTATTATAGTACCAAGTTCCTCAAAATCAGCAATGATGCACCGGGCGGTAGCATCATAGTCCAGACATTTAAATATCACTTCCGACCCTGCTTCCACAATTTTATGCAACAGGTTTTCCGAATTGTCTCCACACCATTTAATACGGATGCCATTTTGCCTGCAGGGGATTATGTCTTCTATTATCATGCGCTGATCACAGGGAGGAGGCCCCCAGATAGAGGTCAACATAGTGATGGCATTATGGTCACTGTTGCCAAAATCTACAACATTCAGGACTGAACAAAATGAGGCAATATGTACAGATACCAGTATGTGGTCAATAACGGACGGCGTATTCCTACCTACAAAAGTTGGGATGATATTACCCTCATTATCTGTAGCCGGGTAATGAATCAGTAAATCATGGCCAAGCATAAGGGAATTAAGTGAGTCGCGGTACGGCGAGTGGGTAAAGTGTGCCCGGTTTTCCCCGTTATCCCCGTCATACCCGCATACATTGGTAAAGGAGTGAGGACAGGTACGGATGTTAAAATCCCCTCCCCAAATGATATTGTAAATCTTATGAGTATCTTTACAAATTGTCCTCACTGCTGTATCGAGCTCATCCACAACAGAGGTATTTATAAGGTCAAACATGTTATTATAATGGTTAATCAACAATGTTTCATGACCCCTTTTATATTCCAAAATTAAAATTTGTGAATGAGAACCCACAGTCAGATGCAATTTCACACGTATAGGAAAGTTCACAGAAAGTAGAATTACAAGCCCACCTTTAGCCCTGCCCATGTTAGACCTTTGAGTGGGGTTATTATAGGACACAAAACCATCATGAAAGATGTCAGTTGCTACCCAGGTCTCCTGTAGGCATAAAACGTCGAACTGGGACAGGGATTCACTCCAACCCGGCGACAACGTTTGTCGATTCCATCCTGCGATATTCCAACTAGCAAGTTTAAAACCAGAGAGACACGTTGGGTGATCAATAAACTTGGGGACGCTAATAGGCCCAATGAACGGAGTAGTTTCATCGGGAGTAACCATTAGTGTTGGTGGGGGACAAACGCATTGGTATAATTTTGGACACTTTCATATTACAAGTGCGGACCAGTCGTCGCACTTGGACGTATCAAGGCACCACGGGAGGGTGCCATACAAATGGTTTTAATTGACGTGCACTTTGAGAGATATCCCTTGTCACTCCGTCCTGATGAAGACCCGTTGTTGAGGACTTGAACCGCCCACTCTCTTTTGGGTCGAAACGTCGACGACATTCCCTTCTGGGAGCCTGTACCTAGTGACCCCTGTCCCCAGTCCACCTTCCATCCCCTTCTCCCTGGTAATCCTATTGCCAACGGGGCAATTCAAGGACCAAGGAATTGTAGATAGCACTTAGCGAGTAAAAAAGAAGTATTTTTTACAAGCTATACCTAGGACAGGCTCAATGTTTCCCTGTATATAAATGATCTACACTGTTTTCCTGATCTTCTTGATCATTCACTTGAGCACACGCTTTATCTATCTCTGTGCACGTTCTCTCCTTTTTCCTGTTTTAGAGTAAAAATGTATTTCGTCTTAGGATTTGTGTAAATATATGTACATAGAAATATTGATTTCCATTTGTTAATACATGATATATTAAATTACTTACGTCAGCTGAACCTTCTCTTTCTTCGAGTTTATTGATTTATTGACACATACTGTAAATGTTCTTTGAAGTTGTGGGCTAACATCATTCATGTCAGAAAGACTATAGATTAAGTCTGATTGTGGAGTTAATAAGATTGATCAAATGTTATGAGTATTTTTACCAGTGAAATTATGTCGAGGACCATTTGTTGTCTATACTAATGAATACCCAGGTCCTTTGACTACATTGGGTCTACCCCTGTTGTATAACAGGTGGGGGATGAGTAGCACATGGATCTAAATCCCCGAGTACAGAATGGTTATCGGTAGGGTTGATTATACAGACTGAGTCCTTTGGCATGCCATTACCCATTGCCTCTCGTAAACTAAAACCAGAATCAAGGAAGAGAGGGCTTGAAACATGAGACATAGGTAGTCAGTCGACTCCATCTAAACCATCTAGACAGCTGAACCGGTTATAGTCACAAAATGGAGTATCCGGGGGCATCATAACCGGTCTTGCATTAGATCTTCTATAAGTGCCCCTCCGCTCAACCCTGGTCCAGTCGTCTCTACCTCGGTCATGGTGATGGTGTAGATGGTTAGGGGGAAAGAAAAAGGACGCTGGTAACGTCTGGATAGTGGAATCAAAGGATCTGTTAACCGCATGCGTGCAGGCGGAATTCCGCTCGTACGCTGACTTTTGCGAAACCGCATGTTACGTGACGAGCTGGGCTCGTCATCAGCGTAGCAGGAGGCTACCTCATGACGAGCCCAGCTCATCATCAGCGTGCAAGGGGTTAAAGCCTGCACAGATATGTGAGACAGTTCTGGGATCTCTGAAGCTGACCGTTATACAGTCCCCATTTATAGATTTCCTAGTTTTACCAAGCCAGGGTACCCTTCTAACCATGATGATTTCGTTATGAAGGTGAGCCGGAAGGGGTCTATTGCAGTTCAACCATCTAACAACTTGACTCTTGAGAGATTGGAAACTCTCGGCTTCCCCGGCTTCTAGCGGGGGAGCTCCAGCCAGAACTACCGTAAAGCGATTGACCTCAGGCGGCAGATCAGGCCGTCGCGGTCTAGGGACTATCTGGTCAGGGGCTGAGGGAACTATTTGGCCATCAGCTGTAACCCCGTTATTATTAGCCATAGATTGCACTGGCCCTAGTGGTAGCGGGGTGGGGGGGGTTTAATACCGTGTTGGATGGGGATGGGAACTGAAAGGCCTGTTGGGGGACATGGCGGGTTAGGGGCGTCTTTCGCTAAAGCGGGACCTGGGATAGTAGGGGTGATTTGAGGGTTACACTGGGTATTGGGTTTAGTGGATTTAGCCAAAATGGCTTCTGTGCGTTTCTCGATGTTAGCAAGTCGGAGTTCTATCCGTTCAATTTTGGACTCTAGGGGGAACAAAATTGATTTAAAAAGAGCTCCCAAATTTTCAAGTGTTAAATCCGTACTAGGCGATGGTTGGGTTAGGCCTAATGTAGGATAGGGGATATCGTGTTTATGCTTGGCTGATTTAGACTTTCTACCCAATTTAGTGTGGTAGGATCTCTTACGTTTGGTTGTGGCCCCTTCATTGACCACATTTGAGAAATTATTACAATTGGATTCTAGCCCCGAGGAGATAGACATATTATTAACAAGAACTAAATCGATTTCTGGGATTATTTAATTAACTAGGCTGTCCAAATCGAGAGCCCCCGAATTAGCCTCCTTGAGTGATAAAGCTTGGCCCGTCGCATCAATGTCAATAGTGTCAGTGGGCCGCTCAGGGGTTTTGGCATTGGCTAATGTTCCAAGGGAGGATCTCTTTCTAGCCGTTAGTTCCTTAGATAAGCGTTTTTCAAGGACATTTATTTCAGTGTCGATTAAGGTGTTGGCTCTGATCAAAAAAATGTCCATACCTCCAGCTATAATGCCTCCAGCTGAGGGCGACTTGCTCTTTGATTCATGACAGGACATCTCCCCACACTAAAGTCACAGAGATGACAGATGCAAGAGGGGTGGCCCGGTACGGTCAGGCCCGATCACGAACGGGCACAAACTGGCCCGCCCGTGGCCCGGGCTTCGCCTGGTGACGCTCCCGCGCAGCGGGATGCTGTATCCTATAAGTAGGGGGGGTTACGGGCTGTAGGCGGAGCAACAGGGAGAGCGGACCAGGTAATGGCTCTAGGTCAGGCAGGGACTCCTGGGAGATGGAGTCCCTGCAACAACGCTCGCAGCCCTGATGCGACCTGCCAACAGTAGCCCACGGTCCTCAGCTCCTTCCAGCCGTCCTGAGTGCCTCTGCCCCAGATCACGAAGCGGCACCCGCGGAGCGGGTGCGGCGAGGTAGGGAAAAGAAATGCAGCAGCAGCAGTAGTCCCAGCACTTAAGACTCCTCACGGGACCACGTTATCCAAAGTAATCCCACAAAGGGAGTGCAGGCTGGCGGTTGAAATCCCCTTGGGTGGGCTGTAGGCGGAGCAACAGGGAGAGCGGACCAGGTGATGGCTCTAGGTCAGGCAGGGACTCCTGGGAGATGGAGTCCCTGCAACAACGCTCGCAGCCCTGATGCGACCTGCCAACAGTAGCCCACGGTCCTCAGCTCCTTCCAGCCGTCCTGAGTGCCTCTGCCCCAGATCACGAAGCGGCACCCGCGGAGCGGGTGCGGCGAGGTAGGGAAAAGAAATGCAGCAGCAGCAGTAGTCCCAGCACTTAAGACTCCTCACGGGACCACGTTATCCAAAGTAATCCCACAAAGGGAGTGCAGGCTGGCGGTTAAAATCCCCTTTGGTGGGCTGTAGGCGGAGCAACAGGGAGAGCGGACCAGGTGATGGCTCCAGGTCAGGCAGGGACTCCTGGGAGATGGAGTCCCTGCAACAACGCTTGCAGCCCTGATGCGACCTGCCAACAGTAGCCCACGGTCCTCAGCTCCTTCCAGCCGTCCTGAGTGCCTCTGTTCCAGATCACGAAGCGGCACCCGCGGAGCGGGTGCGGCGAGGTAGGGAAAAGAAATGCAGCAGCAGCAGTTGTCCCAGCACTTAAGACTCCTCACGGGACCACGTTATCCAAAGTAATCCCACCAAGGGAGTGCAGGCTGGCGGTTGAAATCCCCCCCAGGTGGGCTGAAGGCGGAGCAACAGGGAGAGCGGACCAGGTGATGGCTCTAGGTCAGGCAGGGACTCCTGGGAGATGGAGCCCCTGCAACAACGCTCGCAGCCCTGGTGCGACCTGCCAACAGTAGCCCACGGTCCTCAGCTCCTTCCAGCCGTCCTGAGTGCCTCTGTTCCAGATCACGAAGCGGCACCCGCGCAGCGGGTGCGGTGAGGTAGGGAAAAGAAATGCAGCAGCAGCAGTTGTCCCAGCACTTAAGACTCCTCACGGGACCACGTTATCCAAAGTAATCCCACCAAGGGAGTGCAGGCTGGCGGTTGAAATCCCCCCCAGGTGGGCTGAAGGCGGAGCAACAGGGAGAGCGGACCAGGTGATGGCTCTAGGTCAGGCAGGGACTCCTGGGAAATGGAGCCCCTGCAACTACGCTCGCAGCCCTGATGCGACCTGCCAACAGTAGCCCACGGTCCTCAGCTCCTTCCAGCCGTCCTGAGTGCCTCTGTTCCAGATCACGAAGCGGCACCCTCTCAGCGGGTGCGGTGAGGTAGGGAAAAGAAATGCAGCAGCAGCAGTTGTCCCAGCACTTAAGACTCCTCACGGGACCACGTTATCCAAAGTAATCCCACAAAGGGAGTGCAGGCTGGTGGTTGAAATCCCCCCCAGGTGGGCTGAAGGCGGAGCAACAGGGAGAGCAGACCAGGTGATGGCTCTAGGTCAGGCAGGGACTCCTGGGAGATGGAGTCCCTGCAACAACGCTCGCAGCCCTGATGCGACCTGCCAACAGTAGCCCACGGTCCTCAGCTCCTTCCAGCCGTCCTAAGTGCCTCTGCCCCAGAACACGAAGCTGCACCCGCAGAGCGGGTGCGGCGAGGTAGGGAAAAGAAATGAAGTAGCAGCAGTTGTCCCAGCACTTAAGACTCCTCACGGGACCACGTTATCCAAAGTAATCCCACAAAGGGAGTGCAGGCTGGTGGTTGAAATCCCCTTGGGTGGGCTGTAGGCAGAGCAACAGGGAGAGCGGACCAGGTGATGGCTCCAGGTCAGGCAGGGACTCCTGGGAGATGGAGTCCCTGCAACAACGCTCGCAGCCCTGATGCGACCTGCCAACAGTAGCCCACGGTCCTCAGCTCCTTCCAGCCGTCCTGAATGCCTCTGCCCCAGATCACGAAGCGGCACGGGTGCGGCGAGGTAGGGAAAAGAAATACAGCAGGAGCAGTTGTCCCAGCACTTAAGACTCCTCACGGGACCACGTTATCCAAAGTAATCCCACAAAGGGAGTGCACGCTGGCGGTTGAAATCTCCTCGGGTGGGCTGTAGGCGGAGCAACAGGGAGAGCGGACCAGGTGATGGCTCTAGGTCAGGCAGGGACTCCTGGGAGATGGAATCCCTGCAACAACGCTCGCAGCCCTGATGCGACCTACCAGCAGTAGCCCACGGTCCTCAGCTCCTTCCAGCCATCCTGAGTGCCTCTGCCCCAGATCACGAAGCGGCACCCATGGAGCGGGTGCGGCGAGGTAGGGAAAAGAAATGCAGCAGCAGCAGTTGTCCCAGCACTTGAGACTCCTCACAGAACCACGTTATCCAAAGTAATCCCACCAGTTAGTTTGACTGGGTGTAAGTGAAAACATGTGTCTATGGGCTTGCAAAACCTGTCTGCAGTCCATCTGTTGCTGGTCAGTGAAGCTGCCTGCCAAGGCTACTCCATCCACTGAGCCATCATCAGGGTTTTGGGAAAGCAGGTCTGGGAGAGGGTCACTCTCTTCCTCCTGATCCCCATCTGTAGCCATGAGCAAGCCCATGTCTTCCCTGTCAACAAATGCTTTCAACCTGTTTACATGGAGCACCCTGTGGGGGCTCCTAGGGGTTTCAAGGTCCACCAAGTAGGTGACCTCTCCCTTTTTCTCCAGTATGGTGTGGGGTACAGACCATTTGTCCTGGAGAGCTGCTGGGGCCACTGGCTCCAACACCCACACCTTCTGCCCTGGCCGGTACTCAGTCAGAACAGCCTTTTGGTCATGCCAAGCTTTCTGTAATTCTTGGCTGGCCTCCAGGTTTTTGGATGCTCTCTCCATGTACTCAGCCATCCTGGAGCGGAGACCAAGTACATAGTCCACAATGTCAAGCTTAGGCTTTTTGAGAGGTAACTCCCATCCTTCCTTCACCAGACACGGTGGACCCCTCACGGGGTGGCCAAACAAAGGTTCAAAAGGGCTGCAGTCAACCCCCTTCTGTGGGACCTCTCTGTAAGCAAAGAGCAAGCAGGGTAAAAGGATGTCCCATCCTCGCCTAAGCTTTTCAGGTAACCCTTTTATCATTCCCTTTAGGGTCTTGTTGAATCTCTCCACAAGCCCATTGCACTGTGGGTGATATGGTGTGGTGAACTTATAGTTCACTCCACACTCCTTCCACATTGCCTTTAAGTATCCAGACATAAAGTTAGTACCTCTGTCTGAAAGGACCTCCTTTGGAAAGCCCACTCTGGAGAAAACTCCAAGTAGGGCCCTTGCCACAACAGGAGCTGTTGTGGTCCTCAGGGGAATTGCCTCTGGGTACCTGATGGCATGATCCACTACCACCAGGATAAATCTGTGCCCAGCTGCTGTTTGGGGATCCATTGGTCCAACAATGTCAATCCCAACTCTCTCAAAGGGCACCCCCACCACAGGTAGAGGTATATGGGTGGCCTTTGTGGTGCCCCCTGATTTGCCACTGGCTTGGCAGGTGACACAGGAGCGACAAAACTCCTTGGTATCTTCTGACATATGAGGCCAGTGAAAGTGAGGGACAAGCTTGTCCCAAGTCTTGTTCTGGCCTAAGTGTCCTGCAAGGGAAATATCATGGGCCAAGGTTAGAAGGAAGCCCCTAAATTACAGAGGTATAACCAACCTCCTGGTTGCACCATGCTTGGGGTCTCTAGCCTCTGAATAAAGGAGCCCATCATCCCAATACACTTTATGGGTACCTTGAGCATTCCCAGCAGCCCCAGCAGCAGCTTGCTGTCTGAGGGGTTCAAGTGAAGGGTAAGCTAATTGAGCCTGCCCCAGGTCTACCCTTGAGGGTCCCCCTGTCCCCAGAAACTCAACCTGATCAGGTTCAAGCTCTTCCAGGACAGTCACCTCTTGGGTCACAGAATCACCCTCCGGCGAGGTCTGATCCTCAACCTGGGGCAAGTGGGAAGTCTGAGGTTCCGTAAAAATTATTACGATGTTCTGGGCATTGCCGAATATGGACGAGTTTGGTATCTACGAACCGCAAATGATGAGTTCGGCAAGTGTGCGAAATTTCGCTACACTATCTGCCAGGGTTCGTCTAATATTACGTGTTCTTCATCTGAAACCTTGGGTTCCATTTTAGATACGGCATCCATTTTGTTTCTTGCCCTCACGTAGTCAGCGAGCAGGTAACTGTTCGCTCCTTGACCCTCTAGTTCCCAAGCCTTGCGGAAGACGCATGTTCCTTTTGTGCGTCTTTATGGCCAGAGGAATGACACAGCAAAGGCAGATGGCACAGCTTGAGGGTAATCTGGCTGTACCGGTCTATTGTGACAGCCTTGCAGGCGATGGATCCAACTCTTTGATCCTACGATCATACTTCCGATATTTCCCCCACACTCTTTTCTCTACACGTGTCTGACTTCCTTGCAGCTGCTCTTGTCTCCTCTTCTTTGTCATTTACAACTCTAATGGGTATGCCTAATGGTGGGAAGATGTGCTTTTACAGTTGGGAACCGGCATTGCTATTGTAATTATGTTCCGGGATTCTGAACACATGAAAGCGACCCTTTTGAAGTTTTACTGTGGGAACTGAATTGTAATCTTTTGTCCACATGTTATGCAATGGCAACATTATGTATAAAAGAGAGCGACCTACAAACGCAATTTGAAGCAGACTCTCAGAACCTACACACTGTTGTACTTCTTGTGACTTTTGTTTCCCTGCAGTAATAAACGCTGATCTTTGACGCCGAAGGAAGTGTCCCGTGTCTCTGTAATTTGTGCGCCGAAACAGGTATCCCATGAAGGTTATAGGTGTTGTTCCCTGGCACCGCTGGTACTGTTAAAAGTCCAGTCCTTCAGTTGGCGCCCAACGTGGGGCGACTTCAGCGGTACCGGTCCAAAGCCTGATGATCGTGAGGAACTTCGTGTGAAATCTCCGAGGGAAGGTGCACCCCGCTTCATCGATCCTGTTGTCGAAATAAGTGGCCCGAAGTTTTTCCCTGCGAAGATTCCCGCCTCCTGACGGCTGCGACGGACCGATGCCCTGACTGTCGACCTGTCTTCGACGCACGGTGCAGACCTTATGTACAAGCGAGACGATAGACGGGCCTTCCTGGTGACGCCATTGAAGTTCTGAGTTGAGTATTTTGTGGGTCGCTCCCAGTCCTTAGTGGTTGTTCTAGCTTTTTGAAAGCTTTGTTGTTAGCCTTTAAGGCTTTGTTGTAATAGCTCTCCGAGCTTTGTAATAGCCTCCTTAGGCTTTGTTGTTAGCTCTCCGAGCTTTGTAATAGCCTTAAGGCTTTGTTGTATTGCATGGTTCCATTGCATTTGTGGTTCTTAGTATTGGTTCTTAGTATTATTTGACAGTTGCAATTGCCAAAAACCGAGGGTTTTGATTTACACGAGGTTTTATTACTTCGGTAATCCTTGAAGTTTGATACTAGGTTAGTGTGCACGATGCCTAGCCATAGTGGTTTGTTTCGTATTCTCAAATGTTGCGCAATGGATTCCCGGTTGGAGGACTCATGTCCGATACCTCCAGTTGGAACTCCGATACATGATCTTTATAGTCGACATGGTGTAGGTCCTATAATCTATAATGATTACTGGGTTCGCTATACAAAGAAAGACGGTGACCTTAGATGGCCACCACATGGAACTTTTGAACTTTCAATTTTAGATAATCTTGAGGCTAAATTATTTTTAAAGAAAGCTAGGCCAGCTATGTTTGATTCCTTTCGGATATGGCGTAAAGAGGCCAAGCAGAAAGAAATCAAACAACTTAAAAAGGATCAAAAGCAAGAGTTTGTTCCGATAATGCAAGCTATAAAAGAATGTAGACAAGACAAAGAAGAAAAGGACATGGAAATCTCTACTAGATTGCATCACATGAAAATAGATAAATGTTACCCAGTTTTACCGAATAGTTTAGAAAAGAAAGAAGAAGATTTGAAGGAGGATTCCTTGTTATCATATTTGATGAAATCACCACCTCCTTATGTACAGGGTGCTACTGCTCCTGTAGCTCCTCTTGTTGTTCCCCCTGATTGTTCCTGTTGCTCCAGCGGCTGCGGGCCAGCCTGCTGTTAACCCTATGTTTGTTCCACCACCTGTCCTTGTTCCTACTACTGCCCCTATACCTGTACCTTCGCAGACTGTTGTTTCTGCTACTCCGACTACCTTGTCCGTTCCTACTATGCCTTCCTTCACCTCCAGTGTTGTTGCCCCTGTTTTTCTTTCCCCTTCTGTTCGTAAGCGTGTTCCTAACTCTGTTGCTACCCTTTATTCACCTCTTTCTGGTCCGTTATTTTCGTCTGATTCATCTGAAACTCCTCAGAGACGGAGTCAGATCCCTAGTGGTAGGGAGAAAGAGACGTTAATAACAATGGCACATAGGTGGATAAAACATCCTGCTAATTACACTCCTCGTGTGGTCTTTGATACGTTTTCTCAGTTTAATGAGCCTACGCAGAGATTCGTATTTGAAGAGATGTGTAACTTTTTGAGGGAAGAATGGTATAATGATGATATAGATAATGTCCCGTCCGACATAATTGAACTTCAGAGTCACTTCTCGAACGGTATGATTATAGGAGAAGATGTACGACGTGCCGTGGAACGCTTATTAGCGTTCAGACCCACAGCACATTCTCGGGTGTCATTAGATGATACCACTGAGAACTGGAAAGCGGTTCCTGGTCAGTATCCTATGAGAGAAGTTCCGCCACTGTGGGTGCCTGGTGATCCTAATGCAAACCCTGTGGTTCTACCGCATTTTCGAAGAGTGTGGATACATCTTCCATGGAAACGATCGGAAGTTTTGCAAGTGAAGCAATCCTTGCCCGATCCGCGTAAAAATCCGGCTGGTTATTATAAGGAGTTATCACAACTGGTGGAAGCTTCTATTATGAACCTTGCCGATATCGACATGTTGTTTGGTAATGTTGTACCGCAACCAGTTTGGGCGAAAATTCGTCAAGCAAACCACGCAAATGAGCTAGGTGGTGATTGGGCTGCACTACTAGCGGCTGATGCATTACAAGTTGGTGGGGCTAAGCCTGACCAGCTAATCTTAGATTTGCCTCAGAAAATAATTACGCTCATGAAAACTCTCATGCCAGCGATGAAGGTGAACTGGGATAAGTTATCAGCTTGTAAGCAGAAGAAAGACGAGAGTGTCTCAGATTTCTTTACAAGGTTCGAGGAAGCGTTTGTCGACCACAGCGGCCAGGACATGGGCGCTGAGGGAGGCCAGCGGTTATTCGTTGACAAATTCGTGTCAAACTTGCTGCCTGAGCTATGCAACAAATTAAAGAATTCAGAGAGTGCGTGGGCAGTTTCAACCCCTGCGCAAATACTAGCAACGGCCCAGTATTATGAGAATAGGGAAAAGGAAGAAAGTGATCGTGTAGAAAAGAAAACGAAAGAGCTCAAAACAAAGGTTTTGTTACAGCAAGCATACCCCCCACGATCAAACCAAAATGATTCACAACAGCAGTATCGACCACGAGCACAGCCCGACAGGACACAGCCGCGCTCTGACAACTTTGATTATAGATCTTCACTTGGGTATAATCAGTGCGCATATTGTAGGAAAGAGGGACACCTAAAATATGATTGTCTTGCCTTACAGGACCGTCTAAATGGTGTGTCAGCACGAGGAAATCGTGGTGGTGGTCCCCAACAGGCACCACGTGGTAGAGGTCGTGGTTCATCCCAACATCAGATTGATCGCCATCAAAATCAATCAGACGCGAATAATTGCTTTGACCAGCGAAATATGGGGTCAGTCCGATCTGCACAGTATAATGTGGATGATTATTACGTAGAACATGAGACTGTTGTAAATGACCATTACTAGGACAGCCAACGACAAAGAGAGGGAGTAGTGTCAGTTCCGGTCGATCAGAGTGGGCCTTACGTTGCAGTGGCTACATCGGGTGTAGTTGAGCCTTTTCTGTTAGACACTGGTGCAACGAAAAGTTCCATCATGCATTCGAAACTCCCTGGCGCACCTTTGTCTGGCTTAACGAACGTTTCCGTTGGATTCTCTGGCGCCCCTGTTAGTAACCCAGTCTCTAGTCCGTTACCCCTTATGATTGGACCTCGTGAGCTAACGGCTCCACTGATTCTATCTACAGGTTGTGGTGAAAATCTTTTGGGCCTGGATTTGTTGAAACGATTATATGCAACATTGTATTGTTCCCCCGAAGGAGTGGAGCTTACATTGGGACGGAGAGTGATCTCTCCCATGTATTTATCGATTGATAAATTCCCACCGGAATTGAGTTCCCTCCCTGCGTCCTTATGGGCCACAGGTCCCAATGATGTGGGCCTGTTAGACATTCCACCCTATGTAATTCAATTGAAACCAAATGCGCGATTACCGCGTTTACCTCAATATCGTATTTCTCTTGAGGGCGAACGAGCACTGTTAGCAATCGTTCATGATCTCATTGGAAAAGGTGTTGTTGAAGAAACTCGTGGAAACGTGTGCAATAGTCCTGTATTGCCAATTCTGAAACGAACTGACCCCAGTAAACCTCCTGTGTATCGTTTCGTTATAGATTTGAGAGAGGTAAATAAAATAGTGGTTCCACAATTTCCTGTGGTTCCTGACATTACGGCTTTACTAACAATGATTCCGGCATCTGCCTCCTGGTTCACAGTGATCGATTTAAAGAATGCTTTCTTTAGCATCCCAATTGCAGAGGAAAGCAGAGACCTATTCGGATTTTCATTAGGTGGTCGCAGTTTTAGGCTAAAACGCGCTCCACAGGGCTACTGTGAGAGTCCGTCAATCTACAGCCAAGCACTTAAAGGTCAACTTGATGCCTTTGTATTACCAACGGGTGCAGCTTTGATTCAATACGTTGATGATCTTTTAGTGGCAGCTGATACAGAGGCTATTTGTAAAACGGCTACAGTATCATTGTTACACTATCTACATGACTTACATCACAAGGTATCGCCTTCAAAGCTACAGTATTGTTGTCAAGAAGTTACCTATTTAGGTCACTTATTGTCAAGAGAAGGGAGAAGGTTGACCCCAGAGAGAATTGCAGCAATTTCCCGAATGACTGTGCCAAAAACCCAGAGAGACGTTCGTGCCTTTTTAGGTATTACGTCCTATTGTAGACAATGGATTCCAAATTTTTCATTGTTGGCGAAACCATTGATAGCCCTTACGTGCAAGGATGTTTCATCCCCATTGCCTTGGTCTGAAGAGTGTCGGAAAAGTTTTTCGGAATTGCGTGATGCTTTGTGTTCGGCTCCTGTGTTGGGCACTCCTGACTACAGTAAGCCGTTTACACTATACGTTCACGAGAGGGATGGTTGCGCGTTGAGTGTTTTGACACAACCTTTTGGTGGTAAGCAACGCCCATGTGCCTATTTTTCTTCGACTTTAGACCCAGTAGCACGAGCCTTGCCGAGTTGTTTAAGGGCAACAGCGGCAGCTGCGGCGTCCATTCGACAGTCCGCAGGTCTAGTCATGGATAATATGCTTACGGTAATGGTTCCGCATGCAGTTGACACTCTATTGAATCGAACGAAAACTCAACATCTGACAAGCGCAAGATTGTCTGGTTATGAATTGACGCTGCTGGCCAGTCATATACGGATAAAACGATGTAATGTGTTGAATCCAGCAACATTGCTGCCGATCGACACAGAATCAAATGGTGAAGCAGTACATGACTGCTATCTCAGAACTGAAGAGGAAACTAAGGGTCGTATTGATCTAAAAGATACTCCATTGACAGATCCCGATGGTACTTTGTATGTGGATGGTTCTTGTTTCAAGTTGCCGAACGGTGATGTGACAACTGCGTATGCTGTAGTAACATTGAAAACGATTGTAGAAAGCGCAAGATTAAGTCAGAAATCAGCTCAGGCTGCCGAGTTAATTGCTTTGACGAGAGCGTGTGTGTTGTCTAAAGATAAACGGGTGAATGTGTTTACAGATAGTCAGTATGCGTTTGGTGTGGCACATAGTTTTGGACGACTGTGGAGAGAGAGAGGATTCCTTACGTCGCATGGCACGAAGATTCAACATGGTCAGCTTGTAAATGATCTTTTAGATGCACTCACATTGCCTAAACAGGTGGCCATAGTCAAATGTAGCGCACATCAGAAAGTAACGGACGATGTGGGTCGCGGTAATGCGTTTGCGGATGAAACGGCTAAAGAGACGGCTAAAGATTTGACAAACAGAATGTATGTTACGAGCTCAGTAAGATGGCCAACAGAGACTGGTAAGTGTAAAGACACATTTGAAAGTGTGAAAGGAATACAGAATGAAGCCACTGAGACAGAAAGGACAAAATGGAGAGAGAGCACGGGAAGATTGGATGAGAATGGATGTTGGGTTGATTTATCAGAGAAGCAGAGATGGATGTTACCGGATGCGTATGTGCTCGCTGTTGTTACAATGGCTCATGGTATGGCGCACATCAACACGAAAGGCATATGCAAGTTGTTGTCTCATGTATGGAAGAATGATGGGATTACTAAATGTGCAGAGAGGGTGGTTAAGAATTGTATGGTGTGTTTGATGCACAATCCTGGTAAGGGTACCCCCACTCCTCCTGGCCATTTTGCCCCTCCTACATACCCTTTCGAAGTCATCCAGTTAGACTTTATCCACATGGACCGATGTAATAACTTGAAGTATGTGTTGGTTGTGGTGTGTGCATTCTCTAGGTGGATTGAGGCCTACCCCCTTAAGGATAATACGGCTTTATCCACAGCAAAAATTTTGCTCAAAGAGTATTTTCCCCGCTACGGAATGCCTCGGGTCGTATGGTCGGACAACGGAAGTGAGTTTGTTGGGAGTGTGATGAAGAGTGTGTGTCGCGGTTTAGGGATAGTACAAAAATTTCATAGTGCAAACCATCCACAATCAGCAGGCTTAGTGGAAGGATATAATGGCACTTTAAAACTGAAATTGGCAAAAATTCAGGCGACAACTGGTTTATCATGGCCCGACGCTTTGCCTCTGGCTCTTCTGTCGACCAGGGCAACTGTACACTCTCGAGTAGGGCTCAGCCCATATGAGATTGTGTTCGTTCGTCCTGCTAATGTATGGGGAGTCCCAAGACCAAAGGAATTTGACAGAATTGAATACCCTATGTTGATTGATTATCTCTATGATCTGACTGCTAAATTGAGTTTGATTCATCAACAGGTCTTTGAGTCTCTGCCGTCACAAACAGAGGGTCCTGGTCATCGACTTCAACCAGGGGACTGGGTCCTTGTTAGAAACTACGGACGAAAACGAAACCTTGAACCAAGATTTGTGGGCCCGTTTCAAGTACAGCTGGCTACGAGGACGGCGGTTCGATTACACGGACGTCGGAACTGGGTACATGCTACCCACACAAAGAGAGTCCCGTTTCCTCTGCCGTCGGACACCTGGATGAGAAGAGGTCTTTCTTCATCTGAGACCGACACTCCGCAACGTTTCGTTCCATTCAGCGAAGCTCGACTTGTATCTGACACCGTTGCTGACTCCCCTCAAACAATTTCCTCCACGTCAACCTTGGAAAATTTGACTGTTGAACAATCGCCTGAACAATTGAACACTCCTTTGCCGTCCAATCCACTGTTTGAAGATCAAACTCGCCCTGGAAGTAGCCGATATTTTCTTCGACCACGAACAAGCCACAAATAAAAAGATTTTTTTGTTTCTAGGTTCTACATTGCTCTAAAAACAGTGGACATTATATATTGTGTATCTTTTCTTTTTCGTACAGCCAAGAACATTATTTAGTTAGAACCTATCATCCAGGTTGACCGTAAGGCCGTGCGGGTACTTCCTTCTGTTTAGCAGCTATCGACACAAGGTTGGTTTCTATTATCAATTTCTGGGAACTCCTGGAAATTGATAACCGCTACTCAGAACGAAGTGCGTCAAGAACGTCGCGGACGGTCGTTAGGGGATGGAATCATCATTGTCTAAGCTGTCGAAAAGAGAGGAAATGTTGGCGCAAAGATCTACATTGCAGAAAATATGTCATACAAAATGGTTTTTCTCACAAGTAATCATACTGTTTGTCACCATATCCTTGCTATTGGTAGGAGGAACATATTATGGGTCTCAGTTCTTATTGTCTTCTGCTACACCTACTCTCCCATCTCATGATCAATATGTCGTTTCTACTGTTTCTCCACATTCCTTTTATCCTCTGCCTCAACACGAACAAGTCAGACGTGCGGAATTCAGAAACAACTCTTTTATTCAACTTTTGCATCAGCATCAGTTAGTGGTAAACACTACCAATTGTTGGGTGTGTGGGTTAATGCCACATACCATGGATAAAGGTATTCCGTACTTAGTTCTGCCTTATAGTGCACAAGGGTCAGCTCGAGCATTACAAACTATGTTCCGTAGCGCACTAGATTCCTACCCCCATCGAGAACCACGCTCAGCAAACTCTGGTCCTGGCCCGTACCACAAGACTCTGGCGAGAGCTATTGCAGACTTAGATAGAGATATTTTTGACGCATCGCTCATCCCAGAGGAAGAGGTGCGATCATATAAGGAACTAAGTGAAGCTGAGTACAGCTTATCAGTGGGTGAGAGGCAGCTTAAAAGCTCGCCACCGATATGGATTGTACCTCACCTTGGTAATTTCTGCTTGAAAGGTCTTGGTCGAAATCCGAGAGCTCAGTTTGGAGAGAGTGCTTGTACCGAGACATATGTCTTACCGACACTCTCCTCCCCTGTCTTCCTGCCTGCCAAGGGTACCTACTTTGTATGCTATGATCGAGCCTATACATGGTTACCTCATGACTTCTCGGGTACCTGCTATATTGCAAATCTTTTGCCTCCGACTTTCACTGTGGCCTCTGATTATCACAGAAATAGAATTGTAAGAGGTGTGATTAGCAAAGAAGATACTTCCGGACAAGAAGCTGGAGACTTCTTTAAGGGTTTCCTACCGTTCTGGGGACCAATGGTTAATAGCAGGAACCTGAGACAGTTAACTCGTGTAGTAGAATCAACTGCCAACATAACTGCAAATGCCCTTGGTAATTTGACAGCCGAACTCCAGGCGGATAGACTGATGACGTTGCAGAACCGTATGGTTCTAGACGTGGTTCTAGCAGATAGAGGTGGGGTTTGTAAAGTCATCCATTCGAGCTGCTGCATATTCATACCTGATAACGCTCCAACGGTTTATCAAGCCATCTCTAAGTTGCACAAAATTTCGGAGTCCATACACGTGGACGAAGGAAATTGGACGCTTCTAGGATGGTTTTGGGGCCTGATGTCGACTTGGGGTTGGAAGATTCTGATGATCATAGGGGTTGTTGTGACATTCCTGTTCTCATGTTGTCTTTGTGTGCAATGTGGTCCTGCCTTATGTGGCCTTTGTGCTACGACGTGTATAAAACAGCCCGTTGTCACCAAAGAGGCATTGAAGGATACAATAATGTACCAACAACATCTGAGTGATCTGATGAGTATCGAAATCGATTATGATTCCGACTAGTGCTTGCCTACATGAGGGCAAAAGGACCGTCTGAGGTTCCGTAAAAATTATTACGATGTTCTGGGCATTGCCGAATATGGACGAGTTTGGTATCTACGAACCGCAAATGATGAGTTCGGCAAGTGTGCGAAATTTCGCTACACTATCTGCCAGGGTTCGTCTAATATTACGTGTTCTTCATCTGAAACCTTGGGTTCCATTTTAGATACGGCATCCATTTTGTTTCTTGCCCTCACGTAGTCAGCGAGCAGGTAACTGTTCGCTCCTTGACCCTCTAGTTCCCAAGCCTTGCGGAAGACGCATGTTCCTTTTGTGCGTCTTTATGGCCAGAGGAATGACACAGCAAAGGCAGATGGCACAGCTTGAGGGTAATCTGGCTGTACCGGTCTATTGTGACAGCCTTGCAGGCGATGGATCCAACTCTTTGATCCTACGATCATACTTCCGATATTTCCCCCACACTCTTTTCTCTACACGTGTCTGACTTCCTTGCAGCTGCTCTTGTCTCCTCTTCTTTGTCATTTACAACTCTAATGGGTGTGCCTAATGGTGGGAAGATGTGCTTTTACAGTTGGGAACCGGCATTGCTATTGTAATTATGTTCCGGGATTCTGAACACATGAAAGCGACCCTTTTGAAGTTTTACTGTGGGAACTGAATTGTAATCTTTTGTCCACATGTTATGCGATGGCAACATTATGTATAAAAGAGAGCGACCTACAAACGCAATTTGAAGCAGACTCTCAGAACCTACACACTGTTGTACTTCTTGTGACTTTTGTTTCCCTGCAGTAATAAACGCTGATCTTTGACGCCGAAGGAAGTGTCCCGTGTCTCTGTAATTTGTGCGCCGAAACAGGTATCCCATGAAGGTTATAGGTGTTGTTCCCTGGCACCGCTGGTACTGTTAAAAGTCCAGTCCTTCGAGGCGCTGCCTTCAACCTCTTGCTCCTTCTCTTGGGTTGTGGTTGGTCTATTGTTTCAAGATCCACCACAGGTTCAGGTAGGCACTTCTTGGCCTGGGACCTGGTTACAGCAAGGACATGGGTTGAAATCCCTAGCATTTCTGCATGAGTCCTCTACTCCACTTCTGACCATAATGATTCCTCTAGATCATGGCCCAAAAGACAGTCTACTGGGAGGTCTGCACTCACAACAACTTTCTTGAGGCCAGTTACCCCTCCCCAGGAGAATTTAACAACAGCCACACTATGTGTAGTAGTGGCATTGCTATCATTGGTCACTAGGTAGTTCTCACCTAGTATGATTTGTCCAGGGTCCACAAAATTTGGTGTCACCGGCACAAGTGTCCCTGTAGGCCTGAGCCAGTTTCTCATTAATTAAAGGCGTCTGTCTACATTTGCCCAAAGTATTGGGACTCATAGGTATGGACACAGATATGTCCACATCATATAGCAGAACTGCCTGAGTAAGGATTCTGACTAAGCCAGACTCCATCTCAGTACCCAGGGTTAACCCTACTATAGCCTTGGGTTGTGTACCACCACTGCTGACTGTACTAGGGGGTGCAGGTGCCTTAGAGGCTGCAGTGGTAAATTGATACTTGTATAGCGCACTACTCACCCGCAAGGGTCTCAAGGTGCTTGTACGAATACCACTGTGGAACCCATCCTGGCTTTCCCTGTGAGGTGTCCACTCCTGGGCACCCCCAAGGTGGAGGCCAGGCATCCTTAGCGTTGTGGGGGCCATTGTGGAGATTAAGCAAGCTATTGCCCAGAGGTGCAGAGTGGGACTCCATGATTGGAATAGGCACCGAGGCGAGAATTATCATGTCCGTGGAATTTTTTAGCCCAAGACCCGCCGAGGCGGGGAATTGAACCCTGGTCCCGGGCTAGACCTCTGCATCAGGGTCTGCCGCTCTAACCATTGAGCCACACCTCTCCTGCTCCAGTGGTAGGGACTGGATTTTTCTTGGTGCATTCACTCCCCCAGTGGGAAGTGGACTTACAAGTATTGCACCAAGGTTTCTTTGGGCCATCATTCTTCTTTTTCTTGTTACCATTTTGCGAACCACCCTCATTACTATTTTAGGGGCTAGTAGAAGACTTCTGGTCTTTTTCTTTCTTATCTCCACCCTTCTGGTCTGCTTTCTTCTGATCACCTCCTTGGTTCTGGGGTTTCTGCTTAACCCTTGTTCTGACCCATTTGTCTGCCTTCTTTCCCAATTCTTGGGGAGAGGTCAGATCTGAGTCAATAAGGTGTTGATGCAATTGCTGGTTCTGACAGTTATTAAGGATCTGCTCTCTCATTATAAGATTGAACAATCCTGTATAGTCTGAGACTTTACTTCCCTGCAGCCAACCCTCCAGAGACTTAGTGGCACAATCAACAAAATCAGTCCAGTTCTGAGTCTGTGCTTTTTGGGTGTCTCTGAGCAACAACCTGTATTGCTCAGTGGTTAGGCCAAACCCATCAATAAGAGCACTCTTCAGGACAGAGTAGTTTTTAGCATCCTCAGGTCTAACAGTGAGAAGCTTATCTCTCCCTTTCTCAGAAAAGGAGAGCCACAAGATTGCTGCCCACTGATCTGAAGGAACCTGCTGTACCATGCAGGCCCTCTCCAGAGCAGTTATCCATTTGTGGATGTCATCCCCATCTCTGTAGGGGGGCACAATCTTACTCAGGTTTCTATTGTCATAGGACCTATCTTTATCATTAGGGATAGTGCTGCCACCAGTGGGTATCTCACCGCTCAACTTCTGTTCTCTTGCAAAAGCAAGACTAGCTTGGGCCAGGGCTACTTCCTCCCTCTCTATTTGGAGATTAACAGCTCTCATCCTGGCCTTATGCTCTTTTCTCTGGGGAGAAGTCATTCCCCTCTGAGATTCTCTGGAGGCACTAGAAATGTGAGAATCTCTTGAAAGAGATCTGTCCCTTCTATTGCCTGGGAGAACTCTGTTATGTACTCTGGGAAGGGGCTGGCCCTCTCCATTTCCATGTAGGTCCAAGTTGGCCTGGCTAAGCCTCCCAACTGGTACATGGCTAACCCCTTGATCATTCTCTGAATCGTCACCATTTGAACCTGGGTTCACCTCCTCATCTTCTACTTCTGGGGTGGTGTTCTCAGCATCTGGGGGGGTTCACTTCTTCTCCTGACCCTGAGGGAACTACTCTAGCTTTCTCAAGATCATCCTTCTGCAGGATGGCTATCATGATAGGAATGGTAGGGTTGTGACCCTTTCTCAGCTTCCTCCACAAGGCAGTCAAGTCTTTATGGCTGAATTTGTCATAGCTGGAGGTTGCCTGTGGAGGGTCAACCACCACAGGTAGAGAGCTTGGAGCTTCACCTGTGCCAGGCATGACTCTAGTGTGGTGTAAGTGATGCACCTACCTACACTAAGTGTTTTCCTACTGTACCTTGCTAGTGAGTTGTAGTCAGGGTGTGCTAAGCCCTTTTATCTACAACTACTAAGTTCAGTAGAACTTAAATATGTAAGCTTTGTTTATATGTACCTATGGTACTTAATGTGATCTTTCAATTTGATAAAAAGTTTGCAATGGTAAAACAACAGCAAGCTCAAATCCGCACCACTGCCCACCAATGTGAGAAGTTGGCCTGGTATGTGATGTCCACAGTTCTGTGGGCACCTTGTATCGATTCGATTCGATTTCAAACTTTATTCTAATTTTTTGCAAATTCATAAAAGCAATACAGACAGACAATCCCAAATAAAATAACGTTATTACAATAGTTAAAAACAGTATAAGAACAATTACAAATATAGTTGTCAGATTTACTCGCGGTTCTCCATTGTTTTACGAACATGGGTAATAACTCTTAGAAAAGTGCTAGTGCGGGATATCAACTCTTCATTGTTCATAATCAATAACATCAAATTAGATTCCACTAAGGAAAGTGGTCTGTGTTTTTTAAAATATGGTGCTAAAATCCATTTAAAATATTTTTGATAAAATTTACAAAAGAAAAAGAAATGTAAGTCAGTTTGTGGGCTGGTATCATCACATGGGCACAAATTATTACCAAATTTTAAAGAGGCATAGCCTAGGGGAAAACATAATAAAAATCTTACAGTACCTACCCTAAGGCGAACAAGCAAAGATCTCTCCCACTTAGACATTGGAAGCGTGAGGTACAGAGGGATTGGTTGTATATACAGATCTTTACTCACATATGCCTGGATTGTCGGTTTAGTGAGCTCCCTAGCCAATCTTTCTTCTCTGTAAAGTGCATATAATGCAGATTTTAAGTCGTTTTTAGGTCGAAGGCCTAAAAGGCTGCGCTTGCGCAGTCTTAGGCCGGAGATTTAATGAGTCTGAGTAGCGGCGAATGTCCCTCCTCCGTGCCCCCTCTCTCCTTCATTGGCTGGCTTCCTAAACGGAGGCCAGCCATTGGAGGAGAGATCAGTCACTCCAATGTAGCCCCGTCCTTTTCGGATTTGGGGGCGTGATTTTTTGCGTTCTTTAGACAGTGACGTTGTCCGTCACTCAGAACAGCAAAACACGCCCCCAATGCGAAAATGACCATGCTTTCTCCGAGGCATTTCTGCTTTGCCTCAGAGAAAGACGGTGGTGGTTTGCAGAGCTGCTCTGAGCTGCTCTGCTCGTCCCCCCTTCCCTCCGCCCAGCTCTGTCCTTCCCTCCGCACGCAGCTCCGTCCCCCTCCCCCATCCCTCCGCCCGCAGCCCTTCTTCGTCCCGGTCCCGCTCCCCCCCTCCCTCCGCCCGCAGCTCCTTCGTCCTGCTCTGCCCCCCCCCTCACTCTGCCCGCAGCTCCGTCGTCCTGCTCTGCCCCCCCCCCTTCCGTCCGCCCGCAGCTCCGTCGTCCTGCTCTGCCCCCCGTCGTCCTGCTCTGCCCCCCGTCGTCCTGCTCTGCGTAGTGATCTTTCAATGCAGTAACTCCACCAGAAGGGCCGCCCCCACAGTTGATCACAGTTCAAAACCCGGGGGTAACAAGAAGCAGCCTGGCAAGGAGCAGGCGAGGCAACCGAGCAGCGGAACCACACACTCATCATGGGATCGCCGATCCGTGACCCGCTGCATCCTGAGCCGATAACGAAGCCCTGGTGAGAAACCATCGGCCGATCCAACAAACAGCCACCCTGGGCCCCTCCCGCTCATAGGATCCGTGGGAGCCCCGAGAAGAAACTGAATTCGGGTGGATGCGGTTCCCTTTGAGATGACCAGAGAACGGCTGCTCGTTGCTTCCGGCCGTCGCCAGCACTCAGTCTTGGAGACAAATTATCTGCACCGGTGAGTGTCCGCGAGGCCTGGGACAGGGGTCTACCCTCAGGATCCCTGATCTTAACTTCTGCTGCTCGACGCACTATCCGCAGTACCAGTGAAGACCTCTTCACAACTTTTTAAACTTTAATTCATCTTGATCATATTCAATTGAAAGGCGAACATTTCCCGATGTATCACAAACATTTTTAAAACCCTTAAATCGATCCCAGCACTGAGGTATCTGTGTGTTGCCCCCGCCCTGGTGAGATGCGGAGACCGGCAGTCCTTGCACCCCTCCCCCGCCCTGGTATGATGCGGAGTCCGGCAGTCCTTGCACCCCTCCCCCGCCCTGGTATGATGCGGAGTCCGGCAGTCCTTGCACCCCTCCCCCGCCCTGGTATGATGCGGAGTCCGTCAGTCCTTGCATCCGTCCCCCGCCCTGGTATGATGCGGAGTCCGACAGTCCGTGCACCCCTCCCCCGCCCTGGTGAGATCCGGAGTCCGGCCGACCTTGCACGCCCCCCCCCCCCCCCTCCAGGGAGCAGCTTTAACTTAAGAGCATTTAACTCTGCAGTAGTGTCGCCCTTCACTGTGTATAATGTGACGTCAAAGAGACTCGCCATGGTTCTTCCAGTCTCATCATTACGAAACGGAAGCATTTTCAATGTTCTGTACAACGAAGCCACACTTGTTTCCTATAAATACCAGCGGGGGCGGCACTATGCGCGCATATTTTTAAGCCATGCCCCGAATTGCATCAGCCCCAGTTGTTTCATTCCATGTAAAGCTCTGCTGGAGCCCCCAGATGCGCGTCTAATTCAGACATTTCCGCTGAAGTACACTGTTCTTCTCATTCAGGCTGCTCTGTAGTGTCACGCGCAAGAGCGTGAGTGGGGTTAGGAAGGAATCTGAAATAGTAGGGGCTGCTGCCATAGTAACTGAAAAGGAATGTTAATTTTTTTTTTGTCCCTTTTGCGGTTGTCAGACTACAACAAACCCCGATGGACCTCTCTTTCAAGGTGTAGTTCTTGTTAAGTGTTTTTTGCTGCTGGTGTGAAATGCTGTTTTCAGCCCCTTGGAGCTCTGACACTACTTCCTGCCGGAGCCTCTGATTGGGCAGTTTTGTTGTAGAACATTCTGCTCTTGTCTTAAATGTGAACACTCGGGGAGTTTGGAATTAACTCTTTCTCCCAGCCTCGCAGACGGGAACGTATGTGTCTGTGTGTGCATATGTGTCTGTATGTGCATATATGTGTGTGTGCGTGCCTGGGCATGTGTGCGCATCTGTGTATGTGTGCATGCGTGTGTGTGGTTCCCTGTGCATGTGAATGCATCTCTGTGTGCGCGCATCTGTGTATGTGTGTGCAAGTGCCTATGTGTGCATCTGTGTGTGTGTGCCTGTGTATGTGTGTACCTGAGTATGTGTGCGCATCTGTGTGTGCATGACTGGGCGTGTGTGCGCATCTGCATGTGTGTGCGTACCTGGACGTATGTGCACATCTGTGAGTGTGTGCGCCTGTGTATGTGTGCGCATCTGTGTGGGGGTGCGTGCCTGGGTGTGTGCATCTGTGAGTGTGTGTGCGAATCTGTGTGTGTGCATCTGTGTGTGTGTGCCTGCCTGGGTGTGTGCGCATCTGCGGTGTGTGTGTGTGCGTTCCTGGGGCATGCGAGCGGCCTTGCGTTCTTTCACAGGGTGACCGGCTTCTATTTATGGGAGCGTTAAGTGCCGCTAACACCCCTGACCAGCAGACCCCCTGAACATAAGACGCCCAGGCTGGGCTTAAGAAACGGGGGCAGGGAAGGGTCACGCTGGGATGGGTATTTGTGTGGCGAGGTCATGGCCCCAGTCCGTCCTTGAAGAAACACGGAGACGGAGGGGAGCTGGCATTTGAGGATTCTCAAGGTTTAATTGAAGGTTGGCAGGGCTGGGGCAGAGTCATGCACAGACTGGCACACCAGTTATTTATAGTGTTTAGAAACCATACTGGTGGCACTAAGTGCTGGTCCTAGCAACCTATGACCAAACCGCATGTTTGATTGCGAATGTGGTTTTTGCCACATTTTCCGCATAATTATTTTTAATCACTTTTGTTAAGAAAATTCTTTAATTGCATGGGCAGGGTGCCTCAAAACACGAGCCACGAGACGGCAAGCAGTGGGCAACTGTACACCAAACAAAGGGCTATGCGCTTCAGCACGTGCGTCTGTGCACGTAACACGCACACAGGTGCATCAAATAGTCTATCCAAGACCAGCCAATATCAAGTATAAACCATAAACTGCGTAAAGTAGCATCTGTTATTTACAGCGCTTAGAAAACAGCACACGTGTGGTATATAGTGCTTTGCAAAACAAGGAGTTATAATTATCTCTAAATGCATTGGTCTACTCCAAACGTACAGGCCACTCTGCGAGATAACCGACCTCTAAAGAATGCCAAAAATACCAGCCACCCACCAATCCCAGAACCGAGGCGAAGCTATTGGCAATGTAAATGACAATGCCATTTATTGATGATTAAAAAAAAAAGTCATAAGCAATGCCAATAGCTCTACCTTTAATGATGCCGAGACCATTGCATTGTAAATGCTTGTTATCCTTGAGTGTAATTTTGCTAGGATCATAGAAAAGATGGCCTTTACATACGCTACTTAATTTTTTAAACACTCCAGAGAGCCAAGGGATTAACATCCCTTTATCACAATTAAGGCAATCTCTGATGATGTCCTGGGTTAGACCAGCCTTGTCATTTTGCCATATAGCAAGCCAGAACATTGCCGGTCTGGAAGCGATAAAATCTGATATATAATACAAGTTCAATTCACAGTGGCAAATGTATTCTGAGGAGGAAAAAGGTGCTCCGAGGATTTTTCTGCAGAACGGTTTTCCTCTGTCTGAATGCTTGGAGTTTTTCCCAGGCCCCAAATCTCTGCCCCATAAGTAGCTACAGGTACACATTGTGATTTAAAAAAATTTAAAATAGCTTTTATTGCGTCCACTTTCTTGGGCCGTGGGAGACTGAGGATGGAGTTAATGGATTTTGAGAGGTTGCCCGTGGCATGGGCTAAATGTCCACTCCACGAGCCGCTCGCAGCAAAAACCATTCCTAGATAAGGAAAAGTGTTGGTACAATAAAGTCTATCAGCACCCACTGAGATAGCACTCAATTGTCTCTTACCCGGGCCACAGGACATAATGAAAGATTTTTTTAAATTTACTTTAAGATCAAGTTTTTCCATATATTGCACAAATTCTTTTACCAGGCTGCGCAGGGCGTTCGGGGTTATACCCATGAGCACCGCGTCATCTGCATAAAGCAGAGTCGGTAACAAACTCCCCCCTATTTTCGGGACGTCTGGGGTTGTTGATTTTAGGGAATTGTTTAGTCCATTTATGTAGATAATAAATAACAGGGGTGCTAAAACGCACCCCTGCCTGACTCCTCTCTCTACTTTTATGGGATCTGACAATTCCCCCCCATCCCGATCCTTACTTGTGCCCTTGTATCAGTGTGCAAATATGCGAGAAAATAAACAAGTGATTCATCCAGACCGTATTCTAAAAGAATCGCCCACAATTTAGACCTATTTACTAGGTCAAACGCGGATGATAAATCCATAAAGGCTAAATAGATTGGTACAGACCGTGCAAATTGTATATTTGCCAATTACTAGATTTAAGTTCAAACACTGCTCGGTTGTTCCAACCCCACTCCTGAACCCCATTTGGCAGGAATCTACGATCCCAATTTCATCTGCCCACTCATTAATTCTGTTGTATAATACTCTTCCCAGAATTTTGAGGGTGTTATCTAGGAGAGAGATCGGTCTGTAATTCTTTGGATCTGTTCGCTCTCCTTTTTTATATATAGGCACTATTATGCTTGTAGACCATGTGTCAGGTATGGGCACTAAAGGTAGGCACCTTGTATCAGTCCAAACAATCCCTTATGGTGGTGGTTGTAAGTCAACCTTATAGACAAGCTATCCTAGGCGTAGCATGGACTAAGCAGCCTTAAAGGCTTAACTCAAGAGGGCATGTGAAGCCAGCGGTTTTACCATATGCAATCCTGTAATATCAAATGAAAGGACACCACACAAGTTATATATTATAAAAATATATGTATTTATTCTCAGAATAATCCCCACTACTCTTTATGAGCAATGAAGCAAAAGCGTTTAAACAAAAGCACAATATAACATATGAAAGTTGCACAATTATGGATGAGGCCGGTGGCCACTGTAACCATATATCAAAAAAGTGGTATAACAATCACTAATCGATCCGTGGTAAGGCCTAGGGCCTTGGGAATCGCTGGGACTACACTGGACCAACAATAGTTAGGACGGGAGTAGCCCGCGGGATTCGGGTGCAGTGCCTAAAGCACACGCATGCACCAATGCAAAGTCAATGGTGCGTAAAAGTTATCGAGTTACAGTTTTAAGAGTCTTTCGACTGGACTAGAAGGACAAAACTTTAGACTTAGACACTAGAGGTGTAAACCACTACAGGAGCACTGGCGTTCAAGAGTTACCTCACCCACAGGAAGCGGGTGCACAGGTGCAAAGATGTGTCAGGTTTCGTCACGCAGTTCTATGGTGCCTGGAGATGAAGATGCTGTAGGCGTCCAGAAGAGAAGTGTCCGGTGCGATCCAAGGGTGGATCGAAGATGTAGAGTACCTGAAAGCAGAGGGGACAGAGTCTGGGTCACTAGCCAGTGACCAGGAAGGAACCAGGAAGGAACCATGCGATGTTGGGCACAATCAGGTGCTTGTCATGAAGCTTGTCTCCACTGCCACGTGGAATCTGGGGCACCGAGGATGTCCTGGAGTGGATTACGAGCTGTCCCACAAAGGCTCTCGCTGTCGGAAATGTCGGCTTCAAGATCGGAGTCAACAAGCCTTGGCAAAGGCAACCCACGCAGGATTCGAAGATGGCTTAACACTCGGACCAGCAAGGTCTGAGCGGGTGCTCCTTTTCAGGGGAGCGAGGGCCAGTCAGGAGCAATCAGACTAGCTGTGTAAATTCAAGGTTTCGTCGGTACTGGGGCCCCTAGCCAACAGGCAAGCAAACGGACCAACGCATCGAGCAGGAAAATGCAAAAGGGCCCCACGCAGCACTCATCAAGTGTGGAGGGGTGAGCTTTGGAGCACAAGCGGCTCGGGGCTCGACCTTCTCAGACTCCAATGCACAGCTTCGAGGGAGCCTCAGATGCTGCACGGTCCGCGCTTCGTAGTTTCTCCAAGATGGCCGCTGCCATGCTTCAGGTCGCCTCCACGGGTCTCAGCTTTGTAGGGACTGTGGATCGGGCTGTTGGAAGGCAGGAACGCTGGCTCTTTTCGATCTCTGTTGCTCGAGTTCTAGTGGGAACTGCAACAAAGCAAACATCGAGGTGCTGGATGGTGCCTGTTTGCACAGGGTGGTCACTCCTTGACCACAAGGGAGATTTTTCAGTCTTCTACGTCGAGTAGGATGTCGAAGTGTCCAGAGTTTCGTTTCATAAGTTTCAGTCAGGATAATCTGATGTGCATCTGCACAGCTCCTACCTTTATTCCAAAATCAAGGGGCTGGATTACCTGCTAGGTCCCTCCTATGGGTGGGACCCAGGAAGGGGGTGGTTACACCCCTTTCCCTTTGTCCAGTTTTGCGCCAGGACTGGGGCTGGATGGCCCCAGAACCGGTTTGACTGGAATCTGACCGGGGACACCTTGTGCGCCCCAGGCAGTGTCTAGTTTCTTTCAACCCTCCCTGCTACAATCCACTATCTCCTGTCTGGGGTGGTGTGACAGGAAACCCTTTGTCCAGGTGTCCTCTGCCAAGTTTCGGTCAGCAGCAGGAGGCCAGACATCCATTTTGTGATGCTGGGGCTCTGGTTAGGATTAACCGCGTTTTCAGTAAAGTAACATGTCTTCTCCCTCTAGAAGGGTGGAATGCTACCCCCGTCGCAAGAAATGGCGAGGGGGTAGTATTCCAAAGTGTATGACACCAAACACGACATGTTTTGATAAAGCCAAACCAAAGTTAGCATTAACCACGAGGATTATAATGCACTTAAGAGTATATGGTATTGCAGTATCACTAGAACAGCAGTACAGAAATGGTCCGACCACTGCACACAGGCTCAGCTCATGCTAGAGCACCATCTCACATAAAACCAAGCACTCTGCCTCCAGGATTGTTAAGGCCTGCCATAGGAGTGACTTATAGGTATATGTGTCCAGATATAGGTTTAAATATAGGTATACTATATCTAAGCAAGGGGTGATTACACCACCTTGCCCCAGCTGAGTGATCAGCCAGTTGTGTTGATTTAAGTACCAGCCAGGGGTGGCAAAAGATTTGCTGCAGCCCCTGGTAGGCCTTGGATGCACCTATGCCCTGGGCACCTATAGTGCTCTGTACAGGGGCTGACAAGGGGTCCAGTACCAAATTGGTGATGTACCTATAGTACATGTATGTGAATTTAGAGAGAGACAGCAGGCTGTGGGTCTGATTAGCAGGCCCACAGCCACATTAAGTCGAAAACCAGTGAAGCAAAAAGCAAAAATTGGGGTGACCATAGGATAGCAGACCCCACTCTCCTAAACCTCTCCCTTTTGCTCAATGATGGTATGGGGTCCAGACCATTTGTCTTGGAGTGCTGCTGGGGCCACTTGCTCCAACACCCACACCTTCTGTCCTGCATGATAAACAGTCAAGACAGCCTTTTGGTCATGCCAAGCTTTTTGAAGTTCTTGGCTGGCCTCAAGGTTTTTGGATGCCTTCTCCATGTACTCTGCCATCCTGGAGCGGAGACCAAGTACATAGTCCACTATGTCAAGTTTAGGCTTTTTGAGAGGTAACTCCCATCCTTCCTTTACAAGACACAGGGGTCCTCTTACAGGGTGCCCAAACAGAAGCTCAAAAGTGCTGTAGCCAACCCCCTTCTGTGGGACCTCTCTGTAAGCAAACAGGAGGCAGGGTAAAAGGATGTCCCATCTTCGCCTAAGCTTTTCAGGTAACCCTTTTATCATCCCTTTTAGGGTCTTGTTGAATTTCTCCACAAGCCATTGCACTGTGTGGTAAATTTGTAATTTACACCACACGCCTTCCACATTGCAGTCAAGTATCCTGACATGAAAGAATTATCCATGCCGAGGTAGGATCTACGATAATTAGATATCTTATTATGGATTAATTTATAATTAGAGTATGAGTAACGGAATAGCTAGATTAAATATACCGTCTATGATATTTCGCACTCGGTTAAAATTTAAACCGGACCTAAGATGACCAATATTAAATGTAACTTGATATTAATTTGGTGGCGCCAGATATGAATTGTAACTTGTTATTAATTTGGTGACGCCAGTAAATATGGAATAATACCGTTAGAAGATATTTATATCTATTTTTGGGTTCATTGAAGATAGTCCTTCCTCTACAAGTGGGTATATAAACCCCTAACCAAGATGGCGCGGACGCTAGACGCCGCGCCAAAATACGATGCCCGATCACTTTCACCATACCGGGTAAATATAGAAACAACTTTAAATATTATTGGTTATTATGTAGAGATTACTCTTTAGAGATACTATCTGAGACATGAATAAACCTAATGATAGAAGTAATTTAGAAAATATTCGAAATAAATAAAACGATCATGTTTGTTTTTAGGTCTATCTTAAAATAGAGAGGATAAACGCCGGGTAAGCGAACTACAGTTGAATTTATATGGTTTTAGTGTTGTTTTCATAAATGCAGCCAATTGAATTTGTGCATTATTATAAGCCCAATCCTAACGTCATTTGATTTTACTTTTATAGATGTACTGTGGAAGGAATTAGAGACAGTACAAGGTAACTTACCTAGATAACAGACCCTTTGTTACTGTTGAATAAATAAATGTTAATATAAACTTTTCCTATCTTGTAGCTCATAGACTACAGATCTGAGGAACTCAAGCTGGTTTTAGATTTCTTGCGCTCTATGTACAAAGAGAGACTACGTATATACAAGGTACAGGTTATATGTGGAGAAATATAATTGTCCTAATATGTAACTGTGACCCATTGTAGAGTATTGATATAAGTAGTTAACATCACTTATAACTATTGAGTAATATCCTCTACTAGCTAGTACCTTTTAAATAGGACATAAGACTAATAATTATTATTTTTCTTTAGCTTTTCTATACATAGACCGCATTAGAGACCCAAATAATTCTGGATATAAGTTTCTTAATTGGTAAGGTACAATTTCTGATACATATAATACGCTAGAATTAGGGACTAATTCCCTACTTTTTAAGACTGCACTTAGATTGCCTTTTACTTTCAGTTTACTCTCACAAAGATTTTGCTGGTGGACTATCTACACAAATTTTTTCTTACATCACGGTATTAATACTGATTGCCTAACATTCTCTTCACCCTTCTTCCTATTCCTCTTCTCTATTCACTGTGGATAGGAAAAGTAAGAATAAATATGCATGCTCATGTATCGGTCTTCCTTGACCGGTCCCGAATGACATCTTGGGAAGAAGATATGGTGTACTTTTTCACACTAATGTGCTGCCTTTCGGAAAGATTCTATTTTATTTATTTTAATAGAGTGTATATTTTGTTCTATCTATAGCCCTGACGAAGTCCTCTAGCTTACAAGCTGGACGAAACACGTGTTGGCACCAACTGATGTATGTAGGAACCTATGAGAAGAATTGTGACTGCCCAAAAACTTTTTGAAGAATAAAGAAGAGACTACATTTACAAAAAACACTTGGAAAATTAGTGATTTCTTTGGACTCAATTGCTTATACTTTATACCTAGAGTTGCTCAGGTTGTGAATTAGAATTCGTTTGAACTGGTCTACTTGTTACACCGGTTACCCTACAACTGGTGGCAAGAGTTGTATCTTGACCTTGGAGCAACACCTAGAGGACAATACAAATCTCAATTATACTGATTACACTTTGTTTGCGCATCAAGTTCCCTCTTGTCATTTTGTATATAAATTATCCTGACATGAAGTTTGCATCCTTGTCAAAAACAACCTCCTTAGGAAACCCCACTCTGGAGAAAACTCCAAGTAGGGCCCTGGCCACAACAGGATCTGTTGTGGTCCTCAGGGGAATAGCTTCTGGATACCTGGTGGCATGATCCACTACCACCAGTATAAATCTGTGCCCAGATGCTGTTGGGGGGTCCATTGGTTCAACAATGTCTATCCCCACTCTCTCAAAGAGCACCCCCACCACAGGTAGAGGTATAAAGGGGGCCTTTGTGGTGCCACCTGATTTGCCACTGGCTTGGCAGGTGACACAGGAGCGACAAAACTCCTTAGTATCTAACTCCCAGTATCTTCAGACATATGGGGCCAGTGAAAGTGAGGGGCAAGCCTGTCCCACGTCTTTGTCTGGCCTAAGTGTCCTGCAATGGGAATATCATGGGCTAAGGTGAGAGGGAAACCTCTAAGAGACAAGGGGATGACCAACCTCCTGGTAGCACCAGGCTTGGGGTCTCTTGCCTCAGAGTACAGGAGTCCATCTTCCCAGTATACCCTGTGGGCACCTGTGGCATTCCCTGCAGCCTCAGCAGCAGCCTGCTGTCTGAGGGGTTCAAGGGAAGGGCAGTCTAACTGTGCCTTCCCCAGGTCTGCTCTGGAGGGTCCCCCTGAGCCCAGAAACTCAACTTGATCAAGTTCAAGCTCTTTAGGCTCAGTTTCCCTCAGTTCTCTCAGATCAGCCTCCTCAGAGACTTGATCCTCAACCTGGGGCAAGGGGGAAGGCAAAGCCTTAACCCTACTGCTCTTCTTCTTGGAAGGTGTCTGGTCCATACTTTCAGGATCCAGCACCTGTTCAGTGGGGCATCTTCTGGCCTGTGACCTAGTCACAGCAAGCACATGTGCTGGCAAGCCTAACATTTCCATGTGAGTCCTCTGCTCCACTTCTGACCATAGTGATGACTCCAAATCATTGCCCAACAAAAAATCAACTGGGAGGTCTGAACTGACTACAACTTTCTTTTGACCCTTCACTCCACCCCAGGAGAAAGCCACAATCGCCATACTATGACTGGTAGTGACGTTGCTGGCATTGGTCACCAGGAAATCTGTACCTGGCATGATCTGTCCAGGGTCCACGAAGTTAGGTGTCACCATGGTGACACTGGCACAAGTGTCCCTATAGGCCTGAGCCATCTTGCCATTAATCAAAGGTGTCTGCCTGTATTTGCCCAAAGTATTGGGACTTATATCAGGGGATAGATCTATATCCCCTGTACAGACAAGGACAGCCTGAGTGAGTGTGCCAACTAAGTTGTCAGACCCCTCAGTTCCCAAGGTTAACCCAACTAATGCCTTGGGAGGTACACTACCACTACTGACTGTACTAGGGGGTGCAGTTGCCTTAGGGGCTGTAGTGGCAGGAGTTTGTCCTCCTCTTTTGGTGCACTCACTAAACCAGTGAGACTTACTTTTACAGTACTGGCACCACCTCTTTGACTGGCCTTCTTGAGTCTTCTTCTTCTGGGAAGCCTGACCCCCACCCTCTTTGGTTTGTTGGGGACCTGGTGAAGACTTCTGGTCATTTTGTTCACTCTTAACATTACCCTTCTGGTCTGCTTTCTTCTGACCACCCTGGTTCTGGTTCTGCTTGATCCTTGTCCTGACCCATCTGTCTGCCTTCTTTCCCAATTCTTGGGGAGATGTCAGATCTGAGTCAATCAGGTGCTGATGCAACAACTGGTTCTGACAACTATTTAAGATTTGCTCTCTCATAATTATATTATACAATCCTGTGTAATCAGTAACTTTACTTCCCAGTAACCAGCCTTCCAAAGCCTTAGTGGCACAATCAACAAAGTCAGTCCAATCCTGAGCCTGAGTTTTCTGGGTGTCCCTGAACATCAACTTGTACTGTTCAGTTGTTAAGCCAAACCCATCAATCAGTGCATTTTTCAGGACTTGGTAATCATTAGCATCCTCATCTCTAACAGTGAGGAGCTTGTCTCTTCCTTTACCTTCAAAGGAGAGCCACAATATAGCTGCCCACTGACTCTGGGGTACCTGCTGTACTTTGCAGGCCCTCTCCAGAGCAGTTATCCACTTGTGGATATCATCTGCTGTCTTATAGGAGGGCACTATTTTACTCAGGTTTCTAGTATCAAAACCCCTTTCTCTATCCCTAGGGATATTGCTGCCACCAGTGGGGACTGTCCCACTCAACTGTTGCTCTCTAGCAAAGGCAAGCTTCTCCTTGGCAAGGGCAAGTTCTTCCCTTTGGATCCTCAGATTAACTTCCTTCATCTTTGCCTGATGCTCTCTCCTCTGAGGGTAAGTCATCCTCCTCTGAGCAGGTGCATGAGAGCCCTGGGAGTGAATAGATCTATTGGAGTCCCTGGAGTGAGACCTATCTCTTCTGATCCCAAGGTTAGACCTGCTTGTGGATGGCACTGGGACTCTCCCAGTTCCTTCCCTATGTAGGTCTAAGTTGGCCCTTGTAAGTCTGCTGACTAAAGGTTGCCCATTTTCTGCCTCATCCTCAGATACGTCCCCTTCTGCCCTATCTTCATTCTCTGCTTCAGGGAGGTTGGAGTCTGGGTCACCTTGTTCACCTTCTAAGGGGGGCATGCTCCCATCTGGATTAGAGGGGCCTGTGTTAGAAGCCCTTCTAGCATCACATGTCTCTAAGAGACCTAACAGAAAAGGAGTGGTAGGGTTAGAACCCTGTTTCAGTTTCCTGGAGGTACACAATTGTCTCATCTCCTGGAAACTGAGAGCAGCATATCTGGAAAGGACCTGTGGAGGGTCACTAACCACAAGGGGAGTCACTGAGGTCTTCCCATGGGTAGACATGCTTTCTAGTAAGGTGCAAATGATGCACTTACCTACACTATGGGTTTTCCTACTGATCCCTTGCTAAGAGTTGTAGTCAGGGTGTGCTAGGCCCCTTCTACTACAACAGCTGGTTCAGTAGAACTCAGAGTATTTCTAAGCTTGTTATATGTACCTATGGTACATTATGTGATCTTTCAAATTATATTTCAAGATTATATTTGGTAAAAACAACAGCAAGCTCAAATCCCAACCGCTGCACACCAATGTGTGAAGTTTGCCTGATATATGATGCTCACTAGTTCTAGTGATCACCTTGTATCAGTCCAAACAACCATTATGGTGATTGGTTGTAAGTCAACCTTATAGACCAGCTATCCTAATGGTAGCATGGACAAAGCAGTCTTAGGCTAAACTCTTTTGGCATGAGAAGCCAGCTGTTTTACCACAATATAACCCCTTGAATACCAGATGAAAGGACACCACACAGGTTGTTATGAAAATAAACAGTATATTTATTAATAACAAACACCTCTGAACTCTTTATGAGGTCAGAGGGCTAAGCACATGACAATCTCTTAAGAAAAATACGATAAGTTGCACAAAATTACAATGGTGCCCTAGGGGCACGACAAACCATATACTAAGTAAGTGGAATGTGAAAGCGGATAGTAAGAATGGAGCTGTCCAGAGGCTGTAGGATCGTTGGGACCATGCTACACTAACACTAGGTAAGTAATAGGAGGCCCACGGAATGCGTTTGCAGAGTGTGAACTCACATGCGAGATGCGTAACAACGTCTATGGACAGTACAGTTCAAGTAAAAGGTGAGTACGGACAATCCTGACTAGGTAGGACTAAAACGACTGTGGAACTGGACACTAGGACAGTTAAACTACCCTTGAGCACCGAAATGCTCCCCGTACCTCACCCACGGGCCGCGGGTGCATAGGTGTCAAAGTGCGTCGGGTTCTCGCGTTGAAGTCTATGGAGCCTGAAAGAAAAGATGCTGCAGGCGACCAGGAGGAAGATGTCCGGTGCGATCCAAGGGTGGATCGGTGAAGAAGAGGACCTGAAAGCAGAGGGGAATATGTTCACAGTGACTAGCCAGCGACTGGAGTGGAACCAGGAAGGAACCAGATGTTGTCGTCGCGATCAGGTGAAGAGTGGACGCTTGACTCTGCAGCCACGTGGACCAGGAGGTGTCTTCGACAACCAGGATGGAGGCACAAGCTGTTCCACGCAGGCTCTCGCTGTCGGCGGTGTTGGATCCGGAATCGGCATCAACAGGCTTTGGCAAGGGCAACCCACGCGGTGAGTGAAGAAAGCGTCTGGTGCGGACTAGGAGAGTCCAGGGTGCCCCTCTTTTGGAAGGGAGCAAGGGCCAGTCTGGAGCAACCAGACCAGCAGCAAAGATTCAAAGGTTCGTCGTCTAGGAGGCCACTAGCCAGCCGGCAAGTGAACAAACAATGCGTCGAGCAGCAAACAATCAGAAGGGCCCCACGCAGATCTCGTGGATGCTGGAGGGTTGATCTTTGGTGCAGGGGCTGCTCGGGGCTGGGGCTTCTCAGTCCCCGAAGCACTTGGTCGAGTTTACCTCGGCAGTCGTGCTGGAAGCGAAGTGCAGTTTCTTTCAAGATGGCTGGTCCCACGTGTCTCGTCGCACCCATGGGTCTCAGCTTTGCTGCAGATGTGAGTTGAGGTCGGAGAGGTCTGGGAATCCGGGTCTCGTCGGGCTCTGAAGTCTGGATCCTCGAGGGAAGACGACAAAGGGAAGCCGCTGGACGCTTGATGTTGCCTGCTGGTGCAGGGTGGACACTCCTTGCCCACAAGGGAGATTCTTCAGTCTTCTGTGGAGCAGAACATCGAAGTCCAGAGTTTCTTCTTGTAAAGTTGTTCAGGATAATCTAATTTGGAATGGGACCAGCTCATACCTTTATTCTCCTAAAGGGGGCTGCACTACTGACTAGGTCCCTACCCTGGGTGGGACCAGGAAGGGGGTGGCTACACCCCCTATCCTTTGTCCGGTTTCGCGCCAGAGCTGGGGCAGGGATGCCCCAGCAACTGGTTTGAACCGGTGTATGCACAGGACACCTTGTGTGCCCTGGGCATGTCTCATTCCTTTCAGGCCTGTCCTACCCAATACACAAAATCCTGTCTGGGGTGGTGCTAGCACCTCCCAAGGCAGGAAACCCTTTGTCCAAGCCTCCCTCGCTGGAAGGACTCCCAGCAGCAGGAGGTCAGACTTGTGTCTGTGGTGGTGGCATCCATTTTGTGATGCCAAGGCTCGAGTTAACTTTAACCGGGTTTCACAGTTACATACATGTTGTGTCCCTCTAGAAGGGTGGAATGCTACCCCCGTCGCCAGAATTGGCGAGGGGGTAGTATTCCAATTCGTATGACACCTTACTCGACATGTTTTGATAATGTTATACCAAAGTTAGCATTTAACCGCGAGGATTATAATGCACTTCAGAGTATATGGTATAGCGTTATCATGGAACAGCTATTAGGACTTGGTTCCGCAAGCTGCAAACGGGCTCAGCTCATGCCAGAGCGCCATCTCACATAATTCCAAGCACTCTGCCTTCAGGATCGATAAGGCCTGCCATAGGAGTGACTGATAGGAATATATGTGTCCATTTTAAGGTTAGATATAGGTATACTATATCTACAGCAAAGGGTGATTACACCACCTTGCCTCAGCTGTTGTGCAGCCAGTTGTGTCTGTTTAGATGGCCAGCCAAGGATGGCATAATACATGCTTCAGCCCCTGGTAGGCCCTCGGTACACCTATGCCCTGGAGACAGGGACTGATAAGGTGGCCCAGTACCAATTGGTAAATGCACCTAAAGTACATGGTTGTTAATTTAGAGAGAGAACAGCTAGGCTGTGGGTCTGATTAGCAGGCCCACAGCCAGGGAAAGTCGTAAACCAGTGAAGCAAAAAGCAAAAATCTGGGGTGACCATAGGATTGCAGACCCCACTCTCCTACATAACCCCCCCCAAACTTAGGGACATTAAACTAACCTTGACCAGGTGAGTCTTCCTGTTCTAAGTGGAAATACCTGGAGAGACCATCTGCATTGCCATGGTCAGTCCCTGGTCTGTGGTCCACTGTAAAGTCTATCCCCTGTAGGGAAATGGACCACCTAAGAAGTTTGGGGTTTTCACCCTTCATCTGATTTAGCCACAAGAGGGGCTTATGGTCGGTCTGAATCTTGAAGTGAGTTCCAAACAAGTATGGCCTCAGCTTCTTCGGGGCCCAAACCACAGCAAAGGCCTCCCTCTCAATAGCTGACCAACGTTTCTCCCGGGGGTCAGCCTTCTGCTTATAAAAGCAATGGGCTGGTCATGACCATCAATATTCAGTTGAGATAGAACAGCTACCACACCCAACTCAGATGCATCTGTTTGGACAATGAAGGTTTTGGAGTAGTCAGGACTCTTGAGAATAGGTGCAGTACACATGGCCTGCTTTAGGTCATCAAATGCCTTTTGACAGCCAACTGTCCACTGAACTTTCTTTGGCATTTCCTTGCTTGTCAGTTCATTTAGTGGTGTCACAACGGACCCATAATTCTTGACAAACTTCCTATAGTAACCAGACAGGCCCAAGAAAGCTCTGACCTGTGTCTGGGTGGTTGGAGGAGCCCAGTCCTTTATGGCCTGTATCTTGCTCTCCAGTGGCTGAACCTGGCCTCCACCCACAAGGTGGCCCAGGTACACAACCTGACTCTGCCCTATCTGGCGCTTAGTAGCCTTGATAGTTAGGCCTGCCTTTTGCAGGGCCTCCAAAACTTTCCTCAGGTGGATCAGGTGATCCTCCCAGGTGGAGCTAAAGACAGCAATATCATCTAGATATGCTGCACAGAAGTCATCCAACCCAGTGAGAACTTGGTTCACCAACCTTTGAAAAGTGGCAGGTGCATTTTTCAAACCAAAGGGCATCACCACAAATTGTTAATGACCTCCTGGGATAGAAAATGCTGTCTTGGCCTTGGCCTCCTCAGCTAACCTGATCTGCTAATAACCAGCTGTTAGGTCAAATGTACTTAAGAAAGTTGCAAAAGCCAACTTGTCTATCAGTTCATCTGCCCTAGGTATTGGATGGGCATCTGTCTCAGTGACAGCATTGAGACCCCTGTAGTCTACACAAAACCTCATCTCTCTCTTACCATCCTGGGTGTGAGGCTTTAGTACTAGAACTGAGGTTCCGTGACGATTTGAACCCGTGTTTGTAACATTGTCGTAAATACATAATTTTGGTATCAGTGAACCGCAAATGATCCATTTAGTATATCCTGGTGTTTTCGCAATGCTACGAGCAAGAGCACTCCTGTTACAAACACATTTCTGTTCTACCCATGGCATCCATCTTAGAACACGGAAGCCATTTTGTATTCTTTGCCCTCACATAGTCAATGAACACGCAATAACCTCTTTCAATTAAGGACACGTAGGCTTTAGCCGGCAATTCACCTTGCTAGTGACACGTGCACCTTAGGCCAGCAACGCTGTAGCAGCATGACTCGGCAAGAGCTGCCTCCCCAGCCTGAGGCCAGTCCTGCTATACTGGTTCTTGTGTTCGTTGGCCTGATCATGATTAGGCGGCCGAAGCTGGTAACCGTGCCCATTTACGACCCACAAACATCTCTTATCCTGTCTTTCTATCTTCTGCACCTGGCTCTGCTCCTTTCCTTCTGGGCCTTTATTAGGGGGAGGTAACGAAATTTACAATGAGGCGGTCCGGGTCTTGAATGAGAAATTGACATGGGATTATGATGGAATAGTGGGAACCCCTCATTCGTAATGTTTTGACATCAGATACTGTTGACGATTCCTGTACAACGCCAAATATTTATTGTTTAAGACACGAATGTTTAGAACTGTGGTAACATGTAAAGAATTTGCCCCGAGCAGAATATTTAGTATTTAAGGAGTAATCCTCTTTGTACAAATTGAACAGGCTCCTAGACACTGCCCGTGTGCAGTTTCTGTGACTTCTGTGTCCCTGCAGTAATAAACCTTTGGTCTTTGACGCCACCATCGAGAAGCCCGTGTTTCTGTTTGTTTGTGCACCGAGACAGGTAGAACTCCGGGGTCTTCGGGTGTTATCCCTGACACCTCTGGACAGAACCAAAAAGTCCAGAACTCCAATCTGGCGCCCAACGTGGGGCGACGTCATTCGGTACCGGTCCAAAAGCCTGAAGAGTTCGAGGAGCTTCGTGTGAAGATTTCAGAGGGAGGCGCCCCACTTCATCGATCCCGGCATATCGCAAAAGTGGCCCTGACGTTCTCTTCCACGAGGGTTCCCGTTCAGACGGCTGCAGTGGTCCGTTGCCTTGACCGTCGCCCTGTCTTGGACCCGAGGTGCAGTCCTCAGTACGGCGAGACGTGACGGGTTTCTCCTTGGTGACGTCTTCAGTGCCTCAGTTAAGTATTCAGTGGTTGCTAGTTGGTTATTTTTGTAAGGATTACTCCTGTTTGGATAATTCTCTTAGTTCTCGGTTTGGTTCAGTTCAGTAAGATTATATAATCATTCAGTTCAGTTCGGGTATCGATACGTTTGTCTGTTCTGGTAGGCCTAAGTTCTTGGTTCGAGTGCACACCTTCCTTTTAATTTGTGTTTTGTTTGTTTTGTGTTCCGGATTATAAAATGGTAAGTCGGAAAAATTGTATGTTGTCTTGTTTTAGTTGCAACAGTGATTCCCAGTTGGAGGACTCGTGTTTGGTTCCTCCGATTGGAACTCCCCTTTATGATCTATATTGCAAGTTTGGTGTGGGCCCTATCTCTTATAACGAGGTATGGATCCACTATACAGAGAAAGACGGTGTCCTTAGTTGGCCACTGCATGGTAGTTTTGAACCTCAAGTTCTTGATAATTTAGAAATGAAATTATTCAAGAAGAAAGCCCGGCCGGCAATGTTTGATTCTTTCCGTTATTGGCGAAAAGAATCTAAACAGAGAGAAATTAAAAAGTTGAAGAAAGAACAAAAAGAGCAAGAGTTGACTTTAGAACAGTCTGCTAAGCAGCTGCAACTCAACGAGTCTGAGAAAGCGATGGAGGTGGCCAATAGAGAGCGTAATTTAGCGATAGACAAGTGCTATCCTGCTTTGCCATCGAGTACGGCTAAGATAGTAGAGGACCCTGAAAAGGATCCCCTGTTGTCTTACTTGTTACGATCACCCCCACCGTATGCACAGGGTGCTACGGCTCCACCTATACCGAATGTTCGATTACCGGTTGCTGGACAACCTGGTGTCCCTGTTCCCGCTCCCCTGAATCAAGTTCCTGTACCTCCTGTGGTCAATATTCATGTTCCTTTGACAGCCCCTCTTCCAGGGTTGCCGGCTTCTTTACCTATGCCTGTGTCGCTCACACCTGCTAGTTCATAAGCTATTTTGCCTGCTACTCCTACTGTTCCTAATCTATCTGTTCCAACTGCTACTCTATTTACTGCTTCTGCTAATATTATGACTCCACTTTCTGTTCGTCGGAGAATCACTGATTCTGTCTCTAATATTCTATCTCCCTTCTATAAAACTCTGATTAAGACTCCTACCTCTGACTCTGTGCAGAGACGTAGTCAGCTTCCCAGTACTGAAGAAAGAGGAATACTAGATTCCACTGCTCTTAGATGGATTTCGAAAATTGGAAGATATAATGTACAAGATGTATTAGATACGTTTATGCAATGGAACGAACCGACACAACGATATGTGTTTGATGAAATGTGTTTCCTTCTACGTGAGGAATTGGAAGAAGATGACCCTGAATCAAATCTAGAAGAATTAATTAATGTTCAGAAAGAGTTTGCCGCAGGTATGATAGTTGGACACAATATAAGGGAAGCAATGGAATTGGTTCTGAGTTATAGGACCGACCCATCCCTTCGTTCACCAAGAGAGTTAGGGAAACGTAGTACGAAACAAAATCGTCAATACCCAATGAGAGAGGTTCCACCAATTTGGCGTGAAGCTGTGCAAGCTAATGCAAACCTTGGTATTGCAGCCGCTCCGGCCCAATTCCAGAGAGTATGGATACATATTCCATGGAAGGGAGCTGAAGTATTAGCAGTGAAACAGGCCTTGCCAGATCCGCGTAAAAATCCTGCAGGGTACTACAAAGAGTTGGCTCAAACAGTTGACGCTTGTGTATTGAATCTTGCTGACATAGATCTACTATTTGGTAATGTAGTGCCACAACCAATTTGGGCTAAAATTCGTAAAGAGAATCATCCAGTTGCCCTAGGTGGTGATTGGGCAGCTATAATTGCAGCGGATGGTCAACAAATAGGTGGTTCTAAACCTGAACCTTTAATTGCTAATTTGCCTGGTAGGATAATCGATTTAATGAAAACCCTAATGCCAGCATTACGCGTTAACTGGGACAAGTTGTCCGCGTGCAAACAGAAGAAAGACGAAAGCGTCTCCGACTTTTTCACAAGATTCGAAGAAACTTTCGTGGATCATAGTGGTCAGGATATGAGCACAGAAGGAGGCCAGAGATTATTTGTTGATAAATTTGTGCACAATCTGTTGCCAGAACTTAGTGGTAAATTAAAAAATTCTGAAAGTGCGTGGGCTGTCTCTACGACTGCGCAAATACTTGCGACTGCCCAGTACTATGAAAATAGGGATAAAGAAGAGAAGGAAAAATCAGATAAAAAGACGAAAGATTTAAAAACTAAAGTACTTTTACAGCAAGCTTATCCGCCTCGCACAAATCAGACTAGTACACAGCAAGGGTCATATCAAAGAACGGATTATAATTTTCAAAGGCCACAATACCAATGGAATCAATGTGCTTATTGCAAAATGGAAGGTCATTACAAAAATGAGTGTCCAGTTCGGGTGCAAAATAATAATGCGGCAGCTCAAAGAGGTCGTGGTAGTTCTATGCAAAACTCCAGAGGTCGAGGACGAGGTGCTATGCCTCCACAGACGAGTGATCGCCCTTCTAATTATTTCGACCAGCGAAATGGACAATCTGCCCAACAGAATAGGTCTCCACAGTATCATGTTGAAGACTATTATGAAGCTAGTGAGGAAGTTCAGCAAAGTGAATACTAGGACAGCCATGGACAAAGAGAGGGAGTAGTATCAGTTCCAGTAGATCAGAGTGGGCCTTATGTCGCAATAGCAACATCAGGTATAGTCGAACCGTTTCTGTTGGATACTGGTGCAGCAAAAAGTTCTATCATACATGCGAAACTCCCTGGCGCACCTTTGTCTGGCTTAACAAACGTTTCAGTAGGTTTTTCTGGCGCCCCTGTTCACAATCCGGTTTCTGGTCCTTTGTCTATTTCTGTTGGACCCTGCCACTTGAAAGCACCCCTGCTTTTGACGACAGGTTGTAACGAAAATCTGCTTGGTTTAGACTTGTTAAAACGCCTGTACGCGGCATTGTACTGTTCTCCAGCAGGACTACAGCTTACGTTGGGTAAAAGAATAATCTCTCCGATGTACTTGTCGATGGATGCGCTCCCACCAGAGCTGCGTTCACTCCCTGATACTCTTTGGGCGACTGGTCCTAATGATGTAGGTCTATTGGAAATTCCACCCTATGTAGTAACTTTGAAAGCAAATGTCAAATTTCCACGAATTCCACAATACAGAATCTCTAGTGAAGGTGAGCGTGCGCTCCTACTGATAGTGCAAGATCTGATTGAGAAAGACGTAATAGAAGAAACTAGAGGTAATGTCTGTAATAGTCCTGTACTGCCTATTTTGAAACAAACTGACCCAACAAAACCTCCAGTATATAGGTTTGTAATTGATCTTAGAGAGGTTAATAAAATTGTGATTCCACAGTTTCCTGTGGTTCCAGACATTACTGCATTGTTAACGTTGATTCCTGCTACAGCAGCATGGTTTTCGGTTGTCGACTTGAAAAATGCCTTTTTCAGCATTCCGATAGCCGAGGAAAGCAGAGATATCTTCGGTTTCTCTCTAGGAGGACGAAGCTTCAGGTTTAAACGCGCTCCACAAGGCTATTGTGAAAGCCCATCCATTTACAGTCAAGCATTAAAAAGCCAGTTAGATTCCTTCGTACTTCCTCCTGGTTCTGCTTTAATACAATATGTTGATGATCTTCTAGTGGCTGCCGATGACAAGGAAACTTGCAAAACAGCTACAATTTCTTTATTGCATCACTTGTCAGATTTGAATCACAAGGTGTCACCTTCAAAAATGCAATACTGCTGCCAAGAAGTGACCTACCTAGGTCATCTCTTGTCAAAGGAGGGAAGGAAGTTGACCCCAGAGAGAATAAAAGCAATTACACAGATGAATGTTCCTAGCACGCAGAGAGAAGTATGTGCCTTTTTAGGTATTACCTCATATTGTAGGCAATGGATCCCAAATTTTTCTCTTTTAGCAAAACCATTGGTAGCCTTGACTGGGAAAGGTGTTCCGAGTCCGGTACCATGGTCTGCTGAATGTCAGCAGAGTTTTTCTGAATTGCGAAATGCACTGTGTTCAGCACCTGTATTGGGTACACCCGACTACAGTAAGCCATTCACGCTCTATGTCCACGAGAGAGAAGGTTGTGCATTGAGTGTTTTGACACAGAAATTTGGTGATAAACAACGCCCTTGTGCGTATTTCTCATCAACGTTAGATCCGGTAGCCAGAGCATTGCCTAGTTGCTTGAGAGCTACAGCCGCAGCTGCAGCTTCCATTCGACAATCTGCTGGTTTAGTAATGAACAACATGCTAGTGGTTATGGTTCCTCATGCTGTGGATACACTCATGAACCGAACCAAGACGCAACACCTTACCAGTGCTAGATTATCAGGTTATGAACTGACATTGTTAGCTAGTCATATTCAGATCAAAAGATGCAATATATTGAATCCAGCAACATTGTTGCTGACTAGCCAAGAGTCGAGTGATTCCGAACCACACGACTGTTGTTTTAAAACTGAGGAAGAAACAAAAGGACGAATTGATCTAAAAGACACTCCGTTATCAGATCCAGATGGCACGCTGTATGTTGATGGGTCTTGCTTTAAATTGGAGAATGGTGATGTGACTGCTGCCTATGCAGTAACGACTTTGAGTACGATTGTGGAGACTGCAAGAGTGAGTCAGAATTCTGCCCAGGCTGCAGAATTGATCGCGCTAACAAGAGCGTGCGTTTTAGCTAAGGGAAAGAGAGTGAATGTGTTCACAGATAGTCAGTACGCGTTCGGCGTGGCCCATAGTTTTGGCCGTTTGTGGAAAGAGAGAGGTTTTATTACGTCCCATGGGACTAAGATTCAACATGGTCAGCTAGTTAATGACTTATTGGAATCTCTAACCTTGCCGACTGAAGTTGCGATTGTGAAATGCAGTGCTCATAAAGCAATCACGGATGATGTTGGTCGTGGGAATGCTTTTGCCGATGAGACTGCAAAACAGACAGCTAGAAATATGATGAGTAGAATGTATGTTGCAACGTCTGCAAGATGGATTTCTGAGTCTGGAATGTGTGAAGACACAGTGGAAAGCGTGAAAGAAATTCAGAAAGAGGCGACTGAGGAGGAAAAGCTTGCATGGAAAGAGAGCACGGGTAAATTGGACTCGAGTGGATGTTGGATTGACTTGTCGGAACAACAGCGTTGGATGTTGCCTGATGCGTATGTGCTCGCAGTAGTAACGATGGCACATGGAACAGCGCACATCAGTTCAAAAGGGATTTGTAAGATGTTGGCTCCGGTCTGGAAGAATGATGGGATTAGTAAGTGTGCAGAGAGAGTGGTGAGAAATTGTATGGTATGCTTGATGCATAATCCTGGCAAGGGAATCCCCACACCTGCAGGTCACTTCGCTCCTCCTTCCTGCCCCTTTGAAGTAATTCAGTTAGACTTCATTCACATGGATAGTTGCAATAATCTGAAATACGTCCTAGTGGTAGTTTGTGCTTTCTCCAGATGGATTGAAGCATACCCACTGAAGGACAATACTGCCTTATCCACTGCCAAAATTCTTCTTAAAGAATACTTCCCCAGATACGGAATGCCACGGATTGTATGGTCAGATAACGGAAGTGAGTTCGTAGGGAAAGTTATGCAGAGTGTGTGTTCCGGTGTAGGAATAAAACAGAAGTTCCACAGTGCGAATCATCCCCAGTCCGCGGGTTTAGTCGAGGGTTACAATGGCACCCTTAAACTGAAACTTGCTAAGATACAAGCGTCCACGGGTTTGTCCTGGCCAGACGCATTGCCTTTGGCTTTGCTATCAACAAGAGCAACTGTACATTCTAGAGTAGGGCTTAGTCCATATGAAATAGTTTTTGGTCGTCCTGCAAATGTTTGGGGGGTACCTAGACCAAAAGAATTCAAGCAGCTGGAATACCCAATGTTAATTGATTACCTTTTCGACTTGACTGCTAAATTGAGTCTTATTCACCAACAGGTTTTCGATGCATTGCCAAAGCCACCGGAGAGTCCAGGCCATCAGCTGAAACCGGGTGACCAGGTGGTCATTAGAAATTTTGCAAGAACGAAAAATCTTCAGCCCAGATTCATTGGCCCTTTCCAAGTCTTACTAGCAACAAGAACTGCTATTCGGGTGGCCGGAAGGAAGAATTGGATCCATACGACACACGTCAAACGTGTGCCTCTGCCACTTCCTAACGACAACTGGGTAAAGAAAGGAATCGGTACCTCTGAAACGGAACAAGTCCCCAGGTTCATACCTTTCAGCGATGCAGAACTGATCACTGATTCACCAAATTCGGGCTCTCCTCCTGAAACTGCTCTTTTGAACCCTGAACATTTGTCATCCGCACCCAACGAACATTTGCCATCTGCACCAAAAGAACATTTGTCATCTGAAAACGTGAACATTACAACGTCGGCTGAAAATGCACTGTTTTCAGATCAGACAGCTCCTGCAAAACTGAGATACAACTTACGTTCTCGCAATATGGACAAATAAAGCAGGAAACTGCCCATTTTTCATGTTTGATTTTTGATACATTGCCTCCAGCCAGGAAGTTTACTAATACTTTGTATTGTTTCTTTTTGTTTTCAAAATTGCCTTGCCGTCTGGGTAGCCGTAGGGTCGTGGCTGTGTACCTAGTTGAATCTGCGGGGATCAGACACAAGGTCGATCTTTCTGTTAGTTCTGGGAACTCCCAGGGCTGATAGAGGCATTTTCATCTACGTACACATCATCAGTGGTCGCGAACGGTCGTAGAAGATGGAGCTTCCTGAGCTGCAACGAGAAAATGTAATTTATGTTCGCAGAAATAGACTGTACAGAATACTTCACAGCAAATGCTTTCTAATGCAATGTGCAGTTACATTTTTAATTGTTTTGATAACATTGGTGGGTGGAATCATTTTTGGTGTACATTTGATTTTTATGCCAGTAACTACAGTACCTCCCCTTGATCCTACTACTTCTACGGTTTCTTCTATGCATTCTTTTCACTCATTTCCTGAACACGAACAAGCTCGACGCTCAGAATTTATTAACAATACATTTGTACAGCTCTTGCATCAACACCAACTGGTAGTTAACACAACAGACTGCTGGGTGTGTGGCCTGATACACCACACTATGGATAAAGGCATCCCCTATCTGGTCTTGCCTTTTAGCTATAATGGATCATTTCAGGCCTTTCAAACCATTTTTTCCTATGCCCTTGAGAGCTATCCTCCGCGTCCACCACGGTCCACTAAATACAACTCAGCCAACAAAGCTTTAGTCCAGGGAATTATTGACATGATTAAAGACGTCAATAATACTCCATCATACCCTAGAGATGAATTACGGGTGTATTTGAGTTGGAACTCTACCGAGTATCGCCTTAGTTTGGGAGAAAGCAAGCGTAAAAGCTCCACTCCAGTCTGGGTCGTGCCTCACCAAGGTCAAGTCTGTTTGCAAGGAAATGGGAGAAATCCGAGAGCTCAGCTAGGGAGGAGTGAGTGCGTTGAGACTTACGTATTTCCGTCTTACTCCTCCCCTGCCTTTCTGACTGCTAGGGGTACCTACTTCATCTGTCAGGACAGAGCATATACATGGCTGCCTGCTGACTTTTCAGGTTCATGTTATATTGCTCGATTGTTACCTCCGACATACACTGCTTCTTCAGATTATCACAAGACCAGAGTAGCAAGAGGTGTCTTCAGCAAGGAAGATACCGCTGGTCAAGAAGCTGGAGACTTTTTCAAAGGTTTCCTTCCGTTTTGGGGGCCTATGGCCAATAGTAGAAATCTACGTCAACTAACACGGGTAGTTGAATCTACTATTACAGAAACGGCTGGTGCCCTTAGTAACTTAACAGCTGAGCTTCAGGCGGATCGTCTCATGACGTTACAGAACCGTATGGTTCTAGACGTAATACTTGCAGATCGAGGTGGGGTATGCAGAATGATCCAATCGAGCTGCTGCGTTTTTATTCCAAATAATGCTCCAACAGTCTATGAAGCGATCTCTAAGCTACACAAGATTTCCGACTCTATACACGTAGATAAGGGAAACTGGTCCTTCATGGAGTGGTTTTGGACTCTGGTATCAGCGTGGGGATGGAAGGTTCTGATGGTCATTGGTGTCATCCTAGTATTTCTGTTCTCGTGCTGCCTTATTATCCAATGTGGTCCCGCTTTGTGTAGTCTCTGTGCTGCAACCTGTTTCAGAAAACCACCTGCATTTAGAGAAAAGACACGAGACAGGATGATGATGCAACAACATGTCACTGACCTAATGAGCATAGAGTTAGATTCTGACATAGACTGAGTAATTGCCTATGTAAGGGCAAAAGGAGGGTCTGAGGTTCCGTGACGATTTGAACCTGTGTTTGTAACATTGTCGTAAATACATAATTTTGGTATCAGTGAACCGCAAATGATCCATTTAGTATATCCTGGTGTTTTCGCAATGCTACGAGCAAGAGCACTCCTGTTACAAACACATTTCTGTTCTACCCATGGCATCCATCTTAGAACACGGAAGCCATTTTGTATTCTTTGCCCTCACATAGTCAATGAACACGCAATAACCTCTTTCAATTAAGGACACGTAGGCTTTAGCCGGCAATTCACCTTGCTAGTGACACGTGCACCTTAGGCCAGCAACGCTGTAGCAGCATGACTCGGCAAGAGCTGCCTCCCCAGCCTGAGGCCAGTCCTGCTATACTGGTTCTTGTGTTCGTTGGCCTGATCATGATTAGGCGGCCGAAGCTGGTAACCGTGCCCATTTACGACCCACAAACATCTCTTATCCTGTCTTTCTATCTTCTGCACCTGGCTCTGCTCCTTTCCTTCTGGGCCTTTATTAGGGGGAGGTAACGAAATTTACAATGAGGCGGTCCGGGTCTTGAATGAGAAATTGACATGGGATTATGATGGAATAGTGGGAACCCCTCATTCGTAATGTTTTGACATCAGATACTGTTGACGATTCCTGTACAACGCCAAATATTTATTGTTTAAGACACGAATGTTTAGAACTGTGGTAACATGTAAAGAATTTGCCCCGAGCAGAAAATTTAGTATTTAAGGAGTAATCCTCTTTGTACAAATTGAACAGGCTCCTAGACACTGGCGGTGTGCAGTTTCTGTGACTTCTGTGTCCCTGCAGTAATAAACCTTTGGTCTTTGACGCCACCATCGAGAAGCCCGTGTTTCTGTTTGTTTGTGCACCGAGACAGGTAGAACTCCGGGGTCTTCGGGTGTTATCCCTGACACCTCTGGACAGAACCAAAAAGTCCAGAACTCCAGAACTACAGGACTAGCCCAAGGGCTCTCTGAGGGTTCAATGACTCCCAATTCCAACATCTTTTGTACTTCTTTCTTTATACAGTCCCTGACGTGGTCAGGTTGCCTGTAGATTTTACTCTTTATAGGCAGGCTGTCTCCAGTGTCCACCTCATGTGTGCACCAGTTTGTCTGACTGGGGGTCAGAGAAAACATTTGTCTAAAGGATTGAAGGACCTGCTTACAATCCTCTTGTTGATGTTCAGAGAGGCTATCAGAAAAGACTACACCATCTACTGACCCATCATCAGGGTTCTGAGTGAGCAGGTCTGGGAGAGGGTCACTCACTTACTCCTGCCCCTCATCTGTGGCCATGAGCAAGCCCATGTGTAGTGTCACCTCCAAATGAAGAGTAGGTAGACAGCAGTGATGGAAAAGGAGGTTTTATTGTAAGCAAGTATCTTGAGACCTCATCCACCAAAGTCCAGCTCCCAAATGGCTGGTCACTGAACATCACATTCTAAGAGTCTTCATTCTAGATTGGAACACACATAAACAGCAGTACAAGTAATAAGAATAACAGATTACATTTAAGGATACCACAGCACCTCCCTCCCACTACCAACAGTGATGGAAAATAAAAGAAATACATTTTAGGAAGTAACAAAACCACTCAAACGAGAGGCAGTCTCGTGGATCTTCTGACTTCACCAGTAGAAGAGTGTGAAGAAGAAGGAGAAGAAGAGGAAGGAGAAGGAGAAGAAGAAGAAGAAGACGAAGAAGTGTCAGGAAAAGTACAACTTGAGCGACAAACTACAATTCTACTGAGATTCCAAACTTTATGATCTTGTGTCCTGACGGCGTTACCTAAAAGTTTAATGACTTTTATAGGCTTGCTGAATTTAGAAACACCAAACTTCCTCACAGGCAACTTGATTCTCACCATATCACCAACACACACAACTGTCTTTTTAACCGCATTTCTCACATCATAAGCGCGCTTTCTTTCATGCATTTTCTCTAACTCTTTTTTTTTCCAAATGGTGGTGTCACGCGTATTGTCAGGAGAACCTGCAGTCAGACCTATCTTCTTTGAAATCCAAGCAGGTTTGAGAGGGGTACAAGCCGATCTACCTTTGAACAAAATGAAGGGAGTGATTCCAGTGGAAGAATGTGTAGTGAACCTGTATTCACAAACTTTCTTTTTCAAAGCCTCTTCCCAATCACACTTAGACACAACAGCTAACTGCATAGCTTCTTTAAGAACCTTAATGAATCTCTCAACGACACCGTTGCTTTTAGGATGATATACAGCAGCGCGCTTATGAACAATACTCCTCTCATTAAAAAACTTCTCAACTAGATCTGAAGTGAACTGCACCCCATTATCGGTAAGGACAGAACTCGGTAAACCCTCACAAGCAAACAGTTCATCTAGAAAAGAGATGACAGAAGAAGAATTCGCACAAGAGACTTCCTTGACGAAAGGCCACCTGGAGAACATATCCACACAAACTAAGACATTTTTATCCTGACTATTCACTTTTACAGGACCCAAAATGTCTAACGAGATGTCTACCCATGGCCCCTCAGATTGTTTTCTAATAACCATAGGTTGTGTTCTGCATTTCAAAATTTTGTCGCTCGCTGAACACTGTACACAATCATGTACCAATCTTTCGATCTCAGTGTCCATAGCAGGCCGCCAATATACATCTCTAACTCTCGCCTTGGTTTTTGCAATTCCCATGTGACTAGAGTGTGCAAAATTAATAATCGTAGACCTTAAACTAACAGGAGGTATGAGCCTACTTTCTCTGACCAACAGACCATCGAGTAAAGACAGCTGATCTTTCACAGACCAAAACCCTTTAATGTCCTCACCACATTCCTTCTTTTGACACCAACCATTATGCACATACCCAACAACTCGCTGGAGATTTGAGTCAGAATCCAATTCAGAGAACCATTCACTCTCAGTGATGACACCTTGTGTGACAATACACACTTTAAAACTCTCAAATGGATCATCACTAACAAAAGAAGAATCACCTGGGCGATCAGGTACCTCATCACCTGTAAGTCTGGACAAACAGTCTGCAAGCACATTGTTAGTGCCTGGTAAATAGGAAACATCAAACTCAAAGTCCTGTAATGAGACTACCCATTTCCTTATTCTGTGTGAAATACAATCCAAACCTTTCTTTCCAAAAACCTCTTTAAGTGGCTTATGATCCGAAATAACAGTGAAGTAGTTACCCCACACAAATTTCTTAAGCTTGTGAACAACCTAATACACAGCCAAGGCTTCTTTTTCAATAACTGAGTAGTTACTCTCAGCTCCTCTTAAAGGTCTTGAAATAAAAAGAATAGTGTTGTCCATTTTCTCACCCTTTTGTAGTAGAACGGCACCAATGCCTTTGCAGCTCGCATCAGTCATAATAAACGAGTCTTTTCCAGGATCAAAGCTACCCAGATTTTGCGCCTGACTAATGTGGAAATAAAATCTATAATTATGCCCCTTCGCTGCCCTCTGCGCGATCTAATTATGCCCCATTGCGCGATCCCCTTTGCACGATTAATAATTGCCCACATTAAAAGCCGGCACCATTTTGTTTTTAATTCACCCTTTGGTGTCCCAAGACTCCGAGCACGAGCACGACACCCCTGCACCTGGCCTTCCTCATTTTCAACCATCTGTCTCTGTGGTTTCTGCCAAGTCCGGGAAACCAGTACATGAGTTCCTGCCCCCCGCAGAGATGGTTCATGTTTCTGACATGAAGCACGAGCACAAACCCCCAAATGAGGAAGCCTCCCCCTTCCAACTGTCAGACTATTTCACATCGCAAGTCCCCTCACGAAGCCTAAGACACGCCCCCATTTCTTCACACTCTGCTCCTCTTGCTGATCTTTGTTCCTCTATCTGCCACGACATGTTTGTTCCTCTATTTTGCCTCGTGACCCAGACTGTATAAATATTCTGCTGTTGAAAATAAAGACACCCCCACTTCAAGAGAGGAACTTGAGAGATTGCTCCTGTGCCCGCTTGGTGCTGGAAGCGCTCCCCTTAACTCGAGTTATTGGTCTTCTCCTCCTTCATTTGAGCACCACGGACTCCTCGCTTTGCATTGACAAGAAATTATGATTTATTGAGCATAGAAATTCAGAAATGAGGTAATAAATAAATTAATTTACCACATTAATTGGCGCCCGGAACAGGGACATTCCCTTCCCCCACGCGCCGGCGATATTGGACCCGGTACGGTCCCCTCCTGACCGTTGATGGACTTCAAAAGTGCACAACGCGGGGAATTCCAGCTAACTCCCTCGAGGCGTAGAGGGGGACCGACTGCGGCCCAGCATCCACACGAGGCGGTGAGGAAATAGCGGAATGTCCTGAACCAAAGCCCAACCTGCGAAGCAGACGAGTCCGAGGTTCTACAAATCCCGCCTTAAAACTGCGCGCCGCGTTTTTCCAAAATCTTCAAGAGGCCTTCCAGTTATTTTTTCGGTGAGTACTGCTGAAAAGTATAAAGACGAACCCACAGCTTTTGTGGGGGCGGTAAAGATACGCGTTTTGTTGGTTTCTCACCTATCTTTGGTGAGGACTGCTAAAATAGTATAAAAGACGGACTCACTACCTTGTGGGCACGGTAAAGATACATGCTTTTTGTGGGTTTCTCACCTAACTTGTGAGGACTACTAAACTAGTATAAAAGACGGACTCACTGCTTTCGTGGGTACGGTAAAGATATTTGTTCTGTTTGTGTTTTTCTCACTTCTAAAATCTTTGAAAGTCTTGCCATCATGCCTATTTTCTCGAAAATACGTAAGATGGCAACCAAAAGGAGTATTCATGAAAAGGAAATTCCCCTTCCTCCTCGGGATACTCCAGGACACTTCATGTATGCAAAACATGGTGTCGGTGCACTTATTTATTGTGATCTATGGGTAGAATATACTAAAGACCTAGAACTCAGATATAGATGGCCTGAAAATGGTAGTTTTGATACGGAGTGTATTATGAAATTAGAGGAACAGTTATGGAAGAAAGAGAGTCCGCCAGTCACAGAGTGACTCAGTAGAATTATGGAGAAAAGAAGCCCATAGGAGGCAACAGAAGGAATTGCATACAGTCGAAAAGGGTAAGAGAATGTCAGAGCAGGCCAAGAAAGAACAGTTACAAAAAATAGGGAAAGAAGTAGTTAGTGAAAGGAATAAAAGGGAACAATCAGCCATTTCTACTGGTTTTTATCCTGTTTTGCCATCTGCACCTGAGAACCTTAACATTGCATCAGCACAACCTACCGCCCCATCACCAGAGGATACTTTCACCAATTTCCTCTTAGATACTCTACCTCCATATGAGGTTCCAGTAATTCAACACCCTCTGCCACCCCTTTCACAACATAACGCACCACCTCTCACTCCAGAAGGGGGTGCCGTAGGTCCAGACCCAGGTAAAACAATTCCCGACTGCCCCTATGACCCGACTCCGAGCAACACAGGGGAGGCGGGCCGAATAAGTAAAATACTTCATGACTCCTGGGAAGAAATAAGACATCTACCAGCAATTGACACGTTTCTTCAAGCGGCCTCTGAGTTTCTTCGTACTGGAGAGAACTCACGAGCCATCAACGCTATGACTACAAGAAGATCACACCCTGTAAAAATGCACATGTATAGGTTCCTCCTTTGCTGTTTCATAAAACACATACAAGCAGAGGAAAGAAATGTACCAGTTTCACTTTTTGACTTATTAGATTCCGCATCCGACCACACTAGTCTAGAACTTATAAATGATGCACTAGACAGGTTCACCCGTAAGGTGACCCGTATTCTGAAAAACTTGCAAACAAATGAAGAGAATAAGAAACTTGAGGAGGAAATTACTGAACCTACTGAAAAAGTCCTACCCGTTCGTTCTTCCGCCCCTAATTCACGAACACCCCCGCCTACATTCCTCCAAGGTCACTCTGAACGGTCATCTCCAGATGAGTTATTTGAAAATACATCCAATGCATTAGACTACTGGTTAGACCAGGAACCTCCGCTTACACCGGAGGAGGAGGAAATAGCCAGAACTGCGACCCTATGGGTCTCTCAATATAAGATATATGACAATGATCTCATAGCCCAGCTTTTTATAGCATTACCACGCTCACATCAAAGATTAGCAAGTCTCTACATGGTACAACATCTCATCACACTCAATGACACTCATTTTAAACATGATCCAAGACTTGAAGATTTTCTGTCTGACTGCGCTGATAACATGTTCCTCCACAATAGTTCAGTTTTTCTCAACACATTTATAGATTTCAGACAGAAATACCAGAAAGTGACTGGATATAGATCTCCCCATAATATGTGTGGATCAACTAATAGACTTCCTCAAACACGCCAGTTCCCCACGAGAGAGGTCCACCCCAGAGCTGACACAAATGGAGCGCTACAACGCGTCTTCATTTATGTACCCTTGACAAAACTTGAGTTACTAAGGATGAAAGAGATGGTTCCCTCCCACTCAAAGGATCCTGCTGGATTCTTTAAGGAATTAGGAGATGTATTAATGATGGGAACGTATACTCTTTCTGATATCACAGCAATTCTGAAATTATTGTTGCCATTAGGTATATATGACAAACTAAGAGAAAAAGATTGGGAAGTAGCAGGTGAACACATTAGATGGACTGAACTTCAGAATGACGAAAATACTAGAGTAGCAGGTCAAGGTATAGGAGACAGACTAAAAGCACTTCCTGGCACTATTTTAAAGGTACTACCACAGTTACTAACAGTGAAAAAGGAGGACTGGGATGCCATTTCCTCCTGCAAACAGAAACTTGGTGAAGACATAGGAGATTATTACACTAGACTTGAAAAGTGTTTTGCGGTAAATAGCGGCCTTACGCCGACAAGTGAAGCTTACCCGCATCTGTTTGTTTCCAAATTTGTAGATAACGCCTTGCCAGCCATTAAGGACGGAGTACTAAAAGTAGAAAGTACCTGGCAAGCACATACACCTCCACAGGTGTTACAAATGCTACAATATCACCAGAATCGCATTAGGGATGAAGAAGAAAATGATAAGAAACGCATGAAAGACACAAAGATGAAAGCATTAGTAGCCCAAACTGCACCCCAGCGTCAACAGACACCAAGTAGCCAGACAAATATAAAAAGCACTTGTAATTATTGCAAGAAGATGGGACACTTCGTTAAGGACTGCCCTGTCTTAAAGCACAATTTGGCTACTGGTAAGACCCAGCCACGCCCATATCAGCCAAAACAGAATGGTTCCCTAGACAGTTCAACACCTTCAGTTCCACTGACAACACAAATGGCCCAAATGAATATTATAGACAGCGCCTACACTGAATATTACCCAGATTTCTCATGATGTTGCCCAGAGAGAGAAGATGACAAACTGCCCCTAATCCCCATTCCAGTAGATCAGACAGGTCCATTTATAGAGGTCCGACTTCTTGGGGAGGATAGGAAGTTTCTACTAGACACTGGGGCCAGTAAAACAACAATAAGCCATCAAGAGGTCCCAGAGGCTCCTCTCTCGGGTTCAAAACGTATTTCTCTGGGTTTCTCGGGACAACCTGTGACAAACGTCACGTCAAAGCCACTGCCCTTGCAGGTTGGTCCCCTCATGAGAACTACAGATCTTATATTGACAAAATCATGTCCAAAAAACTTGCTTGGTATAAAAACATTGAAAGAATTAGGAGCTGTCATTGTTTGCTCACCTACAGATGTCAGACTATTTCTGCGAGATTTCAAGGGCCATTACACAAGTAGAGAATTAGATGAGCGTTTGAAAGATTTGCCACACACCCTGTGGGCCACTGATTCCACCACAGTAGGATGTATGGAAATAACACCTCACAAGGTTACACTGAAAGAGGGAGCCCAACTACCACGCATAAGGCAATACAAAATTCCACCTCAGGCTGAACAAGCATTAATGTTAATTATTCAGGACCTAATACATTCAGGTATGATTAAGGAAACAACTTCTAACATTTGCAATTCCCCTGTTTTACCAGTTCATAAAAAAGTGGAACCAGGAACACCACCTGTCTACAGACTACTGGTGGATTTGAGAGAGCTCAATAAATGTGTCGTTCCACAACACCCTGTGGTTCCAGACATCTCCACCCTACTCACAGCCATAGATGCGGAAGCAACGCATTTTTCAGTCATTGACTTGAAAAACGCATTCTTTAGCACACCTATTCACCCAGACAGTTAATACCTTTTTGGCTTCTCCTTACAAGGACGAAGTTTCAAATTCACAAGAGCTCCTCAAGGTGTCACAGAGAGTCCAAGCATATATAGCCAAGCATTAAAAAGACAACTAGATACTTTTCAAATGCCCACGGATACAGCCATACTACAATATGTTGATGATATCCTCATTACGGCCAGATCTGACGCAGCATGTGCTGAAGCATCACTACTAGTACTAGAATTCCTAGCTGCAAATGGCCATAAAGTTTCCCCTGGTAAGCTCAAATTTTGCTTACAGCAAGTGGCATACTTAGGGCACTTGCTGTCAAAGGAGGGTGGGCAGCTTACACAGGAACGCATCCAACTCATGCAACAAATACCACAACCAACAACACAGAAACAAGTTCGAGCCTTTGTTGGTCTCACCTCATATTGTAGATAGTGGATCGCACAATTTGCACTCATTTCCAAACCGTTAGTGCAGCTGACAACACTCGAAGCTGGCGCTACTCCACAATTACCCTGGACAGATGAACACACGCAAGCATTTCAGTCTCTTAAAAAAGCTATGTGTCAAGCCCCATTGCTGGCAACACCTAATTACACCAAATATTTTACATTATTTGTAACAGAAAACTCAGGTACAGCACTATCAGTTCTGACCCAACTTCAAGCAGACAAACATAAACCATGTGGTTATTTTTCAAGCACATTAGATCCAGTAGCACAAGCATTGCCTGCATGTCTAAAATCAGTAGCAGCTACTGCACAAGCTATTAGACAAAGCGATGCTATTGTATTGGGACATCATCTGATAGTTCAGGTCCCACACGCTGTAGAACTTCTGTTAAACAGAACACAAACACAGCATCTGACAATAGCCAGACTCACCGGATATGAGATGACACTTTTTCAGCCACACATTGAGATTAGACGCTGCAACATTTTAAACCCAGCAACACTGTTGCCACTGACCTCTCCTACTGAAGAAATTCACGATTGTATTGACATAATTGATTTAGTGACCAAACCAAGACCAGATTTACAAGATACTCCCCTTGCTAAGGCAGAAATGACACTCTTTGTTTATGGTTCATGTATGAGACTCCCCACAGGAGAATTAGCAGCAGCCTATGCCATCACAAATGGTACAGACACTTTAGAAGCACACAAGATAGAGATGATGTCGGCACAGGCAGCAGAACTCATAGCCCTAACACGAGCATGTCACTTAGCAAAAGGAAAGTCAGTTAACATCTACACTGATTCACAATATGCCTTTGGAGTTGTACACAACTTCGGTACATTGTGGAGAGAGAGAGGATTTCTCACATCACATGGGTCCAGAATACAGCATTCTACACTCATCACTGCCCTCTTAGAGTCCAGTCAGTTACCGGAGAAAATCGCAGTGCTAAAATGTAAAGCGCACACAAAAGGAACAGATGAAATATCAAAAGGAAATGATTCTGCAGACAGTGCAGCCAAGTTAGCAGCAAACACAGAGTTAAGTATACCACACCGCCAATCTACAATACGAGACCCCTTTTCTGACATCCAGGATGTCCAAAGTCACGCCACACCACAGGAACTGCTAGAATGGAAGGAAAAAAGGAGGGGTCCTTACAGATCAAGGCTGGATGACACCTGAAAGAGCAGTATGGTTTCTACCGGATGCCATGGTACAGGTTATGGTAAACACCATACATGGACCAGCGCATCTGGGAGAAAAGCAATGTTAGACAGCATACAGAATATATGGCACAACAAACATTTGAGAGCTGCAGCCAAACAAAAAGTTAAAACGTGCATGATTTGTAATCAGTTCAACCCAGGAAAAGGCACAAAGGTGGAACAGGGAGGATTCCAACCCCCTGACCATCCATTTGAAGTTCTCCAGATGGACTATATCCAGATGGAGAGATGTAGAGGTCACAAGTATGTGCTAGTTGTAGTGTGTGCTCTGACCAGATGGACAGAAGCCTATCCCGTCCCAGATTACACTGCAACGACAACTGCTAAACAATTAGTTAGAGAGTTTTTCCCGAGGTATGGGTTGCCCCGTGTCATCTACTCAGATAACGGCCGACCTTTTTCCTCTGAACTAATTAAGCAAGTGTCTCTTCTGTTAGGGTACACTTGGAAGTTTCACTATGTAAAACATCCTCAGGCAGCAGGTCTAGTAGAAAGGCACAACCAAACTTTGAAGACAAAATTGGCCAAGATATGCACTGACAAAGGCGTGGACTGGATGGTAGCCTTACCGGTTGCCCTCTTTTACATGCGTATGGTAGCCCATTCCAGAACTGGCTTATCTCCATATGAAGTGGTCTTTGGCAGACCACCAAATATGTGGGGTACGCCAAGGCCTAAAAGAATAACTGATGTTGACAGTACTATGCTGACTGACTACCTGGCTTCCTTGATGTCTGCACTCCAATCTTGTCGTTCTCAGGTTGCTGCCACCTTCCCTGACAAAACCAACCCGGAAGAACATGCCATCCGACCCGGGGACTGGGTCCTCGTGAGGAACTTCGACCGGACCAGCCCCCTCCAGCCCAGGTGGAAGAAGCCAAGACTCGGACTACTAACAACACGGACAGCAGTGAAGGTCGAGGGCAGGAAGGGCTGGCTCCACGCAAGCCACTGCCGGAAACATTTTGGACAAAAAGACACTGTTGCTGATGGCCCTGCCAATCCCACTGACATTGTGACTGAACAATCTTTATTGCCTTTGGAACTAACCCCACAACAGGACTACAAATCAAAGTTAAGGTCTGCCATTCGGACTCTGGCTAATTAAGTCCATTGGGCGTCGGTCCAGTGGTGAAGCGGTTGGAGCATGGGAATGGATTTTAACACCTTGACTATGTGGGAGAAAAAAAAATGAACTCTAGAAAAAGACATAATGGTCCTACTATATGTTTGACAGTATTATTTTTCCTCATGGCAGTTATGACGTGTCTTGGTTGGATTCTCCACACTGTTTTTCCTCCAACACAACACACCTCTCATACACCCAACAGCACTCAGGAACACACCTATCACGACCTACCCCCTCATGAACAAGCCCATAGACTAGCCTTGCGAAACAATACCTTCATACAGATGCTACACCACACTCAGCAGGCCAGTAATAGCACCAATTGTTGGATATGTGGCCGCATCCCACCTCATCAGAAAAAGGGAGGGATGCCTCTTTTTCCTTTCCCATTCTCTTATAATGGAACTTGTGAAGCCTGGTTCGCCCTAATAACAGCTGACGATACTACCCCTATCTCCTGCCCTGACGGAAATATTTCATGCAAGAATGGGTGGCCTTGGGGGGATTTAAACAAGGTACTCAATACTGCCTGTTACCCTAATAAGGAGGGAGATCCTCAGGCGAAAGGTACAGTCCTAGAAAGTGAAGAATTCAAGCAAGGGAACATGACCATGTCCTACAAGATGTTAAATACCAAACCTAAAAAAAATGCTGGTCCCCCTTCCATCTCGGTCTCACCAGTAAAAGGACACCTGTGCATCCAGAAAAATGGCTCTGTTCCATTAGGACACAGTGACTGTCATACCACTATAAGTTTTGAAGACAGAGGAAAGTCCTCATTCCTAGCATCTCGCCATACTTATTTCGTCTGTGGCCAAACGGCCTATGTGCAGCTGCCCTTGAACTGGGGGGGGAACTTGCTATATAACATTCCTGTTACCCCCTGTCTTTGTGGCCCCATCCACTTACCACCGAGACCTCCTAGTGCCCCATGTCAGACATAAAAGAATGATCGATACCTCCTTGGTTGACCAAACGGAAATCTCATGGGAACAGTATACAGATTTTAACAAAGGGTTCTTCTTCTTTGTTGGCCCTGTACAGAACAGCAAGCTTATACGCAGGTTGACAAGGACCTTAGAGGCTGTTGTAAACCAGACGGCGTCTGCCCTTGGGAGCTTAACCCAGGAGCAGTCTGCCATACGACTGGTTACTCTCCAAAATCGCCTTGTCCTTGACATCATCTTGGCTGACAGAGGCGGAGCCTGTAAAATTATAGGCTCTAGCTGCTGTATATTTATTCCTGATAATTCCCCATCTGTATACACGGCCATAACAAAATTACACAAGATAGCCGTAAGTTTACATCAAGAACCTGGCACTTGGACGTGGTCTGACTGGTTCTGGAAGATAATATTGTCCTGGGGATGGCAACTGCTGTCAGCAGCAGGTATAATATTCCTGATAATAACTGGATGCTGCCTTTGCATCCAATGTGGTCCTGCCCTGTGCGGTCTATGCGCTGCAAAATGCATTCCTAAACCACTTGTCCAGCAGAGAGAAAGGGAAAGAATCATGTTACAAGAATGTATAAATGATCTCATGCAAATTGAGATATAATGTAGGTACACTCTGGGGCAAGGAGGGAATGTGGAAATAAAATTGACAATTGTGCCCCATCATTTCCCTGTTTCTGCCTGACAGCCATTTTTCTCAGACAAACACCCATTTTGTGTGTGACATGCTCTCAGCAACTTGTCTGAAAACTGTCCTCCACGTCCCCATTGAATCTTGCACAATCCCCTGCTCCTTGTGGTCGAGCCAATTCCAAGAAGCCTGCCTGTGTGCCTTCCCCCAGTTGTGCCAGAGACTCAGCCACATCCTGTCCATTGTTGGTAACTCAGCCTGTCACACCAACTGCCCTGTGACCACCCCCAACTGAAAGAGGAAGCACAAGGTTGTACACTGTGAACACACACATTTCTGTGGTTCTGCCAATTCTGGGAACCAGCAGCAGATAGTTCCTGTTCTTAACTGTAAGACACCCTGCACCTGGCATCTTAGTTCATTGACCACCCCTTCCTGTGCTTCAGCCAATTCCCAGAACCAGCAGATTGTTCCTGTTTTAAGAAATAGTTACTGCAAGCCAGAGAGCAGATGGTCTCTGTTTTACACAAGATAGTTCCTCTTTTTGACTCTTGTGGTTCAGCCAATTCCCAGAACCAGCAAGATAGCTCCTGTTTTACACAAGATGGTTCCTGTTTTTGACATGAAGCACGTGCACAAACCCCAAATGAAGAAGCCTCCCCCTTCCAACTGTCAGACTATTTCACATCGCAAGTCCCCTCACGAAGCCTAAGACACGCCCCCATTTCTTCACAATCTGCTCCTCTTGCTGATCTTTGTTCCTCTATCTGCCACGACCTGTTTGTTCCTCTATTTTGCCTCGTGACCAAGACTGTATAAATGCCCTGCTGTTGAAAATAAAAACACCCACTTCAAGAGAGGGATTTGAGAGATTGCTCCTGTGCCCGCTTGGTGCTGGAAGCGCTCCCCTTAACTCGAGTTATTGGTCTCCTCCTCCTTCATTTGAGCACCACGGACTTCTCGCTTTGCATTGACAAGAAATTATGATTTATTAAGCATAGAAATTCAGAAATGAGGTAATAAGTAAATTTAATTTACCACAAGCCCCGCAGCTGCCGAGGGAGAGAAGGAGCCGGGAGACCCGAGGAGCGGCCGCCAGAAACCGGTGAGTGGGGCTCCGGTGCAGCTTGGAGGAGAGGGAGGCGTCGGGGCACATTGCCGGTGCCCACCCCTCCCCTCCAGCGCGAGGATATTGTTTTAGAGCCACCGAGGCTCTTGTTGGCATTTTTTTTTTATCTCGAGTCCCCCAAAGAAGGGGGGGACTCTACTGATGGGAGCAGTTGGTTCTTCAGAGTTCCCCGAGCAGGACTCCAACGTCTGCCCACATCGTCCTAGAGCCTGCAAGGCTCGTGGGGGGGCAGTTGGTTGTGTCGACTCTCCCGTGAGAGACTCCAAAGATTGCAAGAGCTGTCTTCTTTCTCCCCGAAGCGGCCCCATGTGTTCATGAGCCCAGGAAGGCTCAAAGGGGCATTTTGGTTACTGAGAGCCCACGAGGGGCTCATGCGCCACCAGTATCTTTGAGAGCCTGGAGAGGCTCAGGGGCCATTTGTTTATTCAGAGCCCAGCGAGGCTCCAACGTTGGACCATCCTTGTCTTTCAGCTGCCCAGCACTTCGTGGGCAGCTGCCACGTTTAGGCCCCCTGACTTTGGACACAGGGCGTCCTAGCCCTAGAGAGGCCAGTTGGCCTAGGGACAGTCACAGGTGGTGACTTATGTGAGTTTGGCGCAATTGTTCTTTCTGCACCTCTGAATGTGTTTTTATGCGTCATGTGCCTTGTTCTTACACCTCTGAATGTATTGTTGATGGATCATGTGTTTTCCTTCCTTACACCGCTGAATGTATGTTTATGCATCATGTGTTATGTGCTTACACCCCTACAGGTATTGTGATACTTAGGTGGTTGTTTTTCTCCTAGTACAGGTGGTGCTAGTGAGGTCCTGGTTACCAGTAGTTACTGGTTGTGTGCTACAGTGATTTTACATTCTAAGTGCTATTTCTAAAACTGTTACTTCTTAAAGTGCTGATTCCTGACAGTGGTCCATGTGGCCCTGTCTTGTACATATCCCCTGTAAATTCTGCCCGTGCCTGTTGGCACATTGTAAAGGGTGTGTTTTCATCTAATGTGTTTTGGTGTAATACAAAGGCTATTTTCATATATAACCTTGTGCGGAGTTTCCTTTGTGGTGGGCCTGGGTGTTGTTGCTGGGGTGCGTGCGGAAATACTTAACTCACATCGCCTCCGAGTTTAGCCCTGCTGCTCGCGCCACGTTACCTAGAGGGTGAGCAGGGGTTATCTTGGCGTGTAACTCACTTGCCCTGACTTAGGAGTGGTGGTCTCTGACTGACTTTGGCGAAAGCCCTGGCCAGCCAGGGATCCCATTTCTAACACTCCTGCTCAGCCCCCAGACTCCTGCTCAGCCCCAAGACTCCTGCTCAGCCCCTAGACTCCTGCTCAGCCCCCAGACTCCTGCTCAGCACCCAGAATCCTGCTCAGCCCCATAGGTTCCTGCTCAGCCCACAGGCGCCTGCTCAGCCCCAAGGCTCCTGCTCATTCCCAAGACTCCTGCTCAGCCCCCAGACTCCTGCTAAGCCCCCCAGACTCCTGCTCAGCACCCAGACTCCTGCTCAGCGCCCTAGACTCCTGGTCAGCCCCCAGACTCCTGCTCAGCCCCCAGACTTCTGCTAAGCCCCATACTCCTGCTCAGCCCCCAGACTCATGCTCAGCCCCCAGGCTCCAGCTCAGCCCCCAGACTCCTGCTCAGCCCCGGACTCCTGCCCCCAGACTCCTGCTCCTCAGCCCTCAGACTCCTGCTCCTCAGCCCCCAGACTCCTGCTCCTCAGCCCCCAGACTCCTGCTCCTCAGCCCCCAGACTCCTGCTCAGCCCCAAGACTCCTGCTCCTCAGCCCCCAGACTCCTGCTGAGCCACCAGACTCCTGCTCAGCCCCAGACTCCTCCTCAGCCCCCAGACTCCTACTCCTCAGCTCCCAGACTCCTGCTCAGCCTGCAGACTCCTGCTCAGCCCACATGCTCCTATTCAGCCCCCAGACTCGTGCTCAACCCCCAGACTCCTGCTCAGCCCCCAGACTCCTGCTCAGCCTCCAGACTCCTGCTCAGCCCCCAGACTCCTGCTCAGCCCCCAGACTCCTGCTAAGCCCCTAGACTCCTGATCATCCCCCAGACACCTGATCAGCCCCAGACTCCTGCTCAGACCCCAGACTCCTGCTAAGCCCCCAGACTCCTGCTCAGCCCCCAGACTCCTGCTCAGCCCCCAAACTCCTGATCAGCCCCCAGACACCTGCTCCTCAACCCCAGACCCCTGCTCGGCCCCAAGGCTCCTGCTCAGAAACCATGCTCCTGCTCAGCCCCCAGGCTCCTGCCCCTAGACTCCTGTTCATCACCCAGACTCCTGCTCAGCCCCCAGACTCCTGCTCAGCCCCCCCAGACTCCTGCTCAGCCCCCAGACTCCTGCTCAGCCCCAGACTCTTGCTCAGCCCCCAGACTCCTGCTCAGCCCCCAGACTCCTGCTCAGCCCCAGACTCTTGCTCAGCCCCCAGACTCCTGCTCAGGCCCCACACTCCTGCTTAGCACCCAGGCTCCAGCCCCCAGACTCCTGCTCAGCCCGAGACTCCTGCTCAGCCCCGGACTCCTGCCCCCAAACTCCTGCTCCTCAGCCCTCAGACTCCTGCTCCTCAGCCCCCAGACTCCTGCTCCTCAGCCCCCAGACTCCTGCTCCTCAGCCACCAGAATCCTGCTCAGCCCCCAGACTCCTCCTCGGTCCCCAGACTCCTACTCCTCAGCCCCCAGACTCCTGCTCATCCCACATGCTCCTGCTCAGCCCCCAGACTCCTGCTCAGCCCCCAGACTCCTGATCAGCCCCCAGACCCATGCTCAGCCCCCGGACCCATGCTCAGCCCTCAGACTCCTGCTCAGCCCCAAGACTCCTGCTCAGCCCAAAGGCTCCTGCTTGGCCCCCAATGCTCCTGCTCAGTCCCAAGACTCCTGCTCAGCCCCCAGACTCCTGCCCCCAGACTCCTTCTCATCCACCATACTCCTGCTCAGCCCCAGACACCTGCTCAGCCCTAGACTCCTGCTCACCCCCCAGACTCCTGATCACCCCCCAGACTCCTGCTCAGCCCCAAGACTCCTGCTCAGCCCCAAGACTCCTGCTCAGCACCCAGAATCCTGCTCAGCCCCATAGGCTCCTGCTCAGTCCCCAGACTCCTGCCCCCAGACTCCTTCTCATCCCCCATACTCCTGCTCAGCCCACATGCTCCTGCTCAGCCCCCAGACTCCTGCTCAGCACCCAGACTCCTGCTCAACCCCCAGACTCCTGCTCAGCCCACATGCTCCTGCTCAGCCCCCAGACTCCTGCTCAGCACCCAGAATCTTGCTCAGCCCCAGACTCCTGCTCAGTCCCAAGACTCCTGCTCAGCCCCCAGACTCTTGGCCCCATACTCCTTCTCATCCCCCATTCTCCTGCTTAGCCCCCCAGGCTCCTGCTCAGCCCCCAGACTCCTGCTCAGCCCCCAGACTCCTGCTCAGCCCCAGACTCCTGCTCATCCCCCAGACTCCTGCTCACCCCCCAGACTCCTGCTCGGCCCCCAGACTCCTGCTAAGCCCCACAGACTCCTGCTCAGCCCCCAGACTCCTGCTCAGCCCCCAGACTCCTGCTCAGCCCCCCAGACTCCTGCTCAGCCCCCAGACTCCTGCTAAGCCCCAGACTCCTGCTCAGCCACCAGACTCCTGCTCAGCCGCCAGACTCCAGCTCAGCCCCCAGACTCCTGCTCAGCCCCAGACTCTTGCTCAGCCCCCAGACTCCTGCTCAGCCCCCACACTCCTGCTCAGCACCCAGACTCCAGCACCCAGACTCCTGCTCCTCAGCCCCTGGCTTCTCCTCAGCCCCCAGACTCCTACTCCTCAGCCCCCAGACTCCTGCTCCTCCGCCCCTGGTTCCTCCTCAGCCCCCAGACTCCTACTCCTCAGCCCCCAGACTCCTGCTCAGCCTGCAGACTCCTGCTCAGCCCCGGACTCCTGCTCAGCCCCAGACTCCAGCCCCCAGACTCCTGCTCAGCCCCAGACTCCTCCTCAGCCCCCAGACTCCTACTCCTCAGCTCCCAGACTCCTGCTCAGCCTGCAGACTCCTGCTCAGCCCACACGCTCCTATTCAGCCCCCAGACTCGTGCTCAACCCCCAGACTCCTGCTCAGCCCCCAGACTCCTGCTCAGCCTCCAGACTCCTGCTCAGCCCCCAGACTCCTGCTCAGCCCCCAGACTCCTGCTAAGCCCCTAGACTCCTGATCATCCCCCAGACACCTGATCAGCCCCAGACTCCTACTCCTCAGCCCCCAGACTCCTGCTCCTCAGCCCCTGGCTCCTCCTCAGCCCCCAGACTCCTACTCCTCAGCCCCCAGACTCCTGCTCAGCCTGCAGACTCCTGCTCAGCCCCGGACTCCTGCTCAGCCCCAGACTCCAGCCCCCAGACTCCTGCTCAGCCCCAGACTCCTCCTCAGCCCCCAGACTCCTACTCCTCAGCTCCCAGACTCCTGCTCAGCCTGCAGACTCCTGCTCAGCCCACATGCTCCTATTCAGCCCCCAGACTCGTGTTCAACCCCCAGACTCCTGCTCAGCCCCCAGACTCCTGCTCAGCCTCCAGACTCCTGCTCAGCCCCCAGACTCCTGCTCAGCCCCCAGACTCCTGCTAAGCCCCTAGACTCCTGATCATCCCCCAGACACCTGATCAGCCCCAGACTCCTGCTCAGACCCCAGACTCCTGCTAAGCCCTCAGACTCCTGCTCAGCCCCCAGACTCCTGCTCAGCCCCCAAACTCCTGATCAGCCCCCAGACACCTGCTCCTCAACCCCAGACCCCTGCTCTGCCCCAAGGCTCCTGCTCAGAAACCATGCTCCTGCTCAGCCCCCAGGCTCCTGCCCCTAGACTCCTGTTCATCACCCAGACTCCTGCTCAGCCCCCAGACTCCTGCTCAGCCCCCCCAGACTCCTGCTCAGCCCCCAGACTCCTGCTCAGCCCCAGACTCTTGCTCAGCCCCCAGACTCCTGCTCAGGCCCCACACTCCTGCTTAGCACCCAGGCTCCAGCCCCCAGACTCCTGCTCAGCCCGAGACTCCTGCTCAGCCCCGGACTCCTGCCCCCAAACTCCTGCTCCTCAGCCCTCAGACTCCTGCTCCTCAGCCCCCAGACTCCTGCTCCTCAGCCCCCAGACTCCTGCTCCTCAGCCACCAGAATCCTGCTCAGCCCCCAGACTCCTCCTCGGTCCCCAGACTCCTACTCCTCAGCCCCCAGACTCCTGCTCATCCCACATGCTCCTGCTCAGCCCCCAGACTCCTGCTCAGCCCCCAGACTCCTGATCAGCCCCCAGACCCATGCTCAGCCCCCGGAACCATGCTCAGCCCTCAGACTCCTGCTCAGCCCCAAGACTCCTGCTCAGCCCAAAGGCTCCTGCTTGGCCCCCAATGCTCCTGCTCAGTCCCAAGACTCCTGCTCAGCCCCCAGACTCCTGCCCCCAGACTCCTTCTCATCCACCATACTCCTGCTCAGCCCCCAGACACCTGCTCAGCCCTAGACTCCTGCTCACCCCCCAGACTCCTGATCACCCCCCAGACTCCTGCTCAGCCCCAAGACTCCTGCTCAGCCCCAAGACTCCTGCTCAGCACCCAGAATCCTGCTCAGCCCCATAGGCTCCTGCTCAGTCCCCAGACTCCTGCCCCCAGACTCCTTCTCATCCCCCATACTCCTGCTCAGCCCACATGCTCCTGCTCAGCCCCCAGACTCCTGCTCAGCACCCAGACTCCTGCTCAACCCCCAGACTCCTGCTCAGCCCACATGCTCCTGCTCAGCCCCCAGACTCCTGCTCAGCACCCAGAATCTTGCTCAGCCCCAGACTCCTGCTCAGTCCCAAGACTCCTGCTCAGCCCCCAGACTCTTGGCCCCATACTCCTTCTCATCCCCCATTCTCCTGCTTAGCCCCCCAGGCTCCTGCTCAGCCCCCAGACTCCTGCTCAGCCCCCAGACTCCTGCTCAGCCCCAGACTCCTGCTCATCCCCCAGACTCCTGCTCACCCCCCAGACTCCTGCTCGGCCCCCAGACTCCTGCTAAGCCCCACAGACTCCTGCTCAGCCCCCAGACTCCTGCTCAGCCCCCAGACTCCTGCTCAGCCCCCCAGACTCCTGCTCAGCCCCCAGACTCCTGCTAAGCCCCAGACTCCTGCTCAGCCGCCAGACTCCTGCTCAGCCGCCAGACTCCAGCTCAGCCCCCAGACTCCTGCTCAGCCCCAGACTCTTGCTCAGCCCCCAGACTCCTGCTCAGCCCCCACACTCCTGCTCAGCACCCAGACTCCAGCACCCAGACTCCTGCTCCTCAGCCCCTGGCTTCTCCTCAGCCCCCAGACTCCTACTCCTCAGCCCCCAGACTCCTGCTCCTCCGCCCCTGGTTCCTCCTCAGCCCCCAGACTCCTACTCCTCAGCCCCCAGACTCCTGCTCAGCCTGCAGACTCCTGCTCAGCCCCGGACTCCTGCTCAGCCCCAGACTCCAGCCCCCAGACTCCTGCTCAGCCCCAGACTCCTCCTCAGCCCCCAGACTCCTACTCCTCAGCTCCCAGACTCCTGCTCAGCCTGCAGACTCCTGCTCAGCCCACATGCTCCTGATCAGCCCCCAGACTCCTGCTCAACCCCCAGACTCCTGCTCAGCCCCCAGACTCCTGCTCAGCCTCCTGACTCCTGCTCAGCCCCCAGACTCCTGATCAGCCCCCAGACTCCTGCCAAGCCCCCAGACTCCTGATCATCCCCCAGACACCTGATCAGCCCCAGACTCCTGCTCAGACCCCAGACTCCTGCTAAGCCCCCAGACTCCTGCTCAGCCCCCAGACTCCTGCTCAGCCCCCAGGCTCCTGCCCCCAGACTCCTGCTCAGCCCCCAAACTCCTGATCAGCCCCCAGACACCTGCTCCTCAACCCCAGACCCCTGCTCTGCCCAAGGCTCCTGCTCAGAAACCATGCTCCTGCTCAGCCCCCAGGCTCCTGCCCCTAGACTCCTGCTCATCCCCCAGACTCCTGCTCAGCCCCCAGACTCCTGCTCAGCCCCCAGACTCCTGCTCAGCCCCAGACTCTTGCTCAGCCCCCAGACTCCTGCTCAGGCCCCACACTCCTGCTTAGCACCCAGGCTCCAGCCCCCAGACTCCTGCTCAGCCCCCAGACTCCTGCTCAGACCCGGACTCCTGCCCCCAAACTCCTGCTCCTCAGCCCTCAGACTCCTGCTCCTCAGCCCCCAGACTCCTGCTCCTCAGCCCCCAGACTCCTGCTCCTCAGCCACCAGAATCCTGCTCAGCCCCCAGACTCCTCCTCGGTCCCCAGACTCCTACTCCTCAGCCCCCAGACTCCTGCTCATCCCACATGCTCCTGCTCAGCCCCCAGACTCCTGCTCAGCCTCCAGACTCCTGATCAGCCCCAGACCCATGCTCAGCCCCCGGACCCATGCTCAGCCCTCAGACTCCTGCTCAGCCCCAAGACTCCTGCTCAGCCCAAAGGCTCCTGCTTGGCCCCCAATGCTCCTGCTCAGTCCCAAGACTCCTGCTCAGCCCCCAGACTCCTGCCCCCAGACTCCTGCTCAGCACCCAGAATCTTGCTCAGCCCCAGACTCCTGCTCAGTCCCAAGACTCCTGCTCAGCCCCCAGACTCTTGGCCCCATACTCCTTCTCATCCCCCATTCTCCTGCTTAGCCCCCCAGGCTCCGGCTCAGCCCCCAGACTCCTGCTCAGCCCCCAGACTCCTGCTCAGCCCCAGACTCCTGCTCATCCCCCAGACTCCTGCTCACCCCCCAGACTCCTGCTCGGCCCCCAGACTCCTGCTAAGCCCCACAGACTCCTGCTCAGCGCCCCCAGACTCCTGCTCAGCCCCCAGACTCCTGCTCAGCCCCCCAGACTCCTGCTCAGCCCCCAGACTCCTGCTAAGCCCCAGACTCCTGCTCAGCCGCCAGACTCCTGCTCAGCCGCCAGACTCCAGCTCAGCCCCCAGACTCCTGCTCAGCCCCAGACTCTTGCTCAGCCCCCAGACTCCTGCTCAGCCCCCACACTCCTGCTCAGCACCCAGACTCCAGCACCCAGACTCCTGCTCCGCAGCCCCTGGCTTCTCCTCAGCCCCCAGACTCCTACTCCTCAGCCCCCAGACTCCTGCTCCTCCGCCCCTGGTTCCTCCTCAGCCCCCAGACTCCTACTCCTCAGCCCCAAGACTCCTGCTCAGCCTGCAGACTCCTGCTCAGCCCCGGACTCCTGCTCAGCCCCAGACTCCAGCCCCCAGACTCCTGCTCAGCCCCAGACTCCTCCTCAGCCCCCAGACTCCTACTCCTCAGCTCCCAGACTCCTGCTCAGCCTGCAGACTCCTGCTCAGCCCACATGCTCCTATTCAGCCCCCAGACTCGTGCTCAACCCCAGACTCCTGCTCAGCCCCCAGACTCCTGCTCAGCCTCCAGACTCCTGCTCAGCCCCCAGACTCCTGCTCAGCCCCCAGACTCCTGCTAAGCCCCTAGACTCCTGATCATCCCCCAGACACCTGATCAGCCCCAGACTCCTACTCCTCAGCCCCCAGACTCCTGCTCCTCAGCCCCTGGCTCCTCCTCAGCCCCCAGACTCCTACTCCTCAGCCCCCAGACTCCTGCTCAGCCTGCAGACTCCTGCTCAGCCCCGGACTCCTGCTCAGCCCCAGACTCCAGCCCCCAGACTCCTGCTCAGCCCCAGACTCCTCCTCAGCCCCCAGACTCCTACTCCTCAGCTCCCAGACTCCTGCTCAGCCTGCAGACTCCTGCTCAGCCCACATGCTCCTATTCAGTCCCCAGACTCGTGCTCAACCCCCAGACTCCTGCTCAGCCCCCAGACTCCTGCTCAGCCTCCAGACTCCTGCTCAGCCCCCAGACTCCTGCTCAGCCCCAGACTCCTGCTAAGCCCCTAGACTCCTGATCATCCCCCAGACACCTGATCAGCCCCAGACTCCTGCTCAGACCCCAGACTCCTGCTAAGCCCCCAGACTCCTGCTCAGCCCCCAGACTCCTGCTCAGCCCCCAAACTCCTGATCAGCCCCCAGACACCTGCTCCTCAACCCCAGACCCCTGCTCTGCCCCAAGGCTCCTGCTCAGAAACCATGCTCCTGCTCAGCCCCCAGGCTCCTGCCCCTAGGCTCCTGTTCATCACCCAGACTCCTGCTCAGCCCCCAGACTCCTGCTCAGCCCCCCCAGACTCCTGCTCAGCCCCCAGACTCCTGCTCAGCCCCAGACTCTTGCTCAGCCCCCAGACTCCTGCTCAGGCCCCACACTCCTGCTTAGCACCCAGGCTCCAGCCCCCAGACTCCTGCTCAGCCCGAGACTCCTGCTCAGCCCCGGACTCCTGCCCCCAAACTCCTGCTCCTCAGCCCTCAGACTCCTGCTCCTCAGCCCCCAGACTCCTGCTCCTCAGCCCCCAGACTCCTGCTCCTCAACCACCAGAATCCTGCTCAGCCCCCAGACTCCTCCTCGGTCCCCAGACTCCTACTCCTCAGCCCCCAGACTCCTGCTCATCCCACATGCTCCTGCTCAGCCCCCAGACTCCTGCTCAGCCCCCAGACTCCTGATCAGCCCCCAGACCCATGCTCAGCCCCCGGAACCATGCTCAGCCCTCAGACTCCTGCTCAGCCCCAAGACTCCTGCTCAGCCCAAAGGCTCCTGCTTGGCCCCCAATGCTCCTGCTCAGTCCCAAGACTCCTGCTCAGCCCCCAGACTCCTGCCCCAGACTCCTTCTCATCCACCATACTCCTGCTCAGCCCCCAGACACCTGCTCAGCCCTAGACTCCTGCTCACCCCCCAGACTCCTGCTCAGCCCCAAGACTCCTGCTCAGCCCCAAGACTCCTGCTCAGCACCCAGAATCCTGCTCAGCCCCATAGGCTCCTGCTCAGTCCCCAGACTCCTGCCCCCAGACTCCTTCTCATCCCCCATACTCCTGCTCAGCCCACATGCTCCTGCTCAGCCCCAGACTCCTGCTCAGCACCCAGACTCCTGCTCAACCCCCAGACTCCTGCTCAGCCCACATGCTCCTGCTCAGCCCCCAGACTCCTGCTCAGCACCCAGAATCTTGCTCAGCCCCAGACTCCTGCTCAGTCCCAAGACTCCTGCTCAGCCCCCAGACTCTTGGCCCCATACTCCTTCTCATCCCCCATTCTCCTGCTTAGCCCCCCAGGCTCCTGCTCAGCCCCAGACTCCTGCTCAGCCCCCAGACTCCTGCTCAGCCCCAGACTCCTGCTCATCCCCCAGACTCCTGCTCACCCCCCAGACTCCTGCTCACCCCCCAGACTCCTGCTAAGCCCCACAGACTCCTGCTCAGCCCCCAGACTCCTGCTCAGCCCCCAGACTCCTGCTCAGCCCCCCAGACTCCTGCTCAGCCCCCAGACTCCTGCTAAGCCCCAGACTCCTGCTCAGCCGCCAGACTCCTGCTCAGCCGCCAGACTCCAGCTCAGCCCCCAGACTCCTGCTCAGCCCCAGACTCTTGCTCAGCCCCCAGACTCCTGCTCAGCCCCCACACTCCTGCTCAGCACCCAGACTCCAGCACCCAGACTCCTGCTCCTCAGCCCCTGGCTTCTCCTCAGCCCCCAGACTCCTACTCCTCAGCCCCCAGACTCCTGCTCCTCCGCCCCTGGTTCCTCCTCAGCCCCCAGACTCCTACTCCTCAGCCCCCAGACTTCTGCTCAGCCTGCAGACTCCTGCTCAGCCCCGGACTCCTGCTCAGCCCCAGACTCCAGCCCCCAGACTCCTGCTCAGCCCCAGACTCCTCCTCAGCCCCCAGACTCCTACTCCTCAGCTCCCAGACTCCTGCTCAGCCTGCAGACTCCTGCTCAGCCCACATGCTCCTGATCAGCCCCCAGACTCCTGCTCAACCCCCAGACTCCTGCTCAGCCCCCAGACTCCTGCTCAGCCTCCTGACTCCTGCTCAGCCCCCAGACTCCTGATCAGCCCCCAGACTCCTGCTAAGCCCCCAGACTCCTGATCATCCCCCAGACACCTGATCAGCCCCAGACTCCTGCTCAGACCCCAGACTCCTGCTAAGCCCCCAGACTCCTGCTCAGCCCCCAGACTCCTGCTCAGCCCCCAGGCTCCTGCCCCCAGACTCCTGCTCAGCCCCCAAACTCCTGATCAGCCCCCAGACACCTGCTCCTCAACCCCAGACCCCTGCTCTGCCCAAGGCTCCTGCTCAGAAACCATGCTCCTGCTCAGCCCCCAGGCTCCTGCCCCTAGACTCCTGCTCATCCCCCAGACTCCTGCTCAGCCCCCAGACTCCTGCTCAGCCCCCAGACTCCTGCTCAGCCCCAGACTCTTGCTCAGCCCCCAGACTCCTGCTCAGGCCCCACACTCCTGCTTAGCACCCAGGCTCCAGCCCCCAGACTCCTGCTCAGCCCCCAGACTCCTGCTCAGACCCGGACTCCTGCCCCCAAACTCCTGCTCCTCAGCCCTCAGACTCCTGCTCCTCAGCCCCCAGACTCCTGCTCCTCAGCCCCCAGACTCCTGCTCCTCAGCCACCAGAATCCTGCTCAGCCCCCAGACTCCTCCTCGGTCCCCAGACTCCTACTCCTCAGCCCCCAGACTCCTGCTCATCCCACATGCTCCTGCTCAGCCCCCAGACTCCTGCTCAGCCTCCAGACTCCTGATCAGCCCCAGACCCATGCTCAGCCCCCGGACCCATGCTCAGCCCTCAGACTCCTGCTCAGCCCCAAGACTCCTGCTCAGCCCAAAGGCTCCTGCTTGGCCCCCAATGCTCCTGCTCAGTCCCAAGACTCCTGCTCAGCCCCCAGACTCCTGCCCCCAGACTCCTTCTCATCCACCATACTCCTGCTCAGCCCCCAGACACCTGCTCAGCCCTAGACTCCTGCTCACCCCCCAGACTTCTGATCACCCCCCAGACTCCTGCTCAGCCCAAGACTCCTGCTCAGCCCCAAGACTCCTGCTCAGCACCCAGAATCCTGCTCAGCCCCATAGGCTCCTGCTCAGCCCCCAGACTCCTGCCCCCAGACTCCTTCTCATCCCCCATACTCCTGCTCAGCCCACATGCTCCTGCTCAGCCCCCAGACTCCTGCTCAGCCCCAGACTCCTGTTCACCCCCCAGACTCCTGCTCAGCCCCCAGACTCCTGCTCAGCCTGCAGACTCCTGCTCAGCCCCCAGACTCCTGCTCAGCCCACATGCTCCTGCTCAGCCCCCAGACTCCTGCTCAGCACCCAGAATCTTGCTCAGCCCCAGACTCCTGCTCAGCCCCAAGACTCCTGCTCAGCCCCCAGACTCTTGGCCCCATACTCCTTCTCATCCCCCATTCTCCTGCTTAGCCCCCAGGCTCCTGCTCAGCCCCCAGACTCCTGCTCAGCCCCCAGACTCCTGCTCAGCCCCAGACTCCTGCTCACCCCCCAGACTCCTGCTCACCCCCCAGACTCCTGCTCAGCCCCCAGACTCCTGCTAAGCCCCACAGACTCCTGCTCAGCCCCCAGACTCCTGCTCAGCCCCCAGACTCCTGCTCAGCCCCCCAGACTCCTGCTCAGCCCCCATACTCCTGCTCAGCCCCCAGACACCTGCTCAGCCCTAGACTCCTGCTCACCCCCCAGACTCCTGATCACCCCCCAGACTCCTGCTCAGCCCCAAGACTCCTGCTCAGCCCCAAGACTCCTGCTAAGAACCCAGAATCCTGCTCAGCCCCATAGGCTCCTGCTCAGCCCCCAGACTCCTGCCCCCAGACTCCTGCTCAGCCCCCAGACTCCTGCTCAGACCCGGACTCCTGCCCCCAAACTCCTGCTCCTCAGCCCTCAGACTCCTGCTCCTCAGCCCCCAGACTCCTGCTCCTCAGCCCCCAGACTCCTGCTCCTCAACCACCAGAATCCTGCTCAGCCCCCAGACTCCTCCTCGGTCCCCAGACTCCTACTCCTCAGCCCCCAGACTCCTGCTCATCCCACATGCTCCTGCTCAGCCCCCAGACTCCTGCTCAGCCCCCAGACTCCTGATCAGCCCCCAGACCCATGCTCAGCCCCCAGACCCATGCTCAGCCCTCAGACTCCTGCTCAGCCCCAAGACTCTTGGCCCCATACTCCTTCTCATCCCCCATTCTCCTGCTTAGCCCCCAGGCTCCTGCTCAGCCCCCAGACTCCTGCTCAGCCCCCAGACTCCTGCTCAGCCCCAGACTCCTGCTCACCCCCCAGACTCCTGCTCATCCCCCAGACTCTTGCTCAGCCCCAAGACTCCTGCTCAGCCCCCAGACTCTTGGCCCCATACTCCTTCTCATCCCCCATTCTCCTGCTTAGCCCCCAGGCTCCTGCTCAGCCCCCAGACTCCTGCTCAGCCCCCAGACTCCTGCTCAGCCCCAGACTCCTGCTCACCCCCCAGCCTCCTGCTCACCCCCCAGACTCCTGCTCAGCCCCCAGACTCCTGCTAAGCCCCACAGACTCCTGCTCAGCCCCCAGACTCCTGCTCAGCCCCCAGACTCCTGCTCAGCCCCCCAGACTCCTGCTCAGCCCCCATACTCCTGCTCAGCCCCCAGACACCTGCTCAGCCCTAGACTCCTGCTCACCCCCCAGACTCCTGATCACCCCCCAGACTCCTGCTCAGCCCCAAGACTCCTGCTCAGCCCCAAGACTCCTGCTCAGCACCCAGAATCCTGCTCAGCCCCATAGGCTCCTGCTCAGCCCCCAGACTCCTGCCCCCAGACTCCTGCTCAGCCCCCAGACTCCTGCTCAGACCCGGACTCCTGCCCCCAAACTCCTGCTCCTCAGCCCTCAGACTCCTGCTCCTCAGCCCCCAGACTCCTGCTCCTCAGCCCCCAGACTCCTGCTCCTCAGCCACCAGAATCCTGCTCAGCCCCCAGACTCCTCCTCGGTCCCCAGACTCCTACTCCTCAGCCCCCAGACTCCTGCTCATCCCACATGCTCCTGCTCAGCCCCCAGACTCCTGCTCAGCCCCCAGACTCCTGATCAGCCCCCAGACCCATGCTCAGCCCCCGGACCCATGCTCAGCCCTCAGACTCCTGCTCAGCCCCAAGACTCCTGCTCAGCCCAAAGGCTCCTGCTTGGCCCCCAATGCTCCCGCTCAGTCCCAAGACTCCTGCTCAGCCCCCAGACTCCTGCCCCCAGACTCCTTCTCATCCACCATACTCCTGCTCAGCCCCCAGACACCTGCTCAGCCCTAGACTCCTGCTCACCCCCCAGACTCCTGATCACCCCCCAGACTCCTGCTCAGCCCCAAGACTCCTGCTCAGCCCCAAGACTCCTGCTCAGCACCCAGAATCCTGCTCAGCCCCCTAGGGTCCTGCTCAGTCCCCAGACTCCTGCCCCCAGACTCCTTCTCATCCCCCATACTCCTGCTCAGCCCACATGCTCCTGCTCAGCCCCCAGACTCCTGCTCAGCACCCAGACTCCTGCTCAACCCCCAGACTCCTGCTCAGCCCACATGCTCCTGCTCAGCCCCCAGACTCCTGCTCAGCACCCAGAATCTTGCTCAGCCCCAGACTCCTGCTCAGCCCCAAGACTCCTGCTCAGCCCCCAGACTCTTGGCCCCATACTCCTTCTCATCCCCCATTCTCCTGCTTAGCCCCCCAGGCTCCTGCTCAGCCCCCAGACTCCTGCTCAGCCCCCAGACTCCTGCTCAGCCCCAGACTCCTGCTCACCCCCAGACTCCTGCTCACCCCCCAGACTCCTGCTCACCCCCCAGACTCCTGCTAAGCCCCACAGACTCCTGCTCAGCCCCCAGACTCCTGCTCAGCCCCCAGACTCCTGCTCAGCCCCCCAGACTCCTGCTCAGCCCCCAGACTCCTGCTAAGCCCCAGACTCCTGCTCAGCCGCCAGACTCCTGCTCAGCCGCCAGACTCCAGCTCAGCCGCCAGACTCTTGCTCAGCCCCAGACTCTTGCTCAGCCCCCAGACTCCTGCTCAGCCCCCCACACTCCTGCTCAGCACCCAGACTCCAGCACCCAGACTCCTGCTCCTCAGCCCCTGGCTTCTCCTCAGCCCCCAGACTCCTACTCCTCAGCCCCCAGACTCCTGCTCCTCAGCCCCTGGCTCCTCCTCAGCCCCCAGACTCCTACTCCTCAGCCCCCAGACTCCTGCTCAGCCTGCAGACTCCTGCTCAGCCCCGGACTCCTGCTCAGCCCCAGACTCCAGCCCCCAGACTCCTGCTCAGCCCCAGACTCCTCCTCAGCCCCCAGACTCCTGCTCCTCAGCTCCCAGACTCCTGCTCAGCCCACATGCTCCTGATCAGCCCCCAGACTCCTGCTCAACCCCCAGACTCCTGCTCAGCCCCCAGACTCCTGCTCAGCCTCCTGACTCCTGCTCAGCCCCCAGACTCCTGATCAGCCCCCAGACTCCTGCTAAGCCCCCAGACTCCTGATCATCCCCCAGACACCTGATCAGCACCAGACTCCTGCTCAGACCCCAGACTCCTGCTAAGCCCCCAGACTCCTGCTCAGCCCCCGGACTCCTGCTCAGCCCCCAGGCTCCTGCCCCCAGACTCCTGCTCAGCCCCCAAACTCCTGATCAGCCCCCAGACACCTGCTCCTCAACCCCAGACCCCTGCTCTGCCCAAGGCTCCTGCTCAGAAACCATGCTCCTGCTCAGCCCCCAGGCTCCTGCCCCTAGACTCCTGCTCATCCCCCAGACTCCTGCTCAGCCCCCAGACTCCTGCTCAGCCCCCCCAGACTCCTGCTCAGCCCCCAGACTCCTGCTCAGCCCCAGACTCTTGCTCAGCCCCCAGACTCCTGCTCAGGCCCCACACTCCTGCTTAGCACCCAGGCTCCAGCCCCCAGACTCCTGCTCAGCCCCCAGACTCCTGCTCAGACCCGGACTCCTGCCCCCAAACTCCTGCTCCTCAGCCCTCAGACTCCTGCTCCTCAGCCCCCAGACTCCTGCTCCTCAGCCCCCAGACTCCTGCTCCTCAGCCACCAGAATCCTGCTCAGCCCCCAGACTCCTCCTCGGTCCCCAGACTCCTACTCCTCAGCCCCCAGACTCCTGCTCATCCCACATGCTCCTGCTCAGCCCCCAGACTCCTGCTCAGCCTCCAGACTCCTGATCAGCCCCCAGACCCATGCTCAGCCCCCGGACCCATGCTCAGCCCTCAGACTCCTGCTCAGCCCCAAGACTCCTGCTCAGCCCAAAGGCTCCTGCTTGGCCCCCAATGCTCCTGCTCAGTCCCAAGACTCCTGCTCAGCCCCCAGACTCCTGCCCCCAGACTCCTTCTCATCCACCATACTCCTGCTCAGCCCCCAGACACCTGCTCAGCCCTAGACTCCTGCTCACCCCCCAGACTTCTGATCACCCCCCAGACTCCTGCTCAGCCCAAGACTCCTGCTCAGCCCCAAGACTCCTGCTCAGCACCCAGAATCCTGCTCAGCCAGGCTCCTGCTCAGCCCCCAGACTCCTGCCCCCAGACTCCTTCTCATCCCCCATACTCCTGCTCAGCCCACATGCTCCTGCTCAGCCCCCAGACTCCTGCTCAGCCCCAGACTCCTGTTCACCCCCCAGACTCCTGCTCAACCCCCAGACTCCTGCTCAGCCCCCAGACTCCTGCTCAGCCTGCAGACTCCTGCTCAGCCCCCAGACTCCTGCTCAGCCCACATGCTCCTGCTCAGCCCCCAGACTCCTGCTCAGCACCCAGAATCTTGCTCAGCCCCAGACTCCTGCTCAGCCCCAAGACTCCTGCTCAGCCCCCAGACTCTTGGCCCCATACTCCTTCTCATCCCCCATTCTCCTGCTTAGCCCCCAGGCTCCTGCTCAGCCCCCAGACTCCTGCTCAGCCCCCAGACTCCTGCTCAGCCCCAGACTCCTGCTCACCCCCCAGACTCCTGCTCACCCCCCAGACTCCTGCTCATCCCCCAGACTCCTGCTAAGCCCCACAGACTCCTGCTCAGCCCCCAGACTCCTGCTCAGCCCCCAGACTCCTGCTCAGCCCCCCAGACTCCTGCTCAGCCCCCATACTCCTGCTCAGCCCCCAGACACCTGCTCAGCCCTAGACTCCTGCTCACCCCCCAGACTCCTGATCACCCCCCAGACTCCTGCTCAGCCCCAAGACTCCTGCTCAGCCCCAAGACTCCTGCTCAGCACCCAGAATCCTGCTCAGCCCCATAGGCTCCTGCTCAGCCCCCAGACTCCTGCCCCCAGACTCCTTCTCATCCCCCATACTCCTGCTCAGCCCACATGCTCCTGCTCAGCCCCCAGACTCCTGCTCAACCCCCAGACTCCTGCTCAGCCCACATGCTCCTGCTCAGCCCCCAGACTCCTGCTCAGCACCCAGACTCATGCTCAGCCCCCAGACTCCTGCTCAGCCCCCAGACTCCCGCACAGCCCCCAGACTCCTGCTCAGCCCCTAGACTCCTGCTCAGCCCCCAGACTCCTGCTCAGCCCCCAGACTCCTGCTCAGCCCCCAGACTCCTCCTCAGCCCCCCAGACTCCTGCTCAGCCCCCAGACTCCTGCTCAGCCCCAGACTCCTGCTCAGCCCCCAGACTTCCGCTCAGCCCCCCCAGACTCCTGCTCAGCCCCCAGACTCCTGCTCAGCCCCCAGACTCCTGCTCAGCCCCCAGGATCCTGCCCCAGACTCCCGCTCAGCCCCCCCAGACTCCTGCTCAGTCCCCAGACTCCTGCTCAGCCCCCAGACTCATGCTCAGCCCCAGACTCCTGCTCAGCCCCCAGACTCCTGCTCAGCCCCCAGACTCCTGCTCAGCCCCCAGGCTCCTGCTCCTCAGCCCCCAGACTCCTGCTCAGCCCCCAGACTCCTGCTCAGCCCCCAGACTCCTGCTCAGCCCCCAGACTCCTGCTCAGACTCCAGACTCCTGCTCAGACTCCAGACTCCTGCTCCTCAGCCTCCAGACTCCTGCTCAGCCCCCAGACTCCTGCTCAGCCCCCAGACCCATGCTCAGCCCCCAGACCCATGATCAGCACCAGACCTCTTCTCAGCCCCCAGACTCCTTCTCAGCCCAAAGACTCCTGCTCAGCCCCTAGACTCCTGCTCAGCCCCCAGACTCCTGCTCAGCACCCAGAATCCTGCTCAGCCCCATAGGCTCCTGCTCAGCCCACAGGCTCCTGCTCAGCCCCAAGGCTCCTGCTCAGTCCCGAGACTCCTTCTCAGCCCCCAGACTCCTGCTCAGCACCAGACTCCTGCCCCCAGACTCCTTCTCATCCCCCATACTCCTGCTTAGCCCCCAGACTCCTGCTCAGCCCCCAGACTCCTGCTCAGCCCCAGATTCCTGCTCACCCCCCAGACTCCTGCTCACCCCCCAGACTCCTGCTCAGCCCCCAGACTCCTGCTAAGCCTCCCAGACTCCTGCTCAGCCCCCAGATTCCTGCTCAGCCCCCAGACTCCTGCTCAGCCCCCCCGGACTCCTGCTCAGCCCCAAGACTCCTGCTAAGCTCCATACTCCTGCTCAGCCCCCAGACTCCTGCTCAGCCCCCAGGCTCCAACTCAGACCCCAGACTCCTGCTCAGCCCCAGACTCTTGCTCAGCCCACAGACTCCTGCTCAGGCCCCACACTCCTGCTTAGCACCCAGACTCCTGCTCAGCCCCCAGACTCCTGCTCAGCCCCGGACTCCTGCCCCCAGACTCCTGCTCCTCAGCCCTCAGACTCCTGCTCCTCAGCCCCCAGACTCCTGCTCCTCAGCCCCCAGACTCCTTGTTAGAAAGGGCGATCTCAGAGAAGGCTCACCTGGTTCCCCCAAGACCCACCTCTCCCACAGATCTTGCCGAGTCTTATCTTGAGGTCCTCACAGGGGAGGACGTCGAGTCTAGGATCGTACACACTGAGCTCACACCACACTTACGAACAGACACCACAACGTTGGATTTCAGTAATAAGTTCTTTATATAAGCGATAAAAGAAGGAAGCACTCTTAGGTACAAATGATCGAGGGATCACAAAGTCTTGGAGGGTTCGGGGAAGGGGGAAGTGGGACAGTCTTTTAGTCTCTGGGACAGTACGGGGCGTACCCTACGCACAGCTCTCAATCCTCGAGCCGGGGGGTACGGACGATGATAGTTGTACTGGCTGCTTCACCTCCGTCGGGTCAGGTCGGTCGTAATAGTGGTCTCGATGGTCCAGCTGGACCAGAGTACTCCTTGAGCCGCGACGAGGTCAGCAGGGCTCGATCTGGAGAAGTTCGTGAGGAGCCGCGACAGCGTCAGCAGGGCTCCGATGGTTACAGTTCAGCTTGAGCCGCGACAGCGTCAGCAGGTCTCCGATGGTTACAGTTCAGCTTGAGCCGCGACAGCGTCAGCGGGGCTCCGATGGTTCAGTTCAGCTTGAGCCGCGACAGCGTCAGCAGGGCTCCGATGGTTACAGTTCAGCTTGAGCCGCGACAGCGTCAGCAGGGTTCCGATGGTTCAGTTCAGCTTGAGCCGCGACAGCGTCAGCAGGGCTCCGATGATTACAGTTCCGCTTGAGCCGCGACAGCGTCAGCAGGGCTCCGATAGTTATAGTTCATCTTGAGCCGCGACAGCGTCAGCAGGGCTCCGATGGTTCAGTTCAGCTTGAGCCGCGACAGCGTCAGCAGGGCTCCGATGGTTCAATTCAGCTTGAGCCGCGACAGCGTCAGCAGGGCTCCGAGGTTCCAGATGAGTTCGTCTTAGGGTCAGCCGCGATCAGATCAGCAGGCTTCAGGCCCAAGATACAACTGCCCGCTAGTTGTCGGGCGGGCCCAGATATAGTCCAGGGGCTCTTTGAAGTCCGGACCCTCGCAGGCGGAGGTCTCAAGCCCTGGGGGCTGGTCGTTGGCGAGGTCCGGCGGTTGGCTCTTTGATCCTTTGAGAAGGGGGTTCGGGAATTCCAAGACGCCCAGCAGGTCTGGAGCCAGCGCTCAGGGAGGCCAAAGGTGCGATCGAAACTGGCCCACAGGGGGGGGCCAAAGGTGTGACAGATTCCAGTCTCTCAGGGGAGGCCGGAGGTGCCATCGAAACTGCCTGGCTTATCACACTCGGAGAGCCCTTTACCCCCAGCCGGGACTGGCGCGCCTTTGGAGTCTGGGTTTCGCTGGGGCCGGGGTCACGCTAGGCCCAGGGAGACAGGGATCTCGGGAGGGGAAAATGGCTGCCGGGCCTTGTGGGGCATGCGAGGTTAGGCGCTCGGAGCCGGGACCCGGACGGGGACATGCGGGCCTGGTCGTGGGTTACGGGGGTCATGACTTATCGGGGATGAGACGACCAGGCTTCAGGGTGCAGGCTACACTAACGGGGAGGCTGCGCAGGGGCTCAGGGTGCAGGCCTACTCTCGCAGGGTGTGGCGGGACAGGCGCGAACCATGCCACGAGGCGGGGTCCAACACGCGTCCCCCCCAGCTGAAGGCAGGGAGAACTACCCATCCTCTTGTGGGTTCTCTTCGCTGAGGCGGAAGAATCGGGACAGGCCGTCTGCATTGGCGTGGTCGACACCAGGCCGGTGCTCAACAGTAAAGTCCATCCTTTGGAGGGAGATAGACCAGCGCAGCAATTTGGGATTCTCCCCCCTCATCTGCATTAGCCACCGGAGAGGTCGGTGGTCGGTTTGAACCCGGAAGTGAGTACCGAACAGGTAGGGCCTCAACTTCTTCAGGGCCCAAACCACCGCGAAGGCCTCCCGCTCGATGGTGCTCCACCTTTGCTCTCGAGCGAGTAGCCTCCGGCTAATGAACGCCACTGGCTGATCCAGGCCGTTCTCGTTCACCTGGGACAGAACTGCTCCGATGCCATGCTCGGACGCGTCCGTTTGTACTACAAACTCTCGGGAGTAGTCGGGGGCCTGCAGGATTGGGGCCGTACACATGGCATCTTTCAGGGTTTCGAACGCCTCTTGGCAGGCGGGGGTCCAGCTGACCTTTTTCGGCTGGTTTTTGGAGGTTAACTCCGTGAGGGGGGTCACAATGCTGCCGTACCCTTTGATAAATCTCCGGTAGTACCCTGTGAGCCCTAGAAACGCCCGCACTTCCGTCTGGGTCGTGGGGGCCTCCCAGGCCACTATTGCATCGACCTTGGGCTGGAGGGGGGCTACGAGGCCGCTTCCGACCTGGTGCCCAAGGTAGATTACGGATCCTTGTCCGATCTGGCACTTGCTGGCCTTAATGGTGAGACCGGCCCTCTTCAGGGCCGTCAGCACCGCCCAGAGGTGCTGGAGGTGCTCGGGCCAGTGGGAACTGTAGACTGCAATATCGTCCAGATACGCAGCGCTGAACTCTTCCAACCCAGCCAGTACCTGGTTCACCAGCCTCTGGAAGGTGGCGGGGGCGTTCTTCATTCCGAAGGGCATCACCCGGAAATGGTAGTGACCATCCGGGGTGGAAAAGGCGGACCTCTCTCGGGCCCCTTCGGTGACGGCGATCTGCCAGTATCCGCTGGTCAGGTCGAAGGTACTGAGGAAGCGAGCAGCCCCGAGGCGATCAATAAGCTCGTCTGCTCGGGGATGGGATGTGCATCGGTTCTGGTGACTGCGTTGAGCCCGCGGTAGTCAACACAGAACCTCAACTCGGGAACAGCGCCGGGGGCGGCCGCCTTCGGAACCAGGACCACGGGGCTAGCCCATGGGCTGTCAGAGGCTTCGACCACCCCGAGGGCTAGCATCTTTGATACCTCGGCCTTGATGCAGGCCCGGACTCGGTCAGGGACGCGGTAGGCTCTGTGCCGTACCGGTGGGCTGTCCCCGGTGTCCACATCGTGGACGCACCAGCTGGTGACGCCGGGGGTGAGGGAGAAGAGATCCGAGAACTGTCCCAGTAACTGGCGACAGTCCTCGCGCTGCTCGGGGGAGAGGGAGGAGGAGAGACTCACTCCCTCCACGGAGCCATCTTTTTCTTTTGCGCACAGGAGGTCGGGGAGAGGCTCCGTTTCTTATTCTTCTCCATCGTCCGTGGCGAGGAGCAAGCTCAACTCGGACCGGGCGAAGTGGGGCTTGAGGCGGTTTACGCGAAGGACCCGCAAGGGGTTCCTGGGGGACTCTACATCGATGAGGTAGGTCACCTGACTCTTGCACTCTACCACCTTGAAGGGCCCTGTCCACTTGTCTTGCAGGGCACAGGGCTCCACGGGGGCCATCACCCAGACCTGTTGTCCGGGTTGAAACTCGACCAGAGTGGCATTCTGGTCGTACCACCATTTCATTTCCTCTTGACTGGCCTCGAGGTTGGCCTCGGCCAGTTCTCAGAACTTCCTAGTCTGGTTCCGGAGGGCCAAGATGTATCGAAACACATCGAGAGGGGGCTCTAGGGCCGCCGTCTCCCACCCTTCCTTGACCAGGCTGAGGGGTCCCCTGATGGGGTGCCCGTAGAGAAGCTCGAAGGGGCTGAACCCCAGGGACTTCTGGGGGACTTCGCGGTATGCGAAGAGGAGACAGGGAAGGAGGACGTCCCATTACGCCTCAGGGGCTCTTCGAGCCCCATGATCATTCCCTTGAGGGTCCGGTTGAATCGTTCCACCAGACCGTTACCCTGGGGATGATATGGGGTGGTGAATTTGAACGTCACCCCACATTGTTGCCAGAGGGACTTCATGTATTTCGAGATGAAGTTGGTCCCTCGGTCGCTGACGACTTCTCGGGGGAATCCCACCTGAGAGAAGATGGCCATGAGGGCCCGCCCCACTACGGGGGCTGTCACCGTTCGGAGGGGGATGGCTTCGGGGTAGCGGGTGGCATGGTCCACCAAGACAAGGATAAAGCGATGGCCCAAGGAGGTCCGGGGGTCGAGAGGGCCCACGATGTCAATTCCCACCCTCTCAAAGGCGGTACTGACCAAGGGGAAGGGTTGGAGGGGGGCCTTGCGCCTCCCGCCGCTCTTTCCGCTGGACTGACACGTGGTGCAGGACTTACAGTGGGCCTCCACATCGGAGCGCATGCCTGGCCAGTAGAAGTGGGTGACCAGGCGGTGATACGTTTTGTCTTGTCCCAAGTGTCCCGCCAGGGGCACATCATGGGCCAGGTTCAGGAGGAAGCTGCGGAAGCGTAGGGGTACCACCAGCACTCGGGCCGACCCTAGTTCTGCAGACTTTGGTTCGCTGTACAAGAGGCCGTTCTCCCAATAGACAAAGTGGGAGCCGGACTGGTCACTGGCGGCCTGGGCGGTGGCCTGCTGCCGTGGCCCGACCAGGGATGGACAGGCGGTCTGTTCTAGGCAGAATTCTTCTCGGGACGGTCCTCCTTCCTGACGCCACTGAGCCAGCTCAGGAAGATCGTCCAAGCTCGGGGTCGGTTCGACGCTAGGACCGAGGGGACCTGCGTCAGGGGGAAAGCTCTCCCCAGGGAACAGCTCAGGGGTCTCAGAGGATTCCGAGACCTCGGGGTCCTCGGGGGTAGCCGGTGCTGCCTCTGGAGTTGCCCCTCGGGCGGTCATCGACCGGGTGTTCACACAGGCCCAGTCGGGCAGGCCCACCATCTCAAGGTGGGTCCTCTTCTCAACCCGCTGCCATGGGGAGCTCTCTAGGTCGTTGCCGAGTAGGCAGTCCACGGGCATGTCGGAGCGGACCGCCACTCGCAACTCTCCGGAGATGCCCCCCCATTCGAACGGGACTTGAGCTATCCGGCAAATGCGGACTGAGTTATCAGCTGCGATCACCCTGCAGGAGAGGTGGGGAACAATCTGGGCTTCGGAGATTAGGTGACGCTTGACTGCGGTGATACTGGCCCCGGTGTCTCGGAGCGCCCCTATGTGGTGGCCATTGACAGTCACCTGCTGTCGGTACTTCTCGGTGTTGTCGGGCAGGGGGGCTCCGGGGACCATCTCCCTATTACCCAGGGAGACTAACATCATAGCGGCAGGGTCAGCTCCCTCGAATGCCTCTTCTCCCTCTTCTTCTTCTAGGGCTACTGAGGTGATGTGGCGCACTGGGGGCCCTGCAGCGGCAGCCTTCTTAAATAAGGGGCAGCGGGGGTCATTGGCATAGTGCCCTGGTTGCTGGAAATGGTAGTAGGCTTGGCTGACTCGGGCCCTGGCTTAGCTGGGGGAATCCCTGCGCGCGCTGTGGGAGGTGAGGAGCTGGGCTGGTTTCTGGGGGGACTGCGTGGGGACCCTACCTGGGACCCCCTCTGTCTATTCTGGTTCCCCCCTCCCCGCTTGCGGGAGGATCCCTGTTCATTTCGACCAGAGTTTCCCCCGGGCCCCCGGGGTACTCTGGTGCTCACCCAGCGATCGGCCTCGACGGCCAGCTTCCGGGGGTCAGCCAACTTGCTGTCCAGGAGGTGTTGTCGGAGTTCCACAAAGCAGTTTAGAGACAAATGTTCGTAGGCAATGAGGTCGATGAGCCCCTCGAAGGTGGATACTTTGCTGTCCTTGATCCACCCTTCCAGGGCCCGGCTGTAGAAGTTGACGTATTCTACCCAAGTGGTGCTGGGGATCTTCTTGCAGTCTCTAAAGCGTTGACGGTACATTTCTGGGGTGAGCCTGTACCTTGTGAGAAGGGCCTCTTTCATGTGGCTGTAGGAGGTCTGTTCGGCGGACGGTAGATCGAGCAGGGTGTCTCTTCCTTCACTCAAGAATCGCCCCCACAGCCCGGCTCCCCAATCTTTCTGCGGCACTCGGTGGGAGGTCATGGCGACCTCGTAGGCCTTGAACCATTGCTGGATATCATCGTTCTTATAATATTCTTTGACCACATCCTTGGGGATGTGGACCTTGGGTTCCACCGGGGAAACGGATTCTCGGGTTGCCGCTGTTCTGTTGTCTTCGGTCCGGGCCTTTAGTTCGATCTCCTTCATGCTGCGCTCGTGCTCCAGCTGGAGTCTTTTCCCTTCGTGTTCTCTCTGGAGTTTCTTCTCCTCCGGTTCTCTCTGGAGTTTCTTCTCCTCCAGTTCTCCTTGCAGCCGCAGCTGCTCGATGGCTAGCTTCTTCTCGGCCAGCTTGAGTTCTCCTTCCATTTTCAGACGGGCTAGTTCCAGCTCGTGGTTTTGGTTGCGTTCTCGGTCGGTCATCTCTTCTCGAGACAGACCTCTCTCTGTACTGTGAGTCCGCGTCGGGGACTCTGCTCTTTCTCGCTCTGGGGTGTGGGTTTCGATCAGGGGGGCTCCCCCTCCATCGGCTTCCGTCGGTGCTGGAGGTTGGGCTCCGGTCTTCACCCAGGCTGTTAGAGCTTGTTGAAGGTCTTCTTTGGTGTTTAGTCCCGTTGTCGGGATATGGAGATCTTTGCAGAATTGCTTGAGCTCACGGTGTGAATAGTCTCCCAGAAGCTCCATCTGGAATGTGGTCTTGTCGCTCATGATGCTCATGGTTGTTCTTTGTTCAGGTAGTGTGTCAGTACTGTATGATCCCTAGACGTAGGTTCTTATTGCGACGCTGCCGCCAATGTTAGAAGGGGCAATCTCAGAGGGCCAGAGAAGGCTCACCTGGTTCCCCCAAGACCCACCTCTCCCACAGATCTTGCCGAGTCTTATCGTGAGGTCCTCGCAGGGGAGGACGTCGAGTCTAGGATCATACACACTGAGCTCACACCACACTTACGAACAGACACCACAACGTTGGATTTCAGTAATAAGTTCTTTATATAAGCGATAAAAGAAGGAAGCACTCTTAGGTACAAATGATCGAGGGATCACAAAGTCTTGGAGGGTTCGGGGAAGGGGGAAGTGGGACAGTCTTTTAGTCTCTGGGACAGTACAGGGCGTACCCTACGCACAGTTCTCAATCCTCGAGCCGGGGGGTACGGACGATGATAGTCGTACTGGCTGCTTCACCTCCGTCGGGTCAGGTCGGTCGTGATAGTGGTCTCGATGGTCCAGCTGGACCAGAGTACTCCTTGAGCCGCGACGAGGTCAGCAGGGCTCGATCTAGAGAAGTTTGTGAGGAGCCGCGACAGCGTCAGCAGGGCTCCGATGGTTACAGTTCAGCTTGAGCCGCGACAGCGTCAGCAGGGCTCCGATGGTTACAGTTCAGCTTGAGCCGCGACAGCGTCAGCAGGGCTCCGATGGTTCAGTTCAGCTTGAGCCGCGACAGCGTCAGCAGGGCTCCGATGGAAACAGTTCAGCTTGAGCCGCGACAGCGTCAGCAGGGCTCCGATGGTTACAGTTCAGCTTGAGCCGCGACAGCGTCAGCAGGGCTACGATGGTTACAGTTCAGCTTGAGCCGCGACAGCGTCAGCAGGGCTCCGATGGTTCAGTTCAGCTTGAGCCGTGACAGCGTCAGCAGGGCTCCGATGGTTACAGTTCCGCTTGAGCCGCGACAGCGTCAGCAGGGCTCCGATGGTTATAGTTCAGCTTGAGCCGCGACAGTGTCAGCAGGGCTCCGATGGTTCAGTTCAGCTTGAGCCGCGACAGCGTCAGCAGGGCTCCGATGGTTCAGTTCAGCTTGAGCCGCGACAGCGTCAGCAGGGCTCCGAGGTTCCAGATGAGTTCGTCTTAGGGTCAGCCGCGATCAGATCAGCAGGCTTCAGGTCCAAGATACAACTGCCCGCTAGTTGTCGGGCGGGCCCAGATATAGTCCAGGGGCTCTTTGAAGTCCGGACCCTCGCAGGCGGAGGTCTGAAGCCCTGGGGGCTGGTCGTTGGCGAGTTCCGGCGGTTGGCTCTTTGATCCTTTGAGAAAGGGGTCCGGGAATTCCCAGACGCCCAGCAGGTCTGGAGCCAGCGCTCAGGGAGGCCAAAGGTGCGATCGAAACTTGCCCACAGGGGGGGGGGGCAAAGGTGTGACAGATACCAGTCTCTCAGGGGAGGCCGGAGGTGCCATCGAAACTGCCTGGCTTATCACACTCGGGGTGCCCTTTACCCCTAGCCGGGACTGGCGCGCCTTTGGAGTCTGGGTTTCACTGGGGCCGGGGTCACGCTAGGCCCAGGGAGACAGAGATTTCTGGAGGGGAAAATGGCTGCCGGGCCTTGTGGGGCATGCGAGGTTAGGCGCTCGGAGCCGGGACCCGGACGGGGACATGCGGGCCTGGTCGTGGGTTACGGGGGTCCGGACTTATCGGGGATGAGACGACCAGGCTTCAGGGTGCAGGCTACACTAACGGGGAGGCTGCGCAGCGGCTCAGGGTGCAGGCCTACTCTCGCAGGGTGTGGCGGGACAGGCGCGAACCACGCCACAAGGCCGGGTCCAACACTCCTGCTCCTCAGCCCCCAGACTCCTGCTCCTCAGCCCCCAGACTTCTGCTCAGCCCCCAGACTCCTGCTCCTCGCCATCAGACTCTTGCTCAGCCCCCAGACTCCTGCTCAGCCTCTGGCTCCTCCTCAGCCCCCAGATTCCTACTCCTCAGCCCCCAGACTCCTGTTCAGCCTGCAGAATCCTGCTCAGCCCCGGACTCCTGCTCAGCCCCAGACTCCAGCCCCCAGACTCCTGCTCAATTCCCAGAATCCTGATCAGTCCCCAGACCCAGCCCCCAGACTCCTGCTAAGCCCCCAGACTCCTGCTCAGCCTCCAGACTCCTGCTCAGCCCCCAGACTCCTGCTCAGCCCCAGACTCCTCCTCAGCCCCCAGACTCCTACTTCTCAGCCCCCAGACTCCTGCTCAGCCTCCAGACTCCTGCTCAGCCCACATGCTCCTGCTCAGCCCCCAGACTCCTGCTCAACCCCCAGACTCCTGCTCAGCCCCCAGACTCCTGATCAGCCTCCAGACTCCTGCTCAGCCCCCAGACTCCTGCTCAGCCCCCAGACCCATGCTCAGCCCCCAGACTCCTGATCAGCCTCCAGACTCCTGCTCAGCCCCCAGACTCCTGATCAGCCTCCAGACTCCTGCTCAGCCCCCTGTCTCCTGCTCAGCCCCCAGACCCATGCTCAGCCCCAGACTCCACCCCTCAGACTCCTGCTCAGCCCCCAGACTCCTGCTCTGCCCCAAGACTCCTGCTCAGCCCCCAGGCTCCTGCTCCTCAGCCCCCAGACACCTGCTCAGCCCCCCAGACTCCCGCTCAGCCACCAGACTCCTGCTCAGCCCCCGGACTCCCGCTCAGCCCCCAGACTCCTGCTCAGCCCCCCAGACTCCTGCTCAGCCCCAGACTCCTGCTCAGCCCCAATGCTCCTGCTCAGTCCCCAGACTCCTGCTCCTCATCCCCCAGACTCCTGCTCAGCCCCCAGACTCCTCCTCAGCCCCCAGACTCCTCCTCAGCCCCCAGACTCCTCCTCAGCCCCAGACTCCTGCTCAGCCCCAGACTCCTGCTCAGACTCCTGCTCAGCCCTCAGAGTCCTGCTCAGCCCCCAGACTCCTGCTCCTCAGCCCCCAGACTCCTGCTCAGCCCCCAGACTCCTCCTCAGCCCCCAGACTCCTCCTCAGCCCCCAGACTCCTCCTCAGCCCCCAGACTCCTGCTCAGCCCCAGACTCCTGCTCAGACTCCTGCTCAGCCCTCAGAGTCCTGCTCAGCCCCCAGACTCCTGCTCCTCATCCCCCAGACGCCTGCTCAACCCCCAGACTCCTGCTCAGCCCCCAGACTCCTCCTCAGCCCCCAGACTCCTGATCAGCCTCCAGACTCCTGCTCAGCCCCAACACTCCTACTCCTCAGCCCCCAGACTCCTACTCCTCAGCCCCCAGACTCCTGCTCAGACTGCAGACTCCTGCTCAGCCCCCAGACTCCTGCTCAACCCCCAGACTCCTGCTCAGCCCCCAGACTCCTGCTCAGCCCCAGACTCCAGCCCTCAGACTCCTGCTCAGCCCCCAGACTCCTGCTCATCCCCATAGGCTCCTGCTCAGCCCCAAGGCTCCTGCTCAGTCTCAAGACTCCTGCTCAGTCACCAGACTCCTGGCCCCAGACTCCTTCTCATCCCCCATTCTCCTGCTTAGCCCCCCAGGCTCCTGCTCAGCCCCCAGACTCCTGCTCAGCCCCAGACTTCTGCTCACCCCCCAGACTCCTGCTCAGCCCCCAGACTCCTGCTAATCCCAACAGACTCCTGCTCAGCCCCCAGACTCCTGCTCAGCCCCAGACTCCTGCTCAGCCCCCCAGACTCCTGCTCAGCCCCAGACTCCTGCTTAGCCCCCAGACTCCTGCTCAGCCCCCAGACCCATGCTCAGCCCCCAGACTCCTGATCAGCCTCCAGACTCCTGCTCAGCCCCCAGACTCCTGATCAGCCTCCAGACTCCTGCTCAGCCCCCAGACACCTGCTCAGCCCCCAGACCCATGCTCAGCCCCAGACTCCACCCCTCAGACTCCTGCTCAGCCCCCAGACTCCTGCTCTGCCCCAAGACTCCTGCTCAGCCCCCAGGCTCCTGCTCCTCAGCCCCCAGACACCTGCTCATCCCCCCAGACTCCCGCTCAGCCCCCAGACTCCTGCTCAGCCCCCGGACTCCCGCTCAGCCCCCAGACTCCTGCTCAGCCCCCCAGACTCCTGCTCAGCCCCAGACTCCTGCTCAGCCCCAATGCTCCTGCTCAGTCCCCAGACTCCTGCTCCTCAGCCCCCAGACTCCTGCTCAGCCCCCAGACTCCTCCTCAGCCCCCAGACTCCTCCTCAGCCCCCAGACTCCTCCTCAGCCCCCAGACTCCTGCTCAGCCCCAGACTCCTGCTCAGACTCCTGCTCAGCCCTCAGAGTCCTGCTCAGCCCCCAGACTCCTGCTCCTCAGCCCCCAGACTCCTGCTCAGCCCCCAGACTCCTCCTCAGCCCCCAGACTCCTCCTCAGCCCCCAGACTCCTCCTCAGCCCCCAGACTCCGGCTTAGCCCCAGACTCCTGCTCAGACTCCTCCTCAGCCCTCAGAGTCCTGCTCAGCCCCCAGACTCCTGCTCCTCAGCCCCCAGACGCCTGCTCAACCCCCAGACTCCTGCTCACCCCCCAGACTCCTCCTCAGCCTCCAGACTCCTGCTCAGCCCCAACACTCCTACTCCTCAGCCCCCAGACTCCTACTCCTCAGCCCCCAGACTCCTGCTCAGCCTGCAGACTCCTGCTCAGCCCCCAGACTCCTGCTCAACCCCCAGACTCCTGCTCAGCCCCCAGACTCCTTCTCAGCCCCAGACTCCAGCCCTCAGACTCCTGCTCAGCCCCAAGGCTCCTGCACATTCACCAGACTCTTGGCCCCAGACTCCTTCTCATCCCCCATTCTCCTGCTCAGCCCCAGACTCCTGCTCACCCCCCAGACTCCTGCTCAGCCCCCAGACTCCTGCTAATCCCAACAGACTCCTGCTCAGCCCCCAGACTCCTGCTCAGCCCCAGACTCCTGCTCAGCCCCCCAGACTCCTGCTCAGCCCCAGACTCCTGCTCAGCCCCCAGACTCCTGCTCCTCAGCCCCCAGACGCCTGCTCAACCCCCAGACTCCTGCTCAGCCCCCAGACACCTGATCAGCCTCCATACTCCTGCTCAGCCCCCAGACTCCTGCTCAGCCCCCAGACCCATGCTCATCCCCCAGACCCATGCTCAGCCCCAGACTCCAGCCCTCAGACTCCTGCTCAGCCCCCAGACTCCTGCTCAGCCCCGAGACTCCTGCTCAGCCCCCAGACTCCTGCTCAGCCCCCAGACTCCTGCTCAGCCCCCAGACTCCTGCTCAGCACCCAGAATCCTGCTCAGGCCCATAGGCTCCTGCTCAGTCTCAAGACTCCTGCTCAGCCACCAGACTCCTGCTCAGCACCCAGAATCCTGCTCAGGCCCATAGGCTCCTGCTCAGTCTCAAGACTCCTGCTCAGCCACCAGACTCTTGGCCCCAGACTCCTTCTCATCCCCCATTCTCCTGCTTAGCCCCCCAGGCTCCTGCTCAACCCCCAGACTCCTGCTCAGCCCCAGACTCCTGCTCAACCCCCAGACTCCTGCTCAGTCCCCAGACTCCTGCTTAGCCCCACAGACTCCTGCTCAGCCCCCAGACTCCAGCTCAGCCCCCCATTCTCCTGCTCAGTCCCCAGACTCTGCTCAGCCCCAGACTCCTGCTCAGCCCCCAGACTCCTGCTCCTCAGCCCCCAGACGCCTGCTCAACCCCCAGACTCCTGCTCAGCCCCCAGACACCTGATCAGCCTCCATACTCCTGCTCAGCCCCCAGACTCCTGCTCAGCCCCCAGACCCATGCTCATCCCCCAGACCCATGCTCAGCCCCAGACTCCAGCCCTCAGACTCCTGCTCAGCCCCCAGACTCCTGCTCAGCCCCGAGACTCCTGCTCAGCCCCCAGACTCCTGCTCAGCCCCCAGACTCCTGCTCAGCCCCCAGACTCCTGCTCAGCACCCAGAATCCTGCTCAGGCCCATAAGCTCCTGCTCAGTCTCAAGACTCCTGCTCAGCCACCAGACTCCTGCTCAGCACCCAGAATCCTGCTCAGGCCCATAGGCTCCTGCTCAGTCTCAAGACTCCTGCTCAGCCACCAGACTCTTGGCCCCAGACTCCTTCTCATCCACCATTCTCCTGCTTAGCCCCCCAGGCTCCTGCTCAACCCCCAGACTCCTGCTCAGCCCCAGACTCCTGCTCAACCCCCAGACTCCTGCTCAGTCCCCAGACTCCTGCTTAGCCCCACAGACTCCTGCTCAGCCCCCAGACTCCAGCTCAGCCCCCCATTCTCCTGCTTAGCCCCCCAGGCTCCTGCTCAACCCCCAGACTCCTGCTCAGCCCCAGACTCCTGCTCAACCCCCAGACTCCTGCTCAGTCCCCAGACTCCTGCTTAGCCCCACAGACTCCTGCTCAGCCCCCAGACTCCAGCTCAGCCCCCCAGACTCCTGCTCAGCCCCCAGACTCCTGCTCAGCCCCAGACTCCTGCTCAGCCCCAGACTCCTGCTCAGCCCCAGACTCCTGCTCTGCCCCCAGACTCCTGCTAAGCCACAGGCTCCTGCTCAGCCCCCAGACTCCTGCTCAGCCCCCAGACTCCTGCTCAGCCCCCAGACTCCTGCTCAACCCCCAGACTCCTGCTCAGCCCCCAGACTCCTGCTCAGCCCCCAGACTCCTGCTCAACCCCCAGACTCCTGCTCAGCTCCCAGACTCCTGCTCAGCCCCCAGACTCCTGCTCAGCCCCCAGACTCCTGCTCAACCCCCAGACTCCTGCTCAGCCCCCAGACTCCTGCTCAGCCCCAGACTCCTGCTCAGCCCCAGACTCCTGCTCAGCCCCAGACTCCTGCTCTGCCCCCAGACTCCTGCTAAGCCACAGGCTCCTGCTCAGCCCCCAGACTCCTGCTCAGCCCCCAGACTCCTGCTCAGCCCCAGACTCCTGCTCAACCCCCAGACTCCTGCTCAGCCCCCAGACTCCTGCTCAGCCCCCAGACTCCTGCTCAACCCCCAGACTCCTGCTCAGCTCCCAGACTCCTGCTCAGCCCCAGACTCCTGCTCAGCCCCAGACTCCTGCTCTGCCCCCAGACTCCTGCTAAGCCACAGGCTCCTGCTCAGCCCCCAGACTCCTGCTCAGCCCCCAGACTCCTGCTCAACCCCCAGACTCCTGCTCAGCCCCCAGACTCCTGCTCAGCCTCCTCTCGCCATTTCTCGTCCTGTATTCCTATCTCCAGATTCAAGGGATCCTGTGCAGTCCTGCCTGCAGCCGAAGCGGTGCCTCTTCTCATTGCGACCTCATGTTCTGCTCGAGAGCCCGAACTTTTGTTTTCAGAGGTTAGACCAGGGCCCCTTTGAGAGCATTTCCGAGGCAGCTTCGGGATCTAATGTCTTTGATATCTCCTGTTCTTTCTATTTTGACATTAAGAGGTAACTGGGGCGACTACTTTTGTTTATTAAAGAAGCGTTTATAACGTGTGAGTTAAAGTTAAAAATGGCTTTTCATTACGAGCTTGACCTCTCTCGAGTTTTCACCCTGATTGTGAAACAAGCACTTTATACATATGTGATTGTTAGCAGGGGTAAGCGAATGTGCGCGGTTTGCTGTTGCCTAATTACACAGAATTACTGCACATCTGCACCAAATTACACCTAATTGCATAAAATATGAATCCACCATCCCATGCTATATTTCAGAATCCTTTGCAAAATATAATGTGCAGATTCAATCACTGTTTTATTAAAATGTTGCTTTATTAAAGAGAGGAGAGTTAAATGGAATTGAACATCTTGTTTAAATGCGTAAAAGTAGTGATTGGTGGCCATGCTACCTTTTATTTGACAATTACTCGTGGCTAACCTGTAAATACCGTGGTGTGTTATAGCCTGCAATACCGCATCCTGTCTACAGGGGCAGAGTGAGCAAAAAAGTAAACTCACATGCCATAACACAGGCCCCACAAGGTACATTTTGAAAAAGTCGTAAAAATTGACACAGGTGTTTCTGGAGTTGTTTTCTATCCTTTAGAAAGCATTATTAGGGCAACCAAGTCCCCACAGCATGAGTGTGTTATCACCCAAGTCCCCACAAGGATAGCAACACAAACCCACACATACACACAGACGCACACACAAATACACAGACATGCACACACACTAGGGGGAATCTCACACTTCCATCAGTGATGTCATGACAGTGACGAGCAGCTGTAATTGGGCTGGCAGGAGGCTGAGATCCGACTTTAAGAAAAGATTAAGGTTCTTCCTCCGCCTATACCCCCTTCAAATTACGCCCCTGGCTATACACTAGTTATGGGCAAATCTGCACCATTGTTGGCATTTTAATCCAAATACCTGAAAAACAAGCTTTAAATTCTTCCCTTCTGCACCATTAGAGGGGCTTGTTCCAAACTCACTTCTCGGACGTGGGTACCCCACTTCAGACACCTCATTTATTGTACACATTTTAATGCCATGGAATGGATGTGCCTTTCCCACATCATTGTAAAATATATGTGTAAGCCCCACCTACGAGGTATATTTTAGAAATCAATGACGTGATAAGAACTGCACAGCTCTGTACCTCAGTCTCTGTAGTTTGCAGTTTGGATGTTTTAGGCCTTCACACAACTTCTTCACTCCAGTGTCTCCCAGCTCATTGCCTCCCAGGTCGAGCTCTGTGAGAGATGTTTTTGTTTTCAGGACAGAGGCGAGGTCTTCGCAGCATGAACCGGTGAGGGAGCAGCGCTCCAACCTGCAGGAGAGAAGAGATATGGAGAGGAGTAAAGCAGAGCACAGACAGGGGCGTCACAGCTTCAGTTTTATCTTCATTTCTTTCCCGTCCTTGACTTCCTCCCCTCTTGTGACACATCCCCACCTTACACATCCGACCACGCCCTGTTTATATAGGAACCTGATGAGGGGAGTTCTCCGACTAGCAAGGGTGGAGCTAAATGGACATGTATATAAATATATTAAGACATACTTTAACCTGAAGACACTCTGCCGTGGTGTGAATGGTCGACATACAACTTTAGCAGTTATTGCAGCCATTAGTATATTTACACGGGGGTGTGATGTGGGACGAGGTGTTTATTCACAAAATAAAATTTTTCCACCAAAGTTCCTGTCACGGATATTGTTTCTCATGCCTCTCTTGATGCTTGTACATGTCACTTGAGACGTTGATATTTGCAGGGCCGGACTGGCCATATTGGGCATCGGCAAACCCCGGTGCGCCGCACGGGTGGGGGCCGGTTTTGTTACAGGGTCGTTTTTGCAGCGTAGCTGCAAAATCGGCCCTGTACCAAAATCGGCCGAAAACCGACTCCGGCAAAGAGCTCGGCGGCACCTCCAACCCCCCAGAGTGGGGGGGGGGCAAAGCACTTTGCCAGGGCCGGTTGTGGTTCCCAGTCCAGCCCTTGATATTTGGTAATAAACACAGTATTTGTCTTTTTAATGTACCTGCCTGTTAGACCCGGCCTCGTGGCGTGGTCCTCCCTGACCCCTAGCAAACCCCCGCCCGAGCTATGCACCACGACAGACTCCGAGTCCCCCGGCCTTCCCGGCCCGTAGGCCTGTGTGCCCACTTTCCAGCCCCTAAGATGGCCGCCCGATCCAGCGCGGCCTGTGCCGAGAGGCGCCACCCTGGCTGGAAGACAGCGCGCTCCCCTTCAGTGAGAGAGGGAGGAGTAGTTTCTTCCACACCTTTGACCTCCTCTCAAGAGATGGGTTTCGATCTCCCCTCCGGCCGCCCTGCGAGCTGGCTCCACGCCTGCTGTGTGTCTGGGACTCCTCCCGAGCCTGGCAAGACTAGATCAAAGAGCCGCATGGCAGGAACCCACAACAAGCGGCCCCCAGGTGTCCAGACCCCTGCCGACCAGAACTCCGGAGATCAAAGAGGAGCAGTCCTATAACTGGGGATGCTCCAGGACTATCGGCAGATTCGATCCTGGAACGACCTGAGCCCTGCTGAGTGACTCGCGGCTCCTTCGCAACTCTGAACCACCTGAGCCCTGCTGAGTGACTCGCGGCTCCTTCGCAACTTCGAACCACCTGAGCCCTGCTGAGTGACTCGCGGCCCCCCTGCAACTTCGAACCACCTGAGCCCTGCTGAGTGACTCGCGGCTCCCCTGCAACTTCGAACCACCTGAGCCCTGCTGAGTGACTCGCGGCTTCCCTGCAACTTCGAACCACCTGAGCCCTGCTGAGTGACTCGCGGCTCCCCTGCAACTTCGAACCACCTGAGCCCTGCTGAGTGACTCACGGTTTCCTGACTCTCCTGATCCGGCTGGATCCCTAACGATCGGCCCGTATTCCCCCGGCTCGAGGATTGAGAGCTGTGCGCCGGATACGCCCGATATCAGCACCAAACCTAAAGACTGTCCCGCTACCCTTACCCTGACCAAGACTTTATCGAGCCCCCGCTCGGCTCTTTACATATTTGCTGTGTTACGATCATAAAGATCTTCTGATGCTTGAGATAAACGACCATTCTTAAGAAACTTGGTGTCGTTTCTATTTGTCGTATGGTGTGGGTATAGTGTGTACGATCCTAGATTCGAGACTCTCCCCCCCTGAGGAGTCTCCCTCCAGACCTCCCCCAAGGTCTCCTTCTAACATTGGTGGCAAGCGACGGGATACAAACCTACAATCTAGAGATCGTACAGCACACGCACTACCGAGCAAAGACGACAAATGAGAGTCACCATGAGCATCATTGAAGCCAACGCGAGTACTGCATTCCGCATGGAGCAATTGGAGGAGTACTCGCACAAATAACTGAAAGACTTCTGCAAAGAATTGGGAATCGCTACCACTGGCCTCAACACGAAGGAAGCCATGCAGAAAGCGTTGAAAGCTTGGGTAGAGTCCGGACCTTCCAGCACAGAAGGGGCGGCGGCACAGCCAGACGATCTACGACTCCCCCAGACAGAAGGCAACGGACATGTATGAAGCATCGTGCCGGACGGGGGCCTCTCCCCGGAAGCACTCGCAGACCGAGAAAGAAGTCGCCACCACGAGTTGGAGATGGCAAGACTAAAGATCGACGGAGAAATAAAGTTGGCAGAAAAGAAACTTGCAATCGAGCAGATGAAAGTACAAGGAGAATTGGAAGAGAAGAAACTCCAGCGGGAGCATGCGGAGAAAAGACTTCAACTTGAACACGAGCGAGGCCTGAAGGAACTCGAGCTCCGGGCAAAGAAGGAAGAGAACCGGCCCCATGGGACCCAAGCGAGTGGACCCCCGGCAGAACCAAAGGTCCACATTCCCAAAGAGGTGGTCAAGGAGTACTACAAAAACGATGATATACAGCAATGGTTTAAGGCCTATGAAGTAGCCATGACCTCCCACCGAGTCCCACAGAAAGATTGGGGGACCGGATTGTGGGGTCCATTCCTCAACAAGGGGAGAGACACCCTGCTTGATCTACCGTCCTCCGAGCAAACTTCCTACCGCCACATGAAAGAGGCCCTCCTGACGAGATACGGCCTCACTCCAGAAATGTACCGCCAGCGGTTCCGGGACTGCAAGAAAATTCCTGGCACCACCTGGGTGGAGTACGTGAACTTTTTCAGCAGTGCATTCGACGGGTGGATCAAGGGCAGCAAAGTAACCACCCTAGAAGAACTAACGGACCTTATGCTATGGGAGCATCTATCCACAAATTGCTTTGTGGAACTACGCCAGCATCTACTAGACAGCAAACTCGCAGACCCGAGGAAGCTGGCCGCCGAGGCGGATCGCTGGGTGAACACCCGAGTCAGCCGGGGCCCCGCGAGTGACTATCCCCGTGGCGGTGAAGGACCACCCTGCCAGAGAGGGGGGGCAAACCCAGGAGGATCCCGGGATGCCCAGTCCGGCCCCCAGCGTAGCCCCCCGAGGAACCCACCACAAAACCTTTTCGCACCTCCCCAAACAGCTACCGGCCCACAAGGTAGGCCTCACCGAGTGACCATCACCTGCTGGAGATGTCAGAAGCCCGGGCACTATGCCAGCGACCCCCTGTGTCCCATGGCCCCCGCATTCCGACAGCAACTCCCCCAGCTAGGCAGATAGCGAATGCAGCCCTAGGGGAAGAGTTCGAGGACCCTGAGGTATGGGAACCTACTGCTATGACCCTAGTATCCCTGGGGGATAGGGAGATGGTCCCAGGGAACACATTGCCCAAAAACACCCAGAAGTATAGCCAGTTCGTGACAGTAAATGGCCACCGAGTTGAGGCCCTGCGTGACACCGGAGCCAGCATCACAGGAGTCCTTAGCCATTTAGTGCGGGAAGACAAGATCCTCCCCAATGTCCTGTGCCCTGTCATTTCAGCAGATAACACGGAGAGCTTGTGTCAGGTGGCCCTGGTACCGTTTGAGTGGGAGGGAGTAGCAGGAAAATTGAAAGTGGCAGTACGGACCTCCCAGCCTGTTGACTGCCTCCTGTAGAACGATCTGGAGAGTTCACCCTGGTAGCAGGTCGAGCGCCGGACCCACCTCGGGATGATGGGGCTCCCTGAATGGGTGTGCGCCACCACCCGATCCATGGCAGCCCGACTGCCCCCCGACGAGGACATCCAAGATGAAACTGCCAGCCTCCACCCTGTAGACAGCGACAGACCCGAGTCCGGGTCCGCCGAGGTCTCCGACCGCTCCACACGCAGGGGAGAGGTCCCGGACAGCGAGCCCCTACTCCCCGACCCCGCACAGATCACCGAGCTGGGTGATCTACCCGAGTTGGCCCAATGGCACCACAAAGGGGGCCCCTCCCGGGAAGAGTTCCGCCGAGAGCAGGCTACCTGTCCCTCCCTGGTCGGACCCCGGCAACAAGCCGACGCGCAGGCCGCGGGCGACCAATCCGGAACGCATTGGCTGTACTGGGAGAATGGCCTACTCTACAGCGAACAGAAGTCAGCGGAGCTAGGGTCAACCTGAGTGCTGGTGGTTCCCCTACGCTTCCGGGAGTTCCTCCTGGGTCTGGCTCACGATGTTCCCCTAGCCGGCCATCTGGGCCAAGACAAGACATATAGCCGCCTGGTCACGCACTTCTATTGGCCCAAAATGAAAGCGAACGTAGAGGCCCACTGTAAATCCTGTCCCACGTGCCAGGCTAGTGGGAAAAGTGGAGGAAAGCGCAAGGCTCCCCTCCAACCATTCCCCGTCGTCAGTACCCCCTTTGAGCGGGTCGGGATCGACATCGTGGGGCCGCTGGACCCCAAGACCTCCCAAGGCCACCGCTTCATCCGCGTCCTCGTGGATCATGCCACTCGATACCCTGAAGCTATTCCCCTGCGCACCATCATGGCCCCCGTGGTGGGCCGGGCCCTGATGGGGATCTTTTCCCGTGTAGGATTTCCCCGCGAGGTCGTGAGCGACCGCGGGAAGAGCTTTATCTCCAGGTACATGACGTCCCTTTGGCAACAATGTGGGGTATCGTATCGATTCACCACCCCGTACCACCCCCAAGGGAATGGCCTGGTCGAACGGTTTAACCGGACCCTGAAAGGGATGATCATGGGCCTAGAGGAGCCCCTCCAGCGCAAGTGGGACGTTTTGCTCCCCTGCCTGTTGTTTGCGTACCGAGAAGTCCCTGGGGTTCAGCCCATTCGAATTGCTGTACGGACACCCTGTCCAAGGGCCCCTCAGCCTGGTCAAAAGAAGGTTGGGAGACGGCCCCCCGAGACCCCCCACAGGAAGTGCTCCGATACATCCTGACCCTCCGAAACCAGACTCGGAAGTTTCGAGAGTTGGCCGAGGCCAACCTGGAGGCGAGCCAGGAGGAAATGAAGCGCTGGTACGACCAGAATGCCACTCTGGTCGAATTTCAGCCGGGCCAGAAGTATGGGTCATGGCCCCAGTGAAACCTTGCGCCCTCCAAGATAAGTGGACGGGCCCCTTCAAAGTGATCGAGCGGAAGAGCCAAGTCACCTACTTGGTGGACGTCCAGTCTCCCCGGAACCCCCTGCGGGTTCTGCACGTGAACCACCTCAAACCGCACTTCGTGCGGACAGAACTGAGCTTACTGTTGGCCACAGACGACGGGGCAGAAGAGGAAACGGAGCCTCTCCCTGACCTCCTGTGCACCAAAGAGAAAGATGGCTCCGTGGAAGGAGTGAACCTCTCTTCCGCCCTCACCCCCCAGCAACGCGAAGACTGCCGCCAACTCTTGGGGCAGTTCTCGGACCTGTTCTCCCTCGTCCCCAAGGTCACCGATTGGTGCGTCCACGACGTGGACACCGGAGACAGCCAGCCGGTGCGACACCGAGCCTACCGAGTCCCTGATCGAGTCCGGTCCTGCATCCAGGCCGAAGTCTCAAAGATGTTGTCCCTGGGGGTGGTCGAGCCCTCCGACAGCCCCTGGGCCAGCCCCGTGGTGCTGGTCCCGAAAGCCTCGGCCCCTGGTGTCGCCCCTGAACTGAGGTTCTGCATGGACTACGGGGGGCTCAATGCCATCACCCGAGCCGACGCTCACCCCATTCCCCGCGCAGATGAGCTCATTGACCATCTCGGGTCCGCTCATTTCCTCAGCACCTTCGACCTGACCTGCGGGTACTGGCAAATTGCGCTCACAGAGGGAGCCAAAGAGCGGTCCGCATTCTCCACCCCGGATGGGCACTATCGCTTTCGCGTGATGCCCTTCGGGATGAAAAATGCCCCGGCCACTTTTCAGCGACTAGTGAACAAAGTCCTCGCCGGGCTCGAGGAGTTCAGTGCCGCATATCTGGACAATATCGCGGTTTTCAGTTCAGAATGGAACGATCACCTCCGGAACCTCCGGAGGGTACTGATGGCACTGCGCCAGGCAGGCCTTACAGTGAAAGCGAGCAAATGTCAGATTGGACAGGGGTCGGTGGTCTACCTGGGACACCAGATCGGGAGCGGGCATGTCGCCCCCCTGCAGCCTAAGATCGACGCCATCTTAGCCTGGGAATCACCCACCACCCAAACAGAGGTCCGGGCCTTCCTCGGCCTTACCGGCTACGACCGGAGGTTCATCCAGGGGTACGGTAGCATCGTAGGCCCCCTCCCAGAGCTCACGTCCAAAAACCAACCCAAGAGAGTACAGTGGTCCCCAGCCTGCCAGGAGGCGTTCGACACCCTCAAGAAAGCCATGTGTGCTGCCCCAGTGCTACGAGCCCCTGACTACTCGAAAGAGTTCATGGTGCAGACCGATGCCTCAGAACACGGCATTGGGGCCGTACTATCCCAACTGAATGAGGAAGGTGTAAATCAACCCGTAGCCTTCATTAGCCGAAGGCTACTTCCCAGAGAACAGAGGTGGAGCACCATCGAACGAGAAGCGTTCGCAATAGTTTGGGCCCTTAAGAAACTACGGCCCTACTTGTTCGGAACCCATTTCCGAGTCCAGACGGATCATCGGCCATTGCGGTGGTTGATGCAGATGAGAGGTGAGAACCCCAAACTGCTGCGATGGTCGATCTCCCTCCAGGGGATGGATTTCACTGTAGAACACCGCCCTGGGACCAACCACGCCAATGCTGACGGCCTCTCTAGATTCTTCCGCCTCAGTGAAGAGAACCCCCAAAAGGATGGGTAGTTCTCCCCGACTTTCAGCTGGGGGGGGACGCATGTTAGACCCAGCCTCGTGGCGTGGCCCTCCCTGACCCCTAGCAAACCCCCGCCTGAGCTATGCACCACGACAGACTCCGAGTCCCCCGGCCTTCCCGGCCCGTAGGCCTGTGTGCCCACTTTCCAGCCCCTAAGATGGCCGCCCGATCCAGCGCGGCCTGTGCCGAGAGGCGCCACCCTGGCTGGAAGACAGCCCGCTCCCCTTCAGTGAGAGAGGGAGGAGTAGTTTCTTCCACACCTTCGACCTCCTCTCGAGAGATGGGTTTCAATCGCCCCTCCGGCCGCCCTGCGACCTGGCTCCACGCCTGCTGTGTGTCTGGGACTCCTCCCGAGCCTGGCAAGACTAGATCAAAGAGCCGCATGGCAGGAACCCACAACAAGCGGCCCCCAGGTGTCCAGACCCCTGCCGACCAGAACTCCGGAGATCAAAGAGGAGCAGTCCTATAACTGGGGATGCTCCAGGACTATCGGCAGATTCGATCCTGGAACGACCTGAGCCCTGCTGAGTGACTCGTGGCTCCTTCGCAACTTTGAACCACCTGAGCCCTGCTGAGTGACTCGCGGCTCCTTCGCAACTTCGAACCACCTGAGCCCTGCTGAGTGACTCGCGGCTCCCCTGCAACTTCGAACCACCTGAGCCCTGCTGAGTGACTCCGGCTCCCCTGCAACTTCGAACCACCTGAGCCCTGCTGAGTGACTCGCGGCTTCCCTGCAACTTCGAACCACCTGAGCCCTGCTGAGTGACTCGCGGCTCCCCTGCAACTTCAAACCACCTGAGCCCTGCTGAGTGACTCGCGGCGCCCTGAATCTCCTGATCCGGCTGGATCCCTAACGATCGGCCCGTATTCCCCCAACTCGAGGATTGAGAGCTGTGCGCCGGATACGCCTGATATCAGCACCAAACCTAAAGACTGTCCCGCTACCCTTACCCTGACCGAGACTTTATCGAGCCCCCGCTCGGCTCTGTACATATTTGCTGTGTTACGATCATAAAGATCTTATGATGCTTGAGATAAACGACCATTCTTAAGAAACCTGGTGTTGTGTCTATTTGTCGTGTGGTGTGGGTATAGTGTGTACGATCCTTGATTCGAGACTCTCCCCCCCCCTGAGGAGTCTCCCTCCAGACCTCCCCCAAGGTCACCTAACACTGCCTGCCCGAGCTACACGCATGCATCTGTAGGGCTGTCAGGGAAGTTTTTTTGTCCACGGTAGAGATAGACAAGTCTCTACCGCGGTTAAACTGTGGTCGGCCTGCTTTTAAATTCAGAATCCAGCCATAATGTTGGCGGCAAGAACACCTTGTTTCAACAGAGAATGCACATCGCCAACATTTAAATCGGGACTCAGTCTCTGTGAGTCTGACTCAGATAATTCAGTTTCTAGGTTTGTGATTCATTCAGCAAAGGGCAAACTTATCTCCAGAGACAAAAGGTTCAGATTATAAAGAAAGATCTGATTAGTTTTGAGAAACAACAAATTCTCTCTTCAAATGTTACCCGTGATAGTGCGTTTGTTGCCTCCATCTATTTAGGTCATGTTTGCTGCCAATCTTCACTTCCAATTGTTCAGTGTTTCAAGGCGCTACATTTGCGATAGACTCTCTCGTGCTCAGCTTTAATTTAAGATGCGAGCGAGGTTTGTTCTGCGGAATGGAGGCTTCTAACCAAAGACGTATCCTTAGCCTGGCTCCCGATATCTCGTTACAGTTAAATACAAGCAAGTGAGGCTGAGAGGCTCGAGGGGGAAAGGTCATAACAGGAGGAAGTTGTCTCGACGCATATGACCCCGTCATAGCTTCCAGCAGGTTCCTTCGACTCACAAAAATAATATCACTCCTCCTCTGGCAGTGATCCTCAGAATGTAGGTGTGACCCTGGCTTGTGGCCCCTGTGTCCGGATGTTAGAAATGGGATCCCTGGCTGGCCAGGGCTTGCGCCAAATCCAGTCAGAGACCACCACTCCTAAGTCAGGGCAAGGGAGTTACACACCAAGATAACCCCTGCTCACCCTCTAGGTAACGTGGCGCGAGCAGCAAGGCTAAACTCGGAGGCGATATGAGTTAAGTATTTGCGCACACACCCCAGCAACAACACCCAAGGCCCACCACAAAGAAAACTCCACACAAGGTTATATATAAAAATAGCCTTTGTATTACACCAAAACACATTAGATAAAAACACACCCTTTACAATGTGCCAAAAGGCACGGGCAGAATTTACAGGGGATATGTACAAGACAGGACCACCTGGACCACTGTCAGGAATCAGCACTTTTAGAAGTAGCACTTAGAACATAGAACATAGAATGTAAATCACTGTAGCACACAACCAGTAACTACTGGTAACCAGGACCTCACTAGCACCACCTGCACTAGGAGAAAAACCACCTTAGTATCACAATACCTGTAGGGGTATAAGCACATGATGCATAAACATACATTCAGCGGTGTAAGGAAGGAAAACACATGATGCCTACAACATTCAGAGGTGTAAGGAACAAGGCACATGATGCATAAAAACACATTCAGAGGTGCAGCACAGGAAAACACATGATGCCTAAAAACATTCAGAGGTGTATCAAAGAACACAATTGCGCCAAACTCACATAAGTCACCACCTGTGACTGTCCCTAGGCCAACTGGCCTTGTTGGGGCTAGGACGCCCTGTGTCCCAAATGTCAGGCAGGCTGTGAAGGCAGCCAAGAACACAAGCCTAAACGTGGCAGTTGCCCACAAAGTGCCGGGCACTGGTGGAAACGATGGGGCCTCACGTTGGAGGCTCACAGGCTCTGAAGAATCGGTCTGTCCCCTTGGGAGCCTCGCTGGACTCCAGTAAACAAATGCCCCCTCGAGCCTCTCAGGGCTATAACCAACAATGGGGGCACTCAAGAGCCTCTCATGACTCGTCACCACTTTGCTCCCTGAGCCCCACTGGGCTCTAAGTAAAGAAATGCCGCCTCGAGCCTCTCAGGGCTCAACAACAAATGGGGCGCCTGCCTTGAGCCTCTCAGGCTCGTAATTACCAAAGGGCGCGCTGAGCCTTTGAGCCTCTGGGGCTCTAATTCAAGAAATGCCCCCACGAGCCTCGGGGCTCGAAACAGAATGCAGCCTGAGCCTCGCAGGCTCTAACGAATGTGGCCTTTCTGGAGCCTCTCCGGCTCTGAAGTATGCCCCTGCCGTCGGATTCCCGCTCGGGGGGCTCGAGATAAGACTGTGCCTCCCCCCAGCCCGTGTCACTCACCGGGCTGTTCTCTCTGGGGACTCGCTTCTCTCCCGGCAGCTTCACGAGAGCTCCCGCTCCTCGGGGCTCTCTCCTTCTGGGCGGCGGGGCTCTCTCCACCACACGAGGGCCTCGCCAGCGACCGCAGCACGTCTCTGTCCCTGGGCTGCACGGCGGGGCTCTTTAGCCGGTCTCCGTTTGCTTCCGGGCCAGTCACGTGGGCGCGGGGCTTCCTCCAGACAAACGGAAGTCCCGCCTGTGGCATCTTGAGCTTCTTGGTTATGCAGCCTGTTGCCAGGTTGCCACATGCATTAGAATGCTCTGCACAGATTCTGTAGTTGTGATGTTTAGACTAGCTAGGCAGTTGAGCTTGGACCTTGCTACTGCTGACTCTTTATCCTGTGGATGGGATCCTAATCTATAATAAATACTTATTTCACCTATAATCCACGTTTGAACTTCATTACATTGGCGACGAGGATGGGATTTGTGAAGAAAAGAAGAAAGGATCTCAACAAGGATACAAAGATATCTTCTTTTACCTCATTTTGAAGTTGTCAAAGGTACTGTTAATTTTAATTTTCAACTTTCTATTGAGACTTTCAAGCTTTCATGGATTGAGGAACTTTTATTTCCTTTAAACCAACTTCCTGGAGAGAGACCCTTTATGGAAAGCACTTTTGTGCTCACTGTCTTTTTTGTGAAAAGCGCTTCTAATGACAATCTTTAACAAATACTACATTGTCATTTTGCAGTGTGCACAGCGTTATTGTTTGATTTTTTTACCTAGAGTCTGCTTCCTCACAAGCACTCTCCATTGGGCACAGCGCTGTTTGATAGCACACGCAGCGCTCATTTGTTTTACTTTTAGCCCTTCTGGTGATTTCAACCTGCCAATTACCAACACAGCACTCGTCTGCTTTGTGCCCTCCCTGCCTTTAATCTACCAGTTACCGGCACAACCCTCAGCGCTCCTGTTTTAATCTACCAGTTACCGGCACAACCCTCAGCGCTCCTGTTCCAGTTACCGGCACAACCCTCAGCGCTCCTGTTTTAATCTACCAGTTACCGGCACAACCCTCAGCGCTCCTGTTCTGCCTGCGCTGTGTCAACCTGTGTTTATACATGTCATCGCTGTGGCAGCCCGTGTCTTTGTACATCGCAGCGCATTACATCGGCAACATGTCTATTTATTTTTGAATAGCTTCAGGCATTACATCGGCAGCATCTTTCAAAAACTTACCGCTCGAGCGCACAACGCTCGTTCTCTCGTGCTCCAGCACAGCTTCAGTCGGAAATTTCAGCTGTTGCCATCACGAAGGAGCGTCATGATGTTTACCATGACGCGGCAGCCATTTTCTTATTGAAAACTACCGATTCGTCACAAGTAACATAGATTTAATTTGTAGAACGGCAGATTCACCACAATTATAATATTTTCATTTTGAAACATTTCGAGTGGATTTCTTCACAGAAAAATCGCGCAGCAACAGGTATTAAACTGGATGATTCATAATTTTTTTTAAGAAAGGAAATGAGACATTGAGACTGTGTTTAATTTTTTTTTTTTAAAAAGGGGAAGAGAGACACTCAGATTACTTCTCAATATTCTAACTGTATTCATAACAGAAATTTTATTTCCAGGTTTTAAAGGTGCTGTAGCAACTTATTGTTATTAGTCCTAAAAAAAAAAAGTTTCAAATTTTTATTTTATTGGGGTGGCATTGATCAGGTACACGTAATGCAGAACGTCACTGCTCCTCCATTTTTCTTACAAACTCCTGGTGATCCTCCCATTAAATGGAAAAAGTGGTGTAAGGTATTTGAAAGGTATGCAAAAGTGTGTGGGGCCAACCTAAGTGCGGAAAGAAAAACAGCTCTGATATTACACTGTTTGGGAACAGAGGGCCAGGAGGTATTTGATCATTTGCCAGAGATACAAGATAGGAATCTTAATGAATATGAAATCTGTATTGCTATGTTAGATAAACACTATCTTCCAAAAGTTTCTACTATCTTAGAAAGGTATCATTTTGGCCGCAGATTACAACATGAAGAAGAAAGCATAGAAAATTATATAACTGCGCTAAGAAAATTGGCATCATCTTGTAAGTTTGCTGCCTCTTCTGACGAAAGAATAAGGGATCAGTTCATGCTAGGTTGTAGTATAGAACGTGTTAGAGAGGAATTATGGCAAAAAGATGAACCTGATTTAGATGATGTGATTACCATAGCAAAAAGGATTGAACATTCTAATAAGTGTGTAGATGTCATAAAAAAGAATGGTGACAGTAAAACCAATAGCACTGTTAATCTTGTAAGGACCCCAAATGCTACTAAGGAAAATACTAACCAGAGAGGTAGTATGAGAGATGTAACTAGTAACAAACCTCTCAATGCTAAATCAGATAAGAAATTTGATTTTACACAAGTGAAATGTTTTAGATGTGGCAAAATGGGACATTTTGCAAATGATAGACAATGCCCGGGATGGAAAGCTACCTGTGGAAAATGCAAAAGAAAGGGGCATTTTACCAGTGTTTGCAAGGGAAAGGAATATAAAGGCAAGGTTAATGAGATTTATTATGATTTTGATGATACAAGTGATTATGATGGGAATGCTGAGTGTGGTCAAATTTTGGTTCAAGTAGTTTTCGGTCCTCAGCCAAAGAATTGTCCTGTTGATGAAATCTTAGTCAATGGTCATCCTGTCAAAGTTTTGTTCGATTCAGGGGCAAAAATCACCATTGTAGCAAAGGAATTTTATCTCAAATATTTACAAGGCAAAATTAAGATGTTTCGTCCGGATATAAAACCCCTTGCATATGGTAGGAAACCCATAGAAATTTTAGGATACTTTCGAGGAAACATTAATTACAAAGAGAGATTCACTGGCTCAAAAATCTATATCTCACAAAAAGGGGACAATATTTTGAGTTGGTTTGTTCAAAAAGATTTGGGTGTGATGTTAGATACAAATTCCTCTCCTCCCATCATCTTAAAGGAGTTACCCTTTGTTAACGCAAATTCTGTCAATACAAACCAAGTTTGTGGTGAGCCCTTCTCAGATAACTTAAAAAAGAATTTCCCTACTGTCTTTACTGAGAAATTGGGTTGTTTGAAGAACTATGATCATCACATCAAATTAAAGAAAGATGCTGTACCGGTTTGTTGTAAAGTACGTAGTGTCCCCATTACTGTTAGAGATCAAGTAAAAGCAGAATTAGAGAAATTGGTCAAGGAGGGTATCATAGAAGAAGTTGAAGCAACTCAATGGGTCGCTCCGATTGTAGCCGCCAAGAAATCGGATGGCTCTCTTCGTTTATGCATAGACCTTAGAGAGTTGAATAAGAACGTAGTGGTAGATCACTACCCTTTACCTAAAATTACAGACATGTTAATGTTGTTGAAAGGGGCGAAGGTTTTTAGCACAGTGGATTTAAGATCCGCGTATCATCAAATAAGACTCGGTGAGGAATCAAAAGACCTGACTGCCTTTGTAACACCATTTGGCACTTTTCGCTTTGTGAGGCTTCCTTTTGGGCTGGTATCAGCTGCCTCAGTTTTTCAAAGAGCTTTGGAAGGTGTCTTAAAAGGTTTGGAAGGGGTGAGAGTGTACCAAGATGATATTCTGATTTTTGGGAGCTGTGATGAAGAGCATGATCTAAGATTGCTTGGTGTGTTACAACGTTTGTGTGAATCTGGTCTAACAGTAAAATTGGAAAAATGTAAATTTAGGAAAAACTCCATAGATTATCTTGGACACACAATCTCGGGAGATGGTATTTCACCAAAAGCTGGTCTAATTAACACCATGGTGAAAATGTCCTCTCCCAAGAACAAAGAGGAATTGATTAGCTTTCTAGGTATGGCCGAGTACTATAACAAGTTTATTTGTGGTTTTGCTTCTTTGTGTGTTTGCATGAGATCGTTGTTAAAAAAAGGAACTGAATTTGTATGGAGTGGTGAATGTGAAAAAGAATTCACTGTCCTGAAGAGAAAATTGAACAATGCCCCCAAATTGAATAGCTTTAACCCGGAGAAGAAATCTATTATAATAACAGATGCAAGTTTAAAAGGATTAGGGGCAGTTTTAACACAGAAGAGTGAAGGGAGTGAGGTAGTCATTTTGTTTTTATCAAGAAGTTTGAGGGGTCCAGAGCTAAGATATTCTGTGGTAGAACGTGAAGCGTTAGCAGTATATTGGGCCGTAAAGAAATTGAAAAACTTCTTGTGGGGAAGTACTTTTGAAGTGAGAACTGATCACAAACCGTTATGTGAAATCCTAAAAACAAAAGGGATTGAAGCTGTTTCCAGTAGGATTACAAGATGGGTTGTAGGATTACAAGATTATGATTTTGAGGTTAAGTATCTGCCAGGTGTTGAAAATAAAGTAGCAGATGCCTTATCTCGTCTTGTCTCTCAGGAAGATTTAGATCTGGAGGAGGATTTGGAAGGTGAAGATGAAATGGTTTGTTCAGTTGGTGAAGGTGTCATTGATAAGTGTAAATGGTTGGAGGCCTCACAGGAAGATTTGACTCTTATGGAGATTTTGAAATTGATCAAGGTTGGATGGAAGGTCAAACCAAAAGATGGAGACTTACTGGAGAAATTTTGGCATGTTAAAGATCAGTTATCTGAACATGATGGATTACTTGTCAGAGGTACTAGGCTGGTTCCCCCGATATCTATTAGAAGTGAGCTCATTTCATTAGCTCATAGTGGACATATTGGCATTTCAAAGACAAAAGGGAATTTGAGGATGTCGTACTGGTGGCCCAACATGGATTTGGAAATTGAGAGGAAAGTTAGGGACTGTATGGAATGTGCTTTAAGTGAGAAGGTGGCGAAGCCCAAGATTAAGCCCATGATTATCAGAACGCTTCCAAATGGCCCTTGGGAAGAAGTTGGCCTGGATATCCTTGGGCCTATATACTCAGCTGGGTCTGAATTAGGCATGGGCGGAAAATCCGTTCCGCTCGCGGATTTTGCGGATTTTCGGGAAATCCGCAATCCGCGAGATTCGCGAATCTCCCGCAAAATCCGCAAATCCGCGAGCAGCGGATTTTGCTCGCACTGCTCGCACTGTTCGCGTGAGTTCGCGTGAGTTCGCGCCCCGCGAATAAGTGCAAAATTGCAGAAATACGATCTTAGCAAAACTGAAAGTAACTACTTACCAGGTTCAAAAGTTCAGGCTCATCATTAGTAGCCATTTCCTGTAGTGCTTCCTGAGGGGCCCCTCCAGAGTTCAGTTGCCAGTTGAAACTATTATGTGACCCTGCTCTGAACCTCAGAATAGTTACACATATGCCACAAAGGTCCTGAATTACAGCTAAGGGAGACAAGCAGGAGCCAGGCTGGAAGTTAAAATCCATTAATCAGCCCCTAATTCATTATTGTCAGTTGGGGCAGGGCAGGTGTTGTAACTAATTTTGCAACAATGAAAGCACTTAGCAAGTGCAAAAGATCACTAATCAGGGCGCACTAAGGAAGCAGGTGCCAGCTAAAAAAATATTCTGTGACACATTAATCAGCCCCAAATTAATTCAGGTCACTTGAGGCAGGGAAGGTGTACTTTGCTTTGCCGAAAATAATGTACACTGGACAACCAGAGGGTGTGGTGATGAAACAGAGGGTGGCATGGGTGGGCCAGAGGGTGGCATGAGTAGTCAGAGAGTGGCAGTGGTGACAGAGAGTGGCAGTGATGAAGAAGAGTGTCCCAAACAGGCTGGACACGTAGAAACAACAAGTTCGCGAAACTTGCGACCCGACAGGGAAGTTCGCAATTTGCGAAAGTGTACAAAACCCTCGCGAACTGGCAGAAACACGGGCGAACAAAAAAAAAAAAAATCCGGAAATTCGCGGGAATTCGCGGATTTTGCGGATTGCGAATCCGCAAATCCGCAAAATTCGCGAACGCGAGATCCGCAAAATTCGCTCATGCTTAGTCTGAATGGTATGTCTTAGTTTTAATAGACTTCTTTTCAAGGTGGCCAGAGATTGCTATCACTCGTGGCATAGAGTCCAAACATGTTATACTCTTTTTGGAAAAACTTTTCGCTAGGGAGGGCATTCCCAGCATCATTTTGACGGACAATGGAAGTCAACTTGTCTCTAGGGAGATGGAATTATTCTTGTCTAAACATGGTGTAAAACATAACAAATCGTCTCTCTATCACCCAGAGACGAATGGCACCATGGAGAGATTTAACCGTGTGCTCAAGGAGACAATTAGAATGTCTAAATCTGCAGGTTCAGATTGGAGATCTGATGTTTTTGATAAAGTTAAACTTTACAGGTTATCACCACATGCCACCACGGGCAAAACACCCTTTGAGCTTTTCAGAGGTAGATGTCCAAATACTTTGGTTTCCCCGCCTTGGGTGAATGATTTGCATCTCAAGGTTCCTAATGAAAGTGAGGATTGGAAGGTAGGTCAGGAGAAAAAGTTACAAGCTAGGAAAAGGATTCATGATTTGAAACATTCTGTAAAACACACGGTGGTACATGTGGGTGATTGGGTTCTTATAAGAAATCCATGTAAGAAGAACAAGATGTTATCTGCTTCATTTTTGAAGCCCATTCAGGTCATCAAGGTTTTAGGCAATGCTGTCAAAACAACTGATCATCGCATTTGGAACTTGAACAGAGTTGTGGTGATCAAGAAAGATTTTGTTGACAATTCCAAACCTCCTATGTCAAGCTCTTCACCTACAGGTACCTCATCTCCTCGGGCTATGGCTGGTCCTGTCATCACAAGGAAATCTTCAAGGATTACACGTATACCTACTCGTTTGAATGACTTTGTAAGATAATGTTTTCTGTTTATTTTTATCTGTTATAAGGAGGGAGATGTGTGGCATCTTGAGCTTCTTGGTTATGCAGCCTGTTGCCAGGTTGCCACATGCATTAGAATGCTCTGCACAGATTCTGTAGTTGTGATGTTTAGACTAGCTAGGCAGTTGAGCTTGGACCTTGCTACTGCTGACTCTTTATCCTGTGGATGGGATCCTAATCTATAATAAATACTTATTTCACCTATAATCCACGTTTGAACTTCATTACACCGCCCCACCTCAGGCACTCCTCAGCCTGACTTCCGGTTTCCTCGGGCCGGCCTCCCTCTTCCAGCCGGACTTGCCTCTGTTCACAGGTGCGCGGGGTGGGCTCCCGTCCGCTTCCTGTTGTCTTGCTTGTCCCGCCCCCGGCCTGCCTGACTTCCGGTTCGGGCACTGGCAGGGACGATCTCGCCGCAATGCACGGGGAAAACGCCGGGTGGGCACCGGCTATGCACCAGGGAAGCGCTCCCAAGCGCTAGGGCGGAGATAAAGCGCTCTCAAGCGCTAAAGGCAAAATCAAGCGCGTCCAGGCACAAATGAAGTGCTTCCAAGCACTGGGAGGCAATTCCAGCGCTCCCAGCATTAGAGGACAGCACAATTCCAGGGAAAGTCCTTGGAATGCAGCAAGATGGGGGGGCAAGGCTGGGCCAGGGGCCAGCTCACTGGGCCCTCCAGGCAGGAAGGCAGTCCCAAGTGGCGGTTCCTCCTGGCACCAGCAGCAGCAGCAGGCCCCCCTCAGTAAGATCAGGAAAAAGAACAAATTGTAAGGGGACACAGCCCCTTCTTATACTGTACATTCCTTTGTCTGTAGGTGCAGGGTAGGGGAGAAACCAGTCGCTGCTGGTTTTGGAGCACCCTTGATGGCCCAACTACCCCTTTCATTCACTGGGGAGGCTAGGGTCGTTAGATGCACCACAGGGGGCGGAGCCAGCATTGTGAGTGGAAAGCCCAGCCCCATCAGGAACCATGTGCACTCCTCCCCAGCCATCAGCATGCTAATCTCCACACTCACCACCGGGCAGACCCATCATGACTCATGGAGCCTGGCATCCCAGCCAGCTCCAGCCAATCACACGCCAGACACATTTTACACTAATATGCCAACTCCTAGAAGTGGCACTTCCACACACGACACAATCATGTCACATACATCATTGCAAAGCATTCAATCACACGAGTCCGCACATACCAGACTCGAGCCTGTACACCCCACGCATCAGGAACTACCAGGGACACAAACATTCCCCATGCATTCCTATGTGAGGGCAGGCCTATCTCACCACATGCACTCAAAGTGCGCACGCACTTTCCACTGGGACACAGTGAAAGTGTGCAGATGTCAGGTCCCTGCGGGTGGTGGAGAATTCTACACCAAGAGTTCGTTATAAGATCAAGACAGGTTCCAATCACACGCTTTCTGTCTGTTTTTGGAGGCAACGAGTAGCGCAATCTAGAGGCAAAGAGACATTTCCTGATTGTGCCACTGACTAGTTGCTTTAACGTTCTAGTCTTTCTGGGGCGGCCATTTTGTGCGCTCGAGCCTTTTGCTCTGCGCACTTCAACGGTCATATTCCTGAGGATAAGACGCTTCTGTGTTAGCGCGTCTTTTCGAGTAAATCCAGTCCGTTCAATTTTAAGTTGAGCAAGCCCTTGTCCCTGAGTATTACCTAGCGCTAACTTCAGTTAGTCTGTTAGTGCTTTTCCGTTCCAGTTCCTGATTTTCGCTCTTCAGCGGCTGCTCAGTATTCTTGCCTCACTCTCCTGGTAGGACTCTTCTTCTTTGTGTGGGTGTAAAAGTCTACTAGAGTGAGGTAAGATTTTGAGCCCTACTCAGTTCCAGTTCTGAATCCAGTATTCTCCTGTGAAGCTTCATAGCGAGTGTTCTCCTAAACACTCAGTACCTGCATTTGAATTTGAATTTCGTCTGAGTAAGAAGAACTATAGCGTATGTGTATTCGCTATCAGCCTTGGGCAGACTATAAACAGCATTTGAGTAATACTATACTTTCGAGAGCTAGAGACTCAATTGTGGAGTATGATCAAGCAGCAATTGGTCTTCATCCTTCCTGAGCCTAGATGACTTCAAGTATAGTAGTGTATATTCTCATATGCATATTAATTATACAGTATTATACCAACTGTGAATTTAGCAGCAGACGTTCATACTACAAGAACTGTCAAAACTCAACTCTAAACTGGATTTAATGCTTCTATCTGGACTTCCACTTTCCAGATTCATTTATAGAGAGGGGCTAAAGTCCGCACACATTCAGGTACTTGAAAGTAGTGTATTAATAGTGAGTAGGAGATAGTGCCATAATATAGTGGGGAACTGTAGTAATGTTTTGCTTACTTTTACAGGAGATGATCTTCCTGAACGAACAGTAAGAAGATTATATGTGTGGCAGTCTCTCTGTTTGTTATCCACTTCCCCTTTTCCCTTTCATTCCTGGGCTCAGAGTTCTCTGGGTACAGGGGTGTAGGGGAGTTGGGAAATTCTCACCTAGCAAGAACCTTCTGGTCATCTGCTCCCACGGATTCAAAGGAATTCAGGTATGCTCTCTGACAGATTGAAGTGCCGGAACATTTCTTTCCGTCTGGGCAGAATGGCAGAAGGCTTAGATGTGAAGGCTTTGGCAACTATTCTAGAGGATTTGCAAAAGCAGCTTAGTGAAACCAGGGAGGAGGTTAGGAAGTCCAATCAGGAGGCTAGTTACCTTAGGCAGCGGGTAGAAGAACTTTCTGTGAGCCCCAGTCCTAATTTCGGAGGGCTTAAGGCTCCCACTTTTGCTCCTACCTCTTCGTCCTCATCTGCGTTAACTACGCAAGTTGTCCATGCAATGTCCCCTACCATACCTTTGGCCCCCCCCGAAAGATTTCAAGGAGATCCGCATAAGGCTCAAATCTTTTTGACCCAGTGTTCCCTGCATTTCCTCTGTAAGCCCATTTTATTTAAATAGGATCAGTCTAAAGTGGCGTTTGTGCTGTCCTATCTTAGTGGTGACGCTGCAGCGTGGTCTATGCCTTTGGTCTCCTCTAATGATCCGGTGTTGTATAAATTTGAAGATTTCAAGGCGGAGTTTCTTCGAATCTTTGATCGTCGTACAATATCTCAGACCACTGATAATGAGCTATTGGATCTAAAACAGGGAAACAGAGAACTAGTTGCGTATTTGGCACAATACAACAAGCTAATTGTGGAAACTAATTGGCCTGCAGCAAAAAGAGCGGCAATTTTCTACAGAGGCCTAAGGGATGAGTTAAAGGATGGGTTGTCCCAAATTCCTAGAAGACCTACTGATGTCTCTGAATTAATCGACTTGGTCCTTCAAATTGATCAAAGGCAAGCGGAACGTCGGAGTGAGAAACGAAGAGATGTCAAACCCTTTCCACCACGTTTCGATCGAGTTCGCTCAGAGCCCATTAAGAATAGCGAAGTTCATACCAGTGAGGAACCCATGCAGATTGGTGCGGTTCGTGGCCCTTTGTCTCAGGAGGAGAGAGAAAAGCGACGCCTAGGAAAATTATGCATGTACTGTGGTCAGTCAGGTCACTTTGTCAAAGAATGCTCGAAGAAACCAAAGACCAATTCATGGGTAAAAGACAAGCTCCACCAGTAGACGGAGTTGCACTGGTGGGAGCAGCCCCTGAGACAACTCCCAAGACTCAGTTACTAGCAAATGAATGGCAGGCTGTGGCTCCACATTTGATCTTGGCATGTACAGTATGGTTCGGTAAGGGTCGGAAGGAAAAGGTATCTATAATGTTGGATTCTGGTGCCACTGGAAACTTTTGTGATCTTCAATTTGCTAAACTGGTGGGAATCCAGTTTGAAAAGAAGCTAAAGCCCGAACCGGTGCGAGCAGTGGATGGAACTGAGTTATCTTCTGGCCCAATAGTTTTTGATACCGAGGTTATTACTGTTGTTGGTCCAGAGGAACATCGGAGTTTTATCAGTTTTAACCTCATTGACGCTCCACAGTTTCAAATGATTTTGGGGCTGCCCTGGCTCACCGAGCATAACCCAAGGATCGATTGGGCAAAACGTACTGTGGAGATGACTTCCGAATTTTGTACCGAACATTGTTTTCATCCACCTGCAGAGGCTTCGCCGACGACAATGTCTTCTCATTTGGCAAATCAAATGCCCATGGTTTGCGTTGTGGAAGTTCCAGAGATTCCTGAAGTTTATCTCGATTTGAAGGAGGTCTTCAATGAAAAAGAATATTTACAACAAGGGGTGGTGAGGGACAGAGTCTCTGAATTAAGCAGAAAGCTCTCACCCAGTCAAGAGATCAGGGCTAGATCCAACACCGTTTTTTAGCTCACTGCACCATCCCAGTTTCAGAACCTGGCTGTATGCAAATTAGTCTGTTCCTGTCCCAGTGCATGATGGGAACAGGGCAAACCAAACTACAAAACCAATTCTTACACTGGGAAGGAAACAAGCTCCCGGGGACCGGTTTCTGGCATTACAGCCGTCTTCGGCCCGGTTTGCTTGAATCCTGATGGTGCAATGAGCAAGGGTCTCACATCTGAGAATACCCTTCCACGCTTAGGGTGGACAAAAATATTTACAACAAGGGGTGGTGAGGGACAGAGTCTCTGAATTAAGCAGAAAGCTCTCACCCAGTCAAGAGATCAGGGCTAGATCCAACACCGTTTTTTAGCTCACTGCACCATCCCAGTTTCAGAACCTGGCTGTATGCAAATTAGTCTGTTCCTGTCCCAGTGCATGATGGGAACAGGGCAAACCAAACTACAAAACCAATTCTTACACTGGGAAGGAAACAAGCTCCCGGGGACCGGTTTCTGGCATTACAGCCGTCTTCGGCCCGGTTTGCTTGAATCCTGATGGTGCAATGAGCAAGGGTCTCACATCTGAGAATACCCTTCCACGCTTAGGGTGGACAAAAATATTTACAACAAGGGGTGGTGAGGGACAGAGTCTCTGAATTAAGCAGAAAGCTCTCACCCAGTCAAGAGATCAGGGCTAGATCCAACACCGTTTTTTAGCTCACTGCACCATCCCAGTTTCAGAACCTGGCTGTATGCAAATTAGTCTGTTCCTGTCCCAGTGCATGATGGGAACAGGGCAAACCAAACTACAAAACCAATTCTTACACTGGGAAGGAAACAAGCTCCCGGGGACCGGTTTCTGGCATTACAGCCGTCTTCGGCCCGGTTTGCTTGAATCCTGATGGTGCAATGAGCAAGGGTCTCACATCTGAGAATACCCTTCCACGCTTAGGGTGGACAAAAATATTTACAACAAGGGGTGGTGAGGGACAGAGTCTCTGAATTAAGCAGAAAGCTCTCACCCAGTCAAGAGATCAGGGCTAGATCCAACACCGTTTTTTAGCTCACTGCACCATCCCAGTTTCAGAACCTGGCTGTATGCAAATTAGTCTGTTCCTGTCCCAGTGCATGATGGGAACAGGGCAAACCAAACTACAAAACCAATTCTTACACTGGGAAGGAAACAAGCTCCCGGGGACCGGTTTCTGGCATTACAGCCGTCTTCGGCCCGGTTTGCTTGAATCCTGATGGTGCAATGAGCAAGGGTCTCACATCTGAGAATACCCTTCCACGCTTAGGGTGGACAAAAATATTTACAACAAGGGGTGGTGAGGGACAGAGTCTCTGAATTAAGCAGAAAGCTCTCACCCAGTCAAGAGATCAGGGCTAGATCCAACACCGTTTTTTAGCTCACTGCACCATCCCAGTTTCAGAACCTGGCTGTATGCAAATTAGTCTGTTCCTGTCCCAGTGCATGATGGGAACAGGGCAAACCAAACTACAAAACCAATTCTTACACTGGGAAGGAAACAAGCTCCCGGGGACCGGTTTCTGGCATTACAGCCGTCTTCGGCCCGGTTTGCTTGAATCCTGATGGTGCAATGAGCAAGGGTCTCACATCTGAGAATACCCTTCCACGCTTAGGGTGGACAAAAATATTTACAACAAGGGGTGGTGAGGGACAGAGTCTCTGAATTAAGCAGAAAGCTCTCACCCAGTCAAGAGATCAGGGCTAGATCCAACACCGTTTTTTAGCTCACTGCACCATCCCAGTTTCAGAACCTGGCTGTATGCAAATTAGTCTGTTCCTGTCCCAGTGCATGATGGGAACAGGGCAAACCAAACTACAAAACCAATTCTTACACTGGGAAGGAAACAAGCTCCCGGGGACCGGTTTCTGGCATTACAGCCGTCTTCGGCCCGGTTTGCTTGAATCCTGATGGTGCAATGAGCAAGGGTCTCACATCTGAGAATACCCTTCCACGCTTAGGGTGGACAAAAATATTTACAACAAGGGGTGGTGAGGGACAGAGTCTCTGAATTAAGCAGAAAGCTCTCACCCAGTCAAGAGATCAGGGCTAGATCCAACACCGTTTTTTAGCTCACTGCACCATCCCAGTTTCAGAACCTGGCTGTATGCAAATTAGTCTGTTCCTGTCCCAGTGCATGATGGGAACAGGGCAAACCAAACTACAAAACCAATTCTTACACTGGGAAGGAAACAAGCTCCCGGGGACCGGTTTCTGGCATTACAGCCGTCTTCGGCCCGGTTTGCTTGAATCCTGATGGTGCAATGAGCAAGGGTCTCACATCTGAGAATACCCTTCCACGCTTAGGGTGGACAAAAATATTTACAACAAGGGGTGGTGAGGGACAGAGTCTCTGAATTAAGCAGAAAGCTCTCACCCAGTCAAGAGATCAGGGCTAGATCCAACACCGTTTTTTAGCTCACTGCACCATCCCAGTTTCAGAACCTGGCTGTATGCAAATTAGTCTGTTCCTGTCCCAGTGCATGATGGGAACAGGGCAAACCAAACTACAAAACCAATTCTTACACTGGGAAGGAAACAAGCTCCCGGGGACCGGTTTCTGGCATTACAGCCGTCTTCGGCCCGGTTTGCTTGAATCCTGATGGTGCAATGAGCAAGGGTCTCACATCTGAGAATACCCTTCCACGCTTAGGGTGGACAAAAATATTTACAACAAGGGGTGGTGAGGGACAGAGTCTCTGAATTAAGCAGAAAGCTCTCACCCAGTCAAGAGATCAGGGCTAGATCCAACACCGTTTTTTAGCTCACTGCACCATCCCAGTTTCAGAACCTGGCTGTATGCAAATTAGTCTGTTCCTGTCCCAGTGCATGATGGGAACAGGGCAAACCAAACTACAAAACCAATTCTTACACTGGGAAGGAAACAAGCTCCCGGGGACCGGTTTCTGGCATTACAGCCGTCTTCGGCCCGGTTTGCTTGAATCCCCTTTTGTAAATCGATTTTGGCCACTATAGGTGTGGCAGGGTATACTCAGACATGAGTCCCTTTCTCACTGCTCCATCAGGATTCAAGCAAGCCGGGCCGAAGAGGCTGAAATGCCAGAAACCGGTCCCCGGTAGCTTGTCTCCTTTCTGGTAAAGAATTGGCTTGGTAGTTTAGTCTGCCCTGTTCCCATGATGCACTGGGCCAGGGACAGACTGATTTGCATATAGCCAGATTCTGAGCTGGGATGGGGCAGTGAGATAAATAACGGTGATGGATCAAGCCCTGATCTTTGGACTGGGTAAGAGTGGTCTGCTCAATTCAGACACTCTGTTCATCACCACCCCCTTTTGTAAATCGATTTTGGCCACTATAGGTGTGGCAGGGTATACTCAGACATGAGTCCCTTTCTCACTGCTCCATCAGGATTCAAGCAAGCCGGGCCGAAGAGGCTGATATGCCAGAAACCGGTCCCCGGTAGCTTGTCTCCTTTCTGGTAAAGAATTGGCTTGGTAGTTTAGTCTGCCCTGTTCCCATGATGCACTGGGCCAGGGACAGACTGATTTGCATATAGCCAGATTCTGAGCTGGGATGGGGCAGTGAGATAAATAACGGTGATGGATCAAGCCCTGATCTTTGGACTGGGTAAGAGTGGTCTGCTCAATTCAGACACTCTGTTCATCACCACCCCCTTTTGTAAATTCAATGAAAAAGAAGCCAAAAGATTACCTCCTCATCGGGAATATGATTGTCGTATCGAGTTGGAGCCTGGAGCTACTTTACCATGTAGTCGCATCTATGCACTATCGGAACCCGAGAACCAGCATCTTAAAGAGTATATTGAACAGAATTTAGAGAGTGGATTCATCCGACCCTCTCAGTCGCCAGTTTCTTCCCCCCTCTTTTTCATTCCTAAGAAAGATGGGACCTTGAGAACTTGCATAGACTATCGTGCGTTAAACCTGGTCACCAAAAAGAACCGTTATCCTTTGCCTCTCATTTCGGAGCTCCTAGATCAAGTTAAGAGTGCAAGAATCTACACGAAATTGGATTTGAGGGGAGCGTACCATTTGGTGCGAATGGCGGAGGGTGAGGAATGGAAGACGGCATTTCGCACACGATTGGGTCTGTTTGAGTATCAGGTCATGCCTTTTGGGTTATGCAACGCTCCAGCAGCCTTTCAGCATTTTGTAAATGACCTTCTAAGAGATTTTTTGGATCGCTTTGCCGTTGTCTATATTGATGACATTCTCATTTTTTCAAACAACATGGAAGAACATGTTCAACATGTTCGTGTCATTTTAGAACGCCTGCTTAAAAACCAGCTGTATGTGAAATTGGAGAAATGTGTCTTTCATTCAGCCAAGGTGGAATTTTTGGGTTTCATCCTTTCTTCCGAAGGTGTCAACATGGATAATTCTAAACTGGAAGCCATAAGGTCCTGGCCTGCCCCCCGCTCCATCAAGGAAATACAGAGTTTTTTGGGATTCGACAATTTTTATCAGCGGTTTATTCAGAATTTCTCTGAGAAGGTCAGCCCAATTACTCGACTTCTAAAGAAGAATGAGCGTTTTGTCTGGGGAAAAGAACCTGAAGAGGCCTTTCAACAGCTAAAAGAAGCTTTTGTATCTGCACCCATTTTGCAACACCCCGATTTGAAGGAACCTTTTTTTGTGGAAGCGGACGCTTCCAATTTTGCAATTGGAGGCATTCTATCTCAGCGACAGAAACAAACGGGACAATTACATCCTGTGGCCTATCATTCTCGGAAGCTTTCGACTGCTGAAATAAATTACCCCATTTCAGACAAAGAACTTCTGGCAGTCAAAGAAGCTTTTAAGGTCTGGAGGCATTATCTGCTTGGAGCTCAACATGTCATCACAGTGTTCACAGATCATCGCAATCTGCAGTTCTTAAAGTCTGTCAGAACCCTCTCCCCTCGTCAGTTGAGATGGTCCCTTTTCTTCGCGGACTATGACTTTGTTTTGACATACAAACCTGGATCGGCTAATGGGAAAGCTGATGCCCTTTCTCGCCTAAGCCTGGGAGATGTTACAGACAAGATGGAGGAAGGCTATATCATTCCACAGAATAAGATTGTAGCTGCTATTGGGGAGGATGAGTTGGAAAAGCGGGTGCGTGAAGCCTTCCAAGGGGAAAAATTCAAGAATTGGATTTCCGAAGGTCCTGAAAGAGAACTAAAGGATGGGAAACCATACTTGCAAGGGAAACTGTTTGTTCCAGTTGAAGAATTACAGTCAGTAATCATCCAACAGTTTCATGATCATCCATTGGCCGGTCATAAAGGAGCAGTCAAGACGTTGGAGCTGGTGAAGAGGATTTATTTTTGGCCAGGCATGGAAACACAGGTTAGGCAGCACATCGCCACTTGTGAACAGTGTATTAAGGGGAAGAGTTCTAGACAGCCACCCCAAGGGTTACTTAGGCCTTTGCCCGTAGCGCCTTCTCCTTGGCATACCATTTCCATGGATTTTATTGTAGAGTTACCCTCTAGTCAAGGTTATTCTGTAATTTGGGTGGTGGTGGATCAGTTCACAAAAATGAGTCACTTTGTTCCCCTAAAAGGCCTCCCAACAGCTTCTCAATTGGCAGACTTGTTGGTTCAACATATTGTGCGATTGCATGGAATCCCTAAGATCGTGATCTCCGATCGAGGTCCCCAGTTTGTTTCTCGATTTTGGAGATCTTTTTTGAGAGGTCTGTGGGTGGATTCTCGTCTGTCCACCAGCTTCCATCCAGAGACGGATGGACAGACGGAGAGGGTGAACCAGGATTTGGAACAGTACCTGCGTTTGTATTTGATGGATCAAGAGGGAGAATGGCCCTCTCTATTGAGTACTGCGGAGTTTGCTTACAATAATTCAGTCCATTCTGCCACCGGCTACTCCCCATTTTTCCTTAATTCAGGTAGACATCCAAATATGTTAGTGGGTAGAGTAGAAGTAGAGGTCCCTGCAGCAGAAGAGGTAATTCAAGACTTACATAAGGCTTTTCAGTCAGCATCTGAGAATATAGCCAAGGCAAAACAGAACTATAAAAAGCAGGCAGACAAGAAACGAAGGGAGAGTCCAGAATTTGAGGCAGGGGATTTGGTTTGGGTTTCCACTCGCCAAATGCGGTTGATAGGGAACAGAAAGTTTCAGCCTCGATTTGTGGGTCCCTATCCAGTAGTGGACATGGTCAATCCTGTTAGTGTTAGGTTGGCTCTTCCCAAGTCTATGAAGATTCATCCTACTTTCCATGTTTCTTTGATTAAACTCAATCCTCCAAATTTTCAACGTTCTCATCCCCCAGCTCCAGTTCAAGTCCAATCCGCAGAGGAGTTTGAGGTTAAGAGAATTCTGGACTCTAAAATAAGAAGAAACACCTTGTTCTACCTAGTAGATTGGAAGGGTTTCGGTCCTGAAGACCGATCATGGGAGCCTAGTAAGAATGTTCACGCCCCGCGGCTGGTAGCTGATTTTCACAAGACATATCCTCAAAAGCCTAGAGAGGGGCTTTGGTGGGGGGTACTGTCAGGTCCCTGCGGGTGGTGGAGAATTCTACACCAAGAGTTCGTTATAAGATCAAGACAGGTTCCAATCACACGCTTTCTGTCTGTTTTTGGAGGCAACGAGTAGCGCAATCTAGAGGCAAAAAGACATTTCCTGATTGTGCCACTGACTAGTTGCTTTAACGTTCTAGTCTTTCTGGGGCGGCCATTTTGTGCGCTCGAGCCTTTTGCTCTGCGCACTTCAACGGTCATATTCCTGAGGATAAGACGCTTCTGTGTTAGCGCGTCTTTTCGAGTAAATCCAGTCCGTTCAATTTTAAGTTGAGCAAGCCCTTGTCCCTGAGTATTACCTAGCGCTAACTTCAGTTAGTCTGTTAGTGCTTTTCCGTTCCAGTTCCTGATTTTCGCTCTTCAGCGGCTGCTCAGTATTCTTGCCTCACTCTCCTGGTAGGACTCTTCTTCTTTGTGTGGGTGTCAAAGTCTACTAGAGTGAGGTAAGATTATGAGCCCTACTCAGTTCCAGTTCTGAATCCAGTATTCTCCTGTGAAGCTTCATAGCGAGTGTTCTCCTAAACACTCAGTACCTGCATTTGAATTTGAATTTCGTCTGAGTAAGAAGAACTATAGCGTATGTGTATTCGCTATCAGCCTTGGGCAGACTATAAACAGCATTTGAGTAATACTATACTTTCGAGAGCTAGAGACTCAATTGTGGAGTATGATCAAGCAGCAATTGGTCTTCATCCTTCCTGAGCCTAGATGACTTCAAGTATAGTAGTGTATATTCTCATATGCATATTAATTATACAGTATTATACCAACTGTGAATTTAGCAGCAGACGTTCATACTACAAGAACTGTCAAAACTCAACTCTAAACTGGATTTAATGCTTCTATCTGGACTTCCACTTTCCAGATTCATTTATAGAGAGGGGCTAAAGTCCGCACACATTCAGGTACTTGAAAGTAGTGTATTAATAGTGAGTAGGAGATAGTGCCATAATATAGTGGGGAACTGTAGTAATGTTTTGCTTACTTTTACAGGAGATGATCTTCCTGAACGAACAGTAGGAAGATTATATGTGTGGCAGTCTCTCTGTTTGTTATCCACTTCCCCTTTCCCTTTCATTCCTGGGCTCAGAGTTCTCTGGGTACAGGGGTGTAGGGGAGTTGGGAAATTCTCACCTAGCAAGAACCTTCTGGTCATCTGCTCCCACGGATTCAAAGGAATTCAGGTACGCTCTCTGACAGCAGAACCCAAAAATCACCATCACCAGGTCACCATTAAAAGCAAAAAGTTTAGGGGTGAACCTGCCAGAAGGGCCAAGTCCAACACAACCCCCTTCCAGCCAAAACGCAGGGGAGACCAATCACCACCGTGATGGACTTCCCTGCTTGGGGTGATAGAACACGGACACGGGCCCGCAACTGCAGGGACACCCTCCTGTTCTACGCCACGGTGAACCCATGGGATTCCTTCTCACCACACTGTCTGGACCAACTGGGCAACCCCACTGGTACTCCCGAGCTGTCCGCGGCCAGGACCAGGCCCTGGGCCACCCAGGTGCCACAGGTCCTTGCCTATTCGCAGAGCCGGGGGTAGTAACCCCTGGCACATAGAAGCCATTCTCCACTCTTCCTGTCTGCAAGACAGGACTAGACTGCCACTGGTTCTCCAGCCTAAGGTCTACAACCTCAGGCGGACCAGGAGTCTCAGGGAAGGCTCTCCTCCCCCTACCTCTCCTTCTAGGGTTCCTCTGCCTCCGATGAGGGGTACACCTAGAACGCCACTCACCCAACCTAGGGTTTAACCCCTCAGGTTGCACCTGGGTCAGAGGTGGGCTCTCCCACCCTCTGCACCCCCTTCCAGAGGTCTGCCCTCTCCCAACTGGAGAGGTTCCTCTGGAAGAAGAACCGGTCAGGACACTAGTTACAGTCGTCCTACCCTTCAGGTCAGGCTGACCCTGAACCTGGTTTCCCAACCTCTGGTCTAAAACCTTTGGTGGAATAGTTGCCTGGCACTCCAGGACTTCTGGGGATTCACACGCCATCCCCCTGAGGCTGACACATGACTCATGTGTCGTGTGACTGTCTGTCTGGCGCAGATCTCCCATCCCCTGTCCACCTGACAAGGCGCGAAGATCCCCCAGACCAGAAGTGGTGTCACCATGGTCACTACACGGGAACCTAGCCCAACTGGGTAGTCCCTGACCCACTGGTCCTTCCACTGGGGAACTCCCCCAATCACTCCTCACTTCGGACTCCTGTGCCCTCCCAACTGGAGTAGCACTGCCGGACACTAGAACCACAGGAGCTCTGGTTACAGATGCTCCATGTCCTCTATTCACTAGGAGATCCTCCTCAAATGGAGTAACAGGACAGCCTAGGTCCCCAACCTGGTGTTCCCTAAAGAAACCATCCAAGTCCTGAGGCAGGGCTTTGTGCATCTGGGGACCCTCGGTCACCCACTTACTCCTGCTCCACTGAGCCAGGCAGTAAGCCCCTACACCCTCCTCGCTATCCTGGAACCTAGCTGGGCTACACTGAGCCTCCTCCACCACGCTGGGCTGGAAGATACCTGAACCACTACTTTTGGAATCACTCCCTAATGACTCTAAAGAACCTCTGGCCCCTTCCCAGCGGTCTGCTTCCGCGGCAAGCTGCTCTGAAGAAGGAGACCCATATTCCAACAGGTGTTGGCGCAACTCTGGACAACAAACACTGAGCAACTGCTCTTTGATAATCATTCCGTGCAATACATCAAAATCTTCTTCCGTGCGAACTTGCACCCAATCAATCAGTGTCGCATTACATTCATCCTCAAACTCTTCCCAAGACTGGTGAGACAGTCTCCTAAGGTTCCTGAACTTCAACCGATACTCCTCTTCTCGGGAAACAGGTACCATACTTGGGGAACTGGGAGTGGGACTTTCTACACTGAGATTTAAAATAGCTGCCACCACTGGACTCAACCCGCCCTGGGGAATCCAGACAATTAAAACTGCGCGCAGGGGATAGTCTACCCTCCAGAGGTAATTTCTCTCTGGTGAAGGCCCTCTCAGCCTCCTCTATCCTTTCTTGCACTAAGACCCTCTGAGTCTCTAGCTGTTGCTTTCTAATGCCCAGCTGTGCCATAGCCTGGGCATGCTCTAACCTGAGCTTTTCTAAAGCCAGCTGGTGCTCCCTTTCTCTCCTCCTATCTTCCCACTCCTCTGGGGACAGGAAAAGGGAAGAGGAGAGGCCTCCTACGCTGGACCCAGCAAGGGACTCCCTATCTATGCGGTCCTCACTATCTGCTGGCGTCCCTGTGCTATCATTTTCTTCCTCCTCCTCAGACTTTTCAGGGCTCCCCTCAGACCCACCACCCTCATGGTGTGAGACCCGGGCCCTCTCCTCACTGTGCTCATGATCCCACTGACCCTTTTGCCACAGGATCAGGCTGCTCCTAAGTTCGGACTAAGTGTCTGACTCATCCACCCCTATGTCTCTCTCTTCACAGAACCTTACCAACTCTCCCATACTGTATCTAAACAGATCACAGAAATCAAAAGCAGGCTCCATTCTGGCGGACATTCTAGAGAAAAGATTACACAGGGAACCTAGGGGTCTGAGCTTAACACAGGAGTGCACAATTCACAAAGGATTCAGCAAGCTCTCTACCCCAGAGAACTCACACTCACTTGTCTAGTGCCACACAACATTCATCCACACACAACCCTCCCTTCGGACTGGTAAGGCAGTTTCTACCACCCCTGATTCCTCAACCTGACCACACGTGACACAGGTACCGACTCTGGGCGCAGGGTGGGGGACAAATGTACTGGACACAATTACACAATGATACATTCAGGAGAAGAAATAATGGAACTTCAAAAAACAATAATCCCCTAAAATGTAGGGGTGGGCGTAGTGCGCGTAGTCGCGCTACGCGAAGCTACGCGAAGACGTTCTCGCACTACGCGAGCTTCGCTTAGCTTCGCGAGCAGGCGTAGTAGCCTGCTGGTCCCGTTCGCGAGCCGTTTTCTTGCTCGGGAGCGCGTAGTGCGTGGTCGGGGCGCTGTCTGCGTGTTCGGGGAATTGTAGCGTGCGACCTTACCCTTGTGGTTGGGCTATGGGCGCGGCCATCTTGTTTTTTCAATTGTCCCGCCCGCCCGCGCCCCCTATTTCCTCTTCCGGGTCGCGAATAACGCGTTCGCGCGGTGCACGTCTTGTTCGGGAACACAACAACTTGTTTGCACTGACAAAGTGCGTGTTCGCGTGAAATCTCGCGCGAACTTACCCACGTGGTCGCGATGGGCGGGGCCATCTTGGTTTTCACACTCTATGCTATGGTTCTGGGCCTAGTTTTCTATCCACCTTATATCTCTTCAATCCTTACCTCTTTTCACAGTTTTTCTTACTTTTTTTACTTATCATCTATCTCTCTCTGTCCCTAAGTTTATATTTTTCATTTTATTTCTACTTTTCCACCTTTTTTTAGCTTTTTTACTGTTTTATTTTATTCCTTTATTTAAGCTCCTACTGCTCCCCCCTAACTTTCTTTTCAACCTCCACCTCCACCCCAGAACCATGGCAAAGGGGAGCAGCAGAACCGGCTCGAAGGGCAAGGCGCCTGCGCCCAAGAGCCGGCTGCCTTGCGGCAGAATGCGCCCATCAGGGGTGAAGGCCCGGAATCTTTTCGGGGAGGCGGAGGTGGCCGCCCTTGTTTTTTTCATGCAGCGCCACCTCCCCTTGACCTTGGCAGCAGGCGGCAGGCCAGGGTCTGGTTACCTGCCAGAGGAGCGTCACCGGCGGTGGGCGAAGGTGCGCCGGGCAGTCTACCGTCGCTCAGGAATCCGGCGCACCCACCAGCAGCTGGCCCACCGGTGGGCAGACATCCTAGACAGGGAGCAGGACCTGTTGGACCTGATAGGTGTTGAAGTCGTGGGGCTTGGTGAGTATCTAGTAATATTAATAATTTAATATATATTATAGTAGTACAAGTATTGTGTAGAATTCTTTGATGAATAAGTAATGTTTGCGGGTAAAAATAAAATTGAAATGCCAACGTACTGACCAATTGGCCCATCTGCATTATTGAATAGGTGGTGTAGGTCAGGTGGTACTGACTTCGTTAGTATTCTGCAATCAGAATGTTTATGGCACATTTGATTAGTGTTCTATAAGTAGACGGTCTGTGGATCTTGCAAGCCAGTAGTCATCACTTCGAAGTCAATTTTATTGGAATTGTTGTTTCCTAAAATGTTTGAGAGGATGTTTGAATGAGGTCTTTGTTTCACAGCACTTAATGTTTTTCTTTCTTTATTATTTCTTACATGGTCAGCACCACCGAAGGGCAAGAAGAAGACGGGGTCCGAGTTGGCGGGACAACCACAGGAGGCGCGCTCCTCTACCGCGGATCCTGCTGCTGGCCCCAGTAAGTCCTACAGTGCTTATATTATTAACAATTATATTTCCCTAACTTTTTAACGCACCTTATTTTTTTGAACCTATGAATGCTCCTTCGTAATTCAATGTTAGCAAAACCTTCTTTGGTCTTACATTTGTTTTCCAAATTTTGCGTAACTATCCAATGCCATCCCTGACTTTCAGTTCCTTCAAACTGCCTCTGCCCCTAGAGTCTCTGTGCTACTACTATTAGACTGTGTGTAGCTAAGCTTGCCCTGTTGGCCACTCTTTAGTTAAGGACCGGTATTCTTTTGAATGATAGAATAGCTGTAGCCATTGGGTCCACTCCTGTCTTTTGCGTTGTCCTCTGTAATCTCCAGTCTCTCAATTCCCACCAACAAAAATGCACAACCAGATGTTTACCTACTAATTTTTGTTCAGTTAGTATACTTCTACTTCTGTTGTGGTTATTATTATTCTCTCTCTGCACATACACAACTATGTACAAGAAGAAAATAGGATGTTGTTGATGTTGGTGATAGGGAGGTTGGACCTTACACCCTGGTCACAGAAGAACTCAGTCAGAAGAACCCATAATCCAATGACCATCTAGTCTACCTACCTAAGTGTCTCGGTCATAGCCAATTGTCCCACTCCCGACCCCCACACGAAGATAGTTAGATATACCCAATGTTAATACACAACCCACGCCACAACAGAAGAAGAAGAGTAGAAGACCCTTTCGCTCACTCACTCGTTTCAGTCCCCAGCACCCCAGACACTGAAAATATACCACAGAGTCTACGTGCAAGTTCAAAAACTTTATTTTTTGTAATAATTAACAAGCTTTGTAATGTTGAAACCTGGAAGTATTTCAATGAGAAACATCCTGCTCCACCATGCAAAATGAAGAAGATAAAATACTGTACATTTTGTACATCTAGTGCACGATAGAGTAATGTGTGAATTGTGGGAGACATCTTTCGAAAGCTCTGCAAATCCCTTGTTTCGTAGAAGGCGATCTTCTCTTCTTATCTGCCTATGAGAAAAATGTTGCACGTTAGACAGTGAATACAACTATGCCAGTTTTTAGCAGTCATCATCACATGGCAACAAGTGCAACATTATGGACTAACAATACTGGTTTGTCAATTGTATGCCAGACTCATCATGTGCCCTCAATGGTGTCTTTCTTACCGTGCAACAAGCTGCAAGGTAACATGGGCAAAGCAGTAGACACGGATCAAAAAATGGTTATATGGCTCAGGCTAACTTTCCAAAGACTATAGTAGGAGTAGATTAGATGACCCTAGGGACCATCTAATAAATTAAAACAAAACTCTGTCTAATGTGAGTGCTGTAAATTGGACGCAATTTGGACAAGTTACACTGCCACAACGATTGTTGTTGTACGTAACTGTTTTTTCAATCTTCCTTCCTGGTGAAAAAAGTACAACTAGTAAAATAGGGGGCGGTGTGCAGGCATCTAAAAAGCTGTACTTGTTTTTACAGGTGCACAATCAATACTAACGACCAGTGCTGACGGGGCCAGCGGCGAAGAGATTGGCATCCAGGAGGGGACAGAGGACGCGGCGCCTGCAGGAGCATCAGTGGGGGAGGAAAGTTCAGCGGTGGGCGGTGGTAAGTTATATTGATAACTTATTTGCATTACTAGATGGATGGGGGACATTTTTTTCCTCACTGTGCTATGAGACTTATTAGGAAATTATGAATTTGAAGTTGTACTGGACAAAATACAATGGTTGAAGAACACACCCTTTGTAGCATTACCAGTTTGCGTTGAGTAAACAAGGCCTCTTCCATCAGACTCCAACTCAGCTGTGTAACTTTTGGAGAAGACTAAAAGTCAGATCACATGACCTGAGGGATGTGTTGAACAAAAAGGGAAAGAAGTTAACTAGGGTGGAAGGAGGTGGAAGGATAGACATTGACTTTTAATGGGTGGATGCCCCCTAAATGTATTTGTACATTCATCATAGGTGAAGACTGTCACTGGAACCAGAGTCTTACTTTGAAAAACTAAAAGGATACAAAAAAGACTTTTGTTCTTCTTATGTGTACTCAAGGCCACCCAGTACTAGGGCAAGTATAATGCCGGAAAAAACTTCAACAAATGCTACAGGCAGGGGAAGCAGGAGGACAGATTAGATAGATACTAAAAGTAGACACCAATTGTATGTACTGCGCTCGGTAGTGCTACTATGCCGAAATGTACTGTTGAATTAATTATGAAGAGTTTCTGTTACAATTCTGTTTCTTTTTTTATAGATACTCATACTCCTTCCTCAAAACCATCGCGGAAGGAGTTGGCAGCCAGGGCCCGGCAAAGGAAACTGCAGGCCATTGTGGAGGAGTACCGCAAGCTGGTGGCTGAGGCTGAGGAGGAGGAGGAGGAGGAGGCGGCTGCCTCTTCCAATGTGTCTGGCCCCAGCAAGGCTCCACCTGCAGGAGTACGGCGCCGCGGCCAGGCAGCCGCTCACCGCCGCCATTCAACATCTGCCACCCCCTCACAGCATGGATGCCAATGTAGGTGCCGTGCATTTCGTCAACAACTTCTCCTCCGGGTGGCCAAGCTGGAGGCCCAATTAGAGGAGCGTGGAAAGAAAGATTTTAGTGGACAAACACCCGGCAATTGGAATGAACCCTGTTGATTTGCCCTTTTTTGAATACTTTTGTTGGTGGGTGGGAATTGGGTGTTGGGGTTATTTTTGCGGGACATTCTTTGGACTTGGACTATGGTTGGGGTTAGGGTGGGGATAGGAGAATATTTTTATACATGAATAAATGTTATTTATTTTCAACTTCTACAGATATGCTATGATGTTGTTTTGTGGTGGGGTTACTGTTGTACGTCACAAGGTTTACTCTAGATGCAGGGCAGCGGCCAGTGTTTGGTTGAAATAGTTTATTAACTGACCACATGTGTAACATGCAAACAGATAGATGCTGTGCCCCTCACTGAAAGCTATATTTGTCCTATTAGTACGACGAGCCTCTCCTCCAGTATACCTCCCAGGAAACTTCTCTTCTTACCTGTGGTTGATGTTGATTACGTTTGGCACCGCAAGGGCTAGTTGTCAGGGAAGAGGAGCTCGTCCTCAAACCCTGGTGGTTCTTCTGACAGAAGTAGGTCCTGTAACCCAATACTTATTTCTTCCGACTCGCTCTCCTCTTCCAGCTGTGATTCACGGACTTTGTAGTCTGGTGGTATCAAGTGCTGGTTCATTTTTATCATGGTTAACCGCTCCACGCTTTTGGGCGACAGACTGGTCCTTCTCACAGTCACAATGGCACCAGCAGCACTGAACACACGCTCTGAAGAGACACTTGCAACAGGGCAAGCTAGATACTTTATCGCCAGCCTGCTAAGCAGTGGCCATTGGCTTCTTGTCCTATACCAATACACCAATGGGCTTTGCTCCATGCACACCTCTGTTGTGTCATCCAGATAGGCCTGGACCATCCGCTCAATGTTCATTGGTGCTCTGGTTTGCTCGTCCTCTTTTTGCTTTGCGGCAGCAACGGACTTCCCCATCCCTTTCCGTAGAAACCAAGCAGCTATTTTTTTGCTTGTGTCTGATGAATCAGATCCTGTTGGTGTTATTGTTTGTGTTGGTGACTGCTGGGAAGCAAACGCACTGCTCGCATGCTGTAAAGAGGACCTTGACTCTGTAGGATGCTCAGTAGTACTTGCAATGTCCTGGGCTGGTACTGGCAGGCCTCTAATTGAGAGCCGTTCGTTTTCGAAATCAGTGGCTTCCTTGGCTATTACAGTTTTGTACTTGGAAACATCCTCTTTAGAAAAAGGAATTAATGCATTACTATTCACAAATAATTTGTACCGTGGATCCAAAATTGTGGCAGTAATGTAATGTTCATGTGACAAAATCTTATTTTGAATCCTTCTATTCTGAGATAAGCGCCATGCTAAGGACTTCGCAAAATTAAATGCTTCACGTTTTCCTTCCATACCTTCGTACGTTTCATACACCTCCGTTAGCTCTTGCTCAAGTATGTACAACAGTGGGATTGCTTGGCTCATAGTACAGTCCTCCCTGCTGACTGCACGTGTGAAGACCTCAAAAGGAAGTAGCATCTCAGTCAGGCATTTAATGAGATCCCATTGCCACATCTCAACGGTCATGTCTTTAACAGCATTATCCCCTGATCTTGTCATGACATATGCATTGAGTGGTATGTACTGCTCAAACAGCCGTTCGAGCATGTAATACGTAGAGTTCCAACGTGTTGGTACCTCCTGAATGAGTGCTTTGACTGGCATGTTAAACTCACGTTGAATGACCCGTAGCTGCTTCCGGGCTTTAAAAGAATGATTGAAATGCGTGCAGATTCTTCTGCAAATGGTCAGTAAGTTGCTGACTTTGCTTTCACTTTTCAGAAAGTCTTGAACCACAATGTTGATGCAGTGTGCCAAACACGGGACCCTGAAATAGCCGCCATCTTCCATGGCCTTAACTACATTACTGCCATTGTCGGTGGCAACAAAACCAATTGTGAAGCCTCTTGGTCGCAGCCATTCAAAGACCTTGCTGTTGAACTCATCCAAAATGTTTGCAGCAGTATGCGAGTTCTCCATAGCAAACATGGCTACAGTTGCATGTTTGCGAGTATCATTAAAAATCTCATTAATGTCAATGCCTGTAGATATCTTGTCTCTAACACCTGAAAAAGAGATCCAGTGTGCTGTGATGCACATGTAATCTGTGCCTTGACTACTGCTCCACATGTCTGTTGTCAGGTGGATACTATGCACTGCACTCTGCTGCAAGGTTTTTCCAAGCAATTCCAGCACGTCGTGGTGTAGTGCTGGAACAGCAACTCTGGCGAAATAGTAGCGGCTGGGAACATTCCATTTTGGGCAGAGGGTTGACACAAATTCCAGGAAACCCATCCCTTCAACAAAAGAAAATGGGAGAAGGTCCAGTGCTAACATTTTAGCAAGCTTAGCATAAACGTGCTATTGGGTGGTTGCGCTCGTACTTTCCCTCCTGCTTAATCATGCTAAGAATGGTACGCTGCTGCCTGGTATTTCTTTCAGATATGCCCAATGTAGTACTTTGTGTCGCAGACTTCGCACCCGTACTCCTTGGTGTCTCCGGGCTACTCGTACTCTGGTGCCACAGAGATGTTGCTGATCCGGAGGATCTGGGTTCTACCACTGCAGTGCTGGGGAGTGGACCTTCTACTGCTTTCCCACCAACATTAATGGTTCCAGTATTCATGATACGTAGGTGGTCCTCCCACTTGATTTGGTGGTGTTTTTTCAAATGGGTCATTTGGCCTCCGGTACCATAGTTTGTGCCAAGCTTACCACGACGAACAGAGGAATGACAAATGGAACATATAGCAATGTTGTCCTCATTTGCGCTAACTGTAAAGAAGTCCCACACTGGGGAGCTTAACTTTTGTCTCCTGCTAGAGGTGCCACTTCCAATGCCGGATGAACTGGAGGTTGTGTGCTGAACTGCACTATGTGGCTGCGCAGTAGTACCACTACCTCCTTCCGCTGAGGTGGAACTTGTGCTGGTTGTAGGACGCTGCCGGCTGTGTGCAATTGTAAAAATGGAAGCTGGAGGTAGTTTTGGTGTGGCCTGGGTTGGTGGTATGCGTGCTACTACATCCCTAGTCGCAGCCATTCTTGATAGGGTAAAAATGTTGGTCTCCATGTCCTCAGGGCCAGGAGTAATGCTTGTGATGACTGGGTCAGACTCATCATCACCATCAGAGTCATTATCATTATCCGGCTGCTGAACATTGCACTCCATAAGTGGTAGGCTTCCTGGAACATTCCTTTTCTCTCGCCTGGTCTTCTTGGGATGTCCCTCCCTCTCATGCTCCGATCGTTCTGGCTCCCAATCGAGATCAAGATCATCAGAAGGGATGCTTGGCGAAGAACTCAATGTACTACTAACCCTCCTTTTCCTTGGTGGGGATTTGGAACCCAATAGATCTCCTGCAGGATGTGCTACCTCTTCTTGCTTTGCATCAGGCTCAATTTCCTGAACTGCCCCGACTTCAGGAGGAACTACTATTGCCAGTGGTGGTTCTTGAAAAACTATTGCAGGCGGTGGTTGTGGTAGTTGTTTTGATACATACAGTTGTTGTTGTTGAACATCTACTATTGCAGGCGCTAGTTGTTGTTCACCGCTTTTCTGCTGTGTTCCCTCTTGCGTGGAATGTATACTACTTTGCGATAAGTCCAGGTGATGCTCAGTATCACTGCTTTCCAAGATTAGGCTGGCTACCTCTCCCCCACTCATCTGCTTGGGCGTACTTTTTTTTCTCCCAAAAAAGGTTTTGGGGTCAACACCAGACTTAAGTGTCAGTTCCTTCTTCTCAGCAACTATTTTGGAGGACCTGGTACCTGCTTTCTTTGGGGCCATCTTCTTCAGATGTCAGCAGCAGCACTCAGTTGCACAAGTTGCTGAAAATGATGTCTGGTCAGGTTAGTCACTCACACCACACGTGACGTAGTACAAAAGGACGCCCGTCTGGCAGTAGAACAGCCGATGAAGGATGACAGACACCTGCTCCAGTATTTTGTGCACCTACAAGCAAAGAAGGCAGAACAACATCAGTCAAATATGGATTTATTTTAGCTTTAATTACTACTAGAAGTATTTCTACATCCAGTAAGAGTAAGAATAGAAAAGAATTAAAATGCAAATGTAGTGGAAGTGGAACTTGTTTATCCATAATTTGTGCATCATGGATGCAGCATCAGTGACCTGCAGCAGATAGCAATGGGGATGTGAACAGTAGTAAGCCAACAGGAACAATGGCAACACACAGGCCAATTTCTCTAATACAAAACGGCACACTACTACTACTACTACCACAGCAGGTCCACATGGGCACTCATCACAGGTACATGGGTAAAGGGCAAAGGCCAAAAAAAAATAAACTCAACCAGGCCGATATCCCTCCTTATATGGCCAGAAAAAGGAGGATGCATACATCACAGCTTAATGCAAAAAAAAAAAGTCCCCATAGCTACAAGGTTTGAAAGTTACACATCAACACAAACAACAAAGGCATTTTGGAGTTCCCCCCCAAAGAGTTAACTAGTTAACTACACCCCAAACACCACATATGAAAATTCAATGCATTGCCACCCATGCCCTAAATGATGTTAAATTCAACAGACAAAATGGCAACCGCTACATCAAGCATCCCAGCTGACTATGTCTGGGACTCTAGGCCTACTGGCAGAAAAAAATAACACAACTGTGGAGGTCTGCGGCAAACAGGATGGAAGGTCACACAAAATGGCCGCCCCCACATGGCCGGGCCAGTGCCACCCCCAAAAACAGGAAAAGAAAGAGAAGACAGACAAATAGACAATACATTCCTATGGCAAAAGGACAATGCTTGGCTTGACAACAAGGCCGCCACCAAGCCGCCCACATGGTCAGGCCACCCTCAAACAACAAGGTGCATAGAGGACAGAAACAGTGAGTGGTCCATGCTCCAAAAACTACGAGCAAACTACGAGCAAATGACAACATGAGGAGTTTCTATTAGCAAAATGAACAGCATCTACATTTTCGGGAGCTTTTTAGGCAACTCGAGAGATATTGCTCGCGAGAATGCAAATTCGGCGTGTTCGGCAGCGCGAACTGAACAAAACGTCGTGATCGCGCCCCCGAGCACGCACATTGAGCGCGCGAAGATGACAAAAACTGTAAGGTGGCGTTGCAGCAAAGATTAAGAAGCACAGAAAACTGTAGTTAAAAAAAACATTTATACAGTACACCAATTATCAAACTTACTTGTGAAAGAAAAGTTCAAATCCAAATTCCTCAATAAATCCAATTAAATGCTATGATGCAGCAGACACAAAGAGTAATCCTTCCAGCTCCAATTCCAAATGAAAGTGAACACCACATGGACAAAGCACTGGGAGGAGCCTGGTGAACAGGAACAGGAAGTTGGAGATTTAGGGTCACTTCCTTTCTCTTGAAAAAAATAGTAGAAACAAAAAGAAGACTCCTAGCACAAAAAAAATAAACCAAATCACAATCTGAGGGGTTAAATGAACATTTTAGAGAAAATTTTAACATGCTCGAGAGATATTCTGTGCCAGATTGCAGTTTCTGCGTGTTCGGAAACGCGATCTTACCAACATAGCGCTGTAAGAAGATCGCGCGTCCTAATGACGTGGTCGCGCGTCCGAATGACGTCATCGCGTTCTCACAGTCGGGTTGGATTGTGCGGCCGGATTCCAAACATCGTCGCGAACGCAAACGGGGGAGAAAAGCGAGAAAGCGAACGCAGAACCACGGTAAGTCTTTACCATGCACGCGAGAATGCTACTGAGCGCGCGAGGAAGAAAAACTACTACGCGAAGGCGAAGTAGACGAAGTAGACGACAGCTTCGCGCTCCCGACGAAGCGCGAAGTTGCCAAAACTTCGAAAACTCCGCGAACGGAGCGTAGTTGTCCGCCCACCCCTACTAAAATGTGGTTATCTAAAATGCAGAGTTTTGTAGTGCGGCCAGGTGCCACTGTGGTACAACGCAAACACAAATCCTTATCCTCAACGCTGCCGCCAATGTTAGAAATGGGATCCCTGGCTGGCCAGGGCTTGCGCCAAATCCAGTCAGAGACCACCACTCCTAAGTCAGGGCAAGGGAGTTACACGCCAAGATAACCTCTGCTCACCCTCTAGGTAACGTGGCGCGAGCAACTAGGCTAAACTCGGAGGCGATGTGAGTTAAGTATTTGCTCACGCACCCCAGCAACAACACCCAAGGCCCACCACAAAGGAAACTCCACACAAGGTTATATATAAAAATAGCCTTTGTATTACACCAAAACACATTAGCTAAAAACACACCCTTTACAATGTGCCAACAGGCACGGGCAGAATTTACAGGGGATATGTACAAGACAGGGCCACCTGGACCACTGTCAGGAATCAGCACTTTTAGAAGTAGCATTTAGAACATAGAACATAAAATGTAAATCACTGTAGCACACAACCAGTAACTACTGGTAACCAGGACCTCACTAGCACCACCTGCACTAGGAGAAAAAACACCTAAGTATCACAATACCTGTAGGGGTATAAGCACATGATGCATAAACATACATTCAGCGGTGTAAGGAAGGAAAACACATGATGCCTACAACATTCAGAGGGATAAGAACAAGGCACATGATGCATAAAAACACATTCAGAGGTGCAGCACAGGAAAACACATGATGCCTAAAAACATTCAGAGGTGTATCAAAGAACACAATTGCGCCAAACTCACATAAGTCACCACCCGTGACTGTCCCTAGGCAAACTGGGCTTGTTGGGGCTAGGACGCCCTGTGTCCCAAATGTCAGGCAGACTGCGCAGGCAGCCTAGAACACAAGCCTAAATGTGGCAATTGCCCACAAAGTGCTGGGCAACTGGTGGAAACAATTAGGCCTCACGTTGGAGGCTCACAGGCTCTGAAGAATCGGTCTGTCCCCTTGGGAGCCTCGCTGGACCCCAGTAATCAAATGCCCCCTCGAACCTCTCAGGGCTATAACCAACAATGGGGGCACTCAAGAGCCTCTCAGGGCTCGTCACCACTTTGCCCCCTGAGCCCCACTGGGCTCTAAGTAAAGAAATGCCGCCTCGAACCTCTCAGGGCTCAACAACAAATGGGGCGCCTGCCTTGAGCCTCTCAGGCTCGTAATTACCAAAGGGCGTGCTGAGCCTTTGAGCCTCTGGGGCTCTAATTCAAGAAATGCCCCCACGAGCCTCGGGGCTCGAAACAGAATGCATCCTGAGCCTCGCAGGCTCTAACGAATGTGGCCTTGCTGGAACCTCTCCGGCTCTGAAGTAGTGCCCCTGCCGTTGGAGTCCCGCTCGGGGGGCTCGAGATAAGACTGTGCCCCCCCCAGCCTGTGTCACTCACCGGGCTGTTCTCTCCGGGGACTCGCTTCTCTCCCGGCGGCTTCACGAGAGCTCCCGCTCCTCGGGGCTCTCTCCTTCTGGGCGGCGGGGCTCTCTCCACCACACGGGGGCCCCGCCAGCGACCGCAGCACGTCTCTGTCCCTGGGTTGCACTGCGGGGCTCTTCAGCCGGTCTCCGTTTGCTTCCGGGCCGGTCACGTGGGCACGGGGCTTCTTCCAGACAAACGGAAGTCCCGCCCCACCTCAGGCGCTCCTCAGCCTGACTTCCGGTTTCCTCGGGCCGGCCTCCCTCTTCCAGCCAGACTTGCCTCTGTTCACAGGAGCGCGGGGTGGGCTCCCGTCCGCTTCCTGTTGTCTTGCTTGTCCCGCCCCCGGCCTGCCTGACTTCCGGTTCGGGCGTTGGCAGGGACGATCTTGCTGTAATTTACGGGGAAAACGCCGTGTGGGTACCGGCTATGCACCAGGGAAGCGCTCCCAAGCGCTAGGGCAGAGATAAAGCGCTCTCAAGCGCTAAAAGGCAAAATCAAGCACGTCCAGGCGCAAATGAAGTGCTTCCAAGCACTAGGAGGCAATGCCAGCGCTTCCAGCGCTAGAGGACAGCACAAGTCCAGGGAAAGTCCTTGGAATGCAGCAAGATGGGGGGGGGGGGCAAGGCTGGGCCAGGGGCCAGCTCACTGGGACCTCCAGGCAGGAAGGCAGTCCCAAGTGGTGGTTCCTCCTGGCACCAGCAGCAGCAGAAGGCCCCCCTCAGTAAGATCAGGAAAGAGAACAAATTGGAAGAGGACACAGCCCCTTCTTATACTGTACATTCCTTTGTCTGTAGGTGCAGGGTAGGGGAGAAACCAGTCGCAGCTGGTTTTGGAGCACCCTTGATGGCCCAACCACCCCTTTCATTCACTGGGGAGGCTAGTGTCGTTAGATGCACCACAGGGTGCGGAGCCAGCATTGTGAGTGGAAAGCCCAGCCCCATCAGGAACCAGGTGCACTCCTCCCTAGCCATCAGCATGCTAATCTCCACACTCACCACCGGGCAGACCCATCATGACTCATGGAGCCTGGCATCCCAGCCAGCTGCAGCCAATCACACGCCAGACACATTTTACACTAATATGCCAACTCCTAGAAGTTATTTACAACAAGGGGTGGTGATGGACAGAGTCTCTGAATTAAGCAGAATACTCTCACCCAGTCAAGAGATCAGGGCTTGATCCAACACCGTTTTTTAGCTCATTGCACCATCCCAGTTTCAGATCCTGGCTGTATGCAAATTAGTCTGTCCCTGGCCCAGTGCATCATGGGAACAGGGCAGACCAGACTACAAAAGCCAATTCTTACACTGGGAAGGAAACAAGCTTCCGGGGACCGGTTTCTGGCATTTCAGCCGTCTTCGGCCCGGCTTGCTTGAATCCTGATGGTGCAATGAGCAAGGGACTCACATCTGAGTATACCCTTCCATGCTTAGGGTGGACAAAATTATTTACAACAAGGGGTGGTGATGGACAGAGTCTCTGAAGTAAGCAGAATACTCTCACCCAGTCAAGAGATCAGGGCTACATCCAACACCGTTTTTTAGCTCATTGCACCATCCCAGTTGCAGAACCTGGCTGTATGCAAATTAGTCTGTCCCTGGCCCAGTGCATCATGGGAACAGGGCAGACCAGACTACAAAAGCCAATTCTTACACTGGGAAGGAAACAAGCTTCCGGGGACCGGTTTCTGGCATTTCAGCCGTCTTCGGCCCGGCTTGCTTGAATCCTGATGGTGCAATGAGCAAGGGACTCACATCTGAGTATACCCTTCCACGCTTAGGGTGGACAAAATTATTTACAACAAGGGGTGGTGATGGACAGAGTCTCTGAATTAAGCAGAATACTCTCACCCAGTCAAGAGATCAGGGCTAGAACCAACACCGTTTTTTAGCTCATTGCACCATCCCAGTTTCAGAACCTGGCTGTATGCAAATTAGTCTGTCCCTGGCCCAGTGCATCATGGGAACAGGGCAGACCAGACTACAAAAACCAATTCTTACACTGGGAAGGAAACAAGCTTCCGGGGACCGGTTTCTGGCATTTCAGCCGTCTTCGGCCCGGCTTGCTTGAATCCTGATGGTGCAATGAGCAAGGGACTCACATCTAAGTATACCCTTCCACGCTTAGGGTGGACAAAATTATTTACAACAAGGGGTGGTGATGGACAGAGTCTCTGAATTAAGCAGAATACTCTCACCCAGTCAAGAGATCAGGGCTAGATCCAACACCGTTTTTTAGCTCATTGCACCATCCCAGTTTCAGAACCTGGCTGTATGCAAATTAGTCTGTCCCTGGCCCAGTGCATCATGGGAACAGGGCAGACCAGACCACAAAAGCCAATTCTTACACTGGGAAGGAAACAAGCTTCCGGGGACCGGTTTCTGGCATTTCAGCCGTCTTCGGCCCGGCTTGCTTGAATCCTGATGGTGCAATGAGCAAGGGACTCACATCTGAGTATACCCTTCCACGCTTAGGGTGGACAAAATTATTTACAACAAGGGGTGGTGATGGACAGAGTCTCTGAATTAAGCAGAATACTCTCACCCAGTCAAGAGATCAGGGCTAGATCCAACACCGTTTTTTAGCTCATTGCACCATCCCAGTTTCAGAACCTGGCTGTATGCAAATTAGTCTGTCCCTGGCCCAGTGCATCATGGGAACAGGGCAGACCAGACTACAAAAGCCAATTCTTACACTGGGAAGGAAACAAGCTTCCGGGGACCGGTTTCTGGCATTTCAGCCGTCTTCGGCCCGGCTTGCTTGAATCCTGATGGTGCAATGAGCAAGCCATGCAGCCATGGGAGGGGCCCAAAAGGCAGAGGAGTATGAACACGGAATTACTCCCAGCGCTTCCCCCTATGCCTTGGTGCTCTTGCGCCCTCCTACAATCCTCTTGATTGACAGACACCCTCTCAATGATCAGACTATTCTCTATGGATAGACTCCTCTCCATGAACAGATGTTTCTCTATGGACAGAAACCTCTCTCTGGACAGACTCCTCTCAATGGACAGACACTTCTCGATGGACAGACTCCACTCTACAAACAATCTCATCTCTACAGACAGACTTCTCTCTATGGACAGACTCCACTCGATGTACAGACTCCTCTCTATGGACAGACTCCTCTCTATGGAGAGACTCCTCTCTATGAACAGACTCTGCTGTACGTACAGAGTCCTCACTACGGGCAATCTCTTCTCTCTGCACATTCCTATTTACAAACAGACACCTCTCAATAGACAGACTCCTCTCTACAGACAGACCACTTCCTATGGATAGACTCTTCTCTAAGGACAGACTCCGCTCTATGGACAGACTCCTTTTTATAAACACACTCCCATCTAAGAACAGACACTTCTCGATGGACAGACTCCACTCTACAAACACTCTCATCTAGCTCCCCGTCGACAAGAGGATCACCTTCAAGCTCCTCACCCACGCACACAAAGGACTCCACAACGCCGGACAGCAGACTCAGCTTCTAAACCCTCACCCACAGCTCCACTCCGCCAGACTCGCCCTCACCGCTGTCCCCCGCAACTAACGAACGACCTCCGGTGGCAGATCCTTCTCCTACCTCGCCGCCAAGACCTGAAACACCCTCCTCACCCACCTACGGCAGACCCAAGACCTACTCGCCTTCAGAAAACTCCTCAAGACCTGGCTCTTCAAACAGTAGCATCAACCCTCCCCCCTCAGCGCCTTGGGACCCTCACGGGTAAGTAGCGCACTCTACAAGTACTCTGATTGATCTATGAACAGACTTCTCTCTATGGACAGACTCTCTCTATTGACAGACTCCTCACTATGAACAGACTCCTCCCTACGGACAAACCTCTTCCTACGGTCAGACCCCTCTTAATGGACATGCTCCTCTCTACGGACAGACGTCTCTCTTTAGGACAGCCCCACTTGCAGATGAAGAGGCTGTGCTCTGCCGTCACACAAATGACTTATCACCTCCACATTGTCATTGCAACCATCTTGGACCCAGGGGAGTCAGGAAGTTCCATGCACTTCTAAAAACTTTCTAAAAGCTTCTCCCACCTTCCAGAGGAAGGGAACCAGGTATAAAAAATAGGGCCCTCAGCCCCACTCTTCAGCTCAATTTCTGGACCTTTGGAAGGACTCTCAGAGGACTGCCAGCTGCTGTGACCTGCTGCATACTCAGCAAGACTGCCTCGCTGTACCTCAAAGGACTGCTTTGCTGCCTGGAGCCTGCCTTGAGCCCTCAGAGGCCAGCCCTGGTGTTAATCCACAGCCTTGTCACCAGCACCCAGGACTACCAGAGTGACACTAAGGGTAGACTGCAGACCTCCTGTTCAGAGCCACAGAGATCCAAAAGGCTTCCACCATCTTGAATCCACATATGAACCCCGCCTGAGTGAGTCCTGTACTCTCAAGTCGTGTCCCATCAGTCCTGGACCCTTAGTTGAGAGGAGAAATGTGCCCAGAAGCCCAAAACCTAAAAGTGCGATTCTCTGATCTGTTCTCCCTGACTCCCAGTGTCACTGTAAGACCTGGCACCTTGGCGTGGATCTCCCTTCCACTTTTTGCTGATGTGCCTCAGATGTTTTGCTGGTGTTAGCTGCTTAGGGCACTGTGCCACGGCCAATCCGTGTTGCAGTGCAAGTGCTCCCAATGTAAAGTGTACCTGTGATTGATTTCCATGATTGGCTCATTTGACTTACTGTTAGTCCCCAGTAAAGTGCACCAGGAGTGCCAGGGCTTGTAGGGGCAAATACGGCTAGTGGACCTGCAGCGCTGGTTGCGCCACCCACAGAAGCAGCCTTTTAAAATATGGCTAGGGTCTGCCACTGCAGAACCTGCGTGCAGTCTGGTACTGTCATGCTGGCTGGGCAAGTGCACACACTTGCCAGCCCCTAAAACCTTCCCTTTACTTCATGTGAGTCACCCCTATGGTAGGCCCAAGGGCAGGGTGCATTGTAAGCATAAGGTACGACATGCCCTGATGTGTGTGGCATGTCTTAATAGTGAAGTACAGCCATTTTCGTTTTTCACTATTGTAAGGCTACCTGTTCTCATAGGCCAGAATGGGCTGCTGGAATTATTACACTCTATAATCCCAGCAGGCTCAGGGAACATGGTAGAAGGTCAAGTTTAGTATGCCTGAACTCAGAATAATGTAATACTTCTTTTAGTAAAGTTTATTTTAATATCCTGTGTTTGCAAATACTACTTTTAGAAAGTTAGCATTTGCTTGCCTTGCCATTTCAGCCCGCCTATGCTCTTATGTGTATCTGCTGTCTGGTTCCTGTGAGTGGCTGGGCTGGGGATGACAGGTGGTGAATAGAGGGATTACACCAGGGTGGGTGGGGGGAGTGCTCCTTGACTCTGAATAGGGCTGTGCTCTGCCACCACAATGCTGGCTCCGCCCCCTGGGGAGCGACTGATGACTCTGTCCTGCACCAGTCCAGGAAGAGGGAAGACTGTCAACAGAGTGCTCCTGACTGTACTTGCGCCCACAATGCTGGCTCCACCTCCTGCGTAGTGTCTGATGTGCCTGCCATGCTCACTGAAAGGAGAGACCAGAGTTTGCCAAACAAAGTGCTCAGACACCGAAAGAAACTATGCAAAGGCCCCCCTGGCCTGCCGAGACAAAATAAATGCTGTATAAAAGAATTAGCCCTGCTCCTAAGAAACTAGATCCTGCTTGTGAACCAAGACGACCCCTCTGCCTGAGGAGAAGGAACCAAGGAAGCTGAAGGAGGAAGACTGTCCCTATCCTGGGGGACTAACCTGCAGTGGGAACCATGCTGCCAAAGGAGAGGGAGAAACCCCTTTTCAAAGACTTTGCTTTTATCTCTACAAAACTTGTGCTCAAAGTTGATCTTCAAGGGCATGAAAGTGAGCTGGCCCCCTGAACAGAGTCCCAGGACTAGTGGACTCTAAACAACCTGGAGAAGAACTGCTGAGGGCGCTGCCTTCCCCGCAGCGCTGAGAGAAAACTGTGTGTGCCTCGTGACAAGCACCGCGCACCCTAAGAACCCTGTGCCTCGCTGTCTGGCGCAAGCAACGCGACTTCTGTGTACTTCCCCGAGCCATAGCTCGCAACGTGTGGACCTGCCTGGCCCCAGCAACGCGACTTCGGCGCAGCCCTTTGAGCCATAGCTCGCAACGTCTGGCCTGGACTCCGCTTGTGCCTTTGTTCTCCTCTCAGTTCGCATCGTACTGATCGATGCGCCCTCTGCTGCTGATTTCCCTGGCTGCGGCGCGTTGAGCGGGTGAGTATGCCTTGTACTGATCAAGCGTACTGCCGGCCCGCGCCGAGCCTCTAGCGCCCCCTCTCCAAGGAAGGAAGTGTCTTCAAGCCATCAAGCATCGCTCCCTCTTAGCAACAGGACCTGGAGCCCACAAGCCTTGGCCCGCAACGCCACGAGGAGAGCCCCGCTGCGTGACCCACCAGACACAGCAACGCACCGTTCGTGACGAACTTCCCTCAAGATAAGGTTTTGTGTCCGCCTCCTACGCTGCATCCAGCGCGCCCCGGACAAGAACGTCAGCCGGGAGCCCCAGACTCTGTTGGCCTCTCCGCTGGAATGAGTCAAGAGCTATTTTTGTCTAACCCAGCTTGTGGCCTGATTCAAAGAACGCTATATGGTTTTTGTACTAAGTCTTTCAAAGCGTATATAAAGCATACCTATATTTTTATGAAAATCTGGTGTGGTGTCAATTTGTGGGGTTATCACTAGGTTACTGTGTATAATTGCAAATGCTTAACCAATAGCACTCCAAGATTAGCCTTGTCTGCTCGCGCCACGCAACTGTGAGAGTGAGCAGGGGTTACTTTCTGGAGTGAGTCCTTTTGCCCTGACTAGAGGAGAGGTTCCCTGCTTGTCACAAGTTCTTACCTGTGCCAACCAGAGACCCCCACCAATTCTAACAGTCACTGATGGCTACGTCCATGATGTGGACACTGGAGACAGTCCTCCTCCTGTGAAGCACAAAACTTACAGGGTGACTGACAGGGTGAGAGCTTGCATCAAGGGCAGAGCGTCGAGTTGAGAAGGTGCAGAGACTGTTATGAGCAGATCTGCACCGTTGTCGACATTTTAGTCCAAATATCTGAAAAACAAGCTTTAAAGAGTGCCCTTCTGTACCATTACAGGAGCTTGGTCCAAACTCAGTTCTCGGACTTGGATACCCCCTTCACAACCCTCACTAATTGCACACATTTTAATGTCATGGAATGGATGTGCCTTTTTCACATCATTGTTAAATATGTGTGTAAGCCCCACCTACGATGTATATTTAGAAATTAATGACGTCATAAGAACTGCACAGCTCTGTACCTCAGTGTCTGTAGTTTGCAGTTTGGATGTTTTAGGCCTTCGCACAACTTCTTCACTCCAACGTCTCGCAGATCTTTATTGCGGCTCAGCTCGAGCTCTGTGAGAGATGTGTTTGTTTCCAGGACAGAGGCGAGGTCTTCACAGCATGAACCGGTGAGGGAGAAGTATTGCAACCTGCAGGACAGAAGAGACATGAAGAGGAGTAAAGCAGAGCACAGACAGGGGCGTCACAGCTTCAGTTGTATCTTCATTTCCTTCCCGTCCTTGACTTACTCCCCTCTAGTGACACACCCCACCTTACACATCCGACCACGCCCTGTTTCTATAAGAGTCTCATGAGGGGGGGGGGGTCTCAGACTGGCAGAGGCAGAACTAAATTGACATATTTTAAATATATTAAGACATATTTTAACCTGGAGACCCTCTGCCGTGGTGTGAATGGTCAACTTACAGCTTTAGCAGTTATTGCAGCCATTAGTATATTTACACGGTGTGTGATGCACACAGAGAGATGTTTTTGTCAGCGGTCCCTGTGGGACGAGGTGTTTATTCACAGAATGAAATAGTATATTGAGAAATAGATCAACATCACATATTGGGTACTTTTCAGGTGTTCATATTTTGGAGTGCGGACATCAGATAACGAATAGACAGAACAAGTGTGAATTTGCCAGGAGGGGGTGAGTAATCCCTCTTTAGATATGTAATTAGATTACATAAGCACTCATTGTCAATGTTTAACTCGTAATGTTGTATCCTGGGTAAGTATTCATTTATCTCAACTAGGACTTACCCTATAGTGGTGCTTTCCGTGGCTCGGCTGTGCGGATAAACTTCTGACCCAAAATAGCGGCTTTGAGGTCAAGGGTCATTGCTCTTCACCTGCAGGTGGGTTCTGTTTTCATACAATCACCCGACCTCGGGATTCCTATGGAATTACAATGAAATGTTTTGTACGGTATTCAACATTTTTCACCACAGTTCCTGTCACGGATATTGTTTATCACGCCCTTATTGATGCTTCTACATGTCACTTGAGCCGCTGATATTTGGAGATAAACACAGTATTTGTCTTTTTAATGTGCATGCCTGCCCGAGCTACAGGCAGGCATCTGAGGGATTGTCAGAGAAGTTTGTCTGTCCACGGTGGAGACAGACACGTCTCCACCGCGGTCAAACTATGGTCCGCTCGCTTTATAATACAGCGTTCAACCATAATGTTGGTGGTAAGAACTCAACGTCACAACTGATTATGTTTATCGCCAGCATTTAAATCGGGCCCAAGTCTTTGAGTCTGACTCGGATAATTCAGTTTCTAGGTTTGTGATTCATTCAGCAAAGGGCGAACTTATCTCCAGAGACAAAAGGTTCAGATTAGAAAGAAAGATCTGATCAGTTTTGAGAATCAACAAATTCTCTCTTCAAATGTTACCCAGGATGGTGCGTCTGTTGCCTCCATCTATTGAGGTCATGTTTCCTGCCCCTCTTCACTCCCATCTGTTCAGCGTTTCAAGGCGCTACATTTGAGACAGACCCTCTCGTTCTCAGCTTTAATGTCCCTATCGAAGATGCGCGCGAGGCTTGTTCTACCGAGTGGAGGCTTCTAATGGAAGACGTATTATTGGCCCGTTCCCTGAAATCACGTTACAGTTAAATACTAGCGAGTGAGGCCGGGAGGCTCGAGGTGGACAGGTCTTAACGGGAGGAAGTTCTTCTTGAGAAGAGACTCGACGCAAATGACCCCGTCGGAGCTTTCAGCAGGTTCATTCGACTCACAAAAATAATACCCCTTCTCCTTGTGCAGTAATCCGCAGAATTTAAGTGTGACCCTGGCTCGTGGTCACCTATGTCCGGGTCTGGTGGCGCAGTGGACTAATGCATCCACTGCAGGGGCCTGTGTATGACCTCATGGTCACATGTTTTAATCACTGAGGGTCCACTCAGCCTTGTATCCATCTGAGGTCGATAAAATTAGTAGTATTGAGTTGGGTAACAATATACATCTGTTATTCAGCGCCTTGAGACACTTGGGTGATACCTGAGCTTTGCAAGTAACCTGCAGCCATTAATTTCAACGCTGTGTGTTTTCAGTGGCCATGCAGCCATGGGAGGTGCCGCAAAGGCAGAGGAGTATGAACAAGGAATTATTCCCAGCGCTTCCCCCGCTGCCTGGGTGCTCTTGCGCACATCTATCCCTCCTACGGGCTCTGTGATGCTCTCCCACAGAACAGAAGCATTAACTCCTCAGCATCAGTGGGGAAAGACAGCAGAGGTTGTAGTGTGCAGGGAGTGCATGCAGACGTAGGGCAGCTGTGCGACAGGGTGCTGAGGGAGACTGCGGATGCAGTGGGGGCAGGTGAACTGTACTGCCATGAGATGCTCTTACAGAACAGAAGCATCAGCTCCTCAGCAGCGACGAGGGGCCACGATCAGCCCAGGGCCCTGTCCAGGGAGGGGTACACTCTGTCACCCTGAACACGTCCATCACAGATGCACAGAACTGCCTGAGGGAGCGTGTTAGAAGGGGCGAGCTCAGAGGGCCAGAGTCTGTTCACCTGGTTACCCCAAGACCCACCTCTCCCACAGATCTTGCCGAGTCTTATCGTGAGGTCCTCACCAGGGAGGACGTCGAGTCTAGGATCGTACACACTGAACTCACACCACACTTACGAACAGACACCACAACGTTGGATTCCAGTAACAGGTTCTTTATATAAGCGATGAAAGTAGGAAGCACTCTTATGTACAAATGATCGAGGGATCACAAAGTCTTGGAGGGTTCGGGAAGGGGGGAGCGGGACAGTCTTTTAGTCTCTGGGACAGTACAGGGCGTACCCTCCGCTCAGCTCTCAATCCTCTAGCCGGGGGGGGTACGGACGATGGCGGTCGTACTGGCTGCTTCACCTACGTCGGGTCGGTTCGGTCGTGATACTGGTCTCGATGGTCCAGCCGGACCAGAGTACCCCTCGAGCCGGGACGAGGTCAGCAGGGTTCGATCTGGAGAAGTTCGTGAGGAGCTGCGACAGCGTCAGCAGGGCTCCGAAGGTTCAGTTCAGCTTGAGCCGCGACAGCGTCAGCAGGGCTCCGATGGTTCAGTTCAGCTTGAGCTGCGACAGCGTCAGCAGGGCTCCGATGGTTCAGTTCAGCTTGAGCCGCGACAGCGTCAGCAGGGCTCTGATGGTTCAGTTCAGCTTGAGCCGCGACAGCGTCAGCAGGGCTCCGATGGTTCAGTTCAGCTTGAGCCGCGACAGCGTCAGCAGGGCTCAGATGGTTCAGTCAGCTTGAGCCGCGACAGCGTCAGCGGGGCTCCGAGGTTCCAGATGAGTTCGTCTTAGGGTCAGCCGCGATCAGATCAGCAGGGCTTCAGGTCCAAGAAACAACTGCCCGCTAGTTGTCGGGCGGGCCCAGATATAGTCCAGGGGCTCTTTGAAGTCCGGACCCTCACAGGCGGAGGTCTCAAGCCCTGGGGGCTGGTCGTTGGCGAGGTCCGGCGGTTGGCTCTTTGATCCTTTGAGAAATGGGTCTGGGGATTCCCAGACGCCCAGCAGGTCTGGAGCCAGCGCTCAGGGAGGCCAAGGGTGCGATCAAAACTGGCCCACAGGGGAGGGCCAAAGGTGTGACAGATAGCAGTCTCTCAGGGGAGGCCGGAGGTGCCATCGAAACTGCCGGGCTTATCACACTCGGGGAGCCCTTTACCCCCCAGCCGGGACTGGCGTGCCTTTGGAGTCTGGGTTTCGCTGGGGCCGGGGTTACGCTAGGCCCAGGGAGACAGGGATCTCGGGAAGGGAAAATGGCTGCCGGGCCTTGTGGGGCATGCAAGGTTAGGCGCTCGGAGCCGGGAGCGGGACGGGGACATGCGGGCCCGGTCGTGGGTTACGGGGGTCCGGGCTTACCGGGGATGAGACGACCAGGCTGCAGGGGGCAGGCTACTCTTACGGGGATGCGGCGCAGGGGCTCAGGGTGCAGGCCGACGCTCGCCGGGGATGGCGGGACAGGCGTGAACCACGCCACGAGGCCGGGTCCAACACGCGTCCCCCCCAGCTGAAGGCGTGGAGAACTACCCATCCTTCTGGGGGTTCTCTTCGCTGAGGCGGAAGAATCGGGACAGGCCGTCTGCGTTGGCGTGGTCAACACCAGGCCGGTGCTCGACAGTAAAGTCCATCCCTTGGAGGGAGATAGACCAGCGCAGCAATTTGGGATTCTCCCCTCTCATCTGCATTAGCCACCGGAGAGGTCGGTGGTCGGTTTGAACCCGGAAGTGAGTACCGAACAGGTAGGGCCTCAGCTTCTTCAGGGCCCAAACCACCGCGAAGGCTTCCCGCTCGATAGTGCTCCACCTTTGTTCTCGAGGGAGTAGCCACCGGCTAATGAACGCCTCTGGCTGGTCCAGGCCGCTCTCGTTCACCTGGGACAGAACTGCTCCGATGCCATGCTCGGACGCATCCGTCTGGACTACAAACTCTCGGGAGTAGTCGGGGGCCTGTAGGATTGGGGCCGTACACATGGCATCTTTCAAGGTTCCGAACGCCTCTTGCCAGGCGGGGGTCCAGCTGACTTTCTTCGGCTGGTTTTTGGAGGTTAACTCCGTGAGGGGGATCACAATGCCGCCGTACCCTTTGATAAATCTCAGGTAGTACCCTTGAGTCCTAGGAATGCCCGCACCTCCGTCTGGGTCGTGGGGGCCTCCCAGGCCACAATGGCATCGATCTTGGGCTGGAGGGGGGCTACGAGGCTGCTTCCGACTGGGTGCCCGAGGTAGATGACGGACCCTTGTCCGATCTGGCACTTGCTTGCCTTAATGGTGAGTGCAGCCCTCCTCAGGGCGGTCAGCACCGCCCAGAGGTGCTAGAGGTGCTTGGGCCAGTGGGAACTGTAGACTGCGATATCGTCCAGATACGCAGCGCTGAACTCTTCCAACCCCACCAGTACCTGGTTCACCAGCCTCTGGAAGGTGGCGGGGGCGTTCTTCATCCCGAAGGGCATCACCCGGAAATGGTAGTGACCATCCGGGGTAGAAAAGGCGGACCTCTCTCGGGCCCCTTCGGTGAGGGCGATCTGCCAGTATCCGCTGGTCAGGTCAAAGGTACTGAGGAAGCGAGCAGCCCCGAGGCGATCAATAAGCTCGTTGGCTCGGGGGATGGGATGAGCGTCGGTTCTGGTGACTGCGTTGAGCCCGCGGTAGTCAACGCAGAACCTCAGCTCAGGAACAGCGCCGGGGGCGGCTGCCTTCGGAACCAGGACCACGGGGCTAGCCCATGGGCTGTCAGAGGCTTCGACCACTCCTAGAGCTAGCATCTTTGATACCTCGGCCTTGATACAGGCCCGGACTCGGTCAGGGACGCGGTAGGCTCGGTGCCGTACCGGTGGGCTGTCCCCGGTGTCCACGTCGTGGACGCACCAGCTGGTGACGCCGGGGGTGAGGGAGAAGAGGTCCGAGAATTGTCCCAGTAACTGGCGACAGTCCTCGCGCTGCTCGGGAGAGAGGGAGGAGGAGAGACTCACTCCCTCTACGGAGCCATCTTTTTCTTTGGTGCATAGGAGGTCGGGGAGAGGCTCAGTTTCTTCTTCTTCTCCATCGTCCGTGGCGAGGAGCAAGCTCAACTCGGACCGGGCGAAGTGGGGTTTGAGGCGGTTCACATGGAGGACCCTCAAGGGGTTCCTGGGGGACTCTACATCGATGAGGTAGGTCACCTGACTCTTGCGCTCTACCACCTTGAAGGGCCCTGTCCACTTGTCTTGCAGGGCACAGGGCTCCACGGGGGCCATCACCCAGACCCGCTGTCCGGGCTGAAACTCGACCAGAGTGGCATTCTGGTCGTACCACCGTTTCATTTCCTCTTGACTGGCCTCGAGTTTGGCCTTGGCCAGTTCTCGGAACTTCCTAGTCTGGTTCCGGAGGGTCAGGATGTATCGAAACACATCTGGAGGGGGCTCCGGGGCTGCGGTCTCCCAACCTTCCTTGACCAGACTGAGGGGCCCCCTGACGGGGTGCCCGTAGAGGAGCTCGAAGGGGCTGAACCCCAGGGACTTCTGGGGAACTTCGCGGTACGCGAAGAGGAGACAGGGAAGGAGGACGTCCCACTTACGCCTCAGGGGCTCTTCGAGACCCATGATCATTCCCTTGAGGGTCCGGTTGAATCGTTCCACCAGACCGTTACCCTGGGGGTGATATGGGGTGGTGAATTTGTACGTCACCCCACATTGTTGCCAGAGGGACTTCATGTATTTCCAGATGAAGTTGGTCCCCCGGTCGCAGACGACTTCTCGGGGGAATCCCACCCGAGAGAAGATCCCCATGAGGGCCCGCCCCACTACGGGGGCCGTCACCGTTCGGAGGGGAATGGCTTCGGGGTAGCGGGTGGCATGGTCCACCAGGACAAGGATAAAGCGATGGCCCAAGGAGGTCCGGGGTTCGAGGGGGCCCACGATGTCGATTCCCACCCTTTCAAAAAGGGGGTACTGACCACGGGGAAGGGTTGGAGGGGGGCCTTGCGCCTCCCGCCGCTTTTTTCGCTGGACTGACACGTGGGGCAGGACTTACAGTGGGCCTCCACATCGGAGCGCATGCCCGGCCAGTAGAAGTGCGTAACTAGGCGGTGATACGTTTTGTCTTGACCCAAGTGTCCCGCCAGGGGCACATCATGGGCCAGGTTCAGGAGGAAGCTGCGGAAGCGTAGGGGTACCACCAGCACTTGGGCCGACCCTAGTTCCGCAGACTTTTGTTCGCTGTACAAGAGGCCGTTCTCCCAATAGACAAAGTGGGAGCCGGACTGGTCACCGGCGGCCAGGGCGACGGCCTGCTGCCGGGGCCCGACCAAGGATGGACAGGAGGTCTGTTCTAGGCAGAATTCTTCTCGGGACGGACCTCCTTCCTGGTGCCACTGGGCCAACTCAGGAAGGTCGTCCAAGCTCGGGGTTGGTTCGACGCCAGGACCGAGGGGGCCTGCGTTCTCCCCAGGGAATAGTTCAGGGGTCTCAGAGGATTCAGGGACCTCGGGGTCCTCGGGGGTAGCCGGGGCTGCCTCTGGAGTTGCCCCTCGGGTGGTCATCGACCGGTGTTCACACAGGCCCATTCGGGCAGGCCCACCATCTCCAGGTGGGTCCTCTTCTCAACCCACTGTCATCGGGAACTCTCTAGGTCGTTGCCGAGCAGGCAGTCCACGGGCATGTCTGAGCGGACCGCCACTCGCAACTCTCCGGAGACGCCCCCCCATTCAAACGGGATTTGAGCTATCCGGCAGGTGCGGACTGAGTTATCAGCTGCGATCACCCTGCAGGTGATGTGGGGAAGAATCTGGGCTTCGGTGACTAGGTGACGTTTGACTGCGGTGATACTGGCCCCGGTGTCCCGAAGCGCCCCTATGTGGTGGCCATTGACCGTCACCTGCTGTCGGTACTTCTCGGTGTTGTCGGGCAGGGGGGCTCCTGGGATCATCTCCCTATCCCCCAGGGAGACTAACATCATAGCGGCGGGGTCAGTTCCCTCGAACTCCTCTTCTCCCTCCTCTTCTTCTAGGGCTACTGAGGTGATGTGGCGCACTGGGGGACAGGCAGCGGCAGGCTTTTTGAACAAAGGGCAGCGGGGGTCATTGACATAGTGCCCTGGTTGCTGGCAATGGTAGCATGCTGGGCTGACTCGGGCCCTGGGTTAGCTGGGGGGAACCCTGCGCGCGTGGTGGGAGGTGAGGAGCTGGGCTGGTTTCTGGGGGGACTGCGTGGGGACCCTACCTGGGATCCCCTCTGTCTATTCTGGTTCCCCCTCCCCGCTGGCGGGAACATCCCTGTTCAGTTCGGCCAGAGTCTCCCCCGGGTCCCCGAGGTACTCTGGTGCTCACCCAGCGATCGGCCTCGACGGCCAGCTTCCGGGGGTCAGCCAACTTGCTGTCCAGGAGGTGCTGTCGGAGTTCCCAAAGCAGTTCAGCGACAAATGTTCGTAGGCAATGAGGTCGATGAGCCCCTCGAAGGTGGATACTTTGCTGCCCTTGATCCACCCTTCCAGGGCCCGGCTGTAGAAGTTGACATATTCCATCCATGTGGTGCCGGGGATCTTCTTGCAGTCTCTGAAGCGTTGGCGGTACATTTCTGGGGTGAGCCCGTACCTTGTGAGAAGGGCCTCTTTCATGTGGCTGTAGGAGGTCTGTTCGGCGGACGGTAGATCGAGCAGGGTGTCTCGCCCTTCACTCAAGAATCGCCCCCACAGCCCGGCTCCCCAATCTTTCTGCGGCACTCGGTGGGAGGTCATGGCGACCTCGTAGGCCTTGAACCATTGCTGAATATCATCGTTCTTATAATATTCTTTGACCACATTCTTGGGGATGTGGACCTTGGGTTCCACCGGGGGAACGGACTCTCGGGTTGCCGCTGCTCTGTTGTCTTCGGTCCGGGCCTTTAGTTGGATCTCCTTAATGCTGCGCTCGTGCTCCAGATGGAGTCTTTTCCCTTCGTGTTCTCTCTGGAGTTTCTTCTCCTCCAGTTCTCTCTAGAGTTTTTTCTCCTCCAGTTCTACTTGCAGCCGCAGCTGCTCGATGGCTAGCTTCTTCTCGGCCAGCTTGAGTTCTCCTTCCATTTTCAGACGGGCTAGTTCCAGCTCGTGGTTTCGGTTGCGTTCTCGGTCGTTCATCTCTTCTCGAGACAGACCTCTCTCTGTGCTGTGAGTCCGCGTCGGGGACTCTGCTCCTTCTTGCTCTGGGGCGTGGGTTTCGATCAGGGGGGCTCCCCCTCCCTCGGCTTCTGTCGGTGCTGGAGGTTGGGCTCCGGTCTCTACCCAGGCTGTTAGAGCTTGTTGAAGGTCTTCTTTGGTGTTTAGTCCTGTTGTCGGGATATGAAGATCTTTGCAGAATTGCTTGAGCTCACGGTGTGAATAGTCTCCCAGAAGCTCCATCTGGAATGTGGTCTTGTCGCTCGTGATGCTCATGGTTGTTCTTTGTTCGGGTAGTGTGTCAGTACCGTACGATCCCTAGACGTAGGTTCTTATCGCGACGCTGCCACCAATGTTAGAAGGGGTGAGCTCAGAGGGCCAGAGTCTGTTCACCTGGTTACCCCAAGACCCACCTCTCCCACAGATCTTGCCGAGTCTTATCGTGAGGTCCTCACCGGGGAGGACGTCGAGTCTAGGATCGTACACACTGAACTCACACCACACTTACGAACAGACACCACAACGTTGGATTCCAGTAACAGGTTCTTTATATAAGCGATGCAAGTAGGAAGCACTCTTATGTACAAATGATCGAGGGATCACAAAGTCTTGGAGGGTTCGGGAAGGGGGGAGCGGGACAGTCTTTTAGTCTCTGGGACAGTACAGGGCGTACCCTCCGCTCAGCTCTCACTCCTCGAGCCGGGGGGTACGGATGATGGCGGTCGTACTGGCTGCTTCACCTCCGTCGGGTCGGTTCGGTCGTGATACTGGTCTCGATGGTCCAGCCGGACCAGAGTACCCCTCGAGCCGCGACGAGGTCAGCAGGGCTCGATCTGGAGAAGTTTGTGAGGAGCCGCGACAGCGTCAGCAGGGCTACGAAGGTTCAGTTCAGCTTGAGCCACGACAGCGTCAGCAGGGCTCCGATGGTTCAGTTCAGCTTGAGCCGCGACAGCGTCAGCAGGGCTCTGATGGTTCAGTTCAGCTTGAGCCGCTACAGCGTCAGCAGGGCTCCGATGGTTCAGTTCAGCTTGAGCCGCGACAGCGTCAGCAGGGCTCCGATGGTTCAGTTCAGCTTGAGCCGCGACAGCGTCAGCAGGGCTCCGAGGTTCCAGATGAGTTCGTCTTAGGGTCAGCCACGATCAGATCAGTAGGGCTTCAGGTCCAAGATACAACTGCCCGCTAGTTGTCGGGCGGGCCCAGATATAGTCCAGGGGCTCTTTGAAGTCCGGACCCTCGCAGGCGGAGGTCTCAAGCCCTGGGGGCTGGTAGTTGGCGAGGTCCGGCGGTTGGCTCTTTGATCCTTTGAGAAATGGGTCCGGGGATTCCCAGACGCCCAGCAGGTCTGGAGCCAGCGCTCAGGGAGGCCAAGGGTGCGATCGAAACTGGCCCACAGGGGAGGGCCAAAGGTGTGACAGATACCAGTCTCTCAGGGGAGGCCGGAGGTGCCATCGAAACTGCCGGGCTTATCACACTTGGGGAGCCCTTTACCCCCCAGCCGGGACTGGCGCGCCTTTGGAGTCTGGGTTTCGATGGGGCCGGGGTTACGCTAGGCCCAGGGAGACAGGGATCTCGGGAAGGGAAAATGGCTGCCGGGCCTTGTGGGGCATGCAAGGTTAGGCGCTCGGAGCCGGGAGCGGGACGGGGACATGCGGGCCTGGTCGTGGGTTACGGAGGTCCGGGCTTACCAGGGATGAGACGACCAGGCTTCAGGGGGCAGGCTACTCTTACGGGGATGCGGCGCAGGGGCTCAGGGTGCAGGCCGACGCTCACCGGGGGTGGCGGGACAGGCACGAACCATGCCACGAGGCCGGGTCCAACAGAGCGTTTGTTTACAGTGCAGTGCAGGCAGGGTGCAGTGTGACTGCAGTGTGCAGGGGCGCAGGGAGGCTTCTGGAAGGACAAGGAGGGAAGGAGAGCCGTGCTGGGGATGTGCTGCGGATGCAGGGGGGCAGGGGTGGCAGACAGCAGGAGCTGTAGTGTGCGGGGGCGACTGCAAATGTACTGCAGCTGTGCGACATGGTACTGTGGATGCAGGGGGCGGTGCTGGCGGTGTGCTGCAGATGCAGAGGGCAGTGGGGGCAGACTGCAGAGGTTGTAGTGTTCAGGGGGTGCCCTGCAGATGTAGGGCAGCTGTGCTGACAGAGTACTGAGGGAGCCTGCGGATGCAGTGGGGGCAGGAGAGCAGTGCTGGGGGTGTGCTGCGGATGCAGGGAGCCGGGGTGGCAGACAGCAGGATTTGTAGTGTTCAGGGGGGCCACCTGCAGATGTAGGGCAGCTGTGCTGGCAAGGTGCTGAGAGAGACTGCGGATGCAGTGTTGGCAGGAGGACAGTGCTGGCGCTGTGCTGCGGATGCAGGGGAGCAATGCCTCACATGTGGGGGGGCATTGCTGGCTGCCCGGGGAACGGTAGCATGAACTAGTCGCGCCTCTGTAGGACGTCTTGCTCTCCAAGGAAGAGGTGTGGCGCAGTGGCCTGGGTCCCGAACTCCGGACTACGGGGTTCACGGCTCGATCCCCGGCACCATGTCACTCTGGGCAGTAGCTCGCTTAATCTTCCAGAGGGCCCCCAGTGCCGGGACACCAGTTCGAAGGTAGCTGTGCGCTTTACAAATACTGGTATTTCATAACCCCCGCACTGCACATGGCCCACTCCGGAAACAGACATGTTACCAAAATCGCAGCCAACACGAGTTGTAGTTTGTTGTTGTCGTTTTTGGCCGCAGTTTTATTACCATTATATACCAATTCATTTTTCTGTCCCCTGGGCATCACGTTTATGGCCAGGTTCATAAATCATTATCATGCCTATCATAAATTACGCATCATACATCATCCGTATGTCATAAATCATTTGGTGTCACGATAAATTGAACATCATAAATGATTAGCGTCGCCTGTCATAAATCATTGGTCATAAATCATTCTGTTGGTCATAAATCGTTTTGTCGGTCGTAAATCATTTGTCTATCGTCACTTATTTGCATATCAGAGGGTCATACATCATGTGTCATAAATCATTTGCGTACCATAAATCATTTGTGTCATGGACCGCCATAGCTTGGACGTCATAAATCATTTGTGTTACACTGTCATAACTCAATTGTCATCCATCATTCTTGGTCAAAAATCATTTGCTTGTCATGCCTCCTCTGCATAGCCTAGAATCATGAATCACCATGACAGTTCGTTATTCCGCTCTCTTATAGGCGTATCTCCTTTCTTAGCACTTTTGTGGTCCATCTTGTTCTGTTGGTTTCCACGCCCCTTTGCGTGTGGGGGGTAGCCTCTCCCCAGAGTTAGGCCCCAACTCGCTACCTTGCTGGTCTCTTTTTGTGCCCTGCCGTCCGGCTGGGTCTGGGCTGCGAGCGCCGTCTCTGTCTGCTACCCCCTTTTGTCAGGCCTACTCACCCTGCCGTTCGGCATCCCAGTGTGAGTGGCCCTCCTTCTACACACCGCCTTGTCGGTGTGCCTCCATAACCATCCGCTGTACCTCTCTTATCCACCATGCCGCCAGGGAGGCTTATGTCTTCCTGCGGCTCCCCCCTTCCTGAGACGCTCGTATTTCCACTTCTGTTGCTCTGTTTATGCAGCCTGCTGTCAATGGCGTGCTCCGTCCCCTCCTTGCCGTTATGTATTGGTCCTCTTGCTCACCATTCGGATTCATCAGCATCGTCTCGGCACGGCATGGGCCATCCTTGCCCGTGTCACATGACTAGTGCTTACGCAGCTGATATGTGTTATAATAGAGATTTATTGTAGTAAGGTCGTAATTGGTTACCCCCCTAAACGTGACCGAACTGAAGGTTGCATAGTCGTATCACATGACACCCTCGTATGGTGTTAAAATGTAGCCGATTGGCTAACTTAGAACCGGACGTTGAACCAGGAAATACAAATGATTCATTGAGGTTGATCCAGCACGTTGCTGCTTTATTGATGTAAGTAATTTCTTTAAGAGTGTTCCTGACCTTTACTCGACATACCCATCGGCTTTATAACACCCGTTTAGTTAACTGTTTTTCGTTACTAGCGCTACTTTGTTTTCTTTTTCATTAACCACATTATTGTTGAGTTATTCAGCGCCATATACACTGGAGTTTTCTTGTCAGTTACATCAGGGTGTACTTTATTTATTTTTTCTCCTTTGTTGTATACCTCAGCGTGGTCTTTTACACAAAGGTTACACATATTGTCGTTTCAAATGTTAGGCAGCTTTGGGTTGATGCACATTATTGTTTTTCTTGTTGATTTCCAACTACATACCACTTGCTAGCCAGCAAGCACATAGCTTTATCAAATTCGGGCTGTATCATCATGTTTTGCGTGTTAATTTAATGTTATATACAATGTCACTTGAGGCTGATCTGGTCCTGTATTTTTCCTTTTCAGACCCCTGAGGAAGGGTCGTTTTTGATGACCCGAAATGCATTGGGTGTTGTATGAAATGCAATGTTTAAGTTAATGCAAAAAGAAATATTTGTATATACGTATGGATTCAATGAAAAGAAACATAATCAAATAAAGAAATATATGAATGAAAACAAGATGAACTGTTGAAAACATCATTTTGAAAGAGTACTACTATTTTTTAAGAAACCTTTTTGAGTCTTTGGTGTTTGGATAATTCCTCTCACGCACAGATCTTATATGCAAGGGCACCGCTAGGCACGGTGCGACAGACTTCAGCAGCACACCTTTAAACCAGTACAAAGTACAAAGGATATTATATTGAGTTTACTTTTGAGTGCACCGGGATATAAAATCTTGTTGAAAGTCCTAACTATGGACAGACCCCTTTCTATCAACCGACTCCTCCATACGGCCAGACCCCTTTCTATGGGATGACTCCTCTCTATGACTAGACTCCGCTACATGGACAGACTCCTCACTACGGGCAATCTCTTCTCTATGCACAGTCCTCTTTACAAACAGACACCTCTCCATAGACAGACTCCTTTCTATTGACAGACCCCTCTCTAGGGACAAATCCTTCTCTATGAACAGACCCCTCTCTATGGGCAGACTCCTTTTTAAAAACACACTCCTATCTAAGGACACACTCTTGTCTATAGTCAGACTCCTCTCCACAAACACTCTCATCTCTAAGGAGAGGCTCCTCTCTAGTATCAGACTCCTCTTTACGAACAGACACCTCTCTATGGACAGACCCCTCTCTATGGACAGACCCCTCTCTATGGACAGAGTCCTCTCTATGGACAGACTCCTCTCTATGGACAGACTCCTCTCTATGGACAGACTCCTCTCTATGGACAGACTCCTCTCTATGGACAGACACCCTCTCAATTATCAGATCCCTCTCTATCGACAGAATCCTCTATACAAACACTATCTTTGCTACGAATAGACACTTCTCTATGGAGAGACTCCTCTCTGCAGACAGACTTCACTTTACGGACAGACTACTCTCCACGGAGAGGCTCCTCTCTATGGACAGACTGTCCTGTATGAACAGATCCCTCTCTATGAACAGTCACTGCTTTATGGACAGACTCCTCTCTGTGGACAGACTCCTCTCTGTGGACAGACTCCTCTCTATGGACAGACTCCTCTAAAGGACAGACTCCTGACTCAGCTATAAAAACACTCTCATCTATATGGACAGACCCCTCTCTTTGAACAAACTCCTCTGTAAGAACCGACTTTTCTCTATGGACAGACCTCTTTTCATGGACAGACACCTCTCTACGGACAGTCTCCTCTCTATGGTTGTTCCTCTCTCAATGGACAGACTCCTCTCAATGGACAGACTTCACTCTAAGGACAGACTCCTCTATACAGACATACTCCTCCCTATGGTCAGACCCCTCTTTATGGACAGGCTCTTCTCTATGGACAAACTTCTCTCTCCAGAGACAAACTCCTGTCTGCGGACAGACTCCTCTCTATGGACAGACTCCTCTCTACGGGCAATCTCTTCTCTATGTACAGTCCTCTCTACAAAAAGACACCTCTCCCTATAGACAGACTCCTCTCTACGGACAGCCCCACTTACAGATGAACAGGCTGTGCTCTGCCATCACACAAATGACTTATCACCTCCACATTGTCATTGCAGCCATCTTGGACGCAGGGCAGGGGAGTCAGGAAGTTCCAGGCACTGCTAAGAAACTTTCTAAAAGCTCCTCCCCCCTTCCCTTCCAGAGGAAGGGAACCAGGTATAAAAAATAGTGCCCTCAGCCCCACTCTTCAGCTCAGTTTCTGGACCTTTGGAAGGACTCTCAGAGGACTGCCTGCTGCATACTGTGGAAGACTGCCTCGCTGTACCTAGAAGGACTCTCAGAGGACTGCCTGCTGCTGTGACCTGCTGCATACTCTGCTAGACTGCCTCGCTGTACCTAGAAGGACTCTCAGAGGACTGCCTGCTGCTGTGACCTGCTGCATACTCTGCTAGACTGCCTCGTTGTACCTATAAGGACTGCTTTGAGGCCTGGAGCCTGCCTTGAGCCCACAGAGGCCAGCCCTGCTGTTAATCCACTTTGGTACAAGGCACAAGGGAAACCCAATAAAGCAATGGGTCAGGGACCATGGGTACATACAGTATTTTTCTCCTCTCTACAGACAGACTCAACTCTAGTGACAGACTGCTTTCCCTAGACAGTGAAGGATACAAAAGAGAAATAAATATAGATCAAATGGATCGATTCCGATCTCTCCTTCACCTCACAAGCCAAGAAGGTGGCAGGGACTTGTTTCGGCCTCTTAAAATCTCTGAGGAAAGTCCTGCCCCTTCTCCCCCCTAAATCCCAAAAACTTTTAGTCCAAGGTCTCATAATATCGAGACTGGACTATAGTAACGTGATTTATCTGGGTGCCCCCGAAGCGACCCTTACTAAACTACAGACAATTCAGAACGCGGCCGCCCGGATCATCACTAACACCCCGGCCAGATCATCTGCCAAGCCCGCTCTCAAACTTCTCCATTGGCTCCCCATAAGGGAGAGAGTCAAATTTAAAGCCCTATGTTCACAAAACGCTGCAGAACCAAGGCCCTCCTATTCTCAGCAAACTGGTCACTCCCTATAGGAACTCTAGGCCCCTCCGCTCCAATGCAGAAAACTTAACTACCATTCCTAGATTCAGAAAAACACGAGCAGGAGGAAGACGTTTCTCGGTTCAAGCCTTCCGCCTTTGGAACGCACTTCCCCGTAACTTACGTCTTGAACCTCAATACCTGCGCTTCAGGAAACTGTTAAAAACCCATCTTTTTCCCTAAATCCTGCACACCCCCCCCCCCCTCCTTTCTGCCTCAGTTTCCCCCTTTCTTCCCTTGTCCTTCTCAATTTCTTGCTCCGTTTACCTGGTGAATTCAGGGTTCTTCAGCGCTGGGATACCTCGCGCTTTACAAAAAATAAATAATAATAATAATAATAAATAATAATTTCTATATTCTTTGTCCAGCTGGACAGGATTTAATATATCATATGTTAAAGTAGTCAGTTATCTATACAAAGCCAAGTGGGACACAGCCTGTGTCCTACTACCACATATAGACAAGTGTGACATACAAAAAGGGGGAGTGTCAGGCAAGGGGAGAAAGTCTGCGTACAATCAAATTTTGCAGGCTAATAAATCGTAAATACACTATTGTAACATATTATATAGTATAGTCAAAAACCTTTAGTGTATATGGTGTCGACGACGTTTCGATCCCTATGCTAAGATGAGGGGATCATCCTCAGGACATTGTAATTCATGCCTGTGTTAAATTTCCTTATCTACTTCAAGCCCAGATAGAAATAAATTAAAACCATATCACATAGACAATACATAAACATGGATTGACAATTGGGGAGAAAGGGGGAAGAAAAATGGGGAGAAAAGAGGTATAGAAATTATATAAACATAATGTGCATAATTAAGACAGGCATGTGTGACCAGTGAGTATCATAGAACTGATCCATGTGACAGGGTGCCCTAATATCAGCATTATTTACAATACATATGGAATAAATTACATTACAAGAGGGTTGGACGAATTTCTCCGTGGAGGAACAATATGGTATGAGGGAAATTTCAGCTGGTGTGGGAAGTCCCTTTGAAATAGATTCAGACATGGCACAAACCTGAGAAGAATGCCCGTTGGTACTACGGGACCTGCGCTGCTATGAGGCGATAAATCGTAGCCAAGGGCAGTACCTTAGGAATTCTACATAGCTGAAGAAACGTGAACAAATTTAAAAAGTGCGGGCGCGGGAGAAATTAACAATGCCGAAAAGTATTAAGGAGTGCGGTGCAACAAGGCGTATCATGGCGCTTACTCACGAAAATGTCGGAGTGACAATAGCCGTACGTGGAGGTAGCCGGTGATGTTTTTTTAAAAAAAGGATTCCGCAAGTGAAAGAGGCATATAGTGATTGAGATGCTACATGGAACATCGTGCGAGCAGCAATGGGTGGTGGTGTCCTTACCGTCATACAACGGCACGCTGCATTCTCGATGCAGGTTTGCGATTAGAATCCGGCAGCTGAGGAGGGGAAATTAGAGTTAGTGAATGGAATGGGACCGTACTGAGGCATGCGTTTTGGTGGCCTAAGGTGCCGCTTACCTTAGAATCTGCAAACTCTTGTTAGTGTGGCAGAATTTATCCTAAGGAGAGAGAAACAAGGGGGAATGAGGAGCCAGTACGGCCATCATAATTTATAAACTAGGGCAGATGGAAACATCCAGTACTTTTACCATGTGGTTGATGAGCAGTGGTCCTAGAATGGGCTCCAAGCCGATAGTCGAGACGATGCTCAGAGTGACTGTATGCGGCTTGGAACTGAAACTCCATTACGTTTGGGCCGATCATGTGACAGTGACCATGTGACCAGGTGAAGGTCTCCAGCTCTTAGGCTAGGAGAAGTGAACTAATGAGTCGGCCATTTTATAAGGGTGCAAAGTGAAGGTCTCATGCTTCTGCATAGGGAGAGGTAAACTAATGAGGCGGCCATTTTGGAAGGTGTTCTTTAAGACATGAATACGTCCAACAAATTAGTGAGTCATCCAACCACTATCAATAAAACAATTAAATTACATACATATAAAGATATACAGGACTATGATGGTGTAGCAGTGTCATATTCAATTAATCCAGAAGAAATTGCATGGTCATAGCAAAGAAGTACATTCTCCGAGCCGGTGGAGACCATTGTGGATGCTTTTAGTCTTATGTATCCATTTGAGCTCTGCCTTGTTCATGAGTCGGTTGAGATCTCCGCCCCTTGGTGGGACTTTTATTGCGTCAATGATTGTCCATTGTAGATCCATTTCGGTACGATCTTTTTCAATAAAATGGTCCACAAGAGGCGCTTAGGTGTTTTACATCGAATCCTGCTCTTGTGCTGGCAGATTCTGATGCGTGCCTTCTTCGTTGTCTGCCCTACATATATTTTGTGGCAGGGGCAGAAAATGTCATTAATAACATTCATGCGATTACAATTCGTGAAGTATTTCCTCTGAAAGTTGGTTTGTTCAAAAGTAAAGTCTTTCCCTTCCACCTTTCCTAGTCTTTACAGGAAATCAACAGATTGCAACACGCTATTGAGCTACCAAAGCCACCACCCACGGGCACTGCGTGACTCACTTCCCTACTCTCAGTTTCTCTGTACACGGAGAATTTGTTACCAAAAAGAGGACTACTTTCTGGAGGCAAGTACTCTGAGTAACAAACTGCAATCTCAAGGGTCAACTCTAGTGACAGACTGCTTTCCCTAGACAGTGAAGGATACAAAAGAGAAATAAATATAGATCAAATGGATCGATTCCGATCTCTCCTTCACCTCACAAGCCAAGAAGGTGGCAGGGACTTGTTTCGGCCTCTTAAAATCTCTGAGGAAAGTCCTGCCCCTTCTCCCCCCTAAATCCCAAAAACTTTTAGTCCAAGGTCTCATAATATCGAGACTGGACTATAGTAACGTGATTTATCTGGGTGCCCCCGAAGCGACCCTTACTAAACTACAGACAATTCAGAACGCGGCCGCCCGGATCATCACTAACACCCCGGCCAGATCATCTGCCAAGCCCGCTCTCAAACTTCTCCATTGGCTCCCCATAAGGGAGAGAGTCAAATTTAAAGCCCTATGTTCACAAAACGCTGCAGAACCAAGGCCCTCCTATTCTCAGCAAACTGGTCACTCCCTATAGGAACTCTAGGCCCCTCCGCTCCAATGCAGAAAACTTAACTACCATTCCTAGATTCAGAAAAACACGAGCAGGAGGAAGACGTTTCTCGGTTCAAGCCTTCCGCCTTTGGAACGCACTTCCCCGTAACTTACGTCTTGAACCTCAATACCTGCGCTTCAGGAAACTGTTAAAAACCCATCTTTTTCCCTAAATCCTGCACACCCCCCCCCCCTCCTTTCTGCCTCAGTTTCCCCCTTTCTTCCCTTGTCCTTCTCAATTTCTTGCTCCGTTTACCTGGTGAATTCAGGGTTCTTCAGCGCTGGGATACCTCGCGCTTTACAAAAAATAAATAATAATAATAATAATAAATAATAATTTCTATATTCTTTGTCCAGCTGGACAGGATTTAATATATCATATGTTAAAGTAGTCAGTTATCTATACAAAGCCAAGTGGGACACAGCCTGTGTCCTACTACCACATATAGACAAGTGTGACATACAAAAAGGGGGAGTGTCAGGCAAGGGGAGAAAGTCTGCGTACAATCAAATTTTGCAGGCTAATAAATCGTAAATACACTATTGTAACATATTATATAGTATAGTCAAAAACCTTTAGTGTATATGGTGTCGACGACGTTTCGATCCCTATGCTAAGATGAGGGGATCATCCTCAGGACATTGTAATTCATGCCTGTGTTAAATTTCCTTATCTACTTCAAGCCCAGATAGAAATAAATTAAAACCATATCACATAGACAATACATAAACATGGATTGACAATTGGGGAGAAAGGGGGAAGAAAAATGGGGAGAAAAGAGGTATAGAAATTATATAAACATAATGTGCATAATTAAGACAGGCATGTGTGACCAGTGAGTATCATAGAACTGATCCATGTGACAGGGTGCCCTAATATCAGCATTATTTACAATACATATGGAATAAATTACATTACAAGAGGGTTGGACGAATTTCTCCGTGGAGGAACAATATGGTATGAGGGAAATTTCAGCTGGTGTGGGAAGTCCCTTTGAAATAGATTCAGACATGGCACAAACCTGAGAAGAATGCCCGTTGGTACTACGGGACCTGCGCTGCTATGAGGCGATAAATCGTAGCCAAGGGCAGTACCTTAGGAATTCTACATAGCTGAAGAAACGTGAACAAATTTAAAAAGTGCGGGCGCGGGAGAAATTAACAATGCCGAAAAGTATTAAGGAGTGCGGTGCAACAAGGCGTATCATGGCGCTTACTCACGAAAATGTCGGAGTGACAATAGCCGTACGTGGAGGTAGCCGGTGATGTTTTTTTAAAAAAAGGATTCCGCAAGTGAAAGAGGCATATAGTGATTGAGATGCTACATGGAACATCGTGCGAGCAGCAATGGGTGGTGGTGTCCTTACCGTCATACAACGGCACGCTGCATTCTCGATGCAGGTTTGCGATTAGAATCCGGCAGCTGAGGAGGGGAAATTAGAGTTAGTGAATGGAATGGGACCGTACTGAGGCATGCGTTTTGGTGGCCTAAGGTGCCGCTTACCTTAGAATCTGCAAACTCTTGTTAGTGTGGCAGAATTTATCCTAAGGAGAGAGAAACAAGGGGGAATGAGGAGCCAGTACGGCCATCATAATTTATAAACTAGGGCAGATGGAAACATCCAGTACTTTTACCATGTGGTTGATGAGCAGTGGTCCTAGAATGGGCTCCAAGCCGATAGTCGAGACGATGCTCAGAGTGACTGTATGCGGCTTGGAACTGAAACTCCATTACGTTTGGGCCGATCATGTGACAGTGACCATGTGACCAGGTGAAGGTCTCCAGCTCTTAGGCTAGGAGAAGTGAACTAATGAGTCGGCCATTTTATAAGGGTGCAAAGTGAAGGTCTCATGCTTCTGCATAGGGAGAGGTAAACTAATGAGGCGGCCATTTTGGAAGGTGTTCTTTAAGACATGAATACGTCCAACAAATTAGTGAGTCATCCAACCACTATCAATAAAACAATTAAATTACATACATATAAAGATATACAGGACTATGATGGTGTAGCAGTGTCATATTCAATTAATCCAGAAGAAATTGCATGGTCATAGCAAAGAAGTACATTCTCCGAGCCGGTGGAGACCATTGTGGATGCTTTTAGTCTTATGTATCCATTTGAGCTCTGCCTTGTTCATGAGTCGGTTGAGATCTCCGCCCCTTGGTGGGACTTTTATTGCGTCAATGATTGTCCATTGTAGATCCATTTCGGTACGATCTTTTTCAATAAAATGGTCCACAAGAGGCGCTTAGGTGTTTTACATCGAATCCTGCTCTTGTGCTGGCAGATTCTGATGCGTGCCTTCTTCGTTGTCTGCCCTACATATATTTTGTGGCAGGGGCAGAAAATGTCATTAATAACATTCATGCGATTACAATTCGTGAAGTATTTCCTCTGAAAGTTGGTTTGTTCAAAAGTAAAGTCTTTCCTTTCCACTGTACAATCACATACACTACATGAACCACATTTCACATGACCCGTTAATCGTGGGAGCCTCCACAATTAATTTATGGTACCTCTTGTGTTTTGGGTGGGCAGTGCAGCGCGTACCAAGTGGTCCCTGATAGTTTTAGATTTTTTTGAAGGCAAACAATGGGCGCTCAAGGTTTAAGGTGCCAGCGCTGATTGTGCCCCAATGTTTCTTGATACTTTTTTTAATAGCATTAGAGGCTGGAGAAAAGGTTGTCACACATATTTGCCGGTTCTGTGTCTTTTTTTCTCTGGGTTTCAGCAGTACTTCCCTTGGACAGTACCAAGCCCTTTTTAAGGAGCTACGGATTAGTTTGCGCGGGTACCCTTGAGATTGCAGTTTGTTACTCAGAGTACTTGCCTCCAGAAAGTAGTCCTCTTTTTGGTAACAAATTCTCCGTGTACAGAGAAACTGAGAGTAGGGAAGTGAGTCACGCAGTGCCCGTGGGTGGTGGCTTTGGTAGCTCAATAGCGTGTTGCAATCTGTTGATTTCCTGTAAAGACTAGGAAAGGTGGAAGGGAAAGACTTTACTTTTGAACAAACCAACTTTCAGAGGAAACACTTCACGAATTGTAATCGCATGAATGTTATTAATGAAATGTTCTGCCCCTGCCACAAAATATATGTAGGGCAGACGACGCAGAAGGCACGCATCATAATCTGCCAGCACAAGAGCAGGATTCGATGTAAAACACCTAATGCGCCTCTTGTGGACCATTTCATCGAAAAAGATCATACCAAAATGGATCTACAATGGACAATCATTGACGCAATAACAGTCCCACCAAGGGGCGGAGATCTCAACCGACTCATGAACAAGGCAGAGCTCAAATGGATACTTAAGACTAAAAGCATCCACAATGGTCTCGACCGTCTCGAAGATTGGACTTCTTTGCTATGACCATGCAATTTCTTCTGGATAAATTGAATATGACAATGCTACACCATCATAGTCCTGTATAACTCTATATGTATGTAATTTAATTGTTTTATCGGTAGTGGTTGGATGACTCACTAATTTGTTGGACGTATTCATGCCTTAAACAACACTTTCCAAAATGGCTGCCTCATTAGTTTACCTCTCCCTATGCAGAAGCATGAGACCTTCACTTTGCACCCTTATAAAATGGCCAACTCATTAGTTCACATCTCCTAGCCTAAGAGCTAGAGACCTTCCCCCGGTCTCATGGTCACTGTCACATGATCGACCCAAACTTATTGGAGTTTCAGTTCCAAGCTGTGTACACTCACTCTGAGTATCGTCTCGACTGTCGGCTTGTACCCCATTCTAGGACCACTGCTCATCAACCACACGGTAAGAATACTGGATGTTTCCATCTGCCCTAGTTTATTAATTATGACGGCCGTACCGGCTCCTCATTCCCCCTTGTTTCTCTCTCCTTAGGCTTAATTCTGCCACCCTAACAAGAGTTTACAGATTCTAAGATAAGCAGCACCGTAGGCCACCAAAACGCATGCCCCAGTACGGTTCCATTCCATTCACTAACTCTAATTTCCCCTCCCAGCTGCCGGATACTCATCGCAAACCTGTATCGAGAAGGCAGCGCGCCGTTGTATGACAGTAAGGACACCAGCAGCCACTGCTGCTCGCACGATGTTCCATGTAGCATCTTAATCACTATATGCCTCTTTCACTTAGAGAATCCTTTTTTTTTTTAAACTTCACCGGCTACCTGCACGTACGACTATTGTCACTCCAGCATTTTCGTAGGTAAACGCCATGATCCACCGTGTTGCACCGCACACCTTGATACTTTTCGGCATTGTTAATTTCAGCCGCGCCCGCACTTTTAGAATTTTTCACGGTTTTACGGCCATGTATAATTCCTTAGGTACTGGCCTTGGCTACGATTTATCGCATCATAGCCGCGCAGGTCCAGTAGTACCACTAGGCATTCTTCTCAGGTGCGTGCCATGTGTGAATCTATTTAAACGGGCCTTCCCACACCAGCTGAAATTTCCCTCATACCATATCGTTCCTCCACGGAGAAATTCGTCCAACCTTCTTGTAATGTAATTTATTCCACATGTATTGTAAATAATGCTGATATTAGGGCACCCTGTCACATGGATCAGTTTTATGATACTCACTGGTCACACATGCCTCTCTTAATTATGTACATTATGTTTGGATGTATGACGTTACAACGCATACTTTTACAACGCCTACCATTACAACGAAACTTTTACAACGCAAAAAGTTTTACAACGCATACCATTACAACGCAAGATTTTACAACGCATATACCTTTACAACGCATACCATTACAACGTAAGTATTGGTAAGTATATAATAATTTTTTTAATATAAATTAATTAATATTATTTTAATATAATTAAATTTTATTTAATGTTAATTAATTAATTTAATTTAAATATAATTTTTTTTTTTTTACAAAATACCCCTGTACCCCAAAAAACCCAAAATAACACTTAACCCTAAAAATACCCCTTTACCCCAAAAACCCAAAACTGACCCTGAACCCTAAAAATACCCCTTTACCCCAAAAACCCAAAACTGACCCTGAACCCTAAAAATACCCTTTTACCCCAAAAACCCAAAACTGACCCTGAACCCTAAAAATACCCCTTTACCCAAAAACTGAAAACTGACCCTGAACGCTAAAAATACCCCTTTACCCAAAAACTGAAAACTGACCCTGAACCCTAAAAATACCCCTTTACCCAAAAACTGAAAACTGACCCTGAATCCTAAAAATACCCCTTTACCTAAAAACTGAAAACTGACCCTGAACCCTAAAAATACCCCTTTACCCAAAAACTGAAAACTGACCCTGAACCCTAAAAATACCCCTTTACCCAAAAACACAAACATATAACATTTAAAAAATAATTATATAATTACCAATACTTACGTTGTAATGGTATGCGTTGTAAAGGTATATGCGTTGTAAAATCTTGCGTTGTAATGGTATGCGTTGTAAAAGTTTTTGCGTTGTAAAAGTTGCGTTGTAATGGTAGTGCGTTGTAAAAATTGCGTGGTAAACGTTGTACACCTTATGTTTATATAAGTTATATACCTCTTTTCTCCCCATTTTTCTTCCCCCTATTTCCCCAATTGTCAATCCATGTTTATGTATTGTCTATGTGATATGTTTTTAATTTCTATCTGGCCTTGAAGTAGATAAGGAAATTTAACACAGGCATGAATTACAATGTCCTGAGGATGATCCCCTCATCTTAGCATAGGGATCGAAACGTCGTCGACACCATATACACTATATGTTTTTGACTAGACTATATAATATATTACAATAGTGTATTTACGATTTATTAGCCTGCAAAATTTGATTGTACGCAGACTTTCTCCCCTTGCCTGACACTCCCCCTTTTTGTATGTCACACTTGTCTATATGTGGTAGTAGGACACAGGCTGTGTCCCACTTGGATTTGTATAGATAACGGACTACTTTAACATATGATATATTAAATCCTGTCCGGCTGGAAAAGAATATAGAAATCATTTGATCTACATTTATTTCTGTTTTGTATCCTTCAATGTCTAGGGACTGCTGTCTTTAGAAATACTGCTGTTAATCCACCGCCTCTTCACATGCACCCAGGACGACCAGCGTGACACTAAGGGTAGACTGCAGGCCTCCTGTTCAGAGCCACAGAGACCCAAGAGGCTTCCACCACCTTGAATCCACATATGAAACCCGTCTGAGTGAGTCCAGTACTCCCAAGTCGTGTCACACCAGTCCTCGACCCTTAGTTGAGATGAGAAAGGTGCCCAGAAGCGCAAAAACGTAAACTGCAATTCTCTGATCTGTTCTCCCTGACTCCCAGTGTCACTGATTGGTGCGTCCATGATGTGGACACTGGGGACAAGCCTCCTGTGAAGCACAAAACTTACAGGATGACTGACAGGGTGAGAACTTGCATCAAGGGCGGAGCATCTAGTTGGAGAAGGTGCAGAGGCTGTTATGAGCAGATCTGCACCCGTTGTCGACATTTTAGTCCAAATATCTGAAAAACAAGCTTTAAACTGTGCCCTTCTGCACCATTAGGGGGGCTTGTTCCAAATTCACTTGTCGGACATGGGTGCCCCCACTTCACAACCCTCCCTTATTGCTCAAATTTTATTGTCATGGAATGGATGTGCCTTTTCCACATCATTGTTAAATATGTGTATGAGTCCCACCTACGATGTATATTTAGAAATCAATGACGTGATAAGAACTGCACAGCTCTGTACCTCAGTGTCTGTAGTTTGCAGTTTGGATGTTTGAGGCCTTCACACAACTTCTTCACTCCAGTGTCTCGCAGCTCATCATTGAAGCTCAGTTCGAGCTCTGTGAGAGATGAGTTTGTTTCCAGGACAGAGGCGAGGTCTCCGCAGCATGAACCGGTGAGGGAGCATTGCTCCAACCTGGAGGAGAGAAGAGATATGGAGAGAAGTAAAGCAGAGCACAGACAGGGGCGTCACAGCTGCAGTTTCATCTTCATTTCATTTCCTTCCCGTCCTTGTTCCACTCTAGTGACACATCCCACCTTACACATCCGACCACGCCCTGTTTATATAGGAATCTCATTGGGGGAGTTCTAAGACTGGCAGAGGCGGAGCTAGATGGACATTATAAATATATTAAGACATACTTTAACCTGAAGACCCTCTACCGTGGTGTGAATGGTCAATTTACAACTTTAGCAGTTCTTGCAGCCATTAGTATATTTACACGGGGTGTGATGCACACAGAGAGATGTTTTTATCAGAGGTCCCTGTGGGACGAGGTGTTTATTCACAAAATAAAATAGTATATTGAGAAATAGACCAACGTCACATATTGGGTACTTTTCAGGTGTTCATATTTTGGAGTGCGGACATAAGATAAGGGATAGACAGCACAAGTGTGAATTTGCCAGGAGGGGGTGAGTAATCCCTCTTTAGATATGTAATTAGATTACAAAAGCACTCCTCATTGTCAATGTGTAACTCGTAATGTTGGCTCCTGGGTAAGTATTCATTTACCTCCACTAGGTCTTACCCTATAGTGGTGCTTTCCTAGCTCGGCTGCGCTGATAAACTTCTGATCCAAAATGGCGGATTTGAGGTCAAGGGTCATCGCTCTTCACCGCAGGTGGGTTCTGTTTTCATACAATCACCCGACCTCAGGATTGTTATGGAATTACTATGAAATGTTTTGTACGGTATTTAACATTTTCCCACCAAAGTTCCTGTCACGGATATTGTTTCTCGTGTCTGTCTTGATGCTTGTACACGTCACTTGAGACGTTGATATTTGGTAATAAACACAGTATTTGTCTTTTTAATGTGCATGTCTGCCCGAGCTATACGCATGCGTCTGTGAGGCTGTCAGGGAAGTTTGTTTGTCCACAATTGAGACAGACAAGTCTCCACCACGGTTAAACTAGGGTCGACCCGCTTTATAATTCATCGTTCAGCCGTAATGTCGGCGGTGAGAACACCTCGTCACAACAGAGAATGCTCATCACCAACATTTAAATCGGGCCCAAGTCTTTGAGTCTGACTCGGATAATTCAGTTTCTAGGTTTGTGATTCATTCAGCAAAGGGCGAACTTATCTCCAGAGACAAAAGGTTCAGATTATAAAGAAAGATCTGATCAGTTTTGAGAATCAACAAATTCTCTCTTCAAATCTTACCCAGGATAGTGCGTTTGTTGCCTCCATCTATTTAGGTCATGTTTCCTGCCCCTCTTCACTACCAGCTGTTCAGCATTTCAAGGCGCTACATTGAACAGAACCTCTCGTTCTCAGCTTTAATTTCAGTATCGAAAGATGCGAGCGAGGTTTGTTCTACCGAGTGGAGGCTTGTGTTGGAAGACGTATTATTGGCCTGGTTCCTGATATCTCGTTACAGTTAAATACAAGCGAGTGAGGCCGGAGGCTCGAGAGCGAGAGGTCATAACAGGAGGAAGTTGTTCTTTTAAGTGCCTCGACGCATATAACCCCGTCAGAGCTTCCAGCAGGTTCATTTGACATGAAAAATATTATCCCTCCTCCTTGTGCAGTGCTCCTCAGAATGTAACTGTGACCCTGGCTCGTGGTCACCTGTGTTCGGGTCTGGTGGCGCAATGGACTGATGCATCCACTAGAGAGGCCTGTGTTCAACCTCATGGTCACATGTTTTAATCACGGAGGGTCCACTCAGCCTTTCATCCATCTGAGGTCGATAAAATGAATACCATTGAGTTGGGTAACAATATACATCTGTTTTTCAGCGCCTTGAGACCCTTGGGTGATAGCTGCGCTTTACAAATACTCATGTTATGTTAATAAACTTCCAGGAAGTGGGGGTGCAAACTGTTCCCCCCCCTGCTGATATCCAAGTGCAGCATTCAGGACAGAAACCGTGTGAGGTAGCTCAGTCGGTTAATGCAACTGTCTGAGTTCTTTGGATAACCAGCAGCCATTCATTTCACCGCTGTGTGTTTTCAGTGGCCCTGCAGCCGTGGGAGGGCCCAAAAGGCAGAGGAGTATGAACACGGAATTATTCCCAGCGCTTCCCCGGACGGGTGGGTGCTCTTGCGCACATCTGTCTCTCCTACGGGCTCTGTGATGCTCTCCCACAGAAAAGAAGCATCGGCTCCTCAGCAGCAGTGGGGGCAGACAGCAGAGGTTGTAGTGTGAGGGGGCCAGCAGATGTAGGACAGCTGTGCGACAGGGTGCTGAGGAAGACTGCGGATGCAAGGGGGGCATGTGAGCTGCCAGGGGGCTGGGAAGACTGCCGATGCAGTGAGGGCAGACAGCAGAGGTTGTAGTGTGCAGGGAGTGCCCGCAGATGTAGGGCAGCTGTGCTGACAGGGTGCTGATGGAGACTGTGATGCTTTCTTACAGAACAGAAGCATCAGCTCCTCAGCAGTGACGGGGGGCCACGAGCAGCCCGGGGCCCTGTGAAGGGAGGGGGCTCCTCGTCACCGGTTACCCTCCATTAGAGATGCACAGAATTGCCTGAGGGGGTGTTTGTTTACAGTGCATGGCAGGGTGCAGTGTGACTGCAGTGTGCAGGGAGGCTTCTGGAATTAGGATGGAGGGCAGGAGGACAGTGGTGGCGCTGTGCTGCGGATGCAGGGGGCAGGGGTGGCAGACAGCAGGAGTTGTAGTGTTCAGGGGTGCCATGCAGATGTAGGGCAGCTGTGCTGACAGGGTGCTGAGGGAGTCTGTGGATGCAGTGTGGGCAGGAGAGCAGTGCTGGGGATGCAGAGGGCAGTGCTGGTGGTGTGCTGCGGATGCAGGGGTGGCAGACAGCAGGAGTTGTGGTGTTCAGGGGGGCTGCCTGTAGATGTAGGGCAGCTGTGCGACAGGGTGGTGAGAGAGACTTTGGATGCAGTGTTGGCAGGAGGACAGTGGTGGCGCTGTGCTGCGGATGCAGGGGAGCAGTGGCTCACATGGAGGGGGCATTGCTGGCTGCCCGGTGAACTGTAGCATGAACTAGTAGTGCCTCTGTAGGACGTCTTGCTCTCCAAGTAAGAGGTGTGGCGCAGCGGCCAGAGTGCCTGACTCCGGACTACGGGGTTCACGGTTTCATTCCCGGCAGCAGGTCAGCCCAGCACCGTGTGACTCTGGGCAGTAGCTCGCTTAATCCTCCTGACAGCCCCCAGCGCCGGGACACCACTCCGGAGTTAGCTGTGCACTTTATAAATACTGGTATTTCATTTCATTTCCAAGGAGCTGTGAATTGGTGGAGGATGTAACCTCAGGCAGACATCGTGCTCGAATGGTGAAAGTTTGCACAGTATCCCATTACCCCCGCGTGCACAGGTGTCTCCTAAGAGCAAAAAAATATCTGTTAGTGATATATGCCGTGTCCATCAAATACAAGCAACACGCTCGAATTCCTCGGCCTGGAATTTGTTTTCTTGGTTGTTCGCCGACCAAATATCGCCTTTGGAAATATTGTGATACAAAAATATTTAATTGAATATTGAAATATAAAATATTGTGACATAAATGTTGATGTCAAAGATATCCTATACTTATAATGGTGAGTACAAAAATATCAGGAACACAAATTGTTGGCACTTATATCATTGTATAAAATATTCTTTACGGACAGACTCCTCACTATGAACAGTCTCCCACCTACAGACAGACCCTTGTTATGGACAGACTCCTCCCTATCGACAGACTCCTCTCTACGGACAAACCACTTTCTATGCAAAGACTGAGGACTCTGTCCTTAGGAAGGGGTCTGTCCATAGAGAGGACTCTGCTCATAAAGAGAAGCCTGCCCATAGAAAAGAGTCCATGACCAGACTCCTCTCTAAGGACAGACTCCTCTACGGACAGACCCCTCTCTATGGACAGACCCCTCTCTATGGACAGACTCCTCTACGGACAGACCCCTTTCTATGGACAGACCCCTCTCTATGGACAGACTCCTCTCTATGGAAAGACTCCTCTCTATGGACAGACTCCTCTCTATGGACAGACTCCTCTCTACGGACAGACTCCTCTCTACGGACAGACTCCTCTCTATGGACAGACTCCTCTACGGACAGACTCCTCTCTATGGACAGACTCCTCTCTATGGACAGACTCCTCTCTACGGACAGACTCCTCTCTACGGACAGACTCCTCTCTACGGACAGACTCCTTTCTATGGACAGACCCCTCTCTATGGACAGACTCCTCTCTATGGACAGACTCCTTTCTATGGACAGACTCCTCTCTACGGACAGACTCCTCTCTACGGACAGACTCCTTTCTATGGACAGACCCCTCTCTATGGACAGACTCCTCTCTATGGACAGCCTCCTTTCTATGGACAGACTCCTCTCTACGGACAGACTCCTCTCTACGGACAGACTCCTTTCTATGGACAGACCCCTCTCTATGGACAGACTCCTCTCTATGGACAGACTCATCTCTATGCACAGACTCCTCTCTCTGGACAGACTCCTCTACGGACAGACCCCTCTCTATGGACAGACCCCTCTCTATCAACAGTTTCCTCTCTATGAAAAACCCCTTTCTATGGATTAACAACTTGACATAAGATATCAGGAAAGCTAATGAAATATTTGTTTATAATTTAGGGAAACATATGCCGACTTTTTGCCTCTGGTTTTTGGGAAATTTGTGATAACAGGAGTGCCCGCATTTGAATGTACAAACCTTCTTTTAAATTTGACTATATTGACTTTTTAATTGTTTAGCTTTTTAAGCTGCTTACGCGCACTGTAAAAAATTGCTGCACAAAATCTCGCTGGTTTAGCGAGAATAGATTAGCAAATCGGCGTTCTCCTTCAGCGCCATCTTGGGTGTAAGGACTGGCTGCACTTCCGGGGCTGCACTCTAGTGGTTGAGCACTTGCCAGCCTAGTTAGAACAGGCAATGCAAGCGTGCAGCTCGCGGGCACAGTGGGTGCACCGGAGGAAGTGCCACGGTCACACACAGCGCCAGCCATGCTGCCCGTAGAAGTCAAAAACAGAATAGGATAATTTACTCCAGGGAACAGTTACTTGCCATAGGTAGATGTGTGTGTTTGTATTTATATAGCGCACTTCTACCCTGAGGTCTTGTAGCGCTGTACTCATACCGCTGTGGAACCCTTCCAGGCTTTCCTGTGAAATGTCCACTCCTGGGCACCCCCAAGGTGAAGCCAGGCATCCAAGCGCTGCTGGGGCCGTTGTGGAGATTAAGCAAGCTATTGCCCAGAGTCACAGAGTGGGACCCATGATTAGACTAGGCACCAAGGCGAGAATTATCAGGTCCGGGGAAATTGAGTCCAAGAGCCGCCGAAGCGGGAATTGAACCTTGGTCCCGGGCCAGACCTCTGCATCAGGGTCTGCTGCTCTAACCATTGAGCCACACTTCTCCACTAGGGAGAAAATGGCGGAGGGGCTATTTAGACTTAGATAAGAAAGCCCTGAAACTGGCCCAGGCCCAGCATAAGTAATCTATTGTCAGGGCAAAAGCAGATTTTTACTCTAAATCCATACTGCAAGCTCTAAACAGTACAAAAGCACTTTTCAACATTTTTAGGGATTTATCTAATCCTGTCTGTATGAGTAATGATGTGATGTATTCCTATAGGTTCTGAATCGATCCCCCTATTCCTGACCCTATTCTGGTTAACAAACCAACAAGTTAACTAGCAGTCAGCCCATGAGGCAGCAAACCCCCATGATGCAGATACCGTTATCTGACGAAGCCACACTAAGGCACAGGAATGTGTTATCTGATTAGGTCATAACGCTTGCGATCTAATTAGACAAGCGATATTCCTCCAGCCCCTGGTAAGGCTTACGGAGTTCTCATAACAAATCAAACCTATGACAACCTGGGAAAAACCCCTGCGGCCATTGTTTTGATTTCACCAAGAACTTCAGCAAAAGAATGTGCTAACGACCTGGTCGTATGACATCCTTATTGACGTATCTATGTCCATCCTTACGTCAATCTCGGCACCTTAAAGGTATAAATATTACCGATATTGCCCTATGCAAACACACGCGGTGGTGACGAGACGGAGCAGCCATACTTGCCGAAGCCCAGAGCAGAGCAGACCCCGCTGGCACAGCCCCGCCTTCCTGACGCGCTGAGAACGAGACGCGCTGCTTTCTCCTGCCGAGAAATCCAGCACCGGCGTTTCCGGGTAGCCCTCGCAGGCAGCCTGGAATATCGAGAGCAGAGAGAGATACCATCCCTCATTCATCCTAACTTCCAGGTACAGAACTGAATAACCCCTCACAGAGAATTCTTTAGTCAGTCACTTGGCAAAAACAAACTTAACTTAAACTGTAACTTTCTATTCCCGCCCACGCATTAGACTTAGGTCAGGTACACGGGGTAGGCGTAGCTAGAAACACCAGTTGAGTACGTTTAGTCAAATGTATATGTGTATGTAAATATATTTTATTCATTTTAAACCTTCATATGGCTCAGAAACCATATCAATGTTTTTACAGTATTATTTTATACTTCTTCTTTTAATGTATGCACTTTACTTAACGATAAGTATTGCAATAATATTGATCCATTTCTCTTGTACGAGAAAAGAGACTGATCAATAAATAACATCTTTTATTGAACACGCCCGTCTCTTCCTTTTCTCTACATTCTGATGAGACTAAGAATGCACGTACTGACTGAGTAAAATAAATTGCCTTTTGTTCACACGACTCTTGAGATACACTCTTGATTAGGGGAGAGCAAAGTTGTCATGTTCTATGGTTGTCAGAAACTAAATCCCTTCTTGTCTAATCAGGGGAGTTAATTCCTTCCTGAACATTCGAGAAAGTTTCTAGTGAACTCTGAGCTAGCTGGCAAACCCAAAACTTTAAGTCTAATATCGACAGTAGTAGACCTAGTTAACGTCTGGTCTAGGCCTATACTATTGAAGGTATTATTCCAATGCGCAGAGCCTATTGGGATAATAGGAACTACACTACATGGCACCCAACGTGTTTGGGAAGGGCGATAAAACTAACGTAAGACATTTAAAGTAACTCAGTCGTGCTTTCTCACTCAGACCCCTTTTTCCCATAATACTCCAAAGACGTCTGGAGTGGGTAATAAAGGTAATATCCGCCAAACATCGCAGGAGGAAACTCCTATGTATGGTACTTGGTTTAGTCAACGTTGAAGGATAAACAGTTCCAAAATATTGTGCATCTAATCTTTGTTTCCATAAGAAACCTAATCTGCAAACAAACAAAGTAACCATCCTGTCGGTAAAATGGTAGACAGTGATGATGAAAGAGAGGCAGTTAGATTAGCAACTGAACTCGCAGCAGCTGATACTGCACTGCAAGACGCAGAGCCGGATATAATACTCATCCCGCTCATTAAAAGGAAATCTATAACCTTAAAACTTATAGAAAATGGACTGACACCTAGAGGTGGCACAGTCATATTCGTAATTGAGGCACACGAATATCGGCAGACAGAGGTATACTATTCGTGGATAAATTTTCCAGCAGCAAATGCTGTAACAAAGTACTTCCACTATTACAAAATAGAGGACCCTCCTGATGCGTACACTCCTTTCGAGGAGGTGGAAGTACCACTTAAATTTCAAGAGCACCTGCTCTTATTTGATGGCGCCCTAAAACATAATAATCACATCACCAGGCTCGGTCCCTTAGGTAGACCAGGAGCAACGTGGCCGGTCCTAGCCGGATACACACCACATCCAGACATCGACGGGATGTCTGCAGCAAACCTTTTAACACAGCTAAAACAATTAATAAAAATACATAGACAATTAGTCCAGTATGTGATGCGGACTTCTACAATTCAGCCAGCAATTAAAATTCCACAGCTGACCCCTCACCAGGGGAACACAAATAAAATTACACCACAGAACATACAGTCCTGCCTAGGTAAAGTACCAGCTAAACGGGAACAAATACCATTCTGGTTGGCACAGAAAATAACCCAAATAGAGGCGGTGTTTCCTGACACCACCCCGTTAGAAAAACACAGGATTCTGACTATCTGTCTTCCAATGGGAATCGCACCACACATTGAGGACTGTGACACTTGGGGTACAGTCTTTGCTTCCATTTACACAAAAACGCACGGTGTTCCATCCATTTTGGTAATACCAGATGTGCTAAAACAAATTCAAGACGAATATGGTCCAGAACCCGCTTTAACTCTTGGTATGAAATTACTAAAAGACTTCAAGCAGGTCTCAGCTATATTATTAGCCAACATAAAGGGAGAAGCAGCAAACGTGGTGATCCGCCAGAGGTTAAAGGAGACAGATATAGCAGACCAACCAGCTGAAATTGCCAGAATCATAGAAAAATCCTATGAGGAACTAGGTAGAGATAGTTTAGGTGGAATACCAGTAAAACCACAACTGATTGAAAGTCCTGAAAAAATATTTTTTAATAATAATTCAACATCACAGAAAATGAGCTGGGATGGAAACAAACAATCCAATCCTATAGAAAATAAATTCCAGTCCAGAGGCAGGTCTCCAAGGCGAAGAGAAAAATCTCCGAACCAAAGACACAGGTCACCCCAGAGTGACCCCTCTGGGAAAAGATATAACCTTAGAAATAGGGATAATATAAAAAAGCCTGATAGATATCAAGACATTGATACACGTCCCTCTCAATCTTTTCAGACTTCCTCGCAGAAATCGGAAAGAAGAGGACGATCAGAACAAAGAGAAGAGCACGCCAAGTCCAAAGACAAGGAACCTGCTCAGCTAAAAAAGAAATTACAATTTCCAAAAAAGAAGGTAGCCAGTATCAAGGTAGTTAACAATGCCGAGAATACTGAGGACACAACTGAAAAACGGAGAATGGGCTCAGACAATGCTAGACAGCGCAGCAGAAGTGAGCATAGCTCGCAAAGTCCTTATGAATCATCTGGAGACAGTGGACACGAATGAATATCTTCAAGTGGAAACTGCAGACACCAGAGTTAGCAAACCTCACAAAATATACGAAATAACATTACGTATAGAGGGAGATAAGACTAGAAAAATAAGGGGACTATTTTGGGATAATCTCTCCAAGGGCTATGACATCCTTCTAGCTGAAAAATACTGGCCACCAGAGTTTGTCAGGGATTGCCCTCATGGCGAAGAAATAATTATGCCTGCCTTCTCAAATCACATCCCAATTCATAAAAAATACACACTTGCTAGAAAGTGGGCAGTAGCTCTAGCTCCTGCTTTATATAAAAATCACATAGGATGGGATGAGGACTCTCCTCCTCACAAAATCCAGTTAAAATCACAACCTACTGCACAAAGGCAGTACCCAATTAAGCAAGAAGCAAAAAAAACAGGTAAAAGAAATTCTAGATCAGCTAGAATACCAGGGGGTGATTGAAACTTGCACCTCACAAATGAACAACCCTTTGTTTCCGGTCTTCAAACCAGACAATTCATACCGTCTAGTTTTGGATTACCGACACCTTAACTCATGTTGCAAAACTTTTGCAGTGCAAAACTCACATAGTTCTGCACTAATGAATAACATAGTGCGCAAAAAATACAAAACAACCTTAGACATCTCTAATGTATTCTTTTGTCAAAACATAGCACCAGAGAGCAGATATTTGTCTGCATTCTCAATAAATGGCACTCAAAAACAATTCTGTCGGTTAGCCCAGGGGTACAAGAATAGCCCAGGAGTATTCTCAGCGAGAGTAACAGAATTACTACAAATATATGACGACGAAGCATTATCGTATGTCGACGACATATACTTAACAGATGATGACTTGGAGACTCACTTGAAGAGAGTGAACACCATAATACTTGGGTTCGCAGCAGAGGGTTACAAATTCAACTTTAAAAAATCCAGAATTACCCATCTGAGAGTCCTGTTCTTAGGATACGAATTATCAAGTGAAGGCAAAAGCCTGGCTGACAATTTTCTAGAAAAATGTGCCGTACTCAAAGCACCTAGAACACTAAAAAACCTACAGTCAATTCTAGGCTTCCTAAATTTCGGAAGAACATATATTGCAAATTACGCAGAAAGGGTCAAACCCCTTTATGATCTAATAAAACCAGATTTTAAAAGATCTAATTGGACTCAAATACACACAGAAATATTGAGATCCTTACAAACAGACATGCTAATTAAAACAAAATTAGAAACACGTGATAACACACGCAATCTTGTGATCCTATTCATCCCAGGGAGATGCGGATTCACATACCTGACCTCTAATGAGGGAGAAAAGGTACCAATTGCATTCAAATCACACTTGTACACTAAGGCTGAAATGAAATTTAGCCCAACGGAAAAAATTCTTACCGCAACACAGACAGCTATAGCAAAAGAACGAGCCCTAGCACAAGGTAAACGAATAATAATCGTGACACCGATACCAGCCCTAGAGGCTGTAACAAAAGCAAGCATTCCAAATGCTAAAGCTCTCCTTCCGAGATGGATACAATGGGCTAATTCTCTTGCTGCAACAGACGTGGCGTACGAATTTGATCCTTACTTAAAAACACAAGAATTTCTCCAATATGAATTTGAATGTCCTCCGCCGACCGAAATTCTGCCTCTAGAACACTACGGCTGTATAATATATACAGACGGATCAGCACAACCCGCAGTGGGGGGTAAGCAAGCTTACAGTGCTGCGTGCGCGATCGTTAAACGTCGCTGGCACGAAGGAGAATTTAAACCAGCAATCACTAAAACACAATCTCTAGGAGATTGTACAGCTCAGCGAGCTGAACTACTGGCATTCAAGATGGCGCTTGAAAATACCGATCGAGAATTCCCCACACTCATAGTGTGCGATTCGTATTATTGCGTTCAGTCTTACAATGAATACTTGCAGATCTGGCTTCAGAATGGTTTCAAGGATGCGAAAGGTTGCACAATCAAGCATAAAATGCTCTGGGAACAAGTAGTTCTTTTACAAAAAGAACTACCAAAGACTCACGTGATACATACGCTGAGTCATCAATGTGATGGCGTTCACGTTGCAGGGAATTCATTGGCTGATGAGGCCGCGAAGGCAGCTGTGCAAACGGCTTCCGTAGCTGCCATCACCCGGTCAAAAACAAAAATAGACAGCAAAATATTACAAGCTGTCAGCGCTTCAGAAAAGGATTCGATAGAAACACTCCCGAAAGGCTTTCCAGTAAAATATTCATACATAACTGATGCAAACAATGTTCCTTTTGCTCGAATCCCTGGAGTGGGGGATAGGGCAATTCCAAACATGGAACATAGGTTAGGACTAATATTAGCGGCACACGAAGGGCTTGCTTCTATACATGCTGGCGTCTCAGCCACAGTATCATTATTAAAACAGAGATACTGGTGGCCACAAATGAGAAGACAAACAAGGAACTATGTTCTAGAATGTGAAATATGTCAAAGAATGAAAGTATCAACGGTGAGACGTCCAGCGCAGACGCCCCTTCTAATCTCGGATAAACCATTAGCCTGTGTTTACCTAGACCACTGTGGTCCCTTACAAAGGGATGGTAACTATAAATATATCTTGGTTGCAGTGGACTCATGTACGAGATTCATATGGATGTGGCCCCAGCGAACGGCTGACGCCAGAACTGTTATAAAAGATTTGCTAGTCTTTATCGGCACATACGCGATTGGCATGCTGCATTCGGACCACGGTCCTGCTTTTAGCTCTAGAGCTTATAAGGAGGCCATGGTCAGCATGGGCGTGACATTGCGGTACTCTTTTCCATTTCACCCTGAGGGGAACGGAATTGTTGAAAGAAAAAACCGTGACATAAAGCAATCTATAACGGCAAAGGTATTAGGTTCGGGAGCTGGGTGGGTCAAACATCTAATAAATGTCCAACGTAGTCTAAATAACTTGCCAAGAAATTCTCTGAAGGGATTCAGTCCGTACGAATTATTATTTGGAACTAGGATGTTGATCTCTGACCTTGATAGTCAGACTTCAGTGGTAAAAGAAAAAAGCTTTGATATCAAAGACCGTTTGGCTATTTTGCAGGACTTAAACAAAACAAGAAAAGACCTGAGCAACATAAAGTTGAAACAACAGCCAACAACCACTGAAGAACCACCACCTGTCCCAGCAAGACCTGTCTGGATTCCAAAAGTCGGGGATCTGGTCAGAGAAAAGATCGCGGTAAAGAAGGAATTTGGGCCTTCTTACAGAAAAGCAGTTCCTGTCTTGTCTGTCAACGGGACAAGATCAGTTGTACTACCGCCGCTTGCTGGTAAAAAGGAGAACCGAATTGTATCCATCGACCTGGTAAAACCACAATCATGTGGCCGATAACAAATAGTAGGCCAAGTGGACTCCCAATAAGTAGCAGAACACCAAGGTTTGCTACCAGTACAGAGGTCCTAACTAAGAGGCTTATTACATTCGAAACACCTACAAAAGAACAACAAGGACTATGCAACAATGCAATGGAACTTAGACCTCTGAAAACCCAAATAAAAACATTTAGCAGAGACACACCAATCTATAATGAAGTAACAAGTACAAATGCAAGAAACAGTGATCCTGAACCAATTGGAACAATTGACAGAACTGCATCCGGCTACTTCATAAACTTCGATGATTCCTCTGTAGGCTTCAGTGAATCAAAGACACAGCCATCATCAAATACCTTTAAAGATAAAGCTAAAGAACTTTTGAAACAACTGAAAGAAACATATCTGGTTTCTCAATGGCTTGAATTTTGGGTGGGTTTTGGTGCATTTATCCTCATACTTTGGCTCATCATGGTACTAACTTTGGGATGCTTCATTGAGGGAAAATATGCTAAAATGGACACAGCAAGTCAGAAAATCATCTTGATCCTCAAACCACACACATCTTCACACGTCGAGAAAAGAGAACTTTCTTCAGCCAACTTCACAGCCAATCCTATACTGGGTGGGGTAGCATGGGATAACACTGACTATGAAATTTATGGTCCGGTCGAAATCCTGAAATATCCACACCAAATTAAGATCTCATTGAGTGACTTTGTAAAACCAAGCTCATTTGCTGATGATTGGGACTTCGAAAGCATTAATAATATGATGTCTGACTTAGTAATGTCTGCTAAATTTACCAAACATGATTATTTGCAGGGTTCTACAAATTATGATAGTATGTACTGTTATAACCACTATGGTAATCATTTTCTACATAGATCTGCACAACCTAGAAATGTTTTAAATTATAATCAATGGGAACATTGTGCAACCCCTCCAAAAGGAAGCTCAAGAACCGTTTACGACAAATATTCATATTTTTCTGGTTTTAACATAAGTAATGCTGAAACATTTTATTTCAAATTGTCAAATAAGACAGGGATGAAGACCATGATAACAAACACGAAATTGATATATTCAGACTCATTCTTTGAACAAATTAATACTTTTGGTTTTGATTATTGGGACAAAAATGTTGAATTGAAAAGTGTTTGGGGTACAAAAGAATGGCAAGTACAGGGTATAGAATCTTTGTTTAGAGCCTGCATGATCCCAGAACAAATTATATTTTTAAATGACACTGTTCAACAAACCACCTGTCTTGGCCAAGCCAAAATCAAAGACCTAAATAAACCGTCTATTCCAAAGTCAACAATGTTTAGCAATAACTCTGATACAGATGAAGAGATAGACGTAAACCATATATTAAACCAAAACAGAACACATCCTGATTGGAAACAGTGGTTGATCTGGCCCACAGATACTAATAACTGTCAAGACAGATTCCTGAACAAAACACAGGGGTTCAAAATGACCAGGCCAGACCCTAGATATCCCCAAAGACATCACCCAGGGATAATAACCACCTACAGTGTGGGCAAATTATGCCTTCAATGGCTACAAACTTCCACACTGGCAGAAATTAAGCAACACCTAACTTTACTTACTGATGGTGCTGACTTGCGTGATTTCATAATGGGACCACGCAAACAGCGTCAAAAACGTTTCATAGCAGCCTCTGTATATGCAGCATACAATGAGGCCTGGAAAGTTACTCAAATTGAAACAGCAGAGAGAATACGGGAAATTGACCGCATTAATTTGGAAAAATCACTTTCTGTAGTGGACAATGGGTTAATGACTCTGTCCTCCAGAATTTTTTCTTTGGACGGCATTGTGTCTTCAGCAATCGACATATTATCGCAAGACTTACTGTTATTACAACACGGTCAGTCCCAATTGCGTTCTATTGTACAGCTTGGCTGGACGTTACAAAATCTGCGTTCAGGCTATGTGCCTTGGCGTTTAATCAACACAACGTCACTATTCTATATCTTTAACCTTACTGATAGACAAATCAGTATGGCCAAAAAGGGAGCTGATTATACAATCCTGAGCATTGAGAAACTTGAGAGATTACCAGTGACAATGTCAGAACGACCTGTCAGTGAATGGATAATACATGGGATAATAAATATTCCAATTTCAACCTTCAGGTTTCAATACTGCCAAAAATATATACAGGCTGGCATGTACGAGAAATTGGGAAAGGGGTACATTAAAACAACATGGGACCTGCCCTATTCACATGCATGTGTCAGTAATAAAGGACAGAAATTGTTTCCTAGTGTCAATAATTGTGCAATGTCACTAAGCGGTACACTTCTGTGTAATCGAATTAGTTTGCACGGAGCCTGTGAAGGGAACTCAAATAACCTTTCATGTCACCAGCAAGGCGCACCTGCAACAGAGATAGAACCGTTCTTTCAAAGACTCTATAATGGGAGTTACATTCTAAATGTAGATCGCAGATGTTGTAGTCTTATGCCCGGGACTCCTTATCTCGTAACTACGACTGCGAAGGTCAAGTGCTGTGGACACTCATTGTTCCCCAGCTCCTTTCCAGACAGGGAGGCAAGGGCATGGCCCAACTTGAAAATTACTTCTATTCGAATAGATACTTTAAGCAGAATGAAAACAGTGCTTCTTCAGACGCCGACCAGGCTCACGTCATCAAAAGAAACATATGATCTACAAGTCGCAAGGACGACTGCAGAAATACATTCATTGTTATCAACTAATTCCCCCATACATTTCGCAGAAATCCTGAATGAAATCTTCAAATATTTCTGATACCAGTGGGGTCTCACAAGTATTTAAGACAGTATTTTCGATGGCATTAACACCATTCAAAGCCATACTGGGTATTTTTCCAGACTTCGTCCATTCGATTTTTGGCGGACTTCCCCTCATTTTAGGACTGATTGCAGGAATCCTATTCCTAGTCCTTATTTTTCGTTATGGCAAACCATGTCACAGACAAAACACCTGCGACAAGGGAAGAAACAATCCTAGCCATTGGATACCGGGACCGGATATCAAGAATCCTGGGACTATCCCGGCTTAGAGACCTGAACATGACGTGGTTTCTATCCTTTCGACCTATGTGGCAACGATGTGTTTTACCTGTATTAAGGTGCCTGCTATGCGGAGAAGAATGCGTGTTAGACACCTGCCTGACAATACAATCGGATGCGCCAATGGATGCAGAAACATTGTTGAGTCCGATCAAGGCTCATGCTTTGTGCTGCCCTCAAAGGCTACCAATCCTGATGACGGCATTCGTGGAAGCTTCACCACTACGATTAAGGGGTAGTGAAGTACAAGATGAAAGCAGCATCGATCAGGTACGACCTTCTGTCAGCAATCCAAATCGGAATGTCAATGGAGACAATCATGCGCACGAATGCATGGTTACACCTATTTCCGAGTTAGTGGAACTCTCCCAGGAAGCTGTTGACAACTTTTTCGAGAGTCTAAATGATATGATGTTCTCACCAGAGCAGAAATAGAGACTTTTGAGCAAGCTCGTACACGGCGTTCCCTGAATTTGGCCTTCAACTTTAATAACACAGTCACATGAACAGCTTTCCCTCCAGTTCACGGACAGCAATTTTTTCAGCAGCCCCAAATTATTTTTTACAATTTTTCGGGTCACTTATCTTCTGCTTAAAGTAAGAGACTATTCCTAGAGAACTAAGATTTCTATTTTTAGACAGCTTATAGACATTAGCTGCCCGCTGGTATGTTCATTGTATTATATTCTGTGATGAAGTGGTCTCGCACTTTTTTCTGTATTAAGAGCCATTTCATGTGTAAATCTCATATACCAAATAGCATTATTGTATACAAATGCGTTATTACTTTAGCATTATTCTACAGCTTGAGTGCATACTATACATATGACTGCATTTCTTCCGTATATTTGAAAATTTCAAAATGCATATATGTATTTTGGGGTGGTAAGGTATACACAATACTCTATAAATATATTGTACTATGTTTTACTATGCATAGATTAGTAAATATGACCATAGTTAGCGTGGAGTGGGTGTGATGTATTCCTATAGGTTCTGAATCGATCCCCCTATTCCTGACCCTATTCTGGTTAACAAACCAACAAGTTAACTAGCAGTCAGCCCATGAGGCAGCAAACCCCCATGATGCAGATACCGTTATCTGACGAAGCCACACTACGGCACAGGAATGTGTTATCTGATTAGGTCATAACGCTTGCGATCTAATTAGACAAGCGATATTCCTCCAGCCCCTGATAAGGCTTACGGAGTTCTCATAACAAATCAAACCTATGACAACCTGGGAAAAACCCCTGCGGCCATTGTTTTGATTTCACCAAGAACTTCAGCAAAAGAATGTGCTAACGACCTGGTCGTATGACATCCTTATTGACGTATCTATGTCCATCCTTACGTCAATCTCGGCACCTTAAAGGTATAAATATTACCGATATTGCCCTATGCAAACACACGCGGTGGTGACGAGACGGAGCAGCCATACTTGCCGAAGCCCAGAGCAGAGCAGACCCCGCTGGCACAGCCCCGCCTTCCTGACGCGCTGAGAACGAGACGCGCTGCTTTCTCCTGCCGAGAAATCCAGCACCGGCGTTTCCGGGTAGCCCTCGCAGGCAGCCTGGAATATCGAGAGCAGAGAGAGATACCATCCCTCATTCATCCTAACTTCCAGGTACAGAACTGAATAACCCCTCACAGAGAATTCTTTAGTCAGTCACTTGGCAAAAACAAACTTAACTTAAACTGTAACTTTCTACTCCCGCCCACGCATTAGACTTAGGTCAGGTACACGGGGTAGGCGTATCTAGAAACACCAGTTGAGTACGTTTAGTCAAATATATATGTGTATGTAATATATTTTATTCATTTTAAACCTTCATATGGCTTAGAAACCATATCAATGTTTTTACAGTATTATTTTATACTTCTTCTTTTAATGTATGCACTTTACTTAACGATAAGTATTGCAATAATATTGATCCATTTCTCTTGTACGAGAAAAGAGACTGATCAATAAATAACATCTTTTATTGAACACGCCCGTCTCTTCCTTTTCTCTACAATCTGATGAGACTAAGAATGCACGTACTGACTGAGTAAAATAAATTGCCTTTTGTTCACACGACTCTTGAGATACACTCTTGATTAGGGGAGAGCAAAGTTGTCATGTTCTATGGTTGTCAGAAACTAAATCCCTTCTTGTCTAATCAGGGGAGTTAATTCCTTCCTGAACATTCGAGAAAGTTTCTAGTGAACTCTGAGCTAGCTGGCAAACCCAAAACTTTAAGTCTAATATCGACAGTAGTAGACCTAGTTAACGTCTGGTCTAGGCCTATACTATTGAAGGTATTATTCCAATGCGCAGAGCTTATTGGGATAATAGGAACTACACTACAATGAGGTTGTCGCATCGCAGAAACTCTGCAATGAGATTGCCATTCTTTTTAAGAAAAAATATCCAAAATTGTTGGGCAACTACATCATGCTGTCCCAGATGATTGTGCCTGGACGTCAGATACAGACTCTCAAACGGATGCTTCGCTGAATTTCTTCCATGCACCCACTGAGGACTCTTTTAATCAGTTGGCTCAAAGCATATCCTCGGGCTCTCCGTTAGACCCTCTTCCTAATAAAATCTGGAAAAGGGTTGCTCAAGATACCTTTCCCTGGCTATGGAAGATCTGCTGCCAGTCATTGGAGGAAGGACAGGTACCGGAGGCATGGAAGCAAGCAGTAGTGACTCCTCTGCTAAAAAAGAAAACATCTTTGGACCCTACTAATCCAGCAAATTTCAGACCTATCTCTTTACTGCCTCACCCTATTAAAATTCTAGAGAAGGTTGTTAGCAAAAATCGTGCTATCTGGAAGATAATTTTCTGCTGGATAGGGATCAATTTGGTTTTCGTCCGAGACAGCACTGGCAACTGTAATGAACGAGCTACAAATGCGTGCTGACAATGGGAATTCCTCGGTCCTCGTGTTATTGGACATGTCAGCTGCATTCGATACGGTGAGCCATACTGTGCTAGTGAAGAGACTGAAAGCACAACCAGCCCCCCGCCCCCGGAGGGGTAGCCTAATAGGGATATGTACATTAAATATGGTATTTCGTCCTTAATGTACAGCAAATTGTGGAATAAATACACCCGCAAGGATCCTGAGTTGTGTTGGCCTATGCATGGGTCATTTGATTTACGAAAGATTCAGTATGTGGAGCAACGAATGTTTAAGCGAAAGGCTAGGCAAGATATGTTTGACTGTGTGCGAAAATGCGAGAAAGAAGTGCGTGAGCGAATGAAGCGTGAACAGGCCTTGATTGAAAAAGAACAGCGAAAAAGTGTGCATGCGAAAGCGCTGGAAATGAAAAACAAAGAAATTAAAGAAAAATAAGGATAGAGAGCGTCAGTTACAGGTAAATGGCCAATACGCTGTTCGTAGGCCTCTCTATCCTATTCTTAATTAACCCCAAAATGATTCTCTCCTATTAGATCGTTCTCCACCTCCGTATATTTTCCCTTCTGCTCCTACTGAGTCAGATGAGGACTCTCCTACAGATCAGGATAAAGCCCGAGACACTCGCTCAATGTTAACAACCGAACGTTCCTCTGAGATTAGATCTGCGGCGTGAAAAGCCAATCGTGGTACTCTCACTTCTTCTGAACTTCTAGATACTATTAATAATTGGTTAGAAAAGGAACAGAAATACTGAGATATTGGCTACAGAGGTTGTTGATCGATTTAGGAAACATTCGGTGGCAGTAGAGCCAGATGATATAGCAGCTGATTGTAAGCAATTACGTGAATGTTCTTTTGTCTTTTCCCAGGTGGCTGACACGATCAGATGCTTGGTTAAACTACGTGATGAAGCAGTCCGTTTGCGGGAGGAGAAAAAGGCAGCAGACGCAGCTGCACAAATATCTCGAATTAATATGGCACGAGCACCGACGCCCGAAACAGATAGGAATGTTGTAAATGTGAAACCCATGTGGGAAGCCGCGCCTTTATATGTTGCTCCTAAAGGAACAGGTACAAGTGATGATAAGACTTCTATTGACTCGAAAGGGTATTTTATTTATAATTGGGTTTACACTCCTTGGAATAGAGCAGACAATATGGCTCTTAAAAATGCATTGCCTGATCCGCGAAAAAATCCAACAGCTTTTTATGAAGAAATTGAAGGTGCTATTAGTTCTTGTACTATGACTTTGTCTGACATTGATTTGTTTTTTGGATTAATATTACCACCTGATATGTGAAGAACTGTGCGTAAAGTTGATGATCGTGTGATATTTGGGGCATTGTGGTCAGAAATAGAACAATTAGATAAAAATAGAGAGCCTGCACAAAAACCATGTTGACTAATTTTAGATCTTCCAGCAGCTATCTTGGTTAAATTAAAGACGATTATTCCCTCTAGAAAGATAGATTGGACTATGTAAGCGTCCTGTAAGCAAAAGGCAGATGAGTCAGTTTCAGACTTCTTCACACGCTTTGAAGAAGCATTCCACAATTTTAGTGGCCAGTCATTGACAGATGACACGGGTAGGCATCTGTTTGTCGATAAATATGTCACAAACCTTTTGCCAGAAATAGCTAGTCACCTAAAGGCGAATGAGAGTTCATGGACTACCTCCTCTCTGGTTTCTCTTCTAACTATGGCTCAGTATTATGAACGGCAGGAGTTAGAAGCGAAGGGCAGTGAGGATAAAAAGACTAAAGAGTTAAAAACGAAGGTTATGATGGTTCAAGCTTATGGCTTGCCTTATAGAGGTGATAATATGGGTGGAGGTGGATCTTATGGTTCGTCTTTTCCTCCCTCTACTCGTGGAGATTTGTCTATTAATCAGTGTGCGTATTGCAGACAATTTGGCCATTGTATTTCTAACTGTCCGGTGCTACGTGCTCAGCAGGGTTCACACGGTCGGGGACAAATGAGAAATCGTTCAGGATCTTCAGGGCCTAGAGGAAATGCAAATGATGATGCTAGGTTTGACACTAATATATGTGGACAAGAAGGGGCTAATTTTTTGTCAGACGGAATCAATATCAGATGTCCTACTATGAGCCATCTAATTTGCAAGATTCTGCTTATGCATAGGATTGCCTAAGATGGGGTAAGGAATCAGTTGAAGTTCCAGTAGATCAGAAGGGTCCCTATGTTGCAGCACACGTTTTGGGTTCTACTGATCAGTTTCTGGTTGATGCAGGGGCTACTCGTAGCGCTTTGTCTAAACACTTGATTCCAAGGGCTCCCCTGTCTGGCTTAACTATTACATCTATAGGTTTTGATGGAACACCTTCCCTTAGCCCATTGTCACAACTACTTGCACTCCATGTTGATAAGTTTACTGCTCCATGTCCATTTTTGCTTTCCCCAAATACACCAGACAACATTGTGGGTCTTGACATGCTAAAATATTTCAGGGCCACGATACGATGTTCTCCGGAAGGAGTACAGGTTATATTAAATGACAACCACCCCATGGTTGAGAGATCCTGTATTGTTAAAGAGGACATTGCCCTAGCTTCACTCCCTAGTACTTTGTGGGGTACTTCAGACACCGATGTAGGACAAATGGTTATTCCACCTGTGCATATTAGTGTCAAGGAGGGTGCTATACTGCCAAGATTGACTCAGTATAAAATTTCTCGAGAAGGAGAGGAAGCACTTACACGTATTGTTCATGACTTAATTAAAGTGGGGGTTGTGGAAGAAGTTCCTACAATGTTTGCAATAGTCTGATTCTTCCTATTTTGAAAAAAGATACTGACACAAGAATCTATAGATTTATCATTGACTTGAGGGAGGTCAATAAGATTGTAGTACCGCAATACCCTGTAGTGTCTGACATAAAAACATTGCTTACCGTGTTCCCTCCAATAGCAACTACATTTTCAGTAGTAGATTTGAAGAATGCTTTCTTCTCGAGTCCTATTCATCCTGATAGTCGATATTTGTTTGGTTTCACTTTAAATAACAGATCCTATAGATTTTGTAGAGTTCCTCAAGGGTACACTGAGAGTCCGAGTATCTATAGTCAAGCCTTGAAAAGACAACTTGATTCTTTTATTTTGCCTGGCGGAGGGGCTCTCATACAATATGTCGATGACATCTTGTTGGCAGCTGATACACCTGAACAGTGTGAAACATGTACTTTGTCCTTGCTTTCTTTTCTTGCGACACATCACCATAAAGTATCACGGAAGACATTGCAATATTGTAGACCGAAGGTGACCTACTTAGGACACCTTCTGTCTAAGGAGGGCCGTGCACTGACATCAGATCACATTCAAGCAATTCTAGACACTCCAGTACCTTCCACGCAGAAAGATGTCTGTGCATTCATTGGATTAACTTCATTTTGTAGACAATGGATATTGGGTTTTTCACACATTGTCAAACCACTGTTGGCACATTTGACTAAGAACACTCCGATTCCTCTTCCTTGGACAGATGAATGTCAAAATGCTTTTCACCAGTTGAAACAAGCTCTTTGCTCTGCACCAGTGTTAGGTACACCAGATCATATGAAAGCTTTTACACTCTATGTGCACGAGAAAGATGGATGCGCATTGTCAGTTTTAGTACAAACACAAAGTGACAAGCAACGTCCCTGTGCATATTTTTCTGCAGTTCTTGATCCTGTTGCTCGTGCGTTGCCTGGATGTTTTCGTTCAGTGGCAGCCACAGCTGTGTCCATACGTCAGAGTGAAGGGATAGTTTTGTCACACAAACTTTTGGTGCTAGTACCCCATGCAGTAGATGCCCTTTTGAATCAGACTAAAACTCAGCATTTAACTAGTGCTCGCCTGACAGGATATGAATTGACACTGGTGGCCCCTCATATTACATTGAAGAGGTGTGCGACACTGAACCCAGTCACTTTGTTGCCATATCCTGTGACTCATTCTCAATCAAAGGAGCCTCATGATTGTATATTCCTTACTGAGGAACAGACAAAGGGTTGCGTTGATTTGCAAGATACGCCCCTTTCAGATGTTGATGGGGAGCTGTGGGTTGATGGGTCCTGTTTGAAGTTACCAGATGGCACAACCTCAGCTGCATATGCAATGATGACACTTGAAACAGTAGTAGAAACAGCTCGCATACCGCAAAAGTCTGCTCAAGCAGCTGAACTAATAGCTTTGACACAAGCATGTGAGCTTAGTACTGACTTATGTGTGAACATATACATGGATAGCCGCTATGCTTTTGGAGTGGTTCATGATTTTGGCTTACTCTGGAAGGAAAGAGGCTTTCTTACATCCCACGGGATGCAGATAATGAATGGTGAATTAGTGCATAATCTCTTGACTGCACTCACATATCCGAAGAAAGTTGCCATTATGAAGTGTAGCGCACATAAGAAGAACACTGATAAAATAGGGCAAGGAAATGCCTTCGCAGATCGCGTAGCTCGTGAAACTGCAATGCAGCGAAGCACTACATCCATGTACGTAGTGAAATCACAAGCTGAGCATTGGCATGATGCTAGAGAGGAAGTGTTGGATATACAGAGATCTGCCTCTGTGGAAGAACTTGAGCAATGATCTAAAGAAGGAATGTTAGACGATGAGGGCTGTTGGCGCAGCAAAGACATGGATAAGTGGGAATTGCCTTCAGCCTATTTACAATCTATGGTTCAAATGGCACATGGGATGGCACATGTTGGAGCTCTAGCAATAACTGAATTGCTTACGCAAGTTTGGGAGCATCCTGAAATTGCCAGCACAGCTAAAATAGTGGTATAGTCCTGTTTGATCTGTTTGCAGTATAATCCTGGAAAAGGGACACGGACTCCTACAGGAGGGTTAGCTACACCGACTGCACCTTTTGAAGTTTTACAGATGGATTACATCCAACTCAAACGTTGCAATAACCTAAAGTATGTCCTAGTGGTGGTATGTGCCTTCAGTAAATGGATAGAGGCGTACCCTACAAAGGATAATACAGCGCTCACTACAGCCAAGGTGCTTTTAAAGGAGTTTTTCCGGTGTTTGTAAACTTTTGTGGAGTGACAACAGACCTCATTTTATTGGGCAAGTTGTTGAGCATGTTCTGAAAGGATTAGGGATCAAACAGAAATTCCATGCAGTCTTCCACCCACAATCAGCAGGATTAGTGGAAAGGTATAATGCTACCTTAAAATTGAAGCTGGTGAAAATAGTGGGTTCTACGTCCCTAAAGTGGCCAGATGCATTACCTCTGGCATTGCTGTCCATAAGATCAGTGCCACACTCACGATCTGGGCTCACACCTTACGAGGAGGTATTTGGAAGACCGATGAATATTTGGGGAGTTCCTAAGCCTCGCCCCATACATGATGTACCTTGTGTTCTGATGAATGATTATTTGGCACAGTTAACCAACAGTTTGATCTCTATTCATCAACAGGTTCGAGAAGATCTTCCTGACAGTTCAAACACTCACACCCAGTCAACAGATCTGGGTTTACTACATCACCATTCTTTAGCCCACTCTGCCACCCCAGTTCAGACATGGCCATATGCAAATCAGTCTGACCCTGTGCCTCATGGGAAAAGTCCAGCCCGAACTACCAAGCCATGCCTTTCCTGGACCGGAAACAAGCTTCTGAGGACCGGTTTCGGATTCATAATAACTGCTGAAGCTTTCAAATGTTTCAGAATATACGTTATATATATATATATACAGCTATCTCTCGTCCTATGCAGAAAAGAGAGGTGCAGCGCTCTAAGACCAGCAGAGCTATCTCTCAGGCTAAGTAGAATAGAGAGGTGTGGAGCTCTGACAGCAGAGATATCTCTCGGCCTACGTAGAACTAAGGTGTACAGAGCTCTGAAAGCAGAGCTATCTCTCAGCTTTGTAGAACAGAGAGGTAGAGAGCTCTGACAGCAGAGGTATCTCCCAGACTACATAGAACAGAGAGGTGCGGAGCTCTGACAGCAGAGCTATCTCTCAGCCTACGTAGATCAGAGAGGTGCAGAGCTCTGAGAGCAGCAGAGCTATCTCTCAGCCTACGTAGAACAGAGAGGTGCAGAGATCTGAGAGCAGAGCTATCTCTCAGCCTACGTAGTACAGAGAGGTGCAGAGCTCTGAGAGCAGAGCTATCTCTCAGCCTACGTAGTACAGAGAGGTGCAGAGCTCTGACAGCAGAGCTATCTCTCGGCCTACATAGAACAGAGAGGTGCGGAGCTCCGAGAGCAGAGCTATCTCTCAGCCTACGTACAACAGAGATGTACACAGTTCTGACAGCAGAGCTATCTCTCGGCAAACGTAGAACAGAGAGTGCAGAGCTCTGCCATTGCAATGCCAGCCGAGGCCTAACCTTTTGACCCTGCCTGTGCCTTTTCATTTTCTTTTAAGCGCTGCATGGGAGGGCAAATAATCCCAATTATTTCCATTTTTGGTGAGGGCCCGGGTCTGGTCTGATACATTAAACTCCACGCATGATCTGACACTGTACCTGGAATTGGTTGAGTGGTCCTTCTTCCATGTTTATCTTTGGAGCCTCCAGGTGACGGGAACCATTGGCTGAGGTTCTTGTTTCGCTTTAAAGGATTTACCTGAGTGATCATAGTTCACCTAACAAGAGAATTTAAAAATATGCCTCCTGTTCTACGTGCTAATCTCAGCAGCTCCGTTGTCTAACCACACTGTGAATCTCAGCAGCGGTCAGGGCCGAAATGGAAACTGAAAGCAGCCGTGGCAAATGTTGCCAGACCAGCCCCCTTCCAGCGTGCTTAGCGAGCGAGCGAGCGAGCCTGACTACTACTAAGGGGGTTTTGGGAGAGTCTACCCCCAAGAAAATTTTGGAAAAAGACAGACCAAATGGTGAATTTTACAGCATATTTTTCATTACATATTCAACTGCATCAACTTTCAAAGCACAGTAAATAGTGGATGATGACCTTAACCCCTTAATTGCTGCCGTCGGCCAATGGCCGACGGCAGCACTACCTCGCCAGTGCTGCCGTCGGCCATTGGCCGATGGCTCCCCACCCGCGCAAGAAAACGCCCGCACCGCAGCGGAATTACCGCCGCGGTTAACGGGTTAAAGAGCACCAGGTTACCCACCCAGTCATATGTGCCCATAGACATTCTTTCAGAGAGCACCAAAAATAGAAAGGAGTAGTGCATCAGAGAGAACAAAGTAAAAGTGAGACCAGCCCCCACTTCAATTTTTTATTGAATGTTTACTACAGGAGAGAGTTTACAGATATATATTCTTTAAAGTTATTTTAATCTATTCTGAGTGTTATGTGAAGCAGATTAGCAGATACGTATGTCCTTTTACTTTGAGGAGTTAATAATTGGCATATCCCACTGCCATTGTATCAGCAGCAAATAGTTACAGACCCCACCATCAACCATTTAGCCCAACCATGTCCTCAAGGGCACTTATGTGATAATTCTGTGTCACTTGAAGGACACTATATGACAGGCATAGATGAAGGAATGGATGGATGAGCTTTGATGAGAGGACAAAGATGTCTGTGAAGGACATTGTAAGAGTTTGGCCCGACAGCTTTATCACAATATAGCTAAGATAAAGCCCTCGCAGGTTCAAAATACAAACAGTGCACCATCATATATTATATTTGCACGGCCTATGCACTCTTTGTGTTAATGCCTTCAATTAAAAAATCTGGGTTTACAATCCGGCAGATCTGTTCCATCTCCCACCCTAACAAAGCCGAATAATAGCATAGTAGCCATCTCCACTTCCTGTTAGGGCGGACACAATGCCTGCAAGCACCAAATCAAAAATTGTAACTATTTTGTATTGTAATTGTAATGTAACAGCCTCCGCCCGCAAATTAGTGCCACCTGGGGTAGACCGCAATGATGCTTTCCGCTGCCCACACTCATGACTGTGCACAACCGACTGCTGCTGTCCTCCTTGTTCAACCTAATGGGAGCCATAAAGAATGCAGCGCTTGGTGCAGTACCAGTACTGGAATAATAAGTAATTTGCTCTATTAAAATTACATTAATTACGATTGTGTTATTCTGACATGTGGCTGGTTAACTTATTATTATTATTATTTGTAACCTCCTCTACCTTTCATCTTACAGCTGCCTTCTCTGAAGCCTGCTCCGCCTTTCATCTTACAGCTGCCCTTCTCTGCAGCCTGCTCTGCCTTTCATCTTACAGATGCCCTTCTCTGCAGCCTGCTCTACCTTTCATCTTACAGCTCCCTCCTGCAGAATGTGAAGAGGGCCTCGGAGACCCCATGTCTCACTGACATTCCTTGGCCTTGTATCCAGCAGCCGGTCTGTTAACATCAGGGAGACTGGTGGGGTAGGCGCCCTCACTGGAAGTGTTGGACTTGGGCCTTGTGGCAGGTTCACCCCTGAACTTTTTGCCTTGAAGTGTAGTGATTTCTGGTCTTTGCGCACTTTGACACTGTGGCGCAGTGTAAAGTGCGTACGCTCCTTGAGTGAGTGTGTGAGATAGGCCTGCCCTCCCATAGGAATGCATGGGGAAAGTGTGTGTCCCTGGTAGTTCCTGATGCGTGGGGAGTGCAGGCTCGAGTTTAGTATGTGTAAACTCGTGAGAGTGAATGCTGCGAGATGGTGTATGCGGCATGTATGTGTCTAGAAGGGAAGTGCTACTACTGGACATTGAGATATGTGTGCAGTGAGGGTGCTGGAGCTGGCTGGCATGCCAGGCTCCAGGAAGTCTGGATGGGTCTGCCCGGTGGTGAGTGGGAGATTAGCATGAGTGATGTGTGGGAGGAGTGTACCTGTGTCCTGGATGGGCTGGGTTTTCTCCACACAATGCTGGCTCCGCCCCCCTGTGGTGTGTCTAACGACCCTAGCCTCCCCAGTGAATGAAATGGGTGGTTGGGCCATCAAGAGTGCTCCAGAACCAGCTGCGACTGGTTTCTCCCCCACCCTGCACCCTTAGACAAAGGATTTGTCTGTATAAAAAGAGGCTGTAACCTCTTGGAAAAGGTTCTTGTTTGCTGCTTGAATCTGCCAGGGGCGTGCTGCTGCTTGGGCCCAGGGGGAAGGCTTGCCTCCCCTGGGCCCTGCCCAGCCCCTGGACTCCTGAAGAGCTTTGCTGGACTTTGGTTCCTTATAGCGCTTGGGAGCGCTGTTTATTCCCCTCTAGCACTGTGCTTGGACTTTTGCTGGACATGTGTTCCCCTGAAGCGCCTGGAAGCGCTTTATCCTGTCTGATAGCGCTGGGAGCGCTTGACTGGTAGCTTCTAGCGCCTGGAAGCGCTTGTGTGCTGTCCCTAGCGCTTTGGAGCGCTTTATGTCCCGCTAGCGCTGAGAGCGCTTTGTTTTCCAAAGCCGGTGCCCACCCGGCATTGCCCCGTGCTTTCAGTGATCGCCCGGAGAGAGATTCGGAAACGCTGTCCCGCCTCCTGACCCCAGGGCCGCGCTGCGATTGGACGCAGCTGCGACCCGGAAGTCAGGAAGGCCGGGGACAGGACATGGAGACGACCGGAAGCGGACGGGAGGCCACCCCGCGCTCCGGTGAGGAGAGAGAGCCGGCGTCTGGTCTTCCCCCCCTGGGGCCCCCAAGAGCGAGGGAGAGCCCCGGAGAGGGAGGGAGAAGTGTGGAGGGAGCCCCCAAGGAGCGGGAGCTCCCGTGCAGAGCCGACCGCCGCCCCAAGCCGAGGAGCAGCCTCGGAGAGGAGCTGCAGCCGCCAGAGCCCGGTGAGTGCCTTACAGGGGAGGAGGGGCGTCGGGGCACATTGTCGGTGCCCGCCCCTCCCCTCCAGAGCGAGCCTTGTGGTGTGGAGAGGCCCGTGAGGCCTCAGGTGATTCTAAGTCCCCCGAGAGGGACTCCGCCCATTTTGCCCACGAGCCCCGAGAGGCTCCCCTGGCCCCACATTTCTTCCGAGCCCTGAGAGGCTCTTGACCCATTTGGCCATATCGAGTCCCCAGAGGGGGGACTCCAGCGAAGGCCCCCAACCCTATTCACGAGCCCTGAGAGGCTCAGGGGGCATTCTTGTTTTACGAGCCCAGAGAGGCTCAGGTGCCCAGTTATTTCGAGAGCCAGATGGCTAAAGGGGGCGCAGTGTTCCTGAGGGGCTAGTGAGAGCCCCAGGCGAGAGTTGTTCCCCAGCTGCCCAGCAATTAGTGGGCAGCTGCACCATTTAGGTCTTTCTCTTTTAGGGACATGTGCTCTGCACTTAAGAGTGAGTCGCACTCCTTCATCCCTGACCTTTTCCCAGCTGCGCAGCACTTAGTGCCAGCTGCAGCGTTTAGGCCCCCTGTTCTGTCCCTCAGCTGCCCAGCAAGTAGTGGGCAGCTGCTACGTTTAGGTTCTGGCGCAAGTGGCGCAACCTGGACTTTGTGAGTTCTGCGCTAAAGGTGATTTAAGCGCTAACTGAGGTTTAGATGCTGTTATGATCTATGTCCTATTGCTTTTGGGTGTTAGGAAATGTACAATGTGTAGTTTGTTTTGCGCACCCTGAGTTCTGCACCGCTGAATGTGTTGATGCATCATGTGTTCCTTACACCGCTGAACGTGTGTTGATGCGTCATGTGTTCCTTACACCGCTGAATGTATAATGATGCATCATGTGTTTTATCCCCAGGTCTAGGCCCCTACTTGTATGGTGATACTTAGGTGGTTGTTTTCTCCCTAGTACAGGTGGTGCTAGTGAGGTCCTGGTTACCAGTAGTTACTGGTTGTGTACTCTATTTTTATATTGTGTGCTACAGTGATTTTACATTCTAAGTGCTATTTCTGAAAGTGTTACTTCTGATTCCTGACAGTGGTTCAGGTGGCCCTGTCTTGTACATATCCCCTGTAAATTCTGCCCGTGCGTCTGGCACATTGTAAAGTGTGTGTTTTATCTAATGTGTTTTGGTGTAATACAAAGGCTATTTTTACATATAACCTTGTGTGGAGTTTTCCTTTGTGGTGGGCCTTTGGTTGTTGTTGCTGGGGGTGCGTGCGCAAACACTTAACTTACATCGCCTCCAAGTTTAGCCTTGCTGCTCGCGCCACGTTACCTAGAGGGTGAGCAGGGGTTATCTTGGCGTGTAACTCCCTTGCCCTGACTTGGGAGTGGTGGTCTCTGACTGACTTTGGCGAAAGCCCTGGCCAGCCAGGGATCCCATTTCCAACAGGAAGGAACATACCTGCCCTCTAGTTAAGACCTATTCCATTTGATCCCAAATACTGAGAAACTGCCTTTAAAAAGTGTCCCTCTGCACCATGACAGGGGCTCCTTTCATGACCATGGATTGGGGCTTGGGTACCCCCCCTTCACAAACCGGACTTAATTCACAAATATTATTAATGGCTGCCTTTAACACGACATTAACAGAAAAGAGACAATCTTGTAAACATTTAAAAACATTTTTTAAATATATGTGTGAGCCCCATCTACGATGTATATTTTAGAAATCAATGACGTCATATGAACTGCTCAGCTCTGTACCTCAGTGTCTGTAGTTTGCAGTTTGGATGTTTTAGGCCTTGGCACAACTTCTTCACTCCAGTGTCTCCCAGCTCATTATTGCTGCCCAGGTCGAGCTCTGTGAGGGATGAGTTTGTTTCCAGGACAGAGGCGAGGTCTCCACAGCATGAATCGGTGAGGAAGCAGTGCTCCAAACTGCAGGAGAGAAGAGACATGGAGAGGAATAAAGCAGAGCACAGACAGGGGCGTCACAGCTTCAGTTTTATCTTCATTTCTTTCCCGTCCTTGACTTACTCCCCTCTAGTGACACATCCGCACCTTAAACATCCGACTAGGCCCTGTTTGTATAGGAGTCTCATGAGGTGAGTTCTTAGACTGGCAGAGACGGAACTAAATGGACATAAATATATTAATGCGTGTTTTATGCTGGAGACACCCTGCTGTGATGTAAATGGTCAACTCACAAATTTGGTAGTTGTTGAAGCGACCTGCCTATTAATACACTACTCGTTATATGTACCTAGAAGGGATTTTGGTCAGAGGTCTTCAACCATTGGTTTGTTAAAATTTCATTTAAATTTTGTTCCTCCCACCACAGCAGACAGCAGGGCAATCACAACCGTGTGCACATTGTTCACACCCGCCTAAAAATTGTTCCTCCAACTACAGTGACAAAGCCGAGTTAAAGTGTGTTATTTGTAGAAGCCCATTTAGAAGCTGATTTCTTTTCCATCTTCTTTATAAAGTTTCTAAGTGTTTAAGTAACATTGCAGCTGATTTAGAATCAGCGCTCGGTTAGATAAACATGTAATCTCATCTCCTTCATCAATAAGAATAATAATAAAATCCATAGCATAAATGAAAGGCTTGTCTTTTTTAAACCATTATTAGTAAAATACCACATCGGAGATGATTTACATTTTTTAATTTGTAATGACTTATGTCTGCCATAAAAAGCTAATTAACATCAGCACAATCTGACAAGGCTAGACCTATTGGCTTTGTCAGTGCTTGTTTTATTGTACTTGAAGCACACCATGAAAGAGCAAGTGATTCCTGCCTTTCTCTCCATCTCTCAGTTTTCCTATTCTCCCCCCTCTTCTGGTGCTCTCTCCCCCCCCCCTCTGCTTTCAGACCTCCCCCTCTCCTGCTTCCACCTGCTTCATTCTCAGCTCCGCCTGGATCTCTATCGGGTGATTGGCCGTGCTTTATAAATCCTGATCGATTGATTGATTGATTGATTGATTGCGAGGTGTTACAGGAGAGGCTGCTCTCTGTCAATCAATCCTTCACCCTCTTCACTCAGAGTAAAGGACTTTATAGAGGGGTGAGTTTCTGACTGAAGCCGTTTACAACCAGCCTCTACCCCGTAGAAAGATCTCAGCACAGAGGCCATGTTGTCATAAAAAACAAGCATTCACCCTGAATAGAGTTGTAAGAAATGGAGTCAGTATTTCATCAAACTCTGCCATATAAATCTGCACCCTTGTGAGAAGTTGGCCTGGTATATGATGTTCACTATTCTAGTGAGCACTTTGCACCAGTCCAAACAACCCTTATGGTGGTGTTTGTAAGTCAACCTTATAGACCAGCTATCCTAGCGGTAGCATGGACAAAGCAGTCTTAGGCTAAACTCAAGAGGGCATGTGAAGCCAGCTGTTTTACCATATGTAACCCCTTTAATACCAAGTGAAAGGACACCTCACAGGTTATATATTATAAAATATATGTATTTATTACTAGAATAATCCCCTTAACTCTTTATGAGCACAGGAGCACAAGCGTTAAACAAAGAACACAGTATAACATACAATAAGCTGCACAATTATGGGTAGGCCGGGTGGCCACTAAAACCATATATTAAGACAGTCGTATAAGTACCACGTCACAAACAATGAACAGGCCTAGGACCTTGGGAATCGCTGGGCCTAAACTGGACTAACGAAGGTTAGGACATAGGAGGCCTATGGGTGCGGGTGCAGTGTCTACGGGCAACCGCGTTTACCATACAAGTCAATGGTGCGTAAAAATCAGAAAGTGTTAAGTTTCGGAGACTTCCGACTGGACAAGAACTTAACCACTTAAAACTAGGACACTAGAGGTGTAAACCACTATAGGAGCACCGGAGTTATATTGTTACCTCACCCACAGGAAGCGGGTGCATAGGTGCCAAAGTGTGTCGGGTTTCGTCTTGAAGTTCTATGGAGCCTGGAGGAAAAGATGCTACAGGCGGCCAGGAGAGAAGAGTCCGGTTGGATCCAAGGGTGGATCAAAGATGTAGAGTACCTGAAAGCATAGGGGGCAGAGCTCAGGTCACTAGCCAGTGACCAGCGAGGAACCAGGAAGGAACCAGGCGATGTCGGGTTGCATTCAGGTGATGTTGAGGTGTTTGTCTCCGCTGCCACGTAGACCAGGATGGATCGAGGACAACCAGCTGGTGAACACGAGCTGTCCCACAAAGGCTCTTGCTGTCGGCGGTGTTGGTACTCGATTCGGAGTCACCAAGTCTTGGCAAAGACAACCCACGCAGGACTCGAAGATGTCTTCTAGATCGGACAGGGAAGGTAAGATCGATGGCTCCTTTTCGGGGGAGCTGGGGCCAGTCTGGAGCAAACCAGACCAGAGGTGTGGTTTTGGTGTTTCATTGTCACAGAGGCCACTAGCTAACGGGCAAGTGACCGGACAATGCGTCAAGCAGGAAAAGTGCAAAAGGGCCCCACGCAGCACTCGGAGAGTGTGCAGAGGTGATCTTTAGAGCATGGGCTGCTCGGGAATGGGGCTTCTCAAACTCCAATGCACAACTTCGAGGGAGCCTCAGGAGCTGCACGGTCAGCGCTTTGTTGTTCCTCCAAGATGGCCGCTCCCACGCTTCAGGTCGCCTCCACGGGTCTCAGCTTTGCACGGACTGTGGATCGGGCTGTTAGAAGGCAGGCACGCTGGGTCTTGTCGATCTCTGTCGCTCGAGTTCCAGCGGGAACTGCAACAAAGCAAATGTCGAGGTGCTGGATGAAGCCTGTTTGCACAGGGTGGTCACTCCTTGACCACAAGGGAGATTCTTCAGTCTTCTACGTCGAGTGGGATGTCGAAGGGTCCAGAGTTTCGTTTCAAAGTTTCAGTCAGGATGATCTAAATTGCATTGGCACAGCTCCTACCTTTATTCCAAATCAAGGGGCTGGATCACCTGCTAGGTCCCTCCTATGGGTGGGACCCAGGAAGGGGGTGGTGACACCCCTTTCCCTTTGTCCAGTTTTGCGCCAGAGCTGGGGCTGGATGGCCCCAGCACCGGTTTGAACCGGGCTATGCATGGGACACCTTGTGCGCCCCAGGCAGTGTCTAGTTTCATTCAACCCTCCCTGCTACAATCCACTATCTCCTGTCTGGGGTGGTGTGACACCTCCCTGTGACAGGATACCATTTGTCCAGGCCTCCCCTGCTGGAGTTTCGGTCAGCTGCAGGGGGTCAGACCTGTGTCTGTGGCAGCAGCATCCATTTTGTGATGCTGGGGCTCTGTTTAGATTTAACCGCGTTTAAGCAAAGGAACATGTCTTTTCCCTCTAGAAGGGTGGAATGCTACCCCCGTTGCCAGAACTGGCGAGGGGGTAGTATTCCAAAGCATATGACACCTTACACAACATGTTTTGATAAAGCCAAACCAAAGGTATCAAGTAACCGCGAGGATTATAATGCACTTAAAAGTATATGGTATGGCAATATCCCAGAACAGCTAAGGGAGTTGGTCCCGACAGCTGCAGACAGGCTCAGCTCATGCCAGAGCACCATCTCACATAAAACCAAACACTCTGCCTCCAGGATTGCTAAGGCCTGCCATAGGAGTGACTTATAGGTGTATATGTGTCCAGATATAGGTTTAGATAATCAATCAATCAATCAATGCATTTGTATAGCGCGCTACTCACCCGGAGGGTCTCAAGGCGCTTGGGGAGGGGGGGTCCGCTACTGCTCAAACAGCCAGGTCTTGAGCTGCTTCCTGAAGGCGAGGTGGTCCTGGGTCAGGCGGAGGTGGGTCGGGAGGGAGTTCCAGGTCTTGGAGGCGAGGTAGGAGAAGGACCTTCCCCCTGTGGTGACTCTTTGGATGCGGGGGACGGCGGCGAGGGCGTGGCCGGTCGATCGAAGCCGGCGTTTGGGAGCGTAGAAATTGAGGCGGCTGTTGAGGTATCCTGGTCCTTGGTTGTGCAGGGCTTTGTGTGCGTGGGTGAGGAGACGGAAGGTGATTCTCTTGTTGACCGGGAGCCAGTGCAGGTCTCGCAGGTGTCCGGAGATGTGGTTGCGACGGGGGATGTCCAGGATGAGTCTTGCTGAGGCGTTCTGGATCCGCTGGAGTCTCTTCTGGAGTTTGGCGGTGATTCCGGCGTATAGGGAGTTGCCGTAGTCCAGTCGGCTGGTGACGAGGGCCTGGGTGACTGTCTTCCTGGTCTCGGTGGGGATCCACCGGAAGATCTTGCGTAGCATGCGTAGGATGTTGAAGCATGACGAGGAGACGGCGTTGACTTGTCTGGTCATGGAGAGGGATGAGTCCAGGATGAAGCCCAGGTTGGGTGCGTGGTCTGTTGGTTTGGGTGCGCTGCCTAGGGCGGGGGGCCACCAGGAGTCGTCCCAGGCGGAGGGTGAGGATCCCAGGATGAGGACTTCCGTCTTGTCCGAGTTCAGTTTCAGGCGGCTGTTCTTCATCCATTCGGCTACCTCCTTCATCCCTTCGTGTAGGTTGGCTCTGGCGGTAGCGGGGTCGTTGGTGAGGGAGAGGATCAGCTGGGTGTCGTCGGCGTAGGAGATGATGTTGAGGTTGTGCTGTCGTGCGATGGCTGCGAGGGGACTCATGTAGACGTTGAAGAGGGTTGGGCTGAGCGAGGAGCCCTGAGGAATGCCGCAGATGACTTCGGTGGCTTCTGATCTGAACGGGGGGAGGCAGACTCTCTGTGTCCTTCCGGCGAGGAAGGAGATGGTCCACTGCAGCGCCTTCTCCCGGATTCCGACGTTGCTGAGGCGCTGTACTAGGGTACAGTGGCAGACGGTGTCGAAGGCCGCGGAGAGGTCTAGGAGGATGAGGGCCGCAGTTTCTCCGTTGTCGAGCAGAGCTCGGATGTCATCGGTGGCTGCGATCAGGGCGGTCTCGGTGCTGTGGTTGGCCCTGAAGCCAGACTGCGAGAGGTCGAGGGATCCGTTCGTCTCGAGGAAGGCGGCCAGCTGCTTGTTGACGGTCTTCTCGATGACTTTTGCGGGGAACGGTAGCAGCGAGATGGGTCGGTAGTTCTTGAGGTCCGAGGGGTTGGCTGATGGCTTCTTTAGTAGGGCGCTGAGTTCGGCGTGCTTCCAGCTCTCCGGGAAGGTAGCGGTGTCGAAGGAGTTGTTGATGATGTCCCGCAGGTGGGGTGCGATGACAGCTTCGGCCTTGTTGAAGACGTGGTGAGGGCAAGGGTCGGTTGGAGATCCGGAGTGGATGGTGTTCATCGTGCGGATGGTGTCTTCGGTGCTGATTGGGGTCCAGGCGCGGAGGGTGGTGGTGGGGGGCGGTGGTTCGGTCGTGGCGTGTGTCGGTTGAGTGCTGAAGCTGTTGTGTATGTCCGCGATCTTGTTGTGGAAGTAGGAGGCGAGGGAGTTGCAGAGGTCTTGCGAAGGGGTGATGTCGTTGTTTCCGGCGTTGGGGTTGGAGAGCTCTTTAACGATGTTGAAGAGTTCCTTGCTGTTGTGTGCGTTGTTGTCCAGTTGTTCCTTGAATGCAGTTTTCTTGGTGGTGTGGATCAGTTGGTGGTGTTTTCGGGGGGCGAGCTTGAGGGCAGTCATGTTGTCCCGTGTTGGGTCTCTGCGCCAGGCTTTCTCAAGGGCTCTGCAGTTCTTCTTCGAGTTCTTGAGTTCGTCGGTGAACCATGGGGCTTTCTTGCTGCCGGGTCTGCTAGGCGGGGTCCTCAGAGGGGCGAGGTTGTCTGCGCAGTCGCTGATCCACTTCGTGAGGTTGGTGGCCGCTTGGCTGGGGTTCGCTGCGCTGGTGGGTGGGTTCTTGCTCAGGGAAGTTGCGAGTTGATCGGCTGTGATCTTGTTCCAGCTTCTGCGTGCAACCTGTTGCTGGTGGTGGTGGATCGTGGTCCTTTTGAAGCTGAAGTGGACGCAGCTGTGGTCCGTCCAGTGGAGTCCGGTGGCGTGGCTGAAGGCGATGTCCTTGCTGGAGGAGAAGACGGGGTCGAGAGTGTGTCCGGCGTGGTGGGTGGGGGTGGTCACCAGTTGCTTGAGCCCGAGGTTGGCGAGGTTGTCCAGCAGGGTGGTGGTGTTGCGGTCGTTGTTGTTCTCCAGGTGGAAGTTGAGGTCCCCGAGGAGGATGTAGTCAGCCGAGGGGAGGGCATGCGGGCTGACGAAGTCGGCGATATCCTCGCTGAATTGTGTGCGGTGTCCCGGGGGTCTGTAGATGAGGGTGCCTCTGAGGGTGGTCCTGGGGTTGATGTGGATCTGGAAGTGCAGGTGCTCGGCGGGTGCGAGGGTGTCGTCGGTGTTGGTCGTGATGCAGATAGAGTTCCTGTGGATGATGGCGATGCCTCCTCCTGTCTGGTTGATGCGGTCCCTCCGGATGATCTTGTAGCCGTCCGGGATGGCGATGGCGATGTCGGGCGCTGAGGAGGCGTTCATCCAGGTTTCAGTGAGGAAGGCGACGTCTGGGGCTGTGGTGTCGAGCAGGTTCCAGAGCTCAACGGCGTGTCTGTGGACCGAGCGGGTGTTGAGCAGGATGCACTTCAGGTGGCTGTTGCTGATGCTCGTCGAGGTCTTGGGCACTGCTGGAGTGGTGCAGGTCTGGATGCAGGTGAACTTGCAGGCGTTGCAGCAGAAGGGTCCGTGGGTGCGTCTCGGGGTGGCTCGGTAGCAGCCCGGGAGTCTGCCGGCGTTGAGTGCGTAGAGGTCGGTGGCGGCGTAGGTCCGACGGGAGGGCTGGTGACTGCGGGGGACAGGGGTCCTGGCACTGGGCGCGGTCCAGGCGCGGACGGGCGCAGACGGGCTTACCTTTGGCGTACCTTCGGCGCTCAATCAGTGCTCCCGCTGCGCGCGTCTGCTGCGCGGTTGCTCTGGGGGCATCATAAGAAGGGAGCCGGTACAGGAGCAGGTAGACACAGGAGCAGGAGACAGGAGGAGCGTGGGGGCGACCAGGCCGGTAGAGGCGCAGTGGTCGCTCCCTAGTTGGTGTCTGGGTCCCCTTAAGAAGGGAGCCGGTAGGGAGGGTCTGCGGGAAGGCGGGAGCGGGTTTAGCCAATCGGCTGGCGGGGGGCGGGGCCGCGGGCTGGCAGCAGCGGGAAAATCGAGTGCGGGCGGCCCTGCGGCGGCTGGGGCGCTGGGGGAGGGAGGAGGGAGCAGGCGGCGTCGGCGGCTGCGGCGGCAGGCACAGGAGCAGGTAGGCACAGGAGCGGGAGACAGGAGGAGCGTGGGGCGACCAGGCCCGGTAGAGGTATATACTATACCTAAGCAAGGGGTGATTACACCACCTTGCCCCAGCTGAGGGGTGGCAAAAGATATGCTGCAGCCCCTGGTAGGCCTTGAATGCACCTATGCCCTGGGTACCTATAGTACACTGTACAGGGGCTGACAAGGTGACCCAATGTCCAATTGGTTATGCACCTAAAGTACATGGATGTGAATTTAGAGAGAGAACAGCAGGCTGTGGGTCTGATTAGCAGGCCCACAGCCAAATTAAGTCGAAAACCAGTGAAGCAAAAAGCAAACAAATTGGGGTGACCATAGGATAGCAGACCCTACTCTCCTACAACCCTGTTAAAATGCGATAACACAAGGCCTAGTGCTTCTCTGAAACCTTCTACACAGACCCTTGTGGAGAGTTCACAAGAGCAGAAACCGGAGGTTTCACCCCCTCGGAGTGCATGAGAGGGATTGAAGGAGAGTAGGGTCTGCTATCCTATGGTCACCCCAAATTTTTGCTTTCTGCTTTACTCGTTTATGACTTAATGTGGCTGTGGGCCTGCTAATCAGACCCACAGCCTGCTGTTCTCTCTCTACATTAATGCCAATGCACTTTAGGTGCATTACGAAATTGGAACTGGTTCACCTTATTGGCCCCTGTAACAGTGTACCCAGGTACCCAGGGCATAGGTGTTTCCAAGGCCTACCAGGGGCTGAAGCACGTATTGTGCCACCCCTGGCCTGGCCTCCATATCTGACACAACTGGCTGATCACTCAGCTGGGGTAAGTCGGTGTAACCACCCCTTACTTAGGTATAGTATGCCTATGCCTAACCTAAAATGGACACATATGTTCCTATCAGCCACTCCTATGGAAGTCCTCATCAATCCTGGAGGCAGAGTGCTTGGAAATATGTGAGATGGTGCTCTGGCATGAGCTGAGCCTGTCTGCAGCTTTCGGCACCATGTCCTTATAGCTGTTCCATGATACTGCCATACCATATACTCTTCAGTGCATTATAATCCTCGCGGTTAAATGCTATCTTGGGTTTGGCTTTATCAAAACATGTCGAGTAAGGTGTCAAAACGAATTGGAATACTACCTCCTCGCCAGTTCTGGCGACGGGGGTAGCATTCCACCCTTCTAGAGGGACACGACATGTACCTAACCTGAAACCCGGTTAAAGTTAAACAGAGCCTCAGCATCACAAAATGGATGCTGCCACCACAGACACAAATCTGACCTCCTGCTGCTGGGAGTCCTTCCAGCGAGGGCAGCTTGGACAAAGGGTTTCCTGCCTTGGGAGGTGCTAGCACCACCCCAGACAGGATTTTGTGTATTGGGTAGGACAGAGCTGAATAGAATCACACATGCCTGGGGCACACAAGGCGTCCCCGTGCATTTGCCAGTTCAAACCGGTGCTGGGGCTTTCCAGCCCCAGTCCTGGTGCGAAACTGGACAAAGGAAAGGGGGTGTAACCACCCCCCTTCCTGGTCCCACCCAGAGGAGGGACCTAGTAGATGATCCGGCCCCCCAGATTCGAATAAGAGTGAGAGCTGTGTCCTGAGACTTCAGATCATCCTGAACTCGACTTGAAATACAGAAGAAGACTGGACTTCGACATTCTGCTGCTCAGAAGATGGAAGAGCATCTCCCTTGTGGCCGAGGAGTCACCACCCTGTGAACACAGGCACCAACCAGCAACTCGACGTCTGCTTTGCTGCCGCCTCCTGCCAGAGCCCGAGCCCAGAGCCTGACAAGACCCAGACTCCCAGACTTCTCACCGCCCGATCCACAGTCCCTGCAAAGAAGGGACCCGTGGAGGCACCGAGAGACGTGGGACCGGACCTCTTGGAAGACCCCCGAAGAGCTGACTGCGCAGCACCCGAGGCACCCTCGACGCTGTGCTTTGGGGTTTGAGAAGCCCCAGCACAGAGAATGAAGAGGGCCTCAGAGCCCCTCCTCCCACAGAGAATGAAGAGGGCATCTGAGCCCCCCGCGGGGAATGAAGAGTGCCACGGAGCCCCCCAGAGAATGAAGAGGGCCTCGAAGCCCCCCGCAGAGAATGAAGAGGGCCTCGAAACCCCCGCAGAGAATGAAGAGCGCCACGGAGCCCCCCACAGAGAATGAAGAGGGCCTCAGAGCCCCCCCCGCAGAGAATGAAGAGGGCCTCGGAGACCCCATGTCTCACTGACATTCCTCGGCCTCGTATCCAGAAGCCGGTCTGGTAACAGCAGGGAGACTGGTGGGGTCGGCGCCCTCACTGGTAGGAACAGACCTGCCCTCTAGTTAAGGCCTATTCCATTTTATCCCAAATACATGAGAAACAGGCTTTAAAAAGTGCCCCTCTGCACCATGATAGGGGCTTCTTTCAAGACCATGGATTGCGGCTCGGGTACCCCCACTTCACAACCTGACTTAATTCACAAATGTTAATAATGGGCGCCTTTCTCGCAACATTAACAGAATAGAGGCGATCTTGTAAACATTTAAATACATTTATAAAATATATGTGTGAGCCCCTCCTACGATGTATATTTTAGAAATCAATGACGTGATAAGAGCTGCTCAGCTCTGTACCTCAGTGTCTGTAGTTTGCAGTTTGGATGTTTTAGGCCTTCATACAATTTCTTCACTCCAGCGTCTCTCAGCTCATTGTGTTTTAGGTCGAGCTCTGTGAGAGATGTGTTTGTTTCCAGGACAGAGGCGAGGTCTCCGCAGCATGAATCGGTGAGGGAGCAGAGATACAACCTGCAGAAGAGAAGAGACATGGAGAGGAGTAAAGCAGAGCACAGACAGGGGCGTCACAAGTTCAGGTTTATCTTCATTTCCCTCCCGTCCTTGACTTACTTTCCTCTAGTGACGCATCCCACCTCACACATCCACCAACGCCCTGTTTATAAAGGAACCTCATGGGGGGAATTCTCAGACTAGCAGAGGCCGAGCTAAATGGACATATTAATAATATAATAATACCCTGCTTGTTATGTAGCATAGATGGGCTTTTGATAAGAAATCTTCACCCATTGGTCTGTTAAAACGTCGTTCACACTTTGCTTCCACAGCCCACAGCAGACAGCAAGTCACTCAAAGGCCTGTGCACATTGTTCACATCCGCCTAAAAATAGTTCCTTGATCTGTTGTGACAAACCAGATTTAAAATGTGTTATTTATTTTCATATTCATTTTAAAGACTGGTTATTTTTTCTTTTCTGGGCCATGGTTGCCCAGTTAGATGATGATTCATTTTCAAGTTAAAAATTGTCTAAATGACATTGCAGCTGATTTTTCTTGAAGTGCTTGGTTAGATGGTGATGTAATCTTGTCTCATTCACCAATAATACAATTCATGACATAAATTAAATGGTTATGTAATGTTACAACGCATGCCATTACCCCCCATGCCGTTGCAACGCCAAACCTTACCGCGACTTGCTGTCGGGGAATCACGGAAGTTGGAATAGATGAATTTTCTATTACAACTCCAGTGTGTACAACAGTTGGGACGGTGTTGGAGGTAAATCCAACACCTTCTCCCCACTGCTTCACACCTTTTTTGTTGCAACGGCATGCGGGGTAAATACATGCGTTGGAACGGTTGCGGTGTAAACGCTGTCTCCCAAATTAAATGCTTCCTATTTAAAAAACATCATTAGTAAAACAGCTACATCTCTGAATGATTGAAAAATAAAATGAGTAATGCCAAAATATGACCTTTCATCTTACTGTTGTCCCACTGTGCAGCCTGTTCTGCCTTTCATCTTAAAACTGCCCTCTCTGAAGTCAGCTCTACCCTTCATTTATCCTACAGCTGCCCCTCTCCGCAGCCTGCTCTTCCTTTTGAGGTACTGGGTTTTTCAGAACCGGTACCGAACCGGTAACCCAGTGGTGTCAGGGTACACTCAAAGACCTCGAGTACTTTCCTGATTCAGACCACAGAAACTCAGAGTCTTCTAGGTGAAGTCAAAGATCAAATTTATATATATATATATATGCTCCAGGCAAACATTCTTAGATTTACAGTAGACTATTCACATATTTTCACTACAAAGAAAAAGCAGAGTCATGATGACAAACCCACATTTCAGTTTGTCCAGCCCACAACAAATTACCCGGCGAGGCCCAACATTTTCATCAGATATCGGTGGACCCCCAATAAAAACGGGCACCTCCTCCTCATAAAGCAAGTTATAGAGAAAGAAACAGGGACAGGTGTGAGCAAGATTAGGCAGGGTGTGTGTGCGATGAAAAGGTTTATGGCATGTTGTGCCTTGATGCTATCTCGCTCGGCCACTGGGAAAGGAACTGGCCGGGCAGGTTCGGCCTGGGGCAATGGTTTCAGCTTGCCCAGGTCAGAGAGAAGTCAATTAAGGTGTACGTGTACTTAGGAATCGAATTTAGCTGTATTATAAGCCTATGTGAGGGCAACTCACAAAAAAGCTGCCGTACACAAAATGGAAGCCAATGGTTCAGGACGAAAATTACGATTTTGAGGTGAAATCGTTACTGGAATATGACGGAAATGCTTGTACATAGTGTACTAGCCATTCTCGGTCTTTTGATACCAAAATCGTCATACTACGACAAAGTTTTTTGCACGAGTCCAGAATTTTCAGAACCACAAACCCTCCTTTTGCCCTTACATAGGCAATTTAACCTATTCTCATGCTAATCTGAGTCCAGGTCTATATTCCTAAATTCATTGAGATGTTGCTGTAACATCATCCTAGTACTTAGCTCGTCTCTTGATACAGGTTTCCTTACACATGATGTAGCACAGAGGCCACATATTGCAGGAGCACACTGCACGCACAGACAGAACAGGAAAAGAATGGCTAAGACCATCCCAATGACCATCAGAATTTTCCATCCCCCGGCGGATATCAGTTCCCAGAACCATCCCATTAACGGCCAATCTCCTTTATCCACATGAATAGATTCGGAAATCTTATGCAGTTTGGAGATGGCCTGGTATACTGTTGGAGCGTTATCTGGAATGAAAACACAGCAACTCGATTGGATCAATTTACATACACCACCTCGGTCTGCAAGTATGACATCTAATGCGACCCTGTTCTGAAGGGTCATAAGACGATCCGATTGGAGCTCAGCAGTCAAGTTACTAAGGGCACCGGCAGTTTCAACCACGGTGGATTCAACCACCCTTGTCAATTGCCTTATGTTCCTGCTGTTAACCATGGGTCCCCAGAATGGCAGAAAACCCTTTACGAAGTCCCCAAATTCGTGTCCTGCAGTGTCTTCTTTACTGAAGACACTTCTAACTATCCTTGTCTTGTGATAATCTGCCGCAGCTGTGTAGGTGGGAGGCAACAGGAACGAAACAAAACATGTGCCCGAAAAGTCAGGGGGCAACCATGTATAGGCTCTATCATGGCAGATGAAATAGGTACCCTTAGCTGCTAAGAACGGAGGGGAAGTCTGGGACACAAAAACATATGTTTCAGTGCAGATGCTTTTCCCTAGCTGAGCTCTGGGATTCTTGCCAGTACCTTGCAGACACAGGGGACCCTGATGGGGTACAATCCAAATCGGGGAAGATCTCTTAGCTTCCTGTTTCTCACTCAGAGTAGCTCCATATCCGGTCACGTTCCATCCTATGTATACTAGTGTCTCATCTCTAGGGATAGTCTTGTAGGAAATATCTTCCTTAATCATGTCTACTATACCCTTAACTAGAGCACTATTCTTAGGATTGTCTTCCACAGAATGTAGGGGGTAAACTTCATGTGCATAGATGAACATTGTTCTGTATGCCCACACAGAACCATTGTGGCTGAAAGGCAGGACCAGATAAGGGATACCTTTATCCGTTGTGTGAGGCATAAGACCACACACCCAACAGTTAGTCATGTTCATTACTAGTTGGTGTTGGTGCAAAAGCTGAACGAAGGAGTTATTAATAAACTCTAGTCTCCTAGCGGATTCATGTTCAGGGAGAGGTTGAAAAGAGTGTGGGGAAACAGTAGAAGGAGGAGGTATGGGCGATGTAGTGGGTGCAAATGTCACTTGAAAAGAGAATAAAACATATCCTATCAAAAACATCATTACACTGAATAACATGAAGATGCACAATATCAAAAAGCTTTTCTTGGTCATCATATTACATATTCTGGCTTTAAAGTTCATTGTTTTGGCAGGTCTCTCCATCTTGAAAAACTCCATCCTCTCTAAATGCTGCTCGTGATGGTAGGGTGTTCTATGCTAAGGAATGCTTCTGTCAGTCCAGGGCAACTCCCTTAGACCAACCAGAACTGTCGACCTAACGTCTTCAGCTGCACCCCAAAGACTTTGGGCAACCGCGACCCTACAGCGGAACCCGGATGGTGATTCAAAAAACAAAAATAAAAAAAGTTTCTCAGATGGGAGAGCTGCACTTTCAAAAATAGCAAAGGAAAGGAATATCTTTTTATTAGTTCATAGTTCTCGGCCTCAGATCTTTGCTTTCCAGGTATTGTTTGATCTTGAAACAAGAGGTCAGGCTCAGTAGTGTTCAATCGAATTGACGGCGGCAAAGCTGCTTGCAAGAGCTTGTCACTTTCTTTCTCAGAAATTGTTCCTTTTATACGTGTATCACTGAAAGGCAGAAAACGAGACACAGTTTCAGTCTCTGAGTCGGCGACACCCTCCTGGACCCATCGGTCGTACGGCAGAGGCAAAGGCACCCTCTTGCAATGTACACCGTGGATACAGTGCTTCTTTCCTTCCACTCGAACAGCTGATCTCGTTGAAAGAAGGACGAGGTGTGGGCCGGTCCACCTGGGCTGGTCGTTCTTTGTTCGCTGAAAGTTTTTCACCAGAACCCAGGATCCAGGATCGATGTGATGACCTGGAGCTTCAGAGGCTTGAGGCAGTGTATCATGCACCTGTTGGTGTAAAACACGCAATTTAGCAGTCAATTCGTACAAAATGTCAAGCAAAACAGGGTGTTCAATTTCACTGAATTTGGTGGGCCTTGGCACTCCCCATATGTTGGCCGGGCGGCCAAAAACTGTCTCATATGGACTAAGTGCCACTCGCGAATGCACAGTCATTCAGGTTGATAGGAGTGCTAAGGGCAGAGCGTCAGGCCATTTAAGACCAGAGCTCGCTTGAATTTTGGCCAATTTAAGTTTTAACGTGTCATTGTAACATTATACTAGTCCAGCTGATTGGGGGTGATTTGCAGCGTGAAAGTTCTGTTGGATGCCTAGCCCTTCACATACTTTCTTCATCACTCGACCCACAAATTCACTCCCATTGTCACTCCAGACCATTCTCGGCATTCCAAATCTAGGGAAGAACTCTTTCACAAGGGCTTTAGCTGTGGATAAGGCAGTGTTGTCTTTTAGGGGGTAGGCTTCCACCCATCTTGAAAAGGCACAAACAACAACGAGTACGTATTTTAAATTGTTGCATCTTTCCATGTGGAGGAAATCTAGCTGCAAAACCTCGAACGGATGCGTAGGAGGTGCAAAATGACCAGCTGGAGTTGGGGTTCCCCTACCAGGATTGTATTTCAGACACGCCATGCAATTCTTGACCACATTCTCTGCACACTTAGGAATTTCAGCATTTTGCCATACTGGAGCCAACAACTTGCAAATCCCTTTCACACTGATGTGAGCCATTCCATGGGCCATTGTAACCACTGCAAGCACATACGCATCGGGCAACAACCATCTCTGATGCTCTGACAATTCAACCCAACATCCATTTGCATCCATTTTACCCGTACTTTCTCTCCACACACTCAATTCTTTCTCTGTAGCTTCAGCTTGAATAGATTTCACACTCTCTATTGTGTCTTCACACATTCCAACGTCACCAACCCATCTTGCAGGGCCTGCAACATACATTCGGCTCATCACATTCCTCGCTGTTTCTTTTGCGATTTCGTCAGCAAATGCATTTCCACGACCAACATCATCAGTCACCTTCTTGTGTGCGCTACATTTCACAATCGCAACTTGCAAAGGCAAAGTCAGTGACTCAAGAAGCTCATTCACCAACTGACCATGCTGAATCTTAGCTCCATGCGAAGTCAGGAACCCACGTTCTTTCCACAATTGTCCAAAACTGTGAGCCACACCAAATGCATACTGGCTGTCGGAATAGATGGTCACTTTCATTCCTTTCGACAACATACATGCTCTCGTAAGTGCAATCAATTCTGCTGCTTGAGCTGAATTATGTGGGATGCGTGCAGCTTCAACAATTGTATGCAAAGTCGTGACAGCATATGCTGCAGTCGTATCACCATTCGGAAGCTTGAAGCATGAACCATCCACCCATAAGGTACCATCACACTTTACAAGAGGAGTGTCCCTAAGATCTATTCTCCCTTTCGTTTCTTCTTCTGTTCTAAGAAAACAATCATGCTGTTCTGAAGCATCTAACTCCTCTACACTCGGCAACAACGTAGCTGGGTTAAGAGTGTTGCATCTTTTTATGTGCACATGACTCGCTAACAATGTCAACTCGTAACCTGACAATCGAGCACTAGTTAAGTGCTGTGTCTTGGTTCTGTTTAACAATGTGTCCACTGCATGTGGAACCATCACAATTAACGTGTTATTCATCACTAAACCAGCAGACTGTCGAATAGAAACAGCTGCTGCTGCTGTGGCTCTTAAACAACTCGGCAATGCTTTAGCTACCGGGTCCAAAGTCGACGAAAAATACGCACATGGACGCTGCTTGTCCCCAAAAGACTGTGTCAACACTGATAATGCACAACCTTCTTTCTCATGGACATACAATGTAAAGGGCTTACTGTAGTCGGGGGTACCCAACACAGGAGCCGAACATAATGCTGTGCGCAATTCGAAAAAACGTTTCTGTCACTCTTCAGACCATGGAAGGGGATTCGGTGTATCTTTACACGTTAATGCCACCAAAGGCTTGGCCGTCAACGAAAAATTTGGTATCCATTGTCTGCAATATGATGTAATGCACAAGAAAGCACGCACTTCTCTCTGTGTTCTTGGCACACTCAATTTCGCTATTGCCTGAATTCTTTCTGGGGTCAGTTTCCTTCCCTCCTTTGATAAGAGATGACCTAAGTAGGTCACTTCTTGTCGACAATATTGCAATTTTGAGAGAGACACTTTGTGATGCAAATCACACAAATGACGCAACAATGACAATGTGGCTTCTTTACAGATTTGCTCAGTATCTGCAGCAACAAGCAAATCATAAACATACTGAATGAGGGTAGCGCCATCAGGTAAAACAATCGTATCAAGCTGTGTTTTTAAAGCCTGACTGTATATCGATGGGCTTTCACAGTAGCCCTGGGGAGCGTGTTTAAAGCGGAAGCTTCGACCTCCTAAACTGAAGCCAAAAATATCCCTACTCTCCTCGGCAATATGGATGCTGAAGAAAGCATTCTTCAAGTCAATCACCGAAAACCAGGTCGCGGAAGCTGGAATCATAGTCAATAGGGCAGTGATATCAGGAACAACTGGAAATTGTGGCACGACTATTTTATTCACCTCTCTCAGATCAATCACAAATCTGTAAACAGGTGGCTGGGAAGGGTCAGTTTGTTTCAAAACAGGCAGAACAGGACTATTGCAAACGTTGCCTCTTGTCTCTTCAATCACATCTTTTTCAATCAGATCATAAATGATCGCTAGCAAAGCTTTCTAACCTTCACTAGAAATTTTGTATTGGGGAATGCGTGGCATTTTAACATTGGCTTTCAATGTTACAACATATGGCGGTATTTCCAAAAGACCTACATCATTAGGACCAGTAGCCCAAAGATTTTTAGGAAGAAACGACAATTCTGTCGGAAGTTTATCCCTTGACAAATACATTGGAGAAACCACTTTCATACCCAGTGTAAGTTGTACTCCCGAAGGAGAACAGTACAAAGTCGCACACAATCTTTTTAACAGATCCAATCCTAACAAGTTTTCACCACAACCTGTCGTTAAAATAAGGGGTGCTTCGAATTCACAAGGTCCAACAGAAAGGGACAAAGGGTCAGAAATCGGATTTCTAACTGGGGCGCCAGAGAAACCTACTGATACATTCATTTCGCCAGACAAAGGTGCGCCAGGGAGTTTTGAGTGCATAATAGAACTCTTTGAAGCACCAGTATCCAACAGAAAAGGCTCTGACACACCTGATGTAATCACCTCAACATAAGGTCCACTCTGATCTACTGGAACTGAAACAACTCCCTCTCTTTGTCTATGGCTGTCCTAGCAATCATTACCTTCCATATGTTCATCTTCTGTATAGTAGTCATCAGCATAGTACTGAGCTGTCCTACCAGACGCATTATTCTGTTGATCAAACTTATTCATTGAATTTTTAGGCGGAAAGGAACGCGCGTTCTGGGGGGAATTTCCACGTCCTCTACCTCTAGGTGCTTGTGAAATACCTCGACCTCTTGCACTGGAAACACCATTTATGCGCTGTAACAAAGCAGGACAACTACTTTTAAAATGACCCTCCTCCTTACAATATGCACACTGATTAGGGCCTACAGGAAAACGCTGTTGAGGGTATTCGGTCCTTTGCGTGTCTCTCTGAAACTGCTGAGGCTGCTGATAGTTACTCTGACCACCACGAGGCGGGTATGCCTGCTGTAAAGGGACCTTTGTTTTTAACTCTTTCGTTTTCTTGTCTGCTATATCTTTTTCATCTTTATCTCTATTTTCATAATACTGTGAAGTAGCCAATATCTGTGCTGAAGAGGAAACTACCCAAGAACTCTCTGAATCTTTCAACTTCTTACACAACTCGGGTAACAAATTATACACGAACTTATCGATGAACAACCGTTGGCCACCTTCTGTACTCATATCTTGACCACTGTGGTCGACAAACGTCTCTTCAAACCTGGTGAAGAAATCTGATACCGTTTCATCTTTCTTCTGCTTACACGCAGACAATTTATCCCAATTCACACGCATCGCGGGCATTAAAGTTTTCATATAATTAATGATCTTATCAGGGAGTTCTGCTACTAAACGCTCTGGTTTAGCACCACCAACTTGTCGGGCATCTGCAGCAGCAATATTAGCCCATGAGTCACCTAACTCTTGATCATGATCTGCATGACGAATCTTTCCCCATAAAGGCTGTGGAACAACATTCCCAAACAACATGTCTATGTCAGCTAAATTCATAATACATGAGCCTGCAGTCTGTGACAATTCCTTGTAATACCCTGCAGGATTTTTATGGGGATCAGGCAATGTCTGTTTATGGGCCAAAACTTCAGCTCGCTTCTAAGGAACATGTACCCAGACACGTTGAAAGTGAGCTGGTACAGCATCAACTTGATTAGCTACATCAGCCGCAACGGTGTCCTTCCATACTGGAGGAACTTCTCTCATGGGATACTGTCTCACCTTCTTTTTAACCGAGGAATCAGATTCAAACAACGACCGAGAAACACCTTCAGTCCTAAGCGACAACAGCGTCGCAACTGCTTTCTTAACATCTGAACCCACAATTGCGCCTTTCCCAAACTCGAATCGTACATGGCACAACTCAGGCGGATTGGGCTCCAAATCATTCTCCTCTCTATCCTCACAAAGGAAAGTACACATTTTGTCAAAAACGTATCTCTGCTTCGGTTCTTCCCACTGATGGAAGACATCCATATCAGACTCTAGCCTTTACCTCATTGGTTCAGTAACCCATTTATGCGCCAAATAATTCAATGTCTCCTTCTCCCTAGAATCAGGCAGTTGGCTACGCAACTGCTTACGCTCTGTGACAGGGGTAGCACTTGTTGCTCCAAAGAGAGGATATAGAAGGCTAGAAACAGTGCCAGTCATTCTCTGGCGAACAGAGGGAGAAGTCGATGAAAGGACAGGCGGAAAAGCAGGGTGAGGCAAGGCAGACGCAGAGGCAGTGTCAGGAGGAGTACCAGGAGTGGTAGTCGTTATAGTAGTCAAAGTTGTAGGAAGTAAAGGCAGAGCAGATGTCAAAGCCGGTGGCCCTTGAGGAGGCTGCACCGGAGGAGCAGGAGCCAGCTGAAGAGTAGCTGGTGGGTGCTGTGGAGGAGCAGGAGGCAATACAACCACGGGTTGCGCAACTAAAGGTTGCGGAGGTGCCGTAGCATTCTGCGCATAAGGGTGGTGGCGAACTTAATAAATGCGACATTAGTGGGTCTTTTTCAAGTTCCTTTGCTGCATCTTGCTGAAGAGGCGGCAAAACCGGATAACATTTATCGGTTACCATTTTACGTTGCCTGTGCAACTGCTCACTCATCTGTTCTTCCTCATTGTCTTTAAACTGCATAGCAGCTTGCATTATCGAAATACCCCTTTCTCTCTTATGTTTCTTCTCTAATTTAATTTCTTTCTGTTTGGCTTCCTTACGCCGTAGGCGGAAAGAGTCAAACATCGCCGGCCGGGCTTTCTTTTTAAAAAGTTTAACTTCTAGATTATCTAGGATTTCCGTGTCAAAGCTACCATATTGGGGCCATTTTAAAACACCATCTTTTCTGGTGTAGCGGATCCACACTTCATTATATGTGATGGGGCCTACTCCATGTTTCACATACAATTCATAAGTTGGAGATCCAATCGGAGGAACCGGACACGAGTCCTCCAATCGGGAATCCCTATTATTTCCACAACAAAACAAGTTTCTAAGTCTGCTAAGACAAGGCATCTTCGCTCACTAGTCTAGCTTCAAACTTCAAAGGATTATCGAATACGATATTCTCGTGAATACACGAGTCCTTCGGCTTTGGTACTTGCAAGTTCCAAATCAAAGATCTCAAGGGGATACCAAACTAAGAACCAACTAAGGACTGGGAGACGCTCCACTTATACTTAACTGAGATATCGATGACGTCACCAGAAGACTCGTCTATCGTTTCGCTCTACCAAACATCAAGGGTCCAAATCAGGGCGATAGCCAGGGCAGCAGTCCTTCGTAGCCGTCGGGAAGCGGGTAACCTCGCAGCAAAGACTTTCGGACCACGTCGACATGCAGGGGTCTATGAAGTGGCGGCCTTCCTCCAGAATTTTCACACGAAGCTCCTCACGAACCTCTGGCTTGGACCGGTACCGTTGGCATCACCCCACGTTGGGTGCCAACTGAGGTACTTGGTTTTTCAGAACCGGTACCGAACCGGTAACCCAGTAGTGTCAGGGTACACTCTAAGACCTCGAGTACTTTCCTGATTCAGACACAGAAACTCAGAGTCTTCTAGGTGAAGTCAAGGATCGAATTTATTGGCAGCAACCAAGTAACAGGCGTCCTAGAAGTACAACAGCACAGTGTGTATATTCTCAGGAGACTGCTCAATCTTACAAAGCCAGTCTTCTCTTTTTATACAAAATATTGTGCTTTAGGCAAACATTCTTAGATTTACAGTAGACCATTCACATATTTTCACTACAAAGAAAAAGCAGAGTCATGATGACAAGCCCATATTTCAGTTTGTCCAGCCCACAACAAATTACCCGGCAAGGCCCAACATTTTCATCAGATATCGGTGGACCCCCCAATAAAAACGGGCACCTCCTCCTCGTAAAGCAAGTCGTAGAGAAAGAAACAGGGACAGGTGTGAGCAAGATTCGGCAGGGTGTGTGTGTGATGAAAAGGTTTATGGCATGTTGTGCTTTGATGCTATCTCGCTCGGCCACTGGGAAAGGAACTGGCCGGGCAGGTTCGGCCTGGGGCAATGGAGTCAGCTTGCCCAGGTCAGAGAGAAGTCAATTAAGGTGTACGTGTCATTTGGAATCGAATTTAGCTGTATTATAAGCCTATTTGAGGGCAACTCACAAAATGGCTGCCGTACACAAAATGGAAGCCAAGGGTTCAGGACGAAAATGACGATTTCGAGGTGAAATCGTTACTGGAATATGACGGAAATGCTTGTACCTAGTGTACTAGCCATTCTCGGTCTTTTGATACCAAAATCGTCATACTACGACAACATTTATTGCACAAGTCCAGAATTTTCAGAACCACACTTTCATCTTACAGCTGCCCCTCTGTGCAGCCTGCTCTACCTTTCATCTTACAGTTGCTCCTCTCTGCAGCCTGCTCTGCCTTTCATCTTAAAGCTGCCTTCTCTGTAGCCTGCTCTACCTTTCATCTTACAGATGCCTTCTCTGTAGCCTGCTCTACCTTTCATATTACATATGCCGCTCTCTACAGCCTGCTCTACCTTTCATCTTACAGTTGCCCCACTGTGCAGTCTGCTCTACCCTTTATTTTACAGCTGCCCCTCTCTGCAGCCTGCTCTACATTTTATCTTACATTTGCCCCACTGTGCAGCCCACTCTACCTTTCATCTTACAGTGCCTCTCTCTGTACCCTGCGCTACCTTTCATCTTACATCTACCCCATTGTGCAGCCTGCTCTACCTTTCATCTTACAGCTGCCTTCTCTGTAGTCTGCTCTACCTTTCAGCTTACAGTTGCCCCTCTCGGCAGCCTGCACTACCTTTATCTTACAGCTGCTCCACTGTGCAGACTGCTCAGCCTTTTATCTTACAGCTGCCTTCTTTGTAGCCTGCTCTACCTTTCATCTTACAGTTTATTCTCTCTGCAGCCCGCTTTACCTTTCATTTTATAGCTGCTGCTCTCCCCAGCCTGCTCTACCTTTCATCTTACAGCTGGTTCTCTCTGCAGCCTGCTCCTCCTTTCATTTTGCAGTTGCCCCTGTCGGTAGCCTGCTCTGCCTTTCATCTTACAGCTGCCCCTCTCTGAAGCCTGCTCTACCTTTCAGTCAGTCACTCAGTTCAACTTTATTCGGATACAATAGTAGCCATAAAAGCACAGAATATAAATACATCACAATGATTAAAAACGATAAAGATTTCATGTACATATATCCAAAATAGCTAGTGCAAATATTTAAATACGTCATAATGATTTAAAAAGTAAAATTCCATGTACGTATATCCTAAGTGGCTAGTGCAGGAACAATCATATTGATATATACAACTAATTAATTGAAACAGTTTACAGATTGCATTAATATCAAGAGACCATCATAGACCTAGGTGCCCTTATTGCGGTTTTAAAATCAATTCAACATTATCTAAGTCTAACATGCGGCAATATGCTGCCTCCAGAGTAATTGGTCTTCACTTATTAAAATATGGGTAAAGCAACTGTTTAGAATATTTAAAATAGTATTTACAGGAAAATATAAAATGCATAATGGTTTGCTCACTCCTATCATCACAAGGGCACAAGGTTTGATTAACATTTTTGCTATAGCCCAGTGGGAAACCGAGTACAAATCGGATTGTGCCAGCTCTTAATCGTAACAAGATGCTCCTCACCCAGCGGCTCATTGGTAGGGTCAAGTACATGCGAAGTGGGTAACAAAACTGTTCTATGGCCATGTATTTTCGCACAAAAGTTTTCCTGGACTCCACCACTACCCACTTGTTGTTGTATAGTGAATACAGAGTGTTCCGAAGTTCTTTTTTAGGGCCTGATTCAGCTAATATGGGGTCCAGGAAAAGACTTTCTTTGTTTATACTACGCAAACTTACAAGGACACCGCTTAGACATGGGATTTCTAGGCCTTTGTCACCCTGTAGACAATCCTTAATAATCTGTTGTGTCAGAAGTGCTGCTTCGTTCTTCCACACTGATACCCACATAAGTGCCGGCCGTGCTCGAATAAAATCAGTTTTAAAATTTATGTTGAGCTCCATGTGACATATATATTGGGGGCTTGAGATTGGGGTGCTCAGTAATTTCCTGCAAAACCTATTCTCTTCCTGCTGGATTGCTGAGCAATTAACAGTTCCCCAAATCTCTGCACCATATGTTGCCACCAGGGCGCATTGTAGTTTATATATTTTCTGTACTGCTAAAAGAGCACCGTGGCCTTAGGGCGGGATGAGCTTAAGATTGAGTTGGTAGCCTTTGAGAACTTGCTCAACCCTAAATAAACAAATGATTTCACTGAGGTTAGTTTTTGACCATCTGTTGTGATCGTTCCTAATTCGCGCTTCCCTGGGCCACTACTCATAAGAAAGGATTTTTTTAAATTTACCGAAGGTCTAGCTCGTTCATATAATTATTAAAATTTTGGACAAGAAGACGCAAAGAATTTGGGGTGCGGCCTATGAGAACCGAGTCATCTGCGTAAAGAAGTATTGGGATGGGCACTTTATTAACATATGGGACATCTTTAGTAGCCATTTTCAGAGAGGTGTTCAGCCCATTGGTATATATAATAAAAGCAGGGGTGCCAACACGCATCCTGGTCTGACACCCCTGCCAATGTCAATGGTCCCCGAGACCTCACCACCCATGCTAATCCTCACTTGGGCCTGGAGATCTCTGTGTAAGTATGCTAGGAAGTTGACCAATGTTTCATCCAGCCCACCTGCCAAAAAGATGGCCCACAGCTTTGACCTATTCTCTATATCAAAAGCTGTGGACAAATCCATAAAGCACTAAATCAGGGGGGAAGGGATCACTTGTCCTGCATAACTAGGGTATGCAGGTCTATGTGGGGTGTCTCCCAAGTAGAAAACCCTCATGCACGTGTAAAATGGAATCTCGTAGTGGTATATGGTGTCTCCCCGCTCTTATTGACACGTGTGTGCATAATCATGGGGTTAGTATTTATGCACCCTCCGCCAGGAGGTATTTACCCATAGTTAAAACAGTAGTGATCGTGAATAGTGGGTGAAAGGTGTTGAAGGGAATTGTTTAAAATACCTGAACAAGCAGACTGAAACTTTAATTGGTCTGAGTTCAGGTAGACGAGAATTGCTGGTGTGCAGCTGTGAAATAATTAGAAATCCAAGCGCACTAATGTGGTGATTTTAAAATGCGGTCGACATGTTTCAGCCTTAGTTGCCTCTATAGGTCGGTTGGGCTTTCTTCAGGACCAGTGCAGAGTAGTGAATACAGTGAGAAAATGAAAAAAGGTATTTTGACCTGTTCCATTAGTCAGTGGGAGGTTGCATTGCACTTGTAAAAGAAATATATACGTACAAAAAACACATATGTGGAGAGGGTAAGGGGAAAGACACACAGTTATGTACAAATAGTACAATTATCAAAATCTTTGTAGATTTTGAAGAACACCTACAAAATGGCAATACTTTATCCAGATTCATACTCGTATGGGGTGTCAACTCTCTCATCCTCATGCTTGTGGATTTTGATACATGCTGTGGAGGGTACACATATAATTATAATTAGTGTATACTCATGCTAGTGCAATACACAAGTGAAAACCAATTCCATTCTGATAAGTTCTATACAGAGAGGCATATTGTGATGTGATTATGACCACATATACTTAGTGAACTGTTAGGTGTATAAACCTTCTAGATTATACTGAAGGATTGTTGTTGTGAATGGTCAAACGAAATGTGTTCCAGAGGTGCAGTTTTTGTATCTGGTTTATTTTATAATGATTATCGTTTTAGTTGTGGTAATGTATCTTAACTCGTAGGTACGGGTGGGGATATAAAATGAGGATATAAAATAACATAAAGTCGCTTGTTGTTAACGCTCGTTGGTCGAAATGCACTCGTTTGCGGGCATGTCACGTTTTTAACTAAAACCTAGTTATGCAGTACAAGTGATCCTTTCCCCCCTGATTTAGTGATTAATCCTAAGGAGACTGAATGGATCAGTACTCTTCCTCCCCCTATTGATTGATTGCAAATCCATAAAGGCCATATAGATCGGGGTCCTCCTTGCAATGGTGTATTTTCCCACAATCAAATTTAAATTAAGACATTGTTCCCCTAAACCCCAGCTTGCATAAGTCCAAAATAGCATCCATCCCACAATTTTATTTTATTATTATTATTATTATTATTATTATTATTATTATTATTATTATTATTATTATTATTATTATTATTATTATTATTATTCTGAGTTTTGTATAGCGCCTGGTTAACTATTAGGCATCCCAGCGCTTACCAGAACATAACACTACTTAAAGAACGGAGGGATTAAACAGAAAACAGAAAAGTTTTTAAAAGTTTTCGAAACCGAAGCAAGCTAGCTTCCGAACGCAGTTGTAGGGGCAACGAGTTCCACAAAGAGGCCACATTTATTGAAAACCTTCTGCCACCCGTTCTTGCCTTCTTCACCCTGCCAACCTGAAGGAGATGTTGGTCATCAGAGCGAAGAGGACGGAAGGCCTTGTAGGGCTGGACCATCTCCCCCAAAATAGGTGGACCTACCCCGTGCAGAACCTTGTGGCCGATACAAAGTGACTTAAACTTCACTCTGTCTCTCACAGGGAGCCAGTGCAATGCCCTCAACGCCGGGCGAGCAGATTGACGCCTGGGGAGACCCGTCAGAAGTCTGGCTGCCGCGTTCTGCACTTGCTGCAGTTTATTCAGGGTAGATTCGGGTGCACCCAGGAATAACGCATTGCTGAAGTCCAGCCGCGAGATGATAAGTCCCTGGATAAGAAGCCTTCGGGTGGTCGCTGGGAGCAGAGGCAAAATCTTCTGGGCTACACGGAGCAGGCCAAAGCACACGCCCACAGTCTTTTTGGCATGAGTTTTGAACGATAGGTCCTGCTCCAGCCATACCCCCAGACTCTTGATCTCCCGTTTAGGGGGAGGAACCGGTCCCAGACAGTCTGGCCAGCTACTGGGGGACAAAGATGGAGAGGAGTTCCCCAGCAGCATCGGTTCCGTCTTGGAGCCATTTAACTTTAGGGCTGAGCTGCACATCCACGTATAGATCTTCTCAAGACATGTGTGCAGCCGGTCGGGATGGTATGCCGACTGGGAAAGGCCTACCACCAGCTGAGTATCATCAGCATAACTGATGATTTTAATACCCAGCGGCAGTACCACACTCTCCAGGGGGGCCATGTAAACGTTGAATAAGGTAGGGCTCAATGAAGAGCCCTGTGGCACACCACACTGGAGAGGGGTCGAAGATGATTTTTCATGGCCTTCCCACACCTCAAATGAACGATCCTCCAAAAAGGAGGCGAACCATTTGAGGGCCAGACCCGTGACCCCCACCCCTGACAGCGGTTGGAGAAGCACCTGATGGTCCACGGTATCAAAAGCAGCGCTGAGGTCCAGGAGGATCACTGCCACTGACCCCCCCCCGCATCCAGCATGCTTCTAGCATTCTCCACGACCGCCAACAGGGCAGTGTCAGTCCCCTGACCGGGACGAAAACCCGTTTGGGAGTCGCCCAGGAGGGAATTGGCTTCCAAGAAGTCCGAGAGGCGTCTATTCACCAGCTTCTCAGCCACCTTACTGATACCCGGCAGCAAGGAGATAGGCCGAAAGTTGGCGAGGTCGGCAGGATCGAGGTTAGGCTTTTTCAAAAGGGCCTTCACCACTGCTCCTTTCCAACTGGGGGGAACTACCCCGTGGGCAAGGGACAGGTTTATCAGGTCCGTCATAGGGCCACCAATCACAGAGGACACCTGTTTAAGATATTTAATAGGTGCTGGGTCTTTCGGAGAACCGCTCTTCATTGAGCCCAGAACCGCCAGAACTTCCTCCCTCGTAACCGAACCCAAGGAGGCCATCTCCACCAATTGCATCTTATTTTCTTATTTTATAGAACTCTTCCTAAAATGTTAAGGGTGTTATCTATAAGGGAGATGGGTCAATAGTTGCAAGGAAGGGATCTATCTCCCTTCTTAAAAATCGGGACTATAATGCTTCTTGCCCAGGTCTCGGGTATTTTAGTCAAAGTTAATTTATTAAAAACATTCAAAAGTAGAGGGGCCCAAAAAGCCGGTTTCCACTTAATTAAATCGATGGGGAGCCCGTCTGGACCCGGCGCCTTATTGGCTAGACTCTGATTAATAGCTTCCATGACTTCTAAAATACTTATATCTATGGGGACCAGGCTACCTGGGGTAAAAGTTGCCTCGCATGGGGGTGGGGGGTATAGATACCTGAGAAATTTTCCATCCATACCTCACTGGCTATATTACAGCTAATAGGTGTTGAAGACTGGCCCATGGAATGGACGTCCCTAACTGACGCCCAAAAAATGTTGCCCTTATTCTGGCTAGCAGCCTCAGACAGTTTGTCCCAACGGTCGATCAGGAGGTCCTTCTTCCTATCGTTAATTACCTTTGTATAATTTTTTCTGGCCAGTTTAACTTCTGTTGTACACCTCAGGGTGGCTGAGAGGGCCCTACCTAAATTCCTGTTTGCTAGTGAGCAATCCTGGTTGAAACATCTGGGGTTAGGTGTTACTGCAGGAAAGGGTTTGGAAAGTAGAATTTTGATCGTCTGACAAATCTTCCCAAAATCCCCAACTATCTGTCCCGGTGGTTGGTCTAGTGAGAGGCAGGACTCAATACGGGACATATTATCCCCTGCCAATTTTCTGAAAATGTCAACCCCCCTCCAACACAATCTTAAATTGTCGGTTGACACTATGAAATTTGAGGCCCCACTTTCGGTCTGAAAAGTCGGCCTTTGGGCAGTATATATCACTATCTTAATGGGGTTTTGATCTCCGAAATAGGAGAGTACCACCTCGGCAGATGCCAGTTGCTTTTCTATGAGGGGGCATACAAAAATAAAATCTATGATGGAGCTGCAACCCCTTCTCCTATAGGTTGGATGGTTGTTCGTAGTTGACCCCATAACCAGGTCCATAACATTGGACAAATTATGTGATCTTATGAACCGGTTCAGTTCTCTACCTCTGCTTATCGATTGACTATAATGAGCCCGTCCTTTTTCAAAATGTGTGTCCGATAATTTGGTCTTTGCATCCATGGGTTTCTCGAGTGCATTCCCCATGTAGTTCCTGTGACCAGGAGGCTGCTTTCTCCTCATATGATGTCCTACTCGCTCTCTGACCCTTTATACACAAGAGGCATATTAACACGCATGGAAGCCCCACCTGTTTGGCCCAACACACCACACATTAGCGGTATGAAATGTCTTCCCGCCCTTTCCCCACTATGTTGGATAGCTCACTCAAGGGACCTCTGCGCCTTTTGCCGCGGTGGCAAAGTTACAGGCACACATGGTCAGTGGAGACAAATCTTCTGGACCTTTACGCAGCTGCAGTGTAGGAAAAGCACTAAACATTTACCCAACGAGGTAGCACTTACTGATTACTCAGTAGCCACTGTAGACAGTGGGAAACAGTCTTTTTTGGGCAAATCCGCAAGTTCGCAAATTTTTCCGCAAACTCATGGATTTTTTTTGCCGATCTGCAAAATTTGCCCATACTTTTCAGAGTGGGGATGACATCCACAAGTGGATGACTGCACTTGAGAGAGCTTGCAGAGTACAGCAGGTACCCCAGGAGCAGTGGGCAGCAATCTTATGGCTCTCCTTTGCAGATAAAGGTAGAAACAAGCTCCTCACTGTAACAGAAGAGGATGCTGACAACTATGATGTCCTGAAGAGTGCCCTAATAGATGGGTTTAGATTAACCCCTGAGCAGTACAGGTTAAAGTTCAGAGACAACCAGAAGACATAGACTGAGGACTGGGTTGATTTTGTTGATCTTGTAACCAAGGCTCTGGAAGGCTGGTTGATTAGCAGTAAGGTGAGAGATTTCAAAGGATTGTATAATTTAATCATGAGAGAGCAGAACCTTAATAACTGTCAAAACCAACTTTTGCACCAGTACCGGGTGGACTCTGATCTGACCTCTCCCCAAGACTTGCGTCTGGTACCTGGATTCCTCACTGGACCTGCGCCTGGATGCCTCGCTGGACCTGCGTATGGAGCCTGGATGCCTCGCTGGACCTGCGTATGGAGCCTGGATGCCTTGTTGAACCTGCGTCTTGAGCCTGGATGACTCGCTGGACCTGCGTATGGAGCCTGGATGCCTTGTTGAACCTGCGTCTTGAGCCTGGATGCCTCGCTGGACCTGCGTCTGGGGCCCGGAGTCTGATGTTGAGTAGCTGTGGAGTCGATGAGCCTGGTGCCTCGCTGGACCTGCGTATGGAGCCTGGATGCCTCGCTGGACCTGCGTCTGGGGCCTGGAGTCTGATGTTGAGTAGCTGTGGAGTCGATGAGCCTGGATGCCTCGCTGGATCTGCGTCTGGAGCCTGGATGCCTCGTTGAACCTGCGTCTTGAGCCTAGAGTGTGATGTTGAGTAGCTGTGGAGTCGATGAGCCTGGATGCCTCGCTGGACCTGCGTCTGGAGCCTGGATGCCTCGTTGAACCTGCGTCTTGAGCCTAGAGTGTGATGTTGAGTAGCTGTGGAGTCGATGAGCCTGGATGCCTCGCTGGTCCTGCGTCTGGAGCCTGGATGCCTCGTTGAACCTGCGTCTTGAGCCTAGATGCCTCACTGGACCTGCGTATGGAGCCTGGATGCCTCGCTGGACCTACGTCTGGGGCCTAGAGTGTGATGTTGAGTAGCTGTGGAGTCGATGAGCCGTGGCGGGAGAGATTGATGTGAGATGATCGCCTGTTCCTGGTGGTGAAGTCTGGCAGGTAGAATGGAGACACATTGCTGACCTGCGTGAGAGGTCCACCTTGCGCACTTTGGAGCAGTCAATAAGAGAGGTGGTCCTGCGCACCAACATAGTGAGGTCCGCATTGCATAGCACAATCAACCACTACACCGGGTTGCACGGAGGGGATTACCAATGGTGGGTGCCGTCTCCCTGCATCACAGGCAGGATGATGTTGGGCTGGCCCAATAAGTGGAGGCTGTGGCCCCTGTGATACCCTGAACTTGTGTGGCGTGAGTGCTGCAACTTCACGCCCAAGGGAGCGCTGCTGCATAAACTGCATCGGGTGGTCTACAAACAGACTAGGCGGTGACTGCTGTACCCAGCCTAGTGAAATCACACTTGGCTGAGTCACAGATTTGGAAAGAGTGCAGTGCATTGCACCATGGGGTCAATGTCCAGGTAAGGAGAATGTGGGATGTATAGTGCAGGAGGTCGGGGGGGAGTCGCTCATGCCTATCATACGTATGACGCACCCCCAGTGGCGGCTCTACCAATATGGTGGAAGAGCGTTGCCCTACTGCCTCAAACAGTGCAGAAGAGGAACAATCATCACATGATGATAACTCAATCAATCAATCAAGGTATAACACCCCATGTTTCATATTTTACCCCAAAAAACACCAATTTTTATTTTTTACAACCATAACCCATACACGCCTGAAAAAGTTTAAATGACAAATCAACAAGAAAGTGACAGAGTGCACACCTGTTTCTCATGTTTCATCAAACGTTCGTTTTTTACTATCTTTTGCATGCTGGTCCGGAATTGTTGACTGCCCAACCACGTGTAGGTGAAATTACTGAAATAAACGGGGCAAAGTGACACCCCACTCCGGACGCACAGCGTTATGTTGCAGAGTGTGCCTCTGTAGGTGACGGCAATGCCTCCTCCTTGACGGTCAGGGTGATACTGCAGCTGTCAGTGATGTTGACGGCGATGTCCTGCATAGAGCAGAGGTTGGTCCTGGTAGGCAAGGTGGCATCTAGGGTTGATGGTCAGTAATTGGGTCATTTAAACTTTCTGAAAAAAATGGGGCAAAGTGACAACCCACTCTGGACGCACAGCGTTATGTTGCATAAAACAAATGCCACAGTTAATCAAGTTCGTCAAGAAATATTTAGGCATATAGTGGACGAGGGCGAGACAGCGGCGTTGGTCCTATTGGACCTTAGTGCAGCATTTGACACCGTGCTGCAGTCAACGCTGCTGTCTCGTCTCTCAGACATGGGAGTAATGGGCTCAGCACTTGCTTGGCTACGCTCTTTTCTGACCAACAGAAGCTCCCAGCTACACTGCTCATCCTTCAGATCATCTCCTCGCAAGGTGAGCCATGGGGTTCCACAGGGCTCAAGCCTTAGCCCTACGTTATTTAACATCTATATGGAACCCCTGGCACACATTGTAGAGGATTTTGGGGTGGGCATTGTTAGCTATGCCGACGACACCCAGCTGGTGTTTAAGCTGACCCCTGACCGAAGAGAAAATGCCACCAATTTCTCGGACTGTATGTCGGCAGTAGCGGCCTGGATGAACAACAATTGTCTCCGTCTGAATGGCGAGAAGACCGAAATACTGGTGGTCGGGAGAGCCACTTCTGTGTGGTCCCATGCATGGTGGCCTAGCAAACTGGGTAATCTGTCTACCCCCGCAGAGGTGGTCAGAAACCTAGGCGTTATGCTGGATTCCGATCTCTCTGGTAAGACCCAAGTCAATAAGGTAACAGGAAGGTGTTTCGGCATACTAAAAGTTCTCCGTAAGGTGTTGGATCTTCTCCCCACCGAAGCCAGGAAAACCATAGTCCATGCCCTGGTGACACCCCATTTGGACTACGGGAATGCCCTCCTAATTGGGCTCAGTCAGAAGGGCTTACATCAATTACAATGCGTGCAGAACGCTGTCGCACGACTGGTGCTCGGACTTCCTAGAAGAACCTCTGTTAGAGCTGCCCTGTCCAAACTCCATTGGCTCCCAGTCAAGGAGAGGATTAAGTTCAGGACCCTCTGCTATGCCCACCGCATCGCGCAGGACAAGGGCCATGAATACCTAAAAAATCTCCTGACCATACATATCCCGACCCGGAATCTAAGATCATCTGGCATGATGTTATTCAAACTCCCCCGAATCATCAGAGCCAAAATGGGAGGAAAATCCTTTAGGTATCTAGCCTCTAAACACTGGAATGCGCTCCCGCTCCACCTGCGTATGGAACCATCCGAACAGAGATTTAGGGCAAAACTAAAAACTTATTTGTTCCCCAACATGTAATCTCACTCTGAGCTCCTTTGCCACAGCTCCTCTGGATCTCTGTATTGTATCAGCAGTTAGCGCGGGGACACACAGTTTTGTGCAGCCAGGCGCTTTATAAATGTTTTATTATTATTATTATTATTATTAATATTTGTTTCAGTTTAATCCCCTCGTTGTCTTACATTTTCCTTGGCTTATTCAGTCACATGATAGACACACTATGTTTGCATATAATCCTTAATGCAGTTGACATGCCAATACATGCCTTATTCTATAGCATGGAATGCTACATAGAATCTCCTCAATATAAAATTGTTTATATTGCACATATTGTGTGTACAATTTAACAAGCTTGAGTCACTTTAAATGACAGCCTAACGGTCATGTTTTAAATTTGTAGAGAACCCCTGACGGAGGGCCAGAATAGGCCCAAAATGCATTGGGAGACAGAAATTATCTATTTGAGGAGCAAAGGATAAGCGATATGGAAGATGTAGCCTTCCAGGCCAGTAAAGAAATAAAGTACCTCTGAGAAACCACAAGCGAGCTTAAAAGACACGCAGCTGAGTTGGAAGACCGCAATAGAAGGGGCAACACACTTTTTTTTGGAATTCCGGAGGGCTCCGCGGATTCTGAGGAGTCCTGCATGGCTTTTCTGGAATCCTGGATACCCATGATCATTGGCATAACATTTCATAATGCATTGGAAGTGGACCGGGCGCATAGGATTCCAACATTAAATTCCTCAAATAACAAATGGGCTCGACCTATAATATGCAAACCATTGCGCTACCAACATACGGAGGCCATTCTCAACTTTGCCAGGAAGAACCTCCAAGTCTTTTGGGAAGGCCATCAAATAAACTTTACTCAGGATTATTCAAAACAACGGTGGATACAAGGAAGGGGTTCCTTCTACTAAGAGACAAATTGAGAGAAAAAAACATGAAATTTTCCTTTGCAGGCCAGGCAAAGTTTAGGATCTTTGAAACAGCAAGCCACACTTGTTCACAATTCCAAAATAAGTCGCAAAAGAATTGGAAGAATCTGCAGTACAAGAAATGCAACTTTCTGCAGGGGCCTCAAACAAACGGAAGACTTGATACCCTATGGTTCAATGAAATGTTTCACTCTACCCTGACATTTGAAATTGTAAATGCTTTACACATGCTCTCTGCTTACAGTAACAGCTTCACACCGCTCTCATAGGCGTAAATGTAAATGTTATACACATGCCATGTCTTTACTTTACATAGCGGCTCATCGTACTTTAGTTAATATTCACGCTGGGCACAAGTTGTTGAGTGCAAGGAGTAGGTTGTTCATCAGGGCCGGACTGGCCATAGCCGGCACCGGGCAATCCCCCGGTGCGCCGAACGGGTGGGGGCCGGTTTTGGGCCCCTGGGTGCCGTTTTTGTTACAGGACCGCAAAATCGGCTCTGTACCAAAATTGGCCGAAAACCGGCCCCGGCAAAGTGCTCGACGGCCCCTCCAACCCCCCGAGTGGGGAGGGGGGTGCCGACCGAGCACTTTGCCGGGCCCGGTTGATGTTCCCAGTCCGGCCCTGTTGTTCATCACTCCTATGAGTGTGTCAGCATCCTATTTTGACGCAGTAATCAGACTCAAATATTTGTTTCATTAGATCAGGGTAATCACGTAATCCAGTCATTTTACATGTTGTTATATATGGTTAAAAAGATATATATATTAATAGTGGTTACTGGTGGCCACTGAGTAGAAGTCACAATTACTATTGCTACACAGGTAATGGTTCAGCGTTATTTCTGTTGAGTTGCTCCAGAGTAGATAAAATCTAAGTTCATATCCTCCTGGCTGCCAGTTGACGACCTGCCGTCGCAGCTCCTACATCCGAAGCTTTCATGTAGGGGGGGAAGGGGGGAGGAGGGAAGGGGGTACAAATATGTTTTTGATGTGCTCTTTTTGTTGTATGTTTTCTTCTTTTTTCTTGGTTGCATTGAAAGGTCAGGTATGCTCTACTCCTGGTACAATGTCAGAGACAGGGCCTTTGTGGTCCGCAAAGAGAGACGTCCATACCAGTTGACCTTCCTTATCAAACTAGACACAGCATTGTGGGTTTCATGAGAGGGGCTTCGCACCTACTTTATGGGTATATATATTTCGGTAAGCACCATTAGATTAATCAATGTCTAGTTAAAAACATTGCAGAGGACCTCAATATAGTCTCCTAAATGTGATGGGACTTCACCACCCAATTAAGCGTTGGAAAATCTTCGACTTCCTGGCCAACACCAAGGGTGACATCATACTCCTTCAGGAAACACAACTGGATCTCCCATATTTCATGCTCACCAGCAGACCATAAGAGAAAAGGAGTTATTACTCTCATAGCCAGAAAATCCAATATCACTACTGTTGTAGCAAGGATTCTGCTCCTACACAGAACTGTGCACAGAGACCCAGGAGCTCAGTGAATTGTGGTGTACCAAAAACTGACCTTAGTACCTAGAACCCCAACCATCAGCTATCGGTCCTATAGCAAAGCAACCAATGATTAGACAACCTAGAACATGCGACTTAGGATAAACTCAGGAATGGTGGTAAGTAAGAACACTCTTTTGTTATTCACTCATACCAGTCCACAACAGGAGTAAAAAGAGACACGGTAAGGTTAAAATTTTATTTTAACAACGTGCCCTTAGATGCAGTATATTTGTTAACATAATCAGACATATTATTAGCAATAATGTGAGCAGCATTGTTACAATTCCATAAAACCCAAAAGGAGAAATCATATTACAATGATGGTGAAAATAGGTACAATAGCGCCTAGTGAATCACCCTCCCTAGCTAGGAACTATGTTTTATAAACTAAAGAAGGTCTCTTGGGCTTGCTTTGGGGGACGCCATTACCTCTTAGCTCAGCACAGGTGAATCACATCGGGATCAGCCAAGGCTCTCTGCATCACTGGAAACCGAAAATCTTCCAAGTGTCCAAAATCATAACTGTAGTGTGATAATAAAGATGCCATGATCTGGGCTGGCCTGTAGCTGCCTTTTGTTGTGTCAAAGACCGTTAGACGATCAGTACGAACAACAGTTTCTATGTTATAATAACCTTGATGGACTCAGCACTCACTGTACAGACTAAGGTCACGATGTAATCTAGGGATGTCGAAAACAAGCTTTTCTCATATAAAGCATTTCACGTAGCCTAACTTACAACAACAATTATATGTAGTGTCATGCGCAAATGTGGCAGAACGGAAAAATGGCATTTAAACCTCTAATATGCCTATGCTAACATAACAGGAAACTTAACTAGGCTCAGGCCTAACTACACTCTCCCTTGATCGGAGAACGTACAATAAAGGGGGCAAAAGTCATTGAACACAGAGTTCAAGTTTGAATGAGACAGAACCAAGTTCAGAAATGTTGCCAAACATGTGAGAAAAATAGAGAGAATGGAAAAAATTGTATTCTATAAAGTCAGAAATACAGTACGTGTCTATGAAGCAGGGAGAAAAAAAATCCACTTCAGTCCAACAGCGTATATGCACAGTATGTTGCAACTGCCTCCAACAGGAAGTCGTTATTCTCATCCGTGAACATTTCAGCCATCCAATTTAGCAATGGAAAGGAACACACATTTATTCAATAACTGGAGCCTCTAGTACCATCAGAGGGCAACTCGGGTGTTCTTCCAGATAACTGTGTGCAAACATTCATGGGCAGCAGTCCAAATATCCCAATTGCCTACGACCCCATGTGCCGCTCCTCAGGCCATAATTCCGACACCAGAACAGTTCAGTTCATGAGCAACTAAGGGGCTCATGAGTAAATCATAATCCGGGTTAGGAGACACTGTATTGCATAGACTCAAATCCAGGGCCCCTTTAAAATTGCAATCGAGGCAGTGAAAAACTGGCTGCAGGCATGTAAAGTATGAATGAAAACCGGAAGGATAAACCATACGCCACACTCAAGGTAGCCAGCGGTTGCGATCCATAGTATTCAAGCATACGGTTATGGAGCTGGAACAGCAGGAGCTGGTTGTCGAGAGGCACACGATGTGCAACCATTTTTCAGCAAGCAAATCAACAGTAGCACACTGGCTCCCAAAGCGAGAACTAATGAGAAACCGCCAAACAGGCTGGAAAAAATAGAATTAAAAAATGCCGGTATCACACCAAATATAGTTTGGAATGAGGTCACAAGGCCAGAACTTACTACTTTATAAAAGTGAGCCAAGCCTGTGGTGGACGAGGCATTAAAGATAGTGTGAATCAAAGCACCGAAATGCACGGGCAGGCACGTATTTAATAAGGCATGCACCTCATACTAAACAAAGAAAAGGCTTGGTCAGCACTCCATATTATGGTCATCAATGTGATAATTCTAGCCAGTACTAGATCTCCATTAGGAAAAACAGGAATAAAAAAAATAAATAAAATAAAACATTCAATGAGGATGCCAAGTTCAGATAAGAACAATGTCCATTTCTTGTCTTTTATATGGATTTAAAGATCCAAAACAACGAGTATTCTTCAGATTCTTTATTCAAAAAGTTCATATACAAAAAACGTCTCAGCTCACACCGCCGACAATAGAACTATTGGCACAAAGTAATCTGCTTAAAGTAGAACTATTCTTAGAGAACTGGATTTCTTTTGAAAATTCCTAAATGACAATATTTGTCCTGATCTGAAACAAAACAGTTCATATTTTATGTTACGGAATGTTCTCGAATTTTTCCTTTCTGTAACATTAAGAGACATTTCATGAATGTTATTTTGTTTTGCAATTTTACACTAGAAATGTATGCTCTCACACTATGCTTCATGTTAGTTGAGATCTATGGTTTTCATATCACTTTACGCTCATTTTAAGTGTTCAAACCTTTTGAAATGCAAAATTGTATTTTGGTCGGAATGTAAACACTAGCATTAACGATATGTTCAGTACCTATAGGTTTTAGTTTAATTGAAGTTAAAATCGTGGAGTGGGTGTTGTAAATCAATCAAGGACCCTAGTGTAATTTTCCCAATTCATGCCCTTATATAGGTATAGAATATCGATGCTTATATAGGCATAGAAATCATTACCATATTTAGACTGAGTCTATGCAGACCAAATATGGCATGGCTACTTCCACTAAGTTCCAAGAATCAACAACGATTTCTTAGAAAAACCTGCCTTCAGCAGCTCGGGACATCCCCTTGCCTGTATGCTAATTTCTCTAGGAAATCAAGGAGTTTTCTGGGAATTGAGTCCTTATATGACGTTATTAAGTCCAATCACACGTCAAACTCGGCAACTTCATAGTATAAATATGCCCAGATTTGTCTAGACAAACACACGGTGATCTGGAGCATATCGACTTACTACTTGCCTAAAGCCCAGCAGTAGTGAGTGCCGGAGGAAGCCGCCCCTCCAGCTGACGCACTGAGAGACTCTGCCTTTTCTCACACCGAGAAATCCAGCTCCAGTGTTTCCGGTTTACCCTTGCGGGTTGCTGGGAGATCAATTCCTGAGAGAGAGATACAAGACCTCCTTCATTCTAAAACCAAGGTATGGAGCTGATTAAACCCGTAGAGAATTCTTGGATAGACTTTTGGCAGTGGATTACTAAACTTAAGCTACTCCTCACTTACTTCTTCCCTCGTACTAGACTTAGGTTAGGTACATCAGGGTAGGCGTATTTTAGAAGCACCAGTTGAGTACTTTTAGTCATCTTTTATCATTGTATGCATTTTATATGTTTTAAGGCAACTTATGGCTTAGAAACCATATAATGCTTTTACAGTACTACTTTATAATACTGTTCGTATTATATACATTGTACTTCTTAACAAGTATTACGATTGTAGCAGTACATTTCTTATGCTTGAGAGATAAGACTGTTCAATAAATACTTTTATTGAAAATGCCCGTCTTTTCATTTCTCAGCAAATCTGGTTAAACGAAGCATGCACGAATGACTGAGTAAAATAGCTATCTATTGTTTCCGCGACTCTAGAGATACCTTTCATTCTGGGGAAACAAAGTTTTCATGTTTATGCGGTTGTCAGAAACAAATCCCTTCTTGTTTATTCAAGAACGTTTCTAGTGACCTCTGAGCTAGCTGGCACTCATTATTAAGTTTAATAGACTCAGTAGAGACCTGGTTGACCTCAGTCCTACGTCTAATCTACAGGATTCATTATTCCAATGCGCAGAGCTTATTGGGAATATAGGAACTATGGGGCCGATTCACAGAACTAACTTAAGACAAAATTCTAAACTTACTACTTTAGGTATTCACAGAAGTTAGGATTTTGTCTTAAGTTTCTCTTAAGACAGACTTAAGACAGACTTAAGTTAGGATTTTGTCTTAAGTCTGTCTTAAGACAAAATCCTAACTTCTGTGAATACCAAAAGTAGTAAGTTTAGGATTATGTCTTAAGTTAGTTCTGTGAATCGGGCCCACTACAATCTAAGAAACTGGAAAGTGGACAACGAGGGAAGAGTACATTTAAAACTGAAGAGAAAAGCGTACTGGTCCTTTCCTAAACGTGAGTCATTTACTGATTTTTGGCAGCATCTCGCATTAGCAAGTCGTCTACTGTTTGAAACGTGGAAAAAACGAGGGAAGTTCCTGGATAATGGGAGAAAACTTAAGAAGAAACGAAGAAACCCACCTACTGCAATCTCATTAGTTAAAAGAAGTCTTCTTTTAGCAATCTGTTGAAACTCAACGTAAATTATTCCAGCTGCTTTTAAATGAGACAAATGACTGTGACTGTTCCGAATTGTGAGTTCTTTTTCAAAGGTTAATTATCTCTACATGCATTATTTAACTGTGGCCGCTAGATGCTGGACTTACGCTATAATATCGTCAAGTGTTTAAACCAACTTGTTTTCTAAGCCTGTTTGAAGTTACATTTATCATCTTTATCGGGCCCCAGTTTGAATGTCAAGGGATCGTGTCCCTCCTGTTGTGTCAACCACTTTAAAGATCTGAAAACTTGGTGACATCTGGAACAGGGGCAAGCATCGGGTCAAGTTTGCTTTGGAGAAGATATTTGGCAGTTGGTATGTTGAAATGCAAAGAATATAAAATGATCTCCGAGGCATTTCTGACTCGTTTGTCAGTTACAGAGTGTGTGTCATGAACATTGCCTGGTAACGATGTAACGCGCTACCTTGCGTCACTCCCTCATGCCCTGATGTGGCCAACAAGCGGCGTTGCCATGTTACAGGATTCTGATGCACAGTGAAGCGTCCATCTTAGGGGCCAGGGCCGGTCCTAGAACTTCTTGGGCCCCGGGCGAAAGGTAAGATGTGAGGCCCCTCAAATTTGCATGTAAAATCCAGTCGCGGTCCGCATGACTCGCGGGTGGGAGGTCTCGCAGGGGTTCGCGCGGGGGGGTAATTTAAAAATAAAATAAACTTACCTTCCCAGGTCACACGTAATCTCTGCTCCTGACCTGCTCTCTTTCTTTCCTGCCTCTGGCAAGAACAGGAAGCAGGCAGCCTCCCTCCCCTAAGCCAATCACAACGCTGCAATGGCAGCATTGTGATTGGTTGGGACTCCGACCAGCCAGGCGCCGCTGGGGAGGCCATTTTCTCCATTTAGGGTGCATTGGTGCCTACATGGAGAAAGGCCATAGTGTGCATGACTGGTTAGGTCGGTCCCGGAGGGTTGACCAAACAGTCATGGCCCTTAGCAGGGGTCAATGCACTCCCCTGCCCTAAAGCAAACCCGCCCGCCCCAACCAAACACTTCTGCTTTCTCGCAGTGCAAGTAGCAGAAACATAAAATGGTAGTTTTAGCATTTTGTGTTTCTGCTTCTCGCACTGTGAGAAAGCAGTGGGGTAACGCTCCTCCGCCCTAGTGGAGGAGCCGCCCTTGGTAACATCACAAGAACTGACATCACAGGAAGTGACATCGCAGGACTATTGATCTTACTTGGCGTCACTGAAGAGACCTAATGTGGATATCAGTAACATGGACAAAAAGATAAACATACTAATGAAAAAACTCCTTACATTTGCAAACTGTATTAAATAGATTACATGTGTCACATTGGATGGAAAAGCTAGGCACAGCTCTCACAAAGATGGATATTGTTTACTCCTCGTTAATTGATTGTTTCCAGATGAGGGCTTGATACAATTTCCAGTTCTGGCTCATAAAGGGGGGAGATCCTGTTGAGGTAATGAGGGGCGGGATCATTCAAAATATAAAATGACACAAGAGAAAACCTCTCACACCATGGATATAATTGCACATTTTAAAAGGCTCCCTTATCTTTCCGTGCCATTATTGTGCTACCTTAGGATGACATTAATACTTCTTAATTTGTTTTAACATAAATCCTCTCTTTCACCAGTATCCCACACACACACGCTAAGAGACGTAGGACAATCTTTTTTATGTGTAAGCTTTTTACTCGCCAGAAATATGTTAAGTATAAAACACAACACATATATTAAAAAACATAAGGCCCAAGGGAGAGAATGATATTGGGACATCGCAGAACATGATCGAGGCTGAAAGGTGTAGGAGAGCAGGCCAGCCGTCGTGCAAGCAAGGCGAATTGTGACTCCCTACTACCCTCTGGTCACTGACTGAGCAGTAAAATACAGCCATAATTTGGGTGCATTGGACACATAACCCCACAGGAACACGGTCCCATTGCACTTTATACACTATTGATAGCTATGCCCTTCAGATGTCGCCTCTTGCCCTAAGCATGGGATTCATGAATCTGCGCCTCTCAGCATTGGACGATGACAGGGAGGCCTAGGGGAGGGTAGGCCTTTCGTGAACTGCACAGCAGTTCTGGATCATGGCTGTGCAGTGCATGGGAGAAGGAACCAGTGATATAGTAATGTTGCCATGGACCCTGATGCAAGAAAGAGCCCTGGTGCCACTTCACCTGCTGCACTATTGTTAACTACACCCCTTGAGAGAAGACCCATGGGCCTCATAGCCATGTCCCAGTGCTTCTTATCTTATATGAGGGTGCCTCCTCTTGTGAGTGTCCAACAATGGTTGTGATGCCCATGGGAGGGAGGGCCTCTCGCAGGCCTCACGGCTCTGTAAAATGGCTGGGAGGCCCATGAAAGAGAGGGCTGTAGCACACCAGTGGTGCCATGGTGCAAAGTGAAAGCATCTCTCACCCTCGTCCACTGCCTGCACGGTAAAGTAAAGCATAATACGGGAACATTGAGCTGTTAATATGCTTGAGCCTGGTGTCACGCCACCTGCTGCACTACCGATTACTATTCCTCTGTTAGAGACACATGCACAGGGCCAGGGTCCAGCACTGTGAGAAAAAGTTTATTGGACCCAGGGCTGCGGGCCCACACAATGCGCGCCCCTCTCCTGTGCCTATCAGCCATTGTGTAGCATTGAGAGGATTAGGATAGGCCCATAGGCCTATCAGCACTGACCTATGACTATGAGGCCCAGGGGAAAGGAGCCCTCTGCAAGGCCTTTCAGTGCTACACCATGGCTTCAAGATGTGGACCCCCCACCATGAGCCCAAGCTGTACGGGCCAGGGGAGGGTGGTCCCATCCTCTTGCATGCACAAAGTTACGGGCCTAAACGCAAACTACAACAAATGGCCAAAAAAAGGCTTCGCGTGGGGAAAGGCCTAGCAGCAAAGGGAGTTAAGGACCTTGTACCCCCCAGCAAATCACATTGGCCAGTGCTTGAACATGGGTAATGGAGTCCAAGCTCTAGACTAAGAATTTGAACTGGGATAGCAGAGCTTAGGCTACAAACTTTTTGTAAAATCTTCCCTTTGTATACATTTCAAATAGGCCAATAAAAAATGGGCATATACTCAAGGGCATAACTTGGGGTAGGCAACATTTTTATTTTATATATTTACATTCAATGTTTAAAGCGTTTTCTCCCCATAGATTTGTTTAAAAAAAGTTGTAAAACGTAGCCTATGGCTTAACTAGACACGGTACTGCCCAAATAGACATAATTTTTCACAATCAAGTTTTTCGTAACTACTAATTAAAAGGTAAAGTTTTTTCCCCTCAAACTTTGGGGATGCGTAACATTCATGCACGACTGAAATGAGGAGTAGAACACTATGAACTCTCCACCGGTGGAGCCTGCCAAACTTTTGCAAAACACTTGACATTTTTAGGTCTCGCATAGGCAGCGCATGCGCTGCCTCTACAAGGCATCAAGTAGTTAGTATTAGTGGTGAAACTCCACCCATTGTGTGTATATTTGTTTCTTAGCTTCCCATTGGTTAAATCTTGCAGTGCTCTTTTTATGGAGCTCATTCATTGGTTGGCGGTCTGAAACGTCACTTTCCTTTTGCTTCCATTTTGCAGGAAGCAGCATCGACCAACTACAGTATCCTTCCACTGCTCAGCATTATCTACTCATTTAGGGACTACTTTCTGGTTTATTTTCCACCACTGTTCACCACTAGCTGCCGAGTTTTGAAGTGTTGGCTTTTTAGTTTCCTGTTCCCACCCCCCTCCCATTGGCCGTGTTGCACATCTTCCCGCCCCCTTTCCTATTGTCCGTGACCCGTTCCCTTTGTTCCCGCCCCCCTACCGCTGTCTGTTGTCTTGATTTCTCGCCCCCCTCCCGTTGGCCGTGTTGAACATCTTCCAGCCCCTTTCCTGTTGTCCGTGTGCCCGTTCCCTTTGTTCCATCCCCGCTCCCGCTGTCTGTTGTCTTGAGGCTTGTGGCGGTGCGGCTGCTCAGAGGTGAGTTTCATTCTTCATTTTTGTTGCTGTTCCATTTGTCCCCGCCCTCCTCCTGCTGTCCGTTGTGTTGCTGTTTGTGGCGGTCATGGAGTGCCTCGGTTTTCGGGCTGTCTATGATCAGTGTCTGTGCAGTTCTCTTTTTCTTATCAAAGCCTCTGTTTTTACTGTCTTTGATCCATGTCTCACTCCCAGAGGGGTCTCGGATCCGCGTCTCACCTTTCTCTAATATAATTCTTCGTCTGCTGACTCTCCTTCTCTGATGCACGTCTCTGTAGCCTCGCCTGTTTCTGATCCTTGCTTCTGCGCCCGCAGCATCTGGGCTCTGTCACTTCCGGCTTCCCTGTCTCGGGTCTGTGTCTCTGTGCTTGGCTTCTCGGATTCTTGTCTTCATCATCGCTTGTCTCTGTCCCAACTCTCAGCAGTCCTCTGATCACTAGCTCGGTATCTAATGCTTCAGATCTGTGTGCATAGATAGGGGTACCTGCACTTGTTCAATTGGAATGGGATTGTACCTGTGCTTCTCAGCAGGTAGGGGAACAATACTTTTAATGGGAGAGTACTGTCAGTTCTCATGCACATACTGGGCGCCTATTTTTTTTTTTGTAATTTAATTTTGCGGTCGCCAATGCTTGTTTTGATGAAGTTCGCAGCTGGCTTGAGTTTGCCTCTTCTACCATCGTCTCTGACTCCCTCCGTTGCTGAGTGCCACCCGGCTGATACTTGTGTCACGTGTACATCACCTCCTGTGCTCCGCCCACCACCCCCACTCCTTGTTGCGCTTGAGCGTGATTACTCATCCACCTAGGGACATCCGGTGCTGGTGATCGGTGTCCCGGGTAAATTCTGAGTTTTCCACCCCAGGGCCCTTTTTCTGTTCGTCCAGTCACTACCCCTCCGCTTGGGGTCACTGTGCTGGTGGTAAGTAAGACGTACGTGACTTACACACCCGTAGGTGTTGTGAGCTCACACCTGCTTACTCTTCAGGTTTATTATTCCACACTGCACACTAATCCTCGTGACTGCACCATCCCTGCTTTTCCCCAAAGCAATAGAATACGTAATGCTTAATATTAGAGAGTTGCCTCGTTGCTATGTGTTTGGTACATTTGATATGAAACAGAGTTTCATTTTTTTCTGTAAGGCAGATGTGGCTTTGCTTGCTGATACTGCTTTTCTCAGGTTTGCTTGTCTAGTTTAGGGGCATTGGTGTGGTTATGCTGTATCCCACCTTGTTTTTGTTAGGGCCACACTCATGAGTGCATTCCAAATGCGTGCTGTGGAGCTCGACATACTGTGGGCACTGTTCACCAGAGTTGCCTCTTAGCGCTATGGAGGGGCGCCCACGTGGATGTTTCGTTACTCCGAGAGAATGAGTCGGTGTCAGTCTGTGCCTGAGGATCTGCCCCATGCAGACACGCATCCACATCTTCACCGGAGGTTCGCTCAGTGCAAGCGGAACCCCACCGCCCTCACCTTTTAACTTTCGTTGAAACTGTTTTTTAACTGTAGTCTTCTTATCGCTATAAATGAGATAATTACAATATGAGCAACTACTGCATGTTTAAGGAATCACAGTGATTAAATACTACAATGTTAGTATGACCGTTATACTATCTTAAGGGAGGAGTATTTTAGCAGCCTTTTTGGCAGGAGTTCCATTGCATGCCGCTGCACTTTCATTTAATTCTAAGTATGAAATAAACAGGCGATCGGTAATTCTTCTTGGGATTCATAAGCTCGCACACTGTACCCCCTGCACCGTGTTTCCCTTAGTTTTCCCTTGTGTCACGTTTTTTGTGTGCGCCTCACACTGTCTTCTCCCTCCTCTGTCCCTCACTGTCCTTCGTCTCCTCTGTTCTTCACTGTCCTTCTCTCTCCTCTGTCCCTCACTGTCTCTCTTCTCCCTCATATGTCCCTCACTGTCCTTCATCTCCCTCCTCTGTCGCTCACTGTCCTTCTCCTCTGTCACTCACTGTCCTTGTTCTCCATCCTCTGTCCCTCACTGTCCTCCTCCTTCTCTGTCACTCATGTCCTTCTTTTATCTCCTCTGTCGTACACTGTCCCTCTCCTCAGTCCTTACCTTCCTTCACCCTCCTCTGTCCCTCACTGTCCTTCACCCTCCTCTGTCTCTCACTGACCTACTTCTCTCTCTTCTGTCCCTCACTGTCTTTGTTTTCCCTCCTCTGTCCCTCACTGTCCTCGTTCTCTGTCCCTCACTGTCCTTCTCTCTCTCCTCTGACCCGCACTGTCCTTCTTCTCCCTCCTCTGTCACTCACTGTCCGTATTCTCTGTCCCTCACTGCCCTGCTCCTCTGTCCCTCACTGTCCTTCTTCACCCTCATCTGTCCCTCACTGTCTTGTTCTCTGTCCCTCACTGTCCTTCTCTCTCTCCCCTCTGTCCCTCACTGTCCTTCTTCTCCCCCTCTATCTATCGCCCTCACTCTATCTATCGCCCTCACTCTATCGATCTATCGCCCTCACTCTATCTATCAATCTATTGCCCTCACTCTATCTATCTATTGCCCTCACTCTATCTATCTATCTATCTATCTATCTATCTATCTATCTATCTATCTATCTATCTATCTATCTATCTATCTATCTATCTATCTATCGCCCTCACTCTATCTATCTATCTATCTATCTATCTATCTATCTATCTATCTATCTATCTATCTATCTATCTATCTATCTATCTATCTATCTATCTATCTATCACCCTCACTCTATCTATCGCCCTCACTCTATCTATCTATATCTATCGCCCTCACTCTATCTATCGCCCTCACTCTATCTAATATCGCCCACACTCTATCAATCTATCTATCTCCCTCACTCTATCAATCTATCTATTGCCCTCACTCTATCTATCTATCGCCCTCACTCTATCTATCTATCTATCGTCCTCACTCTATCTATCGCCCTCACTCTATCTATCTATCGCACTCTCTCTATCGCCCTCACGCTATCACCCTCACTTTATTACCCTCACTCTATTACCCTCACTCTATCTATCGCCCTCACTCTATGGCTCTCACTCTATCTATTGCCCTCACTCTATCTATCTATCGCCCTCACTCTATCTATCGCCCTCACTCTATCTATCTATCTATCTATCTATCTATCTATCTATCTATCTATCTATCTATCTATCTATCTATCTATCTATCTATCTATCTATCTATCTATCTATCTATCTCCCTCACTCACTCTATCTATCTATATATCTATTGCCCTCACTCTCTCTATCTATCGCCCTCACTCTATCTATCTATCTATCGCCTTCACTCTATCTATCGCCCTCACTCTATCTATCTATCATCCTCACTCTATCTATCTATCACCCTCACTCTATCTATCTATCTATCGCCCTCACTCTATCTATCTATCTATCTATCTATCTATCTATCTATCTATCTATCTATCTATCTATCTATCTATCTATCTATCTATCTATCTATCTATCTATCTATCTATCTATCTATCTATCTATCTATCTATCTATCTATCTATCTATCTATCTATCTATCTGTCTATCTGTCTATCTATCTGTCTATCTCTCTGGCTATCTCTCTATCTATCACCCTCCCTCTATCTATCTATCGTCCTCTCTCTATCTATCGTCCTCACTCTATCTATCGCCCTCACTCTATCTATCTATCTATCTATCTATCTATCTATCTATCTATCTATCTATCTATCTATCTATCTATCTATCTATCTATCTATCTATCTATCTATCTATCTATCTATCTATCTATCTATCTATCTATCTATCTAACTATCTATCTATCTATCTATCTATCTATCTATCTATCTATCTATCTATCTATCTATCTATCTATCTATCTATCTATCGCCCTCACTCTATCTATCTATCGCACTCACTCTATCCATCTATCGCACTCACTCTATCTATCGCATCACCACAGCATCACTCAGCACCACCACAGCATCACTCAGGGGCACCACAACATCACTATGCGCTACCACAGCATCACTGAACGCCACAGCATCACTCGTCCGCCATCACAACATCACTCAGCGCCACCACAGCAGCAATCTGTGCAACCATTCAACAACAACTGCTTCAAATATGTTCTCTCAATGTTTCAAGCTTTATTACAAATGTCGCAAAAAAGATGTTAATATTTCACTTTTGTTCTTGGATTTTCGTTACAATAAAATACACTGAACATAATCTTCACAAAAGTTATTTACAAAAGTTTAAGCTATTGCCATTATAAATTACAATAACTTTTATTTAAGTATTAATTATTAAAAATAAATAAATGCCATTGTTATTTGTAATATCAATACATCTAAGTCACGTAAATACAACACTTGCAGCCTGATTCATGAAGCGAAATAGCGCCCGCAATGTCTGCGAAAATGCAATTGCGGGTGCAAAACACGGAATCGGCATTCAAGTACAAAATAGCGAATTCGCAAACACAGAATAGCGATTAAAATAGCGATTACGCTAAAATAGTCGCAGAGTCCCGGTAGTCGCGCATTAGCGATACGGAAATAGCGACCAACCACGGAATCTGCGAAATGAATAGCGAAACGCAATATATTCTCAATCGGCATTCATGAAAAATATACAATAGCGGAAAACCCCAAAATCGCAATTTAGTGCGGCGCAAATTAAGGACAACTCAAAGCAGGTGGTAACCATAAAAGCCATGATTAACAAAAATTTGAAAACCTGTTGGCCAATCACCAACAGGTCCAGGCCTGACCAATCACACATAAGGACATTCAGCAGCAGCATTAGGCGTTCCACAATGCCAGGAATGTACATGGTGGTGAGGCGGAGAAGGCTACAGCGAGCAGCACGGAGGAGACGCATGAGGCAGGAAAGGATTTACCGGCAGCGGGTCACCTTGCTGGGCCAAACCAGAGAACAGATATATGCCAAATACAGGCTGAATGGGGAAATGATCACCTGGCTGATACATGAACTTGACCCCCTCATGCAGCACCCAACAAGGCGGAACAATTCGGTGCCTACACATGTGCAGGTATTGTGCAGCCTGCACCTCCTGGCCTCCGGCAGTTTCCAGGGCATAGTAGCGGCTGCTGGGGGGATATCCCAGCACACCATGTCACGCTGCCTCCACACTTTCGTTGACGCCATGCTCACCCAGCTCCACCGCCACATCACATTTCCCACGAGCCAACAGGAATTGGACCTGACAAAACTTCAATTTTACAATGTAGCCCATTTTCCCCATGTCCTTGGCTGCATAGACTGTACCCACGTCGCCATCTGCCCACCAGCTGCCACGGAGTATATGTACCGCAACAGGAAGTCCTACCACTCCCTCAACATACAGATGGTCTGCAATGCCAAGACCATCATCACTGACATTGTCGCCCAGTACCCAGGGAGTACCCATGACTCCTTTATCTTCAGGCACAGCGGACTCCACACACGACTGCTCAGGGGAGAGTTTGGGGAAGGACACCTACTTGGTAAGTACACTTTGTCGACAATGTCACATTGCAATGAAGGCACTGCGCTGCACAGGCAATCAACATCTGCTCCTCTCATTCAGGTGACAGTGTCTACGCCCTACGGGAATACCTCCTGACCCCTTACCTCAACCCTGCCACACCTCAGCAACGGCGCTACAATGTTGCGCACATCCGGACAAGGAACTGTATAGAAACGACATTTGGCCTGCTCAAGAGCAGGTTCCGTATACTGCACAAGACAGGTGGGGCCATGTATTACAGTCCTGCTGCCTGCTGCCGCATTGTGGCTGTCTGTGCAATGCTTCATAGCATTGCAACCAAGCGCCGGATACCTGTTGAGATCTCAGGCAGTGAATCAGAAGGGGACGACCGGCCACCAGCACATGCGCACCATGCACGCGGGGAGAACCCAGCTGAAGGCCACAGACGTCGCAACCACATCACAGCGAACAATTTCTAGCCCACCCTCTACCCCCACCCCACATATCACAATTGCATGCAAAATGTAATGATCACACAAGGCTGATGTGTGCAGCAAAATAAATATATTTGTTTCATTCACAAGAAAAAGGTAATCTGTACAACTATTTACAATCCAACAGTATTCCTTCATACTGCAGTGTGCAAGTTCATGGCAGGCTTATAGTCAGCCTGTGCCTGTGTTTTTCGGGCAGAGTCAAGTGCGCCTCCTGCGCGTAATGCCCAGCCGCCTCTGAGGCTCATCCTCCTCCGGGGCACCGGTACCAGGCGTTGCCCTGGTGCTGCGCCTAAGTGGCGGGACTAGTGTTGCAGATTGGCTGCTGACGCTTGAAGCCCCCTCACTGCCATCGTCACCCCCTACAGTGGCAGGTACAGCTGGAGGGTGTAGTGCCATCACCGCGGTGGTTAGGTGCTCCAGGACCCTGGTGATGTCCTCACAGCACTGTACTAGTTGGTGCTGCTGTGTGAGGGACCGGCGTGACAACTGGGAGGTGGCATTTGCAGCCACATAATTTGACCGGCTGTAGGAGGCCAGCCGGCTCATGAGCTGGTGGTGGCGCCGGCTTGCGGCCCTGCGCTGCTTGCTCATCGCAGCAGTGCTTGCCTCCATGGCTGCAGTCATGCGGCCCATGGCCGCCGTCATGCGGTCCATGCGGTCTCCCACTCCCGCCACATTGCGCCCAATTTTGTGCAGCTGGAGCTGTATGGCACCTTGCTGCTGTGACTGGCGCTGATGGATCCTGAGCATGCGCCTCTCTACGCTCATACAGGCATGGAGATGTCCATTGCCCCTCCTGCTGATTGGAGCTGTGGTGTGACCGTGAGAGCTCCCACGCCTGCTCTGCTGGCCTGTCACAGTGGCTGGCCGCTGTGTTGCCGCTGTCGCAGGCCCAGATGACGTAGCACCAGCTGCAGGTGGTGTCACAGCAGGCGTTGCTGGTGTGGCAGGGACTAGAGGCACATTAGTGGGGTGCCTGGCTCTGGCTGCGGGTGGGATGGCAGGAGCAGAGGCCACAACGGTGGGGGGCCTGGCCTTGGCTGCGGGTGGGATGACAGGAGCAGAGGCCACAACGGTGGGGGGCCTGGCCTTGGCTGCGGGTGGGATGGCAGGAGCAGAGGCCACAACGGTGGGGGGCCTGGCTGCTGGTGTTGTTGCAGCGGCAGGGGCTGGTGCCTGGGTTTCCGGTTGTGAATCCTCCTCCTGGGCCTCCTCATCTATCTGCAGCCTCTCGCTGTCACTGCTTTCTGCGCCACCTGTGAGGGTAAGTGGATACTCATTAGTTGCATGTGACTGCCAGACGTGCTGATGTTACATGCATGCTGGGTGACATTCCCTGGATGGCTGTGGATTTGCGTACTTTAGGACCTGTCTGGCTGCATTGTGGTACTACTACATTGTGGACATACTACATCTCCCACAATGCTTCAGGGCATTCCCTGATGCGCAACAAAGGCATGACTAAGGGCCAATAAGTGAGCCTATTTGGTCAGGGACGGTCATAGGGGACAGGGTCGCAGTCGCATGCCACTTACCTTGGGTGTCTTGGGTGGGGCGGGAGGAGTCTAGAGGGGTGACGCCAACGCACGCCTCCCTCTCAAGGGTGTTCTCGACCTGGTCCTCCAAGGGTGTGTTGGGTGGGACTTTCGGTCCGCCACCTCCAGTGCCCGATGCCTCTCCAAGGCGCTCCGCCACCCTCTCCTTGGCACGACCTCGGAGGTCATACCATCGCTTCTTAAGCTCCTCCAATGACCTATCGGCCACACCCACCGAGTTCACGCTGGAGGCTATTCCCAGCCAGATCCTCCGTTTGTCTTGCTCTGGGACCTTCCTGGAGTTGATCCCGAAGAGTCTGTCATGGTTGGCCACCACCCCTTCAATAAGGTTCTCGAGCTCCTGCTCTGAGAACTTCAGCTTTCTCTTTCGTCCTGCGCTGTTGCTGGGGCCAGGGACAGGTTCCTCAGACATGGCAGCTGTTAGGTCGCTATTCCAGTCGTTTGTGAAGTCGTTATCGCTGGTTTAGCGTCTGCTTTCCGACTTGCTCCCTCGAAGGTTTGCCTCACTGTGGTGTTTGGGGGTGGGAACTGCCTGCTTCCTGGTTGTGATGTCATCACTGTGCTCGGAAAGCGACTTCCCGTTTTCCCGATCGCGCGAGAATGCGAGTCGCATTCCCGATCGCACGGGATTGCGAGTCGCTATCCCGATCGCACGAGATTGCGAGTCGCAATCCCGACGCAGGTGGCCGGGAATAGCGATTTTTCAGTGTTTTTAGTTGGTCGCTAATGGATTTAGCGCCCGCGTGCGAGTCGCTATTTTTTCCCCGAAAAGTACATGAATGCCGTTTTGCGTTTCCTCAATAGCGAGTCGCTATGAATCGCTATTAGGGACATGCAAAACGGCCCGTACATGAATCAGGCTGATAGTGTATTACAAATGCTATAGGTGTCACATTTGCAAAAGTTAAAACTATTGGCATTGTAAATGACAAAGCTATTAATTTAGCTATTTTCAAAACATGAATACACAATTTGTCATTAACAAGACCAATAGCTCAAACTTTCCTAATGCGAGACCTATTGCATTGCAAATGCTTGTTAACTGACCTGACACACAGCCCCTGGACTGAGAGATCTCTTTGGACCCCAGAGATTGAAAGCTATTTGCATCTAAATTACGGAAGGTGCTTTTGACCCTGCATGGTGCATGCCCCCTCCTGTGCCACAACGCTTTCCTTTCTGCCACTGACCAGCATCTCTTTCGCAGCTCATCACCATCTGAAAGCGTGAGAGTTGCGTGTCTTTATAAATCGTTACAAGTGTTAGGCCCCAAAATGCGTGCTAATTGGCACTGGAGTGGGAAGTGGAAAGCATCCCCAATTACAGGTCAAACCTGAAAATGCAGACGGGCCTCACACTACATGTGGGCTGCACAGCCCAGGGAAAAAGGGGCCCCCTCCCTGGGTGTTAACAGCAATTGCCCAGTGCTGGGAGGCAAGGGGAGGGGGGTCTCTTCCCCTATTCCTCGTACACATGCCTGCAGAGCCCAGGGGAGAGGCAGCCCTTCCCTGGGCCATGCAGTGCTCACCACAGGCACGAGGCCGGTGGGGAAACACTTTTGCGAGGCCCCTGTTGATGGGCTGAGCTCGGGTCCCTGGGCAGCTGCCCATGCTGCCCATGCCTAGCGCCGGCCCTGTTAGGGGCAGTGTTCGTATCACATCGCAGCACCGTTACGCATTCATTTAAATGAGCTGTACATGACTAAAACAAAATCTATTACCGGGCAGTGATCTCCAGGCATGAAAGGATGTATTGCTAGTGTGGGTAAGAGTTAACCCGTTATGGACACTCAGTCAGCCACAGTCAGGTAATCTGCATCATGTTATTCAACAGTCAAATCTATGTCTATGTAAAACACGATTACAAACTGCACAATCTGTTTATGTTATGGCATTGCATTCCACTTTGGCGCGAGTAAAGCCTAGTCTGCGCTGAGCTTGTGTATTGAGTCTGTTACCTTGCGCTGTGGACAGAATGAGGCTTTAAGCATCTGCTGTGTCCACCTTTAGAGGTCACGTTGTACATGGAGTTATTAACATAATAGAATGCTATTTAATACACATCAATGTCCAGAAAATAACCAGAGCGCAGAAAATGCCAGATCTAGCCTTGGTCCCTGATTCCAACAAAAAGTACAGAGCATCCAGGGACAAGAAAGAGAAGCACAAATCAGTTATGAAGCAGAGACGGGTCAGAGGACCTAGAACAGAAATAAAGTCTCACAACTTGAAGCTGGTCAAAGAGCCTCGAACCAGGTCTGAAAAGTAGAAAGGGGACCTATGTATCACAACTAGTAGTCCAAGAAGAGAACAAAGGTTCCAGAAACGGTGAACAACCGTTACAACGAAACTATTACAACGCACTACCATTACAACGCGGTCATTACATCGCAAACCATTACAACACATTGCGCTGGGGGGCGCTCTAGGATAGGGAATAAGTTTAATTTTCTATCCAACACCTTCCCTAGTGTCCACGGGGACTGGAGTTGGAATAGAAAATTAATCTTACCACTATCCAGCACCTCTAAGCGCTATGCGTTGTAAAGGTTTGCGATGTAAAAACCGCGTTGTAAAGGCAGGCGTTGTAATAGCCTGCGTTGTAACGTCATACATCCTCCAGAAACAGGTTGGACAGTAGTCCCAGAACCAAGAGGCGACAATGGCTGTTCCAATTGTACAAGGGTCATCCAAGTGGAGACAAAGGTCATCCTGAAATAAGGAGTGGAAAGTCCTAGTACCAAGATGGACTGAATGTTCACAACGGGGACAAAGGTGCCAATACAGAGTCTGGACGGAAAGTCCACAACGGGGACACAGGTCCCAGTTCAGAGTCTGGACAGTAAGTCCACAACGGAGGCAAAGTCGGAAAGCCTGAATTTAGGACAAAGGTTCCAGGATTAACACTGAGGATGGTCAGTGGTCCAGACAGTGTCTAAACTAGTCACAGCTAGGACTATGTATCCATCTTTTGAAGTGAAAGCTTCAAGCAACAAACAAAATTGAATCTCTTTACATCGCATGTGATACTGCACTTAGTAATCTTTAAGAGTATCTATGTATGGAATTCTCAAAGTGTATCTAAGACTGTGGTAACTGTAAAGCATGAAGGCGTACGTTGAACTGTCTATCTTCAACTCAGAGCGTAAAGTGTTGGTGGGCGGAGACAGATTTGAGAGAGTGAACTGTCTCTTCCTGTTTTGCTGGTCAAAGACAGATTGGAGAGAGTGGACTGTCTTTTCCTGTTTTGTCAGTCTAGGGGGAGTAGGTAGTGGTGATGCCTATTAGTTGTTTTGAGTGTTGTGTCTCACCTCACATTTCACTTTTACACTCTTTGCCCCAAAATGCTCTTTTGCCTTCATGAACTAAAATGGTTCAAGTCATCTTAGAACTCCTATCTGTCTTTAAGATTATTATTGTTGTCTCCCAAAGTTTAAGTTCTATTTTTATGTTTTGTTTCATTTATTTTCTGTAAAGGAGGAAGCTATGTTGTATATTGATTCTTCTTGTAATATGGCTGACAGTAGTCATTAGCCCTTCCTTAGTGTTCTTACCTTCTCAGCCTCCCACAATACCTGTGAGTGTTCTAACCTGTACCAGAATGTGCTACCAATGTCAGTTGATGGTCTGGTCAGCTGGCGAGGTTTGTACTCAGCTGTATCCTACAATAAATCTACATGTAATCAGCTAGAAGTATCCAGTCATCTATCGCCATCTATTTACAACAGCACTCATGAAGTAGACACTGGGGACAGTCTGCCTGTTAAAAATAAGATTTACAGGCAATCCGATCATGCCAGGGACTGTATCGGGACAGATCCAGACAATGTTGGATTTGGGAGTTATTGCACCCTCAGAGAGCCCTTGGGCTAGTCCAGTGGTCTTCGTACCAAAACCTCATACCCAGGGTGGTAAGAGAGAGATGAGGTGTTGTGTTGACTACAGGGGTCTTAATGCAGTCACTAGGACTGATGCCCATCCAAGCCAAAGAGCATATGAGCTCATAGATATGTTGGCCTCAGCCACGTTTCTGAGCACATTTGATCTTACAGCTGGCTACTGGCAGATCAGACTAGCTGATGATGCAAAGCCATAGACAGCATTCTCAACCTCTAGTGACATTGGCAATTTGTGGTGATGCCCTTTGGTCTGAAGAATGCACCTGCCACTTTTCAAAGGTTGGTGAACAAAGTCTTAACAGGCCAGGAAGACTGTAGTGCAGCTTATCTGGATGATATTGCTGTCTTTAGCTCCACCTGGGAGGATCACCTTCTTCAAGTAAGGAAGGGGTTGGAGGCCCTGCAAAAGGCAGGCCTAACTACCAAGGCTACTAAGTGCCAGATAGGACAGAGTCAGGTTGTGTACCTGGGCCACCTTCTAGGTAGAGTCCAGGTTCAACCCTTGCAGAGCAAAATCCAGACCATCATGGAATGGGTTGCTCCAACTACCCAGACTCAGGTCAGAGCTTTCTTGTGCCTGACTGGGTACTACAGAAGATTTGTCAAGGGGTATGGATCCATTGTGACACCCCTGAATGACTTAACGTCTAAAAGAATGCCTAAGAAAGTTCAGTGGACAGTCAGCTGTCAAAAGGCATTTGATGACCTGAAGCAGGCCATGTGCACTGCACCTATTCTGCAAAGTCCAGGCTACTCCAACAAATTCATTGTTCAAACAGTTGCTTCTGAGTTGGGGGTAGGGGCTGTGCTGTCACAATTGAATGATGAAGGCCAGGACCAGCCAGTAGCTTTTATTAGCAGAAGGCTGACCCCTGGAGAGAAACTTGGTCAGCTATTGAGAGGGAGGCCCTTACTGTGGTTTGGGCTCTGAAGAAGCTGAGGCCATACTTGTGTGGCACTCACTTCACTGTTCGGACTGATCATAAGCCCCTCTTATGGCTAAAATAGAGAAAGGGTTAAAACTCTAAACTTTTGAGGTGGTCCATTTCCCTAAAGTGAATGGACTATACAGTGGAACATAGACCTGGGAGTAACCATGCCAATGCAGATGGACTCTCCATATATTTCCACTTGGAACATGAAGACTCAACTGTTTAAGGTAAGTTTAATGTTGCTGCATTTGGGGAGGCGGGGTTGTGTAGGAGAGTAGGATCTAGTTACTATGGTTACCCCCAATTTTTGCAAGTGTTTCACAGATTTATCAACTTTAGTCTGGCTGGGGCCCTGCTAACCAGGACCCCAGCCTAGCTGCTTTCTCTCTACATTGATTGCATGTACTTTAGGTACACTCCAGAGTGGTTACTGGGTCACCCTTGTGAGTTCCTAGTATATGGTACCTTATGTACCAAGGGTATAGGTACCCCAGAAGCCTACAAGGGGCTGAAGCATGTATTCTGCCAACCCTGGGAAGCCTTCCAAAATGGCACCGCAGGTCTTCTCCTGCAGCCTGGGTAAGGTGATGTAAGCACCCATTACTAAGATATAGTATACCTATATCTACCTTTAAATACAGACACAAATAAACCTATGTCACTCCTATGTCAGGCCTTGACAATCCTGAAGGCAGAGTGCTTGTTTTGTGTGAGAGGGTGCCCAAGCATGAGCTGAGCCCCTCTGCAGCTTTCGGAATCACTTCTCTTTTTTTTTAATTATTATTATTATTAAAGGTTTATATATTCCACAAAATCCAATTAATGTTAGAGCACACTTGATAATCAATTATACCAATATACCAATATACCAATATTATACCATGTCACATAAAAAATATACATTGAGGTGGACAATAAAGAAAAAGAGAAAAGAAAGAAATAAGAAAAAAAAGAAAAGCAAAACAAAGCGTATAGAAGGAAGATATAAATGAAAAGCAAGCATATATAATCATTTGTGTTTTTCAAGCGGCTGTGAGAGATACCTCCCCAGGCTGACATTTTTCCAGTTAATTATAGGTAGCCAGATCTTCCCCCCTAATGTTTTAGCTATTCGGCCCTTCCTATCGTAAATTTCTTTCTCCATGTTATGAGTAGAGAGTAGGCTTGTGATCTTGATTTGAAACGATGGCGGAGCCCTGTCCAACCAAGTCCTTGCTATGCAAATACGATAAACCGCAGCTGATATAAACACAAACTCCATTGGTAGGCCCTCTACCCCTTCTGCCACCCCCAAGATGATTACTTCATCTGTGAATTTAACCTTGATCTTTAAAGAGTCCTCCATAAATTTTTCAATAGCAACCTTTAAAGAATCCAGTTGTGGGCACTGTGCGAACATGTGAACAATATCTGCATCGTTAGTGTTGCAGCGTGGACAAGTTATTCCTGAGGTTCCGCCCCATTGAGCGATTCTAGCCGGAGTGTGATACAATGAATAAATCGTCTTGTAGTGCTGCGATTGCAGTGTCTCTGAACAAAGAACAGTGCGTCTCAAATCCAGAGATGTCTGGAAGCCCTCTAAGTGTGTGCCCACTTTCTCTATCCACTTTGAAGCATATTTTCCCCTATCGTCACATTTGATTGTCGTAAGTTCTGCATAAAGCTGCCTGATTGTGCAGTGATTAGATCGTTCTATATACTCCATTACTTGAGTCTAACCAAATCCTAATGGGCCGCCCTGCTTTTGTGCGAAGAAACTTCTTACTTTTAGATACTTAATGAAGCTATTACCTTCTAACTTAAACTTCATTTGTAGTTCACGAAACTGTAACATGCCCCCTTGGTTATCCAAAAGGTTTCCAATCTTCCTGACTCCCTTATTATCCCAATCCCTCATGACCGTGTCCCTAAAGATGTCTCCCGGTAGTGAGAGATTCGTGTAGAGCCATGAATAGTTATTGTACCTGCCTAACCCAAGTTTTTTTGTAATCGCCATCAAGATCTTATATGCCGCTCTTAGAGTCTTGAATCGTGTATGTTTAAAATAACTGAAATCAATTGTGTTTAAAAACCCGTTCTCAGCCTCCTCACCCAATAGTGCAGTATATACATTAGTAAAACCGAGTCTGCCGTCGATTTGCATAACTCCTCCGCCCCCTATCAGCCCCTGAAAATTCTGCAAGGCTGCTGCCCAATAATAGAGCCTAAAATCTGGGGCTCCCCATCCCCCCTTCTCCCTGGGTAGCGTAAGATAACGATAAGCTCTCCTCGTCTTCCCCTGTGCCCAGATGAGCCTATTCAGTATTGCTTCCAGTTTATTAAACCATGAATGATCAAAAAGTAATGGGATAGCTCTGAAAAGGTATATAAATTTCAGGAATGTTACCATCTTAATCGCGTTTATGCGGCCCATTAGAGTCAGGAGTAAGTTATGGATCCTTTCCATGTTTTCTTTTACTTTTAGAAGCAAGGGCCCCATATTTAACTCTACCAGTCTGTCCAAATCAGCTGTAATCTGTATTCCTAAGTATACTGCTTCGGTCACCGCTCTGTCATCCTGATGTGTTACAAAGTTGTTTTGCACTACCTGTGTCTTCCCCTTGTTTATCAAATATCCTGACACTGCGCCAAAGTTTGTTGCTTCCTGCTCAATATCTGTTATTGCTTTCCCGGGGTTTGGTGTAATGATAGCTACATCATCCGCATACGCAAATATTTTATGCTCCCTTCCATGCAGCTTAACCGGAAGGATGTTAGTGTTTACCTCCAGCCTTCGTAGGATAGGGTCCAGATACAACGCAAACAAAAGGGGCGAGGCCGGGCAGCCCTGCCTTGTTCCGCGCCTTATCCGTACTTCAGGTGTATAGCCTCTATTGATCCTTACTCTTGCGGTCGGGTCTGCATATAAAGCCTGTATAGCTTTAATATACCCTGATCCAATGCCAAACCATTCCAAAACCTTCCACAAGTAGCCCCAGGAGACCCTGTCGATAGCCTTCCCCGCATCCAAGAATATGGCCGCGACAGGGTCTCCTGCAGCCCCCGCAGCATCTAAAATAGTAATCATTTGTCTTGTGTGCTGCGTGGTCCCTTTCCCCGGAATAAATCCGTGCTGTGAGGTACTAACTAAGCTCTCGATTACCTTGCTTAGCCTCTGTGCCAATGTTTTGGATTTTTTTTTAGCATCCACATTCATGAGCGTGATTGGTCTATAGGACCCAGGCTCCAGCGGTGGTTTGTTCTTTTTAAGAATTACTATGATGTCTGCCCCCGCCCAGGAATGTGGAACAGAGTTCCTTACCTGTGCTTGTCTTAAAGTCTCAAGCATATCCCTCCCCAATATGCCCCAGAAGGTTTTGTAGAATTCAGCCGGGATTTGATCGGGCCCTGTGGCTTTCCCTGAGGGGAGATTAAGTACTGCATTTTGTGTCTCCTGCAGAGTCAACAGTAGCTCTAACGCCTCTGTTCCCTCTCTGCTTAGCTCTTCGTGTGGTATACCTGCCAGGTATTCCGCGATTTCGGAGTCTTTATTAATAGGGACGTGATCATATAGGGCTGCGTAAAATTTCCTAAAAACTTCCCGCACCTCCTCTATCTTGTTCACAACTCTTCCCATGCAGTTGTGAATTTCCTTTATTTCCCCCGCTGCCATATTCTGTCTAATCCGAACTGCTAGGAGGCGGCCTACTCTCTCATTATATTCGTAGCATTTTTCCTTTTTAGCCAAGTAGTTGCCTGCCGCTTTTCTTGCCATACTTTCAGTAGCCTCTGCTTTATTTAGCTCTATCCTTAGTAAAATCTCCTCTATTGGGTCTTGGTTGGTGATGGCGAGGATTAAATGATCTTCTTAGAGTTTCTCCCCGGACGCCGGCCTTGAACGCGTCCCAGACCATTCCAGCAGAAGCCGTTCCTCTATTACTCTCCCAAAACTGCCCAATCCAAACCTGCATCATATTGATATAGTCTTCTTCCCTTAAAAACCCTCTCTCAAAAGTCCAAGTATAAACTTCTCGCTCCCCCCTGTTAGCCTGAGGAATAGTTAACACAAGCAGATTGTGGTCTGATAGTACGCAGGGAAGCCTTTCAATCTGGCTACAGCCTACGCAGCGCAGAGTAGAAGGTGCTGCCCGTACCGAACGGGTTATTATGTGTCCACACATCCACCAGCGCATTATGTTGTGCTAAATTGCAGATGGCCTTACATGTTCTCTTCTTTCAACCCCCGTACACCCCTCTCCCGTCATACCCAAACCTGCAAGTCCATTTATGTTGAAATCCCCGCAACAGATTACAGGCTCTGGCCACAAAGGTAGTTCCATATCCAAAAAATCAAACACGTCAGGCTCGTCATCATTTGAGCCATATACAGAGGCAATAGTGCAGCAGCCAGCTCCAGTTTCTCCTTCGATCATTACCGATCTTCCCCATTGATCTTCTTTCCTCCTCCTAACCTTCATCACACCCCACTTAGCTATTATAGCAAACCCTCTTGTCTTCGAACCTTGCTGTGTGTGTGCAAGGACCTCGAACCCCAATTGTTCCAGCAGAAATTTGCTCTTCCCCTCAATATGCGTGTCCTGTATACAAATCACGTCTAATTTCAATACCCTTAGCATAGCCGCTACCTTCTGTCTTTTCCCTCCATTGTTTAGACCACAAATATTAATAGAGGCGATCCTTAATGCCATCTATACTTGCTAACATTTTCCTTGCCATATGTCCAATTAGTCTTCCCCTCTCCTAATGTGACTAGTGCCAAAAAGTATCTATATGTCTTCTTCTCATGTGCTGTGATTACCAACCATCCATCACCAACCCCCCATGCACGCCCTCCATCCCCCCTCTCCCTGACAACCCTCCCTCCCCTACTACAGGCAAATAGGTCATACATGACATATATGTGACTGCTATCGGTTGTAGTGTCGCCTCCCTCTCCTACCCTTACCCTCACATGTTACTGATTATCCTGTGTATTAACCATGATGCTGGCCTCATTTACCATTTTGGCCATTATGGTGCAGTGGCCAGCTCTCTTCCTCTGTTGTTTTTCCCCCTATGGTTCTCAGTGAGCTCCGCTAGGAATTCTCCTGCCTTAATCTCCGAGAAAAACATTTTGGTGTGTCCCCGAGTGATAACTTTTAATTTTGCTAGGAACATAAGGTAAGCCTCTGAGCCAATGCCGCTGGGAGGGAGTAATTAGTTCTCTGAGTTTCCACCTTCTTTCGACAGTCACGTGACAAAAGTCAGGTCTTGCGAAGAAGGTGACTCCCTCATATGTTTTTTTAGCATCTGGCCTGGCTCTCTCCATTATTTCCTGTCTTGCCAAGAAATTCCCTAAGAACACTAGCATTGCCCTGGGCAGAGTGTCCTGGGTTCCCCCCTTTTCTTCTTAAGTGACAGTGGGAATCTGTGAGCCCTCTGAACCTTTGTCTCCCATTGCCACTGAGCCTCTGGGAAAGTGCCTTTCAACAGCTTAATCACATACCCTCTTGCGTCCTGCCCCTCCACCCCCTCTTCCAGTCCAAGCAGTCTCACATTATTTCGTCTCTGACGATTTTCAAAATCTTCGATCTTCCACTGTAAGTCTTCAACAATCTTCCCCTGCTCCATTTTGAAAGTCTGCCAGTCTGTAACCTCGTCCTCGAGTCTGCCAGTACTTTCCTCCATTTGACCCACTCTCTCCTCAACTTCTTCGTATTTTTTGTTCATTTTCCCTATGGTTACTTGTATTTTTTTACGTGTCTTCTCTAGCTGTCAGGCTTTCTACCCTAGCCTCCGCGTGCATCTGCTTCAGTGTGTTAAACATTATATCCAATGTTGCGTGCTGCGATGGGTCCCTCTTATTCCTCCTCCTGCAGCCCCCTCTCCCTGATTATTTTCTTGATACATGCAAGAAGTGCCAGAATAGTCCCATAATAACTTTTTGTTTGATCTGGTTGCCGAACCTCCTCTTTCCCGCCTTACTACTGAACTTCCTTTCTTTTGCGTGCTTTAACCTTTGGAGCCACTGCTGTCATTATCATCCAAGTTTGTTGAGAGATCGGTGGTGCTGCCCCCTTCCTGACTACTTGGGTGGGAAGTGTCTGAACCTTCATTTACAGAGAAAAACTTTTCTTCTTCTGGAGAGCGCCCTCTTCTTCCCTTGGTCACCCCTCGCTCCTGCTGCGAGTCCAGGCTTGTCAGGCTTGTCAGGCTTCCCAAATTTGCATCATTTATCTGCTTCCCCTCTCTGCTAAATCCTGCCTCTACTTGCATCAAGGCATCCAGCATTTGTAAGTTGTTCTGCCTCTCTGTGTCACCCAGCGCGGCCCCTGCTCCCTCTGATACCCCCCAGCTCACTGGTGTTCCTGTGTCCAAGCTTCCATCTCCGTGAGCGGTTTCCGCGGGAGGCGTATGCTCTGGGAGTGAGTCCTCCTTTTTCTTAGCAACCAAGACGCCTACGTCCTCGAGGACGGCGTCCTCCGATCCAGCGTTTGCCGAGGTGGGGAGGTTCTCCGTCGGCTTTACCGGTGCACCTGCCGATCCAGTAGCCGTTTTCCCCGCAAAGGATTCCGTCAAGGTAGGCTGCCTCAGATCCTTAGGGAGAGAGGGATTAACCCGCTGTAGGCCCGCAGCCTCTTTACTTTGCGGGCCGCTGTCCTGTTGCGGCCCCCGCTGTGTTCTGCTGCCGGCTGCTGCTGCAGCCTTTGTAGCTCTCAGGTCCGTTTTATTTTCCTTCTCCTTATCGGCTTTCTCTATCTTCTCTGCTTTTTTCTGCGCTGCTTTTAAGGCTGCGCTATTTGCAGGGGTCGCTTGTTTACTTGAGAGCGGCACCCTCGGTATAGAACCAGCACGCTGAGACATCTCCCAAGTTGTTCTAATGCCGCTGTAGAAGTTCCTCCAGTGCTTTCTCAAGATCCCCAGCGCCGCTGAAGCATTTTTCACAATCTGGAGCTCAACGCCAGTACTTATCCTTAACTGGTTCTTGGTTAGGCCCTGGAAAATCAGTATGACCATTCTAAACCTCCAGCAACATTATCGGGTCGGGAGAGGGAGTAGAGTGTGACTGTCCTCTACAACAATCCAGCGGCCATCTTGCCCCCTTAGGATCCCGAATCACTTCTCTGTAGCTGTTCTGTAATACAGCCATACCATATACTCTTAAGTGCATTTTAACCTTGCAGTAAATGCTATCATTGGAATGGCTGCATCAAAACATGTTTTGTTTGGTTACAAAAAGAGAACGGGGAATGGGGTCAATTGCACCTATCCTTAGTACTGTTTAGTAAGAATTTGAAGGTGCCCCGGACCGGAGATTCACAAGCCCCTGATTCTCCTAGGAAAGAAATCTTTCTCGCAACTCTATAACACACAATGGTCCAGCACACTAATCTTGCAGGTACATTCAAAATATTTCAACAGAACTGACAAAAAAGCAACTTTTTTTCAGGTTGATGACAGCAATTCAGTGGAGTGGATTTTTTGCAAAGGACTAAATTGCATCATTAATACCTTTTCTGCCCTGAAGAAGTCCATGAAGGACAAAACGCGTTGGCTAGGGCTACAGTATTTTTTTATTTGAAGAAAGATAAAAGAATAAAGAGTGAACTACAAAAAACTCCACAGAATTGCTGTCTTCATCAACCTGAAAAAAAGTTGCTTTTTTGTCATTTCTGTTGAAATATTTTGAATGTACCTGCAAGATTAGTTTGCTGTCAAAAACTTTGGAATCCTACCCCCCCACCAGTCCTGGCAGCGGGGGTATAATTCCACCCTTCTAGAGGGAGAGACATGTACACACTTACCTAACCTGTAATAGTTTAAAAGAGCCCCAGCATCACAAAATGGATGCTGCTGCCACAGACACGAGTCTGACCTCCTGCTGCTGGATGAAACTCCGGAAGGGGAGGCCTGGACAATAGGTTTCCTGTCACAGGGATGTATAACCACCTCCCCAGAAAGGCTTTAGTGTATTAGTGCTGGGCGGGTGCATTCAGTGAATGCTTTTGAGGTTCTGTGATTTTCGACTTCGCTTCGTAGTCAGCCGCCATTTTGTGACGGCCGCCATTTTGTGTTGCCCTCACTCAGGCGACACGGCAAACATAGTGTTTTTGCTTTTCCAGCTGCTCGTCTCTCCTGTTAAAAAGTAATCCTTTGTCCTTGTTTGTGAAACCGATGTCAGGGTCTGGCCGAGTTAGTTAATCCATGTCTAGACTGATTGATCCTTGTCTTAGTTGATTGTTTGGGCCCCACCGTTCTTCTCTTACTTTATCTTATTTGACTGACCTCCACTATTCTCCTATTACACAACCGTCCTTTGAGGCTTGCAAATACGTCCTGCCACCTGCAAATTGAATTACATGCACTAGCATTGATTAACTTGAGGGGATTGGAGAACACGGGGTCTGAAAGAAGGGCGTACACAAGATACTTGATAGCTTGTGTTTGAACTTTTCTCATTTGTCAGTTTTGTATGTTTTGGGAGTAGGCATTGTAAATATGTATGATATATAAGATTGTGCGCCACGGAATGAAGTGGCAGTCTCCTAAGAATCTACTTTCTGTAACTTCTTGGACAACTGTGCTTAGCTGCAGCTAATAAACCTGATTTTCTACGCCTAACGGAGTGTCTCGTGTCACTGTCTGACGAGGCAGGTGAACCCGGAGATTTTAGGCGTGCCCTGCGCCGCTCGGCCCATAACGCCAAGTTCTCCAATTGGCGCCCAACATGGGCGACTTCAGTGGTAGCGGTTCAGCGCGAAGGTCGTGGGGAGCCTCGCAAGAACATTCTGGAGGATTCGCGAACCACGTCAAGCGACCCCTGTATGTCGAAAGTGGACCGAAGGTCTTTTCCATCGCGGCTACTCCTTTCCGACAGCTGCAGACGGCTGCTGCCCTGACTGTTGCCCTGCCTTGGCCCTCTGGTGATGATTGGTATCGCGAGACGTTAGACTGACACCTGTTGGCGTGAGAAAATATTTAGTTAAGTATTCGTGGGTAGCGCCCACTCGTTTCTGTTATTCGACTCATGCATTAGTCGAAGCCGAGGGGTAAGTACGTTTGTGCTGTGATAATTGCCTTAAACCCCTTGAATAGTCCAGTTCGTTACGAAATGCCTCGACTTAGAAAGTTTAAGAAATTTTGCTGTTTTAATTGTACTAGGGATTCCCGGTTAGAGGACTCTTGTCCAATTCCTCCGGTTTGAATTCCCACTTATGAGCTCTGTTCGAAACATGGTCTTGGCCCTATTATTTTTAATGAAACATGGATTCGATATACGAAGAAAGATGGTGTTTTGCAGTGGCCACAAAATGGTAGCTTTGAGTCTGATATATTAGACAATTTAGAAGCAATTTTGTTTAAGAGAAAAGCCCGGCCGGCAATGTTTGACTCTTTCTGCCTATGGCGTAAGGAAGCCAAACAGAAAGAAATTAAACAAGCGAAAAAAGATAAGAAAGCACAAGATATGATGATTCTACAGGCTGCTCAACAGTTTAAGAATAATGAAACTGATCAAATGATTGAAATCTCAGAAAGACAGCATCGTATGGCAATAGATAGATGTTATCCTGTATTGCCTCCTTCTACAAAGAGTAAAGATCTTGACGAAGATCCTTTAATGTCTCATTTGTTGAGAATTACCTCCACCTTATGTATTAGGTGCTAATTCACCCCCATTACCACCTGTTGTTCAGCAACCTGTTGTTCAACCAGTTGTTCCGGTTCTTCCACAATTGCCTCTTCCAGTAATTCCACCTCCACCTCCTTTACCACCGACTTCTGTACCTCAGTCTCCTTCTCCGTCAGTTTCTTTCACTACCGATAGTTCTTCTCCTGCTGTGCTTAACATGTTGTCTCCGGTTTTACTGTCAGATTCTCCTACGGCTCGCCAACGATTAGTTGATACTGTTTCCGGTCTTTTGTTACCTTTCTTCGGGTCTCTTAATTTGACTTCTGCTTCGTCCTGAAGACAATCCCGTAGTCAAATTCCGGATACTGACGAGTGAATTAGGTGCGACTCTCTCGCTCAAAATTGGATCATGAGTGGTCCACAGTATAATGTGCCCGATATCTTGGATACTTTTCTTCAGTGGAATGCGCCTACACAAAGATATGTTTTTAATGTTATGTGTGATACTCTTGTTAAAGGATGGGGTGATATGGATTTGGATTTACCTCCTCAGGGTTTGTTTGATATACAGGCTAAATTTGATAAGGGACTTATTGTAGGTTCCGATGTTGAGGATGCTGTTCAAACACTTATCACTTTTAGGTCTTCCTTTTTCTCTCAAGCTTTTCTTGAACCTGATCCTGCAGTAAGGCATAAAGTGAAACATTATCCTATGCGAGAAGTTCCTCCAATATGGAAAGATGCAGTTCCACAAGCAGTTGCTAATCCGCCTGTCCCCGCTCATTTCCAGTGTATATGGGTGCATGTCCCTTGGAAAAGATCTGAAGTTTTGGCGCTTAAACAGTCTCTACCAGACCCTCGTAAGAATCCTGCTGGGTATTACAACGAGTTGTCCCAGACTGTTGATTTGTGCGTTATGAATTTAGCAGATATCGATTTGCTGATGGGAAATGTAGTCCCTCAAGCATTGTTGGCTCGGATTCGTAGGGAAGACCACAACCAAGCTTTAGGTGGTAATTGGGCTGTTTTAACTGCCGCAGAAGCAGCACAAGTAGGTGGTGCTAAACCTGATGATTTGATCACTGAATTGCCTAGTAGAATAATAGCTCTAATGAAAACAATGATGCCGGCCCTTCGAGTCAATTGGGCTAAGTTAGCTGCGTGAAAACAGAAGAAAGATGAGAGTGTCTCTGATTTCTTTACTCGTTTCGAGGAGACGTTCATCAACCACAGTGGTCAAGATATGAGTACGGAGGGTGGACAGCGATAATTTGTGGATAAATTTGTATTTAATTTACTTCCAGAATTATCGCATAAATTGAAAGAGTTTGTGGGCTGTTTCTTCATTTGCCCAGATATTAGCCACTGCTCAGAACTACGAGAATAGGGATAAGGAAGAAAAGGATAAAGTAGAGAAAAAGACTAAAGAGTTAAAAACAAAGGTTCTTTTGCAACAAGCCTATCCCCCTCGTTCTGCTCAGCGTCAATTGCAACAGCCTCAACAGTTTCAGAGATTGTTACAAAAACCTTCACCGTTTGTTCCTCGAGCTTTGTTGGGTCCTAATCAATGTGCCTATTGTAAAGAGGAAGGTCATTTCAAGAATAATTGTCCGGTTTCATTGCAGGGTACTGGTGAACTATCAGGGCCACAAGGCCGTGGTGGTTTTCAGTCAACACATAGGGGTAGAGGGCCAGGTGCGCCATCTCAAGGACAGCGTTCCTTACCCCCTCAGAATACTATGAATTATTTTGATCAGCAGAATTCTCAGTCTGCACAATATTACAATGACGATTATTGTATTGAGAACGAAAATCCTGATTTTCATACTAGCTAGGACAGCCGTAGACAAAGCAAGGGAGTGGTATCATTTCCAGTGGATCAGGATGGGCCTTATGTTAACGTTGTTGCATTAGGTGTTTCAGAGCCATTTCTTTTGGATACTGGTGCAATGAGAAGTTCTATTATTTACTCCAAACTCCCTGGGGCACCTTTGTCTGGCTTAACGAATGTTTCTGTAGGATTCTCTGGAGCCCCAGTTAGCAACCCAGTTTCTTGTCCTTTGCCCATCTCTATAGGTCCTTATGATTTGGAAGTTCCGCTCATTTTAACGACTGGTTGCTGCGAGAATTTGTTGGGTTTTGATTTATTGAAACGTCTACATGCCACGTTGTACTGTCCCCCCTCTGGTGTACATCTTACTTTGGGTGATAAATTGGTTTCCCCTATGTATTTGTCTAAATATCAACTACCACTTGAATTGCGTTCAATTCCTGCTATGCTTTGGGCCACGGGTCCGAATGATGTTGGTTTGCTCAAGATTCCACCTTACGTGATCACTATCAAACCTGATGTTCAGTTACCACGTATTCCTCAGTATAAGATTTCTAATGATGGCGAAAGAGCTCTGTTGGCTATTGTTTATGATTTAGTTCAGAAGGGTATTGTTGAAGAAACGAGAGGAAATGTTTGCAACAGTCCTGTTTTGCCTGTTCTTAGACGAACTGATCCTTCCAAGCCTCCTGCATATCGTTTTGTGATTGATCTTCGAGAGGTCAACAAAATTGTTGTCCCTCAGTTTCCTGTTGTCCCGGATATTACTGCTTTGCTCAGAATGATACCTGCTTTGGCTGTTTGGTTCTCAGTTATTGATCTCAAGAATGCTTTCTTTAGCATTCCTATTGCTGAGGAAAGTAGAGATCTCCTTGGTTTCTCCCTCGGAGGCCGAAGTTTTAGATTTCAACGTGCACCTCAAGGCTACTGTGAGAGTCCCTCCATTTATAGCCAAGCTTTGAAGTCCCAGCTGTATGCCTTTTCCTTACCTCCAGGAGCTACTCTTATTCAGTATGTGGATGACTTGTTAGTGGCTGCCGAGTCAGAGGATGTTTGTAAAAATGCGACTGTTTCGCTTTTGCATCATTTGTCTGATTTCATAAGGTGTCACCTTCTAAGTTACAATATTGCCGCCAAGAGGTTACCTATTTAGGTCATCTCTTGTCGAAGGATGGAAGGCGATCGTCCCGAGATTGTATTCATGTAATTTCACGAATGTCTGTACCATCCACACAAAAGTAGGTGCGTGCCTTCTTGGGCATTACCTCTTATTACAGACAGTGGATTCCGAATTTTTCTTTGTTGGCTAAACCCTTGTTGACACTTACTCTGAAAAATACGGCCCAACCTCTTCCTTGGACTGACGAATGTCAGAAGAGTTTTTCTGATTTACGTACTGCTTTGTGTTCTGTTCCTGTGTTGGGTACTCCAGATTATAGTAAGCCTTTTACACTCTAAGTGCATGAACAAGAAGGTTGTGCATTGTCAGTTTTAACACAACAATTTGGAGACAAGCAAAGGCCATGTGCCTATTTTTTGGCTACATTGGATCCAGTAGCCAAGGCATTGCCTAGTTGTCTCAGAGCAACAGCAGCAGCAGCGATTTCCCTTCGTCACTCTGCTGGATTAGTATTGGATCACACTCTTGTTGTTATGGTACCACATGCAGTGGATACTCTCTTGAACAGAACAAAAACGCAACATCTTACGAGTGCTCGTTTATCTGGGTATGAGTTAACGCTTTTAGCTAGCCATATACATATCAAGCGATGTAATGTTTTAAATCCAGCAACATTGTTACCTAATCCAGAAGAGGAAGATATACAAGATTAGCATGATTGTTTTCTCCGTACAGAGGAGGAAACTAAAGGCAGAATAGATTTAAAAGATACACCACTCGTGGATCCGGATGGGATCCTATGGGTAGATGGGTCGTGTTTTAAACGTCCTAATGGTGATACGACTGCAGCCTATGCTGTTAGCACTTTGCATACAGTAGTGGAAACTGCACGCATTACACATAATTCAGCACAAGCAGCTGAGTTGATTGCACTGACGAGAGCGTGTGTGTTGGCAAAAGGAAAGAGAGTGACTGTGTACACCGATAGCCAATACGCCTTTGGCGTGGCTCATAGTTTCGGTCGCTTGTGGAAGGAAAGAGGATTCTTTACTTCCCATGGGACTAAAATACAGCATGGTCAGTTGGTTACTGACCTCCTTGAATCACTTGCCTTGCCTATCCAAATAGCGATTGTGAAGTGCAGTGCACATAAAAGGATCACTGATGATGTGGGTTGTGGGAATGCTTTTGCAGACGAGGTAGCAAAAGAAACAGCGAAAGATGTTAAGAGTCGTATGTATTTTGCAGGTCCTGCAAGATGGGTTGGAGAAGCAGGTATGTGTGAAGACACAGTGGAAAGTGTGAAGATGATTCAAGAAGAAGCAACTGAGAAGGAATTGAGTAAGTGGAGAGAGAGTACGGGAATGTTGGACACGACAGGGTGTTGGACGGAATTGTCGGAACACCAACGTTGGTTGTTACCAGATGCCTATGTATTGCCTATAGTTACTATGGCGCATGGTCCAGCTCATATCAGTGCGAAAGGAATATGTAAGCTTCTGGCTCCAGTATGGCAGAATTAAGATATTCCTAAATGTGCGGAGAATGTGGTAAAGCATTGCATTGTTTGTTTGATGCATAATCCAGGAAAGGGAACACCAACTCCGGCAGGTCATGTTGCTCCCCCTACGTAACCTTTTGAGGTTTTACAAATAGATTACATCCATATGGAACGCTCCAATAACCTCAAGTATGTTGTGGAAAAGTAAATTTTGCCATGTTCTGTGTCCCTACGTGTTCCCCATCTTATGTTATATGTGCATGAGTAATATGCATATGTATTCCCTTATGATCGATTAAAGACGCAATTCTAGTTGTGTCCAACTCTAGTATGCCAATTTCCAGTTCTCGTGAAAGCTACGAGTATTAGGCCTATGTAAAGTTATGTTGCCACGTTTCACAGTGTGCACGTTAATTCAGTAAAAGTCCCCGTTTCTAGGCCTCAAAAGGGCCCGGACACCAGATTCAGCTCCTGTCTCCTGAACCCTCGCTGCGGAGCGATACAGCCCCCACCTGTATCCCTGACCCTTCACTTACTTCCTGCCTCACAGTGCCCGGCTCGGCCTGGCTCTGCTTCCCCGTCTGCCAAGAGTATGTTATGATTCTAGTTATCAGTCCAGCTCTCCTTCTCTGCATTCCTAAGCTACTGAATCGCATCAATAGTTTCAGTCATGGTCTAGCCTTTACGTCTCCATGTGAGAAAAATACTGTATTAATGGTCATTTAATATTCCTCAACACGCACTACATGTAGAATAATGCATGCACCAGTCTTAGAGTCTGTTAGCCTTTGCCCTGATAACTTTTGGATTCTATCAACATGTTCTCTAAACATCAGATACTAGATAGTGTTTAGGTACATGTCGCTCTGACTCTCCAGACTTTAGTCTCCCCTTCTAGCGCAGAAGTCATAGCCCCCAGTTCTCCCTAGTAACACGTCATTGCCAGCTTGCGCGCACCACTAGGTTAGAGGTCCCGGCTCCTTGGGTAGCCCCCTCCATGTTTCCGCCCCATTTATGACATATTCTGTTACGTTTACATCACATGTCTATGTACACGCCTCTTGTTACACCTACTTTCTGCCATATCTTTCGCGACTGCTACAAACTCCGCCCACTGCTACGCCTACTGTATTAACTGCAATGCAATTGTTTTAGTATATATATGCTATGTACTGTTATTAAAGTTAGCGCGCTCATCCCAGATCCTGCCCCGGCAGCTGCCGGGCCTTGCCATCCTATTCCCGTGCAGGTTGTCCTGTTGCTGTCCTTTATGCTGTATTAAAACCTGCAAACTCCAGCTACCTCGAATCTTGACTCTTATTTATTGAGCTATCTGTTATTAGTATATCTTGTCAAAAATAGCACAGGTATTTAATTATTTATTTACCACATAATGGCGCCCGAACAGGGACTTGCCCTTTCCCCACGCGCCGGAGAAGCCACGCAAGCCCCCTGATCCTCTGCAGTCGTGACGGAACCATCCTGCGCAGTGGCAGATATTTCTGCTTCAAGTATCCCTCAGGTCCACGGAGGAGACGGAGGTTGCGGTCCAGCATCCAGACGAGGCGGTGGAGGAACGCGGCGAGTCCCGACCAGAGCCCAAGCCGAGAGTGCAAGGTCCGAGGTATCCGGAGGCCCACCCGTAACTGAAGTCCGAAGTTCGTAGTCCGTCGTCGTAGCAGTCCAGTCCAGTCCGAGGCCTTCCGTTCTTGCTGCCCGGTGAGTACCGTTGCTGGGGTAGTATCTAGACAGGGTCAATTAATTTGTCTCTGGTCCGTGGGTTTGGGTACGCAAATCCAACACGAAGTGTCCACCTAGGTGGATGCGGGTCCTGACGTGTCTCTTTATGAGACCGGTATGTTTCGTACTGTTTCAGCAGTGCATCTAGTAATTCTAGTAAGTTCTGTTCTCGAGAAATTCATGTGTTTCTGTTCTCAAGTATTCCAGGTAATGTTTCTGTCCGAACTGTTATTTTAATGTTATTTCATGTGTTCTCAATGTCGTGGTATGAGTGATCAGTCTCAAGTCATTATTGTGTTCATTGTGTATTGTACTGTGTCCAGATCCCAGTTTACGTCATGCCTCTGTTCTCAAAATTACGTCAGTTAAGAACTAGAAAAGGTCTGCTCGAGGAAGCAGTTCCTGTCCCGCCTAGGGACAGTCCAGGTCATTTTATGTATCATAAGCATGGCATAAGTGCCATATTATATCTAGACTTATGGGTCGAGTACACTAAGGAATTAGAAGAGAAATATAGATGGCCTGTATCAGGCACATGGGATGCCGAGTGCATCATGCGAGTAGAAGAAGCATTATGGAAAAAGAAAGCTAGACAGTCACAGAAAGATGCCATCGAGTTATGGCGCAAAGAATCTCATAAAAGAACCGAAAAAGAAATCAGAAAGTCAGAATTAAGTAGAGAATCCTTAGAAAAAGCCCAAGAAAGGGAATTAATCGAAATAGGTGAACGAGTTAAAACCGAACAGTCAGACAGACAGAGGAATGCCCTTATTAAGGGTATGTACCCTCTTCTTGCCGAGGGCTTGCCAAAAGCAACCCCGGAGGCATCCAGTAATTTCCCGCCACCATTAGTTCCGACCAAGCTACGTCACAAACCGACCGCAGCTGATATTTTTCTCTCGTCCTATTTGGACGACACAGTCCCAGAATATGCTAATCCTGTTCCGCCAGCTCCTGTAAATAATGTAATTTCTGCTCCCCCAGCCACCGGGGCACCCGTTACGGTACCCCCGGTCCAGCCTACATTACAAGTACCCGCTACATCGGTCACTCTGCCAGCACGAAGAGTATCAGTCGACGATTCCAGTTTAGGGGCCGCGGGAGGAGGACCCCCGGGAACCCCGCCGCCACACAAACGTGTAACGTCAGTCGAGTTACATGAACGTGCGTTACAGCGTACGCCCAAACATCAGTCCGTCGCAGATATCAAGCGAGCTCTTACCGAATGCCGTTATGATCCAGTCCCAGGTGATGATAGTATGGTTATATATTCATTGCGTGTAAGGCGGGTGACCGAGTATTTGGACACCCTACCAAATATGAAAGAAGATCTAGACAGAATATATCGTTTCATTCGTACAGGAACAGATTCAGAAAGTATTGGTGAAGTCATGTCTCTAAGGAAAGCTGAGATCCAGCTCATGCTATTAAAGTTTCTAATTAATTGTTTAATAAGGGAACAAGATTATCCGACTAAAGATCCGACTTAAATGAAAGTCCTGACAAGGTGGAGTGATAATATAGCCGAGGGAAGACACAGGACACTCAGTTTTATAGAGAGTATGTACAAGAAAATTCGTAAGGAAATAATAAGGTTACACGAGAAACGCAAAGCAGCACAAGTAAGCGAGAAAGAAGACGACTCTCCTACCGAAGAGGTAGACGACGAGAATCCTTCCAGAATAGCGTATGTAGGTAGAACTAGACTTTCCGACCGGCATTCACGTCTAGACTACAAGAAAACTGTTCCTCTTCCAGCACCAGACAAGGTTCTCTAGAGCAAGTATTTCAAGCTACCGATCACATTCTGAAATCACGAATCGGTTATAGTGAACTTAGTACTATGCATGAACAAGAACTAGCCCGATCAGCAGTCCGATGGGCTACTAATTCTACCACTTTTCCAGACGAAATAGTGGCCCAAATGTTTCTGAAACTGCCCCCAGCCGAGCAGCGACTGGTGGGTATGTATATGATCCAGCACCTCATTACACTGTATGAGGGTCAGCATTCCGATCCAGGTCCGTTACATGATGTTCTGAACGAGTTACTCCAGTATAGATGGAAAGGTCTAGGTACCGATTTAATTAGTATCATTCTAGAACAGCGCCACAAATACCGAACGTTCCTGAACCCGCATTTTGTTCACGTCTCACCCCCAGAAAGTAAACCGTTTTACATAGATAGACAGCATCCGTTACGAGAAGTACACCCAGTTAGGACACAGGGTGGTGAAATGCAACGAGTATTTGTTTACACCCCGATTACAAAGATGGAACTCTTAGAGATGAAAAAGTTAATTCCCTGTCACGACAAAGATCCAGCAGGGTTCCACCGTGAATTAAAAGACATGCTCCGTATGGGAGAATACACGTATCCAGATATAATTAAAATGTTAAAGGTCCTGTTGCCTGCGGGCATATATGAAAAACTCAAAGAAAAAGAATGGGAGGTGGGAGAGAAAAAGATAGATCGGGCAGCTCTAGAAGCTGAAGAAAATACACATGTACCAGGTACCGGTCTAGGAGATAAATGTAAAGAATTACCTGAACTGTTAATACAAGTTTTGCCAAGGTTACTAGCCACGAAAAAGGAAGACTGGGATGCAATCTCAGCCTGTAAACAGAAACCAGACGAAGATACTAGTGATTTTTATTCTAGATTCGAGAAATGTTTTAGTATCAACAGTGGTTTGAAGACGAGTAGTGAGTCATACCCTCATCTTTTTGTTACTAAACTAGTCGAAAATTCAAGTCCACAAGTTAAAAACCGAGTTTTGAAAGTCGAGAGTACCTGGCAAGCTAATACTCCGTCCCAAATGCTTCAGATGCTTCAGTACCACCAGAATAGAATCAGAGAAGAGCAAGAACACGAAAGGAAACGTATGAAAGACACGAAAATGAAAGTATTAGTTGCACAATCTGTTCCACAAGACAGTCAGAAGAGGGGTCCGAATCAAGCCAGTCATCCTGCAGTTCCTGTTAAAGGGACCTGCAATTATTGTAAACAGCCAGGTCATTTTATAAACGAGTGTGCAGTTCTGAAACACAACATAGCTACCGGTAAGACTAAAGAAAGACCACGTCCGCCTAGACAAGAACAAGTTTCACAGACTTCTCAGACACCACAGAATGCACCACAGATAGTTACAGTACCGCAGCCTATAGCTGCAACACAGCATGTTACACAACAGATGTACCAGTATGCACAGTCCGAGTATCCAGAGTACCAGCAGTATTCATGAAACAGCCTAGAGAGGGAGGTAGGCTTGCCTCTCATCGAGATACCTGTAGATCAAGAGGGTCCCTATGTACACAGTCAAGTATTAGGGAAAGACAGAAAGTTTCTGATTGATACAGGGGCAAGTAGGACTACTATCAGTCATGACGAGGTTCCAGGGGCTCCGCTCTCAGGCTCAAGAAATGTTTCCCTTGGATTTTCAGGAAAGCCAATAGTTAACGAGATTTCTAAACCAGTTTCTCTAGAAGTAGGTCCATTGTCCCGAACTACTGATTTATTACTTACGAAATCATGTCCAGAAAATTTGTTAGGCATTAAAACACTGAAAGAATTAGGTGCAGTTATTTGCTGCTCTCCAGAAGGAATACGTTTGTTTTTACGTGACTTTAAAGGTCACTATGTATTACGTGATTTTGATCCAAGATTACTGAATGTCCCGCAGCATCTATGGGCGCAAGGTCCAACTGATGTTGGTTTTATGCAAATCACACCCCATCGTGTGACCCTGAAGCCAGGTGTAGTGTTACCACGAATCAGACAGTACAGACTACCACCTGAGGCTGTAGCAGCCTTATCCAAAATTATTGACGAGCTTATTGTTCAAGGAGTGGTTGTAGAAACTGACTCCAATGTATGTAATTCTCCTATCATTCCAGTCATGAAACGTACTGATCCAAATGCACCTCCAGTATATCGATTAGTGATTGACCTTCGAGAACTTAATAAATGTATCATTCCCCAGTACCCAGTTGTTCCAGATATTTCTTCCCTATTGACAGCCATTGATTCTGAAGCCACATTTTTCACTGTCATAGACCTCAAAAACGCATTTTTCAGTGTCCCCATTCATCCAGACAGCCAGTTCCTTTTCGGATTCTGTTTAAATGGAAGGAGCTATAAATTTACACGAGCTCCTCAAGGTTTCACAGAAAGTCCTAGCATTTACAGTCAAGCACTTAAAAGACAACTAGACAATATTCACATGCCAACTGACACTGCCCTGCTCCAATATGTCGATGATCTACTGATCACAGCCCGTTCTGAACGTGACTGCGAGCGTGCGTCACTTACAGTTCTGTATTTCCTAGCCGAGATGGGGCACAAGGTGTCCCCTTCGAAGCTTCAATTCTGTGTCCAGCAAGTGATCTATTTAGGCCACTTACTGTCCAAGAGGGTAGGCAGTTGACACCTGACCGTATCCAGTTAATAGCGAGTCTTCCTCAGCCCAAGACCCAGAAGGAGGTACGAGCTTTTATCGGCCTCACTTCTTATTGCCGACAATGGATTCCTCAGTATGCATTTCTAGCCAAGCCACTGATACAGTTAACGACACAGGAGGCAGCCGTATCGACTGTCCTCCCTTGGACATCTGAACATACACTTGTTTTTAATGAATTAAAGAAAGCTTTATGTCATGCTCCTGTTCTAGCAACACCGAACTACAGTAAGCCTTTTACACTTTTTGTCACAGAACGTGAAGGTACAGCATTATCTGTTCTCACACAAGATCAAGCAGGACAATACAAGCCTTGTGCTTATTTTTCGAGCACATTAGATCCAGTAGCCCAGGCTCTGCCTGCGTGCCTCAAGTCAGTTGCAGCCACAGCACTAGCTATCAGACAAAGTGATTCCATAGTATTAGGACATTCCCTGACAGTACATGTTCCACACTCTGTGGAAGTTCTTTTAAACGGAACACAGACTCAGCACTTGACAATTGCACGTTTAACAGGTTATGAATTGACACTGTTCCAGCCACACATAGAAATCAGACGCTGCAATGTTCTAAATCCCGCTACACTGTTACCGTCAGTTACTTAAAATCCTGCCACACATGATTGTGTGGAAGTTGTTAACACCATGACAAAGCCAAGACAAGACCTGACAGATATTCCATTACCAGATCCCGACCTGACACTTTATGTGGATGGTTCATGTATGAGAACAAGTACAGGAGAACTAGTAGCCGCGTATGCAGTGACTACTGACACTGAAGTTATAGAGACACACCGTATTGACACTCTGTCCGCTCAAGCAGCAGAGCTAGTCGCTCTGACCCAAGCCTGCATACGTGCCAAGAACCTGAAAGTTAATATTTACACAGAGGTTTTATGACTTCTCATGGAACCAAGATTCAGCATGGTCTTCTCATTCAAGCTCTGTTAGAAGCAATACATTTACCGACAGCTATCGCTATCATGAAGTGCAAAGCACATACGAAAGTCACTGACATTATTTCCCAAGGTAACGATCTAGCAGATCGAACAGCCAAGCTCACAGCCCAGACTCCAGACATTCCAGTTAACATGACACAGACACACACTCCAGATCCGATTACATGTGTGACAGTTAAGGACCCCACACAAGATGTCATAGATATCCAGTCACATGTTACTCCCGACAAAATCAAGAAATGGTCCGAACAAGGAGGGGTCCAGACAGATCAGGGATGGTTGACGAAGGGAAAAGCCACATGGTTTCTCCCCGACTCAATGGTTCAAGTCATTATTAATACCGCACATAGTCCTGCACATTTAGGAGAAAAAGCCATGTTAGACAGTATCCAGAACATTTGGTTCAACAAGCATTTACGAGCTGCAGCCAAGCAGAAAGTCCGTACCTGTATGATTTGTTGTCAGTTTAATCCAGGTAAAAGTGTCCCGGTGGAACAAGGGGGATTCCAGCCTCCTGACCACCCTTTTGAAGTCCTCCAGATGGATTATATCCAGATGGAGCAATGTCGAGGTTTTAAATATGTCCTCGTAGTTGTATGCGCTTTGTCCAGGTGGACAGAGGCATATCCAGTTCCAGATTACACAGCCGCGACCACTGCCAAGCAGCTGGTTCGCGAATTTTTCCCTCGTTATGGACTCCCTAGGGTCGTGTATTCAGACAACGGCCAGCCATTCTTATCTGAGTTAATGAAGCATGTTTCCCTTCTGTTAGGGTACCAGTGGAAGTTTCATTGTGTATGCCATCCTGAAGCAGCAGGTCTAGTAGAGAGACATAATCAGACCCTGAAAATCCGCATCGCCAACATTTGTAAAGAGAAAGGTGTAGACTGGCTAGTAGCTCTGCCAGTCGCCCTATTCTATATGCGCATGGTCGCACATTCCAGATCAGGTCTGTCCCCTTATGAGGTCGTATTCGGCCGCCCCCCGAACATGTGGGGTACACCTAGACCCCGAAGTATTACAGATGTTTCCAGTAATATGCTGACAGATTACCTAGCTTCCTTGATGTCTGCCCTCCACTCTTGTCGTTCACAGGTTGCCGCCGCATTTCCAGACAATACCGAGGTGAAACCGCATGAAATCGTTCCAGGAAGTCTGGTACTTGTCCGGAACTTTGATCGTTCAAGTCCGCTGGAGCCCCGCTGGAAACAACCTCAACTTGTCCTTCTGACCACCCGCACGGCCGTGAAGCTGGAAGGCCGCAAGGGCTGGGTGCACCTGTCTCACGTCAAGAAATTCCATGGATGTCGCATAAAAACATTGGACTGTTCCATTTTTAAGGACTGCCAGAATTTTAAAAACTGCCCTATTCTCAAGGACTGTCCCGCTACAAACTTTGATTCCAAGCCTCCCCTGTTAGAGGAAACTCCGCAGCAGGAGTATAAACAGAAGCTCCGGTCTAGTAAAATAAGTCTGCCAGTTTAATTGTCTAAGTCCCCCTCGGGTGAAACGGTTAGACAGGTTTCTGACATGTATGAGATAGACCCCCATAGTGAGAGAGTTAGTCAAAACTCCATCAGATGTATCGTTATTTTATGTTTTCTTATGTTTTTGAGTTTGATGGTTACCTGCACAAGTTATGCATTGCATTTATGTTTTCCAATTTCTCATGTAAATAAGTTTTCTAATGCTACAGTAGAGCACACATTTAGTGATCTGCCTCCTCACGAGCTATCCTATCGTCTTGCTATGCGAAACAATACATTTATCAGAATGTTGCATTATTCACACCAGACCAGCAATGCCACTAATTGTTGGGTGTGTGGTCGACTCCCCCCTTTCCAGACACCGAAGGGAGTTCTGCCACTCTTTCCTTATCCATTTACACATAATGGTTCGTGTGGAGCAGGGTCCACGTTAACGTCATCCTCAACTGATATGTCCCTTCTGAATAGTACATGTTTTCCAGACAAGCAAGGTCTCACCCATAGAACCGGGTTAGATCTAGAAAATGAAGTTTATAATTTAGGTAATTATTCTTCGAATTTTATGGTCCTGAATGTTCAGTCTGATACTACTCCAGATTTACCTGCAATTTCAGTACTACCAGTCAAAGGCGAATTATGTGTCCGAAAGAATGGTTCCGCACATGTAGGACATAGTGATTGTACTACTATCGTCAAGTATAGTGACAGTGGGGAATCTATTTTCAAAGCCTCACGTCATTCATATTTTGTTTGTGGTCAGACCGCATATGTTCGTCTGCCCCTCGATTGGGATGGAACATGTTACATTGCCTTCCTACTGCCACCAGTTTTCCTAGCCCCATCCGATTATCATAGAAACACACATCTAGTACACATTAGACATAGAAGGGAGATCGAGTCCCCGATTGTCGATCAAACTGAAACTACTCTAGAACAGTATCAAGATTTCAATAAAGGATTCTTCTTCTTTATAGGACCTATCCAGAATAGTAAGCTAATACGTAGGTTAACCAGAACCCTTGAAGCAGTAGTGAATGAGACTACTTCTGCTCTAGGTAACTTAACCGAAGAGCAATCTGCTATGAGATTTGTCGTGCTCCAAAATCGTCTCGTTCTTGACGTCATACTGGCCGATAGAGGAGGAGCATGTAGAGTCATCGGATCTAGTTGCTGCATTTTCATTCCTAATAACGCGCCGTCTGTTTATTCAGCTATAACCAGACTTCATAAAATTGCCCATCAGTTACACCAGAATCCAGGCACCTGGACATGGTCCGGTTGGCTCTGGAGTATAATTTCTGCCTGGGGATGGAAAGTATTGTCATTCCTAGGTATAGCAGTAATGATCATTTTCAGTTGCTGCCTCTGTTTACAATGTGGGCCTGCGATTTGCGGCATTTGTGCTACATCCTGTATTCCAAGTCCTAGTCCTAAGTCCCGTTCCAAGACAATTCGAGACGAGCAAATGATACTGTATGAAATGATAGATGGTATCATGAATATTGATGTTTCCTGATGGAAACGTAGTGACAAGGAGGGAATGTGGAAAAGTAAATTTTGCCATGTTCTGTGTCCCTACGTGTTCCCCATCTTATGTTATATGTGCATGAGTAATATGCATATGTATTCCCTTATGATCGATTAAAGACGCAATTCTAGTTGTGTCCAACTCTAGTATGCCAATTTCCAGTTCTCGTGAAAGCTACGAGTATTAGGCCTATGTAAAGTTATGTTGCCACGTTTCACAGTGTGCACGTTAATTCAGTAAAAGTCCCCGTTTCTAGGCCTCAAAAGGGCCCGGACACCAGATTCAGCTCCTGTCTCCTGAACCCTCGCTGCGGAGCGATACAGCCCCCACCTGTATCCCTGACCCTTCACTTACTTCCTGCCTCACAGTGCCCGGCTCGGCCTGGCTCTGCTTCCCCGTCTGCCAAGAGTATGTTATGATTCTAGTTATCAGTCCAGCTCTCCTTCTCTGCATTCCTAAGCTACTGAATCGCATCAATAGTTTCAGTCATGGTCTAGCCTTTACGTCTCCATGTGAGAAAAATACTGTATTAATGGTCATTTAATATTCCTCAACACGCACTACATGTAGAATAATGCATGCACCAGTCTTAGAGTCTGTTAGCCTTTGCCCTGATAACTTTTGGATTCTATCAACATGTTCTCTAAACATCAGATACTAGATAGTGTTTAGGTACATGTCGCTCTGACTCTCCAGACTTTAGTCTCCCCTTCTAGCGCAGAAGTCATAGCCCCCAGTTCTCCCTAGTAACACGTCATTGCCAGCTTGCGCGCACCACTAGGTTAGAGGTCCCGGCTCCTTGGGTAGCCCCCTCCATGTTTCCGCCCCATTTATGACATATTCTGTTACGTTTACATCACATGTCTATGTACACGCCTCTTGTTACACCTACTTTCTGCCTTATCTTTCGCGACTGCTACAAACTCCGCCCACTGCTACGCCTACTGTATTAACTGCAATGCAATTGTTTTAGTATATATATGCTATGTACTGTTATTAAAGTTAGTGCGCTCATCCCAGATCCTGCCCCGGCAGCTGCCGGGCCTTGCCATCCTATTCCCGTGCAGGTTGTCCTGTTGCTGTCCTTTATGCTGTATTAAAACCTGCAAACTCCAGCTACCTCGAATCTTGACTCTTATTTATTGAGCTATCTGTTATTAGTATATCTTGTCAAAAATAGCACAGGTATTTAATTATTTATTTACCACAATGTCCTGGTGGTGGTGTGTGCCTTTTCCAGATGGATAGAGGCCTACCCCCTAAAGGATAAAACTGCCTTGTCCACTGCTAAAGTCCTCTTGAAGGAATTCTTCTCGAGGTTTGGTTTGCTGCGCATTGTCTGGAGTGACAATGGAAGTGAATTTGTGGGTCAAATAATGCAGAAGGTGTGTGCGGGTCTTGGGATTAGGCAGAAATTGCATGCGGCAAACCATCCTCAGTCAGCGGGTTTGGTAGAGTGCTATAATGGCACTCTCAAGCTCAAATTAGCGAAGATTCAGGCCAGTACGGGCCTCGCTTGGCCCGACGCCTTACCTTTGGCACTTCTCTCTACAAGAACAACTGTACATTCTCGTTTAGGACTTACAGCCTGATTCATCAAGCTGATTTGCGCTCGCAAAGGGCCAGATTCTGAGAATCTGGCCCTTTGCGAGTGCGATTTTTGCATTTGGGATTCATCATCCCAAATGCAAAAATCTCTATTACCGAAATCGCATATTTGCGAGGAATTGGATTTAAGGAATCTCTAATAGAGATTCCTTAAATGCAATTCATCAACCAATTAGAAATTGCGAAATCGCAATATTTGGTCGCAATTTGCCACCAAGTCTGACTTGGTGGTAAATTGCGAAAATAGTGTAAAAAGCACTTTAGTGCATTTTTTTCTTTTGCATGTTACACACACACATGTCCTTTGGACATGTGTGTGCGCAACACCTGTTCAAATGTGCATTTAAGGGGTGCTACAGGGTGTCCTTTGGACACCCCTGGCACCCTTTAAATTGCTATCTTATTTGCGAGTAGCAAATTGCTAATCGCAAATAAGGAATACTCCCCATTCATTCCTATGGGCCTTTTGGCCCATAGGAATGAATGGGGAGTTATTCCTTATTTGCGATTAGCAATTTGCTACTCGCAAATAAGGAATGTGTAGGAATCGCTATTTATTTAGCAATTCCTACATGAATACCGTTTTGCGAGTCCTTAATAGCGATTCGCTATGAATCGCTATTAGGGGCTGGCAAAACGGGTGAATGATGAATCAGGCTGCTAGTCCTTATGAGGTCGTTTTTGGACGCCCAGCCAATGTTTGGGGAGTCCCATGACCTAAAAAGTACTCTGATATTGCATACCCATTGCTGGTTGATTACTTGCATGACCTCACCACTAAATTACGTGTTATTCATCAACAGGTCCAAAACGCTTTGCCGGAGGCTTCCTCAGATCCAGGTCATTCCATCCAACCTGGTGACTTCGTGTGCCTTAAAAACTTCCAGAGGAAGAAGAATCTGGAACCTCGTTGGGGGCCGCTGCGACAAGTGCCGTACAGCTGTTAAAGTCGTTGGGAAGAACTGGGTCCACGGCGTGCACTGTAAGAGGGTACCCTTGCCTTTACCTTACGATCAGTGGGTCCAAGAAGGCGTTGGTGATAGTGAATATGAGAAAGTACCCCGATTTGTACCTTTTAGTAGTGCACGCCTGGACTGGACAAGTTATGAAAAAGAAGACGACGACGTGCTGCAAGAAGCTGTACCACCACATTTCAGATTGGACACGACTGACCCAGAGACTTTGTTCGAGACCAAATGATACCTGGCAAGACACTGTACAACTTAATAGCCTGGTTTCCGAAAAACAATTGAACTTTGTTTTCTTTTTCTACGATTACCTTTTTTTGAAAGACATTTCCTTTCACTATCCATCAAGTTGCAGGGTCACGGTATGAGTCTTAGGCTGTGACTTGAATAGTGACTAGGTCAACAGGACTTGCAGTGTCATAGGACGGCTAATAATCATAACAAAGTGATCCACGAAGATTATCGTGAGCAACGCCTTTAGAGAAATGGATACTAAAGTGGAAGGGAATGATGTTAAGATTGTGAAAAGAAATAAGTATAAGAAACTATTGTTTAGTCGATGTGGCGTAGCATTATGTATTCTAATGTGTTTATGTAGTTTATTAGCTTGTGTGGGATGGGTTATCCACACTATGCAGCAAGCACCTGCTCCAACTTCTGTTCCTTTGCCCTCTTCTACTACTAACTCTCCGCATAAGTTCTATACACTCCCAGACCATGAACAAGTTAGGAGAACAAAATATTACAACAATTCATTCATCCAGTTGTTACATCAGCATCAACTGGTAGTTAACACTACTGATTGTTGGGTTTGTAGGCTTATGCCCCATAACGCTGAGAAAGGGATGCCCTATTTAGTTCTTCCGTTTTCATATGAAGGTTCCGCTTGGGCTTATTTGGCTATGTTTTCCAATGCATATCAGAATCAACTTCGATATCCTCCTGGTGATATATATACTGGTGATTCAGATTATAGTCATAGTCCTTTGATAAAGGGTATAGTGACTATGGCTAAAATTGCAGATATTAGTAAGATTCCCGTTGACAAGAAACGAGCAAATGATGGTTGGAATGTGACTCATTACATTACTAGCCTCACTGACAAGGCTAGACAAAGAAGATCTTTACCAATTTGGACTGTACCTCATAAAGGTAACTTATGTTTGCAGATAAATGGTCAGAATAATAAGAATAAAAAGGAAAAGAGTGTTTGTTCTCATACCTATGTCTACTCCCCCTTGATTTCTTCTCCGTTGGTACCATCTCAAGGTACATATTTTGTTTGTCACGATAGGACCTATACATGGCTTCCCGCCTATTTCTCAGGAACATGTTGTATAGCTTTTCTTCTTCCCTCTACACACACTGCTCCTTCAAGTCATCACAGAAAAAGATATGGTAGAGGAGTTATTGATTCTGGAGACACAGCTGGACAAGAGGTAGGAGACCTTATTAAAGTGTTTCTTCCCTTTTGGGGACCAATGGCCAATAGCAGAAACATCAGACAGCTAGTTTGTGTTGTCGAGGCTATGATAAATGTGACTTCCGGAGCCTTGAGTAACTTAACGGCTGAACTTTAGGAGGATCGTCTTATGACTTTACAAAACCGAATGGTTTTAGACATCGTCCTTGCAGATAGAGGAGTCTGTAAATTGATTGGGTCTAGTTTCTGCATTTACATTCCTGATAATGCTCCCACAGTATACTATTGTGTTTTTATCTAGGAACCTAAATTGATATTTCTATTTTATGCCATTATACGGTTATAATTAATAATATCCCTATGGAGGCATAATAATCATATCCATATTAGTAATAGCCCATGCAGTCACATTAAGAAAGGCTACTTCCCCGGACTCCTAGAAAGCACAACGAGTTCTCTAAACAAACCAAACCTCCAGCAACCTGGGAAATCCCCGTTTGCTCTTGTTTTGATTTCATCCTAGAACTCCTGTAAAGCACTAAGAATGGCCAGTTCTTGGTGACATCTTTATTGACGTCTTATCGCCAAACCTTACGTCAAACCCGGCACCTTTCAGGTATAAATATACCAACGTTGCCTTAAGCAAACACACAAGGTGGTTTTGGAGCAGAGCAGCTATCTACTTGCCCGAGAGCCCAGCTGATGCGAGAGCCCACGGACGCTGCCCCTCCCTCTTGAAGCGCTGAGAAAGACGCTGTTTTTTTCTCCAGCCGAGAAAATCCAGCTCCGGCATTTCCAGCCTACCCTTGCGGGTTGCTGGGATATCGAGTTCTGAAAGAGAGATACCAGACCTCCTGCTTTCTACTACCAAGGTATGGAGCTGACTAAACCCTTAAAGAGAATTCTTGATTCAGATTCTTGGCAAAACCAACTTAACTTAAACTGCTACTTACTTACTCCTTCCCACGTATTAGGCTTAGGTAAGGTACACCGGGGTAGGCATAGTTAGAAGCACCAGTTGAGTACGTTAGTCAATGTATATATGTATGTATAGATTTTATCCATTTTAAAGTATCTTATGGCTAAGAAACCATATCAATGCTTTTACAGTATTATTTCATAATACTCCTTTTACTGTACGCACTTTACTTTACATTAAGTACTGCAATTGTGGCAATTCATTTCTCTTGCATGAGAAAGAAGACTGCTCAATAAATTATACCTTTTATTGAAAACGCCCGTCTCTCTTTTCTCTGCACTCTGGTGAAACTAAGTATGCACGATTGACTGAGTGAAATAGCTGTCTTTTGTTTTCACACGACTCTAGAGATACACTCTTATTCTGAGGGAGCAAAGTTGTCATGTTTTATGGTTGCCAGAAGCTAATCCCTTCTTGTCTATCCAGGTAGGTTAAACTCCTCCTCATTTATTCGAGAAAGTTTCTAGTGACCTCTGAGCTAGCTGGCAAACCTTAAGTCTAATATAGTCAGTAGAGACCTAATCGACCTCAGTCCTACGTCTACACTGCTGTTTATATTATTCCAATGCGCAGAGCCTATTGGGAATATAGGAACTACACTATATGGCGCCCAACGTTTGGTAAGGCGATAAAATTAACGCAAGACGTTAGAGTAACTCAGTCGTGCTTTTTCACACAGACCCTTTTTCCCGTAAATACTCCAAAAGACGTCTGGAGTGGGTAAAAGCTTAAAATCCGCCGGAACCTAGTAGGAAGAGATTCCTATGTATAGTTTTTGGTTTAGTCAACGTTGAAGGATACAGTGTTCCAAAATATTGTGCACCTAATCTTTGTTTCCTTGAAACCTGATCTGCAACTAAAGAACACTTTCTGTCAGTAAAATGCCTGACGGAGACGAAGAAAGAGATGTTACAGCGTCTCAACCGTTGTTGGATGACACTACTCTCCAACAGAATGACCCGGATGCAATTTTCTTCCCGGCAAACATAAGAAGAACTATAACTATTAAAGTTATAGAAAATGGACTGACATCACTAGGTGGTACAGTCATATTCGTGGTAGAGGCCCATGAATATCGGCAGACAGAGGTATTCTATTCATGGATACATTTTCCAGCAGCAAACGCTGTATCACACGAATTCCACTATTACAAAATAGAGGAACCTCCGGAGGAATACACTCCTTTTGAGGATATTGAAATTCCATTAAATTACCAAGAGTATCTGCTCTGGTTTAAAGGCGCCCTAAAACATAATAATCACATCACCAGGTTCGGCCCACTAGGAAGACCAGGAGCAACGTGGCCGGTTCTAGCCAGCTACACACCACATCCAGACATTAATAAAATGTCAAACGAAGAACTCTTAGTTAAAATGAAAGAATTAACAAAGGCATATAGAGAGTTAGTTCAATTGGCAATGGAGGATGTAACTTACCTCCAGAAATTGAAAGAAACAGATATAGCAGAACAACCATTTGAACTTGCCAGAATCATAGAAAAATCCTGTGAAGAACTAGGACGAGATAGTTTGGGTGGGAAACCGGTAAAACCCCAACTAACTGAAAATCCTGAAAAGATATTTATTAAAAATAATATAAACACTCCTAAAAAGAGCTGGGATGGAAATAAACAATCCACTCCCAAAGAAAAAAGATTTCAGTCCAGAGGAAGGTCTCCTCCGCGGAGAGAAAGATCTCCGGACCAAGGACACAAGTCTCCCCAGAGGGAGCCCTCTGAGAAAAGATACAACCTTAGAAATAGGGATAATTTGAAAAAACCTGATAGATATCAAGACATTGATTCCCGTCCCTCTTGATCTTTTCAGACTTCAACGCAGAAATCGGAAAGAAGAGGACAATCAGAACACAGGGAAGAGCATGTCAAGTCCAAAGACAAGGAACCTGCTCAAAGTAAAAAATTACAATTTCCAAGAAAGAAGGTACCCAGTATTAAAATAATAAAACATGCCGAGGATACTGAGGACACAGCTGAAAAATGGAGAGTGGGCCCAGACAATGCTAGACAGCGAAGCAGAAGTGACAATAGCTCGCAAGATCCTGATGAATCATCTGGAGACAGTGGACACGAATGAATACATTCAGGTGGAAACTGCAGATACCAGAGTTAGCGAACCTCATAAAATATACGAGATAACATTACGTATAGAGGGGGATAAGACTAGGAAAGTAAGGGGTCTATTTTGGGACAACCTCTCAAAAGGCTATGACATCCTTTTAGCTGAGAAAGACTGGCCACCAGAGCTTGTCAGGGAGTGCCCGCCTGGGGAATGATTATGCGTGCCTTCTCAGATCATATTTCGATTCATAAAAAATATATATATGCAAGAAAATGGGAAGTAGCCTAAGCACCTGCGTTATATAAAAACCATGTAGGATGGGACGAGGACTCCCTTCCTCACAAAATCCAGTTAAAATGTCAACCCACTGCACAAAGGCAGTACCCAATTAAGCAAGAAGCTAAAAAACAAGTCAGGGAGATCTTAGATCAACTTGAATACCAAGGGGTGATTGAAACATGCACCTCTCAAATGAACAATCCTTTGTTTCCAGTCTCCAAGCCAGTTGATTCATATCGTCTAGTCTTGGATTACAGACACCTTAACTCATGTTGCAAGACATTTGCAGTACAAAACTCACACAGTGCAGCACTAATGAATAACACTGTGCGCATAAAATACAAAACAACGTTAGACATCTCTAATGGATTCTTTTGTCAAAACATTGCACCTGAAAGCAGGTATTTGACCGCTTTCTCAATAATGGGGTCGCAGAAGAAATGTTGTCGACTCCCACAGGGATTCAAGAATAGCCCAGGATTATTCTCAGCGAGGGTAACAGAGTTACTACAAATATATGATGATGAGGCATTGTCTTATGTCGATGACATCTACCTAACGGATGATGACCTGGATACTCACTTGAAAAGAGTGAACACCATAATACTTGGGTTCGCAGCAGAGGGTTACAAATTCAACTTTTAAAAAGTCACAAATTGCCCATCTAACTGTCCTGTTTTTAGGATATGAATTATCAAGTGAAGGCAAAAGCCTAGCAGACAACTTCTTAGAGAAGTGCGCTGTTCTCCAAGCACCAAAAACGCTGAAGAACTTACAATTAATACTAGGTTTCCTGAATTTCGGAAGAACTTATATTCTAAATTATGCAGAGAGGGTTAAACCTCTCTACGAACTAATAAAACCTGATTTTAAACAAATCAATTGGACTCAGAAGCACAGAGAAATTTTGAGATCATTGCAAACAGAAATGTTAGCTAAAACAATATTAGAAACACGCGACAACACACGCAACCTTGTAATCCGAGTCATCCCAGGAAGATGCGGATTCACGTACCTGACCTCTAATGAGGGAGAAACGGTACCAATAGCTTACAAATCACATTTGTACTCAAATGCTGAAAAGACATTCAGTCTGACAGAAAATATTATAAATGCGGTCCAAACTGCTGTAGCAAAAGAAAGAGCCCTAGCCCAAGGCAGAAGAATAACTGTTTATACAGCAGAATCTGCCTTTGAGGCGTTAAGAAACCCAGTCAATCTACAAACAGTGGCATAAAATCCAACATGGATCGAATGGGAAAATTCTATTGCTGCAGAAGACGTGAAATACTATTTTGACCCGAAACTGAAAAAACTAGAAAGTCTAGAATACGAAGAAGAATATCCTCTGCCAATCGAAATTCTGCCTCTACAAGAGTACAAATGTGTAATCTACATGGACAGATTTGCACAACATTACGATGTAGAGAAAAAATCCTACAATGCAGCGTGCGCGATTGTTAAAGGTCCCTGGCACTCTGGTAAATTCAGACCAATGATTACAAAAACTGAATCACTCAGGAATTGCTCAACTCAGCGAGCTGAAATAATATCTTTAAAGATGGCGCTTGAAAATGCCGATCGTGAATTCCCGACACTAATTGTGTACGATTCGCATTACTGCGTCAAATCTTACAATATTGACTTGCAGAACTGGGTTCAAAACGATTACAAAGATGACACAGGTGCCACAATAAAGCATAAGAAGCTTTGGGAACAGGTAGTTCTTTTGCAGAAAGAACTACAAAAGACTCACGTGATACATACACTGAGTCATCAGCGTGATGGTGTTCACACTGTGTGGAATTTTAGTTTGTGTACTGAACATCATCTACGCCATCTTGCAGACTCACGTATGGGCATACACGACAGCCATTTTAGGTACCATGGTCTCCCTGTTCACGATCGCCCGTCAGCACACTTCCCTGAACCTTGCAAGCCTTCCCCGCGCCTCCTGGCTGCCCCCGCGCTCACACGCACAAGCCATGAAACCCCCCCATGACTCTGTCTCAGGGAATCACACCCCGCGCCTGACCAACACCTCCTTTCCGCCCATGAATACCCCTCCTTTGATGACCCCTTCCTCTGAGCCCGACTGCCTGTTTGAACCGCTGGTCATCCCTTAGCCCGAGGATACAGTTTATTGCCCACTACTGCATGCACTCGCTTCTCCTGAAAGAGATCACTATTGATCATGACGTCCCCACCCCCTGAGATTCGATCAGGCGCACACATTCCAAAGGAATCGGCAGAACACTCAGCTGCATGATGGCCCCTCCCAATCATATGAGGGGAAAGGGCCTCTACTGTTGTCATGTGTTGGAATGGGCCGGAACTGGGGGGGGGGGTGCCGGGGATGTCGTTCTCATACTTCACAATGTCCTTGCTGTAATAAAGAATGTTCACATGTCTTAGACCAGTGTATAAAAGACCAGGTCTCAGAGAGGTTGAGAGAGCACCTCAAGACGATACCTTGTTGTCTGATCTGATGTGTTCTAATCCGACGGAATAAACTTGTTTCCTGTCTTCCTGTCTCCAGCGCCTGCCTCTTTATTGAATAACTTCGTATGGTATTAGAGGCGTTTTACGCCGGGCAAATTTAACTTAGGAAACATCTACTGAAATCGCCTGACCATTTTGAATTGATCTTTAACAATTGGCGCCCAATGTGGGGCCCATCAGCGACACGTGGATCCAGTGGGAGAGGTCCCGACGACAGAGTGAACAACTGCAACGATCGGAAAGAGCTCCTGTCCGATAGACCCTCGTCTGACAGCCGATCATCTGAACTTCACTGATTCCGAGCTGACCTCTCCCGAGTGATCTACGGTCCTGACTGGGAACCACCAGGAGTGCCGCGATAGCAACAGAGAGTAGAGGACGATCAGGCGCTGGAAGCGGAAGACGAGAAACTGTCCATGCGGTCCGGGTAAGGTCGTGATACACGACAAATTGCGAAATTGATTGATTGATTGTTTGAAAATACTAGTATTACTTATTGACTGTTTCTGAGGAATTCTCTATTTGCAAACAAGTACAGAATCGCCATACTCTGTTTAGTCTTTGCAGATAGTGAAGGGTAGGCAACGCAAGCCTTTAACACGTCGTGCCTATTTTTTTCTCCTCATTGATTGATTGATTGAATCGAGAATTGAATTGTTCGAAGTTGGTTCTCTTAAGGATCTTCTCTGTCTGCAAACGGGGAAGAATAGGAATATTCTCTCTCCCTTTGCCGATAGTGAAGGGTAGGTAACGCAAACCTTTAACACGTCGTGCCTATTTCGTTCCTCATTGATTGATTGTTTGCCCAAACATTGACTGTTTTGGGAATTGGTTCTTTTCGGAGGTATTCTCTATTTGCAAATAGCGTAGAATAGAATATTCTGTCCAGTCTTTGCAAGTAGTGAAAAGATAGGTAGTGCAGGCTTTTGCCCCCCATTGTAATCCGTCATGCCTATCTTCTCCCCATTGGTTCATAGTTGGGTCAACCCGGACCGCTTATTAGAGATGAACCATCCAGCTCCACTGGAAGGCACCCCTAATAAGGACATGTTTACTAAGCAAGGACTAGTCGCTATAGCTTATAGTAGGTTATGGCATAAATATACAAAAAAGGATCCTAAAAATCAGTGGCCACTGATAGGTTCTTTTGATAAAAATAAAATAAAAACACTAGAAGCAGCTGTAAAAATAAACAAGGCAACGCCCACTATGCTTGATAGTATTGGCATGTGGCGCAAAGAAGCAGAACATCGCAGGAAAAGAGAGGAAGCGAAAATAGTGAAAGAGTTACGAAAAACAGCCCATCTGGCCGCAAAAGAACTAGATGAAGAAATAAGAAGAAGAGAGGAAGTTAAACAAACGCAAGAATCAGGACTGGCAGGCCAATGCCCTGTCAGGACCACCTCTGCGCTCTACCCGGAGATGCCCTCCAAACAGCGGGCAAATGACGAGTTACTACTCGGTCCTCCAATTATCTACATGCCTCCTCCTTATGCTCCCAGCCAGCCTCTAGCACAACACTCACCAGTTCAAAGTGCAGGCGTGGGTGACTCTAGCGCTAGTGCCCCGGCTCTTACGGCCTTCGCACCAGCCGCATTGGTAACAACAGCAGATGAACATGAGACTAGCAGGCACCTAACAGCCAGACCAAATAGGTTGAGCAAAGATGAGCGGGATGGAATCGACAAGATAGCAAAAACATTGGTAGAACAGAAGGAGAGCGAAGAATATACGATGAATATGCATAATTCACATGCCGGTAGTCACAGACGGCATTTCATTTTACGGTTCAGCTACCACACCCTGAACGCGTATGAGGATAGGTACCAGAATAAAGGTCCTGCTAAATTGACGGCTCTATATAGAAGGGTCGATGTTGGAGATGGAACTGAGAGCGATGTGACGGACCTCTTCATGCAAACGCTTGAGGTCTTCCGCCACCTCACGGAACAGAAACCAGAGGTCAAGATCACAGTCCCTGAGACGATTGAGCCCTCAGTAGAAGCAGCCAACACGATGATGCCCATCAGAGAAGCCGCCCCCTATTGGGTTTCCCCAAGAGGTCAGGGAACAAACGATGATATCAACCACGCAGATGCAAAAGGGAGGGTTGTGTACAACTGGGTTTACCAACCATGGGATCGGCAAGATATTTTAACTTTTAGGCAAACCCTGCCCGATCTACGAAAGAACTCTACGGCATTTTATACAGAACTAGGCACAGCCTTGGGCTCAACCATAATGACTCTAGCGGACATTGATTTGTTTTTCGGGTTGTGTCTGCCGGCTGATGTGTGGAAGCAAATCCGGAAAGCCGACCACACAGACCTGTTCGGACACACCTGGAAACAACTCGATGACCTAGATAGGCAGCGAGAGCCCGGAAAGAAACCTGTAAAAGACATACTGGAACTCCCCGACAAAATAGTGCAGAAGCTAAAGACGTTGATCCCAGAGAAGAAGGTAGACTGGTCGGTAGTCACGGCTTGTCGCCAGAAACCTCAGGAAGATGTATCAGAATACTTCTCACGATTTGAAACAGTGTTCTCCGACTACAGTGGCCAAGATATGACCACCGCAACCGGACAACACCTATTCGTGCAAAACTACGTAAAGGGGCTATCGCAAGAGGTCTCCCAAAAGTTACAGACTAGCGAGAGTAGTTGGGGAGCCTCTAAACCTGCAGCTATCCTTCAGATGGCTCAGTATTACGAACACCAAAAGAACGAGAACGAAAGGGCAACTGAGAAAAAGAAAAAGGACTTAAAGGAACGAGTAATGATTGCTCAATTGCAGGGAGTGACTACAGGAAGGGAACGGTATAGGGGAAACTACCAGTCGAATGCCCCTAGGAATTCGGCCCCTAGAGACCGCAACCCCACACCTGGCGCTCCACGAACCGACCTCGATGAGAACCAGTGTGCATTTTGCAAAGAATTTGGGCATTGGAAGTCTCAATGCCTTTCCCTTCGGGAGATGATTAAAAATAAAGAAACAAGGGACATGACAAATGGCTCCAAAACTGGAGGGCAGGGACGAGGGCAGACCCGCGACACCACCAATGACCGATCTGACAGACCAAACACATTTGACCGCCCCCGACAGAATCAGTGCCAACAGTCCGACTGCAACAATGCTCACGACTCTGCATAGGACTGCCAGGGGCAAGGGAGGGATCCAGTCGAGCTCTGTGTTGACCAGCAAGGTCCTTACGTCACTGCTAAGGTCCTGGGTACAAAGTCTCCATTTTTGGTAGACACTGGAGCGACACGTAGTGTATTATCAAAACGACTGATTCCAAGGGCACCCTTGTCTGGCTCACACATTACCTCGATAGGCTTCGATGGAACGCCCTCCACTAATCCCCTGTCTGTACCTATCTCCTTTGACCTAGGAAACAATCCCACTGACACAACGTTTCTGCTCTCCTCCAACTCCCCTGACGCCATTATGGGTATTGATTTACTGAAACATTTCCGAGCTACTATTAGGTGTTCCCCGGATGGAGTCCGAGTCATCCTGTACGACAACCCGAGCATGTCCAGACCCCACCCCGCACAACATATGTACGCCATAACAGATGCTGACCTATCCTTGCTCGAAACCCTACCCCTGTACCTATGGGCCAGAAACGACTCGGATGTAGGACGAATGATGATTGATCCTGTACACATAACTGTTCGACCAGATGCAATACTCCCGAAACTCCCACAGTACCGGATATCGCCCGAAGGCGAGAAGGCATTGGTAGCGATTATTCAGTCCTTGGTAGATGCAGGAGTGGTAGAGGAAGTGGTTAGTAATGTCTGCAATAGCCCTATCCTACCCATTGTTAAGAAGCAAGGTGAGGGAGATGAGAAAGCGTACCGCTTCATCATCGACCTGCGAGAAGTCAACAAAGTGGTGGTACCACAGTACCCCGTAGTCTCAGACATCGCCACCATTCTGACTCTCATCCCGTCCACTGCCACCACCTTCACCGTTATTGATCTTAAAAATGCATTCTTCTCTATCCCCATCCATCCAGACAGCCGTTATCTCTTCGGCTTCACTTTAAAAAACCGTTCGTACCGATTTTGTAGAGCTCCGCAGGGCTACACTGAAAGTCCCAGCATCTACAGCCAGGCCCTCAAAAGACAGCTGGACGCCGTCCAGCTACCAGATGGAGTGGTGTTGATCCAATATGTCGATGATATCCTTCTGGCGGCCGACACCACTCCACTTGCAATCACAGCCACTATCCAACTCTTGCACTTTCTTGCGGAGAATGGCCACAAAGTCTCCAAAAAGAAACTGCAGTTCTGCCAGCCCCAAGTAACATACCTAGGCCATCTCCTGTCCAAAGAAGGGAGGAAACTTACGCCCGACCGAATCCAAACCATCTTAGACACCCCCATTCCAAAAACACAGAAGCAAGTCCGTTCATTAGTGGGCCTTACTTCTTTCTGCCGACAATGGTTACCAAATTTCAGTCTCATTATAAAACCCCTACTCTCCCTGTTGGCCAAAGATGTTCCGTTCCCACTCCCTTGGACTCCCGAATGCCAAGCATCCTTTAAGGAGTTGCGGGATGCCCTTTGCTCGGCACCCGTTCTAGGAACACCAGATTACTCCAAGCCCTTCTCCCTCTTCACTCACGAAAGGGAGGGATGCGCATTGTCTGTTCTAACTCAGCCCATCGGCGCCAAACAACGCCCTTGTGCCTACTTCTCTGCCACTCTTGATCCAGTCGCCAGAGCTCTACCTGCCTGCCTTCGAGCAGTAGCCGCTGCTGCTGTCTCTATCCGCCAGAGTGAGGGAATGGTGCTTTCAAACTCCCTCACGGTATTAGTGCCCCATGCAGTTGACACCCTTTTGAACCAGACTAAGACTGAACATCTGACTAGCGCACGACTAACAGGGTACGAGTTGACTCTACTTGCACCCCACATCACCCTGAAGAGATGCACGACATTGAACCCTGCTACACTGTTACCCTTGCCCGAAAATGACCCCGATGTGCCCCCTATACACGACTGTGTGACCCTCACGGACGAACAGACTAGGAGTAGAGTTGACCTCCGAGACATTGCTCTTACAGATCCTGATGGAGAACTATGGGTAGATGGCTCTTGTATCAAACTCCCAGACGGCACCACTTCTGCTGCCTATGCGGTGACGACAGCTCGAACAGTAGTTGAAACCGCTCGCATCACACAACGATCCGCACAGGCAGCAGAACTAATTGCCTTCACACGAGCATTATCATAGCAGCAGGAACCACGGCAAACATTTACACGGACAGCCAGTACGCCTTTGGGGTGGTTCATCATTTTGGGCTCCTGTGGAGGGAAAGGGGATTCCTGACGTCCCACGGTACACCCATCCTTCACGGAGATTTAGTCTCCGCCCTGATTGAAGCAGTTCTTCTCCCCAGACAATTAGCAGTGATCAAATGCCAGGCGCACAAGAAGGTGACAGATTTAGTTGGACAGGGAAACGCACTAGCCGACACCACTGCCCGAACCACAGCTGAGAATAGGACAACGACACGCATGTATGTGACCAGGTCACAAGCAGAAAAATGGACCGACGCTAGGGAAACAATCAGGGACATCCAATCGACCAGTACACCACACAAATTGACTGAGTGGGCGCGGGTGGGTCTAAGGGACGATGAAGGCTGCTGGCGGACAAAAGACACGAACAAATGGTTGCTGCCTGATGCATATTTGATCCCCATACTGACAATGGCACACTCCCCTGCACACATAGGCTCTGCCCCCATGCTTGAACTCATTTCCAAAGTTTGGCACAACAACAAGATCCCCGACTCGGCCAAACGCCTAGTCCAGCTGTGCCTTATCTGCTTACAACACAACCCCGGGAAAGGAACTTTGGTACCCCGGGGAGGGTTTGGGATCCCCGACCACCCCTTTGAGGTCCTTCAGATGGATTACATCCAGCTAGAGAGGTGCCAAGGCTTGAAGTACGTATTGGTCATTGTATGTGCCTTCAGCAAATGGGTGGAAGCCTATCCGACCCGTGATAACACCGCCATGACTACTGCCAAAGTACTACTGAAAGAATTTTTCCCTCGCTACGGCCTTTGTCGAATTTTATGGAGCGACAATGGCCCCCACTTCATAGCTGAAGTTATCCAACTAATCCTGAAGGGGTTGGGGGTAAAACAGAGGTTCCACGCAGTCTTCCACCCCCAATCCGCTGGCCTGGTTGAACGACACAACGCTACACTGAAACTGAAACTGTCAAAAATAGTGGCCACCACAGGACTTAAGTGGCCAGATGCCCTTCCACTGGCATTACTATCGATGCGCTCCACTCCCACTAAGCACCACTTGACCCCCTACGAAGTTGTGTTTGGGCGGCCTATGAACCTCTGGACTGCCCCCAAACCGACCTCCATTCACGACGTCCCCGACGTCCTGCTGTCAGATTATTTGTACAAATTAACTAAAACATTGTCTGTCATTCATCAACAGGTGCAGCAGGCCATCCCCGATGCTTCCAGGGGTCCCGGTCACGATATCCAACCGGGGGACTACATCCTAATCCGGAACTTTCAACGAGCGAAGAGTCTGGAACCCCGGTGGACGGGCCCCTGGCAAGTACTGATCACCACTCGGACGGCTCTTCGAGTGGAGGGGAAAAAGAACTGGCTGCATGCACACCACTGCAAGAAAGTTTCCTCGACTCTGGCCACGACAGACAACGTCAGCACCCAAGAAGAGCTCCTGAACAAAGACCGACCATCACTGAACTGCTATCCTGATACCAAGGCACTTGAACTTGCAAAACACTCTGATCCCACTGTGCCATCCCGAGAAGGGTATTTCCTGCGTCGAAAGGAGGGAGCTTCGGCTAAGTAGGCCACTGACTAAGTTAAAAATCTCAGAACGGTGACCCAAAGCAACCAAGGGTTACCCGGAGAGAAGCTAAACAAAGTCTGTGGTTCTGCCCACTACCGAGCACCTTGAAGATGAAGATGATGGAAGCGCCAGATAAGAAGATGATGGAAGCGCCAGATAAGAAGACGTCGGAAGCAACGGGAAATACCCACTACAGGAACCCAAAGACTGACAATTTGCACAAATCAAAGACAATCGCTCTCTTCATTGTCTTTCTCTTTTGCCTCCTCCTCATGACTTCCTTCTGGATCTTGGAGGAAAGCACACCCGCTCACCAGATGTTGCCAACCACTGTCCAGCCAACCACCATGAAAGAGCACCACCTGATCACCCTTTCACCTCAGCTCCGAGAAAGGCGTAGGGAGTTCTGGAACAATTCCTTCGTACAACTGTTGCACCAGCACAACCTTGCTGCAAATGCCACGAACTGCTGGATCTGTGGGTTGCTCCCACATGCTACCGGACACTCCATCCCCTTCATCCCTTCTCCTTTCTCAGTTCACGGCTCCTGCCTCGCCTGGTTGATCCTCATGCAGGAAAGCCACAAGGACAACGCCACTTCTGGTCAAACCGTGTCACACTTCTACTATGGGTTCTGGCTGAACAAGACAGGAAAGCCCTTTTGTCCTGCAATTTCAGGTTCAACCTTCCTTACGAACATCCCTGCCAAAGAAAGGGTCGAAATGCAAGTGCTCCACAACCCAGCCAGACCCACCTTCTCCCACCTGCGGAAACAAACGGCTGCCACCCTGACCGTGGCCCTGTCTGTCATCAATGTCACAGGACTCGTATGCCTCGAAGGACAAGGAACGCAGCTGGTGGGTCACAGTTCTTGTCGCATCACCAAAACATTGGTCTCAGCTGACCCCCCCACCTTTGTTGCTTCCCCGAATATGTACTTTGTTTGTGGCACCAAAGCTTACACTTGGCTCCCAAGAGGCTGGAGGGGTACGTGCTACATCGCCTTCATTCTTCCTCCCACGTATGTGGCTTCAGCCAACCACCACCGGCAAAAGCGTGCCGGAGATGTTGAACAAGCCGACTCCACCGGAGCACAGTTCCTGGATGCAGCAAAGGGACTTGTTCCTCTGTGGGGACCAATGGCAAATAGCCACGCTATCCGACACCTGACTCAGGCATTAGAAACAACCATTAATATCACCGCTGGCATCCTTGCTAACAACACGGCTGAGCTTCAGGCCGTCCGCCTGGTGGCTCTTCAAAACCGTCTTGTTCTAGATGTGGTTCTGGCCGACCGCGGAGGTGCATGCCGCATCATCGGCTCCAGCTGTTGCACCTACGTGCCAGATAACTCACCTTCAGTCTACAAAGCAATCGAACACCTCCACAGACTGTCCTCGGAGGTTCACCAGGAGCAGGAAGGATGGTCGCTTGGATGCTGGTTCTGGGACACTTTGAAGAACTGGGGGTGGAGATTGTTCACGTTTTTATTGATACCAATCATGATACTATGTGGGTGTTGCTTAGGTATTCAATGTTTACCACCTTTATGTGCACTCATTTCCAACTGTATGTGCCCAAAGACTTTGAACTTTAAACCTGAGCACATGAGTCCCCTATACGAGATAGAGGTGCGTGGTCTCATGGGGATTGATCCGAACTGACAAGCTGGCGAGACATGTTAAAGGGAGGACTGTGGAATTTTAGTTAGTGTACTGAACATCATCTACGCCATCTTGCAGACTCACGTATGAGCATACACGACAGCCATTTTAGGTACCATGGTCTCCCTGTTCACAATCGCCCGTCAGCACACTTCCCTGAACCTTGCAAGCCTTCCCCGCGCCTCCTGGCTGCCCCCGCGCTCACATGCACAAGCCATGAAACCCCCCCATGACTCTGTCTCAGGGAATCACACCCCGCGCCTGACCAACACCTCCTTTCCGCCCATGAATTCCCCTCCTTTGATGACCCCTTCCTCTGAGCCCGACTGCCTGTACGAACCGCTGGTAATCCCTTAGCCCGAGGATACAGTTTATTGCCCACTACTGCATGCACTCGCTTCTCCTGAAAGAGATCACTATTGATCATGACGTCCCCACCCCCTGAGATTCGATCAGGCGCACACATTCCAAAGGAATCGGCAGAACACTCAGCTGCGTGATGGCCCCTCCCAATCATATGATGGGAAAGGGCCTCTACTGTTGTCATGTGTTGGAATGGGCCGGAACTGGGGGGGGTGCCGGGGATGTCGTTCTCATACTTCACAATGTCCTTGCTGTAATAAAGAATGTTCACATGTCTTAGACCAGTGTATAAAAGACCAGGTCTCAGAGAGGTTGAGAGAGCACCTCGAGACGATACCTTGTTGTCTGATCTGATGTGTTCTACTCCGACGGAATAAACTTGTTTCCTGTCTTCCTGTCTCCAGCGCCTGCCTCTTTATTGAATAACTTCGTATGGTATTAGAGGCGTTTTACGCCGGGCAAATTTAACTTAGGAAACATCTACTGAAATCGCCTGACCATTTTGAATTGATCTTTAACAGCTGCAGGGAATTCATTGGCTGATACAGCCACAGCGGAAGCAACTAAACAGGCTTCCGTAGTCACAAAAAAGCATTCAGAAAAATACATAGACGGGAACACGATGCTGGCGGTAAAAACGCCTTCAAAAGGCGACTGTGCAGCACTACCCGTGAACTATCCACTCAATTATACATACGTAATTGATGCAAACTCCGTTCCTTTTGCTCGAATCCCTGGAGTGGGGGATAGAGTAATTCCAAACACGAACAGGAGAGTCTTACTAATAGCAGACGCACACATGGGTGAAGGTCTAAGGCACAAAGGGATCAAGGAATCTCAGAAAAAATTACAATCAGAATACTGGTGGCCGGAAATGAGCCTGCAACATTACAAATTCGCAATGAGCTGTCCAAACTGCAACAGAGATCGCAGTGGCGAACCGACCGGAGTATTGCCAGGACCCTTCTTTTAGAAAGCATAAGGCTGTCTATACGCAATAATGCGCCCCATAATATTTAAGACTAGATTCACTTAAAAATGCAGACACCAGTGCTCGGCTGATGCCAGAACTGTTAAAAAAGATTTGCGAGTCTTTACCGGCACATACGCAATTGGCATGCTACATTCTGACCAGGGTCCTGCTTTTAGCTCTCGAGCTTATAAGGAGGCCATGACCAGCATGGGCATTGCATTGCGGTACTCTTGTCCCTTCCATCCTGAGGGAAATGGGATTGTGGAAAGAACAAAACGGGACATAAAGCAATCTATAACAGCAAGGGTATTAGGTTCAGGTGCTCGGTGGGTCCAACATTTAACAAGTGTCCAACGTAGTCTTAATAATCTGCCAAGAAATTCTCTAAAAGGTTTCAGTCCGTACGAACTATTGTTCGGTACTAGAATGCATATTCAGGACTTAGATAGTCAGACTTCAGTGGTAGAAGAAAAATGCTTTGATATCAAAGATCGTTTGGCTATTTTACAGGACTTAATTGAAACAAGAAAAGGCCTGAGCAATGTTAAGTTAGAACAGCAGCCAACAGCCACTGAAGATAAACCACCTGTCCCAGCAAGGCCTGTCTGGATTCCAAAGATTAGGGATCCGGTCAGAGAGAAGATCGCGGTGAAGAAGGAATTTGGGCCTTCTTACAGGAAAGCAGTACCTGTCTTAGCTGTCAGTGGATGAACATCAGATGCACTACCGCCCCTTGCTGGTAAAAAGGAGAACCGAGTTGTATCCATCGACCTGGTAAAACCACAATCATGTGGCCAGTAATAAGTAGTAGGCCCAGTGGACTCCCAAGAAGTAGCAGAGTGCCAAAGTTTGCTACAATCCAAGAGGTTCAAACTGAGAGACTTATCACATTCGATACACCTACAGTGAATAAAAAAGAACTATGCAACAATGCCATGGAACTTGTGCCTCTTGAAACCCAAATCACAACAGCTCGTCAAGAAACACCTGTCTACAATGATGTAGCCTCAGACTATGCGAATGAAAGAAAAAATCCAAAAGTGAAGGAAAATTCCTAAGCAATTAAAACAATTGACAGAACTGCATCTGGTTATTTCATCAACTTTGACGACTTCTCTGAAGATCCAAGCGAACCTGAAGAAACGCCAGTAACAAAAACTTTTAAAGACAAAGTAACTGAACTCTTTGATCAACTCAAAGAAACCTATCTGATTTCTCCATGAATTGAATTTTGGATTGTGTTAGGTGTACTTTTTCTCCTGCTTTGGCTCATCATGGTTCTTTGGTTGGGAAAATTCTTGAGGGAAAATATAGTACAATGGACACAGCAAGCCAGAACATCAACTTGGTCCTAAAGCCACACAAGTCATCTCACATCGAGAAAAGAGAACTATCATTAGTGAATGTCACAGCCAATCCAATACCCGGTGGGGTAGCTTGGGACAAAACAGATTACGAAATCTATGGCCCGGTCGAGCTCTTGAAATATCCACATCAGTTCAAGGTTTCATTAAGTGACTTTGTAAAACCCTCCACATTCTCTGATGATTGGGACTTTGAAAGCATTAATGATATGATGTCAGATTTAGTTATGTCAGCAAAATTGACAAAACATGATTACTTACAGGGTTCATCAAATTATGAACAAATGTACTGCTACAACCACTTTGCACACTATTATTTGCATAAATCTGCTCAACCTAGAAATGTTTTTAATTATAATCAATGGGAACATTGTGCAACTCCACCTAAAGGCAGCTCGAAAACATTTTATGAGAAATTCCCATACTTCTCAGGGTTTAACACAAGTGATGCAGAAACATTTTACTTCAAACTGTTAAATAAGACAGGGGTAAAAACAATGCTGACTAACACTAAATTAATTTATTCGGGGGGGCGTGGCTACGAGCCGACCGAGATGGCGGCGTAGTACGTGAGCTCTGAGACCGAAGCGGCTCTTTCTGCAGTAATCCGTCTGTTCATCCGGCATTAGTGTACCTTCTGACGCTGGGCCGGAGTGAGGGAGCTGAATGGCACTGTCCGACGCTATCCCAGACGAAATCGAGTGAGGACAGCCGAAGGGAGACCGAGGAGACGAGGTGGGCCCTGCCGTGTATCCAAGCACCGTCCTGCCGCTGAGCTGCGGACCGACCAGAAGTGCCCTGTGGACGGCGGGCTTCACCGGAAGGTGCGGCTGTCCGACTTCGGACGGCATCGGCGGTCGGCCTGTGTGGGGGTGGAAACGGGCCATTCTGGTCGCAAATTCACCCAGCGTGCTACCGCCCACGAGAAGGCGTAATTCGGTCCCCGGTGGCGGAGCGCCTGTCCAGGTAGGCGCGCCCTGGGACCGGGAGGGCTGTTGGCCTGTTGTGCTGGCGGGGCGCGGAGGCGACGCCCGCTCCCACCCCTGGAGGTGAATACATTGATGCGTTTGGGGCACAGGTGCAGGTGCTGTATAGACAGAGCCCGGGCATGGTTTACCGAGACCGACGCTGCCGCGCTTGATCCTGGACTGAAGACGCCAGTGATACCCCACGCACGGGAGGCACGCAACAGAACTCAATGACACGTCCACTGCTCCAATGCCCAGCAGAGTCTCCATAAAGTCGCAGAGATTCTGAGAGTATCCTGGGGTGCGCTAAGTGACGGAGTAGTGGTGCTGCCAGGCAACAGGACAGTAAGTGCTGGCTGGCGACCGGAGGTGTGGGGGCCTGTGGATTTACCAGGGAAGCGGGGGTGGAGCCATTAGTCTACTGCTAACGCCATTATTCTGATACACCTTGTACAACAGCGAGATAACAACCAGACGCAATGGCGGGAAGGGGACCCAGGAATGCAGAGTCACAATCGAAACTGGAGAAGTACGCCTTCGAAAAGGCTGCCACACAACATCCGGAAGGTTGCCCGTCCACGGGCAAAAGTCCAGAGGGAGATGGCGCCAAAAGAGTGACATTGGAGGATCTGATGAAAATGCTTTCGAGCGTCCAAGCGACAGTGGGCTCTATCTCTACGAATGTTGGCCTACTGAGGGCGGATCTCCACAAAATGACGGAGCGTGTGGCGCAGGTGGAAGTGGTCACCAAATCGTTAGTGGAAGACACTTCAGAACTGCAGCTGGCTGCCGAACGCATGGAAGCGGTCACCAGGAAGCTGGAGGAACGACTGGACGATCAGGAAGGACGCTCGCCGAGGAACAACATCCGAATCTTAGGCATTCCGGAGTCGGAGGGCAAACATACGATGGATCTGTATGTGAAGGACTTAATTAAGACGAAATTGCAACCGAAGGGCCTCTCCCATTTCTTCTCGGTGGAAAGGGCGCATAGAGTCCCAGGGGGGGCACCGAAACCGGGGGCACCGCCGCGGCCAGTGCTGGCTAGACTCTTTCATTTCCGGGATTAGGGATGCCATACTTCAAACAGCCAGGATCTCTGCACCTATCAAGGTACTGAATTCCACCATCGCTTTCTTCCCGAACTATACAGCTGAGGTGGCCCGGCGACGGAAGACTTTTACCGCCATCAAAAAAGCCTTGCGGGCCAAAGAATTACCATACTCCATGCTGTTCCCGGTGAGATTGAGAATCGTGGATAATCACAAAGCGTGGTTCTTCGACACCCCGGAGGCGGCGAGGGAATGGCTGGATGGCTGGAGACGTGTTGAGGCTCCTAGGCGGAATAGCAAGAGTCAACGCGTCCAAAAGACAGCTAACCAGTCGACTCAACAGGCATCGAAAGGTCATAGCCAGGACCTATTCGCTGAATCAGGTCTGGAGGAGGGAGAACATCCGGAGGAGTGAACGCCAGAAGACAAGGCCCAACAATACTTCAGCACACTGACTATGAGACCCTTGGACTCCACTCTGTGTTAGCCGGAAGAGGTCACATGGAGCTGCTATCGGAGTCACAGAGCTACTTACCCCCTGCAAGCAAGTACAATGGGTTGGGTTGGGACTACGCGCTCTGCTAAGTTGGGGGAGGCGGGTGGTTTTCGGCCCGTGCAGCAGGGAGGCAGGGAGGGGGGAGGGGAGGGAATGTTTGAATGTTTTGGTTTTAGTTATTGTATTCCACGGCACAAGACGACATGTCCTCAACAACACGAAGGAGACAGGTTATTTGGTGACAATGCACCGTGAGATTCGTTCCTTATTGACTTGTACGAGGCCACATATACTGGTAAATGGCGGCACACGTGATAGATACACCTGAGAATCGTACGTTGCATCCTTCCCACACACCAACTTTGACAGCCCTCACATGGAATGTCAGGGGATTGGGCGATAAGGTGAAACGGGGCCTAGTGCTACAATATCTGAAACGCTGTAAACCAGCGATAGTCCTGTTGCAGGAAACCCATCTTGTGGGCACGGCCTGAAAAACATTTTCATTCATTCGAAAGCGATGGATAGATGGGGATACAAATTCATTGCGCAGGCGGACTTCTCCTCCGGCTCTAGAGGGACGGGGATACTAATACGAAAGTGCTTTCCGATGGTGTGTCAACAGACTAGCATAGATAATCAGGGCCGCTTCGCAGCTGTGACGGTACAGTGGGAGGGCCAACTTTTCAACTTTGTGTCCGTATATGTCCCTCCTGGCCTGCAGGCCACAGCGCACGCCACCCTTGCGGCCTTTCTACTGTCCCTACCGATGGCGACGCTAGTCATAGTGGGCGACTTTGATGACGTTGTAGATCATGAGCTCGATAGACACCCACATACCGCGACGGTGCGGGGAGGCAGGCGACTCCCCGGACTGTTGGGTGCCCTGGGTCTAACAGACTGCTGCCGGTACAAACATCCTTACGACAAACAATACACTTATTATTCAGCGACACATAACTGTCTCTCACGGATTCATTACATTTTAATATCTGGGGAGGGGCTACACGGCGTTGAGGCGGTAGGCATCTGTCCCAGGGGAATCTCCAACCACTCCCCCCTAAGACTCACATACACACACCACCATTTCCGTAGAAGCCGTGTGTTTCCTGTCCAAGCGAGCTATCTGCAGAGCGCCCCTTTGAGGAAAACCCTTTCCGATACTGCTGAACACTACTTTCAGGAGAACTCAGGCTCAGTCGGCTCCCAGAGTACCTTATGGGGAGCATATAAAACAGTCCTGCGTGGGCAGGCGATTGCATCCATTGTTGCTCATAAGCGAACACAGCATCAAGAACTTAGCGCCCTTGAGGAAGCCCTCACAATAGCAATCTCTGAACAGGAGTCTCACCCGTCCCGGGGAGCCGCTCAGGCGGTCCGACTGCGCCGCACTGAATGGATGGCATATCAAAAGGAGATGGTTCAGACCTCAATTCAGGCTTCCCGTCACAGGATTTACTAGTTGGGCGACGAGGCAGGAAAGATGCTGGCTTGGCTCGTTAAAAAAGAAAAAGCGGGCAGGGTCATTGCACAACTGGCACTGCCTGAGGGGCGTTTGACCTCTGACCCCGGTGCCATAGTAGAACTGCTGGCTGACCATTTTGAGGCGATATATGCCCCCCAGGCGACGTATTCGACGGAAGAAGCTTATGACTATATTAAGGATCTAACGATCCCCTGTCTCTCACCTGAGGCGGCGTTGTTGCTGGAGGCTGACATTACCGTGGAAGAAGTACGGGGGGCGACCAACGCGCTGGCGTCTGGCAAGGCTCTGGGACCCAACGGTCTCCCGGTAGAACTGTACAAGCAAACAGCCTAGACAACAGCCCCTCATCTCCTCAGAATGTTCGTGGACAGCCTAGAAGTAGGAGAACTCCCTGAAGATCAACGTCTTGCCACAATCATCCCGATCCGCAAACCTGGTAAAGTACCGGAGGCGTGCACTTCTTACCGCCCCATCTCCTTACTAAATGCGGAACCAAAGATCCTTGCCAAATTACTAGCGCAGAGGTTGGCCCCTCATCTTGCCACTCTGGTACACCCAGATCAGTCTGGCTTTATGCCAAATCGTAATACCTCACATAATCTGCGCCGTCTACAGGCGGTGTTAGCTCGCCGAGAGTACATACAGGAGCCGGCGGTCCTTCTCTCCCTTGATGCCACTATGGCGTTTGACACCGTGGAATGGCCTTATCTATTCACGGTGCTTCGTCACATGGGCTTCGGCCCCAAGTACTGCGCGTGGGTCCGCCTACTCTATACCAGACCTCGGGCCCAGATAGCAGCTAATGGTCATATCTCCAGGGATTTCCCTCTCGGTCGTGGGACGAGACAGGGCTGCCTGTTGTCCCCCTTACTGTTCACGCTAGTCCTTGAGCCGTTGGCGATTAGGGTCCGGTGGGAACCATCCATCAAAGGTATCCGGTGGTCGCCGTCGTGGGAGGATCGGATATCTCTCTACGCGGACGATATCCTTCTCTATCTCACCTCCCCTAAAAAGTCAACCCTAGAACTACTTAATGTCTGCGAGAAGTTTGGGAGAGTTTCGGGATATAGAATTAACTGGACTAAATCAGTCTTGCTGGCTGCCCACCCTCACTTCCGGTGGACTGTCCGTTAAGTTACACTGACACCCCTTTTAAGTGTCTGGGAGTTTACGCCTCTTCGAACCCGGACGAATTCTACGCCCTAAATTTGAAACCCCCTCTGGAACGGTTCAATAGGGATTTAAAGGTGTGGCGCTTCCTCCCTCTCACCCTCCTGGGTAAAGCTGCATTGTTCAAAATGATGGCGCTACCCCGTTTTCTGTACCTCCTTGAGAATACACCATTTCATGTCCCCCCTCCTACTTTAAGGCCATCGCAGCGGCTGTTTCTACTTTGCTTTGGGACGGGAAGCCGGCACGAATTGCGCAATGTAAACTGGTGATGGACTGGTATGATGGGGGTATAGCACTCCCTAATATTGAACTGAACTACTGGGCTGACCATCTTAAGCAAATCAATTACTGGCTACACGCCCCACAGACGGAACCCGCCTACTTGGCGGACAGGCAGAGTATCGAATCCAGGGGGCTGTTAAGAAACCTCTATAGTCATAGCGTCCCGTCCGATCTACTGGGCCCGACTGGTCACATGGTTTAACTCTGGTATAGGGCACATAGACACCTTCAGTGCGCGAACATTATTACACAAATGACACCCCTGTGAGACTCATACAGATTAGGTTACATGGGCAACAGCAAAGGGTTCCAGGAGTGGGACGCCATAGGTATTTCCGTTGTGGGAGACCTCTGGAAAAAACACAAAATGGTGGACTTCACTTTCCTACAAACCAAATACGAACTGGCCCAGTCGGAACATTACAGGTGCATGCAAATAAGACATGCACTTCAGGCAGTCATCCCGACGGGAACGACTCTGCGGTAATCCACCCCTCTAGAGGACAGGTTACTGACTGAACATATGACCCACAAAGCGACCTCCTACACATACCGGAAACTAGTCAACAACCTCCCTGACATGTTGTCCAAATTACGTTCGAGTTGGGTGGAAGATATTGGTGACCTTGATGACTTGGAGTGGCAGGAGGCTCTCTCCTTGCCGCGTGAATCTGCAATTCCTTCCAGACTTAAACTGGTTCAGTTGAAAATACTACACCGCACATATTACACCAGGACGGTCCTTCACAAGATAGGGAGAGCTTCCCACGAGTACTGTCTCCGTGGATGCGGGGAGAGGGGGACGTTCTATTATACCATTTGGGACTGTGGTCGGTTAGCCAGGTACTGGGCGGCAGTAATGCGAACCATTTCCCAAACTACGGCTGTCTCCCTGATGCCCGACCCTCGCTGCTGTCTGTTGAACATATGGGATGCAGTAGATTTAACCCATCGGCAACAGGACTGGGTCATGCTGGGAATGATGGTTGCGAAACGCAATATTGCTAAGCTGTGGGGTTCTAATGTACTATCCGCATTGAGAGACTGATGCAGTGACATGGATGAAACAATGGTGGCTGAGAGGGCGGTGTTTGTCCATCGGGGATGCCCTAAAAAATGGGGACAGATCTGGGGGGCGTGGAACAGGTTCAGGGGAAACATATGTGAGCCGCCAAGGGTGGACTTGGATGACTGCCTTTCGGATTAAGAATTGGACCTGAAATCTAGATATCAGTGGTTGTATATCCTGCTGTTTAGAAACCCGCCATGCTGTTAACGGGTGCTGTAATGCTAAGGACGGATCAGTGGTTGCACCGCTAATGCTAACAATACTACAATTATGAGCATATGTTATGTCACCTTCAAAGATCGAAGTGTTTACTGTGCCTTTAATTTATTGAAAAGTTTGGTTTAAAAATGTAGACCTAAGTCATATCATATACCTGTATCGTTTGCATTATGTACAATTTGTCTCCATTTGCCGCCGGACCCCAGGGCTAACGGCTACATGGCTGTGTCAACCTTATAAAGATAATTTGCTACTGTTAATATTGCGGCCGGCCCAAGAGGTTGTAGGCCTTAACCACTTGGATGCTAAGTCATGCCCAACATCTCCATGTAATTTCCATTGAAATCAATGGAAACTCCATGACGAGTTACCCTTGTCATTAGCACTGAAGGGGTTAAGCTGTGTTATATTGGTAATGTGCAATAAAGGTCTTTAAAAAAAAAATAATAATAATTTATTCTGAAACATTTTATGAAAAAATGAATACATTTGGTTTTGATTTTTGGAAAAATAACATTGAAACAAAAAACATCTGGCGTACCAAAAATTGGCAAGTTCAAGGTTTAGAAGCATTATTTAGAGCCTGCATGATCCCAGAACAAAATATATTCTTGAATGACACCATTCAACAGACAACCTGTCTTGGCCTAGCCAAAATTAAAGACTTAAACAAACCGTCTATTCCAAAGCCCATACCTGATACTAATAGCACTACTGATATGGAGATAGACGTATCCCACATTTTACACCAAAACAGAACAAATCCTGATTGGAAAATATGGTTGATCTGGCCCACAGACACAAATAACTGTCAAAATAGATTCCTGAACAAAATACAGGGGTTCAAAATGACCAGGCCAGACCCTGGATACTCCCAGAGACAACATCCAGGGATAGTTACAACATACAGTGTAGGGAAACTATGCCTTGAGTGGCTAGAAAAATCCACACTGGCTGAAATTAAGCAACACTTGACTTTACTTAAAGACGGTGCTGACTTGCATGATTTCTTAATGGGACCACTCAAACAGCATCAAAAACGTTTCATAGCGGCCAGTATATACGCGGCATACAACAAAGCTTGGAAAGTAATGCAAATTAAAAGAGCAGAAAAAATACGAGAAATTGATCGTATTAATTTGGAAAAAACACTTTCTGTTGTGGACAATGCGTTAATGACTCTGTCCTCCAGAATGTATTCACTGGACAGTATTGTATCATCTGCTATTGATATAATAGAGCAGGACTTACTAATGTTACAACACGGTCAGTCCCAATTACGTTCTATTGTACAGCTTGGCTGGACGTTGCAAAATCTGCGTTCAGGCTATGTGCCTTGGCGTTTAATCAACACAATGTCATTATTCTCTATCTTTAACCTTACTGATAAACAAATCAGTTTGGCACAAAAAGGAGCAGACTATTCGATTCTGAGCATTGAAAAACTTGAGAGATTACCATTGACAATGTCAGAAAGACCTGCCATTGAATGGATAATACACGGAATAATTACAATTCCGATAACAACTTTCCAATTTAAATACTGCCAAGAATATATACCAGCGGGCCAGTATGAAAGGTTGGGTAAAGGGTTCATTAAGTCATCATGGAAATTACCTTACACACACACATGTTATAGTGAAAAGAAACAGAATGTATTTCTAAGTGGTAACAATTGTAAACGATCACTAAGCGGTATATTTCTGTGCCAAGGTATTAATTTACATGGGGCCTGTGATGGGACTTCAAATAACCTTTCATGTCACCAGCACGGCACACCTGCAACACAAATAGAGCCGTTCTTTAGACAACTTTTGAACGGGAGTTACATTCTAATAAACGACCACAGATGTTGTGGCATGGTGCCCGGAAAAGCGTATCTCGTAAGCGTTAGTTCCATGGTCACTTGCTGTATGCGAGTATTGTATCCAAAAAACACTCCAGAAACGGAGACGGCAATTCGGCCTTCTCTGAATATCTCTTCTATTCGAATTGATACTTTAAGAAGAATGAAGTCTGTTATTTTGTAGACAACTGTGCCTATTACGTCATCAAAAGAAACGTATGATCTTCTAGTTGCAAGGACAACTGCAGAGATTCATACCCTTTATCAACAAATTGCCCCGTGCATTTCGTAGAAATGCTAAGCCAAATCCTAAATATGTCTGATACCAGTGGCATCGCACATGTATTTAAGACAATTTTTTCGGGACTGTTAGCACCCTTCGAAGCAGTCCTGGGCATCTTTCCCAATTTTGTCCATTCTGTCTTTGGCGGCCTACCACTACTTTTGGGACTCGTAGCAGGAATTTTATTTTTGATACTTCTGCTCCGATATGGCAAGCTAAGTCACAGACAAAACTCCAGCGACGATGGAAGAAACAATCCTAGCTATACGCTATAGGGACCGCATAACGGGGTCAGCAAGCAACCCCTGAACTATGTGACTACAGTGAATCCCATAACATTACATTTCCAACGCGCAGTCCCCACACCATCCGGCCTCCTATCCCAACATCCTCGACCCCACATCACCTCCCACCACTAACATGCACCTCCTCCCTCCCCCCAGTACTCTACTCTATCACCCCCTGGCTACATACATCTCACACTCCTCAATCCCAGACGCGGATCTCCCCTCCGCCACCAACACCCCCACCCCCTCTACCCCACTCCCACAGAACCAGAACCCCACACTTCCGACTAGCTTCTCAGAACAACCCACCTCATCTGACTGCACCCCACACAACATGACTCTCTCCTATCCCATCTCCCCCCCACTCTTTGCACTTCCGCCACTCTTTGCACTCCCACCACTCCTAGCCCTCACTCCTCCCTCAACCTCTCCCCCCCACTCTTTGCACTCCCGCCACTCCTGGCCCTCACTCCTCCCTCAACCTCTCCCCCCCACTCTTTGCACTCCCGCCACTCCTAGCCCTCACTCCTCCCTCAACCTCTCCCCCCCACTCTTTGCACTCCGGCCACTCCTGGCCTTCACTCCTCCCTGAACCTCTCCCTCCCCACTCTCACTCCCTTCTACTACACTGTCACCCCCGCAACGACCAGCCTCCACACGTCCCGCAATTGCCTCACCCCCTATCATTGATTCTCTGTCCAATAACACCAACACCATCACTAATCCTTTCACTCCCCCCCAACCTCCCTACCTACCCGAACTCCAACACACTCACTAACACCCCCAACTCCAACTCCAACTCCAATCACCTCACTAACACCCCCACCCCTCTCCCCCCATACTCCAGTAACCTAGACACTTGCTCTTATTCAGTGCCCTCCCCCAACTCCTTACCCAACCCCACACTGGACACGATCATGACCACCCTCCTCCAAATGAGAGAAGAACTCCACACCCTCAAAGAGTTACTCCTCACGCACCACAGACACCCCCCTCCCACCACCACTTCTCAACCTAACAACTTATCCCCCTCACATCCTACTCAAACCCTACATTGGACCTCTATCCCCTCTCGCAATACCTCCAACCGCCCCCAGCACACTATCAAGACTCTCTCGGACCTCGACATACACACCCTACTCTGCTCATATGTCCCGGCTCGCCAAAACCTCTTAGCCACCACACACCTGTCCATTCCAACGATTCTCTAAAACCCTCTCAGACACCCCACGCATAACAACAGAGGCTCCGTCCCCAACAACCTCACAAAAGTCCCTCTCACTCTAGATCCCTCCTCCTCCCCCTGCACCCCCAGACTCAAATGCACACTTCTCAACTGTAGATCGGCCCAAAGACACTCATCGGAGGTCGCTGATCTCATAATTTCTTTGAACCTTGACTTAGCCATCCTAACTGAAACATGGCTAACTGAATCTTCTACTCCTATCATGGATATCCTTGTCCCCCCCAACTACTGCATCATTAGACTTGACAGGTCCAACAAGACAGGCGGTGGAATCGCATACATTTACAAGAGCAACCTCTCCATTAATAAAGTCACCGCCCCTTCTCTTACCTCCTGTGAATACTTTTGCCTTGATGTCATCAGTGAAAACAAACCTGTATGTTCACTACACATCATATACCACCCACCTGGGGACAACCTCACCTTCTCCCAACAACTCATGGACACAATCTCAATCAACTCAGGACGGCAAAACACACAAATCTACCTTGGCGATTACAATCTTCACTGGAATGATTGCAGTGACGCAGTGGTTAATAGCCTCAAAAATGTCCTTAACGCTTCTGACCTCACCCAAATTTACAACAGCCCGACCCATGACAAAGGCTCTATCCTCGACCTTATCATCTCCAAAGAAGGCACTATTCAACTTCATTCAATCCAACCCTGTGACTGGTCAGATCACCATATTGTCACATTCTTCATCAAGGAAAAATTAAACGTATCCCGGTCCAATCCTCCAAGCCCAAAGTTTGGAAAAGAGACCTGAAGAAACTCAATCCAAACTCTTTACCCCCTAACAGCTGCAATCTCATACTCCCCCCTACCGACGTTACTGACGTTCAGTATTTAACTGACCACTATCTCAACACCATGGCCTCAATAATCAATGAGGCTGCACCGATGCAACTGAAAAGAGTCTGCACCAAGATCTCCAACCCCTGGTACGACGGGAGTCTCAATGAAGACAGACAGGCTATGCGAATGGCAGAGCGCACCTGGAGATCTGTTCCCTCGGCATGCACCTAAAAATGCTGAGGAAAAAGAGAAACGCATACTTCAGGAAAATAAAACGCTCAAAATCAGAGTTCTTCAGACTCCAGCTCGACCAAGCAAAAAACCATCCAAGAAAACTGTTCGAGCTAATCCGATCACAATCCAAGGAACAACCCCAAGCAGTTGTCACTATGGGCAATGCACCTTCCTGTGAAGAATTCTCTGCTTTCTTTAACCAAAAAACTGACAACATAAGGAGCGATCTTCTCATTGACGCAAGCCTTTACTCCAAACCCCACTGCATAACACCCAATGAACCAAAAAACAATGCGACATGGTCATCCTTTGGCACTTACTCTGAAGAAGAAATCGACAGACTACTCAGCACCCTGATACCATCCAATCACCTCACTGACCCTCTTCCTGCTAACGCTGTAAAAGACTTCACCCCTTTGCTCCTCCCACTCTGGACTAAATTTATCAACAGCTCACTTCAACAAGGAACCATACCTGACTCCCTCAAAGTTGGACAAGTTACACCTTTACTAAAGAAACCAACAGCCGACCCCACTGATCTAAACAACTACCGTCCGATTACCAACATTCCCACTCTCGCCACACTGTTGGGAAAAGGCGTTCAACTACAACTGACAAAGCACATAGAACAGTTTTATCTCCTCAACCCTCATCAATCAGGCTTCCGAGCAGGGCACAGCACTGAAACTGCTATGACTCACATAATTGACGACGCCCTCCAAATTTTAGATCAAAATGATACCTGCCTTCTCATCCTTCTTGATCTCTCTTCAGCATTCGACACTGTGAAACATGAGAACTTACTCGAACTCTTAAACACAAGAATCGGTCTCTCTGGGACTGTTCTTCAGTGGTTCACTTCCTTTCTACACAACCGGTCTCAAAAATTCAAGAGCAACAACTTGATGTCCTCTCCAGTACCTGTATCGTTAGGTGTCCCCCTAGGATCATGCCTATCCCCTACTTTATTCAACCTAGTTATGGAACCTCTCACCATCCTGCTACAAGCATCCAATGTACACTTTCACATGTACGCCGATGACACTCAACTATATCTCAAACTACAATCCCCCAAAGACATTATGCGTCTGAACTCAACGATCAGAAGCACCCAATCCTGGCTGGCCGATAATCACCTCAAACTCAATGCTATGAAAACTGAGTTCCTTCTGATCTCACCTCCCGCGAAAATCTCTACCACACAAACCTGGCTTAAGCACCTAACTGCACTCAATGTCCAACTGACCATCGTGGATTCAGCAAAATCTTTAGGCATAACACTTGACGCCAATCTCAACATGCAGCAGCATATCAGCAAGGCAACTAAGGGGGCGAACTTCCAAATAAATACCTTGAGGAAACTTAAACCCTTCCTCCCAGCCAAAGACTACCAAACTGCAGTACAAGCACTAGTCATCCCTCGCATAGACTACGGCAGCGTGGCCCTCTGCGGTCTCCCCCTAACTACAACTGCACCCCTAAGGGCATCACTAAACACGGCAGCAAGACTCATCACTGGATATAAAAAACACTCACCTATCTCCCCTGACTTTAAATCCCTGAACTGGCTGCCTTTTGAAGCCAGAATACATCTGAAAATTGCCTGCATGACGCACAAGGCTATACACCTGAAATTACCCGGCTACCTCACTCAGAAGTTGACAATTTCTGGCAGGTCCAGAACCACGAGAAGTACAAACAATCTCCTGCTGAAGCCTCGAAGATTCCGGAAGGAAAAAACTTACAAACGCTCCTTCTCAGGAATGGCCCTCAGGATCTGGAACTCACTCCCTCCTGAAACCAGACTCATCTCCTCCACTCTTCTTTTTAAGAAAGAAGTTAAAACTATCCTCATGGCTAAATACACTTGAACCACTACTTTTGATCTTTTAAGACTCTGCGTCGATCTGTACTACTTGTTTGATTCCTATGCACATGTGTTTTACTTGTATTATGGAACTACCTGATGGTTCATGCTCCCTCTTATTTGTACTACTTGCATTGATGTCCTACCTTCCTACTATGCTCCCTCGTGTACCCACCCTACCACTCACTTACCCCTTGCCTTGGTAAAGCGCTCTGTTATCTGCAAAGATCTTGTTCGCGCTATATAAAACTTTCAAAATAAAATAAATAAATAAAAAATAAAATAACCAAAGAAGCTCAGCAACTCACCCATGTTCCGCTTACAATGTCACTCATTGAATGCTTATACCTTACATATGTTATGTTTACGCTATGTATATGTTTATTCAGATTTTTGTCATTCTATTACTGTAAAGCGCTCTGCTACCTCCGGGTCTTGACAGCGCTATAGAAAACTTCCTAAATAAAATAAAAAATAAAAAAATTTAAAAAAATAACTAAAGTCCTTGGATTAGCCCGGCTAAGAGATCTGAATATGACCTGGCTTCTTTCATTCAGACCTATCTGTCAAAATTGCATCTTACCTGTGCTTCGATGTATGCTATACGGAGAAGAATGCGTGTTGGTCACCTGTCTTACACTACAATCAGCAGTACCAATGGATATCGATACTTTGCTAAGTCCTGTAACGGCTCATGCATCGTGTTGTCCCCAGCGGTTACCGATTCTGATGACGGCATTCGTTGAGACTTCATCACTACGATTAGGTGGGAATGAAGTACGAGATGAGAGCAGCATCACCCAGGTACGACCTTCTGTGAGCATTGCTGATCCTTACATCGATGATAGCAATCATCCTCACGACTGTACTGTTGCGGAATTTTCGAACTTGGTCGAACTTTCACCTGAAGCTGTAGACAGCTTTTTTGCGCATCTGTCTGAAATGATGTTCTCCACTGAACAGAGAGAATAATTTTAAAAAAAAACGACTAGCACACAGCGTTCCCTGAACTCTGAATTTGGCCTTCAGCTTTGATAAACGAAAGCCACTGAAAACATTTGGAACTATTTTTTCCCCTGAAAGCGACATTTTTTTTTTTCAACTTCCAAAATATTTACCTTTTTCTGGCACACATACTCTGCTTAAAGTAGAACTATTCTTAAAGAACAGAGCTTCTATTTTTAGTAACTCTAAAGACAATATATTACCTCAGCCTCTAGCACATTTACAGCAATTGTATTTATATGTGATGGAATGGTCTCGACTTTTTTTTCTGTATTAAGAGCCATTTCATGTGTCAATTTCGCAAATCATTCAGCTGAAATGTATATGCATCCTTTTAACTGAAGGGTTACACTGCTTGGAAAACGTACAGTACCAATAATCTTTTCCATGTATTTCGCATACAACATTTCAAATGCAAAAAATGTATTTTGGGGTGGGTTGGAATACACATGCACCTTTAAAATGTTTACTATTGCTTAGTTTTAGTAAGTATGGACATTAAATTGTGGAGTGGGTATTGTGTTTTTATCTAGGAACCTAAATTGATATTTCGATTTTATGCCATTATACGGTTATAATTATTAATATCCCTATGGAGGCATAATAATCATATCCATATTAGTCATAGCCCATGCAGTCACATTAAGCAAGGCTACTTCCCTGGACTCCTAGAAAGCACAACGAGTACTCTAAACAAAACAAACCTCCAGCAACCAGGGAAATCCCAGTTTGCTTTTGTTTTGATTTCGTCCTAGAACTCCTGTAAAGCACTAAGAACGGCCAGTTCTTGGTGACATCTTTATTGACGTCTTATGTCCAAACCTTACGTCAAACCCGGCACCTTTCAGGTATAAATATACCAACGTTGCCTTAAGCAAACACACAGTGGTGGTTTTGGAGCAGCTATCTACTTGCCCGAGAGCCCACAGATGCTGCCCCTCCCTCTTGACGCGCTGAGAAAGATGCTGTCTTTTTCTCCAGCCGAGAAAATCCAGCTCCGGCGTTTCCAGCCTACCCTTGCGGGTTGGTGGGATATCGAGTTCTGAAAGAGAGATACCAGACCTCCTGCTTTCTACTACCAAGGTACGGAGCTGACTAAACCCTTAAAGAGAATTCTGGATTCAGATTCTTGGCAAAACCAACTTAACTTAAACGGCTACTTACTTACTCCTTCCCACGTATTAGGCTTAGGTCAGGTACACCGGGGTAGGCGTAGTTAGAAGCACCAGTTGAATACGTTAGTCAATGTATATATGTATGTATAGATTTTATCCATTTTAAAGTATCTTATGACTAAGAAACCATATCAATGCTTTTACAGTATTATTTCATAATCCTCCTTTTACTATACGCACTTTACTTTACATTAAGTATTGGAATTGTGGCAATTCATTTCTCTTGCATGAGAAAGAAGACTGCTCAATAAATTATACCTGTTATTGAAAACGCCCGTCTCTCTTTTCTCTGCACTCTGGTGAAACTAAGTACGCACGATTGACTGAGTGAAATAGCTGTCTATTGTTTTCACACGACTCTAGAGATTTACTCTTATTCTGAGGAAGCCAAGTTGTCATGTTATATGGTTGTCGGAAGCTAATCTCTTCTTGTCTAACCAGGGAGGTTAAACTCCTCCTCGTTTATTCGAGAAAGATTCTAGTGACCTCTGAGCTAGCTGGCAAACCTTAAGTCTAATATAGTCAGTAGAGACCTAGTCGACCTCAGTCCTACGTCTAAACTGCTGTTTATATTATTCCAATGCGCAGAGCCTAACTACACTACAATACCAAGCCATTTCTAAGTTACACGTGATTTCCGAGTCTATTCATCAGGACACAGGAGATTGGTCCGTGATGGGATGGTTTTGGGGACTACTGTCCACATGGGATGGAAATTGTTAACTTTCCTTGGAATTATTCTAGTCATCATTTTCTCTTGCTGTCTCTGTTTGCGGTGTGGTCCCGCCATTTGTGGTCTTTGTGCCACCTTGTGTGTTCTGAAGCCTGCATGACAGAAAACAGAGAACATTAAAATGATGTTGCAGCAACAGCTTGTCATATAGCTCCTGTATATCCCTATATCGTGTTAAGTTAGCATAGGTACATTTGAGGTTTAAACGCCATTTTTCTTTCTTGCAACTTCTGCACACGACACTTAATTGTTGACTTAGCTTTCAACCTAGTAGTTTGCCGTAGTGTATGTGAGAATAATATGTTATTGCTCTTGATATCAGCTTTGCTTAATAAACTATGTCTGCACGAAGAGTGCTGAAGTTTCAGGAACAACACGATATGGAATTGTTATGAGGTCTGATCTCCACGCCTTCATAGTCATAACACAAGTGCAGCCTTTGCCAGCTCTGGCTTCAGGCGGGATTGATATTGCTTTGCACGACACATATGAGACACTTGATGCGGTGCACATGCAGAGAGAGCAGGTGTATGCTGATGTGATTCCTTCATGCTAAGACACTAAGGTATGGGCCCGCCCTAAAACAACCCAAAGAGACCTTCTTAGCTAATAATATAATATATGTGTTAGGGAGGGTGAGATATAAGTGTTGTTAACTCTTATTCATTACAGCATGTTAACATGCTGTCACCATTCGCTTTTTATGTCTTAGTAACTATGCTGATAATTTTGATACTGATAATAAGTATACTTGTATTATCTAAGATACTGCGCCTGAGAAGACGGCATTAGTAAATAAACATTTCAAATGCACATGTGTCTTCTTTACTCCATGTTCTGGTTTGTAATGATAATATAACGAAAGAGTGTTCATGAGTCCCACGTACCCTGAGGTACTGTAAGTTCATGTTCTGGTTTGTCTAAACATTGGGAGTTTGATATGTCCAATGAGACACTGTAGCTAGCTCGGTAAGGGGTGAGTTGGTTGCTAAGGTAAGTTTTGGGACACCCTAATTTGCCGAGGTTCCACTCCTCTGTGCACAGTTCTGTGTGAGAACAGAAACCCTGCGACATGGCGCCCAACGGTTTTGGTGGTCTTATATCATGACACTCGAGTAGTTTATTGTTCATGCCTTAACCCCTTCACCTCCGTTTCCGGAAAGCGGGGTGTCGGTGAAACCTGCCTATTTTTGAAATAGGTCTTATTCAAGCTTGATTCTTTCTTAAACGGTTTCTTTGAATTACTACCCAGTTGTGCTACAAAGTATTCTTTGTGTTTTCTTGTTTCCAGTGTTGACATGGCGGTGGCCATTGCTCAACATAGTCGCGTAGCGGTGCGCAACCATCTTCAGACGTACCAGGTCCCGGTAGATGGGATGGCTGTGATTTTCGTGGTATGTGCAGATCCGGCGTTCCCTTACGAGTTGTTTTACTCTTGGGTTACGTTTCCGGCTGTGGACGCTAATTCTGGTTTGTTCCACTCCTACACCGCCTCGGATGTCCCGGCTGAGTATACACCGTACAGGGCATTGGAAATACCTATTGATCATTGGCAGCATCGAGTTTGGTTTGATGGCGCCCTCCCCCACTCTTTGTCCGCAGCGAGGTTAGGTCCACTCTCAATTCCAGGTACAAATTGGCCTGCGTTGGGTGGCTTTACCCCGCACCCGAATCACGGCGCTTGTACCCTGCAGGAAATTCGTAGGCTGCATGTTGTTTCCATTTCCGTGATTCCTGCATTAGTGCAATACATCGGTCGCCACCTGCCTGGTAGTCCCCAGGGGGGTGCGGCCGTTCCCATGGATCGAGGCGGAATGCGTCTCAATCCAGTGATGGTTAATTCGGTTTTTGGTGCTCGTCCAGTTGACAACGATGACTTCCCATTCTGGCTAGCAGAGAAGTTTGATCAACTGGAGGCGGTTTTTCCGAATTCTACTCCTGCTGATAAGCATAGAATGTTAACGATTACTCTACCGAAGGATTTAACTCCTGAACTTGTTGACTGTGAAAGCTGGGGAAAAACATTTGCGGCAGTTTATACAAGGTGCTTCGGCACCCCGTCTATGACTGCCCTGCCTGATATCATTAGACGTGTTCAGAATGATCACGGTCCAGAGGCAGCGGTTGAATTGGGTATGCGCCTGTGTGGTTCATTTGAGATTGTATGTGATCTCATTCTCTCCAATGTTAAAGGAGATGCAGTTAACTTTCAGGTGTCGAATGCTTTGGCTGCTCTGCCCGATGCCGACAAACCCCGCCAGTTGGCAAAGATTGTAGTGGCCGCTTATAAGACAATTGGCTGCACAAGTAGAGGTCTGAAATATTTTCCAGTAAAGGAGAAAAAACAACCTCAGGGACAATCTGCAGTGACAGATGTCCAGCCCAAGTCCAAAAAACAAAATTGGCCTAAGAAACAGACACAGGGGAAGCAGAATAAACAGACTCAGGATTCTTTTCCTGCAGTACAAGCGCCTGCGCCAACAGAAAAAGTTTATGATTTGCGCGATCGCTCGATGATTAAATCACCTGATCGATTTCAGGGTTCTGATCAACGCTCTCCTCGTTCCTTTCAGGAAACATCGGCCCCGAAGACCGGTGGAGGAGGGGGTGGACGTGGACGTGGTGGCCAACAGGGACGTGGTCAGTCCCGCCAAGCTGACGGCGCAGTGAAGCAGGAGGATTCTACGCCTAAAAGACCGCAGTTTGCGAAAAAGAAAGTCGCAGCCTTAACAGCGCATCGATATGCCACAGATAGTGAGAACGCGGCTTCGGAATCTGACGTGGGCTCTGACCTTGCTGGACAGCGCGGCGGAGATAACCATAGTCAGAGAGGCGCTGCGTCCACTACTGAGGGTGACAGCGACTGAAGTGTTCGTTGTAATTGAAACAGCCGATACAAGACTGGCTCCCCCTGAAAGACTTTTTGAAATTGTCCTGTTGATTGAAGGTGACATACAGCGTACTGTCAGGGGGGTATTTTGGGAGAACCTTTCGTCTACGTACGACATTTTGCTTTCTGAGGCTGACTGGCCCCCACCTTTTGTGCTCGCAGCGCCGCGAGGGGAGGAGGTAATCCTTCCCAGTTTCGCGCACACTGTCTCGACTGAGCATGCGCAGCATTTTGCAGAAGAGTGGGCTCGGGCTCTTGCACCGGCTCTGTACCGCAACCAATGTGGTTGGGATAAATTGTCTCCTTCACACGAAATTCCTTTGCGGTCTGAGCCTCAGCCTCAGCCTCAATATCCCATACGGCGTGAAGCTAAAGCTGCCGTCGCAGAAATCCTTGAACAATTGGAATATCAGGGAGTTATTGAAACGTGTGTGTCACCGATGAATAATCCCCTTTTTACTGTGACCAAACCTGACGGATCATATCGTTTGGTATTGGATTACCGGCATTTGAACTCGCATTGCCGTAACTGTGCAGTACAGAATACTCACGGCTCTGCGCTAGTGGATAGTCTGGTGCGTAAGCGTTTTAAGACAACGCTTGACATATCCACTGGTTTTTATGCCCACAGACTGGATAGCTTTAGCTCCCAATGGACAAGTTTTACGTCCGCTGGTGTGCAAAAACGCTTCCGGCGACTTCCAATGGGCTACAAAAATAGTCCTGGGGTCTTCACCTCAAGAATAGTCACTCTATTGGAGAGTATCGATCCAGATGCATGTTCTTATGTGGATGACATTTATCTCACAGACGACAAAATTTGGATGCATCTATGTCGGGTGAATTCAATAATTTGTACCTTTGCTGATATGGGTTACAAGTTTAATTTTGCAAAATCGCACATTGCAGAACACACAGTGTTGTTCCTCGGCTATGAGCTGAACAATGAGGGTCGAGGATTGGCTCCTCACTTCCTGGAGAAATGCGCACAGTTGCGCGCTCCTACAACACTGAAGAAATTACAGTCTTTACTGGGCTTCTTGAATTTCGTCAGGACTTATGTTCCGGAATATGCCCAGCGTATCAAGCCTTTGTATGCTTTGATACAACCAACTTTTTCAAAATCATGCTGGCTGCCTGAGCATTCGGCCATTTTGAAATCATTGCAGGCCGATCTGCTCGCTTCTAAATACTTACTGACTCGTGATAATCACACCAACCTGATGATAAGAATAATTCCAGGGGCGGTGGGTTTCACGTACCTGACTTTTAATGAAGGTGACACAGTACCTATTGCTTACAAGTCACACTTGTATACTTTGGCTGAATTGCGGTTTCCCACTGTGGAGAAAGTTTTAACTGCGGTACAGATGGCGATTCTGAAAGAACGAGCACTGTCGCAGGGGAAACGCATGTTAGTGGTAACACCCTGTCCTCATTTGGAGGCAGTCACGAAAGCCAGTGTACCAAATTCTAAAGCTTTGCACCCTCGGTGGATTCAGTGGGCTGCGTCATTGACATCCACGGATGTCACGTTCATTTTTGACGCTTCCTTACGGTCGCAAGAGTACTTGCAGTATGAATTCGTTCATCCTGCTCCTCTGGCTATGCGACCTTTGGAGGACTTCCATTGCATCATTTACACTGATGGGTCGGCGCAGGTTGCGCATTGCTCTAAGCATGCCTACGTTTCCGCATGCGCCATTGTGGTCGGTGCTATGTTGAATGATGAGTTCATTTCCAGGGAAGTGCACACGTTGCCCCTGGGTGACTGCACCGCACAATTAGCGGAGCTTCGTGCACTCTTACTAGCGTTAGAATACGCGGATCCAAGTGTTACTACTCTGATTGTAAGTGATTCGTACTACTGTGTCCAGTCTTACAATGAAAACTTGTTCTTTTGGATTCAAAATGGTTTCCATGATTCCAAGGGTAGCGCAATAAAACATAAAATGATCTGGGTTCGAGTGGCAGAGCTTCAGGCTTTGTTGCCGCTTGTCTATGTAATTCATACTCTCGGTCATCAGCGCGTAGGAGTTCACGCTGTTGGCAACTCGCTTGCTGATGAGGCAGCGAAATCAGCAGTATCTACATACTTAGTTGCAGCAGTTACTAGGTCAAAAACAAAGATTGATAGCGACATCTTGGCAGCAATTGCTGCCTCTGAGAAGGGAAGTAAACATCCTGCGGGATTCCCTTCGAAGTACATGTACCACTTAAGTCCCGAAAAGGTTCCTTTTGTGACAATTCCTGATGTTGGGGAACGGCTGATTCCCAACTCGGATCGCAGAGCAGAGTTGATTACAGCGGCACATGAAGGTGTGGCGTCTGCGCATGCGGGCGTCTCGGCCACTGTAACTCAATTACAACAACGTTTCTGGTGGCGATGACTGTACAAACAGACGCGTGATTATGTCCTTCTTTGTGACATATGCCAGCAGATTAAACCTTCGACTGCTACGCGTCCGCCACAGACTCAGTTGTACATTTCTAATAAACCTCTAGGTTGTGTTTATTTAGATCACTGCGGTCCTTTTTCATCTGATACTGCGTATAAATACATCTTAGTAGCAGTTGACTCATGCACATGCTTTGTGTGGGTTTGGCCACATCGCAGCGCTGTTTCACGGACTGTCATTAGAGATTTGCGTGTCTTTATAGGGATTTTTGCCTGTGGTACCTTCCATTCGGATCAGGGTCCGGCTTTCGCCTCTAAGGCGTATAAGGATGCCATGACTTCGATGGGGGTCCAAGTCAAGTTTTCGTCACCCTACAGACCTGAGGGTAATAGTGTAGTTGAACGAATGAACCGTGATTTAAAGCAATCTTTGACAGCCCGAGTTATAGGCACTGGCAGAAACTGGCTGGCTCACCTCTATGGCGTGCAGCGTGCTCTTAATAATCTCCCTAGAAGGTCTCTGGGTGGGCGGACCCCATACGAAATGCTCTTTGGCATCAAGATGTACTTCCCTGACCTTGACGGTCTAGACTATGTGGTTCGCGCCACTTCCTTTGACGCAGATGAACATTGCAATGTTTTACAGAATCTACAAAAGACCAGAGACAGTCTTGCAAAGGAACATTTGCCCTCCACGTCGGATAATGCGTTGCAGATCCCGGTAGTTGGCTGGCTACCCCAAGTTGGAGAACTGGTTCGGGAGAAGATCGATAACAAGAAAGAATTTGGTCCTTCCTATCGAGCTCCGGTTCCCGTCGTTGGAGTGAAGGGCACAAGAACAGTCATTTTACCACCACTTCCTGGTCGTAAGGAAAACAGGTTTATTTCAATTGACAATGTCAAGATACACAGAGTGGCCGATTCTTCTTAGCATGACACCGGCTGTTTCCTGTCCTTCCATTGTGAGGAATTCAGTTATGCCCGCTGCTTCTATTAATGAACCTGACGTGGCCATCGAATTACCTGTTCTTTCCAGTCCTTTATTAAATAATTTACCCGGAACTAACGTTGATGAGACAGACTATGCCTACCCAACTGATTTGTCCATACCTGACCTGCAAGCACGTCTAGCCACGGAATCCAGATTTTCTTTTGACTCTGTTTCTCTTGCCTCAAGGAAACCCTCTCGTGTTGCAGTTTATGCAAGCCTGTTTAAAAAACATTTTTTGATACCCCCTTGGACATACATTTGGCAGGTCCTTGTTTCAATTTACCTTTTTATGTCAATTGGTTTTTGGTTTATTTTTTTTCCGAATCTTCAATGGACATTATGTCGAGGAAAGAACATGCATTACTCATTTAAATGGAACTTTGGCCCCACTTTCCTCTTCACATTCTACACACAGATTAAAAAGAGACTTGACTTTGGTTAACATCACAGCATGGCCTGTCCTTGATGGAATCGTGTGGGATGCAGTTCGGTTTCAGATTCATGGCCCAACGGAAGTCGTTAATGTTCCTAATGTACTTATTTATTTATTTATTTTGAAAGTTTTATATAGCGCGAACAAGATCTTTGCAGATATCAGAGCGCTTTACACGGCTGGGAATGCCAGCAAGAGAGTGGGGTTACACATAAGACGTACAGCACATCAATAATACCAGTATAACAGTTAAATGTGTGCATAGATAGTCAATAGCATCAATAATACAGGTAAGATACATATTCATAGAGTTCGAACAGCGAGTTAAATGTGTGCGTAGATAGTTAGTAGCGACAATAATTCAGGTGAAGTACATAGTCGCGGTCTTACTACAACTCAAAATGGCTCAAGGTGAAATACATAGTCATAGAGTTCGAGCAAAGTAATACAGGTCAGAGTAGGGTCTTTCCAAATCCAAACTAATAGGTCAAGTGTATTTGGCCATAAAAATAGCTTTTACTTCTTTCTTAAAATGTGTGAAGGAGGAGATGAGCCTGGTTTCAGGAGGGAGTGAGTTCCAAATCCTGGGTGCCATTCCTGAGAAAGAGCGTTTATAGGTTTTTACCTTCCGGAATCTTCGAGGTTTTAGCAGAAGATTGTCTGTGCCTCTAGTGTTTCTAGAGCCGCCAGAGATTGACAGCTTCTGAGCGAGGTATCCGGGAGAGCTCAGATGTAGAGCCTTGTGTGTCATGCAGGCGATTTTCAAATGTGTTCTGGCTTCAAAAGGCAGCCAGTCCAGCGTTTTCAGATCAGGTGTGATGTGCGAGTGTTTTTTTGATCCAGTGATGAGTCTGGCTGCAGCGTTTAGAGAGGCTCTTAGGGGTGCAGTGCTTGTTAACGGGAGACCGCAGAGGGCGGTGCTGCCGTATTCAATTCGCGGGATTACTAAAGCTTGTACTGCAGTTTGGAAGTCTTTGGCTGGTAGGAAGGGTTTAAGTTTCCTCAGTGTATTGATTTGGAAGTTTGCTCCCTTGGTGGCCTTGCTGATATGCTGCTGCATGTTAAGGTTGGAGTCGAGGGTTATGCCTAGAGATTTTGCTGAGTCCACTATGATGGGTTGGACATTGAGTGCCGTTAACTGTTTAAGCCAGGTTTGCGTGATGGGGATCTTCCCGGGAGGTGCGATCAGCAGGAATTCTGTTTTCAGAGCATTGAGTTTGAGATGATTATCAGCAAGCCAGGATTGGGTGCTTCTAATCGTAGAGTTCAGTAGTAAAATGTCGTTGGGGGATTGTAATTTGAGATATAGTTGGGTGTCATCTGCGTACATGTGAAAAAGTACATTGGATGCTTGAAGCAAGGTGGTGAGAGGTTCCATAACTAGGTTGAACAGGGTTGGTGATAGGGAAGATCCTTGGGGCACGCCTAACGACACAGGTATTGGAGAGGACATCAGGCTGTTACTCTTGAATTTCTGCGTCCTGTTGTGTAAAAAGGAGGTGAACCACTTGAGAACAGTCCCAGAAAGACCCATTCTTGTGCTCAGAAGATCGAGTAACTTCTCATGTTTGACAGTGTCGAATGCCGAAGAAAGATCAAGCAGGATGAGGAGGCAGGTGTCACCTTGATCTAGGATTTGAAGGGCGTCGTCAATTATGTGAGTCATAGCAGTTTCAGTGCTGTGTCCTGCCCGGAAGCCTGATTGATGCGGGTTGAGGAGATCAAACAGGTCGATATGTTTAGTCAGTTGTAGTTGAACGCATTTTTCCAATAATTTGGCGAGAGTGGGAATATTGGTAATGGGACGGTAGTTGTTTAGGTCGGAAGGGTCGGCAGTAGGTTTCTTTAGCAAAGGTGTGACTTGTCCAACTTTGAGGGAGTCAGAGATGGTTCCTTCTTGGAGCGAGCTGTTGATGATTTTAGTCCAGAGAGGAAGGAGCAGTGGTATGAAATCTTTGACCGCGTTAGCAGGGAGGGGATCCGTGAGGTGATTGGAAGGTTTCAAGGTGTGGAGCAGTTTGCCTATTTCTTCTTCGGAATAGGTCTCAAAGGTTGACCATGTTGCATTGTTTTTAGGTTCGGTGGGTGTTATGCAGTTCAGTGTGTTGTGGAGTCTTGCGTCATCGCGGAGATCATTCTTTATGTTGTCGGTTTTTTTGGGTAAAGAAAGTGGCGAAGTCTTCACAGGAGGGTGCTTCGTGCAAGGTAGTGAGAGGTTGGGGTTGTTCCTTGGCTTGTGTTCTGATTAACTCAAAGAGTTTTCTAGGGCGATTTTTAGCTTGGTCGAGCTGGAGGCTGAAGAAGTTTGCTTTTGAGCGCTTTATTTTCCTGAAGTAGGCGTTTCTCTTTTTCTTCAGGGTTTTCAGGTGTAGTGCAGAGGGAGCTGTCCTCCAGGTGCGCTCTGCCAGTCTCATGGCTCGTCTATCTTCATTGAGACTCCCGTCGTACCATGGGTTGGAGATTTTAGCGGAGACTCTTTTTAGCTGCATGGGAGCAGCCTCATTAATTATTGAGGTCACGGCGCTAAGATAGTGGTCAGTCAGGGATTGGACATCTGTAACGCCAGTAGGGGGGAGTAGGAGGTCGCGACTGTTCGGGGGTAAGGATGATAGGTTGAGTTTTTTCAGGTCTCTTTTCCAGACTTTAGTTCTGGTGGGTTGAACCGAATTGTGTTTGACTTTTTCATTGATGTGGAATGTAACAATATGATGGTCAGACCAGTCACAGGGTTGAAAAGTCTCAAGTTGAGTAGCGCCCTCTTTGGTGATGATAAGGTCGAGGGTAGAGCCTTTCTCGTGGGTTGGGCTGTTACATAATTGTGTGAAGTCCAGTGCGCTGAGGAAGCTTTTAAGACTATTTACCACCGCATCGTTAGGATCGTTCCAGTGGAGGTTGAAGTCACCCAGGTATATTTGGGTGAGCTGTCGTCCTGCGTTGGTTGAAATCAGGTCCATCATTTGTTGGACGAAGATGAGGTGGTCTCTAGGAGGGTGGTAAATGCCATGGAGAGAGCATATTGGTTTGCCATCACTGATGATATCGAGGCAGATGTATTCGTAGGAAGTTGGGGAGGGTAGGGGCGGCACGGAAACTGTCAGAACAGAAAGGCTGTTCCTGTATATGCATGCGATTCCGCCACCTATCTTGCCAGACCTGTCCAACCTAATGATGTGGTAGTTAGGGGGAACCAGAATGTCCATTATAGGTGTAGAGGATTCGGTTAACCAGGTTTCAGTCAGGATGATAAGGTCAAGGTCCAATCTTAGGATGAGATCAGCGATGGCGGAGGAGTGTTTAGAGGCCGATCTGCAGTTTAGGAGAGTGCATTTGAGACGGGGTGTGTCTGGGGAGGATGAGGGTACTAGAGAGAGGGGGACTTTTCTAAGGTTATTTGGGACAGACGTTCTGTTGTTGAAAGTGGAGGATCTACAGGGATTTGAGTGTAATGTGGGGATGGGGAAGTGCGAGGCAGTTGTGGGGTTTAGGGAAGCTTGGTCGTAGGAGCGGGATGTTAATGCTGTGGAAAGTTTGTTTTCTGATTTAAAATACTATGCTGCCTTTGATGCTGAGGATTTATATTTAGAATCTGCTAATTATGGTGAATTGTTCTGTTACCAACATTATGGCAATCACTTTTTACACAAAACATCATCCCGGAGGGATGCTGTTAATTTTACTCAGTGGGAACATTGCCCAGCACCAAAACAAGGGAGTTCAGAAACGTTTCTTAAAAAGTATACTTATTTCACTGACTTTAACCAGTCCAATCCCGAGTCCTTTTATTTTAAATTTCACAAACAGCCACTGTCCAAGGTTAGACTTACCGATACAAAATTGTTGTATTCGAAGGCCTTCCTAGATCAATTAGTTACTGGAGGCTATGAGCTATGGAAGGAAACAATAGACCTTAAATCGGTCTGGGGTTCAAGGGCCTGGCAGGTACAAGGCATTGAGGCTTTGCACCGTGCATGTCTCATCCCGAATCATATGTTGTTTTTAAATGAAACAATTTCCCAGACCACATGCTTTGGATTGGCAACATCTAAAAGGTTAAACACTCCGTCTTTCCCGGAGTTGGAGGAATATGATGGTTGGAGTAATTTTACTCAATTGTCAATTAGAGAATTACAGACTCTGCTTCTCAATTCCTCCTTTAACATTTCCAGTATGAATCCTAAGGGTTGGCTGCTTTGGCACCGTAGTGCAGAGTCTTGTCAAAGTAGATTTTTGAATTTAACTGACGGTTTTAAGACTGTTAGATCTGATCCCCGGTTTGACTTGGGTCACACTGTCACCTCTTATTCTGTGGGCAAGTTGTGTCAAAATTGGCTGAAGCATTCAACTTTACCTGCGGTTAAGAATCACCTTTCCAAACTGAATGCAGAAGTGGATTTAAATGATTTCATTAAAGGCCCATCTAGTGGCAGGTCGAAAAGGTGGTTATATGGGGTTTACAATGAAATTTGGAAGCTGTCACAGATTGAGGCTGCTACACGCCTTAGGGCTATTGATCAGGCAAATCTTGAGAAGGTGCTTGCAGTTGTTGACAATAGCATTAACGTGCTTTCCTCTAGAATTTACACATTGGATAATATTGTGTCGTCAGTTGTCGATATTGTGCATGATGAAATATCAGTGTTATACCATGGTCAGAATCAATTACGATCAATAATGCAGTTTGCTTGGACCCTTCAAACTCTGAAAATGGGTAAAGTCCCCTGGGGTTACATGAACGTTTCTTCTTTATTTGCACCTTTTAATTTGACTGAGAAACAACGCTTGCTTTCAATGCGTGATGCTTCCTTTTCTATGTTACATATTGAAAGGTTAGAATCTTTACCTTTTTCCGTGGCAGAAGCCACTGCTGCAACGTGGCTTATCCACGGTTTATTAACGCTGCCTTTTGCTTTATATAAGTTTTCAAATTGTATGAAATATGTGCCAATAGGTCGTTATGAACCTTTGGGTAGCGGTTTCCTTCATGAAGTCTGGTCACTCCCATACACGTACAGATGTTTTAAGGATGACCAGGAGGTTTATCTGAATGGGGAGGAGTGTACTGAGACGCCAGATCATTCATTAATGTGTCGACACATACAGTTACACGGTTCATGCAACAAGGACAGGCCGAATATGGCTTGCGTTTTACAAGGCACGCCTGTTCCTGCTATCATCCCCACGTTTAAATTGTTAGAGAATGGAAGTTATTTAATGCTCAATAATGAAGACTGTTGTGGGTTAATTAAAGGTATCCCTTTCATAGTAACAGTCAGTGAGCGGGTTATTTGCTGCAGAAATGTGCTTTACCCTCCCACACATGAACATAGAGAGTCTTCCATCTGGCCAAGAATACCAACCTTGGGAGCAGAATTCAGCGGCATGGCAAGAATAAGAGCTCTTTTGTCCCAGAAAGAGGTGGCCTTGAGCTCGGCCCGTGAAACTTTCGTGCTTCACGTTGCTAACACCCGTACAGAAGTTCAGGCTCTTTTGAATACTGATTTGCCTTTGCATTTCGGAGCAATGGTTCGTACTATCTTCAACGCATCCTCCACAAAGGGCCTAGCACATTTTTTTAAAGTTGTTAGCAGTGGTCTCGTGACTTCCTTTGAGAAGATTTTTGGAGTCATTCCTGCTTTCTTCCATTCAATCTTTTCATCCTTGTTTGGAGGGTTCCCGTTTTTACTTGCATTAGCGGCTGGCGCTCTGGTGGTTTTCGGTCTTTTTAAATATGGATGTCCATCCTGTGCAAGACCACGCGCAACTGCTGCTGACGCGGTTTCGCAACCGCATGCTTGATTATTATGGCACACTGCCGTTGGCGACTTTGAGCACGGCATTTGGATTATCTTTTCGATTCTCCTATTTCACCTGTGTCCAGCCTGTATTTCACTGCCTGACCTGTGATTTCCAGTGGGCCATTGATTTGTGTCTCTGCGGACCGGTTTCTCCTGACGTCGATTTTAATCAACTGATGAGTCCTATCATTGCTCACGAGTTGGTTTGTTCTGACGAGAGGATTGTGGCCTTAGCAGTGGCGCATGGACTAATTGGTCCCTGGGATGTGTTGTCGGCAGCACGGAATTTCTTGGAACTGAGTTTTCTTGAAAACCCACCGAGCTGTCCTCTGATGGTTATAGAGGATCCGGTGCTGGAAGAACACGTATGTTCCTTTCATCTTTTAAATTGGATGGCTGAACTGTTTTCGGATGAGGACAGTGACTTCCTATTGGAGGCTGTTGCTACTTACTTTTCATATACAGTTTTGTCGTAGACACTGCTTCATACTGACTTGCTGATTTATAGCATGTCGTTGACTTATTTGTCATGATTTTTTAATTTCGTCTAGCCTATTGGCTTGAGCCACGTTATATTTTTGGGCTATTTTTTAGCATTACCTTTTTGATCTTTAATTTCAATTCATGCTCGTTTACTGTTGAGTTCTGCTCTCATGAGATGGCACTTCTGTTATCATATTTAGTCCGTTCTTGGATCATGGGGGGGTGTCATATAGCTCCTGTATATCCCTATATCGTGTTACGTTAGCATAGGTACATTTGAGGTTTAAACGCCATTTTTCTTTCTTGCAACTTCTGCACATGACACTTAATTGTTGACTTAGCTTTCAACCTAGTAGTTTGCCGTAGTGTATGTGAGAATAATATGTTATTGCTCTTGATATCAGCTTTGCTTAATAAACTATGTCTGCACGAAGAGTGCTGAAGTTTCAGGAACAACACGATATGGAATTGTTATGAGGTCTGATCTCCACGCCTTCATAGTCATAACACAAGTGCAGCCTTTGCCAACTCTGGCTTCAGGCGAGATTGATATTGCTTTGCACGACACATATGAGACACTTGATGCGGTGCACATGCAGAGAGAGCTGGTGTATGCTGATGTGATTCCTTCATGCTAAGACACTAAGGTATGGGCCCGCCCTAAAACAACCCAAAGAGACCTTCTTAGCTAATAATATAATATATGTGTTAGGGAGGGTGAGATATAAGTGTTGTTAACTCTTATTCATTACAGCATGTTAACATGCTGTCACCATTCGCTTTTTATGTCTTAGTAACTATGCTGATAATTTTGATACTGATAATAAGTATACTTGTATTATCTAAGATACTGCGCCTGAGAAGACGGCATTAGTAAATAAACATTTCAAATGCACATGTGTCTTCTTTACTCCATGTTCTGGTTTGTAATGATAATATAACGAAAGAGTGTTCATGAGTCCCACGTACCCTGAGGTACTGTAAGTTCATGTTCTGGTTTGTCTAAACATTGGGAGTTTGATATGTCCAATGAGACACTGTAGCTAGCTCGGTAAGGGGTGAGTTGGTTGCTAAGGTAAGTTTTGGGACACCCTAATTTGCCGAGGTTCCACTCCTCTGTGCACAGTTCTGTGTGAGAACAGAAACCCTGCGACAAGCTCAATGACCTTATGACCATTGACATCGAGTCAGATTGATTTGAGTGCTTTGTGCTTTGCCTGAGTAATGGCAAAAGGAGGGTCTGAGGTTCTGTGATTTTCAACTTCGCTTCGTAGTCAGCTGCCATTTTGTGACGGCCACCATTTTGTGTTGCCCTCACTCAGGCGACACAGCGAACATAGTGTTTTTGCTTTTCCAGCTGCTCGTCTCTCCTGTTAAAAAGTAACCCTTTGTCCTTGTTTGTGAAACCGATGTCAGGGTCTGGCCGAGTTAGTTAATCCATGTCTAGACTGATTGATCCTTGTCTTAGTTGATTGTTTGGGTCCCACCATTCTTCCTTTACTTTATCTTATTTAACTCGCCTTCACTATTCTCTCCGTGTATTCTCTTATTACACAACCGTCCTTTGAGGCTTGCAAATACATCCTGCCACCTGCAAATTGAATTACATGCACTAGCATTGATTAACTTGAGGGGAGGGGAGAATACGGGCTCTGAAAGAATGGCGTACACAAGATACTTGATAGCTTGTTTTTGAACTTTTCTCATTTGTCAGTTTTGCATGTTTTGGGAGTAGGCATTGTAAATATGTATGATATATAAGATTGTGCGCCACGGAATGACGTGGCAGTCTCCTAAGAATCTACTTTCTGTAACTTCTTGGACAACTGTGCTTAGATGCAGCTAATAAACCTGATTTTATACACCTAACAGTGTTTCTCGTGTCTCTGTCTGACAAGGCAGGTGAACCCGGAGATTGTAGGCGTGCCCTGCGCCACTCGCCCCATAAGGCCAAGTTCTCAACTTTTCAGACACTGCTGGGAGCACACCTGGTGTTCCTGTGCATATTCCAGTTCAAAGCAGTTGCTGGGGTCTGGTGTGAATCTGGACAAAGGGGAAGGGGTATAGCTACCCCCTCTCCATGTCCTCCCATAGGTGAGACCTTAGAGTTAGTCCAATCCATAAACTTAGTATAAGTATAGGAACCCAGTCCCTAGGACTTTAGATTACCCTGGATGAAACTCTGCAACATATATCCTACGACATTTTGTTTCGACTAGAAGACGGAAGAATCTCCCTTGGGGTCAAGGAGTGACTCCCCTGTTCAAACACGCACCAAAGAAGCATCTTGCAGGTCAGCATTTCTAAGGCTCCCGCAGGATCCTGAAGGATTTGTGACACAGGACATGGACTTCCAGAAATCTCAGAGGCCGACAGGAGATCACAGCAAAGCTGAGACCCACTGCCATCGCGAGAAACATGGAACCGGAACTCCTGGATGCCGTGCATTTTTGCAAGTGCATATACTTCCAGAGCTTTCCTGAAGTTGTGCATTGGGCTATTTGTAGTCGAAGCCCTGAGCACCATTTGCACTGAAGATTGTATGTCTTCACTCCACGAGTGTTCCGTTGGCACGCTTCTAGCATTTCTTCTTGAGGCCCCTTTGCAATCCCTGGTCCATCGACTGGTGGGTCCCTCCGAAGTTAACTCTTTTGTTTCTTAGGCTTCCCTGGTTGCTCCAAAAGTTCCCTGACTCACCTCCAAAGGGTGAGTCCCTCAGGCCTTGCTATTCTGCTCCGAAGTCAATATTTGCATTTTGCGTGGTTTGCTGTTGCCAAGGCTTGTTGGGTCCAATTCGAATACCAATGCTGCAGCACTCGACGTCCTATGTGGGACTGCTCAAATCCAGCTCCTGGTTGTCGTTAACACCTCCTGGTCCTCGTGGCTGAAGAGTCAAGCTTCACCTCCTGTACCTCAAATCACCCGACATCGGTGAGCATCTTCTTGTTGCCTCCCTGGTCACTGGAAAGTGACCCAGACTCTGTCCGCTCTGCTTTCAGATTCTTCAGAACTTCGATCCACCCTTGGATCCATCCGGACACTTTTATCTGGTCGCCTGCAGCACTTCTTTGCAGCTCTCTATAGGAAGCGACAACGAAACTCGACACGAAAAGACGCCTATGCACCCGGCTTCCCTGGATGAGGTAACACAAGTACTTTGGTGCTCCCGTGGGTCTTGACTCTCGAACTGTCCAGTACTGAAGGGGTTTGTTCCTAGTCCACCCCTTAGTGTCCCTAATCTTTCAAATTCAAACCGCAACTATCTCCATAGAAGTCAAGGGTGATCCGCGGCTGTATTTAGACCCTGCCTGCGTCCCCCGTGGTTCTGCAGCATCCCTACCTTGGGTGGTTTCTGGATGCCCCAGCGGTTCTACAGGTTCTAAGCTTTGTCTCTATGACTGTAGTGGTACTTATACCACTTTCTTAGTATATGGTTTGTGATGCCCCTAGGTTTAAACGTACACTGTGCTAATTTACTGTGTGCTAAATAAGTTTACTGTTTGTACTTTTGCCTCTAGCCTCATAAGAGACTAGAGGGATGTGTTTAGAATAAATACATATCTTTTATTTATATACCTGGTGGGGTTCTCCTTTTATTTGGTCATTCACGAGATTATAGACTGGTAAAACAAGCTGCTTTACATTCCTTCAAAACTTAGCCTGAAGGCTGCTCTCCACAGTTACCACGAGGATAGCTTTCTATAAGGTTGTCTTTAAACCTACCATCAATAAGGGTTGTTTGGACTGGTGCAAGGTGCCCACTAGAATAGTAGACAGCATATGCCAGGCCAACTCCTCACACTGGGAGCTTGCCATTACAAACTTCACAGCACTATAATGGCTACACTGAAAACTGAGAAGTTTGGTATCAAACTTCTCAGCCCATTAAACCCACACTGATGCCAGTGTGGGATTTAATGAAAAGTGCACACAGAGGGCATCTCAGAGATGCCCCCTGAAAAACGACCAGCCTCTGGCACACCAGCCTGCCACCATGAGACATGTTTTTGGACCCCTAGAATGGGAGCCTGCGCTCCCTGAGCCCAGAAACAAAGCCTTTCCTGGTTGGAGGTTTTCACACCTCCCCAAGTCAGGAAGAGACATCTGTGGCAGGGGAGCTTCAAAGGCCTGGCAGCCTTTGTAATGCAACCCCCAGCCTCTCCTGCTATCAAGAACAGGCCACCTTCCAGTCTCCCCTCCCTTTCGGCAGGATGACGGGTGGGGAAAACTAGTTGGCACAGGAGGCACAGCCACCTCTGCCAATCCCACCCCTCAGATGGGGGAGGCGAGGTGAAGCCCACTCTTCAGTTCCCCCGATCGTGCAGATGGCTGGCACTCCCCAATCAGGACTAGGGATTGTGCTCACTCCCCCAAGTGGGGTGAGCACATCAAGGGTATAGTCACCCTAAGGTCGGTAGCCCATTAGCTACTGCCCTCAAGACCCCTAAAACGCCCCCTAAATATAGTATTTAGGGGGCAGCCCTGAACCAAGAAAGCAGATCCAGCCTACTTAAAGAAGAAAAGAAGAAGAAGGACAAAGATCCGTGCAGAGCTAACAAGATGACAACGCCCACTAACTTGGCCCCAGCCATACAGGCTTATCTCCCCTCGAACCTTCTCCAGCGAAATCCCGGTGTGTCCAGCAGCCAGCAACCTCACAAACCCCGGAGGACGTTCCTTGCTTCACTTCCCAGACTGTTTCTCCTGTGAACACCGGACGTGTTTAAACTGCAGCTTCTGTTGCCAGTCAGAGACCACAAATCCAGCCCACTCTGCACCCGCCGAACCCGGCCCGAGCTCGAGTGGAAAAACACCATGAGGAGGTCCCCCCATTGATACTGACCCAAGATTCGGTGACTCCTGACCTGCCTCAAGCCTCCAGACGACACCTGTAGCCTCAATCCAGAGGACCCCCCACCGCGACCAGAACAGGTAAGAACATCTAACATCACAAGGCACCCCTGCACCTGATGCCCCACGGCCTTGTGTACCCAAACCAACGGTGCTTAACCAACCCCCGACATCCCAACATACCCCTCGAATGGTGGTCGCACCCAGAAGATCCTCGTCCCGAGCCTGCAGTGCTTCTTTGTCCCGGAGGTTCTCCATTGGAAACAACAGGGCTCTCGACCTCAAATCAGCACCCTGCACCCGGCCACCCTAGTGCCACTGAGGGTGCACCTTTGGTGCTACTTTGATCCCTAACTTGCCCTGAGCTTAACCCTAGAAGCTTTGCTCCCACAACCCAGTGGCCTGCTTGCCAGCAGACACAAACCGGAGGCCCCCTATCCCCCTTTGGATAACATTGGGCCTCAACACACTGCACCCGGCCGCCTAAGTGCCACTGGGGGTGCAACAACAGTGCATCACTGACCCTGGGGGACCCCTGAGTCTAACCCCAGAACCTTAACTCCCACAGTTGTTTACTTACCTGCAAACCGATACCCTGTTTTTCCTCCATAGGATAACATTGACAATTTTCCCTCCCAAAAAACGACTGTGTGGAGTTTTGAAAACTAAAGATATTCCTTAAAAATTGTACAAATTCCCAAAACGTGTTTTCTCACCTGTTTTCAGGACATGTCCCAGTGCTGAAGGTAGGCATCCAGCACTGAGGTAGAAAAAGTAACGTAAAAGTAACTTACCTGCAATTTGTTGAAAAAACATATTCATTTCAATTTACAGATCCAAAAAGTTACTAAAGGGGGAGTTTTTAAATCTGAAAATATTCTTTTAAAATCTCACGAATAACCAACGCATTTACTCACCTGTTTCTAGGAAACGTCCCATTGCTGAATCTAGGCATCCAGCACTGAGTTAGAAAAAGTAACGTTAAAGTAACTTCCCTATAATTTACTGAAAAGGCCTATTCGTTCAATGTACTGTATTTGCTAAGTGTAGCATACTACTTCCCCCCTGTAAATCAAACAAATTACAATTTCTATTGCATTTTAAAACTGTCATATATCCAGTAACTTAATACAGACACGTATTTAATACTTACCTGTACCAGGCCTGCTTTGTTCTAAAAATAAACAGTATATTTTTATACAAACACAATTGGCCTAGAGTTCAGTTCTTGAGTGTGTGAATCTATTTACTGACTGAGTGTGTACATCAAATGCTTAACACTGTCCTCTGATACTGTCTTACTGCTCCACCAAGCTACCACTTTAGAGAGGAAGGTTTTATCTAACTTTAGCCTCTGCCAAACCTCTGGAGACCCGTAGACTCTATACACACTGTACCTCACTTTGGTGCAGTATATATAGAGCCAGTTTCTTACAATATTTCGCTATACTAATCTACGACAAATCCTTTATGGGTTCCGGAGTAGCGTGCTACTCATCAAAAAAGCGTTTTGATGCCTCATCAGGTGTAGTAAGCGTTATATAAATGAAATCACAATACAATACCATTCATATATCTGCTTGGGACTTGAAAATATGTCACCGCACTTTGATAGCCATTTTGTAGGCCGAAAGAAAAGGAATCTGTACTCCAACACAGATTTTCTCCATGTGTATAATAAAGGGTCTCAGTAGTAAACGATACTGACTTTACCTATGAGGGCCCACTCATATGATGAGGCCTAGACCAGGTCAATAACTAATGCTACTGAGTCCGGCTGCGCTGGGCTACACGTGCACAGTTATTGGCTGCTCACAACTGTAGTCTCACACGTGCATCCCACAAAATTGTGCAAGCGCGTGTGCACACATGTTCATGTGTAACTAGCCAAATGCCCCTTTCCCTTGCTGTTTTGCCGCAGCCTTGTCCTAAAAGGCATATGTGAGAATGTATATTTATTACAATTACTCACTAACACTTTACGGTATCCCCTACACGGAAATATGCACAAAATACTTTGGTCATGGAACAGTCAGTAGCACCAATACACAGTGGTCCCCAAGGGGAGACCAGACCATTTATCATGATAGGGGATTACCAACCACGACCTAAGTCGAGACTGCACACGAGAGACATAGAAGAGTCAGGACGCAAGGAATCACCCCAGGTGAGAGTCTAGGAACCCTACGACGGTCGTGTGCAAAGGGGTTACACGAACGCATACTCAATACTGATCAGTGGTTACATCACGGTTGAAGTCTGAATACAGATGGATGAAAGAGTCAGTTGGAACCCAGAAGTGAGTTTGAGTCGAAGAGTACCTGGAAACCCACAGGTAAGCCCTTAAGTACCCTAAGGTGAGGGTTGGGATGATTCAGGAGTCCCTCCCAGAGGAGGGGTCAGACAATGGGGAGGATAGACCCATGTCCTTTGTCCAGTTTCGTGCCAGTGGGGGGAACCAATCACATAACATAACATGTGTATTTGTAAAGCGCACGTTCACCCCAGCAACGGGGCATCTTGGCACTGAAATAACAGATATATATTGTTACCCAACTCAATGGTACTCATTTTATCGACCCCAAATGGATCAAAGGCTGAGTGGACCCACTGGGATTTGAACCTGTGACCATGAGGTCGAACACAGGCCCCTGCAGGGGACTCATTAGTCAACTGAGCCACCAGACCCGACCAATGGCTCCCATATCTGGCTTGAAATGGAGTATGCAAGGAGGGCAGAAAATTTGCCCTTCCAGCAGACTATGTGGTGCTGACCGGCGCCCCCACCCCAGCCTAATACAATAAATCCTGTCTGGGAGGTGGTCACACCTCCCCGTGACAGGAAACTTATTGTCCTACCTTCCCCTGCTCGGGCTAGGCCCGGCAGCAGGCGGGCAGAATCGTGTTGGGGGTCGGCTACAGCCCTAGGCTGCTGTAAGGCTCTGTAATATCGGTCCTGGGAGCATGGCGGGCTTCCCAGAGGGGCCCCACCATGGATGAAATCATACTTCCAACAGCGGATAGGGTGTTGGGGGGTAGGAGTCCAACATTTTTTGATACCAAACATTATTAGGGTCGTTCCAGCCAGTTTAGAGATGGTCATTGCATAATGAGCATTGCCTCTTTATATTGTAACAGCTGTTTCACTTACAAAGCTCGGAGATTGGACTCGAGGTTTGTAGGGGTGGTCTGCTCATGCAAGGCCACCCTCACACTTGTAACTGCGCACCGTGCCTTAGGGACTGAAAGGCCTGCTAGTGGGGTGACTTATAGGTTCCAAGTACAGTGACGGTAGATATAAGGAGACATATATCTTTGTAGGAGAGGTGCACGCACCTCCTCACACAGGCTGCAATGGTAGGGCTGTGGTCATAGTTTGGAGGGTCCCTCGTGGGTGGTATAATACACAGGGGTCCCCTGAGGTACCCATTCTCTAGGTACCTCAGTAGCATATACTAGGGACTTACAAGGGTGCCCCAGTAGCCAAATAGGAATGTACCAGGGTACTCACCATATCCAATTTAGGGAGGAAGCACAGTGACTGTGGTCGTGATTAGCAGGATCCCAGCCAGACTAGTCAGAAAACAGTTATGACACCAGCAAAAAGTGGTGGTTACCATGAAAGCAGATCCTACTTTCCTACACAATGCCCCCAAACGTAAGGGGATGAGACTAACCTGGCCCATTTGAGTCTTCATTTTCTAAGTGGAAATATCTGGAGAGTCCATCTGCATTGGCATGGTTACTCCCAGGTCTATCTTCCACTGTATAGTCCATCCCCTGTAGGGAAATGGACCACCTCAAAATTTGGGGTTTTCATTGTTCATATGTTTAAGCCACAGGAGGGGCTTATGGTCTGTCTGAACAATAAAGTGAGTGCCAAACAGGTAGGGCCTCAACTTCTTCAGGGCCCAAACCACAGCAAATGCCTCCTCTCTATGGCTGACCAAAGTTTCTCCATGGGGGTCAACCTTCTGCTTATGAAAGTTGCTGGTTGATCTTGGACCTCTGCATTGAGTTGGGACAACTCAGCCCCCACCCCCACCCCAGAAGCATCTGTTTGGAAAATAAAGATCTTGGAGTAATCAGGAATTTCCAGAATAGGAGCGGTACACATGGCCTGCTTTAGGTCATCAAATGCCTTCTGACATTTTGCTGTCAACAAGACTTTCTTGGCCATCATTTTGGATGTGAGATCGTTAATAGGAGTCGCAATGGACTCATACCCCTTAGCTAATCTTCTGTAGTACCCAGTCAGGCCTAAGAAAGCTCGGACCTGAGTCTGGGTAGTAAGAGCAACCCAATCCACGAGGTCTGGATTTTGCTCAGCAATGGTTGAACCTGGCCTCCACCTACAAGGTGGCCCAGGTACACAACCTGACTCTGCCCTATCTGGCACTTAGTGGCCTTGATAGTTAGGCCTGCTTTCAGCAGAGCCTCCAGAACATTCTTTATGTGGACCAGATGATCCTCCCAGGTGGAGCTAAAGACAGTTATATCATCTAGATATGCTGCACTATAGGCGTCCAGAACTGAGAGGACTTTTTTCACCAACTTCTGAAATGTGGCAGGTGCATTCTTCAAACAATGGGCATTACAGTAAACTGATAATTCCCAATGGGGGTTAAGAAAGCTGTTTTTGCCTTGACATCCTCAGACAGTCTGATCTGCCAATAGCCAGCAGTCAGGTCAAATGTACTCAAGAACTTGGCTGAGGCCAAGGTGTCTATGAGTTCATTTGCCCTAGGAATAGGATGGGCATCAGTCCTAGTCACTGCATTGAGGCCACTGTAGTTGACACAAAACCTCATCTCTTTCTTGCCATCTTTGGTGTGCGGTTTTGTCACCAGAACTACTGGGCTAGCCCAAGGGCTATCTGAAGGTTCAATGATCCCCAATTCCAATATTTACTGGACCTCAGTCCTGATACAGTCTCTGACATGGTCAGGCTGTCTGTAAATGTTGAACTTCACAGGCAGACTCTCACCTGTGTCCACTTCATGGATACACCGGCTCGTTTGACTGGGTGTCAGCTATTGCCTAATTCTAGTTTAAGGGATCTGAATATGTGTTAGGTTTCCATAATGAAATGTAATATCGCCTATGTCTTTTTTAATGTTATGTTTAAAGATTTGTAGTATAGTCTATGTTTATGTTTTTTTTTGTACTTTTATGATTTTAAGTAATCAAATAAAGTGGATTGACTGACCGACTTACTGACTGACTGGGTGTCAGAGAGAGCATGCCCTTAAACTGACTGAGGACTTTCCTGCAATCAACTTGTTGCTGGGCACTGAGGCTGCCCGCCAAGGCTACGTCTTCGACTGACTCATGAACAGCGTTCTGAGAGATGAAATCAGAGAGAGGGTCACTTACTTCTTCCTGTCCCTCATCAGTGGCCAGGAGCAAACCCTTGTCTGCCCTGTCCACAAAAGGTTTCAGGTGGTTCAAATGCACTACCCTGCAGTACCTGGGAGTGCCAAGGTCCACCAAGTAGGTGACCTGACTTTTCTGTTCAAGGATGGTGTGGGGGCCACTCCACTTGTCTTGGAGAGCTGCTTGAGCCACGGGCTCCAACACCCACACTTTCAGTCCTAACTGGTAAACAGTCAGCACAGCCTTTTGGTCATGCTAGGCTTTTTGTCACTACTGTTTTCAATCTGGGCGTTATGATGGATAATAAATTGAGCATGGACTCGCAGGTTGCGAAAACGGTGTCCTGCTGTTTTGGCCTTATCAGGTCCCTACGAAAGATCTTACCACTCCTTCCCCTACAGGCCCGGGCTTTGGTAGTCAGGTGTACCATCTTAAGCCGCCTTGACTATTGCAACGCGCTCCTGCTCGATTCACCTGGCCTGCTGTTAGACAGACTTCAAAGAGTTCAGTCCGCTGCCGCCAAACTGGCTCTTGGCTGGTCTAGAAGGTCTTCGGCCTCAGCGGCACTGGCTGAACTCCACTGGCTCCCGATTAGGCAGCGAGTGTCCTTTAAATCCCTCTGTCTTGTCTTCAAAGCCCTGCATGGACTTGGGCCTAGCTCTTTGCAAGCCAAGTTTGCCTGGTTCACCCCAACCAGAGCACTTCGCTCAGCAACTGCTTGTTTGGTGAGAGTGCCTAGATTTAAGAAGGCTAGGGCCGGGGGCAGATCTTTCGGAGTAGCTGCTGCCAAACTCTGGAATAGTCTGCCTTTGGAGATCCGTCAAACGGAGGAACTTGTCCCTTTTAGGAAACGTGTCAAAACCTGGCTGTTTCCGAAGGCTTAACCTGCCGGACACCACTCTCTGCCACTTTTCGTGCTGCCACTTTGCGAAGCCACAGCGCCAGGATGCCTGTAAGGTGATAGCTGCGCTATACAAATGTCTTAAATAAATAAGTAAATACATTTTGTAGTTCCTGACTGGCCTCAAGGTTTTTTCTTGCCTTCTTCATGTATTCAGCCATGTGAGAATGGAGGCCAAGTACATAGTCCACAATGTCTTACTTGGGGGGTTTGAGAGGCTGCAACCATCCCTTCTTCACCAGACATAAGAGACCCCTAACTAGATGCCCAAACAAAAGTAAAAAAGGTCTGTAACCAACCCCGGTTTGTGGGACCTCTGTGTAGGCAAGGAAACAAAACATCCCATTTGTGCCTGAGCTTTTCTGGGAGTCCCATGATCATACCCTTTAGGGTCTGGCTGAACCATTCAACAAGCCCATTACATTGTGGATGGTAGGGTGTGGTAAACATAATTTACTCCGCACTCTTTCCACATTGTAGTTATGTAACTTGACTTTAAGTTGGTACCTCTGTTAGCGAAGACCTCCTTAGGGAATCCCACCCTGGAAACGATTCCCAGGAGGGCCCTAGCCACTACAAGAGCTGTAGTGGGCCTAATGGGAATGGCCTCTGGATATCTAGTGGCATGGTCCACCACCACTAGTATATAACTGTGTCCAGATGCTGTTGGAGGGCTTAAGGGACCAACAATGTCTATCCCTAACCTCTGAAAGGGAATCCCAACCACTGGGAGTGGAATTAAGGGGGCCTTTGCAGTGCCACCTGACTTACCACTGGCTTTGCAGGTAACAGAGAAGTGACAAAACTCTTTGGTCGCTTCAGACATGTGAGGCCAGTGAACGTGAGGAACAAGCCTGTTCCAAGTCTTACTTTGTCCAAGGTGCCCTGCAAGGGGAATGTTGTGTGCTAGGGACAGAAGAAAGCCCCTAAACTGCTCCGGTATTACCAACCTCCTGGTGACACCAGGCTTGGGGTCCCTGCTCTCAGAATACAAGAGACCATCTTCCCAGTAAACCCTTTGGGGCCCACTGACATGCCTTGATTCATCCGCAGCAGCCTGCTATCTGAGTTGTTCAAGAGAGGGACATGATTTCTACTTAAAGCTTAAGTCTGCCCTCAAGAACTCAGCCAGGTCAGGCCCAAGGGCTTCTGGGACTGTTCCTTCACAAGGACTGAAATCCTTCCCCTACAGGAGACTGATCTTCACTGGGAGTTTGGGAGGAGAATACTTCCTTACCCTTCCTGCTCCTTCTCTTGGGAGAAACCTGGTCCATTTTTCCAGGATCCAGTGCTCCTTCAGTGCTGGGCTATTTTGCCTGAGCCCTGGTGACGTCAAAAACACTGGCAGAGATGCCCATCATCTTTGTATGAGTCTTGAACACTACTTCAGACCAAGTTGAAGTCTCTAAATCATTGCCCAACAGACAATCCACAGGTAGGTCTGGAGAAACTACAACTTGTTTAGGTCCAGTTACCCCTCCCCAGCTGAGGGTCACAATTGCCAAAGAATGGTTGGTCCTGATGTTGCTAGCATTGGTTTATGTTTATGGTTATGTGTTTGTATAGCGCTCGATTGCCAAGGTGTCTTGGCGCTGTGACGTGTGGGCAGGAAGGACCTTTGTGACTCGAGCCTATGTGGCTGTAAACAGCCAAGCTTTATGACTCCTCCTGAAAAGCTGGAGATTAGATTGAAGCTTCAAGGGGAGCGGCAATTTGTTCCAGAGCTTAGCCGCGCAGTGTGTACTTGCTCTAACTCCCCATCTCGCCCGCCTTATTTTGGTGGTTTTAATAAGGCCTAGGCTAGTCGATCTAAGATCGCGGGTAGGAACATGATGAGAAGAGATTTTGAAGGTCCTTGGCACTGCCACAATGGATTGCCTTGTGCACAAGATTTCAGGTTTTAAATTTGATGCTGTTAGAATTGGGGGTATCTGGTTAGCACAGGTAGGTACTTGTGACAAGCAGGGACCCTCTCCTCTAGTCAAGACAAGGGGATTACTCTCTCAAAATAACCCCTTCTCACCCTCTAGGTTGCGTGGCCCGAGCAGTCAAGGCTTATTTCAGAGGCGTTGTAAGTTAAGCAGTTGTGACCACATACAGTAACCCAGTGACAACACTACAAATGGACACCACAGAGGTTTTATATAAAAAATAAGTATACTTTATATAGAGTTATCACAAGACCAATAAATGACAAAAAGAATCCACAGTACTATTAAGTTTCAAGAGTTCAGGTTAAAAAGGCTTAAATCAAGGTTCTGTGCGAGTCGGTAGCCTAGTCCAGGTACAGCGTTGCTGAAAGAACACAGAGTCTAACAAATCCAGCGGACCGCGGCGGTCCGGGACCACTCAAATGTCGACAGACTCAGTCACAGTACCTTTTCCTTAAGGCGGCCGGCACGAATGTGAGAGCCGGTTCCGGTGTTTGTCGCAGTGTAGAAAAAGAAAGTGTTGCAGGTCATGGTGTCCTTCCAGTCGCGGTGCAGGCTACAGCTCGGTGACGGCGTCAGGACGGAGACAGTGAGCCCAGAGCTTGCGTTGTTCGAGGCGGATGTTGCTTGATGCGGTGCCTACAGGACACCAGGCCGGTCGTGCGAGTCGGTCACAGCTCCCTGCCTCTGTAGCCACTGGAACAGCAACAATTCACAAAGGCTGGTGAAGTCCACTGGTCCTGGGATTCGGTCAGGGGGCAAGCTCTCTTCCAAGCCCTTGGAGATCTTTGCACAAGTTGAAAGTAAAGTTCCACATAGTCCTTTCTCTTCTCTTTGACAGGCAGGAAACCACTGCAGGCCAATCCCCCAAGCAGCACTTTAGCTTCGGAATAGTCTCTCCTCATTTTATTCAGGTTCCTTCTCCTCAGCAGAGGTTTTGTCTTGTCATTTCCAGAAGTGACCTAATTTCTTGGGATCAGGGTCCCAATATTTATACCCCAAAAACGTTTGTTCTCTGAGGGGAGAGGGGCCTTTGCCTAGTCCAAACCAGTTCTGAAGCACTCTGTTTACCAGACTGTTCCTTTCCTTTCACAGTGCAGGGCAGAAACATCAGACGCCCCACAGGAGGTGGAGCCAGCATTGTGGAAGGCAAGCACAGTCCTGGAGCACTTTGTTGACAGTCTTCCTTCTCTTCTTTCAGTGTGCAGAGCAGAGAGATCAGACGCACCACAGGGGTGGAGCCGGCATTGTAGAGGGAAGGCCAAGCCCTATTCAGGTCCCAGGTGCAACTCCTCTCTCGCATCTAGATGTAGATCTCTTTATTCACCACTGGGCTGACTCATCCTGTCTCTTGGACACCCTAGCCCTGTCACTCACAAATCCCAGACAAAGGAATACACAACCTCGCAGAGGCAGGCTTTGGATAGTTAGACAAGCAAATACCGACTTTCTAAGAGTGGTATTTGCAAACACAGAATATTCAAATAAACTTCACTAAAAGATGTGTTTTATTATTCTGAGTCCAGGCATACTAAACTCGAATTTCTACCATGTTCTATGAGTCGGTTAGTTTTATAACATGTAACAATTCTAACAGCCCATTCTGGCGTATGGAGAACAGGTAGTCTTGCACTAGTGAAAATCAAAAATGGCTGTAATTCACTATTAAGACATGCCACACACACCAGGGCTTGTCCTACCTTATACTTGCAATGCACCCTGCCCTTGGGCCTACCATAGGGGGGACTGATATGAAGTAAAGGGAAGGTTTAGGGGCTGGCAAGTGGGTGAACTTGCCCAGTCAGCATGACAGTACCAGACTGCACGCAGGTTCTGCAATGGAAGACCTCAGACACATTTTACAAGGCCTCTTCTGTGGGTGGCACAACCAGTGCTGCAGCCCCACTAGCAGCATTTGTATTTGCAGTGAGTGTGTCACCTCCTGTGTGTAGATCTCTGCCCAGGGTGCAGCGAGTGTTTCACCTCCTGTGTGCAGATCTCTGCCCAGAGCGAAGTGAGTGTGTAACCTCCTGTACATAGATCTCAAGTCAAAGTCAAGTCAAAGTCAAGTCAAGTCAAAGTCAAAGTCAAAGTCAAAAGTCAAAAAGTTTTATTTGCTTTGGTACTCAGCTGAGGACCACAAATTTAAAACAGTTTACAAAGTATATACAGATTCAATACAATTTTAAAAAGGATTTTAAAAATTTATAGAAATTGTAGCAAACCCATTCGTCAGTCGGTCGTTTACATAATGCTAGTAAATTATTAACTGTTGTAATATTGCATTTCTGGTATATCGGCTTAAGATATCTTGCGCGTGCTTTAACTACGGTTGCATGAGGACAAACAAATAAAATATGCACAATATCTTGATCACCGCCAAAACAGAGTTTACAGATGGGGGAATCTCCCGGAGACCATTTAGATGTAACAGTGGAGACTGGGAGAATACCTAGGCGCAACATAGTTATGGACCTTCTTGCTCCATGTGAAAGGGAGAGCCCCAGGTATGGTCGTAATTGCTTATATTCCAATGACTCTATGTAAGTTTTGTACGTGGATAACTTACTACAGTGCATGAGGTCAAGATCATAACTTAGTCTTGGAATAGAGCATTTCAAGAAGAGCTTTAATTGGGGTTTTGTCCATGATGACAGAATATTTTCAGTCAGGTTCGCTATTTTAAATGCTTCAGACATGTTTTTAGAGAAGATCAGTTGCAGAGAATCTGTTTTAAATATCTCAGTCTTTAACAAAAATCTTAGCGTTCCTTCCTTAGCGTGCAGAATGTTATACGCCCATCGAATAACGTTTGCCATCGCTGTTGCATATGAGCTTGTCAAAGAAAATTCCAATCTCAGAGCCTGTACAGATGTAGATGTAGAAACCTTTAGTAATCTTTTCAAGATCTTTCCTTCACTAATGTCCATAAAGGACCATTGTTTTGTAGGTAAATGTTCAGTTGCATAAGACAGGACCGAGGGTATTTTTACTTTATACACCTTGAGTAGTGAGGAGAAGTGCCTACTTCCTGTGGCAGTATACATTCTAGAGAGTGCCCCGGCGTGGATTTCAGATTTTTTCTTTAAATTGTTTATGTGTTTAAAATTTTGTAAGTTCTTAGTGAAGATCCTGCCAAGGTAAGTGTACTCATCTACTTCCTCTACTCTTTTCCCGTCAAGGTTCCAGTGGTATTTAGCGCTTTTTTTTCGGCCAGAAAACGCCACTACTTTTGTTTTTGTTAGGTTAGGGATTAAAAAATGATCCTTCGAATAAATATTTAAAGAATCCAGTAAATTTTGGAGACCAAAAGGAGTGAGGTCTAACAGAACTATGTCGTCTGCATAGAGTAGCGCGTGTATGCTCTGGAGGGCGATCTTTGGTGGCAGGCTTGAGCATTTTTGTAAATATGATGGTAGGTCGCTCAGATACAGTGAGAAAAGAATTGGTGCAAGAAGACATCCTTGTTTAAGACCATTCGACGTATTAATCGATTGCGTCAGACCTTTTTCACTTCCCATTTGTACCTGGGACCAGGTATTCGTATGTAATTGGATTATGATTTGCAGCAAATTTTCAGAGATCCCCAGTCTTCTCAGTTGTTTCCACAGCGTTGGTCTATCCACGCGATCAAACGCTGTGGAATAATCTATAAAGGCAGCATACACTGATTGTGATTTATTCCCAACGTATTTATCGAGGATAGTCTGAAGTACGGAGATGTTGTCTGTTACCGAGTGATTAGGACGAAAGCCAGCCTGATACTTCGGTATTATTTCATTCGAGAAGCACCAGGCTTTTATTCTGTCCAGTACCTCTGCTGCAAATATTTTACCTGCCGCGTCCATTAATGCAATCTGGCGATAATTACTAGCAACATTTCGATTCCCTTTTTTGTATATAGGGATTATTGTACTTCCTTGCCACGATTTAGGAATTCTCCTAGTACAAAAGATAAGGTTAAAAAGTGATGTTAACATCTGGCTCCATTCCTTAGGATTAGACTGCAGAACTTTAATCGGTATCAGGTCAGGGCCTGACGCTGAAGTGCTCCTGGCATTTCTGATATGAATTTCAATAGAATGTGCTGTACTTTTTTCTATTAAGTTACTTTCCAGATAAGGTTCAGCAACATTACTGTCGGTCTCAGTTGGGTTCGCTTTATAAAGATCAGTTAGATAGTCTTTCCACTCTTGGGGTGGTACTGGAATGGCAGATAGTTTCTTTTTACTTCCAGTTATTTTGGCTATCAAAGACCAGTATTTTCTTTGTTTGTACTGTTTCGCCGCCTCTTGAATGTCCACCCAATTTTTGTCTTGTTGCTTTCTTTTTTTGCTTGTTTTCTCCCTTCTGAGTTGATTTTTTAACTTGTTTATTTCTTGCTGTATATCAGGTGAGTAATCTAGAAATTGCCCTCGTATAAGTTTATTTAATTTCCTCCTGTGTATATTCTCATTAGAGTTATTATAGACTTTGTTTTTGCGTGGTTTCTCTCCATTAAGAAGAAGTCTTTTAAGGGTTGTCATAATACATTCGAAGTTTGTTATTTGATCTTCAGAGTGTATTTTGGTGAGAATGTTATTTTGTAGAATCTTTCCATTTATGTAGTCTAGTGTCCCTGAGTTCCAAAAGATTCGTCTCTGCTTTTTGTCAATTTCAATTTTTCCCTTAAGGTACATAATTGGGTTTGACGGAGCTGCTTTTAGTGACCAACCAGTGTTTAGGCATAAGAGCGCATGGTCGCTTTCTTCTGTAAACTTTATTTTCAGGCAATGGAATGTGTCCGATATCTCTATGCTACATATTAGGTAGTCGATGATAGAAGAGGATCCATTTCCCCGCCTTGTGTCAGATGCTGGTCTGTCGCCTTCTACGTTGCCATTCAGGATTAATCCGTTTATGTTTGGGAGTGAAGCTAATAACATTTTCCCTCTTTTATCGGCAACTTTTCCTTTCGGGAATATTGGAATAGGTAAATCAATTAGCTCATCTTCATACATTTTTGCCCATTTGCCAATTTCAGTATTGGAAAGTTTCCCGTTCACATCACCCACAATTAAGTACGGAGTATTTGCTCGTTCTTCGATTATTTTGGATATTAAATCTATGGTTTCTATAAAAGATGCATCTTGTGAAGTGCCTGGAGGGTTGTACATATTGAAAAACAGGAAGGCTTTTTTTTGATCAGAAGTATTTGTTTTTGTTATGATCTTGATACATTGAAAGTTGTTAGATTTGGAATCGATTATTTCTTGAGACCATTGATGTTCTTCGCTTAAAAGAATAGCCAAGCCTCCCTTAGCGTGCCCTCTGCTAGTTGTTATAGCTGGGATATCGTAAACAAAGTAACCCTTCTGTTTGAATGGATTTATTGCCCTTGTTTCCTGGATGGCTAGAATGTCAGGGTTATCTTTCAGCGCTATAGTCATTTTATTGGGTAACTTTCCGGCCATATTCCACGAGGTAATCTTTAAGCTACTGTTAAACAGTGCATTGCAATCGTTGTTCTTGTTTGTTGCTGTTTAAGGCCTCTGATATCCAGGCCCAAGATTCTGTTGTTTTTCTGGCCTCTTTTGCTTCAAGATTTTGGGTCCATACATTTCTTTGACCATTATTTACCTGAATTTTCAGAATATCCTTCCTAGAGCTAATTCGCTCCAGTTCAGCAAGATCAGTGATGTTTGTAGTCCAGTTGTTGATGTGGGTGTTGGTAGTAATATTTTGAGGACCAGTTGATTTGAATATGGAGTTCTTAGATGGGAATATTTCAATAACATCGTATCCATATTTATGCAATGTTTCTTTTTCTCTAACAATGATCCTGGGAATAACAGTTGACCAGAAGCCTACTTTCGCGATTTTTTGATTTTCTTTTTCAGGAAATGTGACTAAATCTATTTCTTTACTGGTGATGGATTGTAGTGTATGAATTTGTTGCAACAGATTGATTACCCTTTCTCGATTTAACGATAAATCATCCGTGGGAAAAAGTTCTTCAATTTGTAGATATTTCGTCAGTGGTTGATCATCACCGTGGGGTTGTAACTTATTAGTTGTGCTTTCTCTATTTGTTTGATCAATGCTATTTCTAAGGGGTACATATTCAGGTGCTTTATGATTCAGATACTTTGTGGGCACTATGTTTGTGATTACATTTTCCTCCTCTACCATAGATTGTTTAGTTGTTACCTTTTCCAGAGATCCCTCCTCATTATTCTGGTCAGTGATTGCATTTTCAAATCTGATCTTTTTGTTTTTCTTTTTATAGATTCTTCTTTGTGGCCTCCTATTGCTCATTTTTCTTTTTGATCTTTTGTTACTTTCCTTTTGGTAGGATTTTTCATTTCCAGTCTCATCTGATACAGATACTAAGGTAGTTATTTCATTCCCTTCAGCGGTATCTTTTATCATTTTGGTATTCTTAATCGAGAAGATCGGGAACTCTTTGGTTGGCAATGAAGGTTCCTCTCTAAACAGTTTCTTCAGAGAGTATACTTGATCCCCGTTGGAATTTTTCTGGGTAGATTTTTGCTCGGTGGTTTGAGTACTGTTATCACATTTGTCATGAGATTCAGGAGTTGGAGTGTTTGTAGAAAGGAGCAATTCAGGGAGATCCTTTCTTTCCTCTTGAGACTGTATACTTTGTGTTATTTCAATATGATCTTTTTTCCTCTTTTCTTCTACCAGAAATTTCAGAATGCCAATTTGAACATCCAAGGTTTGATCTGAATTTTCTAGGATGTTACCTAAGAAGGAAAGGACAGATTCGAGTATTTCCTGTAAGGTATGTAAAGATTTTGAGACAGGTGTCGCCATGTTAGTAGAGTTCATGTTAATTGGCAGAAATGTGTCCAATGATGTATCCATGTCTGTTTTGTGATCAAGTATTTGATGATCAGATTCAATTTGCAGATCGACTGAGTTAAGTAATATCTCAGAAATGTTTTCTGTCGGTTTGTTACCGTTTGGGTTAAAATCCTCGGTGTCAGAAGAGTGATTTATTTGTTTCACCGGTGTGATGGTAGTTAATTTTGGAGAGTCAAATATGGATGTAGATGTTTGAGACTCCTGTGTTGAACAGGACGGTTGAGGTTTGAGTTGGGAACCTTGGTCACTTGAGATTGAGGTAGTGTGAGCATCCGTAGTAGGCAGTTCAGATGCCTCTTGAGGTGGATTTTTACCCAACATTATAGACGGTTCACGATCAAGTAGACAGGATTCGTTTTTGGGAGTAGCTAAGAAGTAATTACTAATGGCTGGCGTGCCAGTTAACCGGCCCCGTTTTACTGCTTTTATGGAACTTTGTCTTACTGCTTCCTCTGTACCCATTCTCTTCATGAAAATGGTACGCGATCTTAGTTTTTTATATGCCATAAATAATTGTCACTGTAAATAAAGAATATTATGGAATGTTACCGTGTTCTTATCAGATGTTTTGTTTATCGGCGTCAGTGGGCAGCGACAAGATCTTTGCTCAGAAGAAGAAGTTTTTCCACGTGTTCGCAGATTTCTCTTTTAATCTGTATATTGTTTTCACAGCGGTGAACAAGTAGATGAAAGAGGGGTGGCCCGTCCCGTCCTTGTGCGACCTTGGACGGCCTTAGACGGCCCGCCCTTTGCCCGGGCTTCGCCCGGCGCCCTCCCGCGCGCTCCCGCGCAGCGGGACTCTGTAGTTGATAATATGCTATCAAGGAAGGAAGAGGAGGAGCCTGCAGGGAGAGCGTCCCAGCTGCTGATGATTGGGAGTTGTGGGGGCTTCTGGGACTTTGAGTCCTGCGCCCACAACACGCTCGCAGCCCTGCAGGTCTCGATGCCCAAGTTCTTGATCCAGGTGGTAGCGCTATATTCCAGGCGATAGCGCTATTGCAGAGTGCCCTCTGGCGACGCGGGACCCGCGCAGCGGGTACCGCTAGCTGTAATCACGAAGCTGAAGGCAAAGTCTCAGAGCCACAGTGCAGAGTCAGCGATTGAACGCAGCAACAGAGTGAGAGGAACATAGATCTCTGCCCAGAGCGAAGCGAGTGTGTCACCTCCTGTGCATAGATCTCTTCCGGAGTAGAGCGACTGTGACACCTCCTGTGCATAGATCTCTTCCAGGGTACAGCGAGTGGGTCACCTCCTGTGCGTAGATCTCTGCCCAGACTGCAGTGTGTGTCTCCTCCTCTGTGTAGATCTCTGCCCAACATGCAGCAAGTGTGTCACTTCCTGTGCGTAGATCTCTACCCAGAGTGCAGCGAGTGTGTCACCTCCTGTTAGAAGGGGCAATCTTAGGGGGGACAGAGGACGTTCTCCGGACCAACCCGGGACCCACCTCTCCCAGGAGCGCTGCCGAGCACATGTGTAAGACCCTCACAGGAGGGGACTTCGCACTTAGGATCGTACGTGCAGAGATTCCACCACTCTATAAATGGACACCATACCGTTGTGTACTGATTAACAAGTTCTTTATCAAGCAATAGTTATTACGTTCTTTCAGGTCAAAAGGTCATATATTTACATTTAGTTTAAGGGTTCATAAGTTCTTGGTTGCAGGGGTGTGGGAAGCGGGACAGTCACGGTACTGGGGCCAGTACGAGCGTATCCAGTGCACAGCTCTCAATCCTCGAGCCGGGGGATACGGTGCTGCTGTATATGTTGATCGTACTGCGTGTTCCACTCACCCTCCTCAAACCACGTTGTTTCAGTAGTGCCGTCGGTCCAGTCAGACCAGAGTACCCTCGATCCTCGACCAGGTCAGCAGGGCTCGAGCAGTAGTGAGCGGAGTGTCCTTCAGTTCTTGGGGAGCTGCGACCACGTCAGCAGGGCTCAAGCAGAGGTTGTTACAGGGAGCCGTGACCACATCAGCAGGGCTCAAGCAGAGATTGTTACAGTGAGCCGCGACCATGTCAGCAGGGCTCAAGCAAAGATTGAGGCAGGAATGCTCCTTCCGCCAGGATGAGCCGTGACCACGTCAGCAGGGCTCTCTTCGTCCAGGATTCAACTGCCTGCTAGTTCCAGAGCGGGCCTTGTTATAGTCCTTTTTCGCTTTGAAATCCGGGCCCTCACAGGTGGTATTCTGGTGCCCGGAGCTGATTGTCGGGGTTTCCTGCTAGCCGGCCCTTTGATCCCTTGAAGATGGGTCCAGGGGTTTCCAGACACCCAGCAGGGAGTGGAGCCAGCTCTCGGGGAGGCTGGAGGTGCGATCGAAACTAGTCCTCAATGGGAGGACAGAGGGGTGATGGAAACCAGTCTCCAGGGGGAGGCCGGAGGTGTGATCGAAACTACTCTGCCCTATCTCACTCAGAGGAAACCCTCTACCCCCCCAGCCAGGCATGGCGCGTCTGGTGCCTAGGTTTCGCTGGGGCCGGAGTCATGCAGGGGGCTATAAAGTCAGGGATCTTTAGGGAAGGGTGATGGCTACCGGAGGCCCTTCTGGGGTAAGCGGGTTCTGGGCGTCCGGTACCGGGAGGATAGATGGTGGGATGCGGGGGTGGTCATTTGTTTGGTAGGGTCATGTAGGGAGCGGGGCGGACAGGGGATGGCACGGCCGGGGGTTTCTGCTGCACAGGGGTAACTATCGGGGCGCTGAGGGTTGGGGGGAACCACGCCACGAGGCCAGGTCCAACACGCGTCCCCCCCAGCTGAAAGTCAGGGAGAACTACCCATCCCCTTGGGGGTTCTCTTCACTGAGGCGGAAAAACCTGGACAGGCCATCCGCGTTGGCGTGGTCCGTACTAGGGCAGTGTTCTATGGTGAAGTCCATCCCCTGGAGGGAAATAGACCATCGTAGCAGCTTGGGGTTCTCTCCATTCATCTGCATTAACCATCGGAGGGGCCGATGGTTGGTTTGGACCCAGAAGTGAGTTCCGAACAGGTAGGGCCTCAGCTTCTTCATGGCCCAAACCACCGCGAAGGCCTCCCGCTCGATGGTGCTCCACCTTTGCTCTCGGGGTAGTAACCTCCGGCTAATGAAGGCGACTGGCTGATCTATGCCCTTCTCATTTAGCTGGGATAGGACTACCCCGATGACATGCTCGGAGGCATCCGTTTGGACTACAAACTCCCGAGAGTAGTCGGGGGCCTGGAGTACGGGGGCAGTGCACATGGCGGTCTTTAAGGCTTCGAACGCCTCTTGGCAGGAGGGGGTCCATCGCACTTTCTTCGGCTGTTTCTTGGAGGTTAACTCTGTTAGTGGGACTACTATGCTGCCATATCCTTTGATGAATCTCCGGTAGTAACTGGTGAGCCCCAGGAAGGCCCTCACTTCCATATGGGTCGTGGGGGCTTCCCAGGTTGCGTCGATCTTGGGATGGAGGGGGCCTACTCGTCCGCTCCTGACCTGGTGCCCTAGGTAGACCACCGATCCGTGTCCAATTTGGCACTTACTGCCCTTGATGGTAAGGCCCGCTCGACGCAGGGCCATCATCACCTCCCAGAGGTGTTGCAGGTGTTCAGTCCAGTGGGAGCTCCACACCGCGATATCGTCCAGGTATGCGGCACTGAATTCCTCCAGCCCAGCCAGTACCCAGTTAACCAGCCTCTGGAAGGTGGCGGGGGCATTTTTCATCCAAAAGGGCATCACCCGGAAGTGATAGTGTCCATCAGGGGTGGAAAAGGCGGATCTCTCCTTTGCCCCCTCCGTGAGCGCAATTTGCCAGTAACCGCAGGTCAGGTCGAAGGTGCTGGGGTAGTGGGCAGATCCCAGGTGGTCAATGAGCTCATCTGCGCGGGGAATAGGGTGTGCGTCGGTTCAGGTACCGCATTGAGCTCGCGGTAGTCTACACAGAAGCTCAGCTCGGGGACGGTGCCAGGAGCGGCCGCTTTCGGAACCAGAACCACGGGACTGGCCCACGGGCTGTCAGAGGACTCGACCACTCCGAGGGCTAACATTTTAGAGACTTCTGCCTTAATGCAGGCCCAGACTCTGTCAGGAACGCGGTAGGCTCTGTGCCGTACCGGAGGGCTGTCCCCAGTGTCCACATCGTGGACGCACCAATTGGTGACACTGGGGACGAGGGAGAATAGGTGTGAGAATTGTCCCAATAACTGGCGACAGTCCTCGCGTTGTTCTGGGGTGAGGGAGGAGGAGAGACTCATCCCCTCCACTAAGCCATATTTTTCCTTAGCACACAGGTGATCGGGTCTAGAGGCTCCATGTCCTCTTCCGCTTCATCGTCGGTTGTCAGGAGAAAACTCAACTCAGCCTGCACGAAGGGGGGTTTGAGGGGGTTCACGTGGAAGACCCTCAAAGGGTTCCTTGGGGATTGCACATCTACTAGGTAGGTGACTGGGCTCTTGCGCTCCACCACTTTGAAGGGCCTGGTCCACTTGTCCTGGAGGGCGCCAGGTTCCACCGGGGCCTTCACCCACACCTGCTGGCCCGGTTGACACTCGACCACAGTGGCATTCTGGTCATACCAGCGTTTCATTTCCTCCTATCTCGCCTCTAGGTTCGCCTCTGCGAGTTCCCTGAATTTCCGAGTTTGATTCCGGAGGGTCAGGATGTATCGAAACACATCTGGGGGAGGGTGCTAAGGCGCCGACTCCCAGCCCTCTCTGACCAGGCTGAGGGGTCCCCGGACGGGTTGTCCCTAAAGCAGCTCGAAAGGGCTGAACCCCAAGGACTTCTGGGGGACTTCCCGTAGGCAAACAGGAGGCAGGATAGGAGGATGTCCCACTTGTGCCTCAGGGGCTCTTCGAGGCCCATGATCATTCCCTTGAGGGTCCGGTTGAATCGCTCAACCAGGCCATTACCTTGGGGGTGGTACGGGGTGGTGAATTTGTACGTCACCCCACATTGTTGCCACAGGGATGTCATATATTTTGAGATGAAGTTCGTTCCTCGGTCGCTCACAACTTCTCGCGGGAATCCCACCCGGGATAATATCTCCATCAGGGCCCGCCCCTCTACGGGGGCCATCACCGTTAGGAGGGGAATGGCCTCGGGGTACCTGGTGGCATGGTCCACCAGGACTAGGATGAATCGATGGCCCAGGGCGGGCCGGGGATCCAGAGGTCCCACAATGTCGATTCCCACCTGTTCAAATGGGGTACTGACTACGGGGAAGGGTTGGAGAGGAGCCTTGCGTTTCCCTCCACTCTTCCCTCTGGCCTGGCACATTGGGCAGAACTTGTAGTGGGTCTCCACGTCTGCGCGCATTCGTGGCCAATAGAAATGGGTGACCAGCCGGTGATAGGTCTTATCCTGTCCCAGGTGTCCCGCCAGGGGCACGTCATGGGCCTGGCCCAGGAGGAAGTCTAGGAATCATAGGGGTACCACCAGCACCCGGGCTGACCCTAGTTCGGCAGAGTTTTGCTCGCTGTACAAGAGGCCATTCTCCCAGTAGACCCAACGGGATCCGGACTGGTCGCCAGCGGCCTGGGTGGTGGCCTGCTGCCGTGGGCCGACAAGGGAGGGGCAGGTGGCTTGCTCCTGGCAGAACTCCTCCCGGGAAGGCCCACCCTCTTGGCGCCACTGAGCCAACTCAGGTAGATCGCCTAATTCGGTGATTTGTTAGACCGTAGCGCCTAGAGGGCCTGCGTTGAGGTCGATTTCTTCTCCTGTGGGGAGACCGGGGGGCTCTGGTAGCTCGCCCCCTTCCCCGTCGTCTGCCATCTGGCCTACGTTTTCTGGCTCCAGCCCCCCGGGGTGGGTAGTCTGGCGGTCATGGATCATGTAGTGGTGCACACCCATTCGGGTAGGCCCAGCATCCTCAGGTGAGTCTTCCGCTCTACTTGTGCCCACGGGGAGCTCTCTAGATCGTTGCCCAGTAAACAGTCCACCGGCATGTTGGGTCGGACGGCTACTCGCAGGGTACCGGAGACTCCCTCCCACTCGAAGGACATTTTTGCCATCCTGCAGAGACTTTCAGAATTGTCTGCCGAAATAACAGGGCAAAAGAGGTGTGGTATGATTTGCTCTTCGGTGACCAGGTGACAGCGAACAGCCGTAACACTCGCTCCGGTGTCGCGAAGGGCCCTTATGTGGCGTCCATTGACTATCACCCACTGCCGGTATTTCTTGGTGTTGGCCGGCAGGGGGGCTCCAGGGATCATTTCTCTATCTCCTAGGGAGACCAGGGGCATGGCTGCAGGCGCCCACTCCTCTGTATCCTCAACCTCCTCTCCTAGGGCAACAGTGGCTAATTGGCGGGCTGGGGGCCCCGCAGTAACGGGCCTTTTGTTTAGGGGACACTGGGGGTCACTGGCGTAGTGGCCTGGCTGTTGGCATTTGTAACACGCTATGTTGGATCTTGGCCCCTGCCTACCCGGGGGGGCCCTGCACTGGACATAGAGGGAGATGGAACATTTTAGGGCTGTGTCCTTGGGGGGCTACTCTGGGGTCCTGACTGGAACTCTCGCTGTCTACCTTGGCCTTTCCCCCCTCTCTGACAGGGAGGTCCCTGATCACTCTGGGCATAGTCCCCCATAGAACCCTTGGTGACCCGGGTGTTCACCCAGCGATCTACTTCGACGGCGAGCTTTCGAGTGTCCGTCAGCTTGCTGTCAAGGAGATGCTGGCGCAGTTCTACAAAACAATTCGTGGACAAGTGCTCCCAGGCTATCAAGTCGAACAATTCTTCAAAAGTGGTGACCTAGCTGCCCTTGATCCACCCTTCTAAGGCCCGGCTGTAGAAGTTAACATACTCCACCAAAGTGGTGCCAGGGATCTTTTTACTGTCTCGGAATCGCTGCCTGTAAATCTCGGGGGTGAGCCCATATCTTCCTAGAAGGGCCTCCTTCATGTGGCTGTACGAGTTCAGTACGGCGGAGGGCTGGTCCAGCAGGGTGTCTATCCCCTCGCTTAGGAACCGCCCCCACAACCCAGCCCCCCAATCCTTTTGTGGGACTCGGTGGGAGATCATAGCTATTTCATAGGCTTTAAACCATTGCTTAATGTTGTCAATTTTATAGTACTCTTTCACCACATCTTTGGAGATGTGTACTTTAGCCTCCACAGGGGGAGGGGCCCCTCGGTTCCTGGGGGGACCGGTTTCCTCACTCCTTGCCTTGTGCTCGATCTCTTTCAAGCTTCGTTCATGTTCCAATTGAAGTTTTTTTCGTTCATGTTCCCTCTGTAGTTTCTTCCAATCCAGTTTTCCTTGTAGTCGCAATTGTTCTACAGCCAACTTTTCGGCTAATGTGAGCTCTCCTTCTATTTTGAGCTTAGCTTGCTCTAGCTCGTGGATCCTACTTCTCTCTCAGTCCGTCAGCTCCTCTGGGGACAGGCCCCTCTCCGATGTGCTCCGCCATGTGGGGTAGTCAGTTCTTTCTCTCTCTATGACGCTGGGTTCGTTCTGCTGCCCCTCCTCCATGCCGTTCCCTTCGATTTGGGGGATGGGGCCCCGGACTCCACACAGTACTTCAGGGCTTTTTGGAAATCTTACTTGAGGCTCAAACCAGTGGTAGCGATTTTAAAGTCTTTACAGAACTGCTTTAGGTCCCTATGAGTGTATTCTTCCAAACGGTCCTCTTGGAATGTTGGATTCGCGTTGGTTCCAGTGGGACTCATGGTGGTTCTTTCTTCTGTCTGTTTTGGGTCTTCATTGGGTAGTGTGTCCGCTGCTCACTGTATGATCTCTAAATGTCAGCTCGGATCCCGTCGCTTGCCACCAATGTTAGAAGGGGCGATCTCAGGGGGGACAGAGGACATTCTCCGGACCACCCCGGGACCCACCTCTCCCAGGAGCGCTGCCGAGCACAGTTGTAAGCCCCTCACAGGAGGGGACTTTGCATTTAGGATCGAACGCGCAGAGATTCCACCACCCTATAAATGAACACTACACCGTTGTGTACTGATTAACAAGTTCTTTATCAAGCAATAGTTATTACGTTCTTTCAGGTCAAAAGGTCACATATTTACATTTAGTTCAAGGGTTCGTAAGTTCTTGGTTGCAGGGGTGTGAGAAGCGGGACAGTCACTGTACTGGGGCCAGTACGAGCGTATCCGGCACACAGCTCTCAATCCTTGAGCCGGGTGATACAGGGCTGCTGTAGATGTTGATCGTACTGGGTGTTCCACTCACCATCCTCAAATCACGTTGTTTCAGTAGTGCCGTCGGTCCAGTCGGACCACAGTACCCTCGAGCCACGACCAGGTCAGCAGGGCTCGAGCAGTAGTGAGCGGAGTGTCCTTCAGTTCTTGGGGAGCCGCGACCACATCAGCAGGGCTCAAGCAGAGGTTGTTACAGGGAGCCGCGACCACGTCAGCAGGGCTCAAGCAGAGGTTGTTACAGTGAGCCTCAACCACGTCAGCGGGGCTCAAGCAAAGATTGAGGTGGGAATGCTCCGTCCGCCAGGATGAGCCGCAACCACGTCAGCAGGGCTCGCAAAGGTTCCAAAGTTCGGGTAGCGTTCTTCTTCGAGTTGGTTGAGCCACCACCAGGTCAGCAGGGCTCTCTTCATCCAGGATTCAACTGCCCGCTATTTCCAGAGCGGGCCTTGTTATAGTCCTTTTTCCCTTTGAAGTCCGGGCCCTCGCAGGCGGTTATCTGGTGCCCGGGGCTGATTGTCGGGGTTTCCTGCTAGCCGGCCCTTTGATCCCTTGAAGAGGGGTCCGTGGGTTTCCAGACACCCAGCAGGGAGTGGAGCCAGCTCATAGGGAGGCTGAAGGTGCAATCGAAACTAGTCCTCAAGGGGAGGCCAGAGGTGTGATGGAAACCAGTCTCCAGGGGGAGGCCGGAGGTGTGATCGAAACTACTGTGCCCTATCTCACTCAGAGGAAACCCTCTAAGCATGGGCGTAAAATCCGCTCCGCTCGCGGATTTTTCGGATGTTCGGCAAATTCGCAATCCGCGAACTCTCGCAAATTTGTCGAAAATCCGTGAATCCGCTCGCGGCGGATTTTTTGCTTGGTTGCGGCGCGCGGCGTGGTGCACGGCGTTCACTTTCCGTCATTAAGCGTTTGCCGAGTTGTTTTTCTCGATCATATTTTGCGAGTGCTGCGCCATTTTGGATCTTGCAGCGTGATCCCGCGGGAGTTTGGCGCCCGCGAATACGTAATCGCGGCTTGCCACCTTGCACAGCACACCTCACGAGAGTTCGCAATTGCGAACACGTAGTTGCGGCGGAAAGGAACAATCTCGCACTCGCGAAATAGAGATTTTGCAATTCTGCACAAGAAATCCACCAGCAAACAGGATAAACCTTCAGAAAATGATGATTTTTATCAGAATCACTCCTCAGGTTGACATTTGCATGGCCTTTTTTTTTGCAAGGAGTCCATTTTTTGGGGGGGGAGGGAAGGAAGTGCCCCACAGTCTCCAACTTCCTCTTCCTGTCCAGCAGGCTCCTCCCAGTGCTTTGTCCATCTCCTGGTCACTTTCATTTGGATCTGGAGCTGGAAGGATTACTTTTTGTGGGTGCTGCTGGATATTTGGATTTGAGGCCTTTTTGACTTTCTTTGGATCACTTTTGGATTAGAAATCAACTTTCACAAGTAAGTTTGTTTGGGGCATTACAGTTGCTGCAACTACAATTTTGGAACTTTTTCAGAACATTAAATAAATTATATTGTGGGTAGCCACAGTATCCAGTAGGACCAGGGTTGGTTATGGGTGCATGATACAACTGTTTTGTTGAATTTAAACACCATTGAGGCCATGGATGGGCTGGGATTGTGCTTATTTTTGTTGTTTTTGTCGTTTTTTGGGGCTGCTGGTGGGGCCTTTGCCCAGGGGTGGTGGTGCATGGACTGAGTGTGCCTGTGGTGTGGTCTCACTCTCTTTAATGTAAACATCATGGATGGCATTGGATTGTGGTGATTTTTGGCTGTTTTTCTGTTTTTTGGGGGTGTACTGTTGATGTGGACTGGCCATGTGGGTGGTGGTGGTGGCCATCTTGAGTGCTGGCTGGTACAGGCAACATGTGCTTGGGGTGCAAGGGGCCATTTTGAAGAGAGGCAGTGTCTGAGGCCTGCACTTATTTTGCCTACTTTTCATCCATTATGCCCAGGGGTAGTGAGTGTTGCATGGGCCTAGTCTTTCTGAGGGGAGTGAGTGTTGCATGGGCCTTGTCTTTCTGTGGGGTGTCCTCTTGAATTTAAACACCATTGAGGCCATGGATGGGCTGGGATTGTGATGTTTTTTGTGGGTTTTGTCGTTTTTTGGGGGCTGCTGGTGTGGCCTTTTGCCCAGGGGGTGTGGTGCATGGACTGAGTGTGCCTGTAGTGTGGTCTCACTATCTTTAATGTAAACATCCTGGATGGCATTGGATTGTGGTGATTTGTGGGTGTTTTTCAGTTTTTTTGGGGTGTACTGTTGATGTGGACTGGCTTGGGGTCTAAGGGGGGGCCATTTTGAAGAGAGGCAGTGTCTGAGGCCTGCACTTATTTTGCCTACTTTTCATCCATTATGCCCAGGGGTAGTGAGTGTTGCATGGGCCTAGTCTTTCTGTGGGGTGTCTTCTTGAATTTAAACACCAATGAGGCCATGGATGGGCTGGGATTGTGCTGATTTTATTTTTTTTGTCGTTTTTTTGGGGCTGCTGGTGGGGCCCTTTGCCCAGGGGTGGTGAGTGTTGCATGGGCCTAGTCTTTCTGTGGGGTGTCCTCTTGAATTTAAACACCATTGAGGCCATGGATGGGCTGGGATTGTTCTGTTTTTTGTGTTTTTTTTGTCGTTTTTTGGGGCTGCTGGTGTGGCCTTTTGCCCAGGGGTAGTGGTGCATGGACTGAGTGTGCCTGTAGTGTGGTCTCACTCTCTTTAATGTGAACATCCTGGATGGCATTGGATTGTGGTGATTTGTGGGTGTTTTTCAGATTTTTTGGGGTGTACTGTTGATGTGGACTGGCTTGGGGTGTAAGGGGGGGCCATTTTGAAGAGAGGCAGTGTCTGAGGCCTGCACTTATTTTGCCTACTTTTCATCCATTATGCCCAGGGGTAGTGAGTGTTGCATGGGCCTAGTCTTTCTGTGGGATGTCTTCTTGAATTTAAACACCATTGAGGCCATGGATGGGCTGGGATTGTGCTGTTTTTTGTGGTTTTTGTCGTTTTTTTGGGGCTGCTGGTGTGGTCTTTTGCCCAGGGGTAGTGGTGCATGGACTGAGTGTGCCTATGGGGTCTCACTCTCTTTAATGTAAACATCCTGGATGGCATTGGATTGTGGTGATTTTTGGGTGTTTTTCTGTTTTTTTGGGGTGTACTGTTGATGTGGACTGGCCATGTGGGTGGTGGTGGTGGCCATCTTGAGTGCTGGCTGGTACAGGCAACATGTGCTTGGGGTGCAAGGGGCCATTTTGAAGAGAGGCAGTGTCTGGGGCCTGCACTTATTTTGCCTACTTTTCATCCATTATGCCCAGGGGTAGTGAGTGTTGCATGGGCCTAGTCTTTCTGTGGGGTGTCTTCTTGAATTTAAACACCATTGAGGCCATGGATGGGCTGGGATTGTGCTGTTTTTGGTGGTTTTTGTCGTTTTTTTCGGGCTGCTGGTGTGGCCTTTTGCCCAGGGGTAGTGGTGCATGGACTGAGTGTGCCTGTGGGGTCTCACTCTCTTTAATGTAAACATCCTGGATGGCATTGGATTGTGGTGATTTTTGGGTGTTTTTCGATTTTTGGGGTGTTCTGTTGATGTGGACTGGCCATGTGGGTGGTGGTGGCCATCTTGAGTGCTGGTACATGCAACATGTGCTTGGGGTGCAAGGGGCCATTTTGAAGAGAGGCAGTGTCTGAGGCCCGCACTTTCAATTCAATTCAAAGATAGCTTTATTCGGTATTTAACAAACACCATAAAAGCAACAATACAAAATACAGTCTAAAATGCAACATTAAAAACTTGATGGTTTAAAAATCACTGCAGCGAATACACTTCATTACACTTATCAATCAATTGATCTAATCTTGAAAACCATAAAATCTTTTCATAAAATTCGTTTGGTAGGAAGATAAATTCATTAGGTTTAAAAAACGGTTGAGGTAAATATAACATATTTATGTATTATATGGTGTTATTAGGCACAGAATAATACTCATACAAACCCTCAGCCTTCTAATCATTTCCCATGGTTCCTCTACATTTTATGATGAACGACAAAAATTTTATCACCACTACAATAGTAAGCTCATCTTGAAGCAAATACAATCTATGGAGGGCAGGTTTACAACTTCTCAAACCCCACAACCTTAATAGTGGTAGCAGGTGTTTTTTCCTCCCCCACTGATAATACTGGCAAAAAAGAATACAATGTATATTAGACTGAGTGGCTACTCCATCACACGGGCATTTTATCAACTTCCCAGACCAGTCATTTGGAACAGGGAACGTTATTAGCCTAAAAAAAGATTCCGTCCTCATTCGTGCTAAAAGCATTCTGCGGTAACATGAAAAATTTGGCGCCAGATAAGGATGAAGGCCATGATCATGGAGGATCTGGCAATGGGCTACGATGGTAGACTTATTCCCATCTAGGTAATATCTCCTCTCCTCCAATAGACCAAGACATGTCTCTTTTAATGCTTTTTTTGACATTTGGGCACATGAGGTTGGGTTTGAAAAGAACTCTGGTTGGCCGATGGAGTTCAAAAATTTCTTAACATAGGCCAGCCATGGCTGCTTAGAGCCCTCGGCTTGCTGCAGACAATCATAAATTACTTCCCTGTTGAAGGTCGTGTCCTCGCATGTCCAAATCTTGTACCACAGCATGACTGGCGCTATCTTTATCAGATCACTAATATGGGATCTGTCAAGTTCGTTGTGGCATATGGTAGTAGATGTGGAACGCGGGACTCCTAGAAGATACCTCAGGAAAGCATTTTCCACCCTTTGAATTTGAGAGCTATCTGCAAGTCCCCAGATCCCAGCCCCATAAACAGCTGTAGACACACATTTTGCTGCATAAATCTTAAGTAGTGTGTCTACCGGTTTCCCGCCGAGTTTTTTAGCAAATTGCTTGACCGCCCCTATTGAGCGGGCAAAGGCCAAGTTCCGGGAGGTGATCGCTGAGGACCATGTCCCCCTGTTGTTAAAAATAATACCCAAGTAAGAAAACGTTTTAGACATAGCTATCTTTGAATCATTGACAAAGGTTTTGCAGTCAGGAACTTTTTTACTGGTGGTACATGACATCGTAAAAGTTTTCCCCACATTTATTTTTAGGCCTCTAGAACTCATAAAGGTTGCAAAACCCATTATCGCCTTTTGGAGTCCCCGCTGTGTGCGGGCCATGATCACCGCATCATCGGCGTATAACAATAGTGGGACTGCGAGACCATTTATCTTAGGGTAGTCCACCTCCAGATCATTCAAAAAAACTGCTACCTCGTTAATGTACAAGTTGAATAGAAAAGGCGCAAGTATGCAGCCTTGGTGAACACCCTTTGCTATGGGAAATTTTCTGGTTTGCTCGCCATTTTTGCCAAATCTCACCGTGGCGCCTGCATCTCTATACAACTCCTGAATAAAACTTAAAATATTTTTATCTATCCCCATTGTGGTCAGGGTTTTCCACAGCATTCCATGATCCAAACAATCGAACGCCGAAGTTAAATCAACGAATGTTAGGAACAGGTTCCCTTTTTTTGCTCCAATATATTTATTCATTATGAGGGACAGGTTTAGACCCTGCTCTATGGTTCCCAAACCCGACTTAAAACCATATTGGAATTTTGAGAGTATCCCATTGCTCTTAGACCAGGTTTGTAATTTGGTTAACAACACCCTGCCTGCTACTTTCATTAGGTTGTCTAGCAGGGAGATAGGGCGGTAGCATTTTGGGTCTTGTCTGTCCCCTTTTTTAAATATTGGGATGACTATTGCTTCATGCCATGTATTGGGAAAACCTAGTGTGGTGTAAGCATTCAATACATTTGCTAGTAAGGGGGCCCAAAGATCTACGTTCCCCTTAAACAAGTCAATGGGGACTCCATCAGGTCCAGGGGCCTTTAAACTAGCACTCTGACAAATTGCTTGTTCCACGTCAACAGGGGTAAACATTACTTTTAGTGGGAAATTTTCCTGAGACGGTGGAAGAGCCCCTCGCCCTGCATCCATCTCATCTTGTGGGATCGAAGCAAGTGATTCTTTCTTATAGAGGGAGGTAAAATAATTAACCCAAGCATCTTCTGATATGCCTATTTCCAAGGAGTCTACCTTCCTATCCGAAAAGAAAGGGGCATTAATTTCTTTCCAGAACGACGTGTTGTCCTTTAGAGCGCTTGCCTTTATCAGGGCTTCCCAGGCTGCGTTTTTAAGTTCTTTCTGTCTAGTTCGTAGGGTCTGCTTATAAGCTTGTCTAGCCTCCTTAACTCGGCCGCTATCCCTAGGGTCGGTCTTTAAGGCCTGTAAAAGGGCTTTGTGTGCTTTAGTACAGGCTCGATTGAACCAGCCATGTAATCTTATGTCTTCCCCTAACTTTTGTTTTTTGATTAACTTGGCGTTTATTGTGGCTTTAATCCCTTCATACGCCTGTATTATTAGCTCGGGGTTGGTACTTGGTTCCAAGCAGGTGGCAAATTGTCTCGTTTCTTTCCGTACCAGGTCTTTCAGGAAGTTTGTGGGTTCAATTTTTGCCCATTTAATGGCGTAGCCATTTTTTCTGGCCAGCGCCACTGAGCGACCATGAAGTATATTCATAGTACTTGTTTTTTGGATCCCCGATTTCCCTAGACTGAGGGAAGTGCTGATAGGAAAATGGTCGCTTATTGCTAGATCCTCAGTATTAAAACCCCCCACCCAGCCTTGATTCCTGTTAGAGACTAAAATAAAGTCAATTACAGTGCCTACCCCACGGCCAGAAAAGGTTGTCTGAAACGCTACGGGTGGCTCACAAAGTTCATTGGCGAAGGCCAAATCCCACTCATGCATGAGTTGATTTAGCAGGTTGCCCCCTATGGAATGTTCAAAATGCGTAGTAGGATCCCCTCTTAAGTCAAAAATGCCACAATTTTTTGTTTGACTATAGGGGCATAAGTGACAATTAAAATCCCCTGCTATAAGTAAGCAGTCTGCCCCCTGCCCACCTCTCTTTAGCAGTGAGTCCAACTCCGCTATTAAGGTTTTGACCTCAACTTTTAGTGCGTTGTTATAGATGTTGATCAGGAAAAAGGATTGCCCGTTTAATTTAATAAACAGACCTTGTAATAGGCTCCCTGCACCTGCTTTCGGTCCGCTTGCCTCATACATACTCTGTTCTATGTTACAGAGGTTAGAGGTGAAGATACACAATCCCCCGGAGCCTCTGCCTCGGTTGCCCTTTGTTGCGGGAACATAAAAAGTGCTAAAACCCTTGATGTGGGTCTCATCTAAGTCCCAGCACTCCTGAAGGCAGATTATGTCCTGCCTTTCCATGAAAGTTAGAAATAACTGGTCCCGCACTTTTTTAGCCAGCCCAGCAATATTCCATGATGTTATTTTTAACGAACATTTCCCCTCATTGCGTGGGCTGGATTCTTCCTGACTAGTTAGTGGGGCAATGCCCACGGGCAGGACGCCAAACTCATTATGAGTTTGACTCTTAATCTTATCTACTGTGGTTGGCTGTGAATGCATGCAGATGATTTCAGCTGTGGACTCAAGTCCGCTCTCCTTCAATGGCTTATTAGGTTGTTCTGCTAAATGCTGGCCTGACAAATTTACACCACCCGAATCATAATCTGATGTACTCCCTGTCACCACGGGATTAGTGCTTTCTACCTGGGGAAAGACGTCATGGATCTTAAGTGGGGGGGCTAAGGTTACTGATACCCCTGTAGTGACCTTTGTTGGTCAATCGACCATATCTAAGCAGTCGTATCTGTTCCTTGTAGGAGCCCCCCTCCAATAGTCAGGATTTGGGTTTCCTCTGTTATGGTACCAGGGGCGAGAATCCCAGCCTCTGTTCCAATAATTATTGCTGATCCTATTTCTACTTCTATTGATGTGCCCCACCTGCGTCCAAGGCCAGTCTTGGACTTCATCCCAACCAGTTGTATCACCATAATTGGGGATGTTTAAAGGTGGATAGAAGAAGGAAAGACGCTGTACGTCAATCCCCCCCCTTTTTTCGAGCGCTGGCCAAGAAGAAATATAGTCAACCATGGCAGGATCGTCGCAGTTGACTATAACACAGTCACCCTGTAAGCTTTTTTTAGTATCCCCAATCCAGTACACTCTTCTCACAGAATTTATTCTACTGTGATGCAATGACTGTAGAGGTCTGTTTTGACTTAACCATTGCAAAACTTTGTTCCTCAGTGACCACGGGGGCTCGTCCAAACCATCTATCAATTCTGGTACCCCTGTTAGGACGACAGTGTAAGGGGTAGCCTCAGGTGGCAAATGAAACGGCCGCCTGAACCTAGTGCCCTTCCTCTCTTTTCCCTGAGATTGGAGAGACTGGGTTTTTTGTGATGTGTGTAAAGTCTCCTTAAAATTAGCTAGCTGGGTATTTAAAGCCACAAGGGCTGGGGTGGGTTGCGCATTATCACTGGTGATCTCGGATTGGCCCTTCCCCTCTACAATGAGGGGTTTGGGGGTATTTTGTGAGTTTGGTCTTGCACTCTTATTAGTCTGGGTGTTTGCTTCTTTATCTTGTACAGGGGGCTTTGGGCACACCGCTGGTAAGGTAAGCGGTTGAGCCGATTTACTTGGCTCTTTAGTTTTCCCCTCCCCCGTATCTAGGGTGCCCAGTGACTTCTGGATAAATGCAGGAGTGTTTAATTTTGCAAGTTGTTTTTCAATTATCCTTATGCTTTTTTCCAAGGGTTGCAGATGGTGTTTTATCAATTCCCCCATGCTGTTTGTAAGAAAGTCATGTAGTGTCACACATGTGGTGCATGGTTTGTGTATACCACCTACAGCACCTATTGCATCTAGGTTCCCCAGTAGCTCAGTGTTCCGTGGGGGCATGTTAGAGACCACTCTATTGATGGATGGGGGGGTTTGCTGTACTACAATAATGTTACTGTTCTTATTCGGGTTGCAAGGATTCACGCAGTTAGATGGAGCAGATGTAATCTCCTGTGTAATCAACCCCTTACTTGCCCTCTTGGGTATGGCACCCTCCCTTTCACCCGTGGAGTTAAGTTCTAATGCCGTGTCTTGGTTATGTAGGAGTTGTAAATCCGGTGTTTTTTCCAAGTCCTCCGCAGAATCAGACCCTAATGACAGTTGTGTTGCTGACAAATCCACAGTATTTGGAACTGTGTGTACTAGTGCACATGCTTGATTCAACAAGGGAATAATCGGACCCTTATGAATTGGAGTTTGTGCAAGAGCAAAGGGGCCCATTGAAGATCTTCTTCTAGCAATCTCCAATTCGTGTGACACCCGTCGTTCAATCAATTGGATGGTGTTATCGATAACTGCATTGGTCTTGTTTAAAAATAAGTCGATGGGACCAGTTATGTCAGTAGTTTTGTCAATAGTTTTATCTGTCTTTTTCCTTCTGGTGGGTCTATTCATGATCGAACGCTATGCGTCTCAGACTACGCAGTGATGATAGAGCCAAACAAACTGGTCTCACTGTAGCCAGAGATAGATATGGATGTGAGTCCCCGCAGTTATTATCAGAAACAAGTCTTAGAATGAATAGTAAAACACAAATACCGTGGCCCAGTCCAGTCTCACACAGTCTGGAACGGGCTGAAACGGGCCCGCCCTTGGCCCGGGCTTCGCCCGGCGTCCCGCGAGGCGGGGCGTAGGCTGGCTTTATGCGCCTCCTGGCGCGGGTTGGTGCGTTGCAGCCCGCTTGGGCTGCTGGGGCTTGTAGTCTCCTGCCCCGCGCTCCACTCGGCGGCTCGGCTTGACCAGCGAGCGGCGGGAGGCGGGCAGGATAAGCGGCTACTTGGCCTCGAGGACGCAACTGACACGAACACGGAAGACGGGAAGTTGGTTGCTAGGCAACGGGCCGAGGCAGCGCGGAGAGAGGCACAGAAGGCTGTAACACCGCAGACGGACGGTGAACATGCAGGAGCTCACGCTGAGGATGAAATGCCAGCGGAAGATAGAGGTAAAGGGGTGAATGTCAGTGGCAAAGCTGAAAAAGAGAATACAGGCACCAGGGGAGACACTACAGCAGATATGCTTGGCGCACTAATGCAGGTAGAGAAAGAAATTAATGAGTCTCGTAAAGTGACTGGTTCCTGGGGGAGCAGAGAAAGTATAGCAAGCTCCACAAAAACAAGCCTTGAGGAGGGGACTAATGTAACTAAACAGTCCCATGGGGGAGAATGTACATCCCTAGAAGGAGAGGGAGAGTTCTTCTCTGTAAACGAAGACTCTGAGTCACTGTCATCGGTAGAATCAAGTACTGAGGAAGATGAAGGCACAGAGTCAGGCATAAGCACCTCTGGTAAAGAGTCTACTATGAAAAAGAGGAAACACACTAAAGTAGAGAAACGTCTCCTATGGGATTATTCAGCAACCTCTCAAGTGTACCAGGAGGAAGATATGCATGCTAATAAGGCTGAGAGAACCACAAGTGGCAATATACCTCCCCCACAAGACCCTTTCCAGACTTTATTCTCAACGCTAAGGCAGATGCAACACGAAGCAAGAACAGAAAGCCGCAGAGCAAGGCAGGCATCAAAGAAAATACAGAATAGCCTAAGGAAGGTTAATAAACTGTATGATGAGTTGGTCGACAGAGTCACAGAGGTGGAGGAGCGGACAGGGAAGCTCGAGGACGACGTGGGGAGTTGGCAAACGTTTAAGACTGAACATGAGAAAATGGCGGAGGATATGCGCTGGAAGATGGAGGATTTTGAGAATCGGCAGAGAAGGAACAATGTCCGCCTTTTGGGTGTGGAGGAAGGGGCTGAGGGGCAGGACGTCAGGCAGTTTGTGATAAATCTTTTGAGGGGCGCATTCCCAGAGTCTCAGTGGCAGTGGGAAACAGAAATACAAAGAGCACACAGGTTCCCCTTTGTATTAAAGAGGGGGGGAGAAGTAGGGGGAGCAGGAAGAGGTGGGCAAAAAAATCAGCCAAGGGCTATACTAGTCTATGTTGGGAATTTTCTGCTTAGGGAAGAGATCCTAGCCAAAGCAAGGCCAGAGAGTAGGAGAACTTTTGAGAATAGTACCTTTTTCGCCAGGCCTGACTTCTGTCATTTTACTGTAGAGAGGAGGTGGAAGATGAGGCAGCTGATTGCACCATTTCAGGCTCTTGGTTCTGAGGCGTATTTACTCTACCCTGCTAGATTAAAGGTAATCGTCAGAGGGAAAACCTGGATGTTTAACTCAGAAATCAAAGCAGGAATCTTTCTAGAGGAAATGAAGAAACAAAAAGGAGCATAAGTGCCCGGGAGAGTATATAGGATATAAAGGGATCAGTGGGTGACACGAAAAAGCAAATAGTTGGATGAGAGAGGGAAGCGATTTGCGCAACACAAGGCGGGCACACATAGGTCGGCTGACCTATTTGCCTGTGAAGGGGGGGGGATGGGGAGGGGTGAGTAGAGCAGGGGCGGCAAGGGAGGGGGGTGTGGGGGGGGAGAATAACAGTGGGTTAATTATGATTTTGCACATTGGTATGTTGGTGGGTGATAGAGGAGATATACAGATTGGTTTGAGGCTGATAAAGATTGACTGTTTTAGTCGGTATATACACTTGTTAATGCAATGATATGTAGGATAGCATCAATTAATGTGTGTGGGCTAAATGATTTGAATAAGAGAATGAAGGTAGCTGCATATTTAAAAACCCTGCGGTTGGACTTGATATGTCTGCAGGAAACCCATATTGAGGCGAGCAAGATGTATCTAATGGAACAACTTGGGTTCAGGGTATTGGCCAGCTCTAAACAAGAAACTAGGACTAGAGGAGTGGCAATTTTGGGCAAACACAGGGATATGGTAGTGGGGAAAAAGAAGGAGGATAAATGGGGAAGATGGGCTATAGCGGAAATTTCCTTTCGGGGACAGAAAATATCATTAGCCACCATCTACGGATCCACTGAAGATGATCCTGAGGTATTCCAGTTTCTTGATGCAGAGCTGGCACAGTGGCCTGAACCCATAATCTGTTGTGGTGATCTTAATTTACATGATTTAGAGAGCTCATTTACACAGATAGATGCAATTTATAGAGGGAGAAAAAGGAAGGTGTTCAGGGCACTGGCGGATATGGTTAAGAATAATTCTTTGATTGATCCTTGGATAAAATTACATCCACATCTTGATGGAAGTACCTTTTTCTCGGCCCCTCATAAAATATTGGTTAGGCTGGATTATTTTCTTATAACTAGTAGCTTGTTATCGGGGGCACAGATTGAGAAACTACCAAGGGTGGTCTCAGATCACAGCCCAGTAATACTTACCATTGAAAATAATTGCTTACAAAGATCGCCTGCACAATGGACGTTTGAGAGGGGACTTTTAAGGGAACTTGCATATAAGGAGCACATGTCAAAATGGATTAAAGGGTTTTGGGATATTAATAGGGGGACGGCAGCTGTAGGAGTAGTTTGGGATGCATTTAAAGCAGGAATAAGGGGCGAAACATTGAGCTTTGTGTTGGGTAGACAAAAAAGAGAAAGGGTAAGGAGAGAGCTGGTAGAGCACAATTTACTAAGGGAGGAGGAGAATCTAAGTAGGTTAATAAGGAATAATAGTCCTCTGGAGGATTGTCTGTTTAAAATAATAGCATTAAAGGCAGAGGTAGTGGAAGGTCTGGCTAGGCAGGCGGTAGATAAGTTTTTGTCCAACAAAGAAAAGACATATGAGCTTAGTGAAAAGGTAGGGCGGGTGCTGGCAGTTAGAACTAGGCAGAGAGCAGCCGAAGCAGGAGTAAAAGAAATACGGGATATACAGGGAAATTTGGTTATGGAGACAGATGCAGTAAGAGAGGTATTTAGGAAGTTCTACGCAGATTTATATACTCCAGAAGAGGTACCAAACTTGGGGGAGATTGAGGAGTATTTAGATAACATATCCCCTTCGGCGATCTCAGAAGAGGATAAAGAAATATTGGACAGTCCAATATTGTTAGGAGAGGTGGAGGAAGCTCTGGACAGCCTGCCGAAAGGTAAAGCAACAGGGCCAGACCAAATTCCGTTAGAATTTTATCAGACTTTCAAAAACGAACTATTAGCAGACATATGTATAATTATGCAACAAGCACAGGTAGGAGACATTAGCCCAGAGTCATGGGGGGGGGGGCTAATATAATAGTAATTTTAAAAAAAGGAAAGCCACCAGAAATGCCAGGATCATACAGGCCAATAACATTAATGAACTCGGATATTAAGATATATTCTAAGATTCTAGCGAAGAGACTTGCAGGAGTGATTGAGCAGTTAGTGACTCCTATCCAGCATGGCTTCATACCTGGGAAAGGGACTACGCAACATGTAAGAACTGTAATTACAGTATTCGATCACGCAGAAATACTAGGAGATCCTGTAGCAGCACTTTTTCTCGATGCCGAGAAGGCATTCGATAGGGTGGACTGGAAATACCTTTGGTGTGTAATGAGATGGTGTGGGTTGGGTGAATCCTTTATAAAAGCGATCCAGGTACTGTATAAGAATCCGGCAGCGAGGATAAGGGTGAATGGGGGGCTTTCAGATGTAGTAAAAATAGCCAGGGGGACCAGACAGGGATGCCCTTCCTCTCCCCTATTGTTCGCATTATATCTGGAACCCTTGCTACGTAGGTTGGAGGAGAATGCAAGGATACCTCCAATGAAAAGAAATGAAAATGTGGTGAAGTCCTTAGCCTACGCAGATGATGTGGCAATTTTAACTCCGAACCCTACTCTAGCTATAAAGGAGATAGAGTTAGAGGCTCAGAAATTTGGGAAACTATCAGGGTACAGCTTAAATAGAACTAAGACCCAGATTATCAAAAATAGACATACACCGTGTGTGGATACCAGGGTGGTTGACTCAGCAGTATATTTAGGAGTAACACTAACAGCAAAATTGGAAAGAGTAGTAGAGTTAAATTTGGATCCCCTAATAGGCAAAGTTAAGAAAGACCTTGAAAGAATGAATAACCTGCACCTCTCCCTTATGGGATGCACAAATGTTGTCAAAATGCTAATTTTACCAAAATTTTTATATTTTTTCCGCACTATTCCTTTAATTTTCGAAGCCAGATGGTTTAATTTAATAGAAAGGACTCTGAACAGATTTATCTGGGCACATGGAAAGACCCGTAGAGCGTATAGGTACATGACTTTACCCAGAGAGAGAGGGGGATGGGGAGCCCCTGACTTTCGGATGTATCAGATGGCTGCTGCATTACAATACATGCAGGGAATAATTGGGGGTGGAGGAAGTGGTGCAAGGGTTGGGACATTGTCCACGGAAGTGTATGCCATTATACTGGGGGCGGAGGCAGAAAATAATTTGTTAAATAGAGTAGAATTTGGATATTATAAAAGAACAAGGTTTAAGACCATGATGGCAGCAACTAGAATATGGAATACATTTCTTAAGAGAATGGGAATGGGCAGATATAATAGGTATGTAAGGCTTTACAAAAATTGTTCCTTTCCGATGGAACTTTTTGGTGACTCAACAATGTTGGGATGGATGCAGAAAGGGATAGAACAGATTGGGGATATAATAGATGGGGATGGGGTAATCCAGTTCATAGATCTTTGTGCTAAATATGGGATTGAGAGAAAGGATTTCTTTAAATACCTGCAGGTACGGAGTTTTTTATTGCACAAGCAAGGTGGCAGGGAGGGGTTTAATAAAAATGAACTCTTGGAAAAGATAAAAGCAGGAGGGGATTGCACAATTAGATCTTTCTATGCAATACTAACCAAAGGGAAGATGGATGATCTGGAGAAAGTCAGTACTAAGTGGGTCGGAAAGTTGGGAGAGGATGCAGGAAGCTTTCAAGATTCTTTAAACCTGGGATGTACCATCCTGCGCTCTGGACCCTTGCAATCGCAACATTATAAGACGCTATACTCGCTGTATTACACCCCAGCGAGGCTAGCTAAGTGGGGAGGGTCCACTGGAGTTACTTGTCCACGGTGTAATGCAGCAGCTGCCGACATTATCCATATGTTTGCCACTTGCCCTCAGTTATATACCTTGATCCAAAGTATAGAAGATTTTATTAATAACACTCTTGATATAAGAGTTAAACTAACGCCTAGGATGATTCTGTTTGGAGTAGATAATCAAGCTGGATTGGTTCATAAGGAATTCATGTTTGTAGCAATGGCAGTACTGAGATTAATAATTGCAAGAGTATGGTTGGACAAGGTACCCCCTGATTTACAGGTATGGCTATCAAATCTGCAAGCTAGCTATAATCTTGAGAGAGCTATATATGCTCGGAAGGGGAAGAGGGGAAGGAGATTGGGGTTGAAAATTTGGGAACCAATAAACATATGGAAAGGGAGGATGGCATAGTAAGTGATGGAGATTTAAGGTTAGGTCCTTCTGCTATATGATTTGGTGTTATAAATGTATTTTGGTTTTTTGATTTGTAAAGCGTCAAACCAGTGATACTCTGTAAAATGTAAAAATGTTCAGTTTTGTTTTGTTTTGTAATCTAATGTGCAAGTTAACAAGAAAAAGGGGGAAAAATAAAAATATTAAAAAAAAAAAAAAAAGAATGAATAGTAAAACACAAATACCGTGGCCCAGTCCAGTCTCACACAGTCTGGAACGGGCTGAAACGGGCCCGCCCTTGGCCCAGGCTTCGCCCGGCGTCCCGCGAGGCGGGGCGTAGGCTGGCTTTATGCGCCTCCTGGCGCGGGTTGGTGCGTTGCAGCCCGCTTGGGCTGCTGGGGCTTGTAGTCTCCTGCCCCGCGCTCCACTCGGCGGCTCGGCTTGACCAGCGAGCGGCGGGAGGCGGGCAGGATAAGCGGCTACTTGGCTGTTTGAGGCTTTCTTTCCCCACGGCGTCTCTAGCAAGCTCTGTTTCAAAGGAAATCCGCGCTTGTCAGGGCGTAGGCTGGCTTTATGCGCCTCCTGGCGCGGGTTGGTGCGTTGCAGCCCGCTTGGGCTGATGGGGCTTGTAGTCTCCTGCCCCGCGCTCCACTCGGCGGCTCGGCTTGACCAGCGAGCGGCGGGAGGCGGGCAGGATAATCGGCTACTTGGCTGTTTGAGGCTTTCTTTCCCCACGGCGTCTCTAGCAAGCTCTGTTTCAAAGGAAATCCGCGCTTGTCAGGGCGTAGGCTGGCTTTATGCGCCTCCTGGCGCGGGTTGGTGCGTTGCAGCCCGCTTGGGCTGATGGGGCTTGTAGTCTCCTGCCCCGCGCTCCACTCGGCGGCTCGGCTTGACCAGCGAGCGGCGGGAGGCGGGCAGGATAAGCGGCTACTTGGCTGTTTGAGGCTTTCTTTCCCCACGGCGTCTCTAGCAAGCTCTGTTTCAAAGGAAATCCGCGCTTGTCAGGGCGTAGGCTGGCTTTATGCGCCTCCTGGCGCGGGTTGGTGCGTTGCAGCCCGCTTGGGCTGATGGGGCTTGTAGTCTCCTGCCCCGCGCTCCACTCGGCGGCTCGGCTTGACCAGCGAGCGGCGGGAGGCGGGCAGGATAAGCGGCTACTTGGCTGTTTGAGGCTTTCTTTCCCCACGGCGTCTCTAGCAAGCTCTTATTTTGCCTACTTTTCATCCATTATGCCCAGGGTTAGTGAGTGTTGCATGGGCCTAGTCTTTCTGTGGGGTGTCTTCTTGAATTTAAACACCATTGAGGCCATGGATGGGCTGGGATTGTGCTGTTTTTGGTGGTTTTTGTCGTTTTTTGGGGGCTGCTGGTGTGGCCTTTTGCCCAGGGGTAGTGGTGCATGGACTGAGTGTGCCTGTGGGGTCTCACTCTCTTTAATGTAAACATCCTGGATGGCATTGGATTGTGGTGATTTTTGGGTGTTTTTCTGTTTTTTTGGGGTGTACTGTTGATGTGGACTGGCCATGTGGGTGGTGGTGGTGGCCATCTTGAGTGCTGGCTGGTACAGGCAACATGTGCTTGGGGTGCAAGGGGCCATTTTGAAGAGAGGCAGTGTCTGAGGCCTGCACCTATTTAGCCTACTTTTCATCCATTATCCCCAGGGGTAGTGACTCAGTGTTGCATGGGCCTAGTCTTTCTGTGTGGTGTCTTGAATGTAAACATCATGGATGGCATGGGATTGTGCTTATTTTTCTGTGTTTTTCCATTTTTTGGGGTGTATAACTTAACTGATGTTCCTCTGTCTTCCATTGCTTTTAGGTGCACAAGACTCTAGAGAACCACCAGTGCCAGGAAGAAGTCCTGCAGCGGTGTGTGTGTGCAGCATAACGTCACGTGACGTCACGTCTGGACACAGACAACTCTGCAACTCGTGCAACTGCTGCCTGCTGTTCTGAAGAAGATGGCCCCAAAAAAAGTTACCCGTAGCTCCTCTAGCAAGAAAGTTGCCAGTAAGGAGCAGAAGAAGCAAGTTACCAAGGAGACTGGTGTGCCGGCCGCCCCTTTTTTTGGGAGTAAAAAAAAAAGTATGCCTGCAGCAGCAGCTGGATCTGCTGAGGACCAAGCTGGGAGCAGCACCCCCGCTCCATTGGGCTCAGTGCCACCACCACCACCACGCCAACTTAAGTCCAGGCCCTTCAGTGCTGCAGAGGCACTTAGTCTAGTTGTTCAATCACCATCGACCAGTGATGTTGGCTCATCGCAAGAAAGTAGCAGCAATGTCCCTCAATCAAAACAGGTTGTTGTAACTCATCTGACGAGTGTTTTACAACCACAGCCGCAACAAAAACCACATGTGCAAGTACAAGCCCTAGTACATGTGGAAGTAGAGGCAGCGCAAGGAGATGCGCAAGCAGAGGTGCATGGAGGGTCACAAGTGCCCACAATAGTTGTTCCTCCCGAAGTAGGGGCACATCAGGAAATCGACAATCAAGGCGAGGTATCATTTGAGGAAGACACTCCTCCTGATGATCATTCATTGTCTTCCACACCCCTAGCAATGAAGAGATCAAGGGTGGTGTCTGATGATACGGATCAAAATTGGGAACCAGCACCACTGCCGTCTGAGAGTGAGGCACATGATCTGACAAAGGTAGTTAAGCGTAAAAGGAAGCTCGTCCAAAGTCTCAGAGTTATGGAGTGTGATGATGAGGCTCAACAAGAAGTGGGGGATACTGCTGCTGATGAAGACTCTGACAACGACGACCCAGTCATCATAAAGGTCACTGCAGCCCCAGCGGGCATGCAGCAAACAGACATTTTGACCCTAGCCCGAAAAGCTGCTGAGCGTGATGATGATGATGTTGTCGACGAGGAGGCAGTGGAAACACCACAATCATTGGAGTTAAGTACACCAACTCATACCGCTTCCATATTTCTTTCTCACAAGAAGGGACCTCCATCCACCTCGACCGTAATTAGTGGCGGTGAAAGTGCACAACGTACAAAAGTTGGGCAATCCAGATCCTCCACTTCATCTGGCATTAGCAGCATGACCACCACCACCAGTATCGCCGCCTCCTCCAGGCCCCACAGACACTTCAAGTCCCCAGTTTGGGACTTCTTTACTGTTTGCCCAAAAAGGGAAAAGTTCGCCATTTGTACCCTTTGTAAGCTTGCAGTTAGTCGTGGTAAGTTTGGTACCAACTATGGTACCGGAGGCCAGAGAGGTCATCTTAGGAGACAGCACACTGTCCAATGGTATGCGCACCTAAAGGCGATCAAGGAAGCCCAAATTGGAAGTCAAGAAAACGTTGATGTTTCATCTGATGATGACGAGGAGGAAGAAGACGTGTCAAACACTTCACTTACACCCAGTACCCCTGTCAGCAGCACACCCCATATGAGGCACACTAAGAGTGTTGTAGCGAGTGAGACACCAACGCGCAAAAGTTCACCAGCGAGCATAATTGGGTCAACGAAGTCATTATCATCCCGTAAATGCTTGGTCCAGGGCAACATTAAAACCATGTTTTCTTCAGACGCGCCATATGAACGCAACCACCCACTGACGCGTCTGTATAACACTAAGCTGGCTAAAATGCTAGCTGTGGACCTTCTCCCTTTTTCTTTTGTAGAAGCGGTAGGTTTTCTAGAATTAGTGGCAACGCTCTGCCCTAAATGGAAGGTTCCTAGCCGGTTCTATTTTGCCAGAGTTGCGGTTCCAGCACTACATGAAGATGTGCTGGAGGCGATTGGGGCAGCTTTGCAGAAGAGTGCTGTTCACACAATACATCTGACAACAGACATGTGGACCAGTGGCGCAGGCGCTGATTACATGTGCATCACTGCACACTGGGTCTCTTTTTCAGGTGTTAAAGCAAAGCTAAACGCAGGTGTTGACCCGGACCAAGTTTTTAAAGCTGCTCGTAAACATGCAACACTAGCCATGTTTGGCTTGGAGAAAAGTCACACATCACAACACATTTTTGACGAGTTTAACAAAAAGGTATTTCACTGGCTTTCCCCAAAAAAACGCAAGATTGGTTATGTTTCCACGGATAGTGGCGCCAATGTAGTTAAGGCCATGGCGCTGGGTGACTATTTCAGAGTGCCGTGTTTGGTGCACTGTATCAACCTGGTAGTTCAAAAATTCTTGAGTGATAAAGACAGTCCAGCGTGCGAGGTAATGGCCACCTGCCGCAAAATGTGCAACCATTTCAGCCATTCTTTTAAGGCCCGGAAGCATCTGAGGAGCTGCTACTTGAACGTCGAATGCCAAGTAAAAGCACTCATCCAGGAGGTGGCAACACGTTGGAACTCAACCTTCTACATGCTTGAGCGTCTGTATGAGCAGTATACGGTACTCGATCACTATTTCTTAAAAGAGGGTACAGCTCAGAAGGACCTGCGGATGGGTGCGGCGCAATGGGACATAGTTAAAAGCCTGACAGACATGCTTCGTCCTTTTGAGTTCTTCACGCGTGCAGTCAGCCAGGAGGACTGTAATTTGGGAAAAGCTATCCCATTGTTGTGCATGCTGGAGCACCAACTGAAGGCGGTGTCTTCTGAGTTAGAAAAAGATGAAAAAAACAAAGACCCTTTTCTTTTGTCGGAGAAATTATTAGAGTGCCTACGTGGTGATGAACGTCCTAAAAAGATCAACTCAGAACAGCATTACATTTGTGCTACTATTCTGGATCCACGCTACAAAAAGGCGCTGGCAGGCCAAGCATTCTTTCCTTTTGCTAATGAAGATGTTAAAAAGTACAAACGTTGGCTAGCCTGGTCAGCCAAGAGGTTTGAAAAAGAACGGCAGGATATTGAAGGAAAAGGCAGTACATCAGCATCAGCATCAGCAGGCCATCACCAGTCAAAAGAATCCACTTCTGCACCTAAGGCTGTGGCACAAGTGACCTCTCAGCCGTTAAAGACACCGGCAACCGGATCATCTGCACCACACACAAGAGTAACAGTGGCTGCTGAAGCGGATTGGCTAACTTTGCTTGGGTATGGTTCTCAAAAAAAGGTCACAGGCACAGCAAAAAGTAAGCAAAGTGGAGGAACCGTTGAGGAACTTGAGTCGATGGTGCAGGACTATCTGAATGACTCAACAGAGGTCTTTCTTAACCACATGCGCGCTGCTCTTGTTACTCTGGTATGCTGACTTTTTTAAAAACCCATTGTTCATGACGAGCTGGGCTCGTCATCAGTGTTTGAGGAGGCTACACCATGACGAGCCCAGCTCGTCATCAGCCTCGAAGGGGTTAATGATGAGACATTGCAGTATTGGCATGGGAAAAAACAATTGTGGCCACAGCTCTCCAACCTGGCTATAAACTATTTGTCTTGCCCACTCGAAAGTGTTTCTTCTGAACGTGTTTTCAGTGCTGCTGGTGGCATTGTAACTCCCAAACGGAGCCGCCTCTCGCCCAAAAATGTGGAGAGGCTAACAATGATCAAGATGAATCAGCACCTCATACCACCAGATTACAAAGTATGAGAAAGCACGCCGCATGAAGACGAGGAGGACGTCAACGTAGATGAGGGGATTTGTTCTCTGTTCGGTGACGCTGACCTCATCCTGCCTGAATTCGCAGAGTATGACGACGAAATCTTCTTCTTATTCCCTGACACCGAGCCCTGAAAATGAGACAATGAATCAATAACTTTCTTTTACGTCCTTATTCACTTTTATTCCTGTGTGTCTGTCTTTCTTTGTTTTGCACAGTTAATTTAATTCAAACTTTAATCACCTAACCCCAAAAACAAGCCCATCAGCAGAACTGTCTTCACTTGTTTGCTTATTGATTTGAAGGTGCCGCAGTCTACATTCCTCAGGTTCTCAAGTTCAGAAGAACATGCTCCTCTATCCTCCTCCTCCTATTTCCCTCAAAGCAGAGGGCTGGATTACGCCCAATGAAGAAAGACTCAGCACTTGTGGGGGTGTTCTACTTCTTTGCGGGTGAGTTGGCGGCTCTGGGCCCATTGCTGTGAAGCTCTAATAACGGATAAAAGTGTTTTGGACCAAATATGAGGCGGAAATTTCTTGCCGTTTTTGCTGACTTGCTTGCCTTTGAGGTGCTCTTTGGCGGGGTTCCGGGTGTTTGTGGGTGAGTTTTGGGGTCTGGGAGCACTGCTGCGACAGTCTAATCTTGATTGCATTTGCTTTTCAGGAAATCCGTGGTGGAAAACAGGAGTTATGATGATGACCTAGCTGCACAGCGCGTTTGGACCGAAGGCCGAGAGATATTGTAAGTATGAGATTTTGCTTTTTGGCTGTTTGGGGGTGTTGTCGCGTGCTTTTTTGCGGGTGGGTTGGCGGGTCTCTTGGGGCATTCCTGGGAAGGTCTAATACCGGATAGAAGTGGTTTGGACAAAATCCATGAAGAAAAGCCCTTTTTTTGCTATTTCTTCTGACATCTTGCTCACTGTAGCGTTTTGGGGGGCTTCCTGGTGTTTGTGGGTGGGTTGCGGGGTCTCTGTCAAAGCACTGCTGCGACAGTCTAATCTTGATTGCATTTGCTTTTCAGGAAACCCGTGGTGGAAAACAGGAGTTATGATGAATGATGACCTAGCTGCACAGCGTGTTTGGACCGAAGGCCGAGAGATATTGCAGGTATGAGATTTTGATTTTTGGCTGTTTGGGGGTGTTGTTGCGTGCTTTTTTGCGGGTGGGTTGGCGGGTCTCTTGGGGCATTCCTGGGAAGGTCTAATACCGGATAGAAGTGGTTTGGACAAAATCCATAAGGAAACGCCTTTTTTTGCTATTTCTTCTGACATCTTGCTCAATGTAGCGTTTTGGGGGGCTTCCTGGTGTTTGTGGGTGGGTTGCGGGGTTTCTGTCGAAGCACTGCTGCGACAGTCTAATCTTGATTGCATTTGCTTTTCAGGAAACCCGTGGTGGAAAACAGGAGTTATGATGAATGATGACCTAGCTGCACAGCGCGTTTGGACCGAAGGCCGAGAGATATTGTAAGTATGAGATTTTGCTTTTTGGCTGTTTGGGGGTGTTGTCGCGTGCTTTTTTGCGGGTGGGTTGGCGGGTCTCTTGGGGCATTCCTGGGAAGGTCTAATACCGGATAGAAGTGGTTTGGACAAAATCCATAAGGAAAAGCCTTTTTTTTGCTATTTCTTCTGACATCTTGCTCAATGTAGCGTTTTGGGGGGCTTCCTGGTGTTTGTGGGTGGGTTGCGGGGTCTCTGTCGAAGCACTGCTGCGACAGTCTAATCTTGATTGCATTTGCTTTTCAGGAAACCCGTGGTGGAAAACAGGAGTTATGATGAATGATGACCTAGCTGCACAGCGCGTTTGGACCGAAGGCCGAGAGATATTGTAAGTATGAGATTTTGCTTTTTGGCTGTTTGGGGGTGTTGTCACGTGCTTTTTTGTGGGTGGGTTGGCGGGTCTCTTGGGGCATTCCCTATTGCAACTCAGTTCTGGGGTGTTAGAGCACTCTTGGAGCGATGTTGGCTATGGATACTTTTGCTTGCTTGCAAGTGGTTTGAATACAATCCACGGTGGGTAAGGGTGTATTTGGGCCTAATTTTACTTTCAAAGTACGTTTTGTCACCATTTTTCTGCTAGGCCTCGTTTTTTGAGATCTGATTGGGGGTCTTCTACATTTTTGCGACTGGCTTTAGTAAGGGTCTTGGTGGGAGCATTGCTGGGAAGGTCAAATTTTGTTCTAAAACACAGTTTACAGTACACCTAGCTTGAGGGGAAAGATCCGCTAAATTATTTTGGCCATACTTATTTATCCTTAAAAAGGTGACTCAGACAGAGTACGCAATTTCAAAAATATTGTACTGACTATTAGGGAAATCAAAGTGTGACTTTTTGCACCACACTGCGTACATACCTTATATTTATTTATCAGTGGTATTGTAATAGCACTTCCTGTTTTCCGTTCAATAATTACAGGCCGGGTTTCAGTCAACATCCGCCAGGCAGGCAGTGGACAGGGTGTCTTCTGTCAGTGGTCACCAACATTGATGGACGAAGCGTCAGCTGGAATGGAGGAGTGCCGCTAATAAGAGGAATTGTTTGCTGCATGCAACTTACTTACCAAATTCAACAGGACAACTCCAACAACATACAGAATACAGATACAGTATCCATTGTTTTCTTCTATGAGTGTGACTGCATGTGGTTAGCTTTAGTTTGTACCCAAAGATTTCTTTATCTTCAATTATTGTTTGTCTATGCTGTGCTTTTTTTTTCTTCTCTCAACAAAACCTACCCAAAAAGAAACCCCCATTCCCATCCATTTTCCAAACCCTAACCCTCTTCCCCCGGGCTGTGTGGTTTTGCTTGATATCTGACTAAATGACATCAATAATTCCACACACTTGCTGGGGAGGATAAGGTCATAGCAACAGGCTGGTGAAGGAATACGAGGAGATATTCTAGACTTACTCAGCTTCAGTACTATTTCTTGTAGTAGTAGCAGCCAATGTCAAATAAATTCAACGCAAGTACTAGTTATACTTGCAATACTTTACCATTTGTTAGGCTACATTGTGGCACTGTTCTAGTGTACTGTCACCTGCTATATTCGCGATCGTACCATAACCGTTGTAATGCTACAGTAAGGACAAACCAGGTTTCGTTTTCTTTTTTTCCATAGGCATGCAACTGCCACTGTGTCACACCACTAGTACCACCGCAATGAGGAAATTTCATCCGCCCAGGATTGCCAACCGTAATCCCCATTTCACTTGAAGCCAGCCCTGGGCCTAGCCCTAATTTCTAACACAAATTACAGGTAAGATAAGCGTTTGGTGGGAGGTAGTATAATGGAGTATTAGGACTAGACGAGAGATTGACGGTAGTACTACTAAAGTCCTAGGACTCTTCAGGAAAACAAACTTACTGTTACACCCCCACCCACCAGACTGAAAAGCAGTAAAAAACAGGTATGGTCAGATAAAGTTTAAAAAAGTATATTTATGTAGCCCTAACAAAATAATCTCCCTCAAGACCCTCCCTAACCCCAACGATTGTCTTTGAAAAGTCCCAAAAAGAACCCAAATCCCACCCCCAAAAAGTCTCTAAAAAAAGGGCAAGGGACACTCCACTACTGGAGGGTGCTGGTGAATTTTGCGGCCAGGGCATCATACTCCTTGCGGAGGGTGGCAGAGTCGAAGCGGAGGCCCTCCACCAAGTTCTTGTACCTAAGGACCTCCTGCTCCAGGTAGGACATTCTGACTCCTAGGCGGCAGCTCCTGTGGGGGGCAGCTGGTCTTTTTGCTGCTTGGCGGTGGCGGTTGGCTTTGTTAGCCCGGCTCCGTACCGCTGGAGCACTGCGCTGGCTGGCAGCCCATGGGGTCACGGAGGAGGATGCAGCTGTCCCAGTCGAGGATGTTGTGGTTGCACCGGTCGACTGCGTGTCCTCCTCCTCCTCCAGGGCCACCAGCCGCCGATATTCGGCTACAGTGGCATCCAGCCTCCGTTGCCGGGCCATTCGAGCCTGCTCCCTCCGTGATGTCGATTTGGAAGGAGCAACTAGATGAAGAAAGAAAGACATAGTCTGTAACCAATGCTCCTTAACATTAATAACACAAAGTGATTGAGCCGAAAGTTGTGTCACAGTACAAGTAGCAAATTGAAAGCACAGTACATAACTATTGAGGAAAGTATCTATCTAACCGCCCACTTCTGCATCCTTGCTCTAACATTAGTGGTAGTTTAATGAACAAATTCTACGACCACTATGGACTTCCATTACAGTCGACTATGACAGTACACCAGTCTTATTCTTCTTCTTCTCTCTTGTTTAGGAAAATTGGTACGTTATCTTATGCAAGCCGGCAGAATGCCAGCGCAGTGAACTTGCACCTGAGAAAAACAGACGCACACCATGATGAGTGAGACAGACTTGCGTTACTGTACCGGTCCAGTACATGCTGGTGGTGAAGCTATTACTTTTCTATTACGGGTGGCACTGAGAATACTCTGTTACAAGTGCTACTGCTTAATAAATTTACCTTTCACCCTACAGTGCAAATGAGTACTAGAAAAGGAAAATGAAGAAGCTAAATAATGAGGGGCCAGATGTAGGAGCCATTTACCGACCGGTAACGGCCGATTTCGGCCGTTACCGACCGGTAAATGGGTTTTTGGTATGTAGGGAGCATATTTTACCGATTCGGTAAATTTACCGAATCGGTAAATTTACCGAATCGGTATTTTTACCGATTCGGAAACTTTCAGATGTAGGTGGGACTCTTCAGAGTCCCAAAGGCCCTACAAATTCAGTATTTTACCACACAATCCAATTGTGTGGTAAAATACCGAATCCAGGTGTGCATGCACATGTGTGCATGCACACCTAGCCATGTGACAGACAGACATGCCCTTAGGGCATGTCTGTGTGCCACATGGCTCACATGCCCGTCTTTGGGGTGCTAGAGGGTGTCAAAGTGACACCCCCTGCACCCTTGCTAAAATCGGTATTTACCGATTCTGTAATTACAGAATCGGTATTTCCCATTGATTCCTACGGGCTTCGAAGCCCATAGGAATCAATGGGAAATACCGATTCTGTAATTACAGAATCGGTAAATACCGAATCTTAACGTTTCGGTATTTACAGAATCTGTAATACCTACATCTCCCCCCTTCATATTTACCGACTCTTAAATACCGAATCGGTAAAATTCGGTATTTAAGAGTCTGTAAATATGAATTACCTACATCTGGCCCTAGATTATCTATCACTTCACATGGGATGTATTTGATGACATATGGGATGACTTTAGGTGCTTTGCTTATTATTGAGTGAACAGTGATACACCCACACATGAATGACGTACTACTACTAAACTAAAGTTATTAAGAGAGGTACGGAGTGTCCACCGTAATAACCGGATATATCACAGCTAAGTCGAAGTACATTTAGAGGAGGCTACTACCTGGTTGATTTATAATACACCCGTGCAGAAAGCACACTATGCAGTCTTCAATCTCAATAAGTAAGGAATATATAGCTTACCTCTTCCCGCCACCACCGTGCGAACCCACACAGGAACGTCCGGCACTTGCACCGCCTCCTCCCCAGAGTCCGCGTCCAACACCACCACCTCCGCGCTGGCCCCGCCACCAGATGTTCCACCTACAAAGTACATTTAAGAATGTTAGAATACACCACTCACTACTATATAATATTTGGTCTAGGAGGAATAAAGAAATGTTAAAAAAACGAAATACATGTAATAATTTGTAACTGTCTACTCTAAAGTAAAAATGTCCCTTTTTCCAGGGAAGGCTGTTGTCTTGCTGCACTTTTTGGCACAACTGATGAATGCTTGCTTTTTATTTTTAACACACAACACTTTTTCTCCTAACAGAAGCTTGACTTCTAAGAACACGATCAGGGTCAAGCTCAAGTTCAAACCAGGTGAGAGCTCAGCTCGACCACAAGAAATGTGTCCAATTAATCGTTAGCACTAAGCACTTTTCCATTTGCAGTTAAACGTTTACTTTTATGACAAAGTTGATTTTAATAAATGTGTTTAGTTTTAATAAAGCTTTTAAACTTAAATAGACTCTGTGGTTTTTGGTCCTCCAGACTAGAGTGGATGAGCTAAAGGTTTTGGAATTTTTGCAAGCATGAGTGCCTCTGACACTTCTTGACTGTGACTCCGTACTCTTGTCCTGCGTAGGATAATCTAATGATCATTGTGGATCAATCATCGGTGACTTAGGGAGCTAATTGACTCTGCCACACTATCTAGTCAGTAAGGAGATTGGGGGTTCACTGAGGTATGTGGAAAGAAAGTCTACATGCGCCTATTATAATTGATAAACAATGCACTATTTAGTGTTCATAGTTCGGTTTGTGCAGATTTGTCCCTGCAACAGTAGTAGAATGGATTGTCCTCCTATCCAAACCAAAAGTAAAGTAGTATCTTATTCTTTCTTGGTGGTCATTCACCTTTTTATTGTTGGCAATTGTCAAAGCATAAACATTTAGAAGACTTGAAAAGACATTATGGACAATCCCAGAGGACTGCACTCAGTGCATAGAGCTATTGCTGACTAGAATGGGAGTCCAATGGAATTGCCAAATGTGCAATCTTAGTTAGCTACGCACACAGACTAATAAGAATAATCTAGTAATACCACAGGGAGTCATAGTCGAGGCAGGATAAGAATTTAGATCCAGTCTACAAGAAGATCAAAGACAATTTTGAAAAAATCGAATCAGGAACGCTAGGAAAAAATAGGTACTCTTTATTAACATTAAAACTTACTGGGGCCAGCAAAGGAGCCCTCGCCTGCCCGATCCTGGCCTGCATCCTCCTGAACAGCACCCTCCTCCTCCTCCTCCTGTGTCCTCTTGCCCTTGGGGGGAGCTGATGTACAACATGAAAGAAAGAAAGACCAGAAAACATGGATGAGATTTGTCAACCAAATCAAACATTTCAAAAGAACAATAACAAAATATTTTGGAGAAATAGCAAATAGATAGACAACTATTCCACGGGATATATTGACCTATCTCATGTGGTATACTACGTTATTCGTATTGCCTGATTTGCGGACCGTTGACTTTCAAAGTTCCTATGTAACTCAATAAACAGACTACTAAAAAGGTTTGCCTAGGCCTGGCAGGCAGCAGTCCGCTGCACGCGAAGTGACAGACAAAGTCCATCCTGCTTGCAGATCAGTGAATACTCAAACTATCAATCCACCGACCACCACCACTATTTCTTCTTATAGCCATGTGTCTAAAGGAAGGACTGGACTTCAGTCTGTTGGGGCTGATTTAGAAGTCCCTTGCGGCTCATTTTCCTCCATTGTTGTGTGACTTTTGTGACGCAGCGGCAGAACAAAAGAGTCGCCATGGTGCGGCGTATATATAAAAAAAAACGCATATGGGAGATGCATCACGTTGTAAAGCCCTGCGCCATCAGGGGGCGTTCCGGCGCAAGGGAGGGCGTTCCTGCGCAGGAACGAATCCTAAAAGTGGCTGAGGGAAATCTACAAGATGTCAATCAGTCACTTTTAGGACAATGATGCGTGACTCAAACCCTGCGCCTGCTTGAAGCCGACGTACCGCTTGATGCAGCATTGGGGAGATAGGGCACCCCAGAGCATTGCTGGAGCTGCGCCATCGTTGGCACGCAACTCCAGCAATGCGCCGCCTTTACGGCACAGATGCGTAAGGCTTCTGTGACGTTTCGGGCCAATGGGTGGTGGTGGCATGGCGCACAATTACTGCCGCATCCCTGCTACTTTGCAGGGATGCGCCGGTAATTGAAAATATGACCCTTAGTGTCTAGCATTACGCAGATCTTTACACTACACTCATTCATAAGTTCTCAGGCCAATGAAATGAACGCAAAATACGAAACAAATAAGCATAGTAGCAAGCAAGGCTACTGAGAAGGAGAGCAGTGCACCTGAAATGCATAGAAGATTTTGAAATATAATTTACCTACAATGTAATCAGCAGCATTATTGCTCTTGGTAAAGAACAAAGATTTGCAAATAACAGCCGGATAAAACAGATTAGTGATGAAATAGCTAGAAATAGCTACTACTACTCACCAAGCCCGGGGACCTCTACGCCGAGCGAGTCCAGCAAGTCCCGTTCCCGGTCCATGACATCCGTCCAGCGGTGGGTGGCCTGGTTATAGGTGCGCCGGACCCCAGAGAGCTTAAACATGGCCCGGCACACCTTCTCCCACCACTTCCGGCGCTCCCGGATGCCATAGCCGCTTGCGATCTTGCCGCCTCCCAGGATCGTCTTGGGGAGGCGGCGCTGGACGTGGAAGATGAGTGCGGACACCTCCTCCACGCTAAAGATCTCCCGTGGCATCACTTGCTCCCCCCTCAAACACCCGCACGGGAGCCGGGCACGGGGTGCGAGACTCTTCCCCTTCTCAGGGTGCTTCCCGGCTCCCTTTACCATGGTCTGGGCAGAAATGAGTTAAATAATAAAGAAGAAATAGAATAGTGAAGAAGAAAAGAAAAGAGTTTCAAAAAGTAGTTTAAAATTAACAAAAAGTAGCAGAAAACACAAAAATATAGAGCTAGAAAAATAGAGGGATAGATAATAAGTAAAATAGATCAAATAAACTTCAAACAAGCAAAGGATGGCAGAGATTCAGAGAGGATACGGAAAGCATGCCCAGAACCATAGCAATGAATGAGAAACAAGATGGCCGCGCCCATTCACGACCGCGTGGGTAAGTTCGCGCAAGATTTTCCTCGCGATCACGCGCGAAATTGTACTAGCGAGCAGCACACTTTGCGAGATTACACATAGCGGCCGGAAACGGAATTACGTCACGCAAACAAGATGGCCGCGCCCGTGTACGACCGCTAGGGTAACTTCGCAAACGTATAGCTACAAGCGCCTTGCGAACACGCACAAAATCACGCCCACATACACGCCGCCCAAAAAAAAATAGTGTATTCGCACGCATTCGTGGCTTCCGAAATCGTTCTCGCACGGATTCGCGCCCCGCAAATCGTGCGAAATTGCAGAAAAACGATTTTTGCTAAACTGAAAGCAATCAGCAGGTGCAAAAGTTCAAACTTAACATTAGTAACCATTCACTCTGGTGCTTCCTGAGGGGCCCCTCCAGAGTTCAGTTGCCTATTTGCAAGTATTCCATGACCCTGCTATCACCCAAACAGCAGGCTCAATTGCACTGCAACAGAAAGCAAATTACAGATAAGGAATGAAGCAGGTGCCAGCCAGACTGGAAGTTTCAAAATTACTGACACATTAATCACCCCCTAATTAATTCATGGCAGTTGAAGAAGGGCAGGTGTGCTTGCTTTCACTGCAACAGAAAGCAAATTACAGATAAGGAAGGAAGCAGGTGCCAGCCAGACTGGAAGTTTAAAAATAAGTGATTAATCAACCCCAAATTAATTCATGGCAGTTGAAGCAGGGCAGGTGTGCTTGCTTTTTTTCACCCCCATAATCTACAGTGATAAACAAACCTAATGGGTGGCAGTGAGGATGTACCAGAGGGTGGCATGGGTGTACCAGAGGGTGGCAGTGGTGAAACAGAGGGTGCTGTGAACCTGCGATGATAAACCAGACGTAGAAACAACATAGTCGCGGCCGTTGCGAGCCGAAAAGTAAGTTCGCAATTGCGAAATGGTCCACAAATCCTCGCGAACGCTCGCCAACACAAAAAACTTAAAAATCCGCTAATCCGCGAGAGTTCGCGTATTTTTGCGGATTGCGAATCCGTAAATTCGCAAATTCGCGTACGCGAGATCCGCTAGATCCGCCCATGCTTAAAACCCTCTACCCCCCCAGCCAGGCATGGCGCGTCTGGTGCCTAGGTTTCGCTGGGGCCAGGGTCATACAGGGGGCTATGGAGTCAGGGATCGTTAGGGAAGGGTGATGGCTACCGGAGGCCCTCTGGGGTGATGCGGGTTCTTGGCGTCCGGTACCGGGAGGATAGATGGCGGGATGCGGGGGTGGTAGTCCGTTTGGTAGGGTCATGTAGGGAGCGGGGGGGACAGGGGACGGGACAACCGGGGGTTTCTGCTGTGCAAGGGTAACTGTCGGGGCTCTGAGGGTCGGGGGAAGCACGCCACGGGGCCAGGTCCAACACCTCCTGTGCATAGATCTCTTCCAGAGTGCAGCGAGTATGCACTGGGTTTCCGCTATCCAGATCACCCGTGCCAGATCTCGTTCCCTAAAAGTGTAATATTGTTCCCCCAATTGGGAATACCATTAGCACCCCTGCAAGTCCCTAGTAAATGGAACCACTGGTACCTAGGGCATGGAACTAAGGAGTGCACCTAAGAGCTGCAGAATGTATTATGCCACCCTAAAGCACCCCCATGGGCGTCCGCAGGGGGAGGGCAAGGAGGGGCGCTTGCAACCCTCCCCAGAGCGTCCCTCCTTGTCCCCCCTGCGGACACCCATGCTTAGTGTCTGTCTGTCACTGCCTTAGTTTGCTGCTCATCTTTTAATTACCGGGGGCATCTTTTTATTTCTGGGGGGAATTTCACACACACTGTGAGGAGGAATAGAAAGTGGCAGAGCAAAGAGCAGCAGAGGAGCACTTCACACACTCAGTGAGCTGGCACAGAGAGTGGCAGAGAGGGAGAGGGGTCACTTCACACATTCAGTGAGTTGAGACAGAGTGGCAGAGCACAGAGATGTAGAGGGAATATTTTACATACACAGTATGTGGGCACAGAGTGGCAGAGCACAGAGAGGGAGTAGGGTCACTTCACACACATGGTCAGTTGGCACAGAGAGGGAGAGGGGAACTTTATGCACATGGTCAGTGGGCACAGAGGTGAAGAGTACAGAGAGGGATAGGGAGCACTACACACCCACTATGAGTGTGCACAGAGAGTGGCACACTCACAGAGAGGGACAGGGAGGACTTCACACCCACTGTTAGTGTGCACAGAGAGTAGCAGAGCACAGAGAGGGACAGGGGGCACTTCACACCCACTGTGAGTGTGCACAGAGAGTGGCAGTGCACAGAGAGGGACAGGGAGCACTTCACACCCACTGTGAGTGTGCACAGAGAGTAGCAGAGCACAGAGAGAGAGACGGGGCTCTTCACACCCACTGTGAGTGTGCACAGAGAGTGGCAGTGCACAGAGAGGGACAGGGAGCACTTCACACCCACTGTGAGTGTGCACAGAGAGTGGCAGTGCACAGAGAGGGACAGGGGGAACTTCACACCCACTGTGAGTGTGCACAGAGAGTAGCAGAGCACAGAGAGGGACAGGGGGCACTTCACACCCACTGTTAGTGTGCACAGAGAGTGGCAGAGCACAGAGAGGGACAGGGGGCACTTCACACCCACTGTGAGTGTGCAAAGAGAGTGGCAGTGCACAGAGAGGGACAGGGAGCACTTCACACCCACTGTTAGTGTGCACAGAGAGTAGCAGAGCACAGAGAGGGACAGGGGGCTCTTCACACCCACTGTGAGTGTGCACAGAGAGTGGCAGTGCACAGAGAGGGACAGGGGGAACTTCACACCCACTGTGAGTGTGCACAGAGAGTAGCAGAGCACAGAGAGGGACAGGGGGCACTTCACACCCACTGTTAGTGTGCACAGAGAGTGCAGAGCACAGCGAGGGTGAGAGGGCTCTTCACACCCACTGTGAGTGTGCACGGAGAGTGGCAGAGCACAGAGAGGGACAGGGGGCACTTCACACACACTGAGAGTGGGCAAGGAGAGTGGCAGAGCACAGAGAGGGACAGGGGGCACTTCACACCCACTGTGAGTGTGCACAGAGAGTAGCAGAGCACAGAGAGGGACAGGGGGCACTTCACACCCACTGTTAGTGTGCACAGAGGTGAAGAGCACATATAGGGATAGGGAGCACTTCACACCCACTGTGAGTGTGCACAGAGAGTGGCAGAGCACAGAGAGGGACAAGGGGCACTTCACACCCACTGTGAGTGTGCACGGAGAGTGGCAGAGCACAGAGAGGGACAGGGAGCTCTTCACACCCACTGTGAGTGTGCACAGAGAGTGGCAGTGCACAGAGAGCGACAGGGAGCACTTCACACCCACTGTTAGTGTGCACAGAGAATGCAGAGCACAGCGAGGGTGAGGGGGCTCTTCACACCCACTGTGAGTGTGCACGGAGAGTGTCAGAGCACAGAGAGGGACAGGGGGCACTTCACACACACTGAGAGTGTGCACGGAGAGTGGCAGAGCACAGAGAGGGACAGGGGGCACTTCACACCCACTGTGAGTGTGCACGGATAGTGGCAGAGCACAGAGAGGTACAGGAGGCACCTCACACCCACTGTGAGTGTGCACAGAGAGTGACAGCGCACAGAGAGGAACAGGGAGCACCTCACACCCACTGTGAGTGTGCACAGAGAGTGACAGCGCACAGAGAGGGACAGGGAGCACTTCACACCCACTGAGCATGGGCACAGAGAGTTGCAGAACACAGAGAGGGACAGGGGGCACTTCACACCCACTGTGAGTGTGCATAGAGAGTAGCAGAGCACAGAGAGGGACAGGCGTCACTTCACACCCACTGTGAGTGTGCACGGAGAGTGGCAGAGCACAGAGAGGGACAGGGGGCACTTCACACCCACTGTGAGTGTGCATAGAGAGTAGCGTAGCACAGAGAGGGAGAGGGAGCCCTTCACACCCACTGTTAGTGTGCACAGAGAGTAGCAGAGCTCAGAGAGGGAGAGGGGGCACTTCACACCCACTGTTAGTGTGCACAGAGAGTAGCAGAGCACAGAGAGAGAGACGGGGCTCTTCACACCCACTGTGAGTGTGCACAGAGAGCGGCAGTGCACAGAGAGGGACAGGGAGCACTTCACACCCACTGTTAGTGTGACCAGAGAGTATCAGAGCACAGAGAGGGACAGGGGGCTCTTCACACCCACTGTTAGTGTGCACAGGGAGTATCAGAGCACAGAGAGGGACAGGGGGCCCTTCACACCCAATGAGAGTGGGCACAGAGAGTAGCAGAGCACAGAGAGGGACAGGGGGCACTTCACACCCACTGTTAGTGTGACCAGAGAGTAGCAGAGCACAGAGAGGGACAGGGGGCACTTCTCACCCACTGTTAGTGTGCACAGAGAGTAGCAGAACACAGAGAGGGACAGGGGGCACTTCACACCCACTGTGAGTGTGCACCGAGAGTAGCAGAGCACAGAGAGGGACAGGGGGCACTTCACACCCACTGTTAGTGTGCACAGAGAGTAGCAGAGCACAGAGAGGGACAGGGGGCACTTCACACCCACTGTTAGTGTGCACAGAGTGTAGCAGAGCACAGAGAGGGACTGGGGGCACTTCACACCCACTGTTAGTGTGCACAGAGAGTAGCAGAGCACTGAGAGGGACAGGGAGCTCTTCACACCCACTGTGAGTGTGCACAGAGAGTAGCAGAGCACAGAGAGGGACAGGGGGCACTTCACATCCACTGTTAGTGTGCACAGAGAGTGCAGAGCACAGCGAGGGTGAGAGGGCTCTTCACACCCACTGTGAGTGTGCACGGAGAGTGGCAGAGCACAGAGAGGGACAGGGGGCACTTCACACACATTGAGAGTGGGCACGGAGAGTGGCAGAGCACAGAGAGGGACAAGGGGCACTTCACACCCACTGTGAGTGTGCACAGAGAGTGGCAGTGCACAGAGAGGGACAGGGAGCACTTCACACCCACTGTTAGTGTGCACAGAGAGTAGCAGAGCACAGAGAGGGACAGGGGGCACTTCACACCCACTGAGAGTGTGCACAGAGAGTAGCAGAGCCCAGAGAGGGACAGGGGGCACTTCACACCCACTGATAGTGTGCACAGAGGTGAAGAGCACAGAGAGGGATAGGGAGCACTTCACACCCACTGTGAGTGTGCACAGAGAGTGGCAGAGCACAGAGAGGGACAGAGGGCACTTCACACCCACTGTGAGTGTGCACGGAGAGTGGCAGAGCACAGAGAGGGACAGGGAGCTCTTCACACCCACTGTGAGTGTGCACAGAGAGTGGCACTGCACAGAGAGGGACAGGGAGTACTTCAAACCCACTGTTAGTGTGCACAGAGAGTGCAGAGCACAGCGAGGGTGAGGGGGCTCTTCACACCCACTGTGAGTGTGCACGGAGAGTGTCAGAGCACAGAGAGGGACAGGGGGCACTTCACACCCACTGTGAGTGTGCACGGATAGTGGCAGAGCACAGAGAGGGACGGGGGCACTTCACACCCACTGTGAGTGTGCACGGATAGTGGCAGAGCACAGACAGGGACAGGGGGCACCTCACACCCACTGTGAGTGTGCACAGAGAGTGACAGCGCACAGAGAGGGACAGGGAGCACCTCACACCCACTGTGAGGGTGCACAGAGAGTGACAGCGCACAGAGAGGGACAGGGAGCACTTCACACCCACTGAGCATGGGCACAGATAGTGGCAGAACACAGAGAGGGACAGGGGGCACTTCACACCCACTGTGAGTGTGCATAGAGAGTAGCGTAGCACAGAGAGGGACAGGGGGCACTTCACACCCACTGTGAGTGTGCACAGAGAGTGGCAGAGCACAGAGAGGGACAGGGGGCACTTCACACCCACTGTGAGTGTGCACAGAGAGTAGCAGAGCACAGAGAGGGACAGGGGGCACTTCACACCCACTGTGAGTGTGCACAGAGAGTGGCAGTGCACAGAGAGGGACAGGGATCACTTCACACAACCAACTGTTAGTGTGCACAGAGAGTAGCAGAGCACAGAGAGGGAGAGGGGGCACTTCACACCCACTGAGCATGGGCACAGATAGTGGCAGAACACAGAGAGGGACAGGGGGCACTTCACACCCACTGTGAGTGTGCATAGAGAGTAGCGTAGCACAGAGAGGGAGAGGGGGCCCTTCACACCCACTGTGAGTGTGCACAGAGAGTAGCAGAGCTCAGAGAGGGAGAGGGGGCACTTCACACCCACTGTTAGTGTGCACAGAGAGTAGCAGAGCTCAGAGAGGGGGCACTTCACACCCACTGTTAGTGTGCACAGAGAGTAGCAGAGCACAGAGAGGGACAGGGGGCTCTTCACACCCACTGTGAGTGTGCACAGAGAGTGGCAGAGCACAGAGAGGGACAGGGGGCTCTTCACACCCGCTGTGAGTGTGCACGGAGAGTGGCGTAGCACAGAGAGGGACAGGGGGCACTTCACACCCACTGTTAGTGTGCACAGAGAGTAGCAGTGCTCCGAGAGGGACATGGGGCACTTCACACCCACTGTTAGTGTGCACAGAGAGTATCAGAGCACAGAGAGGGACAGGGGGCTCTTCACACCCACTGTTAGTGTGCACAGAGAGTAGCAGAGCACAGAGAGGGACAGGGGGCTCTTCACACCCACTGTGAGTGTGCACAGAGAGTGGCAGTGCACAGAGAGGGACAGGGGGCACTTCACACCCACTGTTAGTGTGCACAGAGAGTAGCAGAGTACAGAGAGGGACAGGGGGCACTTCACACCCAATGAGAGTGGGCACAGAGAGTAGCAGTGCGCAGAGAGGGACAGGGGGCACTTCACACCCACTGTTAGTGTGAACAGAGAGTAGCAGTGCACAGAGAGGGACAGGGGGCACTTCACACCCAATGAGAGTGGGCACAGAGAGTAGCAGTGCACAGAGAGGGACAGGGGGCACTTCACACCCACTGTGAGTGTGCACAGAGAGTGGCGTAGCACAGAGAGGGACAGGGGGCACTTCACACCCACTGTCAAGTCAAGTCAAGTCATGAAATTTATATAGCGCACTACATACCCAGAGGGTTTCATGGCGCTTAGGAAGGGGAGGAGGATTATTTGTCAAATATCCACGTTTTAAGCTGCTTTCTGAACGCTAGGTGATTCTGGGTGAGGCGAAGGTAGGCGGGGAGTGAGTTCCATGTTTTGGCAGCCAGGTAAGAGAAGGATCTGCCTCCCATGGTGGTCTTGTTGATGCGAGGTACAGTGGCGAAGGCTTGGCTGGAAGAGCGAAGTTGGCGGGAGGGGGAGTAGAAGGACAGTCGAGAGTTGAGGCAATCTGGTCCGATGTCGTAGAGTGATTTGTGTGCGTGGGTGAGCAGTCGGAAAGTGATCCTCTTATTGACGGGTAGCCAGTGGAGGTCTTTAAGGTGACCAGAGATGTGTTCGTTGCGTGGGATGTCTAATATGAGCCTGGCTGAGGCGTTTTGGATTCGTTGTAGTTTCTTCTGGAGTTTAGCGGTGGTACCTGCGTAAAGGGTGTTTCCGTAGTCCAGTCGGCTCGTGACCAGAGCATGGGTGACTGTTTTCCTTGTTTCGGTGGGGATCCAGCGAAATGTTTTTCTGAGCATGCGAAGAATGTTAAAGCAGGAAGAGGATACGGCGCTGACTTGTCTGTTCATTGATAGTGAGGAATCCAGGATGACGCCAAGGTTCCGTGCGTGGTCTGTCGGGATGGGTGCATTTCCGAGGGCTTCCGGCCACCAGGAGTTGTCCCATGCAGAGGGGGATTTACCTAAGATGAGGACTTCTGTTTTGTCTGAATTCAGTTTCAGTCGGCTTTGTTTCATCCATTCGGCGACTTCTTTCATTCCTTCGTGAAGGTTAGTTTTGGCGGTGCTGGGGTCCTTGGTGAGAGATAGGATCAGTTGAGTGTCATCTGCGTAAGAGATGATGTTGAGGTTGTGTTGGCGGGCGATGGCTGTGAGGGGGCTCATGTATACGTTGAAGAGGGTGGGACTGAGTGAGGATCCTTGTGGTACGCCGCAGATGATTTCAGAGGCCTCGGACTTGAATGGTGGGAGGCGGACTCTCTGGGTTCTTCCGGTGAGGAACGAGGTGATCCATTCCAGTGCCTTTCCTTGGATTCCGATGTTTCTGAGGCGGTGTAAAAGGGTGCTGTGGCAGACTGTGTCGAAGGCTGCAGAAAGGTCGAGGAGGATGAGGGCGACTGTGTCTCCATTGTCCAGTAGAGTTCGGATGTCGTCTGTTGCTGCGATGAGGGCGGTCTCAGTACTGTGTTTGGCTCGGAAGCCAGATTGTGAGGGGTCGAGTGAATTGTTGGCTTCGAGGAAGGCGGCGAGCTGGTTGTTGACAGCTTTCTCGATGACTTTGGCCGGGAATGGAAGAAGCGAGATGGGGCGGTAGTTTTTGAGTTCGGTGGGGTCTGCTGTTGGTTTTTTCAGAAGGGCGGTGAGTTCAGCGTGTTTCCAATCTTCTGGGAAGGTAGCGGAGTTGAAGGAGCAATTGATGACGTCTCGGAGGTGAGGAGCTATGACGGAGTCTGCTTTGTTGAAGATGTGGTGAGGGCATGGGTCTGTGGGGGATCCAGAGTGGATGGAATTCATCAGGCGGATGGTGTCCTCAGTGGAGATAGGGTTCCAGGCGTTAAGGGTGTTAACGGGGGGAAGATGGTCAGCTGAAGGTAGGGTGGGTTGGCTTCCGGGTTGGTTGTCAAAGCTGTTGTGGATGTCAGCAATCTTGTTGTGGAAGAAAGAGGCTAGGGAATCGCAGAGGGTTTGAGAGGGGGAGATGTCGTTGGAGTTGGCCGAGGGGTTGGAAAATTCCTTGACGATGTTGAAAAGTTCCTTGCTGTTGTGGGCGTTGTTGTCAAGTCGATCTTTGAATGCTGTTTTCTTGGCTTTTCGGATCAGTTGGTGGTGAGTACGGATGGCGCTTTTGAAGGCGTCCTTGTTGCTGGTGGATGGGTCTTTTTTCCAGGCCTTTTCAAGGGAGCGGCACAGTTTCTTGGACTTCTTGAGGTCATCGTTGAACCATGAGGCCTTCTTGATGCCAAGTGTGTGTTGACGTTTTTTCATTGGTGCTAAGGTGTCGGCGGTGTTGGATAGCCAAAGGGTGAGGTTAGATGCGGCTTCGTTGGCGTTAGAAGAGAGGGCTGGGGAGGTTTGAAGGAGCGATGTGGAGATCTGCTCCGTGGTGATTTTGTTCCAGTTTCTTTGTAGAGTTGGTTGGAGGTGGACGATGGGTTTCGGTTTGTTGTAGGTGAAGTGAACGCAGCTGTGGTCAGTCCAGAGGAGATCCGTAGTGTGGCTGAAGGAGACATGGTTGCTGGAGGTGAAGATGGGGTCGAGTGTGTGACCTGCGATGTGGGTGGGGGAAGTGACCAATTGTTTAAGTCCGAGGTTGGCTAGGTTGTCCAGGAGGGTGGCGGTGTTGCGGTCGTTGCTCTTTTCAAGGTGGAAGTTGAGGTCTCCCAGAAGGATGTAGTCTTTGGAGGGGAGCGCGTGTGGGGTGATGAAGTCCGTGATGTCTTCACTGAATTTTGCGTGGGGTCCTGGTGGTCTGTAGAGGAGGGTGCCTCTGAGTGTGGTCTTGGGGTCGATGTGGATTTGGAAGTGAAGGTGTTCGGAGTTAGCGAAGTTGGCGTCAGAGCTGGTCGAGATGCGGATAGACTTCTTATGTAGTGTGCACAGAGAGTAGCAGAGAACAGAGAGGGACAGGGGGCACTTCACACCCACTGTGAGTGTGCACAGAGAGTGGCAGAGCACAGAGAGGGACAGGGGGCACTTCACACCCACTGTTAGTGTGCACAGAGAGTAGCAGAGAACAGAGAGGGACAGGGGGCACTTCACACCCACTGTGAGTGTGCACAGAGAGTGACAGAGCACAGAGAGGGTGAGGGGGCTCTTCACACCCACTGTGAGTGTGCACAGAGAGTAGCAAGGCTCAGAGAGGGACAGGGGGCACTTCACACCTACTGTTAGTGTGCACAGAGAGTAGCAGAGCACAGAGAGGGACAGGGGGCACTTCACACCCAATGAGAGTGTGCACAGAGAGTAGCAGAGCACAGAGAGGGACAGGGGACATTTCACAACCAATGAGAGTGGGCACAGAGAGTAGCAGAGCACAGAGAGGGACAGGGGGCACTTCACACCCACTGTTAGTGTGCACAGAGAGTAGCAGAGCACAGAGAGGGACAGGGGGCACTTCACACCCACTGTTAGTGTGCACAGAGAGTAGCAGAGCACAGAGAGGGACAGGGGACATTTCACAACCAATGAGAGTGGGCACAGAGAGTAGCAGAGCACAGAGAGGGACAGGGGGCACTTCACACCCACTGTTAGTGTGCACAGAGAGTAGCAGAGCACAGAGAGGGACAGGGGGCACTTCACACCCAATGAGAGTGTGCACAGAGAGTAGCAGAGCACAGAGAGGGACAGGGGGCACTTCACAACCAATGAGAGTGGGCACAGAGAGTAGCAGAGCACAGAGAGGGACAGGGGGCACTTCACACCCACTGTGAGTGTGCACAGAGAGTAGCAGTGCTCAGATAGGGACAGGGGGCACTTCACACCCACTGTGAGTGTGCACAGAGAGTAGCAGTGCTCAGAGAGGGACAGGGGGCACTTCACACCCACTGTGAGTGTGCACAGAGAGTAGCAGTGCTCAGAGAGGGACAGGGGGCACTTCACACCCACTGTGAGTGTGCACAGAGAGTAGCAGTGCTCAGAGAGGGACAGGGGGCACTTCACACCCACTGTTAGTGTGCACAGAGAGTAGCAGAGCACAGAGAGGGACAGGGGGCTCTTCACACCCACTGTGAGTGTGCACAGAGAGTGGCAGTGCACAGAGAGGGACAGGGAGCACTTCACACCCACTGTTAGTGTGACCAGAGAGTAGCAGAGCACAGAGAGGGACAGGGGGCTCTTCACACCCACTGTGAGTGTGCACAGAGAGTGGCAGTGCACAGAGAGGGACAGGGAGCACTTCACACCCACTGTGAGTGTGCACAGAGAGTAGCAGAGCACAGAGAGGGACAGGGGGCACTTCACACCCAATGAGAGTGGGCACAGAGAGTAGCAGAGCACAGAGAGGGACAGGGGGCACTTCACACCCACTGTTAGTGTGCACAGAGAGTAGCAGAGCACAGAGAGGGACAGGGGGCACTTCACACCCACCGTTAGTGTGCACAGAGAGTGGCAGAGTACAGAGATGGACAGGGGGCTCTTCACACCCACTGTTAGTGTGCACAGAGAGTAGCAGAGCACAGAGAGGGACAGGGGGCACTTCACACCCACTGTGAGTGTGCACAGAGAGTAGCAGAGTACAGAGATGGACAGGGGGCACTTCACACCCGCTGTGAGTGGGCACAGAGAGTAGCAGAGCACAGAGAGGGACAGGGGGCACTTCACACCCACTGTTAGTGTGCACAGAGAGTAGCAGAGCACAGAGAGGGACAGGGGGCACTTCACACCCAATGAGAGTGGGCACAGAGAGTAGCAGAGCACAGAGAGGGACAGGGGGCACTTCACACCCACTGTGAGTGTGCACGGAGAGTGGCAGAGCACAGAGAGGGACAGGGGGCACTTCACATCTACTGTTAGTGTGCACAGAGAGTGGCAGAGCACAGAGATGGACATGGGGCACTTCACACTTACTGAGCGTGGGCACAGAGAGTGGCAGAGCACAGAGATGGACATGGGGCACTTCACACCCACTGTGAGTGTGCACGGAGAGTGGCAGAGCACAGAGAGAGAGGGGACAGTTCACGTACACTAAGTGTGGGCACATAGAGTGACAAAGCAAAGAGAGGGAGAGGAGGCACTTCACACACACAGTGAGTGGGCACAGACAGTGGCAGGGCACAGAGTGGTAGAGGGGAATCTTCACACACACAGTGAGTGGGCACAGAGAGTGGCAGGGCACAGAAAGGGGGAGGGGCGCTTCACACACAGCCAGTTGGCACAGACAGTTTCAGGGCACAGATTGGTAGAGGGGGCACTTCACACCCACACACAGTGAGTGGGGACAGAGAGTGGCAGAGCACTAAGAAGGAGAGGGGGTATTTCACACAGATAATGAGTGGGCACATAGTTACATCTCAGAGAGATGGAGAGGAGGTACTTCACACATGGTGAGTGGGGACAGAGAGTGGCATAGCACAGAGGGAGATGGGTCATTTCACATGTACAATGAGTTGGCACAGCAAGTGGGTGAGAACTGAGGGGAAGATGGGACACTTCACACACTAATTGAGTTGGCACAGAGAGAGGCAGAGAGGCAGAGAGGGAGATTGGTCAACTCAGTGAGTTGGCACAGGGAGTGGCAGAGAGTGGGAGGGGTCATGTCACAAACACAGTGACTGGGCACAGTGAGTGGCAGAGCACAGAGAGGGGGAGCAAGGCAACACGGACACCAGGTGGGAGAGTAGGAGCAAGGCAACACCGACACCTGCAGGGCAATACTGACAACGGGAGAGAGGGGGGCAAGGCAACATGGACCATAGGAAGGAGGGTGGGGTAAAGCAACACTGACATTGGGAGGGAGGAGGAGTCAAGGCAACGGAGACAAAGGGAGAGAGTGTCGGGGCAAGGCAACTAAGACAACAGGAGAGAAGGTTGGGGCTAAGCAGCAGAGACAACAGGAGAGAGCGTGGGGACAAGCCAACACTGACAATAGCAGGGAGGGTGGGGGAAAGGCTACACTGACAACTGGAGAGAGGGTGGGGCAACACAGTTAGCAGGAAGTGGGGAAAGAGAGACTGAGAAGTAGAGAGGAAGGAAGATGAGAGAGCAAGTGGAGGGGGGTGGGGAGGTCTGGGTGAGGGAGAGCAGCTTCAGAGAAGTAAGACCTGTGTCCTAACTCCACCAGTGAAGACAGCGGGTCCAAAGGAGAAAGAACCAGGCCAGACAGAGTAGGTCCAGGCAGTGTGCACGGAGGCAGGCTCGGTGGGTCTGCAGAGGGACAGGGCAGTCAGAACAGCTCCAGAGAAGGGCGAGCAGAACCGGACGAGGGTGAGCCGATCCAGACCAGCAGATCCTCCCTGAGCAGGGAGACGGCGCAATGCACAATCAGAATGTAGTGTTCTTTTCTAATGTCTTATGGAACTTTACATGTTATGAATTTATCAAAATGAATTGTTTTGTATATTTTTTCTTTTTGCCTAAAAATGACAAAAATGAAAAATAAATAATGAAAACTTATTAGCTGTTCTGTGGGCGTTTGTCTTAGATATTGGAACTTTTTTCCTATTTTCATTGTGGAGATACCACTTTTTCATGTTATTCAGCTTTGGGGGTGCCAGGGGGTAACTTTAGGGTTTAGGGTGGGTGTAGGTTTTAGGGTGCCAGGGAGTATTTTCGAGGCTCAAGGTGGGTTAGGGATTGGGGTGCCAGGGGGATCATTTTAGGGTTCAGGGTGGGTATGGGTTTTGGGGTACCAGGTTGGTAATTTTAGGGTTCAGGGCGGGTATGGGTTTTTGGGTGCAAGGGGGGGAGATTTTAGGGTTCAGGGCGGTTATGGGTTTTGGGGTGCCAGGGGGACAATTTTAGGGGTCAGGGCGGGTGTGGGTTTTGGGGTTCCAGGGGTGTAATTTTAGGGTTCAGGGTGGGTATGGGTTTTGGGGTGCTAGGGAGTATTTTTAGGGACCAGGGCGGATATGGATTTTGGGGTGCCACAAAAGAAAGAGATGGCTGTGGCACAACAACCCTATGGTGCATGAGATCATATGCAGCCTGCTTCCTACCCCCCATGGCTCCTCCTGTGCCCCAGTGTTTATTGTGCCCCACCTGGAACACATCATGTCAGAGGATGGTGGTGACGATAACATTTTGCCCCCCCCCTTGAAAAATGTCTGCGGACGCCCATGAGGACCCATCACCACACTCATGGTAACTGCCATTGCAGGCTGTGTGACATGGTGCAGACAAAAGTGAAGATCTAAATCACACCTATAGCAGGCCTTACAGCCCTAAGACAGGGTGCATTACATTACATGAGAGGACATACAGGCATGAGCAGATATGCCCCTGTGGTGTCCAGGTCAATTCCTGGACACTGCCAGTAAACAGGGAAGCCATCTTGAGTATGTGTACCGGGCATCGGTGATTAAGAGTTCCCCAGCTACATGATGTCCTCTCTGAATACAAAAATGTTTGGTGTTGGTAATACATGCGCCCAAATGGTACCTCAGAGGTGCTCCCTGAAAACCATCTAACATCTAGTGTGCCGGCTGACTGGTGTAGAACAACAACACTGAGACTGAGCGGATATCAACGGACATTAGCACCACTGAGACCCACTTCCAGAGTGGCCCCGCTGTACTTATTTTTGCACACGAAATTGGCGAAACCCTCAATAGCAAGGATCTGGGATGCACCAGTCCATCCGACCTAATGTCTCTGCATGCGGGCGCCCCAGCCCGGGTTCTCGAGAACGCACTGTGCTGGCTTGCCCCCAGGACCCTTGTGAACCCCTTATTAGACGCCTCTCTACAGCCTGTTTTTAGGTGCCCTCCCTCTCTCTTTTGGTGTAGCGTGTAAGGCTACCAATCCGACCAGCACCTTGCACCCTGACTTGGCAGGGAAGGTACACTCCAACTACTGGCAGTACTTTGGACCTTAAATCCTGAAGGGACCCCTGAAAACCAACTGCAAGTGCTTGTCTAGTGTATATGTCTTTTTCTCCCATAGGAAAGCATGACGTGCAAAAACGCTTGAAAGAGAACATTTTACTTACCTGTGAAATTTGATATCTCAGAAAGTACTAAGGGCCAGATGTAGGTAATAAAAAATTTACCACCCCTTAAATACTGTTTCACACTGACTCGGTATTACCGAGTAGGAAAATGAGATGTAGGTAAAAATGCCGGTAACAAATACCGACTCGGAATCTGTCGGTAATCGGAATCGGTATTTTCCGACTCGGAATATACCTACACGGTAAAATCCGAGACGGAAAACCCCAAACTGATCCACCGGTGCCATGGCCCATAGGAATGAATGGCAACTCCCGACCCGGAAAATACTGAGTCGGTAAAAACCGACCAGGTATTTACCGTGTCGGTAATATCCGTCGAAGAATTTGAAACTGACAAACATGTGTGCCTGTGAACCAATCAGGTACTCCAACCACACCCAAATCCAAAGCCACAGGGGAACTAACCAATCAGATCCAAGCACCACACCCCAGTACCTGGGACAGGCCACGCCTGTTGGACAGGCCACACAAAGGGCTCGCTCCCTCCCCGCAGGACAGGGCCCGGGCCACCGTCAGCACCGTTGCCCGGCCCAGCCGCCATCTTGGACACGGCACCACGCGGCCGCGCGGCCTCAGCCCGACCCCAACCCTGGGCCTGGCCAGGCCCCGACATCCCGGCACCACCCTCCACCCAGGAGGTGAACGGACCACTTGGCAGGTCAATGGGAGTAAGAAGTGTCGATGGCTCTCCCCCGCCAGGTGCCGAGCACCCCCAGCCTCCTCGGGCGCTGGCTCCACCCCCCTGCTGGGTGTCTGGACTCCCTCATCCCCGACCTCCCGACCTCCAAGAGCGAGGGTCCGGACATCAAAGGGCGCCAGACCTATAACTGAGGCAGCCCCAGGACAGGAAGGCAGTTGTATCCTGGAGTCGAGAGACACCGCGACAAACTCATCCTTGACGGACTGTTGGCGCTGCCACAGCCCTGCCTTGTGAACTATTGTCCTGCCTGCTGGCGCTGCCGCGGCCCTCTGCAACCTTCATCCTCGTGGGACCTGCTGGCGCTGCCGCGGCCCTCTGCAACCTTCATCCTCGTGGGACCAGCTGGCGCTGCCGCGGCCCTCTGCAACCTGCATTCTCGTGGGACCTGCTGGCGCTGCCGCGGCCCGTAGTAACCTTCATCCTCGTGGGACCTGCTGGCGCTGCCGCGGCCCGTAGTAACCTTCATCCTCGTGGGACCTGCTGGCGCTGCCGCGGCCCGTTGCAACCTGCACTCTCGTGGGACCTGCTGGCGCTGCCGCGGCCCGTTGTAACCTTCATCCTCGTTGGGACCTGCTGGCGCTGCCGCGGCCCGTTGCCACCTACGACCTCTTCTGGACCTGCCGGCGCTGCCGCGGTCTGACCCATCCGAACACCGAGCTCGAGGATTGTGAGCTATCACCGTTACACACCCGTACCCGTGGGTACCAAGACTGTCCCGCTACCCCCTTCCCTTACTAGAGACTAGAATTGAGAGGATCATCGTGTCCTGATCGCCTTGTATCGTACCACTCTACTACCAGAAGTGCCTATAAAAGGTGTTACCCTGATCTTTGTGTGGTGTCCATCTGTGGGGGGGAAGTTACCTGTCTGTGCGATCACTGTGCTCGGCCGACCCTCCAGGTCCCCGTCTAACATTGGTGGCTAGCGGCGTGATCCGAACCAACGCGTACCGTACAGACAGTAACTCACCCTACGACTAAAACCACAATGACGACCAAAGAGAGCGGTTCGGCGGAGAAGTTCCAGATGGAAAAGCTGGAGGAATACAACCACCGAGAGCTCAAACAATTTTGCATGGACTTAGGCATTGCTACCACCGGGCTAAGCACAAAAGAAGACTTCAAAAACGCCCTAGAAGCCTGGACAGAGACAAATACCGCCACCCCCCGGGACCCCGCAGCCCCGGAAGTCAACACCACCCGGACGGAGGAACGGAGAACAGGCCCCGCCCGTGAAGAGATCCAAGAGCGGGAAAAAAATAGATTACACGAGTTAGACTTGGCACGACTCAGATTAGACGGAGAATTGAAACTGGCGGAACAAAAAATAAACTTAGAACACTTACGGCTCAGAGAAGAGCGAGAGGAAAAACAGAGACAGAGAGACCTCGAAGAAAAAAGACTGGCATACGAGCACGAGTGCAAACTAGCGGAGATAGAAATACGCAAACTGAACAAAAACCTAGGGGTGCCCGAGCAACCGCACTCCCCGGGTCCTACCGAGCAGAAGGTCCACATCCCCAAGGATGTGGTCCGAGAATATCACCGGAACGACGACATACAGCAGTGGTTCAAGGCCTATGAGATTGCCATGACTGCCCACCGGGTCGCTCGAAGTGACTGGGGAGCCGGTCTATGGGGGAGATTCGTCAACGAGGGTCGTGATGCCCTGCTGCAGCTTCCGGACCATCAAATGACGTCCTATGACCACATGAAGGCCCCCCTCCTCAGTCGATATGGACTTACACCCGAAATGTACCGCCAGAGGTTCCGCAACTGCACCCGGATCCCAGGTACGACGTGGTTGGAATACGTGAACTATTTCAGCCGAGCCTTCGAGGGGTGGATCAAGGGTAACAACGTAACAACTTACGAACAACTCTTCAATCTCATTGTGTGGGAGCACCTCTCCAACAACTGCTTTGTCGAGCTCAGGCAGCACCTCCTCGACAGTAAATTGACTGAACCCCGGCAGCTCGCCACCGAGGCTGACCGGTGGGAGAGCACCCGAGTGGCCCGGAGTGGGCCGAATGAGCAGAACAGAACCAACCAAGGTCATCATCGTCCCCGAGGAGGAGGAGGAGGCCCGGGCCGGGGCAGAGACGCCGTCCCGGCCGCACCCACTAACGCCACCCCGGCCCCAGCAGGCCGGGGAAACCCCCCGATGCGCCCGGGGTTCCGAGCTAACGTGACGTGTCATCGATGCCAGCGAGTCGGCCACTATGCCAGTGACCCGACCTGCCCGAAGAACCAGGTCCCCGGGCCGCGCCAGATGGCGGCCGCCGCCCTGGGAGAAGAACAAGTCTCCGAAAACACGGAGACCTATGAGTCGGAGCAGTTCGAGAGGGAACCCGCCGCCATGACCCTGGCATGCCTAGGAGGAAGAGACATGGTCCCGCGGACTCCCCTGCCCGCCAACACTCGGAAGTACAGCCAATGGGTGAGCATCAATGGGCGCAAGGCCGAGGCCCTGCGTGACACCGGGGCCAGTGTGACGGCCGTCCGCTGTCACCTGGTGACCCCAGAACAAATTCTACCAAACGTACTTTGCCCCGTCCGATCGGCAGATAACTCGGAGAGCCTGTGTCGGATGGCCTGCGTCCCCTTCGAATGGGGAGGAGTGTCCGGCATGCTGAAAGTAACTGTCCGGGACGATGCCCCCGTAGACTGCCTCCTGGGGAACGATCTCGAGAGCTCCCCGTGGGCCGCTGTGGAAAGAAGAGAGCATCTGGGGATGTTGGGTCTCCCGGACTGGGCATGCGTAACCACCCGGTCCATGGCCACCCGCACCATCCCTAGACCAGAAGAACCAGAATGGGCAGCACCTCCGCCCTCGATCACTCCAGAAGAAGACTTCCTCCAGACCGACCACCCGGACCCCACCCCAGAGGGGGTCCCCAGAGCCCCCCGAGCTTCCCGACCTGGCTCAGTGGCGTCAAGAAGGGGGGCCCACCCAGGAACAATTCCGGCAAGAGCAAAAGACCTGCCCCTCCCTCGAGGGATTGCGACAGCAAGCGCTCGCCCAGAGCCAAGGAGACACCACCGGGGCCCACTGGGTTTATTGGGACAATGATCTCTTGTACAGCGAGCAGAAAATCGCAGAACTGGGGGCCGGGCGAGTGCTGGTAGTGCCCCTCCACTTCAGAGACTTCCTGTTGAACCTAGCCCATGATGTCCCCCTGGCCGGGCACCTGGGCCAAGACAAGACCTACCACCGCCTGGTGACTCACTTTTTTTGGCCCAAAATGAGAAATGACGTCTCCAACCATTGCCGGTCCTGCCCGACCTGCCAGGCCAGCGGGAAGAGCGGCCGCAAGCTCAAGGCACCCCTACAACCATTCCCCGTGGTGACCACCCCGTTCGAAAGGGTGGGAATAGACATTGTGGGGCCCCTGGACCCCCGAACAGCACAGGGACATCGCTTCATCCTGGTCCTGGTGGACCACGCTACCCGCTATCCTGAGGCGGTCCCCCTTCGCACTATAACGGCCCCAGTAGTGGGTCGAGCCCTGATGGGGATCTTCTCTCGAGTGGGCTTCCCCCGGGAAGTCGTCAGCGACAGGGGTACGAACTTTATTTCGAAGTATATGAAATCCCTCTGGCAGCAGTGCGGAGTCACTTACCGCTTCACCACCCCCTATCACCCCCAGGGGAACGGACTAGTCGAGCGGTTCAACCGCACCCTCAAGGGGATGATCATGGGGCTGGAAGAACCCCTACGCCGCCAGTGGGACGTGCTACTACCGTGCCTCCTCTTCGCCTACCGAGAAGTCCCCCAGAAGTCCCTCGGCTTCAGCCCCTTCGAACTCCTGTACGGACACCCCGTTCGCGGGCCTCTCAGCCTAGTGAAGGAGGAATGGGAGATGGCCCCCCTAAAGACCCCTCCGGACGTCTACAAATACCTCCTGACCCTCCGCAATCAGACCCGGAAATTCAGGGAGATCGCGAAAGCCAATCTGGAGGCCAGTCAAGAGGACATGAAGAAGTGGTACGACCAACATGCCTCCTCCATCGAGTTTGAACCGGGTCAGCAGGTATGGGTGATGTCCCCCATCGAACCGTGTGCCTTGCAAGACAAATGGACGGGGCCCTTCAAGGTGATCGAGCGCAGGAGTCCTGTCACCTATCTCATCGACCTGGAGTCCCCCCGGAACCCCCTCCGGGTCCTCCACGCCAACAGGCTCAAACCCCACTTCATGCGCTCAGAACTCAGCCTGCTGATGGCTACCGACAGTGGTACGGAAGGAGACTCCGAGCCCCTCCCGGACCTACTGAGGACTCGGGAAAGGGATGGCTCGGTGGACGGGGTCCGACTCTCCGAGGCCCTGACCCCGGAGCAGCGTCAAGATTGCCGGGCCCTCCTGCTGCCGTTCGCAAACCTGTTCTCCCTCGCACCCGGAGTCACCTCATGGTGCCTGCACGACGTGGACACGGGGGACAGTCCTCCTGTCCGACACCGGGCGTACCGAGTACCGGATCGGGTACGTACATGCATCCAAGAAGAAGTCTCCAAGATGCTCGCCCTCGGGGTCATCGAGCCTTCGGACAGTCCCTGGGCCAGCCCGGTCATCCTGGTCCCCAAGGCCGCGGCACCGGGCACCACACCTGAGCTCCGATTCTGCATCGACTATCGGGGGCTGAACGCGGTCACCCGAACGGACGCTCACCCTATCCCCCGCGCAGATGAACTAGTCGACCGCATGGGGGCAGCCCGCTACCTAAGCATCTTTGACCTGACAGCGGGCTACTGGCAGATCGGCCTCACCCCCAGGGCCCAAGAACGTTCCGCTTTCTCCACCCCGGACGGACACTACCACTTCAGAGTGATGCCCTTCGGCATGAAGAACGCTCCAGCCACCTTTCAAAGACTGGTGAACCAGGTATTGGCGGGCCTCGAAGGATTCAGCGCCGCCTACCTGGACGACATCGCAGTATACAGCCGCCACTGGGCAGACCACCTCCACCACCTCCGAGCGGTCCTGCAGGCCCTCCAACGGGCCGGCCTCACCATAAAGGCCAGCAAGTGCCAAATCGGCCAGGGGTCCGTGACCTACCTCGGACACCAAGTGGGGAGCGGTCTGGTGGCCCCCCTCCAACTCAAGGTAGCTGCCATACAGTCCTGGCAACCCCCCGAAACACAAACAGAGGTCCGAGCCTTCCTGGGGCTCACCGGATACTACCGGCGGTTTGTGAGGAACTATGGCAGCATTGTGGGGCCTCTCACGGAACTCACGTCTAAGAACACCCCAAAACGAGTCAACTGGACTCCCGACTGTCAAGCGGCCTTCGAGGCGCTGAAGACCGCCATGTGCACCGCTCCGGTGCTCCAGGCCCCCGACTACAGCCGCGAGTTCATCGTGCAGACCGATGCCTCCGACCATGGTATTGGGGCCGTCCTCTCCCAACTGAACCCCGAAGGAGTGGACCAACCAGTGGCCTTCATCAGCAGACGCCTACTGCCCCGAGAAAAGCGCTGGAGCACCATTGAGCGAGAGGCCTTCGCAGTGGTATGGGCCCTCAAGAAGCTCCGGCCGTACCTCTTCGGAACCCATTTCCGGGTGCAGACGGATCATCGGCCCCTGCAATGGCTCATGCAGATGCGGGGGGAGAACCCCAAACTATTGCGATGGTCCATCTCCCTGCAGGGGATGGACTTCACTGTGGAGCATCGCCCTGGCCAAGACCACGCCAACGTGGATGGCCTGTCCCGCTTTTTCCGCCTCGACGAGGAAAGTCCCCAAGAAGATGGGTGACTCTCCCCGCCTTCAGCTGGGGGGGACGCATGTTGGACAGGCCACACAAAGGGCTCGCTCCCTCCCCGCAGGACAGGGCCCGGGCCACCGTCAGCACCGTTGCCCGGCCCAGCCGCCATCTTGGACACGGCACCACGCGGCCGCGCGGCCTCAGCCCGACCCCAACCCTGGGCCTGGCCAGGCCCCGACATCCCGGCACTACCCTCCACCCAGGAGGTGAACGGACCACTTGGCAGGTCAATGGGAGTAAGAAGTGTCGATGGCTCTCCCCCGCCAGGTGCTGAGCACCCCCAGCCTCCTCGGGCGCTGGCTCCACCCCCCTGCTGGGTGTCTGGACTCCCTCATCCCCGACCTCCCGACCTCCAAGAGCGAGGGTCCGGACATCAAAGGGCGCCAGACCTATAACTGAGGCAGCCCCAGGACAGGAAGGCAGTTGTATCCTGGAGTCGAGAGACACCGCGACGAACTCATCCTTGACGGACTGTTGGCGCTGCCACAGCCCTGCCTTGTGAACTATTGTCCTGCCTGCTGGCGCTGCCGCGGCCCTCTGCAACCTTCATCCTCGTGGGACCTGCTGGCGCTGCCGGGGCCCTCTGCAACCTTCATCCTCGTGGGACCTGCTGGCGCTGCCGCGGCCCTCTGCAACCTGCATTCTCGTGGGACCTGCTGGCGCTGCCGCGGCCTGTGGTAACCTTCATCCTCGTGGGACCTGCTGGCGCTGCCGCGGCCCGTAGTAACCTTCATCCTCGTGGGACCTGCTGGCGCTGCCGCGGCCCGTTGCAACCTGCACTCTCGTGGGACCTGCTGGCGCTGCCGCGGCCCGTTGTAACCTTCATCCTCGTTGGGACCTGCTGGCGCTGCCGCGGCCCGTTGCAACCTGCACTCTCGTGGGACCTGCTGGCGCTGCCGCGGCCCGTTGTAACCTTCATCCTCTTCGGGACCTGCCGGCGCTGCCGCGGTCTGACCCATCCGAACACCGAGCTCGAGGATTGTGAGCTATCACCGTTACACACCCGTACCCGTGGGTACCAAGACTGTCCCGCTACCCCCTTCCCTTACTAGAGACTAGAATTGAGAGAATCATCGTGTCCTGATCGCCTTGTATCGTACCACTCTACTACCAGAAGTGCCTATAAAAGGTGTTACCCTGATCTTTGTGTGGTGTCCATCTGTGGGGGGGAAGTTACCTGTCTGTGCGATCACTGTGCTCGGCCGACCCTCCAGGTCCCCGTCTAACAACGCCCATGCAGGTGCAGAAACCAACAGTCAGGAGAGCAGGAGGACAGAGTGTGGAGCAGCCTTTCCTCAGACGAACAACACTGCAAGATGGAGAGCCAGGAGTCACAGAGAGATGCTGCAGAGCGCAAAAGGAAGCAGAAATTCAGCCAGGAGGAACTGCAGGTGCTAATTTCCGAGATTGTTAGACATTATGGCAAAATATTCGGAAAGCAAACTCTGCATGTTGCAGAATCAATCAAACGCAGCACCTGGTTGGACATACAAGGCTAGGTAAATGCCATTGGTGTCACCCACCGTGACCTTGAAGACCTAAAAAAACAGTGGTATGACATCCGCATTATCACCAAGAAAAAACTTGCTGCCCACCTCAAGGAATGTGCTGCAACAGGGGGAGGAAGAAACAGAGCCCCCAGACTCACAGACATCGAGGAGATGGTGGCATCCACCCTTGAGAAGGAATGCATTCACGGCATCGGAGACGCTGACAGCTCAGCAAGAGGAGCAAAGAAACCAGGTAAGAAGCAAGAACATTATCATTTACCCATTTACCTATTCCCCTCACAGGACAAATCAGACTCCACAACAGGTTTAACTAATGTCCTGCAATGCATCCTGGGAAATGTAGTCATGTGTAGATACCTCAGAGCAGTCAGCGTGCATTGCAGCAAGGGGAGCAACAGACAACTAGCATAGGCAAATGAGAGACAGGCAGAAGTGCAATAGAAGTGTATTTAATCTCATGACACAGGTGTACAACATCACTGACACAATGTCCATGTCTGTCCACAGGAGAGTCAATGCGCAGCACAGCAGAGGTTAGAGAGAAGAGGAGGGAAGGAGCCGGACCGAGCACATCTCACGGAGGGAAGGACCAAGAGCAGGCAGCCCCAATACCTGAGGAGGCAACTGCAGAAAATCCACAATCCCCTCTCCTATTCGGTAGTCAGGACACAGGAGCGGCTGAACAATCACCCACCCCCACATCACCATCCACAGTGCTGGGAAGAGTAAGGTGCCATGATGTGCCCCCTCGCAGAATACTGCAAACATCATCGGAGGAGGAGGTGGAGGGTGACACACAGGACAGAGGCAACACCGAGCATCAGCCCAGTCCCAGAGTCACGCGGGCCAGTGTCCGAGGGCGACGGCCACGGGAGGTAGAGGATGTGCGTCAAGTTCAGGGTGTCTTCTGCGGACTGGAGGCCACCATGGTGAAAGTGCAGCGCCTGCAGGCAAAAGCGATGATGGGGGTTCAGAGGCAGGCACGCACAACAAATAATAAACTGGAAGCAGTAGGCAAGGGCATAGGGGAAATGGCAGAAAGCATGCAATCTATGGCGTCAGGAATATCTGATATTACACAGTGCATGACTGTCCTGTGTGACAAATTGGACAGGGACCATTTAGAGAGACGCAAGGCCCGTGTGGATGTGCGACAGCAAACCAAGGCCCTGAACAGGTTTGCCACTGCTACCACTGTGCTGTGCAGACGGTCAGTGACGATGCAGGATGCCATAGTGCAGTGCTGCAACAATTTAACTGAAGGTATGGCCAGGATGACCTCTGCTATGGAGCTCGTGCTCGCGCATCAGACTGGCACTGGAGGCGACACTTGTGCTGCCGAAAGCGAGGGGTCCACCAGCAGGAGTGGTGCAAGCACTCCTGTGCATGACTTACGGAGGAGTGGCAGGCGTTGGGGAAGTGTGACAGGCCAGAGTGAGAACATTGATTCACAGCCACAGCAGCCCCGCCCTGTGGCCCGTGGCCACAAACAATGACTTTGCCCTCCACCCAAGGCTGTAGTCACGGTGGTGTTAACCGTGACAACACACTCATGGAGTGTTTGATATAGTGAGCCGAATGTGAGCTAGCAATGCTGTGGCGTAGTGAATATTAAACTACTTACACAAAGTTACATTCATGCCTGTGTCTCTTTACTCACTCAGAAATATTGTTGTGTAACCTCTTCCCGTCTCAGTCTCTCATCTGTAGCTGCTGCTGCCACTGTAGCTTGGGGCTCTGCCTCCTCTGCGTCGTCATCAATGTCCTCATGATATGTGAGCTCCACCTCAGTGCCTTGCTTGGTGGCGAGATTATGCAACATTGCACAGGTCGCTATTATTTTGCAGCAGATGATTGGGGTGTACTGCCGTGCACCTCCACTCTTGTGGAGGCAGCGAAACCTGCTCTTAAGGAGTCCAAATGTGCGCTCAACAACATTTCGTGTGGATCTGTGAGCCACGTTGTATCGCCTTTCACTCTTGGTGGATGGGTTGAGGTAGGGAGTGAGCACAAAGGACCGCAGGGCATATGCACTGTTGCCTAGGGGGAGAAAGATAGACATTAATTGCAAGTACATGAAAAGTAGATCTGATGTGAATGTCAGGGTGTGTCATTGTGATTTACCTAGCAGGTATCCATTTCCAAATTCTCCGGCAAGTAGGCGTGTGTATATTCCACTATTCTGGAATATGTAAGAATCATGGGTACTTCCGGGGAACTTGGCCACGATGTCAGTGATGAGGTTCCCTGCATTACATATGACCTGGACGTTGATGGAGTGCGTCGATTTGCGATTCCTGTATATGTGCTTGTTGGACAGGCCACATGAAGGGCCGCTCTCCCCCGGCTCAACCAGGCCCGAGCCCAGTCACGCAAGAACCACACACCCCCATTGCACGTCCTCCGTCCCCTCAGGGACCCCTGCCCTCGAACATGTTAACCTCGTGGGTCCGATCCTCTGCCGGCCCACGCGCCCAGCCCGGGCCGCCATCTTGGACACTTCACCACGAGGCCGCCTGGCCCCCGATCGACCTCAACCCTGGGCCTAGCCCGGCCTCAGACATTCCGGCACCACCCTCCACCCAGGAGGTGAGCGGGCTACTTGGCAAGTCAATGGGAGAAAGAGGTGCCGATGGCTCTCCCCCGCCCAGTGCCGCTCGCCCATCGCCTCCCCGGGCGCTGGCTCCACCCCCCTGCTGGGTGTCTGGACTCCCTCATCCCGGACCTCCCGACCTCCAAGTGCGAGGGTCCGGACATCAAAGCACACCAGCCCTATAACTGGGGCAGCTCCGGAGCAGGAAGGCAGTTGTATCTTGGAGTCGAGAGACGTAAAGAGGAACTCATCCTGGACGGACTACTGGCGCTGCCGTAGCTCTGTCCTGTGCACCATCGTCCTGCCTGTTGGCGCTGCCACAGCCGTCGTAACCTTCATCTTTCATCGTCGTCGGGATCTGCTGGCGTGGCCGCGGACCGTTGTAACCGTCATCTTTCATCGGGACCTGCAGGCTCCGCCGCGGACCGTCGTCCTTCCTTCATCCATCTCGGGACCTGCTTGGCTCCTCCACGGCCCGATCATCTACAACGCCGAGCTCGAGGATTGAGAGCTATTTTGTACTCATTGGTAACTAAGACTGTCCCGCTACCCTTTTCCTCAGCCCGAGATCAGAACCGAGGGGACCCCTGAGTCCAGACCTCCTTGTATCATACTAGCGTAACCTAAGAATTGCATATAAAGTCTCGTTAACCTTCAACCTTGTGTGGTGTCCGTCTGTGGGGGGGAAGTTACTTGTCTGTACAGTCGTTGGAGACGGCTCTCCCTGGAGACCTCTCCCCGTAATCTCGGCCGACCCTCCCGGTCCGTCTAACATTGGTGGCCAGCGGCGCGATCCGAATCACCGCATAACGTACAGAGAGTAGCTCACCCCACAACGAACCACAATGACAACTAAAGAAAGCGGATCAACTGAGAAGTTCCAAATGGAAAAACTAGAGGAGTACAGCCATCGTGAACTAAAGCAGTTCTGCATCGAACTAGGTATCGCTACCACCGGACTAAGCACCAAGGACGATTTTAAGCATGCCCTAGAATCTTGGGCAGAGACCGGGGATGTCGAAGCCCCCGAGCAAAGCACCGCGAAAAATACCAACACGGCCCCGGAGGGGCAAAGAACCAGTCTCTCGCAAGACGAGATCCAAGAAAGAGAAAAAACCCGACTACACGAACTAGAAATGGCCCGACTCAAGATGGACGTAGAACTCAAGTTGGCCGAACAAAAAATAAACTTAGAGCACCTGCGTCTCCGAGAAGAAAGAGAGGAGAAACAGAGGCAAAGGGAGCTCGAGGAAAAGAAACTGGCGTACGAGCACGAACGGAACCTAGCCGAGATCAACCTGCGCAAGCAGAATAAAGAGTTAGGGGTGCCCGACAGACCACACACCCCAGGGACCACGGAGAAAAAAGTACACATCCCCAAGGATGTTGTCCGAGAATATTTTCGAGAAGACGACATCCAGCAATGGTTTAAGGCCTATGAAATCGCGATGACTGCGCACCGGATCGATAGAAACGATTGGGGAGCCGGCCTATGGGGCAAATTCCTCAATGAGGGTCGCGATACCCTGTTACAGCTCCCAGACCACCAGATGACCTCCTACGACCATATGAAAGCGGCCCTCCTCACCCGCTATGGCCTCACGCCCGAGATGTACCGTCAGAGGTTCCGAGACTGCACACGCATCCCGGGTACAACTTGGGTGGACTATGTAACGTACTTTAGCCGAGCCTTCGAAGGCTGGATCAGAGGGAACAACGTCACGACCTACGAGCAGCTGTTCAATCTGATGGTATGGGAGCACCTGTCCAACAATTGCTTCATTGAACTTCGCCAACACCTCCTCGACAGCAAGTTAACCGATCCCCGGCAGCTCGCAGCCGAAGCTGACCGGTGGGAGATCACCAGAGTGGGCCGGAATGGGTCCTACGAGCAGAACCGGAACAACAATGGTCACCACCGACCCAGAGGAGGAGGAGGGGGCCAAGGACGAGGAAGAGACAACACTCCGGCCGCCCCCGCTACCAGCACCCCCCCCCCGGCCAACCGGGGCAGCACCCCGGCGCGACCGGGGTACAGAGCCAATGTTACATGTCACCGATGCCAACGAGTCGGCCACTATGCAAACGACCCAAGCTGCCCGCAGTATCAGAGTCCGAAACCCCGCCATGTGGCCGCCGCGGCACTAGGGGAAGAACAGATCTCCGAGGAACAAGAAACAGACGAGCAAGAGTATCAAGAGTGGGAGCCAGCCGCCATGTCTCTCGCGTGCTTAGGGGGAAGAGACATGGTCCCGCGGGTCCCCCTACCCGCTAACACCCAGAAGTACAGCCAATGGGTGAGCATCAATGGACAACGGGCCGAAGCCCTTCGGGACACCGGGGCCAGTGTGACAGCCGTCCGCTGTCATCTGGTGACCCCAGAACAATATCTACCGAACATTCTCTGCCCTGTGCGATCAGCCGACAACTCGGAAAGTCTGTGTCGGATGGCCTGCGTCCCCTTTGAGTGGGGAGGGGTCTCCGGCATGTTGAAAGTGACGGTCCGAGATGACGCCCCCGTGGACTGCCTCCTCGGAAATGACCTGGAAAGCTCCCCGTGGGCAGCCGTGGAGCGAAAAGAACACTTGGGGATGTTGGGCGTCCCGGACTGGGCGTGCGTCACCACCCGGTCCATGGCCGCCCGTGCCAACCATCACCCGGAAGAACCAGAATGGCCGGCGCCACCGCCTCCGGTCGCCCCAGCCGAGACCCCCGACCATGACATCCCCCTCGAACTTGCTCAACCTTCCGACCTCGCTAACCTTGACCAGTGGGCTCAAGAAGGGGGACCCACACAAGAACAATTTCGTCAGGAACAGAAGACCTGTCCCTCCCTCGAGGGACTCCGACAACAAGCGCTCGCCCAAAGCGCAGGGGATACCTCCGGAACTCATTGGGTCTACTGGGACAATGATCTGTTGTACAGCGAGCAACGAATCGCCGAGCTGGGGGCCAACCGAGTACTAGTAGTGCCCCTCCGCTTCAGAGACTTCCTGCTGAATCTGGCCCACGATGTCCCCCTGGCAGGGCACCTGGGACAGGATAAAACCTACAGCCGCCTAGTGACCCACTTCTTCTGGCCCAAAATGAGAAACGATGTGCACCAGCATTGCCGATCTTGCCCCACGTGCCAAGCTAGTGGAAAGAGCGGCCGCAAACTAAAGGCCCCCCTGCAACCCTTTCCAGTAGTCACGACCCCATTTGAGAGGGTCGGAATAGACATTGTGGGACCCCTGGACCCGCGTACAAGACAAGGCCATCGCTTCATCCTGGTACTAGTGGACCACGCCACCCGCTACCCTGAGGCTATTCCTCTCCGGACCGTGACAGCCCCAGTGGTCGGCCGGGCCCTGATGGGGATCTTCTCCCGTGTGGGGTTCCCCCGAGAAGTCGTCAGCGACAGAGGCACGAACTTTATCTCTAAATACATGAAGTCCCTCTGGCAACAGTGTGGGGTCACCTACCGCTTCACGACCCCCTATCACCCCCAAGGAAACGGACTTGTTGAGCGGTTCAATCGCACGCTAAAAGGGATGATCGGGGGATTGGAAGAGCCCCTCCGTCGCCAGTGGGACGTGCTGCTGCCGTGCCTCCTCTTCGCCTACCGGGAGGTCCCACAGAAATCCCTAGGCTTCAGCCCCTTCGAACTGCTATATGGGCACCCAGTGCGGGGGCCGCTCAGCCTGATCAAAGAAGGCTGGGAGATGCCTCCGGCCAAGAGTCCTCCAGATGTCTTCCGGTACCTCCTCACCCTCCGCAACCAGTCCCGGCGGTTCAGAGACCTAGCAAAAGCCAACCTAGAGGCCAGTCAAGAGGACATGAAGAAATGGTATGACCAGAACGCCTCATCCATTGAATTCGAGCCGGGGCAACAGGTATGGGTAATGTCCCCCACAGAGCCATGCGCTCTCCAAGACAAATGGACGGGACCCTTCAAAGTAATCGAGCGCAAGGGTCCTGCCACCTATCTGATCGATATGGAGTCCTCCCGGAATCCACTCCGAGTCCTCCACACCAACAGACTGAAGCCCCACTTTGCACGAACAGAACTCAGCCTACTGATGGCCACAGACAATGGGGTTGAAGACGACTCCGAGCCTCTCCCTGACCTCTTGCGGGCCCAAGAGCAAGACGGCTCCGTGGATGGGGTCCGACTCTCGGAGACCCTCACCAGAGAACAACGCCAAGAGTGCCAAGCCCTCCTGTCACGGTTCGCCAGTCTGTTCTCCCTCACCCCAGGTGTCACTTCCTGGTGTGTGCACGATGTGGACACCGGAGACAGCCCTCCTATCCGCCACCGGGCCTACCGCGTACCTGATCGGGTACGGGCCTGCATCCAGGCGGAAGTAGCTAAGATGCTCACGCTCGGGGTCATCGAGCCCTCAGACAGTCCATGGGCCAGCCCGGTCGTACTGGTCCCCAAAGCAGCCGCCCCCGGAACCACACCAGAACTCCGGTTCTGCGTCGACTACCGGGGCCTGAATGAAGTCACCAGAACGGACGCACATCCCATCCCCCGGGCAGATGAACTGGTCGACCGAATGGGAGCTGCCCGCTACCTCAGCATCTTCGACCTGACAGCAGGTTATTGGCAGATCGGCCTCACACCCCGAGCACAAGAACGTTCTGCCTTCTCCACCCCCGATGGCCACTATCATTTTACGGTCATGCCCTTCGGCATGAAAAATGCCCCAGCAACTTTCCAACGGCTCGTCAATCAGGTCCTGGCGGGGCTCGAAGAGTTCAGCGCCGCCTACCTGGACGACATCGCTGTGTACAGCCACCATTGGACCGAGCACCTCCACCACCTCCGAGCAGTACTACAAGCCCTTCAGCGAGCTGGCCTTACGATCAAGGCCAGCAAATGCCAAATTGGACAAGGGTCTGTGACCTACCTCGGACACCAGGTGGGAAGCGGCCTAGTGGCCCCTCTACAGCTGAAAATTGCCGCCATCCAGAACTGGCAGCCCCCTATCACCCAAACCGAGGTGCGAGCCTTCCTGGGCCTCACGGGCTACTACCGAAGGTTCGTGAAAGACTATGGTACCATAGTGGGGCCTCTCACCGAGCTCACATCAAAGAATCAGCCCAAGAAGGTGAACTGGACCCCAGAGTGTCAAGCGGCATTCGAACAGTTGAAGGCCGCCATGTGTTCCGCTCCTGTGCTCCAGGCCCCAGACTACAGCCGGGAGTTCGTCGTCCAGACGGACGCCTCTGACCAGGGCATTGGGGCGGTGCTGTCTCAAGTGAACACCGAAGGCCTTGATCAACCGGTGGCCTTCATCAGCCGGAGACTCCTACCACGGGAGCAACGCTGGAGCACCATAGAGAGGGAAGCCTTCGCTGTGGTATGGGCCCTCAAGAAACTCCGGCCCTACCTTTTTGGTACCCACTTTCGGGTACAGACTGACCACCGACCCCTGCAGTGGTTGATGCATATGCGGGGGGAAAACCCAAAATTGCTACGCTGGTCCATCTCCTTGCAAGGTATGGACTTCACAGTCGAACACCGGCCTGGGTCAGACCACGCCAACGCGGATGGCCTGTCCCGGTTTTTCCGCCTCGACGAGGAGAGTCCCCAAGAGGATGGGTAACTCTCCCCGCCTTCAGCTGGGGGGGACGCATGTTGGACAGGCCACATGAAGGGCCGCTCTCCCCCGGCTCAACCAGGCCCGAGCCCAGTCACGCAAGAACCACACACCCCCATTGCACGTCCTCCGTCCCCTCAGGGACCCCTGCCCTCGAACATGTTAACCTCGTGGGTCCGATCCTCTGCCGGCCCACGCGCCCAGCCCGGGCCGCCATCTTGGACACTTCACCACGAGGCCGCCTGGCCCCCGATCGACCTCAACCCTGGGCCTAGCCCGGCCTCAGACATTCCGGCACCACCCTCCACCCAGGAGGTGAGCGGGCTACTTGGCAAGTCAATGGGAGAAAGAGGTGCCGATGGCTCTCCCCCGCCCAGTGCCGCTCGCCCATCGCCTCCCCGGGCGCTGGCTCCACCCCCCTGCTGGGTGTCTGGACTCCCTCATCCCGGACCTCCCGACCTCCAAGTGCGAGGGTCCGGACATCAAAGCACACCAGCCCTATAACTGGGGCAGCTCCGGAGCAGGAAGGCAGTTGTATCTTGGAGTCGAGAGACGTAAAGAGGAACTCATCCTGGACGGACTACTGGCGCTGCCGTAGCTCTGTCCTGTGCACCATCGTCCTGCCTGTTGGCGCTGCCACAGCCGTCGTAACCTTCATCTTTCATCGTCGTCGGGATCTGCTGGCGTGGCCGCGGACCGTTGTAACCGTCATCTTTCATCGGGACCTGCAGGCTCCGCCGCGGACCGTCGTCCTTCCTTCATCCATCTCGGGACCTGCTTGGCTCCTCCACGGCCCGATCATCTACAACGCCGAGCTCGAGGATTGAGAGCTATTTTGTACTCATTGGTAACTAAGACTGTCCCGCTACCCTTTTCCTCAGCCCGAGATCAGAACCGAGGGGACCCCTGAGTCCAGACCTCCTTGTATCATACTATCGTAACCTAAGAATTGCATATAAAGTCTCGTTAACCTTCAACCTTGTGTGGTGTCCGTCTGTGGGGGGGAAGTTACTTGTCTGTACAGTCGTTGGAGACGGCTCTCCCTGGAGACCTCTCCCCGTAATCTCGGCCGACCCTCCCGGTCCGTCTAACAGTGCTCTGTGGCTGCAGGTGGACAGAGTGGGACGTGGTTGCCATCGATGCAGCCTATCACGTGAGGGAAGTGTGCCAGTTGATAAAAGTCTGTCTTGGTTTTAGCTAATTCTGCCGGTGTAACAGGGAATGAAATATAATGCCCCATCCTCTGCATCATGGCGTCAAGAAACCTCCTGAAGAAGCGGGACAGGCAGCCCTGGGACACGCCACCCACTACAGCTATCACACTCTGGTAGCTCCCTGAGGCCAGCAGGTGTAAGCTACATAGCACCTGGACATGAGGTGGGATGGCATGGGCCCTGGGTGTTGGGTGGTCCAGGAGTGGGTGTAGGTCCCTGATCAATTGCTTGATGGTGTCTGGGTCTAGCCTGTACCTCTGCAGTATTTCAGGCTCTGTCAGTTGGAACAGTGTTATCCTCTGCCTGTACACTTGTTCCTCCCTTAGCCATTCTCTCTGTCCTGCTGCCTGTAGTCTCTGCCGTCTTGCTATGATGTAAAAAGCCGCCATCATGGGTCCTGAGGTGCTTTGTGGGACTTTTTTTATAGCCCTCCCTTGGTTACCACCTACTTTCAATCCATGGTAAATACCGACTAAAAAATACCGTTTTTCAGCAGATTCGGTATTTTTGGGCTTACCTACATCTCCAAGGGCAAATATTACCGTTTCTTATTTTCTTAGAGTCGGAAAATACGAACTCGGTATTTATGTATACGGTAGATTCCGACACGGTATTTTTACCGGGTCATTATTACCGAGTTGGTATGTTTCCGACTCGGGTTTTCAATAATCGGTAATTAATGGCCTCCTACATCTCATTTTCTGGATTCCGGTCGGTAACGGCCGATTTTACCGGTTTTCGGCCGTTACCGCCCGGTAAACGCCTACCTACATCTGGCCCTTAGTTATTTATGAAGTTCTTAGTATCAAAATGTATATGAATATACACCTTATTTTTCTAAATTGGTCTTGGATTTATTCTTCAGTTTGTGTCTCATTTATTGCCTCTGTGAGTAAAAGAAATGCTTAGCACTATCCTCTGATAAGCCTAAACTGCTCGCCCACACTGCCACAAAAGAGAGCATTTAGTGCTTTTATGTTTGTCTCTGTAAATTAATAAGGGTTGCCTGGACTCTCTGCACAATGTACTTCATTTTAGTGCACTATATAGAGAGCTAGCTTCCTACAGACAGTATCACGTGGGCAGCGGGGTAAGGCATTCCAAACAGTAAGTAAGGCATTCCAAGCAGACGATGTGAAGTAGACAAACCCCCTGGCCCCCTAACATGACTTTCCTGATGCATGGAATAAAAAAGCAAGGGCCAGATGTAGGTCGGTCGGTAACGGCCGAAAATCGGTATTTTCGGCCGTTACCGACCGGTATTTCAGAAAGGGTATGTAGGGCCCTTAATTTTACAGAATCGGTAAATTTACCGATCAGTAAATTTACAGATTCTGTAAAATACCGAATCGGTATTTTTACCGATTCAGTAAATTTGAGATGTAGGTGGGACTCTTCTGAGTCCCACATGCCTTACAAAATCGGTATTTTACCATCAAATCCAATTTGATGGTAAAATACAGATTCCAGTGTGCATGCACACCTCTGCCATATGACAGGCAGACCTGCCCTTGGGGCATGTATGCCTGCCACATGGCACCCGAGCCTGTTTTGGGGGGGCCAGAGGGTGTCAAAGTGACACCCCCTGCACCCTTGAGAAATTCGGTATTTACCGATTCTGTAATTACAGAATCGGTATTACCCATTGATTCCTATGGGCTTCACAGCCCATAGGAATCAATAGGAAATACCGATTCGGTATTTCCAGATTCGGTAAATACCGAATCTTAAAGATTCGGTATTTACACATCTGGAAATACCTATATCTCCCCCCTTCATATTTACCACTTCTTAAATACCGAATCGGTAAAATTCGGTATTTAAGAAGTGGTAAATAAGATTTACCTACATCGGGCCCCAAGATCCAGAATCGCAAAGGGAGGATGTGGCATAACGGCCAGACTGGTTGACCTTGAAGCTCGGGAACTGGGTTAAAGTCTTGGAGGGAAGCTCAACATCCTATGATTTTGGGCAAATCACTTAATCTCCCCGTGCCAAACAAATAAAATGAATATGTCGGTCTGTAATGTAATTGGTGCTCGTGTGAAGCACTCTGATACCTTCGGGTTGAGTTCAACCTTCATGAAACTCCCCCCCCCCCCCCAAAAAAGAGTAACCCACTAATTGTGGGCTATTCACAAAATCCTTTCATTTCCTTCCAATACCCTTTCAGCTGTCCTCCCTACCCCAGCTGCGGTCCCTCTACCCCTGCTGTGGTCCCTCTACCCCCGCTGCAGTCCCCCTACCCCTGCTGCGATCCCTCTACCCCTGCTGCGGTCCCTCTACCCCTGCTGCGATCCCTCTACCCCTGCTGCGGTCCCTCTACCCATGCTGCAGTCCCTCTACCCCAGCTGCGGTCCCTCTACCCCAGCTGCGGACCCTCTACCCCAGCTGCGGTCCCTCTACCCCTGCTATGGTCCCCTCTACCCCTGCTGCAGTCCCTCTATCCCTGCTGCGGTCCCATCTACCCCTCTGCGGTCCCTCTATCCCTGCTGCGGTCCCCCTACCCCTGCTGTGGTCCCTCTACCACTGCTGCAGTCCCTCTACCCCTGCTGCAGTCCCTCTATCCCTGCTGCGGTCCTCCCTACCCCTGCTGCAACCCCCCTACCCCTGCTGCGGTCCTCCCTACCTCTGCTGCGGTCCCCCTGCTCCTGCTGCGGTCCCTCTACCCCTGCTGTGGTCCCTCTACCCCTGCTGCAGTCCTGCTACCCCTGCTGCAGTCCCTCTACCTCTGCTGCGGTCCCTCTACCCCTGCTGCAGTCCCCCCACCCAGGCTGCGGTCCCTCTACCTCTGCTGCGGTCCCTCTACCCCTGTTGCAGTCCCGCTACCACTGCTGCGGTCCCTCTACCTCTGCTACGAATTTCTTTATGGAATTCTTTTAGACTCGTATTGAGACTACGGAGCCTCGACAAGGCAGTTTGTGAAATATGAGTTAGCCCCATAGAAGGTGAGCCGTGCCTCTTACTCACAGCAGCACAGGGGGGAAAAAGAAGTGCCATGAAGCTTTGGGACAGATTTACAATAACTGGTGCATCCCTGCATATCAGTAGGGATGCTCCAGTTATTGTATGCCACGGCCCCGCCACCATGATGTGCCGCCCTTACAATGGCACAAACGGCACAGATGCGTGACGCATCTGTACCGTAAAGGTGGCGCATAGCTGGAGTTGCGTTGAAAGTGCGACGCAGCTCCAGCAAGGCTCGGGGGTGCTGTATCCCTAAAATGCTTCTTCAATCCAGGCAGGTGCAGGGTTTTGACGCAGCATCTGCTTAGAAGTGACTTGTAGGTTTGACTCAGCCACTTTTAGGTGTCGCTCCTGCGACGGAACACCTACTTCTGGCGCAGGACTTTACAATGGGACACATCTTCGAAATGTGTCACGTTGTAAATACCACACAGCATGGTGACTCTTTTCCACCACTGCGGCGTCACAAAAGTGACGCAACGGCGGTGTAAAAGAGGCGCAAGGGGTTTGTAAATCTGCCCCAAAGTACCAAGCGTGGCGCAGTGATGTGCAATACAAGATAACCCCAAGCACACCCACAAACTCAATGCTGCACCAAGGGTACAATGTGTTGTCCTGTGTTTTATACTGTGCATCCCTGACAGGATGTCTCATGCTACCATTTGTTTTTTACTCTAAGACACAGACGTTGTGAAATATACGAAATTGAGAGACTTACCGAAGTCTGGAACATGTGATTGAAAGCGGCTTCAGTGCTCGGACATCCTCGGGCCTCACTGTAATGCTCTGTAGATCAATGCTCTCGACTCCTGAATGCTTTAAACAGAATGCGAGTGCTCTGAAATCCATGGCACTCATCTCTCGCCCCATCGTACTTTTTGCTATTCTTATGTCTTTCACACTCACAGGTTCTGTTTTCACAAACTCTTCATCTTGGGTCTCGTACAAACAGTGGAATAGGTCCATGGTGTGACTAGTGAAGTACTTTCCTTCTTGTTCTAGTTTTTCCCTTATCCAGGCCAGTAGCACAGGTTTGATTTCTGGTGAAACCTTCCACTGGAGTTTCCTCTTTATCTTCCCCAGTCTCTCTGTGTTTTGAAGGCCGAACAGGAAGCGCACAGTCAGCATCAAGTGATTGTTTCTCAACTCTGTGTATTCCCTCAGTAAGCGGGTCACGGCTCGCTGCGGACTCTCTGTGTTCTCTGCGGCTGCATCCTTACCTTCGAGTATGTAAAAGAGCGCAGCAAAAAACTCCTGGAAGCTCAAGTGGATGAAGCTGTAGAGGCTGAGCTTATCGGTAAACTCTTTAAAAATAATATTGTTCAGGAAGAGGGATTGTAGGGCCGGGATGTCGACACCATGATTAACGATGTCATGTTCATCAAATAGGATTTTCTGCTGATAGACGCCTTCCTCAGCCAAGGCACACAGCCTCTTCAAGTTACTGGTAATGTCTTTCTGCACAGAGTGTAAACTTTGCTGCTTCAATAAATTGAAAAGATAAAGCAAGTAGACAGAAGTAATTGTTCTCAAATCATACAAAGAATCCTCCTCATCTTCCATCTGCTCCTTGATGACAGTGCAGACAATCCAGCACACGATGGGCACAAAACACATGGTGTAGAGAATTTCATTTTCTTGTACTATTCTGATGGCGTCTTCAGCTTTCATTCGATCTTCAAAGAACCTTGTAAAATATTCTTTCCTACCAGCTTCAGAAAACCCAAGTATCTCTGCGAGGCGTTCACCCTTCACGCACCTTTGGAGGACGTCCAAAGCAGTTGGCCTGGTGGTGATTATTTTATATGAATCCTTTAGATACCTTTCCCTTATCAAACTGAAGATTGTTTTACCCTCTGGAGATTTTTTATCAGGATCACCGGACAGCAAATCTTCATTGATTTTGAGTTCATCGAAGCCGTCGATGATGAAGAGTAGCCTTTCAGGATTGGCTTCGATCTCACTCATGGACAGGCGCGGCCCCCCTTCAATGCTGCGTAAGATGAGGTCAGTGATCGGCCTCTGCGCACTCAGCTGGTTATATTCTCTGCAGTGGATGTAAAACACATACTCAAATCTGTCCTGGAAGAGGTTGTCCGATGCCCAGTCGAACATGATCTTTCGGGCAGTCATGGTCTTTCCGATCCCAGCCACTCCCTGGAGCACCACAGTCCTGGGGACGTGTCCATCCTTTTCAGGGGAAAATAAATCTTTGATGCTAGAGTATGAATCTGCAGCTCTTTCTGCCATAAGCTGTAGATGTCTCTTTCCACGTGACATTATTTCATGTTCTTTATCTTTCTTATTACGATAGTACTTTAAAATGAGGAGCTTTGTATACCTTCCTTCTAAAGTCACAGTTTCACCGATTCTACTGTCATTATCTTTCATTTCTCTGAATCCATCTTTAATATATTCCTTGTACTTCCTCTTGTGATCTGTTTGAAAATAGAGACAACATATGAAACACTTACTTAGGAATCCCTGTGTATTGTTCATAAATCTTTATTTACAACTGCGTCCTCCATTCTTCTTAGTATTATCCAGCCTTACGAGCCCAATAGATCCCTTAGGGCCAGATGTAGGTCGGTCGGTAACGGCCGAAAATCGGTATTTTCGGCCGTTACCGACCGGTATTGCAGGAATGGTATGCAGGGCCCTTAATTTTACAGAATCGGTAAATTTACCGATCGGTAAATTTACAGATTCTGTAAAATACCGAATCGGTATTTTTACCGATTCGGTAAATTTGAGATGTAGGTGGGACTCTTCTGAGTCCCACAAGCCTTACAAAATCGGTATTTTACCATCAAATCCAATTTGATGGTAAAATACAGATTCCAGTGTGCATGCACACCTCTGCCATATGACAGGCAGACCTGCCCTTGGGGCATGTATGCCTGCCACATGGCACCCGAGCCTGTTTTGGGGGGGCGGGAGGGTGTCAAAGTGACACCCCCTGCACCCTTGAGAAATTCGGTATTTACCGATTCTGTAATTACAGACTCGGTATTGCCCATTGATTCCTATGGGCTTCACAGCCCATAGGAATCAATAGGAAATACCGATTTGGTATTTCCAGATTCGGTAAATACCGAATCTTAAAGATTCGGTATTTACACATCTGGAAATACCTACATCTCCCCCCTTCATATTTACCACTTCTTAAATACCGAATCGGTAAAATTCGGTATTTAAGAAGTGGTAAATGAGAATTACCTACATCGGGCCCTTAGTTCCAAAACTATGAACCTAGCCATTATCCCTAGTATTAGGAAGGCCAGAAGTGGAGGTCGACAATTTTCATTCAATGCTGCCAGACTCTGGAACTCCCTTCCCCCCCACTTGCGAACAGAATCCAACCACCTTTCCTTTCATAAATCCCTGAAAACATTTATCTTTCCTAACTGAGTGAACATCGCACTATTGCTACTGTTAGCGCTGGGATGCCTCCGGGTAGCCATGCGTTATATGAATGTCTTTCAATTTCAATTTCAATTACAATAATGCGAGTTAACAGCGTTACAGTTTAATTTAACTGTACAGTAACAGAGAACATGAAACACTTCAGAGGTATTTATAGTTGCCACTACGTTTGGTACTTGTTTGGTGACATCAAGGAGAATAAGACATTACACGGTGAGATTTTAACATTGTTGAGGGAGATGGGTTTACATCAATGTTGTGTGGCCATGTTAAATTCTCAATATCTGGACAATCCTCGATCTGTATCTACAATCACAGTATTTCTTAAAAAAGTGATCTTTTGTAGAAAATCAATGATTAAATAATGTATGTCTTTTAAGAGAAAGGATTTTTAAATGAAATGTTGATATTAATGAATTATTGCGAAAATCATTTTTAAATTTATTTTTCTCAAGACGCTGTAATATCATAATGACACTGTAAATGTATTGAAGCGTATTGAAATGTATTAATTATGTTAATTATGTATGCTTTTATGATTGCTTTTAACAATCAAATAAAGCGATATTGACTTGACTTGACTTAACATCAGGGATTCATTGTTATAAAATAACAGACTTTGGATAGAAATAAACAGGGCAGGAGCATCAAGGACATAATTCCAAGGAAAGAATAATTTATATGAAATGGAGGCTCAGGTATAACTACATTTATTTCCTGAAAACGTCTATCAGCAAAAACAAAGAACACTTCACTGGTTCATCACACAAGGAGGCCAAAATACTTCAGAAAAACAACAAATTTATCAGTTCTTTGTCTCCCTTCCACAGATGTCCTCAGCCCCCAGTCCACGTGCAGCCCCCCCTTTAAACACCGCGTCCTTCACTACAATGTCTGTAATGGAATCTACACCCCTGAAGCAGTCGTGTGGAGACTCTACATTCATCAAGAGAGTCAACATCGCTGATTGCGAGTGAAGATCACACGAGGAGCCGCTGGGGGTCACAGTCCAGGGGTGGATCTCCACACACCACTTGATACCCTGATACATTATTCCAGGATTACCCTTGTGGGATCGGTCAGCGGTAAGTTGCAGGGGTGTGATATTTGGAACAAAAATTGAAATTCCAAGCAAAGCATAAAACTCTTGTTTGTGAAGGGATTGGATTTTACCCTTAAACTCATATTTAAAGCCATTGTTGAGGGATTACTCCCACATTTTCATGCCCACTGCTATGTAAGATTACAGAAATAATCAGTGCTCTTCACAAACACATGGCTGGGACCAACACAAAAATACTTCAAGAAAGTCCACGCCCAAGAAGGCATCAAAATCCTGGTTAATCTTCGTCCCATCTAAAAACAAACTCTTTACAACTAACAACAAATGCAATATACCGGGGGGCGCTAGAGGGCGCACACGCAGAACGGCCGCACTAACGTGAGGCTCCTGCAGCCTGGATCAATAATCCTTCAATTATCCGTCTAAACCGACTCCTTACCTGTCGAAAATACATACGAGGGGAGAGAACATAGCTCTGCAGCCTCGGCGAAAGTTTGAAGGTTATGCGACTTGTCCCGACCAAGTTAGAGGCAGCGGAGTGTTTGCCGGGACCTGAGCTGGAGCTGGATGGAGCGAGCTGAAGGGGCCGGAAAACTACGCAAGACCGCTGCGCTCCACGAGGCGCACAGGCCTCGTGAAGACTCGTTGCCGTGACAGAGCCCTGATTTCGGTGCGGCAGACGGGAAAAAGAAACTGAGCCGTCTTGTGTCGCTGCTGATACCGTCTGAGCAACCGGTAGGACCCCTGTGCTGCATGTGGTGGAGCCGTAACCTGCTGACGGTGACCTACGGTGAGGAGCGGGGGATTTAGGCATACATGCGGGTGGCTGTGCCCCGCACTTGAGATACGTCAGCATCGACCCCCCGTCCCTTGAACTTACCACCGAGTCGGGGATGGACCTGGGCGTGGCGCAGCTCCCCCGCTGCGGTGACCGGAGAGCTCTGGGCTGCCTGAGTGCAGCCCCAGTGGGTGCCCGCAGCGTTCTTCGCATGGTGTGCTGGCACGAGGACCCAGCTGATGTAGGTGACAAGGACTGTAGCGGGGGACTTCTGGAGGCCACGAACCGCGGGGGATCATTGCTGTGTGGGAAGCGCTGCGGGCTCTTCATCAATTGTAGTGCCCTGCGACACGCATCGAGGCCAGTGCATGGCTCGAGGGGACCACATAGTGTGAGAGACAACAGTCCATAATCCTTACCATATCGACAGTAGCGAGAGACAGGAATTATATGTGAGGACATTGGTAATCAGAACACCACACTACACCCAGGATCTGTGAGGTTGCGCAAGTGGAGAAACACCACAACAGCACAGGCGCGATACTATACGAGATCTACAGTAAGGCGGAGCTGGAGCTGTGAGTACAGGCCGGGGGGGATTTTGACATTGTATGCGATAAGTTGGAGACAGCAATTGAGTGGAACTGGAGCGCAGGCCTTGATATCCCTGGCTGCATTTATCGACCCCGGGCAGGTGGCCCACATTCCTCCCTCATCTGTACAGCATAGAGACGCTCCTGGTAGTACTGCCTGTGCCAGCATTATAGTATACCGAGGAGCTGTATACAGCAGACACTGCTTTGGTAGGAGTGGTGTGGCGACCCCTTCTCCCGCCCCTGCAACGCAACTGCACGGCCAGTCTAGGCCTCTTTGCGCACTGGTGGTAGGGGCGCCAAACTGCACTGCATCGTGCTCATGTCTACAAGTTCCCTCCCTATCCGAGAAGGACGGGAAAAACGACCATCATCTACTAAGGCAAGTCCCTACAAGAGGCCCACGATGGTTAAACAAGATAACAAGCAACCTGGGCTGACATTTGAAGCCGCTAGCAACTAGAAAGGATTGCGGAGTGCACCGGACGCGGCGGGCTCCCAGAGCCCATCAACAACGGGGGCAAGTGTTGGTTCCTCCACGTCAGACATACGGCAGATGATGCAGGAGATGAGGCAGTGGTTTGCCACGATAGTGGATAAAGTCGACCGGATATCGTCTAGAATGGACGCCATCGCACAGAAAATGGATGTACACGAGGAGCGCATCACGGAAACCGAACAACGCATATCAGATAATGATGATACAACTGCCTCTCATACCACGCAATTCTCGAGAATGGACAACGTCCTCAGGATTATTGCTGCGAAGAATGAGGAGTTGGAAGCCCGTAGCCGAAGGAACAACATTCGCGTGGTAGGTGTGCCAGAATCCACCAACACGGGGCGCATGGAGGACTACGTGGAGAAGATACTGCTTGCTGCAGTTGGAACTGAAGCGTTTTCCAAACAATTCATTGTTGAAAGGGCGCACCGCTCACTGGGACTGCGGCCTAAACCTGGAGCCCCACCAAGGCCCATCATTTCAAGGCTCCTCAACTATCGTGACCGCGACACTGCGTTGCGGGCGGCTCGCACCAACCAAAAGCTCACGTGTGATGGAGTTAGCTTTTCCATTTACCCTGACTTTACACCTGTGGTACAGGAACAGCGACGTAAATTCCTGGATGTTAAGAAAAAACTCAGTGCACTACAAGTTGACTATGCCTTGCTATATCCAACGAAGCTGAGAGTTACCCACCAAGCAAAGCAACACTTCTTCACAAATCCACAGCAAGTGGACGATTTTTTTAAAAATCTGCGACTGTGAAGAACTGGCCATAGAAACAACGGCGAAGAAGAACGTGACGATGAACAATCCTTGCATGAAGACATGTGATCTGTTGGCCTTATTGTTACAGCGTAATGCTGTCCTATAGACACCACCCTAGAGGGCTCACGAGGTCATCGATCGTGAAAGGACTCCGCTGCTCTACGAGAATACCATGGACGGGTATTGGACTGTTGGTGGTAATGTATTCCAGGCACCACCCCCTTCCCCTTGATTGTGTCCAATTGAGGCCATACAGGACGAAGGTCTCAGTGAGGGGGGTGGATTTGTGCATACCTTGGATGACCCCCATAGGGTATACCCCATTGGACATGTTGATTACCCTGCAAATGTTGGGATGTTTGGTTGTTGTTTGGGGTGGAGGGAGGGATGGGGATTCTGGCAAGTTGGGGATGCTTCAGTGGGAGGGGGGTGGGACGGTGACCTTCTTACACAATTTGTTGATCTATGATGTCAGAAGTGATATTGATGCATCTATGATAAACCCACGTAGCTCTAACCGGTTATGTACTGAAATGTGTAAATTACAGGTAAATGGGAAGAGAAGACCTGATAATTGGGCCTTTATTATGTTGTTCGCTTTGGGTGTGGGAGGGAAGGTAGAAGGTCCGATGGTGTTCTTCTGGGGCTGCATCACGACTCGAAAAAGTGGCCTGCTGTGTGATATACTCATTGGCCTGGAAGATGACGAGGCACTACTGTTCTTGGGTACTAACATGTTGGGGATGCTTCAGTTAGGGAGGGGAGAGGTGGGGGAGTTTAGAAATGTTATTACAGATTTAGGCGTTACAGATATCGCAGAGATGTTATGGTCAGATCCGACAGGATTGCATGATAGGAATAATAGACGTTTATACAGGGCTTGAACTGGCAGGTTGGCATATTAGCGAACTGGTGCAATCTACAGGTGTCCGTGACTACAGCTACTGGCTACTGTGGTTCTTCCTAGCACACTGTAGAATCCCGCGAGACATACCATGATCATGGAGGGTACTGATCTGAACATACTAACATGGAACGTGAGGGGCCTGGGTGCCCCTAGGAAGAGGCGACAAATTTTATCATACCTGGATCGCCACTCAATACATATAGCCTTTCTCCAAGAAACCCATTTCAGAGCTCAACCTGTCTCCACCTTTGCTAGCAGGGGGGCAATGCACACTGCCTTTTCCTCATACTCGACGTACGCTAGAGGTACAGCGATATTGGTAAAGAGGGGTACGCCCTTTGCTTTAGCGGGCACCAAGGTGGATGAACGTGGGAGGCATTGTATAATGTGGGGTAGACTAGGACATATGGCAATTACGTTGGTGTGTTGTTATGGTCCTAACACGGAAGATCCTCAGTTCTTTGAAGACTTATGGGTGACCATTGTGGGTACGGGCCCACAACACCTTCTATGGGGGGGTGATTTTAATACTTCACTGAACCCGGCTATAGACAGATAACACCCTGGCCCTCATCACTACACTAGAGCTAGGACGACATTACTTGAGTCAATTAAAGATCACAATTTGATAGACACCTAGAGACGTTTACACATGGAGGAGAGGGAGGGCACACACTTCACGGCGCAGGCGCGATCATGGGCGAGACTCGATTACATATTCATATCACCAGAGCTTTATGCAGCGCTGTTAAAGGCGCAACACCTCCCCAGAACCTACTCTGACCATTCGCCTGTCAAATCACACTGCGATCTTCAAACCTTGGCCCCCCCGCGACTGCCTGGCGGCTACAACCTACGACGCTGCTAGATACTACATTTCAGGAGGAATTGTGTGAAGAATGCTTAGACTTCTTCAAGTGAAATAAGGATTCTGTGAATGATGTGGAGACTATTTGGGACGCCTTCAAGGTGACGTTGAGGGGTATCTGTATAGCCAAAGGGTCGGGAGTTTTAAAAGGTATAATGAGACGCCTGAAGCAATTAGAAGACAAACTCAAGACTCTTGAATCTGATTTGACTGTATGTCCTGCTGATGCTACCCTCTCAGGCATACGTGACACACTGAATGAATATACAGATGAGGCCGCTAGAGAATCCAAATTTAGAGGCAAATACTGGATAGCTCGCCGATTTGGTGAAGGTGAAAGACCGGGTAAGGCGCTAGCTGCAACTATAAAATTGAGGCGTCCCTCTAACATTATCTTGGAACTTGAAAACTCGGAGGGTATAGTGTATAGGGATACCACGCAGATTCTTAACACATTTGTGGCACATTACAGCATACTCTATACATCCACCAGAACTGGGACTCTGCACTTGCAGGATTACCTTGCAGACGTATCCCTAGGATGATTGAGTGACGCACAGAGAGCATTCCTGAATGCCCCATTTGAGTTTGATGAGGTGAGAGAGGCTATTATGCACATGCAGTCGGGCAAGGCTGCGGGACTGGATGGGATTCCAATGGATTTTTATAAAACGTACATTGACTTTATGGCTCCAGTATTGAGGGAGATATACGAGGACCCCCTAGAGGTGGGCCACTTGCCCCCCTCGATGCGCACGGCCTTGATTGCTTCCTTATTGAAGCCAGGTAAGCCGGCAAATAAATGTGATTCCTACAGACCACTCTCATTGCTTAATTGCGATGCGAAAATCATGGCTAAACTGATTGCTACTCGTATCAGTCTCCTGCTTCCGAACCTGATCTTGCCCGACCAGTCAGGCTTCGTGCCTGGCAGGGCGACGTCGCATAATTTGCGCACCTTTTTTACGGTCCTGAACACGGTATCTGATGACCGACCGATGGCAGCCATTTTCCTTGATGCCACCAAGGCATTTGACACCTTGGAATGGGATTATGTGTTCCAAGTAATGGAGCGCATGGGTTCCCGGCTGAGGTTCCGTGACAATTGTAAGTGGTGTTTTCAACTCGCACGAATATGGTCGAGTCTGATATCTATGAACCGCAAATGACGAGTTTAGTAAGTGTGCGCAGTTTCGCTGTGCTAACTTAAACCGTTCGTTTGTTAGGTGAGTTTTTCATCTGTACCCACGGGTTCCATCCTAGATACGGCATCCATTTTGTCTCTTGCCCTCAAAGTAGTCAGCGAACGGATGCTGTCCGCTTCGCGACCCTGGGACTCCCAAGATATTTGCGGAAGACACATGTCCTTTGAAAGTGTCTTTATGACGAGGGGGATGATGCTGTAAGGCAGATGGCCCCGCTCGAGGCTCATCTCGCCGTGCCGGTTTATTGTCTCAGCCGTGCATCTCATTAGGCACGTCCCTTTGATGCCTGTATCTCGTGTTTCCCGATACCTCCCCTTTTACACCCTTTCCGATCTCCCCACTGTCTCCGTCTTCCTCTGCACCTGTCTTGTTCCTATTTAGATCTGTTTACTGTCGATTGGAATGCACTAATGTTGGGAAGATGGGTTTTTACAGTTGGGAACCGCCAAATGTTTCCGCACTTATGTTCCGGACCTCATGTGTATCAAAGTGACCAAAGCGACCCCTCTGGGGGATAATGGTGGGAACCGGGTTGTAAACTTTTGTGTGCCATGTTGTCTTATGGGTAAAAACTGTATAAAAGGAGCGATCCACAGAACCAATTTGAAGCAGTCTCCCCGAACTACACTCGATGTACTTCCTGTGATTTCTGTGTTCCCTGCAGCAAATAAACCTTGAATCTTTGACGCCGAAGGAAGTGTCCCGTGTCTCTGTGATTTGTACGCCGGAGCAGGTTACCCACGAAGGTTTCAGGTGTTGTGCCCTGGCACCGCTGGGTCTCAAAGAACCCAGTCCTTCAGTTGGCGCCCAACGTGGGGCTGCATCAGTGGTACCGGTCCAAGCCCGACGATCGTGAGGAACTTCGTGTGAAATCTCCGAGGGAAGGTGCACTCCGCTTCATCGATCCTGTTGTCGAAATAAGTGGCCCGAAGACTTTTCCCGCGAAGATTCCCGCCTCCTGACGGCTGCGACGGACTGCTGCCCTGACTGTAGACCTGTTTTGGCGCCTGGCGTAGACCTTGGTAGAGCGAGACGATTGACAGGCCTTCCTGGAGACGCCATCGATCTTTGAGTTAAGTATTTGTGGGTCGCTCCCAGAATTCTTGGTTGTTGACACTTTAGCGAGTGTTGTTGTTGTTAACGCTGTGTGAGTGTTTTTGTCGGTGACACTTTGCTAGCGTACTTTGTTGTGTTGTTTGACGACTGCAGCCGCCAAAAACCGAGGGTTTTGTTCTTTGCTGGGACTTGGTAAAATCCCGTAACCCTTGAAGTTTGTGAAACTCGGCTAGTGTGCAAGATGCCTGGTCGCAGTACTTTGTTTAGTTGTTTCAGGCCTTGTGGTACGGATTCCCGACTGGAGGACTCGTGTCCGATACCTCCGGTTGGAACTCCCACGTATGAACTATATAGCAAACATGGGCTAGGCCCGATTACTTTTAATGAATACTGGATCAAATATACGAAGAAGGATGGTGACCTTCGCTGGCCACCACATGGTAGCTTCGAGGCCCCGATCTTAGATAATCTAGAGGTTAAATTGTTCGCGAAAAAGTCAAGGCCGGCCATGTTTGATGCCTTTCGGTTGTGGCGTAAAGAAGCCCGACAGAAAGAAATCAGGCAGACTAAACGAAATCAGCGAGATAGTGCTGGTACCATTGTAAAGAAAGCAGAGCAGTTCCAGCATGATAAGGAGGTTAGGGAAAAGGAAGTGTTTGACAGATTGCAGCGTATGACTATAGATAAATGCTATCCTACTTTGCCTACGGAGCCGGAGAAGAAGGATGAGTCAGTTGAGGATCCTTTAATGTCCTATCTTATGAAGTCGCCACCTCCATACGTACAGGGTACCACAGCTCCTGTGATTCCCCCTGTACCTGTTCCTGCACCTATTCTTCCTTTGCCTGTTCCTCAACCTGCACCCGTTCTTCCGATTGTTCCTGCTCCTTCGTCTGTTTCTATTCCTACTGCTCCTCCGCTTCCACATACTCCTGCTCGTGCTACTGCTCCTGCTTTGTTAACCCCTGCTGTTGTTTCTGTTTCTACTCCTTCACTTGTTAGTCCTGTGTCCTATACTTCTCCCTCTACTCGTTCTCGTACTACTCCTCTTGCGGCTAGCTTCTTTCATTCGCCCGGACCTGTTCTTGGGTCCGCTGGTTCCGATGGTCCTCAGAGACGTAGTCAGCTTCCTGGAAACAGAGAACGCGTTGCGCTATATAATATGGCTATGGGTTGGATGGTGAATCCTCAAAGATGTCCACCCCGTGTTGTCCTCGAAACATTTTGTCAATTCAATATACCAACCCAGAGATATGTGTTTAATGAAATGTGTAAGTTTCTTCATGATCAGATAGCGGCCGATGCGCCTGATGAGGTGCTGACCGCCCTGTCTGATCTTCAGCTTCAGTTCTCGAATGGACTGATAGTGGATACTAACGTTCGACGTGCTGTTGAGCGGTTACTATCTTTTCGCCCAGCTCCGATCCCTCATGCATTGTTTGTCGAGGATGTTGAACAACAGCCAGACGAGTCTGGCCAATATCCCATGCGTGAAGTTCCACCGGTTTGGATACCACCTAATCCTAATGCTCAACCTCCGACGACAGTGGGGCATTTCCAGAGAATATGGATACATCTTCCATGGAAACGCTCGGAAGTGTTACAGGTGAAGCAATCTTTGCCTGATCCACGCAAAAATCCTACAGGGTATTACAAAGAATTATCGCAGCTCGTTGATGCTACGGTAATGAATCTGGCCGATATCGATATGTTATTTGGCAATGTCGTACCGCAACCGGTATGGGCTAAGATTCGTCATGAAAATCATCCGAATGAACTAGGTGGTGCTTGGGCTGCCATTGTAGCGGCAGATGCCGGACAAACGGCTGCCGCTAAACCCGACCAGCTGATTGTTGATCTTCCTCAACGAATAATAACATTAATGAAAACTCTTATGCCAGCTATGAGGGTAAATTGGGACAAATTGTCAGCTTGTAAGCAAAAGAAGGACGAGAGTGTTTCCGACTTCTTTACGAGGTTCGAGGAGGCATTCATCGATCATAGTGGCCAGGATATGAGCACTGAGGGTGGTCAAAGGTTGTTTGTGGATAAATTTGTTTCGAACTTATTGCCTGATTTGAGCAATAAATTAAAGAATTCGGAAAGTGCATGGGCCGTTTCTACTTCAGCTCAGATATTGGCTACGGCACAATATTACGAGAATAGAGAGAAAGAAGAAAGCGACCGTGCTGATAAAAAGACGAAAGAGCTGAAAACTAAAGTGCTGCTTCAGCAAGCGTATCCTCCACGTTCGAATCAGAATAATTCGCAACAGAATAGATCGCAGCCGCAATCGAACAGATCCCAAACTCGTAATGACTCCTCTTCCCAAAGATCTTCGTTGGGGTACAATCAATGTGCTTATTGTAGACAAGAGGGTCATATTAAATTCAATTGTCCTGTCCTAAATGAACGTAACAGTGGTAACTCATCGAGAGGTGGTCGTGGTGGTTCGCAGCAGGCGTCACGTGGTAGAGGTCGTGGTGCTCAGACCGATCGCTCAGATAACTCATCAAATTCCGATAATTGTTTCGATCAACGTGGATCGTCGCAGGGACGATCTGCGCAGTACAATGTAGATGATTATTACGTCGATCAGGGAACTGACGACAGTAATTACTAGGACAGCCAAAGACAAGGGGAGGGAGTGGTATCAGTTCCGGTTGATCAGCGAGGGCCTTACGTCGCAGTTGCTACATCGGGCGTCGTTGAGCCTTTTCTGTTGGACACTGGTGCAGCGAAAAGTTCCATTAAGCATTCGAAACTCCCTGGCGCACCTTTGTCTGGCTTAACAAATGTTTCCGTTGGATTCTCTGGCGCCCCCGTTAGCAATCCAGTTTCACGCCCTTTGCCCCTTAAAATTGGGCCACGTGAGCTAGAAGCTCCGTTGATTCTAACCACAGGTTGTGGTGAAAATCTTTTGGGCCTGGATTTGCTTAAACGTTTGTATGCGACTTTGTATTGTTCTCCTGCGGGAGTACAGCTTACGTTCGGAGAGAGGGTTGTCTCTCCCATGTACTTGTCTCTCGACAAGCTCCCACCGGAATTGAGTTCTCTTCCTGCGTCTTTGTGGGCGACAGGTCCAAACGATGTGGGCCTACTTGATATCTCCCCTTATGTTGTTCAGTTGAAATCTAATGTGCGATTGCCACGTATTCCCCAATATCGTATCTCCCTTGATGGTGAACGAGCACTGTTAGCGATCATCTATGATTTGATCGAGAAAGATGTTATTGAGGAGACTCGGGGAAACGTGTGCAACAGTCCTGTACTGCCCATTCTTAAACGTACTGATCCTTCAAAATCGCCTGTTTATCGTTTTGTTATCGATCTACGGGAGGTGAATAAAATTGTGGTTCCTCAATTCCCCGTTGTGCCTGACATCACGGCGCTACTGACTCTAATTCCAGCTTCTGCATCGTGGTTTTCGGTGATTGACTTGAAAAATGCGTTTTTCAGCATCCCGATTGCCGAGGAGAGCAGAGACCTTTTCGGTTTCTCTCTTGGTGGACGCAGCTTCCGGTTCAAACGCGCTCCTCAGGGCTACTGTGAAAGTCCATCGATTTACAGTCAAGCCTTGAAGGGTCAACTGGATGCGTTTAGGTTGCCGGCTGGTGCGGCCTTAATCCAATATGTCGACGACTTATTGGTAGCTGCTGATACTCAGGACATTTGCAAAATTGCTACGGTGTCGTTGCTGCAACATCTCTGTGAGTTAAATCACAAGGTGTCACCTACTAAACTCCAATATTGTTGTCAAGAAGTAACCTACTTAGGTCACTTATTGTCAAAGGAGGGAAGGAGGTTGACCCCAGAGAGAATTGCAGCGATTGCACGAATGGCTGTGCCAACAACCCAAAGAGATGTGCGTGCCTTTCTAGGTATCACATCGTACTGCAGGCAATGGATTCCGAATTTTTCATTGCTAGCGAAACCACTAGTGGCTCTTACGTGCAAGGATGTTTCGACTCCTTTACCATGGACGGAAGAATGTCAGAAAAGTTTTTCTGAACTGCGTGATTCATTATGTTCGGCTCCTGTGTTAGGTACTCCTGACTATAGCAAGCCGTTTACATTATATGTTCACGAGAGAGACGGTTGTGCTTTGAGTGTCTTAACGCAACCTTTTGGTGGTAAGCAACGTCCATGTGCATATTTTTCCTCGACCTTGGACCCGGTAGCTAGAGCATTGCCGAGTTGTTTACGAGCAACAGCGGCAGCCGCGGTCTCCATCCGACAATCAGCAGGATTGGTCATGGATAATATGCTTACGGTGATGGTTCCGCATGCAGTCGATACTCTTTTGAATCGGACGAAAACTCAGCACTTGACGAGTGCAAGGTTGTCTGGGTACGAGTTGACGCTGTTGGCAAGCCACATTCAAATAAAACGTTGTAATGTTCTGAACCCGGCAACTCTGTTACCAATTAGCACAGAGTCAGATGAAGTAGCAGAACATGATTGCTACTTGAGGACCGAAGAAGAAACAAAAGGTCGAGTGGACCTTAAAAACACCCCATTGGAAGATCCGGATGGTACATTGTATGTGGATGGGTCATGTTTTAAGTTGCCGAATGGCGATGTGACTACTGCTTATGCTGTTGTAACGTTGAATACTGTTGTTGAGACTGCGAGATTAAATCAGAATTCTGCCCAAGCTGCAGAGCTGATTGCTCTTACTAGAGCGTGTGTGTTAGCGAAAGGGAAACGTGTGAATGTGTTTACCGACAGCCAATACGCATTTGGCGTCGCACACAGTTTTGGACGATTGTGGAGAGAGAGAGGTTTCTTGACGTCGCATGGTACGAAGATTCAGCATGGACAGCTTGTGAATGATCTCTTGGATGCCCTGACATTGCCTACGCAAGTTGCGATTGTTAAATGTAGTGCGCATCGTAAGGTGACGGATGATGTTGGTCGTGGTAATGCGTTTGCAGACGAGATTGCTAAGGAGACTGCCCGGAACCTTAGCACTCGAATGTATGTGACGAGTTCGGTTAGGTGGCCTACAGAATCGAGTATGTGTGAGGACACTATCGAGAGTGTGAAAGCAATTCAGAATGAAGCCACCGACACTGAAAAGACGAAGTGGAGAGAAAGTACGGGAAAGTTGGATGCGAATGGTTGTTGGATTGATTTGTCTGATCAGAAAAGATGGATGTTACCGGATGCGTATGTGCTGGCCGTTGTGACTATGGCGTAGGCTAGACGTGTAGAATTCCGCAACAATTCCTTTATTCAGCTCCTTCATCAGCATCAGTTAGTGGTTAACACTACTAATTGTTGGGTGTGTGGGTTGATGCCACATACTACGGATAAGGGAATTCCATATCTGGTGTTACCGTATAGTTCCCAAGGGTCTGCTCGAGCATTTCAGACAATGTTTCGAAGCGCACTGGGTTTCCACCCCATTCGAGAACCACGTTCTCCCTACTCTGGTCCTACCTCGTATCAAAAACCTTTGTCGATAGCAATAGAGGATTTAGATAGCGATATCTATGATCCCTCGCTTATTCCCGAGGAAGAGGTACAAGCCTATAGGGTCCTAAGTAGAGGTGAATATAGTGTGTTCACCAGTGAAAAGCAGCTTAAGAGCTCGCCTCCAATATGGGTCGTACCTCACACTGGTAATTTTTGTCTCATGGTTCGTGGCCGAAGATCGCAAGCCCGACTTGGAGCGAGTGCTTGCACTGAAAATTACATTCTGCCAATGTTCTCGTCCCCTGTGTTTCTGGCTGCTAAGGGTACATACTTTATTTGCTATGATCGTGCATACGCATGGTTGCCCGCTGACTTCATGGGCTCATGCTTCATTGCAAATCTGTTGCCTCCGACGTTTACTGTAGATGCCGATTATCATAAGACTAGAGTTGTGCGAGGCGTAATTAGCGAAGAGGATACTGCCGGTCAAGAGGCAGGAGACTTTTTCAAGGGTTTCCTCCCGTTTTGGGGACCTATGGTTAATAGTAGGAACCTGAGACAGTTGACTCGAGTGGTAGAATCGACAGCTAATATTACTGCCAGTGCCCTTGGTAATATCACCACTGAACTTCAGGCGGAGAGACTTATGACGTTACAAAACCGTATGGTTTTAGATGTCATCTTAGCAGATCGAGGTGGGGTATGTAAGGTGATCCATTCGAGCTGCTGCATTTTCATTCCAGATAACGCTCCAACTGTCTATCAAGCCATCTCGAGGTTGCATAAGATCTCCGAATCCATACACGTGGATGTAGGGGATTGGACGCTACTTGGATGGTTTTGGGGCCTGATGTCGACTTGGGGTTGGAAGATTCTGATGATCATCGGAGTCGTTGTGGTGTTCCTGTTCACGTGTTGCCTTTGTGTGCAGTGTGGTCCTGCCTTATGTGGCCTCTGTGCTACATCGTGTATGAGACAGCCACCTGTTACCAAGGGGACTCGGTTGGACAGAGCTATGCTACAGCAACATCTCGATGGTCTGATGAATATCGAATATGATTCCGACTAGTGCTTGCCTACATGAGGGCAAAAGGAGCGTCTGAGGTTCCGTGACAATTGTAAGTGGTGTTTTCAACTCGCACGAATATGGTCGAGTCTGAAATCTATGAACCGCAAATGACGAGTTTAGTAAGTGTGCGCAGTTTCGCTGTGCTAACTTAAACCGTTCGTTTGTTAGGTGGGTTTTTCATCTGTACCCACGGGTTCCATCCTAGATACGGCATCCATTTTGTCTCTTGCCCTCAAAGTAGTCAGCGAACGGATGCTGTCCGCTTCGCGACCCTGGGACTCCCAAGATATTTGCGGAAGACACATGTCCTTTGAAAGTGTCTTTATGACGAGGGGGATGATGCTGTAAGGCAGATGGCCCCGCTCGAGGCTCATCTCGCCGTGCCGGTTTATTGTCTCAGCCGTGCATCTCATTAGGCACGTCCCTTTGATGCCTGTATCTCGTGTTTCCCGATACCTCCCCTTTTACACCCTTTCCGATCTCCCCACTGTCTCCGTCTTCCTCTGCACCTGTCTTGTTCCTATTTAGATCTGTTTACTGTCGATTGGAATGCACTAATGTTGGGAAGATGGGTTTTTACAGTTGGGAACCGCCAAATGTTTCCGCACTTATGTTCCGGACCTCATGTGTATCAAAGTGACCAAAGCGACCCCTCTGGGGGATAATGGTGGGAACCGGGTTGTAAACTTTTGTGTGCCATGTTGTCTTATGGGTAAAAACTGTATAAAAGGAGCGATCCACAGAACCAATTTGAAGCAGTCTCCCCGAACTACACTCGATGTACTTCCTGTGATTTCTGTGTTCCCTGCAGCAAATAAACCTTGAATCTTTGACGCCGAAGGAAGTGTCCCGTGTCTCTGTGATTTGTACGCCGGAGCAGGTTACCCACGAAGGTTTCAGGTGTTGTGCCCTGGCACCGCTGGGTCTCAAAGAACCCAGTCCTTCACGGCCTTATTCCTCTCATGGATCAAGCTACTATACGAAGATCCAGTGGCCAAGGTACTGATAAATGGCAGACTTTCCTCTGAGTTTCCAGTTCCTAGGGGTACCAGGCAGGGATGCCCCCTGTCACCACTGCTGTTTGCTATTGCTACGGAACCGCTCGCAGCAAAATTGAGACATCACAATGACAAGGCGCTGAGATGTTTCTAATGACAAATACTTATATCTCTGTACGCAGATGATATTACTTTATATGTGCGCGATCCCAGTACTAATTTAAATCCGATTCTACGAGAGTTTATTCGCTTTGGTAGACTCTCGGGAGTCCAGATCAATTGGGGCAAGTCCTGAATATTTCCTCTCACGGCCTCCACTGTACAGTTTCCGCTGGATTACCCCATTGCTTGGTGTGACGGAGACTTTAAGTATCTAGGTATCCAAATAGAAAAAGACAGGGATGAACTAATGAGGCCCAACTATGGAACGGCAATGAACCGCATTACAGACAATGTGACCCGCTGGATCACCCTACCCCTCTCCATGGCGGGTAGAACATCTTTGATCAAAATGGTGATCCTGCCACAATTGTTATACTTGTTTTTAAATATCCCTTATTATCCGGGCAGGTCTTTTTTTAGGCAACTTAGGACGGAGCTCATCAGATTAGTGTGGGGCGGAAAATTGCCTCGGCTCAAGTGGGATATCCTTATTAGACCGTTCAGCCAGGGAGGGTTTGGCGTGCCCGACTTTGAGCTCTATTATCAAGCTGCTCAAGCTCACTATGCCTTCTACTGGGTGAAGCAGCCTCGCTACATGCCTCAGCTGGCAGCGGAGCATTGGCTGGCTCACCCTATTCTGAATGAAGGTGCGCTCTATATTTTGGTTTCCGGCAGAGATAAAACACACACACCAGTGTCAAGCACGGTGACTGCTTGGACCCAATTGACTCACAAGTTGGAGACTGGCATGATGTACGCGCCACTCTTACCCCTCGTTTATCACCCAAGTATGCCCCTACTACAGGAGGCAGGATTTCGCAAACTGCTTCACAGAATTAATGTCAAGACATGGGAGGACTTGTATCATGCTGGAACATTTCGGTCCATGGAACATCTCTGTAAAGGCATACAACTGTCCCCGCTTCATGTCTTTCTCTACATTAGGCTACGCCAAGGACTTAAAGCGCTTACACCCGACTTCCCAAAGGAGCCTCAGACCGTTGCGCCACTGCAGCGCATGCTCCAAGATGATACACCAAATAAACTAGTATCGACAATCTACAGATCGGTCCACTCGCTGATAACCGCCCCACAATTACCGGCTAGGACTAAATGGGATCAGGAGTTAGGACAGCCCCTAACAGACAAACAATGGGAATTCAGAATTATTCATTATAAATGTTTACATAGATTGTATTACACTCCAGCCCAGATGTATCGATTCCAACTTCGCACCTCAGACAATTGTGATAGATGTCATGCGCCAGGGGCAGATTTTCTACACCTGGCATGGGAGTGTGATGTAGTGCAGAGATATTGGTGTCAGGTATTTACAGCATTGTCAAAAATGATTAACATGGAGGTTGATCCATCCCCTATACTGGCACTATTGGGATACGTAGAACCTATACAGGCAGCACACTGCAAATTTGGTAAACAGTCATAATATCGATTCCAAAATATAGAATGGACATAATATCGAAGTAAAAATATAGAATGGACAAAATATCGAATGGACACAATATAGTGGTTAAAAATATCGAATTGAAGGTAAGTAATATCGATTTTAAAAATATAGAAGTCAAAATATCGAAGTATACAATATAGGCATTAAATATATCTAATTTTTAATAATATCAAATTTTTTGAAGTGTTTTGTATGTTAGTATATGTGTGAAAAGTGTATATTAATTTTTGTAATGTATGTTTAATTTATTTTAAGTAATTAATTTTATGGTATTTAATTTTTGTGTAATTTAATTCTGTAGCGGGTTGTGGGTTTACAGGGGAATAGGGTGGGTAGGAATTTAATTATATTAAATTAAATATTAATTTTTAGCAATTATTATACATTTTTAATTAAATTTAGCTTTTTAGTTCGGTAGCGGGTTGTGGGTTTATAGGGGAATAGGGTGGGAAGTAATTGTAATTAATTAAATATTTTTTTCTATTTATTAGTATTCATTTTGAATTTATTGTTAATTTTTAATTGGTAATTAATTTTTATTAATTGGCAATTAATTTTTATTAATTGATTAATTGTTAATTATGTTCATTTTCTAAATTTATTTTCTGTAGCGGGTTGTGGGTTTATAGGGGAACAGGGTGGGAAGTAATTTAATTGTAATTAAGTAAATATTTGTATTTATTTATTGGTATTGATTTTAAATTTATTGGTAATTAATTTTTAATTGGTAATTAATTTCTATTAATTGGCAATTAAGTTGTATTAATTGGTAATTATTTTGTATTAATTAAATATTTGATAATTATGATAATTGCATTAATGTATTTTCTGTGGTGGGATGTGGGTTTATAGGGGAATAGGGTGGGAAGTAATGTAATTGTAATTAATTACATAAGAAAAATAACTTTTGTGTATTGATAATTAATTTACTGTTAATTATTAATTGGTATTAATTTTTATTATTAATTAGTTTTTGTTATTGACAATTATTCCATTGTTAGATAATTATGAATAGGTTATTAATTTTTAATAACTAATATGTATTTGTATTCCTAATTAATTATTACATAATATTAAATTGGTTATTAATTTCAATTAATTTTTTATTGGTAATGATATTTAATTTATATTTAATAATATATTAAATCATTACTTTCCCTACTGTTAAACTCACTGGAGTGGGAATAGTGATTTTCACCCTCCCGCTACCCAACGCGTTCCCTACTGTTGCACTCTCTTGATTGGGAATAGTATTTTTTACCCCTACGCTATCCAACACTTTCCCTACTGTTGCACTCACTGGAGTGGGAATAGTATTTTTTACCCCTGCGCTATCCAGCGCTTTCCCTACTGTTGCACTCACTGGAGTGGGAATAGTATTTTTTACCCCTACGCTATCCAACGCTGTCCCTACTGTTGCACTCACTGGAGTGGTAATATTAAATTTTACCCTCCTGCTATCCTACGGTAAAATATTGTACATTTTTTATTAATAACTTAAAGTTATTATATCTTAATTTTAAGGTTATTTGAGTATTTTTAAGTATGATTTAGTTAATTATATTTATTATTTCATTAATTTTAAATTACTTTTAAGACATTTAAAAAAAATCGATATTTTGACTGACTATATTTTTTACAGACTATATTTTGGATTCAATATTTTTGTACTTACCTGTTTGTAGATAGGAATTCAATATTATTGCATTCTATATTTTGGCAACGATATTTTGGTAAGTCTATATTTTGTCATTCTATATTATGTCAGTGATCCCGCAAATTTACCGCACTTGCTCTTCTAGTTGCCAAGAGAAGAGTTGCATGCAGATGGGGCAGGGGTAGGGCCCAGAAATTTAAGGATTGGCTGCATGACCTAACCTACTGTCAGGAACAGATTAACACTTATTCGGATCTATTGCCAATAGCCTCACGTCCCACGGATATTTGGGCTCCATTGCAATGTTACTTGCGTAGAGAGGGTGAAGTGGTGGGAGATGAGTAGCCTCCTTAGATACACATCAAACTAGCCGCATGAGATACGGTTCTGTGTACATCTGAGGGTACCTCATTGTGAAGGAGAAGACGGGGGTTTTGGGGGAGAATAAGGTGTACTGCGTAAGTTTAGAAGAGTGGTAGTAGCGATATGTGATCATGTATCTTGCCGGTTCGCATACACAGTGATGAGAGACAGAACTGAAATACTTGCTACATCTCTGTAACCGATATTTTGCTAAAATGATTGATACTCATACTTGTGGTCAGGCATTATGGACAACTGGGGATGCATTGTAGTTCTGGGATGGGTAAGATGCGGCCAACTAGGAGGGCACTGCACTGGTATGATACGACTGATTGAATTCACATGTCCTGCCTCTGTACATGCAATGACTGTTCTTGTATATGTACTGTAATGTGTACTCGGAAATGCACCTACTGTTTGATGTACTGTCGCTTAAAATTTGAAAAATGAAGTTAAAAAAAAAACAACAAATGCAATATACCGATGACACACACCCGTGAAGCTCAGTGTGAAAAACTCAGTTGAAAAATGAAAAAGATGAAATCAAACAGTTTATTTTGGTGCAAGTTGAGCAGAAGGACAGTTTACTTACCTTCAGTAACGCTCTTTCTGGTGCATTCTCTATTTAGCCACAGACTCCTCATCTCAGAATCACCCACTGGTGCCAGATCGGACCTGGAGACTTTCCATAGCTAGTCCGCATCGTACAGCTCATCGCTGGATTCATACCGCCCCAGAAGTGACGGAGAAGCGCCAGATGAGCCCCCCTTTCTGCACCCTCAGACGTGGACCAACAACAATTCTTGGAATCAGTGTGCTGGATACTAGCTTGGAGCCTTTTATTAGATTTTAAAAAGAGACCAGGCCACAAAACGGAGAGGTGGGAAGGCAGGGAGGAGTCTGCGGTTAGATAGAGTATGCACCAGAAGGAGGATTACAAAAGGTAAGTTACTTGTTCTTCTAATGGATACATAACAGAAGATTCTTCGCCTGGGAATGAATATCAAAGCAATAACTCCCAGAGGTGGAGGTTCTGTGGAGTGGACTCAAGACAAAGTCTTGCAGAACCGAGCTAGGGCAAAGTGTACCACCTGCTGGACCAGGCCATCCAGGAAGTAGTACCTTGTGCAAGAGTGACCGATGCCCACAGCACAGACTGGAAGACATCAAGGACAGTCAGTCCTTGTGGCAACAAAGTGATTGCAGCCTTGGCCCTGGTGGAATGGGCTCTGTTAGATTTGGGGGTCTCTGGTTGGCACAGGTAAATACTTGTGACAAGCAGGGACCCTCTCCTCTAGTCAGGATAAGGGGATCACCCTCTAAAATAACCTCTGCTCACCGTCTAGGTAGTGTGGCACAAGCAGACAAGGCTTATCTCAGAAGCGTTTTACAGGTTGAGCATTTGTGAACACATACAGTAACTCAGTGACAACACCACAAAAGGGATACCCCACTAGGTTTCGTATAAAAATAAGTAGTCTTTATATAAAGGCCTAGCACAAGACCCACTAATGTAAAAACAGGCCACAATATCGTTTAGGATTTTAAGAGTTCTTTAAAATACGTAATTCTCTTGTTCTGTGCGCTTATCGCACTCTTGTCCGATGCTCACAGTGTGGAAAACAATGTCTAAAGGGACTACACAGGCGTTGCGGACTCCCCGGTCCGAGGCGTACGCACAGGGGTGTGAGTCAAATTACAGTACCTTTAGTTGTGAGGAGTCCGGCTCGAAGGAGGTGTACGGAAAGTGAAGGCGGACTCAGAGAGTTGACGGCCACTCTGCGCTGTGATCCCAGCTTTTTGCGGCGTCTCTGTGCGAGGCGTAGAGCAGGGGCCACGGGGAGCAAGGTGGACGTCCGCTTCTACGAAGCGTTCACGGTGAAATGCGGCGTTCGAGCCGTACCTTCACGAGCGGGGAGGACTCTTCGCACAGCGTGGTGTAAGGCGGCCGGTACGCTGCGGTGTACGGGCCGTACTCAACCTTATGGTGCGATTCAATCTGTAGCGGCAGGAGGCAGCGAGCAGTGCAGCTCAAAGGGGGAGGGCGAAGCGGGGTGCTGTGCAGCCCGGTTGTGGTACGGTGCGAGCTACGGCTCGTAGGAGAGCGGAGACACACGGTGCGTGGTGGCAACGGCACGGGCTTCAAGGCAGACAGGGTTTACGAGGTGCACTCTGCTTACGGCTCCAGCGGCACAAGGACACAGGCAGTCCAGCAGCTCTTTGTTTAGGCAGGGGGAGTCCAATAGTCCTGGGACTCCGTTCAGGGGGCAAGCTCACTCACAAGCCCTTGGAGATTGTTGAAGTCACAAGTTGCGCAAAGTTTCTGTTAGTCTTTTCCTCTCCTTTCACAGCAAGGCAACCACTGCAGGCTAATCCCCCAGGTCGGGGACAGTACTCCTCCTTCAGCTTTCCCAGTTCCTTCTCATCGGGCAAAGGTTCTTCTTGGTTCAAGCAGGATCTAATTTCTTAGGAGCAGGGCTCCAATATTTATACCACATTTCTTTTGTTCTTGCAGGCCAGGGGGGCTTTGCCCAGTTCAGCCTAGTTCTGGAGCACTTTGTTTACAGGACTCTGTGTGCAGGGCAGAGACATCAGACGCTCGACAGGAGGTGGAGCTAGCATTGTGGTGGCAGAGCAGAGCCCTATTCAGAGTCGAGGTGCACTCCTCCCACCCACCTTGATGTAATCTCGCTATTCACCACCTGGCTGCCCAGCCTGTCTCCTGGAATCCCCCCCAGCCCTGTCACTCACAGAAACCAGACAGCAGATACACATCCTGGCAGAGGCGGGCTGAAATGGTTAGGCAAGCAAAGACCAACTTTCTAAAAGTGGTATTTGCAAAGACAGGATATTAAAATAAACTTTACAAAAAGATGCATCTTGTTATTCTGAGTTCAGGCATACTAAACTTGAATTTCTACCATGTTCCCTGAGCCTGCTAGGATTATAGAGTGTAATAATTCCAGCAGCCCATTCTACCTATGGGGAGTAGGTAGCCTTACAATAGTGAAAAACGAAAATGGCTGTAGTTCACTATTAGGACATGCCACACACATCAGGGCCTGTCCTACCTTGTGCTTACAGTGCACCCTGCCCTTGGGCCTACCTGAGGGGTGACTAATATGAAGTTAAGGGAAGGTTTAGGGACTGGCAAGTGAGTGCACTTGCCCAGTCAGCATGACAGTACCAGACTGCACGCAGGTTCTGCAATGGCAGACCTTAGACACATTTTACCAGGCCGCTTCTGTGGGTGGCACAACCAGTGCTGAAAGCCCACCAGCAGCATTTGTATTTACAAGCCCGGGCACTCCCGGTGCACTGTACTAGGGAGTAACAGTAAACCAAATAAGCCAAACATGGAATCCAATCAACATAGCAATTTTACACATAGGGAGCACTTGCACTGTGGCACTGATTGGCAGTGGCCCAGTGCTCTGAGCAGCTAACACCCGCAAAATACATGAGGCACAGCAACAAAAATGTAAGGGAGGCCCACGCCAATGGTGCCAGGTCTAACAGGCTCTCAGGCCTCTCGTGGTTGCTTTCTGGCCAGGGTGTAGGAGATCTTGATCTATGGTGTCATTGCTAGCGCTCGCTGCCGGTCATGCCCCAGGAAGATGAGCAGCATCAAGGAAGGAGGATGGAGATGTAGAGCGCATGGCGGCTTCGACTTCAGCGGTCTCTTCTTCGAAAAATGTGGCACGCTTTTTGGCAGCTTCTCGGTGGCATCTCTCGGTGGCATCTCTTGGTGGCATCTCTTGGTGGCATCTCTTGGTGGCATCTCTCGGTGGCATCTCTCAGTGGCATCTCTCAATGGTATCTTGCGGTGGCATCTCTCAGTGGCATCTCTCGGTGGCATCTCGCGGTGGCATCTCTCAGTGGCATCTCTCGCTGGCATCTCTTGGTGGCATCTCTTGGTGGCATCTCTCGGTGGCATCTCTCGGTGGCTTACCTGAGGACCTTGGGTTGTGGAAAGTGGCTGCATAACGGAGCAATGCAGCGGCGTCAGCATCGTGAGCAGCATCCTGTGGAGGTAGTCTTATGATCGGCTGTGCTCCCCGATGCCATCTTAGAATTTGGAAAAACAAAAATGGAACCCCCTTCCTCCTGTCCCCCGAGGCTAATTTTCTGATCCTCTTGCTGGGCTTCATCAGAAGAATAACGGTGACTGTTAGAAATGGGATCCCTGGCTGGCCAGGGCTTGCGCCAAAGTCAGTCAGAGACCACCACTTCCACGTCAGGGCAAGGGAGTTACACGCCAAGATAACCCCTGCTCACCCCCTTGGTAACGTAGCACGAGCAGTAAGGCTAAACTTGGAGGCGATGTGAGTTAAGTGTTTGTGCACGCACCCCCAGCAACAACACCCAAGGCCCACCACAAAGGAAACTCCACACAAGGTTATGTAAAAATAGCCTTTGTATTACACCAAAACACATTAGATAAAAACACACACTTTACAATGTGCCAACAGGCCAGGCAGAATTTACAGGGGATATGTACAAGACAGCGCCACCTGGACCACTGTCAGGAATCAGCACTTTTAGAACTTAGCACTTGGTAGAATTAGTACTTAGAACATAGAATATAAATTACTGTAGCACAGAATAGAACATAAAGCACACAACCAGTAATCACTGGTAACCAGGTAAGTACCACCTACGCAACCCTAACCACCTTAGGAAAATGTTACGCAGGGAACCAGGACCTCACTAGCACCACCTGTACTAGCTAGGACAACCACCTAAGTATCACAATACCTGTAGGGGTATAAGCACATTACACATGATGCATCACAACACATTATGTTATGTTATAGGGAGGTTTTGTATAGCGCTCAGCTACTCCAAAGGAGTGTCCCGGCGCTTTCAGACCAACAGGTCAGCAGCTAACACATAACACAACAGGAAATAAGACCGGCAAAAAGAAAACAGAAAACTAAAGACAGAACAACCAGGTTTTAAGTCCCTTTCTAAAAGCAAGCAAATTGGCAGTGCTGCGGAGTGATAAGGGAAGAGTGTTCCAGAGCTGAGGTGTAGGGAAGGAAAACACATGATGCAGAAGCTACATTCAGCAGTGTAAAAACAAGGCACATGACGCATAAAAACACATTCAGAGGTGCAGCAATGCACAATTGCGCAAAACTCACATGAGCCACCACCTGTGGCAGTCATTAGGCCCTCTGGCCTTGTGGGGGCTAGCACGCCCTGTGTCCCAATGTCAGGGGGGCATACACGTGGCAGCTGCCCACTAAGTGCAGGGCAGCTGTGTAGACACTGATGGGGCCAGCGTTGGAGCCTCCCAGGCTCTGAACCAAACTATTGCCCCCTGAGCCCCTCTGGGCTCTACAACAACTGATTGCCTCCTAGAGCCTCCCTGGGCTCGCAACAAGGTGGAAGGGCAAGGTGGGAGCGGCCCGCTGCCTTCTGGGGCCGCTCTACCACAGAAACAGAATGCCCCCTGAGCCTCTGGGGCTCGTAGAAATAAATATGCCCCCACGAGCCTCTCTGGCTCGTCAAACAAGAAATGCCGCCGGGAGTGTCCCGCTCTGGGACTTCAAATGAATAATGCCTCCTCTGGAGCCCTCGTGGCTCTGAGTAACCACGGAGCCGGGAGCCTCTCTGGGCTCGAAAACAAGAATGCGGCCCGAGCCTCTCTGGCTCCGCAACAGCAATGTGCCTTTGGGTAGGAGTCCCCCTCCTGGGGGACTCGAGGTCGAGAAGATGCTGCCGGGGTGGGGGAGAACGATGGAGGCACCCCCTACTAACCTTTCCCGCCTGTCAGCACTGACTGGGAACAGCGCGTCTCCTCGGCACGGCGGCTCCTCTTCTTAGTGCGCGGCTCTCTCCGCACTTCGGGACCTCGTCGGTATCCTTGCGCAAGCAGCGCGGGGCTCTCCTTCAGGCCCCGGAGCCCCGCCTGCACCTGCAGCCACTCTGCTTCTTGCTTCCGGGTGTCCCAAGGTCCCACCCTGGCCTGCCTGACTTCCGGTTCGGCCGGGCGGCGACGAGGACAACTTCGCAGGGCAATGCCGGGTGGGCACCGGCCTTAAAGATCAATAAAGCGCTCCCAAAGCGCGAGTGAAAAAATAAAGCGCAAGGTCCTTGGCAGGGTGGGCACCTGCCAGGGTACTTTAAAATCAGCAAAAAGCGGCGTGGGCAGCCGCGAAAAGGAAAGTAGAGCGCTCCCAGCGCTCAAGGACAATTCGCAGCACTCTCAGCGCTAGGGGTGAAGGGACAGCACTCCCAAGTGCTAGGGGCAAGAGTAAAGCTCCAGCAATAGTTCGTGGGGCAGGCAGGGGGGCAAGGCTGGGCCCAGAGCCAGCTCACTGAACCTTCAGGCAGGGAGGCAGTCCAAGTGGCGGTCCTCCTGCCCAGCAACAGCAGCAGCCCCCTCAGAAAGGATCCTGGAAGAGAACAGTTTCTGTGGGGACACATCCCCTTTCTTATACAGGTTAATCCTTTGTTCTGGCACAGGGTGAGGGGAAAAACCAGTCGCAGCTGGTTTGTGAGCACCCTTGATGTGCTCAGCCCCTCACTCTATTCACTGGCAGGGCTAGGGTCGTTAGACGTCCCACAGGGGGCAGAGCCAGCATTGTGTGGGGAAAGCCCAGCCCTATTCAGGACCCAGGTGCACACCTCCCCAGCCATCAGCATGCTAATATCCACAGTCACCACCAGGCAGACCCATCATGACTCATGGAGCCTGGCATCCCAGCCAGCTCCAGCCAATCACACGCCAGCACCTTTACAGCACAGACACAGCCATGTCTAGAAGTGGCACTTCTACACTAGACACATACATGCTGCATACATCATTTTGCAGCATTCAATCACACGAGTCCGCACATACCAGACTCGAGCATGTACACCCCACCCATCAGGAACTACCAGGGACACAGACATTCCCCATGCATTCCTATGGGAGGGCAGGCCAACCTTACTCCAAGCACTCAAAGTGCGCACGCACTTTTCACTGGGACACAGTGAAAGTGTGCAGAACCCAAAAATCACCATCACCAGGTCACCATTAAAAGCAAAAAGTTTAGGGGTGAACCTGCAAGAAGGGCCAAGTCCAACAGTGACATGCTGGGGTGACACCAGAAGTCCTGGTGAGTCTATTAAGTTCATTTGGCAGCTGGAGCAGTGGAATCTGAGTGCTTTTTTTAGTACCCAGCTGGGGGCTCCCAGTTGGACAGTTTACTTTTCTACGCATAGTCCTATGGAAAGAGAAGGGGGGTGAGAGACTCATTTTTTCCTTTCTTTTTTCTCTTCCGGCAGCAACAGCTTAGAGAAACAGCAGTATTCCATGGCAGCCTAAGTAACAGCACCTCATAGAAACAGCAGGTAGAGGAAAGGACTGCACATTTCGAGGAGGCTTAGTCTGTGTTACAATTACCCCTCTATTGGGAATCTGGTGCCCGCCATCAAATCGGAAATTTCCCTCTTAGTGCTGCTATGCGAAGCAGGCATCTGACCATTTAAGCCACAGGGACAAGTGCTCAAGGTGCTACAGTAAAAGAGAGCTGAAGGAGTCAAAGTATGCGCACATTTAAGCAAAAGCCCATAACTCCCAGTCTGCTTCTGGTCCGTCAACCTACCCCCTCTCGAAAATCATACAAGAAGGCTAGTCAAGAAACAAGCATTTGCAATGCAATAGGTCTCGCATTATGAAAGTTTGAGCTATTGGTCTTGTAAATGACGATTTTTTTATTTATGTGTTGGTTTTGAAAATAGCTAAATTAATAGCTTTGTCATTTACAATGCCAATAGTTATAACTTTCACAAATGTGACACCTATAGCATTTGTAATGCAATATGTGTTGTATTTACGTGACTTAGATGTATTAATATTACAAATAAAAATGGCTTTTAATTTTTTAAAATAATTAATACTTAAATAAAATTGATTCTAATTTATAATGTCAATAGCTTAAACTTTTGTAAATAACTTTTGTGAAGATTATGTTCAGTGTATTTTATTGTGACGAAAATCCAAGAACAGAAGTGAAATATTAACATCTTTTTGTGACATTTGTAATAAAGCTTGAAACATTGAGAGAACATATTTGAACCAGTTGTTGAATGGTTGCACAGATTGATGCTGTGATGGCGCGGAGTGATGTTGTGGTGGCGACGAGTGATGGTGGTGCTGAGTGATGTTGTGGTGGCGACGAGTGATGCTGTGGTGGTGCTGAGTGGTGCTGTGGTGGTGCTGAGTGGTGCTGTGGTGGTGCTGAGTGGTGCCGCGGTGGTGCTGAGTAATGCTGTGGTGGTGCTGAGTGATGTTGTGGTGGTGCTGAGTGATAATGTGGTGGTGCTGAGTGATGCTGTGGTGGAGCTGAGTGATAATGTGGTGATGCTGAGTGGTGCTGTGTTGGTGGTGAGTGATAATGTGGTGGTGCTGAGTGGTGCTGTGGTGGTGCTGAGTGATGCTGTGGTGGTGCAGAGTGATGCTGTGGTGGTGCTGAGTGATGCTGTGGTGGTGCTGAGTGATGCTGTGGTGGTGCTGAGTGGTGCTGTGTTGGTGCTGATTGATGCTGTGGTGGTACTGCTGTCAACAAAGTTGAATTAGTGGGCACTGGTTAGTAACGCAAATTCCAATTTGTTTCACACACTGCCTCCGCTCGCATCTTCCTTGAAAGAATGTTCTGTAGTTTGAAATGTACACTTTTATTGGGTTCCTTGATCTCTTTCTTGGTGTTGCTGCAGCTTTCGATTACCTTGAAAACATGGACTTTGGTAGCGCATTTTCTAGTAATGCATAGGTTGGATCACTGGTTGGTCGTGTACTACTGAATTTACATTGGTGAAAGTATGCTATGGTTTTACACGTACAACGGCTATTTATAGCCTGCTTTCTGCCTCGTGGTTTACTTGTGGGCACATTGTACAATTTGAATAAGAAACAAAATGAAAAAAACGATTAAACCGCGGCCTCGAGATGAAATGAAAGCGGCCGCGAAATGATCAGCCTTTGATGTGCGAGTTAGTGGGAGGGAACACCATATGGGGTGTGATTGAGAAGTGAGCTCAAGCGCGTGCTGGGGAAGCGTCGCGCTTGAGTACCTCGCGTGCATTGGGGACAATCCTCGCTGGTTTCAAGAGCTTGTTTTGCCTACTATACTCTCGCAGAACAACGCATGCGCGTTGGTTCAGCGAGACCTAAAAACAGCAGAAAGCTCTTGCGCCCTGCGCAATGCACAGCAAAGGTTGGATCTTAAGGTGCAACAGCTGATCAAAGCTGGTAGGTTACAGGCCTTCAATTTTCCACCAGACACAGAGAATGGCGATATCGATGTAAACAAACCGCGAGCACTTCTTGGAGCCTGGAAAGAACCGAAGAGTCGGACAGTAATATGGAAGTTGATGACCCCCACAAGCTTTCCACATCCAAGCCTGTTGAACCCTTTTCCACTCCTACTTGCTGTAAACAATACCGTCTATTTTTTAATTCTCACATGGTTCCAGCAGCTGCCACTACCTTCAACCAAGCAACAAATACATTGACAATCCAAACTATACCAGCTATACCAGCCCCAGTTCAACAGGTGGTAAGAAAAAAGGAGATACCTTTGAACATCCAACCTGTTTCTCAACCTGTTTCTCAATCTTAAACCAGTAGACAACGAGGAACTTTCCCAGAAAGTGGGGAATGGAAAAGACTCCAATCCTTCGGTTAAGGACATGTTCGATGTGATTGTGTCAGAGATTAAGGAACTACGGATGATACAATCACAGGAGATTGACTCGCTGCATACATGACTGTCACAAATAGAGGATACAATGGTAATGGTTCCAGAAGGGCTAGATGAAGCCGAGCAGCGAAATATTGCAAATCAGACAGAACATGGAGGTATTAGAATCAAAGCTGCAAGACAAGGAAAATTACAATCAGAGGGCTAATTTATGGCTAGTAGGGGTTCCGGAGGCAGCAGAGGGCCCACTGGTTCGGGATTGGGTCGAGTCTCAGCTGAAAAAAGCCATCCCAGAACTCTCAGTTGATATAACGATCACAAGAGCCCAACGCATACCTTTTCAGCATCCTAGTAATGTGAAAAATCCATGTACCATCTAAGTAAATTCTGCTGACTTCAGAATTAAGGAGAACCTTCTTTATAAGGCAATTGAAAAAAGAACGTTGTCAACTCAAGAAATTCCACAATTTAAAATTTTCTCAGATATGTCAGCAATAGCAGCTAAACACCGTAGAGAATTTATTGATCTTTTTAAGTCTAAAGGGGCGCAGGCAATTATCGTTCAGCTATCAAAGTTGAGGGTTCTTGCAAATGGCAAATTCCATCTATTAGACAATGTGATCAAGGCGCAAGAACTGCTTCAGCAGATATTGAATTGATTCATATTTAATTTGCTGCTATGAATGTTGATAGTTTGATTTATGACTTAATGCTCCTTTTTTTTCCTTTTCGGTGGTTGTTGCTTCTCTCTGTTCCTAGTCCTTTTTCTTTTTTTTTTACGTATCGGGGGGACATGTCCAGGCCACGAGGGACACGATCCCCCGGTGGCAAATGGGAAATTTCATCTATAAGATAATGTCACCAAGGCGTAAGGACTGCTTCAGCAGATATCAAATTGATTTATATTTAATCTGCAACTATGAATGTTGATAATTTATGACTTGAATTTCTCCTTTTTGTTTCGCTGCGATTTGCACCTCATTGCTACTTTATTCGCTCCTCACACACAGACACTTTAACTAGCTAAGCTATGTACTGTCAATGTAATTATAGTGACAAGTAAGTTCAATGAGCTGAAAGATTCTTTTAACTGTTTAGGTATTTGTATTTCTATTAATGCTGAACTTTATCTCGCACTTTATATCTCATTGTATCGCATTGGCACTTTATTTGTTCCTTATGGGCAGATGTTTTTAATAGTCAAAGCAGGTACTGTTAATATAAATGACCAGGCAAATGGGCCAAAGGCATACCCTAACTTCTCAAGCATTTTTATTAACCATCAATATTTTTGTGCACTTTTAGGTCATTTGTCCCACCGGGTCACTTTACTTGCTTCCTATTCACGGACACTTTAACTAGCCAGATCCTGTACTGCAAAATGAGCATCCTTATGTGTCTACAAGAGTGGATGTGTATACAGACACAAGGCACTTTAAAAATGATCCATTTCCCCTGATGGCTTCCCACCAGCAGGCATCGAGGGACTCTGTGAGAATTCTGGGCCATGTTATCAAGAAAGTGCAATACATTATCACCCCTTTCATCAGCAGGAAACTGCCACTAAAGCGGCGATAATGGGCTTGATAATATACCCTTGTGAATTCCCATAGAAGCCCAGGTTCTGGTGTTAACCTGGGCTTCTATGGGAATTCACAAGGGCATATTATCAAGCCCATCGTCGCTGCTTTAGTGGCAGTTTCCTGCAGATAAAAGCGGCGATAATGTATCGCCCTTTCTTGATAATATGGCCCTTTGTATTTTAATGCCAATGGTCTGAACAATAAAATAAAAGCCCGGGCTATCGAAGAATGGCTCAAAGGCAATACTCAAGATATCATATTGATACAGAAAACTCACTATGTAGACAAGAAGAAATTCTCATTTAATACTTTTCAGCATTGGGCAGGTGTGGCTCAAAGGGGGATTGAAATCTTTTTTAATAACTTTTCCTTTTCAGATTTATTCTCTCAAGTAGACAAAGAGGGAAGGTGGGGATTAGTTGATGGTTTGATTAATGATGATAGACGAACCAAAGCTATGATTTATGCCCCAATAGAAGACAATCCTGCTTCTTCCTGGTATGGTAAGAATAGGTGGAGGTTTTAATTTTTCACAGAATCCTGAATTGGATTCATCCTCAGGGATACGGAAATAAAATAAACCTCGCACAGGCGAGACGCAATTAGAAGGCATAGAAAAAGTTGCCTGACAGACGGATGGCGGTGAAATTTCCTATGAAAAAATAATATTCGTGTTTTGCAGCCAAATAAAAAACAGCCGCTAGGTTGGACTATTTTTTAATTTCTCATAAACTAAATTTAGTTATTTGTAGCTATGTACAAAATAGTTTTCAGATCATGCTTTAGTATAACTTGAAATGTCTGGACTTGAGAAGGGTAAAAAAACTCTAAATGGACGTTTAATAGAGTATCTTTAGAGGATGAGGAGAGGTGTAAGGAAATTCAAAGGGAGATTGAAGGCTTCTTCAGTATAAATAGGAATCCAGTCATCATAGAAAAGTGTGGGAGACCTTTAATGTCACCATTCATGGATTTATAACGTCTAAAGAGATTGCAACCAGACGAGCTCAAAACATAATAAGAACACACCTGGTGTGTGTGAAATTAAATTCAGGTTTGATCTGCTTTATTACACCAAAAGCCATTTTTGTTCACTCTTAAGCTTCAGTGAACGTTACCACCGCTAACCAGTGCTAAAGTGCTTGCGCTCTTTCCTTTTAACATGGTAAAATTGGCTTACACCGAATTGGAAAATGTTATTTACCTGTAAGTCCCTAGAAATGTGGTTCTACATGAACCCAGGGATTTTAAATTAAATGCTGCTCGTGGGCCTGCAACACTTACTGTGCCGCCCACGTAAGTAACCTATTTAAAAGTGTCAAGGCCAGGGCCTGTCATTGCAGTCTGCATGTGCACTTGTAAAACTGCTGTTTTAAGCTGGCAAAAGGAACCGTTTGCAAGACCTACAAAAATTCCCTTTTACTACATATGTCACCAGGATGTCATCAGGATGTTTTTAAGTTTTATATGTCCTGGAATAGGCGAGCCTGAATTGCTACTCTTGTTCTTTGTGTAATTCTTGAATTTTTCACAATCCCCTGACTTCAGTGATCTACAGGCAACATTGATGGCAGCAGGGTCAGAGGGAAGGTGTTTCATCTTAGGTAGAGGGTGTACTGCTATAAATTAGCGCTAATTCCCACAAGGGGTGTCGATTCTTAATGAGGTTGAGGTGCAGAAAGGGTGGGAGGATAAACCCTATAACCCCCCCAGTGTAGTGCTAACCAGAGCGAACACAATATCTATAAAACCAGCAGATACCCATGCAGACTCTAAATAAATCAACAAAGTAAAGTCAGTGTAGACTCGAAAACCGTTCTAGAGACAAAAACATGGAAAACAATGCAGCAATTGTTGTAATCGTGAGACAAAAAATCGTTGTTGATGTGTAGTGTCTTTTAATGTTCAGACACGGAGAGGACCAGCCGACACGTGTTTCGTCGCTTAAGGCACAGTCTGCAGCGACTCTTCAGGGCTGAATAAGAAAGAATGGAAGTAGCAAGGTCGCTCTGACGGTGATAATTCCGACCCGCCAGGGCTCTGGACCGGGTTAAAACTTCTGTCCGAGAGGAGAGCATCCCAGAAGGAAAATCCTTGTTGGGTATATATCTAAAATGTGGTTATGTGGAAGATAGCGTGTTCTACTGGTCGCACACCTGTTCCATCACGGTAAGCGCGTAATGATATACAAGCTAACGGCTAGAATATGGAGGCTAAATCCTTTCCGAGTGTCACACACGGAGAAATGCTTTGCGACTGTAGGAGTGCAGATAGAGCTACTTAACTCCACAACTTGATCCTTAAAAAGTATATGATGAATTAATATGTTTTTTTGATGAAGTCTTATGATAGAGATGAAACTTTTGATTACAAAAAATGTTATGTGTTTAATTTTCAGGCGTTTCCCTGATGAAGGTGCTAATAGCCCCGAAATGCATTGGAATAACTTGTATTTACGCCTAACATGAACTGAATGGAATTTAAAGTGAATGAATTGGTGAAAATAAGAATTAAACATTACCAATGAATCAAACTACAGTATGAACGACATTGTTTATCAAGGCTGGGACCCAGCATTCTATGCTTGTGCCTAGGGTGACACACCTGTGATGGAACAGGTGTGCGACCAGTAGAGTATCTAATACACCTTGGAGGGAGGTGATACCCCAGAGCACAGCCTAAGTAGCATACAACCATCCAGGAGCGGTGCACACCCCATTTACTTGAAATGAAGATAGCGTGTTCTCGGGTGGAGAAAATCCGTTAGGTTGAGGGAAAGGGAAGGGTTCCCAGGCGTGGGTATGAATCAAAAGACGGATGCGTCAGATGAGATCATCCTCTCGTCCGTAAACCGCGTAAGGTTACCTCTCCTCCACGTTTGCAGGGGTCAACGGCTTGAAATAAAATACTGATGGCTGACTGTATTTCCTTGTAAAAAGACTTGCCATTGTTGAAACTCTCCTCTACAACTTTCTTTAGGGACCCAATGACGGAAAACAAAGTGACATTGGATCTTGAGCTTTGAATGAACAGCAAATGTTTGGAGATAAGATTAAGGGGGAGGGGGCGAGCAGCGCCCACCCGGTCGAGGCTACGAGGCGCTATCTCTGCATCCTTTGATTAAAAGGCAAAGTGTCTACACTTCTCTGTAGGGGGTACTACTCTCGTTAGGAGGCCGCTGGCTCTAAGTAACTGCAGGGGCTCTAGGGCAGGGGCCGCCTCTGTTCCCTTGTTTCTCATTACTAATCTGTGGTCTTCCTAAATAGCATCAAAATATAGTGTACATTATAGGATACTTATAAAACCACAGCAGGGAGCGCTTTGACTGCATTGTTCCTCTGAGATTGCATGATTGCGTAGGAGGCAGGATTGTTTTTCACGATTCGCCTTGAGCCCACTAGGGGCCTCGTTTATGAAAAGTGACGCATCGCTGCGTGAAAACAGCAATGCGTCACTTTTCACTGCGCTCTCCCTGCGACATGATTGATGCGTCATATTTACAGTATGACGCATCATGGCGCAAGGAGTTACAGATACGTCAGTATTTCTGATGCATCTGTATGGCGCAAAAGTGACGCATTGCTGGAGTGTGTCACAAAAGTGACGCAACTCCAGTAATGCGTCCTTTCACATGGGGCAAGCCCCCTGTGAAAGGGCCTGCGTCACGCAACAGCGTCCTAAAAGTGACGCAGTGAAATCTCATAGATTTCACTGCGTCACTATTACGAGGCTTTTTGCGGGTGAACGCCCCCTCTGCATACATTATACCTGACGCAGGTATAATGTGGCGCAGGGGTTTAAAAAGTGACGCATCTACCTAGATGCGTCACTTTGTAAATATGGCGCAACAAGGCGCATTTTTTACACCACTGGGGCCTTATTTATGAAGGCCTTGCGCCGCCGGTGCGTCACTTTTAACATGGGAAAAAGTGATGCATCGGTGGCGCAAGGCTTTCATAAATGAGGCCCCTGGTGCGTTACAAAAAGTGACGCACCGGTTGCGCAAAACTGACGCAAAGTGTCATAAATGAGGCCCTTGGTAGTTAGATCCTCTGCCCCATCACTAAATAAACTCTCTATTATGGAAAGTAATCCCAGGGCACCAGGCTAAACTGGGGTTGGCGCTGATGGTGCGAACAGAGGCGGCAGCATCACAACACAATGGCACTGCCAAGGACTCATTGGCATTTAAATAAAGCACAATCCGGATAAGAAGGAAGTCCGGGGGCTACAACCATACCACGTGTTAGTGTTGTACCAACACAGCTTACTGTACACATCTGTCCCTCTACAGATACGAGTGTCGCTGTTTCCGCTAGACATGGGCTGGGCAACATTCAGTGATTAAAAAACAAACACGTCATCCCTACACCTCCAAAATCCCACATACGGCATCTACACAGCAGCGGCCCTCAGAAGGTAAGTACAGCCAGGGCTCGAGTCGGGGTACCACGCGGGTGGACGGCATCCCCCCAAACTCTTTGCAGACATGCTACAGAGAGGCCAGCTGCGCCGCTCTTATCAAAGCATCTGGTACGAGTGAAGCCAAGCCTGCCCCTTTCATCCCAGCAGAGCTGTGTGACCGGAAGAAGCCGCGCACTGGGCTGGAGGGAGCTGTGAACATTCAAACACAACCACCTTCCCGCCTCCATCCCGGCACTCGAGAGCTAACATGTAGGGTCCGCTCCAGCCACAATAGCATGGATAAAAGAGAAGCAATACTTGCAGTCCTGCCGCTGCCCAGAGGTAGCGCTCTGAGCTGAGGACACCCATGGTGATGGCAGGGCTGGTGCAGGTTTACAGGAGGTCCACACACTCCAGAACTAACATGTAGGGTCCGCTCTAGCCACAATAGCACGGATAAAAGAGAAGCAATACTTGCAGTCCTGCCGCTGCCCAGAGTGGCGCTCTGCGCTGAGGACACCCATGGTGATGGCAGGACTGGGGCAGGTTCACAGGAGGTCCACACACTCCAGAACTAACATGTAGGGTCCGCTCCAGCCACAATAGCACGGATAAAAGAGAAGCAATACTGGCAGTCCTGCCGCTGCCCAGAGGTGGCGCTCTGCGCTGAGGACACCCATGGTGATGGCATGGCTGGTGCAGGTTCACAGGAGGTCCACACACTCCAGAACTAACATGTAGGGTCCGCTCGAGCCACAATAGCACGGATAAAAGAGAAGCAATACTTGCAGTCCTGCCACTGCCCAGAGGTGACGCTCTGCGCTGAGGACACCCATGGTGATGGCAGGGCTGGGGCAGGTTCACAGGAGGTCCACACACTCCAGAACTAACATGTAGGGTCCGCTCGAGCCACAATAGCAAGGATAAAAGAGAAGCAATACTTGCAGTCCTGCAGCTGCCCAGAGGTGGCGCTCTGCGCTGAGGACACCCATGGTGATGGCAGGGCTGGGGCAGGTTCACAGGAGGTCCACACACTCCAGAACTAACATGTAGGGTCCGCCCCAGCCACAATACCACGGATAAAAGAGAAGCAATACTTGCAGTCCTGCCGCTGCCCAGAGGTGGCGCTCTGCGCTGAGGACACCCATGGTGATGGCAGGGCTGGTGCAGGTTCACAGGAGGTCCACACACTCCAGAACTAACATGTAGGGTCCGCTCGAGCCACAATACCACGGATAAAAGAGAAGCAATACTTGCAGTCCTGCCGCTGCCCAGAGGTGGCGCTCTGCGCTGAGGACACCCATGGTGATGGCAGGGCTGGGGCAGGTTCACAGGAGGTCCACACACTCCAGAACTAACATGTAGGGTCCGCTCCAGCCACAATAGCACGGATAAAAGAGAAGCAATACTTGCAGTCCTGCCGCTGCCCAAAGGTGGCGCTCTGCGCTGAGGACACCCATGGTGATGGCAGGGCTGGGGCAGGTTCACAGGAGGTCCACACACTCCAGAACTAACATGTAGGGTCCGCTCCAGCCACAATAGCACGGATAAAAGAGAAGCAATACTTGCAGTCCTGCTGCTGCCCAGAGGTGGCGCTCTGCGCTGAGGACACCCATGGTGATGGCAGGGCTGGGGCAGGTTCACAGGAGGTCCACACGCTCCAGAACTAACATGTAGGGTCCGCCCGAGCCACAATAGCACGGATAAAAGAGAAGCAATACTTGCAGTCCTGCCACTGCCCAGAGGTGGCGCTCTGCGCTGAGGACACCCATGGTGATGGCAGGGCTGGGGCAGGTTCACAGGAGGTCCACACACTCCAGAACTAACATGTAGGGTCCGCCCCAGCCACAATACCACGGATAAAAGAGAAGCAATACTTGCAGTCCTGCCGCTGCCCAGAGGTGGCGCTCTGCGCTGAGGACACCCATGGTGATGGCAGGGCTGGGGCAGGTTCACAGGAGGTCCACACACTCCAGAACTAACATGTAGGGTCCGCTCGAGCCACAATACCACGGATAAAAGAGAAGCAATACTTGCAGTCCTGCCGCTGCCCAGAGGTGGCGCTCTGCGCTGAGGACACCCATGGTGATGGCAGGACAGGGGCAGGTTCACAGGAGGTCCACACACTCCAGAACTAACATGTAGGGTCCGCTCCAGCCACAATAGCACGGATAAAAGAGAAGCAATACTTGCAGTCCTGCCGCTGCCCAGAGGTGGCGCTCTGCGCTGAGGACACCCATGGTGATGGCAGGGCTGGGGCAGGTTCACAGGAGGTCCACACACTCCAGAACTAACATGTAGGGTCCGCTCCAGCCACAATAGCACGGATAAAAGAGAAGCAATACTTGCAGTCCTGCCGCTGCCCAGAGGTGGCGCTCTGCGCTGAGGACACCCATGGTGATGGCAGGGCTGGTGCAGGTTCACAGGAGGTCCACACACTCCAGAACTAACATGTAGGGTCCGCTCGAGCCACAATAGCACGGATAAAGGAGAAGCAATACTTGCAGTCCTGCCGCTGCCCAGAGGTGGCGCTCTGCGCTGAGGACACCCATGGTGATGGCAGGACAGGGGCAGGTTCACAGGAGGTCCACACACTCCAGAACTAACATGTAGGGTCCGCCCCAGCCACAATACCACGGATAAAAGAGAAGCAATACTTGAAGTCCTGCCGCTGCCCAGAGGTGGCGCTCTGCGCTGAGGACACCCATGGTGATGGCAGGGCTGGGGCAGGTTCACAGGACGTCCACACACTCCAGAACTAACATGTAGGGTCCGCTCAAGCCACAATAGCACGGATAAAAGAGAAGCAATACTTGCAGTCCTGCCGCTGCCCAGAGGTGGCGCTCTGCGCTGAGGACACCCATGGTGATGGCAGGGCTGGGGCAGGTTCACAGGAGGTCCACACACTCCAGAACTAACATGTAGGGTCCGCTCGAGCCACAATAGCACGGATAAAAGAGAAGCAATACTTGCAGTCCTGCCGCTGCCCAGAGGTGGCGCTCTGCGCTGAGGACACCCATGGTGATGGCAGGGCTGGGGCAGGTTCACAGGAGGTCCACACACTCCAGAACTAACATGTAGGGTCCGCCCCAGCCACAATACCACGGATAAAAGAGAAGCAATACTTGCAGTCCTGCCACTGCCCAGAGGTGGCGCTCTGCGCTGAGGACACCCATGGTGATGGCAGGGCTGGGGCAGGTTCACAGGAGGTCCACACACTCCAGAACTAACATGTAGGGTCCGCTCGAGCCACAATAGCACGGATAAAAGAGAAGCAATACTTGCAGTCCTGCCGCTGCCCAGCGGTGGCGCTCTGCGCTGAGGACACCCATGGTGATGGCGGGGCTGGGGCAGGTTCACAGGAGGTCCACACACTCCAGAACTAACATGTAGGGTCCGCCCCAGCCACAATACCACGGATAAAAGAGAAGCAATACTTGCAGTCCTGCCGCTGCCCAGAGGTGGCGCTCTGCGCTGAGGACACCCATGGTGATGGCAGGGCTGGGGCAGGTTCACAGGAGGTCCACACACTCCAGAACTAACATGTAGGGTCCGCCCCAGCCACAATACCACGGATAAAAGAGAAGCAATACTTGCAGTCCTGCCGCTGCCCAGAGGTGGCGCTCTGCGCTGAGGACACCCATGGTGATGGCAGGGCTGGGGCAGGTTCACAGGAGGTCCACACACTCCAGAACTAACATGTAGGGTCCGCCCCAGCCACAATACCACGGATAAAAGAGAAGCAATACTTGCAGTCCTGCCGCTGCCCAGAGGTGGCGCTCTGCGCTGAGGACACCCATGGTGATGGCAGGGCTGGGGCAGGTTCACAGGAGGTCCACACACTCCAGAACTAACATGTAGGGTCCGCTCGAGCCACAATAGCACGGATAAAAGAGAAGCAATACTTGCAGTACTGCCGCTGCCCAGAGGTGGCGCTCTGCGCTGAGGACACCCATGGTGATGGCAGGGCTGGTGCAGGTTCACAGGAGGTCCACACACTCCAGAACTAACATGTAGGGTCCGCTCGAGCCACAATAGCACGGATAAAAGAGAAGCAATACTTGCAGTCCTGCCGCTGCCCAGAGGTGGCGCTCTGCGCTGAGGACACCCATGGTGATGGCAGGGCTGGGGCAGGTTCACAGGAGGTCCACACACTCCAGATCTAACATGTAGGGTCCGCTCGAGCCACAATAGCACGGATAAAAGAGAAGCAATACTTGCAGTCCTGCCGCTGCCGAGAGGTGGCGCTCTGCGCTGAGGACACCCATGGTGATGGCAGGGCTGGGGCAGGTTCACAGGAGGTCCACACACTCCAGAACTAACATGTAGGGTCCGCCCCAGCCACAATACCACGGATAAAAGAGAAGCAATACTTGCAGTCCTGCCACTGCCCAGAGGTGGCGCTCTGCGCTGAGGACACCCATGGTGATGGCAGGGCTGGGGCAGGTTCACAGGAGGTCCACACACTCCAGAACTAACATGTAGGGTCCGCTCCAGCCACAATAACACGGATAAAAGAGAAGCAATACTTGCAGTCCTGCCGCTGCCCAGAGGTGGCGCTCTGCGCTGAGGACACCCATGGTGATGGCAGGGCTGGGGCAGGTTCACAGGAGGTCCACACACTCCAGAACTAACATGTAAGGTCCGCTCCAGCCACAATAGCACGGATAAAAGAGAAGCAGTACTTGCAGTCCTGCAGCTGCCCAGAGGTGGCGCTCTGCGCTGAGGACACCCATGGTGATGGCAGGGCTGGGGCAGGTTCACAGGAGGTCCACACACTCCAGAACTAACATGTAGGGTCCGCTCCAGCCACAATAGAACGGATAAAAGAGAAGCAATACTTGCAGTCCTGCCGCTGCCCAGAGGTGGCGCTCTGCGCTGAGGACACCCATGGTGATGGCAGGGCTGGGGCAGGTTCACAGGAGGTCCACACACTCCAGAACTAACATGTAGGGTCCACTCCAGCCACAATAGCACGGATAAAAGAGAAGCAATACTTGCAGTCCTGCCGCTGCCCAGAGGTGGCGCTCTGCGCTGAGGACACCCATGGTGATGGCAGGGCTGGTGCAGGTTCACAGGAGGTCCACACACTCCAGAACTAACATGTAGGGTCCGCTCGAGCCACAATAGCACGGATAAAAGAGAAGCAATACTTGCAGTCCTGCCGCTGCCCAGAGGTGGCGCTCAGCGCTGTGGACACCCATGGTGATGGCAGGACAGGGGCAGGTTCACAGGAGGTCCACACACTCCAGAGCTAACATGTAGGGTCCGCCCCAGCCACAATACCACGGATAAAAGAGAAGCAATACTTGCAGTCCTGCCGCTGCCCAGAGGTGGCGCTCTGCGCTGAGGACACCCATGGTGATGGCAGGGCTGGGGCAGCTTCACAGGAGGTCCACACACTCCAGAACTAACATGTAGGGTCCGCCCCAGCCACAATACCACGGATAAAAGAGAAGCAATACTTGCAGTCCTGCCGCTGCCCAGAGGTGGCGCTCTGTGCTGAGGACACCCATGGTGATGGCAGGGCTGGGGCAGGTTCACAGGAGGTCCACACACTCCAGAACTAACATGTAGGGTCCGCTCGAGCCACAATAGCACGGATAAAAGAGAAGCAATACTTGCAGTCCTGCCGCTGCCCAGAGGTGGCGCTCTACGCTGAGGACACCCATGGTGATGGCAGGGCTGGGGCAGGTTCACAGGAGGTCAACACACTCCAGAACTAACATGTAGGGTCCGCTCGAGCCACAATAGCACGGATAAAAGAGAAGCAATACTTGCAGTCCTGCCGCTGCCCAGAGGTGGCGCTCTGCGCTGAGGACACCCATGGTGATGGCAGGGCTGGGGCGGGTTCACAGGAGGTCCACACACTCCAGAACTAACATGTAGGGTCCGCTCGAGCCACAATAGCACGGATAAAAGAGAAGCAATACTTGCAGTCCTGCCGCTGCCCAGAGGTGGCGCTCTGCGCTGAGGACACCCATGGTGATGGCAGGGCTGGGGCAGGTTCACAGGAGGTCCACACACTCCAGAACTAACATGTAGGGTCCGCCCCAGCCACAATACCACGGATAAAAGAGAAGCAATACTTGCAGTCCTGCCGCTGCCCAGAGGTGGCGCTCTGCGCTGAGGACACCCATGGTGATGGCAGGGCTGGGGCAGGTTCACAGGAGGTCCACACACTCCAGAACTAACATGTAGGGTCCGCTCCAGCCACAATAGCACGGATAAAAGAGAAGCAATACTTGCAGTCCTGCCGCTGCCCAGAGGTGGCGCTCTGCGCTGAGGACACCCATGGTGATGGCAGGGCTGGTGCAGGTTCACAGGAGGTCCACACACTCCAGAACTAACATGTAGGGTCCGCTCGAGCCACAATAGCACGGATAAAAGAGAAGCAATACTTGCAGTCCTGCCGCTGCCCAGAGGTGGCGCTCTGCGCTGAGGACACCCATGGTGATGGCAGGGCTGGGGCAGGTTCAGAGGAGGTCCACACACTCCAGAACTAACATGTAGGGTCCGCTCGAGCCACAATAGCACGGATAAAAGAGAAGCAATACTTGCAGTCCTGCCGCTGCCCAGAGGTGGCGCTCTGCGCTGAGGACACCCATGGTGATGGCAGGGCTGGGGCAGGTTCACAGGAGGTCCACACACTCCAGAACTAACATGTAGGGTCCGCTCGAGCCACAATAGCACGGATAAAAGAGAAGCAATACTTGCAGTCCTGCCGCTGCCCAGAGGTGGCGCTCTGCGCTGAGGACACCCATGGTGATGGCGGGGCTGGGGCAGGTTCACAGGAGGTCCACACACTCCAGAACTAACATGTAGGGTCCGCCCCAGCCACAATACCACGGATAAAAGAGAAGCAATACTTGCAGTCCTGCCGCTGCCCAGAGGTGGCGCTCTGCGCTGAGGACACCCATGGTGATGGCAGGGCTGGGTCAGGTTCACAGGAGGTCCACACACTCCAGAACTAACATGTAGGGTCCGCTCCAGCCACAATAGCACGGATAAAAGAGAAGCAATACTTGCAGTCCTGCCGCTGCCCAGAGGTGGCGCTCTGCGCTGAGGACACCCATGGTGATGGCAGGGCTGGTGCAGGTTCACAGGAGGTCCACACGCTCCAGAACTAACATGTAGGGTCCGCTCGAGCCACAATAGTACGGATAAAAGAGAAGCAATACTTGCAGTCCTGCCGCTGCCCAGAGGTGGCGCTCTGCGCTGAGGACACCCATGGTGATGGCAGGGCTGGGGCAGGTTCACAGGAGGTCCACACGCTCCAGAACTAACATGTAGGGTCCGCTCCAGCCACAATAACACGGATAAAAGAGAAGCAATACTTGCAGTCCTGCCGCTGCCCAGAGGTGGCGCTCTGCGCTGAGGACACCCATGGTGATGGCAGGGCTGGGGCAGGTTCACAGGAGGTCCACACGCTCCAGAACTAACATGTAGGGTCCGCCCCAGCCACAATACCACGGATAAAAGAGAAGCAATACTTGCAGTCCTGCCGCTGCCCAGAGGTGGCGCTCTGCGCTGAGGACACCCATGGTGATGGCAGGGCTGGGGCAGGTTCACAGGAGGTCCACACGCTCCAGAACTAACATGTAGGGTCCGCTCCAGCCACAATACCACGGATAAAAGAGAAGCAATACTTGCAGTCCTGCCGCTGCCCAGAGGTGGCGCTCTGCGCTGAGGACACCCATGGTGATGGCAGGGCTGGGGCAGGTTCACAGGAGGTCCACACGCTCCAGAACTAACATGTAGGGTCCGCCCCAGCCACAATACCACGGATAAAAGAGAAGCAATACTTGCAGTCCTGCCGCTGCCCAGAGGTGGCGCTCTGCGCTGAGGACACCCATGGTGATGGCAGGGCTGGTGCAGGTTCACAGAAGGTCCACACACTCCAGAACTAACATGTAGGGTCCGCTCCAGCCACAATACCACGGATAAAAGAGAAGCAATACTTGCAGTCCTGCCGCTGCCCAGAGGTGGCGCTCTGCGCTGAGGACACCCATGGTGATGGCAGGGCTGGTGCAGGTTCACAGGAGGTCCACACACTCCAGAACTAACATGTAGGGTCCGCCCCAGCCACAATACCACGGATAAAAGAGAAGCAATACTTGCAGTCCTGCCGCTGCCCAGAGGTGGCGCTCTGCGCTGAGGACACCCATGGTGATGGCAGGGCTGGGGCAGGTTCACAGGAGGTCCACACACTCCAGAACTAACATGTAGGGTCCGCCCCAGCCACAATACCACGGATAAAAGAGAAGGAATACTGGCAGTCCTGCCGCTGCCCAGAGGTGGCGCTCTGCGCTGAGGACACCCATGGTGATGGCAGGGCTGGTGCAGGTTCACAGGAGGTCCACACACTCCAGAACTAACATGTAGGGTCCGCTCGAGCCACAATAGCACGGATAAAAGAGAAGCAATACTTGCAGTCCTGCCGCTGCCCAGAGGTGGCGCTCTGCGCTGAGGACACCCATGGTGATGGCAGGGCTGGGGCAGGTTCACAGGAGGTCCACACACTCCAGAACTAACATGTAGGGTCCGCCCCAGCCACAATAGCACGGATAAAAGAGAAGCAATACTTGCAGTCCTGCAGCTGCCCAGAGGTGGCGCTCTGCGCTGAGGACACCCATGGTGATGGCAGGGCTGGGGCAGGTTCACAGGAGGTCCACACACTCCAGAACTAACATGTAGGGTCCGCTCGAGCCACAATAGCACGGATAAAAGAGAAGCAATACTTGCAGTCCTGCCGCTGCCCAGAGGTGGCGCTCTGCGCTGAGGACACCCATGGTGATGGCAGGGCTGGGGCAGGTTCACAGGAGGTCCACACACTCCAGAACTAACATGTAGGGTCTGCCCCAGCCACAATACCACGGATAAAAGAGAAGCAATACTGGCAGTCCTGCCGCTGCCCAGAGGTGGCGCTCTGCGCTGAGGACACCCATGGTGATGGCAGGGCTGGTGCAGGTTCACAGGAGGTCCACACGCTCCAGAACTAACATGTAGGGTCCGCTCGAGCCACAATAGCACGGATAAAAGAGAAGCAATACTTGCAGTCCTGCCGCTGCCCAGAGGTGGCGCTCTGCGCTGAGGACACCCATGGTGATGGCAGGACAGGGGCAGGTTCACAGGAGGTCCACACACTCCAGAACTAACATGTAGGGTCCGCCCCAGCCACAATACCACGGATAAAAGAGAAGCAATACTTGCAGTCCTGCCGCTGCCCAGAGGTGGCGCTCTGCGCTGAGGACACCCATGGTGATGGCAGGGCTGGGGCAGGTTCACAGGAGGTCCACACACTCCAGAACTAACATGTAGGGTCCGCTCCAGCCACAATAGCACGGATAAAAGAGAAGCAATACTTGCAGTCCTGCCGCTGCCCAGAGGTGGCGCTCTGCGCTGAGGACACCCATGGTGATGGCAGGGCTGGGGCAGGTTCACAGGAGGTCCACACACTCCAGAACTAACATGTAGGGTCCGCTCCAGCCACAATAGCACGGATAAAAGAGAAGCAATACTTGCAGTCCTGCCGCTGCCCAGAGGTGGCGCTCTGCGCTGAGGACACCCATGGTGATGGCAGGGCTGGGGCAGGTTCACAGGAGGTCTGGCACACAAAGGTGTGCTCAGTGCCCTTTGAAACCGGTCACCCGAGCCGGGAAACACAGCACCGAGTGCATTATTTCGAAATATTTGTATGAGTAGATCCTGTGCCTTGAAAGTGCAGCGAGGTGGACTTTGGCTGAGGAGTGAACCAGGCCCGACTTGCCCAGAGAAAGGAGATGAGATCTGTTCCTGAGAAGAGTGCAACAGCTGTAAACCGTTTTGTTGACAAATGTGTCAGAATCTTTTCCACTTTAGTCTGTAGGTTTTTGTCACACCTTCTGCTCCCGGCTTCGAGGGATATCCCTGCATTCCTGAGTGATATTTAAGTTCCAAAACTCACAAAATGCAGGAGCCCTGCATGGGATTGGACAGAGGCTGGTGCTGGGTGGCACATCTGACCCAGGATCAGAGTCAGGAGAGATGACGCTGAAGGAAGGGCCTGGGCCTGGTCTCTGAGAGGAGGGGACGCCCTGAAAACCAGTGTTGCCTGGGCCACGTGCGAGCAATCAATAGGAGGCAGAAGCCTCCATCCTCCTCTTGGTGAGGACCGCGGGGATAAGTGGGAAGCGGGGAAAAGCGAAGGCTGCATCCTGGACCAGGGCATCGAAAGGGCATTCCTGCACGGCCCTGGGAGAGGGAATCACCTGCCAAAGCATTGGCATCTGGCATTGCTCTCTGTTGCAAAGAGATCTGGCGCCGGTGTCCCCCACAAGGAGAATGTCTTATTCAAGAGTCATTGGTTCAGTTCCCACTCGTGGCCCTGGCCTTGCTTCTGCTGAGAGCGCCGATAACATCTTGTATTGTTATGTTAATCTTATTTGCTATAGCGCACGTCTCACCCGGGGCATCTCGGCGCTGTTGCGGACCCTGAGCAAACTAGGGAAGGTTAGTATAAGTGGACCCTGGCAACAAGAGCAAACTAGGGAAGGTTAGCATAAGAGGACCCTGGCAAGAGGAGCAAACTAGGGAAGGTTAGTATAAGTGGACCCTGGCAAGAGGAGCAAACTAGGGAAGGTTAGTATAAGTGGACCCTGGCAACAAGAGCAAACTAGGGGAGGTTTGTATAAGTGGACCCTGGCAACAAGAGCAAACTAGGGAAGGTTAGTATAAGTGGACCCTGGCAACAAGAGCAAACTAGGGAAGGTTTGTATAAGTGGACCCTGGCAAGAGGAGCAAACTAGGGAAGGTTAGTATAAGTGGACCCTGGCAACAAGAGCAAACTAGGGAAGGTTAGTATAAGTGGACCCTGGCAACAAGAGCAAACTAGGGAAGTTTAGCATAAGTGGACCCTGGCAAGAGGAGCAAACTAGGGAAGGTTAGTATAAGTGGACCCTGGCAAGAGGAGCAAACTAGGGAAGGTTAGTATAAGTGGACCCTGGCAACAAGAGCAAACTAGGGAAGGTTTGTATAAGTGGACCCTGGCAACAAGAGCAAACTAGGGAAGGTTAGTATAAGTGGACCCTGGCAAGAGGAGCAAACTAGGGAAGGTTAGTATAAGTGGACCCTGGCAAGAGGAGCAAACTAGGGAAGGTTAGTATAAGTGGACCCTGGCAAGAGGAGCAAACTAGGGAAGGTGTAGTTCTGAAAATTCCGGACCCTGCCATAATGGTGTACCAAGGCCTAAACACTCATGCAGAAAATATCATCATACCACGACGAATTTGGTATCAATAGACCGGTAATGATCAGGACATTATGCCTGTGTATTTTCATCACGATACAATGATGCATGCAGGAGTTATTGGCAAATTCATTCTGAGCCCACAGGCTCTAGGTTGTGAACAAACGTCCATTTTAGTTGTTGCCCTTTACATAGGCATATACATGAGCCAATGATTCTTAAAGGACACGTATTCCTTAGCTTGAGTTCTTCCTGACTCCCATTTGACCTGAACAGGCTGAATCTGCCTACGTGATGTTGGCCTCACCAAACCAGTCCATGCCCTCTAGTCAATCTATATTAAAGATCTGAGCAACTTGTTGTGTACATTGGCCTGAGCAAGATTAGAAGGCCGAATACAGTAGCCATGCCTGTTTATGACCCACAAGCATCCCTTATCCTACATTTCTATCTTCCACACCTGGCTCTGTTTCTCTGCTTCTGGGCTTTTACAATGGGGAGGTGTTAGACGGACCGGGAGGGTCGGCCGAGATTACGGGGAGAGGTCTCCAGGGAGAGCCGTCTCCAACGACTGTACAGACAAGTAACTTCCCCCCCACAGACGGACACCACACAAGATTGAAGGTTAACGAGACTTTATATGCAATTCTTAGGTTACGTTGGTATGATACAAGGAGGTCTGGACTCAGGGGTCCCCTCGATTCTAGTCTTTGGTTGAGGAAAGGGGTAGCGGGACAGTCTTAGTTACCAATGAGTACAAAATAGCTCTCAATCCTCGAGCTCGGCGTTCTAGATGATCGGGCCGTGGAGGAGCCAAGCAGGTCCCGAGATGGATGAAGGAAGGACGACGGTCCGCGGCGGAGCCTGCAGGTCCCGGTGAAAGATGACGGTTACAACGGTCCGCGGCCACGCCAGCAGATCCCGACGACGATGAAGGATGAAGGTTACGACGGCTGTGGCAGCGCCAACAGGCAGGACGATGGTGCACAGGACAGAGCTATGGCAGCGCCAGTAGTCCGTCCAGGATGAGTTCCTCTTTACGTCTCTCGACTCCAAGATACAACTGCTTTCCTGCTCTGGAGCTGCCCCAGTTATAGGGCTGGTGTGCTTTGATGTCCGGACCCTCGCACTTGGAGGTCGGGAGGTCCGGGATGAGGGAGTCCAGACACCCAGCAGGGGGGTGGAGCCAGCGCCCGGGGAGGCGATGGGCGAGCGGCACTTGGCGGGGGAGAGCCATCGGCACCTCTTTCTCCCATTGACTTGCCAAGTAGCCCGCTCACCTCCTGGGTGGAGGGTGGTGCCGGAATGTCTGAGGCCGGGCTAGGCCCAGGGTTGAGGTCGATCGGGGGCCAGGCGGCCTCGTGGTGAAGTGTCCAAGATGGCGGCCCGGGCTGGGCGCGTGGGCCGGCAGTGGATCGGATCCACGAGGTTAACGTGCTCGGGGGCAGGGGTCCCTGAGGGGACGGAGGACGTGCAATGGTGGTGTGTGGTACTTGCGTGACCGGGCTCGGGCCGGGTTGAGCCGGGGGAGAGCGGCCCTTCATGTGGCCTGTCCAACAGGAGGTGACTGTTTATATGATGGGGAGGAAACCAGTTCTATGGTGAGCTTCTCCGGCCTGCACAGGAAAATATGTGAAGTTTGACATATGTTCATGATGGAAGATGGGTTGGTCAGTTTGGGCAAGTAGAATGGAATTCATAATTATAGCCTGCTTTGTTATGGTACCATGGGAGCGACCTACAATGATGTGTTCGTCAGCAAGAATGTGAGCCTAGGGCCAAACTTTTTGTATAAAAGGCCTGCCTGAGAAAGCTCAGGCAGGCTCCCTCTTTCAATTGTAAAACTACGGTTGGACGACGAAGCCTCATAATTAATTATAATAAAGATGTCTTTTAATTTTACAGATTGGCTGTCAATTCCTTATCTGCTTTATTTTGTAAACTGCTGGATAGATCCCTGGTGAGGAGAGTGAGTCATTTTCTACTTTTCCTCAGTTGGCGCCCAACGTGGGGCCTTATCATGGAGTGGTTATCTGCAGGAGTGTTTTGTCAAAGGATGGAAAAACTACTGGAGGCAGGACAGAATTCTACCAAAAAGAGGTACTCTGGGCACAGGGTTTTCTGGGGGATTATCTGTCTCTGTGGCACAGTACGTTTTTTTGATTTTTCTGACTTAAAACTCTCCTAAAGATGTCACTCCTGACTAAGGAACCCATTCTTTTTTTTGCTGTAAGTATTGTTTAACAGACTGTTAGTGCAGTGGGGAATTGACAGTTATATAATTTGGACAAATATTTGTGTATATGCAAATTGCAATTTGTATAGGCAGTTGAAGAGATATTTTCTCCATCTGTTTTAGTTGAAGAATAAAAATGGGTCGCTCCCAGTCCTTTGGTTCTGAGTCCTTAGTTATTTATTGGTCGCAGAAATGTGACGCAGTCCTTAGTTATTTATTGGTCGCAGAAATGTGACGCTTTGGTTTGGGTACCGGTACATTTGGTTCAGTTGGTAGGCCTTTTGGTTGCTGTGGTTCAGATTATCGTTGGATAATCTTCCTCAGTATTGGTTCCTTGGTTTTATTTGAACACTGCAGTATTCAAAAACCGTGGGTCACGTACATTTGCGTGTATATCGTTGGAGATAGCCCCATGAAGTTTGAAACCCGACTAGTGAGCGCAGATGCCTGGTCGCGGTATTTTGTTTGGTATTAGTATTGACTAGGTTGCAACAAAGGATTCCCGGTTGGAGGATTCGCGTCTGATACCTCCAGTTGGAACTCCAATTTATGAGCTCTCTTTAAAGGTCTGTGAGGCTGTCTCTTTTGCAGCCTTCTGGAAATCTGTTGAAGAATTTAAAAAAATAGGAACTAAAACGTTTTTGTTGTAAATATGGTTTACAACTAGTTTTGGCAGGTTATTTTTGAAGACAGTCCGTAGGCTGTTCCTTGTTCCTGTCCTAAGTGTTGACCTATGGGTTAAAATGTGTGATTAAATGTCTATGTTGTTTGTGGGTTTTGTTGTAAATTGCGACTGCGCGATTTACAAGAAATGTTTAGAGCGCGCTGCTTTGTGTGTCCTGAGTGTTTGACCCCCCTTCTGTTTTGTGTCTGGAATGAGCTCAATGTATGTATGTGTATGGGTCACCTTCAATAGATGTAAATAAGGCTCCAAAGAAAAAAAATGAAAAAACGAAATTGCCTGTTCTTTAGACGCACAGTGTTAGATGTTCACAGCCAAGTCTTTTCAGCTGCAGTATATCCCAGTTAGGCAGCTGCGCCTAGGCTTGTGTGTTAATATGTATCTAAATAATAGGCAAGGGATGTAGTGAGCATTTTATATGTAGAACAGTCACAAATAGCAATAATTAGGCTTCATCAGAAAAAAATAATTATTAATTATGAAAAATAATTATTAAAAACAAAGTGCTACAAAAATCGTTTTTTAATATTTGTGAAGCTTAACACTCATACTATGACCCCCTAGCATTAAAATGTTTGATTTAAGTTATGTTGTACCACGAAAATGACCAAACACTTCTGTGCGCAATTTCCCTTACCCCAGGCGCAAACAAGCTCATTTCTATAAGGTATAACTTAGTATTTTCAAAAGCATTTCTCGTAAATTGGGTATTAGACATTCTAGTAATACCCATTAACCAATAAAATATAGAATATTTTTTTCTTAGTATCCAGAATACAAAAGTCGATTTTCACATAAATAGACTGTTTTAAATGGTTTCAGGGCCCCTGTTTAAAGTGTCTCTTTAGTAAATACATACATTTAGATCTTAATATATATATTTGCAGGTTGTGCCTTCTTAGGATTCAGCGAGGCAATGTGTCATAGAAATTGTTTTAAAATATAGTGAAATATTGCAGGTTATGTGGAAGTGGTTAAACCTACTGGCTTTGTCAGCTTCAGTTACCACGAGCAGGGGACTGGCAGAACCTGTATAACGTGTTCCAGCAGTAGCGGCTGAGATGTTATCTTGTAAGGCTGTCTTGTTGACATTTGTGACCTTTTAATTAGGGCCTCGCCTGTGGAATGCAGCATGACATGGTTAAGCATGCATCAGCTGCCTCTTTGTATTTAAATCCCTGCCCATGCCACGGTCCTGACCTGAGGTCACTTGAATAGCCTGACTTGTTTAAAAGTGTCTTCTTAAAGTGTTACAAATTTGACATTAGCTGGGATGGGGTTTTTGTTTTTGAACTAAAATGAGCAAAGGATGCAGGGCACATGTATAGCAATGATGATTGCATTTTAGCCAAAGAATAAATAATAGCTCTAGCATGTTCCCACAAAACGCTTGTTGTTCGGTAAATTATGTCATCAACACATTTATCTCAAATTAGAAATACGGCAGGGCTGACACAGCATTGCATCCCGCTGATAATAATAAAAGGAACACTATTTAATTTGTAAAACTGCAGCCTCATTTGTCAGTACCCTGAAGGATTGTACAGCCCACACGTGGTTTGCATAGCTCCCAGTTGCTTTCAAAATGCTGCACACAAGCGCTTTATATGAGATGTAGTTGATTGTATATGATTTAAATCTGTAACCTTCATTCATTGCAGGCTGGCTTGTTCTCATTTGCCGCATTCACATTACATCTGCGTTAAAAGCGCACATCTGAGATAATAAACAAATAGGAAAGGTATTCCTCATGCAAAATTGTAGCACCTGCACTTCATGTCTTACAAATTAAGCACTGTGTAAAATGAAGGAACATGATTTAAAAAGGGCAAATGCAAAAGTGATTTCTTTGAGAAGAAAAAATATCAAACATTCTGCTAAATGATCTGTAGAACTGGTATATGTGTGTCTCCATGCTAGGAACGATTTTTACAAAATGAAAAACGAAGTGTTACATTGAGTTTTAGATAGGCAATAAGTAGAAGCCCTTCCCCAAAATTCTGCAACTTAAAGGCCTTAGGCCTGAGTGAGAATGCGCGTTTTTGCAAGGTACATGGAAAATAGGTTACAGGTAAGTAATGAAAAGTTTTTTTTATGTCACGTTGTGCCATGTTTTGTAGTCTGATAAAAAGGGTTAAAATTTATGTTGTATTATGAGAAATGTGTGTGTTGTGTATCTTTTCTGCTTCTTCCTACAGATAATTCATGGATTAATTCACAAGACACGTGAGTTGGCTGGGTGAAGAGAAATGTTTTTTTTGCGTAACCTCTTTAAGAAAAAATGTGTGTGTTTATGTTTCATTTATACATTTGGTCCACTGAAACGCGTTATTTGACACAGCGACACTATATTTTACAGCAGAGTATCAATTACCTGATGCCCTGCTGTCAAAAGAAGGGCATGTGCCATGGAATTATGTCTGGGCTGTTTTTCTTTGTGTTTTATATACAGCAAGTATATCTGATAGCTTGATATGTGTATTTTTTTAATTTTTTGTGTGTATGTTCTGTTCTATGGTGCTACTTTGAATTACAAGTTCCCCTGTGTTGTGAAAGAACACATATGACGATATGCATTGTTTCACAATAATTTGGATGAATTTGTATTAAGATAAATTTTCACAGATATGGATCTCATACTGTGAGCAGTAAGGCAGCTGTGTTTTTCCAGTGCATGCCTAATTTGGCTGTGATGATTTTTTTAAGAAAACTAAAATGATATACTGGATTCAAGTATGCCATCCGTTGTTAGTCACTTAACTGCCCTTTTTCCTTAAGGACAGGCAGCTCTGCATTTATGTATCCTTGATTGGGCCTAAGGATGGAATTATAGATCCGTGACTAAAGGTGGCCTAATTTTGATATCGCATTTTTTTTGATCGCATTTTTTGATTCCTGAATAAGCCTATGGATTCATTTTTTTCCCTGAAGAGACAACTGAACATTAGTTAGAATTACCGTGTAGGGTATAGATTGTCAGCGGTAGAGTTAAAATTCTGTAACATTGGTCTTTTCATGTATCCCCGTGCTCTTGGTGCTGTGTCACATGCCTTAGGCCACCCAAGCAAACTCTTGTCCTTCCTATAGATTTTTCTTTTTGCTTTTTCCCTGACCAATGTTGCATCATGTTTAGTTATTGAAGATTTTAGTTGTGTCCTACTTCCATTTTTTTTCCCTTCTCCATCTTCCTTTCACCAGTCAGCCCATTTATTATTATGGGTGTATTGTTCATGTTCCACATACATTCCCTTTTGATTGATGAGACTAATTTTCAAGAATTTACTTTAGGCCCACTTCAAATGTTTTTTTTAGACTGACTGTCAGGATAGTGATAGCCTGGTTAAATGACCCAATACAAGTTTTCCATCTCAATAGGAGATATCTCAAGTTTACATTCTTTTTAGTACGGCATATTTTTATGTCTATTTTTAATTTTTCAGTTCCCTTCTGTTCCTGCTGTTTCAATTTTTTTAATAAGATGTGTTCTAATCATGCAGATACCAGGACTCTCTAGTTCTTGTCCTCTTGTCTGCACAGTTGATCATTAGCCTTTGTATTACATAGCGCACTTGATGCACATTGTTTTAAAAAGGGACTTTTCTTCATGTCCTTGATAATGTGTATTATGCCATTGCTCTATTTGAGATGTTCTAGATAAGGAGTTTAGGAACACCTAGGCTTCATCATTAAGGAGAATATGTATTTACCCAATTAAATAATGTATCCTATTAGATAATGCCACTGTATGAGGGCATCCATTTAGGTTGCCATGACGTATTGCCACTCCTTTGCAGATTGCAGGCCACTTGCTTGCAGCCCTCTTGTCAAAAAGCCAACCCATGAACTGTTTTTATATCTGACTTGAAGGAAACTAACAATTGTGTTACACTTCCTATACCACTAGGTTCTGCGGGAATCTTCCAGAGTCAAAAAGGAAGAATGTTACCCTGCAGACAAGTAATCAAAAAGCCTGGTACCCATCAGTAAACATGGCAGACGACTACAGACTTCTTGGCCTTGCAATTCCTGACAGCAATCAGCAGCATGAACAGCAATCAGCAGCGTGACAGCAATCAGCAGCGTGAACAGCAATCAGCAGCGTGAACAGCAATCAGCAGCGTGGGCAGCGGTCATCAGCATGGACAGCGATCATCAGCGTGCCTCCAGTGGTACCTCCTAAGCAAGCCATTTGTTTCATCAGAAGGCGTTGTGAAAAGAAAAGAAAAAAGGAGCTGATTTTCTGTTTTGCCTCAGAAGTTCAGTGCAAGGATGCGAAGGATCCCTGCTTTTGATGGCAGGACTGTCATCCACTTTGTGCAATTTGTTCAAACTGTCATGTGCTTGAACCTCTGGCAGCGCGCGGTCCCCTGACCCCCTTGGCCTGAGTTTTTGGCCTTTCCCCACACACACCTCTTTTCCCTTTGCACCAGCGGAATGGCAGTGCACCCAAGGATCCACGTTTGGAAAAAGGCACTACCTTCTGGTGCCCATGAGAGAGCAGCTTGAGCGTCTTCTGACACTAAATGACGAGTGTTGGAGTCTGGAAAGTGCTGCTGATCTTGAAGAGGTTGTTTCTCAGTGGTGCTTGTTTCTGCACAAGATGTTTTGTGCCCTTGATCAATGAAGAGCACATTTCCTGAGGTGTCACAGAGAAGAGACACTGGTGCATTTGTTTTAAGACATTGAGACTTTGAATGAACTGTGGGTGTTCCAGGAGGGCACTCCTACTGAGCATGAAAAGGCCTGGATCAAGAGGCCCAACGCAAAGAAGACACTGGAAGCGGATTTGATGGATAATAGAAGCCTGCCAGGAGAGGCTTTGACTGACTCTGGGTATTTTCTGTGAGCTTGCATAGAATCGGAGTTTGGAAACTAATTTTTGCTGCTTTGCTGGCATTTGTTTTAAAGTACTATTCTGTTTAGTAAAAGCAGAATGAAGTCTCTCTGTGGAAGTGTATCCCTTTTTTCATCTGAGAGCATTGATCAGGAACGCCACTGTTTCACTTGAACATATAATAGATTACTGAAATGCATAGGAAGCTATATAGAATGTTATTAGATAATTCTAGGATTTGCCTTCTGTTTAGGATTGTGGAAAATTATGATTTCATTCGTAATAATGGTCACTACATCCTCCCGTGGTCTATATGTTCTCAACAACGTGTTTACTAGTGTCATTCTAAAATGACATTGTCTTTTGTGGGTGGGATTGTTCTTGGTGCTACCCAAATTGACATCTGTACCCACCTTCCAACCTATGTCTCTTCCTACTATTACTTCTTTGCATTTGACTTTTGCTTTTCCTTTTCTCTTGCTTTTTCTGAAATTGTATTATGGTTTTTTGTTAAAATTTTGATTGGTTACCATTTGCCAGTTGCAGGGTCACGTAGGAGTACCAACGGTTCAGTTTGTGACCTGAGTAGTGGCAGTAGGCCTGCAGGACTTGCAGTGTCCCTATGACCTGCTAATAATCACAGCTGAAGTACTCTATCAAGATCGCGTGAGCGACATTAGAAAATGGAGATTGTATTGAGGAATGACGATAAAAAAGCAAGAGATGAAAAACCGAAATTATAGAATATTGTTCTCTAAGTGTGGTATAACTTTATCTATTTTAATACTTTTATATATTCTATTAGTTATTATATTACGTCTGCACCAACTTCTCAACCTACTCTTTCTTTACTGTTTCTTCACATGACTTTCATATTTTACCTGAACATACATTGGTTAGGCCAGAGTTTACTGATAGACCCTTCTGTACAGCTTCTACATCAACACTAGAACATCACTAATTGTTGGGTGGGTGATCTTATAAGTATAGACCTAGATTCAGACTGACATGGGTTTAGGTTATTGCCTATATAAGGGCAAAAGGGGCGTCTGTGGTTCTGAAAATTCCGGACCCTGCCATAATGGTGTACCAAGGCCTAAACACTCGTGCAGAAAATATCATCATACCACGACGAATTTGGTATCAATAGACCGGTAATGATCAGGACATTATGCCTGTGTATTTTCATCACGATACAATGATGCATGCAGGAGTTATTGGCAAATTCATTCTGAGCCCACAGGCTCTAGGTTGTGAACAAACGTCCATTTTAGTTGTTGCCCTTTACATAGGCATATACATGAGCCAATGATTCTTAAAGGACACGTATTCCTTAGCTTGAGTTCTTCCTGACTCCCATTTGACCTGAACAGGCTGAATCTGCCTACGTGATGTTGGCCTCACCAAACCAGTCCATGCCCTCTAGTCAATCTATATTAAAGATCTGAGCAACTTGTTGTGTACATTGGCCTGAGCAAGATTAGAAGGCCGAATACAGTAGCCATGCCTGTTTATGACCCACAAGCATCCCTTATCCTACATTTCTATCTTCCACACCTGGCTCTGTTTCTCTGCTTCTGGGCTTTTACAATGGGGAGGTGACTGTTTATATGATGGGGAGGAAACCAGTTCTATTGTGAGTTTCTCCGGCCTGCACAGGAAAATATGTGAAGTTTGACATATGTTCATGATGGAAGATGGGTTGGTCAGTTTGGGCAAGTAGAATGGAATTCATAATTATAGCCTGCTTTGTTATGGTACCATGGGAGCGACCTACAATGATGTGTTCGTCAGCAAGAATGTGAGCCTAGGGCCAAACTTTTTGTATAAAAGGCCTGCCTGAGAAAGCTCAGGCAGGCTCCCTCTTTCAATTGTAAAACTACGGTTGGACGACGAAGCCTCATAATTAATTATAATAAAGATGTCTTTTAATTTTACAGATTGGCTGTCAATTCCTTATCTGCTTTATTTTGTAAACTGCTGGATAGATCCCTGGTGAGGAGAGTGAGTCATTTTCTACTTTTCCTCAAAGGTTAGTATAAGTGGACCCTGGCAACAAGAGCAAACTAGGGAAGGTTTGTATAAGTGGACCCTGGCAACAAGAGCAAACTAGGGAAGGTTAGTACAAGTGGACCCTGGCAACAAGAGCAAACTAGGGAAGGTTAGTACAAGTGGACCCTGGCAAGAGGAACAAACTAGGGAAGGTTAGCATAAGTGGACCCTGGCAAGAGGAGCAAACTAGGGAAGGTTAGCATAAGTGGACCATGGCAAGAGGAGCAAACTAGGGAAGGTTAGTATAAGTGGACCCTGGCAAGAGGAGCAAACTAGGGAAGGTTAGTACAAGTGGACCCTGGCAAGAGGAGCAAACTAGGGAAGGTTAGTATAAGTAGACCCTGGCAAGAGGAGCAAACTAGGGAAGGTTAGTATAAGTGGACCATGGCAACAAGAGCAAACTAGGGAAGGTTAGTATAAGTGGACCCTGGCAACAAGAGCAAACTAGGGAAGGTTTGTATAAGTGGACCCTGGCAACAAGAGCAAACTAGGGAAGGTTAGTACAAGTGGACCCTGGCAACAAGAGCAAACTAGGGAAGGTTTGTATAAGTAGACCCTGGCAAGAGGAGCAAACTAGGGAAGGTTAGTATAAGTGGACCCTGGCAACAAGAGCAAACTAGGGAAGGTTTGTATAAGTGGACCATGGCAACAAGAGCAAACTAGGGAAGGTTAGTATAAGTGGACCCTGGCAACAAGAGCAAACTAGGGAAGTTTAGCATAAGTGGACCCTGGCAAGAGGAGCAAACTAGGGAAGGTTAGCATAAGTGGACCATGGCAAGAGGAGCAAACTAGGGAAGGTTAGTATAAGTGGACCCTGGCAAGAGGAGCAAACTAGGGAAGGTTTGTATAAGTGGACCCTGGCAAGAGGAGCAAACTAGGGAAGGTTAGTATAAGTGGACCCTGGCAAGAGGAGCAAACTAGGGAAGGTTAGTATAAGTGGACCCTGGCAACAAGAGCAAACTAGGGAAGTTTAGCATAAGTGGACCCTGGCAAGAGGAACAAACTAGGGAAGGTTAGCATAAGTGGACCCTGGCAACAAGAGCAAACTAGGGAAGGTTAGTATAAGTGGACCCTGGCAACAAGAGCAAACTAGGGAAGGTTTGTATAAGTGGACCCTGGCAACAAGAGCAAACTAGGGAAGGTTAGTATAAGTGGACCATGGCAACAAGAGCAGTAAGTAAGTAAGTAATATATTTATTTGTATATGATTAATTAAAATCTTTACAAAAATATAAAACGCCATATAGCAGTACAAATTATTTAAAATGCCATATAACAGTACAAATTATTTAAAATACAGCAGTTACTATTGTCAATTCACGGTTGTTATTAAGTCCCAATGAGTCTTTCAAGTGTGCTTGAATCTTTCCTGCATTAAATCAAAGAACTTCACAACCTGACAATTCAGTTTAATATCGCTGGAGGAAAAACAAAGTTTAACTGCCTGCCTACAGGTCCGAACGGCATGTGATCTAAAAAACGGTAGCAACAGCTTGAGCCTCAGGTCCATTAGTCTCGGGCAAATACATATCACATGGATGATGTCCTCCTTGCCAGATTTACACAGGCGGCATAGGGCCGAGGCGTGAGTTCTCTCCCATGGCGGCAGGTGCGGTAATATCGGGATAGCTCCAAGGCGCAATTTCAGGAACTTTTCTTTGATTTTTATTTTCATCCCGATATTAAGATATGCTTGTGGCCGTATTTTGCCGTAATCTCCCACCGTTATCCATCCATGCGCCCTGTTGGCTAGGTCTTTCTTATCTTCTATTGCCGAGATTATTTGGGCAGATTTTTTTGCCAACTTTTTGAAGGACCGGTGGTCTATGGCAGTTTCCCAAATGTCGGATAAGCCTAGCACATCAAGAGATCCAAATAGGTAGTCCCTAGGCAGTGAAGTGCGACATCTGAGTAGCTCTTCCCAGACGCTGGCATTTAAGGAGTCAGGGTCTGCGTCGCGGATCTTGCGCCAGTTAGTTACATATGCACTCCGTCTTTCTAGTGTTTGTTTGACAACCCCAAATTCTAAACGAATTTGGGCCGGAGACGCGTATTTGGGAAGATTGAAGATGGCCCTGTAACAATTGGCTATGACTGTGTCTAACAATGCAGCGTCCTTCCCATGCAGCGATTCGCTCCCATAGGTGAGCGTTGGTTGAAGTTTCGCTCGGAGGATTTCAAGGAAGGGTTTAAGGGTGAGGTCAGGGAGTTTAGTCTTTAGTGATTTCAGTGCGAGGTGGGTCATTATTGCCTTCCCTCGGATGGACTGGAGCTGAGGCCTAGACGTGTTCTTAGAATCCAGCACGACGCCGAGGTATTTGTATGTGGCTACCCGTTCGAGCTTTACTCCGTTCAGGTACCAACAAGGGATCCTTTTCTTCCTGTAGTTTACCGTCATGACCTTAGATTTATTGAGGTTTATTTCTAGGGCATTCTTTACCGAGAAGGCATGGGTACAATTCAAAAGATGCTGAAGGCCTATTGGCGACCGGCTTATCAGCACTAAATCGTCCGCATATAACAAACTAGGGAGGGTGGCTTTTCCTAGCTTGGGCGCATGATTACGGCATTTGTCAAGTTCTTCCGGTAAGTCAGAAATAAACAGATTGAATAGAATTGGCGCTAATAGGCACCCCTGCTTTAGTCCTTTAGTTGTCCTAATCTGCTTCGAGAGGTGCTGGCCAGTTCCAAGTTTAATTTTAACCCAGGTGTTAGAGTGAAGCAGTATTAGGACATCTAGGAGATGTTTCGGAATGCCCCAAGTGGATAGTTTTTTCCAAAGTTTGTTTCGGTCCACATGGTCGAAGGCCGCCGTATAATCAATAAATGAAAGGAAAAGCGGTAGCTTGGTGGTTTTTGCTTCGCCCATCAGTAGGGACAGGGCCATGATGTTGGTTGTTGTCCCTTGGCCTTTACGGAAACCTGTTTGGTTGGAAGGGATAATGGCTTTTTCGGACGCCCACGCCGATAGTTCTTCCAGAATGAGACCACTGAAGTATTTTGCTTCTATGTCAAGCAAAGCAATGAGACGGTAGCTATTCGGATTACTCTTGCTCCCATGTTTATATATCGGGCTAATGACGGACCCATGCCAGGAGTCCGGAAGGGATAAAGTAAGTCTGGCCTCGTTAAAGACCTGACACAAGGATGCACTCCAAAAGGCTACGTCAGATTTGTACAACATGGGGGGGATTCCATTCGGTCCCGGGGCCCCATTCGGTCGTCCCTTGGTAATTCGACGCCCGATGTCTACTGGGGTGTATCCCGTGAGCCCTGTCTCCATGTCCTTTATGGGTCTTCCTTCCCCTTCTAAGGATTCCGATTGTGGTAAGGTCATATCCTCAAACTCCCCCAGTCCACACATGCTTGTCCCGCTTTGATTGCTGGGGTTACCATCACGACCAAGCTTTATGATTTCCATGCAGGGAGCCTTTGTTGTCGTATCTCCTATATTGTCATTATTAAAGTGTGACAATAAGTATTTGGTCCATACTTCCTCTGCTATGTGCGAATTTTGCCCCAGATGGTCCGGGTTCTGGATCCTTTTCACCATTTGCCAGAACCTAGAACTGTTTTTTTGCTTTCCTTCGTGGACAAGTTTCCCCCAAAGTTCTTCATTCCTTTGTTTTTGACTTGCCCATTTCAGCTGTTTGAGTTGTTTTTTTGCTTCCCTCAGCACTACTTGCAGACTAGGGTTCCCCTGATCCTTTCGTATCCTCCTCAGAGTTTGATTAATCAAGCGTTTTTGTATTTTCATATCCAACCGCATCTGTCTCGTGCTTAAGGGTCCTCTCACCAGGCAAGAATTGGAAGGCCTGGTACTACCCAGTTGTTCCCCGATGGTGATGATGAAGTCATGCCAGACGTTCGCCAACTTAGATGAGCAATTAATTTGGTGGAAGAGGGTTTTCGCGATTGAACCAATAAGGTCGATGTTGTCAAGATTGCACCGTATCCTTTTTAAGTTTGCACTGACTTCTGTTTCTGGGCCAATGTAGCGTTCTTTTTCCTCTGCCGGATTGGTTTTTATCTCAGCCACCAAGGGCAGATGGTCGCTGAAGTCATTCACGTCTATTTTGAATGAAGTTATCCAGCTGAACATGTCTAAAGACATGAACATATAATCCAAATGCGAGGATTGTGTGCTAGAGTGGAAAGTGGCTGCCGGTGGGTCATCTTCAGCATAACGTCCATTTAGGGCCCTTAAGTTCTGGGTATTCAATTGCCAAAGAAGGTTTTTTGAATGTTTCGTTAAGTTGTTATTTTTTGTTCGACCTTGCGGCGGCACGCCCCATGCTGTGTCTAATTCATAAGAGAGGTCAGTGCCTTGCTCATTGCTGATGAGAAGCATGTTAAAGTCACCAGCCAGGATGAAGGTGTCTGACTCCCCGGAGTCCCTTATTTTTTGAAAAACGTGCCCCAGCTCTTCCACCGATTTTTGTTTCCATTTGGGGTGAATGTATGTATTTATAATAATAACTTCCTGGTGTTGCTTTGTTAGAGGGAGTGAGAGCTTTACCACCTGTATGACACTTGGGGGGGTTATGTGAAAGTCCAGAGCCCTAATTTCGCCTATTGACGTTATAGAGGCGAATACCATCAGTCCTCCTGAACAGCGGCCGAAGGTTGAAGTTTTGATTGCTGGCACACAGAGTGACGTAAACCCCTGTAGATCAAATACTTTATCTTCCCAAGTTTCTTGTATTAACAGTAGATCGAATGAGGTTAAATATTGTATGAGCTCCGGATCGTTCTTTTTATTAACTAAGCCATTGATGTTCCATGAACAGATTCTTGTTGCCCTACGTACCACCAAGGGGTTAAAGGGCACTTGCCCATACTGTCAAACATCAGCAGTCGTTGTCGCGATAGTGCGCTGAATACATCTCCAATTAGGGTCTGTCGATAATGACAAGTTCGTATCTTGATTGCGATATTGGCCCCATTGGGGACTTTTAGTGTGTCGGTAACGTTGCCCCGGTGAGCAGCTCCTAGCTCCCTTTAATATTGAAGTGGAGTTTTTTTGAAGCTGAGGTTGGATGGAGGCTAAAAGCGGAGTTGGATAGCGGGGTTGCCTTTCCAGCTTCAAGGCAATTCCCCATTGCTGGAACATTGCCTCCTCTTCCAAGATTTTGTTAGCTATCTCCGGCGAGATCCAGGTAGTTTTGGTAATGTCAGGCTGATGGGTCGAGGTGTTTGATTGGAACCCTACTTGTAAAAGGTCGTTCGAGCTGATATTTGCTAGATTTGTTGAAGAGTGCAGGAGTCTTAAAATGTTCCCCCTATTCAATATGTCTTCATTCCCTCTGGATGTATATTCTGGGATAAACAGAATTGAGGTTGGAATGCTCTGACATAGCACTTTTGTTGGAACCGTCGGTGGGCTCTTGAAGGCCTGCGGAGCTTGATCAAGGGCATGGCTAGAAGATGATGCACCTAAGGCGAGTGAGCCCCCGCCTTGGTCGTTATCTAGCTTCGTAACCCAGAGGGCGCTATTTGTTTTTGGCTTGGGCTCAGGACAAGTTTCAAAGTTCATAATCGTGGTACTAGTTGTTTTCGGCTTGGACTCCGAACATGTCTCCGAGGTCGTGACCGGAGGGGTGGCATTCCGCCTGTTTTCTGCGGCTTCTTCACCCGATTTAATTTTACTGTTGTCTGGAGTCTGGCCTGACTGGATTATTTTGAATTGTAGAAGTTTCTGTTTGGTGCATTTTTTTGATGTCATCTTTTTTATGGAATTATGTGTTGATTTTAAGCACTGTGATGAGGACTCTATTGGCGCGCTGTCTTGGGCTTCGGGCGAAGGGGACAGGTGGACACTTGGTGACAGGCTCCGGGCATCAGTGTCTGAAATCGCAGTGGAAGGTGATGGTTCTTCTATGTTAAGCCTTGCCCCTATTAGTGAACGGTTCCTACCTTTCCTTTTGTTCTTTCTGCGGGACTTTGCGTTGGTTTGAGTCGAAGGTACAGCTGTGCTTGTGATAGTGATTGCTTCCTCTGTTTCCAGTAGCTCGGTGGATAAAGCTTGGGGTGGCAAGGCAATAGCTAGGCTCTGGTCACTTGGCAACTTGATCTCTTGCCTTGAAGCAGGTACCGGAGGAACTGCAGGAGGGTCGGCGGTATGTTGCTTTAATGGTTGGAGGGCTGATGCTTTTAAGTCGCTTATCAGGTCCCCTAGCATAGATGGTAAAGATGATAATTTGTCTAAGAGGGGGTCATAAAGAGGGGGTTGGATGGTAGCTGAGTGATCTGCAAGGACTGCATCTTGTCCCCTCCTTATGAGTCCGTTTAGTTCCGAGATTTTCCAATCAATCCCTGAAATTGACTCGGCCATTGACTGCAAGACGGTAAGCTGTAAGTCCATTTTTTGTGACTGAAAGTCCAGGGCGGTGGCCGACTGTTGCAAGGTGCTTAGGATTGTAGACCATAGGGTATCTGGGACTGAATTGCCTAAGTTAATGCCCCCTTCAGGTCTTGAGGAGGCATTGATCATCGGTTTCTCTTCGGGGGGTTTGGCATTGTAGGCCGCAACTAATTCCTCCCACTCTTGTACAGAAATAGAAGACATATCATTGTTTATGGAATTATTTGTAGATTGGGAGTCAATAAACTGCAGCAATGTACGTCGTTGAGATGCTGTTAGCACCGTTGGTCCAATGGTTGGAGTTAGTTGTTCGATAATTCTGCTCAGGTTGCCTGGGGATTTTTTTACGGGAGTCAAAGGAAGTCCTGGCGATTGGGGCAAAGGATGCCCACTTGCTTCTCTTATTAAAACCATTGGTGGCTCCGTTGGTGGCTCCGTACATGTGCCCCCTGTTTCCATACCAGTGATTGCACGAGTTGGGGAACTGCTAACTCGGTGGAGGCCAGGCAAGTCTTCTCTTTCCACTTCCCTGTGAACCATGGCCCTAGTTTCCTGAGACCTCTCTTGGCTACTCAAGGAAGATAAACCGTGCTTACTCGGTTGTGTCAGGTTGGAGGTGGATAAGGTCTGCACACATATTGACTCAATTGTTTCCGCTTTCTTTACAGTACTCTGCTCAACCATATGGTTTTTCCTGACTGTCCCATTTCCCGGAAAGTTAAAGATGGTAGTATAAGCAGGAGTAGTTGTTGAATTAAGTGTAGCCATGTCCCCTGGGTCCGTTGATGTTAATTGTGGTGGTGTTGACGCGAGTATGGCTACCCCGCTGCTAAGTGAAGAAAAGTTATTTAAGCAGTTGGATGAGCCTGCTAGGCTCTTTGCTGTGTGGGTATCGACTGCTACACCTTTTAGTAGTGGAGTTTGGAGGCCACTGATGTCCCCTGTCTTTGAAAATATGGCTGTCCCTGGGTCTTTAAGAAAGGAGAACTTTGTGTAGATCTTAGGCTGATATGAACATATCTTTTTCTTCGGCGGCATTCCGTCAATAGTTACCAGGTTTCCCAGGGCTGCTTGTGATGGCTTTTGTGCGGGCCTTTGTAAGTTGTGGGGGACATTAGTTGGGCAAAGCGGCAAGGGGGCCAAGGATGCCTGGTGGTTTCTTTTTTCGAAGTCAATTTGGGTTAAAGGCTGGTTGGGTGACAACATGTCCAATGATTCAATTGGGGTTAGAGGCTGGTTGGGTGACGGTATGTCCACGTCTGCTAGCGTACGGTCCTCTCCAGTGTTGTTGCACGCTTTGAGGTTGGTAGCCTGGACGTGTCCTAAACTCGGTGAGGCGCTCAGCTCTAGGCTGCCCTGTTTCCTTTTTCTCATTTTGGATTGGGCAGGTGGTTTAGGCTTTAGTTCTAGTCTGACTGTTCCTGATCTCATTGCTCTGCCTATTTGCAGTCCCTTAGTTGTCCTTTGTTATACCCTCACAGGGATGCTGCGATAGGAAGTTCTCACGATTTCTGCTGTTATGCAAATAAATTGCGGCTCCGGCCGCGAAGAAAGACAACTTATGCTTGACAGTACTTTTGTGGTCCTTACTGCAATGAAGAGCCGGTGAAAAGCCCGCACGGCCGCTGCGTACGTGCCAGGCAAATATTCCCCAGCTCCCTCGGCTCCCGCCGCACAGAAAAGCAGCTCACAGGAAAGCGGCTCACGGCTCCTCACCGTACTGGAAGGCACTCGGCAGTGCCCTGTGATTCCTGCCGGGCTGGGAGGTTCTTGCTGCTCCTGCAGCTTCCGGGAGACCGCTCCCTGCCGCTCACGAACGCTGCTGCGGTCCGCAACCCGCTACAGCAACAGTAGTGTAGTATGCGGGTTTTGCAGGTCGTCGCAAGTCGTGGTATTCCTGGCCTCTAACTAGGCTGCTCCGCTTCACCGCCGCTTCACCGGCCTCGGCCAACTCTGTTCTGGTGAATTTCACTAGTTCTGTATGAGTGAAGCCCATATATAGGATATTAGCCGATTCTCAACTGCTGGGGGGGTTGGAGTTGTTAGAGCTCCGGTGCTCGCGCTGGTTCTGGCAAGCTGCTGGCTGGCCGATGACTGCTGCGGTTAACAATGGGCTTTTTGATCTCCCCACAGGTTTCACCGCGCCGCACCGTCGTCCGTCGTCCCCCCAGGCACTACCCCGGCGCTTCCACTCTTCAGCCTTGCCTTGCCCAGTCTTGCAGAAGACAGTTGTGGCCGCTGACCTCAACGTCCAGGCCCGGGCGTCTGAACTTGCGGCGTGGAGGGTCCTCAATTGAGCTGCTCCGAACCGTCACCGGAGCTCACCGCTAGGACACCGGCGCTGGCAATGGAGATGCGCGGTTTTCCTACTCGCGGTACTGTCTCAGTCACACCCCCTGTCACGGACGACACCGGGAGGCACCGGGAGTCGGGAAAACACTGCTCGCTCGGAGCCAGGCGCAACCGCCACTCTTGGCGGCAACAAACAAAACACGGAGCAGGATTCTCGGTCCTTCAGGAAGGGTGGAGGGGGACGGAGGGGTTAGCAAGCGGTGCACACGAGGGGGGCTGCAAGCTGGAGACCTAGTCTACCAACCCCTCAGACCGCGCCCTCTGGCTCTTACTTAGCGGCGACCTCTAACGGCTGCCACGCTTGCCTCCACCTCTTACCTCTTGTCTCCCACGTCGGCAGATGCACAGATGCACAGGCTGGTCTCTGTGGCTCCTGCGACTCCCGCCGCCTCAGGGGAAGCCCTGGCTGCTGTTCCTGCTGCTGAGTGTTCCCGCTGCTTCTGAAATGCTGCTGCCGCTGTAGGGGACCTTACTGCAATCCTCCTCCACTTTCCAGACTGGCCCTGAGCTGACCAAGAGCTCTCGTGGCCCCGGCCGGCTGCCTGCCGAGGGCTCCCGCCGCGACCGGGCCGTTCCCGAATTTTGCCCGCGGCCGCTGCTGCATAGGCTGCGAGTTCTGGCGGCCACCTGTGGTCGCGCTCCAGCGCCCTGCTCTGCACTGCACAGCACGGGGGAGGGGGAGCAGGGAACAGCCAAGCCACCAGCCTGTGAGCCGTTTGAATCGGCAGGTGGAGACGAGTGACGGGTGTGAAGCCGAGGGCCGGCCGCCCGACCGGCAGCCTGCTTTCCTTTCCCTTCCCTTTCACACCACTGTGGCTTTCCGCTTCCCTCTGTGGCAGCAGTGCACTCGCCTCGAGGCAATGGCGTTCTGGTGTCCACACAATTCAGCTCTCTGGCTCCCTCTAGTGGACCTCTCTGAAGAAGAGCAAACTAGGGAAGGTTAGTATAAGTGGACCCTGGCAAGAGGAGCAAACTAGGGAAGGTTAGTATAAGTGGACCCTGGCAAGAGGAGCAAACTAGGGAAGGTTAGTATAAGTGGACCCTGGCAACAAGAGCAAACTAGGGAAGGTTTGTATAAGTGGACCCTGGCAACAAGAGCAAACTAGGGAAGGTTAGTATAAGTGGACCCTGGCAACAAGAGCAAACTAGGGAAGGTTTGTATAAGTGGACCCTGGCAAGAGGAGCAAACTAGGGAAGGTTAGTATAAGTGGACCCTGGCAACAAGAGCAAACTAGGGAAGGTTAGTATAAGTGGACCCTGGCAACAAGAGCAAACTAGGGAAGTTTAGCATAAGTGGACCCTGGCAAGAGGAGCAAACTAGGGAAGGTTAGTATAAGTGGACCCTGGCAAGAGGAGCAAACTAGGGAAGGTTAGTATAAGTGGACCCTGGCAACAAGAGCAAACTAGGGAAGGTTTGTATAAGTGGACCCTGGCAACAAGAGCAAACTAGGGAAGGTTAGTATAAGTGGACCATGGCAACAAGAGCAAACTAGGGAAGGTTAGTATAAGTGGACCCTGGCAAGAGGAGCAAACTAGGGAAGGTTAGTATAAGTGGACCCTGGCAAGAGGAGCAAACTAGGGAAGGTTAGTATAAGTGGACCCTGGCAAGAGGAGCAAACTAGGGAAGGTTAGTATAAGTGGACCCTGGCAACAAGAGCAAACTAGGGAAGGTTTGTATAAGTGGACCCTGGCAACAAGAGCAAACTAGGGAAGGTTAGTATAAGTGGACCCTGGCAACAAGAGCAAACTAGGGAAGGTTTGTATAAGTGGACCCTGGCAAGAGGAGCAAACTAGGGAAGGTTAGTATAAGTGGACCCTGGCAACAAGAGCAAACTAGGGAAGGTTTGTATAAGTGGACCATGGCAACAAGAGCAAACTAGGGAAGGTTAGTATAAGTGGACCCTGGCAACAAGAGCAAACTAGGGAAGTTTAGCATAAGTGGACCCTGGCAAGAGGAGCAAACTAGGGAAGGTTAGCATAAGTGGACCATGGCAAGAGGAGCAAACTAGGGAAGGTTAGTATAAGTCGACCCTGGCAAGAGGAGCAAACTAGGGAAGGTTTGTATAAGTGGACCCTGGCAAGAGGAGCAAACTAGGGAAGGTTAGTATAAGTGGACCCTGGCAAGAGGAGCAAACTAGGGAAGGTTAGTATAAGTGGACCCTGGCAACAAGAGCAAACTAGGGAAGTTTAGCATAAGTGGACCCTGGCAAGAGGAACAAACTAGGGAAGGTTAGCATAAGTGGACCCTGGCAACAAAGAGCAAACTAGGGAAGGTTAGTATAAGTGGACCCTGGCAACAAGAGCAAACTAGGGAAGGTTTGTATAAGTGGACCCTGGCAACAAGAGCAAACTAGGGAAGGTTAGTATAAGTGGACCCTGGCAACAAGAGCAAACTAGGGAAGGTTTGTATAAGTGGACCCTGGCAACAAGAGCAAACTAGGGAAGGTTAGTATAAGTGGACCCTGGCAACAAGAGCAAACTAGGGAAGGTTAGTATAAGTGGACCCTGGCAACAAGAGCAAACTAGGGAAGGTTAGTATAAGTGGACCCTGGCAACAAGAGCAAACTAGGGAAGGTTAGTATAAGTGGACCCTGGCAACAAGAGCAAACTAGGGAAGGTTTGTATAAGTGGACCCTGGCAACAAGAGCAAACTAGGGAAGGTTAGTATAAGTGGACCCTGGCAACAAGAGCAAACTAGGGAAGGTTTGTATAAGTGGACCCTGGCAAGAGGAGCAAACTAGGGAAGGTTAGTATAAGTGGACCCTAGCAACAAGAGCAAACTAGGGAAGGTTTGTATAAGTGGACCATGGCAACAAGAGCAAACTAGGGAAGGTTAGTATAAGTGGACCCTGGCAACAAGAGCAAACTAGGGAAGTTTAGCATAAGTGGACCCTGGCAAGAGGAACAAACTAGGGAAGGTTAGCATAAGTGGACCCTGGCAAGAGGAGCAAACTAGGGAAGGTTAGCATAAGTGGACCATGGCAAGAGGAGCAAACTAGGGAAGGTTAGTATAAGTGGACCCTGGCAAGAGGAGCAAACTAGGGAAGGTTTGTATAAGTGGACCCTGGCAAGAGGAGCAAACTAGGGAAGGTTAGTATAAGTGGACCCTGGCAAGAGGAGCAAACTAGGGAAGGTTAGTATAAGTGGACCCTGGCAACAAGAGCAAACTAGGGAAGTTTAGCATAAGTGGACCCTGGCAAGAGGAACAAACTAGGGAAGGTTAGCATAAGTGGACCCTGGCAAGAGGAGCAAACTAGGGAAGGTTAGTATAAGTGGACCCTGGCAAGAGGAGCAAACTAGGGAAGGTTAGTATAAGTGGACCCTGGCAAGAGGAGCAAACTAGCGAAGGTTAGTATAAGTGGACCCTGGCAAGAGGAGCAAACTAGGGAAGGTTAGTATAAGTGGACCCTGGCAACAAGAGCAAACTAGGGAAGGTTAGTATAAGTGGACCCTGGCAACAAGAGCAAACTAGGGAAGGTTTGTATAAGTGGACCCTGGCAAGAGGAGCAAACTAGGGAAGGTTAGTATAAGTGGACCCTGGCAACAAGAGCAAACTAGGGAAGGTTTGTATAAGTGGACCATGGCAACAAGAGCAAACTAGGGAAGGTTAGTATAAGTGGACCCTGGCAACAAGAGCAAACTAGGGAAGTTTAGCATAAGTGGACCCTGGCAAGAGGAACAAACTAGGGAAGGTTAGCATAAGTGGACCCTGGCATGAGGAGCAAACTAGGGAAGGTTAGTATAAGTGGACCCTGGCAAGAGGAGCAAACTAGGGAAGGTTAGTATAAGTGGACCCTGGCAAGAGGAGCAAACTAGGGAAGGTTAGTATAAGTGGACCCTGGCAACAAGAGCAAACTAGGGAAGTTTAGCATAAGTGGACCCTGGCAAGAGGAACAAACTAGGGAAGGTTAGCATAAGTGGACCCTGGCAAGAGGAGCAAACTAGGGAAGGTTAGTATAAGTGGACCCTGGCAAGAGGAGCAAACTAGGGAAGGTTAGTATAAGTGGACCCTGGCAAGAGGAGCAAACTAGCGAAGGTTAGTATAAGTGGACCCTGGCAAGAGGAGCAAACTAGGGAAGGTTAGTATAAGTGGACCCTGGCAAGAGGAGCAAACTAGGAAAGGTTAGTATAAGTGGACCCTGGCAACAAGAGCAAACTAGGGAAGGTTTGTATAAGTGGACCCTGGCAACAAGAGCAAACTAGGGAAGGTTAGCATAAGTGGACCCTGGCAACAAGAGCAAAGTAGGGAAGGTTAGCATAAGTGGACCCTGGCAACAAGAGCAAACTAGGGAAGTTTAGCATAAGTGGACCCTGGCAAGAGGAGCAAACTAGGGAAGGTTAGTATAAGTGGACTCTGGCAAGAGGAGCAAACTAGGGAAGGTTAGTATAAGTGGACCCTGGCAAGAGGAGCAAACTAGCGAAGCTTAGTATAAGTGGACCCTGGCAAGAGGAGCAAACTAGGGAAGGTTAGTATAAGTGGACCCTGGCAACAAGAGCAAACTAGGGAAGGTTAGTATAAGTGGACCCTGGCAAGAGGAGCAAACTAGGGAAGGTTAGTATAAGTGGACCCTGGCAAGAGGAGCAAACTAGGGAAGGTTAGTATAAGTGGACCCTGGCAAGACGAGCAAACTAGGGAAGGTTAGTATAAGTGGACCCTGGCAACAAGAGCAAACTAGGGAAGGTTTGTATAAGTGGACCCTGGCAACAAGAGCAAACTAGGGAAGGTTTGTATAAGTGGACCCTGGCAACAAGAGCAAAGTAGGGAAGGTTAGTATAAGTGGACCCTGGCAACAAGAGCAAACTAGGGAACGTTAGTATAAGTGGACCCTGGCAACAAGAGCAAACTAGGGAAGGTTTGTATAAGTGGACCCTGGCAACAAGAGCAAACTAGGGAAGGTTTGTATAAGTGGACCCTGGCAACAAGAGCAAACTAGGGAAGTGTTGTTTAAGTGGACCCTGGCAAGAGGAACAAACTAGGGAAGGTTAGTATAAGTGGACCCTGGCAACAAGAGCAAACTAGGGAAGGTTTGTATAAGTGGACCCTGGCAACAAGAGCAAACTAGGGAAGGTTTGTATAAGTGGACCCTGGCAACAAGAGCAAACTAGGGAAGGTTAGTATAAGTGGACCCTGGCAACAAGAGCAAACTAGGGAAGGTTTGTATAAGTGGACCCTGGCAACAAGAGCAAACTAGGGAAGGTTTGTATAAGTGGACCCTGGCAACAAGAGCAAACTAGGGAAGGTTTGTATAAGTGGACCCTGGCAAGAGGAACAAACTAGGGAAGGTTAGTATAAGTGGACCCTGGCAACAAGAGCAAACTAGGGAAGGTTAGTATAAGTGGACCCTGGCAACAAGAGCAAACTAGGGAAGGTTAGTATAAGTGGACCCTGGCAAGAGGAGCAAACTAGGGAAGGTTTGTATAAGTGGACCCTGGCAAGAGGAGCAAACTAGGGAAGGTTAGTATAAGTGGACCCTGGCAACAAGAGCAAACTAGGGAAGGTTTGTATAAGTGGACCCTGGCAACAAGAGCAAACTAGGGAAGGTTAGTATAAGTGGACCCTGGCAACAAGAGCAAACTAGGGAAGGTTAGTATAAGTGGACCCTGGCAACAAGAGCAAACTAGGGAAGGTTAGTATAAGTGGACCCTGGCAACAAGAGTAAACTAGGGAAGGTTAGTATAAGTGGACCCTGGCAACAAGAGCAAACTAGGGAAGGTTTGTATAAGTGGACCCTGGCAACAAGAGCAAACTAGGGAAGGTTAGTATAAGTGGACCCTGGCAACAAGAGCAAACTAGGGAAGGTTAGTATAAGTGGACCCTGGCAACAAGAGCAAACTAGGGAAGGTTAGTATAAGTGGACCCTGGCAACAAGAGCAAACTAGGGAAGTTTAGCATAAGTGGACCCTGGCAAGAGGAACAAACTAGGGAAGGTTAGCATAAGTGGACCCTGGCAAGAGGAGCAAACTAGGGAAGGTTAGTATAAGTGGACCCTGGCAAGAGGAGCAAACTAGGGAAGGTTAGTATAAGTGGACCCTGGCAAGAGGAGCAAACTAGGGAAGGTTAGTATAAGTGGACCCTGGCAAGAGGAGCAAACTAGGGAAGGTTAGTATAAGTGGACCATGGCAAGAGGAGCAAACTAGGGAAGGTTAGTATAAGTGGACCCTGGCAAGAGGAGCAAACTAGGGAAGGTTAGTATAAGTGGACCCTGGCAAGAGGAGCAAACTAGGGAAGGTTAGTATAAGTGGACCCTGGCAAGAGGAGCAAACTAGGGAATGTTAGTATAAGTGGACCCTGGCAAGAGGAGCAAACTAGGGAAGGTTAGTATAAGTGGACCCTGGCAAGAGGAGCAAACTAGGGAAGGTTTGTATAAGTGGACCCTGGCAAGAGGAGCAAACTAGGGAAGGTTAGTATAAGTGGACCCTGGCAAGAGGAGCAAACTAGGGAAGGTTAGTATAAGTGGACCCTGGCAAGAGGAGCAAACTAGGGAAGGTTAGTATAAGTGGACCCTGGCAACAAGAGCAAACTAGGGAAGGTTTGTATAAGTGGACCCTGGCAACAAGAGCAAACTAGGGAAGGTTTGTATAAGTGGACCCTGGCAACAAGAGCAAACTAGGGAAGGTTAGTATAAGTGGACCCTGGCAACAAGAGCAAACTAGGGCAGGTTAGTATAAGTGGACCCTGGCAACAAGAGCAAACTAGGGAAGGTTAGTATAAGTGGACCCTGGCAACAAGAGCAAACTAGGGAAGGTTTGTATAAGTGGACCCTGGCAAGAGGAGCAAACTAGGGAAGGTTAGTATAAGTGGACCCTGGCAAGAAGAGCAAACTAGGGAAGGTTTGTATAAGTGGACCCTGGCAACAAGAGCAAACTAGGGAAGGTTAGTATAAGTGGACCCTGGCAACAAGAGCCAACTAGGGAAGGTTAGTATAAGTGGACCCTGGCAACAAGAGCAAACTAGGGAAGGTTAGTATAAGCGGACCCTGGCAACAAGAGCAAACTAGGGAAGGTTAGTATAAGCGGACCCTGGCAACAAGAGCAAACTAGGGAAGGTTAGTATAAGTGGACCCTGGCAAGAGGAGCAAACTAGGGAAGGTTAGTATAAGTGGACCCTGGCAAGAGGAAAAAACTAGGGAAGGTTAGTGTAAGTAGGCTTTTATGAATCTCCTGAATTTGCTATATGTGGGAGCCTCTCGGAGGGTTATAGGTAATTACTCCAGTAACCCGGGGCGAGATAGAAAAAGGCCTTTCCCCCGGTGTGAGTTTGATGAATTCGGGGAACGCACGGAACGGCTTGGGTACTGAATCTCAGATTGTTTCTCGGGACGTAAGTCATCAGTTTGTTTTGGAGATAGCGTGGGCCTTTGCCTCTTGGGGCATTGTACGTGATGCAACAGATTTTAAAACAGGAGTGCGTCATCACAGGTGGCCAATTCAGTTCTTTCAGCAGAGGCAGAGGGGGGGCGCCTGCAGGACGGTCCAGTATCAGTCTGGCCGCTGTCTTCTGGACCACCTGGACCTTGGTAAGTAAAGTATCGATAACCTCAGCCAGGAGAGCATTCCCAGAGTCCAGTCTGCTTATCACCATTGCTTGAACCGAAGGTTTACGGACAGTTGTGGGGAGGAGAGGAAACATTACTGTAGCCGCAGGAGCTAGTGATTGCTGCAATCTGACCTTTCATTGTTAAGGCTTGATCTAGTTTTATCCCTAGGTTTTTTTACCGTTTGTTTGGGCACGGGAATGATGCACAATTGGTGAGGCCACCAGTCACCTGACCAGATGGCTGGGGCTTTATCAAGCAGTATAATCTCTGTTTTTTCTGGACTTAACTGGAGGCAGTTTTCGGTCATTCCGTTGGAAATTTCTAGCATTCCTGCTGAGAAACGTTTTTTCTCCAGATCCAGATCGTGGCCCATAGTTAACATCAGCGGAGTGTCATCGGCGTATGATATGATCTCAATGCCAAAGGGGTCAGCGATCTTTGCAAGCGGGGCCACATAAATATTGAACAGGGTGGGGCTCAGGCATGAACCCTGCGGTACACCCTTGTCTAAACGCGTTTTGCAGAAGGAATATGACCTAGGATGATCGCCGGCTGTCTATCTCGCTGAAAATGCTGCAGCCATTTTAGTGCTGTTCCCGGACACCGATTGCCTGCAGTCTGCCCACGAGCCTTGCGTGAGAGATGGTGTCAAAGGCTGCAGACAGATATAATAGTATCAGTGCCACAGGTCTTCCTGCATCCATCTTTCGTCTCAGGGAAGCAGTCTCTGACCTGAAGCCTGGTCGGAACCCAGAATGCGAGGGATCCAGGATGTGATTGAGTTCGAGGTATGAGTCCAGCTGCTCATGTATTAAGCCTTCCAGTTGTTTACCCAGGAGTGGTAGCAGGGAGATCGGGCGGTAGTTGCCAGTGTGATTGTTGGTCCATTGTTGCTTTTTTTTGTATGGCCCGTACACATGCTTCCTTCCACTATATTGTCTTAGGTGGACATAGATCCCAGGGGGGTCCGGATTTGGCTGTGGCCAGGGAATTGTGTACTTCCTCTAAAGGGCTCGGCTGAAAGCAGTGTAGTGTACAACAAGTTACTTTTACTTGTTCTCCTATCACACTGGGGGACTCTGCTACCTGCAGAGGGGCAACCGGAAAATTTGAATAGATATGGGATATTTTTTCCTGAAAGTAATTCGCCAGTGAGTCGCAAAGCTCCCGGGATTCCGCGGGAGATTGTCTGCAAGCATGTGGGAAAATACAATCCTAAACTATACTGACGAAGATTTTTGGAGAGTTGTTTGTTTATTCAATTTGGTTGATGATAAAAGTCCGCCTGGCGGTTTTGATATTCTGATGGTATAAGGACCGGGCCTGTTTATACTGTTCCCTGCCCTGGGCTCTTTCTTTTTCTGCCAGCGTCTCTCCCTAGTGTTTTGCATTTAGCTTTTTCTACTTTTAGTTCTGGCATGTACCATGGGGCTGATGGTTGCTGGTGAGTGGAGCCATGACTTTTAAAGGGAATCGCTGAGTCCAGCGCCATCATGAGGGTAGAGTTAAAGCTTTCCAGGAATTCAGACACCTAGGGGTTATTGTTTGGTAGCTTGATGTGAAAGGCATCGCTAACGGCTTCGGGAGTAAGTTCATGCCAGGGTCTGCGTGCTTCATGTCGCCATCTTTTTTTGTGGTAAAACCCTTATCGTACGGCAATTGGATGTCAAACAGGATTTCAAAATTATAAGTCCAATTAAGGGGTAGGGGGGCTTGCAGACCAATTGGTCTTTGTTAGAGAAGGTTAAGCCCAACACATGTCCAGCCAAGTGAGTCAACCCTGCAGCTCTTGAGATAGCATCAGAGATCAAGTTCCATCTTTTGTGTTGACATAATATATGCTGGTCATATTCTCGGTACGGACCAGCACGAACAACAATTCATGGCGATTTGCTATTTCTATGTGTGCTGCACAATATACTACACATAGAAACAGCAAAAACAAGGAGAAATTAAGCAGTTCTCCTCTTTTTAACATGTTCAAAACCGGGTTTTAGTTTGGACACTGCCCTATATGTACACCACCTTCTAAATGGGGGGAAGCGTAAACATCAATGTGTATTGCGGCGAATCACCCATCGCAACTCCCATTGCCCGCCCCTTTCACACTAAATGTAGAATGAAAGGGGGATTTATTTTACCGCCACCTTGTAAATGAGGCAAAAGGTTTATCGCCGCAGGAAAATCATAAAAAGTGACGTCCCTGTGGAGATAGGGGCTTGTAAATATGCCCTTAAATATTGCTATATTTTACTATAAAACATGCAGGCACAAGTGCAGTTACCTTGCAGGCAATAGGGTCATGATTGAAATGGTGCAGCAGGTACAGTGGCACTGGCACCAACAGTTGTCATAACTCTTCTAAACACCAAATATTGCTATAGTTGACTACTTAATAGGCACAATTGTAGTTACCTTGCAGTTAAAAGAGGCATGATTTGAATGATGGAGCAGGTGCAGTGGCACCCGGGCCAAAATCTCTAAGGACCCCACTAAACCCAGAGTATTTCTAAACTTTAGTACTAAACTGGCAGTCATAAGTTAACTTATCCAGCAGGCACCAAGGTCATGATTTCAAGAGTGCAGCAGGTGCTGTGACACAGGGACCAAAAGCCAGCTAGAGCGATACATAACAACTGAGAGTTGGTACCTATTCCTCTGGCAGATTTAAATGTACATGAGTCTATTCTTATACAATCTGTACACCCATTCCAGGCCATAGTTAATATGGAGCCTAAGACAGGTAAGCTGCCACCAACAGATTTACAAAAAGGTCTCAAAGGAAGAGTTGTGTACTTACCTTTAGATGTTAAGAAAATATTACAACTGATGTATGGACAGAGAGGGAAATGAGCCAGTAGTTATTCTAGAAAATGGTGTACCAACAAAGAGTAAAAAAATCTGTCAAAAGTTTATAAATATTAATAAGCTTCCAAATGCTACATTATACATTGTACAGAATTTTATGTAGTATAAGAATGTACATTTTGATCAAGAAGTAAGATGCTTACTAGATGAAACACTAATCTCAAGTGGCCAAATTGAAAAAGTGGAAAAATCTAGAAGTGAAAAGATTTTTGAACGTCATACCATACATCCGCTCCTTTCTAAAGAAATCATAGGAAGCACTATTGAATTATTACAAATGAAAGAAACAAAAGGAGCTCACATGAGTATATGGTGAAAAGTTTAGATGTTTGTTGTTTTCCACAGCTATTCCCCACTGGAGAAGGTGGACAATTTGATGACCGAGCTCTACGGATTCCAATATCAGAATAGTGATCAACAAGATTATACTCTGAAGATCCAAGAATTTGGCAGTGTATTCCTTATATATATTTCATCTTTTGTTTGAGAGTTATTTATTTGCACTTTCATATGCAGTGAACCATATATTGAGAACAGGTGTGCTTCTACAACATGTTTTTGCAAAGGAATTCATAGTGGAAGTTGAAGAAAGAGATGAAAATTTGGACACTCAGTTAATCAATCTGATGGCGTGTCAACGTGGCCCGAATTAATATTGGTATCGTAGTCATGGTGAACCTGAATGCATGGTAAGAAACCTAGGTACACCTACATGGTTTCTAACACTTAGTTCAATCAATCAATCAATCAGAGTACATGTATAGTGTGCTACTTACCCGTGAGGGTCCCAAGGCGCTGAGGGGAGGGTGGGTGCTGCTACTGCTCGAAGAGCCAGGTCTTGAGGAGTCTTCTGAAGGCGAGTAGGTCTTGGGTCTGCCGTAGATGGGTGGGGAGGGTGTTCCAGGTCTTGGCGGTGAGATAGGAGAAGGATCTGCCACCGGAGGTTGTTCGTTGGATGCGGGGGACAGCGGCGAGGGCGAGGCTGGCAGAGCAGAGCTGGCGGCGAGGGGTTGTGGAAGCTTAGTCTGCTGTTCAGGTAGGCTGGTCCGGTGTTGTGGAGTGCTTTGTGTGCGTGGGTGAGGAGCTTGAAGGTGATCCTCTTGTCGACCAGGAGCCAGTGTAGGTCTCTCAGGTGGAGGATGATGTGGCTGCAGCGGGAGAAGTTGACAATCAGTCCGGCGGAGGCTTTTTGGATGCGTTGTAGTCGTCGTAGGTATTTGGCTTGGATTCCTGCGTAGAGTGTGTTGCTGTAGTCCAGTCTGCTGCTGACGAGGGCCTGTGTCACCGTTCTTCTTGTTTCGGTCGGAATCCACTTGTGGATCCTGCAGAGCATGCGGAGGGTGTTGCAGCAGGAGGAGGAGACGGTGTTGACCTGCTTAGACATGGAGAGGGAGGAGTTGAGGATGAATCCTAGATTGGGTGCATGGTTTGTAGGTGTTGGTGCTGTTCCCTGTGTGGTCGGCCACCAGAAGTCATCCCAGGCTGAGGGGGTGGGTCTGAGGATGAGTACATCTGTCTTGTCTAAGTTCAGCTTCAAACGGCTGCTCCTAATCCAATCGGCGACGGCCTTCATTCCCTCGTGGAGGTTGGTTTGGTGGTGTGTGGGTCCTTGGTGAGGGAGAGGATAAGCTGGGTGTCGTCGGCATAGGAGATGATTTTGAGGTTGTGATGGAGGGCCACTTGTGCGAGGGGGACCATGTAGACATTGAACAACATCGGGCTGAGGGATAAGCCCTGGGGGATGCTGCAGATTATGTCGGTGGCTTTGGATCAGAAGGGTGGGAGGGGGGCGCTCTGAGTTCTGCCGGAGAGGAAGGACGTGGTCCAGTCAAGAGCCTTCTCTTGGATTTCGGCTTCTACGAGGCGTGTCTTTAGAGTGCGGTGGCAGCCCGTGTCAAAGGCGGCTGACAGGTCCAGGAGGATGAGGGCTGATATTTCGCCGTTGTCTAGTTGGCACCATATGTCGTCTGTGGCAGCGATGAGGGCTGTCTCGGTGCTGTGGTTTCATCTGAATCCGGACTGGGACGGGTCCAAGATGTTGTTGTCTTCCAGGTGGCGGGCCAGTTGCATGTTGACGATTTTCTCGATGACGTTTGCCGGGAAGAAGAGTAGGGAGATGGGCCGGAAGTTCTTGAGGTCCTTGGGGTCCGCTTTGGGCTTCTTGAGGACGGCGTTGATTCCGACGTGCTTCCAGCTTTCCGGGAATGTCGCTGTTTTGAAGGAGATGTTGATGACCTTTCGTAGTTGGGGTGCAATGACTGCGTCTGCTTTGTTGAATACGTGGTGTGGGCACGGGTCAGACGGAGTTCCTGAGTGGATGGAGTTCATGACCTTGCGTGTCTCGTCGTCGTTGGACCAGGAGGTCAGGTGGTTGACACTGGTGGTGTTCACAGGGGGGGTGGAGTCTGGCGTAGTTGGGGCAGTCATGGTGTTAAAGCTGTTGTGGATGTCAGCGATCTTGCGGTGGAAGAAGATGGCTAGTGAGTCGCACAGTTCTTGTGAGGGCAGGATGTCGTTGGTATTTGGCGCTGGGGTTGGAGAGTTCCTTTACGATGCTGAAGAGCTCTTTGCTGTCATGTGTGTTGTTATCCAAGCAGTCTTTGAAGGAGGATCTCTTGGCTAATCTGATGAGGTGGTGGTGTCTGTGGGTGGCGTCTATGTGGGCTGCGTGGTTGTCCGGTGTGCGTTTGTGGAGCCATGTCTTTTCCAGTTTCCGGCATGCGCGTTCGGAGGTCTGGAGCTCATCGGTGAACCAGGTGGCTCTCTTGTTGGCAAGGCTCTTGCAGGGATTCTTGAGCAGGGCGAGGGTGTTGGCGCAGTCATCGATCCACTGTCTGAGGTTGCGGGCTACGGCGTCTGGGTTGGTGGGATCGGCGGGTGCGTTCTTGGCGAGGGAGGTGATCAGCTGGTCTTCGGTGACTTTGCTCCAGCAGTGGCGAGGCAGCTATTGGGTGCGGTGGTGCGTGGTTGGTTTCTTGAAGGTGAAATTGATGCAGCGGTGGTCGGTCCAGTGGAGTTCGGTGGTGTGGTCAAAGGCGACGTGGGAGCCTGTGGAGAAGACAGGATTCAGCGTGTGGCCGGCGGCGTGGGTGGGTGCGTTGACGAGTTGTCTGAGGCCGAGGTTGGTGAGGTTGTCGATCAGGGTGGCTGAGTTGGCGTTGTTGTTGTTCTTGAGGTGGAAGTTCAGGTCCTTGAGGAGGATGTAGTCCATGGAGGTGAGTGCGTTGGTGCTGGCGAGGTCGGCGATGGAGTCGCTGACCTGAGTCCGGGGGGTCTGTAGTTGAGTGTTCCTCTGAGGGTGGTGTTGGGGTCGGTGAGGATCTGGAAGTGCAGGTGTTCGGCGGTGTTGAGGGTGTGGTCTGCGTGGGTGGCGACCTTGAGCGTGGACTTGTGGACAATGGTTATTCCTCCTTCGATTCCGTTGTGCTGAATATGCGTGGAATGATTTCCTTGAATTTCTATGAAAAGCAAATTCAAATGTAAAAAACATTCAACTGAAGATAGCTGGAGAACTCTGTCCTTGGATCCTGTAAATGTTTGCAGGTATTTTAACCAATGATTTCAAGCAATGATGTCATTTATCTGCAATAAAAACATTCCACCTCTTGGCGAGGTAACTGATTTCTTTTGGCAAAAAAGAGTACCATGCCAGAGGTGCTCCTCAAATACACATGCTTTTATGGATACTTATGTACCAAAATTTGGAACAGATAGTGATGAAGCTGTTTTGTCTTCCACTGAACCGTATGTTACACATGCCATTTCAAGAGAATGAGGAGAAAAGAGCTTGAGACAAGAAGTTCTATGGTTTCAAAGTCAGAGACAGAAATAGAAATGTAAAGGAAAATATTATACACAATGTCGTTTTGGAATACCACAAACCTATACTTTCTAAAGGAAGAGTAAATGGTTTTTGTCAGCAATAAGACGTATAATAACTAAAAAATCTCCCAAGAATACATGCAACTTAAGAAGAACAGAAGCTTTAAAGTATATTAAAGACTATAATCCATTAATTAAAGAAATGTGGAACGCTAACATTGATATTCAGCTTTTTGCAGACAACTCAATTGCTGTTGTTCGTTATGTCCCATCATATAAGAAAAAAGCTGATAAGTCACAGATGAAGGAAATATGGGAAGACATTTCTGCAGAAAAGAGTCTCAGCAAGCAATAGTACAGCTTTAGCTTGAAGACGGTTTCCCATAGAGAGATAGGGTCTTATGGATGTTTGGATCGCTTGAGCTCAGCCAGTTTGTATTCAAAGTCAATGGGAATCATTTGGATAAGTGTAGGCCTAGCCTCTACATGAAATAGAGTATTGAAATGTTTTCCACAAATCCAATACTTAGCCCAGTATGAGCCACAAAGCACTGATATTGTCAAAACTAATATGTTGGATACATACTATCCCAAAAGAAGTCCACATTTTGAAAACCTATGTCTGCATTAAAAATATTTCAAAAATACAGGTTTAGAAAGAATGTTACAGAACATATAAAAAAAGAAAAATATCCAGTAATTGGGTGTGATGTATGCCAAAGGAAATCTTATTAATCACAGAAAATTCAGTTGTGAAACTCCAGATAAGAAAGAATTTTTCTATTTAGCACTTCTGCAACTGTTCAAGCCTTGGCATAGTGTAACAATTACTTGGATATTTTGACTGCTATGAAGATTCTTTTAATGCAAATAAAGATAGTATTCAGTGTACAGTATTTGTGACTTACTTTAAAATGATAAATTACGAGATTGAACAAGAAGGAACTATTGCAGCTGAAATAGCTAGAGAAAGTTCACAAATTAGTCAAAGTTCTGGTCCACTGACTCAAGATGCACTTGGACAACCAATTATTGAAAATGAAGCAGCAATTGCCATGAATGGGGTAGAAAATGCAATTCAGCAAGCACAACACACTATTCAGCTTGAGAAGTTAGAGGAAGAACTGAATATTGAACAAAAAGAAATATATCTACATGTGAAACGACAAGTAGAACATTACTTCCTACACGAAAAAAAAGAATGTCAATGTTCATCTTTTCAACCTATTCTATTGTCTATTAGTGGTCAAGCTGGAACAGGAAACATTTTCTTAATTAAAGTTCTGACAAGTTATTTACACAGGACTACAGGATCACATTTATCTTGTGTAGTAACATCTCCAACTGGATTAGCAGCACACAACATTAAAGGTATTACTTTACATTGATTACTTATGCTACCTGTCGAACATGATAATAAATTGGAATATCAAAAGCTGTCAGGAGAAGCTTCTTATGAAGTCTCAAGAGTATTGAATAAAGTAAAACTTGTAATCATTGATGAAGTGAGCATGTTATCAAACTTAATGCTTGCCTATGTACACTTGAGAATGCAATAGATTTTAAAACAAGCATTGGCATAGCCAATAGGTCTCGCCTTTGAGACTTTATAAGTGTTTAGCCATGAAACAGTTGATGTTGCATCAATGATATTGGGATGCATGATTAAATACTTATAAGGTCAAAAAGGTGAGACCAATTGGCTATGTCAATGCTTGTTTAACTTTAAGATGCCAGATTGTACAAGAGCACACAGTACGCCTGCTACACTCACAATTGCATGACTCTGAGGATGGGTGTGGGTGGTGGGGGGTTCGGGTGGAGAAGAAACAGATAGGTGTGGGTGGGTAGTAGGGAGAAGAAACGGATGGTGGTTAGTTATAGGGAGCAATCACCAAATGGGAAAAGCAGAGCAGTGAGAGGTTGAGGGAAGGGGGTGGGAAATCTGTGGATAGAGCAATCAACAGCAGCGGAGAGGGGCAAGTAGGGACACAAGAGCAGAACAAAAAATAAATGAAGAGGAGACGAGATGGTAATATAATGAATAGAAGTAAGGGAACAAGAAGAAGAGCAAAAAGAGATTAGGGATGTTTGGGGATTGGCTGTTGAAAACAGAGGAGGAAAAGATATAAAAGCAGGAAAGGGAAGAGAGGGGGGAAATGAGAAGAAGGCGAAGTAGAATACTTTGGAGAATGAATAGGAGTCCGAGTAGGAGGAGGAGCAGAAAGAAGACAATGTACAGAGGAGATGAGGAGGAGGGCGGTAAGGAGCAGAATAAAAGAGGGTACAGAGAAGGGTGGAACAGAAAGAGGAAGAGTAGAAAAAAATGGTTAAAAAAACAACAGCATGAACAAGCAGACCTGCAGAAGAAATTGGGGTGGGGAAGGGGAAGAAAGAAGGTGGGACCTCGAGGAGAACAAAGAGGAAGGAGGAACTAATGCAGGAAAAGGAGGAAAGCTGGGGATTTAGCAGGCCTGTATGCAGGTGCCCCGAGCGCGAAGTGTCCTTTGAGCTTCACTACGGGTACATTATTAGCAGCCCAGCGTGTCACGTGACTGATCCTCCATGCACTTGTGCGCCCCCCTGCTTTGTGGCTGTGCTTATAAGTGCTACTTTGCCAATCGGTATTTTAAGAATTCAGTAATTTACAGATTCCTTAAATTACCGATTCGGTAAATTACCGAATCCTTAAATTTGGCCATCCACATCTCAAATACCTAATACCGGTCGGTAATTCGGTAATTTCAGCCGTTACCAACCGGTATTGGGCTACCTACATCTTGCCTTATGTCTTTGAAACCCCCTCTCCTTTTCAGCCTTTCAGAGAATTGAAAATGAACGGAGCACTACGAAGCCCAAATACCAAGACGGAAGCCGACAAACACTATTTTCACATTCGGTGTCTAAGTAATGGAGTTATTTTTGCTCTTCTACCCATGAACACAGTGGCCTGTATATTTGCATTAAATAACAATTCTATGATAAGTTGCAAAATATTAAAAAAGAATCAAAAGCACAACAATATATGAATATGACGAGCTGATGGAAAAAGGTGTTTCCTAATATAGTATATCACATTGAATTAATTCATGAATAATGCCATATTAATAAAAGGAACCCTAACGGCATCACTACACTTTATAAAAGAGAACAACAACATTATATACTAAGGTGAAGGGGTATACCACATTGAGATGGGAATTTAGAGCGTGGTTAAAAGGAGAAAGAAACGTCCTGTAGCTAACCAGCAAGGACCAGTTATGCATGCCTGGATTTGCATGTTCTGGCATATAAAAGCCAAGCCTTTTAGCTTTGCAAATTCTTGTTTATGTAAAATGTATACAGGACCAAATCGGAATTCTTCTAACGTTTTAATTAATTTAAAATATCAAAAACAAATCTAGCCATATGGGTGACGAACAAACAAGCATCACGGCGCCGATGCTTTACTTTTAATATTAAAAGTAAAGCGCGGGCGCCGCGATTATACCAAAAGTAAGGAAATAGAAACAAACATCTATTTCTTTACTTTTGGTATAATCGCAGCACCCAAGCTTTACTTTTAATGTTCTAAGTAAAGCACGGGTGCCGGCTTCACACGCGCAATAAAAGAAACCAAATGGCAGCTGTGTACGATGGCAGCTGTGCATGTCAGACGTGCGCTTTTGCACGTGATAATAAGCTGGTCGCCGGGAAAGTAGCACTTTTCAAAGCAGCTACTAAATGTCTCGGCCAGACAAGTGCATGCACTGGTTCAGGCCGAGACCTAAACAGAATATGATGTGCTATCAGTAGGAAACATTTAATTATATTTGGAGAAATGCTACAACTTACTTCCGTTAAAGGACACCCTGATTTTAAAACACCTCTCATGATGACACAAGGAAATGTTTGGGAAGTATTGGGGATATAAATATTTGGTGAAACTTTCAATATAAAGTACTTGTCACAAATATGCAACAAGCGGGGGTGTGGCGAGCTGGCTAAAAGATGGATGCACCAGTGTAGAGCTCCAGAAATTGAGCTAATTAACTCCCAATATCCGATACAATGATCCATTTTCGCCCGCTACTGAAACTTCCCCTGTGACCCTCAACTCACCGGGGAGAGGCAGGCCGAAAAAGAAGTAATCCTGCCGCCTGTAAATGAAGATTGTGACCGAAGATTGGCAGAATGACGAGAAGAGCTCTGTATGTGACGGAGGTGTGAGAAGCCGTATTCATCAGAGCAGCTGCCTCGATGGATCTGGACATGGGAGCTGAGGCGGCCCTTCATCAGCCGAGAAGCTCCCGGCGTCAAGCTCAGAAGCCAGCTATCAAGCGGTGTTGAACTTGGCCCTTTTTGCAGGGCCATCCCTAAACTTTTTGCCTTTCACCGCACCTTATTTCAGACATGGTGTTGGTGGTTTTAGGCATCTGGGCACTTTAGCACTGTGGTCCAGTGTAAAGTGTGTGCACTTTGTGTTACATTGCTGATATTGGCCTGCCCTCCCATAGGAATGCATTGGGGATTCCCTGATCAGTGTGTGTCAGTGGTAATTCATGATATGAGAAGGAGCAGTGTGGTCAAGTCTGGTATGGTTGGAACTGTAATAATAAATGCTGCGCAATAGTGTGCACAGATTTATTCTGGTTATTTTAGAAATGCCACTTTTAGAAGTTGGCAGTTCTATGTGCTATGGGTCTGCCTGCCTGATGTGAATTGCATGTCTGGCTTGTGAGTGGCAGCTGCTGGGAGGTGTGTGGCTCCAGGAGGGGCAGGGTGAGTCAGCGCTGAGCTGAATGGGACACCTGAGCTGGGAGTAGTGAGAGGAGTAATCCCCTGATTCTGAATGGGACTGTGCCCAGCCTGGAAAATGCTGGCACCGTCCCCTGTGGTGTGTCTGATCACTGAGCCCCCACCTGACAAAGGGGAAGGGGAGCTTGGAAAACAAAGTGCTCAAAATCCCCCCTGAACCAGTTGCATCTGGTTCCCCAAGCCCTGCGCTGCAGACAAAGGAGGGAAGTGGTATAAGTATAGGGGCTGTGACCCCATGAAATGGTTCTCTTCCATGAGGCTGGTGTGCTGTTCCTGAATCCTGCTGGGGCGTGCTGCTGCAGGGGCCCAGGAAGAACTGCCTGCATTGTCCCCTTGAACTCTAGGACCGTAAAGGACTTTTGACTGCTTCTAGTGCCTCGTGAGCATTTGCTTTGTTTTCTAATTCCCCAAGGAAGGGGAGAGTGTATGGGCTGTGCAGTGCTGAGCTGCAGCCCTTTAAGAGGGATTCCCCAGTATAGGGATTCCCCCATAATGCCAAGAGGAGCGGGTACCCACCCCGTATATTTGTGCCCGAGCAGGAGCATAACCCGCTTTATGGATGCTTAAAATGGCGAGTGCCCACCCCGCATTATGGTGCCTTTTTGCAGATGCCCACCTAGAGAGAAATCACTGCGCAGCCCGGGCCGCTGAGAAGAGAGCACAGAAAACATTAAAACAGGCACCCGTGCCTGACTGTGGGCGGGGCCTGCCAAAGGAAGTGTGTCCGGAAGCTCGGGTGCATGCATTGAGGATGACAGGAGCCTACCCTGCCTCCACAAGCCCCGAGGAAAAGTCCTGGCCCCAGGAGAGGGACCGGGTGAAGAGGAAAGGAGTCCGCTGAGGTCGGCACCTGTCTGCGTGGGGCTCCTGTGAGTCAGGGAGAGCCCCCGGGGTGGCAGCACGCAGAGCAGAGTCCTGAGGTAGAGAATTGCCTGCAGGATGCATCCTGATGAGTGGGTCCCTCTAGTGGTTCTCTGTGTGTGCCGGTTTAGGCACAGTGCGATCACCTGCAATGGGGGCCAGTTGTTCTACCAAGTCCCCGCGTTCGGACTTGGGTGCATTGCGAGGCACATTGTCTGTGCCTGAGCAGTCCCGCAGAAAGCGGGCCGCTCCAACGAGGGGGCAGGTTTGATTAGTAGAACCCTAGAGTGGGGCTCAAGGGGCGCTGCGGTGCCCAGGGTGATGCCACAGCTGCCCCCCAGACAGTGGGCAGCTGCAAATGTTTTGAGCAGATTGGCATAGAAATCCCTGAGTTGGACAAGAGAGGGCACAGTGGTGCCAGGGCCATTATTTGATTTCCAGCTGTACAGCACTTAGTGACAGCTGCATCGTATAGTTCTGCGCAATTGCACACTTTTGATACTCTGCTGCATTGGCAGTTGTCCTAACATTTTGGACATAGGGCATTTGAGCACTCTGAGAAGGCCAGTTGGCCAGGGGAACTGTGAGGTTACTAGGGTGCCAGGCCCTACAGTGACTTATGTGGTGCGCAGGAAATGTGATTCATCTACTGTAATTTATGCACTGTGATTTATGCCTCTAGTATTTATGTTTAGGAAGATCTCCCCTAATCTGAGATTTCTACTTATGAGCAACCCTGGGCGTGGTGGGCTCCGCGGAGCTACGCGGAGCTACGCGGAGTGTGCGAGAAGCTACGCCCACTCCCGCACTCCGCGTTGCCCCACTATGCACCTCCCTCCCGCTCTCCTCTATATACATTATTTAAGCAAAATACCCTTAATAAAACAATTTTAAAGCACTTACCGTGTCCGGGGCTCGTCCGGGGCTCCCTCTTGGAATCGCGTCGTCATGGATACCAATGCGCATGCGCGGGCGGCCGCGCATGCGCATTGGTATCTATGCAGGGCCGCTATTCCAAGAGGGAGCCCCGGACGAGCCCCGGACACGGTAAGTGCTTTAAAATTGTTTTATTAAGGGTAGTTTGCTTAAATAATGTATGTAGGGGAGGGCGGGAGGGAGGCGGGTGGCGGCCGACTCGGCTACGCACGCGGAGTGGGCGTAGTGTTGCCGGCTACGCTGTCTACGCAAAATGCGTAGGAGGCAACACTACGCCTACTCCGTGGGCGTAGCCGATTCGGACGCCCAGGCTTACTTATGAGGTTACTGCATAATGTGTTTATGCTCGTAAGGTTATTGTCGAATGCGTTTAGACTTATGAGGTTATTGCATAGTGTGTTTATGCTGGTGAGGTTAATGTCTAATGCGTTTAGAGTTGTGCGGTTATTGCAAAATGCGTTTATGCTTATGAGGTTGGCGCAGAATGTATTTCATGCCTAGTGTGATGCTGCTTGCATAATACGATTTATGTTGCAGGAGATGATGCAGAGTACAGTATTTTGCCAGTAATTACTGGTTGTGTTCTATATTCATAATGAGTTCTACATTTACTATTTGTGCTTGTAATGGTTCTGACAGTAGCCCTCTTGGCCCGATCAGGTGTATTTAATCCCCTGTAAATATTGCCCAGTTCCAGTTGGCACTGTGTACATTGTGTGATTACTGTTCTAATGCGTTTATGATAATACAAAGGCTATTTGCATACATAACCTTGTGTGGAGTTCCTTTTGTGGTGTGGCTTGTGTGTTGCTTCTGGGTGTTTGTGTTGTGCAAACACTTTACACTTTGCCTCCGGGATAAGCCTGTCTGCTCGTGCCAAGCTACCAAGAGGGTGAGCAGGGGTTATCTTTGGCGTGTAACTCCCTTGCCCTGACTAGAGTGGTGTGCTCTGCCTGGCTTTGGCTCAAGCCGTAGCCAACCAGAGATCCTATTTCTAACAAGCGGCTCCTAAATATTGTCCCAGACTCCATAATAAAGACAGAGGCTCAGACGGAACAAGCAAACCTCACGAGGTGCGTTTTGGGGGGCCGAGCCTAACCTCCGTGCCGCAGTGAGTCAGACCGCAATAAAACAACACTCTAGCGCCCATAGACCCGGATCGTGCATTTCCTCCCCCCTCGCAAAATGAATACAGCTATGATCCCAAAGATCGGGGCAGGCAGCCACAGCTGGCGAGGTGAAGAGACATTTAGCCCCTGGGTGCAACATAGAGGTAGAGCCACCTAACTCCAAGGATAACTGCTGCATGCGAGGCTCGGGTCAGTCTCAGCAAAGGGCCGAAACGGCAAGGGGTGAGGACATGAGTACCTTGAACAAGATTGCATACAACTAAGAGGGAGCGGCGTGCAGCCACTTTGAGAGGTGGTGCTTGGACGGTGGAGGAAGACTGGGCCCTGCAAGAGACCTAAGAAGACAGTGCCCTCCCCCCGAGGTAGACGAGACATGTGGAAAGTGTGATGAAGCACTCCACTCCACTACAGGTCCCATATAGTAAGTGATGGTATATTAAAAAGTGTAATTGGGCGTAGAGTGCTGCTGTAGTCTGGACAAGTCCTGGCAAAATATCGACACAGAAGGAGCCAAAAACACGCACCAGACAAACCTGGATAAATACGCACATTCTAAAGCAGAGGTTGGGGGACAAAAGTGCAGCACCCGTAACAAAGCAACAACAAGAAAGAGCCTCCCGACTCTACAAGATATAATGGAGGCCATACAGGGTTTGCGCTCAAGAGAGTAAAATAGACACGGTTATGCCCAAAGCAACATTAATACCTGCAGATTTGAGAAATTTGGGAGACAGAGGGAAAGCCACTGAAAAACCGGTCACTACGCTTCAGAAACCTACTAAAATGCAGGAAACAGATGTTAAAAAACTCCAGATAGTGCCAGCAGAAATGGAGTCAAAGCTTGAGGACTCCAAAGGATGCGCATAAAGAAACAACGTGCGAGTCCTGGGAGTGCCCGAGCGAGCAGAAGGCCAAACCGGTGACCTGTTCGTGGAAGATCTTGTTCAGAATCATTTAAAGCCTGGTGCACTTTCCAAATACTTCTTGCAAGGATCTTTAATTACAGGGACAGAGATATAATTGTACAAGCTGCAACCACAGCTCCTCCACTAAAGTTTGAAAATACTACAATAACCTTTTTCCAGACGTCACGGTCAAAGTGCAAAAGATGCAACGTTCTTTTTTGGAGTTAAAGTGAGCGCTCCGGAACAAGGACATAAAATATGACATACGCTTCCTGGCCAAGCTTTGGGTGATGGCGGTGGGAAAGTCATGTTTTTTTGCGACTCTAGATGAGGCCTGGCAGTGGTTGTAGGGCTGGAGGATTTCCTGACCCCAAAGACCCAACACTCAGAGGCGCACACAGGGACAAGTGATTCACCAAGACAACCGTGGCCACAATGATGGATCCAAAAATTAAATAGGTTAGAACAATAAAACAGTACTAGCGACAACCTCAAGATACTTGCTGAAGCACAACCATTCCAAATGGGCACTGATGACTGCTCCCGATTTGCAACACAAAGACTGCCAAGTATATTAAAAGGTGGTGGGGGGGATTGTATGATGTGATGCTAGATAGATCATTATAAAACCAGTATTAGGGGGCTAACTACTATAAGTCAATTACAGGACTTATTCAACTCAAACTGCCCTACAGTTAAAAATTATGATTGGCTGATATAACATAAGTTTGAAGGGGTTAACAAGAATTGGTTAAGAGTCGCTCGCCACGTTTCTCCTCTTATGATGTATTTAATGGATACAGGTTTAGAGGCACTCTTTGTGGGGTGGGCAGTTTTAAGTCCATGCTGCAGAGAGGCGGGGAGTGGGGGTGGGGTGGGTAGTTACAGAAGAGTTTGTTATAAAGTTCCATAGAGTTTTCAGTGGATAATGAAGAAGAAAAACTTGTTATGCATGTGCAATGGTAGATTAATGGACAGGATGAATGACAACACAGTTGGATAGCTAGACAGTTGCGATCCACTCAAATTCTTCGAGGCGTGGGGACCCGGTTACAGATCCACCGTTCCCAATACCCACTGAGGGCATACACAGAAAGGATGAGATGCATACAGACTTTACACTAATGCCTCCACAATGCAGATTTAAGATAATCTCAGGGAATGTGAATGGGTTGGTGAATAGAATTAAACAGGGATGGTATTGCAATATTTTTTATTTTTAGATATTTTATTAGGTTTTTATAAGTATTACTGTAGTCAGATGCTGTTCTTTTACAGGTTTGGTACATTTCTCAGAGTGAGGTATAAGAGGAGACAGGAAAGTGCAGTAAGTGGGAAGGGAGAAAGAAGAAAGAAGTAAGTGAGGAAGGTATAAGCCCAGTAAGGAGAGGCCTGCCATGTTACTTAAGCTACATACCCAGATCGGTACACGTGGACAGCAGCTGTACTGAGCACACATTACAGACATTCCCCTCCTGCAGGATCCGTTGGTTAAGCCAGACGCAAGTGTTCGAGCATTTCAAGGGGGTTTGTGGGGGGTGAGGTGTACATCCAGGGTCTCCCACATCCCTCTGGAGGAGGCTTTACCGGGTGAGTACTGCATTGCCAAACTATCCACCCCCCTTAGGTACGTGATCCAGTTTAGCCAGTTTTGATAGCGTGCTTTGCTCGAGTCTTTCCAGTTATTCAGAACTGTTTTAACTGCTGCTGTCATAAGGAGGCCCCAAAGTGCATCAGTCATATTCCCTTTCTCTTGCTTCTATTCTCTCACTCACCCTCACTCTCTTTCACTTACTCCATCCGACAATATCCTTCCCTTATTCCCCTTTCCCTCAGTCTAACCACTTCACTCCCTGTCAGTTATTCGTTCTCCCTCTCTTTCTCTCTTACTCTCTCCCTCTTTCTCTCTCCTTCACCCTTCCTTTCTTTTCCTTTCTGTTTCCTTCACTCCTACTTTCTTTTGTATTGTGAAATATATATTATAACTCAATTTTTTATTGTCTTCCACAGATACTATATATTTTTTTTAAAGTTTTAAAATCTTGCCATTATTTATAAGGTAAGTTTGACAAACAAAAAATACCTTTTCAGTACTCTATTATTTCTCTTTCTCTCATTCCCTTTCTTCACTCTCTCTCTTACTCACCTTCCTTTTCTTCATGTTACTCCCCTTGCCTCATTCTCCTTACTCCCCTTCATTCACCTTTACACTCCTTCTCTCACCATCAGTACTCTTCCTTCATCCTCACTCACCTTGTCCAACTCCCTCTTTCCCCTGTCTGTCCCTCACTTCTCTTTCCTATCTTCCTCCATCACTACCCTCGTGTTGCTGAATCGCACAGTCTCTTCTCACTCTCCCCTTACTCTCTTTCTTTCACATCATCCCTCACTCTCTTTCACTCACTCCACTTGTCTCACTCCCCCTCACACTTTTTCCCTCACTCCATCTGTCAGTCCCCTTCCCTGGAGAGCGGAGAGCATTCACTTTTGCTAACTCCCATTCCTTTAGTCCCACACTCCCCTTCACTCTATTTCTCTCTCCCTCTCTCCTTCTGTCTCACTCAGTTTAACCACCTCACTCCCTGTCAGTCACTTGCTCTCCATCTCTTCCTCTATCACTCTCTCTGTCTGTATTTCCCTCACCCTTTCTGTCTTTCTCTTTCTGTTTCCTTCACTCCTACTTTATCCCTCAGTCCCCTTTTTTTCCCTCTCTCTTAATCTCCTTCCTTCTCTCTCATTCCCCTTTCGTCACTCTTATACTCATTCACTCACTGTTAGTGCCTTTCACTCACCCTCAGTACTTTTCCCTCACTCCCCTTCCCTCACTCTCCTTCCTGCACTCCTCTTTTCCCACTACCTCACTCAAATCTCATTTACTCCCCTCTGTTTATTCCTTCCCTCACTTTTTTTTCTTCCATGTTTCTCTCCCTGTCTCCCTTTCTCTCACTCATTCTAACTGCCTCACTCCTTCTCAGATGCTTGCTCTCTCTTTCTCTCATTGTGTCTAACTGTCACTGCCCTTCATTTACTGTCACTCCCCTTCCCCCACTCCACTTCCTTCTGTCTGTAATTCTCACCCTTTCACCTCCCCTCACCCTCCTTCTCCTTCTCTCACTCCCATTTTCTAACTCCCTCCATCCCCTCACTCCACTTCTCTCCCCCACACTCCACATCTCTCACTTTTTCTAACCCCCCTTTTCTCAAACTCATACTGTTAGACGGGGACCTGGAGGGTCGGCCAAGCACAAGGGGAGAGGCCTCCGGTGAGGGCCGTCTCCAGCGATCGTACAGACAAGTAACTTCCCCCCCACAGATGGACACCACACGAAGATCAGCTTAACACCTTTTATAGGCAATTCTTTGAGTAAGGTGGCACGATACAAGGAGATCAGGACACAATGATCCTCTCAATTCTAGTCTCTATTAGGGGAAGGGGGTAGCGGGACAGTCTTGGTACCTACAGGTACTGAGGTGAAACGGTGGTAGCTCACAATCCTCGAGCTCGGCGTTCGGACGGGTCAGACCGCGGCAGCGCCAGCAGGTCCCGAAGAGGTCGTAGGTGGCAACGGGCCGCGGCAGCGCCAGCAGGTCCCAACGAGGATGACGGTTACAACGGGCCGCGGCAGCGCCAGCAGGTCCCACGAGGATGAACGGTGCAGAAGGCCGCGGCAGCGCCAGCAGGCAGGACAATAGTTCACAAGGCAGGGCTGCGGCAGCGCCAGCAGTCCGTCAAGGATGAGTTCTTCTCGGTGTCTCTCGACTCCAGGATACAATTGCCTTCCTGCTCTGGGGCGGCCTCAGTTATAGGTCTGGCGCCCTTTGATGTCCGGACCCTCGCACTGGGAGGTCGGGAGGTCCGGGATGAGGGAGTCCAGACACCCAGCAGGGGGGTGGAGCCAGCACCCGGGGAGGCTGGGGGCGATCGGCACCTGGCGGGGGAGAGCCATCGACACTTCTTTCTCCCATTAACCTGCCAAGTGGTCCGTTCACCTCCTGGATGGATGGTGGTGCCGGGATGTCGGGGCCCGGCCAGGCCCAGGGTTGGGGTCGAGCCGAGGCCACGCGGCCGCGTGGTGCAGTGTCCAAGATGGCGGCTGGGCCGGGCAATGGGGTTGACGGGGGCCTGGGCCCGTGGCACAGAGATATCCGGGAGCAGGCGTCCCGGAGGGGGACGGGTTGCGGGTTGCTTCTGCGGGTAGCACCCGGAGAGCCGATGTCTGGGCCCTGTCATGCGGGGAGGGAGCGAGCCCTTCGTGGGGCCGGTCCAACATGCGTCCCCCCCAGCTGAAGGCGGGGAGAGTCACCCATCCTCTTGGGGACTCTCCTCGTCGAGGCGGAAAAAGCGGGACGGCCATCCGCGTTGGCGTGGTCTTGGCCAGGGCGATGCTCCACGGTGAAGTCCATCCCCTGCAGGGAGATGGACCATCGCAATAGTTTGGGGTTCTCTCCCCGCATTTGCATTAGCCATTGCAGGGGCCGATGATCTGTTTGTACCCGGAAGTGGGTTCCGAAGAGGTAAGGCCGGAGCTTCTTGAGGGCCCATACTACTGCGAAGGCCTCTCGCTCAATGGTGCTCCAGCGCTGTTCTCGGGGCAGGAGGCGTCTGCTGAGGAAGGCCACTGGTTGGCCGACTCCCTCGGGGTTCAGTTGGGAGAGGACGGCCCCGATGCCATGGTCTGAGGCATCCGTCTGGACGATGAACTCACGGCTGTAGTCGGGGGCCTGGAGCACAGGAGCGGTGCACATGGTGGCTTTCAGCCTCTCGAAGGCCGCTTGACAGTCGGGAGTCCAGTTGACGGTTTTTGGGTTGGTCTTGGATGTGAGTTCCGTGAGGGGCCGAACAATGCTGCCATAGTCCTTCACGAACCGCCGATAGTATCCGGTGAGCCCCAAGAAGGCTCGGACCTCGGTTTGAGTTACGGGGGGCCGCCAGGACTGGATGGCAGCGATCTTGAGCTGGAGGGGGGCCACCAGACCGCTCCCCACTTGGTGTCCGAGGTAGGTCACGGACCCCTGGCCTATTTGGCACTTGCTGGCCTTGATTGTGAGGCCGGCCTGTTGGAGGGCCTGCAGGACCCCTCAGAGGTGGCGGAGGTGGTCTGACCAGTGGCGGCTATACACCGCGATGTCGTCCAGGTAGGCGGCGCTGAACTCTTCGAGGCCCGCCAATACCTGGTTCACAAGTCGTTGGAACGTGGCTGGAGCGTTTTTCATGCCGAAGGGCATCACTCTGAAATGGTAGTGTCCATCCGGGGTGGAGAAAGCGGATCGTTCTTGTCCCCTGGGGGTGAGGCCCATCTGCCAGTAGCCCGCCGTCAGGTCGAAGATGCTTAGGTAGCGGGCCGCCCCCATGCGGTCAACTAGTTCGTCGGCTCGTGGGATGGGGTGAGCGTCGGTTCGGGTGACAGCGTTCAGACCCCGATAGTCGACGCAGAACCGGAGCTCGGGTGTGGTGCCCAGGGCCGCAGCTTTGGGGACCAGTACAACCGGGCTGGCCCAGGGGCTGTCCGAGGGTTCGATGACTCCGAGGGCGAGCATCTTGGAGACTTCTTCTTGGATGCAGGTGCGTACCCGATCTGGTACTCGGTACGGCCGGTGTCGGATAGGGGGACTGTCGCCAGTGTCCACGTCGTGCAGGCACCAGGGGGTGACCCCGGGTGTGAGGGAGAATAGGCGTGCAAATTGCAGCAGGAGGGCCCGACAGTCTTGGCGCTGCTCCGGGGTCAGGGCCTCGGAGAGTTGGACCCCGTCCACTGAACCATCTTTTTCCCCGGTCCCCAGCAGGTCAGGGAGGGGCTCGGAGTCCTCTTCAGCTCCACTGTCTGTGGCCATCAGCAGGCTGAGCTCCGAGCGCACGAAGTGGGGTTTGAGTCTGTTGGCGTGGAGGACCCGGAGGGGGTTCCGGGGGGATTCCATGTCGATGAGGTAGGTGACGGGGCTCTTACGCTCGATCACCTTGAAGGGCCCCGTCCACTTGTCCTGTAAGGCACAGGGTTCGATGGGGGACATCACCCACACCTGCTGGCCAGGCTCGAATTCGATGGAGGAGGCATGTTGATCGTACCACTTCTTCATGTCCTCCTGACTGGCCTCAAGATTGGCTTTGGCGAGCTCTCTGAATCGCCGGGTCTGATTACGGAGGGTCAGGAGGTACTTGTAGACGTCTGGAGGGGTCTTCAGGGGGGCCATTTCCCACTCCTCCTTAACTAGGCTGAGAGGCCCGCGAACAGGGTGTCCGTACAGGAGTTCGAAGGGGCTGAAGCCGAGGGACTTCTAGGGGACTTCTCGGTAGGCGAAGAGGAGGCACGGTAGTAGCACGTCCCACTGGCGGCGCAGGGGTTCTTCCAGCCCCATGATCATCCCCTTGAGAGTGCGGTTGAATCGCTCGACCAGTCCGTTTCCTTGCGGGTGATAGGGGGTTGTGAATTGGTAGGTGACTCCGCACTGTTGCCATAGGGATTTCATATATTTTGAAATAAAGTTCGTGCCCCTGTCACTGACGACCTCCCTGGGGAAGCCCACTCGAGAGAAGATCCCCATTAAGGCTCGCCCTACCACTGGTGCTGTTACAGTTCGAAGGGGAACCGCCTCAGGATAGCGGGTGGCGTGGTCCACCATGACCAGGATGAAGCGATGCCCTTGTGCTGTTCGGGGGTCCAGGGGCCCCACAATGTCTATTCCCACCCTTTCGAACGGGGTGGTCACCACGGGGAATGGTTGCAGGGGTGCCTTGAGTTTGCGGCCGCTCTTCCCGCTGGCCTGGCAGGTCGGGCAGGACCGGCAGTGGTTGGAGACGTCATTTCTCATCCTAGGCCAGTAAAAGTGAGTCACCAGGCGGTTGTATGTTTTGTCTTGCCCCAAGTGTCCAGCCAGGGGGACATCATGGGCCAGGTTCAAAAGGAAGTCTCTGAAGCGGAGGGGCACCACCAGCACTCGACTGGTCCCCAGCTCCGCTACTCTTTGTTCGCTGTACAGCAGGTCATTGTCCCAATAGATCCAGTGGGCCCCTGCGGTGTCTCCTGCGCTCTGGGCGAGTGCTTGCTGTCGCAGTCCCTCGAGGGAGGGACAGGTCTTTTGCTCTTGCCGGAATTGTTCCTGGGTGGGCCCCCCTTCCTGACGCCACTGAGCCAGGTCCGGAAGGTCTTGGGGCTGAGCGGGCTCTTCTTGGGTTTGTTCCGGGGTAGGGATGGAGTCTCCCTCCGGAGCGATCGGGGGAGGAGGTGCTGGCCATGCGGGTTCTTCAGATCTAGGGATGGTGTCGGCGGCCATGGACCGGGTTGTTACGCACGCCCAGCCCGGGAGGCCTAACATCCCCAGGTGCTCTCTTCTTTCAACGGCTGCCCACGGGGAACTCTTGAGATCGTTCCCCAGGAGGCAGTCCACGGGGGCATCGTCGCGGACAGTCACTTTTAGCATCCCGGACACTCCTCCCCATTCGAAGGGGACGCAGGACATCCGACACAGGCTCTCCGAATTGTCGGCCGATCGGACGGGGCAAAGAACATTTGGCAGGATTTGTTCTGGGGTCACCAGGTGACAACGGACGGCCGTCACACTGGCCCCTGTGTCACGCAGGGCTTCGGCCTTACGCCCATTTATGTTCACCCACTGGCTGTACTTCCTGGTGTTGGCTGGTAGGGGAGCCCGCGGGATCAGGTCTCTCCCCCCTAGGCAGGCCAGGGTCATGGCGGCAGGTTCCCACTCGGGCTGCTCCTGCTCGTAATCTTCAGGCTCCTCGGAGACTTGCTCTTCTCCTAGGGCGGCGGCAGCCACCTGGCGGGGCCCGGGGGTCTGGTTCTTTGGGCAGGTCGGGTCACTGGCATAGTGGCCGACTCGCTGGCATCGATGACACGTAATGTTGGCTCGGAACCCCGGGCGCATCGGGGGGTTGCCCCGGCCGGCCGGGGGCGGGGTGTAGTTCGCGGGAGCGGCCGGGACGCCGTCTCTGCCCCGGTCCGGGCCTCCTCCTCCTCCTCGGGGACGATGATGACCTTGGTTGGGTCTGTTCTGCTCATTGGGCCCACTTCGGGCCCCTCGGGTGCTCTCCCATCGGTCAGCCTCGGCGGCGAGCTGCCGTGGGTCAGTCAATTTACTGTCGAGGAGGTGCTGCCTGAGCTCGACGAAGCAGTTGTTGGAGAGGTGCTCCCACACAATGAGGTTGAAGAGCTGTTCGTAGGTGGTTACGTTGCTACCCTTGATCCATCCCTCGAAAGCTCGGCTGAAATAGTTCACATATTCTATCCAGGTTGTACCCGGGATGCGGGTGCAGTTGCGGAACCTCTGGCGGTACATCTCGGACGTCAGCCCATATCGACTGAGGAGGGCGGCCTTCATGTGGTCATAGGACGTCATTTGATGGTCCGGGAGCTGCAGCAGGGCATCACGGCCTTCATTGACGAATCTCCCCCATAGACCGGCTCCCCAGTCACTTCGAGCGATCCGGTGGGCAGTCATGGCGATCTCGTAGGCCTTGAACCACTGCTGTATGTCGTCGTTCCGAACATATTCCCGGACCACATCTTTGGGGATGTGGACCTTCTGTTCGGTAGTACCTGGGGGGCGCGGTTGCTCGGGCACCCCTAGGTCTTTGTTCTGTTTGCGCATCTCTATCTCCGCTAGCTTGCACTCGTGTTCGTATGCCAGTCTTTTTTCTTCGAGTTCTCTCTGTCTCTGCTTCTCCTCTCGCTCTTCTTGGAGCCGTAAGTGTGCTAAGTTCATCTTTTGTTCTGCCAGTTTCAATTCTCCGTCTAATTTGAGCCGTGCCAGCTCTAACTCGTGAAGTCTATTTTTCTCTCGTTCTCGGATCTCTTCCCGGGAGAGATCCGTTCTCCTTTCTTCTGTCAGAGTGGTGTTTGTTTCCGGGGCTTCGAGGTCCCGGGGTCCGGCGGTATTTGTCTCTGCCCAGGATTCTAGGGCGTGTTTGAAGTCCTCTTTTGTGCTCAGACCGGTGGTAGCAATGCCTAGTTCTATGCAAAATTGTTTTAGCTCTCGGTGGTTGTACTCTTCCAGTTTTTCCATCTGGAATTTCTCTGCAGATCCACTCTCTCTGGTCGTCATTGTGGATTAGTCGTAGGGTGAGTTACTCTCTGTACGGTACGCGTTGGTTCGGATCGCGCCGCTGGCCACCAATGTTAGACGGGGACCTGGAGGGTCGGCCGAGCACAAGGGGAGAGGCCTCCGGTGAGGGCCGTCTCCAGCGATCGTACAGACAAGTAACTTCCCCCCCACAGATGGACACCACACGAAGATCAGCTTAACACCTTTTATAGGCAATTCTTTGAGTAAGGTGGTACGATACAAGGAGATCAGGACACGATGATCCTCTCAATTCTAGTCTCTATTAGGGGAAGGGGGTAGCGGGACAGTCTTGGTACCTACAGGTACTGAGGTGAAACGGTGGTAGCTCACAATCCTCGAGCTCGGCGTTTGGACGGGTCAGACCGCGGCAGCGCCAGCAGGTCCCGAAGAGGTCGTAGGTGGCAACGGGCCGCGGCAGCGCCAGCAGGTCCCAACGAGGATGACGGTTACAACGGGCCGCGGCAGCGCCAGCAGGTCCCACGAGGATGAACGGTGCAGAAGGCCGCGGCAGCGCCAGCAGGCAGGACAATAGTTCACAAGGCAGGGCTGCGGCAGCGCCAGCAGTCCGTCAAGGATGAGTTCTTCTCGGTGTCTCTCGACTCCAGGATACAACTGCCTTCCTGCTCTGGGGCGGCCTCAGTTATAGGTCTGGCGCCCTTTGATGTCCGGACCCTCGCACTGGGAGGTCGGGAGATCCGGGATGAGGGAGTCCAGACACCCAGCAGGGGGGTGGAGCCAGCACCCGGGGAGGCTGGGGGCGATCGGCACCTGGCGGGGGAGAGCCATCGACACTTCTTTCTCCCATTAACCTGCCAAGTGGTCCGTTCACCTCCTGGATGGATGGTGGTGCCGGGATGTCGGGGCCCGGCCAGGCCCAGGGTTGGGGTCGAGCCGAGGCCACGCGGCCGCGTGATGCAGTGTCCAAGATGGCGGCTGGGCCGGGCAATGGGGTTGACGGGGGCCTGGGCCCGTGGCACAGAGATATCCGGGAGCAGGCGTCCCGGAGGGGGACGGGTTGCGGGTTGCTTCTGCGGGTAGCACCCGGAGAGCCGATGTCTGGGCCCTGTCATGCGGGGAGGGAGCGAGCCCTTCGTGGGGCCTGTCCAACACATACCCCTTCTCTCCCATTCCTTTAGTCTCTCACTCATCTTCTGTACATTTTTCTCTCCCTCTCTCCCTGTGTCTCACTCAGTCTAACCGCTTCACTCCGTCAGTCACTCGTTCTACCTCTTTTTCTCTCTACTGTCTTCGTCTCTCTCTCTCTCTCTCACACTCATTCTTCCTCTCTTTCTTTTTCTGTTTCCTTCACTCCTCCTTTATCTCTCAGTCCCTTTTGCACTCTTTAAATCTCTTTCTTTTTCTGTCATTTCACTTTCGTCACCCTCAAACCCTTTCTCTCACTGTTACTGCCTTTCACTTTTCTTCACTCCCTCAGTCCCCTTATGTCACTCTCTTTCCTTCAATACTTTTTCATGACTCCCTCACTCCATCTCACTTACTCTATTTCGTTCACTCTTCTCTCTTTTTTCTTTATTTTTCTCTTCCTTTCTCCCTCTGTCTCATTTATTCTAACTGCCTTACTCCTTCTCAGTCCCTTGGTCTCCTTCTCTGTTACTCTTTCCCTCTCTCTTCTTTACTCTTAATCTCCTTTCTTCTGTTTTTCTACCATTTCCCTACTCTCTCTCACTCACTTTCCTTCTCTCTTAATTTTGTTTTTTCTCCCTCATTCTCCTTCTCTCACCCTCATACCCCTTCTCTAACTGTCACTGCCCTTCACTCACTGTCACTCCCCTTACCCCACTACATTTCCTCCTGTCTGTATCTCACCCCTCTTGTCTTTTCCGCTCTCTTTCCCTCACTCTCCCTCACTCTCCTTCACTCATTTAAATCCTCAGTCCCCTTCCCTCACTACGCTTTCCTAAGTCCCTCCATTCCCTCACTCAATTTCTCTCTCCCTAACTCCCCACTTCTCACTTTCACTTACCTCCCTTTTATCATAGTCATACCCCTTCCCTCACCATCACTCCACTTCTCTTACCTTCACTCACCTTACCCTACTCTATTTCCCCCTCTCCGTCCCTTACTCCCCTTCCCTGTCTCTGCCCCGCTCCACTTTTCTCACTCCGCCTCCCTCACTCTCCTTTCCTTACTGCCCTTCCCTTACTTTTTCACTCCCCTTAACTCACTCCCCTACCCTTAGTCCCCTTCTTTCAGTCACTCTTTGACTCCCCTTTTCCTCACTCACCATACTCCCCTTTCCTCACTCATTCCCTCAGTCCCTTCCTCCCCTTCACTAAGTCCTTTCAGTCATTCATGTATTCACTACACATTCATTCAAATAATGAATGACACAGTTTGTAAGAAATGCAGCTCTTTTTGGAGAAGTGAGTAAGTTCTGAAAATAACTTTTTTTTGTTTTGTTGTTATATATATTTTTTTTCTTTTTTGAAAGTTTTATATATTTTTTTTTTCAAACAGGAACAGGAAACGGGAACGGCAAAACTGTTCAACAGGAACAAAGTAAATGAAAATTTTTTAAAAATCATCTCCTCTGGGAGCATTGGTGGTCTCGAAGTCTACGTTCAATCAGATTGAGGCTCTGCTCCCCGTAGACGATTATTTCATTGCACATGTTGCATCTCATGTGCACGGAACTCAGGAATGGCCTTAGATCCAATTGTGAGGTGGATGGTGAGGCATATGGTGGTGCTGTCGATGTGCTGGCCACAGCAGGTGGAATTTGCGATGCAAGGGCTCTTGTTGAAGCCTGTGCAAACTGCACAGGGTGCACATTCTTGACGTGCCGTATCATTGTGTGGATTGAGAATTAATGTTTCTTTTGAGGGTTTCCCCTCGAGAGGACAGATCCACAAATGTTGCATTTCACTTTTGGGGCATTTACTTTTTTCTGCCCTTTAGGAAAAGTAAAAAATTGCCAAATAAACGATTCCTTCCCCTTCTTAGCAGGTACCTGATGTTCTTGCTCATCTGATTCTGAAGAGGAATCCTGTCTTTGTGCCATGTTTTCAAATCTCTGTGGAAAGCTGGAAAGATTCTTCTCCCAAGAGAGTGAAACAGATAGTGAGGGAAGTGGGTGGGGTTTTTGAAGATTCTAGAACAGAAACTACTATGAACCAATGAAAAGTGTTGTTTTCGAGTTACATGCCTTGACGTGCGCGCACGTCGCATCAAAATGGCGTTTTACCCGATTTTCATAAAAGTTTCTAAACGTGAAAAGGAGGTAAGGAAGAGACTCCCTGACCCCCTAGGCCTTCTCAGGGGGTCCCTGAAGTACCCCGACGGGCAAAAAAAAAAAGATTTTTTTTTTAATAAATCGCGAGGTGCGCGCACGGTACATGCCACCCCGAAGCAAAAGTAACTCAAAAACAATAGTGGACAACGTGAAAATGAGGCAGGTTAGAGACACTCTGACCCCCTAAACCTTGTCAGGGGGTCCCTAAAGAACCCCGCAGGGCAAAAAAAATAAATCGCGAGGTGCGCGCACGGTGCGCGCACATTTGAAAAACACAAAAAAAACAACAAAACAAATTTGACTGTTTACATGTGGATTGAAGATGTAGAGTATACTGTTCAACTTTATGCAAATCATAAAAAATACATGTGCTGTTGCATATTACATAATACAGTCAATGTATTATAATATACAAAGGCAGTTTGTTGAAAAATAAATGTATAATTAAATAATGATTTACAAATTAGCATTTAAAAAATATTGAAAATTCCCTAGAAAATCATAGCTTTCACACACGTCATACCTAAGATTTAGCATTTAAAAAACCTTTGAAATTCACAGAAAAAAACATAGGTTTAACACACGTTATAGTTAGGAATTAGCATTCAAAAAACCTTTGAAATTCAATGAAAAAACCATAGGTTTCAGGCGTTATATAGTTAAGAATTAGCATTTAAAAAACCTTTGAAATTCACTGAAAAAAACATAGGTTTCAGGCCTTATATAGTTAGGAATTAGCATTTAAAAAACCTTTGAAATTCACTTAAAAAACCATAGGTTTCAGGCCTTATATAGTTAGGAATTAGCACTTAAAAACCTTTGAAATTCACTATAAAAACTATAAGTTTTAGGTGTGTTATAGTTAGCTGGACATTTCACTCATACAAAACCATTGAAATTGCTCCTATATAGTTAGTTGTACTAACTATATTTCGCTCACCCGCAATCCACTGCTGATGATGTCACGTATTACATCATTCATGACATGGCCAGTGACATCACTGATGACATCTCAAATTACATCACTGATGTCATCACTGATGACATCATCCACGTGACAATCACATACACCTTTTCATACACTAGTAAAATCTTTCCTCACTTTTTGTAAAATACAGAGTATCATATTTGAATCCATTGACATAGCAATACAAGTATCTAAAAACCCACTCAGAGATTCCTAGATGTATACACACATCTAATCACTTACCTGTAGATTCACTCATACATGCTGTCAATGAACAATAGAACACTATCAAAAATACTTATACACCTATATCGACATTACACACCAGCACACAACCTATTCACATATGAAGTTATGCTACTCACTTATGTAAACAATGGATCATACTTACATACTTACTTAGCTACACACTTATACAAACACCACTTCATCTATTCATTTAGATAGTAAGTCATACTTAGTGTATTATAGAATCATTATTACAAGTATACAATTATCCATATAGTCACTCACACAATCATTGAGTCTTATGTATACTTATTTATATACAACAACTGACACATACACTGCCTTTTATTTTTCTAGTTTGTTGGACATGTACCATTGAGAAATATATTTGCTCATCACCACACCCATTAAGATATCCACTAACCCAAACAACTGTTAGAATATGTAGTTTTAACTTCATATATCTACAGAATCAACTATTCACACATCTTTGGGCAGACACACACCCCCCACCGAACCACACACACATTCACTCTCCCATACAAATACTCAGTTAACTAATCAATAACTAATATAGACTTTCACATAGCTAGTAACCAACTGGAGAACCAGTTTACCCAACAACTGACAAAGTGATACAGTTATTCACACAGTTTAGTCACTATCCACTATATGTAGTGAGACACTATAAATTGTTAAAGTAAACAGTCAATTACACTGCTACTAAATCCTCCATTCAAATATTTATTTTTATATATCCACTCATTCTTCAATGCAAATTGCTATATATATATATATAATGCATATTTAAATAACGAAGCAAACCACATTCACTGGATGATGTCATCAGTGATGTCATTTGAGATGTCATCAGTGATGTCACTGACCATGTCATGAATGATGTAATATGTGACATCATCAGCAGTGGATTGCAGGTGCGCGAAATATAGTTAGTACAACTAACTATATAGGAGCAATTCAATGGTTTTGTATGAGTGAAATGTCCAGCTAACTATAACACCCCTAAAACCTATAGTTTTTTGAGTGAATTTCAAAGGTTTTTTAAATGCTAATTCCTAACTATATAAGGCCTGAAACCTATGTTTTTTTCAGTGAATATATATATAGATATATGTATAAATATATATGTACCGTCCTTGTGTAAAACTCCTTTGCTCAAATATATCTAGCAAGTGATCCTCCGCAGAACGATAGGGAGGTCAGTGGACAATGCACCCCTATCTGGACAACAAAATCATGCGAGGAGAGCCTGACCCTAAAATGGCCGCCATCAGTGGGCCTTCCACACAAGCACTCTTCCTCCCTGTGTGGGCGAGGGATCCAACATTTGTTCTCCGGGGCTACAGGGACCTCTCCAAGAGTGACCACAGCGGCTCTTCCACCTCTCATCCCATGGGGCGAGCTGGAGGATGAGGAGGACGGAGGTTCCAAGTAACACCTGGATGGTTACCTTCTATGGATTGATGACACTGCCTCATGGGCAACAAAGAAACTATTTGTACCTACCGCAGAACCCAACAACCCTTGGTTGTTGCCCGGTGGAGCTGTCCTATGCAGCTATAGAGGAGTCTGGTTCACCCCCTTGACCGTCACCTACCTAGCCGGACATAGGACATTTGTTCTCAGGGTTCTACACAGCTTCATCTGTCTTTCTCTTTGACTACTTTGAGTGCATTGCTCAGAAACTGTTTGGCCTTATTGCGGAGCCCAAGTACCCTTGGCTGTTGACCGGTGGAGCTGTCCCATGCAGCTATAGAGAAGTCTGGCTATGATCCCCCCCACGGCTAACACCTACCCAGCCGGACATCGGACGATGGTTCTCACAGTTCTTCATGGTGTTATCTGTCTGCCTCTTAGACTGCTTTCAATGCTTTACTCCTCCAGAAGTACTTTACCCCCCTCCGGTCTTCCTGACACTATCTACATTCCTCTCCCCTGTTCCCCCCTTTCTCTCCTTTCCCCATATGACCCGAGCCTTGGTTTTGGCTACGCGCTAATAATTTTTTATTGTGTAATCTCATGTTTTTCTCCTCAGCTTATACTTGTAACTGCAACCGTAACTGTATCTTATGTAACTTTTGTAACCTGTAACCTGAGGATCCTCATGTGAAGCGCTCTGATAGCTCCGGGTCTAGCCAGCACTGTATAAAACTTTCCAGATAAAAAAATAAAAAAAATCATTGACTGCTGTTCTGGGCCCAAGCAAGAGGTTCTGGACTTAAAAGGGGTCTTTTCGCAGATCTTTGTGAGGGTGAAATTGGTACCTGTTGAAGATGGTGAAGGCCCGCTAAAGACATCAGTGTAAGTTAAAAAATATAATTGTGTTCAGCTCAAGTTCACCTACCTTTATATTTATTCATCTCCTCTTCAGGTTTATGAGTTTTTACAATATTAATATTTGTTTCTTTTTCTTTTCTTTTTGTCATGTCCTGCTCTGGACAATGAAAGTTCCCCTTCACAGACCTGGAAGAACACAGAAATTATTTTAATGCAACAGAGCATGCAGAGGCTACAGAATCTGAAAAGGAACAGCACATACATCCTGTTATTGGCAAAAAAATACTGTTATCAGAGGCGCTCATGCAGGACAGCATTTGAAGTTTCTTAACCCCCCACCCCCTCCAGCCGCTCGAGTGGTATAAAAAGTGTCACAAACTATCCCTCACACTCTGAATGCCCCTCTGCTCAAACCCCTGCTGAGATGAGCACATGATAATGCAGGCTTCAGGGCCTCAGAGGAATCAATGGAAAACTCAGCTACAATGCACTCAGCCACTCTCTCCATCTTTGTTTATTTATCTGATCACCTGCATCATTCTCTCTTCCTCTCTCCCACCCCTTTGTGTTAGTCCCTCTCTTTCGGAAAGCTCCAGGGATCCCCAGAGTAACTGTGAACATTCTCTGTTAATATAAACACAAACACTCACACACACTAACTCTATGTGCCATATTGTCTCTGCTTTGTTTCAGTCTCTCTCCTTCCCACATTTTCTGTCTCTCTCTGTGACTAACAGCACAAACATCGTTGTGAACAGTTGATGTTACTACACTCACTCTCTTTCCATCGCTCTCTCAGCATCTGTATCTCCCTCAGTCCCTCTTTGCTTCTCTGCTACTGAATAATACGAGCCGCTCCAAACACAACCACACACACTCTCTTTCTCACTCACACTCTTGGTTTGTTTGTCTCTTTCTCTCACAGTTCTTGGCATCTCAAAGGCAGATAATCACACAAAAACTATCTCTCACTCTCTCATTCACTCTCATTATAGCTCTCCTGATCTTCTCCTCACTCTCCTGATCTCCTGTCCGTCTGTCTTGCTCTCCATGTTTCTGTGTCTCTCTCTCTTTCTCTTGCGCTTACAATCAATCAGCTGAATTTGTATAGCGTGCTACTCACCCGTAAGGGTCTCAAGGCGCTGGGGGGGGGGGGTCACTACTGCTCGAACAGCCAGGTCTTGAGTTGTTTCCTGAAGGAGAGATGGTCCAGGGTCAGCCGTAGGTGAGTGAGGAGGGAGTTCCATGTCTTGGCTGCCAGGTAGGAGAAGGATCTTCCTCCGACGGTGGATTTGCAGATTCGTGGGATGGAGGCGAGGGCGAGGCTGGCAGATCGGAGCTGGCGGGTGGGTGTGTAGAATGTGAGGCGGCTGTTGAGGTACTTAGGGCCCGTGTCTTGGAGAGCCTTGAGTGCGTGGGTGAGGAGTCTGAACGTGATCCTCTTGTTGACGGGGAGCCAGTGCAGGTCTTTCAGGTGGACAGAGATGTGGCTGTGGCGAGGGATGTCCAGGATGAGTTGTGCTGAGGCGTTCTGAATGTGCTGGAGTCTTTTCTGGAGTTTGGCTGTCGTTCCAGCGTAGAGGGTGTTCCCGTAGTCCAGACGGCCTGGGAGACCGCCTTCCTGGCTTTGAAAGGGACCCATCGGAAGATCTTTAGGAGTATGCGCAGGGTGTTGAAGCAGGATGACGAGATGGCGTTGACTTGCTTGGTCATAGTAAGGGAGGAGTCCAGGATGAAGCCCAGGTTGCGTGCGTGGTCCATTGACTTGGGTGCGGTCCCCAGGGCCGGGGGCCACCAGGAGTCATCCCAGGCAGAGAGAGATGGTCCGAGGATGAGGACTTCCGTCTTGTCTGAATTCAGTTTCAGACGGCGGATCTTCATCCATTCCGCGACGTCTTTCATTCCTTCCTGGAGGTTGGCTTTGGCGGTGGCGGGGTCGTTGGTGAGGGAGAGGATCAGCTGGGTGTCATCGGTGTAGGAGATGATGTTGAGGTTGTGTTGGCGTGCGATGGCTGCGAGAGGGCTCATGTAGACGTTGAAGAGGGTGGGGCTGAGTGAGGATCCTTGTGGAACGCCGCAGATGACTTCGGTGGCCGCGGATCAGAACAGGGGGAGGCGGACTCTCTGGGTTCTTCCGTCGAGGAATGAGATGATCCACTCCAGGGCCGCTCCTTTGATTCCAGTGTTGCTGAGGCGCTGTATTAGGGTGCGGTTGCATACGGTGTCGAAGGCTGCTGAGAGGTCCAGGAGGATGAGGGCAGCTGTTTCCCCTTAGTTGCGCAGGGACCTGATGTCGTCGGTGGCTGCGATGAGGGCGGTCTCGGTGCTGTGGTTTGCTCGGAAACCGGACTGTGAGGGGTCGAGGGATCCGTTGGTCTCGAGGAAGGCGGAGAGTTGTCTGTTGACGGTCTTCTCGATGACTTTGGCTGGAAAGGGGGGAGCGAGATGGGGCGGAAGTCCTTCAGGTCCGTGGGGTCCGCAGTGGGTTTCTTCAGGAGGGCACTCAGCTCGGCATGTTTCCAGCTCTCCGGGAATGTGGCAGATGCGAAGGAGCTGTTGATGATGTTTCGGAGTTGGGGTGCGATGATGGAGTTGGCTTTGTTGAAAATGTGGTGTGGACAGAGGTCGGTAGGGGAGCCTGAGTGGATGGTGTTCATCAGGCGGGTGGTGTCTTCCGTGCTGATAGGGGTCCAGGTGCAGAGGATGGTGGTTGGGTGCGTGGTCAGCGCGCCAAAGCTGTTGTGTATGTCAGCGATCTTGCGGTGGAAGAACGAGGTGAGTGAGTCGCAGAGGTCTTGCGAGGTTGTGATGTCGTGGTTGCAGGCGCTGGGGTTGGAGAGCTCTTTAACGATGCTGAAGAGTTTCTTGCTGTTGTGGGTGTTGTTGTCCAGTCGTTCTTTGAATGTTGTCTTCTTGGTGGTGCGGATCAGCTGGTGGTGTTTGCGGGTGGCGTTCTTGAGGGCGGTCATATGTTCTGCTGTCTGGTCGTGGCACCAGGCTTTCTTGAGGGTGCGGCAGGTTTTCTTGGAGTTTTTGAGGTCGTTGGTAAACCACAAGGCTTTCCTGCTGCCGGGTCTGCTGGGAGGATTCTTCAGTTGTGCGAGTTCGTCGGCGCAGTTGGTGAGCCACTGTGTGAGGTTGCGGGCTGCTTCGTTGGGGGTCCGTCATGTTGGTGTGCAGGTTCTGGCTGAGGGCGGTGGTGAGCTGGTCGGCAGTGATCTTGCTCCAGCTTCTGCGGGGAACCTGTTGCGGGTGGTGGTGGGTCGTGGTTCTCCTAAAGTTGAAGTGGACGCAGCTCTGGTCTGTCCAGTGTAGTCCGGTTGAGTGGCTGAAGGAGATGTGCCTTCTTCCTCTTCTTCATCATCCTCTGCATGAATATCTCAGCAGTGCTGAGTATAAGTGTCTGTGAAATCTTACCTCCTGTCCCCTGTCTGTGAAAGCTTCAACCTGGAATTACTAACCTCCATGGGGTCCTTAAAATGCACTACTGAGGAATCTCTGGATCTATGAACTTTAGAATCTCTGAACGACCTGCAGGTTTATATTCCAGAAATCTTGTAACTTTAATTCCTTGAAGTTCTTCAGCTTGGAATCTCTAGACTCATGCCCCAGATGCATCAAGAACCCATTTTGCTATTCCTTAATAGCGAAAAATAACGATTCGCTATTAAGGAATAGCAAAATGCAATGCATGAAGAAATCACAAAAAACAGCAATTTCTTAAAATTCCTTAATTGCGACTCGCAAATTGCGAGTCGCAATTAAGGAATAGCACCTCTGTAATTGATCTGTGCACATATGTTGCGCAAACACATGCCCCACATGAAACTTTGAAAAATGCACTTTAGTGCATTTTTCAAAGTTTTTGCAAATTACCATGAAGTTCAATTTCATGGCAATTTGCGATCCCTATTAGCGAAATAGCTATTTTTTAAACTTTAATGCATTGCATTTAAGGAATCTCAATTTGAGATTCCTTAAATGCAAGTAATCGCAATTTTGCGATTTCCAATTTGCGATTTTTGCATTTGGGATGATGCATCCCAAATGCAAAAATACCGGTCGCAAAGGGGCAGTTTCTGAGAATCTGCCCCTTTGCTAGCGGATTTTACCTTGGTGCATCTATGACATGATCCTTGGAATCTCTGCAGTTCTGCACCTTGGAATCTCTGTATTCCTGTACATTGGAATCTGTGGAGTCCTGTACCTTGGAATCTCTGTATTCCTGTGCCTTGGAATCTCTGGATTCCTGGACCTTGGATTCCCTGGATCCATGTACCTTGGAATCTCTGCAGTCCTGCACCTTGGAATCTCTGTATTCCTGTGCCCTGGAATCTCTAGACTCATGGTCGTTGGATTCTCTGCAGTTCTGCACCTTGGATTCTCTGTATTCCTGTACCTTAAAATCTCTGGATTCCTGTACCTTGGATCCTCTGGATTCCAGTACCTTGGAATCTATGGATTCCTGGACCTTGGAATCTCTGCAGTTCTGCTCCTTGGAATCTATGATTTCCCTGTGCCTTAGAATCTCTAGACTCATGATCCTTGGAATCACTGCAGTTCTGCTGCTTGGATTCTCTGTATTCCTATACCTTGGATTCTCTGTATTACTGTGCCTTGGGATCTCTAGAACCACAATCCTTGAAATCCCTGCAGCTCTGCACCTTGGATTCTCTGTATTCCTATAACTTGGAATCTCTGTATTCCTGTGCCTTGGAATCTCTAGACTCATGATCATTGGAATCCCTGCAGTTCTGCTCCTTGGATTCTCTGTGTTCCTGTACCTTGAATTCTCTGGATTCCTGTACCTTAGAATCTCTGTATTCCTGTACCTTGGATTCTCTGTATTCCTGTGCATTGGAATCTCTAGACTCATGATCCTTGGAATACCTGCAGTTCTGCTCCTTGGATTCTCTGTATTCCTGTACCTTGGATTCAATGTATTCCTGTACCTTTGATTCTCTGTATTCCTGTACCTTGGATTCTCTGTATTCCTGTACCTTGGACTCTCTAGACTCATGATCCTTGGAATCCCTGCAGTTCTGCTCCTTGGATTCTCTGTATTCCTGTACCTTGAATTCTCTCGATTCCTGTACCCTGGAATATCTGGATTCCTGTGCCTTGGATTCCCTGTATTCCTGTACCTTGGAATCATCTCTGGATTCCTCTTCCTTGGAATCTCTAGACTCATGATCCTTGGAATCCCTGCAGTTCTGTACCTTGGATTCTCTGCATTCCTGTACCTTTGATTCTCTGCAATCCTGTACCTTGGATTCTCTGTATTCCTGTACTTTGGATTCTCTGCATTCCCGTACCTTGGATTCTCTGTATTCCTGTACCTTGGAGTCTCTGTATTCATGTACCTTGGAATATCTGGATTCCTGTAAATTGGATTCTCTGTATTCCTGTACCTTGGAATCATCTCTGGATTCCTGTGCCTTGAATCTCTAGACTCATGATCCTTGGAATCCCTGCAGTTCTGCTCCTTGGATTCTCTGTATTCCTGTACCTTGGAATCTCTGCATTCCCGTACCTTGGATTCTCTGTATTCCTGTACCTTGGAGTCTCTGTATTCATGTACCTTGGAATATCTGGATTCCTGTGCCTTGGATTCTCTGTATTCCTGTACCTTGGAATCATCTCTAGATTCCTGTGCCTTAAATCTCTAGACTCATGATCCTTGGAATCGCTGCAGTTCTGCTCCTTGGATTCTCTGTATTCCTGTACCTTGGATTCTCTGTATTCCTGTACCTTGGAATATCTGGATTCCTGTACCTTGGAATCATCTCTGGATTCCTGTGCCTTGGAATCTCTAGACTCATGATCCTTGGAATCCCTGCAGTTCTGTTCCTTGGATTCTCTGTATTCCTGTACCTTGGATTCTCTGTATTCCTGTACCTTGGAATCATCTCTGGATTCCTGTGCCTTGGAATCTCTAGACTCATGATCCTTGGAATCCCTGCAGGTCTGTACCTTGGATTCTCTGTATTCCTGTACCTTGGATTCTCTGTAATCCTGCACCTTGGAATCTCTGTATTCCTGTACCTTGGAATCTCTGGATTCCTATACCTTGGAATCTCTGCAGTTCTGCACCTTGGAATCTCTGTATTCCTGTACCTTGGATCCTCTGTATTCCTATACCTTGGAATCACTGCAGTTCTGTACCTTGGAATCTCTGGATTCCTATACCTTGGAATCACTGCAGTTCTGTACCTTGGAATCTCTGGATTCCTGTACCTTGTAATCACTGCATCATCCCTGTGACTTGGAAAAACTGAAGGCTTGTACCTTGACATCTCTAAAACACTAAACATTGGACTCTTTTAAGCCCTGCACCTTAGAGTCTCTGGGGTTCTGCAATTTGATTCTCTGGATCCCTGAACCTTTGAACCTCTGGACACTGCTCTCACTGAAGTTCTACCTCAGAAAGAATCAAGATCTGCACCTTGAAGGCTCCTGAGGTCCTGCACCTCAGAGAGACTGCGGTCCTGCATCGTGGAGTGTCTGAGCTCCTGCACCTTGGACTCCCCGAGGTTCTGCACCTTGGAGAGCCTGCTGTTCTGCACCTGGGAGTCTTCGAGATCCTCCACCTTGAGGTTTTGAAGTCCTTCACTTTGGATCCTGCTGCAAGTTCTGTTTGTAGATATCCCATTTCAAGGCTAAGATCTTTGGTTTGACTACTTCTAAACGGCTGCTTCTAACACCGACCTAAGATGGATCCTCAACTTTTCTTCTATTTATTTTTTGAACTGCTTCCAGGTGCCACTCTGTATAGTTGTGGAGTATAAGCCCCTCTATTGGGACCTAAACTGCTTTTAGGTTATTCAAAACATGTGCACTGAATTCCAGCGCAGCTCAAAAAGTGGAATGATGCCACTGGCAGGCAGATAACCCCCTCTCCAATGCCTGCCTCTTCTATACCTCCCTCTGCATTTATCCCTCCTTCTTGTTCCGTTACTGTTCAGCTACCTTTGTCTCTTGTTCTACCTTTGTCTCTCGTTCTACCTTTGTCTCTTGTTCTACCTTTGTCTCTTGTTCCACCTCTTTCTCTTTTCTCCTTCTCTCTCATTCTGAGTATTCCAGTCTTCATCTCTTCCTCATCGTCTCTGTTGCCAGAAGTGAAGGTCCTGAAACCTTTCAAAGGTTCAAGGATTGGTTTGATGTGACCCCTGAGGATGCCGTGGGATTGGTTTGATGCTGACCCCTGAGGATGCCGTGGGATTGGTTTGATGCGACCCCTGAGGATGCCACGGGATTGGTTTGATGCGACCCCTGAGGATGCCGTGGGATTGGTTTGATGCTGACCCCTCAGGATGCCGTGGGATTGGTTTGATGCGACCCCTGAGGATGCAGTGGGATTGGTTTGATGCTGACCCCTGAGGATGCCATGGGATTGGTTTGATGCTGACCCCTGAGGATGCCGTGGGATTGGTTTGATGCTGATCCCTGAGGATGCCGTGGGATTGGTTTGATGCGACCCCTGAGGATGCCGTGGGATTGGTTTGATGCGACCCCTGAGGATGCCGTGGGATTGGATTGATGCGACCCCTGAGGATGCCGTGGGATTGGTTTGATGCTGACCCCTGAGGATGCCGTGGGATTGGTTTGATGCTGACCCCTGAGGATGGCGTGGGATTGGTTTGATGCTGACCCCTGAGGATGCCGTGGGATTGGTTTGATGCGACCCCTGAGGATGCAGTGGGATTGGTTTGATGCTGACCCCTGAGGATGCCGTGGGATTGGTTTGATGCTGACCCCTGAGGATGCTGTGGGATTGGTTTGATGCTGACCCCTAAGGATGCCGTGGGATTGGTTTGATGCGACCCCTGAGGATGCCGTGGGATTGGTTTGATGCGACCCCTGAGGATGCCGTGGGGTGAAGGGAAGTCATTGAAGTACAAACAAGGGTCTCATTCACCGAAAGCAGATCTGAAGAACAGAGTTGGTTTAATGAGGACTATATGGGCCCTTTGAGGGCTGTTGAGATATTACTAAAGAATGAATAAAAATTAATGGAGGCACAAATTGAGAAATTATTCAGAGGAATTATTATCTATATTAAAGGAAGCAAATTTTACAGTGAGTGGAACAGAAGAGAAAGTGTAAGGTGTACTTTTTATAGAATGACTATTGATGTCATCCATGTTCATTTTATGTTGTCTCTTCTTTTAGTGAGTGCTGTACTCCATACACGTCTCATTATTATTTTTTTTTGGGGGGGTTGTATACACTCACTGGGTCTGAAATTGATGGCTTGATGTGCAGTTCATTACACATGTGGTAGGCAAACACATCATCATAGAAGTTGAGGTTAGATATCATTTTTAATAACTGCTCTAAAACATTTCCTTTGGAAAGCCTTAGGCGCATATCTATGAAACGGATTTTTTGTCAGAATTGCTGCGATTCGCAAAAAAGCTGCATTTGTGACAAAAAATTTGCAAAACATAATGTATGTGTAAAATCACATCGCAATATTCGGGAATTGAAAAATGTGCGATTCCTTAATTTTGTGCAAGCATTTAAGGAATCGCAAATTGTGATTCCTTAAATGCTATGTAACAAGCACCCAAGTTGTGTGATTTCATCTTAAGAAATCACAAATTACCACCAACTTCAAGTTGGTGGTAATTTGCGATTTCCTTTAAAATACAATTTTTAGCATTTTTAAAGGTGCCATGTGGCGCACATACGTGCCCTTAGTGCATGTATGTGCGCCATATGTGCACACATGTTCATTTCAGAGGTGCATCAGGTGCCCTTATGACATCCTTCCACCCTTGAAATTATTCTCAGTTTGCGATTCTCAAATTGAGAATTATTTCCCATTCATTCCTATGGGCTTCCTGAATGGGAAGGTGTTCCTTAATTGCGATTACGCATTTTGCTAATCGCAATTAAGGAATACTAAGAAATCACTAAATATTTGCGATTTTTTTAATACATCCCATTTTGCAATTCTCAAATAGCGATTTCTAAAAAATCGCTATTTGAGAATCGCAAACACGGATGTTGATACATGTGCCCCTTAGTCTTAATCACAAGTGGGTGAAGCATGCGTTGGCGCTGCCTCCTGAACATACAGAATCTGTGTGTAATTTTCCATTATGCATAAACCCCTGAATGTGAAACATTGACCCTGGATACCAAGGGCCCAGTTCACAAAGATAAACTTGGACCAAAAGTCTAATGTTACGTTTTTCATTATTCACAAAGTAAAGTTAGGTGTAGTATATTTACATCCGCACTTGGGCAGTGGAACGTCCACACTTGGGGCTGAGAGTCCGCCATGAGTGCGGAGATTCCAGCCCTAGCGCGGACACTGCCCAAGTGCAGACATGAAGATACTACTCGAAACCTATTTTTGTGAATACCGAAAGTAGTAAATGGACTTTTGGTCTAAGTTTACCTTTGTGAATTGGGTCCTAAATGTTTTATAGTATTGAAACTCAGCAGCTGCGTTACTTTGCTTCAGTCTGGACAGTTGTTCATGTCTCTCTACTATACCTTTCACTATCTTAGAATGAGCTGCTTTCATGTACTTGCTAATTCACCGGAAAACATCAGTAATTTAACTCTGGCTACAATGGCCCCTCCTGGTCAGATAGGCATAATCAATACCTTATGCACGTTTCTTAAACTAGGGCATAACATCAGGGTTGTGGCCCTCTAGGGACCTACACACGCTCCTATATAAAGGCTGAGACATGTTTAGAAGAGGATGTGGTTTTTAGACAATTCCAATGATGTTTCAAAGCACTAGAGGGGCACTTGAGGATTGGCAAGGGTGTCAGAAAAATGTTGAAGAAGGTTTTGAGTACTCTGGTGAAAACATGAGGTGGTTTCTATGGATAATGATGCTTTTTCTGGATAGATGAGCGTTTCCCTGGGCTCAGGGGGTATTTTCATAAGGCGAGGAGTCTGAGCGTCTCTAGGTTGGGTTTTTGAGAACTCAACTAATATTTCTTAGAATGAGAAAGAGTTTTTAAAGATTGTGGATGTTTTGAGAGGAAGCTGGGGGCCTAAATACTATCTGGAGCTTTTGGAAGACAGGAGAGGAGCTATGATGTGACCTACACAATAAACATGTTATGAGGGAGCATTGCTTTGGTAGCAGAGTGGGTTTGTGTGGATTTGTGTGTGTTCAGCACTGACATTTCTACACAGCAGCCAGACCATCTCTTACACACTGAGAGGAGGACAATAAACCAGCCTTACCTGTTCAGTGTGCCTCTAACATCCTGCAAAACAGAACAGACAAAAGGACATTAATTCCCGTAACAGATTTATATTCTGGCAGCATTTTAGGTTTAATATAAGTTGTGAAACTCAAGTTAGTTAAACACATGCAAGAAAGATACTCAAGGAGACACAAGGTGCTGAGCTCAGACCTCAACACACACAGGCTGTGTTATTCTAAACAGGGTCACATGACACACACAGTCTGTGGTATTCTAAGTGGGCCCACAAGACAGCCAAGCTTTTAAATTCTGAATGAGGGCGGATGACAGTTCAGACTCTGATTTTACGAATTCTGTTAGAACACCTTTCAGAGAGTCACAAGGTATGAAGGAGCTATTGGGCCCACTATTGAGGTTGAGGCCTTTTACTCCTGCCGTCTCGTTTCCCAACCTACTATGGATCCTGTGTAACTGGGACAAGTACCGAAAAGGAATCATTGCTCCGCGGACCTCGTCCTAGCAGAAACCCTGCACATCTGCAGAACCAGAGCGGGCGGAAGCGCTTTCTCCTACATCGCAGCAAAAGGCCTGGCACGAGCTCCCGGTCAACATTAGACACTCTAAGACCTTCAGTAAGAGCCTCAAGACCTGCCTTTTCGGCTGACTCGGAAATGCATTGCCCCCCCAGCACCTTGAGACCCTCACAGGTGAGTCGCGCGCTTCAAATTTCCTGATTGATTGATTGTTTCTGCCCTTTACTCTCAGCAGTAGCGGTGGACGAGCAGTCAAAGGCTTCTTCAGGGGGAAGTATAGATACAGGTTAGTGAACACGACTCATAACTTACAGTGCACTTAGTAATGTCAAGAAATCAATGTCCAGTCAAACACTTATTTTAATATGAAAAATCTATGCACTCAAAGACGTATATGACATTGGTAAGCAACAACACAATCTCCTTGAGGTCGAGGCCCTAGTGTTTATCTGGCAACTCCCTGCCCCACCCTCTTCTTTATAATGTTTCCAGGGTTAATATCCATTTACTGGTGGTTGCATCCAGGGAATACTTACTAGTAGGCCTTACTCAAGAGTCCCCTTTGACTGCTAGGAATTAGTCCAACATGTCTATACTGCCACAGCACCGTCAGCAGCAAGTCCCCCAGGGCTCGAAAGGCCCGATTCAAGTCTTACGCGCTCCAGCAGCACAGAAGCATTCAGCGTTTCAGCTGGTGCCTCACCTGCAGGCACTCGCAATGCTCTGATCCTGTTCAGCGGAGTTGAATTTCTCACAGGACACTCAGCAGCACATGGCAGGTGCAGGCTCTGTCCTCAGCAGCACAGTCAGCCTCAACCGCAATCGAACGTGCTCCAAGTTGCCACTGCGTTATGGTGATTTGAGCTTCTCCCAAGAGGGGAGATGGGGGCTGATGTTTATGCTCAAGACCGGGTCCCTGCAATGGAGCAAAGTCCTCTCTGCATCCTCGGAAGTCCACAGGGTGAGTCAGGGGGCAGGTCTCGGTGCTCAATTTTGACCTGCCGGTCGCAGCTTCAATCTTCCTGGGAGACCGTTTAATTTGGCAATACTCAGTACCAGCAGCCCTCCTGGCATACAGAGTTGCTGCAGTACCGTCTGGCAGAAAATTGATCTCTCCTCTGCAATCACCATTACCAGGGTGGCCCCCTCCGGCATACGGGGTCACCTCTGAGTCTCACACAAGTCTTGGCACTTTGGCTGCACAATTACTTCTACAGTGGCCCCCTGGCCTACGGGGTCATTGCAACAAGGCGGTATGGGCTTGGCGCTCCCCTTACAGCACTAGATGCACAGCACAGTCCACGGCAGCACTCTCCTGGCATACACAGGTCACCAATTCACTCCTGCACATTGGCAACAACCTGATCAATGCACAGCTATGTCCTCACACCTCACACCAGTAGTCCTCTGGGTAGGGCTCCCCACTGGACCTGACTACCTCTAGCGTTCTCCTCTTCCTCACGGGGCACACTGGTCTTGGCAAGCAGGAAGGTATGGGTGCTCCGGACTCCAGGGCAAGTGTCCTTGGTTTCCCAGGTTGATGTCCTGTCACCCAGCAGGGAGACTACCAGGCCTTGCCCCCAAGTCCTGGCCACAGGAAGAAGTCTTGCAGAGTTTCCCCTTTTCACAAAACATGTTTGGCTGCTTGTCAGATGACACATTTGGAGGTCTCAACTGCCCCTTCTTATAGTCTATTTCCAGATACCAAATGTGATTCAGGGTCTTGTTAGAAATGGGATCTCTGGTTGGCTAAGGCTTGCGCCAAAGCCAGGCAGAGACCACCACTCTAGTCAGGGCTTGGGAGTTACACCCCAAAGATAACCCCAGCTCACCCCCTTGGTAGCATGGCACGAGCAGTCAGGCTTATCCCGGAGCCAATGTGTAAAGCATTCGCACACGCACACAACAGCAACAACATTCCAGGCACACTACAAAAGGAACTCCACACAAGGTTATATCAAAAATAGCCTTTATATTACCAAAACACATTAGAATAGTGATCACATCATGTACACTGTGCCAACTGGCACTGGGCAATATTTACAAGGGATTATGTACACCTGACAGGGCCACACAGACGACTGTCAGAACCATCACAAAGTGAACTTGGTAAAAGTAAAATAGATCATAAACGAACAACCAGTAAACACTAGTAATCACCGTACTTTGCAACAGTCTGTGATATAAACTACATTATGCACAGTATCACACCAGTCTAAATACATTAGACTCTAACCACCTAAGGATGACTCACACTAGGGGCGTAAATCACGGCGAGCATAGTCTCACTAGCATAAACACATTATGCCGAACAACCTCATAATCATAAACCATATTTAGTGGTATCAAACAGGGTGTGTAAAATATACTATACACAATACATTTCCAAGCACCAAATGCATAGTTAGCCCACAAATCCCATTAGGGCCTGGCCATGTCCACAAAGTCAGGGCTGGTGCTTAGGCAGCGAAGGTCAAGGGTGCGCTACTGCGCAAAACCTAAACATTGCAGCTGCCCACTACTTGCTGGGCAGCTGAGAACCATCACAGGAGGGCCTAAACGATGCAGCTGGCACTAAGTGCTGTGCAGCTGGGGGAAGGCCTGGCACCTCTGTGCCACCTCTGGCCCTCTCAGGGACTCTCTCACAAATTGCGCCTTACCGTGGAGCCACCTGGCTCTGAATTAGTGGGGCCAAACTGTGGAGCCATCTGTCTCTTCAAGATAAACATGTGGAGCGTTTGAGCCCTCTGGCTCTGAAATCAACCATGCCCCAGGAGCACACTGGCTCCTTAAATAATCAAATATGCCCCCAAAACGTTGGAGCCACGAGCTCAGGACACCAGCCACAGGACTTATGGTGTCCTCAGGTCCCCCCCGGGACCTCGGGGCACCCACAGTGGCCCTCTCAACAATATCGCCAACGTTGGAGCGGACCGCTGATACACGGGGCCGCTCTGATGCTGGGCCTCTCTCTACCCCCTTCCAGCCGTCGTCACTCACCGGCTCTCTGGGTGAGGAATCTGGGTTGTCCCCTGCTGGGGATACTCCGGCCATAGATTCACCCGGGCCCCCTCCTGGGACCTGGGGCTCCTCTCTGCGGCAGCCGGTGCTCTCTCTTGATGCTGGCGGCCGTCAACGCGGGACTCCTTTTTTCCGGATATGACAGGGGGGCATGGCACCGGCAATGTGCCTCGCGCCCCCCTCCGCAGGAGTCAGTCTGCAGCACTTGCTGGGCTCTCTCCTCATTGGAGCCCTGCCTTCCTGACGCACCCTTCTTCACCTGGTCCCCCATCTCGGGACCGGGGCTTCACTACCGACTACGGAGCCAGCGAGGCTCCAGGCTGCCTCCTTCCTCTTCTGGTCCTGCCGCGGCCCCGCCCACGTCACAGGCAGACTTGCCTGACTTCCAGGACAGCCGCGGACTACAGCGGCAATTTCGGTAGCATTAAATGAGGGGTAGGCACACTAGAAAATAGAATACTTCTGTGGGGTAGGCACTCGCAAAAAGGCTCCAATAAGCGGGGTCCACCCACGTTCAGAATAAAACAACAAGCCATAATGCAGGGTGGGCACCTGCTCTCAATAGTGGTAGGGAGGGGGATCCCAACCTCTGGATTACCCCTCACAAGCTGCAGCCCAGCGCTGCCATGGCAAGTAGAAGCGCTCCTTTTTCCTGGTGGAGTGCTAAGAATAAAGTGCTCCCAGAGCGCAAAAAGGCTGCAAAAGTCCTGGGCATCAAAGATGGAGCAGAACAGCTCCTAGCAAGAAAAATCCTCCAGGCATCCAGGGACAGGGCAGGTCCCAGGGAGGCAAGCCTTCCCCTGAGCCCCAGCAGCAGCACGCCCCTGGTAGATTCAAGTCCAGAACAAGAACATTTTCATGGGGGCACAAACCCTCCTTTTATACAGCTAAATCGTTTGTTCTCAAATGTGCATGGAAGGGGAGAACCAGATACAACTGGTTCTGGAGCACTTTGTTTTGCTCAGCTCCCCTCTCTATTCACAGGACAGGCTAGGGATATCAGACACACCACAAGGGGTGGAGCCAGCATTGTAGAGGGAAGGCACAGCCCTATTCAGGTCCCAAGTGCAACTCCTCTGTCCCATCTACATGCAGATCTCCCTATTCACCACCGGGCAGACCCATCCTGGCTCCTGGAGCCAAGCACACCAGCCAACCCCTGTCACTCACAAGCCAGACAGGCAATTCACATCTCACAGCACACAGAAATGCGAACTTCCAAAAGTGGCACTTCTCCACTAGTCTTAATCAATCTGCGCACACCATCGCACAGCATTTAATCTCACGAGTTCGCACATACCAAACTCGCCCCTGCACTCCTCTCACATCAGGAACTACCATGGACATCATATCCACCATGCATTCCTATGGGAGTCCAGGCCAATCTCACCACACGCACTCAGAGACCGCACACACTTGAAACTGGGACACAGTGTCAAAGTGCGCCCAAGCCATAAATCGCCTAGCATCAGGTCATAGTTCAAGGCAAAAATTTCAGGGGTGAACCTGCCAAAAGGGCCAAGTCCAACACAACCCCCTTCCAGCCAAAACTCAGTGCAGACCAATCACCACTGTGATGGGCTTCCCTGCTTGGGGCGATAGAACACGGACGCGGGCCCGCAACTGCAAGGGCACCCTCCGGTTCTACGACACGTGGTTCCACAAAACAAACAAAAAAAACTCAGGCCCAACTAGGCTACCCAACCGGTACTCCCTAGTTGTCCACAGCCAGGACCAGGCCCTAGGCTACCCAGATACCACTGGTCCTTGCCAATCCACAGAGTGTGGTGGCGGTAACCCCTGGCATACAATAGCCATTCTCCACTCTCCTTCTCAGTATAGTTCCAAATTACCACCGATCCTTCAACCTAGGGTACGCACCCTCAGGTTGACCAGAGGTCACGGGCAAGAGTGCCCCACCCTACCTCTACTTCTGGGGTTCCGGACCCTCCCAGGGAACCACCCTCCAGAACACAACTCTCCCACCAGTTTAGGACCTCTCTCCATCAACTGGTCTACCGCCTGGGATCTAAATTCACCGGATGCACCGGGGTCAAAGACGAGGTACTCCCTCCCTCTGAACCCCCTTCCAGAGTACTGCACCCTCCCACTAGAGAACAGGGTCCCTCCACTTAAGGTAGGTCCCACCTGATCTCAGGGTAGTACCACAACACTCAGCCAAGGACCTTAACCCCTTCCATGCTCATGACAAGGTCAGCTCGTCATGAGGCACACTGGAGCTGTGCTAATGACGAGCTGACCTTGTCATGAACAATGGGAATCTGAAGACTAAGCACCCAGCGGGAATTGCCTTAGCACCAATGTGGTTAAAGATCCCTGCTAGGCCTGTACCACCCCTTCCGGGAAACACAGGGTCTCTTCACTTAAGATGAGCCCCACCTGTGTTCACAGCGGTACCCCTTGTGGCAAAACCGGCCAGGACACTGATTACAGTTGCTCTGCCCTCCAGGACAGGCAAACACCTGAACCTGGTTCCCCAACCGAGGGACGTACCCTTTGGTCAGATGCCTGGCAAACCAGGACTTCACAAGGGTATTAGACCTGGAACCTTGGCATGAGTCTCCCTTCCACTTTTTGCTGATATGCCTCAGATGTTTTGAAGGTTTTCGCTGCTCAGGGCACTGCGCCACAGCCAATCCGTGCCACAGTGCAAGTGCTCCCAAAGTAAACTGTACCTATAATTGATTTCCATGATTGGCTCATTGGATTTACTATCAGTCCCCAGTAAAATGCACCAGGAGTGCCAGGGCTTGTGAATGCCAATACTGCTAGTGGGCCTGCAGCGCTGGTTGCGCCACCCACAGAAGCAGCCTTAAAATGTGTCTAGGGTCTGCCATTGCAGAACCTGCATGCAGTCTGGTACTGTCATGCTGGCTGGGCAAGTGCACACACTTGCCAGCCTCTAAACCTTCCCTTGACTTCTTATTAGTCACCCCCATGGTAGGCCCAAGGGCAGGGTGCATTGTAAGCATAAGGTAGGACAAGCCCTGATGTGTGTGGCATTTCCTAATCGTGAATTACAGCCATTTTCGTTTTTCACTATTGTAAGGCTACCTGTTCTCATAGGCCAAGATGGGCTGCTGGAATTATTACACCCTATAATCCCAGCAAGCTCAGGGAACATGGTAGAAGGTCGAATTTAGTATGCCTGAACTCAGAATAATAAAATACTTCTTTTAGTAAAGTTTATTTTAATATCCTGTGTTTGCAAATGCTACTTTTAGAAAGTTAGCATTTGCTTGCCTAACCATTTCAGCCAGCCTCTGCCAGCATGTGTATCTGCTGTCTGGGTTGTGTCAGTGACAGGGCTAGGGATGACAGGTAGTGAATAGAGGGAGGACACCAAGGTGGGTGGTGGGAGTGCCCCTTGACTCTGAATAGGGCTGCGCTCTGCCACCACAATGCTGCCTTCACCTCCTGGGGAGCGACTGATGACTCTGCCCGACCCTTAGCCCAGGAAGGGGGGAGACTGTCAAAAACATGCTCCTGGCTGTCCTTATCATCTCAATGCCCACTCCACCTCCTGCGGAGCGTCTGCTGCCCTTCCCCACACACTGAAAGCATAAGGCACACCCTGCACAACAAAGTGCTCAGAGACTGAAAGAAACTATGCAAAGGCCCCCTTCCCTGGCAAGACAAAAGAAATACTGTATAAAAGAAGGAGCCCTACTCCCAGAAGATCAGATCCTGTCAGCCCAAAGAAGAATCTCAGCCGGAGGAAGAAGGAACTTGCTTCTAAGAAGACAAGGAGAGACCTGCAAGGCACCCTTGACCCCCCTGGCCTTATTCCTGTAAACCACGGGGCCTTTGACGATCTCCAAGGGCCTGTAACTGAGCTGGTCCCCTGACTAGAGTCCCAGAACCATTGGACTCTGCCTGATCCTCTCTGACCCGCTGCTAGGCCCCCCTCTGGAGTGCCTCGCTCTCCCCTCGGCAGCCGTGCCTGGCCGCTCCGGCCTTGAGCCCCCACCGCTCCCCTCAGGAGCCATGACCACTCGGCCGGACCGCCCGTATCTTGCCCTCGGCAGCCTTTCCTGGCTGCCCCCACGTCGAACCGCACCGCTCCTTCTGAAGCCGTGCCTGCTCTGCCTGGGCCGCCGGCATCCTGCCCCTCGGCAGCCCGTACTGGGCCTCTCCCGCCTCGAGCCTCCACCGCTCCTCCCAGGAGCCGCGCCCGCTCAGCCGGACCGCCCCGCACCCTGCCCACGACTCTCCTCTGAGCCACACTCCCCCAAGAGCCCCCACCGCTGGAAAAGTCAGGCTGGGATCTCTGCAAGGCATCTGACGGCACCTCTGCCCGCCTGCTCCTCACTGCAGCAAGAGTCCCCACCACTGAAAAAGACAGGCTGGGACAGCGCCGAAGCATCAGAAGTCGCCTTTCTCCGCTTGCCTCTTGGCCAAGTCCGGAAGGTGTGTGTTTCAAGGCATCCCACGCTTCACCCCGCATCCCCAGGGCAGATGATAAGCACCCGGAGTCCCTAGGGGTGCAGAGAATTGTTTGCCTCTTTCCCCCGGGCTCAGGGTCCGCAACACTTTCTATCCCTACCTGTGGCTGACCAAGAACTGTGCGCCTCTTCCCCCCAGATTCAGGGTCCGCAACGCTTTCTTTCCCCGCGCACAGTAAATCAACGAGGGTCGTGTCCCTCAGTGTGAAGCACCCGGGACACAGCAAGAAACACTGGTAAAACCAACAAAAGAACTCTTAGGACTAAGTAAGCACTGTGGCCATATCGTAGTAGGGTTATCTGTCTTGTGATCATTACAGCAGCATATTCTATATCTTTTACATAAAGTACCTGTATTTTTGATACAATTTACAGTCTGCTGTCCCTTTGTGGGGGGTCGGTATTCTTCCTGTGTGTAATCATCAATGCTTAACTGACTTTGCGCCCTGGTGATTAGCCTTGTCTGCTCGCGCCACACACCCTAGAGAGTGAGCAGGGGTTATCCTGGAAGGGTACTTCCCTTGCCCTGACTAGAGGAGAGGGTCCCTGCTTGTCACAAGTGAATACCTGTGCCAACCCGAGACCCCCAATTCTAACAAAGGGTGACACATAACTACTGTGATGTGTGATAGTCTGCCTGGAGCAGGTCTCACAACCTCCTGTCCAACTGACAGTGTGTGCAGATCCCCCAGGACAGAAGTGGCATCACCATGGTCAAACATTGGCGACATAGCCTTTCTGGCTGGCCCCTGACCCACTGGTTCCCACTGGGGACTCTTTCCCCCTTTTATCAGAAAACAAGGGGAGATAGAGGGAAAATGCTAAGGCTCACCCTCCATAGTTTATACAAGTCATGAAAACCAGAGATCAAGAGCCTAGATATGTTACTATAGTCATATTCACAACACTCATTGGGGTTGGAATAATGTGTTTTGTAGAAGAAAAAGATAAAAATATATTTTTCTTAGTGTCCCCTCACTAACCAGGGTTGCACCACGTTGACATGCTTCATCATTGGGGCCAGAAGAGAAGTGTCCGGTGCGATCCAAGGGTGGATCGAAGTTGAAGAGTACCTGAAAGCAGAGGGGACAGAGTCTGGGTCACTAGCCAGTGACCAGGAAGGAACCAGGAAGGAACAAGGCAATGTCGGGCGAAATCAGGTCGATGTTGTGAAGCTTGTCTCCGCTGCCATGTGGACTCTGGGGCACCGAGGATGTCCAGGAGTGGATCACGAGCTGTTCCGCAAAGGCTCTCGCTGTCGGCGGTGTCGGCTTCCGGATCAGAGTCAACAAACCTTGGCAAAGGCAACCCACGCAGGATTCAAAGATCGCTTAATACTCGGACCAGCAAGGTCAGAGCGGGTGCTCCTTTTCAGGGGAGCGAGTGCCAATCTCGAGCAACCAGATCAGCTGTGTAAATTTAAAGGTTTGTCGGTTCTGGGGCCACTAGCCAATGGGCAAGTGACCGGACCAATGCATCGAGCAGGAAAATGCAAAAGGGCCCCATCAGCACTCGTCGAGTGTGGGGGGGTTGAGCTTTGGTGCAAAAGCTGCTCGGGGTTGGAGCTTCTCACACTCCAATGCATAGCTTCGAGGGAGCCTCGGGTGCTGCACGGTCAGCGCTTCGTGGTTTTTCCAAGATGGCCGCTCCCACGCTTCAGGTCGCCTCCACGGGTCTCAGCTCTGCATAGACTGTGGATCGGGCTGTTAGAAGGCAGGCAAGTTGGGTCTTGTTGAACTCTGTTGCTCGAGTTCCGGCAGAAACTGCAACAAAGCAACTGTTGAGGTGCTGGATGTTGCCTGTTTGCACAGGGTGGCCACTCCTTGACCACAAGGGAGATTCTTCAGTCTTCCATGTTGAGTGGGATGTTGAAGGGTCCAGAGTTTTGTTTAATAAGTTTCAGTCAGGATAATCTGATGTGCATTTGCACAGCTCCTACCTTTATTCCAAATCAAGGGGCTGGATTACCTGCTAGGTCCCTCCTATGGGTGGGACCGAGGAAGGGGGTGCTTACACCCCTTTTCCTTTGTCCAGCTTCCCACCAGGACTGGGGCTGGAGTGCCCCAGAACCGGTTTGGCTGGCATTTGCTTGGGGACACCTTGTGCGCCCCAGGCAGTGTCTAGTTTCTTTCAACCCTCCCTGCTACAATCCACTATCTCCTGTCTGGGGTGGTGTAACACCTCCCTGTGACAGGAGATCCTTTGATCAAGCCTCCTCTGTTGAGTTTCGGTCAGCAGCAGGAGGTCAGACCCGTGTCTGTGGCAGTAGCATCCAATTTGTGATGCTGGGGCTCTGGTTAGGATTAACAGCATTTAAGTAAAATAACATGTCTTCTCCCTCTAGAATGGTGGAATGCTACCCCCGTCGCCAGAACTGGCGAGGGGGTAGTATTCCAAAGTGTATGACACCAAACACGACATGTTTTGATAAAGCCAAACCAAAGTTAGCATTAACCGCGGGGATTATAATGCACTTAAGAGTATATGGAATGGCAGTATCGCTGGAACAGCAGTACGGATATGGGTCCGACCGCTGCAGACAGGCTCAGCTCATGCTAGAGCACCATCTCACATAAAACCAAGCACTCTGCCTCCAGGATTGTTAAGGCCTGCCATAGGAGTGGCTGATAGGTATATATGTGTCCAGATATAGGTTTAGATATAGGTATACTATATCCAAGCAAGGGGTGATTACACTACCTTGCCCCAGCTGAGTGATCAGCAAGTTGTGTCAATTTAAGAACCAGCCAGGGGTGGCAAAAGCTATGCTTCAGCCCCTGGTAGGCCTTGGATGCCCCTATGACCTGGGCACCTATAGTGCACTGTACAGGGGCTGACAAGGAGTCCAGTACCAAATTGGTGTTGTACCTAAAGTACATGTCTGTGAATTTAGAGAACAGCAGGCTGTGGGTCTGATTAGCAGGCCCACAACCATATTAAGTCGAAAACCAGCGAAGCAAAAAGCAAAAATTGGGGTGACCATAGGATAGCAGACCCTACTCTCCTACAGTAAAAAACTGTAAGAATGCTGTGCACTACTACACTGCCCACGCTGTCACGGCCCAACCATTATCATTACTAGTGAACTAGTCTAAGCCACCAAAACTACTGTGTGTCTTTTCAACAGGGGCACACATTGCGTGGTTAAAGCGCCTTGCTGGCTGCCATCAGCGTAACGTGTTTACATCAAATATCTTTGCACTGAAGCCTGGTAATTAGTCCCAGAGCTCACAACACTTTACACAAATCTACTTGTCTCTCCTGTTGCAGCGCATCTCTCAATCCAACTGAACAGTGCTCCACTGCAAACTCTCCCGCAACTAGGCTGTTACCGTAAACAGTAACGCGTTTCTCAATGCGTTTCCTGGCCAGCCTGCTGGATATGAACGCGGCAAGCACTATCATTCGCACCGCTACCCCAATCCTCACCGTACATGGACCCTACCACATTTTGAATCATCCCAGGAACGAAGCAGTTCCCGTGCGTCCGCTACTTAAAGGAAGTTCGTTGGAACCTAACGTGGCCGCCCACAGTCACGTTACCACCACATTACCCTGTAAGTTACAGCGTGGGCCATCTTGGAGTGGGATTGTATCGATCGGGCACCCACAAATGATAATCGATGTGAACTGCCTAAAAGGCGGTTAGATATCATGCCGTGGTCTCGCCTGGCCATACACAACACAATAATGCCGAATAAAATCATGGCGGGTCCCCTGTAGTTTAAACAAACAAGACTGTCAGAGCAAAGGAAAAACTCGTTACTGTGTACATAGACTTCGCTGCGATGTTGTTGTACCTAATATGAGTACAGTGAAGTGTGCTAGCACAAAGTGTAGTATGACAAGTGGTGGTCATGGCCAAATTTTCTTTTATCAAATCTCATGGTTACTTACAGAAGCAACCATTCTCTTGTAAAAAACAAATTGTAACCACAAATTTTTAACAGAGGATGTTTGTAGAACAGTTGGTGTAGGTCATTTTGTCTATCTAATCCCATGCCCCAATATAACATTAAGGGCAAAGCCCACTTAACACAATCCCAGTAACCCACAGCCTAGTGTCAGTATGGCGCCAAGCAAGACATGACACCTGCACGGGTCAGCACGGGTCAGCACACCTTATAGATGTTTACATTCCATGGTCATAGGCACTGGGATGGCGGATGCTAATCCCATTAACGCAAAGGAGGCTGGGCTAGGTACTCATGGCCAAACCACTCTGGGGACACAAAAGAGCACAGGTTGCAGGAAGCTGAATACTGTAGGATACTCAGGGTTATTTCACTCTGTTCCATTCTAGTATTTCATTCAGGCCCTGTGTGTCACTCCTTTCTCTAAAAATCCATCTGGCTTCCTTCGATAGTAACACTCCCTCTACGTTGTTGGGGTTACCCTTGACCCTTTCAAGCACAGTCCACGTTATGTTATGTTATGTTATGTTAATGGTTTTTGTACCGCGCACAGCTGCCCCAGCAAAGGGGCGTCCTGGCGCCAAGAAAGGTAAACACAACATCACAAAATGCAACAGAATCAGGGATTTTTATTAAAAAGGAAAGTTTTGATGGCACGTCTGAACTGTAAAAAAATTTCCAGAGCTCGGATTTCACTGGGAAGGGCATTCCATAATTTGGCGGCAATTACTCGGAAGGAGCGGCCTCCACTCCTGCTCAGTAAAAAGCGAGGAACAACTGACAAATTCTGACCCATCGATCTCAATGATCGAGAGGGAACATATGGGGTAAGTAGGTTCGTTAGAATAGGTGGGGCCGTGCCTTTCAAAATTTTAAAAGCCAGGCAGAGCACCTTAAACTCAATCCGCCGTGCAACAGGCAACCAATGGAGCGTATGCAATGCTTTAGACGCTGAACAACGTCTAGCCAGCCCTAATACCGCTCTTGCGGCGGCGTTCTGCACTCGTTGCAGCCGCATAAGTTCTGCCTTATTCGTGCCTGCTAGCAGGGCACTGGCATAATCTATCCTGGATAGTACAGATGCCTGAACCACAAGCTGTCTAGTGGGGGCATCGAAAAATTTGAGCACCGGCCTGATACCCCTAATTATTCCAAAACAGGAAGCCGCCACCCTCTTAGTCTGGCAGATAAAACTAAGAGTGGGGTCCAGCCAGACCCCGAGATTTTTTATCTCCATAGCAGGAGAAGGGATCATTCCTAGCTCGGGGGGCCACCAGTTGTCGTTCCACCATCCAGGTTGCTTCCCAACCACCATCACCTCTGTCTTTTTTGTGTTCAATTGGAGGCAGTTTTGGTTCATCCAATTGGCCAACGCACGTAGCCCCTCACAGAAGTTGAGGGCGTCCACAGCTGAGTCCCCACTTAGTGTGACCGCCAGCTGCGTGTCATCCGCATAGGACACCATTGTCAGGCCCCAGCGTTTGACTACCGCAGCCAGCGGACTCACATATAGATTAAATAAAGTGGGGCTCAAAGATGATCCCTGTGGAACCCCCAAAGTGAGCGGGTGAGAGGTGGATTTGGCGGGTGGTATTGCAACCTGAAAAGATCTATTGGAAAGGAAGGAGCGGAACCACCCCAAAGCCACACCCCTGACCCCAGCTTCCTCTAACCGCCGCAACAGGATCTCGTGGAACACCGTATCGAAGGCGGCACTCAGGTCTAACAACAAAAGTGCCGCTGTTCGTCCGGTGTCCAGCACAGAGCGCAGATGTTCGACCATGTATAACAAGGCAGTCTCCGTGCTGTGACCTGCTCGAAATCCATTTTGCGTGGGATCCAAGATGTTAACTTTGGCAAGATGGTCGGCCAGGATCCTATTCACGTGGGCTTCGGTGACTTTAGCAGCCCACGGAAGCAGTGAGATGGGTCGATAATTCTCGGGTTTTATAGGATCTAGGGTAGGCTTTTTTAGGATGGGTGTGACTACCGCTTGTTTCCACTTGGTGGGCACATTCCCTGAGGCCAGTGACAAGTTGATAAGGGCCAACAAGGGTGAGCGGCATATTGCCTGCATATTTCTAAAGTGGGCCGGTATGAGGGGGTCTACAGGAGAGCCGGATTTGATTTTTAGGCTCAGTAGATCAAAGCCCTCTTCAGAAAGGGGGGCCAATATATCCAAGGACATATCATTGCCCTTTGGACAGACACCTGAATCCGAGCGGTGCATAACAGTTGGAAAGGTGTGATAGATTGCTTGCACCTTTTGGACAAAAAAAGAGGCCAGTTTCTCGCAATGGAGGTCAGTGCAAATATCAGAAGCAGAAGCCCTCTTAGTCATAAGGTCCTTTAGGACCTTGAAGATAAGTTTAGAGGGGTTAGGGCTGTTCCGAAACTCCTGCGCATAGTATGCCGCACGTGTTCGACAGACCGCTCTATGATATGCCTTGGATAGAGTGAGGTAGCAGGTTTTAAGCGCGGGGTCATAGGCTTTCCTCCATCGCCTTTCTGCTTGCCTACATTCTCTCTTAAGAGACGCCAAGGTCTGATCGTACCACGGGCTATGGGTCTTAGTCCGGCACTTGGAACGTACCAGGGGAATAAGAGAGTCCAAGGCCTTGCCAATCCAGTTGCAGAATGTGTCATACCCAGAGTCAACATCCGAAAAGGGAAGTAAAGGTGTCTTTTCTAGAAGAGAGTAAAAGTCTTCTAGTTTTAATTTACTCCACTGGCGGGAAAAAGAGGTTTTAAACTGTGACACAAAAAGAGGATCTGCCACGAGAATAGCTGCCTTCACCAACATGTGATCCGTCCATGTCAGCTGGACAGGTGGACATATAGTTATGTCCTCTAAGGTGGTGAAGAACGGGTCCAGTGTATGTCCACCTAAATGGGTGGGAGATGACACTCTCTGTAGGAGCTGCAAGGCTTCTAAATCGGCCAAGCAGCTCTTGATAGAAGGTAAAAATGTGCAATCAAAATGTAGGTTAAGATCGCCTACCACGTTAAAATTCGCACAGCCAAGAGCTTCTGTGCTGATGACGTCCGGGAGAGCGGCCCTAAAGGCGGCATCGCAGCCCGGAGGCCGTTATATTAGGAGGCCTGAGAGGCTGTAGCAGTGGGAGAGTGAAATCCTAAAGCGGGCACATTCGCATCCCTGAAGCTTTAGTTCTTTCCATTCATAGGGAAAACGCCGTTTCACTGCCATTGCAATTCCACCCCCTCTCGAGCCACGATTGAGAGTAGCTACGGTGTAGTCAGGGGGGAAAGCAAGGTTTAAGATGGCAGTATCCGCATCCTGTAACCAGGTCTCGGTCATGAAGAACACATCCGGGGAGTCTTTAGTAACAATATCAAAGATATCCGCCTGATGTTTAACCAGAGATCTGACATTTAAACTATATATACTAACTGTATTCACCCCAGACACGTTAATCTGCCGGGAGGAAGTTTCTAAGGAACGGATACGGGAAGGTGGAGGCAGGCGCCAGCAGCAGCATGTGCACCGATAAGGGCCCTTTAGCGGCGCTACAAGCAGAAGGGAACAAGAGGAAAATCGTTTTCGTACGGCCAATAAGTCTGCTCTACTGTACCTGATGGTAGAAGAAGACATGATGTAGAGGATAGAGTTCTGCCGCACCCCGCACTTCCTTGGCGCTGACGGGCGCAGACGGGCAGACTCTGGCTTGACTCAGGCGCGAGTCAGGCGCTACCGCTGTGCGTCACCGCTGCGCGGGAAAAGTGAGCTTTAAGTACAGCCTCACCTGGGCTCCAAACGGAGCACTAGAGCGCTGCTTCCGGTGGCGCGCTGAGAACCAGCACCCTCAACATGGCGACCAAGCGCCACAAGTAAATGGAAGAAGATATCACGAAGGACTCCGCTCTACAAGCGGTGGGGGGCCCAATTATAGTGCAGGTCTGTGGACAATTATCACAAGCGCTGCGCGCTTAATAAGCAGGAGTCGGGGAGCGCAATTGTAGATGCGAGGTGAAACTGTGTTTCTCCTGAAAGCAATGTTGGACCAATTTGGTTGTCAATTAGCCTGCCTTGATAGTACTGAGATGTTCCTGTACCCAGACTTTTATTTTTCTAGAGGTTAGCCCGATGTATTGGAGGCCACAGCTACACAGTAGTCTGTATACCACATTGGTGGTGTTGCAGTTACGAAGTGGTTCAGGAACCACTCCTTTCCCGATGCCAACGTCACACTGCTACATTTTTTGGTGAGAGGGCACACAGAGCACATACCACAAGGATAGTGCCCATTGGGGATGGTAGTTGATTCTTTGTTGGGCCCCAACCGTTCACGGGTATGGACAAGCCTGTCCTTTAAATTGCCTGACCGTTTAAAGGCAAATCTGGGTGGTGGCATAGAAAAGTCTTTATTGGATAAAAGTGTCCAGTGCTTCCTTATCGATTGCCTAATTTTGGTTGCCATGGGATCAAACGTCATCACCACTGGTACACAGTCCTGTTTCTCTTTCCTATTCAGTTCCAAAAGGACACTATGGGGGGGGGGGGGGGGGTATTCAGTGTTCTTTTCCTGGCATTCCTAACTACCTTACGTGGATAATTGCGGTGTTCCAGCTTCTCGGTAAGGTCTCGGGACTGTTCCAAGAACACGTCCATGGAGGAACAATTCCTTCTGTACCTGAGAAACTGTTCCACCGGGAGATTGTCCCGGAGGGCTCTGGGATGGTATGAATTGTACAAGAGGAGTGAGTTCCTGTCGGTCAATTTTTGATGTACCCGGGTACTCAGACCCCCCTCCCCCACCTCAATTACAAGGTCTTGATAAGTGGCATTGGTATGGCTGTAAGTCCAGGTGAACTTGAGACTTTGGTCCAGTGAGTTCAACCAAGTGAGGAAGTCACACAGGGTGTCCTCCTCCGTCCCTGACCATATGCAGAGCACGTCGTCAATATATCTCTTCCAGAGGCATATGTTCCTCTGGAATGGATTGGTGGCTGGGTAGACGACATGCTCTACAAATTGGCCCATATATATGCAAGCCAAACTGGGGGCCATAGTGGCCCCCATGGAAGTACCAGAGGTCTGCAAGTATAGTTGGTCCTTGTAGCTGAAATAGTTTCTGGTGAGGGCGAGCTCCACACATTCCAGTACAAATGATTGCGGGGTGTCGTAGAACCATTGTAACTCACCCAGGGCGCGTGCTGCTGCCACCAGCGTCGCGTCCTGGGGAATGCTCGTATACAATGATTTGATGTCAATCGTAACCAGGAACTCATTCACTTGATCAAACAAGACATCCTCCAGGATGTTCAAAACGTCAGTGGTGTCCTTAACGAAGGAGTGTTGGTTGACCACAGATTCACAGAGAAAAAAGTCAGCGTATTGGGAAAGGTGTTCGAGGACCGACTGGATCCCCAACACTATAGGCCTACCTGGAGGTGGACGGGTAGGCTTATGTATTTTGGGCAAAATATAGAAAGCGGGGGTCCTGGGGGTGTCGTTCACCCGGAACTCCACTTCCTTGGTGGAAATCCATTTGTTTGCCTTTGCCTTGCTAACCATCTCACGGATGGTTTTCAAAAGATCCTACACTGGATCCCGACTGAGGGGTCTGTAGTTGGTGCGTACACAGAGCAGACGCTGTACCTCTGCATCATAGTCATGCGTATTAAGCACAACCACTGCACCCCCTTTATCCGCTGACTTGATAGTGAGCAGTGCGTTGTCTTCCAATCCCTTGATAGCATCCCAATCATTTTTAGTCATATTAGTGTGTTTACACTGTTCCTGGGGTTTCTCAAATGCTTCAATGTCCTGTAGGACCTTCTCTTCAAACACTACTACCTCCGGGCCAACCGCAGAAGCAGGAGGACAGAAGATAGACGGTCTTTTAAGATTAGTGTCGTTGTCTTGTTCTTTGCTGGCAAAAAAAAAAATTCTTTAATTTTTCGCACTGTTTCGTGGAATTCCACACGGCATTTAAAAGGGTCATGCTTAAGCATTGGGACAAACCCCAGATCTTTGTTAAGAACTTTCTCCTCATTCATCGTTAGGATGTGGTCAGACAAGTTGACTACAATGCTGTCCCTTACTTCAGTGTTCGACCCCGACTGCGGGTCACTCTGGGCGAGTAGGTTTGCCATGGGGGTGGTTGGTTGTCTCTCCCTCTGCCTCTTCCTGGAGCCCCACCCCCCTTACTGTGGTTGGTCCTCTGACCCTGCCCTAAAAAAGAACGTAAGAGGGCCCCTAGATCTTCGTTTTGACGGTCCTGCTGGTTGAACCTCACCCTATTACTCTGCTGGGGTTCTTCCTCTTCCTCACTTGAGGTGTTCTCAAAGGTCCAGTTGTTGGGTGTGCGTCTGGGTTGTTGTCTGCCACCCCTCTCTCTTTGACGTGATCCTGCACTTTGCTGGTCAGGCCCTGTTTGATAATACTCCTCCTTTACATAAGGAAAAGCCCACTCATGTGAGTATTTTTCTAAATTGTGGGTCAACCCTTTGATCTTTTGGTTCACCATGTAATTTTTGTAATGGGTGACATCTTCCTGGATCCTCTGAAGGTGCTCATTTGTGTCGACCAGAGTAGTATCACTAGCTATAGTTTCCTCCAACTCGAGGATCTCTTTCAAGAGTTCCTCACTCAGTCACTTAGCAGTGCTAATTATCAAAATTAGCCAATCCCTGGTGCACTTTTTGTCGATAAAGCTCCAATCGAGCCTGAACTTGCAATCATCGAAGAATATTCGTGGCTTGATTCTCACCAACAGGTTAGCCGGAGCTGCTCCCTGTTGGTGAGAATCAAGCCACGAATATTCTTCGATGATAGCAAGTTTGCCGGAGCTGCTCCTGCCGTGTAATATTCAGTCATCAAAGCGCCATGTAGCGCAATCCTAACTTGTTTCTTTTTAAGTGTTGTTAATTTTTCCCATTCCTCCCTAGCAGAGGTGGTCCCCCTCAAAGTGGCACCCGGGAACAATGATGGGCCTGACAGAATTGCTGCTATCTGTTCATCAGTAAACGCCAGACAGTTTCTATCCATCTATAAATTTCCTCTGATACAGGGCCCCCCTGCCTGAATGCCACTTGGCACTGTGGGCGCCCTGATGGTACACAAGGTTCAGTCAGAAAATCAACTCAGCAAGTATGCCACAATCAAAACATTCGATAGAGCAAGAGTGGTCCAAAGGTGTACACACACCCAAGTATACAAGGAATCTCCTAATTCTTAAAACAGGCTCTCACGGCTGAGCCGCCGTACACAACATCTAATTCACAAAGGAGCCAAGAGGGAATTACGGGTAACAGCAGGGTGGCCCTCCACTCAACAAACATCAATATCAAGAAACCCCTGTACCCTGGACGTTGGCTAGCACTCCTCTAATAAATGTAAAACTTCGATAGCCTGGAACAGTACAATATCTGAATTCAGTTTTACATCCCCTCAATATGTAGCCGGGTATGCTATATCTATGTCTATACCGTCAAATTAAACCATTGTTTGCATGTAAAAGGGGAGATTCCGGACGGAATTCAATTCGACAAATCCATTACGAATAAACTGATGTCTGCTCCACTGAAACAGTACACCCACCCACACTTGATATATAAGTGAAAGATTGCAAAAAATGTGTGGCGAAAAAGGATGACACCTCACAGGCGAACAACCCTCTGGGCAATTGGCAGATGTTACCGATTTATAGCCCCTTTCTCATCATCGGTTCTCATTCCTTTTCAGACAAAGAAAGAAAAGATAGAGTGTCCAAAACAAGCCATACGTGTTAAAAGTGAGACAGGCGCAAATTTGGAGCTCAAACAATCGCTCCCTGATGTGACACAATAAGTGATTAAAATCAACAGGCACACCAATGGCACAACTTTATTCCCAAATCTGGTGTGTACTGGTGAACTAAAAAGGCTGGTACCTAGGTTTCGCATACCAATACCTGCAGCTGACATGTTTCACTGCCTTTTATACTTTATGGCAGATTTGTCAGGGCTCACCACTCGGTCACTGCACCAATGTTGGACATCGTAACTCTGAAAACTGTTGAGTTGAAAACCCAACTTGGGTTTATAAACACCTAAGGACACCACTCCTGGCTTTCTCAATATATGTGCATAATATGTATCAAAAGGAAATACTTAAAACAGGGGATAGATTACCCTCAGCCAGCCACGTCATCTCATACCAGCTGGTGAGGGAAGAGGTGGCTCTCAATACAAGCCAGTTTCAAAGATTGAAACTCATCTCCTGTCGATTGTCGCATCAATCTATAAATGGTAAAAAACTATAAGAATGCTGTGCACTACTACACTGCACACGCTGTCACGGCCCAACCATTATCATTACTAGTGAACTAGTCTAAGCCACCAAAACGACTGTGTGTCTTTTCAACAGGGGCACACGTTGCGTGGTTAAAGCACCTTGCTGGTTGCCATCAACGTAACGTGTTTACATGTTTACATGTTTACGTGTTTACACACAAGCTGCAGCCCAGCACTGCCATGGCAAGTAGAAGCGCTCCTTCTTCCTGGTGGAGTGCTAAGAATAAAGCGCTCCCAGAGCGCAAAAATGCTGCAAAAGTCCTGGGCATCAAAGATGGAGCAGAACAGCTCCTAGCAAGAAAAATCCTCCAGGTATCCAGGGACAGGGCAGGGCCCAGGGGGGCAGGCCTTCTCCTGTGCCTCAGCAGCAGCACCCCCCTGGTGGATTCAAGTCCAGGACAAGAACATTTCCATGGGGTCACAGCCCCTCCTTTTATACAGCTAAATCGTTTGTTCTCAAAGGTGCATGCAAGGGGAGAACCAGATACAACTGGTTCTGGAGCATTTGTTTTGCTCAGCTCCCCTCTCTATTCACAGGGTGGGTCCGGGACATCAGACACACCACAGGGGGTGGAGCCAGCATTGTGGAGGGAAGGCACAGCCCTATCCAGGTCCCAGGTGCAACTCCACCCTCTCATCAACATGCAGATCTCCCTATTCACCACCGGGCAGACCCATCCTGACTCCTGGAGCCAGGCACACCAGCCAGCCCCTGTCACTCACAAGCCAGACAGGCAATTCACATTCACTGCACACAGTAATGCCAACTTCTAAAAGTGGCACTTCTACACTAGACACATTAAATCTGCGTACACCATCGCGCAGTATTTAATCTCACCAGTCGCACATACCAGACTCAAGCCTGCACTCCCCACACATCAGGAACTACCATGGTCACACATATCCCCCATGCATTCCTATTGGAGTCCAGGCCAATCTCACCACACGCACTCAAAGAGCGCACGCACTTTACACTGGACCACAGTGCTAAAGTGCACATAAGCCATAAATCAACTAGCATCAGGTCAAGTAAATGTATGTGTCATAGTTCAAGGCAAAAAGTTCAGGGATGAACCTGCCAAAAGGGCCAAGTCCAACAGGTCTGGTCTTTAGAGATTTATGTTGGGGTCCTTCTGTATTTGAAGTGTACACTTTTCTGTCCCTTCTTCCTCTTGAAAGACGGCCTTTCACAGCAGTAGAGACTTCTAAGTTGATATTCTCATCACAATACGGTCATGGGAGTGACCAGAGCTCACACCTCGATGTCCGCCACAGTGACATACTCACCTGTCCCACCTCCTTCCTGAGATGTGCCCGGCCCTTTCCTTGTGATCTATCACTGAATCAATAGGCACCCTTTTGAATTGTACATAGAGGCACAGATTCATCATTCTCCCGTTTTGCGAGGCCCTAATAGCGATTCATAGCGAATCGCTATTAAGGACTCGCAAAACGGGATTCTTGTAGGAATCGCAATATTTTTTGCGATTCCTACACATTCTTTATTTGCGATTAGCAAATTGCTAATCGCAAATAAGGAAAAACTCCCCATGCATTCCTATGGGCCAAAATGTCATTCCTCGCAAAATTGCGAGATCGCAATTAGCGATTTTTAAATTTGGGATGCTGAATCCCAAATGCAAAAATCGCTCTCGCAAAGGGCCGGATTCTCAGAATCTGGCCCTTTGCGAGCGCAAAAAAGCTTGATGAATCAGGGTGAGAGTGTCTCTCTCCCCCTTTCTCATGTGTACTCACAATAGTGCAGCATTACACACATTCTGTCTGGGGGATTCCCCTCATCCTCTTGTCTTCACCAGACAGGCCTCACTCTGTGTGCACTGCCAAGTACTGTATCCTTTCCATATTGTGGCCTTGAGTGCTTTTTACAAACACACATACTGCCAGCACACACACTCAACATGCGTGTGCTACACAACACGTCACCCTTCATGTATTAAACTTCTCGCAAGCACAAATACATTTAGAACATTCTCCTTTTGCGCATGTACTGCACAGCACTACATCAATCCATCAATCAATCAACGCTGATTGGTAGAGTGCCGCTAATCACCTGTGAGGGTATCAAGGAGCTGGGTTCTTGCTCTGAGTATTTGAAGAAGACAAGGAAAAAACAAGGAGAAAGCAGTGAAAAGGGGGAAAAGCAATAAGAGAGCACTCTCAAAACGAGAAAAAAAGTAAGGAAAAAGCAGTGGAAACAAGAGAAAAGCAAGGAGAAGGCACTTAAAAACACGGGGAAAATCAAGGAGAAAACAATGAAAATGAGGGAAAAGAAAAGAGAAGGCACTCAAAAAACAAGGGAAAAAGCAAAGAGAGATTAGAGAAAATGAGAGAAAAGTAAGGAGAAGGCGTTCAGAAAAATGGGGGGAAAAGCAATGCGAAAACAGGAGCAAGAGCAGCGCAGCAGCAAGGGGAATGATGGGCCTGGGACCTCTCGTCGCTCATGTAAAGTACGCCTTGCAGCAAAACATGCCCACATCACATGACTGTACTGCACAGCACTGCTCTATCCTTGTGCTCTATCCTTCCCGGTCACACATACACACAGCGCATGGCTGTACTGCACAGCACTGCTCTATCCTTGTGCTGTATCCTTCCCGGTCACACATACACACAGCGCATGACTGTACTGCACAGCAAAGCTCTATTCTAGTGCTGTATCCTTCCCGGTCACACATACACACAGCGCATGGCTGTACTGCACAGCACTGCTCTATCCTTGTGCTCTATCCTTCCCGGTCACACATACACACAGCGCATGGCTGTACTGCACAGCACTGCTCTATCCTTGTGCTGTATCCTTCCCGGTCACACATACACACAGCGCATGACTGTACTGCACAGCAAAGCTCTATTCTAGTGCTGTATCCTTCCCGGTCACACATACACACAGCGCATGACTGTACTGCACAGCAAAGCTCTATTCTAGTGCTGTATCCTTCCCGGTCACACATACACACAGCGCATGGCTGTACTGCACAGCACTGCTCTATCCTTGTGCTGTATCCTTCCCGGTCACACATACACACAGCGCATGACTGTACTGCACAGCACTGCTCTATCCTTGTGCTGTATCCTTCCCGGTCACACATACACACAGCGCATGGCTGTACTGCACAGCACTGCTCTATCCTTGTGCTGTATCCTTCCCGGTCACACATACACACAGCGCATGGCTGTACTGCACAGCACTGCTCTATCCTAGTGCTGTATCCTTCCCGGTCACACATACACACAGCGCATGACTGTACTGCAAAGCACTGCTCTATCCTTGTGCTGTATCCTTCCCGGTCACACATACACACAGCGCATGACTGTACTGCACAGCACTGCTCTATCCTTGTGCTGTATCCTTCCCGGTCACACATACACACAGCGCATGACTGTACTGCAAAGCACTGCTCTATCCTTGTGCTGTATCCTTCCCGGTCACACATACACACAGCGCATGACTGTACTGCACAGCACTGCTCTATCCTTGTGCTGTATCCTTCCCGGTCACACATACACACAGCGCATGGCTGTACTGCACAGCACTGCTCTATCCTTGTGCTGTATCCTTCCCGGTCACACATACACACAGCGCATGACTGTACTGCACAGCAAAGCTCTATTCTAGTGCTGTATCCTTCCCGGTCACACATACACACAGCGCATGACTGTACTGCACAGCACTGCTCTATCCTTGTGCTCTATCCTTCCCGGTCACACATACACACAGCGCATGGCTGTACTGCACAGCACTGCTCTATCCTTGTGCTGTATCCTTCCCGGTCACACATACACACAGCGCATGACTGTACTGCACAGCAAAGCTCTATTCTAGTGCTGTATCCTTCCCGGTCACACATACACACAGCGCATGGCTGTACTGCACAGCACTGCTCTATCCTTGTGCTGTATCCTTCCCGGTCACACATACACACAGCGCATGACTGTACTGCACAGCACTGCTCTATCCTTGTGCTGTATCCTTCCCGGTCACACATACACACAGCGCATGGCTGTACTGCACAGCACTGCTCTATCCTTGTGCTGTATCCTTCCCGGTCACACATACACACAGCGCATGGCTGTACTGCACAGCACTGCTCTATCCTTGTGCTGTATCCTTCCCGGTCACACATACACACAGCGCATGGCTGTACTGCACAGCACTGCTCTATCCTTGTGCTGTATCCTTCCCGGTCACACATACACACAGCGCATGACTGTACTGCACAGCACTGCTCTATCCTTGTGCTGTATCCTTCCCGGTCACACATACACACAGCGCATGACTGTACTGCAAAGCACTGCTCTATCCTTGTGCTGTATCCTTCCCGGTCACACATACACACAGCGCATGGCTGTACTGCACAGCACTGCTCTATCCTTGTGCTGTATCCTTCCCGGTCACACATACACACAGCGCATGGCTGTACTGCACAGCACTGCTCTATCCTTGTGCTGTATCCTTCCCGGTCACACATACACACAGCGCATGACTGTACTGCACAGCAAAGCTCTATTCTAGTGCTGTATCCTTCCCGGTCACACATACACACAGCGCATGACTGTACTGCACAGCACTGCTCTATCCTTGTGCTGTATCCTTCCCGGTCACACATACACACAGCGCATGGCTGTACTGCACAGCACTGCTCTATTCTAGTGCTGTATCCTTCCCGGTCACACATACACACAGCGCATGACTGTACTGCACAGCACTGCTCTATCCTTGTGCTGTATCCTTCCCGGTCACACATACACACAGCGCATGACTGTACTGCACAGCACTGCTCTATCCTTGTGCTGTATCCTTCCCGGTCACACATACACACAGCGCATGGCTGTACTGCACAGCAAAGCTCTATTCTAGTGCTGTATCCTTCCCGGTCACACATACACACAGCGCATGACTGTACTGCACAGCACTGCTCTATCCTTGTGCTCTATCCTTCCCGGTCACACATACACACAGCGCATGACTGTACTGCACAGCAAAGCTCTATCCTAGTGCTGTATCCTTCCCGGTCACACATACACACAGCGCATGACTGTACTGCACAGCACTGCTCTATCCTTGTGCTGTATCCTTCCCGGTCACACATACACACAGCGCATGACTGTACTGCACAGCACTGCTCTATCCTAGTGCTGTATCCTTCCCGGTCACACATACACACAGCGCATGGCTGTACTGCACAGCAAAGCTCTATTCTAGTGCTGTATCCTTCCCGGTCACACATACACACAGCGCATGACTGTACTGCACAGCACTGCTCTATCCTTGTGCTGTATCCTTCCCGGTCACACATACACACAGCGCATGACTGTACTGCACAGCACTGCTCTATCCTTGTGCTCTATCCTTCCCGGTCACACATACACACAGCGCATGACTGTACTGCACAGCAAAGCTCTATTCTAGTGCTGTATCCTTCCCGGTCACACATACACACAGCGCATGACTGTACTGCACAGCACTGCTCTATCCTTGTGCTGTATCCTTCCCGGTCACACATACACACAGCGCATGACTGTACTGCACAGCACTGCTCTATCCTTGTGCTCTATCCTTCCCGGTCACACATACACACAGCGCATGACTGTACTGCACAGCAAAGCTCTATTCTAGTGCTGTATCCTTCCCGGTCACACATACACACAGCGCATGACTGTACTGCACAGCACAGCTCTATTCTAGTGCTGTATCCTTCCCGGTCACACATACACACAGTGCATGACTGTACTGCACAGCAAAGCTCTATTCTAGTGCTGTATCCTTCCCGGTCACACATACACACAGCGCATGACTGTACTGCACAGCACTGCTCTATCCTTGTGCTCTATCCTTCCCGGTCACACATACACACAGCGCATGACTGTACTGCACAGCACTGCTCTATCCTTGTGCTCTATCCTTCCCGGTCACACATACACACAGCGCATGACTGTACTGCACAGCAAAGCTCTATTCTAGTGCTGTATCCTTCCCGGTCACACATACACACAGCGCATGACTGTACTGCACAGCACTGCTCTATTCTAGTGCTGTATCCTTCCCGGTCACACATACACACAGCGCATGACTGTACTGCACAGCACTGCTCTATTCTAGTGCTGTATCCTTCCCGGTCACACATACACACAGCGCATGACTGTACTGCACAGCACTGCTCTATTCTAGTGCTGTATCCTTCCCGGTCACACATACACACAGCGCATGACTGTACTGCACAGCACTGCTCTATTCTAGTGCTGTATCCTTCCCGGTCACACATACACACAGTGCATGACTGTACTGCACAGCACTGCTCTATTCTAGTGCTGTATCCTTCCCGGTCACACATACACACAGCGCATGACTGTACTGCACAGCACTGCTCTATCCTTGTGCTGTATCCTTCCCGGTCACACATACACACAGCGCATGACTGTACTGCACAGCAAAGCTCTATTCTAGTGCTGTATCCTTCCCGGTCACACATACACACAGCGCATGGCTGTACTGCACAGCACTGCTCTATCCTTGTGCTGTATCCTTCCCGGTCACACATACACACAGCGCATGGCTGTACTGCACAGCACTGCTCTATCCTTGTGCTGTATCCTTCCCGGTCACACATACACACAGCGCATGGCTGTACTGCACAGCACTGCTCTATTCTAGTGCTGTATCCTTCCCGGTCACACATACACACAGCGCATGACTGTACTGCACAGCACTGCTCTATCCTTGTGCTGTATCCTTCCCGGTCACACATACACACAGCGCATGACTGTACTGCACAGCACTGCTCTATCCTTGTGCTGTATCCTTCCCGGTCACACATACACACAGCGCATGACTGTACTGCACAGCAAAGCTCTATTCTAGTGCTGTATCCTTCCCGGTCACACATACACACAGCGCATGACTGTACTGCACAGCACTGCTCTATCCTTGTGCTGTATCCTTCCCGGTCACACATACACACAGCGCATGACTGTACTGCACAGCAAAGCTCTATTCTAGTGCTGTATCCTTCCCGGTCACACATACACACAGCGCATGACTGTACTGCACAGCACAGCTCTATTCTAGTGCTGTATCCTTCCCGGTCACACATACACACAGCGCATGACTGTAATGCACAGCAAAATTCTATTCTAGTGCTGTATCCTTCCCGGTCACACATACACACAGCGCATGACTGTACTGCACAGCACTGCTCTATTCTAGTGCTGTATCCTTCCCGGTCACACATACACACAGCGCATTGCTGTACTGCACAGCAAAGCTCTATTCTAGTGCTGTATCCTTCCCGGTCACACATACACACAGCGCATGGCTGTACTGCACAGCACTGCTCTATCCTTGTGCTGTATCCTTCCCGGTCACACATACACACACCGCATGGCTGTACTGCACAGCACTGCTCTATCCTTGTGCTCTATCCTTCCCGGTCACACATACACACAGCGCATGACTGTACTGCACAGCAAAGCTCTATTCTAGTGCTGTATCCTTCCCGGTCACACATACACACAGCGCATGGCTGTACTGCACAGCAAAGCTCTATTCTAGTGCTGTATCCTTCCCGGTCACACATACACACAGCGCATGACTGTACTGCACAGCAAAGCTCTATTCTAGTGCTGTATCCTTCCCGGTCACACATACACACAGCGCATGGCTGTACTGCACAGCACTGCTCTATCCTTGTGCTGTATCCTTCCCGGTCACACATACACACAGCGCATGGCTGTACTGCACAGCAAAGATCTATTCTAGTGCTGTATCCTTCCCGGTCACACATACACACAGCGCATGACTGTACTGCACAGCAAAGCTCTATTCTAGTGCTGTATCCTTCCCGGTCACACATACACACAGCGCATGACTGTACTGCACAGCACTGCTCTATTCTAGTGCTGTATCCTTCCCGGTCACACATACACACAGCGCATGACTGTACTGCACAGCACTGCTCTATTCTAGTGCTGTATCCTTCCCGGTCACACATACACACAGCGCATGACTGTACTGCACAGCACTGCTCTATCCTTGTGCTGTATCCTTCCCGGTCACACATACACACAGCGCATGGCTGTACTGCACAGCACTGCTCTATCCTTGTGCTGTATCCTTCCCGGTCACACATACACACAGCGCATGACTGTACTGCACAGCACTGCTCTATTCTACTGCTGTATCCTTCCCGGTCACACATACACACAGCGCATGACTGTACTGCACAGCAAAGCTCTATTCTAGTGCTGTATCCTTCCCGGTCACACATACACACAGCGCATGACTGTACTGCACAGCACTGCTCTATTCTAGTGCTGTATCCTTCCCGGTCACACATACACACAGCGCATGACTGTACTGCACAGCAAAGCTCTATTCTAGTGCTGTATCCTTCCCGGTCACACATACACACAGCGCATGGCTGTACTGCACAGCAAAGCTCTATTCTAGTGCTGTATCCTTCCCGGTCACACATACACACAGCGCATGACTGTACTGCACAGCAAAGCTCTATTCTAGTGCTGTATCCTTCCCGGTCACACATACACACAGCGCATGGCTGTACTGCACAGCACTGCTCTATCCTTGTGCTGTATCCTTCCCGGTCACACATACACACAGCGCATGGCTGTACTGCACAGCAAAGCTCTATTCTAGTGCTGTATCCTTCCCGGTCACACATACACACAGCGCATGGCTGTACTGCACAGCACTGCTCTATCCTTGTGCTGTATCCTTCCCGGTCACACATACACACAGCGCATGGCTGTACTGCACAGCACTGCTCTATCCTTGTGCTGTATCCTTCCCGGTCACACATACACACAGCGCATGGCTGTACTGCACAGCACTGCTCTATCCTTGTGCTGTATCCTTCCCGGTCACACATACACACAGCGCATGGCTGTACTGCACAGCAAAGCTCTATTCTAGTGCTGTATCCTTCCCGGTCACACATACACACAGCGCATGACTGTACTGCACAGCAAAGCTCTATTCTAGTGCTGTATCCTTCCCGGTCACACATACACACAGCGCATGGCTGTACTGCACAGCACTGCTCTATCCTTGTGCTGTATCCTTCCCGGTCACACATACACACAGCGCATGACTGTACTGCACAGCACTGTATAGGCATGTTTTCCCCAAACTGAGAATTGTGCATGTCCGTCTGTATATATTACACAGGCGTTCTGTCGTATGGGCAGAATGTCGATTGGCAGAGGATATTCTCTTTCTTATTCTAGATTTTTTAATTTTTTCATTTCCGGGTCAAAATAGTATTTTACTTTGTCTGTAGCAAGAGAATTTTCCCATTGTATCCATTTTGGATTTAGTGCCACAGTAGGTAAATTACATGGGCTTGTTAATGCCTCAAAGGCTGATTCTGCTGTTCTAACAGTAATCCGTCTGCCATCAGCTTGGTCTCTTTCTTTTGCTACAGCTTGTTGAACCGCATGAAAAATGTTTTCCTTAATGCTGAATGTTTTTTCAGCTTCTGTGTACAAATGTGATTTGTATGCTATTGGTACCGTTTCTCCCTCATTAGAGGTCAGGTATGTGAATCTGCATCTTCCTGGGATGACCCGGATCACAATGTTGCGTGTGTTATCGCGTGTTTGCAATTTTGTTTTAGCTAACATGTCTGTTTGCAATGACCTCAAAATTTCTGTGTGTTTTTGAGTCCAATTGATTGTTTTAAAATCTGATCCTATTAATTCAAAGAGGGGTTTAACCCTTTCTGCATAATTTAGAATGTAAGTTCTTCCGAAATTCAGGAAACCTAGGATTGATTGTAAGTTTATCAGCGTTCTTGGTGCTTGGATTACAGCACATTTCTCTAAGACATTGTCTGCCAGGCTTTTGCCTTCACTTGATAATTCATATCCTAAAAACAGGACAGTTAGATGGGCAATTCGTGACTTCTTAAAGTTGAATTTTTAACCCTCTGCTGCGAACCCAAGTATTATGGTGTTCACTCTTTTCAAGTGAGTATCCAAGTCATCATCTGTTAGATAGATGTCATCGACATACGATAATGCCTCATCATCATACATTTGTAGTAACTCTGTTACTCTTGCTGAGAATAATCCTGGGCTGTTCTTGAACCCCTGTGGCAAACGACAGAAATTTATTGCGAGCCATTTATTGAGAAAGCGGTCAAATATCTGCTTTCAGGTGCTATATTTTGACAAAAGAATCCATTAGAGATGTCTAATGTTGTTTTGTATTTTTTGCGCACTATGTTATTCATTAGTGCTGCACTGTGTGAGTTTTGTACTGCAAAGGTTTTGCAACATGCGTTTAGATGTCTGTAATCCAAAACTAGACTGGTTTGGAGACAGGAAACAAAGGATTGTTCATTTGTGAGGTGCAATTTTCAATCACCCCCTGGTATTCAAGTTGATCTAAGATCTCCCTGACCTGTTTTTTAGCTTCTTGCTTAATTGGGTACTGCCTCTGTGCAGTTGGTTGAGATTTTAACTGGATTTTGTGAGGAAAAGAGTCCTCATCCCATCCCACATGGTTTTTATATAATGCAGGAGCCTGGGCAACTGCCCACTTTCTTGCAAGTGTATATTTTTTATGAATTGGAATGTGATTTGAGAAGGCAGGCATAATAATTTCTTCGCCATGAGGGCACTCCCTGACAAACTCCGGTGGCCAGTCTTTTTCAGCTAAAAGGATGTCATAGCCTTTGGAGAGGTTATCCCAAAATAGACCCCTTATTTTCCTAGTCTTATCTCCCTCTATACGTAATGTTATTTCGTATATTTTATGAGGTTTGCTAACTCTGGTATCTGCAGTTTCCACCTGAATGTATTCCTTCGTGCCCACTGTCTCCAGATGATTCATCAGGATCTTGCGAGCTATGCTCACTTCTGCTGCGCTGTCTAGCATTGTCTGTGCCCACTCTCTGTTTTTCAGCTGTGTCCTCAGTATCTTCGGCATGTTTGATTACTTTAATACTGGCTACCTTCTTTTTTGGAAATTGTAATTTTTTACTTTGATGAGCAGGTTCCTTATCTTTGGACTTGACGTGCTCTTCCCTGTGTTCTGACCGTCCTCTTCTTTCGGATTTCTGCGAGGAAGTCTGAAAAGATCGAGAGGGACGTGTATCAATATCTTGATATCTATCAGGTTTCTTCAAATTATCCCTATTTCTAAGGTTGTATCTTTTCTCAGAGGGCTCCCTCTGGGGAGACTTCTTTCCTTGGTCCGGAGATCTTTCTCTCCGCCGAGGAGACCTTCCTCTGGACAGGAAACTTTTTTCTTTGGGAGTGGATTGTTTATTTCCATCCCAGCTCTTTTTTGGAGTGTTTAGATTATTTTTAATAAATACTTTTTCAGGATTTTCAGTTAGTTGGGGTTTTACTGGTTTCCCACCCAAACTATCTCTTCCTAGTTCTTCATAGGATTTTTCTTTGATTCTGGCAAGTTCAAATGGTTGTTTTGCTATATCTGTTTCTTTCAACTTCTGGAGGAATGTTAGATCCTCAGTTGCAAATTGAACCAAGTCTCTATATGCCTGTGTTAATTCTTTTATTTTAACTAAGAGTTCTTCGCTTGACATTCTATTAATGTCAGGATTTGATCTGTAGCTGGTTAGAACCGGCCATGTTGCTCCTGGTCTACCTAGTGGACCGAGTCTGGTGATGTGATTATTATGTTTTAGGGCGCCTTTAAACCAGAGCAGGTGCTCTTGGTATTTTGATGGTATTTCCACCTCCTCGAAAGGAGTGTACTCATTCGGAGGTTCCTCTATTTTGTAATAGTGGAAGTCGTGTGTGACAGCGTTTGCTGCTGGAAAGTTTATCCATGAATAGAATACCTCTGTCTGCCGATATTCATGTGCCTCAATTACGAATATGACTGTACCACCTCTCGATGTCAGTCCATTTTCTATAAGTTTTAAAGGTATAGTTTTTCTTATGTTGACCGGGATGAGTATTGCATCTGGGTCAGTCTGTAGGAGAGTTGTGTCATCCGCTAGGAGTTGAGCTGCTAGTCTAGCTGCCTCCCTTTCTTCTTCGTTGTCTGACATTTTACTGACAGGAAGATTTTTGTTGCAGATCAAGTTTCAAGGAAACAAAGATTAGGTGCACAATATTTTGGAACACTGTATCCTTCAACGTTGAATAAACCAAAAACTATACATAGGAATCTCTTCCTACTAAGTTCCGGCGGATTTTAACCTTTGACCCACTCCAGACGTCTTTGGAGTATTTACGGGAGAAAGGGTCTGTGTGAAAAAGCACGACTGAGTTACTCTAATGTCTTGCGTTAGATTTATCGCCTTACCAAACCGTTGGGCGCCATGTAGTGTAGTTCATATATTCCCAATAGGCTCTGCGCATTGGAATAATATCTTCAGTAGTATAGACGTAGGACAGAGGATAACTAGGTCTTCTACTGACTATATTAGACTTAAGTTTTGTGTGCCAGCTAGCTCAGAGTTCACTAGAAACTTCCTCGAATAGGCGAGGAGGAGTTTAACCTCCCTGGATAGACAAGAAGGGATTTAGATTCTGACAACCATAGAACATGACAACTTTGCTCTCCCTGATTAAGAGTATATCTCTAGAGTCGTTTGAAAACAAAAGACAGCTATTTTACTCAGTCAATACGTGCATACTTAGTTTCACCAGATTGTAGAGAAAAGAAGAGACGGGCCTTTTCAATAAAAGGTGTTATTTATTGAGCAGTCTCTTTTCTCATACAAGAGAAATGAATCGCTACAATTGCAATACTTAGGGTTAAGTAAAATGCATATAATAAAAGCAGGATTATGAAATAATACTGTAAAAGCATGGATATGGTTTCTTATCCATATGACACTTTAAAATGGATAAAATAGATACATACATATATACATTCACTAATCATACTCAACTGGTGCTTCAAATTACGCCTACCCCGGTGTACCTGACCTAAGCCTAATACGAGGTAAGGAGTAAGTAAGTAGCAGTTTAAGTTAAGTTTGTTTTGCCAAGAATCTGACTCAAGAATTCTCTGTAAGGGTTTAGTCAGCTCAGTACCTAGGATTTAGAAGGCAGGAGGGCTGGTATCTTATTCTCAGGACTCGGTATCCCAGTCACCCGCAAGGGCAAGCTGGAAGCGCCGGAGGCTGGATTTCTCGGCAGGAGAAAAGACAGCGTCTCTCTCAGCGCGTCAAAAGGGGAGGGGCAGCGTCCGTGGGCTCTCGCATCAGCTGGGCTCTCCGGCAAGTAGTCGCTGCTCCAGGCTCATCACCACCGTGTGTTTGCTTAAGGCAGCATTGGTATATTTATACCTGAGAGGTGCCGGGTTTGACGTAAGGATGGACATAAGACGTCAATAAAGATGTCATTAAGAACTGATCGTTCTTGTAGTGCTTTACAGGAGTTCTTGGATTAAATCAAAACATAGCAGGCGGGGATTTCCCAGGTCGCGGAGGCTTGGATTTGTTTAAGAACTCGGTGTGCTTTCTAGGGGGCTGGAGGAATAGTGCTTGCGTAGTGTGACAGCATGCGCTATGACTAATTTATGAAACGGGTTTCTGTGCCGTTGTAGGGATATTATTGATTTATAACCGGACAAGGGCCAAGAACAGGAATATCGATACAGGTACCTAGATAAACACACTACAACCCCTTAATTTTTGCTCATATTTTTATTTCCCACCTGCATTTATGTTTCATTTGCAACATTTGTTTAAAAACTAACATATAGGTTCATTCGCTTGTACTTTTCACCGTCCATTCTCAGGCTGGGACATCTTGTGACCTTGGCTTTGGTTCAAACTCCGTCTCATCATTCCGGGTTCACTTTCAGTAGACATGCGCAGCTGTCATGTGACTCAGCTTACATCAGTTATACACGAGAGGCCCAAACGCGCACTAGTAATAAAGTCAGAAAGACAAATGTTACTTCCCAAAAAATAAATGGATTCACTATATCACCCATCTCTACTCTATTCCCCTTTACTTATTAATATTTTCCCCGCATTAGCATGAGAAAAATAGCTCCTTTTTGCTTCAGCTAAGCAGGTGCCATGCACGCTAGTCTTCAGACTCCATTTTAGTGCCTTCTGCTCATGCGCAAGAATTTCCCTCCAAGCATTAATCTGTCATATTGCATAGATGCAGTTGACGCATGCGCAGTAAAGATATCCCTGTTAAAGCGTTTTTTTGTAGTCCTTCGTACATGTTATTAGTGTTAGCAACACATAGGCAAGCTTCACTAACCTGCGTGTTCTTTATGTTCATTAAGAGCATGTTCTTATATGTGAAGTCCTTGCTCCATCACCATGACATCCAATAGTTTGTCCTGGCAGGACTTGCAGGACCTGTCTATACCTTTCTTAGGATCCCATATGTGCTTTAGGAGGAATGTGGCAATTCTAGCATCTATTTCCGGCATAAGGGCTACCTTGAGAGGGGCGTGGACATACCGCCCAGAGACGGGCCCATGCCTCCTTCTCCAGAGGTTTGCGCAGTATGAATGCTGAATATTTGCCCACTTTTGCTGACAGGAATTAGTGCACCGAGCGTGGGCGCATCAAGTCGTCAAGTCAAGCATGTCCAAGAAATCCTCCGCTGGGTGTCTACGGGTGCAACGGGGGGAGTAGAAAGAGGACACCAGGGAATAGGACAAAGTCAGGTTCAGCCGCGCGCCCAAGGTGTCACCTGCACCATCTATGTCTGTTGGGTCAGAGCGAGCAAGGAAAGCCTTCTTCAACCTACTAAAGCCACTGAGGTCCTTGCTGGGATCAACTTTCCATTTGGGGGGCCCGAGCAAAGGGTGGTTTGGTTCTTGTAGAGAACCTGAGGGCAGGGGTTCTTCATGGAATCGGTCCAGGGGCCCTGAGTAAGAGTGCGCAAATCAGTCGCCTTTCATAAGGTCACATGGAGACATCCACCGCCTCACAAAACTCGTTGTCTAGGGAAAGGACCTTGATGGTTCTTCTTCTAGGTATTCCCCTTGGTGCATTACCACTGTTGAGGTCAGAAGGGCGCCAAAGAATCGCACGACCCAAGAGTGGAAAGTGCTCAGCACTGGGTGCACCCAGAACACTCAATACCTGTTAAGAATTATAATGACCAATTCAGGTTAGCCCGAGGGCTGTGTTTTGCACTGGGCAATACCTGCTTCCGTTTGGCATGCCAGAGGCTCTAAAGGGATCTGAGTCCAGAGGCTGTAATCCCTAATATGCTACAAAGGGAAACACACTACTGCCTATGCCCAGTCCCACAAGCGCACCGAACGTGACTGCTCTATAACCAGCACTTTTTTTGTAATACAGACCTCGTGGAACCGGGCATCAGCCGCTTTAAAGTGCTTGTAGCAATATTACGGAACCCAGCAAGGCACCAGGCTTCCAAGCGGCTCGGGAAAAGGCAGTAGGCTCTGGGAGTTGCTAACTTATCAGTTTTGCAGAACAATAACATGTGGCTCACATCTCTGTGGTAATTGTAGGCGCCCTATAGTGAGTTTTACAAGGTGTGAGAAGTTGGCCTGGCATATAATGTCCACTATTCCAGTGGGCCCCTTGCACCAGTCCAAACGTCCCTTATTGATGGTAGGTTTAAGAAAACCTTTATAGAAAGCTATCCTAGTGGTAGCTGTGGAGAGCAGTCTTCAGGCTAAGTCTTGAAGGAGCTTGTTTTACCAGTCTATAACCACATGAATAATCAAATGAAAGGAGAACCACACCAGGCATATATATAAAATATATGTATTTATTCTCAACACACCCCTCTAGTCTCTTTATGAGGATAGAGTCAAAAGTACACAAGTTACATTTAAATAGCACACAGTAAATTAGCACAGTATACGTTTTGCCCTAGGGGCCTCACAAACCATATACTAAGAAAGTGGTATAAGCCGCCGTGAACATAGAGACAAGGCATAGGGCCCATAGAACCACTGGGGCAACCAGGAACCACCCAAGGTAGGGATGCAGGAGACCCACGGGGATGTGTGCAGTGTCTAAACACAGCCACGAATCACCATTGACTTCAATGGAGAAAGTAAATGTTAGATTTTTAAAGAATAAGGACAACAGGAGTGGACTGCAAACAAACCCCTTCAGTACTGGACATTTCAAGAGTCACGACCAATGGGAGCACTGAAGTACTCGTGTTACCTCACCCAGGGAAGCCGGGTGCGTAGGTGTCTTTTTGTTTCCTATAGAGAGCTGCAAAGAAGTGCTGCAGGCGACCAGGTGAGAAGTGTCCGGATGGATCCAAGGGTGGATCGAAGATCTTAAGAACCTGAAAGCAGAGGGGACAGAGTCTGGGTCACTAGCCAGTGACCAGGAAGGCGACAAGAAGATGCCAGACGATGTCTGTGCTTTCAAGTGAAGTAGGTGAAGCTTGACTCTTCAGCCACGAGGACTAGGAGGGGTCAATGACAACCAGGAGCGGGATTACAGCTGACCCATGTTGGATGTCGAGTGCTGTGGTGTTGGTATCCAGATTGGACCCAACAAGCCTTGACAACAGTCACCCACGCAGAATGCAAAGATTGGCTTCGGACCAGACCAGGAAGGTCTGAGGGACTCACCCTTTGGAGGGGATTCAGGGCACATCTGAAACAACCAGGGAAGCCCAAGAAACAAAAGATTTACCTTCGTGGGGACCCATCAGTCAACGGACCAGGGATTACAAAGGAGCCTCAAGCAGGAATGCCAAAAGTGTGCCCACGGAACACTCGTGGAGTGTAGGCCCACAATCTTCAGTGCAAATGGTGCTCAGTGCTTGGACTACAAGAAGCCCAATGCACATCTTCGGGAAAGCTTGGGAAGTGGATGCACTAGCAAATGTGCAGGATGTCCAGGAGTTCCGGTCCCACATCTCTTGTGAGGGCTATGGGTCTCAGCTTCACTGGGTACTCGTGTCGGCCTCGGAGATGTCTGGAAGTCCATGTCCTGTATTGCAGATTCTTCCGGATCCTGCGGAGCCTCGAAAATGCTGACCGACAAGAGGCTTTGTAGGTGCCGGTTTGAACAGAGGAGTCACTCCTTGACCCCAAGGGAGATTTCTTCAGTCTTCTAGTCGATATAGAATGTCGAAAGTCCAAGATAAATGTTGCAGAGATTCATTCCGGGTGACTGAGTTCTTATACTTATACCAGGTTTAGGGGTGGACTAACTCTAGGGTCCCACCTATGGGAGGACCTGGGGAGGGGGTGGTTACACCCCTTCCCCTTTGTCCAGTTTTGCGCTAGAGCAGGGGCCCTGCAACAGATTTGAACTGGGGTATGCACAGGGACACCTTGTGTGCCCCAGGCAGTGTCTTAAAAGCATTCACTGAATACACTACAGCCTGACTGGGGAGGTGGTTACACCTCCCTGGACAGGAAACCTATTGTCCAGGCCTCTCCCGCAGGAGCGTCATCCAGCAGCAGGAGGTCAGACATGTGTCTGTGGCAGCAGCATCCATTTTGTGATGCTGGGGCTCTGTTTAACTTTTACCAGTTAGACCAATGTGTACATGTCTTCTCCCTCTAGAAGGGTGGAATGCTACCCCCGCCACCAGAACTGGCAGGGGGGTAGTATTCTAAAGTGTTTGACACCAAACACAACATGTTATGATGCAGCCATTCCAAAGTTAGCATTAACTGTAAGGATTATAATGCACTTATGAGTATATGGAATGGCTGATTCACAGAACTGTTATAAGGAAGGGATTCCGAAAGCTGCAGAGGGGCTCAGCTCATGCTAGGGCACCTTCTCACACAAAACCAAGCACTCTGCCTTCAGGATTGACAAGGCCTGCCATAGGAGTGACTTATAGGTTTATATGTGTCTGTTTTAAAAGGTAGATATACGTATACTATATCTAAGTAAGGGGTGCTTACACCACCTTCCCCAGGCTGCAGGTGCAGACCTGTGGTGCCATTTTGGAAGGCGCCCCAGGGGTGGCAAAATTCATGTGTCAGCCCCTGGTAGGCCTCTGGGGTACCTATGCCCTTGGTACCTAAGGTACCATATTCAGGGACTCACAAGGGTAACCCAGTAACCAATCTGGAGTGAACCTAATGTACATGAAATTATTTTAGAGAGGAAGCAGCTAGGCTGGGGTCCTGGTTAGCAGGGACCCAGCCAGACTAAAGTCGAAAAACAGTGAAACACCAGCAAAAAGTGGGGGTAACCTTAGGAAGCAGATCCTACTCTCCTACACGCGGCCCAACAATTATTGTAAAAGAAAGCTGCGGATAGAGCGCTAAGTTACACTATCATGACCGTTTATATTGAATAAAAAAACAAGGATATTTATGAAAGAGGGGAGCCACTCCTATGCTGTGCTCGAAGAGGAGGAGCATCCCCTGGGGCCCAATCTATTTACTAAGGGAGGGCAGCACATGCCCCCGTCCCTGAGCTGTTTTAGGTGCCAGGGACACCATCCCCTGTGGCCCAATATCTTGAATAGGAGGAGAGGCACTCAGCTCCCCCCCTGAGCAGTATTTGGCCTTTGGGACCTGATCTCCCAAGGTCCAATGTGTTTATTAAGGAGGAGGAGCTTGCAACCCCATCTACTAGCCTTTAAAATGGCCACGGGACCCCATCCCTAGGGCCGTCACTTAAAGCTAAAGGGAGGGGGCCTCAAACATGCTCCTATTTGAACCTTTAATGGGACTGGGAACCCTGTCCTGGGGAGCCCACCCCGGTGAAACAGTAGTTTACCTGCCCGCACTACAGCGGCAGGGAAACATGTCTTTGCTCCTGTCTGGCGGGACCATTTTCAACTCTCCTGCCGAACAGGAGTGTTAGACATTGGTTTTCTGGTTGGCAGAGGTATTCAACCTGTCCAAGCAAGAACCATTATCCTAGACAGGGTAAGTCCAAAAGTAGGATTTCTAAAATAGTACTGTTAAATCCATCTTTACCAGAAAATAGGATTTACCATTACCATTCCAAAGATATGAAACATGACAAAGCTACTCTTTTCTAATCAGGCATTACAGCTTAAAGTGTATTAAGGAATTCCCAATGTTAACCTATGAGAGGAGTAGGTCTCACAGTAGTGAAAAACGTATTGTGGTGTTTGTCACTACCAAAACATGTAAAACATACAAGTACATGTCCTACCTTTTACTTATAGCACACCTAAGGGTACGCCAGGTCATTAAGAGCATGCTCTTATATCTGAAGAAAATGCTATTTTTAAAGGACGAGAACCCTCATCCCCAGATGGTGGCGTCATCATTGGGTTCCCTCCTCCAGGACCACAAGGCACCTGTTGAGGGCTACAACTCTCCACCGGAGAGCAGCTGAGATTCTTTTTAGGTAATAAAGAAGAGCTTTAGGTGTGAGTGAGAGGCAGAGTGCTAAGCATATCAAGTGTAGTGGATCTAAAACTATCTCCTGGTAGGCTATAAACACATTTTAATCAAGTGCTTCCAGTGGATAGGATTAATGGAAACGTAAAAGGAGGTTTGGAAAACATATTCCCCTCAGATGGTCAACATGTTTCTCCCTTTTTCATGACCCAGCTCTTGCTTCTTAGGCATTCGGCAGGACCAATTCTAACAGTCACTCTGTAATAATAACAACAAGCATTTACAATGGAATGGTTTCGCCTTTGCAAAAGTTTGAGCTATTGGCATTGTAAATGACAAACCTTTTATTTATGTGTTCGTTTTGAAAACAGATAAATAAATGGCATTGTCATTTAGTGGAGAAGCGTGGCTCAGTGGTTAGAGGCGGCAGACCCGGAAGCTGAGATCGGCCGTGGACCAGGGTTCGATTCCCCGCCTCGGCGGGTCTCGGGCTCAAAAATTCCACTGACTCGATAATTCTCGCTCTGGTGCCTACTCGACTCACGGGGTCACACTCTGCGACTCTGGGCAATAGCTTGCTTAATCTCCACTACGGCCCCTCGCGGCGGGATGCCTGGCTTTCACCTTGTGGATACCCGTCCGGGATATCTCACAGGGGAATACCAGGACGGGTTCCCTAAGCAAGCGCCTTGAGACCCGTGGGTGAGTAGTGCGCTATATAAATCGAACTACATTTACATTTACATTTACAATGGCAATAGCTTAATCTCTCGCAAATGCGAAACCTATTGCATTTTCAATGCAATAGGTCACGTATTTACGCAAGTTTGTGCTATTGACATTGCAAATAATTCGTTTTATTTATGTTTCAAAAACCAAAACATAAATAAAAGGTCTCACACTGCTGTCTCTCTCACACTGCTGATTCTGCCTTGAACACACCCACTGCTGTCTCACTCATACACACTGCTGTTTCTCACACACTGCTGTCTTTCTTACACACACTGCTGTCTCTCATACACACTGTCTCTCACACTGCAGGTGTGGGTTGTTTCCAGTTCATCCCGGCTCTCACAGGCATCGCCTCCGGGGATTGATAAACATGCAGGGATGCGCCTGCTTCGTGGGAGAGCAGACCAGCGGGATGTGCTAGCGCTGAGAAGCCTTGTGACGAAGGATGCGCCTACCATGTAATCAAAGGTCGAAGTGCATTAAAAAGTACGGGAAGTGTGGGGGGGGGGTGCAGGGTCAAAGGCGTGGGTCATTTATTGAAATAACCTAACAGATCAGAAAGTAGCCCTGGTTGGGGGGGAAAAGGGTAAATGGATGAGGGCAGGCAAGGTCTGTGGTGAGGACTGGTGAGAGACGAAGGTGGTCAGCGAGGAATTTCTGGTGTTTCATTCATCCCCCGCAGTGCAGGCCTCTCCTGAGTTTCAGCTAAGTGCAGCATAAAAATAGGTAAGGTAGCACCCCTCTCACAGGCAGAGCAAAGAACAGCCTCTCACTTCCCATATCGCACCCTCTAATTTTTTGCAGAAAGGCTGCTCCTTTCCCCTTGAAAAGCCTTTCACCCCCAACAAAGAGGCCTCATTTCCCACAAAGTCAACGTATGTCACACTAGAGAAGTCTATCAATGCACAGTAACCTCACTGGACTCAGAAGCCTCTTGCTACCTAGTCCTAAACAACATTACCTTAATCTCTTTTTATTTTTATGTCACATTTCGTTTTTATTATCAGAAACTAAAACCTTAATGTATCCAGTGTTTTATTATAGGAAGTTTTCTTAGCATTTTATTATTTGTCATTTGCGTAAATCCTGATATATACAAACCCAGTGGGTGCACAGCTCTGCCAGGATACAAGAACCAGGATATGTGTGCCACCTGTGCACATAGTTTATCAATGCACGTCAACCCTCGCTTGCCCATGCCCTATGCCTATACAGTTCTGCTAGGGTAATTAACAAACTGTTTAAACACTGCACACAGTGCTAGTGTGCTTCAACACTCATCTGCGCATACCTAGTGTATGCACAGCCCTGCCCCATAACACAACCATGACCTGCACATAACATGCACACACAGCTCTGGTGTCAGGGATACTGTACTGGGCCCTGAACCGGAAGTAGGCTGCCGATGCGGAGACAGTATGATACAAGGGACAGAAAATTCAGCTTGGAGCTCTCAGGAACCCAAAAGGGAAGCCCCCACTCCACACCGCCTGTCCCCAGACCAGTAATGATGAGGCAGCAAGGGGAGGGGTGATTCTGACCTGAAACAAAGGCTGGTGATAGGAGACGATAGGAGGACAGCGCGGGAACTGACGTTGCAAAGCTTTCTTCACTCGGGCGACAGCCTCTCCTCATAATATAAATAGTGGTATCCCGCCTCCCCACACTCCCACGCTGAAACCTCTCCTGCACGGGTCACATCACACTTCGCTGGACCTCTTGTCTTTTTTGCAGGCTGCTAATCTATTAGCTCATAATTACCACATCCTTCATGACGCACTTTTCTCGAAACAGTACACAAAAAACCATCACAGCGCAGCTAGGGAAAACAAGCAACAGGGCGGGGGTGAGAAAACGAGCAACATGGGGGTGAAAAAAATACGAGCCCAGCAAGTAGAACGAGGCAACAATGATAAAACAGCACGCACCAAAAAAAAGACGGCACTGCAGAGCAGCTTCGCAAGTAAGCTACTGCCCGGGCACCATCTTCGGAGGAATGACAAAAACAAAGCTTTGAAAAAAATAAATAAACAACCGCCCACCGCCACATGACGTTCTAAAAGAGGCGGGATGCGAACAAATCTAAGGAAAACCCACAAATCTGCTCCGACAATTACGGACAGATCTCTCTTCCAATGGCTAGCCTCCATTTATGGAGCTAGCCAATGGAAGAGAGAGGCTAGACAAAGCCCCGTACTGGTAAACATAAGATTTCGCTTGCACGCGCACTGCTGCGCAGTGCTACGCCAGGCGAAACCTAAAAAACATAAAACCTGTTGCTGGCCTTTTAAATGTAGGCCAGGAGACACCATCCCACAACCGTATTCTCGGCGAGGTGCACAGGCATACTATAGCATAAGAAAACCACAAATTCCAGCATTATCTACCCGACACAATAGGAGGAACATATAGTGTCATGTTAAGTGGAAATATCTGAGTGTCAGTGCCCTCCACCAATGGACGCACTAGTGCAGAGGAATAAGATATGAGTGTTCTAACCCTCTACTGCTCTCTCTCAAGCCTCATTAGGCTGCCTCGATCCCAAAGCTATGTTAATACGGTTCCAATAGAGATCTCACGTCAAACAGCCGGCGCCTTCCTGTTGGTCCCAGAGTTTATAGAGCTAAAGGCGGAGGCCGTTCACCTATCTCACTCCGAAACTCTGGAACTCATTACCCACCAGCCTGAGACTAGATGACAACTTCATGAGCTTCAGAAAACAATTAGAAGCTTATCGTTTTGCCTAAACATCTATCACTCTAGCTAGGACAGATAGCGCTGGGAAGCCTGCGTTGGGTCGCCATGCACTTTACAAGACGTGTGAATTGAACTTCCTTAGGTGTAGCAAGCATGTGTTATATGCAACATTGACCCTACAACATGCACTTCACAGGCACCCTACGTCAGATTAACAACCAACCACATACATATGGGAAATCCTCATTGCGCTCGCTGTTCAATATGTATACTACTGTTCAGAGAAAGCCAAGTTCTTCAAGATACTCAACGTATGTTCCAAAATTAATGCCCTTCTACGGACAGCTTTTATCTGCATCGAACCCCGCACCGTCATCATTTTATATTAAGAAATGAAGTTGATATGAGTAGAAGAGTGCGAAGTAACTGGTGAATTTCTGTGTTTTTTTAGTTCAAAACATTACGTTGTCACTGACATTTTCACCTAACATCACTTTAACCTTTGTTTTTTTCAGTGAATTTCTAAGGTTTTTTTTATTATTGAAAAAATACTTTTACCATATCTAACTACTGCTTAATTTTGGGTTTTTCCTGTGAATTTCTAGGTTTAAAAAAAAATTAAATATAACATCTTTTTTACGAAGCACATTACAGTGCAGGAACCAAGAATAGTCAGAGCTCAGGTAAACAAAATGGAACAGGGTAAAAGGAATGCCGGCGGCTACATGTCCCGTCCTCTTAAAATTCATCAGCTTTGCACCGTTACGCTCTCTCTTAAAACAGATATGTTGATGTTTTCTTATCTTTGAGCTCTAGGTCTGTGTGAAGTCTGCAGGAGGCCTCCAGAGCGAGTAGAACAACCCCACGCGTGCACCCTGAGGGGGTGAAACCTCCGGTGTCTGCTCCTGTGAACTCTCCACAAGGGTCTGTGTAGAAGGCGTCAGAGGAGCACAAAGCCTGGTGTTATCACAATATAACAGGGCACAGATGATGTATGGTAGAGTTAGATGAAAGACTCGCTCTTGTCTTATGATTCGATTCAGGATGAATGCTTGTTTTTATGACAACAAGCTCTCTTTGTTGAGATCTTTCTACGGGGTAAAGGCTGGTTGTAAAAGACTCAGTCAGAAACTCACCCCTCTATAAAGTCCTTTTCTCTGAGTGAAGAGGGTGAAGGATTGATTGACAGAAAGCCGCCTCTCCTGTAACATCGCTCAATCAATCAATCAATCAATCGATCAGGATTTATAAAGCGCGGCCAATCACCCGATAGAAATCCAGGATGAGAATGAAGCGGGAAGCAGGAGGGGGGGGGGGCATCTGAAAGCAGAGGGGAGGGCGGAGCACCAGGGAGGAGGGGAGAGAATAGGAAAACTGAGAGATTGAGAGAAAGGCAGGAATCTCAGTGGCGGTTTCTCGTTGAGGGCGTCGGGGCTCCGCCCCCTTTACTTTATTTGGCACTGTCAACTAAAAGCAACGTGTTTTATTCACTGTTTTATTTTAAACAGTGGATCAATGTACACAGACTAAACACCCATCATTAGTTTCTTTTTCTCAGCGCCTGCTACTCACTCTGGGATGAGGCAGTCTGCAGTGAGTAACGCTGGCGCTGAGTGACAAGGTCTTCAGTATTTGCCAGGCTCACGATCGCACAGCCCTGAGGTCTGTGACGTCATGAGCTCGGCAAAAACATAGACGTGTGTTCCAGTCTCCACCCCCTGATGCCGCGGGAATACAATTAGCCCCGGGCGTCTTACAGTGAAGCCCTGCAGTGCCAGGGCTTCACGTCAATCAGGGAGTGAAGAATCAGGAAAGTCACACCCCCCACCTCTCTGATCACGTGTGGGGGGTAGGATCACTAACTCCACCCAGCAGCGTCGCAATGTCAGGCTCCATGGTTTTCAAAAACATGGCGGGCTCCTGCAGCTGGGACTTTGGAGGGCTTCGTGCAGCAAAAGGAAGGCAACAGGCAGCTGCAGCCTTCCTCGTAAGAGCCACCTGCATCCAGTGCTTGTGGTAGAAAGGGTTAGTCTCTGGGCAGACTGGACCCCCGGATTTGTTCTAATCGCCACAGGCTGATTTCAGAGTGTTTGCGCCTCAGAGGAAATAGCACCGTTCATAAAGCGGAAGGATTAAGGAAGGTGAGAAGGAGGGATTAAGACTAGAGATAAGTAATGAGCGAGTGCCCACCCTGACCCCTGCACATCTGGAGACTCCCAGACTCCTCGGCGCCTCATCCTTCTTTCTTGTTGCGAGCCGGTCTTCCTTCGTGGGCCCTCAGTCCTCTTCCCCGCACGCCTTCACTTAACTTCACTTTCCCTTCCCTGCCCTCCCTCCTCTTTCATGGACTGCTCTGGTATCCCGGCTTGCTTCTCCTCCGAGATGGGAGGTGACTGCTGCTGGCCGCTGCTGAGAGCCCTGCTGATGATGGCCGCCGTCAAGGGCCAGGGGTGGCCCTTGCTAGCCGAGGAGCCCTCCTGCCAAGGTGCCTTCGACCACTAGTTCGTGCTGGACAAGTAAGTAAAGTGTTATTTATCTTCGAGAGTCCGATTTTCAGAGCACCGTAATGAAGTGCATGGTACTAAAGATAACTGCAGCACCTTCATCTCACGCCAGCCAGACAGCTGCTCTGGTCAGTTCGGTTCGCAGAGTCTCAGCGCCTGCTCTGAGTAGTAACATCTAATGCAGCACCTTCACACCTCTTGCACAACACAGCACAAGTGCTTCATTTGTAAACATCACAAGTGGCAAGGCCCTCTCAGGAGGCCACTGCAGCTTGCAACACACATTGCCCCATGAAGTGCAGCCGATGATAGTAACAAAACTCCTAACCATCACACGCCTTCAAGTGTGACAATTCAGACTATTCTAGGCCCCTAAAGCTGTTAAGATGGCGTGAGCATCAGGTAGTAGTAATTTGTAATGTATATTAAATTAATAATTGACTGTGGTTGTGGTCATCTCTAAATTAGCCAGACCTTGCCACAAGCATCGACTGGTGTTGACACAATTAAGTGCAGGTGCAGAGCCCCAAAAAACGCTGGCTCAAATTAAGCACCACACAGCGCAGTCATGGAGTATTTTTTTATGTGTTCACTGTAAACTGTACTGTCTCAAGTGGAGGACCCATGTTTATTCAGTGCTGTACCTGAAGGGTGGCCAGGTCGTATAATGCCCTTTTCCCCTCCACTATGTTGGATAAGAAAAAATAAGTCAACGGAGAACTTAGTACCTCCACCGTGATTTTGGTGCTTTACTTGTGCAAATAACAAGAAAAATCTACTTGAAGTTATTTTATCATTCGTTGTACATTGTGATTTCTGCCACGGGTATGAGCTTGCAGCACCAATGGACCCTGGTGCCCTCTGATCCCTGTTTAGAGGATTCTTTAAGACTGGTGCATAGTTTGGTTCTTCATTTTAATACACCACAGCGTAAATAAATTGGTATTGTGTTGTTGGGAATTGGATTTGTTGTAGGTTTGCTGGGTGTTACCAAAAGTCTTGCCAAGATTATACTTACGAAGCTGTCAGGGTAAGTAGAAAAAAGGTGCAAATAAAACCAATATCCGTGTTTCAGGCTGCTAGTCAGGAGGGAGACAATGGATTAAAGAACCCTCCATTAGGTATCCTCTATTTCCCAACTACGCTTTGTCCATGGAGGCAATGAGTCTATAAAGAGTTGTGCATACCTCATCGGTTCGGATGAGCTGCAAATACTCGAGTGCCTCTTTACATTTCCTAATATTTCAATTCCTCACATGACGTTTCCCTTGCTGTGGTCTCTGATCTTTATACAACTCACAAATAAAGATAATATACAGTTGCGATCTGGGCACTATTGACTTGCATGGGCATGGTATCAGGTCTTTCACAGAATACACATTAGAGGGATGGGACGCCAACATTTGGGCCAAGGCAAGCCTAAATCGTAATAGGTAAAATCTCTGCTGGCATTGCACCTTTAGCAGGAATGGCTTAATACCAGGAGTTGCGCATAATGGGAGGTATGTCACCACCATTCTCTCCTTAATTCACTATCCTGTTTCATATCAGCTATTGATCTTAAAAGTTCACTTTTTCCAATGGTTCCGCCAATTGATTAATACACAATGGATTTTCAAACAGTTCCATCCTGTTAATTACCTGCAAATCATCTTTTACATACATAAGCCATTTCATTTTGTGGGCCCTTCCTAGATTTAGGCAATCATTAATCATTGTTTGTGTCAATGCTACTTCAGGCCTGGACCACACTGACAGCCACAGCATAATAGGTGCCTACCTTACAATGTCTTCCCAGTTACAGTAGTCCTAATTCCTCATACGCTATTTTTGGCGGAACGCTATGGGAGAGTGACCGGAGTCTTCCAAACTACCTATAAACTTCCGGAGACCCATCCCCGTGCTTGCCATGAGCACTCAGTCATACACAAGTACGGGTACTGATGGCACCCCATAATAGGCGGATAAGCTGCAGCAATCAATCAATCATGGCATTTATAGCGCGCACTACTCACCCGGAAGGGTCTCAAGGCGCGTGGGGAGGGGGGTCTGCTACTGCTCGAACAGCCAGGTCTTGAGCTGTTTCCTGAAGGCGAGGTGGTCCTGGGTCAGTCGCAGGTGGGCGGGCAGGGAGTTCCATGTCTTAGCCGCTAGGTAGGAGAAGGATCTTCCTCCAGCGGTGGCTCTCTGGATGCGAGGCACGACGGCGAGGGCGAGGTTCGCCGATCGCAGCTGGCGGGTGGGCGTGTAGAAGGTCAGGCGGTCGTTGAGGTACCTAGGGCCCAGGTCGTGGAGAGATTTGTGTGCGTGGGTGAGGAGTCTGAACGTGATCCTCTTGTTGACAGGGAGCCAGTGTAGGTCTCTCAGGTGGCTTGAGATGTGGCTGCGTCGGGGGACGTCCAGGATGAGTCGGGCGGAGGCATTCTGGATGCGCTGGAGTCTCTTCTGCAGCTTGGCTGTTGTTCCGGCGTAGAGGGTGTTTCCATAGTCCAGTCTGCTGGTGATGAGGGCCTGGGTGACCGTCTTCCTTGTCTCGGTGGGAATCCATTGGAAGATCTTGTGGAGCATGCGGAGTGTGTGGAAGCAAGATGAGGAGACGGCGTTGACTTGCCTGGTCATCGATAGGGAGGAGCCCAGGATGATGCCCAAGTTGCGTGCGTGGTCTGTTGGCTTGGGTGCGGTGCCTAGGGCTGGGGGCCACCAGGAGTCGTCCCATGCGGAGGGGGATGTTCCCAGGATGAGGACTTCTGTCTTGTCCGTGTTCAGCTTTAGGCGGCTGCTGTTCATCCATTCGGCGACGTCTTTCATCCCTTCGTGAAGGTTCGCTTTGGGGGTGTCGGGGTCTTTGGTGAGGGAGAGGATCAGCTGGGTGTCATCGGCGTAGAAAATGATGTTCAGGTTGTGGTTGCGGGCGATGGCAGCTAGTGGTTTCATGTAGATGTTGAAGAGAGTGGGGCTGAGCGAAGATCCTTGCGGGACACCGCAGATGACTTTGGTGGCCTCTGAGCGGAACGGCGGGAGGCGTACTGTTTGTGTTCTTCCGGAGAGGAATGAGGTGATCCAGTCCAGGGCCTTCCCCTGGATGCCGGTGTCGTTGAGTCGTTGGACTAGGGTGCGGTGGCAAACAGTATCGAATGCAGCGGAGAGGTCTAGGAGGATGAGTGCCGCTGTTTCACCGTTGTCGAGCAGGGCTCGGATGTCGTCAGTGGCTGCGACGAGGGCGGTCTCGGTGCTGTGATTGGCTCTGAATCCGGACTGCGATGGGTCGAGGGATCCGTTCGTCTCGAGGAAGGCGGCCAGTTGCTTGTTGACGACCTTTTCGATGACTTTGGCCGGGAAGGGGAGGAGCGAGATGGGGCGGAAGTTCTTGAGGTCGGTCGGGTCCGCTGTTGGTTTCTTCAGTAGTGCGCTGAGCTCGGCGTGCTTCCAGCTCTCAGGAAAGGTGGCTGTGTTGAAGGAGGCGTTGATGATGTCTCGGAGATGGGGTGCGATGGTGGGGGCCGCTTTGTTGAAGATGTGGTGGGGGCACGGGTCGGTCGGCGATCAGGAGTGGATGGTGTTCATCATGCTTGTCGTGTCTAAGAGGGTCACCTCGGTCCATGTCTGGAGGATGGCGGCTGGGTGCGTAGGTTCGACCGGTGGGTGCGGGGGTTGAGCGCTGAAACTGTTGTGGATGTCGGAGATCTTGCGGTGGAAGTACGAGGCGAGGGAGTCACAGAGGTCCTGTGAGGGGGTTATGTCGTTGTTGCCGGTGCTGGGGTTGGAGAATTCCTTGACGATGTTGAAGAGCTCCTTGCTGTCATGGGCGTTCTTGTCCAGTCGTTCCTTCAGAGATTTCTTCTTTGTGGTGCGGATGAGCTGGTGATGTCTGCGGGTGGCGAGTTTGAGGGCGGTCATGTTGTCGGTGGTCTTGTTGAGGAGCCAGGTCTTCTCGAGGGTGCGGCAGGCCTTCTTGGAGTCCTTGAGTTCGTCTGTGAACCAGGGAGCCTTCTTGCTTCTGGGTCTGGTGAGTGGGTCCTTCAGTGGGGCGAGGTCGTCAGCACTTGTGGTCAGCCACTGCGTGAGGTTGCAGGCTGCTGTGTTAGGGTCCGTTGTTCTGACGGGTGGGTTCTGGCTGAGGGAGGTGGCGAGCTGGTCGGCGGTGATCTTGCTCCAGCTCCTGTGGGGAGCCTGCTTCGGGTGGTGGTGGACCGTGTTCTTAGCGAAGCTGAAATGGACGCAGCTGTGGTCTGTCCAGTTGAGTACGGTGGAGTGACTGAAGGAGACGTGCTTGCTGGAGGAGAAGATAGGATCGAGCGTGTGGCCGGCGTAGTGGGTGGGGGTGTTGACCAGCTGCTTGAGTCCGAGGTTGGCGAGGTTGTCCAGCAGGGTGGTGGTGTTGCGGTTGTTGTTGTTCTCCAGGTGGAAGTTGATGTCCCCGAGGAGGATGTAGTCGGTGGAGGGGAGGGCGTGTGGGCTGATGAAGTCCGTGATGTCATCGCAGAACTGTGAACGCGGTCCCGGGGGTCTGTAGATGAGGGTGCCTCAAAGGGTTGTCTTGGGGTCGGTGTGGATCTGGAAGTGGAGGTATTCGGCCGCGCTGAATGTGATGCTGGAGTCAGTCGAGATGCGAATGGTGCTCTTGTGTACGATGGCGATGCCTCCTCCGGTCTGGTTGATGCGGTCCCTCCTGATGATCTTGTAGCCGTCCGGGATGGCTATAGCGATGTCGGGGGCTGAGGAGGCGTTCATCCAGGTTTCAATCAAATAATCATCTAGGTCATTGTTATAAAAACTAAAGAGGAAGGGGGCCAGCATAAAGTCTCACATGACCCCTTTTTGGATCTTTATATGTAGCTTACTCTCCTTGTTTGACCAAAACCCAACACTTCCTTTTATATCCACATGCAGCTGGGAGAGAGGGTGAACCATTTTGGGATTGGCACTTTTGTTTATTAACATATTCCACAGCTTCCCCCTTGTGACATTATCAAAGGCTGTGCATGAATCCATAAATGCCAGTAAGAGACAACCCTCTTTGGAGGACACACATTTACTCATATCTAGATGTAGATTCAAGCATTTATCTACAGTCCCTAGGCCCTGCCTGAAACCATATTGTGCAGATAATTAAACTGCACTTCTCATGTGCCCAGTTTTCAAGTCGATCCAACAAAACTCTCTGTCCAGTACTTGGCTGGGGAATCATTTAATGATAGTGGATGATAGCAATGGAAATCACTTCTGTCCCCCGTGTGGGACAATTGTTGCCCTAGACCATGGTTTAGGGGTATCAGCACAGCTTGCACTCCGAAGCATATTCAGCAGTATTAGGGCCCAAAGTGCCAAACTATCCTTAAAAGGGTCAACAGGCACCCATCTGGTACCAGTGCTTTGTTGCTTGGGCATCTACTCAGAGCCGAGATTATGTTCCCAAGGGAGATTGTTAGCTCTTCTGCACCTCCTAGGCCAATTGAATCCTCAATGGCGATAATCTTAATGGGTTCCAGTTTATTAGATTCATAGAAATTCGTAAAGTGTTTGACCCATACATGTTCAGGAATGGTCCCCGTACATGTTCAGGAATGGTCCCATCTATGCTAATTGCGGAGCTACTTGAAAAGAAAGGTGCATTGACTTCCTTCCAAAATTGAGATGCATAATTCCTTGCACAGGCAACAATAAGCTGCTCCTAAGCCTCCCTTCTGATCTCTTCTTTCCTTAACCGAATGGCTTCTTTATAGAGCGTCCTACAGTTTCTAATTTCTAGCAGAACCCTCAGCAAGCTTTTTAGAGCTTGTCTGAGGCTAAGATGAGTTGGTGAGCATGAGTTATCAAACCATTTATTGTGCCTCTGGCATAGTGTTGCTTAAATAGTGTTAAGTTTAATTTCTCAGTTGGCTTCTTACAAATTTTGGCAAAGGCCCCTAGTACCAACCCCAGATCGGGTTCAGCACTGAGACAAAGCTCAAAGTGCTCCCTCTGATTCTCCACAAGCTGGGCTAAGAAGACCTTTGGTTCGTCATCCCTCCATTTATGGCGCACACCCCTATTTCTCATATATTCGATGTGGCAAACCATCCCATTCATAGACACCAAGGGCGGCCGTAGTTTAAGGCCTAAAAAAAGTCGGTTATGGTCATTCAGAAAACTCTTTACAATTTAAACGTACACACCTTTCTAGCCCAAGCCTTAGATAGTGTGATAAAATCAATTAAGGACGTCCTTCCTCTACCTGGGTACGTTACATGACTCAGGATTTCTTTTGCAACTAAATCAATACTGGGTATGGGGCCATGTGTCTTCAAGAGCCTATTCAATTTGTCACCACATGGGTTATGATCAAAATGTGAGAGGCCTTAAAATTCATTGTCACTAGTAGGATTCCTGTTTCTCCCACTGAATATGCCCTGAGGAGTGTGAGAGGCAAAAAGAGCCCATTCTACCACTGAGTTCAGCATTTACAAGCCTGTACATTTAACATAAAAAGTTGGCCAGCACCTGGAATTTGTATGTGCTTTTGTGATTTTTTTTCTGATGCTACTTTTCAGGAGAAATTCTTCTGTAACACACATTACAGCTGTAAAATTGTGGCTTCTAGAAGCAGTTACTTAGAGAAGGCTATGAATAGACCTAGGCATTCAGCTCTTGACTGCCGCTACATCTGCACCTTCCTTTATCAATCCAGTCACACCCAGGCACGTGTCCATAACTATTTAGCCATCCATGTACACTCCCACTCTAAGGCATCCATTGACGCAGCATTACCGACACTGGTGCATTAATACATTCACCAATGTGTGTCTGTGCACGGTCAGTGGCCCCATTGTGTTGTGGCCATACTTTCCTCAATGCACCAGACTTAAACTAGAAACAAAATGGCATAATGTTCTGGGACTTGACTCTTGACTTTCCCTGATCCCAGCATAGCCATGACAATGCAACCTATCCCCAGATTTCTCTGTTTCATGGAGCTGGGGAAGCTTTTATTTTCTCTGCCTTCAAAATGGGGAGATAACGGCAAGCATCCATCTTTTCACACATATATCTTTTCATCCATGCACACATGCTTTCATCTTTCCAGCTATGCACTCGCTCACACGCATGCATTTGCACCCTCTCCCTTCAGCCCGCCAAACCCTTAGTAGCCCAATAGTCCCATTCTCCCAATGCAAGGACCTAGGCATTGGCTTTCATCTGTTATTTTTAGATCTTGCGTACAGCCGCCTTTTAGCTATCTGTGCGTAAAAGACATTCTGGGAACCATATCAAAAGCTTCCAGTGGACTTTGTGCCAGCCCATTGCTAATCATTAGTTGCCTGTCTAATCGCTTGTTGCTTGCTTCTTAATTGATGTCTTTTCTTCCTCTCGTGTTTGTAATTCCCCTGGAAAATAGCTTCTTTACAATCGCTTTGACTGGATGGCATCTATCCTTCCACTGCTTACATTCATATAACTACTTTTTTACGTCTCAGCCTACCAAACCGCATAGCTGTCTGGTTTGCTAAAGACATTGGGGACATTCAGAAAGTTGATCCAGGAATGCATCCGCCCGTTGTTTACCATTAGCTGTGTGGTTTGTAACTCAAATTTTCTGTTTGCTGGCTTTGTTTTAGGCTGTCGGGTTTGTCCCTTCCATTGCCAAAATCTTGTATACTGTGTTTTTCCACATACTTGCTTTCTGTAAACAAGCTTTTATATTTTGTTCTTATCTTGTCACATTTGCTGTGCAATCAAAGACAGAGGTCACATGTTAGTCTGTGTCTTCCAGGGAGCTTGGTGTTTATGTTTCTTTCTCTGATTTATATGTGAGTAACCTGTGCGTCCCAGTTTCCCAGGGCTTTCATGAAAAGTGTAAGCAAAGTTTGTGTGCAGGGGTTTAAGTGGGATGAACAAACTGGGGGGGGGGGTCTCTTGTCGGGGCAGCCAATGTAATTATAAGCGTGGCTTAAAACTGTTAAGCTAAAAATCTGTACTTCGCATGGTGTGTTGCCCCACTGGTATTGTGCTTCTTCTGTCATTGCCTCCAGATATATAATACGAGTGACATTAAACCTACAACTAGCTAGGACCATAGGCTTTGTCAATGGTGGTAAGTTGCATAAGATAAATAAGAACAAACTGCAGCATTTTCATTATTATATACAATGAAAACATAGTTGGTTCAGAGATGTGTTACAGGTAGGAAACACTTGGAGGGCCTGTTTCCGTTGGTTGTATGTGCTTGGCTTGGGGGTCATTTTGCAAGCAGGCCAGTTTGAGGATTGGGCACATTTTTTATTTGAATCTAATGTTTTCTTCACACTTGTGCTTCAAAATGCTATATTTGGATCCCCCTTTTTTCAACAATTTGCAGTAAATATGTGGTGTAAAACCCACCATTTTAATACATTTTTTTCAAAATTTTCTTGCGGGGGGAGAACCCCCCCGCACCCTCCTTTTCCAGTTCGGGCTCGCTCGCTTCGCTCGCTCGCTTCTTAAATTGGGGTACAACATTTTTCGCCCCACCACTTTCTAAATCCACCAGCCGCGGCTTCCATGGTGTGCTTCAAATACAATAAAACAAGCACTGACAAAGCCAATAGGCCTGGCAGTGTCAGGCTGTGCGGATGTTAATTCGCTCTTTATGGCAGACATATGTCATTGCAAACTTAAAATGTAAATCATTACCGATGTGGTATTTTACCAATGATGGTTTTAAAAAACAAGCCTTTCATTTATGCTCTGGACTTTATTATTATTGTTATTGATGAAGGAGATGAGAATACGTGTTTATCTCACTGAGCGTTTATCTAATACACGTTTATCTAACCGACCACTGATTCTAAATCAGCTGCAATGTAACTTAAACACTTAGGAACTTTATAAAGAAGAGCGAAAAGAAATCAGCTTCTAAATGGGCTTCTGCAGATAACACACTTTGACTCAACTGTGTCACTGAAGTTGGAGGAGCTATTTTTAGGCAGATGTGACTAATGTGCACAGAGTTGTGATTGTCCTGCTGTCTGCTGTGGTGGGTGGAGCAAAACTTAAACAACATTTTAGACCAATGTTTGAAGACCCCTGACCAAAATCCCTTCGATGTAGCTATAACAACCAGTGTATTAATAGACAGGTCACCGCAACAACTACCAGAGTTGTGATTTGACCATTCACACCTGCTGAGGGTCTATGAGAAAAATCACACCTAGGCAATTGTATCCTCTTGTCTATACATTGATGAATGGGAGAATTAAACCATCCAAAAATTGAATTCTGTCTTTAGTGTCATGATTTTTAGAGTTTCCTGAAGAAGGCGCTGGTTCGTCGAAATTATTATTGTGCCACCTTTTTTTGCTCTGTATTGTTTTATAATCTTTTTTCTATTTGTGATATTGTTTTTGATAATATTGTTTGATTTGTCATATATTGTATGTCAATACCATTTATTTTTTTAAATGATGTATAAAAAAAAGTTTTTTTATAAAAACTCTAAAAATTATGACAATAAAGACAGAACTCAATTTTTGGATGGTTTAATTCTCCCATTTATCAATGTGTAGACAAGAGGATACAATTGCCTAGGTGTGTTTTTTCTCATAAATATTTGTCCTTGACCTAGGAATTGAGCTAATTATTGTTCAGGGGGTCCTTGTTTTATACACCTGCTAAGGGTCTCCAGCATAAAACATGCATTAATATATTTATGAATATGTCTATTTAACTCTGCCTCTGCCAGTCTGAGAACTCCCCTCGCGAGACTCCTTTATAAACAGGTCGTGGTCGGATGTGTAAAGTGGGATGTGTCACTAGAGGGGAGTAAGTCAAGGATGGGATGGAAATGAAGATAAAACTGAAGCTGTGACGCCCCTGTCTGTGCTCTGCTTTACTCCTCTCCATGTCGCTTCTCTCCTGCAGGCTAGAGCGCTGCCTCTTCAGCAGTTCGTGCTGCAAAGACCTCGCCTCTGTCCTGAAAACAAACTCATCTCTCACAGAGCTCGACCTGAGCTACAATGAGCTGCGAGACACTGGAGTGAAGAAGTTGTGTGAAGGCCTAAAACACACAAACTGCAAACTACAGACACTGAGGTACAGATCTCTGCAGATCTTATCACATCATTGATTTCTAAAATATACATTGTTGATACATATATTTTAAAAATGCCCTGAAATGTTTTCATGATTGCCTCTTTTCTGTTAACCCCTTCAGCGCGGCGCGAATGTTCGCGCTGGGCTGAAGGTTCTAATGAGCCTATGGGCTCATGACGGAACGGTTCAGTCATGAGCACAGCTCAACCGACGCTCATGACGGAACCGTTCCGTCATGAGCATGGAAGGGGTTAATGGTGTGATAAAGGCACCCATTAATAACATTTGTGAATTAGGTCAGGTTTGTGAAGTGGGGGTACCCAAGCCCCAATCCATCATCTGCACCTCTCTGTTATACGTAGGCTGAGAGTTAGCTCCGCTGTCACAGCTCCGCACCTCTGTCTTCTATGTAGGCCAAGAGATAGCTCTGCTCTCAGAGCTCTGCACCTCTCTGTTCTGCGTAGGCTGAGAGATAGCTCTTCTCTCAGAGCTCTGCACCGCTCTGTTCTACGTAGGCTGAGAGATAGGTCTGCGCTGCTCTGTTCTGCGTAGGCTGAGAGATAGCTCTGCTCTCATAGCTCCGCACCTCTGTCTTCTATGTAGGCCAAGAGATAGCTCTGCTCTCAGAGCTCTGCACCTCTCTGTTCTGCGTAGGCTGAGAGATAGCTCTTCTCTCAGAGCTCTGCACCGCTCTGTTCTACGTAGGCTGAGAGATAGGTCTGCACCGCTCTGTTCTGCGTAGGCTGAGAGATAGCTCTGCTGTCAGAGCTCTGCACCTCTCTGTTCTACGTAACCTGAGACATAGCTCTGCTCTCAGAGCTCTGTATCTCTCGGTTCTACTTCGGCTGAGAGATAGCTCTGCTCTCAGAGCCCTGCACCTCTCTATTCTACTTAGGCTGAGAGATAGCTCTGCTATCAGAGCTCTGCACCTCTCTCTTCTATGTAGGCTGAGAGATAGCTCTGCTGTCAGAGCTCTGCACCTCTCTATTCTACGTAGGCTGGGAGATATCTCTGCTCTCAGAGCTCTGCACCTCTCTGTTCTACCTAGGCTGAGAGATAGCTCTGCTCTCAGAGCTCCACCTGTCTCTATTCTACAAAGGCTGAGAGATAGCTCTGCTTTCAGAGCTCAGCACCTCTCTGTTCTACCTAGGCTGAGAGATAGCTCTGCTCTCAGAGCTCCACCCGTCTCTATTCTACGTAGGCTGAGAGATAGCTCTGCTGTCAGAGCTCTGCACCTATCTGTTCTGCGTAGGCTGAGCGATAGCTCTGCTGTCAGTTCTCTGCCCCTCTCTCTTCTAGGTTGAATGAGAGATAGCTCTGCTGTCAGATCTCTGCACCTCTCTCTTCTACGTAGGCTGAGAGATAGCTCTGCTGTCTGTTCTCTACACCTCTCTCTTTTACGTAGGTTGAGAGAAAGCTCTGCTGTCAGATCTCTGTACCGCTCTTCTACGTAGGCTGAGAGATAGCTCTGCTCTCAGAGGTCTGCACCTCAATGTTCTACGTAGGCTGAAAGATAGCTCTACTATCAGAGCTCTGCACCTCTCTGTACTACTTAGTCTGAGAGATAGCTCTGCTGTCAGAGCTCCGCACCTCTTTGTTCTACTTAGGCTGAGAGATAGCTCTTCTCTCAGAGGTCCTCACCTATCTGTTCTACGGAGGCTGAGAGATAGCTCTGCTGTCAGAGCTCCGCACCTCTCTGTTCTCCGTAGGCTGAGAGCTAGCTCTGCTGTCATAGCTCTGCAACCCTCTATCCTATGTAGACCGAGAGATAGCTCTGCTGTTCTCATAGCTCTGCACCTCTCTCTTCTTTGTAGGCTGAGAGATAGCTCCGCTCTCAGAGCTCTGCACCTCTCTACTCTACGTAGGCTGAGAGATAGCTCTGCTGTCAGAGCTCCGCACCTCTCCGTACTGCGTAGGCTGAGAGATAGCTCTGCTGTCAGAGCTCCACACCTCACTGCTCTGCCCCTTTTTATACATTAAATCCCTTTGTCTGTTTGCAGGGTGGGGGAGAAACCAGTCGCAGCTGGTTTTGGAGCACTCCTGATGTGCTCAGCCACCCTTCCTATTCCCTAGTTAGGCTAGGGTCATCAGTCGCACCACAGGGGCCGGAGCCAGCATTGTGTGGGGAAAGCCCAGCCTTATTCAGATCCCAGGTGCACCCCTCCCACACATCAGCATGCTAATCTCTCCACTCACTACCGGGGCAGACCCATCCAGACTCCTGGAGCCAGGCTCACCAGCCAGCTCCAGCCAATCACAAGCCAGACAGGGAATTCACCTTTAATACACAGACAGGCCAACTTCTAGAAGTGGCACTTCCACACTAGAGATGAGTGCGCTACGTGGGTACGTAGGCGCATCCCTGTATACTAGGCACACTTGTTAAAGTTCAGGTAAACTGACTCAAATGGGGGTTCAATCGAAAATAGTTCAAATAAATGAGTTCAAAGTTTCATCATTGGTTGTATTTAGTGGATTCACAAAAATGTACAATCAAGCGTTACATCACGCTGTGTTCAATATGATTCAACGATGGTTCAACAAATGCTCCAATGCATTTCGGACTGGAGTAGTCCTTTATCAAGGAGCGCTGCAGGAGGATACAAAAGATGCAACTTAGATCAACGGTAACTGATGCGGTAACATGAAGTGGTGCTAAACGGTATGTAGTCATGCGGGTGGTGGGGGTTTTAACGTGCACTACGGAGAATGTGGGGAGGCAGGGTTGGGTAGTGAGGGTCCAGGGTGTGATGGAAGATTAATCACGAAAAAAATAGTGAAAGCCAGTGGTAATAGATAGTGTGATCAAAACGGAAGTTTTAGCAAAGGTATAAAGAGAAAAGAGCTGATCTTACGCTTCGAACATCGATGTTGTGCTCACGTCGGTGCTGCAAAGAAAAACGGTGAACGGCCATAAGGTGTAACGAACGGAAAAGCGTTCGTGTGGAAGGTAAAGCGCATGCAATTAAAGTACTTACTGAGAGTAGTTCAAACAGTGAACCGGGTGTCACGAACTTCGCGGAGTTACTGCGGAGTTCCAGGAAAGTAAGCAGAGGATAGAGATATATAAAGGACCCAAGGTGAATGAAAGAATGGAGGCGGCCATCTTGTAGTGGGGTAAAGTGATCGCAAAGAGTTTGTGCAACTAAGGTGATATGCAAAACGGGGGTACATAGCATCAAACAAAGTTATTACAGATAACAACTTAATTCGGTTCGATCATTAAGCCCAAAAGGCTTCAAGGATTGGAGTCTGTAAATCCATGAGGTCTCCCTTTGTAGGAGAGTTTTGTTGTTGTCTTTTCCTTCTGTATGGGTAACCATTTCAAGTACAAGGTACTTAAGTTGAGCCACGCTGTGATGGGCTTCATTGAAATGTGTTGCCACGTTTGATTTGGTGTTTTTTGTTCGAATGTTCGATTTATGCTCATTCAAACGAGTTTTTATTTTTCTACTGGTTTTTCCCACGTAGATCTTCCCACATGGACATTTGAGTAAGTAGATCAGATTAGCAGAATCACATGTAGCATCCACTTGGAGATTGATCACAAAACCTCTCATAGGGTGATTGATCGTATTGCCACTGATGACGTTGTTGCAATTGTTACAGTGATGGCACGGACGTGTGCCCGTGTATACTCTTGAGGTGGTGGTTGGTTTGGACAATATTTCTCTGATGTTCATGGGTCTGCTGTAAGCAAAAATGGGGGGTTCTTTGAAAAGATCTTCAAAGTCTGGTTCTGATGATAAGATTCGCCAGTGTTTTAGTATAATCTTTTTGTAGGTTTTGCTCGAGGTGGAGTATCTGGAAACTAGTGCCATTCTTTGGTTTGGATCTTTTTGTTTGCTTTTCAAAGCTTCAGTTCGAGAGATGGTGTTTGCTCTTTCTGTTGCCTCTTTAATGATGGCTTGGGGGTACCCCCTGCTGGAGAATCGCTTAGCCATGGATTGTATTTGAGAGTTTCTTATGTCGTTGTTGGATACTATACGAGTGACTCTCAGCATTTGGCTGAAAGGAAGGTGTCTTTTCAGAGAATCTTGATGAAAGCTGCTATACAGTAACGATCTTCACTTTATACCATAGCTATTTCTCTTTTGAAGAACGTTGGTACCTACAATTGTCTGGGATGGCAATGGGCAATTGAGAGGTTTTGTGATCAATCTCCAAGTGGATGCTACATGTGATTCTGCTAATCTGATCTACTTACTCAAATGTCCATGTGGGAAGATCTACGTGGGAAAAACCAGTAGAAAAATAAAAACTCGTTTGAATGAGCATAAATCGAACATTCGAACAAAAAACACCAAATCAAACGTGGCAACACATTTCAATGAAGCCCATCACAGCGTGGCTCAACTTAAGTACCTTGTACTTGAAATGGTTACCCATACAGAAGGAAAAGACAACAACAAAACTCTCCTACAAAGGGAGACCTCATGGATTTACAGACTCCAATCCTTGAAGCCTTTTGGGCTTAATGATCGAACCGAATTAAGTTGTTATCTGTAATAACTTTGTTTGATGCTATGTACCCCCGTTTTGCATATCACCTTAGTTGCACAAACTCTTTGCGATCACTTTACCCCACTACAAGATGGCTGCCTCCATTCTTTCATTCACCTTGGGTCCTTTATCTATCTCTATCCTCTGCTTACTTTCCTGGAACTCCGCAGTAACTCCGCGAAGTTCGTGACACCCGGTTCACTGTTTGAACTACTCTCAGTAAGTACTTTAATTGCATGCGCTTTACCTTCCACACGAACGCTTTTCCGTTCGTTACACCTTATGGCCGTTCACCGTTTTTCTTTGCAGCACCGACGTGAGCACAACATCGATGTTCGAAGCGTAAGATCAGCTCTTTTCTCTTTATACCTTTGCTAAAACTTCCGTTTTGATCACACTATCTATTACCACTGGCTTTCACTATTTTTTTCGTGATTAATCCTCCATCACACCCTGGACCCTCACTACCCAACCCTGCCTCCCCACATTCTCCGTAGTGCACGTTAAAACCCCCACCACCCGCATGACTACATACCGTTTAGCACCACTTCATGTTACCGCATCAGTTACCGTTGATCTAAGTTGCATCTTTTGTATCCTCCCGCAGCGCTCCTTGATAAAGGACTACTCCAGTCCGAAATGCATTGGAGCATTTGTTGAACCATCGTTGAATCATATTGAACACAGCGTGATGTAACGCTTGATTGTACATTTTTGTGAATCCACTAAATACAACCAATGATGAAACTTTGAACTCATTTATTTGAACTATTTTCGATTGAACCCCCATTTGAGTCAGTTTACCTGAACTTTAACAAGTGTGCCTAGTATACAGGGATGCGCCCACGTACCCACGTAGCGCACTCATCTCTAGACAATAATTCAACGCACCTGGACAGTTGCGTCGCCTGTTAGAGCACCTTCAACCTACCTTAATCCGCTCATCTAATCTTCTTCAACTTCTTTATCAACCTTCCGCTGTGCGCCTGTGCCTACCCTTCTAACTCAATAGACTTCCACACTAGACACATGAACGCCGCATACATCATTGCGCAGCATTTAATCACACAAGTCCGCACAAACCAAACTCGCACCTGCACTCCCCACGCATCAGGAACTAACATGGACACATACATTCCCCATGCATTCCTATGGGAGGGCAGGCCAACCTCACTACACTCACTCAGAGTGCGCACGCACTTTCCACTGGGACACAGTGAAAGTGCGCAGAAGCCAAAAAATCACTAGCACTGGGTCACCACAGAAAGCACAAAGTTTAGGGGTGAACCTGCCAGAAGGGCAAGTCCAACACATATGTTTCCCACTGTTCAGAGAAAGCCAAGTTCTTTAAGTACTCAACGTCTGATCCAAAATGAATGCCCTTCTATGGACAGCTTTCACCTGTATCAAACCCCTCACCGTCATCAATTTACATTAAGAAATTAAGTTGATACGAGTAGAAGAGTGGGTAGTAACTGGGGAATTTCTTTGTTTTATTTGTACAAAACATTACGTTGTCACTTAAATTTTCACTTTAACCTTTGTTTTTTTCAGTGAATATCTAAGTTTTTTTATTAATAAAAAAATACTTTTATCATATCTAACTACTACTTAATTTGTTGTTTTTTTCCAGTGAATTTCTAGGTTAAAAAAAAATGAAAATAACATCCAAGAATCGTTAGTGCTCAGGTAAACAAAATGGAACAGGGTAAAAGGAATGCCGGCTGCGACATGTCCCGTCCTCTTAATATTCATCAGCTTTGTACCATTACTCTCACAATTAAAACAGATATATGGATGTTTTCTTAACTTTGAGCTCTAGGTCTGCGTGAAGTCTGCAGGAGGCCTCAGACAGCGAGTAAAACGATCCCTCGCGCGCCCCGAGGGGGTGAAACTCTCCACAAGGGTCTGTGTAGAAGGCTTCAGAGAAGGACGAGGCCTTGTGTTATCGCATTTTAACAGGGTACAGATTGTGTATGGTAGAGTTAGATGAAAGACTTGCTCTTTCTTGTACAACTCCACACAGAGTGAATACTTCAGTTCAATGACAAAATGGCCTCTCTGCTGAGACCTCTCTAATGTGTAAAGGGTGAGTGTGAAAAGCTTTAGTGAGTAACTTACCCCTCTGTAAAGACCTTTTCTCTGAGTGAACACAGGGTATGAATGGGTTTACAAACAGCCAGCCTTCTACTGATATCTGAACAGATTCAAGGTTCTGTGTAGAAGGTTTAGAGAAAGGCCGGGCCCCGCGGGAGCGCGTGATAACAGGGCACAGACTGTGTATGGTGGAGTTTGAGGAAAGACTCGCTCTTTCTTGTGCAACTCCACACAGAGGGAACACTTCAGTTTAATGACAACATGGCCTCTCTGCTGAGATCTTTCTACGGGGTAGAGGCTGGTTGGAAAAGGCTTCAGTCAGAAACTCACCCTCTATAAAGACCTTTACTCTGAGGGAAGAGGGTGAAGGATTGATTGACAGAGAGCAGCCTTTCCGGTGACACCTGTCAATCAACCAATCAATCAATCAATCAATCTGTTGGACTTGGCCCTTCTGGCAGATTCACCCCTGAACTTTTTGCCTCCTAATGTTACATCATTATAGTGATTTCTGGTATTTGCGCACTTTGACACTGTGTCCCAGTGTAAAATGCGTGCGCTCTCTGAGTGCAGGTGTGGGATTGGCCTGCCCTCCCATAGGAATGAATGGGGAATTTGTGTGTCCATGGTAGTTCCTGAAGCGTGGGGAGTGCAGGGTCGAGTTTGGTATGTGCTGACTCATGAGATTGAATGTTCCGCGATGATGTGTGCAGATTTAATGTGTCTCGTGTGGAAGTGCCACTTCTAGAAGTTGGCATGTCTGTGCAGTGAATGTGATTTGACTGTCTGGCTTGTGATTGGCTGGAGCTGGCTGGTGTGCCTGGCTTCAGGAGTCAGGATGGGTCTGTCCGGTGGTGAATGGAGAGATCTGCATGTTGATGGCAGGGAGGAGTGCACCTGGGACCTGAACAGGGCTGGACTTTCACTCCACAATGCTGGCTCCACCCCCTGTGCTGTGTCTGATGTCCCTGGCCCATCCTGTGAATAGGCAGAGGGGCTGAGCAAAACAAAGTGCTCAGGAACCAGTTGCATCTGGTTCGCCCCTTGCATGGACCTTTGACAACAAAGGATTGTGTGTATAAAAGAGGGGCTCTGACCCCAAGTAAATGTTCTTGTTTCTGACTGGTATCTGCCAGGGGCGTGCTGCTGCTTGGACCCAGGGGAAGGCTTGCCTCCCTGGGCCCTGCCCAGCCCCTGGATGCCTGATGGACTTTGTTGCTGGGACCCTTTTCCTTCTTTAGGGGTCATTCCTTGGGGGCTTGGAGGTCTCTGTGCCCCCTTAGCGCATGGGAAGCGCTTTATCTTAATTATCCCCTTTTTCTGGGGAGCCTACTCCTTATTACTGCTATTTTTTGTTGTTTAGAGAGGTGCCCACCCTGCATTATGGCCGACTGACTTTTTTGGGATTTTTCCCTGTGCGCAAGTGCCTACCCTGCGCCTTCATTTTTATTTCTTTAATTAACGCGGTTGCCCACCACGCTAATTTGCGCCTCAAAATGGGTGTCCACTCCGCTGTTTAATCGCTAAGTAAGAGGGAGCCTACCCCTCATTGTACCCCGAGATTCACCGCTGCAGCCGCGGGTGAAAAGGTAGTCAGGCAGCCGATGCATGGAGCGGGGTGGGACTTCAGCATGAGGACAGGAAGTCCCGCTCGCCACCAGAGATGCCGCCAAGCCTCACGGGCTCCACTCTAAGTCCTGGTCCTAAGATGGGGACCGGGTGAACCAGGGCGCTGCCGGGCGGGGCTCCCATGAGTCGGGAGAGCCCCGCTTGCCGCCGCAGATTAAGGACGTTTGCCTCCGCCCCCCCAGCCGGTGAGTGCAGCCAGGGAGTCCGGGCGGGGAACGGCAGAGTAGGAGCGGTGCCGCCAGGAGAGCGGGCCACTCCAGAGCGGCACAAGTTCCTTTCGGGCAGGAGGAGTAGATCTGCTGTTGCTGGCCTCTCCACCGATGCCCCTCCAATTGTTTCCAGGACCCCGTGGGGGTCCTGAGGTCCCGGGGGCCCGTGTTCCCCCAGAGCAGTTGCGCTCCAACAATGGGGGCAGCGATTGGTTGACAGAGCCCCGTAAGGTGCCAGAGGGGGCACCGTTCTTTGTCCTGAGCGGCTCCAGATGGCAGTGGGCCGCTCCAACGTGATATTTGTTCAAGGAGCCTAGGTGGCTCCCCGGCCCCCCCATTCATTTTCCGAGCCAGATGGCTCCAGCAGGGGCAATGTTATTTTAAAAGAGCCCCCAGCAGGGCGAAGAGGACAGTTGTTCCGGGGCCCATTTTGTCCTTTCCTCTGCAGTTTATTGGGGGACACTTGTTGATTTTCAGATCCCCATGGCTCCAACATGTGGCAAGTTGTTCTGAGGGCCAGTGAGAGCCCATGCCGCAGTGTTTGCTGATTTCACAGCTGCCCAGCAAGTAGTGGGCAGCTGCACCATTTAGGTCTTTCTTTCTAGGGGACATGTGCTTTTGGACTCAGGAGTGGAACGCACTCCTTCGCCCCTACTTTGGCCTTCCACAGCTGTGCAGCACTTAGTGCCAGCTGCAGCATTTAGGCCCCAGTTCTTGTCCTCAGCTGCCCAGCAAGTAGTGGGCAGCTCCAACGTTTAGGCTTGGCACAGTGGCGCAACCTGGATCTCCTCTACTTAGGCAGCAGCCCTGACTCTGTGGAGGTAGTGCATTTGAGCCCCTTCCTAGATGGCCAGTTGGCCAGGGCGGTTGTTACATTTATAGGGCGCAGGCCCTAATGTGATTTATGTGCTAATGCTTTGGGTGTTAGGAAATGTACTGTGTATAGTATGTTTTGCGCACCCTGTTTGATGCCTCTAGATATGATTTAATCATAGGAGGTTGTTTTACCTGTTTAGGTTTATGTTAGGGAGATTATACTTCCCTGTGTGATTTACGCCCCTAGTGTAAGGTTTACTTAGGTGGTGAGGGTCTAATGTAGTTAGACTTGTGGGATACTGTGTATGATGGATTTCATGGCACAAACTGATTCAAGGTACAGGGATTATCAGTGTTTACTGGCTGTACGTTCTATGACCTATTTTATGTTTATGTTTTACCAAGTTTACCATGTGATGATCCTGACAATGGTCCACGTGGCCCTGTCAGGTGTAAATAATCCCTTGTAAATATTGCCCGTGCCAGTTGGCACAATGTATATGGTGTGATTACTATCTGATGTGTTTTGAGAATACAAAGGCTATTTTTACATATACCTTGTGTGGAGTTCCTTTTGTGGGGGGCATGGGATGTTGTTGCTTGTGTGTACATGTGCAAACGCTTTACACATTGCCTCCGGGATAAGCCTTACTGCTCGTGCCATGCTACCAAGGGTTGAGCAGGGGTTATCTTTGGCGTGTAACTCCCTTACCCTGACTAGAGTGATGGTTTCAGCCTGGCTATGGCGCAAGCCTCAGCCAAACAGAGATCTCATTTATGTCTGCGCAGTACCACAGCGACAACTGGATCGCTACAAAACTCTGTATTTTGGAAAAGAATTATTGTTTTTAAGTTGGTTCTAAAAATGTCATTTCTTTGGAAATGTGTTTTCTTGTGTGCTGTGAGTTGGGTGTCCTGCCAAGGACAGAAACCAAAGCATCTGGAGGAGAAACTGCCCTTGAGCCATTGTCCTGGTTCTTGGGTTGGCCTTCAGTGGGGACATAATTGGTATGGAGTCACTAGCTCGGGAGGGTAGATTATATCCAAAGTGCAGTGTGAGTTTTCTGGGTTCACCAGTGGGTGGGATCCAGTGGTAGCAGCAAATGTGTGCCCAGTGTATGTGTTCCCTGTCTCGTTCCCAGAGTATGGTACCTGGTGCTCAGTAAGAGGGGTGCAGGTTGAGATTCAGGGACAGTAGATACTGTCTCACTGGTCTGGGCGGTGTGTGGATGAATGGTGCGTTACACTGGACGATTGAGTGTGAGTTCTCTGAAATAAGGAGCTTGCTGAATACTTTGGTGTGAGTTCTCTGAAATAAGGAGCTTGCTGAACACTTTGGTGTGAGTTCTCTGAAATAAGGAGCTTGCTGAATACTTTGGTGTGAGTTCTCTGGAATAAGGAGCTTGCTAGATGATTGGGTGTGAGTTCTCTGAGGTAGGGAGCTCGCCACAAGGAGTGATTCCAAAAGGAGTGGCTGAGGTGTCTTCCAACACATGGTGGTGGAAGAGGTTCAGAGTAGCCCAGATAGGTCTCGGTGTAGGTGCTCACATCCTGTCTCTGAGGAGAAGGAGTGGGTGGGTGGGACTGGTTGTCTCCACCTGCCTGAAACCCAGTCTCAGGACCTGGATGGTTTCTTTAGGAAACATGAGGTCGGGGCCTAGGTTGTACTTGTAGACCATTTGAGGAGGATCTCCCAGTGTTTAGAGAACGTGGAGCCTCTGTAAGCAGGGTTCCAGTAGTTCTGGCGACTGGCAGTACCGCTCCAGTTGGGAGGGTGTTGAAGTCCAGATGGAGGGGTGCGAGGGGGATAGGCTCTCCAGCGGAAGAACCAGTGGGTCAGGGGCCAGCCAGAAGGGTTGTGTCGCCGGGGAGTGACTATAGTGATGCCACTTCTGTCCTGAATGGCAGGCAGACTTGTCACATGACACATTAGTTATGTGTCACCCTTATGAAGTCCTGGTGCACCAGGCATCTGACCAAAGGGTTGTGTCCCTGGGTTGGAGAGCCAGGTTCAGGTGTTTGCCGGTACTGGACGTCAGGGCAACTGTAGCCAGTGTCCTGGCCGGTTTGTCTTCTTGGGGTACCCCTGTGAACACAGGTGGGGCTCATCTTAAGTGAAGAGACCCTGTGTTTCCCAGAAGGGGTGGTGCAGGCCTAGCAGGGATCTTTAGGGTCCTTGGCTGAGTGTTGTAGTACTGCCCTGAGAGCAGGTGTGGCCCTGTTCTACAGTTCTACAGTGGGAGGGTGCAGAACTCTGGAAGGGGGTGCAGAGGGAGGGAGACCTTGCCTCGGACCCCTGTGTATCCGGTGAATGTGGATCCCAGGTGGTAGACAGAAAAAACAAAGGAGGTCCCCTAACTATCCAATCCGGGATAGGGGGAAATTCAAGAAAGTAATAATGTCCCTAGCTAAAAGTTTATACATATTATGGTTGTCAAGAGCTCATAGCAAAGCATACAATTATGCAACCAGTATTGAAGAAAAATATTACATAAAATCAATATAAATGCACAACATAAAAACCAATAGGAGAAATTATTTTAAAAAAACTGTATCATGTATACCAAACATAACAATTCCATCTTCATATCATCATAAAAACACAATCATAATAAAATCATTGGATTTATCTCAGTGGTAAGAATTTATCTCAGTGGTAAGATTTATCTCAGTGGTAAGACCTCCTGGGATAGCGAAGAGGGAAATATATTAAAAAGCTTATTCGCTCTGCCAAAATCCTCTATGGTGCAGGCAGCACGACTGGAGCTGGGAATAACCTCCTGGGCTATAACAGCTTGTATGAGCCTTGTACGCTTCTGGCAGCGGTTGGGAGTAGGGGAAATTGCTAAAATCTCCCAATGGGCTAAGGAGGAAATTATCAATAGTGAGCTCCCCTGGGCAAAAGAGGTAAGAGCCTCAATAAGCAAGGCTTATGGGGTGCTAGATTTGAAGGTATGTTTGCCGCAAGACCCCATAATATTTGGGAAAAAAGAATTAAAGACTCAGGGGGTCAATATGTCCCCTAGTTATGACCGGGAATACCTTGCTCAAAAGACCTCGGTAGCACACATGAAAGTGGCTTGGGAGAGCAGTCAATACTTCCCTTACGTGGACCGGTTACCTAGTCATAGTCTGAGGCGAGAAGTCCTGAAAATGCGAATTGGCATAAACCCATGCTATGCAAATAACGGCGTTCGAAATTTAATGATAGGAAGTAATGGGAAATGCACTTGCACTTTAGGAACCACCTGTGATATGTTACATATTTTATTAGATTGTACGAGATTTTTAGACTTTCGAAAGGAGTTTTTATGTCCGATTTTTAAAAAATATAAGATTACGCACAGAATGCAAGCTGCCACTCTTTTGGTGGAAATGGAGACTTTAGATATAGCCTGCGCGTTGGGGAAATATATGAATAAAGTTAGGCTGTTCCTCAAATGCGCAGAAGAACATGTATAGTGTAGCCCTTATCCCTGAATAAAGGTAGAGACACTAAGGGACAATAGTAGTAAAAACTGCATTCTGACGAAGGTATATATAGGAAATTTTAGCGATTTTAACAAATAAATGTTATAATACTCCGTTTTAAAAGGAACAAGAGAAGTTAATTTTCAAGTATCTTGAGGTGTAATTGTGGTTTTAATATTATCTTGTTATGCTGCTGCTCTTTTTCCTGCTGAATATTACCATGTTTTGCTGTTGTCCTTTCTCTTATCACGGAATGTGGAATGTACTTTTAAGGTTTTAACAAATCAAATAAAGTTTTGTTTGACTGACTGACATTGGACTCACAAAGAGAACCGTTGTCGACGCAGCGTTTCGGTTTTATGCTTTAAAACACCTTCATCAGGACCAATATTCTAAATATAAGGAACATACAATTAGTTAACAATTCATAATATTTTGCATGTGCATTTCTCAACAAAAAATTCTAATATCAAAGACATAATTAAACCGGCATCTTGTCAGCTTCTACATTTGTTTTAGAAACAGTGTACATATTTAAGAGCTCTATACATGGTTTTGGTGAAAACCACACTATAATCCCTAGTTACAAAATGTATTTTTTTAATTGTTTTATTTTTTTTATCCTCATTTGCCCTCTCACTGCCCAGCACTCAACGATACCACCCTTGGGCTGTTTAACCTCATAAATTGACTCCGCTATAGAGGAGGGGGGTTCTGCCACAATACTTAGAATCTGACCCTCTTTCCGGGCAATGCCCCTTAAGTTGGTTGAACAGAGGGACTTCCTCCAAGGCATAGCCACCCCTTCCTCGCATCTTCACCAAACCGGGAAGACTGCAGGCCAATCCGAGATACGAGAGGGCTTAATCATAGGACTTGCTATAAAAAAGTAATTTTACCACCTTCCCTTCACCCAAAACATGACAAAAAGGGAGTCCAGAAATGATATCTTTTTTTGCGCTGCTCCGAAATGTCCAACTTGGCAATATCTCTCATAGATCTTATCCAGTCCAGATCAGTTGGGGACACCGCAGACACCCACAATTATTTGCAAATCTCTCTGCGAGCCAATAATACAGCATAAAACACCAGCTTCGTATTATCATCTGTGCCCTTACCTTGCAGATCATGTCTCCCCGTCACGATTAGTTCAGGGCTTACCTTGATCTAGAGGCCAAGAGCTGTTGACAAGCTCGTACTTATAGCCTCCCAGAATTCTTTTAACGATGGACAATGCAGGGACATATGGAGGTCATCCTCGTTCGGACTCTTGCATTTTGGGCGAACCACCATACCTCCAGGGTTGAATTTTGCAAGTCTTCTGGGAGACCAATATGCCCTGTGAATCGTAAACAGATGGTTCCTCCTTAAATATGCGGGTTTTACTAATTTATATAGCATAGACATAGATACTTGCCATTGATCTTCTGTAGCGATCCCCGGCAAGCACTCGCCCCACAAGGTTTCAGGCAAACATAAATGTTCCATCTTCCTTCTCCAGTATTAGCCAATACCATACCAAGACTTCTTTTTTAAACTCCATTTCTAACAACAACTTCTCTTCAAGATCATTGTGAAGACCAATTAAACTTTCCTTTCCCACTGCCCAACTCTGGATCTGCAGGTACTTAAACCTAGAGAAATGTTGTCCCCATTCCTCTAGGCAAACCCCCCATGCAATCAACTTGCCCTCCAGAAATAGATCTCTCCACCTCTGAGGCCCATCCACGTTCACAACCTTTGCCAGAGCATCCTTAGACCAAAGAGGGGACCCTGGTGTGTCCCAAATCGGAGCAAAAAAGCTATAATAGGGATTTTTTAATAGCCTCCTGATTCTGAACCAGAGCTCCGCTAGATTCCTTAAGACTTCTTAAAGTACATTGGATCGGCAAATTTAAACATGAAGCCGTGGTCTTTAAAATTTGCCATTCGAAGCAGCGCAGCCAATATTTTCCCGATATCTGAACTCCCCGGAATACCCACCAGCAATCAACAGTTTCTCAACAAAAAAGCTCATGAGTAAATCTGGAAGTCCGGAGCCGCTAACCCTCCCTTCAAAAGCTTCCTCCTGATCTTCTTCCAAGAAATACGGGAGCCTCTTGAAGCCCATATAAACGAGCCTATCTCACTATGGAGTTTTTCAAACCAGTCCTTCTCAAATAATAGCGGCAGGGAATCAAACAAAAAAGTTATTTTTGGTAGAATCATCATCTTCATTAGATTCACACGCCCGAACAGTAATAGCGACAGATGCGCCTAGCCTCGGAGAGCGGCAGTAATCTCCTTTTTCACTCTAAGAAAATGTACCTTCGTGAGTTCCCGTATATCATGCGTTATCCTCACCCCTAAATATCTAGTTTCCGATTTACAGGCTATACCCTCAGAATTTAGGTTCCAGGACATAACCTCCATTTTGTCCTCATTTATTAGATAGCCTGATACAGACCCAAACTCCTTTGTTAATTCAGCTATACACTCCATTGACTGATGTAGCTTGGGAGTTAAAATAATTATATCGTCGGCATATAACCCGATCTTCCTGGACCACCCCTCAAATTCGAACGGGGTGATCCCCTCTGCTGCTCTAATCATGCCGGCTAGGGGCTCAATGTAAAGATCGAATAAGAGAGGAGAGGGCACCCTTGTCTAGTCCCTCTCATAATTGGCACAGGTTGGGTCAATATCCCGTTAACCAGAACCCGAGAGATGGGAGACCGGTATAATAAGGCAAGGGAAGTACTGAAGTTTGGACCCAGTTTAAGATGTTTAATTAAGTCCTGCAGATACACCCAATTTACCTGATCAAACGCCTTGGCGGCATCCAAAGCGATGACCGCCAAAGGAATATCATAGGCAGAAACCACATCTATACTAGCAATAAGGGAGAAAGTTAGTTCCTTAAGGTATCTGCCCTTAATAAACCCCTTTTGGTCTTCGTGAACTAGCTGGGGTATGACTTTACTCAACCTATCAGCCATAATCTTTGCAAAGAACTTGTAATCACAGTTCAATAATGATATAGAATAAAAATCATGGGATGTCCCACTCTACAGGCCCCAAAGCTAAGCTTAAGGACTACTGTATACATTTTATGATGAATCTGACATCGAAACACAAATGGTCTTGTCTATGACTACTCAGGTACGGACGAAGGCAAGAGGTAAGAGATTCTGGTACATCAAAGTTATAGGTCCCCACAAGTTAATCTATCATTCTAGCACAAAGGTAGATTAATGAGGCTGTTAATAATATCACATACAATTTGGTTCGGTAGTACTTTAAAAACATGGATGAGCACACATCTCAATTCAATACACAATTTATAAAATGCAAAATGTAATACATAAAACAAGAATCAGAAAAATGACATTTGGCATCCATGTTTTTAAAGTACTACTGAACCAAATTGTATGTGATATTATTAAAAAATTGTATACACGTTTTACAAAAACTATTTGAGAACAGCCTCATTAGTCTACCTTTGTGCTAAAATTGTGTTAGAATGATAGATCAACTTGTGGGGACCTATAACTTTGATGTACCAGAATCTCTTACCTCTTGCCTTCGTCCGTACCTGAGTAGTCATAGACAAGACCATTTGTGTTTCAATGTCAGATTCATCATAAAATGTATACAGTAGTCCTTAAGCTTAGCTTTGGGGCCTGTAGAGTGGGACATCCCGTGATTTGTATTCTCTTTCCCCCTGGACCCAAACAAACCCAGAGAGGGGGCCTCCTTATTTTTCTAGCAATAATGATATCGGCCTGTACGAGTCCATATTATTTGGCGACTTCCCAGGTTTAGCTTTATTATAATATTCGCCTCATTCCATGAGGAACGCAGAGAGGCCTTACCCAAAAAGACTTCATTAAATAGCTGAGTTATAAAAGGCACTAAAATATCAGCCAATACCTTGTACATTTCAGCGGGAAGCCCATTGGGCCCTGGTGCTTTCCCCCGCTTTACTTGTTTAATGACACCTTCCACTTCTAGAGGGTCTAATGTAGTTAGACTGGTGGGATACTCTGCATGATGGATTTCATGGCACAGACTGATTCAAGGTACAGGGATTATCAGTGTTTACTGGCTGTACGTTCTATGGCCTATTTTATGTTTATGTTTTACCAAGTTCACCATGTGATGATCCTGACAATGGTCCACGTGGCCCTGTCAGGTGTAAATAATCCCTTGAAAGTATTGCCAGTTGGCACAATGTATGTTGTGTGTTTACTATCTGATGTGTTTTGAGAATACAAAGGCTATTTTTACATATACCTTGTGTGGAGTTCCTTTTGTGGTGGGCCTTGGGTGTTGCTGGTGGGTGCACGCGCAAATGCTTTACACATGGCCTCCGGGATAAGCCTGACTGTTTGTGCCAAGCTACCAAGGGGGTGAGCAGGGGTTATCTTTGGCGTGTAACTCCCTTGCCCTGACTAGAGTGGTGTTTTCTGCCTGGCTTTGGCGCAAGCCTTAGCCAACCAGAAAACGCCATTTCTAACATCCTCTGAAACAATCAATCAATCAATCGCGATTTATAAAGCGCGGCTAATCACCCAATAGAGATCCAGGCGGAGCCGAAAATGAAATGGGATGGAAGGAGGAGGGGGGCATCTGAAAGCAGAGGGGGGGAGAGCACCAGAGGGGGAGAGAGCACCCCGCGGGGGGGGGGAGGGGAATAGGAAAACTGAGAGATTGAGAGAAAGGCAGGAATCACTTGCGCTTCCATGGTGTGCTTCAAGTACAATAAAACAAGCACTGACAAAGCCAATAGGTCTGGCCTCGGCAGGCTGTGCGGATGTTAATTCGCTCTTTATGGCAGACATATGTCATTGCAAACTTAAAATGTAAATCATTACCGATGTGGTATTTTACCAATGATGGTTTTAAAAAACAAGCCTTTCATTTATGCTCTGGATTTTATTATTATTGCTATTGATGAAGAAGATGAGAATACACGTTTATCTCACCGAGCGCTGATTCTAAATCAGCTGCAATGTTACTTAAACACTTAGGAACTTTATAAAGAAGAACGAAAAGAAATCAGCTTCTAAATGGGCCTCTACAAATAACACACTTTAACTCAACTGTGTCACTGAAGTTGGAGGAGCTATTTTTAGGCGGATGCGAACAATGTGCACACGGTTTGTGATTCCTCCTCCTGTCTGCTATGGTGGGTGGAGCAACATTTGAATGACATTTTAACAAACCAATGGGTGAAGAACTCTGACCAAAATCCCTTCTAGGTACATATAACAAGCAGTGTATTAATAGACTGGTCGCTGCAAGAACTACCAAAGTTGTGAGCTGACCATTCACACCACGGCAGAGTGTCTCCAGCATAAAACATGCATTACCATATTAATAAATATCTCCATTTAGCTCCGCCTCTGCCAGTCTGAGAACTCCCCTCATGAGGTTCCTATATAAACAGGGCGTGGTTGGATGTGTAAGGTGGGATGTGTCACTAGAGGGGAGTAAGTCAAGGACGGGAAGGAAATGAAGATAAACTGAAGTTGTGACGCCCCTGTCTGTGCTCTGCTTTACTCCTCTACATGTCTCTTCTGTCCTGCAGGTTGTGGCAATGCTCCCTCACCGGTTCATGCTGCGAAGACCTCGCCTCTGTCCTGGAAACAAACACATCTCTCACAGAGCTCGACCTGAGCAGCAATTATAAGCTGAGAGACACTGGAGTGAAGAAGTTGTGTGAAGGCCTAAAACACACAAACTGCAAACTACAGACACTGAGGTACAGAGCTGAGCAGTTCTTATCACGTCATTGATTTCTAAATATACGTCGTAGGAGGGGCTCACGCATATATTTTTAAAAATGCCTTGAAATGTTTTCATGATTGCCTCTTTTCTGCTAATGTCGTGATAAAGGCGCCCATTAATAACATTTGTGAAGTAAGTCAGGTTTGTGAAGTGGGGGTACCCGAGCCCCAATCCATGGTCATGAAAGAAGCCCCTGTCACGGTGCAGAGGGGCACTTTTTAAAGCCTGTTTCTCATGTATTTGGGATAAAATGGAAGAGGTCTTAACTAGAGGGCAGGTCTGTTCCTTCCGGTGAGGGCGCCTACCTCACCATTCTCCCTGCTGTTACCAGACCAGCTGCTGGATACGAGGCAGAGGAATGTCAGTGAGACACGGGGGGCTCCGAAGCCCTCTTCACATTCTGCAGGATGCACCTGTAAGATGAAAGGCAGAGCAGGCTGCAGAGAGGGGCAACTGTAAGATGAAAGGTAGAGCAGGATACAAAGAAGGGCAGCTGTAAGATGAAAGGCAGAGCAGGCTGTAGAAAAGGGCAGCTGTGAGATGAAAGGCAGAGCAGGCTGCAGGGAAGGGCAGCTGTAAGATGAAAGGCAGAGCAGGCTGCAGAGAAGGGCAGCTGTGAGATAAAAGACAGAGCAGGCTGCAGAGAGGGAAAGCTGTAAAATGAAAGGTAGAGCAATCTGCGGAGAGTTGCAGCTGTAAAATGAAAGGAGGAGCAGACTGCAAAGCGGGGCAGTTGTAAGATGAAAGATAGAGCAGGCTGCGGAGAAGGCAGCTGTAAGATGAAAGGTAGAGCAATCTGCGGAGAGTTGCAGCTGTGAAATGAAAGGAGGAGCAGACTGCAAAGAGGGGCAATTGTAAGATGAAAGATAGAGCAGGGTGCGGAGAAGGCAGCTGTAAGATGAAAGGCAGAGCAGGCTGTAGAGAAGGGCAGCTGTGAGATGAAAGGCAGAGCAGGCTGCAGAGAAGGGCAGCTGTAAGATGAAAGGCAGAGCAGGCTGCACAGAAGGGCAGCTGTAAGATGAAAGGCAGAGCAGGCTGCAGATAGGGGCAACTTGGAAGATGAAAGGTAGAGTAGGCAACAAAGAAGGCAGCTGTACGATGAAAGGTAGAGCAGGCTGCAGAGTAGGGCAGCTGTAAGATAAAAGGCAGAGCAGGCTGCAGAGAAGGAAAGCTGTAAAATGAAAGCAGGAGCAGACTGCAGAGAGGCAGCTGTAAGATGAAAGGTAGCGCAATCTGCGGTGAGTTGCAGCTGTAAAATGAAAGGAGGAGCAGACTGCAAAGAGGGGCAGTTGAAAGATGAAAGATAGAGCAGGCTGCGGAGAAGGCAGCTGTAAGATGAAAGGTAGAGCAGGCTGCACAGTGGGGAAGCTGTAAAATGAAAGGTAGAGCAGGCTGCACAGTGGGGAAGCTGTAGATGAAAGGTAGAGCAGTCTGTAGAGATGGGCAACTGTAAGATGAAAGGAAGAGCAGACTAGAGTGAAGGCAACTGTAAGATGAAAGGTAGAGCAGACTAGAGTGAAGGCAGCTGTAAGATGAAAGGTAGAGCAGGCTACAGAGAAGGCAGCTGTAAGATGAAAGGTAGAGCAGGCTACAGAGAAGGCAGCTGTAAGATGAAAAGCAGAGCAGAGATGCTGAGGTTCATGGTGTGCTTACATAGCAGAGCTGCTGAGGTTCACTGTGTGCTTAGACAGCAGAGCTGCTGAGGTTCACTCTGTGCTTAGACATCAGAGCTGCTGAGGTTCACGGTGTGCTTAGACAGCAGAGCTGCTGAGGTTCATTGTGTGCTTGGACAGAAGAGCTGCCGAGGTTCAGCTGTGCTTAGACAGCAGAGCTGCTGAGGTTCAGCTGTGCTTAGACAGCGGAGCTGCTGAGGTTCACTCTGTGCTTAGACAGCAGAGCTGCTGCGGTTCATGGTTTGCTTAGACAGCAGACCTGCTGAGGTTCATGGTGTGCTTACATAGCAGAGCTGATGAGGTTCATGGTGTGGTTAGACAGCAGAACTTCCGACGTTCATGGTGTGCTTAGCCAGCAGAGATGCTGAGGTACATGGTGTGCTTACATAGCAGAGCTGCTGAGGTTCACTGTGTGCTTAGACTGCAGAGATGCTGAGGTTCATGGTGTGCTTACATAGCAGAGCTGCTGAGGTACACGGTGTGCTTAGACAGCAGAACTGCTGAGGTTCATGGTGTGCTTAGACAGCAGAGCTGCTGAGGTTCATGGTGTGCTTAGCCAGCAGACTGCTGAGGTTCATGGTGTGCTTACATAGCGGAGCTGCTGAGGTTCCAGTGTGCTTAGACTGCAGAGATGCTGAGGTTCATGGTGTGCTTACCTAGCAGAGCTGCTGAGGTTCACGGTGTGCTTAGACAGCAGAACTGCTGAGGTTCATGGTGTGCTTACATATATCTGAGCTGCTGCGGTTCACTGTGTGCTTAGACAGCAGAGCTGCTGAGGTTCATGGTGTGCTTACATATATCAAAGCTGCTGAGGTTCACTGTGTGCTTAGACAGCAGAGCTGCTGAGGTTCACTCTGTGCTTAGACGGCAGAGCTGCTGAGCTTCACAGTGTGCTTAGACTGCAGAACTGCTGAGGTTCACGGTGCGCTTAGACAGCAGAACTGCTGAGGTTCATGGTGTGCTTACATATATCTGAGCTGCTGAGGTTCACTGTGTGCTTAGACAGCAGAGCTGCTGAGGTTCTTGGTGTGCTTACATATATCAGAGCTGCTGAGGTTCACTGTGTGCTTAGACAGCAGAGCTTGCTGAGGTTCACTCTGTGCTTAGACAGCAGAGCTGCTGAGGTTCATGGTGTGCTTAGACAGCAGAGATGCTGAGGTTAATGGTATGCTTATACAGCAGAGCTGCTGAGGTTCACGGTGTGCTTAGACTGCAGAGCTGCTGAGGTTCATGGTGTGCTTGGACAGCAGAGCTGCTGAGGTTCATGGTGTGCTTGGACAGCAGAGCTGCTGAGGTACAGCTGTGCTTAGACAGCAGAGCTGCTGAGGTGCACGGTGTAGTTAGACTGCAGAGCTGCTGAGGTCACAGTGTGCTTAGACAGCAGAGCTGCTAAGGTTCATGGTGTGCTTAGACAGCAGAGCTGCTGAGGTTCATGGTGTGCTTAGACAGCAGAGCTTCTGAACTACATGGTGTGCTTCGACAGCACACCATGCTGAGATTCATGGTGTGCTTAGACAGCAGAGATGCTGAGGTTAATGGTATGCTTAGACAGCAGAGCTGCTGAGGTTCACGGTGTGCTTAAACAGCAGAGCTGCTGAGGTTCACGGTGCGCTTAGACAGCAGAACTGCTGAGGTTCATGGTGTGCTTACATATATCTGAGCTGCTGAGGTTCACTGTGTGCTTAGACAGCAGAGCTGCTGAGGTTCATGGTGTGCTTACATATATCAGAGCTGCTGAGGTTCACTGTGTGCTTAGACAGCAGAGCTGCTGAGGTTCACCCTGTGCTTAGTTCACTCTGTGCTTCATGGTGTGCTTAGACAGCAGAGCTGTTGAGGTTCATGGTGTGCTTAGACAGCAGAGCTTCTGAACTACATGGTGTGCTTAGACAGCACACCATGCTGAGATTCATGGTGTGCTTAGACAGCAGAGATGCTGAGGTTAATGGTATGCTTATACAGCAGAGCTGCTGAGGTTCACGGTGTGCTTAGACAGCAGAGCTGCTGAGATTCATGGTGTGCTTAGCCAGCAGAGCTGCTGAGATTCATGGTGTGCTTAGCCAGCAGAGCTGCTGAGGTTCATGGTGTGCTTAGACAGCAGAGCTGCTGAGGTTCACAGTGTACTTAGACGGCAGAGCTGCTGAGGTTCACGGTGTGCTTAGACAGCAGAGCTGCTGAGGTTCACAGTGTGCTTAGACAGCAGAGCTGCTGAGGTTCATGGTGTGCGTAGACAGCAGAGCTGCTGAGGTTCACTCTGTGCTTAGACAGCAGAGCTGCTTAGGCTCACGGTGTACCTAGACTGCAGAGCTGCTGAGGTTCAGCTGTGCTTAGACTGCAGAGCTTCTGAGGTTCATGGTGTGCTTGGACAGCAGAGCTGCTGAGGTTCACGGTATGCTTAGACAGCAGAATTGCTACGGTTCACGGTATGCTTAGACAGCAGAATTGCTGCGGTTCATGGTGTGCTTAGACAGCAGAGCTAATGAGGTTCACGTTGTGCTTATACAGCAGAGATGCTGAGGTTCATGGTATGCTTACATAGCAGAGCTGCTGAGGTTCATTGTGTGCTGACTGCAGAGTTGCTGAGGTTCACAGTGTGCTTAGACAGCAGAGCTGCTGAGGTTCACGGTGTGCTTAGACAGCAGAGCTGCTGAGGTTCACTCTGTGCTTAGACAGCAGAGCTGCTGAGGTTCACGTTGTGCTTAGACTGCAGAGCTGCTGAGGTTCATGGTGTGCTTGGACAGCAGAGCTGCTGAGGTTCATGGTGTGCTTGGACAGCAGAGCTGCTGAGGTTCAGCTGTGCTCAGACAGCAGAGCTGCTAAGGTGCACGGTGTGCTTAGACTGCAGAGCTGCTGAGGTCACAGTGTGCTTAGACAGCAGAGCTGCTGATGTTCATGGTGTGCTTAGACAGCAGAGCTGCTGAGGTTCATGGTGTGCTTAGACAGCAGAGCATCTGAACTACATGGTGTGCTTAGACAGCACACCATGCTGAGATTCATGGTGTGCTTAGACAGCAGAGATGCTGAGGTTCATGGTATGCTTAGACAGCAGAGTTGCTGAGGTTCACGGTGTGCTTAGACAGCAGAGCTGCTGAGATTCATGGTGTGCTTAGCCAGCAGAGCTGCTGAGGTTCATGGTGTGCTTAGCCAGCAGAGCTACTGAGGTTCATGGTGTGCTTAGACAGCAGAGCTGCTGAGGTTCACTCTGTGCTTAGACAGCAGAGCTGCTGAGGTTCACGGGATGCTTAGACAGCAGAGCTGCTGAGGTTCATGGTGTGCTTAGACAGCAGAGCTGCTGAGGTTCATGGTGTTTGCTTAGACAGCAGAGATGCTGAGGTTCATGGGGTGCTTAGATAGCAGAGCTGCTGAGGTTCCTGGTGTTTGCTTAGACAGCAGAGATGCTGAGGTTCCTGGTGTTTGCTTAGACAGCAGAGCTGCTGAGGTTCATGGTGTGCTTAGACAGCAGAGATGCTGAGGTTCAGCTATTCTTAGACATCAGGGCTGCTGAGGTTCAGTGTGCTTAGACAGCAGAGCTGCTGAGGTTCACAGTGTGCTTAGACAGCAGAGCTGCTGAGGTTCATGTTGTGCTCAGACAGCAGAGCTGCTGAGGTTCATGGTGTGTGCTTAGACAGAAGAGCTGCTGAGGCTTATGGTGTGCTGAGAGAGCAGAGCTGCTGCGGTTCATGGTGTGCTTAGACAGCAGAGCCGCTGAGGTTAATGGTGTGCTTGGACAGCAGAGCTGCTGAGGTTCACAGTGTGCTTGGGCAGCAGAGCTGCTGAGGTTCACTCTGTGCTTGGACAGCAGAGCTGCTGAGATTCACTCTGTGCTTAGACAGTAGAGCTGCTGAGGTTCATGGTGTGCTTGGACAGCAGAGCTGCTGAGGTTCATGGTGTGCTTTTACAGCAGAGCTTTTGAGGTTCACTCTATGCTTAGACAGCAGAGCTGCTGAGGTTCACTGTGTGCTTAGACAGCAGAGCTGCTGAGGTTCACGGAATGCTTAGACAGCAGAACTGCTGAGGTTCATGGTGTGCTTAGACAGCAGAGCTGCTGAGGTTCATGGTGTGCTTAGACAGCAGAGCTGCTGAGGTTCATGATGTGCTTAGACAGCAGAGCTGCTTAGGTTCAGCTGTGCTTAGACAGCAGAACTGCTGAGGTTCATGGTGTGCTTAGACAGCAGAACTGCTGAGGTTCATGATGTGCTTAGACAGCAGCGCTGCCACGGTGTGCTTAGACAGTATTGCTGCAGAGGTTCACTGTGTGCTTAGACAGCAGAGCTGCTGAGGTTCACGGAATGCTTAGACAGCAGAGCTGCTGAGATTCATGGTGTGCTTAGACAGCAGAGCTGCTGAGGTTCATGATGTGTTTAGACAGTAGAGCTGCTGAGGTTCAGCTGTGCTTAGACAGCAGAGCTGCTGAGGTTCACTGTATGCTTAGACAGCAGAACTGCAGAGGTTTATGGTGTGTTTAGACAGCATAACTGCTGAGGTTCATGATGTGCTTAGACAGCAGCGCTGCTGAGGTTCACGGTGTGCTTAGACAGTATTGCTGCTGAGGTTCATGATGTGCTTAGACAGCAGAGCTGCTGAGGTTCACTGTGTGCTTAGACAGCGGAGCTGCTGAGGTTCATGGTGTGCTTAGCCAGCAGAGCTGCTGAGGTTCATGGTGTGCTTTGACAGCAGAGCTGCTGAGGTTCAGCTATGCTTAGACAGCAGAGCTTTTGAGGTTCACTGTATGCTTTGACAGCAGAGCTGCTGAGGTTCATGGTGTGCTTAGACTGCAGAGCTGATGAGGCGCATGATGTGCTTAGACAGCAGAGCTGCTGAGGTTCATGGTGTGCTGAGAGAGCAGAGCTGCTGCGGTTCATGGTGTGCTTAGACAGCAGAACTGCTGAGGTTCACGGTGTGCTTAGACAGCAGAGCTGCTGAGGTTCCTGATGTGCTTAGACAGCAGGGCTGTGAGGTTCACGCTGTGCTTATACAGCAGAGCTGCTGAGGTTCATGCTGTGCATAAACAGCAGAGCTGCTGAGGTTCATGGTGTGCTTAGACAGCAGAGCTGCTGAGGTTCACAGTGTACTTAGACGGCAGAGCTGCTGAGGTTCACGGTGTGCTTAGACAGCAGAGCTGCTAAGGTTCACAGTGTGCTTAGACAGCAGAGCTGCTGAGGTTCATGGTGTGCGTAGACAGCAGAGCTGCTGAGGTTCACTCTGTGCTTAGACAGCAGAGCTGCTTAGGCTCACGGTGTACCTAGACTGCAGAGCTGCTGAGGTTCAGCTGTGCTTAGACTGCAGAGCTTCTGAGGTTCATGGTGTGCTTGGACAGCAGAGCTGCTGAGGTTCACGGTGCGCTTAGACAGCAGAACTGCTGAGGTTCATAGTGTGCTTACATATATCTGAGCTGCTGAGGTTCACTGTGTGCTTAGACAGCAGAGCTGCTGAGGTTCTTGGTGTGCTTACATATATCAGAGCTGCTGAGGTTCACTGTGTGCTTAGACAGCAGAGCTTGCTGAGGTTCACTCTGTGCTTAGACAGCAGAGCTGCTGAGGTTCATGGTGTGCTTAGACAGCAGAGATGCTGAGGTTAATGGTATGCTTATACAGCAGAGCTGCTGAGGTTCACGGTGTGCTTAGACTGCAGAGCTGCTGAGGTTCATGGTGTGCTTGGACAGCAGAGCTGCTGAGGTTCATGGTGTGCTTGGACAGCAGAGCTGCTGAGGTTCAGCTGTGCTTAGACAGCAGAGCTGCTGAGGTGCACGGTGTAGTTAGACTGCAGAGCTGCTGAGGTCACAGTGTGCTTAGACAGCAGAGCTGCTAAGGTTCATGGTGTGCTTAGATAGCAGAGCTGCTGAGGTTCATGGTGTGCTTAGACAGCAGAGCTTCTGAACTACATGGTGTGCTTCGACAGCACACCATGCTGAGATTCATGGTGTGCTTAGACAGCAGAACTGCTGAGGTTCATGGTGTGCTTACATATATCTGAGCTGCTGAGGTTCACTGTGTGCTTAGACAGCAGAGCTGCTGAGGTTCATGGTGTGCTTACATATATCAGAGCTGCTGAGGTTCACTGTGTGCTTAGACAGCAGAGCTGCTGAGGTTCACCCTGTGCTTAGTTCACTCTGTGCTTCATGGTGTGCTTAGACAGCAGAGCTGTTGAGGTTCATGGTGTGCTTAGACAGCAGAGCTTCTGAACTACATGGTGTGCTTAGACAGCACACCATGCTGAGATTCATGGTGTGCTTAGACAGCAGAGATGCTGAGGTTAATGGTATGCTTATACAGCAGAGCTGCTGAGGTTCACGGTGTGCTTAGACAGCAGAGCTGCTGAGATTCATGGTGTGCTTAGCCAGCAGAGCTGCTGAGATTCATGGTGTGCTTAGCCAGCAGAGCTGCTGAGGTTCATGGTGTGCTTAGACAGCAGAGCTGCTGAGGTTCACAGTGTACTTAGACGGCAGAGCTGCTGAGGTTCACGGTGTGCTTAGACAGCAGAGCTGCTGAGGTTCACAGTGTGCTTAGACAGCAGAGCTGCTGAGGTTCATGGTGTGCGTAGACAGCAGAGCTGCTGAGGTTCACTCTGTGCTTAGACAGCAGAGCTGCTTAGGCTCACGGTGTACCTAGACTGCAGAGCTGCTGAGGTTCAGCTGTGCTTAGACTGCAGAGCTTCTGAGGTTCATGGTGTGCTTGGACAGCAGAGCTGCTGAGGTTCACGGTATGCTTAGACAGCAGAATTGCTACGGTTCACGGTATGCTTAGACAGCAGAATTGCTGCGGTTCATGGTGTGCTTAGACAGCAGAGCTAATGAGGTTCACGTTGTGCTTATACAGCAGAGATGCTGAGGTTCATGGTATGCTTACATAGCAGAGCTGCTGAGGTTCATTGTGTGCTGACTGCAGAGTTGCTGAGGTTCACAGTGTGCTTAGACAGCAGAGCTGCTGAGGTTCACGGTGTGCTTAGACAGCAGAGCTGCTGAGGTTCACTCTGTGCTTAGACAGCAGAGCTGCTGAGGTTCACGTTGTGCTTAGACTGCAGAGCTGCTGAGGTTCATGGTGTGCTTGGACAGCAGAGCTGCTGAGGTTCATGGTGTGCTTGGACAGCAGAGCTGCTGAGGTTCAGCTGTGCTCAGACAGCAGAGCTGCTAAGGTGCACGGTGTGCTTAGACTGCAGAGCTGCTGAGGTCACAGTGTGCTTAGACAGCAGAGCTGCTGATGTTCATGGTGTGCTTAGACAGCAGAGCTGCTGAGGTTCATGGTGTGCTTAGACAGCAGAGCATCTGAACTACATGGTGTGCTTAGACAGCACACCATGCTGAGATTCATGGTGTGCTTAGACAGCAGAGATGCTGAGGTTCATGGTATGCTTAGACAGCAGAGTTGCTGAGGTTCACGGTGTGCTTAGACAGCAGAGCTGCTGAGATTCATGGTGTGCTTAGCCAGCAGAGCTGCTGAGGTTCATGGTGTGCTTAGCCAGCAGAGCTACTGAGGTTCATGGTGTGCTTAGACAGCAGAGCTGCTGAGGTTCACTCTGTGCTTAGACAGCAGAGCTGCTGAGGTTCACGGGATGCTTAGACAGCAGAGCTGCTGAGGTTCATGGTGTGCTTAGACAGCAGAGCTGCTGAGGTTCATGGTGTTTGCTTAGACAGCAGAGATGCTGAGGTTCATGGGGTGCTTAGATAGCAGAGCTGCTGAGGTTCCTGGTGTTTGCTTAGACAGCAGAGATGCTGAGGTTCCTGGTGTTTGCTTAGACAGCAGAGCTGCTGAGGTTCATGGTGTGCTTAGACAGCAGAGATGCTGAGGTTCAGCTATTCTTAGACATCAGGGCTGCTGAGGTTCACAGTGTGCTTAGACAGCAGAGCTGCTGAGGTTCACAGTGTGCTTAGACAGCAGAGCTGCTGAGGTTCATGTTGTGCTCAGACAGCAGAGCTGCTGAGGTTCATGGTGTGTGCTTAGACAGAAGAGCTGCTGAGGCTTATGGTGTGCTGAGAGAGCAGAGCTGCTGCGGTTCATGGTGTGCTTAGACAGCAGAGCCGCTGAGGTTAATGGTGTGCTTGGACAGCAGAGCTGCTGAGGTTCACAGTGTGCTTGGGCAGCAGAGCTGCTGAGGTTCACTCTGTGCTTGGACAGCAGAGCTGCTGAGATTCACTCTGTGCTTAGACAGTAGAGCTGCTGAGGTTCATGGTGTGCTTGGACAGCAGAGCTGCTGAGGTTCATGGTGTGCTTTTACAGCAGAGCTTTTGAGGTTCACTCTATGCTTAGACAGCAGAGCTGCTGAGGTTCACTGTGTGCTTAGACAGCAGAGCTGCTGAGGTTCACGGAATGCTTAGACAGCAGAACTGCTGAGGTTCATGGTGTGCTTAGACAGCAGAGCTGCTGAGGTTCATGGTGTGCTTAGACAGCAGAGCTGCTGAGGTTCATGATGTGCTTAGACAGCAGAGCTGCTTAGGTTCAGCTGTGCTTAGACAGCAGAACTGCTGAGGTTCATGGTGTGCTTAGACAGCAGAACTGCTGAGGTTCATGATGTGCTTAGACAGCAGCGCTGCCACGGTGTGCTTAGACAGTATTGCTGCAGAGGTTCACTGTGTGCTTAGACAGCAGAGCTGCTGAGGTTCACGGAATGCTTAGACAGCAGAGCTGCTGAGATTCATGGTGTGCTTAGACAGCAGAGCTGCTGAGGTTCATGATGTGTTTAGACAGTAGAGCTGCTGAGGTTCAGCTGTGCTTAGACAGCAGAGCTGCTGAGGTTCACTGTATGCTTAGACAGCAGAACTGCAGAGGTTCATGGTGTGTTTAGACAGCATAACTGCTGAGGTTCATGATGTGCTTAGACAGCAGCGCTGCTGAGGTTCACGGTGTGCTTAGACAGTATTGCTGCTGAGGTTCATGATGTGCTTAGACAGCAGAGCTGCTGAGGTTCATGGTGTGCTTAGCCAGCAGAGCTGCTGAGGTTCAGCTATGCTTAGACAGCAGAGCTTTTGAGGTTCACTGTGTGCTTTGACAGCAGAGCTGCTGAGGTTCATGGTGTGCTTAGACTGCAGAGCTGATGAGGCGCATGATGTGCTTAGACAGCAGAGCTGCTGAGGTTCATGGTGTGCTGAGAGAGCAGAGCTGCTGCGGTTCATGGTGTGCTTAGACAGCAGAACTGCTGAGGTTCACGGTGTGCTTAGACAGCAGAGATGCTGAGGTTCCTGATGTGCTTAGACAGCAGGGCTGTGAGGTTCACGCTGTGCTTATACAGCAGAGCTGCTGAGGTTCATGCTGTGCATAAACAGCAGAGCTGCTGAGGTTCATGGTGTGCTTAGACAGCAGAGCTGCTGAGGTTCACAGTGTACTTAGACGGCAGAGCTGCTGAGGTTCACGGTGTGCTTAGACAGCAGAGCTGCTAAGGTTCACAGTGTGCTTAGACAGCAGAGCTGCTGAGGTTCATGGTGTGCGTAGACAGCAGAGCTGCTGAGGTTCACTCTGTGCTTAGACAGCAGAGCTGCTTAGGCTCACGGTGTACCTAGACTGCAGAGCTGCTGAGGTTCAGCTGTGCTTAGACTGCAGAGCTTCTGAGGTTCATGGTGTGCTTGGACAGCAGAGCTGCTGAGGTTCACGGTATGCTTAGACAGCAGAATTGCTACGGTTCACGGTATGCTTAGACAGCAGAATTGCTGCGGTTCATGGTGTGCTTAGACAGCAGAGCTAATGAGGTTCACGTTGTGCTTATACAGCAGAGATGCTGAGGTTCATGGTATGCTTACATAGCAGAGCTGCTGAGGTTCATTGTGTGCTGACTGCAGAGTTGCTGAGGTTCACAGTGTGCTTAGACAGCAGAGCTGCTGAGGTTCACGTTGTGCTTAGACTGCAGAGCTGCTGAGGTTCACTCTGTGCTTAGACAGCAGAGCTGCTGAGGTTCACGTTGTGCTTAGACTGCAGAGCTGCTGAGGTTCATGGTGTGCTTGGACAGCAGAGCTGCTGAGGTTCACAGTGTACTTAGACGGCAGAGCTGCTGAGGTTCACGGTGTGCTTAGACAGCAGAGCTGCTAAGGTTCACAGTGTGCTTAGACAGCAGAGCTGCTGAGGTTCATGGTGTGCGTAGACAGCAGAGCTGCTGAGGTTCACTCTGTGCTTAGACAGCAGAGCTGCTTAGGCTCACGGTGTACCTAGACTGCAGAGCTGCTGAGGTTCAGCTGTGCTTAGACTGCAGAGCTGCTGAGGTTCAGCTGTGCTTAGACTGCAGAGCTTCTGAGGTTCATGGTGTGCTTGGACAGCAGAGCTGCTGAGGTTAACGGTATGCTTAGACAGCAGAATTGCTACGGTTCACGGTATGCTTAGACAGCAGAATTGCTGCGGTTCATGGTGTGCTTAGACAGCAGAGCTAATGAGGTTCACGTTGTGCTTATACAGCAGAGATGCTGAGGTTCATGGTATGCTTACATAGCAGAGCTGCTGAGGTTCATTGTGTGCTGACTGCAGAGTTGCTGAGGTTCACAGTGTGCTTAGACAGCAGAGCTGCTGAGGTTCACGTTGTGCTTAGACTGCAGAGCTGCTGAGGTTCACTCTGTGCTTAGACAGCAGAGCTGCTGAGGTTCACGTTGTGCTTAGACTGCAGAGCTGCTGAGGTTCATGGTGTGCTTGGACAGCAGAGCTGCTGAGGTTCATGGTGTGCTTGGACAGCAGAGCTGCTGAGGTTCAGCTGTGCTCAGACAGCAGAGCTGCTAAGGTGCACGGTGTGCTTAGACTGCAGAGCTGCTGAGGTCACAGTGTGCTTAGACAGCAGAGCTGCTGATGTTCATGGTGTGCTTAGACAGCAGAGCTGCTGAGGTTCATGGTGTGCTTAGACAGCAGAGCATCTGAACTACATGGTGTGCTTAGACAGCACACCATGCTGAGATTCATGGTGTGCTTAGACAGCAGAGATGCTGAGGTTCATGGTATGCTTAGACAGCAGAGTTGCTGAGGTTCACGGTGTGCTTAGACAGCAGAGCTGCTGAGATTCATGGTGTGCTTAGACAGCAGAGCTGCTGAGGTTCACTGTGTGCTTAGACAGCAGAGCTGCTGAGGTTCATGGTGTGCTTAGCCAGCAGAGCTGCTGAGGTTCATGGTGTGCTTTGACAGCAGAGCTGCTGAGGTTCAGCTATGCTTAGACAGCAGAGCTTTTGAGGTTCACTGTGTGCTTTGACAGCAGAGCTGCTGAGGTTCATGGTGTGCTTAGACTGCAGAGCTGATGAGGCGCATGATGTGCTTAGACAGCAGAGCTGCTGAGGTTCATGGTGTGCTGAGAGAGCAGAGCTGCTGCGGTTCATGGTGTGCTTAGACAGCAGAACTGCTGAGGTTCACGGTGTGCTTAGACAGCAGAGCTGCTGAGGTTCATGGTGTGCTTAGACTGCAGAGCTGATGAGGCGCATGATGTGCTTAGACAGCAGAGCTGCTGAGGTTCATGGTGTGCTGAGAGAGCAGAGCTGCTGCGGTTCATGGTGTGCTTAGACAGCAGAACTGCTGAGGTTCACGGTGTGCTTAGACAGCAGAGATGCTGAGGTTCCTGATGTGCTTAGACAGCAGGGCTGTGAGGTTCACGCTGTGCTTATACAGCAGAGCTGCTGAGGTTCATGCTGTGCATAAACAGCAGAGCTGCTGAGGTTCATGGTGTGCTTAGACAGCAGAGCTGCTGAGGTTCACAGTGTACTTAGACGGCAGAGCTGCTGAGGTTCACGGTGTGCTTAGACAGCAGAGCTGCTAAGGTTCACAGTGTGCTTAGACAGCAGAGCTGCTGAGGTTCATGATGTGCGTAGACAGCAGAGCTGCTGAGGTTCACTCTGTGCTTAGACAGCAGAGCTGCTTAGGCTCACGGTGTACCTAGACTGCAGAGCTGCTGAGGTTCAGCTGTGCTTAGACTGCAGAGCTTCTGAGGTTCATGGTGTGCTTGGACAGCAGAGCTGCTGAGGTTCACGGTATGCTTAGACAGCAGAATTGCTACGGTTCACGGTATGCTTAGACAGCAGAATTGCTGCGGTTCATGGTGTGCTTAGACAGCAGAGCTAATGAGGTTCACGTTGTGCTTATACAGCAGAGATGCTGAGGTTCATGGTATGCTTACATAGCAGAGCTGCTGAGGTTCATTGTGTGCTGACTGCAGAGTTGCTGAGGTTCACAGTGTGCTTAGACAGCAGAGCTGCTGAGGTTCACGTTGTGCTTAGACTGCAGAGCTGCTGAGGTTCATGGTGTGCTTGGACAGCAGAGCTGCTGAGGTTCATGGTGTGCTTGGACAGCAGAGCTGCTGAGGTTCAGCTGTGCTCAGACAGCAGAGCTGCTAAGGTGCACGGTGTGCTTAGACTGCAGAGCTGCTGAGGTCACAGTGTGCTTAGACAGCAGAGCTGCTGATGTTCATGGTGTGCTTAGACAGCAGAGCTGCTGAGGTTCATGGTGTGCTTAGACAGCAGAGCATCTGAACTACATGGTGTGCTTAGACAGCACACCATGCTGAGATTCATGGTGTGCTTAGACAGCAGAGATGCTGAGGTTCATGGTATGCTTAGACAGCAGAGTTGCTGAGGTTCACGGTGTGCTTAGACAGCAGAGCTGCTGAGATTCATGGTGTGCTTAGCCAGCAGAGCTGCTGAGGTTCATGGTGTGCTTAGCCAGCAGAGCTACTGAGGTTCATGGTGTGCTTAGACAGCAGAGCTGCTGAGGTTCACTCTGTGCTTAGACAGCAGAGCTGCTGAGGTTCACGGGATGCTTAGACAGCAGAGCTGCTGAGGTTCATGGTGTGCTTAGACAGCAGAGCTGCTGAGGTTCATGGTGTTTGCTTAGACAGCAGAGATGCTGAGGTTCATGGGGTGCTTAGATAGCAGAGCTGCTGAGGTTCCTGGTGTTTGCTTAGACAGCAGAGATGCTGAGGTTCCTGGTGTTTGCTTAGACAGCAGAGCTGCTGAGGTTCATGGTGTGCTTAGACAGCAGAGATGCTGAGGTTCAGCTGTTCTTAGACATCAGGGCTGCTGAAGTTCACAGTGTGCTTAGACAGCAGAGCTGCTGAGGTTCACAGTGTGCTTAGACAGCAGAGCTGCTGAGGTTCATGTTGTGCTCAGACAGCAGAGCTGCTGAGGTTCATGGTGTGTGCTTAGACAGAAGAGCTGCTGAGGCTTATGGTGTGCTGAGAGAGCAGAGCTGCTGCGGTTCATGGTGTGCTTAGACAGCAGAGCCGCTGAGGTTAATGGTGTGCTTGGACAGCAGAGCTGCTGAGATTCACAGTGTGCTTGGGCAGCAGAACTGCTGAGGTTCACTCTGTGCTTGGACAGCAGAGCTGCTGAGATTCACTCTGTGCTTAGACAGTAGAGCTGCTGAGGTTCATGGTGTGCTTGGACAGCAGAGCTGCTGAGGTTCATGGTGTGCTTTTACAGCAGAGCTTTTGAGGTTCACTCTATGCTTAGACAGCAGAGCTGCTGAGGTTCACTGTGTGCTTAGACAGCAGAGCTGCTGAGGTTCACGGAATGCTTAGACAGCAGAACTGCTGAGGTTCATGGTGTGCTTAGACAGCAGAGCTGCTGAGGTTCATGGTTTGCTTAGACAGCAGAGCTGCTGAGGTTCATGATGTGCTTAGACAGCAGAACTGCTGAGGTTCATGGTGTGCTTAGACAGCAGAACTGCTGAGGTTCATGATGTGCTTAGACAGCAGTGCTGCCACGGTGTGCTTAGACAGTATTGCTGCAGAGGTTCACTGTGTGCTTAGACAGCTGAGCTGCTGAGGTTCACGGAATGCTTAGACAGCAGAGCTGCTGAGATTCATGGTGTGCTTAGACAGCAGAGCTGCTGAGGTTCATGATGTGTTTAGACAGCAGCGCTGCTGAGGTTCACGGTGTGCTTAGACAGTATTGCTGCTGAGGTTCATGATGTGCTTAGACAGCAGAGCTGCTGAGGTTCACTGTGTGCTTAGACAGCAGAGCTGCTGAGGTTCATGGTGTGCTTAGCCAGCAGAGCTGCTGAGGTTCATGGTGTGCTTTGACAGCAGAGCTGCTGAGGTTCAGCTATGCTTAGACAGCCGAGCTTTTGAGGTTCACTGTGTGCTTTGACAGCAGAGCTGCTGAGGTTCATGGTGTGCTTAGACTGCAGAGCTGATGAGGCTCATGATGTGCTTAGACAGCAGAGCTGCTGAGGTTCATGGTGTGCTGAGAGAGCAGAGCTGCTGCGGTTCATGGTGTGCTTAGACAGCAGAACTGCTGAGGTTCACGGTGTGCTTAGACAGCAGAGCTGCTGAGGTTCCTGATGTGCTTAGACAGCAGGGCTGTGAGGTTCACGCTGTGCTTATACAGCAGAGCTGCTGAGGTTCATGCTGTGCTTAAACAGCAGAGCTGCTGAGGTTCATGGTGTGCATAAACAGCAGAGCTGCTGAAGTTCACTCTGTGCTTAGACTGCAGAGCTGCTGTGGTTCATGGTGTGCTTAAACAGCAGAGCTGCTGAGGTTCATGGTGTGCTTAGACAGCCGAGCTGCTGAGGTTCATGGTGTGCTTAGACAGCAGAGCTGCTGAGGTTCACAGTGTGCTTAGACAGCAGAACTGCTGAGGTTCATGGGGTGCTTAGACAGCAGAGATCTTGAGGTTCACGGTGTGTTTAGACAGCAGAGCTGCTGAGATTCATGGTGTGCTTAGCCAGCAGAGCTGCTGAGATTCATGGTGTGCTTAGCCAGCAGAGCTGCTGAGGTTCATGGTGTGCTTAGCCAGCAGACCTGCTGAGGTTCATGGTGTGCTTAGACAGCAGAGCTGCTGAGGTTCACTCTGTGCTTAGACAGCAGAGCTACTGAGGCTCACGGTGTACTTAGACGGCAGAGCTGCTGAGGTTCACGGTGTGCTTAGACAGCAGAGCTGCTGAGGTTCACAGTGTGCTTAGACTGTAGAGCTGCTGAGGTTCATGGTGTGCGTAGACAGCAGAGCTGCTGAGGTTCACTCTGTGCTTAGACAGCAGAACTGCTTAGGCTCACGGTGTACTTAGACTGCAGAGCTGCTGAGGTTCACGGTGTGCTTAGACAGCAGAGCTGCTGAGGTTCAGCTGTGCTTAGACTGCAGAGCTTCTGAGGTTCATGGTGTGCTTGGACAGCAGAGCTGCTGAGGTTCACGGTATGCTTAGACAGCAGAATTGCTGCGGTTCATGGTGTGCTTAGACAGCAGAGCTACTGAGGTTCACGGTGTGCTTACACAGCAGAGATGCTGAGGTTCATGGTATGCTTACATAGCAGAGCTGCTGAGGTTCATTGTGTGCTGACTGCAGAGTTGCTGAGGTTGACAGTGTGCTTAGACAGCAGAGCTGCTGAGGTTCACGGTGTGCTTAGACAGCAGAGCTGCTGATGTTCTCTCTGTGCTTAGACAGCAGAGCTGCTGGGGTTCACGGTGTGCTTAAACAGCAGACCTGCTGAGGTTCATGGTGTTTGCTTAGACAGCAGAGATGCTGAGGTTCATGGGGTGCTTAGACAGCAGAGCTGCTGAGGTTCATGGTGTGCTTAGACAGCAGACCTGCTGAGGTTCATGGTGTTTGCTTAGACAGCAGAGATGCTGAGGTTCATGGGGTGCTTAGACAGCAGAGCTGCTGAGGTTCCTGGTGTTTGCTCAGACAGCAGAGATGCTGAGGTTCCTGGTGTTTGCTTAGACAGCAGAGCTGCTGAGGTTCATGGTGTGCTTAGACAGCAGAGATGCTGAGGTTCAGCTGTTCTTAGACATCAGGGCTGATGAGGTTCTGTAGGAAGGGGGAGGCTCTAGTTGGCGCAGTGCAACACTAGCGACAAGCAGGGACTCTCTCTTCCTCGTCAGGGCTGAGGGTTACCTTCCAGACAACCTCTGCTTACCCTCTAGGTAGTGTGGCTTAAGCAGTCGTAGGCTAATCTTTGGGGCACATAGGGTTAAACACTTGCAACAGTACACCTTCACAACCAACCCACCACACAATGAGACCAGACTGTATTCTTGTAAAAATATATATCTTTATATAGATCTTACGCAGGCTTGTGAATACAGTCAATAACTTTATGGATACGGTTGCAGAATATCAGATTCGGGTTACCACAGTTCTTATCGTAGTTCTTTTGAGGCCCGTAGGCCGGCGTTAAACAAAGTTCTTTGTGGAGCCAGCGGCTTCCAGGGGATCTGTCCCACGTCGCGTTGCCTTCCCGGTGTCGCTGATCGTTGCGGCTCTTCGGCCGAGCAGGTCACTGGTCGTCCGGGGCAGCGGTGCTCTGTGGCGGCACGGTCCTTTCCTTGTTGCCCGCTCCGACCTCGGAGACGGCGGCTGTGCGGCGGTGACAAGTGGCAGTACGGTCCCCAAGTGCAGGACGTACCCAGCCAAATGTCGGTGCAGCTGTGGGCTCACAGCTGGGCTGTCGGGCAGGCTACCGACCTTGTGGGTTCTCGTAGGGCAACTGTCTGTCCTTGCAGGTGAGTGACGGCTCGCTATGCAGTCACCTCGATAGCTCAGACCAGACGGGTCCTCCTTTGCTTTGCTCTCGGGCTCCCGGTGCAGTTGTGGTCACGATGTTCGGGCCAGCGGCGGCTGGTCCTCACTTTGTTTCCGCTGTTGCTTTGGGCCCCGATCACGGTGGTCGGGAGGGTGTGGATGCCTTAGAGGAGATTCCTCTTTGTCGGTGCTGCGGCGATGGTCAGCACCCGCAGTCGCTTTCTTCCAAGGGGGGTAGCGTCCACTGGTCCTGGGACGCTGGTCAGGGGGCAAGTTCAGTTGCAAGCCCTTGGAGATCTCTTTGCAGAGTTTGGCACAAGTAGCACAAAAGTCTTTTCGTAGTCGTTTTGTCTTCCTCTCCTTCAGCAGCAAGGCACCAGACACAGGCAAGAGTCAGCACCCTTCCTTGTCTCTCACGGTCCTTCTCGTAGGGCAGAGTTCTTCTGTGGCCCAAACCGGATCTAACTTTCAAGGAGCAGGGCTCCATCTTTTATAGGCCAATTCTTTTGTTCTCGCAGGCCAGGGGGGCCTTTGCATAGCCACTCTCAGTTCTGGAGTACCCCGGTGGGTGTACTCCGGCTTCTGCTTTCAGTGTGAGGGGCAGGCGCATCAGACGCCCCACAGGAGGTGGAGCCAGCATTGTCCGGACAGGGGTGGCCAGAGTACCTTGTTGATGGGGCTTCGCCCTTCCTGGGCCAGGTGCCGGCAGAATCATCCGCCGCTCCCCAGGAGGGTGGAGCCAGCATTGTGGTGGCCGAGCACAGTGACAGTTCGAGTCAAGAGGCACTCCTACCTCCCACTAAGGTGTAATCTGCGCATTCACCACCTGTCATCCCTCCAGCCCTGTCACTCACACGTCCCAGACAGTCGGATACACATACTGGCAGAGGCAACTGAAATGGTTAAGCAAGCAAATGCTAACTTTCTAAAAGTAGCATTTGCAAACCCAGGATACTAAAATAAACTTGCCTACAAGAAATATCTTATTATCCTGAGTTCAGGCATACTAAACATGACTCACTACCATGCTCCTTGAGCCTGCGGGGGTTATAGGTTGTAATAATCCTCGCAGCTCAGTCTGGCCTAATGGAGCAGGTAGCCTTCAGTAGTGAAATACGGTCTTCGTTGTAAGTCACTACCAGGACATGCCACGCACATCAGGGCTTGTCCTACCTTGCACCTACAATGCACCCTGCCCGCAGGCCTACCATAGGGGTGACTAATATGTAGTCAAGGGAAGGGTCGGTGCTGGCAAGCCCAGCTAGCGTGACAGTACGAGACCGCACGCGGGTTCTGCGGTCGCAGTTCCCAGACACATCTTTACGGCTGCTTGGGTGGGTGGCGCAACCAGCGCTGCAAGCCCACCAGCAGTATTGGCATCTACAAGCCCCGGCACTCTCTCGTGCGCTTTACTAGGGACTAACAGTAAATCCAATGCACCAATCATGGATACCAATCGTATGTACAGTTTACAGTAGGGAGCACTTGCACTGCGGCACGGATCAGCCGTGGCGCAGTGCCCTGAGTATCGGAAAACCAGCAAAACATCGGAGGCACATCAGCAAAAAGTGGAAGGGAGACTCACGCCAAGGTGCCAGGTCTAACATGTGTCCCCTCCAGCTGAAATGTGGGGGGAACTACCCTTCCCCAGGGAGTTCCACATCACTAAGGCGGAAAAATCTGGACAGACCGTCAGCGTTGGCGTGATCGGTGCCAGGGCGGTGTTCCACCGTAAAGTCCATACTCTGTAGAGAAATGGACCACCTCAACAGTTTCGGGTTCTCACCCCTCATTTGCATCAACCATCTGAGGGGCCTGTGGTCCGTCTGAACTCGGAAGTGAGACCCAAACAAGTAGGGTCTTAGCTTCTTCAGCGCCCAGACCACAGCAAATGCTTCACGCTCTATTGCACTCCACCTACTTTCCCGTGGAAGTAACCTCCGACTTATGAAGGCTACGGGTTGGTCAAAGCCCTCCTCAGTCATCTGTGAAAGAACAGCCCCTACACCATGCTCTGAAGCGTCTGTTTGCACAATGAACTCCTTGGAGAAATCGGGGGCCAGGAGCACGGGCGCCGTGCACATGGCAGTCTTCAGGGTGTCAAAAGCCTTCTGACAGGTGTCAGTCCAAATCACATTCCTGGGCTGCTTCTTCGAAGTCAGCTCTGTCAAGGGGGTCACGATCGTGCCATAGCCCTTGACAAACCTCCTGTAATACCCAGTGAGCCCCAGGAAGGCTCTCACTGCAGTCTGGGTCTTGGGGGGTTCCCAAGCCAGGATGGTTTCGATTTTGGGCTGCAAGGGGGCTACCTTGCCACTCCCAACTTGGTGTCCCAAGTACACCACGGAACCCTGCCCAATCTGGCACTTGCTTGCCTTGATTGTGAGGCCTGCTCTGCGCAGGGCCATCAACACTTCCCAGAGGTGTCGCAGGTGTTCGGGCCAGGTGCCGCTGAACGCCGCGATGTCATCCAGGTAGGCGGCACTGAACTCGTCCAGTCCAGCCAACACCTGGTTGACCAATCTCTGAAAGGTGGCAGGGGCATTCTTCATTCCAAATGGCATAACCCGGAACTGGAAATGCCCATCTGGGGTAGAGAATGCCGACCTCTCCTTTGCCCCATCGGTCAAGGCGATCTGCCAGTACCCAGACGTTAAATCAAACGTGCTGAGGAACCGGGCAGCCCCTAGCCGATCAATGAGCTCGTCAGCTCGGGGGATGGGGTGCGCGTCAGTCTTCGTGACTGAATTGAGTCCTCTGTAGTCCACACAGAACCGGAGTTCGGGTGTGGCTCCCGACGCAGCAGCCTTCGGAACCAAGACCACGGGGCTGGACCAAGGACTGCTGGAAGACTCAACCACCCCGAGGGCAAGCATCTTGGAGACCTCCTCCTTGATGCAGGCCCGTACCCTGTCAGTCACCCGGTAAGCCTTATGCTTCACCGGTAAGCTGTCTCCAGTGTCCACATCATGGACGCACCAATCTGTGACACTCGGAACCAGGGAGAACAGGTCTGGAAACTGCCCCAGCAACTGGCGGCAGTCCTCCTGTTGTTCGGCGGTCAGGGAGGGTGAGAGGTTAACTCCATCCACTGACCCATCCTTCTCACAGGCCACCAAGAGGTCCGGTAGAGGCTCTGACTCCTCTTCCATTCCGTCATCGGTTGCCAACAACATGCCCACTTCGGACCTTCGCAAGTGGGGCTTGAGGCGGTTGACATGTAGGACCCGCAAAGGGTTCCTGGGCGTCTTCATGTCCACCAAGTATGTCACGGGGCTCTTCCGCTCCACAACCTCGAATGGTCCTGTCCACTTATCTTGAAGGGCACAGGGCTCCACTGGGGCTAGGACATACACCTCCTGTCCTGGCTGAAGCTCGACCAGAGTGGCATTCTGATCGTACCACCGCTTCATTTCTTCCTGGCTCGCTTCCAGATTTGCCTCGGCAAGTTGTCTGAAGCGCCTGGTCTGGTTTCTGAAGGCCAGCATGTAGCTATATACATTCTGGGGAGGTTTCCTGGGAGATTGCTCCCAGCCTTCCTTTACCAAACTCAGTGGTCCTCTCACGGGGTGGCCGTACAGCAGTTCAAAGGGGCTGAACCCTAGGGACTTCTGTGGCACCTCGCGATATGCAAACAGCAGGCATGGTAAGAGGACGTCCCACTTACGCCTCATCGGACCTTCCAGGCCCATGATCATGCCTTTGAGGGTTCGGTTGAATCTTTCAACCAACCCGTTACCTTGGGGATGGTAGGGTGTGGTGAACTTGTACGTTACGCCACACTCCTGCCAAAGGGACTTCATATACTTCGATATGAAATTGGTCCCCCTGTCGCTCACTACCTCTAGAGGGAATCCTACTCGTGAGAAAATTCCCATCAGTGCACGCCCCACCACGGGAGCCGTCACTCTCCTCAGAGGAATGGCTTCAGGGTACCGGGTGGCATGGTCCACCAAGACCAGGATGAACCTGTTGCCCATGGCTGTCTTGGGGTCCAGAGGCCCAACGATGTCAATACCCACTCACTGGAATGGCGTACTGACCACAGGGAAGGGTTGGAGGGGAGCCTTGTTCTTCCCTCCCGTGCCTGGCAAGTCGGACAGGTTCTGCAATAAGCATCTGAACTCTTATGCATTTGGGGCCAGTAAAAGTGGGTGACAAGCCTGTCATAGGTCTTGTCCATCCCCAAATGTCCTGCTAAAGGCACATCATGAGCCAGACCCAGTAGGAAGGCTCTGAACTTCTGGGGTACCACCAGCACACGGGCTGACCCAGGTTCAGCAGCCTTAGGCTCCGAATACAGGAGGTCGTTCTCCCAGTACACGTAATGTGTTTTGGCCTGAACACCATTGGCCTGGTCTGCAGCCTGCTGCCGCATACCCACGAGAGAAGGGCATTCTTTCTGCTCCCTGCAGAATTCCTCCCTGGAGGGTCCTCCTTCTTGCTGCCAATGGGTCAGCTCAGGCAGGTCCCCCAGTTCGGCGATCTGTTCCCCTGTAGGCTCCAGGGCATCCCCCTCAAGGTCTGCCTCCTCCGGGACCGTAGGAACTTCAGGGGCCGGTTTCCCGCGCCCCCTGCGCCTTCTCCCTAAGGCCGGTTCCTGGGCCTCTCCATCAGGCCCCAGGACCTCTTGATCACCCTTACTGGCTGCCATCGACCGGGTGGTCACGCACGCCCAGTCAGGCAGACCCACCATCCGCAGGTGAGTCGTTTTCTCCACCTTTTCCCAAGGGGAGTGCTCCAAGTCGTTCCCTAGCAAACAGTCAACAGGCATGGTTTTTCTCACACAGACCTGCAGAGTACCAGAGACCCCCCCCCCACTCGAAGGGAACTTGAGCCATCGGACACTGACTCTCAGAATTATCAGCGTTGATAACCCTACAGTAGGCATGGGGTACAACCTGCTCTTGAGACACCAGGTGCTGCCTCACTGCAGTCACACTGGCTCCTGTGTCTCTAAGAGCCTCAGCTTCCTTGCCATTGATGATCACCACCTGCCCATATTTCTTAGTGTTAGAGGGCAGGTAGTTCGTAGGGATCATCTCACTGTCTCCTAACGAGACCAGGGTCATGTGAACGGGATCTCCACCCCCCGGGACCATCATTTCTTCTCCCAGGTGAACGCTAGTCACCTGTCGGGGCGGAGCACCAGTGGGTGCAGGTTTTCCAAATAGGCGACACTTGGGGTCACTGGATATGTGCCCAGGCTCGCCACATTTGAAACAATTGAAGGGCCCCTTTGGAACAGGTTTACCTGTCGGGGCCCCATTCTGCTTCGGGGGTGGGGGAGGCTGAGAACCCTGCTGCGGATTCCCTTGGGAACTACTTTGGGGGCCTTTTTGGAACCCCTTCTGTTTTCCCCCCTTGTCCCCCCCACTCTTCTGCTGGGGACCCTGCCCACTCTTGGCGGAATCTCCCACGGGACCCTTGTGGACCCTGGTGCTGAGCCAGCGGTCCGCCTCCTCAGCAAGCTTCTTCGGGTTGGACAGCTTGCTATCGATCAGGTGTTGGCGTAACTCAGGAAAACAGTGATCAGACAAGTGCTCCCATGCAATTAAATCAAAGAGACCTTGAAAATCATTCACTTTGTTACCTTTCACCCAACCATCCAGTGCTCTGCAAAAGTAAGTCACATACTCCACATACGTATTCCCAGGCCGCTTAGTACATCCCCTAAACTTCTGTCTATACATTTCAGGGGTAAGCCCGTACCTGTTCAACAAAGCTTCTTTCATGTGGGTATAGGACCTCTGATTCTCAACGGGCAAATCTAGCAAGGTATCTCTCCCTTCGCTAAGGAACCTTCCCCACAACCCCGCTCCCCAATCCTTGTCAGGGACCCGGTGGGAGGACATGGCTACCTCATATGCCCTAAACCATTGTCCTATGTCATCCCCCTTAAAGAACTCCTTGACTACGTCCTTCGGGATATGCACTCTTGACTCTACCTGCACTGGCGATGTGCTGCCACCAGAGGGAGGCCGATCCAAGTCTCTCTCCTTGAGACTCATCTCCCTCATCTTGATTTCGTAATTCATTTGGTGCTTTCGTTCTTCCAGCGCCATTCTTTTTGTTTCCAGCTCCAGCTGGATTTTTAATTCTGCCAACTTTCTTTCGTGATTCCGGGTTTCCTTCCTGTCCGCCAGCTCCTCTGGCGACAGGCCTTTTCCAAAGCTGTGCTCGCTGTCTTGTCGCTCGAGATCGATCAGATCCCCAAGCGCATTCTGCTCCTCTGTTGCATTCTGCTCGGCGAGGACGTCTTGCTCTTCCGGGGTCTTTCGGGACTCTATCCAGGCTTTCAGGGCCTTGGAGAGCTGCGTTTTGTTTTTGCAGCCAGCGTGCGGAACTTTGAGTTTCTTGCAAAAGAATTTCAGTTCGTCCTTGGAATATTTATCCACCTTTGCGGCGTCCCACTCCACCTCCAACACCTCGGAGGTCGTGGACTCTGCTCCATCCAGGCTCTTGGTGCCCGGCATGGCTTCTGCACTCGGAATCTTCTTTCAAAAAGCAAAGTCTGTGGTTTAGTAACTGTACCGTAATCCTTGTGTAGTGGTCAGAAGCTCGGGTATAACTATCGCAAGTGTAAATTCGAAATCCTCACCGCTGCGTCCAATGTAGGAAGGGGGAGGCTCTAGTTGGCGCAGTGCAACACTAGCGACAAGCAGGGACTCTCTCTTCCTCGTCAGGGCTGAGGGTTACCTTCCAGACAACCTCTGCTTACCCTCTAGGTAGTGTGGCTTAAGCAGTCGTAGGCTAATCTTTGGGGCACATAGGGTTAAACACTTGCAACAGTACACCTTCACAACCAACCCACCACACAATGAGACCAGACTGTATTCTTGTAAAAATATATATCTTTATATAGATCTTACGCAGGCTTGTGAATACAGTCAATAACTTTATGGATACGGTTGCAGAATATCAGATTCGGGTTACCACAGTTCTTATCGTAGTTCTTTTGAGGCCCGTAGGCCGGCGTTAAACAAAGTTCTTTGTGGAGCCAGCGGCTTCCAGGGGATCTGTCCCACGTCGCGTTGCCTTCCCGGTGTCGCTGATCGTTGCGGCTCTTTGGCCGAGCAGGTCACTGGTCGTCCGGGGCAGCGGTGCTCTGTGGCGGCACGGTCCTTTCCTTGTTGCCCGCTCCGACCTCGGAGACGGCGGCTGTGCGGCGGTGACAAGTGGCAGTACGGTCCCCAAGTGCAGGACGTACCCAGCCAAATGTCGGTGCAGCTGTGGGCTCACAGCTGGGCTGTCGGGCAGGCTACCGACCTTGTGGGTTCTCGTAGGGCAACTGTCTGTCCTTGCAGGTGAGTGACGGCTCGCTATGCAGTCACCTCGATAGCTCGGACCAGACGGGTCCTCCTTTGCTTTGCTCTCGGGCTCCCGGTGCAGTTGTGGTCACGATGTTCGGGCCAGCGGCGGCTGGTCCTCACTTTGTTTCCGCTGTTGCTTTGGGCCCCGGTCACGGTGGTCGGGAGGGTGTGGATGCCTTAGAGGAGATTCCTCTTTGTCGGTGCTGCGGCGATGGTCAGCACCCGCAGTCGCTTTCTTCCAAGGGGGGTAGCGTCCACTGGTCCTGGGACGCTGGTCAGGGGGCAAGTTCAGTTGCAAGCCCTTGGAGATCTCTTTGCAGAGTTTGGCACAAGTAGCACAAAAGTCTTTTCGTAGTCGTTTTGTCTTCCTCTCCTTCAGCAGCAAGGCACCAGACACAGGCAAGAGTCAGCACCCTTCCTTGTCTCTCACGGTCCTTCTCGTAGGGCAGAGTTCTTCTGTGGCCCAAACCGGATCTAACTTTCAAGGAGCAGGGCTCCATCTTTTATAGGCCAATTCTTTTGTTCTCGCAGGCCAGGGGGGCCTTTGCATAGCCACTCTCAGTTCTGGAGTACCCCGGCGGGTGTACTCCGGCTTCTGCTTTCAGTGTGAGGGGCAGGCGCATCAGACGCCCCACAGGAGGTGGAGCCAGCATTGTCCGGACAGGGGTGGCCAGAGTACCTTGTTGATGGGGCTTCGCCCTTCCTGGGCCAGGTGCCGGCAGAATCATCCGCCGCTCCCCAGGAGGGTGGAGCCAGCATTGTGGTGGCCGAGCACAGTGACAGTTCGAGTCAAGAGGCACTCCTACCTCCCACTAAGGTGTAATCTGCGCATTCACCACCTGTCATCCCTCCAGCCCTGTCACTCACACGTCCTAGACAGTCGGATACACATACTGGCAGAGGCAACTGAAATGGTTAAGCAAGCAAATGCTAACTTTCTAAAAGTAGCATTTGCAAACCCAGGATACTAAAATAAACTTGCCTACAAGAAATATCTTATTATCCTGAGTTCAGGCATACTAAACATGACTCACTACCATGCTCCTTGAGCCTGCGGGGGTTATAGGTTGTAATAATCCTCGCAGCTCAGTCTGGCCTAATGGAGCAGGTAGCCTTCAGTAGTGAAATACGGTCTTCGTTGTAAGTCACTACCAGGACATGCCACGCACATCAGGGCTTGTCCTACCTTGCACCTACAATGCACCCTGCCCGCAGGCCTACCATAGGGGTGACTAATATGTAGTCAAGGGAAGGGTCGGTGCTGGCAAGTGTGGACACTTGCCCAGCTAGCGTGACAGTACGAGACCGCACGCGGGTTCTGCGGTCGCAGTTCCCAGACACATCTTTACGGCTGCTTGGGTGGGTGGCGCAACCAGCGCTGCAAGCCCACCAGCAGTATTGGCATCTACAAGCCCCGGCACTCTCTCGTGCGCTTTACTAGGGACTAACAGTAAATCCAATGCACCAATCATGGATACCAATCGTATGTACAGTTTACAGTAGGGAGCACTTGCACTGCGGCACGGATCAGCCGTGGCGCAGTGCCCTGAGTATCGGAAAACCAGCAAAACATCGGAGGCACATCAGCAAAAAGTGGAAGGGAGACTCACGCCAAGGTGCCAGGTCTAACAGGTTCACAGTGTGCTTAGACAGCAGAGATGCTGAGGTTCACAGTGTGCTTAGACAGCAGAGCTGCTGAGGTTCATGTTGAGCTCAGACAGTAGAGCTGCTGAGGTTCATGGTGTGTGCTTAGACAGCAGAGCCGCTGAGGTTTATGGTGTGCTTGGACAGCAGAGCTGCTGAGGTTCACAGTGTGCTTGGACAGCAGAGCTGCTGAGGTTCACTCTGTGCTTGGACAGCAGAGCTGCTGAGATTCACTCTGTGCTTAGACAGCAGAGCTGCTGAGGTTCATGGTGTGCTTGAACAGCAGAGCTGTTGAGGTTCATGGTGTGCTTTGACAGCAGAGCTTTTGAGGTTCACTCTGTGCTTAGACAGCAGAGCTGCTGAGGTTCACTGTGTGCTTAGACAGCAGAGCTACTGAGGTTCACAGAATGCTTAGACAGCAGAACTGCTGAGGTTCATGGTGTGCTTAGACAGCAGAGCTGCTGAGGTTCATGGCGTGCTTAGACAGCAGAGCTGCTGAGGTTCATGATGTGCTTAGACAGCAGAGCTGCTGAGGTTCAGCTGTGCTTAGACAGCAGAACTGCTGAGGTTCATGGTGTGCTTAGACAGCAGAACTGCTGAGGTTCATGATGTGCTTCGACAGCAGCGCTGCCACGGTGTGCTTAGACAGTATTGCTGCAGAGGTTCACTGTGTGCTTAGACAGCAGAGCTGCTGAGGTTCACGGAATGCTTAGACAGCAGAGCTGCTGAGATTCATGATGTGCTTAGACAGCAGAGCTGCTGAGGTTCATGATGTGTTTAGACAGCAGAGATGCTGAGGTTCATCTGTGCTTAGACAGCAGAGCTGCTGAGGTTCACGGTATGCTTAGACAGCAGAACTGCAGAGGTTCATGGTGTGTTTAGACAGCAGAACTGCTGAGGTTCATGGTGTGCTTAGACAGCAGAGCTGCTGAGGTTCACAGTGTGCTTAGACAGCAGAACTGCTGAGGTTCATGGTGTGCTTAGACAGCAGAGCTGTTGAGGTTCATGATGTGCTTAGACAGCAGGGCTGCTGAGGTTCAGCTGTGCTTAGACAGCAGAGCTGCTGAGGTTCATGGTGTGCTTAGACAGTAGCGCTGCTTAGATTCACTGTGTGCTTTTGACAGCAGAGCTGCTGAGGTTCACTGTCTGCTTGGACAACAGCGCTGCTGAGGTTCACTCTGTGCTTAGACAGCAGAGCTGCTGAGGTTCACTCTGTGCTTAGACTGCAGACCTGCTGAGGTTCATGGTGTGCTTAGACAGCAGAGCTGCTGAGGTTTACGCTGTGCTTAGACAGCAGAGCTGCTGAGGTTCATGGTGTGCTTAGACAGCAGAGCATATGAACTACATGGTGTGCTTAGACAGCACACCACGCTGAGATTCATGGTGTGCTTAGACAGAAGAGATGCTGCGTTTCATGGTATACTTAGACAGCAGAGATCTTGAGGTTCACGGTGTGTTTAGACAGCAGAGCTGCTGAGATTCATGGTGTGCTTAGCCAGCAGAGCTGCTGAGATTCATAGTGTGCTTAGCCAGCAGAGCTGCTGAGGTTCATGGTGTGCTTAGCCAGCAGACCTGCTGAGGTTCATGGTGTGCTTAGACAGCAGAGCTGCTGAGGTTCACTCTGTGCTTAGACAGCAGAGCTGCTGAGGCTCACGGTGTACTTAGACGGCAGAGCTGCTGAGGTTCACGGTGTGCTTAGACAGCAGAGCTGCTGAGGTTCAGCTGTGCTTAGACTGCAGAGCTTCTGAGGTTCATGGTGTGCTTGGACAGCAGAGCTGCTGAGGTTCACGGTATGCTTAGACAGCAGAATTGCTGTGGTTCACGGTATGCTTAGACAGCAGAATTGCTGCGGTTCATGGTGTGCTTAGACAGCAGAGCTACTGAGGTTCACGGTGTGCTTACACAGCAGAGATGCTGAGGTTCATGGTATGCTTACATAGCAGAGCTGCTGAGGTTCATTGTGTGCTGACTGCAGAGTTGCTGAGGTTGACAGTGTGCTTAGACAGCAGAGCTGCTGAGGTTCACGGTGTGCTTAGACAGCAGAGCTGCTGATGTTCTCTCTGTGCTTAGACAGCAGAGCTGCTGGGGTTCACGGTGTGATTAGACATCAGAGATGCTGAGGTTCACGGTGTGCTTAGACAGCAGAGTTGCTGAGGTTCACTGTGTGCTTAGACAGCAGAGCTGCTGAGGTTCACTCTGTGCTTAGACAGCAGAGCTGCTGAGGTTCACGGGATGCTTAGACAGCAGAGCTGCTGAGGTTCATGGTGTGCTTAGACAGCAGACCTGCTGAGGTTCATGGTGTTTGCTTAGACAGCAGAGATGCTGAGGTTCATGGGGTGCTTAGACAGCAGAGCTGCTGAGGTTCCTGGTGTTTGCTCAGACAGCAGAGATGCTGAGGTTCCTGGTGTTTGCTTAGACAGCAGAGCTGCTGAGGTTCATGGTGTGCTTAGACAGCCGAGATGCTGAGGTTCAGCTGTTCTTAGACATCAGGGCTGATGAGGTTCACAGTGTGCTTAGACAGCAGAGATGCTGAGGTTCACAGTGTGCTTAGACAGCAGAGCTGCTGAGGTTCATGTTGAGCTCAGACAGTAGAGCTGCTGAGGTTCATGGTGTGTGCTTAGACAGCAGAGCCGCTGAGGTTTATGGTGTGCTGAGAGAGCAGAGCTGCTGCGGTTCATGGTGTGCTTAGACAGCAGAGCCGCTGAGGTTTATGGTGTGCTTGGACAGCAGAGCTGCTGAGGTTCACAGTGTGCTTGGACAGCAGAGCTGCTGAGGTTCACTCTGTGCTTGGACAGCAGAGCTGCTGAGATTCACTCTGTGCTTAGACAGCAGAGCTGCTGAGGTTCATGGTGTGCTTGAACAGCAGAGCTGTTGAGGTTCATGGTGTGCTTTGACAGCAGAGCTTTTGAGGTTCACTCTGTGCTTAGACAGCAGAGCTGCTGAGGTTCACTGTGTGCTTAGACAGCAGAGCTACTGAGGTTCACGGAATGCTTAGACAGCAGAACTGCTGAGGTTCATGGTGTGCTTAGACAGCAGAGCTGCTGAGGTTCATGGTGTGCTTAGACAGCAGAGCTGCTGAGGTTCATGATGTGCTTAGACAGCAGAACTGCCGAGGTTCATGGTGTGCTTAGACAGCAGAACTGCCGAGGTTCATGGTGTGCTTAGACAGCAGAACTGCTGAGGTTCATGATGTGCTTCGACAGCAGCGCTGCCACGGTGTGCTTAGACAGTATTGCTGCAGAGGTTCACTGTGTGCTTAGACAGCAGAGCTGCTGAGGTTCACGGAATGCTTAGACAGCAGAGCTGCTGAGATTCATGATGTGCTTAGACAGCAGAGCTGCTGAGGTTCATGATGTGTTTAGACAGCAGAGATGCTGAGGTTCAGCTGTGCTTAGACAGCAGAGCTGCTGAGGCTCACGGTATGCTTAGACAGCAGAACTGCAGAGGTTCATGGTGTGTTTAGACAGCAGAACTGCTGAGGTTCATGATGTGCTTAGACAGCAGCGCTGCTGAGGTTCACGGTGTGCTTAGACAGTATTGCTGCTGAGGTTCATGATGTGCTTAGACAGCAGAGCTGCTGATGTTCACTGTGTGCTTAGCCAGCAGAGCTGCTGAGGTTCATAGTGTGCTTTGACAGCAGAGCTGCTGAGGTTCAGCTATGCTTAGAAAGCAGAGCTTTTGAGGTTCACTGTGTGCTTAGACAGCCGAGCTGCTGAGGTTTATGGTGTGCTTAGACTGCAGAGCTGCTGAGGTTCATGATGTGCTTAGACAGCGGAGCTGCTGAGGTTCATGGTGTGCTGAGAGAGCAGAGCTGCTGAGGTTCATGGTGTGCTGAGAGAGCAGAGCTGCTGCGGTTCATGGTGTGCTTAGACAGCAGAACTGCTGAGGTTCACGGTGTGCTTAGACAGCAGAGCTGCTGAGGTTCATGATGTGCTTAGACAGCAGGGCTGCTGAGGTTCACGCTGTGCTTAGACAGCAGAGCTGCTGAGGTTCATGGTGTGCTTAAACAGCAGATCTGCTGATGTTCATGGTGTGCATAAACAGCAGAGCTGCTGAAGTTCACTCTGTGCTTAGACTGCAGAGCTGCTGAGGTTCATGGTGTGCTTAAACAGCAGAGCTGCTGAGGTTCATGGTGTGCTTAGACAGCAGAGCTGCTGAGGTTCATGGTATGCTTAGACAGCAGAGCTGCTGAGGTTCACAGTGTGCTTAGACAGCAGAACTGCTGAGGTTCATGGTGTGCTTAGACAGCAGAGCTGCTGAGGTTCATGATGTGCTTAGACAGCAGGGCTGCTGAGGTTCAGCTGTGCTTAGACAGCAGAGCGGCTGAGGTTCACTGTGTGCTTAGACAGCGGAGCTGCTGAGGTTCATGGTGTGCTTAGCCAGCGGAGCTGCTGCGGTTCATGGTGTGGTTTGACAGCAGAGCTGCTGAGGTTCAGCTATGCTTAGACAGCAGAGCTTTTGAGGTTCACTGTGTGCTTAGACAGCAGAGCTGCTCAGGTTCACTGTGTGCTTAGACAGCAGAGCTGCTGAGGTTCATGGTGTGCTTAGACTGCAGAGCTGCTGAGGTTCATGATGTGCTCAGACAGCAGAGCTGCTGAAGTTTAGCTGTGCTTAGACTGCAGAGCTGCTGAGGTTCATGGTGTGCTTAGACAGTAGCGCTGCTTAGATTCACTGTGTGCTTTTGACCGCAGAGCTGCTGAGGTTCACTGTCTGCTTGGACAACAGCGCTGCTGAGGTTCACTCTGTGCTTAGACAGTAGAGCTGCTGAGGTTCACGCTGTGCTTAGACAGCAGAGCTGCTGAGGTTCATGGTGTGCTTAGACAGCAGAGCTGCTGAGGGTCAGAGTGTGCTCAGACTGAAGTGCTGCTGAGGTTAACAGTGTGCTTAGAGAGCAGAGCTGCTGAGGTTCACGGTGTGCTTAGACAGCAGAGCTGCTGATGTTCACTCTGTGCTTAGACAGAAGAGCTGCTGGGGTTCACGGTGTGATTAGACATCAGAGTTGCTGAGGTTCACGGTGTGCTTAGACAGCAGAGTTGCTGAGGTTCACTGTGTGCTTAGACAGCAGAGCTGCTGAGGTTCACTCTGTGCTTAGACAGCAGAGCTGCTGAGGTTCACGGGATGCTTAGACAGCAGAGATGCTGAGGTTCATGGGGTGCTTAGACAGCAGAGATGCTGAGGTTCCTGGTGTTTGCTTAGACAGCAGAGATGCTGAGGTTCCTGGTGTTTGCTTAGACAGCAGAGCTGCTGAGGTTCATGGTGTGCTTAGACAGCAGAGATGCTGAGGTTCAGCTGTTCTTAGACATCAGGGCTGCTGAGGTTCACAGTGTGCTTAGACAGCAGAGCTGCTGAGGTTCACAGTGTGCTTAGACAGCAGAGCTGCTGAGGTTCATGTTGTGCTCAGGCATTAGAGCTGCTGAGGTTCATGGTGTGTGCTTAGACAGCAGAGCTGCTGAGGTTTATGGTGTGCTGGGAGAGCAGAGCTGCTGCGGTTCATGGTGTGCTTAGACAGCAGAGCCGCTGAGGTTTATGGTGTGCTTGGACAGCAGAGCTGCTGAGGTTCACAGTGTGCTTGGACAGCAGAGCTGCTGAGGTTCACTCTGTGCTTGGACAGCAGAGCTGCTGAGATTCACTCTGTGCTTAGACAGCAGAGCTGCTGAGGTTCATGGTGTGCTTGGACAGCAGAGCTGCTGAGGTTCATGGTGTGCTTTGACAGCAGAGCTTTTGAGGTTCACTCTGTGCTTAGACAGCAGAGATGCTGAGGTTCACTGTGTGCTTAGACAGCAGAGCTGCTGAGGTTCACGGAATGCTTGGACAGCAGAACTGCTGAGGTTCATGGTGTGCTTAGACAGCAGAGCTGCTGAGGTTCATGGTGTGCTTAGACAGCAGAGCTGCTGAGGTTCATGATGTGCTTAGACAGCAGAGCTGCTGAGGTTCAGCTGTGCTTAGACAGCAGAACTGCTGAGGTTCATGGTGTGCTTAGACAGCAGAACTGCTGAGGTTCATGATGTGCTTAGACGGCAGCGCTGCCACGGTGTGCTTAGAGAGTATTGCTGCAGAGGTTCACTGTGTGCTTAGACAGCAGAGCTGCTGAGGTTCACGGAATGCTTAGACAGCAGGGCTGCTGAGATTCATGGTGTGCTTAGACAGCAGAGATGCTGAGGTTCATGATGTGTTTAGACAGCAGAGATGCTGAGGTTCAGCTGTGCTTAGACAGCAGAGCTGCGGAGGTTCACGGTATGCTTAGACAGCAGAACTGCAGAGGTTCATGGTGTGTTTAGACAGCAGAACTGCTGAGGTTCATGATGTGCTTCGACAGCAGCGCTGCTGAGGTTCATGGTGTGCTTAGACAGTATTGCTGCTGAGGTTCATGATGTGCTTAGACAGCAGAGCTGCTGAGGTTCACTGTGTGCTTAGACAGCAGAGCTGCTGAGGTTCATGGTGTGCTTAGCCAGCAGAGCTGCTGAGGTTCATGGTGTGCTTTGACAGCAGAGCTGCTGAGGTTCAGCTATGCTTAGACAGCAGAGCTTTTGAGGTTCACTGTGTGCTTAGACAGCAGAGCTGCTGAGGTTCATGGTGTGCTTAGACTGCAGAGCTGCTGAGGTTCATGATGTGCTTAGACAGCAGAGCTGCTGAGGTTCATGGTGTGCTGAGAGAGCAGAGCTGCTGAGGTTCGTGGTGTGCTGAGAGAGCAGAGCTGCTGCGGTTCATGGTGTGCTTAGACAGCAGAACTGCTGAGGTTCACGGTGTGCTTAGACAGCAGAGCTGCTGAGGTTCATGATGTGCTTAGACAGCAGGGCTGCTGAGGTTCACGCTGTGCTTAGACAGCAGAGCTACTGAGGTTAATGGCGTGCTTAAACAGCAGATCTGCTGATGTTCATGGTGTGCATAAACAGCAGAGCTGCTGAAGTTCACTCTGTGCTTAGACTGCAGAGCTGCTGAGGTTCATGGTGTGCTCAAACAGCAGAGCTGCTGAGGTTCATGTTGTGCTTAGACAGCAGAGCTGCTGAGGTTCATGGTATGCTTAGACAGCAGAGCTGCTGAGGTTCATGGTGTGCTTAGACAGTAGCGCTGCTTAGATTCACTGTGTGCTTTTGACCGCAGAGCTGCTGAGGTTAACTGTCTGCTTGGACAACAGCGCTGCTGAGGTTCACTCTGTACTTAGACAGCAGAGCTGCTGAGATTCACTCTGTGCTTAGACTGCAGAGCTGCTGAGGTTCATGGTGTGCTCAAACAGCAGAGCTGCTGAGGTTCATGTTGTGCTTAGACAGCAGAGCTGCTGAGGTTCACGGTGTGCTTAGACAGCAGAACTGCTGAGGTTCATGGTGTGCTTAGACAGCAGGGCTGCTGAGGTTCAGCTGTGCTTAGACAGCAGAGCGGCTGAGGTTGACTGTGTGCTTAGACAGCGGAGCTGCTGAGGTTCATGGTGTGCTTAGACAGCGGAGCTGCTGAGGTTCATGGTGTGCTTTGACAGCAGAGCTGCTGAGGTTCAGCTATGCTTCGACAGCAGAGCTTTTGAGGTTCACTGTGTGCTTAGACAGCAGAGCTGCTGAGGTTCACTGTGTGCTTAGACAGCATAGCTGCTGAGGTTCATGGTGTGCTTAGACTGCAGAGCTGCTGAGGTTCATGATGTGCTTAGACAGCAGAGCTGCTGAGGTTCAGCTGTGCTTAGACTGCAGAGCTGCTGAGGTTCATGGTGTGCTTAGACAGTAGCGCTGCTTAGATTCACTGTGTGCTTTTGACCGCAGAGCTGCTGAGGTTCACTGTCTGCTTGTACAACAGCGCTGCTGAGGTTCACTCTGTGCTTAGACAGCAGAGCTGCTGAGGTTCACTCTGTGCTTAGACTGCAGAGCTGCTGAGGTTCATGGTGTGTTTAGACAGCAGAGCTGCTGAGGTTCACGCTGTGCTTAGACAGCAGAGCTGCTGAGGTTTATGGTGTGCTTAGACAGCAGAGCTGCTGAGGGTCAGAGTGTGCTCAGACTGAAGTGCTGCTGAGGTTCATGGTGTGCTTAGACAGCAGAGCTGCTGAGGTTCATGGTATGCTTAGACAACAGAGCTGCTGAGGTTCATGGTGTGCTTAGACAGTAGCGCTGCTTAGATTCACTGTGTGCTTTGACCGCAGAGCTGCTGAGGTTAACTGTCTGCTTGGACAACAGCGCTGCTGAGGTTCACTCTGTACTTAGACAGCAGAGCTGCTGAGATCCACTCTGTGCTTAGACTGCAGAGCTGCTGAGGTTCATGGTGTGCTTAGACAGCAGAGCTGATGAGGGTCAGAGTGTGCTCAGACTGAAGTGCTGCTGAGGTTCATGGTGTGCTTAGACAGCAGAGCTGCTGAGGTTTATGGTGTGCTTAGACAGCAGAGCTGCTGAGGTTTATGGTGTGCTTTGACAGCAGAGCTGCTGAGGTTCATGGTGTGCTTAGACAGCAGAGCTGCTGAGGTTCATGGTGTGCTTAGACAGCAGAGCTTATGAGGTCCATCGTGTGCTTAGACAACAGAGATGCTGAGGTTCATGGTATGCTTAGACAGAAGAGCTGCTGAGGTTCATAGTGTGCTTAGACAGCAGAGCTGCTGAGATTCATGGTGTGCTTAGACAGCAGAGCTGCTGAGGTTCACTGTGTGCTTAGACAGCATAGCTGCTGAGGTTCATGGTGTGCTTAGACTGCAGAGCTGCTGAGGTTCATGATGTGCTTAGACAGCAGAGCTGCTGAGGTTCAGCTGTGCTTAGACTGCAGAGCTGCTGAGGTTCATGGTGTGCTTAGACAGTAGCGCTGCTTAGATTCACTGTGTGCTTTTGACCGCAGAGCTGCTGAGGTTCACTGTCTGCTTGTACAACAGCGCTGCTGAGGTTCACTCTGTGCTTAGACAGCAGAGCTGCTGAGGTTCACTCTGTGCTTAGACTGCAGAGCTGCTGAGGTTCATGGTGTGTTTAGACAGCAGAGCTGCTGAGGTTCACGCTGTGCTTAGACAGCAGAGCTGCTGAGGTTTATGGTGTGCTTAGACAGCAGAGCTGCTGAGGGTCAGAGTGTGCTCAGACTGAAGTGCTGCTGAGGTTCATGGTGTGCTTAGACAGCAGAGCTGCTGAGGTTCATGGTATGCTTAGACAACAGAGCTGCTGAGGTTCATGGTGTGCTTAGACAGTAGCGCTGCTTAGATTCACTGTGTGCTTTGACCGCAGAGCTGCTGAGGTTAACTGTCTGCTTGGACAACAGCGCTGCTGAGGTTCACTCTGTACTTAGACAGCAGAGCTGCTGAGATTCACTCTGTGCTTAGACTGCAGAGCTGCTGAGGTTCATGGTGTGCTTAGACAGCAGAGCTGATGAGGGTCAGAGTGTGCTCAGACTGAAGTGCTGCTGAGGTTCATGGTGTGCTTAGACAGCAGAGCTGCTGAGGTTTATGGTGTGCTTAGACAGCAGAGCTGCTGAGGTTTATGGTGTGCTTTGACAGCAGAGCTGCTGAGGTTCATGGTGTGCTTAGACAGCAGAGCTGCTGAGGTTCATGGTGTGCTTAGACAGCAGAGCTTATGAGGTCCATCGTGTGCTTAGACAACAGAGATGCTGAGGTTCATGGTATGCTTAGACAGAAGAGCTGCTGAGGTTCATAGTGTGCTTAGACAGCAGAGCTGCTGAGATTCATGGTGTGCTTAGACAGCAGAGCTGCTGAGGTTCAGGGTGTGCTTAGACAGCAGAGCTGCTGAGATTCATGGTGTGCTTAGACAGCAGAGCTGCTGAGGTTCATGGTGTGCTTAGACAGCAGAGCTGCTGAGGTTCATGGTGTGCTTAGACAGCAGAGCTTCTGAGGTCCATTGTGTGCTTAGACAGCACAGATGCTGAGGTTCATGGTATGCTTAAACAGCAGAGCTGCTGAGGTTCATAGTGTGCTTAGACAGCAGAGCTGCTGAGATTCATGGTGTGCTTAGCCAGCAGAGCTGCTGAGATTCATGGTGTGATTGGACAGCAGAGCTGCTGAGGTTCACGGTGTGCTTAGACAGCAGAGCTGCTGAGGTTCATAGTGCTTAGACAGCAGTGCTGCTGAGGTTCACGGTGTGCTTAGACTGCAGAGCTGCTGAGGTTCATGGTGTGCTTAGACAGCAGAGCTGCTGAGATTCATGGTGTGCTTAGACAGCAGAGCTGCTGAGGTTCAGGGTGTGCTTAGCAGCAGAGCTGCTGAGATTCATGGTGTGCTTAGACAGCAGAGCTGCTGAGGTTCAGGGTGTGCTTGGACAGCAAATCATTCTGAGATGTCGCTGTTTTACTAATGATGTTTAAATAGCAAGCATTTACTTTGGGAGACAGCGCTTACAGCGCATGCATCTACCCCGCATGCTGTTGCAACGAAAAAGGTGTGTTGCACACACTGGAGTTGGAATAGAAAATTAATCTATTCCAACTTCCGTGCTTCCCCGACAGCAAGTAAGGTTTGGCGTTGTAACATCACATAACTATTTACCTTATGTCATGAATTTCAATATTATTGGTGAATGAGACAAGATTACATCACCGTCTAACCAAGCACCCAAAGACAAATCAGCTGCAATGTCTTTTAACTTGAAAATAATTTATCATCTAACTGGGCAACCATGGTCCAGGAAAAAATAAATAACCAGTCTTTAAAATTGCAGGTTGAGGAGCTGCTCCCTCGCCGATTCAGGCTGCGAAGACCTTGCCTCTGTCCTGGAAACAAAGACATATCTCACAGAGCTCGAACTGGGCAACAATAAAGAGCTGGGAGACGCTGGAGTGAAGAAGTTGTGTGAAGGCCTCAAACATTCAAACTGCAAACTACAGACACTGAGGTACAGAGCTGAGCAGTTCTTATCACGTCATTGATTTCTAAATATACATCGTAGGTGGAGCTCAGACATATATTTTAAAAATGTATTTAAATGTTTCCTTGATTGTTTCTTTTCTGTTAATGTTTTGAGAAAGGCACCTATTAATAACATTTGTGAATTAAGTCAGGTTTGTGAAGTGGGGGTACCCAAGCCCAATCCATGGTCATGAAAGAAGCTCCTGTCATGGTGCCGAGGGGTACTTTCAAAGCCGGTTTCTAAAGTATTATGGCTGAAATGGAAAAGGCCGTAACTAGAGAAGACACCTCTCCGCACCTCTCTGTTCTATGTAGGATGAGAGATAGCTCTGCTGTCAGAGCTCTGTACCTCTCTGTCCTACGAAGGATGAGAGATAGCTCTGGTCTCGGAGCTGTGCACCTCTCTATTCTACGTAGGCTGAGAGATAGCTCTGCTGTCAGAGCTCTGTACATCTCTGTCCTATGAAGGCTGAGAGGTAGCTCTGCTCTCAGAGCTATGCGCGTCTCTGTTCATCGTAGGCAGAGAGATAGCTCTGCAATCAGAGCTCTGCACCTCTATGTTCTACAAAGGCTGAGAGATAGCTCTGCTCTCAGAGCGTCGTACCTCTCTGTTCTACGTAGGCTGAGAGATAGCTCTGCTGTCAGAGCTCTGTACCTCTGTCCTACGAAGGCTGAGAGATAGCTCTGCTCTCAGAGCTCTGCACCTCTCTGTCCTACGTAGGCTGAGAGATAGCTCTGCTCTCACAGCTATGCACGTCTCTGTTCATCGTAGGCAGAGAGATAGCTCTGCAATCAGAGCTCTGCACCTCTATGTTCTACAAAGGCTGAGAGATAGCTCTGCTCTCAGAGCGTCGTACCTCTCTGTTCTACGTAGGCTGAGAGATAGCTCTGCTGTCAGAGCTCTGTACCTCTCTGTCCTACGAAGGCTGAGAGATAGCTCTGCTCTCGGAGCTGTGCACCTCTCTATTCTACGTAGGCTGAGAGATAGCTCTGCTCTCAGAGCTTTCACCTCTCTGTCCTACGTAGGCTGAGAGATAGCTCTGCTCTCAGAGCTATGCACATCTCTGTTCATCGTAGGCAGAGAGATAGCTCTGCAATCAGAGCTCTGCACCTCTATGTTCTACAAAGGCTGAGAGATAGCTCTGCTCTCAGAGCGTCGTACCTCCCTGTTCTACGTAGGCTGAGAGATAGGTCTGCTCTCAGAGCTCTGCACCTCTATGTTCTACGTAGGCTGAGAGATAGCTCTGCTCTAAGAGCTATGCACCTCTCTGTTCATCCTAGGCTGAGATATAGCTCTGCTGTCAGAGCTCTGCACCTCTCTGCTCTACAAAGGCTGAGTGATAGCTCTGCTCTCAGAGCGTCGTACCACTCTGTTCTACGTAGGATGAGAGATAGCTCTGCTGTCAGAGCTCTGTACCTCTCTGTTCATCGTAGGCTGAGAGATAGCTCTGCTGTCAGAGCTCCGCACCTCTCTGTTCTACAAAGGCTGAGAGATAGCTCTGCTCTCAGAGTGTCGTACCTCCCTGTTCTACGTAGGCTGAGAGATAGCTCTGCTGTCAGAGCTCTGCACCTCTCTGTTCTACGGAGGCCTAGACATAGCTCTGCTGTCAGAGCTCCGCACCTCTCTGTTCTGCGTAGGCTGAGACATAGTTCTGCTGTCAGAGCTCTGCACCTCTCTATTCTATGTAGGCTGAGAGATTGCTCTGCTCTCAGAGCTCGGCACCTCTCAATTTTACGGAGGCCTAGAGATAGATCTGCTGTCAGAGCTCTGCACCAATCTGTTGTACGTAGGCTGAGAGATAGCTCTGCTGTCAGAGCTCTGCACCTCTCTGTGAGAAGTTGGCCTGGTATATGATGTTCACTAGTTCTAGTGATCACCTTGTACCATGCCAAGCAACCCTTATGATGATTGGTTGTAAGTCAACCTTATAGACCAGCTGTCCTAGTGGTAGCGTGGACAAAGCAGTCTTTAGGCTAAACTCTGTAAGGCTTGTGAAGCAAGCTGTTTTACCATACACAATCCCCTTGAATACCAAATGAAAGGACACCACACAGATATATTTTGAAAATATATATATATATTTATTTACTACAAATATCCCCTATACTCTTTATGAGCACAGAAGCAAATGCGTTAAAACAAAACACAGTTTAAATATACAAAAGTTGCACAATATGGATGAGCCCTAGGGGCAACCTAAACCATATACTAAAATAGTGCTATAAGGACCACCAATCGAAAAGGAAATAGGCCTAGGGCCTGGGGAATCACTAGAGCTGTTCGGAACTAACATTGAAGAAGTCGGGAAAGGCCCGCAGGACTCGGGTGCAGCGCTTAAAGCACACGCATGCTCCAATGCAATGTCAATGGTGCGTAAAAGTTATAAAGTTACTGTTTAAGGAACCTTCCGACTGACCTATAAGGACAAAACTTTAGACCTAGGCACTAGAGGTGTGTACCAGTGTAGGAACACCGGCGTTGCTGAGTTACCTCACCCACAGGAAGCGGGTGCACAGGTGCAAAGTAGTGTCGGGTTTCGTCACGCAGGTCGATGGTGCCTGGAGATGAAGATGCTGCAGGCGGGTCGTCGAGGAGAGTTCCGGTGGATCCAAGGGTGGATCTGAAGAGGTGAAGACCTGAAAGCAGAGGGGACAATGTTCAAAGTCACTAGCCAGTGACTACCGTGGAACCAGGATGGAACCAGGCGATGTCGGGTGCAAACAGGCGAAGAGGTGTAGCTTGTCTCTGCAGCCACGTGGACACGAAGAGGTCGAGGACATCCAGGAGTCGGCCACGAGCTGTCCCACGAAGGCTCTAGCTGATGGTGGTGTTGGCAACTTGATTGGAGAAAACAGGCCTTGGCTAATGCAAGCCATGCAGGAAGTGAAGAAAGCTTGTTACTCGGACCAGCAAGGTCAGAGCGGGTGCTCCTTTTCAGGGGAGCGAGGGCCAGCCTGGAGCAACCAGACCAGTGGTGGTGTTTATAGATTTCGTCGCCAAGATGGCCACCAGCCAACGGGCTAGCGACCGGGATGACGCGTCGAGTGGCAAAGTGCAAAAGGGCCCCACGCAGATCGTTATGTTATGTTATGTTATATTATGTTAGTATGTATTTGTAGAGCGCACGTTCACCCTGGGGTTTCTTGGCGCTGTGTACCGCTGGGGAACCCGTCCTGGCTTTCCCTGTGAGATGGTCCCTATTGGGCATCCCCAAGGTGAAGCCAGGCATCCCCGGCAATGAGGGGGCCGTTGTGGAGATTAAGCAAGCTATTGCCCAGAGTTGCAGCGTGGGACCCATGGTTAGAGAGGCACCGAGGCGAGATTCATCGAGCCCGCTGACATTGGTCCTGTACCCTGCCGCATCGGGAATTGAACCGACCTCTGCTTCTGAGTCTGCCGCCTCTAACCGGTGAGCCACACTTCTCCACTAAGCATCGTGGAGATGCTGGGGGGCTGATCTTCGGTGCAAATGCTGCTCAGTGATGGGGCTTCTCAAACCCCGAAGCACAGCATCAAGGGTGCCTCGGGTGCTGCACAGTCAGCTTCTCGGGGGTCTTTCAAGATGGCCGGTCCCACGTCTCTCGATGCCTCCACGGGTCTCTTCTTTTCAGGGACTGTGGATCGGGCTGTGAGATGTCTGGGAATCCAGGTCTTGTCGGGCTCTGGGCTCGGGCTCCGGCGGGAGGCGGCGGCAAAGCAGACGTCGAGTTGCTGGTTGGTGCCTGTATTCACAGGGTGGTCACTCCTTGGCCACAAGGGAGATTCTCTTCAGTCTTCTGTGCAGCAGAATGTCGAAGTCCAGTTTTCTTCTTAGTTTCAAGTCGAGTTCAGGATGATCTGAAGTCTTGGACACAGCTCCTACTCTTATTCCAAATCTAGGGGCCGGATTACCTGCTAGGTCCCTCCTCTGGGTGGGACCAGGAAGGGGAGTGGTTACACACCCTTTCCTTTGTCCATCTCCGCGCCAAGACTGGGGCTGGGAAGCCCCAGCACCGGTTTGGACTGGCTTATGTACAGGGACACCTTGTGTGCCCCAGGCATGACTCATTCTATTCAGCCCTGTCCTACCCAATACACAAAATCCTGTCTGGGGTGGTGCTAGCACCTCCCAAGGCAGGAAACCCTTTGTCCAAGCCTCCCTCGCTGGAAGGACTCCCAGCAGCAGGAGGTCAGACTTGTGTCTGTGGTGGTAACATCCATTTTGAGATGCTGAGGCTCATGTTTAACTTTACCAGGGTTTCAGGTTATGTACATGCCGTGTCACTCTAGAAGGGTGGAATGCTACCCTCGTCGCCAGAACTGGCGAGGGGGTAGTATTCCAATTCGTATGACACCTTACCAAACCAAAGATAGCATTTAACCGCGAGGTTCATAATGCACTTAAGAGTATATGGTATGGCAGTATCATGGAACAGCTAAAGGACGTGGTTCTGAAAGCTGCAGACAGGCTCAGCTCATGCTAGAGCACCATCTCACATATTTCCAAGCACTCTGCCTCCAGGATTGATGAGGCCTTCCATAGGAGTGGCTGATAGGAACATATGTGTCCATTTTAAGTTAGATATAGGCATACTATACCTAAGCAAGAGGTGATTACACCAACTTGCCCCAGCTGAGTGATCAGCCAGTTGTGTCAAATATGGAGGCCAGGCCAGGGGTGGCATAATACATGCTGCAGCCCCTGCTGGCCTTGGAAACACCTATGCCCTGGGTACCTGGGGTACACTGTTACAGGGGCCAATAAGGTGAACCAGTTCCAATTCGTAATGTACCTAAGGTACATGGGGTCCATTTTAAGGAGAGAGCAATTAGCCTGGGGCCCTGGATAGCAGGATCCCAGGCCAACTAAGTCAAAAACCAGCTAAACACTATGCAAAAAGTTTAGGGGTAACCATAGTCAGATATCCACCTTCCTACACTCTCTGTTCTACGTAGGCTGAGAGATAGCTCTGCTGTCAGAGCTCTGCACCCCTCTGTTCTACGTAGGCTGAGAGATAGCTCTGCTGTCAGAGCTCTGCACCTCTCTGTTCTACGTAGGCTGAGAGATAGCTCTGCTGTCAGAGCTCTGCAGCTCTCTGTTCTACGTAGGCCGAGAGATAGTTCTGCTGTACTCAGAGCTCTGCACCTCTCTATTCTACTTAGGCCGAGTGGTAGCTCTGCTGTCAGAGCTCCGCACCTCTCGGGTTCTACGTAGGCTGAGAGATAGCTCTGCTGTCAGAGCTCTGCACCTCTCTGTTCTACATAGGCCGAGAGATAGCTCTGCTCTCAGAGCTCCGCACGCCACTCTTCTACGTAGACTGAGAGATAGCTCTGCTGTTTTCAGAGCTCCGCACCTCTCTGGTCTACGTAGTCCGAGAGATAGCTCTGTTGTTCTCAGAGCTGTGCACTTCTCTGTTCCACGAAGGCTGAGAGATAGCTCTGCTGTCAAAGCTCCGCCCTCTCTGTTCTACGTAGGCCGAGAGATAGCTCTGCTCTCAGAGCTCTGCACAACTGGCAAAACATTCACCCCCAGTACAGGGAAGAAATGGCTTGGCAGTTTGGGCTGGACTGTTCCCATGAGGCACGGGGTCAAGACTGATTTGCAAATGGCCATGTCTGAGCTGGGGTGGCTTGGTGAACAAAATAACAATGGATTAAACCCAGATCTGTGACTGGGGGTGAATGTTTTGCCAATGTGCAACATTCCGTACATCATCTTGTGTGTTTTGCTATTCACCCTATGTGGGAAGGGTATGCCCAGACGTGGGTCCCTTGCTTACTAAGTCACTGGAGTCACGCTATCCTGGCTGAAGACGGCCGATAGCTAGAATCCAGTCCTAGGATGCTTGATTCCGGTCCAGGGAAGACATGGCTTGGCAGTTCGGTCTGGACTCTTCCCATGAGGCACAGGGTCAAGACTGATTTGCATATGGCCATGTCTGAACTGGGGGTGCTTGGTGAGCAAAATAAAGATGGATTAAACCCAGATCTGTCACTGGGGGTGAATGTTTTGCCAATGTGCAACATTACGTCCATCATCTTGTGTGTTTTGCTGTTCACAAAATATGTATAGTAGGGCAGACAACGCAGAGGACACGCATCAGAATCTGCCAGCACAAGAACAGGATTCGATGTAAAACACCTAATGCGCCTCTTGTGGCCCATTTTATCGAAAAAGATCGTACCGAAATGGATCTACAATGGACAATCATTGACGCAATAAAAGTCCCACCAAGGTGCGGAGATCTCAACCGACTCATGAACAAGGAAGAGCTCAAATGGATACTTAAGACTAAAAGCATCCACAATGGTCTCGACCGTCTCGAAGATTGAACTTCTTTGCTATGACCATGCAATGTCTTCTGGATTAATTGAATATGACACTGCTACACCATCATAGTCCTGTATAACTCTATATGTATGTCATTTAATTCTTTTATTGGTAGTGGTTGGATGACTCACTAATTTGTTGGGCGTATTCATGCCATAAACAACACCTTCCAAAATGGCCGCCTCATTAGTTTACCTCTCCCTATGCAGAATCATGAGACCTTCACTTTGCACCCTTCTAAAATGGCCGACTCATTAGCTCACTTCTCCTAGCCTAAGAGCTGGAGACCTTCACCCGGTCACATGGTCACTGTCACATGATCGGCCCAAACTTAATGGAGTTTCAGTTCCAAGCCTCGTAGAGTCACTCTGAGCATCATCTCGACTGTCGGCTTGGACCCCATTCTAGGACCACTGCTCATCAACCAAACGGTAAAGTACTGGTTGTTAGAAGTTGGCCTGATGTATGATGTCCACAGTTCTGGGGGCACCTTATATCAGTCCAAACAATCCCTTATGGTGGTGGTTGTAAGACAACCCTATAGACAAGCTATCCTAGTGGTAGCATGGACTAAGCAGCCTAAAGGCTTAACTCAAGAGGACATGTGAAGCCAGCTGTTTTACCATATGCAATCCTGTAATATCAAATGAAAGGACACCACACAAGTTATATATTATCAAAATATATGTATTTATTCTCAGAATAATCCCCACTACTCTTTATGAGCAATGAAGCACAAGGGTTTAAACAAAAGCACAATATAACATATACAAGTTGCACGTTTATGGATGAGGCCAGTGGCCACTCAAACCATATATCAATAAAGTGGTATAACAATCACTAATTGATCAGGGGTAAGACCTAGGGCCTTGGGAATCGCTGGGACTACACTGGACTAACAGCAGTTAGGACGGGAGTAGCCCGCGGGATTCGGGTGCAGTGCTGAAAGCACACGCATGCACCAATGCAAAGTCAATGGTGCATAAAAGTTATCGAGTTACAGTTTTAAGAGTCTTCCGACTGGACTAGAAGGGCAAAACTTTAGACTTAGTCACTAGAGGAGTGTACCACTACAGGAGCACTGGTGTTCAAGAGTTACCTCACCCCCAGGAAGCGGGTGCACAGGTGCGAAGTTGTGTCGGGTTTCGTCACGAAGATCTAGGGTGCCTGGAGATGAAGATGCTGCAGGCATCCAGAAGAGAAGTGTCCGGTGCGATCCAAGGGTGGATCGAAGTTGAAGAGTACCTGAAAGCAGAGGGGACAGAGTCTGGGTCATGAGCCAGTGACCAGGAAGGAACCAGGAAGGAACCAGGCAATGATGGGCGCAATCAGGTCGATGTCATGTAGCTTCTCTCCGCTGCCACTTGGTCTCGGGGGCACCGAGGATGTCCTGGAGTGAATCACGAGCTGTCCCACAAAGGTTCTCGCTGTCGGCGGTGTCGGCTTCAAGATCGGAGTCAACAGGCCTTGGCAAAGGCAACCCACGCAGGATTCGAAGATGGCTTAGCACTCGGACCAGCAAGGTCTGAGCGAGTGCTCCTTTTCAGGAGAGCGAGGGCCAGTCTGGAGCAACCAGACCATCTGTGCAAATTCTTAGGTTCATCAGTTCTGGGGCCAACAGGCAAGCGACCGGACCAACGCGTCGAGCAGAAAAATGCAAAAGGGCCCCAAGCAGCACTCGGTGAGTGTGGAGGGGTGAGCTTCGGTGCAAAAGCTGCTCGGGGCTGGAGCTTCCTAGACTCCTATTCACAGCTTCGAGGGATCCTCGGGAGCTGCACGGTCAGTGCTTCATAGTTTTTCCAAGATGGCCGGCCCCACGCTTCAGGTCGCCTCCATGGATCTTAGCTCTGCATAGACTGTGGATTGGGCTGGTAGAAGTCAGGATCGCTGGCTCTTGTCAATATCTGTTGCTCGAGTTCCGGCAGGAACTGCAACAAAGCAAATGTCGAGGTGCTGGATGTTGCCTGTTTGCACAGGGTGGTCACTCCTTGACCACAAGGGAGATTCTTCAGTCTTCCACGTTGAGTGGGATGTCGAAGGGTCCAGAGTTTCGTTTCATAAGTTTCAGTCAGGATAATCTGATGTGCATTGGCACAGCTCCTACCTTTATTCCAAATCAAGGGGCTGGATTACCTGCTAGGTCCCTCCTATGGGTGGGACCGAGGAAGGGGGTGCTTACACCCCTTTCCTTTGTCCAGCTTCCCACCAGAACTGGGACTGGAGAGTCCCAGAACCGGTTTGGCTGGCATTTGCCCGGGGACATCTTGTGCGCCCCAGGCAGTGTCTAGTTTCTTTCAACCCTCCCTGCTACAATCCACTATCTCCTGTCTGGGGTGGTGTGACACCTCCCTGTGACAGGAGATCCTTTGTCCAGGCCTCCTCTGTCGAGTTTCGGTCAGCAGCAGGAGGCCAGACCCGTGTCTGTGGCAGCAGCATCCATTTTGTGATGCTGGGGCTCTGGTTAGGATTAACCGCGTTTTCAGTAAAGTAACATGTCTTCTCCCTCTAGAAGGGTGGAATGCTACCCCCGTCACCAGAACCAGCGAGGGTGTAGTATTCCAAAGTGTATGACACCAAACACGACATGTTTTGATAAAGCCAAAACAAAGTTAGCAATAACCGCGAGGATTATAATGCACTTAAGAGTATATGGTATGGCAGTATCACTAGAACAGCTATAAGGAAATGGTTCCAAAAGCTGCAAACAGGCTCAGCTCATGCTAGAGCACTATCTCACATAAAACCAAGCACTCTGCCTCCAGGATTGTTAAGGCCTGCCATAGGAGTGACTTATAGGTATATATGTGTCCAGATATAGGTTTAGATATAGGTATACTATATCTAAGCAAGGGGTGATTACACCACCTTACCCCAGCTGAGGGATCAGCCAGTTGTGTCGATTTAAGTACCAGCCAGGGGTGGCAAAAGATATGCTGCAGCCCCTGGTAGGCCTTGGATGCACCTATGCCCTGAGCACCTATAGTGCATGGTACAGGGGCTGACAAGGTGTCCAGTACCAAATTGGTGATGTACCTATAGTACATGTCTGTGAATTTAGAGAGAGAACAGCAGGCTGTGGGTCTGATTAGCAGGCCCACAGCCACATTAAGTCGAAAACCAGTGAAGCAAAAAGCAAAAATTGGGGTGACCATAGGAAAGCAGACCCTACTCTCCTACACTGGTTGTTTCCATCTGCTCTAGTTTATAAATTATGACGGCCCTACCGCCTCCTCATTACCCCTTGTTTCTCTCTCCTTCTGCCACCTTAACAAAAGTTTACAGATTCTAAGGTAAGCGGCACCGTAGGCCACCAAAAGGCATGCCTCAGTACGGTCCCATTCCATTCCCTAACTCTAATTTCACCTCCCCAGCTGCCGATTCTCATAACAAACCTGCATCGAGAACGCAGCGCACCGTTGTATGAAGGGAAGGACACCACCAGCCACTGCTGCTCGCACGGTGTTCCATGTAGCATCTTAACCACTATATGCTTCTTTCACTTGCAGAATCCTTTTTTTTTTAAAACTTCACTGGCTACCTCCACGTACGACTATTGTCACTCCGGCATTTTCGTAGGTAAGCGCCATGATCCGCCTTCTTGCACCGCACTCCTTGATACTTTTCGACATTGTTAATTTCACCCGCCTCCACACTTTTTACATTTTTCACGGTTCTTCGGCCATGTATAATTCCTAAGGTACTGGCCTTGGCTACGATTTATCGCATCATAGCAGCGAAGGTCCGGTAGTACCAACGGGCATTCTTCTCAGGTGCGTGCCATGTGTGAATCTATTTAAACGGGCCTTCCCAGACTTGCTGAAATGTCCCTCATACCATATCGTTTCTCCACGGAGAAATTCGTCCAACCCTCTTGTAATGTAATTTATTCCACATGTATTGTAAAAAATGTTGATATTAGGGCACCCTGTCACATGAATTGGTATTATAATACTCACTGGTCACACATGCCTGTCTTAATTATGTACATTATGTTTATATAATTTATATACCTCTTTTCTCCCCATTTTTCTTCCCCCTTTTTCCCCAATTGTCAATCCATGTTTATGTATTCTCTATGGGATATGTTTTTAATTTCTATCTGGGCTTGAAGTAGATAAGGAAATTTAGCACAGGCATGAATTACAATGTCCTGAGGATGATCCCCTCATCTTAGCATAGGGATCGAAACGTCGTCTACACCATATACACTATATGTTTTTGACTATACTAAATGATATGTCACAATAGTGTATTTACGATTTATTAGCCTGCAAAATTTGAACGTACGCAGACTTTCTCCCCTTGCCTGACAGGCTCCCTTTTTGTTTGTCACACTTGTCTATATGTTGTAGTAGCACACAGGCTGTGTCCCACTTGGATTTGTATAGATAACTGACTACTTTAACATATGATATATTAAATCCTGTCCAGCAGGAAAAGAATATAGAAATCATTTGATCTACATTTATTTCTCGTTTGTATCCTTCACTGTCTAGGGACTGCTGTCTTTAGAAATACTGTATGTACCCATGGTCCCTGACCAATTGCTTTATTGGGTTTACTGTGTGCCTTGTACCAAAGTGGATTAACAGCAGGGCTGGCCTCTGAGGGCTCGAGGCAGGCTCCAGCAGCAAAGCTGTCCTTCGAGGTACAGCGAGGCAGTCTCGCAGAATATGTAGCAGGTCACAGCAGCAGGCAGTCCTCTGAGGGCTCAAGGCAGGCTCCAGGCAGCAAAGCAGTCCTTCCAGGTACAGCGAGGCAGTCTTGCAGAGTATGTAGCAGGTCACAGCAGCAGGCAGTCCTCTGAGGGCTCAAGGCAGGCTCCAGGCAGCAAAGCAATCCTTCCAGGTACAGCGAGGCAGTCTTGCAGAGTATACAGCAGGTCACAGCAGCAGGCAGTCCGCTGAGAGGGTTTGTCCGTAGAGAGGTGTCTGTTCATACAGAGGAGTGTTTGTAGAGTTGAGTCTGACTATAGACAAGAGTCTGTCCATAGAGAAGAGTATGTTTATAGAGAGAACTGTGCAAAGAGAAGAGATTGCCCTTAAGGAGAAACCTGTCCGTACACAGGAGTCTGTCAGTATGTAGGAGTTTGTCCATAGAGAGGAGTATGTTCATAGGGAAGAGTCTGCTATAGAGCGGAGTCTGTCTATAGAGACAGGTTTGTCCATAGAGAGGAGCCTGTCCATTAAGACGGGTCTAACCATAGGGAGGTGTCTGTCCGCAGGGATGAGATTGCTTGTAGAGTGGAGTCTGTCTGTCGAGAAGTGTCTGTTCTTACGTGGACGGTCAAACCACACTATGGAAAGACTCATCTCTATGGACAGACCCCTCTCTAAAGACAGACTGCTCTCTACGGACAGAGTCCTCAGTCCTTCCATTGAGAGTGCTTTGTCCATAGACAGGAGCCTGTCAGTATGTAGGAGTCTGTCCGTAGAGAGGAGTCTCAACATAGAAAGGGGTCTGTCCGTAGGGAAGACTCGGTCGATAGGGAGGAGTCAGTCCATAAAGAGGGTCTGTCTGTAGGTGGGAGTCTGCTCATAGTGAGAAGTCTGTCCGTAGAGGATATTTTATACAGTGATATAAGTGCCAACAATGTTTGTTGCTGATATTTTTGTACTCACCATTATAAGTATTGGATATTTTTGACATCGATATCTATGTCCCAATATTTTATATTTCAATATTCAATTCAATATTTTTGTATCACGATATTTCCATAGGCGATATTTGGTCAGCGATGGAACTCGAGCGTGTTGCTTGTATTTAATGGACACGGCATATATCACTTACAGATATTTTTTAGGTCTCGCTCTCGAGACCTATTGCCGTCGAGATGCCTCTCAAGGGAGACAGACCGGGGCACGCGTGGCGTTTCTGGTCTGTGGACGCACACGTCCAGCCGGCGCTGTGCACATCTCTTGCTCCACATTCACAGCGTCAACCTCTCTTAATCACGCGCGCACACACAGCCACACTCATGGAAGCACACACGCTGCATACACACGCAGGCATACACACACACTGCATACACACACGCGCACACACACACACTGCATACACACTACATACACACACGCGCTCACTCACACACATGCACGCACACAGCCACCCTCCCCCCTGCTGCCGCACGCGCCTATCCCTGCTCCCGGAAGCCTGCCGCGCTTGTTTTTAGTAATGTGGCCGGATTCTTGCGCTTGGCACCTCTCGAAAAATGTATGGTGATACCGAATAATGAACACATGATTGACTATTTACTTTATGAACTCGTTTGCTTTTATCTGGATAACCCTCGTCCCGTCACCCACCGAACCCATCGGGTACAGGTCCCTGCACTTGCAGGGGTGCTGGGAGGACAGTAGCAGTAACAGGTGCACGGAATGTACCAAGGGGCGAGGGGCGCTTCCTGCACTTACCCAGTCCGTGCTGGCACTGTGTGTCTCCGGCCTCCCTCGGGCTGCAGAGCGGGGGCAGATGTCCGACACCCCCGGGTCTGAGGTGGTGAGGCCGCCTCACTTTAAACGGGCGCCAGCCGTGGGATGCTGCAGTCTGGCCACGCCTCCCCCTCCTCGCAGCCTCTAGTACAGACCCGCGACCGCAGGTCCCGTCCCAGCCCGGCCGGTTATATAAAGACGTCCCGGCTCTTAGGTAACCCCTGGACACCCCTGTAAAGGAGCGCAAGGGCTGGCTGTGAGAAGTTGGCCTGATATGTAGTGTTTCTAATTCTGGAACCACTGGGTATCAGTCCAAACAAACCCCAAAGATGTCAGGTTGTAAGTCAACCTTGTAGACAAGCTATCCTAGTGGTAGCATGGACTAAGCAGCCTTAAAGGCTTAACTTAAGAGGTCGTGTTAAGCGAGCTGTTTTACCACATACAATCCTGTAATCAAATGAAAGGACACCACACAAGTATATATTATAAAAATATATGTATTTATTTCTAAATTACTCCCCAGTACTCTTTATGAGGAAAGGGGCACAAGCGTTAAATCAAAAGCACTGTTACACATATAAAGTTGCACGTTTATGGATGAGGGCGGGTGGCCACTCAGACCATATATTAAAAAAGTGGTATAAGTAACACTTATCGAACAATGGTTAGGCCTAGGGCCTAGAGATTCGCTGGGAGCAGTCAGGACTAGCAATGATGAAGTCGGGAGTAGCCCACAGGAGACGGGTGCAGCACGGAAAGTGCGGCGCGCACCAATGCACTGTCAATGGTGCGTAAAAGTCAGTTAAAGTGAATTAAAAGATACTTCCGCTGAACCTAGGAACACAAAACTTTAGACACAGACCCTAGAGGTGTGTACCAGTGTAAAGACACCGGCGTTGCAAAGTTACCTCACCCACAGGCCGTGGGTGCACAGGGTCGAAGTGGCGTCGGGTTCTGTCACGCAGGTTCTGGGTGCTTGGAGCTGTTGCAGCTGCAGGCGCTGTGAAGCAGAAGTGTCCGGTGCGATCCAAGAGTGGATCGATGTAGAAAAGTACCTGAAAGCAGAGGGGACAGAGTCTGGGTCACTCAGCAGTGACCAGGGTGGAACCAGGACGGAACCAGGCAATGTCGGGCGCAATCAGGCGGTTGTCGATAGGCTTCTCTCCGCTGTCACGTGGGCTCTGGGGCATCTGCGACGTCCAGGAGCAGGTCACGATCTGTCCCACGTAGGCTCTCGCCGTCAGCACCGTCGGCTTGAAGATTGTAGCAAACAGCACTTGGCAAAAGCAATCCACGCGGAACCGGGAGATTGCTTATCACTCGAACCAGGAGGGTCAGAGTGGGTGCTCCTTTTCACAGGAGCTGGTGCAGATCTGGAGCAACCAGAAAAGCAAGTCGGATTTCAAAGTTCATCGGCACAGGGGCCACAAGCCAGCTGGCAAGTGACCGGGCCAACGCGTCGAGCGCACACAAGCAGAAGGGCCCCACGCAGCACTCAGCGAGTGTGGAGGGGTGAGCTTTGGTGCAAGTGGAGCTCGGGGCTGGGGCTTCTCAAACCCCGGTGTACAGCTTCGAGGGTCACTCGTGGGCTGCACGGTCAGCGTCTCGTGGCCTTTTCAAGATGGCGTGCCCCACGCTTCCGGTCGCCTCCACGGGTCTCAGCTCTGCAGGGACTGTGGATCGGGCAGGTAGAAGGCAGGCAAGCTTGATCTCGTCGATCTCTGTCGCTCGAGTTCCGGCGGGAACTGCAACAAAGCAAGGGTCGAGGGCTGGATGGTGCCTGTTTGCACAGGGTGGTCACTCCTTGACCACAAGGGAGATTCTTCAGTCTTCTCACGTCGTGTAGAAAGTCGAAGGGTCCAGATTTCGTTTCTTATGTTTCTTCAGGATGATCTGAGGTCCGTTGGGACTGCTCCCCCTCTTATTCGAATCTAGGGGGTTGGACATCCTGCTAGGTCCCCTCCTATGGGTGGGACCCAGGAAGGGGGTGGTTACACCCCTCTCCTTTGATCCTGGCCGCGCTGGGACAGGGGCTGGGAGGCCCCAGAACCGGTTTGGCCGGATCCTGCAAGGGGCAGCCTTGTGCTCCCCAGGCAGTGTCTGGTTTCATTGAAACCTCCCTACTCCAATCCACTATCTCCTGTCTGGGGTGGTTTGACACCGCCCTGTGACAGGAAACTCTTTGTCCAGGCCTCCTCTGCCGGGTTTCGGTCAGCAGCAGGAGGTCAGACCCGTGTCTGTGGCAGGGGCATCCATTTTGTGGATCTGAGGCTCATTTTAAATCAACCGCGTTTCAGTAAAGTAACATGTCTTCTCCCTCTAGAAGGGTGGAATGCTATCCCCGTCGCCAGAACTGGCGAGGGGATAGTATTCCAATTCGTATGACACCTTACACGACATGTTTTGATAAAGCCAAACCAAAGTTGCTATATAACCGCGAGGATTATAATGCGCTTAAGAGTATATGGTATGGCATTATCCCGGATCAGCTTAGGGAGTTGTTCCCGACAGCTGCAGACAGGCTCAGCTCATGCCAGAGCACCATCTCACATAAAACCACGCACTCTGCCTCCAGGATTGATGAGGCCTTCCATAGGAGTGGCTTACAGGCTATATATGTGTCCAGATATAGGTTTAGATATAGGTATACTATATCTAAGCAAGGGGTGATTACACCCACTTGCCCCAGCTGAGTGATCAGCCAGTTGTGTCAATTTAAGGACCAACCAGGGGTGGCAAAAGCTATGCTTCAGCCCCTGGTAGGCCTTGGTGGCACCTATGCCCTGGGCACCTATAGTGCATGGTACAGGGGCTGACAAGGAGTCCATTTCCAATTGTGGTATGTACCTATAGCACATGTATTACAAATTTAGAGAGAGAACAGCAGGCTGGGGGTCTGATTAGCAGGCCCACAGCCTCAGTAAGTCGAAAACCAGTGAAGCAAAAAGCAAAAATTGGGGTGACCATAGGATAGCAGACCCTACTCTCCTACATAACCCCCCCCCCCAAACGCAGGGACATTAAACTTAACCTTGACCAGATAAGTCTTCATGTTCTAAGTGGAAGTACCGGGAGAGACCATCTGCATTACCATGGTCAGTCCCTGGGCGGTGCTCCACTGTAAAGTCCATCCCCTGTAGGGAAATGGACCACCTGAGCAGTTTGGGATTTTCACCCTTCATCTGATTTAGCCACAAGAGGGGCTTATGGTCTGTCTGAATTAGGAAGTGAGTACCAAACAAGTATGGCCTCAGCTTCTTCAGGGCCCAAACCACAGCAAAGGCCTCCCTCTCAATAGCTGACCAACGTTTCTCCCTGGGGGTCAGCCTTCTGCTAATAAAAGCAATGGGCTGGTCTTGACCATCTTGATTAAGTTGTGAAAGCACAGCTCCCACCCCCAACTCAGAAGCATCTGTCTGTACAATGAACTGTTTGGAGTAGTCAGGACTCTTCAGGATAGGTGCAGAGCACATGGCCTTCTTCAGGTCATCAAATGCCTTTTGACAGCTAACTGTCCACTGAACCTTTTTGGGCATCTTCTTGGATGTCAAGTCATTCAATGGTGTCACAATGGACCCATAGTTCTTTACAAATTTTCTGTAATACCCAGTCAGGCCCAAGAAGGCTCTGACTTGTGTCTGGGTAGTTGGAGGAGTCCAGTCCTGTATGGTCTGGATCTTGCTCTCCAGTGGTTGAACTTGACCCCCACCTACTAGGTGGCCCAAGTACACAACCTTGCTCTGCCCTATCTGGCACTTAGTAGCCTTGATAGTCAGGCCTGCCTTTTGCAGGGCCTCCAGAACCTTCTTCAGGTGGATCAGGTGATCCTCCCAGGTGGAGCTAAAGACAGCAATATCATCTAGATATGCTGCGCAAAAGTCATCCAACCCAGCAAGGACTTGGTTCACCAACCTTTGGAAAGTGGCAGGTGCATTCTTCAAACCAAAGGGCATTACCACAAACTGATAATGTCCACTAGGGGTAGAGAATGCTGTTTTGGCTTTTGACTCTTCAGCTAGTCTGATTTGCCAGTAGCCAGCTGTCAAATCAAATGTGCTCAGAAACTTGGCAGAAGCCAATTTATCAATGAGCTCATCTGCTCTTGGAATGGGATGAGCATCTGTTCTAGTGACAGCATTGAGACCTCTGTAGTCCACACAAAACCTCATTTCTCTCTTCCCATCTTTGGTATGAGGTTTTGGCACAAGGACCACTGGGCTAGCCCATGGGCTCTCTGATGGCTCAATCACTCCAAGCTCCAACATCTTTTGCACCTCAGCCTTTATACAATCCCTGACATGGTCAGGTTGCCTGTAGATTTTATTCTTCACAGGCAGATTGTCACCAGTATCCACCTCATGGGTGCACCAGTTAGTCTGACTGGGTGTGAGTGAAAACAATTGTCTGTGGCCCTGCAACACCTGTCTGCAGTCCACCTGTTGCTGCTCAGTGAGGCTGCCTGCCAAGGCTACTCCATCAACTGAACCATCATCAGGGTTCTGGGAAAGCAGGTCTGGGAGAGGGTCACTCTCTTCCTCCTGTTCCCCATCTGTGGCCATGAGGAGACTCATGTCCTCCCTGTCAACAAATGCTTTCAAACGATTGACATGGAGCACCCTGTGGGGGCTCCTAGGGGTGCCAAAGTCAACCAGGTAGGTGACTTCTCCCTTCTTTTCAATGATAGGGTAGGGTCCAGTCCATTGGTCCTGGAGAGCTGCTGGCCCCACTGGGTCCAACACCCACACCTTCTGCCCTGGCTGGTACTCAACCAGAACAGCCTTTTGGTCATGCCAGGCTTTCTGTAATTCCTGACTGGCCTCAAGGTTTTTGGATGCTCTCTCCATGTATTCAGCCATCCTGGAGCGGAGACCAAGTACATAGTCCACAATGTCTAGTTTAGGCTTTTTGAGAGGTAACTCCCATCCTTCCTTCACCAAACTCAATGGACCCCTTACAGGGTGGCCAAACAAAAGTTCAAAAGGGCTGTAGCCAACCCCCTTCTGTGGGACCTCTCTGTAAGCAAAGAGCAAGCAGGGTAAAAGGATGTCCCATTTCCGCCTAAGCTTCTCTGGTAAACCTTTTATCATTCCCTTTAGGGTCTTGTTGAACCTTTCCACAAGCCCATTGCACTGTGGATGGTAGGGTGTGGTAAACTTATAGTTTACTCCACACTCTTTCCACATTGCTTTTAAGTATCCAGACATAAAGTTGGTACCTCTGTCTGAAAGAACCTCCTTTGGAAAGCCCACTCTTGAGAAAACTGCAATGAGGGCTTTTGCCACCACAGGAGCTGTGGTGGTCCTCAGGGGAATTGCTTCTGGGTACCTGGTGGCATGATCCACTACCACCAGTATAAATCTGTGCCCAGATGCTGTTTGAGGATCCATGGGACCCACAATGTCTATTCCAACTCTTTCAAAGGGTACCCCCACCACAGGTAGTGGTATCAGGGGGGCCTTTGTTGTGCCACCTGACTTACCACTGGCTTGGCAAGTGACACAGGAGCGACAAAACTCCTTGACATTTTCTGACATGTGAGGCCAGTGAAAGTGTGGAACAAGCCTGTCCCAAGTCTTATTCTGGCCTAAGTGTCCTGCAAGGGGAATATCATGGGCCAAGGTAAGAAGGAAGCCCCTAAACTTCAAAGGTATAACCAACCTCCTGGTTGTGCCAGGCTTGGGGTCTCTAGCCTCTGAATAAAGGAGCCCTTCATCCCAATACACTTTATGGGTACCTTGAGCATTCCCTGCAGCCTCAGCAGCAGCTTGCTGTCTGAGGGGTTCAAGTGAAGGGCAATCTAATTGGGCCTGCCCCAGGTCTGCCCTTGAGGGTCCCCCTGTCCCCAGAAACTCAACCTGATCAGGTTCAAGCTCCTCAGAGACAGTCTCCTCTTGGACTGCAGAATCAGTTTCCTGTGAAACCTGATCCTCAACCTGGGGCAAGTGGGAAGGCACAGCCTTAACCCTCTTGCTCCTTCTCTTGGGTTGTGGTTGGTCTATTGTTTCAAGATCCACCACTGGTTCAGGAAGGCACTTCTTAGCCTGAGACCTTGTCACTGCAAGGACATGAGCTGAAATCCCTAGCATTTCTGCATGAGTCCTGTACTCCACTTCTGACCAAACTGAGCTTTCAAGATCATTGCCTAACAGACAGTCTACTGGGAGGTCTGCACTCACAACAACTTTCTTTAGGCCATCTACCCCTCCCCAGGAGAAGTTCACAACAGCCACACTATGGGAAGTAGTGGAGTTGCTTGCATTGGTCACTAGGTAACTTTCACCTAGTACAATTTGTCCAGGGTCCACAAAGCCAGGTGCCACCATTGTGACACTGGCACAAGTGTCCCTGTAGGCCTGAGCCAGTTTCTCATTAATTAAGGGAGTCTGCCTATATTTGCCCAGGTTACTGGGGCTTACTGCAGTGGGCAAAGATATGTCCACATCATATAGGAGAACTGCCTGTGTGGGGATTCTGACTAGGCCAGATTCCACCTCAGTACCCAGGGTCAACCCTACTAAACCCTTTGGCTGTGTACCACCACTGCTGACTGTACTAGGGGGTGCAGTTGCTTTAGGAGCTGCAGTGGTGGGGACTGGATTTTTCTTAGTGCATTCACTGCCCCAGTGTGAAACTGATTTGCAGGTATTACACCAAGGTTTCTTTGGGCCATCATTCTTCTTTTTCTTGTTTCCATTTTGGGAACCCCCCTCCTTATTGCTAGTTTGGGGGCCTGAAGACTTCTGGTCCTTTTCTTTATCTTTCTGATTCCCACCCTTCTGGTCTGTTTTCTTCTGGTCACCTTGGTTCTGGTTTTTCTGCTTAATCCTTGTTCTGACCCATTTGTCTGCCTTCTTTCCCAATTCTTGGGGAGAGGTCAAATCAGAGTCAACAAGGTATTGATGCAACAGCTGGTTCTGACAGTTATTAAGGATCTGTTCTCTCATCATAAGATTGTACAATCCTGTATAGTCTGAAACTTTACTTCCCTGCAACCAACCCTCCAAAGCCTTAGTGGCACACTCAACGAAATCAGTCCAGTCTTGAGTCTGTGCTTTTTGGGTGTCTCTGAACAACAACCTGTATTGCTCAGTGGTTAGGCCAAACCCTTCAATAAGAGCACTCTTCAGAACAGAGTAGTTTTTGGCATCCTCAGGTCTAACAGTGAGGAGCCTGTCCCTCCCTTTCTCAGAAAAGGAGTACCATAAAATTGCTGCCCACTGATCCTCAGGGACCTGCTGTACCATGCAGGCCCTCTCAAGAGCAGTCATCCATTTGTGGATATCATCCCCTTCCTTGTAGGGGGGCACAATTTTTGTCAGGTTTCTATTGTCATAGGCCCTGTCTTTTTCTTTAGGAACTTTGCTGCCACCAGTGGCATCTAAGCCACTTATTTTCTGTTCCCTAGCCAAGGTAAGTTTAGCTTGAGCTAAGGTCAGTTTAGCTTGAGCCAGAGCTACCTCCTCCCTCTCTATCTGGAGTTGGACAGCCCTCATCCTGGCCCTATGCTCTTTTCTCTGGGAGGAAGTCATTCCTCTTTGAGATTCTCTTGAGGCACTAGAAAGGTGAGAGTCCCTTGACAGAGATCTCTCCCTTCTATTACCTGGGAGAATTTGGTTATGAGATCTGGAGTGGTGCTGGCCCTCTCCATTCCCATGTAGGTCCAAGTTGGCCTGGTTAAGCCTGGCAACCTGTACCTGGTTTCCCTGCTGATCCTGATCTTCAGGCTCATCTACATCAGAGCCTTCCTCTTCCTCTTCCTCCTCCTCTTCTTCTGGAAGATTCTCATTCTCAGGGGAGTTTATCCCTTCACCTGATTCTAAGGGAGCCTGACTCACCTTATCTAGATCATCCTTTTCTAGGAGAGCTATTAGGGAAGGAATGGTAGGGCCTCTGCCCTTTTTTAGCCCCCTGGCTGTGCACAAGGCACCCAGGTCTTTGTGGCTAAGGTTGTCATATCTGGATGTTGTCCCTATAGGATCAACTTCTACAGGAGCAGAGCCTGAAGCTCTACCTGTATCAGACATGACTGCTAGTGAGGTGTAAGTGGTGCACTTACCTACACTAAGTGGTTTCCTACTGTACCTTGCTAGTGAGTTGTAGTCAGGGTGTGCTAATCCCTTTAATCTACAACTACTAAGTTCAGTAGAACTTAATATGCTAAGCTTTTGATTTATATGTACCTAGAGGTACTTGATGTGATCTTTCAATTTGATAAAGATTGCAATGGTAAAACAAACAGCAAGCTCAAATCCGCACCGCTGCACACCAATGTGAGAAGTTGGCCTGATATGTAGTGTTTCTAATTCTGGAACCACTGGGTATCAGTCCAAACAAACCCCAAAGATGTCAGGTTGTAAGTCAACCTTGTAGACAAGCTATCCTAGTGGTAGCATGGACTAAGCAGCCTTAAAGGCTTAACTTAAGAGGTCGTGTTAAGCGAGCTGTTTTACCACATACAATCCTGTAATCAAATGAAAGGACACCACACAAGTATATATTATAAAAATATATGTATTTATTTCTAAATTACTCCCCAGTACTCTTTATGAGGAAAGGGGCACAAGCGTTAAATCAAAAGCACTGTTACACATATAAAGTTGCACGTTTATGGATGAGGGCGGGTGGCCACTCAGACCATATATTAAAAAAGTGGTATAAGTAACACTTATCGAACAATGGTTAGGCCTAGGGCCTAGAGATTCGCTGGGAGCAGTCAGGACTAGCAATGATGAAGTCGGGAGTAGCCCACAGGAGACGGGTGCAGCACGGAAAGTGCGGCGCGCACCAATGCACTGTCAATGGTGCGTAAAAGTCAGTTAAAGTGAATTAAAAGATACTTCCGCTGAACCTAGGAACACAAAACTTTAGACACAGACCCTAGAGGTGTGTACCAGTGTAAAGACACCGGCGTTGCAAAGTTACCTCACCCACAGGCCGTGGGTGCACAGGGTCGAAGTGGCGTCGGGTTCTGTCACGCAGGTTCTGGGTGCTTGGAGCTGTTGCAGCTGCAGGCGCTGTGAAGCAGAAGTGTCCGGTGCGATCCAAGAGTGGATCGATGTAGAAAAGTACCTGAAAGCAGAGGGGACAGAGTCTGGGTCACTCAGCAGTGACCAGGGTGGAACCAGGACGGAACCAGGCAATGTCGGGCGCAATCAGGCGGTTGTCGATAGGCTTCTCTCCGCTGTCACGTGGGCTCTGGGGCATCTGCGACGTCCAGGAGCAGGTCACGATCTGTCCCACGTAGGCTCTCGCCGTCAGCACCGTCGGCTTGAAGATTGTAGCAAACAGCACTTGGCAAAAGCAATCCACGCGGAACCGGGAGATTGCTTATCACTCGAACCAGGAGGGTCAGAGTGGGTGCTCCTTTTCACAGGAGCTGGTGCAGATCTGGAGCAACCAGAAAAGCAAGTCGGATTTCAAAGTTCGTCGGCACAGGGGCCACAAGCCAGCTGGCAAGTGACCGGGCCAACGCGTCGAGCGCACACAAGCAGAAGGGCCCCACGCAGCACTCAGCGAGTGTGGAGGGGTGAGCTTTGGTGCAAGTGGAGCTCGGGGCTGGGGCTTCTCAAACCCCGGTGTACAGCTTCGAGGGTCACTCGTGGGCTGCACGGTCAGCGTCTCGTGGCCTTTTCAAGATGGCGTGCCCCACGCTTCCGGTCGCCTCCACGGGTCTCAGCTCTGCAGGGACTGTGGATCGGGCAGGTAGAAGGCAGGCAAGCTTGATCTCGTCGATCTCTGTCGCTCGAGTTCCGGCGGGAACTGCAACAAAGCAAGGGTCGAGGGCTGGATGGTGCCTGTTTGCACAGGGTGGTCACTCCTTGACCACAAGGGAGATTCTTCAGTCTTCTCACGTCGTGTAGAAAGTCGAAGGGTCCAGATTTCGTTTCTTATGTTTCTTCAGGATGATCTGAGGTCCGTTGGGACTGCTCCCCCTCTTATTCGAATCTAGGGGGTTGGACATCCTGCTAGGTCCCCTCCTATGGGTGGGACCCAGGAAGGGGGTGGTTACACCCCTCTCCTTTGATCCTGGCCGCGCTGGGACAGGGGCTGGGAGGCCCCAGAACCGGTTTGGCCGGATCCTGCAAGGGGCAGCCTTGTGCTCCCCAGGCAGTGTCTGGTTTCATTGAAACCTCCCTACTCCAATCCACTATCTCCTGTCTGGGGTGGTTTGACACCGCCCTGTGACAGGAAACTCTTTGTCCAGGCCTCCTCTGCCGGGTTTCGGTCAGCAGCAGGAGGTCAGACCCGTGTCTGTGGCAGGGGCATCCATTTTGTGGATCTGAGGCTCATTTTAAATCAACCGCGTTTCAGTAAAGTAACATGTCTTCTCCCTCTAGAAGGGTGGAATGCTATCCCCGTCGCCAGAACTGGCGAGGGGATAGTATTCCAATTCGTATGACACCTTACACGACATGTTTTGATAAAGCCAAACCAAAGTTGCTATATAACCGCGAGGATTATAATGCGCTTAAGAGTATATGGTATGGCATTATCCCGGATCAGCTTAGGGAGTTGTTCCCGACAGCTGCAGACAGGCTCAGCTCATGCCAGAGCACCATCTCACATAAAACCACGCACTCTGCCTCCAGGATTGATGAGGCCTTCCATAGGAGTGGCTTACAGGCTATATATGTGTCCAGATATAGGTTTAGATATAGGTATACTATATCTAAGCAAGGGGTGATTACACCCACTTGCCCCAGCTGAGTGATCAGCCAGTTGTGTCAATTTAAGGACCAACCAGGGGTGGCAAAAGCTATGCTTCAGCCCCTGGTAGGCCTTGGTGGCACCTATGCCCTGGGCACCTATAGTGCATGGTACAGGGGCTGACAAGGAGTCCATTTCCAATTGTGGTATGTACCTATAGCACATGTATTACAAATTTAGAGAGAGAACAGCAGGCTGGGGGTCTGATTAGCAGGCCCACAGCCTCAGTAAGTCGAAAACCAGTGAAGCAAAAAGCAAAAATTGGGGTGACCATAGGATAGCAGACCCTACTCTCCTACACTGGCCCTTCCACCCACCGAGGCGCGGATGGATCAAATGCACGGGCGAGAAGATGCAACTCTGAGCTGGGGACAGAGTTTATGGTGTGAACGCGCCTTTTAGGAAAGCCCAATGATTTGTCCAAAAAGTGAGTGGCCCAAGAAGTTTACTCGGAATCTTCTCCGAGACACGTGGCCTCTGTAATTAAAGGTGTGGTTTGAAAAGGGTCAATTAAAATCCTGTACATCCTGGAGTTGCAACCGACCTGGATTTTGATGCCTCTCATTCCCTAAGCTTTCTGCGATTACATCCAACAATATAACCAGGGCCACTGGAATCATGTGATTGTTCAATAAAAATAGTGGTTTAAGTCACATGGTGGGGTCTCATAGCACTATAGATACACCTTACTATTCCCCAGTGGTGCACCAATGATTCATTTCTGGGACTGGTTACGCACAGATATTTATACTGATCGCAACCTTTCAAAACGTAAAAGAAAGGGCGAGGATGTGGCCTAAGGGTTTGGGGGTGGACTTCATTGAAGCCGGGTTCGAGTCTCCGCAGGGACTCTCAACATCCTGCGATTCTGGGTAGATCATGTAATCTCTCCCCGTGTTTGACAAAAAACAAAATGAATGTGACCGTCTGTAACGCAACTGGTGCTCATGTACAGCGCTCTGACATCTTCAGGTCTAGTTTGTGCCATATATACCCCCCACCAAAAAAAACGTATTTCCCAAATATTACTTTAACTTGCATTTATTGTTCATTTAAGGTGTGTTATATGTATGTACATGAAGGTGCAAAGTGCTGCAAACACACAATAATGTCTTAATACTTTGCTCTTTTTAGCCACTCTTTGTCCCTGCCCCAAACACACACCACCCTCCCTCATCCATTGAGGATAACAGTTCCCAAACTTTTGATGCACTTCAACCTCTGAACGGCTTTGCTCATGTTTTCTATTAAATAACCATCGATAAGCACTGCACGCGATATAAGAACTTCCTTACGTAAATCAGGCTCCGTGTGTTCACTGCTCCCCAGGGGGAGGCGTTCTCCTGGGAGGGCAGCAGCACACAATAGCCCTGGCTGTGCGTGACTCATCAGGCAGGTCCCTGGGGAGGTGACCACAGGAATCATGGGAACCAACCGGATAAAAATATTGCGCACATTTTCCGTAACTGCACTGCTCGCGTGTTTCTATTACCTGAGCGCCCATCACCACTCATGTGCAATTAATGTGAGTTGAGAAGGGGACTTGAACGGAGCTCTGGCCGCACATTGTCCTCACGCTCAAAATGAGTCTAAAAGCTTCTCCTTAGCGGCGATTTTGCATATTACCATAAAAAAGCATATTTCCCACCAAATATAGAGGCTTCGTCTTAAAATGCCGGATAAACAGTACAAAGGGTGCAAATTGTCATTTGTTGGAATGTGCACCTACATTTCTTTGACCTGCCCCAGAACGAAGCCTACGGACAATGCTCGTTCCAAGGAAGCTGCACTATTACACACACCTTTCAGTGGGAAACCACAGACCAATTAACTATGTTTTTATTTTTTTATACTCCACATTTTTATAGCGCACTGCTGCCACTTTTGCATTCTCGAATCGCTCAATCATATTTCGTTTCAAACACTGGAGCAACCGTGCACGGTTGAAAGTGTGCGTGCTTGCAATGTGGCTAGGCCGCATGGAAGGTTAAGGTGGCCTCTAGAACATTCTACGTGCTACGTCAGCGCGCACAGGTTGAAGGTGCTCTTAGGCTTAAGGGCCTAATCAAGGCTTTATCAGTTCTGCAATATGAACGTCACGGGCTCGATTACAGCAGGCGGCCTGCACATTGATTGTGTAAATTGTGCACCCACTCATTAGCATTAGCACGGGGTGGGCTAATAAGCAGATCCTCATCTAATACCCCATTCCTTAGAATGCAGAATAACATGCTATAGCCATTCCGATGTCTGCAAAAGCTCATGTTGGCTCTTTTGTCCTGTCATTTGCACAAGGTTTGACTTGTTTAGTTACGAGAGCAAATCTGCTCCCGAATTTAAGCTATTGCTATTATGAATTACAATAACTTTTATTTATGTATTAATTATTTAAAAAAATTACAAGTCATTGTTATTTGTAATATCTATACATCTAAGTCACGTAAATACAAAACATGTTGCATTACAAATACTATAGGTGTCACATTTGCAAAAATTAAAAATATTGGCATTGTAAATGACAAAACTATTAATTTCGCTATTTTCAAAACCAACACATACATAAAAAAATTGTCATTTACAATACCAGTAGCTCAAACATTCCTACTGCGAGACCTATTGCATTGCAAATGCTTGTTATCTCTTAGGAGACAACCGTGCATGCGGGGGGATGGTATACTGTGAAAACTTTCAGCGATCAAGCGCGATATCTGTCCGCGGTCACATCCTACGCCATTTCACAGCTCCTTGGCAAGGAAATGAAATACGAGTCTTTGTAAAGCGCACAGCTACCTCCGAAGTGGTGTATCTGCGCTGAGGGCCCTCGGGAGGATTAAGCGAGCTATTGCCCAGAGTCACATGGTGCTGGGCTGACCTGCCACCAGTGCTGGGGATCGAAGCGTGAACGCTGTGGTCCGTTGTCAGGCACCCTGGCCACTGCGCCACACCTCTTCCTTGGAGAGCAAGACGTCCCACAGAGGCGCCACTAGTTCATGCTACCGTTCACCGGGCAGCCAGCAATGCCCCCCACATGACCAACTGCTCCCCTGCATCCGCAGCACAGCGCCACAACTGCCCTACATCTGCTGGCAACCCCCCTGAACACTACAACTCCTGCTGTCTGCCACCCCTGCATCCATAGCACAGCGCCACCACTGTCCTCCTGTCCTGCCAACACTGCATCCACAGCACAGCGCCACCACTGTCCTCCTGCCCCCACTGCATCTGCAGCACAGCGCCACCACTGTCCTCCTGCCACTACTGCATCCGCAGCACAGCACCAGCACTGTCCTCCTGCCACCCCTGAATCCGCAACACAGCACCACCACTGTCTTCCTGCCAACACTGCATCCGCAGCACAGCGCCACCACTGTCCTCCTGCCAGCACTGCATCCGCAGAACAGCGCCACCACTGTCCTCCTGCCAGCACTGCATCTGATTTAGAAAAGGGGGTGGTGATGAACAGAGTGTCTGAGTTAAACAGACCACTCTTACCCAGTCCAAAGATCAGGGCTTGATCCCTCACCGTTATGCATCTGCAGCACAGCGCCACCACTGTCCTCCTGCCACCACTGCATGTAAATGTAAATGTAAATGTACAGGAATTTATATAGCGCAAATCACGAGCGGTTTCTAAGCGCTTGCTTAGGGAACCCGTCCTGGTATTCCCCTGTGAGATAACCCCGGCAGGGTATCCGCAAGGTGAAAGCCAGGCATCCCGCCGCGAGGGGCCGTTGTGGAGATTAAGCAAGCTATTGCCCAGAGTCGCAGAGTGTGAACCCGTGAATCAAGTAGGCACCGGAATTGTCAAGTCCATGGACATTTTTAAGACTCAAGACCCCGCCGAGCGGGAATTGAACCCTGGTCCCGGGGATGACCTCTGCTTCCAGGTCTGCCTCCTCTAACCAGTGAGCCACACTTCTCCACAGCACAGCGCAACCACTGTCCTCCTGCCACCACTGCATCCGCAGCACAGCGCCAGCACTGTCCTCCTGCCACCACTGCATCTGCAGCACAGCGCCACCACTGTCCTCCTGCCCCCACTGCATACGCAGCACAGCACCACCACTGTCCTCCTGCCCCCGCTGCATACGCAGCACAGCACCACCACTGTCCTCCTGCTCCCGCTGCATCCGCAGCACAGCGCCACCACTGTCCTCCTGCCCCCGCTGCATCCGCAGCACAGCGCCATCACTGTCCACCTGCCCTCACTGCATCTGCAGGCTCCCCCAGCACCCTGTCAGCAAAGCTGTCCTACATTTGAGGGCACCCCCCTCACACTACAACCTCTGCTGTCTGCCCCCACTGCTGCTGAGGAGCTGGATCTTCTGTTCTGTAGGAGAGCATCGCAGACCCTGTAGGAGGGACAGACGGATGTGCGCAAGAGCTCCCAGGCATCGGGGGAAGCGCTGGGAGTAATTCCTTGTTCACACTCCTCTGTCTTTAGGGTCCCTCCCACGGGTGCAGGGCACTGAAAACACACAGCGGTGAAATGAATGGCTGCAGGTTACCCAAATAACGCGGACACGCGCATTAAGTAACCGAGCTACCTCACATGGTTTCGGTCCTGAATGTTGCACTTGGATCTCAGCAGGGGGTGGGAACAGATTGCACCCGCACTTCCTGGAAGCATCACAGGGACAACGAGCCAGGTTCACACTTACATTCTGAGGGTCACTGCCAGAGAAGGAGGGATATTATTTTTGTGTCGAAGGAACCAGCTGGAAGCTCTTACGGGGTCATGTGCGTGGAGTCGCTTCTCAAGAACAACTTCCTCCCGTTAAGACTTTTCCACCTCGAGCCTCCGGCCTCACTTGTATTTAACTGTAACGTGATATCAGGAACTGGGCCAATAATCCGTATTCCATTAGAAGCCTCCACTCGGTAGAACAAGCCTCGCGCGCATCTTTGATAGGGAAATTAAAGCTGAGAACGAGAGGGTCTGTCTCAAATGTAGCGCCTTGAAACGCTGAACAGTGGGAGTGAAGAGGGGCAGGAAACATGACCTAAATAGATGGAGGCAACAAACGCACCATCCTGGGTAACATTTTATAGAGAGAGTTTGTTGTTTCTCAAAACTGATCAGATCTTTCTTTCTAATCTGAACCTTCTGTCTCTGGAGATCAGTTCGCCCTTTGCTGAATGAATCACAAACCTAGAAATGGAATTATCTGAGTCAGACTCACAGAGACTTAGGTTGATTTAAATGTTGGCGAAGAGCATTCTCTGTTGTGACGTTTTTGTCTCACCGCCATCATTATGGCTGAACACTGAATTTAAGAGCGGGCTGACCCTAGCTTGACCCCAGTGGAGACGTGTCTGTCTCCACTGTGGACAGACAAACTTCCCTGACAGCTCCACAGACGCATGCGTGTGGCTCGGGCAGACATGCACATTAAAAAGACAAATACTGTGTTTATCTCCAAATATCAGCGTCTCAAGTGACGTGTACAAGCATCAGGACAGGCATGAGAAACAATATCCGAGACAGGAACTTTGGTGGAAAAATTTTAAATTCCGCACAAAACAACATTTCATGGTAATTCCATAACAACCCCGAGGTCGGGTGATTGTAAGAAAACACAACCCACCTGCAGGTGAAGAGCAATGACCCTTGACCTCAAATCCGCTATTTTGGGTCAGAAGTTTAGCAGCGCAGCTGAGCTAGGAAAGCACCACTATAGGGTCAGACCTAGTGGAGATAAATGAACACTTACCCAGGAGCCAACATTACGAGGTAAACATTGACAACGAGGAGTGCTTTTGTAATCTAATTACATATCTAAAGAGGGATTACTCACCCCATCCTGGCAAATTCACACTCATGCTGTGAATCCCTTATCTTATGTCGGCACTCCAAAATATGAACCCCTGAAAAGTACCCAATATGTGACGTTGGTCTATTTCTTAATAAACTATTTTATTTTGAGAATAAACACCTCGTCCCACATGGACCTCTGACGAAAACACCTCTCGCCGTGTAAATATACTAATGGCTGCAAGAACTGCTAAAGTTGTAAGTTGACCATTCACACCACGGCAGAGGGTCTCCAGGTTACAATATGTCTTAATATATTTATGAATATAGCCATTTAGCTCCGCCTCTGCCCAGTATGAGAACTCCCCCCATTAGGTTCCCATATATACAGGGTGTGATTGGATGTGTAAGGTGGGAATGTGTCCAGTGGCGGCTGGTGGATTTTATAAGTGGTGAGGCGGTAATCTTCGATCAGAGTGTAATTTGCTAGAGAACAAAGCGCTCACGCCCAAAATTTTTAATGGGAATGTGTGTCGTGTCGGAGAGGTTCTTCCTATTAAGAATGTTTTTTTTACGGATTGTGTTGTGGGCCCTTGCCAGTAGTATAACAAGGGTACTGACTGTTTTGTGGGCCCTGGCCAGTAGTATAACAAGGGTACTTACTGTGTTGTGGGCCCTTGCCAGTAGTATAACAAGGGTACTGACTGTGTTGTGGGTCCTGGCCAGTAGTATAACAAGGGAACTGACTGTGTTGTGGGCCCTTGCCAGTAGTATAACAAGAGTACTGACTGTGTTGTGTGTCCCGGGCAGTAGTATAACAAGGGTACTGACTGTTTGTGGGTCCTGGGCAGTAGTATAATAAGGGTACTGACTGTGTTGTGGGTCCTGGGCAGTAATATATCAAGGGTACTGACTGTGTCTTAGGCCCTGGCCAGTAGTATAACAAGGGTACTGACTGTGTCGTGGTCCCTGGCCAGTAGTATAACAAGGGTACTGACAGTGTTGACAGTAATATAACAAGGGTACTGACTGTGTTGTGGATCATGGGCAGTAGTATAACAAGGGTAATGACTGTGTTGTTCGCCCTGCCCAGTAGTATAACAAGGTTACTGACTGTGTTGTGGGTCCTGGCCAGTAGTATAACAAGGGTACTTACTGTTTTGTTGGCCCCGGCCAGTAGTATAACAAGGGTACTGGCTGTGTTGTTGGCCCTGGCCAGTAGTATAACAAGGGTACTGACGGTGTTGTTGGCCCTGGCCAGTAGTATAACAAGGTTACTGACTGTGTTGTAGGTCCTGGCCAGTAGTATAACAAGGGTACTGACTGTGTTGTGGGTCCTGGCCAGTAGTATAACAAGGGAACTGACTGTGTTGTGGGCCCTTGCCAGTAGTATAACAAGAGTACTGACTGTGTTGTGTGTCCCGAGCAGTAGTATAACAAGGGTACTGACTGTGTTGTGGGTCCTGGGCAGTAGTATATCAAGGGTAATGACTGTGTCATGGGCCCTGGCCAGTAGTATAACAAGGGTACTGACTGTGTTGTGGTCCCTGGCCAGTAGTATAACAAGGGTACTGACAGTGTTGGCAGTAGTATAACAAGGGTACTGACTGTGTCCTGGACCCTTGCCAGTAGTATAAAAAGGGTACTGAGTGTGTTGTGGGCCCTGGCCAGTAGTATAACAAGGGTACTCACTGTGTTGTGGGCCCTTGCCAGTAGTATAACAAGGGTACTGACTGTGTTGTGGGTCCTGGGCAGTAGTATAACAAGGGTACTGACTGTATTGTGGGCCCTTGCCAGTAGTATAACAAGGGTACTGACTGTGTTGTGGGTCCTGGGCAGTAGTATAACAAGGGTACTGACTGTATTGTGGGCCCTTGCCAGTAGTATAACAAGGGTACTGACTGTGTTGTGGGTCCTGGGCAGTAGTATAACAAGGATACTGACTGTTTGTGGGTCCTGGGCAGTAGTATAATAAGGGTACTGACTGTGTTGTGGGTCCTGGGCAGTAGTCTAACAAGGGTACTGACTGTGTTGTGGGCCCTTGCCAGTAGTATAACAAGGGTACTGACTGTGTTGTGGGCCCTGGCCAGTAGTATAACAAGGGTACTGACTGTGTTGTTGGCCCTGCCCAGTAGTATAACCAGGTTACTGACTGTGTTGTGGGTCCTGGCCAGTAGTATAACAAGGGTACTGACTGTGTTGTTGGCCCCGGCCAGTAGTATAACAAGGGTACTGACTGTGTTGTGGGCCCTTGTCAGTAGTATAACAAGGGTACTGACTGTGTTGTGGGTCCTGGGCAGTAGTATAACAAGGGTACTGACTGTTTGTGGGTCCTGGGCAGTAGTATAATAAGGGTACTGACTGTGTTTTGGGTCCTGGGCAGTAGTATAACAAGGGTACTGACTGTGTTGTGGGCCCTTGCCAGTAGTATAACAAGGGTACTGACTGTGTTGTTGGCCCCGGCCAGTAGTATAACAAGGGTACTGACTGTGTTGTGGGCCCTTGTCAGTAGTATAACAAGGGTACTGACTGTGTTGTGGGTCCTGGGCAGTAGTATAACAAGGGTACTGACTGTTTGTGGGTCCTGGGCAGTAGTATAATAAGGGTACTGACTGTGTTTTGGGTCCTGGGCAGTAGTATAACAAGGGTACTGACTGTGTTGTGGGCCCTTGCCAGTAGTATAACAAGGGTACTGACTGTGTTGTTGGCCCTGCCCAGTAGTATAACAAGGTTACTGACTGTGTTGTGGGTCCTGGCCAGTAGTATAACAAGGGTACTGACTGTGTTGTTGGCCCTGCCCAGTAGTATAACAAGGTTACTGACTGTGTTGTGGGTCCTGGCCAGTAGTATAATGTTGTACTCAAAAGGAAGATGGATACTTCATGTAAAGTAGGTCAGGTTACTTTATTTAAGTTAGTTAGTTAAGATATAAAGTTAACCCCATCAGGAGCAGCTGTCCTGCTGCTCAGCCCTCACTCAACTGACATTCCCAGCACAGCAACATTCCAATCATCCAACAATCTATATGACATACATACTAGCTGAGCAGCAGGGAACACAAGTTATAACATATCTCCCTTCGTTATGGGTACAATTGCAAATAAGCAATAAAATGGTTGTCAATGCAGATAGTCAGTAATGTAAACACAATGCACTAAAGTACAAATTAACAACACATACGATAAATATAACACATCCCGCACCGCATTACTTCCTGACATTAACAACTATCTTCATCCTACATCCTTATGCCACTAATTATACAAGTTGGCCAGACCAGTATAAGAAGCGAGACACAAAGGAACAAACTTAATGTAAAAATACCAGGAAACAACGCGCACACTATAAGTGACAGAACTCGTATGGCACAACCATACCGCGGGAAAACATACACACTCAACAAGCACACCTCAGCACAACACGTGCACACAGCAAACACATTGGTAGCCGGGAAACCAGGTGCACACAACGAACCTACAATCACACACAACACCAATTTTGTGTAACAACTCTTTGGTGAAACAATCATTGATACCAAAACACAATGACCAATGAGTGACCACATACAGCATAGCCCTAAAAAAAAACCAAAGAGTGACCATATACAGCATGGCCCACAAATAACCAATGAGTGACCATATACCGCATAGCCCTCAAATAACTAATGAGTGACCACATACAGCGTAGTCCCCAACTAACCAATGAGTGACCACATACAGCATAGTCCTCAAATAACCAATGAGTGACCATATACAGCATAGCCCTCAAATAACCAATGAGTGACCATATACAGCATAGCCCTCAAATAACCAAGTGACCATATACAACATAGCCACAACAAACATGAGTTAATGAGTCAAGACACACCCACACACAACATAAGCCGTGTAACAACTCTTGCTAAATAACTTCAACACCCTAAACACACAATCAAGGGGTGACCATATCATATCATACCACACAGCCCCCACAAACATGAATGATGAGTTGCCTAAAAACTAGAGACTAAGCATGGGCGAATTTTGTGAATCTCGCGTTCGCGAATTTTGCGGATTTGCGAACTGGCAATCCGCAAAATCCGCGAATTCTCGCGAATTTGCGGATTTTTTTTTTTGTGTGTTTGCGCGGGTTTCTGCCAGTTCGCGAGGGTTTTTTACAATGTCGCAAATTGCGAACTTACCTGTCGGGTCGCAAGTTTCGCGAACTTGTTGTTTCTACGTGTCCAGCCTGTTTGGGACACTCTTCTTCATCACTGCCACTCCCTGTCACCACTGCCACTCTCTGACTACTCATGCCACCCTCTGGCCCACCCATGCCACCCTCTGTTTCATCACAGCACCCTCTGGTTGTCCAGTCAGTATACATTATTGTGGCAACGCAAGCACACCTTCCCTGCCTCAAGTGACCTGAATTAATTTGGGGCTGATTAATGTGTCACAGAATATTTTTTTAGCTGGCACCTGCTTCCTTAGTGCTTCCTGATTAGTGATCTTTTGCACTTGCTAAGTGCTTTCATTGTTGCAAAATTAGTTACAACACCTGCCCTGCCCCAACTGACAATAATGAATTAGGGGCTGATTAATGGATTTGAACTTCCAGCCTGGCTCCTGCTTGTCTCCCTTAGCTGTAATTCAGGACCTTTGTGGCATATGTGTAACTATTTTGAGGTTCAGAGCAGGGTCACATAATAGTTTCAACTGGGAACTGAACTCTGGAGGGGCCCCTCAGGAAGCACTACAGGAAATGGCTACTAATGATGAGCCTGAACTTTTGAACCTGGTAAGTAGTTACTTTCAGTTTTGCTAAGATCGTATTTCTGCAATTTTGCACTTATTCGCGGGGCGCGAACTCACGCGAACAGTGCGAACAGTGCGAGCAAAATCCGCTGCTCGCGGATTTGCGGATTTTGCGGGAGATTCGCAAATCTCGCGGATTGCGGATTTACCGAAAATCCGCAAAATCCGCGAGCGAAACGGATTTTCCGCCCATGCTTACTAGAGACACTCACACACAACACCAATTGTGTAACAACTCATGGTGATACACTCACTGATACCAAACATTATAACCAATGAGTAACTAAGTACAGCATAGCTCTCTAATAACAAAGTGACCACATACTACGTAGCCACTACAAACACTAAATAATACGCGCACCAGAGAACAAATGAATAGTTTAACACTTTGACACCACCTCACACAGCAGTAATGAGAAACCCATCCTTGTGCTAGATTAGCATTACACTAAACAAATTCTCATACAAACATCCTAAACACTGCAAGCAAAATACACTGTAGTTGGTCAAAAACATCATCATTAGGCTCATCAAAGTGTCCCCAGCGTGGATCCTCATCATCACTGGTTCTCCGTCGCAGATTACTTATTTCCTGGTAGAGTCTAAAAATTACACACTTTGCAAAACGAGCAGTTTAGGTTAAATATCGCATTAGTCTCTTTAAGGTGTTCCCTCTGATCAAAAAAGAACGATACGTCTCAGGCAGAGTCTAAAAATTACAGCCTCACCGAGTTGTGATTCGAGATCGTTGTACCACCCAAAACGCATTGCTCACTTCAGCGCTCATCACCACGCGCCCGGTTCCAATTAAAGTAGAGTTTCTACATGTCACATCGCTCCGACATGTCACGTTGCTCCGCTGAAAACGGGTTGCCTAGTAACACAGATTCAAGGTGGCAACCACGTAGCGTGATTACATCACTTCCGCTTCTCCTTGTGACGTTTACCTTTGCATTCTCCTTCTACTGCCGACGGGATTCCACGGGAGCCTCAAGTTTCTCCACAAGTGCTGGCTCGATTTGAAAGATGCTGCAGAGCTGAAAATTCGAACAGTAAGTGAGACGTCGGCTCGCGCTTCTCCGCTCGAGCTATTTCAAATAATGCTCGAAGTCCCGCTGCTAGCAAAGTGCCGATTTCTTCTTCCATAGTAACAATCATACACTGCCAAAACGTCAATCAAAAATATTGGACCATAAGCGCTAATTCATTCCGCCTTGTGAAAGCTTTTCCTCTTCTCTCTTTTGTACAGTTTCAGCGCAAATCTCCTTTGCCAAAGTTTCACTTTCCTTTCCAACAGTCACAGCGCTAATCTGTACTGGCTTTTCAAAGTGGCTCTTCAAAGTTTTATTTCCCTCTTCAACAAACACAGCGCCAGTCACTTCTGCTTTGCGAACTGCTTTGCCAAGGCTCTACTTTCCTTATCAACAGTCACATCGCTATTTTCTAGTGGCTTGTCAAAGTTTTAATTTCGTTTTTTTTAACAGACATTGTTTCTTACATTAACCTCTTCAGACTTGCGACAGTTTTATTCTCTTTTACATAGTGATAGTGTTAATCACACTGCGCTGATATTATCTTCTTCCACAGTTGCAGCGCTAATCTCTTGTGCCCTGTGAAAACTTCATTTTCCTTTTCATCAGTCATAGAGGTAATGTCTTATCAAGATGTCATCTTCAGGCAAACTACAGTGATACTCTACACTGTCGCTGGTACATCAAACAAATCCAATCTGGCAAACCTTGGTTTCAGGGCGACCGATGTCTGGGTCACTGATGGGGTTTGTTTGCCAGCCACACATGCACTTTTCATTCAACTTAAATTTTCTTTTTTTTTTTGTTACCTTTAGTCTTCTTTCTTCCTCTTTACCAGTACCTTTTCCGTTCTTTCCTTGGTCAGAATGAAGTTTTCAAATAGTCTTTTTCCTTTGCACGCGTTGATTCTTTTCAGTAAAGTTCCCAAATGTCGCCAAAATGTTGTACTCAAAAGGAAGATGGATACTTCATGTAAAGTAGGTCAGGTTACTTTATTTAAGTTAGTTAGTTAAGATATAAAGTTAACCCCATCAGGAGCAGCTGTCCTGCTGCTCAGCCCTCACTCAACTGACATTCCCAGCACAGCAACATTCCAATCATCCAACAATCTATATGACATACATACTAGCTGAGCAGCAGGGAACACAAGTTGGTACTGACTGTGTTGTTGGCCCCGGCCAGTAGTATAACAAGGGTACTGACTGTGTTGTGGGCCCTGGCCAGTAGTATAACAAGGGTACTGGCTGTGTTGTTGGTCCTGGCCAGTAGTATAATAAGGGTACTGACGGTGTTGTTGGCTCTGGCCAGTAGTATAACAAGGTTACTGACTGTGTTGTGGGCCCTGGCCAGTAGTATAACAAGAGTACTGACTGTGTTGTGGGTAATGGACAGTAGTATAACAAGGGTACTGACTGTGTTGTGGGCCCTTGCCAGTAGTATAACAAGGATACTGACTGTGTTGTGTGTCCCGGGCAGTAGTATAACAAGGGTACTGACTGTTTGTGGGTCCTGGGCAGTAGTATAATAAGGGTACTGACTGTGTTGTGGGTCCTGGGCAGTAATATATCAAGGGTACTGACTGTGTCGTGGGCCCTGGCCAGTAGTATAACAAGGGTACTGACTGTGTCGTGGTCCCTGGCCAGTAGTATAACAAGGGTACTGACAGTGTTGACAGTAGTATAACAAGGGTACTGACTGTGTTGTGGATCCTGGGCAGTAGTATAACAAGGGTACTGACTGTGTTGTTAGCCCTGCCCAGTAGTATAACAAGGTTACTGACTGTGTTGTGGGTCCTGGCCAGTAGTATAACAAGGGAACTTACTGTTTTATTGGCCCCGGCCAGTAGTATAACAAGGGTACTGACTGTGTTGTTGGCCCTGGCCAGTAGTATAACAAGGGTACTGACTGTATTGTGGGCCTTGGCCAGTAGTATCTCAAGGGTACTGACTGTGTTGTGGGCCCTGGCCAGTAGTATAACAAGTGTCAGGTGCCCCACAAGACTTACCTTCGCTTGTGAAGCTATTCCGCAGAGACGACAAGAGCGCCCGCCCCTGTACCCACCTGACCCTCGTGGAGTGAAAGACCCAGCAGGGATGAGATGGACGCAGGGAAGGGAGCCAGGATGCAGAGGCTTGTTAATGGTGTGGAGCTTGCGGGTGTCTCTGTGCCAGCTGGGAAAGCAGAAAAGAAAGAACCAGGTCAGTAGGAACCACCCTTCCCACTTCTGATGTACCTAAAAATCCTCAAACTCCTTCTCAGGGGTCTTACCAATAAGTAGTTCATTCAAAAGCAGCAAAGAAATCAACAGAGAATCTGAAATATGAAAAGACATCTTTATTACAATTAATTGTGAGGCTACGTCGCCCAGTCACACCTAAAGCAACTGAAAGAGGCAGCCTCCCTGAATGGTCTCCGCACAGACCTTTTATATCATTTATTATGCCCTAGGCACACATTTTCTCTTTGAAGTACATTATTGTTGGTCACTCCCAGGTCGTGCACACAAAGCACTGTATGATGACAAACCCACTTTCAAGATAAGTCCAGGCCATAAACATTGTCCACATAATGCGTACATTCTCTAGCTGACAAGGCCGGATAAACCCAAAACATTAAGATCACAGCCCATGTCATAAATAGCTCGTGGAGGCAGGAACAGGAACAGATGGAAGTAAGATAGGCACGTTTGTGTGTAGTAAATCTTTACAATGTCCTGTGCTCTGATCTATAATCTTGAATAGCTAAAGGGCAGGAACTGGCTTGGCAAGGTTAGCCTCAAGCAACAGGGTCAGCTTTCGTCAGGTCATGCAGAAGTCAGCACAAACCCATGCTAAGGTTATGTCCTTAAATACTTGTTCTGCCATGGTGAGAGCCTACTGTAAGGGCAATGCACAAAATGGCTGCTATTCACAAGATGGAACCTGAGGTTTCAAAACAAAACCTTCAAATACACAGTGAATCCATTGGTGTAACATGACGAAAACACTCATTCTTGCTGAACTCACTGTTTATGGTCTGCTGTTACCAAATTCATAACAGAATCATGATATTTAAAACACAGGTTCAGAATTTTCAGAACCACAAACCATCCTTTTGCCCTTACATAGGCAATAACCTACACTCATGCTAATCTGAGTCCAGGTCTATATTCATCACTAACTGGTGTTGGTGTAAAAGCTGAACAAATGAATTATTGACAAACTCCAATCTTCTAGCAGACGACATGTTCAAGCAGAGGGTGAAAAAAATACGAGGAAACAGTAGGAGGAGGTATGGGCTGTGTCGTGGGTGCAAATGTCACTTGAAAAGTGAAGCAAACATAACTTATTAAAAACATCAACACACCAAGCAACATGAGAATACAAAATATCAAAGGTCTTTTCTTTGTTCAGCAATATACACATTTTGTTTTTAAAGTTCATTCGTTTGGCAGGTCTCTCCATTTCAGAAAACTCCATCCTCTAAGTTGCTGCCCGCGGTGGGAGATTGATTCTGCTAAGGAGTGCTTCTGTCAGTTTAGGGCAACTCCCTTAGACCAACCAGAACTGTCGACCTAACCGTCTCCAGCTGCACTCCAAAGACTGTGGCAACCGCGACCCTAGCAACAGAACCGGATGGCGGTTCGAAAAATCAAAAATGAGCAAGTTTCGTGGATGAGAGAGCTGCACAGTCAAAAAGAAAAAACTTTTTATTAGTCCATATTCATAGTTCTTGGCCTACAAATCCGCTTCCATTGTTTTCTTCCGCGTTGAGCCTCTTAAATTCAGGCTTTTTCATGAGAAAAAAATACTGTCTAGTTGGAGTGCCCTCCTGGCAAAACACCCACAGCTCACTCGAAAGTCTCAATGTCTCAAAACAATGCACCAGTGTCCCTTCTTTGTGGCAGACACTACAAATGATGTGCTCTTCATTGATCAAGGGCACAAAGCATCTCGTGCAGATCCAAGCACTACTGAGAAACAACCTTTCAAGATCAGCAGCACTTTCAGACTCCAAAACTCATTATTTAGTGTCAGAGGACGCTCAAGCTGCTCTCCCATGGATACCAGAATATAGTGCCTTTTTCCAAACGTGGATCCTTGGGTGCACTGCCTTTCCGCTGGAACAAAGCAAAAGAGGTGTGTGTATGGCCAAAACTCGGGCCAAGAGCACAAAGGACTGTACACTGACAGAGGTTTCCAGCACATAACAGGTACAAAGCTCAAAAACACAGAAGCTCCCATTCTGTGGCAAACAAAGAACCAGCTCCTTTTTTCTCTGCAACGCCTTCCAATGAAGCAAATGCCTTGCCTGGGAGGTACCATTGATGTCACGCTGATGATTGCTGTCCAAACTCGCAACTTCCTTGTTGCAGAAATTGTAGAGCCAAGAAATCTCTCATTCATCTGTAGCGGTCACTGATGGGGAGTGGGCATAGTCTTGATCACAGGTCTGCAGGGTATCACTCTTCCTTTACTCTGGAAGATCCAGCAGAACCTAGTGATATAGGAAATGTAACACAATTATTAGTTTCCCTCAAATCAAGCACAAAAACAGTTCATGGGTTTTAACAAGGGAACTGCAAGCAGGTGGCCTGCAATCCGCAAGGGAGTGGCAATACGCCATAGGAATCTAAATGGATGTCCTCACACAGTGGCATTGTCTAATGTGGTAAATACATATTTCCCTCAATTATTAAGCCTAGGTGTTCCTAAATTCCTTATCTAAAACATCTCAAATAGAGAAATGACATAATACCGATTATCAAGGACATGAAGAAAAGTCCCTTTAAAAAAATGTGCATCAGATGCACTATGCAATACAAAGGCTAATGATCAAATGTGCAGACAGAGGACAAGCACTAGAAAGTCCTGGTATTTGCATGATTAGAACACATCTGATCCCACCAAAAATTAAAGCAGCAGGAACAAAAAAGAGAACTGAAAAATGTAAAATAGACATTGAAAATTCGCCATGTTCAAAAGGGTAAACTTAAGGTATCTCCTATTGAGATGGAAAGCTTGTCTTACTATAATATTGGGTCAGTTAACCAGCCTATCACTACCTCGACAGTCAGTCTGAAAGAAACATTTGACATAACATGGGGGGTCCTTGGTAAATCACTGTAGTCTAAAAGTGTGAACATAAACAATACACCCATAATAATAAATGGGCTGACTGGTGAAAGGAACATGGAAAAGGGGAAATGGAACTAGGACACAACTCAAATCCCTAATAACTGAGCATGATGCAACATTGGTCAGGGGAGAAGCAACAAAAGATTTTTTTTTAGGAAGAACAAGAGTTTGCTTGGGTGCCTCCGGCATGTGACACAGCACCAAGAGTACGGGGAATACACAAAAGACTAAAGTTACACAAATTTTAACTCTACCACTGGCAACTACACCATATACGGTAATCCTAACTAATGTTCCTGTTCTCTCTTCAGGGAGAGAAAAAAATGAAACCTGGTTTCCTTTCAAGGGACAAAGCCATATGCTATTTGGGAAACAAAACATGATTAAGTAATGCAATATAGAAATTAGGTCACCTTGAGTCACAGATCTATAATTCCATCCTTAGGTACAATCAAGGATACATAACAATTTAGGGCTGCCTATTCCTTTAAGGGAATGTGCAGTGAGTGACTAACATCAGATGACACACTTTGAATCTGTATATCTTTTTAGTTTTCTTCAATATCATTATAGCCAAATTTAGGCATGCATTGCTAAAAATGCTGCCTGTCTTCCTCACAGTATGAAAACCACATCTGTGAAATTTATCATTATACCAAATCCATCCAACTCTTGTGTAACGATACGTATCATCATACGGATCCCTTCACAACACAGGAGAACTTGTAATAGTAACAACATAAAACAAAACATACAAAAAATAAAAAAATGCACATGTCAAGCCATCAGATATACTTGTTGGCTGTGCCACACAGCACCATGGCACATGTACTTTATGCACTGTAAACCTGCAGCCAAAAACCCAATATTTGGGCCTGTCCCTCCTTTTGACAGTAGAACACAACGTAGTTGGAGTCTACTGTCAAGTATAACTTTACTGTCTCTCTTCTAACATACAGGACCAATTAAAATATTTCACGATAGGGCCAAATACACAAACGAAAACATGAACATTTTTTTTCCAAAGAAATTACACAAAAACACATCTCTGTTCAATTAACCAAACTCATGTGTCTTGTCTGCCTTAGAACAATCCATGAATAATCTGTTGGCAGAAGCAGAAAAATACACAGCACAAAAAAAATATTATAACATACACAAAAATAAATTTTCATTACTTAACTGTTACTCTCTTGTCAGTTCACCTCGCAACATCAAGCCATCTTATTTTTACCGTTCTAAAAGAAATGGTTCTACTGACACTCCATATTAATTTGGTACCTATAATGTGCACTGAAAAATAATATCTAATGAGCACATCGTTTTTTACTTAGGCCCGTAGCCTGTATTTTGGAAAAGGGCTTCATCTTATTTTCTTATCTAAGACTTAATGCAACACTTCATTTTCTGTAAAATAAACACAGCTAGCAAACATTATTTTCCTTAACGTGGAGACACAAATGTATCAGTTCTGCAGATTATTTAACACATGTTTGGGACCTTCAGAGAAACACCTATTTATTTTCCCTTTTAAATTAAGTTCTTTTATTTTATTGATGTTCTCACGGAGAAACCAGAAACCTCACCTCTAGAGGCCCGTTCAGCAAGGGCATTCTGCATTCCTCGGAGGCAAAGTCCTAATTAAAGGGTCACAAATGTCAACATGACAGCCTTCTCCATTGTTTACAGGAAACTAAAAGATAACATCTCAGCAGCGCACTCGAGCCAGCCTCTGCAATTCTCCCGGCCCCCGGCCTCTGCCACATTGAAGCTGTCAAAGCCAAAAGGCTCTATCTAACCTGCAATAATGTACTCTATTTTGAAAAATAATTTCTCTTTTTTTAGGCGCCAAAATTATCTCTATTCCCAGATCATTAAACTACATTAACTGTCAATGTTTCTCAAAACCTAAAGACACACAGACCAGTTTTTTAGAGTAAATGCTTGTTGCAATCCTATGGTACACTTCATCAGTCTTAAATAAACTAACTTTCTGTTGGCCTAGCTGAAGCTAGAACCTTCAACCCTGATATTAAAACAAGCCTGTGTACTGGCACATTAACCCACTGAATCATAAGAAGGCACAACCTGCAAGTATATATATCAAAACCTAAATGTATGCATTTGCATAAGCCTGAGACACTTTAAAAAGTACTCTGAATGAAAGTAAAATGCAGTTTAAACAGTGCCTTTACTCAAAATCGACTTTCATATTTTGGGCATCAAAAAATGAATATCCTACAATTTTCTTGCATAATATGCATTATTAGAATGTCTATTACATAACCCATGAGTCAGGCATTTGAAAATAATAACTTATACTTTATAAAAATGAGCTTGCTTGCGCCTATGCCAAGGGGAATTTATACACACGAATACTTTTCATTTTAGTGATGCAACATAACTTAAATCAAATTTTAATGCGAGGAGGTCATAGTATGAGTGTTAAGCTTTATAAATATTTAAAAAATGATTTTTGTAGCACTAATTTTTAATAATTATTTTTTATAATTAATAATTTTTGTCTTCTAAAAAAACAATTATTCCTTTTTGTGATTGTTCTACATATAAGAGCCCGCTGCATCCCTTGCCTATCATTCAGATGCAGTAACTCACAAACCTAAGCGCATATGCCTAACTTAAAACGCGTCACAATCCTGCGTCACATTTTTGCGCCACATTTATTTAAAAGGACTGTTATGCAAAATTCCACCCGTGTTTAACTGAAAAAGTGCTGGCTGAATGAACATTCCAATCAAATATACTGCAGCTGAAAGGTTTGCCTGTGAACATCTAATACAGTGCATCTAAGGAAAAATGCTGTAAATTTATTTATTTTTGCAAAAATAGGTAATTTCGTTTTTGTTTGGGGCCTTATTTATATCCATTAAATGTGACCCACACACATACATTGAGCTCATTTCAAACATAAACAGAAAGTGTTGAAACATTCAGGACACACAATACAGCGCTTTCATAAATTGCGCGAACGCTATGTACATACCAAAGTTACACTAATGAGAAAAACATCATAAACATTTAAACACACATTAAACCCACAAACCAACACTCAGGACGAAAACAGGACAGTCCAGACTGTACGTAGCTGTAAGTCATATTTACAAGAAACACTTCTCAATAGTGTTCCAAAAGACTGCAGAAACAGCCCAACAGACCACCGAATGTGCAGGAAACCAAAACTACACTCAATTCACTAGCTGTAGCTGGCAGAACACCAAAAATCGTTCTGCATCTCCATTCATAAAATTGCACAGAGCAAAGGATCCTTGTTATGTATTATGTCATATTTGAATTCCCTGGGGATACAAAATCACCAAGGAAGAAATATGTTTGTAAACCGGCTAATCCAAATGTATACAAAGTTGGCCAACACAAACCTTCAAATTTGCTAAGATCAGGCATCTTATAGCTCACTAATCTAGCTTCAAACTTCAAGGGGCTATCTCTATCGATACACTTGTAAATATACAAGACCCTCGGTTATTGAAAATTGCAATCTTCAAATAATACTAAGGACTAAACAAACCAAGCAAAGAACCACAGAACAAAGGACTGGGAGCTACCCACTTATACTTCAACTAAAGCAGATGGGGAAAAAAATCCCTTCCTTACCTGCCTACACAAATTGCAATTCGCATATACAAACCTATACAAACCGTGTCCAAATTCTAACTGCCAAGTTCTAACTGCACTAACAGTCTCTTTCTTAAAAACTTACGCCAAAAAAACGTTGCTCAGTCAGGAGTGACATCTTTTGCAGAGTTCAAGTCAGAAAAATCAAAAATATACTGGGCCGAAAAAGACAAGGAATCCCCCAGAACCTCCGTGCACAGAGTACCTCTTTTAGTAGATTTCTGTCTTGCCTTCCCCAGTAGATTTCTGTCCTCTGACAAGATTACTCCTCCAGATAGTCACTTCTTGATGAGGCCCACCGTTGGTCGCGCCATCTGATGTACCTAAAAAATCCTCAAACTCCTTCTCAGGGGTCTTACCAATAAGTAGTCCATTCAAAAGCAGCAAAGAAATCAACAGAGAATCTGAAATATGAAAAGACATCTTTATTACAATTAATTGTGAGGCTACGTCGCCCAGTCACACCTAAAGCAACTGAATGAGGCAGCCTCCCTGAATGGTCTCCGCACAAACCTTTTATATCATTTATTATGCCCTAGGCACACATTTTCTCTTTGAAATACATTATTGTTGGTCACTCCCAGGACGTGCACACAAAGCACTGTATGATGACAAACCCACTTTCAAGATAAGTCCAGGCCATAAACAATGTCCACATAATGCGTATATTCTCTAGCTGACAAGGCCGGATAAACCCAAAACATTAAGATCACAGCCCATGTCATAAATAGCTTGTGGAGGCAGGAACAGGAACAGATGGAAGTAAGATAGGCACGTTTGTTTGTAGTAAATCTTTACAATGTCCTGTGCTCTGATCTATAATCTTGATCAGCTGAAGGGCAGGAACTGGCTTGGCATGGTTAGCCTCAAGCAACAGGGTAAGCTTTCGTCAGGTCATGCAGAAGTCAGCACAAACCCATGCTAATGTTATGTCCTTAAATACTTGTTCTGCCATGGTGAGAGCCTACTGTAAGGGCAATGCACAAAATGGCTGCTATTCACAATATGGAACCCGAGGTTTCAAAATAAAACCTTCAAATACACAGTGAATCCATTGGTGTAACATGACGAAAGCACTCGCACTTGCTGAACTCACTGTTTACGGTCTGCTGTTACCAAATTCATAACGGAATCATGATATTTAAAACACAGGTTCAGAATTTTCAGTACCACACTTCCTGCGTAGCCCACCCAAGCACATACAGAAGTAACCTTCCGTGAACTCATCAGTGATTCTGTTGTTTGTGGTTTTCTGGCAGCAATCAGCTTCAGACAAGGATAACCAGGTGGAGGCGCTCCAGCACGAGACAACCAAGCAAAGAATGAAAAGGAAAGCGCCCCTGCTCGTGAACTTAAATCAAGTCTCAGTCTCTAGTTTGGTGGCATCCTTAGTAAGCAACTTTATTATATACAAGGCTCAGTCCAGCCGAGCTATTCTCCCAGCAGCGTTCCTTCGCGATGGAGAAACCAATGTTCAACAGTGCAAAAGTTCAGAAGAAAAGGAAAACCCAAAACAAAAAGCACTCCTGTGCTATTACCTTTGGCCAGAACAGCGCTCCTGCGCGACTGGGTTCTGGAGGCAGAACCGGGTGGTCCTATCTCGCGCTCTAGCGCGGTGACCTACACGGAAAACAAAAGCAAGCGCTCCTGTGCGAAGGAAACAAACCAAAAAACAAAGTTTCAGCGCTGCGTATACCAGCTGTGGTAGTAGCACAGCGCGGTGACCACAGCCGGCAAACAGCGCTCCAGCGCGTTTCAGACGGCTTTGAGGAAAACGGCGCTTCAGCGTGGTTCAGGCGGTTTGAGGAAACGGCGCTTCAATCCAAGCCGTGTCACAGGATACTCCTCAGGGTAGAATTCCAAGCCCTGAGCCGGCGTGAAACGCGAATGTTAAGCGTTTCCCCCGGAAGTGCTTCAGAATCCTCAGGCCGGCCGTCCAAGACTAGACCGGGTCGGACCTTCGCCCGGAAGTGAGTATTTTGGTGCTTCTGTGCGTGCAAGCAGGGATGGCAGGGAGCGGCCAGCGCCGCGAACCATGACAGCACCCCCCCTAGAACAGAACCCCCCAACACCCCCGGAAACCAGAAAGGAGAGGCAGGGCGAGGGCTCAGAGGGTGACTCGGATGAAAAGCACGGACCAGAACAGGAGCATGGCGCACATGGGACAAGGGTTCCCAGGACCGCTCATCGGGACCGTACCCCTTCCAGTCCACCAGGTACAACAGCTTACCCCTGGTACGACGAGACCCCAAGATAGCCCTGACCTCATACTCAACATGGTCCTCCACCACCACCGGAGAAGGAGGAGAGGGAACAGAGCTGCCGGAACGGACAGCACGCAGAAGGGAGACGTGGAAGACCGCGTGGAACTTCATGTGCGGTGGAAGAGATAGCCTCATGGCTACAGGGTTGACCACCTTCTCGATGACAAAGGGACCCACGTAACGAGGCAACAGCTTCTTGGGGCCATGCACATTGAGGTGCCGGATGGAAAGCCAAACCCTGTCACCTGAGCGGTATGCGGGTTCTTTCTGTCTATGGGCGTTAGCATGTTCCTTGTAGGTGTCCTTAGCCCTGGCCAGTTCGAACCGCGCTTGCTGCCAAAGTCTGCGCAGGGAATCATGATAAGACCGCACCGTGGGTAACTGGCTGTCTCGGGTGTCCTCCCAGGCCGAGGTGCGAGGGTGACGTCCGTGGAGGCAAAAGAAAGGAGACATGCCAATGGCCGAGTGCGTGCTGTTGTTATACGCGTATTCCGCCATCCAGATGACCTCAGACCATTCCCTCTCAACCGTAAGCAGCAAACAGCGGAGGTACTGCTCCATGGTGTGGTTAGTCCTTTCGGCCTGGCCATCGGTCTGGGGGTGGTACGCTGAAGACAGGCATACGTCCATCTCGAGGATCCTGCATACCTCTTTCCAGAAGCGGGACACGAACTGTTGTCCCCGATCCGTTATGACCACGGATGGAATGCCGTGGAGGCGAACCACCTCCTGCACGAAGATCAAGGCTAGTTCCACTACGGAGGGCAGTTTCCCCAAGGGTACGAAATATGCCATCTTGGAGAGGTGGTCCACTATGGTGAGAACCGTGGTGTGCCCTGTCTTGGTGAGAGGGAGTTCGACCATGAAATCCATGGAGATGGTGTGCCACGGATACGGTGGAACCGGAATGGAACGCAGAAAGCCAACAGGGGGCTCTGATCTGTTCTTGCCTAGCAGACAAACGGCACAGTCCGTCACATGGTTTCTCGTGTCGGTTACCAATGTTCGCCACCAGAACTGTCTCCGTACGAGATCAAGTGTTTTGTGGTAGCCAGGATGGCCGGCGAGGACATGATCATGGCACAGGCCAAGGGATTTTTTCTGTTCGGGTGCCTCAGGAAGGTACAATTGTTCTCCCCTGTACTGCGATCCGTTCACCAGTGTCAAGCCTTCGTTGTCTTCATCCGGGACCGTTTGGCCGACCTGCTTCATGCCCGGTTTCGTAGAAGCGACTATGCCCTGGAAGTGTTTTTCCGGTATTATGGGGACCGGCTCGAGGCTTTCGTCATCTTTGTCGGACTCCACAAGACGCGAAAGAACATCTGCTTTGGCGTTGTCTTTCCCTGGCCGGAACGTGATCATGAAGTCGTATTCATTGAAGAATAGGGTCCATCGGAGCTGTTGGGCTGTGAGGGCACGTGCTGATCGTAGAAACTGGAGGTTTCTGTGGTCTGTGTAGATGGTCACTGTGTGTTTGGCGTCTTTCAGGAAGTGGCGCCATTCCTCGAACGCTGTTTTGATGGCCAGGAGCTCCCGGTCCGACACGGTGTAGTTGCGTTCAGCGGGTAGGAGCTTCTTGGAATAAAAGGCCACCGGATGCAATAGTTCTATGCTGGTGCTCCTTTGTGACAGCACTCCTCCTATGGCGTCCTTCGAGGCGTCTGCCTCCACGATGAAGGGTTGTTCGGTGTCGGGGTGCACCAGGACCGGAGCTACGGTAAAACGCCTCTTCAGTTCCCGGAAGGCGTTGTCTGCTTTTTGGTCCCAACCAAACCGTACTCCCTTGCGCAACAAGCGTGTGATGGGTGCCACCATCTCGGAGAACCCTGTGATGAAACGTCGGTAGTAGTTGGAAAAACCGAGGAACCGTTGGACTCCTTTCACGGACTCCGGGGTAGGCCAGGACAGGATGGCTTCCACTTTCTTGTTGTCCATTTGGATGCCAGCCGGAGTGATGATGTGCCCCAGGAACTCAACAGACGTGACGTGAAAAACGCTCTTCTCCAATTTCACGTACAAACAGTGTTTCTCCAACTGTTGTAGGACAGAACGCACATGCTGAATGTGTTCTTCGGTGGTCTGTGAGTATATCAAGATGTCGTCTATGTAGACGATACAGAAGACGCCGATGAAGTCCCTCAACACCTCGTCGATGAAGAACTGGAACGCTGCGGGGCATTACAGAGTCCGAAAGGCATGACCTGGTACTCGAACAGGCCGAACTTCGTCCGGAAAGGCGGTCTTTCATTCGTCTCCCTTCCGGACTCTGACTAGATGGTAAGCACCCCGTAGGTCCAGTTTCGTGTAGATGGAGGCGTTTTTTACCTGGTCCAAGAGATTGGAGATTAGCGGCAGTGGGTACCGATTTTTTTTACGGAGATGGTGTTCATCGCGCGAAAGTCTATGCAGGTCCTCAGATCCCCTTCCTTCTTCGATACGAAGAAAAGAGGAGAGGAAACCGGAGATCTGGAGTGACGAATAAACCCGTTATCTAGGTATTCATCCAGATAGGAGCGGAGGTGGATGTTCTCCTTTTCCGTGAGCGAATTAATCCTGCTGCATGGCAACGTGGAGCCGGGAATCAGGTCAATTCGGCAGTCGAACGACCGATGGGGTGGCAGCGTGTTGGCCCCCTTCTTGTCGAACACCTCAGCTAGGTCCAAATATTCTTTCGGTATGTGGGGAAACCATCCCCATGCCTTGTACTGGCAACGTGCGTGCTTGTATGGAGCGAGCTCCTAGCAGATCGTCTTTTGCATAACAGGTGCTACAGCAGCGTTCCGATTCGAGGTGTAGGGTTTGGGACACCCAGTCGATGCGGGGATTGTGCTTCACCAACCACGGCAACCCCAATATCACCTTGAACTGAGGAGCGTCAATGACGTCGAAACTGATGGACTCGGCGTGGTTGTTAGACAAGGACATAGTCATGTTCTCCGTTCGGTGTCTGATAGGGCCGGAAGTCAGGTCTGTTCCATCCACAGCCTTCACGGGTTCAGGTTGGGCCTTCGACACTGTCTCAATGCTCAAGGCACGGAAAAACGCTGTATCGATGAAGCAACCTGTCACGCCGGAATCCAGCATGGCGGTTACCATCCAAGTCCTGCCCGCCAGATTCCTTAAGGACACTTCTATGCCGACATGACGGCTACCGTCGTGTACTGCGGGGACCGCTGATGTACAAGATGAAGAACCCAGTGGACGGATCCCCTTGTCTACTGGGTTGTCTCGTTTCCCGCCTTGTCGCCCTTGGTCACAGGCAAGGCAAAAGGCCTTCTGCCCCGAGGTCTCGTTGGTTTCGCCGGGCATTCCCTTACGAAGTGTCTGCTTTTGCCGCAGTACAGGCACTGGTTCTGCTTCCTCCTTTTTTCCCGTTCTTGACTGGTCAAGGGTCCTCTTATGCCGCCGATCTGCATGGGTTCGGACGCTTCACCCTGGGGAGAGGGATCTTCTTTGGCCTTCTCGTAGCCCTTGTCCCCGAAGGACAAGAGACGGTTGTCGCTGCCTTTCCCCTTGTCTGTCTTTCTTTCCTGCAGTCGGAAGTTTATCTTCGCCACCATGTCAATGAAAGGATCGATTTCGTCGGGCGGATCGGGATACTGCGAGATGAGGTCCTTCAAATCGTCACGTAATCCCCGATAGAACACAGATACTTTCTTATCTTCAGGCCAGTGGGCCTCGATAACAAGCCTGCTGAACATGGTGATGTAATGAAGCAGGTCTTGGTTGCCTTGTATCAGGCTGAGCAGTTCATTGTCGGCGGCTTGCACAAAGATATGGCGAGCAAACATCCGCCGCATAGCGTCCTTGAATGTTGGCAGGTGGTTGAGCATGGGATCGTCGTTCTCCACCATTGCAATGGACCACTGAGCAGCGTCTCCGCCCATGTAAGACAGTATGTATGCGACCTTGGATGCATCATCGGGAAAGGCCGCAATCCTAGCCATGAAATGCAATTGGCATTGGTGGATGAATATTCCGTACTTGGTACTGTCCCCATAGAATCGTTCGGGTGGTGCCAACTGTACTGGGTGGGGAGTGACGACCTGAATGGCCGTGTCTTGGTTGGTGGCAGCAGAGGACCCCCCCAAAGGTAAGCGTAGGCTGTCTCAACAGGCCTTCTTGTCTGACTCTAGGACTAGGAGTGGTACCCCATGGACTGGGGACCCCAGCTGCCATTTGGCCCTGTAGGGCTGTTATATCATGGTGCAAGGCAAGGTTCTCGGTCTGCATGGCAGCCAGCATGACAGCTATGTCTTGCAAGGGGACCTCTGGGTCGCCCATGTCGCCTGGGCGGAATTGTTAACGTGGGCTCCGAATTATGTCAGGTGCCCCACAAGACTTACCTTCGCTTGTGAAGCTATTCTGCAGAGACGACAAGAGCGCACGCCCCTGTACCCACCTGACCCTCGTGGAGTGAAAGACCCAGCAGGGATGAGAGGGACGCAGGGAAGGGAGCCAGGATGCAAAGGCTTGTTAATGGTGTGGAGCTTGCGGGTGTCTCGGTGCCAGCTGGGAAAGCAGAAAAGAACCAGGTCAGAAGGAACCACCCTTCCCACTTCCTGCGTAGCCCACCCATGCACACACAGAAGCAACCTTCCGTGAACTCACCAGTGATTCTGTTGTTTGTGGTTTTCTGGCAGCAATCAGCTTCAGACGAGGATAACCAGGTGGAGGCGCTCCAGCGCGAGACAACCAAGCAAAGAATGAAAAGGAAAGCGCCCCTGCGCGTGATCTTCAATCAAGTCTCAGTCTCTAGTTTGGTGGCATCCTTAGTAAGCAACTTTATTATATACAAGGCTCAGTCCAACCGAGCTATTCTCCCAGCAGCGCTCCTGCGCGATGGAGAAACCAATGTTCAACAGTGCAAAAGTTCAGAAGAAAAGGAAAACCCAAAACGAAAAGCACTCCTGTGCTATTACCTTTGGCCAGAACAGCGCTCCTGCGCGACTGGGTTCTGGAGGCAGTACCGGGTGGTCCTATCTCGCGCTCTAGCGCTGTGACCCACACGGAAAACAAAAGCAAGCGCTCCTGCGCGAAGGAAACAAACTAAAAAACAAAGTTTCAGCACTGCGTATACCAGCTGTGGTAGTATCATAGCGCGATGACCACAGCCGGCAAACAGCGCTTCAGCGCGGTTCAGACGGCTTTGCGGAAAACGGCGCTTCAGCGCGGTTCAGGCGGTTTGAGGAAACGGCGCTTCAATCCAAGCCGTGTCACAGGAAACTCCTCAGGGTAGAATTCGAAGCCCTGAGCCGGCGGGAAACACGATGGTTAAGCGTTTCCCCCGGAAGTGCTTCAGAATCCTCAGGCCGGCTGTCCAAGACTAGACCGGGTCGGACCTTCGCTCGGAAGTAAGTATTTTGGTGCTTCTATGCGTGCAAGCAGGGATGGCAGGGATGGCAGGGAGCGGCCAGCGCCGCAAACCATGACAACAAGGGAACGTACTGTTTTGTTGACCATGGCCAGTAGTATAACAAGGTTACTGACTGTGTTGTGTGTCCCGGCCAGTAGTATAACAAGGGTACTGACTGTGTTGTGGGCCCTGGCCAGTAGTATAACAAGGGTACTGACTGTGTTGTGGGTCCTGGGCAGTAGTATAACAAGGGTACTGACTGTGTTGTGGGCCCTTGCCAGTAGTATAACAAGGGTACTGACTGTGTTGTGGGCCCTGGCCAGTAGTATAACAAGGGTTCTGACAGTGTTTTCAGTAGTATGACAAGGGTACTGACTGTGTTGTGGATCCTGGGCAGTAGTATAACAAGGGTACTGACGGTGTTGTTGGCCCTGCCCAGTAGTATAACAAGATTACTGACTGTGTTGTGGGTCCTGGCCACTAGTATAACAAGGGTACTGACTGTGTTGTTGGCCCCGGCCAGTAGTATAACAAGGGTACTGACTGTGTTGTGGGCCCTGGCCAGTAGTATAACAAGGGTACTGGATGTGTTGTTGGCCCTGGCCAGTAGTATAACAAGGGTACTGACGGTGTTGTTGGCCCTGGCTAGTAGTATAACAAGGTTACTGACTGTGTTGTGAGCCCTGGCCAGTAGTATAACAAGGGTACTGACTGTGTTGTGGGCCGGTGCCAGTAGTATAACAAGGGTACTGACTGTGTTGTGGGTCCTGGGCAGTAGTATAACAAGGGTACTGACTGTGTTTTGGGCCCTTGCCAGTAGTATAACAAGGGTACTGACTGTGTTGTGGGCCCTGGACAGTAGTATAACAAGGGTACTGACTGTGTTTTGGGCACTGGCCAGTTGTATAACAAGGGTACTGACTGTGTTTTGGGCCCTGGCCAGTTGTATAACAAGGGTACTGACTGTGTTGTGGGTCCTAAGCAGAAGTATAACAAGGGTACTGACTGTGTCGTGAGTCCTGGGCAGTAGTATAACAAGGGTACTGACTGTGTCCTGGACCCTTGCCAGTAGTATAAGAAGGGTACTGACTGTGTTGTGGGCCCTGGCCAGTAGTATAACAAGGGTACTCACTGTGTTGTGGGCCCTTGCCAGTAGTATATCAAGGGTACTCACTGTGTTGTGGGTCCTGGCCAGTAGTATAACAAGGGAACTGACTGTGTTGTGGGCCCTTGCCAGTAGTATAACAAGAGTACTGACTGTGTTGTGGGTCCTGGGCAGTAGTATAACAAGGGTACTGACTGTGTTGTGGGCCCTTGCCAGTAGTATAACAAGGGTACTGACTGTGTTGTGGGTCCTGGGCAGTAGTATAACAAGGGTACTGACTGTTTGTGGGTCCTGGGCAGTAGTATAATAAGGGTACTGACTGTGTTGTGGGTCCTGGGCAGTAGTATAACAAGGGTACTGACTGTGTTGTGGGCCCTTGCCAGTAGTATAACAAGGGTACTGACTGTGTTGTGGGACCTGGCCAGTAGTATAGCAAGGGTACTGACTGTGTTGTCAGTAGTATAACAAGGGTACTGACTGTGTTGTGGATCCTGTGCAGTAGTATAACAAGGGTACTGACTGTGTTGTTGGCCCTGCCCAGTAGTATAACAAGGTTACTGTCTGTGTTGTGGGTCCTGGCCAGTAGTATAACAAGGGTACTGACTGTGTTGTTGGCCCCGGCCAGTAGTATAACAAGGGTACTGGCTGTGTTGTTGGTCCTGGCCAGTAGTATATCAAGGGTACTGACGGTGTTGTTGGCTCTGGCCAGTAGTATAACAAGGTTACTGAATGTGTTGTGGGACCTGGCCAGTAGTATAACAAGGGTACTGACTGTGTTGTGGGCCCTTGCCAGTAGTATAACAAGGGTACTGACTGTGTTGTGGGTCCTGGCCAGTAGTATAACAAGGGAACTGACTGTGTTGTGGGCCCTTGCCAATAGTATAACAAGAGTACTGACTGTGTTGTGGGTCCTGGACAGTAGTATAACAAGGGTACTAACTGTGTTGTGGGCCCTTGCCAGTACTAAAACAAGGATACTGACTGTGTTGTGTGTCCCGGGCAGTAGTATAACAAGGGTACTGACTGTTTGTGGGTCCTGGGCAGTAGTATAATAAGGGTACTGACTGTGTTGTGGGTCCTGGGCAGTAGTATATCAAGGGTACTGACTGTGTCGTGGGCCCTGGCCAGTAGTATAACAAGGGTACTGACTGTGTTGTGGTACCTGGCCAGTAGTATAACAAGGGTACTGACAGTGTTGACAGTAGTATAACAAGGGTACTGACTGTGTTGTGGATCCTGGGCAGTAGTATAACAAGGGTACTGACTGTGTTGTTAGCCCTGCCCAGTAGTATAACAAGGTTACTGACTGTGTTGTGGGTCCTGGCCAGTAGTATAACAAGGGTACTGACTGTTTTGTTGGCCCCGGCCAGTAGTATAACAAGGGTACTGACTGTGTTGTTGGCCCTGGCCAGTAGTATAACAAGGGTACTGACGGTGTTGTTGGCCCTGGCCAGTAGTATAACAAGGTTACTGACTGTGTTGTAGGTCCTGGCCAGTAGTATAACAAGGATACTGACTGTTTTGTTGGCCCCGGCCAGTAGTATAACAAGGTTACTGACTGTGTTGTGGGTCCTGGCCAGTAGTATAACAAGGGTACTGGCTGTTTTGTTGGCCCCGGCCAGTAGTATAACAAGGGTACTGACTGTGTTGTTGGCCCTGGCCAGTAGTATAACAAGGGTACTGACGGTGTTGTTGGCCCTGGCCAGTAGTATAACAAGGTTACTGACTGTGTTGTAGGTCCTGGCCAGTAGTATAACAAGGGTACTGACTGTGTTGTGGGCCCTGGCCAGTAGTATAACAAGTGTCAGGTGCCCCACAAGACTTACCTTCGCTTGTGAAGCTATTCCGCAGAGACGGCAAGAGCGCCCGCTCCTGTACCCACCTGACCCTCGTGGAGTGAAAGGCCCAGCAGGGATGAGATGGACGCAGGGAAGGGAGCCAGGATGCAGAGGCTTGTTAATGGTGTGGAGCTTGCGGGTGTCTCGGTGCCAGCTGGGAAAGCAGAAAAGAACCTGGTCAGAAGGAACCACCCTTCCCACTTCCTGTGTAGCCCACCCAAGCACACACAGAAGCAACCTTCCGTGAACTCACCAGTGATTATGTTGTTTGTGGTTTTCTGGCAGCAATCAGCTTCAGACGAGGATAACCAGGTGGAGGCGCTCCAGCGCGAGACAACCAAGCAAAGAATGAAAAGGAAAGCGCCCCTGCGTGTGAACTTAAATCAAGTCTCAGTTTCTAGTTTGGTGGCATCCTTAGTAAGCAACTTTATTATATACAAGGCTCAGTCCAGCCGAGCTATTCTCCCAGCAGCGCTCCTGCGCGATGGAGAAACCAATGTTCAACAGTGCAAAAGTTCAGAAGAAAAGGAAAACCCAAAACGAAAAGCACTTCTGTGCTATTACCTTTGGCCAGAACAGCGCTCCTGCGCGACTGGGTTCTGGAGGCAGAACTGGGTGGTCCTATCTCGCGCTCTAGCGCTGTGACCCACACGGAAAACAAAAGCAAGCGCTCCTGCGCGAAGGAAACAAACCAAAAAACAAAGTTTCAGCGCTGCGTATACCAGCTGTGGTAGTAGCACAGCGCGGTGACCACAGCCGGCAAACAGCGCTCCAGCGCAGTTCAGACGGCTTTGAGGAAAACAGCGGTTCAGGAGGTTTGAGGAAACGGCGCTTCAATCCAAGCCGTGTCACAGGATACTCCTCAGGGTATAATTCGAAGTCCTGAGCCGGCGGTGGTAGACTTGGCAGTCTCTAGTTGGCAGAGGTATGCACTTCTGACAAATAGGGACTGGCCTCCTCTAGTCAGGGCAAGGGAATCACACACTTAGATAACCCCTGCTCACCCCCTTGGTAGCTTGGCAAAGCAGACAGGCTTATCTCAGAGGCAGTGCGTTAAGCATTTATGACCACATACAGTAATAAAGTGAATACACTACAAATGGACACAACACAGTAGTATTATAAAAATAAGGATTTTTATATAAGGCTTAGCACGAGACCAAATAACGACAAAAATATACCACAATCTTAATAAATACTCTTGGAAGGGAAAATAATAGTTCAAAGGTAGTTTCTTCTTAGCACAAAGTCTTTAGTATCAAAAGCAACTCTTCTTCTTTAAAATACAGTTCTTGGCAACAATGTAACCCACACGGGAGTCACACGACATCGAGGCAAAGTTAATCCAAAGGTTTGGCGTCGACCACGAGGAGCGCTACGTCGAGCCCGGAGTCGAACAGACCCCAACAACACAGTACCTTGGAGAAGCGAAGCACACGATGATCAGCGGCGTCGAGATGTCCGGCTTCGCATCTCCGGCGTCGATCCGGCCTCGGAGTCGGGGCGACCTGCAGCGGCGTCGACAGATGTCAGGCAGGAGCAGCACTCACGAGTTGAAGCAGGATACGGCGTCGTCGTCGATGTCGATGGTGATGTTGCAAGAGTGAGCAGCGCTCACGGCGTCGAGAGCGCTCGAAGTCGATGCGATCAGCAGCGGTGCAGACCCGGGGTCACTTGGAGCTAGAGCCGAACTCACTACTCACTGGCGTTGCTGCTGGCGTCGATCGGGCCAGGCAGCCGGCGTCGAGGAAGCGGGACACTGGAGCCGTTACTCACGATGTCGAGCTGGATTCGGCGGCGTCCGTCGGCGTCTAGATTGCTGGATTCTTTCAGAGGTGCTGGATTCACAGGTTCCAGCAAACAGCACTTTAAGCAGATGAAGTCCTTTAGCCCTGTGACTTCAACAGGAGGCTGGCACTCTTCCAGCCCTTGGAGATTTTCTTTAGCAAAGTTTGAGAGTACACACTCAGTTCCTCTCTGCTGGTTCCTTACGAAAAATAAAGAAGCACATGCAAGATTCCCCCCAGCAAACAGCACACTGGCAGAAGGGGTAGGCAAGTCCTTGGATCAGCAGGATTCTTTTCCTTGGTTCAGGGTTCCTTGTCAGAAGTGATCTAAATTATTGGTTCAGGGGTCCTTCTCTTATACCTCTTTTTGGCTTTGATCCCTTTGTCCATGCATGGGAAATTCCCCCACCCTGGGTCTGTTGTGGGTGTAGCCAGGCAGAGGCACCTGGCCTATTCACTGTGCAGAGCAGAGTCCTCAGCCGCCCAGTAGGAGGTGGAGCCAGTATTGTCACTGGCAGGAGCAGAGCTATCGGCCTCCCGGTAGGAGGTGGGGCCAGGATCGTCCCTGGCAGGCACAGAGCCATCAGTCGCCTGGCAGGAGGTGGAGCCAGCATTGTATCAGGCAGGGCAGGCTATCAGGAGCTACTCTTCCCCTACTCTCAATGCAAATGTCCCACTCATCCCACACTGACTCATTCAGACCTCTGGAGCCACCCAGCTCCTGTCACACACACACCAAACCAGCAGAAACAAGAAATAGTTAGACAAGAAAATAGCCACTTTCTAAAAGTGCCATTTTCAAACCCAGAGTCCAAAAACCATCCACACAAACGGATGCGTGATTAAACCCCGAGTTCAGGGATACCAAACTCGACATTGCACCATGCTCCCCGAGCCAGCTAGGATTATAGCATTAATAATCCTGGCAGCCCATTCTAACTAATGGAGAGCAGGTTACCTTACAACAGTGAAAAACGATTATGGCTGTAATTCACTATTAGGACATGCCAACTTGGTCAGGTTTGTCCTACCTTATGCTTACAATGCACCCTGCCCATGGGCCTACCATAGGGGTGACTAACATGAAGTTAAGGGAAGGTTTAGGGACTGGCAAGTAGGTGTACTTGCGCAGTCAGCGTGACAGTACCAGACTGCACGTAGGTCTAGCAATGGTAGACCCTTAGACATACTTTTACTAGGCCGCTCTTGTGGGTGGCACAACACGTGCTGCAAGCCCACGAGCAGCATTTGTGTTTACAAGCCCTGGCACTCCTGGTGCACTAGACTAGGGACTGACAGTAAACCAAATAAGCCAAACATGGAATTCAATCGACACAGCAATTTTACATAGGGAGCACTTGCACTGTGGCACTGATCAGCAGTGGCACAGTGCCCAAAGCGAAATACCAGCAAAAACATTGTAAACAGAGGAGGCAAACAGAAAAAAAATGGAGGAGAGACTCAAGCCAATGATGTCAGGTCTAACAGGTGGGAAACGCGAATGTTAAGCGTTTCCCCCCGGAAGTGCTTCAGAATCCTCAGGCCGGCTATCCAAGACTAGACCGGGTCGGACCTTCACCCTGAAGTGAGTATTTTGGTGCTTCTGTGCGTGCAAGCGGGGATGGCAGGGAGCGGCCAGCGCCGCGAACCATGACAGCACCCCCCCTAGAACAGAACCCCCCAACACCCCCGGAAACCAGAAAGGAGAGGCTGGGCGAGGGCTCAGAGGGTGACTCAGATAAAAAGCACGGACCAGAACAGGAGCGTGGTGCACATGGGACAAGGGTTCCCAGGACAGCTCATCGGGACCGTACCCCTTCCAGTCCACCAGGTAGAACAGCTTACCCCTGGTACGACGAGACCCCAAGATAGCCCTGACCTCATACTCAACATGGTCCTCCACCACCACCGGAGAAGGAGGAGAGGGAACAGAGCTGCCGGAACGGACCGCACGCAGAAGGGAGACGTGGAAGACCGGGTGGACCTTCATGTGCGGTGGAAGAGATAGCCTCATGGCCACAGGGTTGACCACCTTCTCGATGACAAAGATGTGGTATTGGGTTCCCAAGGCCTACATGATCCGCAGAATACCCACTTACACCAAAAGAACTGTTGGCACGGAAACTGAAAAGTACAAAAGACAAGTTTATTAAGACCCCATGGGGTGGTGGTACATTCCAACAGCACCCTTCGGCAATGCAAGAAGTATCACACCGAACATCAATGCGATTCCTTCTTTTATACAGTTTACAGTAATAAAAAGGTAGGCGGTACATGGTTACAGAGTTTTCGGTACATATATGGTCATTTTTGGAACACAGCCAACTCATGGGAGGAGTTACAACACCACTGGTCAGTTTGGCGGAACATTCCTAAGGGGTGACTGGTCAGTCAGAACTGCGCATGTACAGGCTTGACCGTTACTAAAAATAGCCTGTTGCTGGGCAAACTCGAGTGGTCAGTGGCACGGACGAAGGACTAAAGGGCATGCTGACCACGAGGCAACTCATTCCCTAAAATGGCCGCCGTAACATACAAAATGGCGTTTTCGGATAAGGCCAAGTTAAGGGAAATAACGTGTAGCAAAGCTAAGCGCTAACCCAGTCATCGTCAAATTACGACAGACGACCCTTTTAGCGTTTAGCTGAAGCTACCTCATAGTGGACATAGTCAGGATACTCTTCTTCAATATCGATTAACATAATTTGGGCCACTTCTTTATGAAGCATCAATTCATTTTGGGCAAGGGCTCGTCTAGATGGAATACAAGCTGATAGACACATAGAACATAATGCAGGGCCACATTGTATACACAAACACAAGAAGAATAATATCCCAACTACGATACATAAGATTGTCAGTAGCTTCCAGCCCCATGTACTAAGCATTGACCAGAACCACCCCGATAAAGTCCATGTACCATTGTCCGGATGTATTTCAGCAGCTATTTTGTGCAGTTTTGATATAACATCCTATACAGATGGCGAATTGTCTGGAACATACACACAGCAGCTACTTCCGATAATTCTACATGCCTCCCCTCGATCTGCTAAAACTACATCCAGGACCATCCGGTTCTGGAGCGTAACAATTCTAGAAATTTGAAGCTCTTCAGTTATATTCCCCAATGCAAAAGCGGTATCATTAGCTACAGCCTCAACGACATGGGTCAGTCGTCGTATCTTTTGACTGTTCAGAGCAGCTCCCACAAAGGAAAACAAACCCAAATTAAAATCCACATATTGTTGAAGAGCAGTATCGGTCTGGTCAATGTCTTCAAGAACTACAGCACGTTTGACTCTATTTAGCACAAAGTCGTGGTACAAAATATAGTCATTATGGTACATTGGTGGGGCAATGAATACAGGGGGTAATACAAAAGAGATATAGCATGTACCTAACCATCCTAACGGGAGACGATGATAACCTTTATTGCCACAAATGAAGTATGTATTTCGGGATGCCACAAAGGATATGCCATTCGGACTATCAAATGTAAGTGTGGTGTTACATTCACTTTTTCCAACAGGGGTTGTACCTTTATTTCGTATACACAGATCAGCTTTAGTATCTATAACATTAATGACATGAGAGCTGGACATTTTAAGGTTCCGTTGGTTACTGTAGATTTGGGGTGCAGACGCGTTGTCGGGGCGGTACTCTTCCCATTCAAATCGAGTACCCTCAGCTTGTGGATAGCCGTCCCGATCATGATAGCATATCTTGTTTAAACGGAAAAGCACTCCCCCTTTCGTTGGCCAACGTAAAATGAATAGAAGAGTGTACCAAGCATTACAGGAACCATTGTGGGAAAACAGCAGCGGGATAAGTGGTGTACCTCCTTTTTTCTGGTGCCCAGGCAACATCCCACATACCCAACAATTAGAAGTGTTCGTCATATTGTGAGTATGATGCAAGATTTGAATGAAGCTATTGTTCAAATAAGTCTGTTGGTGCCGTTCTTCATGGTAGGGTAAGGTGAAATGAAAATGTTCAGATGGAGCTGGGGTAGTCGGCAGCAAATGTTCTCGTGCAGGCACCACAAGTTCTACTACCCAAGCTATCACTGCTATCACCACAATTGTCAATACGAACAATATAGCACCAAGAATTCGTTTGTCTCGTGATGCTGAAGATGCCATAGTTCGAAAAGAGTTCACAATGTCTCAAATGTATATACCTAGAAAAGTAAAAATATGGTGCTGAGCTCCGAGGTAGCCGCTGTTTTCTTCTCCGGGGTCAAGACGGGTGTCGCTACTCTTGGCAGAACTGATCCCCCCCCCTTGAGATTCCCGGTTTCCGTTTCACAAACCCCAGAGCGGTAACCAACCAGTCTCGCACAAAAGAAAAACTCTTCTTTCTATCTTGGCCGCAGATTATAACGCTGTTGTCCAGAAACGGTGTGGTCCGGGAAGGCTCCCTCCAATTCGGCCGACGTCACAGCTGGGCTCTTTTCCTCGTCCAAGATGTCTCTGTAGTCAGACAGCACAGTAGGATTCACCAGGTCCGGAGAGACGCGACGGCAGTAAGTTGAATGCACCCACCGCTTCCTGTTGGTCACTCGCACAGCCGTTCGAGTCGCAAGCAGGACTTGCTCGGGGCCACGCCACCTCGGTTCCAAGCTGTTCACTCTCTCAAACGATTTCACCATTACAAAGTCGCCAGGACGAAGATTGTGAGCCTCTCCAATGGACCTGTCAGGGAGCGCTTCTCGAACCTGTTGGTGAATAGAAAGTAAATCATTTGTTAATCGTGCCAAATAATCGTTCATCATTATACAAGGCACATCATGTAACAATCGCGGCTTAGGAACTCCCCATATGTTCATAGGCCTTCCAAACACCACTTCATAAGGTGTGAGGCCAGTTCGGGAATGGGGCACTGATCTGATAGAGAGTAACGCTAACGGCAAGGCATCCGGCCACTTCAAAGACGTGGACGCCACAATCTTAGCCAGTTTTAATTTCAACGTGGCATTGCACCGTTCAACAAGACCTGCTGACTGAGGATGGAACACAGCATGAAACTTTTGCTGAATCCCCAATAGCTTCAGCACATATTCCACGATTCTCCCAACAAAATGAGGACCATTATCGCTCCACAAAAATTTGCAAACTCCATATCGAGGGAAGTACTCTTTGAGCAAAACCTTAGCCGTTGTCAAGGCCGTATTATCTTTCGTGGGGAAGGCCTCAACCCATTTACTAAAAGCACACACCACCACTAAGACATACTTAAGGTTATTGCAACGCTCAAGCTGGATGTAATCCATTTGAAGTACCTCGAATGGCGCAGAAGGTGGAACAAACCCTCCTTTCGGAGTATGCGTCCCTTTTGCAGGATTATGCTGTAAACATATCAAACAGGTCTGCACTACTCTCTTAGCAGTGTTGGCAATCTCAGGATGCTCCCAAACTCGTGTTAACAACCAAGTGATTGCAAGAGCTCCAACAAGTGCCAACCCCTGTGTCATCTGGACCATCACTTGTAAGTAAGCTGCAGGCAATTTCCATCGTTCCATATCCTTGCTCCTCCAACAACCCTCATCATCCAGCACCCCCTCTGCTGCCCAGGTTGCGAGTTCTGCTTCGGTCGCTGATTTCTGAATGTCCAGTATCTATGCTCTAGCATCATGCCATCGCTCGGCTTGTGACTTCACTACATACATGGGGGAGTCGTTTCGTGACATAGCTCTTTGTCTTGCTATACTGTCTGCAAAAGCATTGCCTTGTCCCACTTTGTCAGTGACCTTCTTATGTGCACTGCATTTGATTATCGCCACTTTCTTTGGACAAAGCAACGCATTTAGGAGGTCACGCACTAGTTTTCCGTGCATAATGTGTACTCCATGCGAAGTCAAAAACCCACGCTCTCTCCAGAGTAGGCCGAAGTCATGCGCTACTCCGAAGTCGTACCGGCTGTCTGTGTAGATGTTCACACATAGGCCAGCACTCAATTCGCAGGCTCTTGTCAAAGCTATCAGCTCTGCTGCTTGGGCTGATTTCTGGGGTATCCGTGATGTTTCTACCACCGTCTTAAGTTTTGTGATCGCATATGCTGCAGAAGTTGTACCATCTGGCAGCCTCAAACACGATCCATCAACCCACAGTTCCCCATCCACATCTGGAAGTGGCACATCCTGTAAGTCGACACGACCCTTTGTTTTTTCCTCGGTCAGGAAAACACAATCATGGTGTTTTTCCTCCTGACCCTCTTCAACCGGATATGGCAATAAAGTGGCAGGGTTCAGGGTAGCGCATCTTTTCAGTGTGATATGCGGTGCCAGAAGTGTGAGCTCATATCCTGTTAAACGTGCGCTCGTAAGATACTGCGTCTTCGTTTGATTTAACAGGGCATCCACTGCATGGGGGACTAACACCAACAATTTGTGTGACAAAACGATTCCCTCACTCTGTCGTATAGCTACTGCTGTTGCTGCAACTGCTCGGAAACACCCTGGTAATCCTCGCGCTACCGGATCAAGAATGGCTGAGAAATATGCGCATGGCCTCTGCTTATCCCCGTGTGCCTACACTAACACTGATAACGCGCACCCATCTTTCTCGTGCACATACAACGTGAAAATCTTTGTATAATCTGGTGTGCCTAACACAGGTGCAGAGCAAAGGGCCTGTCTCAATTGATCAAAAGCATTTTGACATTCATCTGTCCATTCAAGGGGCATTGGTGTAGTTTTAGACAATAACGCTAACAAAGGTTTGATAATGTGTGAAAACCCCATGATCCATTGTCTACAAAAGGACGTTAATCCTATGAAGGCGCGTACATCTCTCTGAGTGCGGGGAACTGGCGTATCTAAAATCGCTTGAATTCGATCTGATGTTAATGCACGCCCCTCCTTAGACAAAAGATGACCGAGGTAGGTCACCTTGGGTCTACAGTATTGCAGCTTTTTCTTAGAGACCTTGTGATTGTTCTGAGCCAAAAAGGAAAGCAAAGCAAGTGTACTCTCCTCACATTGTGCATAGGTGTCTGCAGCCAACAGGAGATCGTCAACATACTGTATAAGTGCTACCCCGGATTGCAATTCAAAAGAGTCAAGCTGTCGTTTTAAAGCCTGGCTATAGATGCTAGGACTCTCTGTGTAACCTTGGGGAACACGACAAAATCTATACGATTTATTATTTAACGTGAAGCCAAATAGGTATCTGCTGTCAGAATGAATTAGAATGGAAAAGAACGCGTTCTTAAGATCAATAACAGAAAAGGTCGTCGCAGTTGGGGGAACCAATGTAAGCAATGTCGTGATATCAGACACCACTGGGTATTGTGGAATGACAATTTTGTTAATTTCTCTCAAATCAATAATAAATTGATAGACTTTGTCGTCTGTGTCTTTCTTAAGGATCGGAAGAATAGGGCTATTACAGACATTGTAAGGAACTTCCTCCACTACTCCTGCATTGATTAAATCCTGAACAATGTGCGTCAGGGCAATTTCACCTTCCCTAGAGATCTTATACTGCGGGACACGTGGCAAAGGTACTCCCTCTTTGACAGTAATTCGAATAGGCGGGATGAGCATCTGTCCCACATCCGTATCTGAGATCGCCCATAACGTGTGCGGGAGAGAGGCTAATGCTTCAATTTCCTTCATTGTACAAAATCTGTCTGAATCTGGGTAATTGTCATTCAAAATGACCCGTACTCCTTCAGGAGCACAGCGTATCGTTGCTCGAAAATATTTGAGCAAATCAATGCCCATAATGTTATCTGGAGTGTGAGGTGACAACAAAAATGGACAAAAACTGAAAAATTTGTCAATACAAAGTGCAAGTGGTTGTGATAATGGGCTAGGAGAGGGTGTGCCATCGAACCCTATACATGTTATCGTTTCACCAGACAGGGGAGCCCTTCGAACCACGTTTTTAGACAAAGCACTACGAGTAGCCCCTGTGTCAACTAAAAACTGATCAGTAGAACCCAAAATGCCCGCTGATACATATGGACCTCTTTGATCTACTGGCACTTCAACCGATTCCACACCCCATCCTACGCAATCCTATGCATGCACATAATCCTGATGTTCCACACTCTCATTCTCCGATATCTGATACTGATTCCGTCTATCAAAAGTGTTCCGGTCATCCTGACCATGACCCCTCGCTTCAAACCTACCACGATCACTTCCGCCACCTCTCGCTCCTGAATAACTATTCCTCGACCTTCCCCCTCCTCGGCCACGCTGACTACGTTGCTCTCGAAGCACCGGACAATCTTCAGCCCAATGCCCAAACTCTTTACAATATGCACATTGATCCTCAGCAATGTCGGTACGACCATACGACACATTACTCCCTCCTCGCCTGCCCCTATCATTCCCTCTAGATTGAGCACCGCAAACTTGTGCTAACATCACCTTCGTTTTCAACTCCTTCGTTTTCTTATCAACACTTTCTTTAGCCTCCAATTCCTGCCGCTCATAATACTGAGCCATAGTTATCAAAGACGCGGGGGTTGCCGTGGTCCAGGAACTTTCACTCGTTTTCAATCGTTTCGCAATCTCCGGTAGGAGATTAGTCACATACTTATCAACAAACAAATGCCTACCCGTATCATCTGTTAATGATTGCCCACTGTAATTATGGAACGCTTCTTCGAAGCGTGTAAAGAAATCAGATACCGATTCATCTGGCTTCTGTTTACATGAAGCTGACATAGTCCAATCGATATTTTTAGGAGAAACAAGCGTTTTTAGTTTGGTCAGAATAGCCGCTGGAAGATCTAAAATCAAGTCACACGGCTTGCATGCAGGTTCCCTGTCTAAGTCAGCCTGAATTATCTCCTTCCAGTTTGCCCCGAACATCGTTTGATCATTAGTCTTACGAATCGATCTCCACATATCGGGTGGGAGTATTAATCCAAAGAAAAGATCTATATCAACTAGAGTCATAACACAAGAGGAAATGGCCCCCTCCACCCCTTCATAGAATGCTGCCGGATTCTTACGGTGATCGGGTAAAGCATTTTTCAACGCCATTACATCGGCTCTATTCCACGGCGTATACACCCAATTATATATAAAATACCCCTTTGCATTTGCCGACGTTTTATCCTCATCTGAACCGTCCCCTTTAGGTGGAACATACAGAGGCGCAGCTTCACGCATAGGCATAACATGCACTTTAGAACTCTTATCTGTTCCAAAGATAGAACACTCTTTGGATTGCTCCGTCGACCCCGGCACGGACTCTTTCTCTGCATTTCGTGCTTCCCGCAATCTGGACGCCTCATCCCGTAGTTGGAGCAATCGGGTGAAAAACCCATCTGCATCTGTAAGAACAAATAAACCTTTACGCATATTCTCATGATGGACTGACACATCCTTCAGTTCTAAGTCCACCGAATTTTTTCGGAATCGTTCAATAACCTCATCTGCAAAAGTATTTAAAAAACACATCAATTCTCGCTCCGACCACCTATTCTTTTCAGCCATAACCGTTGCTACAGTTATATGATTCAAATTCAATTTCCTGGCTAAACTACGCAATTCTGCGGATTTTTCAGTAGTTAACCTGGTACTGGACTTATCCCGACCTTCATCACCGGAGTCCTCGGACGGGGCCGTAGGCTGAACATACGGAGGCGGAGATCGATCTAGCAACGAATAATCATCAATTTCATTATTAAGGACAGGATAGAGCGGACGACGAATAGGAAATGGACCGGTCGTTTGCAAATTACGCTCCCGTGCCTCCCTCTCTTTCTTCTCCTGCGCCTCCTTCTCCTCAAGCTGTAAAGCTTTATCTCGAGCAGCCTTGCGCTGCTCTTTGTCCGCCAAGGCAACCTCACGCTTCATACGTTCACGCACTGCTTTCTCCCACATTCGCACACAATCAAACATGTTCTGTCTAGACCTGCGCTGAAACAAACATTGCTCCACAAACTGAACCTTTCGCAAATCAAACAACCCATGTAGTGGCCATTGCAACTCGGGATCGGTTCTGGTGTATTTATGCCATAATTTACTGTACAATATAGGGGGAAGGCCAAATTTAACATACATATCGCGATTAGGAGTCCCCTCTGGGGGAGCCGGCTGAGATTCATTTAACCTATATGAGGTACCGTTTCCAAAACAGCACATCCTTCGGAGTGTGCTTAAAACAGGTATGTTCAAAAAGTACCACGAAAACGTGATACCGTAAAAATGGCACTTACAGTACTTCACACAAATGTGCCGTCTAGAGTACAAAAAAAGTTAGAGAAACATCTGAACATGCCTGCCTATGTGAAGTGCACTACACATATATTCAAATCCACAAAGTCAAAATGTTAGCTAACTCAAATCATAGTCACATTCATAGAACTTCAGTAAGCGTCCGCAGACTACCTTACAGATCACAAATCTTACCCAAATCTCAAATATCCAGATTCCAACTGCCAAGGTCTTTGATCGAATCAGCCAAACGGGCACTGTACAGCAACACAGACGAGCAGGATCTCAGTTGGAGACCGGCGCCACCTGGAAGGTCAGATCAGAAGGAAGGAAGAAAACACCGTGGGTGCCAAGACTCGGGTCACTCAGTGGCAGCGTACGCGTCCATGGCGAGTTTCCAACCCTTCGTAACGACCTCTCCTTCGGGCATCTAAGTCGCCGATGAGTCCCTTCGTGGTCGCCAATTTGTGGTATTGGGTTCCCAAGGCCTACATGATCTGCAGAATACCCACTTACACCAAAAGAACTGTTGGCACGGAAACTGAAAAGTACAAAAGACTAGTTTATTAAGACCCCATGGGGTGGTGGTACATTCCTACAGCACCCTTCGGCAATGCAAGAAGTATCACACCGAACATCAATGCGATTCCTTCTTTTATACAGTTTACAGTAATAAAAAGGTAGGCGGTACATGGTTACAGAGTTTTCGGTACATATATGGTCATTTTTGCAACACAGCCAACTCATGGGAGGAGTTCCAACACCACTGGTCAGTTTGGCGGAACATTCCTAAGGGGTGACTGGTCAGTCAGAACTGCGCATGTACAGGCTTGACCGTTACTAAAAATAGCCTGTTGCTGGGCAAACTTGAGTGGTCAGTGGCACGGACGAAGGACTAAAGGGCATGCTGACCACGAGGCAACTCATTCCCTAAAATGGCCGCCGTAACATACAAAATGGCGTTTTCGGATAAAGCCAAGTTAAGGGAAATAACGTGTAGCAAAGCTAAGCGCTAACCCAGTCATCGTCAAATTACGACAAAGGGACCCACGTAACGAGTCAACAGCTTCTTGGGGCTATGCACATTGAGGTGCCGGATGGAAAGCTAAACCCTGTCACCCGAGCGGTATGCGGGTTCTTTCTGTCTATGGGCGTCAGCATGTTCCTTGTAGGTGTCCCTAGCCCTGGCCAGTTCGAACCGCGCTTGCTGCCAAAGACTGCGCAGGGAATCATGATAAGACCGCACCGTCGGTAACTGGCTGTCTCGGGTGTCCTCCCAGGCCGAGGTGCGAGGGTGACGTCCGTGGAGGCAAAAGAAAGGAGACATGCCAATGGCTGAGTGCTTGCTGTTGTTATACTCGTATTCCGCCATCCAGATGACCTCAGACCATTCCCTCTCAACCGTAAGCAGCAAACAGCGGAGGTACTGCTCCATGGTGTGGTTAGGCCTTTCGGCCTGGCCATCGGTCTGGGGGTGGTACGCTGAAGACAGGCGTACATCCATCTCGAGGATCCTGCATACCTCTTTCCAGAAGCGGGACACGAACTGTTGTCCCCGATCCGTTATGACCAGGGATGGAATGCCGTGGAGGCGAACCACGTCCTGCACGAAGATCAAGGCTAGTTCCACTGCGGAGGGCAGTTTCCCCAAGGGTACGAAATGTGCCATCTTGGAGAGGTGGTCCACTATGGTGAGAACCGTGGTGTGCCCTGTCTTGGTGAGAGGGAGTTCGACCACGAAATCCATGCAGATGGTGTGCCACGGATACGGTGGAACCGGAATGGAACGCAGAAAGCCAACAGGGGGCTCTGATCTGTTCTTGCCTAGCAGACAAACGGCACAGTCCGTCACATGGTTTCTCGTGTCGGTTACCAATGTTGGCCACCAGAACCGTCTCCGTACGAGATCAAGTATTTTGTGGTAGCCAGGATGGCCGGCGAGGACATGATCATGGCACAGGCCAAGGGCTTTTTTCTGTTCGGGTGCCTCAGGAAGGTACAATTGTTCTCCCCTGTACTGCGATCCGTTCACCAGTGTCAAGCCTTCGTTGTCTTCATCCGGGACCGTTTGGCCGGCCTGCTTCATGCCCGGTTTCATACATGCGACTATGCCCTGGAAGTGTTTTTCCTGTATTATGGGGACCGACTCGAGGCTTTCGTCATCTTCGTCGGACTCCTCAAGACGCGAAAGAGCGTCCGCTTTGGCGTTGTCTTTCCCTGGCCGGAACGTGATCATGAAGTCGTATTCATTGAAGAACAGGGTCCATCGGAGCTGTCGGGCTGTGAGGGCACGTGCTGATCGTAGAAACTGGAGGTTTCTGTGGTCTGTGTAGATGGTCACTCTGTGTTTGGCGTCTTTCAGGAAGTGGCGCCATTCCTCGAACGCTGTTTTGATGGCCAGGAGCTCCCGGTCTGACACGGTGTAGTTGCGTTCAGTGGTTAAGAGCTTCTTGGAATAAAAGGCCACCGGATGCAAAAGTCCTGTGCTGGTGCTCCTTTGTGACAGCACTCCTCCTATGGCGTCCTTCGAGGCGTCTGCCTCCACGATGAAGGGTTGTTCGGTGTCGGGGTGCACCAGGACCGGAGCTACGGTAAAACGCCTCTTCAGTTCCCGAAAGGCGTCGTCTGCTTTTTGGTACCAACCAAACCGTACTCCCTTGCGCAACAAGCGTGTGATGGGTGCCACCATCTCGGAGAACCCTGTGATGAAACGTCGGTAGTAGTTGGAAAAACCGAGGAACCGTTGGACTCCTTTCACGGACTCCGGGGTAGGCCAGGACAGGATGGCTTCCACTTTCTTGTTGTCCATTTGGATGCCAGCCGGAGTGATGATGTGCCCCAGGAACTCAACAGACGACGTGAAAAACGCTCTTCTCCAATTTCACGTACAAACAGTGTTTCTCCAACTGTTGTAGGACGGAACGCACGTGCTGAATGTGTTCTTCGGTGGTCTGTGAGTATATCAAGATGTTGTCTATGAAGACGATACAGAAGACGTCGATGAAGTCCCTCAACACCTCGTCGATGAAGAACTGGAACGCTGCAGGGGCATTACAGAGTGCGAAAGGCATGACCTGGTACGCAAACAGGCCGAACTTCGTCCAGAAAGGCGGTCTTCCATTCGTCTCCCTTCCGGACTCTGACTAGATGGTAAGCACCCCGTAGGTCCAGTTTCGTGTAGATGGAGGCGTTTTTTACCTGGTCCAAGAGATTGGAGATTAGTGGCAGCGGGTACCGATTTTTCACGGTGATGGTGATCATCGCGCGAAAGTCTATGCAGGTCCTCAGATCCCCTTCCTTCTTCGATACGAAGAAAAGAGGAGAGGAAACCGGAGATCTAGAGTGACGAATAAACCTGTTATCTAGGTATTCGTCCAGATTGGAGCGGAGGTGGATGTTCTCATTTTCCGTGAGCGAATAAATCCTTCTGCATGGCAACGTGGAGCCGGGAATCAGGTCAATTCGGCAGTCGAACGACCGATGGGGTGGCAGCGTGTTGGCCCCCTTCTTGTCGAACACCTCAGCTAGGTCCAAATATTCTTTCGGTATGTATGCTTGGGAAACCATCCCCATGCCTTCTACTGGCAACGTGCGTGCTTGTATGGAGCGAGCTCCTAGCAGATCGTCCTTTGCATAACACCCAGTCGATGCGGGGATTGTGCTTCACCAACCACGGCAACCCCAATATCACCTTGAACTGAGGAGCGTCAATGACGTTGAAACTGATGGGCTCGGCGTGGTTGTTAGACAAGGACATAGTCATGTTCTCCGTTCGGTGTCTGATAGGGCCGGAAGTCAGGTCTGTTCCATCCACAGCCTTCACGGGTTCAGGTTGGGCCTTCGACACTGTCTCAATGCCCAAGGCACGGGAAAACGCTGTATCGATGAAGCAACCTGTCGCGCTGGAATCCAGGATGGCGGTTACCATCCAAGTCCTGCCCGCCAGATTCCTTAAGGACACTTCTATGCTGACATGACGGCTACCGTGGTGTACTGCGGGGACTGCTGATGTACAAGAAGAAGAACCCAGTGGACGGATCCCCTTGTCTACTGGGTTGTCTCGTTTCCCGCCTTGTCGCCCTTGGTCACAGGCAAGGCATAAGGCCTTCTGCCCCGAGGTCTCGTTGGTTTCGCCGGGCATTCCCTTACGAAGTGTCCGCTTTTGCCGCAGTACAGGCACTGGTTCTGCTTCCTTCTTTTTTCCCGTTCTTGACTGGTCAAGGGTCCTCTTATGCCACCGATCTGCATGGGTTTGGACGCTTCACCCTGGGGAGAGGGATCTTCTTTGGCCTTCTCGTAGCCCTTGTCCCCGAAGGACAAGAGACGGTTGTCGCTGCCTTTCCCCTTGTCTGTCTTTCTTTCCTGCAGTCGGAAGCTCATCTTCACCACCATGTCGATGAAAGGACCAATTTCGACAGGCGGATCGGGATACTGCGAGATGAGGTCCTTCAAATCGTCACGTAATCCTCGATAGAACACAGATACTTTCTTATCTTCAGGCCAGTGGGCCTCGATAACAAGCCTGCTGAACATGGTGATGTAATGAAGCAGGTCTTGGTTGCCTTGTCTCAGGCTGAGCAGTTCATTGTCGGCGGCTTGCACAAAGGAATGGCGAGCAAACATCCGCTGCATAGCGTCCTTGAATGTTGGGAGGTGTTTGAGCATGGGATCGTCGTTCTCCACCATTGCAATGGACCACTGAGCAGCGTCTCCGCCCATGTAAGACAGTATGTATGCGACCTTGGATGCATCATCGGGAAAGGCCGCGATCCTAGCCATGAAATGCAATTGGCATTGGTAGATGAATATTCCGTACTTGGTACTGTCCCCATAGAAGCGTTCGGGTGGTGCCAACTGTACTGGGTGGAGAGTGACGACCTGAATGGCCGTGTCTTAGTTGGTGGCAGCAGAGGACCCCCAAAGGTAAACGTAGGCTGTCTCAACAGGCCTTCTTGTCTGACTCTAGGACTAGGAGTGGTACCCCATGGACTGGGGACCCAGCTGCCATTTGGCCCTGTAGGGCCGTTATATCATGGCGCAAGGCAAGGTTCTCGGTCTGCATGGCAGCCAGCATGACAGCTATGTCTTGCAAGGTGACCTCCGGGTCGCCCATGTCGCCTGGGCGGAATTGTTAACGTGGGCTCCGAATTCTGTCAGGTGCCCCACAAGACTTACCTTCGCTTGTGAAGCTATTCCGCAGAGACGACAAGAGCGCCCGCCCCTGTACCCACCTGACCCTCGTGGAGTGAAAGACCCAGCAGGGATGAGATGGACGCAGGGAAGGGAGCCAGGATGCAGAGGCTTGTTAATGGTGTGGAGCTTGCGGGTGTCTCGGTGCCAGCTGGGAAAGCAGAAAAGAACCAGGTCAGAAGGAACCACCCTTCCCACTTCCTGCGTAGCCCACCCAAGCACACACAGAAGCAACCTTCCGTGAACTCACCAGTGATTCTGTTGTTTGTGGTTTTCTATATATCAACAAAGGAAGAGTGTCCGTCAGTATGGCGTTAATATTGTGGAGATAGCACGTAAAAATATGAAGCCAGCTGTGGTTGGTCAAAAGGTTGGCCCAACTTTCAAGAAAAAATTTGTGATTTTTTCAGGAAACCCTCACTCACCCTAGTGGTGACATGCTTCATCATCGGGTCCACTAGGGAGATCGAGTACCTCCCCAGTGTGCTACGACGCCAGGAGACTGCGGAGCAGGTTTTGTGAGAGTGAAGAGTGAAAAAGGTGTGGTTTAAAAATGTCAGAGGTTGTCCCAAAAAATCATTTATTCGCTGGTCAACTTGACATATTAAAATTAAGAACTATGTGCAGGGAAACTATCCAAAAGAAATACTGGTGTTTCCCTGTTAGGGGAAGGTCAACATGTTTCTGCCCTTTAAGTGTATGAATTTACAGGGCTTTCGTCAGGACCAGTAGGCGAGTGTTGCCTCAACAGGTATAGGCGCGCTAAGGCCTACCCTGCCGTAGGCACTGAAAGTTAAAAAGTTGCACTGTGTGTAAAAATTGGTGCGTGAAATACAAACCAAAAGGCTAGGGGATTTACCTCTATTGCAAGGAGCCCAGAAGTCTGCAGGTAGGTGAAAGACAGACAGACAAACAATACACAAAACATAAAGAGAGCAGACAGTCATTACTGATCATGTATTGTTGCCATTCAACTTATAGTGTGGCGTGATACGTGCTAACAAACCTATCAAAGGCCGTGGCCGTGATGGATTGCATTGTAGAATGGAGGTTGTGCCCAAGAACCACGGTGATGGGCCTCAACTAGAACCAGAGTCGAGTGATCTGGCACAAGGCGTAGCACAATTGGTGAGGTAATGTAAATGGAGGCTTGCTGTGCTAAGTCCATCCGTGTGGGAAGCCAGGCGGCCGCCCATAATTGTAACATTATCTATGGTAAGGATACGGAGAAATGATCCCCGAAGTGTAGCGTAAGAAGCAGAGCTACGTAATAATAATGCGTAGCCCTGCTGGCCGTGATTTTAGAGAACTTAAAATAGGCACGCTAAATGAAAATATACGTGAAACAATCCTCACTTGTATTCAATGTGAGCCACGCCCCATAGATTCAGGGGGGGGTGGGAGCGACAATGGCACACCCTGTCAAGGTAAAACAAACAAACAACGGAGAGTTCAAAGGGTCTGGCAGAGACTCACACACATAAAACTTAGCTTGTAAAAGATGTAAGATCGGTTGGTCTTACGCCCGCAACGCTCAGCACCCTCTCGGCACCTAGCTGTCCCCCGCTGGATCTCGTGGATCACAAGCGAGGGGCGAGCCTGGCGCTAAGAGAGGGAGGCGTCGGGGCGTCATCCAATAGGAATTGTTTGTTTCAAACGAGGCTTGGAAGGCAAGCCCCGCGCTGCCGTGAGTGACGCGCTCGCGTCTATTCTGTCAGGAGCGAGGCTTGGAATGCACGCGTAGTGCGCATGCGCGCACGAAGCTGGGAACTAGGTCTACCTCATAGCGAGGCTTGGAGTGCAAGCATGCAAGGGACCGGTGATTGGTCTGTTAGCCTTGAGTCCGTTTTTGTCATGCAGACGATAATAACAAAAACATTGTGGTTGGTCATGGGCTCAGAAAGGTCATCAGATAAAGCAGTAAAGAGGTTGATAGTATTACCAGTATAATACATCATTTTAAATGGTTAAAAACTGCAGCAAGAAAGTGTTTTCACAGGTTTAGAACAGTGATCATAGGTGGTACCCTCATGTAAAAAAGGTTCATTATTAATCATTGTTACTGTTTGAGGACGCTGGCCCAAGGTATCCTCATGTAAAAAAGGGGGTTCATTATTGATCATTGTTACTGTTTGAGGACGCTGGCCCAAGGTATTTGGTCATTTAGTCCTTGAATATGTGTATTCAGTCTATAGACCCAGCGCTGCTCTTTTTCAAACAGGATGTTCTCTCTGTTCCTGGGGCTGTTGACCTGTTCTATTACTGTCCAGGTCATATCATTGGGAGTGTGGTTTGCCTGCAGAAAATGCTCGCTGAGTTTGGTGGTTACTTTCTTACAGCGGACATTGCTGCGATGTTCGCCAATGCGTGTCTTGACTTTCCGGGTTGTCATGCCCACATATCTCTTTGCACACGGGCAGGTAATCAGATATATAACGTTAGAGGAGTTACAATTAGTATGTGATTTTTGGGTCCATACTTTGCCCGGTTCCAGATTTAACTGTTTTGTGTGGGTGGTTAAATGACAGACACTGCAATCAGTACATGGAAAGTGTCCAGTAATGGGGGGTAGGTGCCATGGTTCAGTAACGGATCTGGTGAGTGATGAAGGACATGTTAAAGGCCTTGTATGGACCAGGGTATCCTTGAGACTTCTGCCCTTTTTAAAGGAAAAGAGTGGTTTTTCCCAATCACCTATGCTGCTGGTGATAATTCTCCAATTCTTATTTATTGATTTTTTTATATTGTCTGAAAGTGTGCTATATGTGGTAACACAAGTTAATGGGACATCAGTGTCAATTTTCTCATTCTCTTCCAGGAGGGCTTCCCGAGGTTGATTCCGGGCCCTGGTCTGTCCTTTGTTGAGGATGCCTTGAGGGTAGCCTCTTTGTCTCAGTTTGACCGTTAGGTCCTTTGCCTGTGTCTTATAGTCTGTTGTGCTGCTGCAATTTCTTCTTAGGCGAAGGTATTGCCCGTAGGGCAAGTTTTCACGTAGCGGCCGTGGATGGAAACTGCTGAATTGTAGAAGATTATTCTTTGCCGTAGGTTTGTGATGGGTCACTGTAGTGAGAGATGTTCCTTCGATCCTTAACACCACATCCAAGAAAACTATGGATTCTTTGCTGTAATTGTTAGTGAATTTTAAATAATGGTCAAGGGTATTGACCCAGCTCAAGAATTCAATGAGACTGTTTTCAGTGCCCGTCCATAGTATGAGAATATCATCAATGTACCTCCTCCATAATCCTATGGAGGAGGCAAAAGGGTTGGATGTGGGCAGGATGTATTTGGTCTCAAAATCGTATACGTACAGCCCCGCTACGCTAGGAGCGAAGGTGCTGCCCATTGAGGTCCCTGTGCATTGAAGGTACAGTTGCCCTTTGTACTCGAAATAATTTTCTTTCAGTGCCATCCTTGCACATTGTAAGATGAACGCCTTTGGCGTGACGTATTCCCAAGTCACTGTGTCCAGTGCTTGTGCCAGTACCCGTAATGTTTCTTCCTGAGGGATCGAAGGAACATCTCTCACTACAGTGACCCATCACAAACCTACGGCAAAGAATAATCTTCTACAATTCAGCAGTTTCCATCCACGGCCGCTACGTGAAAACTTGCCCTACGGGCAATACCTTCGCCTAAGAAGAAATTGCAGCAGCACAACAGACTATAAGACACAGGCAAAGGACCTAACGGTCAAACTGAGACAAAGAGGCTACCCTCAAGGCATCCTCAACAAAGGACAGACCAGGGCCCGGAATCAACCTCGGGAAGCCCTCCTGGAAGAGAATGAGAAAATTGACACTGATGTCCCATTAACTTGTGTTACCACATATAGCACACTTTCAGACAATATAAAAAAATCAATAAATAAGAATTGGAGAATTATCACCAGCAGCATAGGTGATTGGGAAAAACCACTCTTTTCCTTTAAAAAGGGCAGAAGTCTCAAGGATACCCTGGTCCATACAAGGCCTTTAACATGTCCTTCATCACTCACCAGATCCGTTACTGAACCATGGCACCTACCCCCCATTACTGGACACTTTCCATGTACTGATTGCAGTGTCTGTCATTTAACCACCCACACAAAACAGTTAAATCTGGACCCAGATCCGTTACTGAACCATGGCACCTACCCCCCATTACTGGACACTTTCCATGTACTGATTGCAGTGTCTGTCATTTAACCACCCACACAAAACAGTTAAATCTGGAACCGGGCAAAGTATGGACCCAAAAATCACATACTAATTGTAACTCCTCTAACGTTATATATCTGATTACCTGCCCGTGTGCAAAGAGATATGTGGGCATGACAACCCGGAAAGTCAAGACACGCATTGGCGAACATCGCAGCAATGTCCGCTGTAAGAAAGTAACCACCAAACTCAGCGAGCATTTTCTGCAGGCAAACCACACTCCCAATGATATGACCTGGACAGTAATAGAACAGGTCAACAGCCCCAGGAACAGAGAGAACATCCTGTTTGAAAAAGAGCAGCGCTGGGTCTATAGACTGAATACACATATTCAAGGACTAAATGACCAAATACCTTGGGCCAGCGTCCTCAAACAGTAACAATGATCAATAATGAACCCCCTTTTTTACATGAGCATACCTTGGGCCAGCGTCCTCAAACAGTAACAATGATTAATAATGAACCTTTTTTACATGAGGGTACCACCTATGATCACTGTTCTAAACCTGTGAAAACACTTTCTTGCTGCAGTTTTTAACCATTTAAAATGATGTATTATACTGGTAATACTATCAACCTCTTTACTGCTTTATCTGATGACCTTTCTGAGCCCATGACCAACCACAATGTTTTTGTTATTATCGTCTGCATGACAAAAACAGACTCAAGGCCAACAGACCAATCACCGGTCCCTTGCATGCTTGCGCTCCAAGCCTCGCTATGAGGTAGACCTAGTTCCCAGCTTCGTACGCGCATGCGCACTACGCGTGCATTCCAAGCCTCGCTCCTGACAGAATAGACGCAAGCGCGTCACTCACGGCAGCGCGGGGCTTGCCTTCCAAGCCTTGTTTGAAACAAACGTTTCCTATTGGATGACGCCCCGACGCCTCCCTCTCTTAGCGCCAGGCTCGCCCCTCGCTTGTGATCCACGAGATCCAGCGGGGGACAGCTAGGTGCCGAGAGGGTGCTGAGCGTTGCGGGCGTAAGACCAACCGATCTTACATCTTTTACAAGCTAAGTTTTATGTGTGTGAGTCTCTGCCAGACCCTTTGAACTCTCCGTTGTTTGTTTGTTTTACCTTGACAGGGTGTGCCATTGTCGCTCCCACCACCCCCCCTGAATCTATGGGGCGTGGCTCACATTGAATACAAGTGAGGATTGTTTCACGTATATTTTCATTTAGCGTGCCTATTTTAAGTTCTCTAAAATCACGGCCAGCAGGGCTACGCATTATCATTACGTAGCTCTGCTTCTTACGCTACACTTCGGGGATCATTTCTCCGTATCCTTACCATAGGTAATGTTACAATTACGGGCAGCCGCCTGGCTTCCCACACGGATGGACTTAGCACAGCAAGCCTCCATTTACATTACCTCACCAATTGTGCAACGCCTTGTGCCAGATCACTCGACTCTGGTTCTAGTTGAGGCCCATCACCGTGGTTCTTGGGCACAACCTCCATTCTACAATGCAATCCATCACGGCCACGGCCTTTGATAGGTTTGTTAGCACGTATCACGCCACACTATAAGTTGAATGGCAACAATACATGATCAGTAATGACTGTCTGTTCTCTTTATGTTTTGTGTATTGTTTGTCTGTCTGTCTTTCACCTACCTGCAGACTTCTGGGCTCCTTGCAATAGAGGTAAATCCCCTAGCCTTTTGGTTTGTATTTCACGCACCAATTTTTACACACAGTGCAACTTTTTAACTTTCAGTGCCTACGGCAGGGTAGGCCTTAGCGTGCCTATACCTGTTGAGGCAACACTCGCCTACTGGTCCTGACGAAAGCCCTGTAAATTCATACACTTAAAGGGCAGAAACATGTTGACCTTCCCCTAACAGGGAAACACCAGTATTTCTTTTGAATAGTTTCCCTGCACATAGTTCTTAATTTTAATATGTCAAGTTGACCAGCGAATAAATGATTTTTTGGGACAACCTCTGACATTTTTAAACCACACCTTTTTCACTCTTCACTCTCACAAAACCTGCTCCGCAGTCTCCTGGCGTCGTAGCACACTGGGGAGGTACTCGATCTCCCTAGTGGACCCGATGATGAAGCATGTCACCACTAGGGTGAGTGAGGGTTTCCTGAAAAAATCACGAATTTTTTCTTGAAAGTTGGGCCAACCTTTTGACCAACCACAGCTGGCTTCATATTTTTACGTGCTATCTCCACAATATTAACGCCACACTGACGGACACTCTTCCTTTGTTGATATATCTAATGATTGGGGACTAAGAGTGCCCTTGAACCCTGTCTCTCCCTTTGTTGACTGGTTTGTGGTTTTCTGGCAGCAATCAGCTTCAGACGAGGATAACCAGGTGGAGGCGCTCCAGCGCGAGACAACCAAGCAAAGAATGAAAAGGAAAGCGCCCCTGCGCGTGAACTTAAATCAAGTCTCAGTCTCTAGTTTGGTGGCATCCTTAGTAAGCAACTTTATTATATACAAGGCTCAGTCCAGCCGAGCTATTCTCCCAGCAGCGCTCTTGCGCGATGGAGAAACCAATGTTCAACAGTGCAAAAGTTCAGAAGAAAAGGAAAACCCAAAACGAAAAGCACTCCTGTGCTATTACCTTTGGCCAGAACAGCGCTACTGCGCGACTGGGTTCTGGAGGCAGAACCGGGTGGTCCTATCTCGCGCTCTAGCGCGGTGACCCATGTGAGAAGTTGGCCTGATATATAATGTTCACTATTCTAGTGAGCACTTTGTATCAGTCCAAACAACCCTTATTGATGATTGGTTGTAAGTCAACCTTATAGACCAGCTATCCTAGTAGCATGGACAAGAGCAGTCTAAGGCTAAACTCTAGAGGGCGTGTTAAGCCAGCTGTTTTACCATCACATATACCCCTTGAACACCGAGTGAAAGGACACCACACAAGTGTTATGAAAATAAACAGTTATTTATTTAGATCACAACAGCCCTGTTCTCTTTATGAGGACAGGGTACTAAGCACACAACAAAACTCTTACGAAAATACTTTAAGTTGCACAATTTACAAAAATGCCCGAGGGGCACGAAAAACCATACACTATGAAAGTGGAATGCGAAATTACTAGCAGGTAAGTACTGGACTAATAGGCTTTGGAATCGCTAGGACTACGTTACTGAACCTTCAGATTACTAGTAGGAGGCCTAGGGGACTCGGGTGCAGAGTGTGCACTCTCACGCGGGATGCGGGACAAAGTCTATGGAGGCTAATAAAAGCAAAGTTAAGGATATCGGACAAATCCGACTAGGTAGGCTGAAAACGAAAGTGGATCTGGACCCTTGGATAGTGAGGCTATGCTGGGGCACCAAAATGCCGAAGTTACCTAGCCCAGGGGCTGCGGATGCATAGGTCTGGAAAGACGTCGGGAAGCCTCGTTGCAGTCTATGGAGCCTGAAAGAAGAAGTTGCTGGCAGGCGACCAGTGAAGATTGTTCGATGGATCCAAGCCTGGATCGAAGATGGATGACACCTGAAAGCAGAGGGGACCAAGTTCTTAATCACTAGCCAGTGATTGTGTGGGCACCAGGATGGCACCGGGCGAAGTCACCTCGACCAGGTGAGTGGGCGACGCTGGGCTCTGCAGTCTCACGGACCAGGAGGCGTTGTCGGCGACCAGGATGGAGGTGCGAGCTGTCCCACGATGGTTGATGCTGTCGACATCGCTGGACCCAGGATTGGGGCAACAAGTCTTGGCAAATTCAAGCCCACGCGGTGGACCTAAAATGGCGTCTGGAGTGGACCAGGAGGGTCCGGGGCGCTCCTCTTTTGGAAGGGGAGCAAAGGCCAGTCTGGAGCAACCAGACTAGCAGTGTTGATGTCGTCGTTCGTCGTCGGGAAGGCCACAAGCCAACGGACTAGTAGCCAGACAACGGGGTGAGCAGCAAAAAGCAGAAGGGCCCCACGCCGATCTCGTGGATGCTGGGGGGGCTGGGCTTCGGTACTGAAGCTGCTCAGGGTCGGGGCTTCTCGGACCCCAAAGCACTCACCAGAGGATCCCTCGGCGGTCGTGCTGGATAGAAGTCGTGCAGTTCTGATGATGGCCGGTCCCTCGAGGTCTCGTCGCACCTACGGTTCTCAGCTTAGCTGTAGATGTAGGTAGAGGTCAGAGGTGCCAGGGAAGCCGGGTCTCGTCGTGCTGGTCAGTCGGATTCCGGAGGAAAGACGTGCAGCAAACCGCAGTGTTCTTAGATGGTGCCTGCGGATGCAGGGTGACTACTCCTTAGCCACAAGGGAGAAATCTTGAGAAGAGTCTTGAGTTCCTTTCGTCGAAAGTTGGTTCAGGATTCAAAGATGATCTAATTTGGAAGGGTCCCCGCTCCTGCCTTTATCCTAAAGAAAGGGGTGGGTACGCGACTAGGTCCTGCCCTAGGGGTGGGACCAGGAAGGGGGGTGGTTACACCCCTCACCCGTGCCGGGCTGTCCCCAGCTCAGGGGCTGTGTGCCCCTGGAACTGGTTCTAGCCGGCCTATGCACAGTGAGCACCGGGGTGCCACTTGCAGTCACCTTCCTGTAAAGCCCTGCCTACCCAGGATACACAAAACCCTGTCTGGGATGGTGCTAGCACCGCCCCTGACAGGAAACCCTTTGTCCAAGCACTCCTTGCTGGAAGGACTCCCAGCAGCAGGAGGTCAGACTCGTGTCTGTGGTGGCAGCATCCATTTTGTGGAGCTGAGGCTTGAGTTAACTTTAACCGGGGTTCACAGTTACTACCATGTCGTGTCCCTCTAGAAGGGCGGAATGCTAACCCCGTCGCCAGAATTGGTGAGGGGTTAGTATTCCAATTCGTATGACACCTTACTCGACATGTTTTGATAAAGCGGTACCAGAGTTGGCATATAACCGCGAGGATTATAATGCACTTAAAAGTATATGGTACGCGTTATCATGGAACAGCTATTAGGACTTGGTTCCGCAAGCTGCAAACGGGCTCAGCTCATGCCAGAGCACCATTTCACATGATTCCAAGCACTCTGCCTTCAGGATTGTCAAGGCCTGCTATAGGAGTGACTGATAGGAATCTATGTGTCCATTTTAGGGTTAGATATAGGTATACTATATCTATAGCAAATGGTGATTACACCACCTTGCCCCAGCTGTCGTGCAGCCAGTTGTGTCAGATTTAGATGGCCATCCAGGGGTGGCATAATACATGCTGCAGCCCCTGGTAGGCCCTGGGTACACCTATGCCCTGAGTTACAGGGTCTGATAAGGTGGCCCAGTACCAATTAGATATGTACCTAGGGTACATGGAATCCATTTTACAGAGAGAGCAATGGGCCTGGGGTTCTGAATAGCAGGGCCCCAGGTCAACTAAGTCAGAAAACCAGCAAAACACCAGGCAAAAAGTTGGGGGTAACCATAGTCAGGTATCTACCTTCCTACACAACCCCCCCCCCCCCAAACGAAAGGAGATAAGGCTATCCTTGACCAGGTAAGCCTATATTGCCTGAGTGGCCATATAATGTGGTACATGCACTGGCATGGTTACCCCCTGTATCATGGTCCACTAAGCAATCCCTCACCCTAAGGGTATCTGAGGGTGTCCACCATAGGGAATCACTACCTGTGGTGTGTTTTGGCAAAGTAAGAGGCTGGTGCTGGGATGGAGTACTGAAGTGAGACTCCACTAAGGTTGGGCTCAACTTCCTTAAATCACCATCCACCATATGTGCCTTCCTTTCCAGTACTGAGTTGCTATGAGCTCTCAGGGTCAACCTCTGGCTACCTAAAGCTGGAGGCTGAGTCCCTCTGTTTGGCTTACTGGAGGGACAGGTCAGGTTTGGGGTTTTTAGGCCCCAGGTTTGGCTGTGCCCAGCAGTGTCCAGCTGTGGGAGTTCCCTAACTAAGTTTAAGGGGGATCCCTCAGGAGTTTGTTTTATGTTCACTTGGCTAGGACTACTAGCTTCAGTGATCCTAATCTGCTGATTGGGGATTTTTGGACAGGCGGCCCTTTGGGGTCTACCACTGGCCTGCCTGACCTCTTCAGCCCTGGCCTGAGTGAGGCAGGATTGAGAGGGGCAGGTTACCTGCTCCAGACTGGGTCCCGCCTGGGAAGGGTCCACTGCCATCAGGGGCTCTGTCAGGCTGGGCCTGACTACCTCTGGGGCAGTTCCTTCACCAGGGGTAGAGTCAGTTCCCTGAGGAGGCTGGCTCTCACCTAGTGTCTGGGAGGGGGAAGACTTTTCTTCCTCCTCAATGCTCTCAGTTTGGGTGGAGTGATCCATTGTTTCAGGCTTCACAACCCCACTATCTGTTTGAGTAGAGGCTGAGACCATTATAGCCTTACCAACCTTTTCAGGAAGGTACTCAGTTTGTGCTTGGGCTGTGACTGTCACAGCCCTCCTATCCTGTTCAGGAAAGTCTGTCTGAGCCTGGGCAGTGGCTACCACTGCTCTTCCAACCTTTTCAGGGAGGAATGGTGCTTGGACTGGGGCTGTAGCTATTACTGCCCCACTAACCTTTCTGGGTAGGCCTATCATCCTGGAGTGGGTCTCTTGCTCCACCTCAGCCCATGCTGAGAGTTCCAGGTCATTCCCCAGTAAGCAATCTACAGGTAGGTTGTCTGTCACTGCCACTCTCATGGGCCCCGTGACATTACCCCAGCTGAGCTCGACTACTGCCATGGGATGCCTTCTTTTCACTCCATGAAACGTCTGTCACCTGGTAAATGAAACCAGGGGTCAGTTGAGCAGAGGGGATCAGATGGTCAATCACCATGGTGATGCTGGCCCCTATGTCTCTGTATGCCTCAACTTTCTGACCATTGATAAGGGGCTCTTGTCTATACTTCCCCAAAATGTGGGAACCAGTAGTGAAGTTGGCAGACCCCATGCCAGTCTCACAGACAAGAGTTGTGTTAGGGGACCTGGCTAGGCCATAGTCCACCTAGTTTCCCAAAGTAATGCCCACCACATTCTTGGGGGCACTCCCACCACCTGGGGGATTACCACTAGTGGTAACAGGAGGTCTGGGAGTAGTACCTGGGGGTATATTCTCCTTATTGTTGTTGGCCTTGGGACAACTGCTGTCACTTTTATAGTGGCCTACCTGTTTGCAGGTATGACAATAATGTTTCTTTTGGGTTTTGGGAGAAGGTTGGGACCCACCCTTTTCAGAGGAATTTTGGGGCCCTGTGGTTTGATCAGAAGATTTATTCCCACCCTTCTCTTGAGGCTTGGTTGATTCCTTCTTTTGGTCACCACCCTGGTTCTTAGGCCTGACCCTGGTTCTGACCCATTTGTCTGCCCTCTTACCCAATTCTTGTGGAGAGGTCAGATCAGAGTCTACCAGGTGCTGGTGTAATAACTGGTTCTGACAATTACTTAAGATTTGCTCCCTCATAATTAGATTGTACAATCCTTTGAAATTAAGCATGGGCGGATTTTGCGGATTCGCAATCCGCGAATTTGCGGATTTGCGGGTTTGCGGATTGCGAAAATCCGCAAAATACGCGAATCCTCACGGATTTTGCGGATTTTTTTTTTGGGTGTTCGCACGGGTTTCTGCAAGTTCGCGAGGGTTTTGTGCAATTTCGCAAATTGCGAACTTACTTGTCAGGTCGCCAGTTTTGCAAACTTGTTGTTTCTACGTGCCCAGCCTGTTTGCAAGCCTTTCTTCATCACTGCCGCCCTCTGTCACCACTGGCACTCTCTTTGTTCACCCATGCCACCCTCTGGCTCACCCATGTCACCCTCTGTGTCATCACAGCACCCTCTGGTTCACCAGTGTACATTATTGGGGCAAACAAAGCACTGCCATCCTCTGTCAACACTGGCACTCTGGTTCACCCATGCCACCCTCTGGCTGGCACACCCATGCCACCCTCGGTGTCATCACAGCACCCTCTGGTTGACCAGTGATTGTACATTATTGTGGCAAAGCAAAGCACACCTGCTAAGTGCCTTAAGTTTTGCATAATTAAATTACAACAACACCTGCCCTGCCCCAACTGACATTAATGAAGGCTGGCACCTGCTTGCCTGCTCCCTTTCCTTTCCTTTTCCTGTTTGTTGCAATGTAATTTTTTTTAACAGGAACCTAACCGAATTCTGGAGGGCCCCTTCAGGAAGCACTACAGGGAATGGTTACAAATGATGAGGTTGAACTTTTGCACCTGCTCATAGCTTTTCCTTTTGCAAAACTCGTTTTTCGGTAATTTCGCCCTATTCGCGAGGCACGGCGTCATGCGAAATCGATCGTGTAAGCCGCGAACTCGTGCGAGTTACCCCAAGGTTGAGTACGGGCGCCGCCATTTTGTTTGCGTGACGTATTTCCGTTTCCGCCCGCTATGTGTAATCTCGCACGATGAGCGCCTTGCGAATACAAGTTCGCATGAGTTCGCGAGAGAAATCGCGTGCAAACTTACTTACGCGCACGTGATCGGCCGCCATCTTGTTTTTCATTCATTCCTATGTGTCTGGGCATGGTGTTTCTATCCTCTGTATATCTCTGCCATCCTTTGCTTATTTTATTTTGTTTTTGATCTATTAAACTTTTTTTCTATCCCTCTTGTTTTCTAGGTCTATATTTTTGTGTTTTAGGCTACTTTTGTTTACTTTTCAAGTAATTTTTAAACTTTTATTTCCTTCTTCTCTACTCCTATTCTTTTTCATTTTATCTCCTTACCTGCCCAGAACATGATGAAGACAGCTGTCAAGCTGCCCAAGCCGGGCACCGCAGCCCGTGCCCGGCTACCGTGTGGCCACTTGAGGGCGGAAATGGTGGTGCCCAGGGAGATCTTCAGCCCAGAGGAGGTGGGCTCACTCGTTTATTATGTGCAGCGCCGTCTCCCCAGGACCATCGCAGCAGGCGGCAGGATTGCTGCCGGTTATACCAACAGCCAGGAGCGTCGGGAGCGGTGGGGGCAGGTGTGCCGGGCCCTTTTTAACATCACGGGGGTCCAGCGCACCTATAATCAGGTGACCCACCGCTGGACCGATATTCTGGAGCGGGAGCACGACCTGCTCGATCTGCTGGGAGTGGAGGTCCCCGGGCTTGGTGAGTAGTAGTAGCAATTTTTTCATCACTCACTACTCTGTTTTTTCTCCTGCTCTGTGTGTTAATATTGCAAATGTTTGCTTTAACTTTTTTATTAAGAGCAATAATGCTGCTGATTACATTGATAGGAGAGCTAAATTAATATTTCAAAATCTTCTGTGCATTTCAGGTGCACTGCTCTCCTTCTCTGTGGCGGTGCCACTGCTTATTTGTTTTCTATTTTGTGTTCATTTAATTGGGCTGAGTAATGTATGAGTGTACTTTACAGAACTGCGTAATGCTAGACACAAAGGGGCAGATTTACAAGCCCCTTGCGCCACGTTTACGCTGCCTTACCTGACGCACAGCGACGTAAACGTGGCGCATCCCTGCGAGTCATGTACAACGTGATGCTTCTAAGGAGATGCGCCACGTTAAGACCTGGGCCTGCGCCACAATGGGTGCCTTCCCACGCAGGGGGAGGGGTGGGTGGCGGTCAGGCAGATGTGCGCCTCGCAAAAGTGCCTGCATGAAATCTACAAGATTTACGCAGGCACTTCCGCGACGCTGCTACGTCAATTCTTATTGCCTGCTTGCTTGAAGCAGGCGTAAGGACTGATGCGGTATGTTGAGTATTGGGCATCCCTGAGCATTGCTATAGTTGCATCGCGCCTGCGACGCGACTCTAGAGATGCGCCCCTCTTTCGTCACGAGATGCATCACGCATCTGCCTACCCTTGCACCAGGGTTTGCCGCATTGTAATTGCGCCGCATCTGCCGTGACGCAAGGTTAGTTTTGAGTTACGCATTTTGTTCTGGTGCACCTCTGGAGGTGTGCAGCCCAGAACTCGTAAGTATGCCCCTAAGTGTCAGATTAGCAATTACCTGCGCATCCCTGCATAGTGTGAGGCACGCCAGCACCACCCATGGTGCGCCGTATTTTCAATGCGGCACGCCATGGTGCCAAAACGTCACTGAAGCGTTACGCATCGGTGCCGTAAAGGCGGCTCATTGATGGAGTTGCGTTGCAACGATGGCGCAGCTCCAGCAATGCTGCGTCAAGCCGTAAGCCTGCTTCATGCAGGCGCAGGGTTTCAGTGACGCATCGTTGTCCTAAATGACTGATTGAAATTTTATCTATTCCCCATAGCCACTTTTAGCATGCGTTCCTGCGCAGGAACGCCCTCCCTTGCGCTGGAACGCTCCCTTATGGCGCAGGGCTCCCATATGCGTCACGTTGTTAATATACGCCACACCATGGCGCCTCTCTTGTTGTGGCGCTGCGTCACAAAAGTGACGCAAGAACGGAGCAAAAGAGCTGCAAGGGGCTTGTAAATCTGCCCCTAGAGTAGAGGCTCAGGTGCAGTCCTTCCTTTGTAGCCCTCTTTTTGGCTGAAATAGTTGGTTCTTGTTCTTTCTAAATGTTTGATTTGGTTGACAAGGACATCGACAAGCAGCAATCATCAATTTTTTCTGTTCTTTCTTTCATGTTGTACGTCAGGTCCGCCCAGGGGCAAGCGGACAGAAACAGCGGATGCAGTGGCTCCAAAGGAGGAGGATGATGCAGGCCAGGGCGGCGAGTGCTCCTTTGCTGGCCCCAGTAAGTTTTCATTTAAATATAGAGGACCTATTGTTGTCCAAGCGTTCCTAATTTAAATTTTTCAAAACAGTGTTTAGATAGGAGCAAAATCAATAATACTACTGTTGCAGGGACAATTCTCCACAAACCGAACTATGGACACCAAAGACCAGAGTAATAATATTTCAGAGTGGCGTGTTTGGCACACTGTATACTATAGTATAAACTTGGTAGTGTCAGCGGCACGGACTTCTCCTTGCAAAAATTACAAAACCTTTCGCTCAGTCACTCTAGTCTGGAGGACCAAAAACCACAGAGTCTATTCAAGTTTAAAAGCTTTATTAAAAGTAAAAGTAAACACATATATTAAAATAAAGTTAGCTGGAAAAGGAAAAGTGCTTGGTGCTGAGTTGATGAGTAATGGAACACATTTCTTGTGGTCGAGCCGAGCTTTCACCTGGTTTAGTTGATGTTGCTCTTGTCAGTAGAAGTCCAGCGTCTGTCTGTTCAGAGAAAAAAGATGTGTGTTAAAATTAAGCAAGCATTCATCAATTGTGACAAAAAAGTGCAGCAAGACAACAGCCTTCCCTGGAAGGAGGGACATTTTTACTTTAGACTAGAGTAGACAGTCAATTATTTTTTCTGTTGTTTTCAAATTTCTTCATTCCTAGACCAAATACTAGTGAGTGGTGTAATCTAACAGTCTTAAATATATTTTTTAGGTGGAACAGCTGGTGGCGGGGCCAGCTCGGACGTGATCGTGATCGACTCGGAGTCTGAGGATGACTCTGGGGAGGATGCGGCGCAAGAGGACAATCAGACTGTGAGGAAGCAGGCAGTGGTGGTGTGGAGTACAGGTAAGCTGGATCATGGTACTATCTGACTCTTAGATAGCATATGATGTGTATCCAGTGCTGGCCCAGTGACAAATTACAATATGGTAATTACAACAGGCTGGGACCGACAGACAGATAGAGGCAGAGAGAGAGGAAGACAGAAGGAGAGAGAGAGAGAGGGAGGGAGCCAGAGGGAGGGTGAGGGAGGGAGACAGAGAGAGAGAGACAGCGAGGTAGAGGGAGACACAGGGAGACAGAAAGAGGGAGACAGAGAGAGAGAGAGAGAGAGACATATCGCCTGGGCCTGGTGCAGATGATACGGTTGCTGGTGTGGTTAACGGCTCAGAGGAAAAGTCACTCACTTCTGCCAGATCTCTTTCATATGAAAGAGCACCAAACCAAGGATACAAGTGAGTTGTGGGAAGGGAAATGGTGATTCAAGCGCCCCCCCTTGCCCCTCCATGCGGACGCCCATGATACTGGCCTGAATAGTTTTGTACTGCGCTGGCTAGTTGCTAGTTGTACTGTGACACAACTTCCTGCTGAATCATTTTGTGTTAATCATATTCTTAAAGAGCATTCGTTACAGATTATGTTTTTCTTTCTTCTTATAGTTGGTAATACTAAAACATCAAAACCGAGCAGGAGTATGCGGGCTGTACTTGCCCGGCAACGGAGGCTGGATGCCACTGTTGCGCAATATCGCCGGCTGGTGGAAATGGAGGGGGACGACACGCACTCCAGTGCATCAAATGTAACATCTTCTGCATCCTCCTCCGTGACCCCACGTTCTGCCGGGAAGCGCAGTGCTCCAGCCAACCGGAGCCGTGCTGGAAGACGCCACCGCCGAGCAGCAAAGGCTGCACCTCCTCACAGTACTGTAAAGGCTCACTTGCGCCGTGCACTCCGCAGAGTGTCCAACCTAGAGGCGGAGGTCCAGAGATGGAAGGAGTATCAGACTCTGGTGGAGGGCCTCCGCTTAGATCAAGCCATCCTCCAGGAGAAGTATGATGCCCTGGCCCTAAGGCATGATGCCCTGGAGGCCAAAGTGAACAACCTGAATCCGTAGAGTGTCCCTTGCCCCTTTTTTAGAGACTTTTGGGGGGTGGGAATTGGGAGTTGGGGACTTTTGATGGACTATTTATTTGTTGGGGTTAGGGAGGGTCTTGCGGGAGTTTATTTTGTTAGGGATATAAAAATATACTTTTTCAAACTTTATCTGAGCATAGCTGTTTTTTACTACTTTTGAGCCTGGTGGGTGGTGGTTTTGCAGTAAGTTTGTTTTACGGAACACTGTCATCGTGTTGATTCACGTGTAATTGGCCAAATGTTTTCCAAAGTAAATGCCTGTCACAGAGTTTCCTAAATCAAGAGTCCTAGGAGTTTACTAGTAGTAGCACTGTCACTCTCTCGCCTCTCCTCCTAATACTCCATTATACTACCTCCCATCCAAACGCTTATCTTACCTGTAATTTGTGTTTGAGGGCTGTCTCCACCTGGAATTCACAGTGTCCTAAAGCGTTGTGCTGCAGGGCCCCAACTGGAGTTTCCCGGCGTGGATTTTCTGCTAAGCAAAAGCAACCTGTAATTGGCCAAATGTTTTCCAAAGTTAAATGCCTGTCACAGAGTTTCCTAAATCAAGAGTCCTAGGAGTTTACTAGTAGTACCACTGTCACTCTCTCGCCTCTCCTCCTAATACTCCATTATACTACCTCCCATCCAAACGCTTATTTTACCTGTAATTTGTGTTTGAGGGCTGTCTCCACCTGGAATTCACAGTGTCCTAAAGCGTTCTGCCGCAGGGTCCCAACTGGAGTTTCCCGGCGTGGATTTTCTGCAAAGCAAAAGCAACCTGTAATTGGCCAAATGTTTTCCAAAGTTAAATGCCTGTCACAGAGTTTCCTAAATCAAGAGTCCTAGGAGTTTACTAGTAGTACCACTGTCACTCTCTCGCCTCTCCTCCTAATACTCCATTATACTACCTCCCATCCAAACGCTTATCTTACCTGTAATTTGTGTTTGAGGGCTGTCTCCACCTGGAATTTACAGTGTCCTAAAGCGTTCTGCCGCAGGGCCCCAACTGGAGTTTCCCGGCGTGGATTTTCTGCAAAGCAAAAGCAACCTGTAATTGGCCAAATGTTTTCCAAAGTTAAATGCCTGTCACAGAGTTTCCTAATGAAGAGTTCTAGGAGTTTACTAGTAGTAGCACTGTCACTCTCTCGCCTCTCCTCCTAATACTCCATTATACTACCTCCCATCCAAACGCTTATTTTACCTGTAATTTGTGTTTGAGGGCTGTCTCCACCTGGAATTCACAGTGTCCTAAAGCGTTCTGCCGCAGGGTCCCAACTGGAGTTTCCAGGCGTGGATTTTCTGCAAAGCAAAAGCAACCTGTAATTGGCCAAATGTTTTCCAAAGTTAAATGCCTGTCACAGAGTTTCCTAAATCAAGAGTCCTAGGAGTTTACTAGTAGTACCACTGTCACTCTCTCGCCTCTCCTCCTAATACTCCATTATACTACCTCCCATCCAAACGCTTATCTTACCTGTAATTTGTGTTTGAGGGCTGTCTCCACCTGGAATTCACAGTGTCCTAAAGCGTTCTGCCGCAGGGCCCCAACTGGAGTTTCCCGGCGTGGATTTTCTGCAAAGCAAAAGCAACCTGTAATTGGCCAAATGTTTTCCAAAGTTAAATGCCTGTCACAGAGTTTCCTAAATCAAGAGTCCTAGGAGTTTACTAGTAGTACCACTGTCACTCTCTCGCCTCTCCTCCTAATACTCCATTATACTACCTCCCATCCAAACGCTTATCTTACCTGTAATTTGTGTTTGAGGGCTGTCTCCACCTGGAATTCACAGTGTCCTAAAGCGTTCTGCAGCAGGGCCCCAACTGGAGTTTCCCGGCGTGGATTTTCTGCAAAGCAAAAGCAATCAACATTCGAAATGTGCCAGCGGGGCTCACAGACCCCAAAACCCTAGAAGCCCCACAGACAGCACCCCTAAGACAGGCAAGCGAGCAATAACGCCTAAACGTTTTCACCTCCCATTTCCTCCTAACCCTTAATAGACCTTGCCAGCAATGGCCCAGCCAAGACCCGTAAACCCAAGCGCAAACAAGTTTGACACCCCCCAAACAGCCAAAAAGCAAATCCGGGAAAAAAGCCACACTTAGCAAAATGTATTTAAATGAGGACTCACTACTTCCAGTACCTCTTTAGGGGACTCGTCAACGTAAGTTTCTTCATTGTGCGGAATCCAGGCATCAGCATTACGGGAAATGGATAGGGTGAGTCTGGAGGAGGAGGATAGACGACCAGGACTGAGTTTTTGGCAACTAACTTGTGAACCTGATGAATGCTGCGGCATCAAAATCAAGACAGTTCTGCTGATAGGCTTGTTCTTTGATTGGGTGATTACAGTTTTGTTGTGAATGGGATCAAGCACTTGCTAAACAAAGAAAGACAGACAGACAGGAATAAAAGTGAATAAGGAGTCGGACTAAAAATAAAGTTAATGAATCATAGACTCATTTTCAGAACTCGGTGTCAGGGAAAATGAACTCGTCCTCATACTCTGCAAATTCAGTCGGTAGTACTTCTGGTAACTGAGGAGAACTTTCCTCAGGTAGGTCGGTGTCCTCTTCTTCCTGCGTGCATTCTCGTACTTTGTAATCTGGTGGTATGAAGTGCTGGTTCATCTTTATCATGGTGAGCCGCTCCACATTTGCGGGCAAGAGGCGGGACCTTTTGGAAGTCACAATGCCACCAGCAGAACTAAAAACACGTTCTGAAGACACACTTGCGAGTGGGCAAGACAAGTAATTGATAGCCAGGTTGGTGAGCTCTCGCCATATGTTTCTTTTCCCATGCCAATACGCCAATGGGTCCTCAGTAATATTGACCACTGTTGAGTCATCCAGGTAGGCCTGCACCATTGAAACAATGTTCTCCCGCATTCCTGTACTTTGCACTTCTGTGTCCTTTCTGGGACAAGCAAACCCTAGCTGACTTAGCCAATCCTCTTCAGACATATCGCCTGTGCCTGGTGCAGATGATACGGTTGCTGGTGTGGTTAACGGCTCAGAGGAAAAGACACTCACTTCTGCCACAGGCACAGAAGTGCTTTTTTGGGATGCCTGTTGGCCTGCTGATTCACTAGTACTGTCTTCTCCTACAGTTTCCTTCCTCTCTCTTTCAAAACGAATGGCTGACCGAGCTAGCCAACCTTTGTACTCTGTAACATCTGAAGTTTCAAAAGGAATTAATACTTTTCCTAACAATGGCTTTCTGTAACGTGGATCCAGAATAGTAGCGCAAATGTAGTGCTGTTGTTTCTTGATATTTACAAGCCGTTTATTGCTAACTAGGCGTTGTAATAATCTCTGCGCCAACTCATATGCTTCATTCTTTCCAGCATCCTTTAATTCTGAAGACACCACCTTGACTTGGTGCTCGAGCTTCAGCAACAATGGGATAGCTTTGCTCAAAGAACAGTCCTCCCTGCTGACTTCACGCGTGAAGACCTCAAAAGGACGAAGCATGTCTGTCAGGCTTTTAACTAGCTGCCATTGCTCCACCGCTAGCATCATTTCTGTCGTATCACCACCCAGGTTGTAGAAATACTCATTGACTACTGGAAACAGCTCATGCAGACGCTCAAGCATGTAGAAGGTTGAGTTCCAACGTGTTGCCACCTCCTGGATAAGTGCTTTCACTGGCATTCTACGTACATTTTGCTGGCGCCTCAGCTCCTTCCGGGCCTTAAAAGAATGGTTGAAATGTGTGCATATTCTTCTGCAGATGGTCAGTATTTTGTCGACTGCAGGTTCTTTTTTCAAGAACTTTTGCACAACAAGGTTCATACAGTGCGCCAAACATGGCACTCTGAAATAGTCACCGTCCGCCATGGCCTTAACTACATTGCTGCCATTATCAGTAGAAACATAACCAACCTTGCAATTTCTTTTGGGCAGCCATTGCAAGACCTTTTTGTTAAAGTCATCCAAAATGTTGTCTGCAGTATGAGTTTTCTCCATGCCAAACATGGCTAATGTTGCATGTTTACGAGCACCCTTAAAAATGTTGACCAAGTCACCACCTGCATTTATCCGTTTTGCAACCCCTGAAAAAGAGACCCAGTGTGCAGTGATGCACATGTAATCAAGGGCTTGGCAACTGGTCCACATGTCTGTTGTCAGGTGTATAGTGTGAACAGCACTCTTCTGCAAAGCTGCCCCAACCAACTCAAACACCTCTTTATGTAGTGCTGGAACAGCAACCCTGGCAAAATAGAACCAGCTAGGAACCTTCCATTTAGGGGCCAGTGTTGCCACAAGTTCAAGAAAACCCACACCTTCGACAAACGAAAAAGGGAGAAGGTCCACCCCTAGCATTTTAGCCAGCTTAGTGTTATACAGGCGCACAATTGGGTGGTTGCGTTGAAATGGCCCATCTGAGGAGAACATGTCTGTAATGCTGCGCTGGACAAGTTTAATGGATGATGCTGATGCCTTCTTCGACCCACTTCTGCTCAGTGATGACATTTTCCGCATTGGTGTGTCTCCCAGACTCTCAGTGTGCCTCCTATGTGTTCCGGAGGGTGTGGTGCTGCCAGGGGTACTGGGTGCGCCCGGATAAATGTCTGACGCTTCTTCTACCTCCCCGTCATCTTCAGATGAAACACCTAGTACTGGTATATTTTGGCCACTTGCCCTTTGGGATTGCTTTCCCTTGATGTTTGCTAGGTGCGCAAACCATTCGACAGCGTGCCTTCTTTCAAGATGACCTATCTGGCCTCCGGTACCATAGTTGGTACCAATCTTACCACGGCTAACTGTAGTCGTACAAATGGAACAAACGGCTAGGTTATCATGCTTTGCATGGACACTAAAATAGTTCCAAACTGGGGACTGGAAACTTCTGGTTTTGCCGCACGAGGTGATGATACTGCCAATGCCAGATGAAGCAGTGGTGGATGAGCCTTGCAGACATCTACTGGGTTGTGCAATTATTGCAGCAACCCTACTTGAGGGAGTCGAGCTGGATGGAGTTCCCCTCTGGGGAGAAAATATGGGAGCTGTAGGTTTTGTTGAACTTGTACTACATGACTGCGTTGGTGGTGCTACCAGTGCCACATCGCCAGGGTCACGCTCAGCATGACGTCGGGATAGGGTATAAATGTCTGTCTGCTGCATGGCCGGTGTGGCTGGAATGACGTGTGTGATGACTAGGTCATTGCTGTCATCCTGTTCATCAACATCAGAATGCACCACTTTATCAAGTCCGACGTTCGGATCCATAAGTATGAGCTTTCCGGGGCCCTTCCTTTTAACATTTGATACCTTTCTCAGCTCATGGTGTGCCTCCCTCTCAGACGTCGGAGATGGTTGCCATTCTAGATCCAGATCATCTGATGGAGCGGGGCTTGAAGAGGAACTTCTACACACCCTCCTTGATCTTTTCCTTGCTGGGGAGCTGGGAGAAAATGAATCATCAGGAGGAGTGGCTTCGTCTTCCTGACTTGATACCCCGGCTCCAAAGTCAATTTCCTCCTGTGCCCCTACTTCTGGAAGAACAACCATTGTGGCCACTTGCACCGCTCCATGCGCCGCTACATGGGCCTCTTCACTGACCTCTACTTGCAACTCTCCATGGACTTCTCCTTCTCGGCCTTCTCCTTCTCGGCCTTCTCCTTCTCGGCCAGCTCCTTCTCGGACAGCTCCTTCTCGGACAGCTCCTTCTCGGACAGCTCCTTCTCGGACAGCTCCTTGCGCATGTACTTGTGCTTGTACTGTTAGCTCATGCAGTTGTTGTTGCGGCTTTGGTTGTTGAATAGTACTTGAGCCAACATCACTGGTCGTTGGTGATTGAACCACTAAACAGGCTACCTGTGCAGCACTCATTGTGGACTTTTGTTCTTTTTTCCACATAAATTTAGTGGTCGAGGCACCAGACTCCTTGGTAAGTGGTGCCACTTGCTTCTTCTTCTCCTTAGTAGAGACATCTTTCTTGCAAGAGGAGCTACGGCACCTCTTTTCGGACCCATCTTCTGATTCTTCTTCAGATGTCGGAACAGCAGGCCGCAGCAGGACTTCTTCCTGGCATTGATGCTCAACGATGATGCAGAGTTCTTGACTTTATGCACCTAAAAGCAAACGAAGACAGAGGAACATCAGTTAAATATATGTTGCATATGTGGCGCTTCATTTAATAGTTTGCAAGTAGGCATTTATGAATACACACGTGCACACCACAATATGGAAATATCAAAAATAAGAATTGCTAAATTTTTGGGAAACAGGAATTTAACATTGATCCAAGAGAGCCCACAGAGAGGCTTGTAGTTTCATGTACCACTGACTCAACCTGGGCACAATGGGTGAAAGCAAGGAAAAATGGGTGCAGGCCTATGGCACAAAGCTCACTGCCTGCCTTCAAAATGGCCGCTTGACCCCCATCCACATGGCCAGGAGGACCATGCCTCAAAATGGCCCCACCCAACATAGCCAGCCCCCAACCCCTACTCCAAAAAGTCAAAAAAGACAACACAAATCACCACAATCCAATGCCATCCATCAAGTTTCAGAAGGTTTATGCTGCCTGCTTGTGGTTTTCTGGTGCAGAATTGCACTTTTTGCAATTTCGCGAGTGCGAGATTGTTGCTTCATGACGCGAACGTGGCAAAACACCAGCAAAATCACCAAAACAACCGCAAAAGTCGGAAAACACACACAAAAATCACCACAAAGAAAATCAACTTATCAACTTACTTGTGAAATCAAATTTCGAATACACACGTGCACACCACAATATGGAAAATTTGGAAATATCAAAAATAAGAATTGCTAAATTTTTGGGAAACAGGAATTTAACATTGATCCAAGAGAGCCCACAGAGAGGCTTGTAGTTTCATGTACCACTGACTCAACCTGGGCACAATGGGTGAAAGCAAGGAAAAATGGGTGCAGGCCTATGGCACAAAGCTCACTGCTTGCCTTCAAAATGGCCGCTTGACCCCCATCCACATGGCCAGGAGGACCATGCCTCAAAATGGCCCCACCCAACATAGCCAGCCCCCAACCCCTACTCCAAAAAGTCAAAAAAGACAACACAAATCACCACAATCCAATGCCATCCATCAAGTTTCAGAAGGTTTATGCTGCCTGCTGGTGGTTTTCTGGTGCAGAATTGCACTTTTTGCAATTTCGCGAGTGCGAGATTGTTGCTTCACGACGCGAACGCAGCAAAACACCCGCAAAATCACCAAAACAACCGCAAAAGTCGGAAAACACACACAAAAATCACCACAAAGAAAATCAACTTATCAACTTACTTGTGAAATCAAATTTTGAATACACACGTGCACACCACAATATGGAAATATCAAAAATAAGAATTGCTAAATTTTTGGGAAGCAGGAATTTAACATTGATCCAAGAGAGCCCACAGAGAGGCTTGTAGTTTCATGTACCACTGACTCAACCTGGACACAATGGGTGAAAGCAAGGAAAAATGGGTGCAGGCCTATGGCACAAAGCTCACTGCTTGCCTTCAAAATGGCCGCTTGACCCCCATCCACATGGCCAGGAGGACCATGCCTCAAAATGGCCCCACCCAACATAGCCAGCCCCCAACCCCTACTCCAAAAAGTCAAAAAAGACAACACAAATCACCACAATCCAATGCCATCCATCAAGTTTCAGAAGGTTTATGCTGCCTGCTGGTGGTTTTCTGGTGCAGAATTGCACTTTTTGCAATTTCGCGAGTGCGAGATTGTTGCTTCACGACGCGAACGTGGCAAAACACCCGCAAAATCACCAGAACAACCGCAAAAGTCGGAAAACACACACAAAAATCACCACAAAGAAAATCAACTTATCAACTTACTTGTGAAATCAAATTTCGAATACACACGTGCACACCACAATATGGAAATATCAAAAATAAGATTTGCTAAATTTTTGGGAAACAGGAATTTAACATTGATTCAAGAGAGCCCACAGAGAGGCTTGTAGTTTCATGTACCACTGACTCAACCTGGGCACAATGGGTGAAAGCAAGGAAAAATGGTTGCAGGCCTATGGCACAAAGCTCACTGCCTGCCTTCAAAATGGCCGCTTGACCCCCATCCACATGGCCAGGAGGACCATGCCTCAAAATGGCCCCACCCAACATAGTCAGCCCCCAACCCCTACTCCAAAAAGTCAAAAAAGACAACACAAATCACCACAATCCAATGCCATCCATCAAGTTTCCGAAGGTTTATGCTGCCTGCTGGTGGTTTTCTGGTGCAGAATTGCACTTTTTGCAATTTCGCGAGTGCGAGATTGTTGCTTCACGACGCGAACGTGGCAAAACACCCGCAAAATCCCCCAAACCACCCCAAAAGTCGGAAAAACACACACTAAAATCACCACGAAGAAAATCAACTTATCAACTTACTTGTGAAATCAAATTTCGAATCCAAAAGTAATACAAATGGCCCCCCACCAACATAGCCAGCCCCCAACACCACCCCAAAAGTCGAAAAACACACACAAAAATCACCACAAACAACATCAACTTACTTGTGAAATCAAATTTCGAATCCAAAAGTAATCCAAAAGGCCTCAAATCCAAATATCCAGCAACATCCACAAAAAGTAATCCTTCCCAGTCAAGATCGAATCCAAAATGGCCAGGAAACAGGAACAGGAAGTTGGAGACTGGGGCACTTCCTTCACCCCACCCCAATTGGAGGAGCTTGCTGGACAGGAACAGGAAGTTGGAGACTGGGCCACTTCCTTCCTTCACCCCTCCGCCATTTTTATTTTTTTTTGTAATTTCGCGAGTGCGAGATTGTTGCTGCCCGCGCCGCGGGCCGCGAGCAGTGCGAACACAAGCAAAAAATCCGCAGCGCGCGGATTTGCGGATTTTGCGGGAAATCCGCGAATCTCGCGGATTGCGGATTTACCGAAAATCCGCAAAATCCGCGAGCGGAACGGATTTTACGCCCATGCTTATTTGAAATCAGTAACCTTACTTCCCAGTAGCCAGCCTTCAAAAGCCTTAGTGGCACAATCAACAAAGTCAGTCCAATCCTGAGACTGAGTTTTCTGGGTGTCTCTGAACATCAACCTGTACTGTTCAGTGGTTAAACCAAACCCATCAATCAGTGTATTCTTCAGGACTTGGTAATTGTTAGCATCCTCAGCTCTAGTAGTGAGGAGCTTATCTCTACCTTTGCCTTCAAAGGAGAGCCACAAGATAGCTGCCCACTGACTCTGGGGGACACACTGTACAGTGCAGGCCCTCTCCAAAGCAGTCATCCATTTGTGGATGTCATCCCCTTGTGTAAAGGGGGGCACTATCTTACTCAGGTGTCTAGTGTCTAAACTCCTGTCTTTTTCTCTTGGGAGAATGCTGCCACCAGTGGGATTTGTCCCACTCAATTCTTGCTCTCTAGCAAAGGCCAGTCTCTCTTTGGCCAGGGCAAGTTCTTCCCTTTCAATCCTCAGATTGACTTCCCTCATCTTAGCTTCATAGACTCTTCTCTGAGGGGATGTCATCCCTCTGTGAGCAGAGGCCTGAGAGCCATTGGTTCGAATGTATCTGTTAGAGCCTCCAGAGAGAGATCTAACTCGTCCACTCCCAATGTTAAGCCCACCTGAGAGTGGCCCTAGGGGTCCCCTAGTACCATTCTCATGTCTGCTTAAGTTGGTCCTCGTTAGCTGGCTAACTACTGCTTGACCTTTGTCTGCCTCATCCCCTGATAACTCCTGATCCTCTACATCACTGTCTACTCTAATGGCATTGAGGTCAGGGTCCCCAAGGGTTCCATCTGGATTAGAAGGGCCAACATGTTCAGCTCTTCTGGCATCATAAGTCTCTAAGAGACCTATCAGAAAGGGAATGGTGGGGTTAGACCCCTGTCTTAGCTTCCTGGAGGTACACACTTGTCTCATCTCCTGGAAGCTAAGGGCTGCATATCTGGAAGGGACCCGTGGAGGGTCCACAACCACAAGAGGGGTCTCTGAAGACTCTCCGTGGTTAGACATGCTTTTCTAGTGTGGTGTAAGTGATGCACCTACCTACACTATATGTTTGCCTACTGATCCCTTGCTAAGAGTTGTAGTCAAGGTGTGCTAAGCCTTGTTGAACTACAACAGCTGGTTCAGTAGAACTCAGAGTATTCTAAGCTAAGTTATATGTACCTGGAGTACTTATGTGATCTTTCACAAGATATTCTTAGGATACGTGTGGTAAAACAACAGCAAGCTCAAATCCCAATCGCTGCTCACCAATTTTAGAAGTTGGCCTGCTATATAATGTTCACTATTCTAGTGAGCACTTTGTATCAGTCCAAACAACCCTTATTGATGATTGGTTGTAAGTCAACCTTATAGACCAGCTATCCTAGTAGCATGGACAAGAGCAGTCTAAGGCTAAACTCTAGAGGGCGTGTTAAGCCAGCTGTTTTACCATCACATATACCCCTTGAACACCAAGTGAAAGGACACCACACAAGTGTTATGAAAATAAACAGTTATTTATTTAGATCACAACAGCCCTGTACTATTTATGAGGACAGGGTACTAAGCACACAACAAAACTCTTGGTCTATAAGGTTGACTTACAACCAACCATCATAAAGGGTTGTTTTGACTGATATATAATAGGAGAGGGAACAGAGCTGCCGGAATGGAAAGCACGCAGAAGGGAGACGTGGAAGACTGGGTGGACCTTCATGTGCGGTGGAAGATATAGCCTCATGGCCACAGGGTTGACCACCTTCTCGATGACAAAGGGACCCACGTAACCAGGCAACAGCTTCTTGAGGCCATGCACATTGAGGTGCCGGATGGAAAGCCAAACCCTGTCACCCGAGCGGTATGCGGGTTCTTTCTGTCTATGGGCGTCAGCATATTCCTTGTAGGTGTCCTTAGCCCTGGCCAGTTCGAACCGCGCTTGCTGCCAAAGTCTGCACAGGGAATCATGATAAGACCGCACCATGGGTAACTGGCTGTCTCGGGTGTCCTCCCAGGCCGAGGTGCGAGGGTGACGTCCGTGGAGGCAAAAGAAAGGAGACATGCCAATGGCCGAGTGCTTGCTGTTGTTCCGCCATCCAGATGACCTCGGACCATTCCCTCTCAACCGTAAGCAGCAAACAGCGGAGGTACTGCTCCATGGTGTGGTTAGTCCTTTCGGCCTGGCCATCGGTCTGGGGGTGGTACGCTGAAGACAGGCGTACGTCCATCTCGAGGATCCTGCATACCTCTTTCCACAAGCAGGACACGAACTGTGGTCCCTGATCCGTTATGACAACGGATGGAATGCCGTGGAGGCGAACCACCTCCTGCACGAAGATCAAGGCTAGTTCCACTGCGGAGGGCAGTTTCACCAAGGGTACGAAATGTGCCATCTTGGAGAGGTGGTCCACTATGGTGAGAACCGTGGTGTGCCCTGTCTTGGTGAGAGGGAGTTCAAACACGAAATCCATGGAGATGGTGTGCCACGGATACGGTGGAACCGGAATGGAACGCAGAAAGCCAACAGGGGGCTATGATCTGTTCTTGCCTAGCAGACAAACGGCACAGTCCGTCACATGGTTTCTCGTGTCGGTTACCAATGTTGGCCACCAGAACCGTCTCCGTACGAGATCAAGTGTTTTGTGGTAGCCAGGATGGCCGGCGAGGACATGATCATGGCACAGGCCAAGGGCTTTTTTCTGTTCGGGTGCCTCAGGAAGGTACAATTGTTCTCCCCTGTACTGCGATCCGTTCACCAGTGTCAAGCCTTCGTTGTCTTCATCCGGGACCGTTTGGCCGGCCTGCTTCACGCCCGGTTTCGTAGATGCGACTATGCCCTGGAAGTGTTTTTCCGGTATTATGGGGACCGGCTCGAGGCTTTCGTCATCTTCGTCGGACTCCTCAAGACGCGAAAGAGCATGCGCTTTGGCGTTGTCTTTCCCTGGCCGGAACGTGATCATGAAGTGGTATTCATTGAAGAACAGGGTCCATCGGAGCTGTTGGGCTGTGAGGGCACGTGCTGATCGTAGAAACTGGAGGTTTCTGTGGTCTGTGTAGATGGTCACTGTGTGTTTGGCGTCTTTCAGGAAGTGGCGCCATTCCTTAAACGCTTTTTTGATGGCCAGGAGCTCCCGGTCTGACACGGTGTAGTTGCGTTCAGCGGGTAGGAGCTTCTTGGAATAAAAGGCCACCGGATGCAATAGTCCTGTGCTGGTGCTCCTTTGTGACAGCACTCCTCCTATGGCGTCTTTCGAGGCGTCTGCCTCCACGATGAAGGGTTGTTCGGTATCGGGGTGCACCAGGACCGGAGCTACGGTAAAACGCCTCTTCAGTTCCCGGAAGGCGTCGTCTGCTTTTTGGTCCCAACCAAACCGTACTCCCTTGCACAACAAGCGTTTGATGGGTGCCACCATCTCGGAAAACCCTGTGATGAAACGTCGGTAGTAGTTGGAAAAACCGAGGAACCGTTGGACTCCTTTCACGGACTGCGGGGTAGGCCAGGACAGGATGGCTTCCACTTTCTTGTTGTCCATTTGGATGCCAGCTGGAGTGATGATGTGCCCCAGGAACTCAACAGACGTGACGTGAAAAACGCTCTTCTCCAATTTCACGTACAAACAGTGTTTCTCCAACTGTTGTAGGACAGAACGCACGTGCTGAATGTGTTCTTCGGTGGTCTGTGAGTATATCAAGATGTCGTCTATGTAGACGATACAGAAGACGTCGATGAAGTCCCTCAACACCTCGTCGTTGAAGAACTGGAACGCTGCGGGGGCATTACAGAGTCCGAAAGGCATGACCTGGTACTCGAACAGGCCGAACTTCGTCCGGAAAGGCAGTCTTCCATTCGTCTCCCTTCCGGACTCTGACTAGATGGTAAGCACCCCGTAGGTCCAGTTTCGTGTAGATGGAGGCGTTTTTTACCTGGTCCAAGAGATTGGAGATTAGCGGCAACGGGTACCGATTTTTCACGGTGATGGTGTTCATCGCGCGAGAGTCTATGCAGGTCCTCAGATCCCCTTCCTTCTTCGATACGAAGAAAAGAGGAGAGGAAACCGGAGACGACCGATGGGGTGGCGGCGTGTTGGCCCCCTTCTTGTCGAACACCTCGGCTAGGTTCAAATATTCTTTCGGTATGTCTGCTTGGGAAACCATCCCCATGCCTTGTACTGGTAATTCTAGCTTCTGGACGCATTTGCCTGACTTCTTGGTATCGTACACACTCGAACCGCGCTGCTAACTTAATTTTTGTCATAGCGCTTGTTTGCATTACGTTCTAAGCTTTGCGCGTGGGTGAAAGCAGCTTGTGGACCTCGCACTTGATTGATTGTGCTTTGGGAACATCGCACCAGACTGTTTTCCATGTAAAAAATATTGCGTTTGTTAAAGCAACATCCGTGCCTCACGCTTAATTGCTTATCTCTTGGGGACATCGCGCTTAACAGCAATTATCCTCGAGACGTGGTGCATTGTCTGTAGCATAACGCCGAACCTCGTGCTGTTACCTGCGGTTGTGCCCAGCTTTATTTCATTTGATTGTGGCTGCTGTTGCCATCTGCATTGTGCATTTTTTGTGTTCTGCCTTATTAATTAGTGGAATAGACACTTGTAGGAGCCGAGCTCTGTTTCACTTTCCTTTCTCCATTTTGGATCCTGGTTTGTTGTGTGTTCCCTTGGCCCGCCCACCCTCCCCGCTGACGCCTCCCAGCTGACCCTCCCACCCACGAATTCTACGATCACCTCCTCCCTCCCACAACTGTGACCACCTGGATCTGATCCTAGGCGGCCGCTCCCCTCACGCTCCCTGACCAAGCAATCTGCCTGCAATTCTAGCTTCTGGACGCATTTGCCTGACTTCTTGGTATCGTACACACTCGAACCTCGCTGCTAACTTCATTTTTCTCATAGCGCTTGTTTGCATTACATTCTAAGCTTTGCGCGTGGGTGAAAGCAGCTTGTGGACCTCGCACTTGATTGATTGTGCTTTGGGAACATCGCGCCAGACTGTTCTCCATGTAAAAAATATTGTGTTTGTTAAAGCAACATCCGTGCCTCACGCTTAATTGCTTATCTCTTGGGGACATCGCGCTTAACTGCAATTATCCTCGAGACGTGGCGCATTGTCTGTAGCATAACGCCGAACCTCGTGCTGTTACCTGCGGTTGTGCCCAGCTTTATTTCATTTGATTGTGGCTGCTGTTGCCATCTGCATTGTGCATTTTTTGTGTTCTGCCTTATTAATTAGTGGAATAGACACTTGTAGGAGCCGAGCTCTGTTTCACTTTCCTTTCTCCATTTTGGATCCTGGTTTGTTGTGTGTTCCCTTGGCCCGCCCACCCTCCCCGCTGACACCTCCCAGCTGACCCTCCCACGCTCCGCCCCTCCACCATCCATTAAATGCCAGATGCTCCAACGTGCAGCGTCCACGCGCTACGGCCGCGCCGAAGGTGCGCCAAAGGTAAGCCCGTCTACGCCCGTCCGCGCCAGGACCGCGCCCAGCGCCATACCCCCTGGTCCTCGTAATGCCCACCCCTCCCGCATTACTTACGATGCCACCACCCTCCTAGCCCTTAACCCCGGCCGTTCCCCCAACTGCGTCCAAGCCACCCCTGGGCAAACATATGGACCGTTCTCCTGCTACTCCTGCAAATTTGACGGCACCAAGAACAACTCCTCATCCACGAACACACAACAGATATCCGACCCCAACCACCTACAATGCATCCTGCTCAACACCCGCTCGGTCCACAGACACGCCATCGACCTCTGGAATCTACTAGACACCATCTCTCCGGACGTCGCCTTCCTAACAGAAACATGGATGAACGCTACATCAGCCCCAGACATCACCATTGCCATCCCGGAAGGATATAAGATCATTCGCAAGGACCGTACCGGCCACACAGGAGGAGGCATCGCTATCGTCCACAAGAAATCCATCCGCATCTCAACAAGCTCAGACGTCAATCTCGCCAACACTGAACACCTTCACTTCCAGATCCACATCGACCCCAAAACCACACTCAGAGGCACCCTCCTCTACAGGCCACCAGGTCCCCGCGCACAATTCAGTGAAGACATCACGGACTTCAACACTCCACACGCGCTCCCCTCCGAGGATTACATCCTTTTGGGAGACCTCAACTTTCACCTTGAGAAGAACAACGACCGCAACACCACCACCCTCTTGGGCAACCTCGCCAACCTCGGACTTAAACAACTTGTCACTACCCCCACCCACATCGCAGGTCACACACTCGACCCTATCTTCACCTCCAGCAAACATGTCTCCTTCAACCACACCACAGCTCTCCTTTGGACTGACCACAGCTGCGTTCACTTTACCTACAACAAGCCCACATCCAACAACCACCTACATCCCACCCTGCAAAGAAACTGGAACAAAATCACCTTCGACCAGATCTCCTCATCGCTTCTTCTAAACCCCCCAGCCCACTCCTCAAACCCCGACCAAGCAGCCACCAACCTCTCCCAATGGTTATCCAACAGCGCCGACACCCTAGCACCTCTGAAAAAACGACAATTCAAACTAGGCAGTAAGAAGGCCTCCTGGTTCAACGATGATCTTAAGAAATCCAAGAAACTCTGTCGCTCCCTTGAGAAGGCCTGGAAAAAAGACCCAACAACCAGCACCAAGGACGCCTTCAAAAACGCCACCCGCATACACCACCAACTGATCCGGACTGCCAAGAAGGCCGCATTCAAAGACCGACTAGATAACAACGCCCACAACAGCAAGGAATTATTCAACATCGTCAAGGAATTTACCAACCCCGCAGCCAACTCCAATGACATCGCCCCCTCTCAAGCCCTCTGCGACTCCCTAGCCTCATTCTTCCACAACAAAATTGCAGACATCCACAACAGCTTCGACAACCGACCCGAAGACCAACCCACCCAACCCCCTGCCGGACCCCCACCCCCCTTGAACATCCTCAATGACTGGAAGCCAATCTCTACTGAGGACACCATCCGTCTGATGAACTCTATCCCCTCAGGATCCCCCACAGACCCATGCCCTCACCACATCTTTAACAAAGCATACTCCATTATAGCACCGCACCTCCGAGACGTCATCAACTGCTCCCTCAACTCCGCAACCTACCCGGAAAGCTGGAAACATGCCGAACTCAGCGCCCTCCTGAAGAAACCCACAGCTGATCCCACCGAACTTAAAAACTACCGCCCTATCTCACTCCTCCCATTCCCGGCCAAAGTCATCAAGAAAGCGATCAACAACCAACTCGCCGCCTTCCTCGAAACCAACAAATCCCTCGACTCCTCACAATCCGGCTTCCGAGCCAAGCACAGCACTGAAACCACCCTCATCGCAGCAACAGACGACATTCGATCTCTACTGGACAATGGAGACACAGTCGCCCTCATCCTCCTCGACCTCTCCGCAGCCTTCGACACGGTCTGTCATAGCACCCTTTTACATCGCCTCAGAGATGTCGGAAGCCAGGGAAGGGCACTGGAGTGGATCACCTCGTTCCTCACCGGAAGAACCCAGAGAGTCCGTCTTCCACCATTCAAGTCAGAGGCCACTGAAGTCATCTGCGGAGTACCACAAGGTTCTTCACTCAGCCCCACCCTCTTCAACGTATACATGAGCCCCCTCGCGGCCATTGCACGCCAACACAATCTCAACATCATCTCCTACGCCGATGACACTCAACTGATCCTATCTCTCACCAGAGACCCTAACACTGCCAAATCCAACCTGCATGAAGGAATGAAAGAAGTAGCCGAATGGATGAAGCACAGCCGTCTGAAACTGAACTCAGACAAAACAGAAGTCCTCATCCTAGGCACCTCCCCCTCCGCCTGGGATGACTCTTGGTGGCCAGAGGCCCTTGGAAAAGCACCCATCCCGACGGACCACCGACGGAACCTGGGCGTCATCCTGGATTTATCACTCTCGATGAACAGACAAGTCAACGCCGTTTCTTCATCTTGCTTCAACATTCTGCGCATGCTCAAAAAAACATTTCATTGGATCCCCACCGAAACTAGAAAAACAGTCACCCACGCTCTGGTCACGAGCCGACTGGATTACGGAAACACCCTCTACGCCGGTACCACCGCAAAACTCCAGAAAAAACTCCAAGGCATCCAGAACGCTTCAGCCAGGCTCATATTAGACATCCCGCGTAAAGAACACATCTCTGGTCACCTGAAAAACCTCCACTGGCTCCCCGTCAATAAAAGGATCACTTTCCGGCTCCTAACCCACGCACACAAAGCACTCTATGAAATCGGACCCGAATGCCTCAACACAAGACTGTCCTTCTACACCCCCTCCCGCCAGCTACGATCCTCCAACCAAGCCCTTGCCACTGTACCTCGCATCAACAAATCCACCATGGGAGGTAGATCCTTCTCCTACCTGGCAGCTAAAACCTGGAACTCACTTCCCACTTACCTTCGCCTTACTCAGAACCACCTAGCATTCAGAAAGCAACTTAGAACGTGGATATTTGACAAGTAATTCCCCACCCTTTTTCAAGCGCCTTGAGACCCTCCGGGTATGTAGCGCGCTATATAAATTTATTGACTTGACTTGACTTGGAGCGAGCTCCTAGCAGATCGTCCTTTGCATAACAGGTGCTACAGCAGCGTTCCGATTCGAGGTGTAGGGTTTGGGACACCCAGTCGATGCGGGGATTGTGCTTCACCAACCACGGCAACCCCAATATCACCTTGAACTGAGGAGCGTCAATGACGTCGAAACTGATGGACTCGGCGTGGTTGTTAGACAAGGACATAGTCATGTTCTCCGTTCGGTGTCTGATAGGGCCGGAAGTCAGGTCTGTTCCATCCACAGCCTTCACGGGTTCAGGTTGGGCCTTCGACACTGTCTCAATGCCCAAGGCACGGAAAAACGCTGTATCGATGAAGCAACCTGTCACGCCGGAATCCAGCATGGCGGTTACCATCCAAGTCCTGCCCGCCAGATTCCTTAAGGACACTTCTATGCCGACATGACGGCTACCGTCGTGTACTGCGGGGACCGCTGATGTACAAGAAGAAGAACCCAGTGGACGGATCCCCTTGTCTACTGGGTTGTCTTGTTTCCCGCCTTGTCGCCCTTGGTCACAGGCAAGGCAAAAGGCCTTCTGCCCCGAGGTCTTGTTGATTTCGCCGGGCATTCCCTTACGAAGTGTCCGCTTTTTCCGCAGTACAGGCACTGGTTCTGCTTCCTCCTTTTTTCCTGTTCTTGACTGGTCAAGGGTCCTCTTATGCCGCCGATCTGCCTGGGTTCGGACGCTTCACCCTGGGGAGAGGGATCTTCTTTGGCCTTCTCGTAGCCCTTGTCCCCGAAGGACAAGAGACGGTTGTCACTGCCTTTCCCTTTGTCTGTCTTTCTTTCCTGCAGTCGGAAGTTCATCTTCACCACCATGTCGATGAAAGGCCCCATTTCGTTGGGCGGATCGGGATACTGCGAGATGAGGTCCTTCGAATCGTCACGTAATCCCCGATAGAACACAGATGCTTTCTTATCTTCAGGCCAGTGGGCCTCGATAACAAGCCTGCTGAACATGGTGATGTAATGAAGCAGGTCTTGGTTGCCTTGTCTCAGGCTGAGCAGTTCATTGTCGGCGGCTTGCACAAAGGTATGGCGAGCAAACATCCGCCGCATAGCGTCTTTGAATGTTGGCAGGTGGTTGAGCATGGGATCGTCGTTCTCCACCATTGCAATGGACCACTGAGCAGCGTCTCCGCCCATGTAAGACAGTATATATGCGACCTTGGATGCATCATCGGGAAAGGCCGCGACCCTAGCCATGAAATGCAATTGGCATTGGTGGATGAATATTCCGTACTTGGTACTGTCCCCATAGAATCGTTTGGGTGGTGCCAACTGTACTGGGTGGGGAGTGACGACCTAAATGGCCGTGTCTTGGTTGGTGGCGGCAGAGGACCCCCCCTAAAGGTAAACGTAGGCTGTCTCAACAGGCCTTCTTGTCTGACTCTAGGACTAGGAGTGGTACCCTATGGACTGGGGACCCCAGCTGCCATTTGGCCCTGTAGGGCTGTTATATCATGGCGCAAGGCAAGATTCTCAGTCTGCATGGCAGACAGCATGACAGCTATGTCTTACAAGGTGACCTCCGGGTCGCCCATGTCGCCTGGGCGGAATTGTTAACGTGGGCTCCGAATTCTGTCAGGTGCCCCACAAGACTTACCTTCGCTTGTGAAGCTATTCTGCAGAGACGACAAGAGCGCCCGCCCCTGTACCCACCTGACCCTTGTGGAGTGAAAGACCCAGCAGGGATGAGAGGGACGCAGGGAAGGGAGCCAGGATGCAGAGGCTTGTTAATGGCGTGGAGCTTGCGGGTGTCTCTGTGCCTGCTGGGAAAGCAGAAAAGGACCAGGTCAGAAGGAACCACCCTTCCCACTTCCTGCGTAGCCCACCCATGCACACACAGAAGCAACCTTCCGTGAACTCACCAGTGATTCTGTTGTTTGTGGTTTTCTGGCAGCAATCAGCTTCAGACGAGGATAACCAGGTGGAGGCGCTCCAGCGCGAGACAACCAAGCAAAGAATGAAAAGGAAAGCGCACCTGCGCGTGAACTTAAATCAAGTCTCAGTCTCTAGTTTGGTGGCATCCTTAGTAAGCAACTTTATTATATACAAGGCTCAGTCCAGCTGAGCTATTCTCCCAGCAGCGCTCCTGCGCGATGGAGAAACCAATGTTCAACAGTGCAAAAGTTCAGAAGAAAAGGAAAACCCAAAACGAAAAGCACTTCTGTGCTATTACCTTTGGCCAGAACAGCGCTCCTGCGTGACTGGGTTCTGGAGGCAGAACCCGGTGGTCCTATCTCACGCTCTAGCACGGTGACCCACACGGAAAACAAAAGCAAGTGCTCCTGCGCGAAGGAAACAAACTAAAAAACAAAGTTTCAGCGCTGCGTATACCAGCTGTGGTAGTATCATAGCGCGATGACCACAGCCGGCAAACAGCGCTTCAGCGCGGTTCAGACGGCTTTGAGGAAAACAGCGGTTCAGCGCGGTTCAGGCGGTTTGAGGAAATGGCACTTCAATCCAAGCCGTGTCACAGGATACTCCTCAGGGTAGAATTCGAAGCCCTAAGCCGGCGGGAAACACGATGGTTAAGCGTTTCCCCCGGAAGTGCTTTAGAATCCTCAGGCCAAGACTGGACCAAGTAGGACCTTCGCCCGGAAGTGAGTATTTTGGTGCTTCTGTGCGTGCAAGCGGGGATGGCAGGGAGCGGCCAGCGCCGCGAACCATGACAACAAGGGTACTGACTGTTTTGTTGACCATGGCCAGTAGTATAACAAGGTTACTGACTGTGTTGTTGGCCCTGGCCAGTAGTATAACAAGGGTACTGACTGTGTCGTGGGCTCTAGCCAGTAGTATAACAAGGGTACTGACTGTGTTGTGGGCCCTGGCCAGAAGTATAACAAGGGTACTGACTGTGTTGTGGGTCCTGGGCAGTAGTATAACAAGGGTACTGACTGTGTTGTGGGCCCTTGCCAGTAGTATAACAAGGGTACTGACTGTGTTGTGGGCCCTAGGCCAGTAGTATAACAAGGGTACTGACAGTGTTGTCAGTAGTATGACAAGGGTACTGACTGTGTTGTGGTTCCTGGGCAGTAGTATAACAAGGGTACTGACGGTGTTGTTGGCCCTGCCCAGTAGTATAACAAGATTACTGACTGTGTTGTGGGTCCTGGCCAGTAGTATAACAAGGGTACTGACTGTGTTGTTGGCCCCGGCCAGTAGTATAACAAGGGTACTGACTGTGTTGTGGGCCCTGGCCAGTAGTATAACAAGGGTACCGGATGTGTTGTTGGCCCTGGCCAGTAGTATAAAAAGGGTACTGACGGTGTTGTTGGCCCTGGCCAGTAGTATAACAAGGTTACTGACTGTGTTGTGGGCCGGTGCCAGTAGTATAACAAGGGTACTGACTGTGTTGTTGGTCCTGGGCAGTAGTATAACAAGGGTACTGACTGTGTCGTGGGCTCTAGACAGTAGTATAACAAGGGTACTGACTGTGTTGTGGGTCCTGGGCATTAGTATAACAAGGGTACTGACTGTGTTTTGGGCCCTTGCCAGTAGTATAACAAGGGTACTGACTGTGTTGTGGGTCAAGGGCAGTAGTATAACAAGGGTACTGACTGTGTCGTGGGCCCATTGCCAGTAGTTTAACAAGGGTACTAACTGTGTCGTGGGCCCTGGCCAGTAGTATATTAAGGGTACTGACTGTGTCATGGGCGCTGGCCAGAAGTATAACAAGGGTACTGACTGTGTCCTGGGCCCTGGCCAGTAGTATAACAAGGGTACTGACTGTGTGTGGGCCCTGGCCAGTAGTATAACAAGGGTACTGACTGTATTGTGGGTCCTGGCCAGTAGTATAACAAGGTTACTGACTGTGTTGTGGGTCCTGCCCAGTAGTATAACAAGGTTACTGACTGTGTTGTTGGCCCCGGCCAGTAGTATAACAAGGGTACTGACTGTGTTGTGGGCCCTGGCCAGTAGTATAACAAGGGTACCGGATGTGTTGTTGGCCCTGGCCAGTAGTATAAAAAGGGTACTGACGGTGTTGTTGGCCCTGGCCAGTAGTATAACAAGGTTACTGACTGTGTTGTGGGCCGGTGCCAGTAGTATAACAAGGGTACTGACTGTGTTGTTGGTCCTGGGCAGTAGTATAACAAGGGTACTGACTGTGTCGTGGGCTCTAGACAGTAGTATAACAAGGGTACTGACTGTGTTGTGGGTCCTGGGCATTAGTATAACAAGGGTACTGACTGTGTTTTGGGCCCTTGCCAGTAGTATAACAAGGGTACTGACTGTGTTGTGGGTCAAGGGCAGTAGTATAACAAGGGTACTGACTGTGTCGTGGGCCCATTGCCAGTAGTTTAACAAGGGTACTAACTGTGTCATGGGCGCTGGCCAGAAGTATAACAAGGGTACTGACTGTGTCCTGGGCCCTGGCCAGTAGTATAACAAGGGTACTGACTGTGTGTGGGCCCTGGCCAGTAGTATATTAAGGGTACTGACTGTGTCATGGGCGCTGGCCAGAAGTATAACAAGGGTACTGACTGTGTCCTGGGCCCTGGCCAGTAGTATAACAAGGGTACTGACTGTGTTGTGGGCCCTGGCTAGTAGTATAACAAGGGTACCGACTGTGTTGTGGGCCCTGGCTAGTAGTATAACAAGGGTACTGACTGTGTTGTGGGTCCTGGGCCGTAGTATAACAAGGGTACTGACTGTGTTGTGGGTCCTGTCCAGTAGTATAACAAGGGTACTGACTGTGTCGTAGGCCCTGGCCAGTAGTATAACAAGGGTACTGACTGTGTCATGAGTCCTGGGCAGTATTATAACAAGGGTACTGACTGTGTTGTGGGCCACGGCCAGTAGTATACCAAGGGTACTGACTGTGTCGTGGGCCTTGGCCAGTAGTATAACAAGGTTACTGACTGTTGTGGGTGCTGGGCAGTAGTATAACAAGGGTACTGACTGTGTTGTGGGCCATTGGCAGTAGTATAACAAGGGTACTGACTTTGTCATGGGCTCTGGCCAGTAGTAAAACAAGGGTACTGACTGTGTCGTGGGTCCTGGGCAGTAGTATAACAAGGGTACTGACTGTGTTGTGGGTCCTGGGCCGTAGTATAACAAGGGTACTGACTGTGTTGTGGGTCCTGTCCAGTAGTATAACAAGGGTACTGACTGTGTCGTAGGCCCTGGCCAGTAGTATAACAAGGGTACTGACTGTGTCATGAGTCCTGGGCAGTATTATAACAAGGGTACTGACTGTGTTGTGGGCCACGGCCAGTAGTATACCAAGGGTACTGACTGTGTCGTGGGCCTTGGCCAGTAGTATAACAAGGTTACTGACTGTTGTGGGTGCTGGGCAGTAGTATAACAAGGGTACTGACTGTGTTGTGGGCCATTGGCAGTAGTATAACAAGGGTACTAACTGTGTCATGGGCGCTGGCCAGAAGTATAACAAGGGTACTGACTGTGTCCTGGGCCCTGGCCAGTAGTATAACAAGGGTACTGACTGTGTGTGGGCCCTGGCCAGTAGTATAACAAGGGTACTGACTGTATTGTGGGTCCTGGCCAGTAGTATAACAAGGTTACTGACTGTGTTGTGGGTCCTGCCCAGTAGTATAACAAGGTTACTGACTGTGTTGTTGGCCCCGGCCAGTAGTATAACTAGGGTACTGACTGTGTTGTGGGCCCTGGCCAGTAGTATAACAAGGGTACTGGATGTGTTGTTGGCCCTGGCCAGTAGTATAAAAAGGGTACTGACGGTGTTGTTGGCCCTGGCCAGTAGTATAACAAGGTTACTGACTGTGTTGTGGGCCGGTGCCAGTAGTAAAACAAGGGTACTGACTGTGTTGTTGGTCCTGGGCAGTAGTATAACAAGGGTACTGACTGTGTCGTGGGCTCTAGACAGTAGTATAACAAGGGTACTGACTGTGTTGTCGGTCCTGGGCATTAGTATAACAAGGGTACTGACTGTGTTTTGGGCCCTTGCCAGTAGTATAACAAGGGTACTGACTGTGTTGTGGGTCAAGGGCAGTAGTATAACAAGGGTACTGACTGTGTCGTGGGCCCATTGCCAGTAGTTTAACAAGGGTACTAACTGTGTTGTGGGCCCTGGCCAGTAGTATATTAAGGGTACTGACTGTGTCATGGGCGCTGGCCAGAAGTATAACAAGGGTACTGACTGTGTCCTGGGCCCTGGCCAGTAGTATAACAAGGGTACTGACTGTGTGTGGGCCCTGGCCAGTAGTATAACAAGGGTACCGACTGTGTTGTGGGCCCTGGCTAGTAGTATAACAAGGGTACTGACTGTGTTGTGGGTCCTGGGCCGTAGTAGAACAAGGGTACTGACTGTGTTGTGGGTCCTGTCCAGTAGTATAACAAGGGTACTGACTGTGTCGTAGGCCCTGGCCAGTAGTATAACAAGGGTACTGACTGTGTCATGAGTCCTGGGCAGTATTATAACAAGGGTACTGACTGTGTTGTGGGCCACGGCCAGTAGTATACCAAGGGTACTGACTGTGTCGTGGGCCTTGGCCAGTAGTATAACAAGGTTACTGACTGTTGTGGGTGCTGGGCAGTAGTATAACAAGGGTACTGACTGTGTTGTGGGCCATTGGCAGTAGTATAACAAGGGTACTGACTTTGTCATGGGCTCTGGCCAGTAGTAAAACAAGGGTACTGACTGTGTCGTGGGTCCTGGGCAGTAGTATAACAAGGGTACTGACTGTATTGTGTGTCCTGGACAGTAGTATTACAAGATTACAGACTGTTGTTGGTCCTGGGCAGTAGTATAACAAGGGTACTGACTGTATTGTGGGTCCTGGCCAGTAGTATAACAAGATTACTGACTGTTGTGGGTCCTGGGCACTAGTATAACAAGAGCACTGACTGGGTTGTGGGTCCTGGCAGTAGTATAACAAGGATACTGACTGTGTCGTGGGCCCTGGCAGTAGTATAACAAGGGTACTGACTGTGTTGTGGGCCCTTGGCAGTAGTATAGCAAGGGTACTCAAATTGTCATGGGCTCTGGCCAGTAGTAAAACAAGGGTCCTGACTGTGTCGTGGGCCCTGGAAGTAGTATAACAAGGTTACTGACTGTGTTGTGGGTCCTGGGCAGTAGTATAACAAGGGTACTGACTCTATTGTGTGTCCTGGACAGTAGTATAAGAAGGTTACTGACTGTTGTGGGTCCTGGGCAGTAGTATAACAAGGGTACTGACTGTATTGTGGGTGCTGGCCAGTAGTATAACAAGATTACTGACTGTTGTGGGTCCTGGGCACTAGTATAACAAGGGTACTGACTGGGTTGTGGGTCCTGGCAGTAGTATAACAAGAGTACTGACTGTGTTGTGGAACCTGGCCAGTAGTATAACAAGGGTACTGACTGTGTCGTGGGCCCTGTCCAGTAGTATAACAAGGGTACTGACTGTGTCGTGGTTCCTGGGCAGTAGTATAACAAGGGTACTGACAGTGTCGTGGGCCCTGGCAGTAGTACAACACGGTTCCTGACTGTGTTGTGGGTCCTGGGCAGTAGTATAACAAGGGTAATGACTGTATTGCGGGTCCTGGCTAGTAGTATAACAAGGTTACTGACTGTGTTGTGGGCCCTGGCCAGTAGTATAACAAGGGTACTGACTGTGTCGTGCGCCCTTGCCAGTAGTATAAAAAGGGTACTGACTGTGTTGTGGGCCCTGGCAATAGCATAATAAGGGTACTGACTGTATTGTGGGTCCTGGCCAGTAGTATAACAGGGGTACTGACTGTCATGGGCCCTTGCCAGTAGTATAACAAGGATACTGACTGTGTCGAGGGCTCTGGCCAGTAGTATAACAAGGGTACTGACTGTGTCGTGGGTCCTGGCAGTAGTATAACACGATTACTGACTGTGTTGTGGGTCCTGGGCAGTAGTATAACAAGGTTACTGACTGTGTTGTGGGCCCTGGCCAGTAGTATAACAAGGGTACTGACTGTGTCGTGGGCCCTTGAGAGTAGTATAAAAGGGGTACTGACTGTGTCGTGGGCCCTGGCAGTAGTATAACAAGGGTACTGATTGTCCTGGCCAGTAGTATAACTAGGGTACTGACTGTGTCGTGGGCCCTTGCCAGTAGTATAAAAAGGGTACTGACTGTGTTGTGGGCCCTGCAGTAGAATAACAAGGTTACTGACTGTTGTGGGTCCTGGGCAGTAGTATAACAAGGGTACTGACTGTAGTGTGGGTCCTGGCTAGTAGTATAACAAGATTACTGACTGTTGTGGGTCCTAAGCACTACTATAACAAGGGTACTGACTGGGTTGTGGGTCCTGGCAGTAGTATAACAAGGGTACTGACTGTGTCGTGGGCCCTGGCAGTAGTATAACAAGGGTACTGACTGTTTTGTGGGCCCTGGCCAGTAGTATAACAAGGGTACTGACTGTGTCGTGGGCCCTGGCCAGTAGTATTACAAGGCTACTGACTGTGTCGTGGGTCCTGGGCAGTAGTATAACAAGGGTACTGACTGTGTCGTGGGCCCTGGCTGTAGTATAACACGGTTACTGACTGTGTTGTGGGTCCTGGCCAGTAGTATTACAAGGGTACTTACTGTGTCGTGGGCCCTGGCCAGTAGTATAACAAGGGTACTGACTGTGTCGTGGGTCCTGGGCAGTAGTATAACAAGGGTACTGGCTGTGTTGTGGGCCCTGGGCAGTAGTATAACTAGGGTACTGACTGTGTTGTGGGCCCTGGCCAGTAGTAGAACAAGGGTACTGACTGTGTTGTGGGCCCTGGCCAGTAGTAGAACAAGGGTACTGACTGTGTTGTGGGTCCTGGCCAGTAGTATAACAAGGGTACTGACTGTATTGTTGGTCCTGGGCAGTAGTATAACAAGGGTACTGACTGTGTCGTGGGCCCTGGCAGTAGTATAACAAGGGTCCTGACTGTGTTGTGGGCCCTGGCCAGTAGTATAACAAGGGTACTGACTGTGTTGTGGGCCCTGGCCAGTAGTATAACAAGGGTACTGACTGTGTTGTGGGCCCTGGCCAGTAGTATTACAAGGGTACTGACTGTGTCGTGGGTCCTGGGCAGTAGTATAACAAGGGTACTGACTGTGTCGTGGGCCCTGGCAGTAGTATAACAAGGGTACTGACTGTGTCGTGGGCCCTGGCAGTAGTATAACACGGTTACTGACTGTGTTGTGGGCCCTGGCCAGTAGTATAACAAGGGTACTGACTGTGTCGTCGGTCCTGGGCAGTAGTATAACAAGGGTACTGACTGTGTTGTGGGCCCTGGGCAGTAGTATAACAAGGGTACTGACTGTGTTGTGGCCCTGGCCAGTAGTATAACAAGGGTACTGACTGTGTTGTGGGTCCTGGCCAGTAGTATAAAAAGGGTACTGACTGTGTCGTGGGCCCTGGCAGTAGTATAACAAGGGTACTGACTGTATTGTGGGTCCTGGGCAGTAGTGTAACAAGGGTACTGACTGTCTCATGGGCCCTGGCAGTAGTATAACAAGGGTACTGACTGTGTCCTGGGCCCTGGCCAGTAGTATAACAAGGGTACTGACTGTGTCGTGGGCCCTTGCCAGTAGTATGAAAAGGGTACTTACGGTGTCGTGGGCCCTGGCCAGTGGTATAACAAGGTTACTGACTGTTGTGGGTCCTGGCAAGTAGTATAACAAGGGTACTGACTGTGTTATTGGGTCCTGGCCAGTAGTATAACAAGGGTACTGACTGTGTCGTGGGACCTGGGCAGTAGTATAACAAGGATACTGACTGTGTCGTGGGCACTGGCAGTAGTATAACACGGTTACTGTCTGTGTTGTGGGCCCTGGCCAGTAGTATAACAAGGGTACTGACTGTGTCGTGGGCCCTTGCCAGTAGTATAAAAAGGGTACTGACTGTGTCGTGGGCCCTGGCAGTAGTATAACAAGGGTACTGACTGTATTGTGGGTCCTGGCCAGTAGTATACCAAGGGTACTGACTGTGTCGTGGGCCCTTGCCAGTAGTATAAAAAGGGTACTGACTGTGTCGTGGGCCCTGGCAGTAGTATAACAAGGTTACTGACTGTTGTGGGTCCTGGGCCGTAGTATAACAAGGGTACTGACTGTGCTGTCGGCCCTGGGCAGTAGTATAACAATGGTACTGACTTTGTCATGGGCTCTGGCCAGTAGTAAAACAAGGGTACTGACTGTGTCGTGGGCCCTGGCAGTAGTATAACAAGGGTACTGACTGTGTTGTGGGTTCTGGACGGTAGTATAACAAGGTTACTGACTTTTGTGGGTCCTGGGCAGTAGTATAACAAGGGTACTGACTGTATTGTGGGTCCTGGCCAGTAGTATAACAAGATTACTGACTTTTGTGGGTCCTGGGCACTAGTATAACAAGGGTACTGACTGGGTTGTGGGTCCTGGCAGTAGTATAACAAGGGTACTGACCGTGTCGTGGGCCCTGGCAGTAGTATAACAAGGGTACTGACTGTGTTGTGGGCCCTGGCCAGTAGTATAACAATGGTACGGACTGTGTTGTGGGCCCTGGGCAGTAGTATAACAAGAGTACTGACTTTGTCATGGGCTCTGGCCAGTAGTAAAACAAGGGTACTGACTGTGTTGTGGGTCCTGGCCAGTAGTATAACAAGATTACTGACTGTTGTGGGTCCTGGGCACTAGTATAACAAGGGTACTGACCGTGTCGTGGGCCCTGGCAGTAGTATAACAAGGTTACTGATTGTGTTGTGGGTCCTGGGCAGTAGTATAACAAGGGTACTGAGTGTATTGTGTGTCCTGGACAGTAGTATAACAAGGTTACTGACTGTTGTGGGTCCTGGGCAGTAGTATAACAAGGGTACTGACTGTATTGTGGGTCCTGGCCAGTAGTATAACAAGATTACTGACTGTTGTGGGTCCTGGGCACTAGTATAACAAGGGTACTGACTGGGTTGTGGGTCCTGGCAGTAGTATAACAAGGGTACTGACTGTGTTGTGGAACCTGGCAGTAGTATAACAAGGGTACTGACTGTGTTGTGGGCCCTGGCCAGTAGTATAACAAGGGTACTGACTGTGTCGTGGGCCCTGGCCAGTAGCATAACAAGAGTACTGACTGTGTCGTGGGTCCTGGGCAGTAGTATAACAAGGGTACTGACTGTGTTGTGGGCCCTGGCAGTAGTATAACACGGTTACTGACTGTGTTGTGGGTCCTGGGCAGTATTATACCAAGGGTACTGACTGTATTGCGGGTCCTGGCTAGTAGTATAACAAGGTTACTGACTGTGTTGTGGGCCCTGGCCAGCAGTATAAAAAGGGTACTGACTGTGTCGTGGGCCCTTGCCAGTAGTATAAAAAGGGTACTGACTGTGTCGTGGGCCCTGGCAGTGGTATAACAAGGGTACTGACTGTATTGTGGGTCCTGGCCAGTAGTATAACAAGGGTACTGACTGTGTCGTGGGCCCTTGCCAGTAGTAATACAAGGATACTGACTGTGTCGTGGGCCCTGGCCAGTAGTATAACAAGGGTACTGACTGAGTTGTGGGTCCTGGGCAGTAGTATAAAAAGGGTACTGACTGTGTCGTGGGCACGGGCAGTAGTATAACACGATTACTGACTGTGTTGTGGGTCCTGGGCAGTAGTATAACAAGGGTACTGACTGTATTGTGGGTCCTGGCCAGTAGTATAACAAGATTACTGACTGTTGTGGGTCCTGGGCACTAGTATAACAAGGGTACTGACTGGGTTGTGGGTCCTGGCAGTAGTATAACAAGGGTACTGACTGTGTCGTGGGCCCTGGCAGTAGTATACCAAGGGTACTGACTGTGTTGTGGGCCCTGGCAGTAGTATAACATGGTTACTGACTGTGTTGTGGGTCCTGGGCAGTAGTATAACAAGGGTACTGACTGTATTGCGGTTCCTGGCTAGTAGTATAACAAGGTTACTGACTGTGTTGTGGGCCCCGGCCAGTAGTATAACAAGGGTACTGACTGTGTGGTGGGCCCTTGCCAGTAGTATAAAAAAGGTACTGACTGTGTTGTGGGCCCTGGCAGTAGCATAACAAGGGTACTGACTGTATTGTGGGTCCTGGCCAGTAGTATAACAAGGGTACTGACTGTGTCATGGGCCCTGGCCAGTAGTATAACAAGGGTACTGACTGTTTCGTGGGTCCTGGGCAGTAGTATAAAAAGGGTACTGACTGTGTCGTGGGCACTGGCAGTAGTATAACACGAATACTGACTGTGTTGTGGGTCCTGGGCAGTAGTATAACAAGGGTACTGACTGTATTGCAGGTCCTGGCCAGTAGTATAACAAGGTTACTGACTGTGTTGTGGGCTCTGGCCAGTAGTATAACAAGGGTACTGACTATGTCGTGGGCCCTTGCCAGTAGTATAAAAAGGGTACTGACTGTGTCGTGGGCCCTGGCAGTAGTATAACAAGGGTACTGATTGTATTGTGGGTACTGGCCAGTAGTATAACAAGGGTACTGACTGTGTCGTGGGTCCTGGGCAGTAGTATAACAAGGGTACTGGCTGTGTTGTGGGCCCTGGGCAGTAGTATAACAAGGGTACTGGCTGTGTTGTGGGCCCTGGCCAGTAGTAGAACAAGGGTACTGACTGTGTTGTGGGCCCTGGCCAGTAGTAGAACAAAGGTACTGACTGTGTTGTGGGTCCTGGCCAGTAGTATAACAAGGGTACTGACTGTATTGTTGGTCCTGGGCAGTAGTATAACAAGGGTACTGACTGTGTCGTGGGCCCTGGCAGTAGTATAACAAGGGTCCTGACTGTGTTGTGGGCCCTGGCCAGTAGTATAACAAGGGTACTGACTGTGTTGTGGGCCCTGGCCAGTAGTATAACAAGGGTACTGACTGTGTTGTGGGCCCTGGCCAGTAGTATAACAAGGGTACTGACTGTGTCGTGGGCCCTGGCCAGTAGTATTACAAGGGTACTGACTGTGTCGTGGGGCCTGGGCAGTAGTATAACAAGGGTACTGACTGTGTCGTGGGCCCTGGCAGTAGTATAACAAGGGTACTGACTGTGTCGTGGGCCCTGGCAGTAGTATAACACGGTTACTGACTGTGTTGTGGGCCCTGGCCAGTAGTATAACAAGGGTACTGACTGTGTCGTCGGTCCTGGGCAGTAGTATAACAAGGGTACTGACTGTGTTGTGGGCCCTGGGCAGTAGTATAACAAGGGTACTGACTGTGTTGTGGCCCTGGCCAGTAGTATAACAAGGGTACTGACTGTGTTGTGGGTCCTGGCCAGTAGTATAAAAAGGGTACTGACTGTGTCGTGGGCCCTGGCAGTAGTATAACAAGGGTACTGACTGTATTGTGGGTCCTGGGCAGTAGTGTAACAAGGGTACTGACTGTCTCATGGGCCCTGGCAGTAGTATAACAAGGGTACTGACTGTGTCCTGGGCCCTGGCCAGTAGTATAACAAGGGTACTGACTGTGTCGTGGGCCCTTGCCAGTAGTATGAAAAGGGTACTTACGGTGTCGTGGGCCCTGGCCAGTGGTATAACAAGGTTACTGACTGTTGTGGGTCCTGGCAACTAGTATAACAAGGGTACTGACTGTGTTATTGGGTCCTGGCCAGTAGTATAACAAGGGTACTGACTGTGTCGTGGGTCCTGGGCAGTAGTATAACAAGGATACTGACTGTGTCGTGGGCACTGGCAGTAGTATAACACGGTTACTGTCTGTGTTGTGGGCCCTGGCCAGTAGTATAACAAGGGTACTGACTGTGTCGTGGGCCCTTGCCAGTAGTATAAAAAGGGTACTGACTGTGTCGTGGGCCCTGGCAGTAGTATAACAAGGGTACTGACTGTATTGTGGGTCCTGGCCAGTAGTATACCAAGGGTACTGACTGTGTCGTGGGCCCTTGCCAGTAGTATAAAAAGGGTACTGACTGTGTCGTCGGCCCTGGCAGTAGTATAACAAGGTTACTGACTGTTGTGGGTCCTGGGCCGTAGTATAACAAGGGTACTGACTGTGCTGTCGGCCCTGGGCAGTAGTATAACAATGGTACTGACTTTGTCATGGGCTCTGGCCAGTAGTAAAACAAGGGTACTGACTGTGTCGTGGGCCCTGGCAGTAGTATAACAAGGGTACTGACTGTGTTGTGGGTCCTGGACGGTAGTATAACAAGGTTACTGACTTTTGTGGGTCCTGGGCAGTAGTATAACAAGGGTACTGACTGTATTGTGGGTCCTGGCAAGTAGTATAACAAGATTACTGACTTTTGTGGGTCCTGGGCACTAGTATAACAAGGGTACTGACTGGGTTGTGGGTCCTGGCAGTACTATAACAAGGGTACTGACCGTGTCATGGGCCCTGGCAGTAGTATAACAAGGGTACTGACTGTGTTGTGGGCCCTGGCCAGTAGTATAACAATGGTACGGACTGTGTTGTGGGCCCTGGGCAGTAGTATAACAAGAGTACTGACTTTGTCATGGGCTCTGGCCAGTAGTAAAACAAGGGTACTGACTGTGTTGTGGGTCCTGGCCAGTAGTATAACAAGATTACTGACTGTTGTGGGTCCTGGGCACTAGTATAACAAGGGTACTGACCGTGTCGTGGGCCCTGGCAGTAGTATAACAAGGTTACTGACTGTGTTGTGGGTCCTGGGCAGTAGTATAATAAGGGTACTGAGTGTATTGTGTGTCCTGGACAGTAGTATAACAAGGTTACTGACTGTTGTGGGTCCTGGGCAGTAGTATAACAAGGGTACTGACTGTATTGTGGGTCCTGGCCAGTAGTATAACAAGATTACTGACTGTTGTGGGTCCTGGGCACTAGTATAACAAGGGTACTGACTGGGTTGTGGGTCCTGGCAGTAGTATAGCAAGGGTACTGACTGTGTTGTGGGCCCTGGCAGTAGTATAACAAGGGTACTGACTGTGTTGTGGGCCCTGGCCAGTAGTATAACAAGGGTACTGACTGTGTCGTGGGCCCTGGCCAGTAGCATAACAAGAGTACTGACTGTGTTGTGGGTCCTGGGCAGTAGTATAACAAGGGTACTGACTGTGTTGTGGGCCCTGGCAGTAGTATAACACGGTTACTGACTGTGTTGTGGGTCCTGGGCAGTATTATACCAAGGGTACTGACTGTATTGCGGGTCCTGGCTAGTAGTATAACAAGGTTACTGACTGTGTTGTGGGCCCTGGCCAGCAGTATAACAAGGGTACTGACTGTGTCGTGGGCCCTTGCCAGTAGTATAAAAAGGGTACTGACTGTGTCGTGGGCCCTGGCAGTAGTATAACAAGGGTACTGACTGTATTGTGGGTCCTGGCCAGTAGTATAACAAGGGTACTGACTGTGTCGTGGGCCCTTGCTAGTAGTAATACAAGGATACTGACTGTGTCGTGGGCCCTGGCCAGTAGTATAACAAGGGTACTGACTGAGTTGTGGGTCCTGGGCAGTAGTATAAAAAGGGTACTGACTGTGTCGTGGGCACGGGCAGTAGTATAACACGATTACTGACTGTGTTGTGGGTCCTGGGCAGTAGTATAACAAGGGTACTGACTGTATTGTGGGTCCTGGCCAGTAGTATAACAAGATTACTGACTGTGTTGTGGGTCCTGGGCAGTAGTATAACAAGGGTACTGACTGTATTGCTCTTCCTGGCTAGTAGTAATACAAGGATACTGACTGTGTCGTGGGCCCTGACCAGTAGTATAACAAGGGTACTGACTGAGTTGTGGGTCCTGGGCAGTAGTATAAAAAGGGTACTGACTGTGTCGTGGGCACGGGCAGTAGTATAACACGATTACTGACTGTGTTGTGGGTCCTGGGCACTAGTATAACAAGGGTACTGACTGGGTTGTGGGTCCTGGCAGTAGTATAACAAGGGTACTGACTGTGTCGTGGGCCCTGGCAGTAGTATACCAAGGGTACTGACTGTGTCGTGGGCCCTGGCAGTAGTATAACATGGTTACTGACTGTGTTGTGGGTCCTGGGCAGTAGTATAACAAGGGTACTGACCGTATTGCGGTTCCTGGCTAGTAGTATAACAAGGTTACTGACTGTGTTGTGGGCCCTGGCCAGTAGTATAACAAGGGTACTGACTGTGTGGTGGGCCCTTGCCAGTAGTATAAAAAAGGTACTGACTGTGTCGTGGGCCCTGGCAGTAGCATAACAAGGGTACTGACTGTATTGTGGGTCCTGGCCAGTAGTATAACAAGGGTACTGACTGTGTCATGGGCCCTGGCCAGTAGTATAACAAGGGTACTGACTGTTTCGTGGGTCCTGGGCAGTAGTATAAAAAGGGTACTGACTGTGTCGTGGGCACTGGCAGTAGTATAACACGAATACTGACTGTGTTGTGGGTCCTGGGCAGTAGTATAACAAGGGTACTGACTGTATTGTTCAAGGAACTCCACTCCTGAGGCGGAAGCCGGGAGTTAGCTTGCCACTATTTTAAACTGTATTTGTGTTGTTGCCTTACTATTTTAATTAGAACTGCTAACTTTCACCCACGCTCTAGCGCACTCGTGACAGAACCGGCCAGCCGATCCAGGGCTGACTCGGCATTCTGTTGCTAGGGCAACGCCGCGTCACAGCTGCGGACACGCCCAATCACGTGACCTAACACGTGACCACGCCCACTAGCTCTATTTGAGCGCGCGCAGATTGCTTTCGCGCGTTCAAGGAACTCCACTCCTGAGGCGGAAGCCGGGAGTTAGCTTGCCACTATTTTAAACTGTATTTGTGTTGTTGCCTTACTATTTTAATTAGAACTGCTAACTTTCACCCACGCTCTAGCGCACTCGTGACAGAACCGGCCAGCCGATCCAGGGCTGACTCGGCATTCTGTTGCTAGGGCAACGCCGCGTCACAGCTGCGGACACGCCCAATCACGTGACCTAACACGTGACCACGCCCACTTCCTATGCCAGCCCATAGACATAAAAATGTGCTGTAACAGGAAGCGCAGCGGACGAGCGCAGCGGGCGCGACGAATGCGCGCCGAAGGCGCGCACAAGGCAAGCTCGTCTGCGCTCGTCCGCGCCGAGGACGGGCCGACGGCCACCCCCCCTGCTACTCCAGACCCACGGCCTCATTCACATACGGTGAGATTAACCTATTCCGCCGACGAACTACGACAACTAAAACATCTAGCGGAGCAACCGCACTCACTCCCCATTTTAAGACACCCCAACCATATAGTAGGCCCAGTGTCATGTCCATCTTGCATCAAACGTACCAGAAAATCCTCAATAAATAATACACCTTCCATACAAGCGGCACTTATAAACGCCAGATCCCTCCCTAAACACAAAACGGAAATAGCCGACTTGATCGATGAGTATAAACTTGACCTATTGTTCATTACTGAAACTTGGGGCGATGAGGCCTCAGGACCCGACTTTGCTGAAGCCACTCCCAACAATTTTAATGTTTGTAGACTCGATAGACCAATAAAAAGAGGTGGCGGCATTGCCATTATTTATAAAAACCATTTCAAACTCGCGACCAAACCACACATATGTTCAGACTACGAGTCACTTACATTCACTCTAGGTTTATCAGCAAAAGCATCCTTTAAGGGAATGCTGATGTACCGCCCTCCTGGTTCAAGAGCGAAGTTTTTATCTAACATAGGGAATTTACTGGAAGCAGTCGCTGGCACCCCCCAGTTTACGCTACTAGGTGACTTTAACTTTCACCTTGAGCTTTCAAATAACCAAGACACAATACAACTAATTTCAGATCTTGAAGCTGTGGGACTAATACAGCTCATTAACTCTCCGACTCACCAAGCCGGTCACACATTAGACGGCATATTCACAAATAGTCCTCTTGTAAATATTACCCAGATAATCCCTTTGATGTGGTCAGACCATTCAGCCATCTGCTTTACAATACAAACAACTGCCACTAAATCGAACACGGATCTACCAGCTCGATCTACATACAGAGACTGGAAAAATATTGATATATCTCAATTAGCAGAGATGATACAGGATACCTATATCCCTACCGAGCAAGACCCCACCAAAGCATCTCTAAACTACCTGTCCAACCTGGACTTGGCCTGTAACAAACTAGCCCCTCCCAAAACAACACACCGAAATAGAACAACACCTTCAGCCCCATGGTTCACGGAGGCCCTACGCATGCAGAAACAACATTGCAGGAACCTGGAAAGACAATGGCGCCGCAACTACAGCCCGGCAGACAAATCCAACTACAAAAATGCCCTCGCTATCTACAAAAGAGCGATAACTACTGAGAAAAGTCACTACTTTATCACCCAGATCAACCAGGCAAAAAATTCAACCGGAGAACTATTCAGGATAGTTACCACCTTATCCAACCCCCCGACGCCGCCCTTAGAGACTTCTCAATCACTGACCGATGCCTTGGCTAGTTTCTTTGAGGAAAAAGTCAGTTCCATCTTCCAGACTTTTTCACGATCTATCCCGCTACAATCTGTGACTTCTCCCTCTACTAGCAATTCACCAACTTTTGTATCTTTTAAACCTGTAGATAAAGATCATATTCAACGTCTAGTAGTCAGCACCAAATCTGGTTCCCCCCGGGACCCTTGTCCCCCTTCCATTCTCAACCACATACCGGAAGCAATTTCCCCTTCACTAGTCACAATATGTAATGCCATGTTCACTACGGGATCATACCCTTCTGTCTGGAAAGAAGCAATAATAAAACCATTGCTGAAAAAACCCACGCTAGACCCTCTTCTTCCAGCAAGCTATAGACCGATCGCTTGTCTCCCATTTCCAGCTAAGATTTTTGAAAAATCCATGAACCTGCAGCTGTCAAAATTCATAAATGACAACAACTTGCTAGACGACACTCAGTTCGGTTTCAGGCAGGGACACGGGACTGAGACGGCACTACTGAAAGCCGCGGACGAAATTAGAACAACTATGGACAAGGGAGGATCAGCTGTCTTGATACTCCTAGATCTCTCCGCTGCTTTTGACACGGTCGATCATATCACTTTGATCGACCGTGTCGCAGCCCTGGGAATAGGAGGAACGGCCAAAGACCTGATTGCCTCATTTCTCGCCAACCGGCCACAGATTGTCAAAATGGGTAATTACACCTCCCAGACCTTTTCTCTCCCCTGTGGAGTCCCACAAGGTTCCTCGCTAAGTCCGACGCTTTTTAATATCTATGTATCGGACTTGGCGAGGGTGATAAAATCCTATGGCATTGCATTGACCACATATGCCGATGACACGCAATTAGTGCTATCGGTACATGATAACGGAACGAGCGTAGCAGCCAACTTCCGAGAGGGTATGAAGGCAATAAGCTCCTGGATGTCATCAAATTGCCTCAAGCTTAACTCTGATAAAACGGAGGTGATGACATTCGGGAGCTTGAAACCAGCATGGTCCCCACAATGGTGGCCACCGGAGCTGGGATCCCCCCCCGAACCGGTGACTAAGGTTCGTAACTTGGGAGTTATCTTCGATAACAAACTGACCTTCCACCACCATGCCAATGCCGTGACATCATCTGCATTCTTTACACTAAAAAAAATCAAGAAACTTCTCCCATATCTACCTCAATCAGCTGGTAAAACTCTCATTAGTACTCTTGTGTTCTCAAAAACGGACTACTGCAATTCCCTGCTTCTCAACGCGCAGGAAGGAGTCCTTAACAAATTCCAGACCGTCCAGAATGCGGCTGCAAGAATTCTACTTTCAATCCCCAAATTCACTCCAGTATCCCACCGCTTCAAAGAGCTCCACTGGCTCCCAATTAGGAACCGAATAAAATTCAAGGCTCTCTGTATAGCTTACAAGACCCTAAATTATCCAGGGCCTAAGTTCCTAAAAATAGCCCTTCATCCTCTGGAGCATCGCAGAACACTCCGATCCTCTACTACTTGCATGATGTCTGTCCCTCGGACAAAAAAAGCGACTTGGGGAGACAGGTGCTTTACTACAGCTACGGCCAAATTATGGAATACCCTCCCACTGCATATTAAAACTGCCCCCACCCTCATCAAATTCCGAAAGAGCCTCAAGACATGGCTTTTCTCCTCTGCCTAACTACCCTCAAAGAGTAAGAGTTCTCTGAGCACTAGCGCCGAGACACCCGTATGGGTATTTGCGCGCTTTAAAAATAGCAAAAAATAAATAAATAAATAAATATTGCGGGTCCTGGCCAGTAGTATAACAAGGTTACTGACTGTGTTGTGGGCTCTGGCCAGTAGTATAACAAGGGTACTGACTATGTCGTGGGCCCTTGCCAGTAGTATAAAAAGGGTACTGACTGTGTCGTGGGCCCTGGCAGTAGTATAACAAGGGTACTGATTGTATTGTGGGTACTGGCCAGTAGTATAACAAGGGTACTGACTGTGTCGTGGGCCCTTGCCAGTAGTATAAAAAGGGTACTGACTGTGTTGTGGGCCCTGGCAGTAGTATAACAAGGTTACTGACTGTTTTGGGTCCTGGGCAGTAGTATAACAAGGGTACTGACTGTGTTGTGGGCCCTGGGCAGTAGTATAACAAGGGTACTGACTTTGTCATGGGCTCTGGCCAGTAGTAAAACAAGGGTACTGACTGTGTTGTGGGCCCTGGCAGTAGTATAACAAGGTTACTGACTGTGTTGTGGGTCCTGGACGGTAGTATAACAAGGTTACTGACTGTTGTGGGTCCTGGGCAGTAGTATAACAATGGTACTGACTGTATTGTGGGTCCTGGCCAGTAGTATAACAAGATTACTGACTGTTGTGGGTCCTGGGCACTAGAATAACAAGGGCACTGACTGGGTTGTGGGTCCTGGCAGTAGTATAACAAGGGTACTGACTGTGTCGTATGCCCTGACAGTAGTATAACAAGGGTACTGACTGTGTTGTGGGCCCTGGCCAGTAGTATAACAAGGGTACTGACTGAGTCGTGGGCCCTGGCGTGTAGTATTACAAGGGTACTGACTGTGTCGTGGGTCCTGGGCAGTAGTATAACAAGGGTACTGACTGTGTTGTGGGCCCTGGCAGTAGTATAACACGGTTACTGACTGTGTTGTGGGTCCTGGGCAGTAGTATAACAAGGGCACTGACTGTGTCGTGGGCCCTGGCAGTAGTATAACACGGTTACTGACTGTGTTGTGGGCCCTGGCCAGTAGTATAACAAGGGTACTGACTGTGTCGTGGGTCCTGGGCAGTAGTATAACAAGGGTACTGACTGTGTTGTGGGCCCTGGGCAGTAGTATAACAAGGGTACTGACTGTGTTGTGGGCCCTGGCCAGTAGTATAACAAGGGTACTGACTGTGTTGTGGGTCCTTGCCAGTAGTATAAAAAGGGTACTGACTGTGTTGTGGGCCCTGGCAGTAGTATAACAAGGGTACTGACTGTATTGTGGGTCCTGGGCAGTAGTATAACAAGGGTACTGACTGTGTCGTGGGCCCTGGCAGTAGTATAACAAGGGTACTGACTGTGTCGTGGGCCCTGGCCAGTAGTATAACAAGGGTACTGACTGTGTCGTGGGCCCTTGCCAGTAGTATAAAAAGGGTACTGACTGTGTTGTGGGCCCTGGCCAGTAGTATAACAAGGTTACTGACTGTTGTGGGTCCTAGCCAGTTGTTTAACAAGGGTACTGACTGTTGTGGGTCCTGGCCAGTAGTATAACAAGGGTACTGACTGTGTTATTGGGTCCTGGCCAGTAGTATAACAAGGGTACTGACTGGGCTGTGGGTCCTGGGCAGTAGTATAACAAGGGTACTGACTGTGTCGTGGGCACTGGCAGTAGTATAACATGGTTACTGACTGTGTTGTGGGTCCTGGGCAGTAGTATAACAAGGGTACTGACTGTATTGCGGGTCCTGGCCAGTAGTATAACAAGGTTACTGTCTGTGTTGTGGGCCCTGGCCAGTAGTATAACAAGGGTACTGACTGTGTTGTGGGCCCTTGCCAGTAGTATAAAAAGGGTACTGACTGTGTCGTGGGCCCTGGCAGTAGTATAACAAGGGTACTGACTGTATTGTGGGTCCTGGCCAGTAGTATAACAAGGGGACTGACTGTGTCCTGGGCCCTTGCCAGTAGTATAAAAAGGGTACTGACTGTGTCGTGGGCCCTGGCAGTAGTATAACAAGGTTACTGACTGTTGTGGGTCCTGGACGGTAGTATAAGAAGGTTACTGACTGTTGTGTGTCCTGGGCAGTAGTATAACAAGGGTACTGACTGTATTGTGGGTCCTGGCCAGTAGTATAACAAGATTACTGACTGTTTTGGGTCCTGGGCAGTAGTATAACAAGGGTACTGACTGTGTTGTGGGTCCTGGGCAGTAGTATTACAAGGGTACTGACTGTGTCGTGGGCCCTGGCAGTAGTATAACACGGTTACTGACTGTGTTGTGGGTCCTGGGCAGTAGTATAACAAGGGTACTGACTGTGTCGTGGGCCCTGGCAGTAGTATAACACGGTTACTGACTGTGTTGTGGGCCCTGGCCAGTAGTATAACAAGGGTACTGACTGTGTCATGGGTCCTGTGCAGTAGTATAACAAGGGTACTGACTGTGTTGTGGGCCCTGAGCAGTAGGATAACAAGGGTACTGATTGTGCTGTGGGCCCTGGCCAGTAGTATAACAAGGGTACTGACTGTGTTGTGGGTACTGGCCAGTAGTATAAAAAGGGTACTTACTGTGTTGTAGGCCCTGGCAGTAGTATAACAAGGGTACTGACTGTATTGTGGGTCCTGGGCAGTAGTATAACAAGGGTACTGACTGTGTCGTGGGCCCTGGCAGTAGTATAACAAGGGTACTGACTGTGTCGTGGGCCCTTGCCAGTAGTATAAAAAGGGTACTGACTGTGTCGTGGGCCCTGGCCAGTAGTATAACAAGGTTACTGACTGTTGTGGGTCCTGGCCAGTAGTATAACAAGGGTACTGACTGTTGTGGGTCCTGGCCAGTAGTATAACAAGGGTACTGACTGTGTTATTGGGTCCTGGCCAGTAGTATTACAAGGGTACTGACTGTGTCGTGGGTCCTGGGCAGTAGTATAACAAGGGTACTGACTGAGTCGTGGGCACAGGCAGTAATATAACATGGTTACTGACTGTGTTGTGGGTCCTGGGCAGTAGTATAACAAGGGTACTGACTGCATTGCGGGTCCTGGCCAGTAGTATAACAAGGTTACTGTCTGTGTTGTGGGCCCTGGCCAGTAGTATAACAAGGGTACTGACTGTGTCGTGGGCCCTTGCCAGTAGTATAAAAAGGGTACTGACTGTGTCGTGGGCCCTGGCAGTAGTATAACAAGGGTACTGACTGTATTGTGGGTCCTGGCCTGTAGTATAACAAGGGTACTGACTGTGTCGTGGGCCCTTGCCGGTAGTATAAAAAGGGTATTGACTGTGTCGTGGGCCCTGGCAGTAGTATTACAAGGTTACTGACTGTTGTGGGTCCTGGGCCGTAGTATAACAAGGGTACTGACTGTATTGTGGGTCCTGGGCAGTAGTGTAACAAGGGTACTGACTGTCTCATGGGCCCTGGCAGTAGTATAACAAGGGTACTGACTGTGTCCTGGGCCCTGGCCAGTAGTATAACAAGGGTACTGACTGTGTCGTGGGCCCTTGCCAGTAGTATGAAAAGGGTACTTACGGTGTTGTGGGCCCTGGCCAGTGGTATAACAAGGTTACTGACTGTTGTGGGTCCTGGCAAGTAGTATAACAAGGGTACTGACTGTGTTATTGGGTCCTGGCCAGTAGTATAACAAGGGTACTGACTGTGTCGTGGGTCCTGGGCAGTAGTATAACAAGGATACTGACTGTGTCGTGGGCACTGGCAGTAGTATAACACGGTTACTGTCTGTGTTGTGGGCCCTGGCCAGTAGTATAATAAGGGTACTGACTGTGTCGTGGGCCCTTGCCAGTAGTATAAAAAGGGTACTGACTGTGTCGTGGGCCCTGGCAGTAGTATAACAAGGGTACTGACTGTATTGTGGGTCCTGGCCAGTAGTATACCAAGGGTACTGACTGTGTCGTGGGCCCTTGCCAGTAGTATAAAAAGGGTACTGACTGTGTCGTGGGCCCTGGCAGTAGTATAACAAGGTTACTGACTGTTGTGGGTCCTGGGCCGTAGTATAACAAGGGTACTGACTGTGCTGTCGGCCCTGGGCAGTAGTATAACAATGGTACTGACTTTGTCATGGGCTCTGGCCAGTAGTAAAACAAGGGTACTGACTGTGTCGTGGGCCCTTGGCAGTAGTATAACAAGGGTACTGACTGTGTTGTTGGTCCTGGACGGTAGTATAACAACGTTACTGACTTTTGTGGGTCCTGGGCAGTAGTATAACAAAGGTACTGACTGTATTGTGGGTCCTGGCCAGTAGTATAACAAGATTACTGACTTTTGTGGGTCCTGGGCACTAGTATAACAAGGGTACTGACTGGGTTGTGGGTCCTGGCAGTAGTATAACAAGGGTACTGACCGTGTCGTGGGCCCTGGCAGTAGTATAACAAGGGTACTGACTGTGTTGTGGGCCCTGGCCAGTAGTATAACAATGGTACGGACTGTGTTGTGGGCCCTGGGCAGTAGTATAACAAGAGTACTGACTTTGTCATGGGCTCTGGCCAGTAGTAAAACAAGGGTACTGACTGTGTTGTGGGTCCTGGCCAGTAGTATAACAAGATTACTGACTGTTGTGGGTCCTGGGCACTAGTATAACAAGGGTACTGACCGTGTCGTGGGCCCTGGCAGTAGTATAACAAGGGTACTGACTGAGTCGTGGGCACAGGCAGTAATATAACATGGTTACTGACTGTGTTGTGGGTCCTGGGCAGTAGTATAACAAGGGTACTGACTGCATTGCGGGTCCTGGCCAGTAGTATAACAAGGTTACTGTCTGTGTTGTGGGCCCTGGCCAGTAGTATAACAAGGGTACTGACTGTGTCGTGGGCCCTTGCCAGTAGTATAAAAAGGGTACTGACTGTGTTGTGGGCCCTGGCAGTAGTATAACAAGGGTACTGACTGTATTGTGGGTCCTGGCCTGTAGTATAACAAGGGTACTGACTGTGTCGTGGGCCCTTGCCGGTAGTATAAAAAGGGTATTGACTGTGTCGTGGGCCCTGGCAGTAGTATTACAAGGTTACTGACTGTTGTGGGTCCTGGGCCGTAGTATAACAAGGGTACTGACTGTATTGTGGGTCCTGGGCAGTAGTGTAACAAGGGTACTGACTGTCTCATGGGCCCTGGCAGTAGTATAACAAGGGTTCTGACTGTGTCCTGGGCCCTGGCCAGTAGTATAACAAGGGTACTGACTGTGTCGTGGGCCCTTGCCAGTAGTATGAATAGGGTACTTACGGTGTCGTGGGCCCTGGCCAGTGGTAAAACAAGGTTACTGACTGTTGTGGGTCCTGGCAAGTAGTATAACAAGGGTACTGACTGTGTTATTGGGTCCTGGCCAGTAGTATAACAAGGGTACTGACTGTGTCGTGGGTCCTGGGCAGTAGTATAACAAGGATACTGACTGTGTCGTGGGCACTGGCAGTAGTATAACACGGTTACTGTCTGTGTTGTGGGCCCTGGCCAGTAGTATAGCAAGGGTACTGACTGTGTCGTGGGCCCTTGCCAGTAGTATAAAAAGGGTACTGACTGTGTCGTGGGCCCTGGCAGTAGTGTAACAAGGGTACTGACTTTATTGTGGGTCCTGGCCAGTAGTATACCAAGGGTACTGACTGTGTCGTGGGCCCTTGCCAGTAGTATAAAAAGGGTACTGACTGTGTCGTGGGCCCTGGCAGTAGTATAACAAGGTTACTGACTGTTGTGGGTCCTGGGCCGTAGTATAACAAGGGTACTGACTGTGCTGTCGGCCCTGGGCAGTAGTATAACAATGGTACTGACTTTGTCATGGGCTCTGGCCAGTAGTAAAACAAGGGTACTGACTGTGTCGTGGGCCCTGGCAGTAGTATAACAAGGGTACTGACTGTGTTGTGGGTCCTGGACGGTAGTATAACAAGGTTACTGACTTTTGTGGGTCCTGGGCAGTAGTATAACACGGGTACTGACTGTATTGTGGGTCCTGGCCAGTAGTATAACAAGATTACTGACTTTTGTGGGTCCTGGGCACTAGTATAACAAGGGTACTGACTGGGTTGTGGGTCCTGGCAGTAGTATAACAAGGGTACTGACCGTGTCGTGGGCCCTGGCAGTAGTATAACAAGGGTACCGACTGTGTTGTGGGCCCTGGCCAGTAGTATAACAATGGTACGGACTGTGTTGTGGGCCCTGGGCAGTAGTATAACAAGAGTACTGACTTTGTCATGGGCTCTGGCCAGTAGTAAAACAAGGGTACTGACTGTGTTGTGGGTCCTGGCCAGTAGTATAACAAGATTACTGACTGTTGTGGGTCCTGGGCACTAGTATAACAAGGGTACTGACCGTGTCGTGGGCCCTGTCAGTAGTATAACAAGGTTACTGACTGTGTTGTGGGTCCTGGGCAGTAGTATAACAAGGGTACTGAGTGTATTGTGTGTCCTGGACAGTAGTATAACAAGGTTACTGACTGTTGTGGGTCCTGGGCAGTAGTATAACAAGGGTACTGACTGTATTGTGGGTCCTGGCCAGTAGTATAACAAGATTACTGACTGTTGTGGGTCCTGGGCACTAGTATAACAAGGGTACTGACTGGGTTGTGGGTCCTGGCAGTAGTATAGCAAGGGTACTGACTGTGTTGTGGGCCCTGGCAGTAGTATAACAAGGGTACTGACTGTGTTGTGGGCCCTGGCCAGTAGTATAACAAGGGTACTGACTGTGTTGTGGGCCCTGGCCAGTAGCATAACAAGAGTACTGACTGTGTCGTGGGTCCTGGGCAGTAGTATAACAAGGGTACTGACTGTGTTGTGGGCCCTGGCAGTAGTATAACACGGTTACTGACTGTGTTGTGGGTCCTGGGCAGTATTATACCAAGGGTACTGACTGTATTGCGGGTCCTGGCTAGTAGTATAACAAGGTTACTGACTGTGTTGTGGGCCCTGGCCAGCAGTATAACAAGGGTACTGACTGTGTCGTGGGCCCTTGCCAGTAGTATAAAAAGGGTACTGACTGTGTCGTGGGCCCTGGCAGTAGTATAACAAGGGTACTGACTGTATTGTGGGTCCTGGCCAGTAGTATAACAAGGGTACTGACTGTGTCGTGGGCCCTTGCCAGTAGTAATACAAGGATACTGACTGTGTCGTGGGCCCTGGCCAGTAGTATAACAAGGGTACTGACGGAGTTGTGGGTCCTGGGCAGTAGTATAAAAAGGGTACTGACTGTGTCGTGGGCACGGGCAGTAGTATAACACGATTACTGACTGTGTTGTGGGTCCTGGGCAGTAGTATAACAAGGGTACTGACTGTATTGTGGGTCCTGGCCAGTAGTATAACAAGATTACTGACTGTTGTGGGTCCTGGGCACTAGTATAACAAGGGTACTGACTGGGTTGTGGGTCCTGGCAGTAGTATAACAAGGGTACTGACTGTGTCGTGGGCCCTGGCAGTAGTATATCAAGGGTACTGACTGTGTCGTGGGCCCTGGCAGTAGTATAACATGGTTACTGACTGTGTTGTGGGTCCTGGGCAGTAGTATAACAAGGGTACTGACTGTATTGCGGTTCCTGGCTAGTAGTATAACAAGGTTACTGACTGTGTTGTGGGCCCTGGCCAGTAGTATAACAAGGGTACTGACTGTGTGGTGGGCCCTTGCCAGTAGTATAAAAAAGGTACTGACTGTGTCGTGGGCCCTGGCAGTAGCATAACAAGGGTACTGACTGTATTGTGGGTCCTGGCCAGTAGTATAACAAGGGTACTGACTGTGTCATGGGCCCTGGCCAGTAGTATAACAAGGGTACTGACTGTTTCGTGGGTCCTGGGCAGTAGTATAAAAAGGGTACTGACTGTGTCGTGGGCACTGGCAGTAGTATAACACGAATACTGACTGTGTTGTGGGTCCTGGGCAGTAGTATAACAAGGGTACTGACTGTATTGCGGGTCCTGGCCAGTAGTATAACAAGGTTACTGACTGTGTTGTGGGCTCTGGCCAGTAGTATAACAAGGGTACTGACTATGTCGTGGGCCCTTGCCAGTAGTATAAAAAGGGTACTGACTGTGTCGTGGGCCCTGGCAGTAGTATAACAAGGGTACTGATTGTATTGTGGGTACTGGCCAGTAGTATAACAAGGGTACTGACTGTGTCGTGGGCCCTTGCCAGTAGTATAAAAAGGGTACTGACTGTGTTGTGGGCCCTGGCAGTAGTATAACAAGGTTACTGACTGTTTTGGGTCCTGGGCAGTAGTATAACAAGGGTACTGACTGTGTTGTGGGCCCTGGGCAGTAGTATAACAAGGGTACTGACTTTGTCATGGGCTCTGGCCAGTAGTAAAACAAGGGTACTGACTGTGTTGTGGGCCCTGGCAGTAGTATAACAAGGTTACTGACTGTGTTGTGGGTCCTGGACGGTAGTATAACAAGGTTACTGACTGTTGTGGGTCCTGGGCAGTAGTATAACAATGGTACTGACTGTATTGTGGGTCCTGGCCAGTAGTATAACAAGATTACTGACTGTTGTGGGTCCTGGGCACTAGAATAACAAGGGGACTGACTGGGTTGTGGGTCCTGGCAGTAGTATAACAAGGGTACTGACTGTGTTGTGGGCCCTGACAGTAGTATAACAAGGGTACTGACTGTGTTGTGGGCCCTGGCCAGTAGTATAACAAGGGTACTGACTGAGTCGTGGGCCCTGGCGTGTAGTATTACAAGGGTACTGACTGTGTCGTGGGTCCTGGGCAGTAGTATAACAAGGGTACTGACTGTGTTGTGGGCCCTGGCAGTAGTATAACACGGTTACTGACTGTGTTGTGGGTCCTGGGCAGTAGTATAACAAGGGCACTGACTGTGTCGTGGGCCCTGGCAGTAGTATAACACGGTTACTGACTGTGTTGTGGGCCCTGGCCAGTAGTATAACAAGGGTACTGACTGTGTCGTGGGTCCTGGGCAGTAGTATAACAAGGGTACTGACTGTGTTGTGGGCCCTGGGCAGTAGTATAACAAGGGTACTGACTGTGTCGTGGGCCCTGGCCAGTAGTATAACAAGGGTACTGACTGTGTCGTGGGCCCTTGCCAGTAGTATAAAAAGGGTACTGACAGTGTTGTGGGCCCTGGCCAGTAGTATAACAAGGTTACTGACTGTTGTGGGTCCTGGCCAGTTGTTTAACAAGGGTACTGACTGTTGTGGGTCCTGGCCAGTAGTATAACAAGGGTACTGACTGTGTTATTGGGTCCTGGCCAGTAGTATAACAAGGGTACTGACTGGGCTGTGGGTCCTGGGCAGTAGTATAACAAGGGTACTGACTGTGTCGTGGGCACTGGCAGTAGTATAACATGGTTACTGACTGTGTTGTGGGTCCTGGGAAGTAGTATAACAAGGGTACTGACTGTATTGCGGGTCCTGGCCAGTAGTATAACAAGGTTACTGTCTGTGTTGTGGGCCCTGGCCAGTAGTATAACAAGGGTACTGACTGTGTCGTGGGCCCTTGCCAGTAGTATAAAAAGGGTACTGACTGTGTCGTGGGCCCTGGCAGTAGTATAACAAGAGTACTGACTGTATTGTGGGTCCTGGCCAGTAGTATAACAAGGGGACTGACTGTGTCCTGGGCCCTTGCCAGTAGTTTAAAAAGGGTACTGACTGTGTCGTGGGCCCTGGCAGTAGTATAACAAGGTTACTGACTGTTGTGTGTCCTGGGCAGTAGTATAACAAGGGTACTGACTGTATTGTGGGTCCTGGCCAGTAGTATAACAAGATTACTGACTGTTTTGGGTCCTGGGCAGTAGTATAACAAGGGTACTGACTGTGTTGTGGGCCCTGGCCAGTAGTATAACAAGGGTACTGACTGTGTCATGGGCCCTGGCCAGTAGTATAACAAGGTTACTGACTGTGTTGTGGGTTCTGGGCAGTAGTATAACAAGGGTACTGACTGTGTTGTGGGCCCTGGCAGTAGTATAACACGGTTACTGACTGTGTTGTGGGTCCTGGGCAGTAGTATTACAAGGGTACTGACTGTGTCGTGGGCCCTGGCAGTAGTATAACACGGTTACTGACTGTGTTGTGGGTCCTGGGCAGTAGTATAACAAGGGTACTGACTGTGTCGTGGGCCCTGGCAGTAGTATAACACGGTTACTGACTGTGTTGTGGGCCCTGGCCAGTAGTATAACAAGGGTACTGACTGTGTCGTGGGTCCTGTGCAGTAGTATAACAAGTGTACTGACTGTGTTGTGGGCCCTGAGCAGTAGGATAACAAGGGTACTGATTGTGCTGTGGGCCCTGGCCAGTAGTATAACAAGGGTACTGACTGTGTTGTGGGTACTGGCCAGTAGTATAAAAAGGGTACTGACTGTGTTGTAGGCCCTGGCAGTAGTATAACAAGGGTACTGACTGTATTGTGGGTCCTGGGCAGTAGTATAACAAGGGTACTGACTGTGTCGTGGGCCCTGGCAGTAGTATAACAAGGGTACTGACTGTGTCGTGGGCCCTTGCCAGTAGTATAAAAAGGGTACTGACTGTGTCGTGGGCCCTGGCCAGTAGTATAACAAGGTTACTGACTGTTGTGGGTCCTGGCCAGTAGTGTAACAAGGGTACTGACTGTTGTGGGTCCTGGCCAGTAGTATAACAAGGGTACTGACTGTGTTATTAGACCCTGGCCAGTAGTATTACAAGGGTACTGACTGTGTCGTGGGTCCTGGGCAGTAGTATAACAAGGGTACTGACTGAGTCGTGGGCACAGGCAGTAATATAACATGGTTACTGACTGTGTTGTGGGTCCTGGGCAGTAGTATAACAAGGGTACTGACTGCATTGCGGGTCCTGGCCAGTAGTATAACAAGGTTACTGTCTGTGTTGTGGGCCCTGGCCAGTAGTATAACAAGGTTACTGTCTGTGTTGTGGGCCCTGGCCAGTAGTATAACAAGGGTACTGACTGTGTCGTGGGCCCTTGCCAGTAGTATAACAAGGGTACTGACTGTGCTGTCGGCCCTGGGCAGTAGTATAACAATGGTACTGACTTTGTCATGGGCTCTGGCCAGTAGTAAAACAAGGGTACTGACTGTGTCGTGGGCCCTGGCAGTAGTATAACAAGGGTACTGACTGTGTTGTGGGTCCTGGACGGTAGTATAACAAGGTTACTGACTTTTGTGGGTCCTGGGCAGTAGTATAACACGGGTACTGACTGTATTGTGGGTCCTGGCCAGTAGTATAACAAGATTACTGACTTTTGTGGGTCCTGGGCACTAGTATAACAAGGGTACTGACTGGGTTGTGGGTCCTGGCAGTAGTATAACAAGGGGACTGACCGTGTCGTGGGCCCTGGCAGTAGTATAACAAGGGTACCGACTGTGTTGTGGGCCCTGGCCAGTAGTATAACAATGGTACGGACTGTGTTGTGGGCCCTGGGCAGTAGTATAAAAAGGGTACTGACTGTGTCGTGGGCCCTGGCAGTAGTATAACAAGGGTACTGACTGTATTGTGGGTCCTGGCCAGTAGTATAACAAGGGTACTGACTGTGTCGTGGGCCCTTGCCAGTAGTAATACAAGGATACTGACTGTGTCGTGGGCCCTGGCCAGTAGTATAACAAGGGTACTGACTGAGTTGTGGGTCCTGGGCAGTAGTATAAAAAGGGTACTGACTGTGTCGTGGGCACGGGCAGTAGTATAACACGATTACTGACTGTGTTGTGGGTCCTGGGCAGTAGTATAACAAGGGTACTGACTGTATTGTGGGTCCTGGCCCGTAGTATAACAAGATTACTGACTGTTGTGGGTCCTGGGCACTAGTATAACAAGGGTACTGACTGGGTTGTGGGTCCTGGCAGTAGTATAACAAGGGTACTGACTGTGTCGTGGGCCCTGGCAGTAGTATACCAAGGGTACTGACTGTGTCATGGGCCCTGGCAGTAGTATAACATGGTTACTGACTGTGTTGTGGGTCCTGGGCAGTAGTATAACAAGGGTACTGACTGTATTGCGGTTCCTGGCTAGTAGTATTACAAGGTTACTGACTGTGTTGTGGGCCCTGGCCAGTAGTATAACAAGGGTACTGACTATGTGGTGGGCCCTTGCCAGTAGTATAAAAAAGGTACTGACTGTGTCGTGGGCCCTGGCAGTAGCATAACAAGGGTACTGACTGTATTGTGGGTCCTGGCCAGTAGTATAACAAGGGTACTGACTGTGTCATGGGCCCTGGCCAGTAGTATAACAAGGGTACTGACTGTTTCGTGGGTCCTGGGCAGTAGTATAAAAAGGGTACTGACTGTGTCGTGGGCACTGGCAGTAGTATAACACGAATACTGACTGTGTTGTGGGTCCTGGGCAGTAGTATAACAAGGGTACTGACTGTATTGCGGGTCCTGGCCAGTAGTATAACAAGGTTACTGACTGTGTTGTGGGCTCTGGCCAGTAGTATAACAAGGGTACTGACTATGTCGTGGGCCCTTGCCAGTAGTATAAAAAGGGTACTGACTGTGTCGTGGGCCCTGGCAGTAGTATAACAAGGGTACTGATTGTATTGTGGGTACTGGCCAGTAGTATAACAAGGGTACTGACTGTGTCGTGGGCCCTTGCCAGTAGTATAAAAAGGGTACTGACTGTGTTGTGGGCCCTGGCAGTAGTATAACAAGGTTACTGACTGTTTTGGGTCCTGGGCAGTAGTATAACAAGGGTACTGACTGTGTTGTGGGCCCTGGGCAGTAGTATAACAAGGGTACTGACTTTGTCATGGGCTCTGGCCAGTAGTAAAACAAGGGTACTGACTGTGTTGTGGGCCCTGGCAGTAGTATAACAAGGTTACTGACTGTGTTGTGGGTCCTGGACGGTAGTATAACAAGGTTACTGACTGTTGTGGGTCCTGGGCAGTAGTATAACAATGGTACTGACTGTATTGTGGGTCCTGGCCAGTAGTATAACAAGATTACTGACTGTTGTGGGTCCTGGGCACTAGAATAACAAGGGGACTGACTGGGTTGTGGGTCCTGGCAGTAGTATAACAAGGGTACTGACTGTGTTGTGGGCCCTGACAGTAGTATAACAAGGGTACTGACTGTGTTGTGGGCCCTGGCCAGTAGTATAACAAGGGTACTGACTGAGTTGTGGGCCCTGGCGTGTAGTATTACAAGGGTACTGACTGTGTCGTGGGTCCTGGGCAGTAGTATAACAAGGGTACTGACTGTGTTGTGGGCCCTGGCAGTAGTATAACACGATTACTGACTGTGTTGTGGGTCCTGGGCAGTAGTATAACAAGGGCACTGACTGTGTCGTGGGCCCTGGCAGTAGTATAACACGGTTACTGACTGTGTTGTGGGCCCTGGCCAGTAGTATAACAAGGGTACTGACTGTGTCGTGGGTCCTGGGCAGTAGTATAACAAGGGTACTGACTGTGTTGTGGGCCCTGGGCAGTAGTATAACAAGGGTACTGACTGTGTTGTGGGCCCTGGCCAGTAGTATAACAAGGGTACTGACTGTGTTGTGGGTCCTTGCCAGTAGTATAAAAAGGGTACTGACTGTGTTGTGGGCCCTGGCAGTAGTATAACAAGGGTATTGACTGTATTGTGGGTCCTGGGCAGTAGTATAACAAGGGTACTGACTGTGTCGTGGGCCCTGGCAGTAGTATAACAAGGGTACTGACTGTGTCGTGGGCCCTGGCCAGTAGTATAACAAGGGTACTGACTGTGTCGTGGGCCCTTGCCAGTAGTATAAAAAGGGTACTGACAGTGTTGTGGGCCCTGGCCAGTAGTATAACAAGGTTACTGACTGTTGTGGGTCCTGGCCAGTTGTTTAACAAGGGTACTGACTGTTGTGGGTCCTGGCCAGTAGTATAACAAGGGTACTGACTGTGTTATTGGGTCCTGGCCAGTAGTATAACAAGGGTACTGACTGGGCTGTGGGTCCTGGGCAGTAGTATAACAAGGGTACTGACTGTGTCGTGGGCACTGGCAGTAGTATAACATGGTTACTGACTGTGTTGTGGGTCCTGGGAAGTAGTATAACAAGGGTACTGACTGTATTGCGGGTCCTGGCCAGTAGTATAACAAGGTTACTGTCTGTGTTGTGGGCCCTGGCCAGTAGTATAACAAGGGTACTGACTGTGTCGTGGGCCCTTGCCAGTAGTATAAAAAGGGTACTGACTGTGTCGTGGGCCCTGGCAGTAGTATAACAAGAGTACTGACTGTATTGTGGGTCCTGGCCAGTAGTATAACAAGGGGACTGACTGTGTCCTGGGCCCTTGCCAGTAGTATAAAAAGGGTACTGACTGTGTCGTGGGCCCTGGCAGTAGTATAACAAGGTTACTGACTGTTGTGTGTCCTGGGCAGTAGTATAACAAGGGTACTGACTGTATTGTGGGTCCTGGCCAGTAGTATAACAAGATTACTGACTGTTTTGGGTCCTGGGCAGTAGTATAACAAGGGTACTGACTGTGTTGTGGGCCCTGGCCAGTAGTATAACAAGGGTACTGACTGTGTCATGGGCCCTGGCCAGTAGTATAACAAGGTTACTGACTGTGTTGTGGGTCCTGGGCAGTAGTATAACAAGGGTACTGACTGTGTTGTGGGCCCTGGCAGTAGTATAACACGGTTACTGACTGTGTTGTGGGTCCTGGGCAGTAGTATTACAAGGGTACTGACTGTGTCGTGGGCCCTGGCAGTAGTATAACACGGTTACTGACTGTGTTGTGGGTCCTGGGCAGTAGTATAACAAGGGTACTGACTGTGTCGTGGGCCCTGGCAGTAGTATAACACGGTTACTGACTGTGTTGTGGGCCCTGGCCAGTAGTATAACAAGGGTACTGACTGTGTCGTGGGTCCTGTGCAGTAGTATAACAAGTGTACTGACTGTGTTGTGGGCCCTGAGCAGTAGGATAACAAGGGTACTGATTGTGCTGTGGGCCCTGGCCAGTAGTATAACAAGGGTACTGACTGTGTTGTGGGTACTGGCCAGTAGTATAAAAAGGGTACTGACTGTGTTGTAGGCCCTGGCAGTAGTATAACAAGGGTACTGACTGTATTGTGGGTCCTGGGCAGTAGTATAACAAGGGTACTGACTGTGTCGTGGGCCCTGGCAGTAGTATAACAAGGGTACTGACTGTGTCGTGGGCCCTTGCCAGTAGTATAAAAAGGGTACTGACTGTGTCGTGGGCCCTGGCCAGTAGTATAACAAGGTTACTGACTGTTGTGGGTCCTGGCCAGTAGTGTAACAAGGGTACTGACTGTTGTGGGTCCTGGCCAGTAGTATAACAAGGGTACTGACTGTGTTATTAGACCCTGGCCAGTAGTATTACAAGGGTACTGACTGTGTCGTGGGTCCTGGGCAGTAGTATAACAAGGGTACTGACTGAGTCGTGGGCACAGGCAGTAATATAACATGGTTACTGACTGTGTTGTGGGTCCTGGGCAGTAGTATAACAAGGGTACTGACTGCATTGCGGGTCCTGGCCAGTAGTATAACAAGGTTACTGTCTGTGTTGTGGGCCCTGGCCAGTAGTATAACAAGGTTACTGTCTGTGTTGTGGCCCTGGCCAGTAGTATAACAAGGGTACTGACTGTGTCGTGGGCCCTTGCCAGTAGTATAACAAGGGTACTGACTGTGCTGTCGGCCCTGGGCAGTAGTATAACAATGGTACTGACTTTGTCATGGGCTCTGGCCAGTAGTAAAACAAGGGTACTGACTGTGTCGTGGGCCCTGGCAGTAGTATAACAAGGGTACTGACTGTGTTGTGGGTCCTGGACGGTAGTATAACAAGGTTACTGACTTTTGTGGGTCCTGGGCAGTAGTATAACACGGGTACTGACTGTATTGTGGGTCCTGGCCAGTAGTATAACAAGATTACTGACTTTTGTGGGTCCTGGGCACTAGTATAACAAGGGTACTGACTGGGTTGTGGGTCCTGGCAGTAGTATAACAAGGGTACTGACCGTGTCGTGGGCCCTGGCAGTAGTATAACAAGGGTACCGACTGTGTTGTGGGCCCTGGCCAGTAGTATAACAATGGTACGGACTGTGTTGTGGGCCCTGGGCAGTAGTATAACAAGAGTACTGACTTTGTCATGGGCTCTGGCCAGTAGTAAAACAAGGGTACTGACTGTGTTGTGGGTCCTGGCCAGTAGTATAACAAGATTACTGACTGTTGTGGGTCCTGGGCACTAGTATAACAAGGGTACTGACCGTGTCGTGGGCCCTGGCAGTAGTATAACAAGGTTACTGACTGTGTTGTGGGTCCTGGGCAGTAGTATAACAAGGGTACTGAGTGTATTGTGTGTCCTGGACAGTAGTATAACAAGGTTACTGACTGTTGTGGGTCCTGGGCAGTAGTATAACAAGGGTACTGACTGTATTGTGGGTCCTGGCCAGTAGTATAACAAGATTACTGACTGTTGTGGGTCCTGGGCACTAGTATAACAAGGGTACTGACTGGGTTGTGGGTCCTGGCAGTAGTATAGCAAGGGTACTGACTGTGTTGTGGGCCCTGGCAGTAGTATAATAAGGGTACTGACTGTGTTGTGGGCCCTGGCCAGTAGTATAACAAGGGTACTGACTGTGTTGTGGGCCCTGGCCAGTAGCATAACAAGAGTACTGACTGTGTTGTGGGCCCTGGCAGTAGTATAACACGGTTACTGACTGTGTTGTGGGTCCTGGGCAGTATTATACCAAGGGTACTGACTGTATTGCGGGTCCTGGCTAGTAGTATAACAAGGTTACTGACTGTGTTGTGGGCCCTGGCCAGCAGTATAACAAGGGTACTGACTGTGTCGTGGGCCCTTGCCAGTAGTATAAAAAGGGTACTGACTGTGTCGTGGGCCCTGGCAGTAGTATAACAAGGGTACTGACTGTATTGTGGGTCCTGGCCAGTAGTATAACAAGGGTACTGACTGTGTCGTGGGCCCTTGCCAGTAGTAATACAAGGATACTGACTGTGTTGTGGGCCCTGGCCAGTAGTATAACAAGGGTACTGACTGAGTTGTGGGTCCTGGGCAGTAGTATAAAAAGGGTACTGACTGTGTCGTGGGCACGGGCAGTAGTATAACACGATTACTGACTGTGTTGTGGGTCCTGGGCAGTAGTATAACAAGGGTACTGACTGTATTGTGGGTCCTGGCCAGTAGTATAACAAGATTACTGACTGTTGTGGGTCCTGGGCACTAGTATAACAAGGGTACTGACTGGGTTGTGGGTCCTGGCAGTAGTATAACAAGGGTACTGACTGTGTCGTGGGCCCTGGCAGTAGTATACCAAGGGTACTGACTGTGTCATGGGCCCTGGCAGTAGTATAACATGGTTACTGACTGTGTTGTGGGTCCTGGGCAGTAGTATAACAAGGGTACTGACTGTATTGCGGTTCCTGGCTAGTAGTATTACAAGGTTACTGACTGTGTTGTGGGCCCTGGCCAGTAGTATAACAAGGGTACTGACTATGTGGTGGGCCCTTGCCAGTAGTATAAAAAAGGTACTGACTGTGTCGTGGGCCCTGGCAGTAGCATAACAAGGGTACTGACTGTATTGTGGGTCCTGGCCAGTAGTATAACAAGGGTACTGACTGTGTCATGGGCCCTGGCCAGTAGTATAACAAGGGTACTGACTGTTTCGTGGGTCCTGGGCAGTAGTATAAAAAGGGTACTGACTGTGTCGTGGGCACTGGCAGTAGTATAACACGAATACTGACTGTGTTGTGGGTCCTGGGCAGTAGTATAACAAGGGTACTGACTGTATTGCGGGTCCTGGCCAGTAGTATAACAAGGTTACTGACTGTGTTGTGGGCTCTGGCCAGTAGTATAACAAGGGTACTGACTATGTCGTGGGCCCTTGCCAGTAGTATAAAAAGGGTACTGACTGTGTCGTGGGCCCTGGCAGTAGTATAACAAGGGTACTGATTGTATTGTGGGTACTGGCCAGTAGTATAACAAGGGTACTGACTGTGTCGTGGGCCCTTGCCAGTAGTATAAAAAGGGTACTGACTGTGTTGTGGGCCCTGGCAGTAGTATAACAAGGTTACTGACTGTTTTGGGTCCTGGGCAGTAGTATAACAAGGGTACTGACTGTGTTGTGGGCCCTGGGCAGTAGTATAACAAGGGTACTGACTTTGTCATGGGCTCTGGCCAGTAGTAAAACAAGGGTACTGACTGTGTTGTGGGCCCTGGCAGTAGTATAACAAGGTTACTGACTGTGTTGTGGGTCCTGGACGGTAGTATAACAAGGTTACTGACTGTTGTGGGTCCTGGGCAGTAGTATAACAATGGTACTGACTGTATTGTGGGTCCTGGCCAGTAGTATAACAAGATTACTGACTGTTGTGGGTCCTGGGCACTAGAATAACAAGGGGACTGACTGGGTTGTGGGTCCTGGCAGTAGTATAACAAGGGTACTGACTGTGTTGTGGGCCCTGACAGTAGTATAACAAGGGTACTGACTGTGTTGTGGGCCCTGGCCAGTAGTATAACAAGGGTACTGACTGAGTCGTGGGCCCTGGCGTGTAGTATTACAAGGGTACTGACTGTGTCGTGGGTCCTGGGCAGTAGTATAACAAGGGTACTGACTGTGTTGTGGGCCCTGGCAGTAGTATAACACGGTTACTGACTGTGTTGTGGGTCCTGGGCAGTAGTATAACAAGGGCACTGACTGTGTCGTGGGCCCTGGCAGTAGTATAACACGGTTACTGACTGTGTTGTGGGCCCTGGCCAGTAGTATAACAAGGGTACTGACTGTGTCGTGGGTCCTGGGCAGTAGTAAAACAAGGGTACTGACTGTGTTGTGGGCCCTGGGCAGTAGTATAACAAGGGTACTGACTGTGTTGTGGGCCCTGGCCAGTAGTATAACAAGGGTACTGACTGTGTTGTGGGTCCTTGCCAGTAGTATAAAAAGGGTACTGACTGTGTTGTGGGCCCTGGCAGTAGTATAACAAGGGTATTGACTGTATTGTGGGTCCTGGGCAGTAGTATAACAAGGGTACTGACTGTGTCGTGGGCCCTGGCAGTAGTATAACAAGGGTACTGACTGTGTCGTGGGCCCTGGCCAGTAGTATAACAAGGGTACTGACTGTGTCGTGGGCCCTTGCCAGTAGTATAAAAAGGGTACTGACAGTGTTGTGGGCCCTGGCCAGTAGTATAACAAGGTTACTGACTGTTGTGGGTCCTGGCCAGTTGTTTAACAAGGGTACTGACTGTTGTGGGTCCTGGCCAGTAGTATAACAAGGGTACTGACTGTGTTATTGGGTCCTGGCCAGTAGTATAACAAGGGTACTGACTGGGCTGTGGGTCCTGGGCAGTAGTATAACAAGGGTACTGACTGTGTCGTGGGCACTGGCAGTAGTATAACATGGTTACTGACTGTGTTGTGGGTCCTGGGAAGTAGTATAACAAGGGTACTGACTGTATTGCGGGTCCTGGCCAGTAGTATAACAAGGTTACTGTCTGTGTTGTGGGCCCTGGCCAGTAGTATAACAAGGGTACTGACTGTGTCGTGGGCCCTTGCCAGTAGTATAAAAAGGGTACTGACTGTGTCGTGGGCCCTGGCAGTAGTATAACAAGAGTACTGACTGTATTGTGGGTCCTGGCCAGTAGTATAACAAGGGGACTGACTGTATTGTGGGTCCTGGGCAGTAGTATTACAAGGGTACTGACTGTGTTGTGGGCCCTGGCCAGTAGTATAACAAGGGTACTGACTGTGTCCTGGGCCCTTGCCAGTAGTATAAAAAGGGTACTGACTGTGTCGTGGGCCCTGGCAGTAGTATAACAAGGTTACTGACTGTTGTGTGTCCTGGGCAGTAGTATAACAAGGGTACTGACTGTATTGTGGGTCCTGGCCAGTAGTATAACAAGATTACTGACTGTTTTGGGTCCTGGGCAGTAGTATAACAAGGGTACTGACTGTGTTGTGGGCCCTGGCCAGTAGTATAACAAGGGTACTGACTGTGTCATGGGCCCTGGCCAGTAGTATAACAAGGTTACTGACTGTGTTGTGGGTCCTGGGCAGTAGTATAACAAGGGTACTGACTGTGTTGTGGGCCCTGGCAGTAGTATAACACGGTTACTGACTGTGTTGTGGGTCCTGGGCAGTAGTATTACAAGGGTACTGACTGTGTCGTGGGCCCTGGCAGTAGTATAACACGGTTACTGACTGTGTTGTGGGTCCTGGGCAGTAGTATAACAAGGGTACTGACTGTGTCGTGGGCCCTGGCAGTAGTATAACACGGTTACTGACTGTGTTGTGGGCCCTGGCCAGTAGTATAACAAGGGTACTGACTGTGTCGTGGGTCCTGTGCAGTAGTATAACAAGTGTACTGACTGTGTTGTGGGCCCTGAGCAGTAGGATAACAAGGGTACTGATTCTGCTGTGGGCCCTGGCCAGTAGTATAACAAGGGTACTGACTGTGTTGTGGGTACTGGCCAGTAGTATAAAAAGGGTACTGACTGTGTTGTAGGCCCTGGCAGTAGTATAACAAGGGTACTGACTGTATTGTGGGTCCTGGGCAGTAGTATAACAAGGGTACTGACTGTGTCGTGGGCCCTGGCAGTAGAATAACAAGGGTACTGACTGTGTCGTGGGCCCTTGCCAGTAGTATAAAAAGGGTACTGACTGTGTCGTGGGCCCTGGCCAGTAGTATAACAAGGTTACTGACTGTTGTGGGTCCTGGCCAGTAGTGTAACAAGGGTACTGACTGTTGTGGGTCCTGGCCAGTAGTATAACAAGGGTACTGACTGTGTTATTAGACCCTGGCCAGTAGTATTACAAGGGTACTGACTGTGTCGTGGGTCCTGGGCAGTAGTATAACAAGGGTACTGACTGAGTCGTGGGCACAGGCAGTAATATAACATGGTTACTGACTGTGTTGTGGGTCCTGGGCAGTAGTATAACAAGGGTACTGACTGCATTGCGGGTCCTGGCCAGTAGTATAACAAGGTTACTGACTTTTGTGGGTCCTGGGCAGTAGTATAACACGGGTACTGACTGTATTGTGGGTCCTGGCCAGTAGTATAACAAGATTACTGACTTTTGTGGGTCCTGGGCACTAGTATAACAAGGGTACTGACTGGGTTGTGGGTCCTGGCAGTAGTATAACAAGGGTACTGACCGTGTCGTGGGCCCTGGCAGTAGTATAACAAGGGTACCGACTGTGTTGTGGGCCCTGGCCAGTAGTATAACAATGGTACGGACTGTGTTGTGGGCCCTGGGCAGTAGTATAACAAGAGTACTGACTTTGTCATGGGCTCTGGCCAGTAGTAAAACAAGGGTACTGACTGTGTTGTGGGTCCTGGCCAGTAGTATAACAAGATTACTGACTGTTGTGGGTCCTGGGCACTAGTATAACAAGGGTACTGACCGTGTCGTGGGCCCTGGCAGTAGTATAACAAGGTTACTGACTGTGTTGTGGGTCCTGGGCAGTAGTATAACAAGGGTACTGAGTGTATTGTGTGTCCTGGACAGTAGTATAACAAGGTTACTGACTGTTGTGGGTCCTGGGCAGTAGTATAACAAGGGTACTGACTGTATTGTGGGTCCTGGCCAGTAGTATAACAAGATTACTGACTGTTGTGGGTCCTGGGCACTAGTATAACAAGGGTACTGACTGGGTTGTGGGTCCTGGCAGTAGTATAGCAAGGGTACTGACTGTGTTGTGGGCCCTGGCAGTAGTATAATAAGGGTACTGACTGTGTTGTGGGCCCTGGCCAGTAGTATAACAAGGGTACTGACTGTGTTGTGGGCCCTGGCCAGTAGCATAACAAGAGTACTGACTGTGTCGTGGGTCCTGGGCAGTAGTATAACAAGGGTACTGACTGTGTTGTGGGCCCTGGCAGTAGTATAACACGGTTACTGACTGTGTTGTGGGTCCTGGGCAGTATTATACCAAGGGTACTGACTGTATTGCGGGTCCTGGCTAGTAGTATAACAAGGTTACTGACTGTGTTGTGGGCCCTGGCCAGCAGTATAACAAGGGTACTGACTGTGTCGTGGGCCCTTGCCAGTAGTATAAAAAGGGTACTGACTGTGTCGTGGGCCCTGGCAGTAGTATAACAAGGGTACTGACTGTATTGTGGGTCCTGGCCAGTAGTATAACAAGGGTACTGACTGTGTCGTGGGCCCTTGCCAGTAGTAATACAAGGATACTGACTGTGTCGTGGGCCCTGGCCAGTAGTATAACAAGGGTACTGACTGAGTTGTGGGTCCTGGGCAGTAGTATAAAAAGGGTACTGACTGTGTCGTGGGCACGGGCAGTAGTATAACACGATTACTGACTGTGTTGTGGGTCCTGGGCAGTAGTATAACAAGGGTACTGACTGTATTGTGGGTCCTGGCCAGTAGTATAACAAGATTACTGACTGTTGTGGGTCCTGGGCACTAGTATAACAAGGGTACTGACTGGGTTGTGGGTCCTGGCAGTAGTATAACAAGGGTACTGACTGTGTCGTGGGCCCTGGCAGTAGTATACCAAGGGTACTGACTGTGGCGTGGGCCCTGGCAGTAGTATAACATGGTTACTGACTGTGTTGTGGGTCCTGGGCAGTAGTATAACAAGGGTACTGACTGTATTGTGGGTCCTGGCCAGTAGTATAACAAGGGTACTGACTGTGTCATGGGCCCTGGCCAGTAGTATAACAAGGGTACTGACTGTTTCGTGGGTCCTGGGCAGTAGTATAAAAAGGGTACTGACTGTGTCGTGGGCACTGGCAGTAGTATAACACGAATACTGACTGTGTTGTGGGTCCTGGGCAGTAGTATAACAAGGGTACTGACTGTATTGCGGGTCCTGGCCAGTAGTATAACAAGGTTACTGACTGTGTTGTGGGCTCTGGCCAGTAGTATAACAAGGGTACTGACTATGTCGTGGGCCCTTGCCAGTAGTATAAAAAGGGTACTGACTGTGTCGTGGGCCCTGGCAGTAGTATAACAAGGGTACTGATTGTATTGTGGGTACTGGCCAGTAGTATAACAAGGGTACTGACTGTGTCGTGGGCCCTTGCCAGTAGTATAAAAAGGGTACTGACTGTGTTGTGGGCCCTGGCAGTAGTATAACAAGGTTACTGACTGTTTTGGGTCCTGGGCAGTAGTATAACAAGGGTACTGACTGTGTTGTGGGCCCTGGGCAGTAGTATAACAAGGGTACTGACTTTGTCATGGGCTCTGGCCAGTAGTAAAACAAGGGTACTGACTGTGTTGTGGGCCCTGGCAGTAGTATAACAAGGTTACTGACTGTGTTGTGGGTCCTGGACGGTAGTATAACAAGGTTACTGACTGTTGTGGGTCCTGGGCAGTAGTATAACAATGGTACTGACTGTATTGTGGGTCCTGGCCAGTAGTATAACAAGATTACTGACTGTTGTGGGTCCTGGGCACTAGAATAACAAGGGGACTGACTGGGTTGTGGGTCCTGGCAGTAGTATAACAAGGGTACTGACTGTGTTGTGGGCCCTGACAGTAGTATAACAAGGGTACTGACTGTGTTGTGGGCCCTGGCCAGTAGTATAACAAGGGTACTGACTGAGTCGTGGGCCCTGGCGTGTAGTATTACAAGGGTACTGACTGTGTCGTGGGTCCTGGGCAGTAGTATAACAAGGGTACTGACTGTGTTGTGGGCCCTGGCAGTAGTATAACACGGTTACTGACTGTGTTGTGGGTCCTGGGCAGTAGTATAACAAGGGCACTGACTGTGTCGTGGGCCCTGGCAGTAGTATAACACGGTTACTGACTGTGTTGTGGGCCCTGGCCAGTAGTATAACAAGGGTACTGACTGTGTCGTGGGTCCTGGGCAGTAGTATAACAAGGGTACTGACTGTGTTGTGGGCCCTGGGCAGTAGTATAACAAGGGTACTGACTGTGTTGTGGGCCCTGGCCAGTAGTATAACAAGGGTACTGACTGTGTTGTGGGTCCTTGCCAGTAGTATAAAAAGGGTACTGACTGTGTTGTGGGCCCTGGCAGTAGTATAACAAGGTTACTGACTGTTGTGGGTCCTGGCCAGTTGTTTAACAAGGGTACTGACTGTTGTGGGTCCTGGCCAGTAGTATAACAAGGGTACTGACTGTGTTATTGGGTCCTGGCCAGTAGTATAACAAGGGTACTGACTGGGCTGTGGGTCCTGGGCAGTAGTATAACAAGGGTACTGACTGTGTCGTGGGCACTGGCAGTAGTATAACATGGTTACTGACTGTGTTGTGGGTCCTGGGAAGTAGTATAACAAGGGTACTGACTGTATTGCGGGTCCTGGCCAGTAGTATAACAAGGTTACTGTCTGTGTTGTGGGCCCTGGCCAGTAGTATAACAAGGGTACTGACTGTGTCGTGGGCCCTTGCCAGTAGTATAAAAAGGGTACTGACTGTGTCGTGGGCCCTGGCAGTAGTATAACAAGAGTACTGACTGTATTGTGGGTCCTGGCCAGTAGTATAACAAGGGGACTGACTGTGTCCTGGGCCCTTGCCAGTAGTATAAAAAGGGTACTGACTGTGTCGTGGGCCCTGGCAGTAGTATAACAAGGTTACTGACTGTTGTGTGTCCTGGGCAGTAGTATAACAAGGGTACTGACTGTATTGTGGGTCCTGGCCAGTAGTATAACAAGATTACTGACTATTTTGGGTCCTGGGCAGTAGTATAACAAGGGTACTGACTGTGTTGTGGGCCCTGGCCAGTAGTATAACAAGGGTACTGACTGTGTCATGGGCCCTGGCCAGTAGTATAACAAGGTTACTGACTGTGTTGTGGGTCCTGGTCAGTAGTATAACAAGGGTACTGACTGTGTTGTGGGCCCTGGCAGTAGTATAACACGGTTACTGACTGTGTTGTGGGTCCTGGGCAGTAGTATTACAAGGGTACTGACTGTGTCGTGGGCCCTGGCAGTAGTATAACACGGTTACTGACTGTGTTGTGGGTCCTGGGCAGTAGTATAACAAGGGTACTGACTGTGTCGTGGGCCCTGGCAGTAGTATAACACGGTTACTGACTGTGTCGTGGGTCCTGTGCAGTAGTATAACAAGGGTACTGACTGTGTTGTGGGCCCTGAGCAGTAGGATAACAAGGGTACTGATTGTGCTGTGGGCCCTGGCCAGTAGTATAACAAGGGTACTGACTGTGTTGTGGGTACTGGCCAGTAGTATAAAAAGGGTACTGACTGTGTTGTGGGCCCTGGCCAGTAGTATAACAAGGGTACTGCCTGTGTCGTGGGTCCTGTGCAGTAGTATAACAAGGGTACTGACTGTGTTGTGGGCCCTGAGCAGTAGGATAACAAGGGTACTGATTGTGCTGTGGGCCCTGGCCAGTAGTATAACAAGGGTACTGACTGTGTTGTGGGTACTGGCCAGTAGTATAAAAAGGGTACTGACTGTGTTGTAGGCCCTGGCAGTAGTATAACAAGGGTACTGACTGTATTGTGGGTCCTGGGCAGTAGTATAACAAGGGTACTGACTGTGTCGTGTGCCCTGGCAGTAGTATAACAAGGGTACTGACTGTGTCGTGGGCCCTTGCCAGTAGTATAAAAAGGGTACTGACTGTGTCGTGGGCCCTGGCCAGTAGTATAACAAGGTTACTGACTGTTGTGGGTCCTGGCCAGTAGTGTAACAAGGGTACTGACTGTTGTGGGTCCTGGCCAGTAGTATAACAAGGGTACTGACTGTGTTATTGGACCCTGGCCAGTAGTATTACAAGGGTACTGACTGTGTCGTGGGTCCTGGGCAGTAGTATAACAAGGGTACTGACTGAGTCGTGGGCACAGGCAGTAATATAACATGGTTACTGACTGTGTTGTGGGTCCTGGGCAGTAGTATAACAAGGGTATTGACTGCATTGCGGGTCCTGGCCAGTAGTATAACAAGGTTACTGTCTGTGTTGTGGGCCCTGGCCAGTAGTATAACAAGGGTACTGACTGTGTCGTGGGCCCTTGCCAGTAGTATAAAAAGGGTACTGACTGTGTCGTGGGCCCTGGCAGTAGTATAACAAGGGTACTGACTGTATTGTGGGTCCTGGCCTGTAGTATAACAAGGGTACTGACTGTGTCGTGGGCCCTTGCCGGTAGTATAAAAAGGGTATTGACTGTGTCGTGGGCCCTGGCAGTAGTATTACAAGGTTACTGACTGTTGTGGGTCCTGGGCCGTAGTATAACAAGGGTACTGACTGTATTGTGGGTCCTGGGCAGTAGTGTAACAAGGGTACTGACTGTCTCATGGGCCCTGGCAGTAGTATAACAAGGGTACTGACTGTGTCCTGGGCCCTGGCCAGTAGTATAACAAGGGTACTGACTGTGTCGTGGGCCCTTGCCAGTAGTATGAAAAGGGTACCTACGGTGTTGTGGGCCCTGGCCAGTGGTATAACAAGGTTACTGACTGTTGTGGGTCCTGGCAAGTAGTATAACAAGGGTACTGACTGTGTTATTGGGTCCTGGCCAGTAGTATAACAAGGGTACTGACTGTGTCGTGGGTCCTGGGCAGTAGTATAACAAGGATACTGACTGTGTCGTGGGCACTGGCAGTAGTATAACACGGTTACTGTCTGTGTTGTGGGCCCTGGCCAGTAGTATAACAAGGGTACTGACTGTGTCGTGGGCCCTTGCCAGTAGTATAAAAAGGGTACTGACTGTGTCGTGGGCCCTGGCAGTAGTATAACAAGGGTACTGACTGTATTGTGGGTCCTGGCCAGTAGTATACCAAGGGTACTGACTGTGTCGTGGGCCCTTGCCAGTAGTATAAAAAGGGTACTGACTGTGTCGTGGGCCCTGGCAGTAGTATAACAAGGTTACTGACTGTTGTGGGTCCTGGGCCGTAGTATAACAAGGGTACTGACTGTGCTGTCGGCCCTGGGCAGTAGTATAACAATGGTACTGACTTTGTCATGGGCTCTGGCCAGTAGTAAAACAAGGGTACTGACTGTGTCGTGGGCCCTTGGCAGTAGTATAACAAGGGTACTGACTGTGTTGTTGGTCCTGGACGGTAGTATAACAACGTTACTGACTTTTGTGGGTCCTGGGCAGTAGTATAACAAGGGTACTGACTGTATTGTGGGTCCTGGCCAGTAGTATAACAAGATTACTGACTTTTGTGGGTCCTGGGCACTAGTATAACAAGGGTACTGACTGGGTTGTGGGTCCTGGCAGTAGTATAACAAGGGTACTGACCGTGTCGTGGGCCCTGGCAGTAGTATAACAAGGGTACTGACTGTGTTGTGGGCCCTGGCCAGTAGTATAACAATGGTATGGACTGTGTTGTGGGCCCTGGGCAGTAGTATAACAAGAGTACTGACTTTGTCATGGGCTCTGGCCAGTAGTAAAACAAGGGTACTGACTGTGTTGTGGGTCCTGGCCAGTAGTATAACAAGATTACTGACTGTTGTGGGTCCTGGGCACTAGTATAACAAGGGTACTGACCGTGTCGTGGGCCCTGGCAGTAGTATAACAAGGGTACTGACTGAGTCGTGGGCACAGGCAGTAATATAACATGGTTACTGACTGTGTTGTGGGTCCTGGGCAGTAGTATAACAAGGGTACTGACTGCATTGCGGGTCCTAGCCAGTAGTATAACAAGGTTACTGTCTGTGTTGTGGGCCCTGGCCAGTAGTATAACAAGGGTACTGACTGTGTCGTGGGCCCTTGCCAGTAGTATAAAAAGGGTACTGACTGTGTTGTGGGCCCTGGCAGTAGTATAACAAGGGTACTGACTGTATTGTGGGTCCTGGCCTGTAGTATAACAAGGGTACTGACTGTGTCGTGGGCCCTTGCCGGTAGTATAAAAAGGGTATTGACTGTGTCGTGGGCCCTGGCAGTAGTATTACAAGGTTACTGACTGTTGTGGGTCCTGGGCCGTAGTATAAGAAGGGTACTGACTGTATTGTGGGTCCTGGGCAGTAGTGTAACAAGGGTACTGACTGTCTCATGGGCCCTGGCAGTAGTATAACAAGGGTTCTGACTGTGTCCTGGGCCCTGGCCAGTAGTATAACAAGGGTACTGACTGTGTCGTGGGCCCTTGCCAGTAGTATGAATAGGGTACTTACGGTGTCGTGGGCCCTGGCCAGTGGTATAACAAGGTTACTGACTGTTGTGGGTCCTGGCAAGTAGTATAACAAGGGTACTGACTGTGTTATTGGGTCCTGGCCAGTAGTATAACAAGGGTACTGACTGTGTCGTGGGTCCTGGGCAGTAGTATAACAAGGATACTGACTGTGTCGTGGGCACTGGCAGTAGTATAACACGGTTACTGTCTGTGTTGTGGGCCCTGGCCAGTAGTATAACAAGGGTACTGACTGTGTCGTGGGCCCTTGCCAGTAGTATAAAAAGGGTACTGACTGTGTCGTGGGCCCTGGCAGTAGTATAACAAGGGTACTGACTGTATTGTGGGTCCTGGCCAGTAGTATACCAAGGGTACTGACTGTTTCGTGGGCCCTTGCCAGTAGTATAAAAAGGGTACTGACTGTGTCGTGGGCCCTGGCAGTAGTATAACAAGGTTACTGACTGTTGTGGGTCCTGGGCCGTAGTATAACAAGGGTCTGACTGTGCTGTCGGCCCTGGCCAGTAGTATAACAAGGGTACTGACTGTGTTGTGGGTCCTTGCCAGTAGTATAAAAAGGGTACTGACTGTGTTGTGGGCCCTGGCAGTAGTATAACAAGGGTATTGACTGTATTGTGGGTCCTGGGCAGTAGTATAACAAGGGTACTGACTGTGTCGTGGGCCCTGGCAGTAGTATAACAAGGGTACTGACTGTGTCGTGGGCCCTGGCCAGTAGTATAACAAGGGTACTGACTGTGTCGTGGGCCCTTGCCAGTAGTATAAAAAGGGTACTGACAGTGTTGTGGGCCCTGGCCAGTAGTATAACAAGGTTACTGACTGTTGTGGGTCCTGGCCAGTTGTTTAACAAGGGTACTGACTGTTGTGGGTCCTGGCCAGTAGTATAACAAGGGTACTGACTGTGTTATTGGGTCCTGGCCAGTAGTATAACAAGGGTACTGACTGGGCTGTGGGTCCTGGGCAGTAGTATAACAAGGGTACTGACTGTGTCGTGGGCACTGGCAGTAGTATAACATGGTTACTGACTGTGTTGTGGGTCCTGGGAAGTAGTATAACAAGGGTACTGACTGTATTGCGGGTCCTGGCCAGTAGTATAACAAGGTTACTGTCTGTGTTGTGGGCCCTGGCCAGTAGTATAACAAGGGTACTGACTGTGTCGTGGGCCCTTGCCAGTAGTATAAAAAGGGTACTGACTGTGTCGTGGGCCCTGGCAGTAGTATAACAAGAGTACTGACTGTATTGTGGGTCCTGGCCAGTAGTATAACAAGGGGACTGACTGTGTCCTGGGCCCTTGCCAGTAGTATAAAAAGGGTACTGACTGTGTCGTGGGCCCTGGCAGTAGTATAACAAGGTTACTGACTGTTGTGTGTCCTGGGCAGTAGTATAACAAGGGTACTGACTGTATTGTGGGTCCTGGCCAGTAGTATAACAAGATTACTGACTGTTTTGGGTCCTGGGCAGTAGTATAACAAGGGTACTGACTGTGTTGTGGGCCCTGGCCAGTAGTATAACAAGGGTACTGACTGTGTCATGGGCCCTGGCCAGTAGTATAACAAGGTTACTGACTGTGTTGTGGGTCCTGGGCAGTAGTATAACAAGGGTACTGACTGTGTTGTGGGCCCTGGCAGTAGTATAACACGGTTACTGACTGTGTTGTGGGTCCTGGGCAGTAGTATTACAAGGGTACTGACTGTGTCGTGGGCCCTGGCAGTAGTATAACACGGTTACTGACTGTGTTGTGGGTCCTGGGCAGTAGTATAACAAGGGTACTGACTGTGTCGTGGGCCCTGGCAGTAGTATAACACGGTTACTGACTGTGTTGTGGGCCCTGGCCAGTAGTATAACAAGGGTACTGACTGTGTCGTGGGTCCTGTGCAGTAGTATAACAAGGGTACTGACTGTGTTGTGGGCCCTGAGCAGTAGGATAACAAGGGTACTGATTGTGCTGTGGGCCCTGGCCAGTAGTATAACAAGGGTACTGACTGTGTTGTGGGTACTGGCCAGTAGTATAAAAAGGGTACTGACTGTGTTGTAGGCCCTGGCAGTAGTATAACAAGGGTACTGACTGTATTGTGGGTCCTGGGCAGTAGTATAACAAGGGTACTGACTGTGTCGTGTGCCCTGGCAGTAGTATAACAAGGGTACTGACTGTGTTGTGGGCCCTTGCCAGTAGTATAAAAAGGGTACTGACTGTGTCGTGGGCCCTGGCCAGTAGTATAACAAGGTTACTGACTGTTGTGGGTCCTGGCCAGTAGTGTAACAAGGGTACTGACTGTTGTGGGTCCTGGCCAGTAGTATAACAAGGGTACTGACTGTGTTATTGGACCCTGGCCAGTAGTATTACAAGGGTACTGACTGTGTCGTGGGTCCTGGGCAGTAGTATAACAAGGGTACTGACTGAGTCGTGGGCACAGGCAGTAATATAACATGGTTACTGACTGTGTTGTGGGTCCTGGGCAGTAGTATAACAAGGGTATTGACTGCATTGCGGGTCCTGGCCAGTAGTATAACAAGGTTACTGTCTGTGTTGTGGGCCCTGGCCAGTAGTATAACAAGGGTACTGACTGTGTCGTGGGCCCTTGCCAGTAGTATAAAAAGGGTACTGACTGTGTCGTGGGCCCTGGCAGTAGTATAACAAGGGTACTGACTGTATTGTGGGTCCTGGCCTGTAGTATAACAAGGGTACTGACTGTGTCGTGGGCCCTTGCCGGTAGTATAAAAAGGGTATTGACTGTGTCGTGGGCCCTGGCAGTAGTATTACAAGGTTACTGACTGTTGTGGGTCCTGGGCCGTAGTATAACAAGGGTACTGACTGTATTGTGGGTCCTGGGCAGTAGTGTAACAAGGGTACTGACTGTCTCATGGGCCCTGGCAGTAGTATAACAAGGGTACTGACTGTGTCCTGGGCCCTGGCCAGTAGTATAACAAGGGTACTGACTGTGTCGTGGGCCCTTGCCAGTAGTATGAAAAGGGTACCTACGGTGTTGTGGGCCCTGGCCAGTGGTATAACAAGGTTACTGACGGTTGTGGGTCCTGGCAAGTAGTATAACAAGGGTACTGACTGTGTTATTGGGTCCTGGCCAGTAGTATAACAAGGGTACTGACTGTGTCGTGGGTCCTGGGCAGTAGTATAACAAGGATACTGACTGTGTCGTGGGCACTGGCAGTAGTATAACACGGTTACTGTCTGTGTTGTGGGCCCTGGCCAGTAGTATAACAAGGGTACTGACTGTGTCGTGGGCCCTTGCCAGTAGTATAAAAAGGGTACTGACTGTGTCGTGGGCCCTGGCAGTAGTATAACAAGGGTACTGACTGTATTGTGGGTCCTGGCCAGTAGTATACCAAGGGTACTGACTGTGTCGTGGGCCCTTGCCAGTAGTATAAAAAGGGTACCGACTGTGTCGTGGGCCCTGGCAGTAGTATAACAAGGTTACTGACTGTTGTGGGTCCTGGGCCGTAGTATAACAAGGGTACTGACTGTGCTGTCGGCCCTGGGCAGTAGTATAACAAGGGTACTGACTTTGTCATGGGCTCTGGCCAGTAGTAAAACAAGGGTACTGACTGTGTCGTGGGCCCTTGGCAGTAGTATAACAAGGGTACTGACTGTGTTGTTGGTCCTGGACGGTAGTATAACAACGTTACTGACTTTTGTGGGTCCTGGGCAGTAGTATAACAAGGGTACTGACTGTATTGTGGGTCCTGGCCAGTAGTATAACAAGATTACTGACTTTTGTGGGTCCTGGGCACTAGTATAACAAGGGTACTGACTGGGTCGTGGGTCCTGGCAGTAGTATAACAAGGGTACTGACCGTGTCGTGGGCCCTGGCAGTAGTATAACAAGGGTACTGACTGTGTTGTGGGCCCTGGCCAGTAGTAGAACAATGGTATGGACTGTGTTGTGGGCCCTGGGCAGTAGTATAACAAGAGTACTGACTTTGTCATGGGCTCTGGCCAGTAGTAAAACAAGGGTACTGACTGTGTTGTGGGTCCTGGCCAGTAGTATAACAAGATTACTGACTGTTGTGGGTCCTGGGCACTAGTATAACAAGGGTACTGACCGTGTCGTGGGCCTTGGCAGTAGTATAACAAGGGTACTGACTGAGTCGTGGGCACAGGCAGTAATATAACATGGTTACTGACTGTGTTGTGGGTCCTGGGCAGTAGTATAACAAGGGTACTGACTGCATTGCGGGTCCTGGCCAGTAGTATAACAAGGTTACTGTCTGTGTTGTGGGCCCTGGCCAGTAGTATAACAAGGGTACTGACTGTGTCGTGGGCCCTTGCCAGTAGTATAAAAAGGGTACTGACTGTGTTGTGGGCCCTGGCAGTAGTATAACAAGGGTACTGACTGTATTGTGGGTCCTGGCCTGTAGTATAACAATGGTACTGACTGTGTCGTGGGCCCTTGCCGGTAGTATAAAAAGGGTATTGACTGTGTCGTGGGCCCTGGCAGTAGTATTACAAGGTTACTGACTGTTGTGGGTCCTGGGCCGTAGTATAACAAGGGTACTGACTGTATTGTGGGTCCTGGGCAGTAGTGTAACAAGGGTACTGACTGTCTCATGGGCCCTGGCAGTAGTATAACAAGGGTTCTGACTGTGTCCTGGGCCCTGGCCAGTAGTATAACAAGGGTACTGACTGTGTCGTGGGCCCTTGCCAGTAGTATGAATAGGGTACTTACGGTGTCGTGTGCCCTGGCCAGTGGTATAACAAGGTTACTGACTGTTGTGGGTCCTGGCAAGTAGTATAACAAGGGTACTGACTGTGTTATTGGGTCCTGGCCAGTAGTATAACAAGGGTACTGACTGTGTCGTGGGTCCTGGGCAGTAGTATAACAAGGATACTGACTGTGTCGTGGGCACTGGCAGTAGTATAACACGGTTACTGTCTGTGTTGTGGGCCCTGGCCAGTAGTATAACAAGGGTACTGACTGTGTCGTGGGCCCTTGCCAGTAGTATAAAAAGGGTACTGACTGTGTCGTGGGCCCTGGCAGTAGTATAACAAGGGTACTGACTGTATTGTGGGTCCTGGCCAGTAGTATACCAAGGGTACTGACTGTGTCGTGGGCCCTTGCCAGTAGTATAAAAAGGGTACTGACTGTGTCGTGGGCCCTGGCAGTAGTATAACAAGGTTACTGACTGTTGTGGGTCCTGGGCCGTAGTATAACAAGGGTACTGACTGTGCTGTCGGCCCTGGGCAGTAGTATAACAATGGTACTGACTTTGTCATGGGCTCTGGCCAGTAGTAAAACAAGGGTACTGACTGTGTCGTGGGCCCTGGCAGTAGTATAACAAGGGTACTGACTGTGTTGTGGGTCCTGGACGGTAGTATAACAAGGTTACTGACTTTTGTGGGTCCTGGGCAGTAGTATAACACGGGTACTGACTGTATTGTGGGTCCTGGCCAGTAGTATAACAAGATTACTGACTTTTGTGGGTCCTGGGCACTAGTATAACAAGGGTACTGACTGCGTTGTGGGTCCTGGCAGTAGTATAACAAGGGTACTGACCGTGTCGTGGGCCCTGGCAGTAGTATAACAAGGGTACCGACTGTGTTGTGGGCCCTGGCCAGTAGTATAACAATGGTACGGACTGTGTTGTGGGCCCTGGGCAGTAGTATAACAAGAGTACTGACTTTGTCATGGGCTCTGGCCAGTAGTAAAACAAGGGTACTGACTGTGTTGTGGGTCCTGGCCAGTAGTATAACAAGATTACTGACTGTTGTGGGTCCTGGGCACTAGTATAACAAGGGTACTGACCGTGTCGTGGGCCCTGGCAGTAGTATAACAAGGTTACTGACTGTGTTGTGGGTCCTGGGCAGTAGTATAACAAGGGTACTGAGTGTATTGTGTGTCCTGGACAGTAGTATAACAAGGTTACTGACTGTTGTGGGTCCTGGGCAGTAGTATAACAAGGGTACTGACTGTATTGTGGGTCCTGGCCAGTAGTATAACAAGATTACTGACTGTTGTGGGTCCTGGGCACTAGTATAACAAGGGTACTGACTGGGTTGTGGGTCCTGGCAGTAGTATAGCAAGGGTACTGACTGTGTTGTGGGCCCTGGCAGTAGTATAACAAGGGTACTGACTGTGTTGTGGGCCCTGGCCAGTAGTATAACAAGGGTACTGACTGTGTTGTGGGCCCTGGCCAGTAGCATAACAAGAGTACTGACTGTGTCGTGGGTCCTGGGCAGTAGTATAACAAGGGTACTGACTGTGTTGTGGGCCCTGGCAGTAGTATAACACGGTTACTGACTGTGTTGTGGGTCCTGGGCAGTATTATACCAAGGGTACTGACTGTATTGCGGGTCCTGGCTAGTAGTATAACAAGGTTACTGACTGTTGTGGGCCCTGGCCAGCAGTATAACAAGGGTACTGACTGTGTCGTGGGCCCTTGCCAGTAGTATAAAAAGGGTACTGACTGTGTCGTGGGCCCTGGCAGTAGTATAACAAGGGTACTGACTGTATTGTGGGTCCTGGCCAGTAGTATAACAAGGGTACTGACTGTGTCGTGGGCCCTTGCCAGTAGTAATACAAGGATACTGAGTGTGTCGTGTGCCCTGGCCAGTAGTATAACAAGGGTACTGACTGAGTTGTGGGTCCTGGGCAGTAGTATAAAAAGGGTACTGACTGTGTCGTGGGCACGGGCAGTAGTATAACACGATTACTGACTGTGTTGTGGGTCCTGGGCAGTAGTATAACAAGGGTACTGACTGTATTGTGGGTCCTGGCCAGTAGTATAACAAGATTACTGACTGTTGTGGGTCCTGGGCACTAGTATAACAAGGGTACTGACTGGGTTGTGGGTCCTGGCAGTAGTATAACAAGGGTACTGACTGTGTCGTGGGCCCTGGCAGTAGTATACCAAGGGTACTGACTGTGTCGTGGGCCCTGGCAGTAGTATAACATGGTTACTGACTGTGTTGTGGGTCCTGGGCAGTAGTATAACAAGGGTACTGACTGTATTGCGGTTCCTGGCTAGTAGTATAACAAGGTTACTGACTGTGTTGTGGGCCCTGGCCAGTAGTATAACAAGGGTACTGACTGTGTGGTGGGCCCTTGCCAGTAGTATAAAAAAGGTACTGACTGTGTCGTGGGCCCTGGCAGTAGCATAACAAGGGTACTGACTGTATTGTGGGTCCTGGCCAGTAGTATAACAAGGGTACTGACTGTGTCATGGGCCCTGGCCAGTAGTATAACAAGGGTACTGACTGTTTCGTGGGTCCTGGGCAGTAGTATAAAAAGGGTACTGACTGTGTCGTGGGCACTGGCAGTAGTATAACACGAATACTGACTGTGTTGTGGGTCCTGGGCAGTAGTATAACAAGGGTACTGACTGTATTGCGGGTCCTGGCCAGTAGTATAACAAGGTTACTGACTGTGTTGTGGGCTCTGGCCAGTAGTATAACAAGGGTACTGACTATGTTGTGGGCCCTTGCCAGTAGTATAAAAAGGGTACTGACTGTGTCGTGGACCCTGGCAGTAGTATAACAAGGGTACTGATTGTATTGTGGGTACTGGCCAGTAGTATAACAAGGGTACTGACTGTGTCGTGGGCCCTTGCCAGTAGTATAAAAAGGGTACTGACTGTGTTGTGGGCCCTGGCAGTAGTATAACAAGGTTACTGACTGTTTTGGGTCCTGGGCAGTAGTATAACAAGGGTACTGACTGTGTTGTGGGCCCTGGGCAGTAGTATAACAAGGGTACTGACTTTGTCATGGGCTCTGGCCAGTAGTAAAACAAGGGTACTGACTGTGTTGTGGGCCCTGGCAGAAGTATAACAAGGTTACTGACTGTGTTGTGGGTCCTGGACGGTAGTATAACAAGGTTACTGACTGTTGTGGGTCCTGGGCAGTAGTATAACAATGGTACTGACTGTATTGTGGGTCCTGGCCAGTAGTATAACAAGATTACTGACTGTTGTGGGTCCTGGGCACTAGAATAACAAGGGGACTGACTGGGTTGTGGGTCCTGGCAGTAGTATAACAAGGGTACTGACTGTGTTGTGGGCCCTGACAGTAGTATAACAAGGGTACTGACTGTGTTGTGGGCCCTGGCCAGTAGTATAACAAGGGTACTGACTGAGTCGTGGGCCCTGGCGTGTAGTATTACAAGGGTACTGACTGTGTCGTGGGTCCTGGGCAGTAGTATAACAAGGGTACTGACTGTGTTGTGGGTCCTGGGCAGTAGTATAACAAGGGCACTGACTGTGTCGTGGGCCCTGGCAGTAGTATAACACGGTTACTGACTGTGTTGTGGGCCCTGGCCAGTAGTATAACAAGGGTACTGACTGTGTCGTGGGTCCTGGGCAGTAGTATAACAAGGGTACTGACTGTGTTGTGGGCCCTGGGCAGTAGTATAACAAGGGTACTGACTGTGTTGTGGGCCCTGGCCAGTAGTATAACAAGGGTACTGACTGTGTTGTGGGTCCTTGCCAGTAGTATAAAAAGGGTACTGACTGTGTTGTGGGCCCTGGCAGTAGTATAACAAGGGTATTGACTGTATTGTGGGTCCTGGGCAGTAGTATAACAAGGGTACTGACTGTGTCGTGGGCCCTGGCAGTAGTATAACAAGGGTACTGACTGTGTCGTGGGCCCTGGCCAGTAGTATAACAAGGGTACTGACTGTGTCGTGGGCCCTTGCCAGTAGTATAAAAAGGGTACTGACAGTGTTGTGGGCCCTGGCCAGTAGTATAACAAGGTTACTGACTGTTGTGGGTCCTGGCCAGTTGTTTAACAAGGGTACTGACTGTTGTGGGTCCTGGCCAGTAGTATAACAAGGGTACTGACTGTGTTATTGGGTCCTGGCCAGTAGTATAACAAGGGTACTGACTGTGTCGTGGGCACTGGCAGTAGTATAACATGGTTACTGACTGTGTTGTGGGTCCTGGGAAGTAGTATAACAAGGGTACTGACTGTATTGCGGGTCCTGGCCAGTAGTATAACAAGGGTACTGACTGTGTCGTGGGCCCTTGCCAGTAGTATAAAAAGGGTACTGACTGTGTCATGGGCCCTGGCAGTAGTATAACAAGAGTACTGACTGTATTGTGGGTCCTGGCCAGTAGTATAACAAGGGGACTGACTGTGTCCTGGGCCCTTGCCAGTAGTATAAAAAGGGTACTGACTGTGTCGTGGGCCCTGGCAGTAGTATAACAAGGTTACTGACTGTTGTGTGTCCTGGGCAGTAGTATAACAAGGGTACTGACTGTATTGTGGGTCCTGGCCAGTAGTATAACAAGATTACTGACTGTTTTGGGTCCTGGGCAGTAGTATAACAAGGGTACTGACTGTGTTGTGGGCCCTGGCCAGTTGTATAACAAGGGTACTGACTGTGTCATGGGCCCTGGCCAGTAGTATAACAAGGTTACTGACTGTGTTGTGGGTCCTGGGCAGTAGTATAACAAGGGTACTGACTGTGTTGTGGGCCCTGGCAGTAGTATAACACGGTTCCTGACTGTGTTGTGGGTCCTGGGCAGTAGTATTACAAGGGTACTGACTGTGTCGTGGGCCCTGGCAGTAGTATAACACGGTTACTGACTGTGTTGTGGGTCCTGGGCAGTAGTATAACAAGGGTACTGACTGTGTCGTGGGCCCTGGCAGTAGTATAACACGGTTACTGACTGTGTTGTGGGCCCTGGCCAGTAGTATAACAAGGGTACTGACTGTGTCGTGGGTCCTGTGCAGTAGTATAACAAGGGTACTGACTGTGTTGTGGGCCCTGAGCAGTAGGATAACAAGGGTACTGATTGTGCTGTGGGCCCTGGCCAGTAGTATAACAAGGGTACTGACTGTGTTGTGGGTACTGGCCAGTAGTATAAAAAGGGTACTGACTGTGTTGTAGGCCCTGGCAGTAGTATAACAAGGGTACTGACTGTATTGTGGGTCCTGGGCAGTAGTATAACAAGGGTACTGACTGTGTCGTGGGCCCTGGCAGTAGTATAACAAGAGTACTGACTGTGTCGTGGGCCCTTGCCAGTAGTATAAAAAGGGTACTGACTGTGTCGTGGGCCCTGGCCAGTAGTATAACAAGGTTACTGACTGTTGTGGGTCCTGGCCAGTAGTGTAACAAGGGTACTGACTGTTGTGGGTCCTGGCCAGTAGTATAACAAGGGTACTGACTGTGTTATTGGACCCTGGCCAGTAGTATTACAAGGGTACTGACTGTGTCGTGGGTCCTGGGCAGTAGTATAACAAGGGTACTGACTGAGTCGTGGGCACAGGCAGTAATATAACATGGTTACTGACTGTGTTGTGGGTCCTGGGCAGTAGTATAACAAGGGTACTGACTGCATTGCGGGTCCTGGCCAGTAGTATAACAAGGTTACTGTCTGTGTTGTGGGCCCTGGCCAGTAGTATAACAAGGGTACTGACTGTGTTGTGGGCCCTTGCCAGTAGTATAACAAGGGTACTGACTGTGCTGTCGGCCCTGGGCAGTAGTATAACAATGGTACTGACTTTGTCATGGGCTCTGGCCAGTAGTAAAACAAGGGTACTGACTGTGTAGTGGGCCCTGGCAGTAGTATAACAAGGGTACTGACTGTGTTGTGGGTCCTGGACGGTAGTATAACAAGGTTACTGACTTTTGTGGGTCCTGGGCAGTAGTATAACACGGGTACTGACTGTATTGTGGGTCCTGGCCAGTAGTATAACAAGATTACTGACTTTTGTGGGTCCTGGGCACTAGTATAACAAGGGTACTGACTGGGTTGTGGGTCCTGGCAGTAGTATAACAAGGGTACTGACCGTGTCGTGGGCCCTGGCAGTAGTATAACAAGGGTACCGACTGTGTTGTGGGCCCTGGCCAGTAGTATAACAATGGTACGGACTGTGTTGTGGGCCCTGGGCAGTAGTATAACAAGAGTACTGACTTTGTCATGGGCTCTGGCCAGTAGTAAAACAAGGGTACTGACTGTGTTGTGGGTCCTGGCCAGTAGTATAACAAGATTACTGACTGTTGTGGGTCCTGGGCACTAGTATAACAAGGGTACTGACCGTGTCGTGGGCCCTGGCAGTAGTATAACAAGGTTACTGACTGTGTTGTGGGTCCTGGGCAGTAGTATAACAAGGGTACTGAGTGTATTGTGTGTCCTGGACAGTAGTATAACAAGGTTACTGACTGTTGTGGGTCCTGGGCAGTAGTATAACAAGGGTACTGACTGTATTGTGGGTCCTGGCCAGTAGTATAACAAGATTACTGACTGTTGTGGGTCCTGGGCACTAGTATAACAAGGGTACTGACTGTGTTGTGGGCCCTGGCCAGTAGTATAACAAGGGTACTGACTGTGTTGTGGGCCCTGGCCAGTAGCATAACAAGAGTACTGACTGTGTCGTGGGTCCTGGGCAGTAGTATAACAAGGGTACTGACTGTGTTGTGGGCCCTGGCAGTAGTATAACACGGTTACTGACTGTGTTGTGGGTCCTGGGCAGTATTATACCAAGGGTACTGACTGTATTGCGGGTCCTGGCTAGTAGTATAACAAGGTTACTGACTGTGTTGTGGGCCCTGGCCAGCAGTATAACAAGGGTACTGACTGTGTCGTGGGCCCTTGCCAGTAGTATAAAAAGGGTACTGACTGTGTCGTGGGCCCTGGCAGTAGTATAACAAGGGTACTGACTGTATTGTGGGTCCTGGCCAGTAGTATAACAAGGGTACTGACTGTGTCGTGGGCCCTTGCCAGTAGTAATACAAGGATACTGACTGTGTCGTGGGCCCTGGCCAGTAGTATAACAAGGGTACTGACTGTGTCGTGGGCACGGGCAGTAGTATAACACGATTACTGACTGTGTTGTGGGTCCTGGGCAGTAGTATAACAAGGGTACTGACTGTATTGTGGGTCCTGGCCAGTAGTATAACAAGATTACTGACTGTTGTGGGTCCTGGGCACTAGTATAACAAGGGTACTGACTGGGTTGTGGGTCCTGGCAGTAGTATAACAAGGGTACTGACTGTGTCGTGGGCCCTGGCAGTAGTATACCAAGGGTACTGACTGTGTCGTGGGCCCTGGCAGTAGTATAACATGGTTACTGACTGTGTTGTGGGTCCTGGGCAGTAGTATAACAAGGGTACTGACTGTATTGCGGTTCCTGGCTAGTAGTATAACAAGGTTACTGACTGTGTTGTGGGCCCTGGCCAGTAGTATAACAAGGGTACTGACTGTGTGGTGGGCCCTTGCCAGTAGTATAAAAAAGGTACTGACTGTGTCGTGGGCCCTGGCAGTAGCATAACAAGGGTACTGACTGTATTGTGGGTCCTGGCCAGTAGTATAACAAGGGTACTGACTGTGTCATGGGCCCTGGCCAGTAGTATAACAAGGGTACTGACTGTTTCGTGGGTCCTGGGCAGTAGTATAAAAAGGGTACTGACTGTGTCGTGGGCACTGGCAGTAGTATAACACGAATACTGACTGTGTTGTGGGTCCTGGGCAGTAGTATAACAAGGGTACTGACTGTATTGCGGGTCCTGGCCAGTAGTATAACAAGGTTACTGACTGTGTTGTGGGCTCTGGCCAGTAGTATAACAAGGGTACTGACTATGTCGTGGGCCCTTGCCAGTAGTATAAAAAGGGTACTGACTGTGTCGTGGACCCTGGCAGTAGTATAACAAGGGTACTGATTGTATTGTGGGTACTGGCCAGTAGTATAACAAGGGTACTGACTGTGTCGTGGGCCCTTGCCAGTAGTATAAAAAGGGTACTGACTGTGTTGTGGGCCCTGGCAGTAGTATAACAAGGTTACTGACTGTTTTGGGTCCTGGGCAGTAGTATAACAAGGGTACTGACTGTGTTGTGGGCCCTGGGCAGTAGTATAACAAGGGTACTGACTTTGTCATGGGCTCTGGCCAGTAGTAAAACAAGGGTACTGACTGTGTTGTGGGCCCTGGCAGTAGTATAACAAGGTTACTGACTGTGTTGTGGGTCCTGGACGGTAGTATAACAAGGTTACTGACTGTTGTGGGTCCTGGGCAGTAGTATAACAATGGTACTGACTGTATTGTGGGTCCTGGCCAGTAGTATAACAAGATTACTGACTGTTGTGGGTCCTGGGCACTAGAATAACAAGGGGACTGACTGGGTTGTGGGTCCTGACAGTAGTATAACAAGGGTACTGACTGTGTTGTGGGCCCTGACAGTAATATAACAAGGGTACTGACTGTGTTGTGGGCCCTGGCCAGTAGTATAACAAGGGTACTGACTGAGTCGTGGGCCCTGGCGTGTAGTATTACAAGGGTACTGACTGTGTCGTGGGTCCTGGGCAGTAGTATAACAAGGGTACTGACTGTGTTGTGGGCCCTGGCAGTAGTATAACACGGTTACTGACTGTGTTGTGGGTCCTGGGCAGTAGTATAACAAGGGCACTGACTGTGTCGTGGGCCCTGGCAGTAGTATAACACGGTTACTGACTGTGTTGTGGGCCCTGGCCAGTAGTATAACAAGGGTACTGACTGTGTCGTGGGTCCTGGGCAGTAGTATAACAAGGGTACTGACTGTGTTGTGGGCCCTGGGCAGTAGTATAACAAGGGTACTGACTGTGTTGTGGGCCCTGGCCAGTAGTATAACAAGGGTACTGACTGTGTTGTGGGTCCTTGCCAGTAGTATAAAAAGGGTACTGACTGTGTTGTGGGCCCTGGCAGTAGTATAACAAGGGTATTGACTGTATTGTGGGTCCTGGGCAGTAGTATAACAAGGGTACTGACTGTGTTGTGGGCCCTGGCAGTAGTATAACAAGGGTACTGACTGTGTCGTGGGCCCTGGCCAGTAGTATAACAAGGGTACTGACTGTGTCGTGGGCCCTTGCCAGTAGTATAAAAAGGGTACTGACAGTGTTGTGGGCCCTGGCCAGTAGTATAACAAGGTTACTGACTGTTGTGGGTCCTGGCCAGTTGTTTAACAAGGGTACTGACTGTTGTGGGTCCTGGCCAGTAGTATAACAAGGGTACTGACTGTGTTATTGGGTCCTGGCCAGTAGTATAACAAGGGTACTGACTGGGCTGTGGGTCCTGGGCAGTAGTATAACAAGGTACTGACTGTGTCGTGGGCACTGGCAGTAGTATAACATGGTTACTGACTGTGTTGTGGGTCCTGGGAAGTAGTATAACAAGGGTACTGACTGTATTGCGGGTCCTGGCCAGTAGTATAACAAGGTTACTGTCTGTGTTGTGGGCCCTGGCCAGTAGTATAACAAGGGTACTGACTGTGTCGTGGGCCCTTGCCAGTAGTATAAAAAGGGTACTGACTGTGTCATGGGCCCTGGCAGTAGTATAACAAGAGTACTGACTGTATTGTGGGTCCTGGCCAGTAGTATAACAAGGGGACTGACTGTGTCCTGGGCCCTTGCCAGTAGTATAAAAAGGGTACTGACTGTGTCGTGGGCCCTGGCAGTAGTATAACAAGGTTACTGACTGTTGTGTGTCCTGGGCAGTAGTATAACAAGGGTACTGACTGTATTGTGGGTCCTGGCCAGTAGTATAACAAGATTACTGACTGTTTTGGGTCCTGGGCAGTAGTATAACAAGGGTACTGACTGTGTTGTGGGCCCTGGCCAGTTGTATAACAAGGGTACTGACTGTGTCATGGGCCCTGGCCAGTAGTATAACAAGGTTACTGACTGTGTTGTGGGTCCTGGGCAGTAGTATAACAAGGGTACTGACTGTGTTGTGGGCCCTGGCAGTAGTATAACACGGTTACTGACTGTGTTGTGGGTCCTGGGCAGTAGTATTACAAGGGTACTGACTGTGTCGTGGGCCCTGGCAGTAGTATAACACGGTTACTGACTGTGTTGTGGGTCCTGGGCAGTAGTATAACAAGGGTACTGACTGTGTCGTGGGCCCTGGCAGTAGTATAACACGGTTACTGACTGTGTTGTGGGCCCTGGCCAGTAGTATAACAAGGGTACTGACTGTGTCGTGGGTCCTGTGCAGTAGTATAACAAGGGTACTGACTGTGTTGTGGGCCCTGAGCAGTAGGATAACAAGGGTACTGATTGTGCTGTGGGCCCTGGCCAGTAGTATAACAAGGGTACTGACTGTGTTGTGGGTACTGGCCAGTAGTATAAAAAGGGTACTGACTGTGTTGTAGGCCCTGGCAGTAGAATAACAAGGGTACTGACTGTATTGTGGGTCCTGGGCAGTAGTATAACAAGGGTACTGACTGTGTCGTGGGCACTGGCAGTAGTATAACAAGGGTACTGACTGTGTCGTGGGCCCTTGCCAGTAGTATAAAAAGGGTACTGACTGTGTCGTGGGCCCTGGCCAGTAGTATAACAAGGTTACTGACTGTTGTGGGTCCTGGCCAGTAGTGTAACAAGGGTACTGACTGTTGTGGGTCCTGGCCAGTAGTATAACAAGGGTACTGACTGTGTTATTGGACCCTGGCCAGTAGTATTACAAGGGTACTGACTGTGTCGTGGGTCCTGGGCAGTAGTATAACAAGGGTACTGACTGAGTCGTGGGCACAGGCAGTAATATAACATGGTTACTGACTGTGTTGTGGGTCCTGGGCAGTAGTATAACAAGGGTACTGACTGCATTGCGGGTCCTGGCCAGTAGTATAACAAGGTTACTGTCTGTGTTGTGGGCCCTGGCCAGTAGTATAACAAGGGTACTGACTGTGTCGTGGGCCCTTGCCAGTAGTATAACAAGGGTACTGACTGTGCTGTCGGCCCTGGGCAGTAGTATAACAATGGTACTGACTTTGTCATGGGCTCTGGCCAGTAGTAAAACAAGGGTACTGACTGTGTAGTGGGCCCTGGCAGTAGTATAACAAGGGTACTGACTGTGTTGTGGGTCCTGGACGGTAGTATAACAAGGTTACTGACTTTTGTGGGTCCTGGGCAGTAGTATAACACGGGTACTGACTGTATTGTGGGTCCTGGCCAGTAGTATAACAAGATTACTGACTTTTGTGGGTCCTGGGCACTAGTATAACAAGGGTACTGACTGGGTTGTGGGTCCTGGCAGTAGTATAACAAGGGTACTGACCGTGTCGTGGGCCCTGGCAGTAGTATAACAAGGGTACCGACTGTGTTGTGGGCCCTGGCCAGTAGTATAACAATGGTACGGACTGTGTTGTGGGCCCTGGGCAGTAGTATAACAAGAGTACTGACTTTGTCATGGGCTCTGGCCAGTAGTAAAACAAGGGTACTGACTGTGTTGTGGGTCCTGGCCAGTAGTATAACAAGATTACTGACTGTTGTGGGTCCTGGGCACTAGTATAACAAGGGTACTGACCGTGTCGTGGGCCCTGGCAGTAGTATAACAAGGTTACTGACTGTGTTGTGGGTCCTGGGCAGTAGTATAACAAGGGTACTGAGTGTATTGTGTGTCCTGGACAGTAGTATAACAAGGTTACTGACTGTTGTGGGTCCTGGGCAGTAGTATAACAAGGGTACTGACTGTATTGTGGGTCCTGGCCAGTAGTATAACAAGATTACTGACTGTTGTGGGTCCTGGGCACTAGTATAACAAGGGTACTGACTGGGTTGTGGGTCCTGGCAGTAGTATAGCAAGGGTACTGACTGTGTTGTGGGCCCTGGCAGTAGTATAACAAGGGTACTGACTGTGTTGTGGGCCCTGGCCAGTAGTATAACAAGGGTACTGACTGTGTTGTGGGCCCTGGCCAGTAGCATAACAAGAGTACTGACTGTGTCGTGGGTCCTGGGCAGTAGTATAACAAGGGTACTGACTGTGTTGTGGGCCCTGGCAGTAGTATAACACGGTTACTGACTGTGTTGTGGGTCCTGGGCAGTATTATACCAAGGGTACTGACTGTATTGCGGGTCCTGGCTAGTAGTATAACAAGGTTACTGACTGTGTTGTGGGCCCTGGCCAGCAGTATAACAAGGGTACTGACTGTGTCGTGGGCCCTTGCCAGTAGTATAAAAAGGGTACTGACTGTGTCGTGGGCCCTGGCAGTAGTATAACAAGGGTACTGACTGTATTGTGGGTCCTGGCCAGTAGTATTCCAAGGGTACTGACTGTGTCGTGGGCCCTTGCCAGTAGTAATACAAGGATACTGACTGTGTCGTGGGCCCTGGCCAGTAGTATAACAAGGGTACTGACTGAGTTGTGGGTCCTGGGCAGTAGTATAAAAAGGGTACTGACTGTGTCGTGGGCACGGGCAGTAGTATAACACGATTACTGACTGTGTTGTGGGTCCTGGGCAGTAGTATAACAAGGGTACTGACTGTATTGTGGGTCCTGGCCAGTAGTATAACAAGATTACTGACTGTTGTGGGTCCTGGGCACTAGTATAACAAGGGTACTGACTGGGTTGTGGGTCCTGGCAGTAGTATAACAAGGGTACTGACTGTGTCGTGGGCCCTGGCAGTAGTATACCAAGGGTACTGACTGTGTCGTGGGCCCTGGCAGTAGTATAACATGGTTACTGACTGTGTTGTGGGTCCTGGGCAGTAGTATAACAAGGGTACTGACTGTATTGCGGTTCCTGGCTAGTAGTATAACAAGGTTACTGACTGTGTTGTGGGCCCTGGCCAGTAGTATAACAAGGGTACTGACTGTGTGGTGGGCCCTTGCCAGTAGTATAAAAAAGGTACTGACTGTGTCGTGGGCCCTGGCAGTAGCATAACAAGGGTACTGACTGTATTGTGGGTCCTGGCCAGTAGTATAACAAGGGTACTGACTGTGTCATGGGCCCTGGCCAGTAGTATAACAAGGGTACTGACTGTTTCGTGGGTCCTGGGCAGTAGTATAAAAAGGGTACTGACTGTGTCGTGGGCACTGGCAGTAGTATAACACGAATACTGACTGTGTTGTGGGTCCTGGGCAGTAGTATAACAAGGGTACTGACTGTATTGCGGGTCCTGGCCAGTAGTATAACAAGGTTACTGACTGTGTTGTGGGCTCTGGCCAGTAGTATAACAAGGGTACTGACTATGTCGTGGGCCCTTGCCAGTAGTATAAAAAGGGTACTGACTGTGTCGTGGGCCCTGGCAGTAGTATAACAAGGGTACTGATTGTATTGTGGGTACTGGCCAGTAGTATAACAAGGGTACTGACTGTGTCGTGGGCCCTTGCCAGTAGTATAAAAAGGGTACTGACTGTGTTGTGGGCCCTGGCAGTAGTATAACAAGGTTACTGACTGTTTTGGGTCCTGGGCAGTAGTATAACAAGGGTACTGACTGTGTTTTGGGCCCTGGGCAGTAGTATAACAAGGGTACTGACTTTGTCATGGGCTCTGGCCAGTAGTAAAACAAGGGTACTGACTGTGTTGTGGGCCCTGACAGTAGTATAACAAGGTTACTGACTGTGTTGTGGGTCCTGGACGGTAGTATAACAAGGTTACTGACTGTTGTGGGTCCTGGGCAGTAGTATAACAATGGTACTGACTGTATTGTGGGTCCTGGCCAGTAGTATAACAAGATTACTGACTGTTGTGGGTCCTGGGCACTAGAATAACAAGGGGACTGACTGGGTTGTGGGTCCTGGCAGTAGTATAACAAGGGTACTGACTGTGTTGTGTGCCCTGACAGTAGTATAACAAGGGTACTGACTGTGTTGTGGGCCCTGGCCAGTAGTATAACAAGGGTACTGACTGAGTCGTGGGCCCTGGCGTGTAGTATTACAAGGGTACTGACTGTGTCGTGGGTCCTGGGCAGTAGTATAACAAGGGTACTGACTGTGTTGTGGGCCCTGGCAGTAGTATAACACGGTTACTGACTGTGTTGTGGGTCCTGGGCAGTAGTATAACAAGGGCACTGACTGTGTCGTGGGCCCTGGCAGTAGTATAACACGGTTACTGACTGTGTTGTGGGCCCTGGCCAGTAGTATAACAAGGGTACTGACTGTGTCGTGGGTCCTGGGCAGTAGTATAACAAGGGTACTGACTGTGTTGTGGGCCCTGGGCAGTAGTATAACAAGGGTACTGACTGTGTTGTGGGCCCTGGCCAGTAGTATAACAAGGGTACTGACTGTGTTGTGGGTCCTTGCCAGTAGTATAAAAAGGGTACTGACTGTGTTGTGGGCCCTGGCAGTAGTATAACAAGGGTATTGACTGTATTGTGGGTCCTGGGCAGTAGTATAACAAGGGTACTGACTGTGTCGTGGGCCCTGGCAGTAGTATAACAAGGGTATTGACTGTGTCGTGGGCCCTGGCCAGTAGTATAACAAGGGTACTGACTGTGTCGTGGGCCCTTGCCAGTAGTATAAAAAGGGTACTGACAGTGTTGTGGGCCCTGGCCAGTAGTATAACAAGGTTACTGACTGTTGTGGGTCCTGGGCAGTAGTATAACAAGGGTACTGACTGTGTTGTGGGCCCTGGGCAGTAGTATAACAAGGGTACTGACTGTGTCGTGGGCCCTTGCCAGTAGTATAAAAAGGGTACTGACTGTGTTGTGGGCCCTGGCAGTAGTATAACAAGGTTACTGACTGTGTTGTGGGTCCTGGACGGTAGTATAACAAGGTTACTGACTGTTGTGGGTCCTGGGCAGTAGTATAACAATGGTACTGACTGTATTGTGGGTCCTGGCCAGTAGTATAACAAGATTACTGACTGTTGTGGGTCCTGGGCACTAGAATAACAAGGGGACTGACTGGGTTGTGGGTCCTGGCAGTAGTATAACAAGGGTACTGACTGTGTTGTGGGCCCTGACAGTAGTATAACAAGGGTACTGACTGTGTTGTGGGCCCTGGCCAGTAGTATAACAAGGGTACTGACTGAGTCGTGGGCCCTGGCGTGTAGTATTACAAGGGTACTGACTGTGTCGTGGGTCCTGGGCAGTAGTATAACAAGGGTACTGACTGTGTTGTGGGCCCTGGCAGTAGTATAACACGGTTACTGACTGTGTTGTGGGTCCTGGGCAGTAGTATAACAAGGGCACTGACTGTGTCGTGGGCCCTGGCAGTAGTATAACACGGTTACTGACTGTGTTGTGGGCCCTGGCCAGTAGTATAACAAGGGTACTGACTGTGTCGTGGGTCCTGGGCAGTAGTATAACAAGGGTACTGACTGTGTTGTGGGCCCTGGGCAGTAGTATAACAAGGGTACTGACTGTGTTGTGGGCCCTGGCCAGTAGTATAACAAGGGTACTGACTGTGTTGTGGGTCCTTGCCAGTAGTATAAAAAGGGTACTGACTGTGTTGTGGGCCCTGGCAGTAGTATAACAAGGGTATTGACTGTATTGTGGGTCCTGGGCAGTAGTATAACAAGGGTACTGACTGTGTCGTGGGCCCTGGCAGTAGTATAACAAGGGTATTGACTGTGTCGTGGGCCCTGGCCAGTAGTATAACAAGGGTACTGACTGTGTCGTGGGCCCTTGCCAGTAGTATAAAAAGGGTACTGACAGTGTTGTGGGCCCTGGCCAGTAGTATAACAAGGTTACTGACTGTTGTGGGTCCTGGCCAGTTGTTTAACAAGGGTACTGACTTTTGTGGGTCCTGGCCAGTAGTATAACAAGGGTACTGACTGTGTTATTGGGTCCTGGCCAGTAGTATAACAAGGGTACTGACTGGGCTGTGGGTCCTGGGCAGTAGTATAACAAGGGTACTGACTGTGTCGTGGGCACTGGCAGTAGTATAACATGGTTACTGACTGTGTTGTGGGTCCTGGGAAGTAGTATAACAAGGGTACTGACTGTATTGCGGGTCCTGGCCAGTAGTATAACAAGGTTACTGTCTGTGTTGTGGGCCCTGGCCAGTAGTATAACAAGGGTACTGACTGTGTCGTGGGCCCTTGCCAGTAGTATAAAAAGGGTACTGACTGTGTCGTGGGCCCTGGCAGTAGTATAACAAGAGTACTGACTGTATTGTGGGTCCTGGCCAGTAGTATAACAAGGGGACTGACTGTGTCCTGGGCCCTTGCCAGTAGTATAAAAAGGGTACTGACTGTGTCGTGGGCCCTGGCAGTAGTATAACAAGGTTACTGACTGTTGTGTGTCCTGGGCAGTAGTATAACAAGGGTACTGACTGTATTGTGGGTCCTGGCCAGTAGTATAACAAGATTACTGACTGTTTTGGGTCCTGGGCAGTAGTATAACAAGGGTACTGACTGTGCTGTGGGCCCTGGCCAGTAGTATAACAAGGGTACTGACTGTGTCATGGGCCCTGGCCAGTAGTATAACAAGGTTACTGACTGTGTTGTGGGTCCTGGGCAGTAGTATAACAAGGGTACTGACTGTGTTGTGGGCCCTGGCAGTAGTATAACACGGTTACTGACTGTGTTGTGGGTCCTGGGCAGTAGTATTACAAGGGTACTGACTGTGTCGTGGGCCCTGGCAGTAGTATAACACGGTTACTGACTGTGTTGTGGGTCCTGGGCAGTAGTATAACAAGGGTACTGACTGTGTCGTGGGCCCTGGCAGTAGTATAACACGGTTACTGACTGTGTTGTGGGCCCTGGCCAGTAGTATAACAAGGGTACTGACTGTGTCGTGGGTCCTGTGCAGTAGTATAACAAGGGTACTGACTGTGTTGTGGGCCCTGAGCAGTAGGATAACAAGGGTACTGATTGTGCTGTGGGCCCTGGCCAGTAGTATAACAAGGGTACTGACTGTGTTGTGGGTACTGGCCAGTAGTATAAAAAGGGTACTGACTGTGTTGTAGGCCCTGGCAGTAGTATAACAAGGGTACTGACTGTATTGTGGGTCCTGGGCAGTAGTATAACAAGGGTACTGACTGTGTCGTGGGCCCTGGCAGTAGTATAACAAGGGTACTGACTGTGTCGTGGGCCCTTGCCAGTAGTATAAAAAGGGTACTGACTGTGTCGTGGGCCCTGGCCAGTAGTATAACAAGGTTACTGACTGTTGTGGGTCCTGGCCAGTAGTGTAACAAGGGTACTGACTGTTGTGGGTCCTGGCCAGTAGTATAACAAGGGTACTGACTGTGTTATTGGACCCTGGCCAGTAGTATTACAAGGGTACTGACTGTGTCGTGGGTCCTGGGCAGTAGTATAACAAGGGTACTGACTGAGTCGTGGGCACAGGCAGTAATATAACATGGTTACTGACTGTGTTGTGGGTCCTGGGCAGTAGTATAACAAGGGTACTGACTGCATTGCGGGTCCTGGCCAGTAGTATAACAAGGTTACTGTCTGTGTTGTGGGCCCTGGCCAGTAGTATAACAAGGGTACTGACTGTGTCGTGGGCCCTTGCCAGTAGTATAACAAGGGTACTGACTGTGCTGTCGGCCCTGGGCAGTAGTATAACAATGGTACTGACTTTGTCATGGGCTCTGGCCAGTAGTAAAACAAGGGTACTGACTGTGTAGTGGGCCCTGGCAGTAGTATAACAAGGGTACTGACTGTGTTGTGGGTCCTGGACGGTAGTATAACAAGGTTACTGACTTTTGTGGGTCCTGGGCAGTAGTATAACACGGGTACTGACTGTATTGTGGGTCCTGGCCAGTAGTATAACAAGATTACTGACTTTTGTGGGTCCTGGGCACTAGTATAACAAGGGTACTGACTGGGTTGTGGGTCCTGGCAGTAGTATAACAAGGGTACTGACCGTGTCGTGGGCCCTGGCAGTAGTATAACAAGGGTACCGACTGTGTTGTGGGCCCTGGCCAGTAGTATAACAATGGTACGGACTGTGTTGTGGGCCCTGGGCAGTAGTATAACAAGAGTACTGACTTTGTCATGGGCTCTGGCCAGTAGTAAAACAAGGGTACTGACTGTGTTGTGGGTCCTGGCCAGTAGTATAACAAGATTACTGACTGTTGTGGGTCCTGGGCACTAGTATAACAAGGGTACTGACCGTGTCGTGGGCCCTGGCAGTAGTATAACAAGGTTACTGACTGTGTTGTGGGTCCTGGGCAGTAGTATAACAAGGGTACTGAGTGTATTGTGTGTCCTGGACAGTAGTATAACAAGGTTACTGACTGTTGTGGGTCCTGGGCAGTAGTATAACAAGGGTACTGACTGTATTGTGGGTCCTGGCCAGTAGTATAACAAGATTACTGACTGTTGTGGGTCCTGGGCACTAGTATAACAAGGGTACTGACTGGGTTGTGGGTCCTGGCAGTAGTATAGCAAGGGTACTGACTGTGTTGTGGGCCCTGGCAGTAGTATAACAAGGGTACTGACTGTGTTGTGGGCCCTGGCCAGTAGTATAACAAGGGTACTGACTGTGTTGTGGGCCCTGGCCAGTAGCATAACAAGAGTACTGACTGTGTCGTGGGTCCTGGGCAGTAGTATAACAAGGGTACTGACTGTGTTGTGGGCCCTGGCAGTAGTATAACACGGTTACTGACTGTGTTGTGGGTCCTGGGCAGTATTATACCAAGGGTACTGACTGTATTGCGGGTCCTGGCTAGTAGTATAACAAGGTTACTGACTGTGTTGTGGGCCCTGGCCAGCAGTATAACAAGGGTACTGACTGTGTCGTGGGCCCTTGCCAGTAGTATAAAAAGGGTACTGACTGTGTCGTGGGCCCTGGCAGTAGTATAACAAGGGTACTGACTGTATTGTGGGTCCTGGCCAGTAGTATAACAAGGGTACTGACTGTGTCGTGGGCCCTTGCCAGTAGTAATACAAGGATACTGACTGTGTCGTGGGCCCTGGCCATTAGTATAACAAGGGTACTGACTGAGTTGTGGGTCCTGGGCAGTAGTATAAAAAGGGTACTGACTGTGTCGTGGGCACGGGCAGTAGTATAACACGATTACTGACTGTGTTGTGGGTCCTGGGCAGTAGTATAACAAGGGTACTGACTGTATTGTGGGTCCTGGCCAGTAGTATAACAAGATTACTGACTGTTGTGGGTCCTGGGCACTAGTATAACAAGGGTACTGACTGGGTTGTGGGTCCTGGCAGTAGTATAACAAGGGTACTGACTGTGTCGTGGGCCCTGGCAGTAGTATACCAAGGGTACTGACTGTGTTGTGGGTCCTGGGCAGTAGTATAACAAGGGTACTGACTGTATTGCGGTTCCTGGCTAGTAGTATAACAAGGTTACTGACTGTGTTGTGGGCCCTGGCCAGTAGTATAACAAGGGTACTGACTGTGTGGTGGGCCCTTGCCAGTAGTGTAAAAAAGGTACTGACTGTGTCGTGGGCCCTGGCAGTAGCATAACAAGGGTACTGACTGTATTGTGGGTCCTGGCCAGTAGTATAACAAGGGTACTGACTGTGTCATGGGCCCTGGCCAGTAGTATAACAAGGGTACTGACTGTTTCGTGGGTCCTGGGCAGTAGTATAAAAAGGGTACTGACTGTGTCGTGGGCACTGGCAGTAGTATAACACGAATACTGACTGTGTTGTGGGTCCTGGGCAGTAGTATAACAAGGGTACTGACTGTATTGCGGGTCCTGGCCAGTAGTATAACAAGGTTACTGACTGTGTTGTGGGCTCTGGCCAGTAGTATAACAAGGGTACTGACTATGTCGTGGGCCCTTGCCAGTAGTATAAAAAGGGTACTGACTGTGTCGTGGGCCCTGGCAGTAGTATAACAAGGGTACTGATTGTATTGTGGGTACTGGCCAGTAGTATAACAAGGGTACTGACTGTGTCGTGGGCCCTTGCCAGTAGTATAAAAAGGGTACTGACTGTGTTGTGGGCCCTGGCAGTAGTATAACAAGGTTACTGACTGTTTTGGGTCCTGGGCAGTAGTATAACAAGGGTACTGACTGTGTTGTGGGCCCTGGGCAGTAGTATAACAAGGGTACTGACTTTGTCATGGGCTCTGGCCAGTAGTAAAACAAGGGTACTGACTGTGTTGTGGGCCCTGGCAGTAGTATAACAAGGTTACTGACTGTGTTGTGGGTCCTGGACGGTAGTATAACAAGGTTACTGACTGTTGTGGGTCCTGGGCAGTAGTATAACAATGGTACTGACTGTATTGTGGGTCCTGGCCAGTAGTATAACAAGATTACTGACTGTTGTGGGTCCTGGGCACTAGAATAACAAGGGGACTGACTGGGTTGTGGGTCCTGGCAGTAGTATAACAAGGGTACTGACTGTGTTGTGGGCCCTGACAGTAGTATAACAAGGGTACTGACTGTGTTGTGGGCCCTGGCCAGTAGTATAACAAGGGTACTGACTGAGTCGTGGGCCCTGGCGTGTAGTATTACAAGGGTACTGACTGTGTCGTGGGTCCTGGGCAGTAGTATAACAAGGGTACTGACTGTGTTGTGGGCCCTGGCAGTAGTATAACACGGTTACTGACTGTGTTGTGGGTCCTGGGCAGTAGTATAACAAGGGCACTGACTGTGTCGTGGGCCCTGGCAGTAGTATAACACGGTTACTGACTGTGTTGTGGGCCCTGGCCAGTAGTATAACAAGGGTACTGACTGTGTCGTGGGTCCTGGGCAGTAGTATAACAAGGGTACTGACTGTGTTGTGGGCCCTGGGCAGTAGTATAACAAGGGTACTGACTGTGTTGTGGGCCCTGGCCAGTAGTATAACAAGGGTACTGACTGTGTTGTGGGTCCTTGCCAGTAGTATAAAAAGGGTACTGACTGTGTTGTGGGCCCTGGCAGTAGTATAACAAGGGTATTGACTGTATTGTGGGTCCTGGGCAGTAGTATAACAAGGGTACTGACTGTGTCGTGGGCCCTGGCAGTAGTATAACAAGGGTACTGACTGTGTCGTGGGCCCTGGCCAGTAGTATAACAAGGGTACTGACTGTGTCGTGGGCCCTTGCCAGTAGTATAAAAAGGGTACTGACAGTGTTGTGGGCCCTGGCCAGTAGTATAACAAGGTTACTGACTGTTGTGGGTCCTGGCCAGTTGTTTAACAAGGGTACTGACTGTAGTGGGTCCTGGCCAGTAGTATAACAAGGGTACTGACTGTGTTATTGGGTCCTGGCCAGTAGTATAACAAGGGTACTGACTGGGCTGTGGGTCCTGGGCAGTAGTATAACAAGGGTACTGACTGTGTCGTGGGCACTGGCAGTAGTATAACATGGTTACTGACTGTGTTGTGGGTCCTGGGAAGTAGTATAACAAGGGTACTGACTGTATTGCGGGTCCTGGCCAGTAGTATAACAAGGTTACTGTCTGTGTTGTGGGCCCTGGCCAGTAGTATAACAAGGGTACTGACTGTGTCGTGGGCCCTTGCCAGTAGTATAAAAAGGGTACTGACTGTGTCGTGGGCCCTGGCAGTAGTATAACAAGAGTACTGACTGTATTGTGGGTCCTGGCCAGTAGTATAACAAGGGGACTGACTGTGTCCTGGGCCCTTGCCAGTAGTATAAAAAGGGTACTGACTGTGTCGTGGGCCCTGGCAGTAGTATAACAAGGTTACTGACTGTTGTGTGTCCTGGGCAGTAGTATAACAAGGGTACTGACTGTATTGTGGGTCCTGGCCAGTAGTATAACAAGATTACTGACTGTTTTGGGTCCTGGGCAGTAGTATAACAAGGGTACTGACTGTGTTGTGGGCCCTGGCCAGTAGTATAACAAGGGTACTGACTGTGTCATGGGCCCTGGCCAGTAGTATAACAAGGTTACTGACTGTGTTGTGGGTCCTGGGCAGTAGTATAACAAGGGTACTGACTGTGTTGTGGGCCCTGGCAGTAGTATAACACGGTTACTGACTGTGTTGTGGGTCCTGGGCAGTAGTATTACAAGGGTACTGACTGTGTCGTGGGCCCTGGCAGTAGTATAACACGGTTACTGACTGTGTTGTGGGTCCTGGGCAGTAGTATAACAAGGGTACTGACTGTGTCGTGGGCCCTGGCAGTAGTATAACACGGTTACTGACTGTGTTGTGGGCCCTGGCCAGTAGTATAACAAGGGTACTGACTGTGTCGTGGGTCCTGTGCAGTAGTATAACAAGGGTACTGACTGTGTTGTGGGCCCTGAGCAGTAGGATAACAAGGGTACTGATTGTGCTGTGGGCCCTGGCCAGTAGTATAACAAGGGTACTGACTGTGTTGTGGGTACTGGCCAGTAGTATAAAAAGGGTACTGACTGTGTTGTAGGCCCTGGCAGTAGTATAACAAGGGTACTGACTGTATTGTGGGTCCTGGGCAGTAGTATAACAAGGGTACTGACTGTGTCGTGGGCCCTGGCAGTAGTATAACAAGGGTACTGACTGTGTCGTGGGCCCTTGCCAGTAGTATAAAAAGGGTACTGACTGTGTCGTGGGCCCTGGCCAGTAGTATAACAAGGTTACTGACTGTTGTGGGTCCTGGCCAGTAGTGTAACAAGGGTACTGACTGTTGTGGGTCCTGGCCAGTAGTATAACAAGGGTACTGACTGTGTTATTGGACCCTGGCCAGTAGTATTACAAGGGTACTGACTGTGTCGTGGGTCCTGGGCAGTAGTATAACAAGGGTACTGACTGAGTCGTGGGCACAGGCAGTAATATAACATGGTTACTGACTGTGTTGTGGGTCCTGGGCAGTAGTATAACAAGGGTACTGACTGCATTGCGGGTCCTGGCCAGTAGTATAACAAGGTTACTGTCTGTGTTGTGGGCCCTGGCCAGTAGTATAACAAGGGTACTGACTGTGTCGTGGGCCCTTGCCAGTAGTATAAAAAGGGTACTGACTGTGTCGTGGGCCCTGGCAGTAGTATAACAAGGGTACTGACTGTATTGTGGGTCCTGGCCTGTAGTATAACAAGGGTACTGACTGTGTCGTGGGCACTTGCCGGTAGTATAAAAAGGGTATTGACTGTGTCGTGGGCCCTGGCAGTAGTATTACAAGGTTACTGACTGTTGTGGGTCCTGGGCCGTAGTATAACAAGGGTACTGACTGTGTTGTGGGCCCTGGGCAGTAGTATAACAATGGTACTGACTTTGTCATGGGCTCTGGCCAGTAGTAAAACAAGGGTACTGACTGTGTCGTGGGCCCTGGAAGTAGTATAACAAGGGTACTGACTGTTGTGGGTCCTGGACGGTAGTATAAGAAGGTTACTGACTGTTGTGTGTCCTGGGCAGTAGTATAACAAGGGTACTGACTGTATTGTGGGTCCTGGCCAGTAGTATAACAAGATTACTGACTGTTGTGGGTCCTGGGCAGTAGTATAACAAGGGTACTGACTGTGTTGTGGGCCCTGGCCAGTAGTATAACAAGGGTATTGACAGTGTCGTGGGCCCTGGCCAGTAGTATAACAAGGGTACTGACTGTGTCGTGCGTCCTGGGCAGTAGTATAACAAGGGTACTGACTGTGTTGTGGGCCCTGGCAGTAGTATAACACGGTTACTGACTGTGTTGTGGGTCCTGGGCAGTAGTATTACAAGGGTACTGACTGTGTCGTGGGCCCTGGCAGTAGTATAACACGGTTACTGACTGTGTTGTGGGTCCTGGGCAGTAGTATAACAAGGGTACTGACTGTGTCGTGGGCCCTGGCAGTAGTATAACACGGTTACTGACTGTGTTGTGGGCCCTGGCCAGTAGTATAACAAGGGTACTGACTGTGTCGTGGGGCCTGTGCAGTAGTATAACAAGGGTACTGACTGTGTTGTGGGCCCTGAGCAGTAGGATAACAAGGGTACTGACTGAGTTGTGGGCCCTGGCCAGTAGTATAACAAGGGTACTGACTGTGTTGTGGGTACTGGCCAGTAGTATAAAAAGGGTACTGACTGTGTTGTAGGCCCTGGCAGTAGTATAACAAGGGTACTGACTGTATTGTGGGTCCTGGGCAGTAGTATAACAAGGGTACTGACTGTGTCGTGGGCCCTGGCAGTAGTATAACAAGGGTACTGACTGTGTCGTGGGCCCTGGCCAGTAGTATAACAAGGGTACTGACTGTGTCGTGGGCCCTTGCCAGAAGTATAAAAAGGGTACTGACTGTGTCGTGGGCCCTGGCCAGTAGTATAACAAGGTTACTGACTGTTGTGGGTCCTGGCCAGTAGTATAAAAAGGGTACTGACTGTGTCGTGGGCCCTGGCAGTAGTATAACAAGGGTACTGACTGTATTGTGGGTCCTGGGCAGTAGTATAACAAGGGTACTGACTGTGTCGTGGGCCCTGGCAGTAGTATAACAAGGGTACTGACTGTGTCGTGGGCCCTTGCCAGTAGTATAAAAAGGGTACTGACTGTGTCGTGGGCCCTGGCCAGTAGTATAACAAGGTTACTGACTGTTGTGGGTCCTGGCCAGTAGTGTAACAAGGGTACTGACTGTTGTGGGTCCTGGCCAGTAGTATAACAAGGGTACTGACTGTGTTATTGGACCCTGGCCAGTAGTATTACAAGGGTACTGACTGTGTCGTGGGTCCTGGGCAGTAGTATAACAAGGGTACTGACTGAGTCGTGGGCACAGGCAGTAATATAACATGGTTACTGACTGTGTTGTGGGTCCTGGGCAGTAGTATAACAAGGGTACTGACTGCATTGCGGGTCCTGGCCAGTAGTATAACAAGGTTACTGTCTGTGTTGTGGGCCCTGGCCAGTAGTATAACAAGGGTACTGACTGTGTCGTGGGCCCTTGCCAGTAGTATAAAAAGGGTACTGACTGTGTCGTGGGCCCTGGCAGTAGTATAACAAGGGTACTGACTGTATTGTGGGTCCTGGCCTGTAGTATAACAAGGGTACTGACTGTGTCGTGGGCACTTGCCGGTAGTATAAAAAGGGTATTGACTGTGTCGTGGGCCCTGGCAGTAGTATTACAAGGTTACTGACTGTTGTGGGTCCTGGGCCGTAGTATAACAAGGGTACTGACTGTGTTGTGGGCCCTGGGCAGTAGTATAACAATGGTACTGACTTTGTCATGGGCTCTGGCCAGTAGTAAAACAAGGGTACTGACTGTGTCGTGGGCCCTGGAAGTAGTATAACAAGGGTACTGACTGTTGTGGGTCCTGGACGGTAGTATAAGAAGGTTACTGACTGTTGTGTGTCCTGGGCAGTAGTATAACAAGGGTACTGACTGTATTGTGGGTCCTGGCCAGTAGTATAACAAGATTACTGACTGTTGTGGGTCCTGGGCAGTAGTATAACAAGGGTACTGACTGTGTTGTGGGCCCTGGCCAGTAGTATAACAAGGGTATTGACAGTGTCGTGGGCCCTGGCCAGTAGTATAACAAGGGTACTGACTGTGTCGTGCGTCCTGGGCAGTAGTATAACAAGGGTACTGACTGTGTTGTGGGCCCTGGCAGTAGTATAACACGGTTACTGACTGTGTTGTGGGTCCTGGGCAGTAGTATTACAAGGGTACTGACTGTGTCGTGGGCCCTGGCAGTAGTATAACACGGTTACTGACTGTGTTGTGGGTCCTGGGCAGTAGTATAACAAGGGTACTGACTGTGTCGTGGGCCCTGGCAGTAGTATAACACGGTTACTGACTGTGTTGTGGGCCCTGGCCAGTAGTATAACAAGGGTACTGACTGTGTCGTGGGGCCTGTGCAGTAGTATAACAAGGGTACTGACTGTGTTGTGGGCCCTGAGCAGTAGGATAACAAGGGTACTGACTGAGTTGTGGGCCCTGGCCAGTAGTATAACAAGGGTACTGACTGTGTTGTGGGTACTGGCCAGTAGTATAAAAAGGGTACTGACTGTGTTGTAGGCCCTGGCAGTAGTATAACAAGGGTACTGACTGTATTGTGGGTCCTGGGCAGTAGTATAACAAGGGTACTGACTGTGTCGTGGGCCCTGGCAGTAGTATAACAAGGGTACTGACTGTGTCGTGGGCCCTGGCCAGTAGTATAACAAGGGTACTGACTGTGTCGTGGGCCCTTGCCAGAAGTATAAAAAGGGTACTGACTGTGTCGTGGGCCCTGGCCAGTAGTATAACAAGGTTACTGACTGTTGTGGGTCCTGGCCAGTAGTATAAAAAGGGTACTGACTGTGTCGTGGGCCCTGGCAGTAGTATAACAAGGGTACTGACTGTATTGTGGGTCCTGGCCTGTAGTATAACAAGGGTACTGACTGTGTCGTGGGCCCTTGCCGGTAGTATAAAAAGGGTATTGACTGTGTCGTGGGCCCTGGCAGTAGTATTACAAGGTTACTGACTGTTGTGGGTCCTGGGCCGTAGTATAACAAGGGTACTGACTGTGTTGTGGGCCCTGGGCAGTAGTATAACAAGGTTACTGACTGTATTGTGGGTCCTGGCCAGTAGTATAACAAGGGGACTGACTGTGTCCTGGGCCCTTGCCAGTAGTATAAAAAGGGTACTGACTGTGTCGTGGGCCCTGGCAGTAGTATAACAAGGTTACTGACTGTTGTGTGTCCTGGGCAGTAGTATAACAAGGGTACTGACTGTATTGTGGGTCCTGGCCAGTAGTATAACAAGATTACTGACTGTTTTGGGTCCTGGGCAGTAGTATAACAAGGGTACTGACTGTGTTGTGGGCCCTGGCCAGTAGTATAACAAGGGTACTGACTGTGTCATGGGCCCTGGCCAGTAGTATAACAAGGTTACTGACTGTGTTGTGGGTCCTGGGCAGTAGTATAACAAGGGTACTGACTGTGTTGTGGGCCCTGGCAGTAGTATAACACGGTTACTGACTGTGTTGTGGGTCCTGGGCAGTAGTATTACAAGGGTACTGACTGTGTCGTGGGCCCTGGCAGTAGTATAACACGGTTACTGACTGTGTTGTGGGTCCTGGGCAGTAGTATAACAAGGGTACTGACTGTGTCGTGGGCCCTGGCAGTAGTATAACACGGTTACTGACTGTGTTGTGGGCCCTGGCCAGTAGTATAACAAGGGTACTGACTGTGTCGTGGGTCCTGTGCAGTAGTATAACAAGGGTACTGACTGTGTTGTGGGCCCTGAGCAGTAGGATAACAAGGGTACTGATTGTGCTGTGGGCCCTGGCCAGTAGTATAACAAGGGTACTGACTGTGTTGTGGGTACTGGCCAGTAGTATAAAAAGGGTACTGACTGTGTTGTAGGCCCTGGCAGTAGTATAACAAGGGTACTGACTGTATTGTGGGTCCTGGGCAGTAGTATAACAAGGGTACTGACTGTGTCGTGGGCCCTGGCAGTAGTATAACAAGGGTACTGACTGTGTCGTGGGCCCTTGCCAGTAGTATAAAAAGGGTACTGACTGTGTCGTGGGCCCTGGCCAGTAGTATAACAAGGTTACTGACTGTTGTGGGTCCTGGCCAGTAGTGTAACAAGGGTACTGACTGTTGTGGGTCCTGGCCAGTAGTATAACAAGGGTACTGACTGTGTTATTGGACCCTGGCCAGTAGTATTACAAGGGTACTGACTGTGTCGTGGGTCCTGGGCAGTAGTATAACAAGGGTACTGACTGAGTCGTGGGCACAGGCAGTAATATAACATGGTTACTGACTGTGTTGTGGGTCCTGGGCAGTAGTATAACAAGGGTACTGACTGCATTGCGGGTCCTGGCCAGTAGTATAACAAGGTTACTGTCTGTGTTGTGGGCCCTGGCCAGTAGTATAACAAGGGTACTGACTGTGTCGTGGGCCCTTGCCAGTAGTATAAAAAGGGTACTGACTGTGTCGTGGGCCCTGGCAGTAGTATAACAAGGGTACTGACTGTATTGTGGGTCCTGGCCTGTAGTATAACAAGGGTACTGACTGTGTCGTGGGCACTTGCCGGTAGTATAAAAAGGGTATTGACTGTGTCGTGGGCCCTGGCAGTAGTATTACAAGGTTACTGACTGTTGTGGGTCCTGGGCCGTAGTATAACAAGGGTACTGACTGTGTTGTGGGCCCTGGGCAGTAGTATAACAATGGTACTGACTTTGTCATGGGCTCTGGCCAGTAGTAAAACAAGGGTACTGACTGTGTCGTGGGCCCTGGAAGTAGTATAACAAGGGTACTGACTGTTGTGGGTCCTGGACGGTAGTATAAGAAGGTTACTGACTGTTGTGTGTCCTGGGCAGTAGTATAACAAGGGTACTGACTGTATTGTGGGTCCTGGCCAGTAGTATAACAAGATTACTGACTGTTGTGGGTCCTGGGCAGTAGTATAACAAGGGTACTGACTGTGTTGTGGGCCCTGGCCAGTAGTATAACAAGGGTATTGACAGTGTCGTGGGCCCTGGCCAGTAGTATAACAAGGGTACTGACTGTGTCGTGCGTCCTGGGCAGTAGTATAACAAGGGTACTGACTGTGTTGTGGGCCCTGGCAGTAGTATAACACGGTTACTGACTGTGTTGTGGGTCCTGGGCAGTAGTATTACAAGGGTACTGACTGTGTCGTGGGCCCTGGCAGTAGTATAACACGGTTACTGACTGTGTTGTGGGTCCTGGGCAGTAGTATAACAAGGGTACTGACTGTGTCGTGGGCCCTGGCAGTAGTATAACACGGTTACTGACTGTGTTGTGGGCCCTGGCCAGTAGTATAACAAGGGTACTGACTGTGTCGTGGGGCCTGTGCAGTAGTATAACAAGGGTACTGACTGTGTTGTGGGCCCTGAGCAGTAGGATAACAAGGGTACTGACTGAGTTGTGGGCCCTGGCCAGTAGTATAACAAGGGTACTGACTGTGTTGTGGGTACTGGCCAGTAGTATAAAAAGGGTACTGACTGTGTTGTAGGCCCTGGCAGTAGTATAACAAGGGTACTGACTGTATTGTGGGTCCTGGGCAGTAGTATAACAAGGGTACTGACTGTGTCGTGGGCCCTGGCAGTAGTATAACAAGGGTACTGACTGTGTCGTGGGCCCTGGCCAGTAGTATAACAAGGGTACTGACTGTGTCGTGGGCCCTTGCCAGAAGTATAAAAAGGGTACTGACTGTGTCGTGGGCCCTGGCCAGTAGTATAACAAGGTTACTGACTGTTGTGGGTCCTGGCCAGTAGTATAAAAAGGGTACTGACTGTGTCGTGGGCCCTGGCAGTAGTATAACAAGGGTACTGACTGTATTGTGGGTCCTGGCCTGTAGTATAACAAGGGTACTGACTGTGTCGTGGGCCCTTGCCGGTAGTATAAAAAGGGTATTGACTGTGTCGTGGGCCCTGGCAGTAGTATTACAAGGTTACTGACTGTTGTGGGTCCTGGGCCGTAGTATAACAAGGGTACTGACTGTGTTGTGGGCCCTGGGCAGTAGTATAACAATGGTACTGACTTTGTCATGGGCTCTGGCCAGTAGTAAAACAAGGGTACTGACTGTGTCGTGGGCCCTGGAAGTAGTATAACAAGGGTACTGACTGTTGTGGGTCCTGGACGGTAGTATAAGAAGGTTACTGACTGTTGTGTGTCCTGGGCAGTAGTATAACAAGGGTACTGACTGTATTGTGGGTCCTGGCCAGTAGTATAACAAGATTACTGACTGTTGTGGGTCCTGGGCAGTAGTATAACAAGGGTACTGACTGTGTTGTGGGCCCTGGCCAGTAGTATAACAAGGGTATTGACAGTGTCGTGGGCCCTGGCCAGTAGTATAACAAGGGTACTGACTGTGTCGTGCGTCCTGGGCAGTAGTATAACAAGGGTACTGACTGTGTTGTGGGCCCTGGCAGTAGTATAACACGGTTACTGACTGTGTTGTGGGTCCTGGGCAGTAGTATTACAAGGGTACTGACTGTGTCGTGGGCCCTGGCAGTAGTATAACACGGTTACTGACTGTGTTGTGGGTCCTGGGCAGTAGTATAACAAGGGTACTGACTGTGTCGTGGGCCCTGGCAGTAGTATAACACGGTTACTGACTGTGTTGTGGGCCCTGGCCAGTAGTATAACAAGGGTACTGACTGTGTCGTGGGGCCTGTGCAGTAGTATAACAAGGGTACTGACTGTGTTGTGGGCCCTGAGCAGTAGGATAACAAGGGTACTGACTGAGTTGTGGGCCCTGGCCAGTAGTATAACAAGGGTACTGACTGTGTTGTGGGTACTGGCCAGTAGTATAAAAAGGGTACTGACTGTGTTGTAGGCCCTGGCAGTAGTATAACAAGGGTACTGACTGTATTGTGGGTCCTGGGCAGTAGTATAACAAGGGTACTGACTGTGTCGTGGGCCCTGGCAGTAGTATAACAAGGGTACTGACTGTGTCGTGGGCCCTGGCCAGTAGTATAACAAGGGTACTGACTGTGTCGTGGGCCCTTGCCAGAAGTATAAAAAGGGTACTGACTGTGTCGTGGGCCCTGGCCAGTAGTATAACAAGGTTACTGACTGTTGTGGGTCCTGGCCAGTAGTATAAAAAGGGTACTGACTGTGTCGTGGGCCCTGGCAGTAGTATAACAAGGGTACTGACTGTATTGTGGGTCCTGGCCTGTAGTATAACAAGGGTACTGACTGTGTCGTGGGCCCTTGCCGGTAGTATAAAAAGGGTATTGACTGTGTCGTGGGCCCTGGCAGTAGTATTACAAGGTTACTGACTGTTGTGGGTCCTGGGCCGTAGTATAACAAGGGTACTGACTGTGTTGTGGGCCCTGGGCAGTAGTATAACAATGGTACTGACTTTGTCATGGGCTCTGGCCAGTAGTAAAACAAGGGTACTGACTGTGTCGTGGGCCCTGGAAGTAGTATAACAAGGGTACTGACTGTTGTGGGTCCTGGACGGTAGTATAAGAAGGTTACTGACTGTTGTGTGTCCTGGGCAGTAGTATAACAAGGGTACTGACTGTATTGTGGGTCCTGGCCAGTAGTATAACAAGATTACTGACTGTTGTGGGTCCTGGGCAGTAGTATAACAAGGGTACTGACTGTGTTGTGGGCCCTGGCCAGTAGTATAACAAGGGTATTGACAGTGTCGTGGGCCCTGGCCAGTAGTATAACAAGGGTACTGACTGTGTCGTGGGTCCTGGGCAGTAGTATAACAAGGGTACTGACTGTGTTGTGGGCCCTGGCAGTAGTATAACACGGTTACTGACTGTGTTGTGGGTCCTGGGCAGTAGTATTACAAGGGTACTGACTGTGTCGTGGGCCCTGGCAGTAGTATAACACGGTTAGTGACTGTGTTGTGGGTCCTGGGCAGTAGTATAACAAGGGTACTGACTGTGTCTTGGGCCCTGGCAGTAGTATAACATGGTTACTGACTGTGTTGTGGGCCCTGGCCAGTAGAATAACAAGGGTACTGACTGTGTCGTGGGGCCTGTGCAGTAGTATAACAAGGGTACTGACTGTGTTGTGGGCCCTGAGCAGTAGGATAACAAGGGTACTGACTGTGTTGTGGGCCCTGGCCAGTAGTATAACAAGGGTACTGACTGTGTTGTGGGTACTGGCCAGTAGTATAAAAAGGGTACTGACTGTGTTGTAGGCCCTGGCAGTAGTATAACAAGGGTACTGACTGTATTGTGGGTCCTGGGCAGTAGTATAACAAGGGTACTGACTGTGTCGTGGGCCCTGGCAGTAGTATAACAAGGGTACTGACTGTGTCGTGGGCCCTGGCCAGTAGTATAAAAAGGGTACTGACTGTGTCGTGGGCCCTTGCCAGAAGTATAAAAAGGGTACTGACTGTGTCGTGGGCCCTGGCCAGTAGTATAACAAGGTTACTGACTGTTGTGGGTCCTGGCCAGTAGTATAACAAGGGTACTGACTGTTGTGGGTCCTGGCCAGTAGTATAACAAGGGTACTGACTGTGTTATTGGGTCCTGGCCAGTAGTATAACAAGGGTACTGACTGTGTCGTGGGTCCTGGGCAGTAGCATAACAAGGGTACTGACTGAGTCGTGGGCACAGGCAGTAATATAACATGGTTACTGACTGTGTTGTGGGTTCTGGGCAGTAGTATAACAAGGGTACTGACTGCATTGCGGGTCCTGGCCAGTAGTATAACAAGGTTACTGTCTGTGTTGTGGGCCCTGGCCAGTAGTATAACAAGGGTACTGACTGTGTCGTGGGCCCTTGCCAGTAGTATAACAAGGGTACTGACTGTGTTGTTGGTCCTGGCCAGTAGTATTAAAAGGGTACTGACTGTGTCGTGGTCTCTGGCAGTAGTATAACAAGGGTACTGACTGTATTGTGGGTCCTGGGCAGTAGTATAACAAGGGTACTGACTGTGTTGTGGGCCCTGGCAGTAGTATAACAAGGGTACTGACTGTGTCGTGGGCCCTGGCCAGTAGTATAACAAGGGTACTGACTGTGTCGTGGGCCTTTGCCAGTAGTATAAAAAGGGTACTGACTGTGTCGTGGGCCCTGGCCAGTAGTATAACAAGGTTACTGACTGTTGTGGGTCCTGGCCAGTAGTAAAACAAGGGTACTGACTGTTGTGGGTCCAGGCCAGTAGTATAACAAGGGTACTGACTGTGTTATTGGGTCCTGGCCAGTAGTATAACAAGGGTACTGACTGTGTCGTGGGTCCTTGCAGTAGTATAACAAGAGTACTGACTGTGTCGTGGGCACTGGCAGTAGTATAACACGGTTACTGACTGTGTTGTGGGTCCTGGGCAGTAGTATAACAAGGGTACTGACTGTGTCATGGGCCCTTGCCAGTAGTATAAAAAGGGTACTGACTGTGTCGTGGGCCCTGGCAGTAGTATAACAAGGTTACTGACTGTTGTGGGTCCTGGGCCTTAGTATAACAAGTGTACTGACTGTGTTGTGGGCCCTGGGCAGTAGTATAACAATGGTACTGACTTTGTCATGGGCTCTGGCCGTTAGTAAAACATGGGTACTGACTGTGTCTTGGGCCCTGGCAGTAGTATAACAAGGGTACTGACTGTGTTGGGGGTCCTGGACGGTAGTATAAAAAGGATACTGACTGTGTCGTGGGCCCTGGACAGTAGTATAACAAGTGTACTGACTGTGTCGTGGGTCCTGACAGTAGTATAACAAGGGTACTGACTGTGTTGTGGGTCCTGGCAGTAGTATAACAAGGGTATTGACTGTGTTGTGGGCCCTGGCCAGTAGTATAACAAGGGTACTGACTGTTGTGGGTCCTAGCCAGTAGTATAACAAGGGTACTGACTGTGTTATTGGGTCCTGGCCAGTAGTATAACAAGGGTACTGACTGTGTCGTGGGTCCTGGGCAGTAGTATAACAAGGGTACTGACTGTATTGCGGGTTCTGGCCAGTACTATAAAAAGGTTACTGTCTGTGTTGTGGGCCCTGGCCAGTAGTATAACAAGGGTACTGACTGTGTCGTGGGCCCTTGCCAGTAGTATAAAAAGGGTCCTGACTGTGTCGTGGGCAGTAGTATAACAAGGGTACTGACTGTATTGTGGGTCCTGGCCTGTAGTATAAAAAGGGTACTGACTGTGTCGTGGGCCCTGGCAGTAGTATAACAAGGTTACTGACTGTTGTGGGTCCTGGGCCATAGTATAACAAGGGTACTGACTGTGTTGTGGGCCCTGGGCAGTAGTATAACAATGGTACTGACTTTGTCATGGGCTCTGGCCAGTAGTAAAACAAGGGTACTGACTGTGTTGTGGGCCCTGGCAGTAGTATAACAAGGGTACTGACTGTATTGTGTGTCCTGGACAGTAGTATAACAAGTTTACTGACTGTTGTGGGCCCTGGGCAGTAGTATAACAAGGGTACTGACTGTATTGTGGGTCCTGGCCAGTAGTATAACAAGATTACTTACTGTTGTGGGTCCTGGGCACTAGTATAACAAGGGTACTGACTGGGTTGTGGGTCCTGGCAGTAGTATAACAAGGGTACTGACTGTGTCGTGGGCCCTGGCAGTAGTATAACAAGGGTTCTAACTGTGTTGTGGGCCCTGGCCAGTAGTATAACAAGGGTACTGAATGTGTCGTGGGCCCTGGCCAGTAGTATAACAAGGGTACTGACTGTGTTGTGGGTCCTGGGCAGTAGTATAACAATGGTACTGACTGTGTCATGGGCCCTAGCAGTAGTATAACACGGTTACTGACTGTGTTGTGGGTCCTGGGCAGTAGTATAACAAGGGTACTGACTGTGTCGTGGGCCCTGGCAGTAGTATAACACGGTTACTGACTGTGTTGTGGGCCCTGTCCAGTAGTATAACAAGGTTACTGACTGTGTTGTGGGCCCTGGGTAGTAGCATAACAAGGGTACTGACTGTGTTGTGGGTCCTGGCCAGTAGTATAACAAGGGTACTGACTGTGACGTGGGCCCTGGCCAGTAGTATAATAAGGGTACTGACTGTGTCGTGGGCCCTGGCCAGTAGTATAACAAGAGTACTGATTGTGTTGTGGGTCCTGGGCCGTAGTATAACAAGGGTACTGACTGTGTTGTGGGCCCTGGGCAGTAGTATAACAATGGTAGTGACTTTGTCATGGGCTCTGGCCAGTAGTAAAACAAGGGTACTGACAGTGTCATGGGCCCTGGCAGTAGTATAACAAGGGTACTGACTGTATTGTGTGTCCTGGACAGTAGTATAACAAGGTTACTGACTGTTGTGGGCCCTAGGCAGTAGTATAACAAGGGTACTGACTGTATTATGGGTCCTGGCCAGTAGTATAACAAGATTACTGTTTGTTGTGGGTCCTGGGCACTAGTATAACAAGGGTACTGACTGGGTTGTGGGTCCTGGCAGTAGTAGAACAAGGGTACTGACTGTGTCGTGGTCCCTGGCAGTAGTATAACAAGGGTACTGACTGTGTTGTGGGCCCTGGCCAGTAGTATAACAAGGGTACTGAATGTGTTGTGGGCCCTGACCAGTAGTATAACACGGTTACTGACTGTGTTTTGGGTCCTGGACAGTAGTATAACAAGGGTACTGACTGTGTTGTGGGCCCTGGCAGTAGTATAACACGGTTACTGACTGTGTTGTGGGCCCTGGCCAGTAGTATCACAAACTTACTGAATGTGTTGTGGGCCCTGGGTAATAGTATAACAAGGGTACTGACTGTGTTGTGGGCCCTGGCCAGTAGTATAACAAGGGTACTGACTGTGTTATGGGTCCTGGCCAGTAGTATAAAAAGGGTACTGACTGTTTCGTGGGCCCTGGCAGTAGTATAACAAGGGTACTTACTGTATTGTGGGTCCTGGGCAGTAGTATAACAAGGGTACCAACTGTTTCGTGGGCCCTGGCCAGTAGTATAACAAGGGTACTGTCTGTGTTGTGGGCCCTGGCCAGTAGTATAACAAGGGTACTGACTGTGTCGTGGGCCCTGGCCAGTAGTAAACCAAGGGTACTGACTGTGTTGTGGGTCCTGGCCAGTAGTATAAAAAGGGTACTGACTGTGTCGTGGGCCATGGCCAGTAGTATAACAAGGGTACTTACTGTGTTGTGGGCCCTGGCCAGTAGTATAACAAGGGTACTGACTGTTTCGAAGGACCTGGGCTGTAGTATAACAAGGGTACTGACTGTGTTGTGGGTACTGGGCAGTAGTATAACAAGGGTACTGACTTTGTCATGGGCTCTGGCCAGTAGTAAAACAAGGGTACTGACTGTGTCGTGGGCCCTGGCAGTTGTATAACAAGGTTACTGACTGTGTTGTGGGTCCTGGCCAGTAGTATGACAAGGGTACTGACTGTATTGTGTGTCCTGGACGGTAGTATAACAAGGTTATTGAACGGACTCCGCAGGCACACGCCGGGAGCTTTTAGAGACGATTATTTTTAAAATTGTTGAATTTCTGTGTACTTTCTTGTAACTAAAGCCTACCTAAGCCCACCTTTAAACAGCCGTGAAACGCTCCTTAGCGCCGGCTGCAACGACCACACAGACGCCATTCAGGCGAGACCTTGGGCCACGCCCACACTGCAGGCCACGCCCCCTCTGCCTAGAAAACAGATAAAAACGCGCCAAAACAGAGCGCCACCACAGAATTGAACGGACTCCGCAGGCACACGCCGGGAGCTTTTAGAGACGATTATTTTTAAAATTGTTGAATTTCTGTGTACTTTCTTGTAACTTAAGCCTACCTAAGCCCACCTTTAAACAGCCGTGAAACGCTCCTTAGCGCCGGCTGCAACGACCACACAGACGCCATTCAGGCGATACCTTGGGCCACGCCCACACTGCAGGCCACGCCCCCTCCGCCTAGAAAACAGATAAAAACGCGCCAAAACAGAGCGCCGCCACAGAATTGAACGGACTCCGCAGGCACACGCCGGGAGCTTTTAGAGACGATTATTTTTAAAATTGTTGAATTTCTGTGTACTTTCTTGTAACTAAAGCCTACCTAAGCCCACCTTTAAACAGCCGTGAAACGCTCCTTAGCGCCGGCTGCAACGACCACACAGACGCCATTCAGGCGAGACCTTGGGCCACGCCCACACTGCAGGCCACGCTCCTTCTTCAGCTACATCATGTGTTGCCACCGGAAGCGCAGCGGACGAGCGCAGCGGGAGCGCCTAAGGCAAGCCCGTCTGCGACCAGACGGGACCAGGGGCCACCCCCCCTGCCTCTCCCGCTCCTCCGGTCAGGACCTACAGCCCCATTGCCCTACGGTCCATAGGAAGCAGAGCTACTGCCTCATGTACCCGTACTTTCGCAGCCATATCCCTTCCTTCCTGCTGCCCTGAATGCAAACACTCCTTCCGAAATGCCTTAGCAGGCCCCTCGACACTGAAATATTGCATGCTGGCATTAAATTGTCGATCATTACCTAAGCATAGCACCCAAATGTCCATACTGCTAGAGGAGCGCAAGCCAGATGTTATCTTTTTAACAGAGACCTGGCTCTCCACCCATTCTGACCCAGACATAGTCGCAGCTCTACCAAGTGGATACTACATCGTCAGATCGGACAGACCAGTAGGGAGAGGCGGCGGTCTGGCTATTATTCTCAAAAACCAGTACCGTTGCCGCACTACAACAGAAAGTATTCCCGAATGCGAAAGCATAGAATTCTGCATAGAGTTCAACGCCAATACTTCCTTCTCGGGCACCTTGATCTATCGTCCTCCTGACCCAACAAAACTGTTTCATAGGTCGCTCCCGGAGATTATTGCTAAAAGAACTCTTTCCGTGGCTAACTACACAGTCTTAGGAGATTTGAATCTCCATTTCAACTCCTCCTCAGATAATATTGCCAAAGAGCAAATAGATGACCTAGGAGCTCTGCAGCTGTCCCAGCTGGTCACAGCTCCAACTCATGAGAAGGGCAACCTGCTCGATCCAATTTTCAGCAGCTGCAGCGAGCTGACTGTCGACCCTCCTATACCCCTCCCATGGTCGGATCATTTTCTGATACCGTTTTCCTGGGCAACCCACAAGGTCCCTCAGCTACCACCCCGAACAACACTCAGGAGAAACTGGTCAAAACTCCAGTTGGAATCCTGGCTGCATAGCCTGGACGCTACCCATCCGCCTCCCTGCTCAGACCCCAGTGCAGCAAACGAAAATTATGTTAGCTGGATCACTAACTCACTAGACACGATCCTCCCTCTCCAGAGATCCTCATCTAAAAGAATGCAGAGATCAGCGCCCTGGTTTTCTGACCCTTTAAGAGAACTAAAACGTCGTTGCAGGCAACGAGAGAGAGCCTGGCGTATGGATTTTCTCCCGGAAAAAAAGGACGCATATAAAGAGGCGATAAAAACTTACAGAAATGGGATCAGAACGGCGAAAGCAACATTCTACTCTGATAAAATCCTAGAGGCCAAATCAAAGCCCAGGGAAATTTTCCAGATAATAAAACACTGCTCAAATGTCACCACCGCCCCCCTCCGAATAAAACCCAAGATCAATGCAACGAGCTTGCGGACTTTTTCACAATAAAGTCCTGAAAATTTACTCCACCTTTCAAACAGGAGCCACAGTTCCAGAGATAGCTGACCCACCCTCTCCTAGTATACTCCCTCCCCTTGTCCAGTCAACCCTCGAGCACTTCCCTCCCTTGGACCTCGACACCCTCGGTAAAATGGCACGGCAAGTCAAATCGGGTTCCCCACGCGACCCAGCCCCACCAGAAGTTCTGATGCAAGCACACAAAGCCACCCTGCCTGTTATCTTGGAACTCCTTAATACATCTATAGCCGCATGCGTTGTTCCTACAGCATGGAAACAAGCCATGGTGCGGGCGCTGCTAAAAAAAACGAACTTGAACCCCGACGATTATTCCAACTATCGTCCCATCTCTCTTCTCCCTTGGGCTGGCAAGGTGTTTGAAAAATATATAAACGTCCAACTGGTCCAGTTGATTGAAAATCACTCCCTACCGGATACATCCCAGACAGGTTTCAGGCCGAAACATGGCACCGAAACTGCCTCATTAGCGGTCGCCGAGGAATCTCGAAGGGTTCTGGATCAGGGAGGATCAGTGGCAGTGATCCTCCTTGATCTAAGCGCCGCCTTCGATACGGTCAGCTATGCCACCCTGCTGAACCGTCTCCGGGACATCGGAGTCTCTGGCGACGCTCTTAGGTGGTTCGGCTCCTTCCTGTCCGACAGATCTTTTCAGATCTTCGAAGGCGACACAATATCAACCAGCAAGCCTCTCAGCTGTGGAGTACCACAGGGCTCCTCTTTGAGCCCTGTATTATTCAATGTCTACATGAAACCACTGGCTGGAATCGTCGAACCGTACGGCATCAAAATTGTGTCGTACGCCGACGATACTCAGTTAGTGGTATCATTGGCTCAAGAGAACATCAGTCACCCCCATGGAGGCCTGCTGAGCTGCCTAGAGGACATCAAGGAGTGGATGACCAGCTCCTCCCTCAAATTAAATGGAGATAAAACGGAGCTCATGCTTCTAGGCCCAGCCTCGCCAACTCCTTTTATCTCCTTGTGGCCCCAAGCCCTGGGCACTCCTCCCACCCCCAAGGAAAGTGTCAAGAGCCTAGAAGTGTGGCTGGACAGCAAGCTGTCCTTTTCCACCCAGGCTACCAAGCTGTCCGCCACCTGCTTCGGTATCCTCAAAACTCTAAGGAAGGTCCTTCCACTTCTGCCTCCAGAAGCCAAGAAAGTGGCAGTCCAAGGCCTCATCCAGTCCCGCCTTGACTCAAACAATGCTCTATATTTGGGGGCTCCCGAGATGACTCTCCGGAAACTCCAGGTAGTGCAAAACTGCGCAGCACGCACCCTGTTAAAGATTCCACGAGCCCAGTCAGCCAGACCTGCACTGAAAAGTCTTCACTGGCTGCCAGTTAAACACAGAGTGTCATTCAAGGCGTTGTGCATTGCACACCGGGCATTTTGGAAAACAGGAGCCGCTATTAACAGCAAGCTCGTCATCCCCTACCACCCAAATAGGAATCTCCGCTCCTCTGAGGCTCTCCTGGCAGTGGTTCCTAGAGTGAAGAGAGCCAGATCCGGAGGTAGGCTGTTCTCATTGAATACCGCTAAACTTTGGAACAACCTCCCCCTCTCACTCCGTTCCAACCCGGACCTGCTGTCATTCCGTAAAAAGCTGAAGACTTTACTATTCACCCAAGCCTCCGAGCTCTAATGTGTCACGTCGCTTGTCCCTCCGATTCTTACCCCCAGCGCTTGGACGCCCCTGGGCAGCAATCGCGCTCAATAAATCCATTTCCATTCCATTCCATTCCATTACTGACTGTTGTGGGTCCTGGGCAGTAGTATTACAAGGGTACTGACTGTATTGTGGGTCCTGGCCAGTAGTATAACAAGATTACTGACTGTTGTGGGCCTTGGCAGTAGTATAACAAGGGTACTGACTGTGTTGTGGGCCCTGGCCAGTAGTATAACAAGAGTACTGACTGTGTCGTGGGCCCTGGCCAGTAGTATAACAAGGGTACTGACTATGTCGTGGGTCCTGGGCAGTAGTATAACAAGGGTACTGACTGTGTTGTGGGCCCTGGCAGTAGTATAACACGGTTACTGACTGTGTTGTGGGTCCTGGGCAGTAGTATGACAAGGGTACTGACTGTGTCGTGGGCCCTGGCAGTAGTATAACACGGTTACTGACTGTGTTGTGGGCCCTGGCCAGTAGTATAACAAGGGCACTGACTGTGTTGTGGGCCCTGGCCAGTAGTATAACAAGGGTACTGACTGTATTGCGGGTCCTGGCCAGTAGTATAAAAAGGGTACTGACTCTGTCGTGGGCCCTGGCAGTAGTATAACAAGGGTACTGACTGTATTGTGGGTCCTGGGCAGTAGTATAACAAGGGTACTGACTGTGTCGTGGGCCCTGGCAGTACTATAACAAGGGTACTGACTGTTTCGTGGGCCCTGGCCAGTAGTATAACAAGGGTACTGACTGTGTCGTGGGCCCTTGCCAGTAGTATAAAAAGGGTACTGACTGTATCGTGGGCCCTGGCCAGTAGTATAACAAGGGTACTGACTGTGTTATTGGGTCCTGGCCAGTAGTATAACAAGGGTACTGACTGTGTCGTGGGTCCTGGGCAGTAGTATAACAAGGTTACTGACTGTGTCGTGGGCACTGGCAGAAGTATAACACGGTTACTGACTGTGTTGTGGGTCCTGGGCAGTAGTATAACAAGGGTACTTACTGTATAGCGGGTCCTGGCCAGTAGTATAACAAGGTTACTGTCTGTGTTGTGGGCCCTGGCCAGTAGTATAACAAGGGTACTGACTGTGTCGTGGGCCCTTGCCAGTAGTATAAAAAGGGTACTGACTGTGTCGTGGGCCCTGGCAGTAGTATAACAAGGTTACTGACTGTTGTGGGTCCTGGGCCGTAGTATAACAAGGGTACTGACTGTGTTGTGGGCCCTGGGCAGTAGTATAACAATGGTACTGACTTTGTCATGGGCTCAGGCCAGTAGTAAAACAAGGGTACTGACTGTATCGTGGGCCCTGGCAGTAGTATAACAAGGGTACTGACTGTATTGTGTGTCCTGGACAGTAGTATAACAAGGTTACTGACTGTTGTGGGCCCTGGGCAGTAGTATAACAAGGGTACTGACTGTATTGTGGGTCCTGGCCAGTAGTATAACAAGATTACTGACTGTTGTGGGTCCTGGGCACTAGTATAGCAAGGGTACTGACTGGGTTGTGGGTCCTGGCAGTAGTATAACAAGGGTACTGACTGAGTGGTGGGCCCTGGCAGTAGTATAACAAGGGTACTGACTGTGTTGTGGGCCCTGGCCAGTAGTATAACAAGGGTACTGAATGTGTCGTGGGCCCTGGCCAGTAGTATAACAAGGGTACTGACTGTGTTGTGGGTCCTGGGCAGTAGTATCACACGGTTACTGACTGTGTTGTGGGTCCTGGGCAGTAGTATAACAAGGGTACTGACTGTGTCGTGGGCACTGGCAGAAGTATAACACGGTTACTGACTGTGTTGTGGGTCCTGGGCAGTAGTATAACAAGGGTACTTACTATATAGCGGGTCCTGGCCAGTAGTATAACAAGGTTACTGTCTGTGTTGTGGGCCCTGGCCAGTAGTATAACAAGGGTACTGACTGTGTCGTGGGCCCTTGCCAGTAGTATAAAAAGGGTACTGACTGTGTCGTGGGCCCTGGCAGTAGTATAACAAGGTTACTGACTGTTGTGGGTCCTGGGCCGTAGTATAACAAGGGTACTGACTGTGTTGTGGGCCCTGGGCAGTAGTATAACAATGGTACTGACTTTGTCATGGGCTCAGGCCAGTAGTAAAACAAGGGTACTGACTGTGTCGTGGGCCCTTGGCAGTAGTATAACAAGGGTACTGACTGTATTGTGTGTCCTGGACAGTAGTATAACAAGGTTACTGACTGTTGTGGGCCCTGGGCAGTAGTATAACAAGGGTACTGACTGTATTGTGGGTCCTGGCCAGTAGTATAACAAGATTACTGACTGTTGTGGGTCCTGGGCACTAGTATAGCAAGGGTACTGACTGGGTTGTGGGTCCTGGCAGTAGTATAACAAGGGTACTGACTGTGTTGTGGGCCCTGACAGTAGTATAACAAGGGTACTGAATGTGTCGGCACAGTCGGCTTTAAGATTGGAGCAAACAACACTTGGCAAGAGCAATCCACGCAGGACCAGAAGATTGCTTCTCACTCGGACCAGAAGGGTCAGAGCGGGTACTCCTTTTCAGAGGAGCTGGTGCAAGTCTGGAGCAACCAGAATCGCAAGTCGTTTTTAGGTTTTCGTTGGCACAGGGGCCACAAGCCAGCTGGCAAGTGACTGGGCCAATGCGTCGAGCCAAAGCAAGCAGAAGGGCCCCACGCAGCACTCGTTGAGTGTAGAGGGGTGAGCTTCGGTGCAAGAGTGGCTCAGGGTTGGGGCTTCTAAAACCCCGGTGTACAGCTTCGAGGGTCACTCGTGAGCTGCACGGTCAGCGTCTCATGGTCTTTTTAAGATGGTGTGCCCCACGCTTCTGGTCGCCTCCACGGGTCTCAGCTCTGCAGGGACTGTGGATCGGGCTGTAAGAAGGCAGGCAAGCTTGATCTCGTCGATCTCTGTCGCTCGAGTTCCGGCGGGAACTGCAACAAAGCAGACGTTGAGGTGCTGGATGGTACCTGTTTGCACAGGGTGGCCACTCCTTGACCACAAGGGAGATTCTTCAGTCTTCTACATTGAGTAGGATGTCGAAGGGTCCAGAGTTTCGTTTCTTATGTTTCATCAGGATAATCTGAGTTACATTTGCACTGCTCCCACTCTTATTCGAATCTGGTGGGCTGGATTACCTTGTAGGTCCCCTCCTATGGGTGGGACCCAGGAAGGGGTGGATACACCCCTTTCCTTTGATCCAGGACGCGCTGGGACTGGGGCTAGGGTGCCCCAGAACCGGCTTGGCATGATTATGCAAGGGGCAGCCTTGTGCTCCCCAGGCAGTGTCTGGTTTCTTTCAAACCTCCCTGCTACAATCCACTATCTCCTGTCTGGGGTGGTGTAACACCGCCCTGCGACAGGAAACCCTTTGTCCAGGCCTCCTCTGCTGAGTTTCGGTCAGCAGCAGGAGGTCAGTCTGTGGCAGAAGCATCCATTTTGTGGATCTGAGGCTCTTTTAAAAATCAACCGCGTTTCATTAAAGTAACATGTCTTCTCCCTCTAGAGGGGTGGAATGCTATCCCCGTCGACAGGACTGTCGAGGGGATAGTATTCCAAATCGTATGACACCTTACACGACATGTTTTGATAAAGCCAAACCAAAGTTGCTGTATAACCGCGAGGATTATAAGGCACTTAATAGTATATGGTATGGCATTAACCCGGAACAGCTTAGGGAGTTGTCCCCGACAGCTGCAGACAGGCTCAGCTCATGCTAGAGCTCCATCTCACATTAAACCATGCACTCTGCCTCCAGGATTGATAAGGCCTTCCATAGCAGTGACTCACAGGTTTATATGTGTCCAGATATAGGGTTAGATATAGGTATACTATATCTAAGCAAGGGGTGGTTACACCCACTTGCCCCAGCTGAGTGATCAGCCAGTTGTGTCAATTTAAGAACCAGCCAGGGGTGGCAAAAGATATGCTGCAGCCCCTGGTAGGCCTTGGTGGCACCTATGCCCTGAGCACCTATAGTGCATGGTACAGGGGCTGACATGGAGTCCATTTCCAATTGTGGTATGTACCTATAGCACATGTATTACGAATTTAGAGAGAGAACAGCAGGCTGGAGTCTGATTAGCAGGGCCACAGCCTCAGTAAGTCGAAAACCAGTGAAGCAAAAAGCAAAAATTGGGGTGCCCATAGGAAAGCAGACCCTACTCTCCTACACCATGCCATATGCACCACTTGTACCATTTACCAGGTAGTTATAAGGTATTTAAAGTCCTTCCCAATTAGGGTTACCAATTCATATATAAATATATATGTATATCAATTTTAGGACGAGAGCACTGGCATTGGGGCCTGGATAGCAGGCTTCAGAGCACTTTCAGAGTCAAAAACCATTAGCATTATGGTTCAAATGGGGCAAAAGGTGGGGGCAGGGACATCTGCATAAAGCCTGTTTTCTTACAGAACTACGGGCCACTAGTGGACAAGCTGGTGCACGAGGGCTACTAACTCAAACTGCAGCACTGTACGGCCTTCCTTTTCCTATTGTACTTTAACATGAATCAGGTGCAGTGTCTGCCCGGGAGGCTGGAGGGGATTAGGACTCTGCCACAAAGAATTTTGTTCACTCGCAAGAGGAGGAAGGGCAGGTTATACCAGTGGAAAAACGAAACCATGAACAATGTAATGAAAATAACGAAGTTATTAAAATGGTTCATAGTAAAACACTCAAGTGACAGATAAGTGAGAAGGTCAAAGTTCACACTAATACAAAGTGTCACTAAGATCCCAATACATACACACTTTAAAGCAATTCCTTCAATAAAATACAAACTTTTTTAGAAAGCAAAAGAAAATGCAGGAAACACAACTAGTAGATACTACTACTTTCCAGGGAAATATTGAGCAGTTAAAGGGTAAATAATAAGCCCTTCTTCAGGTGGGCAGACTCTGAGGCGCGTTTTCCTATTTCTATGAGAGCTGCAGAATGCAGCACACATGCAAAGAGGAAAAAACGAGGAGAAATTAGAACATTTCTCCTCGTTACGCCTCAACTGTAGAGGCGTCAGTTTTGGGAGCTGCCCCAGGGTTACATGATTTTGTAAATATTGGGCCCCATCAGCAACACAGTGACTTGCGCTGCTATGTGTTACTGATTACTCCATATGAGGCAATGCAAAGCCATGCAGGGTGACTTTTCACCGCCTCATAGGTATGGTTGAGATAGTTGCGCCACCGGAGCATCAAAAAAAGTGATGCTCTGGTGATGCAAGCCTCTCATAAATAAGCCCAAAATAATGTATACGTTTTTTGGGTCTTTCACCTTCAGGTATTCACATATAAAATAATGGGCAGCGTAAATGAAAAATGAATAACAAAAGTTATTGCTCAGTGGGAAATGCACAGTAGTACATTGTGAAACCTCTATTAGTTAATGCACTGCAGAGGTCTGTGTGTAACCAGAGACCCACAGAATTAAATCTTGATTGGTGCAGTGGAGAATAGTGATGTGCATTTTTAGTGCTACAAAGTCACAGCCTGCGACAGAAAGCACTGTGAATATGCAAGTACATTTTTTATACTTGCATTACACAGGGTAAGATAAAATACTGCGAAACATGTGAATAGGTCTACAATAAAATGGTGCTTTCAAAATGTAGGTTTTAATAATACCAGACCATATGTAATGCAGTTTTCTTTTGTTTTTTTAACATAACTGTCCCTTCAACACCTCTTTATGGGCACAAAGGGCTGTGTAAATGCAGTAAAATTAAAAGAAAAAAACTTCCCAGCCCAGTAGTTAACTCTTTGCACTTCAACTCAAAATCCACACACATCTTTGTCTTCACAAAGAGCCAGAACTGCTCCCAAGCATCCTTTACACTTGCAGATTACCAGGGCATTTGCCTTTTATGCAGGCAAACAGCTGATAACGGTCTCAATTAGCCATCCCAGGATGGCAGACGGCGGTCTTTTTACAGGGACAAGTGAAGCTGGGGATCTGCGACCCCCTTCCTAGGACTCCAGGACCCCCCCGGGGGTCGCGCCCCACAGTTTGAAGACCTCTGCGTCTAAGCCTTCCACTGAAGCTCTTCTTTCACAAAGGGAATCCTGTTCTAAGTTCTCAAATGTGCCATCACTGGCCCTACCCACATTCAGTGCATGCGCTACATTAAGTTCAGAACATGGATAGTGTCTCCTAACATTACCAGATAGCTTCATGATCGCCACTAACAAGCCTCGATCCTTGTCTTTGCACGTGTTGCTTATTTCATGCTACGGTTTGAAATTCCCACATAGGACACCACAGCTTCTCCTTACTGAAACCTCATTCAGTCAGATGTAACCGACCAGCTTAAACCTTCACATTAGTCTTACATCCTTTCCTTTTCTCAAAAGAGCCGCTCCAATCCTGCACGAGGTGGGCAGTCTTGAGGTGGCGAATTCAGGATGTAACCTGCTTCTTGACACTGCTTGAAAGGCATCCCTCTGTCTTTTCTGACATCAACTGAATGACAATCACAGCCCTCACAAGCTGGATGCCAGTGCAAGAATGCCTCAAGAACAAGTTACTTACCCACCATCATTTGGATTTGGATAATCTAATTAACAAATGGTTCCTCATCTTAGAACATCTCCGCAGGTGCAAGACTGGATGCGAGGCCTTTTTTAAGCAGTCTTGCTGCACAGCACTAGGTGGTGTTGTGCAGCTCTCCTCCTGTGTTGGCTCAATATCACGCCAGAAGTGAGGGTGGACCTGCAACGAAGTGCCATCCCTGCACGCTGACATCAGTTTCTTGTCTTTACCCTTTCTGTGCCCTTAGTTGTGTGAACACCTGTGGGTTACAGTGTGCCAAGGACCAACTTGCAAGCCTTTTTAGATTTTTTTTGTGAACACATTTTCTTGCCTTTTGCAGGTTCAAGTTCGGGCATTTGTATAGCGCACTACTTACCCAGAGGGTCTCAAGGCGCTAGGGGAGGGGGTATATTAATTGTCGAATAGCCAGGTTTTCAGTTCTTTTCTACAGGTCATATAACATAACCACTTTCAGGGTGTCAGTGTGCAATAAGAAAGAGAACACGACCGAGCAACTGCATCAGTTGTTGCCCCTCCTTGGTTCCATTCGCAAGTGTTTGGCTATAAGGGTCACACCACTATCTAATATCGGTGCGGCGTTCTTACAAGAAAGTTCCCCCCTCTCCTCTTCCCCAACCAGAAACTAAGCCTCCCCTCCCCCTTCCTTCCCTCACTGCTGTCTCCCCTCGACCACTAATGCAAGCCTTTTAGATGTTATAAAAGAGACTATTTCACAGAATGAAGATAAGGGAGGGCAGTGAGGAATCTGTAGTTAGATAGGGTAGACACCAGAAAGAGTATCACCAAAGATGAGGCTACTTCTAACCACAGATTCCTCTCCTTCAAACATTTACCAAATCAGTACATTCCCAAATGTATGTATTCATGGAGTCTGCTCAGACCAAACCACCTTGCAGAACTGAGCAGGTAATGTGTTCTTCCTGTCAAATCTGGTGCTCAGGGCAGGAGTGCTTTGTGAAGGTATGAACCAATGCCACACGGACTGGCTGATATCAAGGACAGGCAGTACCCGCATCAACTCAGTGATAGCAACCATAGCCATGGTGGAATGGGATCTTAGACTTTCCAGGATCTGTTTCTTGTCCAGCGTGTGCGGATCCTACTGCACAGGGCTCTCCACCTCAACAAGGTCATCTTCTGTTGAGTAATCTTTTGTCCAGAAAGCCCCAAAAATATTTGAGTCTCTGATCCTTGGAAAGATCTATGTAAGGTCCAACCATGGGGATCATTGGTAAGAGGGGGAGCAAAGAACCCTGGCAGACTAGAGCAATGGATTACCAAATGTGAAAGCGAACCACGACTATTGGTAAAAAGGACGCTCGAGTCCTCAGCACCAACAGGTCTGTAACAAAATAATAGAGTGTTGGGCAATTGTACCAACAGAGCCTGCAGTTCATTCAAGCATCAATCTTACCTAATCTCAATAAAAAGCATTCTGCAAGGTCAGGAGATCAAGTTAAGGCAACACTGTGGCATCACAGCCTGCTTGGTAGGGAAAGAGAGTCAAACCTTCCAAAAAACTCATGAGCAAGGATGTTTAGTAAGACACATGTAGTAAAAATGCCCAAAAATAAACTTCTACAGTGGCCATGTCTTCAGGTCCTTAAGTACAAGGCAGGAGAGGCAGTGGTGGGAATGTCTACATCACATACAATAAAGGGGACCCACGGGCAGTTTAATGACCAGCTCTGAATACATGCCCACCTAACATTAATCACAAGAGAGTATCAGAGGGTCAAGAGTGAGACAGACTAAATATCTAAGACAGAGAGGGTGTAGCGCTCCCACTGGCCATATGACTAAGGGGCGAGTGCTATACAACAGGCCAGATCAAGATCAGTGTCTGGTCTCTGGCTCCCATCAGTCACCACTCGGAACCGCCCTTCATCATTTGGGGCTCCGAGGACCAACACTATACCGGATCTTGGTGTTCTGGCAGAAAGGGGTTGGCCTTCCTGTTAGTCAGTAGGTGTTGGTGTTATGGTTAAAACCATAAGTGTTGGTGATGTAACTGACAGGGTTAAAAAGGTGTAATGTGCAGTGCAAGGAAAACCAGGACAAATGAAGAAAAGTGAATAAAATTGGTTTAAGGAGCAAAACATAATTTAATGGGGTATAACTCCTAGCACCAATGTTAAAAAATAGCCAAGACAGGGTGAATTTATAACCTGTCTAGTGGTGTAACGTGGTCGACATGTTTCAGCAAACACTGGCCAATAGCCTTGCTTTCTTCAGGACCTTTTAAGATACAGCTACTGCAAACAAAGAAACCCAATGTGATAGAAAAGTAAAGTGTAGTGTAGGAACGACACAGACAAGTACCTGAACCTCCAGGTTGTGTCTGTTCCAGATCTCTTCATACAATCAGCTGAAATAAAAAAGTATGGTGTGAATTCCTTTGTAGTTCGTGTGGCAAGTTTGCTGTTATTTTAATTGCACTTTGAGGTAGTTAATGGTCTTTGGGTCATACCAAGTGAAAAGCCACAGCATAGACACGTTTCTTCACTGTTGCCAAATTGTAAAAGTGTACAGTCATGTGGGGGGGGGGGAATGATAAATCGTTAGCTGGTTTGATGAATAGACCACTCTGTGCGTCCCACCTGGTCCAGAGGTCGTGGCCCCTGATCTGGGTCCGTCGTGGACAGGGGCAGACGGGCTTGCCTTTGGCGCGCCTTTGGCGCATTATCGGCGTGCCCGCTGCATTCGTCCGCTGTGCGGCCGGCCAATCATGAAATTAAAATACTGTAACCCCACCCGTAAGCATCGAGGGCAGGCGGAGGAGCTGCGTCCCTCCACACAAAAGCTGTGGTGGACCAGGGATAGCAGAGTTCAAGGAGCTAAAGTGCAATTTGCACACACGAGAAAATGCAGTACTCGTAAGTTTTTAAAAACAGATTTCCCTTCCTTAAAAGCAAAGTACACACATTAAAAGTCCAGAGGTTGAGATTTCCTCCCAGCGCACTTCTGCCTGTATATGAAATAATACTCCGGCTGGAGGGAGAAAATTACCAAAAGATTATGGCATCTTGTTAGCTGAGAAGGATTGGCCTCCTGAATTCGTGAAGGAGTGCCCACATGGCGAAGAAATATTTATGCCAGTATTCTCAGACCAAATTCCAATTCATTTAAAATATGCACATGCTAGAAAATGGGCAGTTGCTCAAGCATCAACATTATATAAGAATCATGTTGGGTGGGATGAGGACTCACCTCACCCACATAGTACATTTAAAACAGGAACCAACAGCACAAAGACAGTATCCAGTAAAGCAAGAAGCTAAAAAACAAGTTAGGAAAATCATAGATCAACTAGAATATCAGGGAGTAATTGAAAATTGTACATCTTCAATGAACAATCCTTTGTTTTCCATAGGGAAACCAGATAATACAGATAGATTAGTTTTGGACTATAGACATTTGAACTCTTTTTTTTTACAACAGATTTTATTAGTTGCATGGTAGAAATACATCAAGTAATTCTCTGATCTCCAGAGACAATCACTAGAGAAAATGATCAATGACTGCAACATGCAAACATTTTGTATAGGCGAGTAAGCAGTAGAATAATCAAACAAAAAAATGCCTAGTTGTGCAGAAAACCCTCCCGCCCTTCACCCGCCCACCCTCAACTCCCCCCTCCCTCCCATGCGTGCTGCTGCCTACTCCGACCGTGTCGTGCTATGCGCGTTGCAATGTTCGCCATAACATAGGTTATGAGACTGTCAGATTAACTGTACATCCTCCTCCTCCGGTGGTGGGTCTAGGTCCAGGCCTCGATAGTCTGCCCACCGCTTCCAAATTCTATAGTGCTTTAGAGTGCACCCCCGTGCGACATATACAGGCTGTTCCAGGCCCATACAAAAGTCCATTCCATTCTGCCAAGCTAGGAAGGAAGGGGCACAGGGCGCCTTCCAAGATCTCGCAATGTCCCTTTTGGCCAAGGTCAGCCCCAACAGTAGTAGATGACGCTTGTACCGGTTGCCCCCAACCCCTGCCAGTACATGAAGAAGAGCCAATTTAGGGTCCTGCTGCAGCTCCCAAGCCAGTACCTCATTCAAACACTGAAACACTCTGTACCAAAACCGCCGAGGAGCCCCACAGCCCCACACTGTATGTATCAGCGTCCCCACCTCTGTGTTGCACCTAAGACAATTCGGGGAAGCAATCAGTCCCGCTCTCCACAAGAGCTGTCTAGTAAAGTATATACGGTGAAGGTACCTGAACTGTATTAATCGCAAGCGCGTGGAAATGGCCGCTCCCCTGGGCCCTTCCAGGGCCTCCACCCAATCTTTCTCATCAAGCTCCCCAACATCCCGCTCCCACTGGGTCCTGAGATGGGCAAGGTCTGAGGCGCTGTGGCGCACAAGGGTCTGGTATATGCGGGAAATCTTTTTGTCATGCAGTTCCCCCATGAAGACCTTGGCCTCAATGGGACTAAATGCTGGCATATCTTCCTCTCCCTGGATATACAGGGTTAGAGCATGCCGGAATTGGAGGTACTTGTAAAATTGGGCATGTGGCATTTCAAACTCCTCCCGCAACATGGCAAAGGACTTGAGCACCCCCCCAGACATGACGTCACCCAGGGTAGAGATGCCTATCGTGTCCCAATGGCGAAAACCCACCAGGGCCGCTAGTTGAGGCAGTCGTCCATTCTGCCACAATGGGGTCTCCAGGGTCAGGACATTCCACCAGCCCACCCTGGCAGGGCCTGCCGCCAGATCTGAAAGACTACCCGCGTGACGGACGGCAGAGATCTCCGAAGCGACGCCGAGTACAAAAGTGTGTGTAGGGAGGCAGAACCCATGAGGAAACGCTCCACCGCATAAGCAGGATCACCCCTGTCCGTGTACCACCAGTCGTTGAGTACCAGTAGGTGGGATGCTTGATAATATGACAACACGTCAGACGTGGCCAGGCCCCCTCCATATGTGGAGTGGAAGCAAGTCCGCAACGCAACTCGTACCGCGCCCCCTTCCCACAAAAAGCCACTCAATGCCGCGTTCAGGCATCGGAACCAGGTGTGCGGGACCAACACCGGATGATTCTGTAATTGATACAGTAGGCGTGGGAGCGCAACCATCTTAAAAATGGCAGATCTGCCCTGAATGGAAAGTGGCATCCTGGCCCATGCCTTAAGATCCTCTCGTGTACGTTCCCAGACCGGGGTGATATTGCGCTCCAGGGCTACAGAAGCGTCTTCTGTGAGGTATACCCCGAGATATTTCACACCGTCTACCGTCACCTGCAGCCCATCGGCCCACTCACCCAGTGGCTGCGGACCTCCTAGAGTCCAGAGTGTGGACTTCCCAGGGTTCATATATAGCCCGACGTTTCTCCAAATATTTGCAGGATCCGCATAATGCGAGGCCCCAAGCGTTCCAAGTTGGTGAGAAAAAACAACACATCGTCGGCGTATAGAGCTATTCTATCCACCCCACCCGATGACCACTGAAAGCCCCTCAACTGGGCGTCGATCTGCACCCACGCCGCGAGGGGTTCCATTGCGAGCGCAAGGAGGTACGGGGAGAGGGGGCACCCCTGCCTAGTTCCCCGCTGGATACTGAAAAAAACGGGAAACGCCACCGCCGACACGTACCGCTTCCATCAGATCCGTGTCGAGGAGCCGTATATATGCCATGAATTGGGGACCCAGATTCAAGCGACCCAAGAGAGCAAACAGATACGTCCAGCTCAATGAGTCGAACGCCCTATCCATGTCCGCTAGCAGCAACGCAGCCCGCTCTCCCAGACCCCGCCAGGCCGAAATCGCAACTTGAGCTCCCCTGATATTATGTCGAGTGGCCTGCTGGGGCATAAAGCCGGCCTGGTCCGGATGGACCAAGTCCGTGATGTGGGGCTTGAGCCTGTTGGCGAGGGCCTTCGCCAAAATCTTGGCCTCGGTATTGAGCAGTGAAATAGGTCGGTAGGACTCGTGTTTCTCAGGGGGGCGCCCCGGCTTCAGAAAAATTACTACCTCCGCATGTCTCCAGTCCGGAGGCAGCATACCCTTCTCACGCACCTCCTCGATAACCGGCCGGAAGTGGGATGTCAACTGCGTCACGTAGTTTCTAAAAAATTCGCATGGAAACCCATTTGGGCCCGGTGCCTTGCCTGGGTTTAGTTCACCCAGGGCCGTGCCCAGCTCTTCATCTGTCAGTGGCCGGTCAAGTATATCGCAAACCTCATCCGAAACAGCCCGTGGCGGAAGATCATCTATGAAGCGCTGCACCATGACGGCATCTAGGCACTCCCGGGGCGCATACAGGATCTCGTAGTAGGAGGCAAAGCTACCCGCTATCGCTTCGGGCTCCAACAGCGGCTCCCCATCTGGGGCGACTATCTGGGGCAGTGGCTGTGCATGCATAATGCCCTGACACAGGCGGTGAAGCATTTTGCACGATTTATTGCCCCATTGATATATGCGGCTCTGTGTGGCCAGCCAAGCCTGGCGGGCCTCATCCAACAATATCGAGGTATACTGTTGTTGCGCCAATACCAGCTGACGTCTTATCCATTCGCCATCTACCCCCCGACCCCTGCGCTCCAGGTCCTCCAAGTCCACTTCCCACCGCACCAGGTCCCTACGCTTCTCCCTCCGCACTGCTGAACACCACGAGATATCAACACCCTTCATGGTGGGCTTCATGGCCTCCCATAGGACATCTGGGGATGCTACTGAGCCCACATTGACGGACAGAAAGTGCGCAAGTTCACAAGTAATGTGGGCGCGATAGGAGGGCTGTGTTAACTGCCAGGGCGACAGGCGCCACCTGAATGGCTGCCTGGTGCGCCCAGTGTCGACCAACACGGAGATCGGAGAGTGATCAGAGAGTGCCCGTGGCAAGATGTCTGCCGGCAGGAGCCTGCCGGCCATTGGCCACAGGAGGAAGATGTAGTCCAAGCGCGAGAACGAGTCTCGCGCGGCGGAGAAGTATGTGAAGTCCCTACGTGCCCCTCACTTGTACCTTCAGGAGTCAATCCAGTCCAACCCCATGACCATTGCCCTCAGTCGAGACACTGGCCCCTCCCTCCCCACCACCACGCCTGCAGCGCCCCGCCATCTATCCCATGAGACGTCCATAACTTCATTCCAGGTTCCCCCTACAATCGATAAAACTGTTGGCATATCAACCCATAGGGACATCAGATTCTCCACTAGTTCCCCTGCCTTTGGCCCATACAAACACAGCCCCTCTCTTCACCTTATCCAGCATTCCCCGCACATTCCAACTCAGTATGCGTGTCCCACAGGGACCTAACCGAGAGCCCCCAGCATCAGATGACATTTATGTAAAGGCATATAATTCAAACTTGTCGTACCACAGGCACCAACAGCAGCACTCACCACGGATCGGACGCAGCACAGCACACACAGACCCCTGCCCTGAACTAGAACAGGCCCAATCCCCAACAAACCACCCCCACCCCACCCCCACCCGCACCTCCCAAACATGGAAGCACCTGTCGTGGTCAGGGAGTGGTCCCGGCCCCAACGGGGAGCCAGGGAATACCCCTTCCAATGGATCCCCTCAGCACAACCCATGTCGAACTAGGCTGTGGCCCTTTCCCAACCCTGAGTAAGCGTGTCTTCCAGCCAAGCTAAAGCGCCCTGGTCAAAGAGAGCTGTCAATCAGGTGAGCAAGCGTCCTTTCCTCCCCACAGTCAGGGCACATCATCAGTAGCTTCCTGCGAGTTCTTGTCTTTGCGTGTGGTGGATCTTGATTTTGAGCTGCGGTTCGAGCGGGAACGACCTCGGCGCTTACGTTGATTGTCAGGACCTACTCGGGGGGCCCCCGGTCGAGGAGTCGGACTCACCGCCCCTTGCCGTATTGACCCGCACCCTGACAGTCTCATCTGTCCACTGAAAGACGGCCTCCGGGGTGTCGAAGAAGATGGTACGGGACTGGAAGATAACTCGCAGCCGAGCCGGGTATAGTAAGGCATAGGGTAGCTTCAGGCCCCCAAGGCGGGCCTTGGCCGCAGCGAAGGACTGTCTCTGCTGCTGCACCAATTTTGTGTAGTCCGGGAAGATAAGAATCGGAGAATTCTCGAACATGAGCTGACCCTTCAATCTCGCCTGTTTCAGGATAGCGTCCCTGTCGGCATAATTCAGCAATTTAGCGATCATAGGACGAGGGCGTTCTCCCACCGGGGGCTTCTGCGTCAAGGCTCGATGGGCCCTTTCAACGACAAAGCAACGCAAGAGGGTATCAGCCGGCATCTACCCCTCCAGCCATTGTGTTATGAAGCGCTCGGCATTGCCCTGTTCGCAGTCCTCTGGAAACCCTAGGAAGCGAAGATTACTGCACCTGGCGCGTCCCTCTGCCTCCTCCGCTCTCGCCACCAGGCCTTTCTGCGTCCTCTCAAGGGCCACAACCCTCTTCTTTAGGGTAGTCATGTTGTCTTCTACGGCTGAAATGCGCGTCTCTGCACCGGTTATGCGTTCTACGGCGTTTCGCAGGTCCTGCCGAAGGAGCATTACGTCGGAGCCCACTGCGCCAATCTTGGCATCCAGGACATCCCTGGACTGCGTGATCGCGGCCAAGAGGGCAGCATTATCCGGCACCGGGGGTTGCGTCCCATTGGCGCCCGCGGCCTCGGTGAACTTATCAATGGGGCCCTGTTTGCCCTGGCTTCCACTGCCACCCCGTGTCATGGTGTGGTGGGGGAGAGGGGCCCCACACTGGCCAGCCACAGCTCAAACCTCTCAGCCGTTGACGCCGGTGACCAGGTACCCTGCAACAAGGTGTCGGTCCCAGGAAGGATGCACTCACTATAGTCTGTCAACAGTGGCTTTGCCCCCCAGCCAGCGCCCCAATATGTCCAGGAAGCAGTACAGAGTCCCTAGGCTCTTGCCGAAGGGGAGGGGAGAGGGGGCCCCACCACGCAGTCCACTCCACGAGTATCTCGCTCTGGGGTCCGATCCGACCTCTGAAATGTAGCAGGGCCCTGTCAACCCCGGCAGCCCCACTGTCCGGCCACCCAAGACCCTCTGCAGCGACCAGTAAGCGCTGGTCCTGCCCTCCTCCTAGCTGGGCCTGGGTCTCTCGGGCAGCGCGGCAAGCCGCCGTGCAGGAATATAGGCAGAGGTGCACCCGGGGCCCGACACGACCCCCGAATGGCTGCGCGGCACCACAACCCCTCCTCCTGTCCACCCTATGGGACCCACTCTGACCTTGATCTGCCACAGTCTCTCGCCAGGCCCCGGATCAGCACCCGTCAGGGCAGATCTGCCCTCCAGCGCCAATGGTGGTTCTCTTCGCGGGCAAGATGGCTGCCGCGCCTTTCAGCTCTCCCGGCCGCCGGGACCCGCCAGGCCCGCTCGGCAGCCACCACCAGCGGCATGACCCTGCGGGGGCCGCTCCTCCTGGGGCCGGGGGCCGCCGCTATTCTGCAGCGTCGAAGCTCCGGCAGCACTCAGAGCCGGCTCCCCAGTTACTCTCGGCGCGGCCCCTCTCGCCCGGCGGGATGACCCAGAAATCGAGGCCCCGGCTCCAAAGGCCGCACCACGCCGCCCGACTCGCGATCACCTTCCGGGACATCTCACTGCCTGAAGGCACAGTGCGGGCGGCTCCGGCCGCGGAATTCAAGTGTCCGGATGTTAGGGACCGGACCCAACTGCAGGGAGCATAGAATTTTGACCAGGGTCAGGATATATACAACAGGATGATGATCGGCTGGTCGGAGCTCTGGCTCTACACGACCTCCATGTTCGCTGGCCAAGCCACGCCCCCCAGACATTTGAACTCTTGACAAGAAAATGTTCTGTACTAAATGCACACAGTGCCACATTAATGAATAATATAGTGCAGAAAAAGTATAAATCAACATTAGATATATCAAATGGATTATTTTGTCACAATATAGCTCCTGATAGCAGGTACTTAACATCATTCTCAATAATGGGAGCACAAAAAACTTTTTTGTCGACTCCGACAAGGATTTAAAAACAGCCCAGGTTTATTCTCAGCAAGAGTCATTGAGTTACTACAACTCTATGATGATGAAGCATTATCCTATGTTGATGACATCTACCTTACTGATGATGACTTGGACACGCACTTGAGAAGAGTAAACACTATCATATTAGGGTTCAACTCTAAGGGCTACAAGTTCAACTTTAAAAAAATCAAGAATTGCCCATCTCAGTGTCCTGTTCCTAGGATACGAACTTTCCAGTGAAGAGAAATGCGTGGCAGCTAATTTCTTAAAGAAATGTGCCTGCTACAACCACCTAAAACGCTGAAACAATTGCAGTCAATATTAGGTTTTTTAAATTTTGGCAGGACATACATTACATTCTACGCAGAAAGGGTGAAAACCCTATATGCGTAAATAAAACCTGATTTTTCAGTGAAAGAATGGACAACAGAACACACAAAAATACTTTGTTCAATCCAGGAAGAATTCATTGCTTCAAAACATATGCAAACACGCATCAACACCACCAACCTGGTAATCAGAATAATTCAAGCTCGACCAAGCAAAAAATCGCCCTAGAAAACTGTTTGAGTTAATCAGAACACAAGCCAAGGAACAACCCCAACCTCTCAGTACCATGCACGAAGCACCCTCCTGTGAAGACTTCGCCACTTTCTTTACCCAAAAAACTGACAACATAAAGAATAATCTCCGCGCTGACGCAAGACTCTACAACACACTCAACTGCATAACACCCACTGAACCTAAAAACAATGCAACATGGTCAACCTTTGAAACCTACTCCGAAGAAGAAATAGACAAACTGCTCAACACCTTGAAACCTTCCAATCACCTCACGGATCCCCTCCCTGCTAACACTGTCAAAGATTTCATCCCACTGCTCCTTCCTCTCTGGACTAAAATCATCAACAGCTCGCTCCAAGAAGGAACCATTCCTGACTCCCTCAAAGTGGGTCAAGTCACACCTTTGCTAAAGAAACCTACTGCCGACCCATCCGACCTAAACAACTACCGTCCCATTACCAATATTCCCACTCTCGCCAAATTATTGGAAAAATGCGCTCAACTACAACTGACTAAACATATCGACCTGTTTGATCTCCTCAACCCGCATCAATCAGGCTTCCGAGCAGGACACAGCACTGAAACTGCTATGACTCACATAATTGACGACGCCCTTAAAATCCTAGATCAAGGTGATACCTGCCTCCTCATCCTGCTTGATCTCTCTTCGGCATTCGACACTGTCAAACATGAGAAGTTACTCGATCTTTTGAGCACAAGAATGGGTCTTTCTGGGACTGTTCTCAAGTGGTTCACCTCCTTTTTACACAACAGGTCACAGAAATTCAAGAGTAACAACCTGATGTCCTCTCCAATACCTGTGTCGTTAGGCGTCCCCCAAGGATCTTCCCTATCACCAACCCTGTTCAACCTAGTTATGGAACCTCTCACCACCTTGCTTCAAGAATCCAATGTACTTTTTCACATGTACGCAGATGACACCCAACTATATCTCAAATTACAATCCCCCAACGACATTTTACAACTGAACTCTACGATCAGAAGCACCCAATCCTGGCTTGCTGATAATCATCTCAAACTCAATGCTCTGAAAACAGAATTCCTGCTGATCACACCTCCCGCGAAGATCCCCATCACGCAAACCTGGCTCAAACAGTTAACTGCACTCAATGTCCAACCCATCATAGTGGACTCAGCGAAATCTTTAGGCATAACCCTCGACTCCAACCTTAACATGCAGCATCATATCAGCAAGGCTACTAAGGGAGCGAACTTCCAAATCAATACACTGAGGAAACTTAAACCCTTCCTACCAGCCAAAGACTTCCAAACTGCAGGTTAAGCTCTAGTAATCCCGCGAATTGAATACGGCAGCACCGCCCTCTGCGGTCTCCCGTTAACCAGCACTGCACCCCTAAGAGCCTCTCTAAACGCTGCAGCCAGACTCATCACTGGATCAAAAAAGCACTCGCACATCACCCCTGATCTGAAAACACTGGACTGGCTGCCTTTTGAAGCCAGAATACATTTGAAAATCGCCTGCATGACACACAAGGCTCTACATCTGAGCTCTCCCGGATACCTCACTCAGAAGCTGTCAATCTCTGGCGGCTCTAGAAACACTAGAGGCACAGACAATCTCCTGCTAAAACCTCGAAGATTCCGGAAGGTAAAAACCTATGAACGCTCTTTCTCAGGAATGGCACCCAGGATCTGGAACTCACTCCCTCCTGAAACCAGGCTCATCTCCTCCTTCACACTTTTTAAGAAAGAAGTAAAAGCTATTTTATGGCCAAATACACTTGACCTATTAGCGTGGATTTGGAAAGACCCTACTCTGACCTGTATTACTTTGTTCGAACTCTATGGCTATGTATTTCACCGGAACTATTGGTGCTACTAACTATCTACGCACACACTTAACTCGCTGTTCGAACTCTATGACTATGTATCTCAACTGTATTATTGACGCTACGGACTATCTATGCACACATTTAACTGTTATTTAATTGTTATATTTGTATTATTGTTGTGCTGTACTACTTATGTGTAACCCCACTCTCTTGCTGGCATTCCCAGCCGTGTAAAGGGCTCTGATATTGTATTATTGACGCTACTGACTATCTATGCACACATTTAGCTGTTATATTTGTAATATTGATGTGCTGTACTACTTATGTGTAACCCCACTCTCTTGCTGGCATTCCCAGCCGTGTAAAGCGCTCTGATATCTGCAAAGATCTTGTTCGCGCTATATAAAACTTTCAAAATAAAATAAAATAAATGAGGGTGAAAAAATACCCATAGCATACAAATCACATTTGTACACAGCAGCAGAAATGTATTTCTCATTAACAGAAAAAATACTGACAGCGGTTTAAACTGCTGTGGCAAAAGAAAGAGCCCTAGCTCAGGGGAAACAAATCATTGTTGTAACCACAATCCCGGCTTTGGAAGCAGTTATGAGAGCAAGCATTCCAAATGCTAAAGCACTACATCCGAGATAGATACAATGGGCTAATTCTCTTGCTGCAACAGATGTTGAACATAATTGTGATTCACATTTGGAAGAACTACAAGATTTGCAATATGAGCAAGTTCCTACTCTGTCAACTGTGATACTACCTCTAAATATCTACAAATTTATCATCTACGTAAATGCATCACCCCCACGTGCCAAAAATAAAGGTGTGATGGCAAATTTTGGCCAATGTGCATGGTGATTGAAACATTTGATGAAAATCCATGCACAGCACAATTAGCCGAATTAAAAGCATTAATACTGGCACTAGTGAATACGGATCTTGAATTCCCCACACTTATAGTGTGCGATTCGTTTTACTGTGTCTAGTCATTTACTGAACTGGGAAAAGAATGGTTTCCGGGACGCAAAAAGAGGCACAATAAAGCATGCTACTCTTTGGGTACAAGTAGTTTTGCTGAGAAACAAACTACCAAAAGCTCACGTGATACACACGCTGAGTCATCAACATGATGGTTTTCATGTTGCAGGGAATTCATTGGCTGATGAAGCCGCCAAGGACGCTGTCCATACGGCTGGTGTAGCTGCAATCACTTGTTCACAAACAAAAATAGACAGTGAGATATTACAGCCCTGTCAAAGCTTCTATCAAAGACAGTAGCACATTACGTCCTAAGGGTTACCCACTCAGGTACACTTATACAATTAATGCAAACAACGTTCCTTTTGCTCAAATCCCATGAGTTGGGGGTAGAGTGATTTCAAACGAGGATTGTAGAATTTAACTTATCCTGGCAGCACACGAAGGGATGGCATCAACACATGCAGGTGTTTCGGCCACTGTTACATTGCTAAAAGAGGGTTTTGGTGGCCTGGTATGAGAAAACAGACTAGGATTTACGTCCTAGGGTCTGACATCTGCCAACAAATGAAAGTCTCCACAGTGAAACGTCCTGCAGATGCCCCTTCTTATTTCAGACAATCCATTTCAGTGCATTTACCTGGATCACTGTGGCCCTTCACAGAGGTATGGCCATTATAAATATATATTGGTTGCAGTCGATTCATGTACTAGGTTTGTATTGATGTGGCTCCAGCGTTCGGCTGATGCTCGAACTGTTATAAAGGATTTGCGAGTCTTATCGACATATACACGGTACACACGCTTCATTCTGACCAAGGTACCCGCTTTTAGCTCTAGAGCTTATAAGGAGACCATTGCCAGTCTGGGCGTGGAATTGTGGTACTCGTTTCCATACCATCCAGAGGGAAAAGCGGGAGTGGAGCGAAAAAAACGAGACATAAAGCAATCAATAACAGCTAAAGTATTAGGTTTGGGTGCAGTGTGGGTCAAACATCTATGTTAAGTTCAGCGTGGCATTAATAATAAGCCAAGAGCTTCTCTGGGGGAGTCACTCCATATCAATTGTTATTTGGCATGAAAATGTGGGTCCCTGTTCTTGAATGTGCGGGCACAGTGGTGGAAACAAAACCCTTTGATGTCGAAGATCGTTTGCCTGTTTTACAAGACATTAATGAAATAAGATCGAAACAAAGTAACGTGCTCCTGAAAACAATCACCACTGGGGAAAATGTGGCTGTCAGGGCAAGGCTTGTCTAGATTCAAAAAAGTTTGGGATCTGGTCAGAGAAAAAATTACAGACAAAAATGAGTTTGGTCCATCTTACTGAAAACCAGTTCCTGTGTTGGTGATCCACGGATCAAGAACAGTACTTCTGCCACCCCTTGGCAGAAAAAAAGGAGAAAAGAGTTGTGTCAATCAACACATCAAACCACAACATGTGGCCAATACTGAATAGTAGGCTTTGTTGACTCTGACCTAGTAGCAGACATCCTCCTATTGCTACTATTCCAGAGGTTCAAACTGAAAGACTAATACCATTCTAAGAGTTTACAGTAAGAAATGAAGGACTAAGCAATAATGCACTGGAACTCATGCCTCTTAATTAACAAAATCAACATCAAAATCAAGTAACACGTCATCCGGACACACCAGTCAATGTCGACATGATAAACCAGCAATTGATTCCACACCAAGCAATTTACACCAATCCTGAAGCAATACAAACAATTGATTCAACTGCATCTGGCTATTTCATTAACTTTGATACATTTTCAGAGGATCCAAGTGAACCTGAACAACGCCAGTATTTACAATCTCCAAGCAGCAATTTAAAGACGTCTTCCTTTTTCTGAAAGAGACTTATCTGATTCAACCATGGTCTACACTATTTCTACTATCAGGACGTTTGATCTTCCTTCTATGGCTAGGAACTGTTCTAACTGTTATTATGATCATCAATGGAAAATTTCCTCGAAAAGAGTCCATACCAAGAACACTAAATAGAACTTTGACATCATACAGATCATTACATTTTGAGGAAAGAGACTTATCTACAGCTCACATTATAGCAAACCCCATACCAGATGGCATAATTTGGGATAATATTGATTATGACATATTATGTAACCCTGGGCGAAGCACTACGCTACGCTCGCATAGTTTGTGAAGTTTGCGCAACTTTGCACTACGCAAGCTGCATGTAGCACAGTGCGAACACGCGTAGCGTAGTGCAGCGGTCATTATTTGCTTGTTCGCGGTCCTCAACGTCATGTTTGCAACCGCGAGCAAGCAAAATGAGATCCCGGCTAACTCTCAATGCGGGGAGGTCAGGTTTCTCATTGAGAGTGGTCGTGCATGGTCGCGACCGCTCGTGATGAGAAACTACCAGTTCGCGTTGAGAAAGCTGCCGCTCAAGTAAAAATCTACTCGAGCGGCAGAAAACTACAGCTCGCACTGTGCAAGATGCCGTTTTCAATGATTGCACAGTGCCGGATGCTAGTTCGTACTGTGCAATCATTGAAAATGCATCTTGCACAGTGCGAACATGCTACTACGCAGCTCACGTAGTGCTATGTGAAGTTCGCATAGTGTGAAGTGCACTTCACGTAGCGCTACTTCGCGAACTACGCCCACCCTTAATATTATGCCCCGTGGAAATATTGAAAATTCCACATGTATTAAAAATTCCTTTACAGGATTTTGTAGCATCCAACATACTATCTGATGATTTGGAATTTGAGACAATAAACAACATGATGACAGATCTCGAAAAGTGTGCAGCATTTTCTAACAATGAACTATTGGAGGGTACATCAAACTTTGAAGAAATGTTCTGCTCACAGCATTTTGGATACCAATTTCTACACAAACCATCAATACCACAAGCATCACTAAAGTATAACGAATGGAAACATTGTCCAACTCCACCAATAACCAGTTCAAGAATATTTACCAACACATTTCCTTATTTTACAGGTTTTAATACATCTGTACTAACATCATATTACTTTCATGTTAAAAATGACACTGCAAAGAAAAATAAGTTAACTAGTACCAAGATAATATATTCAAATGCATTTATTGAAAAGATACCATTGAAACAAAATCAATCTGGGGTTTCAAGGATTGGCAAGTACAGGGAACTGAAGCTTTCTTTTGAAGTACTGGGTTTTTAAGAACCCAGCGGTGCCAGGGGCCACACCCAAAGTCTTCGGGTTCACCTGTCTAGGTTTACAGAGACACGGGATACTTCTTGGTGACGTCAAAGATCAGATTTATTAGCTGCAGCCAGTAACGGAGATCCTAGAAGTACAACACGGTGTATATTCTCAGGAGACTGCTCAATCTTACAAAGCCAGCAAACATTCCTTATTTTACAGTTGACCATTCACATATTTTCACTACAAAGAAAAAGCAGAGTCATGATGACAAGCCCATATTTCAGTTTGTCCAGCCCACAATAAATTACTTGGCAAAACCCAACACTCTTCATCAGATAGATGGTCGGACCCCTAATAAAAATGGGAACCTCCTCATCGTAAAGTAGGTCATACAGCACGGAGCAGAGACAGGTGTGTGTAAGATTAGACATATTTGTGTGCAATAAACGGGCTGTGGTCTGTTGTGCTCCGATCTCAATCTTGATCGGCCACTGGGAGAGGAACTGGCCAAACAGGTTTGGCTCAGGGCAGTGGAGTCAGCTTGCCCAGGTCATACAGTAGTCAGCAAAGGTGTACGTGTCCTTCAGACTCGTTTTGGCCTTAGTCATTGACCTATGTGAGGGCAACTACAAAATGGCTGCCGTTCACAAAATGGAACCTGAGGGTTGAGGACAGTATCCTTGATTTAATGGTGTTCTCGCCACTCAAACGTGACGAAAATACTCGTATTTAGTATTTGCGTCATTCTCGGTCTATTGATACCAAAATCGTCATGGTTCGACGATGTTTATGACACGGGTCCAGAATTTTCGGTACCACACTTTAGAGCATGCTTCATTCCTAAACAGATTCTGTTTTTGAATGATAGAGTCTAGCAGACATCTTGCATTGGTCTCGCTAGCATTAAAGACATGAATATACCACGTGTACCTACAGCTGTACCTCTAAATGGTGAAAATTCTACTACATTAGATGACATTTTTTGATGAAATAGATCAAACACTGATTGGGAGAAATGGTTAATATGGCCAATTGACACTGATGTATGTCATAAAAGATTCATGAATCAAACACAAGGTTTAACTGTGCATAGCCCAGATCCACGTTTTGTACAAAGACAACACCCAGGGGTGGTAACAACTTACAGCCTAGGCAAACTCTGGAATGGTTACCGACATCTTCTTTGAAACGTGTACTAGAACATTTATCAATGCTAAAAGAAGACTCAGATATGGGGTGCCGCTCGCATAGAGGTCTCAGCTTGTTTCCAGGACTTTTGCCAGCGAAGCGCTACAGGAGTAGCCTACTGCCACAGACTATTGCTTACCTGCCCAAGGAGGAAGGAGATTGACCAGCGCGGCCGCAGAGGAGGTGAGAGGCGCGGCCCCGGGACTGCGAGGTACAGCGTAAGCAACATCAGCTGTTTCCTCTTCCCGCGTGGGCCGCGCCCCCTCCCAGTGCCCCGCCCCCTTTCACCACCTACCGTCTTAAGCAAGGTCGCCAACGCGCATCGCGGGACGCGCGCGGGTCGACGCCCGGGCAAAGCCCGGGCCAAGGGCGGGCCCGTTTAAGCCCGTTCAAGCCTGGTTAAGTCTGGTCTGGGCCAATCCCCTTTAATTCTCCAACCCCGCCCTGTGTATTACTACCTACTTTGGGAGTCCATCACTATTACTGCCCCAGTTCTTCAATCTACGGGTGTCTTTCTTCAAATATGACTACCAGGTCTATGAGGAACAAGATGGCTCATGGCGCGGGTGAAGTAATTGGTCCAATTGATCAATTCATTACCAAAGCCAACGATGCTATCAACCAAGGAATTGTCCTGCTTGAAAGACGTGTTTCCCAGGACCTTGCTGCAGCACGAAGGTCTTCTATGGGCCTTTTGGCTTTAGCCAAAACACCGATTCACCAGGAAACTAACGCTCCATTACTACAAGAAATTCGTGCAGAACTTCATACCATCCCAATGAGCGTTGACTTATCAGTCACTCACCTCTCATTAGGCGAAGTCTCGATGAATGACTTGGAGAAAACACCTACCCTGGTGATTAGCCCCACTCAAACTGTGCCGCTTACTTTGACAGAGTCCCAACCCTTGCCCCCACCCTTAGCCGTAACTTCACCCCCAAAACCCGATAAGGTGTCCAAGGAGGGTGCCATTCCCAAACAAGCTAGCGTAAGGGTAATACCTAAGACCAAGCCACACTGCCCACCGAAGCGTACTAGGTCTAAAAAACCTCTACATTTCAACCCTCCAAAGAAAACGAGACAGCCACTACCAGACAACTTGGATGACTCCTCTCTCCTGGCTGCATCAGTGGAGGAGTCCCATAGGAGTCACGACATTGTTAATACCAACCATTTAGAGCTCAACGCACAAGTGTTCGACTCAATTAAGGATTTCATAAAATCACAATTACTCCCTATTGAGCGAACGCTAAATAACATCGAGAAGCAGCTTGCTAGACTAACTAACCCCATCAGTCATCCCAAGCCTCCCGCTATCACTCTAGAGCCACCGGTCGCTACGACCACCAAACATGTTAAGGCTGTCCCCGTACAGAAACCAGTGTCCCAACCGACAACGCATACAGTTCCCCAACCTACTGAAAAAAACCCTAAAACCCCAAATATTAATCCAGCAACTCCTACAGTCGCTAAGGGCCCCACCAAACAAGCACAGGGAAAACCACCAACAAGTGCCGACCCCATTAGAAAGAACCCTAAGCCCCCATCTCCTAAACCCCCGGTTGTCCAACAGGTTGCTGATGCACCCAGCAAACCAGTTGGACCAAAGAGACCAATCCATCTTCCCCCAGAAGCAAGCCCCTACACCGTGATCCTTACAGGGGTACCAGAACTGGAAGAACATATGAGTGAATCCACCTGGTCATTGAAAAATAAAGTTATGCAGTGGCTTCAGATCAATAGACCCCTTCCTTCACACTGTAAAAGTAGACTGTCCATGGTACGAAGAGTCCCCTGGATAGGGGACACAAGGAAAAGAATAAAAGGGGACTGCATCATCATTAATTTTGATAACCCTGAGACAGTGAGTTACATATGTTCCTGGTCAACCCTGGAGAGAAAGGTATAGACACTAACCGTCTGTCCTTCTTTTACCCCCCAAGGTTTCCACGTGAACAAGATTTCCCTCAAAACTGGGACCAATCACCAGGTTGGAGTTGGTCTCAAGTAGAAACGCGTAACAAGAGGAGGGACTGGGACTATCAGCCCTGGAACCCCAGAAGAGATCAACCATATGCAGAGGGGTGGAGAGGGGCTCCAACTAGCAACTATTTTTCTACCCTTGAAATGGTTGATTGACCACTAAATAACCATTTACCGGCAAACAATAATCTTACGACACCCCGGTCTCCTGTTAGCCCAGGGCTGTTGTCAAGCAAATATGGGTTCCTTATCGCTCCCCAACCCCCCGTGGTCTCTCCAAACCCGGCTTCGTCGTATGGCTCTTCTGGGTTGGAAAGACTACAAACTGATGATTCCCAGACTTCTCTCTTACCCTTAACACCCGATCGGAGTCCTTCACACTGTTCCTCACTGCACTCCATTGAGGATAATTACCTCTCCATCTTATCCTGGAATATAGCCGGGCTCTCAAATAAAATAGGTGACCCCACTTTCCTGAACCATATACACACTTTCGACATCTTAGCGTTTCAGGAATGTTGGGATTTGACACCCGTAAATTTGGATGGTTATAGTGCACACTTCACTCCTTCCACCCAGTCCCATAGAGGTAGACCCTCCGGAGGCCTATGTTTGTACGTTTCGAACAGATTAAATATATCACTAGAACGTGTTGTCCTCCCGCAAACTGATCATAGCTCAAAGTCCTTTGGCCGCCTACTCCAGGCCTTCATAATGTCCGGGAAAGAGGTCGTCAACTCTCTCATCATTAATCTATACAATGGTGCTCAGAGAGATGATCAAACAAAATTTATGGAGTTTCTTTCTAAATTAATAAAGAAGGGCATGGGAGGGTTTTCTTCAGATAGGCGCCTGATCATATTAGGTGACTTCAATTGTCATATATGCCCATATAGTGGAACTAGAGTCTGTGATCAAAGAGCCCCAAATGGAGAACACACTACCCATTTTGAACATTCAACTACGGGAACCCAACTGAACAACTTACTACATGAGTGGGACCTGGGTTTCTTTAATGATTTAACTTCGCCTCCGACTGACTTTCTACCCACATTCCATGGAAGGGGCTCGCTCACGATAATAGACTTTTTCCTCTTGTCTCACAGTCACCACGGAGACGCCTTAGAATTCAATAGAGAGGAGTTGGTTCTGAGCGATCACTACCCCATCAGTATTAAAATATATTCCCCCTCCAGTGGTACTAAGTCCAGGAGCAACCTGGAAAATCTCTTTTCACATACCATTTCACTTTCATCAAGAAATGGATACACCATAAAATGGGCTAAAATCGACACCTTGAAGTTTTTTGAAAACTTGATCAAATCGGGTCCTGACCTCTTTTCGACCTGTTTGGAACTCCCACCCAATCCATCAGAAATTATTTCTGCCTTCGACCAAATCGCGTCATTAATTAGAAAAAATCTGACCCGAAATAACAACAAAAACAACGCTTTCAAGAATCAAGGTTGGTTTGATCATGAGTGCTCAAACACTCGCGACATCTTGAAGGCCACCCTTAACAAAACTCCAAAAAACCAGATGGAAATCAGATCCGCCCGTGCCGCTTATAAACTGGCAATTAAGAATAGAAAAAAGGTCCTAAAAAATGCGGCCTGGGAAGCTCTGCTGAAAGCCAGTACTCTAAGAGACAATACGGCATTTTGGAGGGAGGTGAACGCCCCCTTTTTTAATGATAGGACTACTGACTGTATAGAAATTGCTATCTCTGAAGATGTCTGGATAAACCACTTCACAGAACTGTACAAATTAGATGACCGAATTGAACCAATGGAGAATAATGAATCGCTAACCAACAATCTAGAGCCGTTCCCACTTTCCATCTATTTCAATCACTCGGAAGTGGAAATGGCCATTGTTGAAAGCTCAAATGCCAAAGCGCCCGGCCCAGATGGAATCCCCATAGACCTATTCAAAGATAACATCCAATTATGGGCACCTATTCTTACCAACGTCCTTAATTCGTATGCCCAGAAAGGATTCCCTACAACATGGCAAGAAGCTATCATAATACCCATCTTCAAAAAAGGTGAAAGAACGGACCCAAAATGTTATAGACCTATTTCATTGCTGGACTCCATGATGAAGGTGGCCGGGAGAGTCCTTCTGAATCAACTACAGACATGGGCACAGGAGAATAACATTTTATCTAAATTCCAATATGGGTTCGTTTCTGGTCTTGGGACAGTGGAACAATGTTTAAATCTAGCCCTGATCATTGACAAACATGTGCTGGCAAAAAGAGGCAATATATACATGACCTTTGTGGACTTAAGCTCTGCTTTTGATTGCCTCAATCATAGTCTACTTTGGTCTACCCTCACTAACATGGACGTTGACCCCAACATTTTATCTTTCATCAAAGAACTCTATCGAGGAGCCGGGGCCAAGGTCCGTTATGGGAAGGATGGAGCTTGCACAAATAAGTTCCCTATTAGAAAGGGGGTCAGGCAGGGTTGTATCCTTGCCCCCTTTCTTTTTAATATGTACATCAACAGCGTCGCCGACTGCCTGGCCAAACTAGATGTGGATTACCCTAAAATAAATGGCCATGCGGTCCCTATTCTTTTATACGCGGACGACGCTGTGATTATGTCCAGGACCCAACTAGGCCTTCAAAAAGCGCTGACCGCTTTTTCTACCTTTATGGATACGAGAGGTCTCAAGATCAATGTAAGCAAAACTTTTACAATGTGTTGCAGTACCAAAAAGAACATCTCTTGCAATACGTACATTGATGCAAATAAGATCTGTCTCACAAAAACTTTCACCTATCTAGGTATACTTTTTAGCAGCACTGGCACCTGGAAGAACGCCATACACACCCGAAACTTGGCTTTTATCAGACAAATTGGAGCCTTAAAGAAATTTGCGACCAAACTAGGAGGGAAACCAGTTAAAATTCTGCTGGACATATTCGCTGCCAAATGTATCTCAACCGCAACATATGGAGCAGGTATCTGGGGCCTGGCGGATTGCGGTGAGATCCAAATTAGTGAGAACGCGTTTCTAAGATTTTTGCTGGCTGTCCCTCGATCAATCTCAACTACAGTCTGTCACAACGAGTTAGCACGAGTATACATCTCAGACATAATTAAAACCGTGCCTATCCTGCTATGGCACAAAATTTGGTCCTCGGAAAAAACGGTGTTAAACCAGGACATAATCAAGGACTGTATGGCCTTAACCAACGCAAGAAAGATACCCTGGCTCGCCTATGTACAGAAATTCTTAACCTCCCTGGATCTAGCTGACATGTATATTAACCCCACAACGTGTCAAACGATTTCTAAAAAGGACCTCAAGGCTCGCTGTCTAGGCTTGCTTTCAGATAGGCGTTCTTATCTCGAAGGCAACAAAGCATCGATTGCCAATCACAACCTCCTACTTTATGATGACGGCATCCCATCTTACCTTTCCCCGTTCACCACTCCCTACACGAGAATGTTGCTGACAAGGATGAGGACGGATTGTTTCTTCCGCCTACTAACCTTTCCCACTGTAAACGATTGGTCGCTTACTCCGGTGGTCTGTCCTTGTGACAATGTTTCCAAGCAGTCCAACATTCACGTTATCCTATTTTGCAAATTTTATGACTATGGTAGACGGAAATATCTTTCTCCGCTCCTCAAATACTGGGGCCTAAGACAGTGCCGACCAGCCTTACTTAAGCTATATATGCTTGAAGATGAACTCACAATCAACGCAGCTAGTAGCTTTTTGAAATATGCAGTAAGGTGTAGAGCATCCATGAACTAACTGTCTTCTGCTCCCCATCAGCTAAACTTTGCACAATTTTGCACAAATTTAACCCTTTTTAAGATGTTTTTAATAAGTAGTATGTCTTTCTGATTGTATTCAAAATTCATTTTATGCTGTATTATATGTGCTTTTATGATTTTCTTTGAAAAAAATCGAATAAAGCTTTATTTGAATTGAATTGACTCAGATATTAGAGATTTTCTGAAAGGTCCAAGCAAAATACGTAGTTAACGTTTTATATATGCAGGAATGTATGCTGCTTATAATGAACATTGGAAGGTGTCACAGGCAGAATTTGTAGAGCGCATATGGGAGTTAGACCGTATTCATTTTGAAAAATCACTTAAAGTGATAGACAATGGTTTAGTGACCTGGTCATCCGGAATCTATTCATTGGGTAACATTTTATTCTCGACAATAGACATCCTTGAGCAGGATTTAGCCTCGCTACAACATGGCCAACCCCAGATAAGGTCAATCATGTCCCTGGGATGGGTACTGCAATCTTTAAGAGCCGGTCATGCGTCTTGGCGTTTTATACACACGCAGGCGCTGTTTTGAATTTACAATCTGACTGAAAAACAAACAGAAATGGCACAAGAGGAGCTGATTACAAATTGTTGCGCATCGAAAAACTGGTCAAATTGCCTAAAACAGTAGTAGAAAATCCAGCTACAGAGTGTTTAATTCACGGACACATTAATTTGCCCTTGGTGACATTGCAATTTCAGTATTGTCTTTAAAAATATCAGGCAAACACATATGAAACAATGGGAAAGGGATATATTTCTAAAACTTGGAAATTGCCTTATTTGTATCCATGTAGGAGTGGGAACAATATTGTATATTTAAGTGGTTGTAACTGCGCACACTCGATAGGCGGTTCTCTCACATGTCAAGATATTACTTTGCATGGCACCTGCACTGGGAATGTAGCAAACCTTTCATGTCATCTAGAAGAAAGGAAGAGCTTCTGTAATAACTCCTCTTTTAGACTTTTATCTAATGGCAGTCGTTTTATATTAAGCGATCACTGCTGTTTTGGATTGAAAAGGGACAGCCTTATCTGGTAACTGTAAATACAAAGGTTACATGTTGTGGGCATCTCCTGTATCCCCTGCCCGACATGGCCACTGAGACGGTAGTCTGGCCTTTACTAAATGTTTATTTTATTAAGTTGGATACTTTAAGCAGAATACAAGCCATCCCCTATCTCTGACCTCGGCCAAGGAGACTTACGAACTACAAGTTGCAAGGTCTTTGGCTGAAATAAAGCTTTGTTACATACAAATTCGCCAGTCCACTTTTTGGAAATGTTTTCCCAAATGTTTAATACCAGTGATGCCACAGGCCTCGCAAGTGTATTCAAGTCACTCGGATCGAGTGCCTTTTTTTTTTTTTTTTTATTTCAAAAAATGTTATTGTTATAGAAAAAGCAAATGAAGATACATAATACAAAGAAAGTGATACAGTTGAGATCAAGTAATCAAACAATCAGAGGACGGAGTCCAAAAAAAAAAGATTCATATGAAATACATCCATGAATAAGAGTATTCTGCTAGAAACAGAAACTATATTAATTAAGGTAAAGCAAGTAACTTTAGACAGAATCTAAACTCAAAAGTATCACTATCAGCTGGTATAATCAGGAGAAGAGAATAGAAGAAAGAAGAGGGAGGAAAAAAGAGGAAAAGAAGGAACAGGTAAAAAAAAAGAGAGGGCACAGAGAAGAAGGAAAGAAGAAGGGAAAGAAGGATTTCCAATGAATAAACCCGACAGACAAGACGCCATTTAGACAGACACAACAAAGGGATATTGCTCAACCAACCCCTTTGATGACAAATCCATGTAATTATCCAAAGCTGTCCAAACCCCACTAGCAATAGACAGAGAGAGATGAGCATGATCGACCGAGGTATGAGCACTTCGTAAGAAGGAAACCCACGCCCACCAAGTATGATACGAAACAGAGGAGAAGGATTTCCAATCCATAAGGATTACTTTCACGGCAACAGTCAATAAAAGATCAAACAACTGTAACTCCATGGTATCCAAGGGGAGAGGAACTGGAGCAGCCAAAGGACCTAATAAAATTAATGGGAAAGAAAGTTGGAATTTAATACCAAAGATAAGCATGATGTGTTTATGAATGTTTATGAATGAGGTCCCAAAAGGGTTGGAGTAAAGAACATTCAAAAAACATATGTGGAAAATCACCTGGTGCTAATCCGCAACTCCAACATAAATTATCTTCTTTGAGATTGAGCGAATGTAAGCGGACAGGCGTCCAATGAAGAAGGTTGATAGAGAAAAATTTAGATTGCATTAACGATTGGGAAATTTTATTACGAAGAGAAAGTTTACCAATCATCTGCCAGGAATCTGAAGAAATATGGTCAGTGATACCATGATCAAAGTGACATAAGCGGAAAGTGCTGCTGCTGTGGAGAGAGGGCATCTGTGGACCCTTGCTTTTGCTCAACAACTTGCGGAACCCGCTTCGCGGGTCCCGCTGCGCCCCAGTGACTGCAGGTGAGCAGGATCGTGACGCGTGGACTGGACCAGGGCTGCGAGCGCGCGGAGCAGGACTTCTAGGACCAGAAGCCTCTGCACACCGCGCCCGCCCACCAACACCTGGCCGCTCTCCCTGTCCACCACGCCCCGCCTGCTGCTCTTGTTAAGGGCGGAGAGGAGAGATCGCCATGGGACGCCTGTAAGCGGAAAGTGCTGCTGCTGTGGAGAGAGGGCATCTGTGGACCCTTGCTTTTGACCAACAACTTGCGGAACCCGCTTCGCGGGTCCCGCTGCGCCCCAGTGACTGCAGGTGAGCAGGATCGTGACGCGTGGACTGGACCAGGGCTGCGAGCGCGCGGAGCAGGACTTCTAGGACCAGAAGCCTCTGCACACCGCGCCCGCCCACCAACACCTGGCCGCTCTCCCTGTCCACCACCACCCGCCTGCTGCTCTTGTTAAGGGCGGAGAGGAGAGATCGCCGTGGGACGCCTGTAAGCGGAAAGTGCTGCTGCTGTGGAGAGAGGGCATCTGTGGGCCCTTGCTTTTGCTCAACAACATGCGGAACCCGCTTCGCGGGTCCCGCTGCGCCCCAGTGACTGCAGGTGAGCAGGATCGTGACGCGTGGACTGGACCAGGGCTGCGAGCGAGCGGAGCAGGACTTCTAGGACCAGAAGCCTCTGCACACCGCGCCCGCCCACCAACACCTGGCCGCTCTCCCTGTCCACCACGCCCCGCCTGCTGACCAACGGTCCACCTATATAAGGGATAGCTAGTACCCACTAGCGGGAGCGCGCGGGAGGGCGCCGGGAGAAGCCCGGGACAAGGGCGGGACCGTTTGTGGCCGTTCGTGACCCGGAGTGACCGGACCGGGCCATCCCTCTAAACTGTGTGAGTCTCTGTTTTGTAAGGACTATGGCTGGTAGAGACAATAGGATCAAATCCTCCTTAACTGGGAGCCTGTCAACCGCCGGAGGCATGGAGAAATTCCTTATAAGGGCCAATAATATTATAGACAAGGAGATAGTCATATTGGAAAAGCGTTTGTCAACTGAACTCATCTCTCTTAAACGCTCATCCATAGGACCCCTTGCTAACGCTAAAACGCCCAATAGAAATAGCGACCAGTCTGCTATTACGGAGATAATATCCCCGCCTAGAGAAGATCCTGGCGCCTTGGCTACCCTGGTTACCACAACTGACACTGTGGCCGACATTAACTGTGTCCCCGTAAGCAATAATGTCTCCCTCTCATCCCACCTTGATGGGAGCATTACTGAGCATAAGAGCCAAGGGGAGAGAGAGGGTGCAGTTAGTAAACGGAAAAGAGTGTATAACAAGAAAGAAACTAAAACGGGAAGGGCGGTAAAATCTGCCAAGGTGCGGGGGGAGCCACCTCAGACCACTACCAACCCCCATGATGTCCCCCTCCCGGGTAGAGAAATATCCATGGAATGGGCCGTGGCCTTACTTAAATCAATTATATCCCCATTAGAGGCTAAATTGGATAGGCTATGTTCCAGAATATCCAACGTAGAGTAAACAACTGCCTCCATTTTAGCCACCCTTGGTACCCCACAGAGTCAATATATTCCCCCGACTACTACAACCCTATCGATCCCTGCTCCTCCCAACCCGAACCCGAACCAACCAAATATCCCCCCACTGAACACCTGCTTATCAACCCCCTCTCTGCCCAGTAATTCAACCATCGATAATGTGGCAAATCATCAACCTAGTCAATCTAACCCACTAGCCCATATGGTCGAGGGAAACCAGGGAGCACCGAATGAGGTACATAATACCCCTAGACCTAGATGGCCTGATCTTCCACCGGAGGCTAATCGGTTTACTGTCATCCTAGCCGGCGTACCACCACTAGAAACAGGGGAATCAGAAACCTTTAGCTCCCTGAAAAATAAGGTAATCAAATGGCTCAACTGGAATAGACCCCTCCCGGCCCACCTACACAACGAAATTATTATGGTCAGGAGGGTTCCTTGGATAGGCAAGACCCCTAAAAACATCAATGGGGACTGCCTAACCGTTAGTTTCAGAGATCCCCGTACAGTATCTCACATATGTGCAGGCTTCAACAGATCCTTCGACTCAACCATCCAGACCCTTCCAGTTTCTTATTTTTTCCCACCAACTAACCCTCGCTACCATCCGAGAAGAGGGGACTGGACTGTTGTGGAACGGAGGGGCAGGCAACGAGCGTATGATGCTAGACCACCTAGACTCCCCCAATACGCACCCCAATTCCACCCCTTCACGGATTATAACCGCTTTGGTTGCTTAGAAGGTTTAGAGGGAGTTGACTGACTATATCCCATCTCTTCCTCCCTGGAGCCAACCCATGTCCCAGCTAATATTGAAGCCCTAACTACGGTTAATTTACCAACTCAATGTTTGGAAACCCTTCCTACCCCAGCTATCCCCACCAAACCGGACCATATCCCACCCGTTATGGCCCTTACTACACAATGTTTGGAAACCATTCCCACCATTCCTACCCCAGCAATTTCTACAGAACCGGACCTGATTCCCCCCGATACGACCAATACTATACCTTCTATCCCATCTATTCACACTAAAACAGTACAGGACCGAAGGTTAAAGGGATATTCATTGGCGAGCTGGAACATTGCTGGGTGGCGGCAAAAAGCTTCAGCCTTGGGCTGGAGGGAGCATATTTTGGACTTTGACATTTTATGTCTGCAAGAAACGTGGCCAGTGGAAGATATTTTCTATGATGGATTTGTTTCATACAACTGTAATGCGGTGGAATCTGTAATGGGGAGGGCCAAAGGTGGATTACTGATCTTATTATCTGTACACCTCCCTATACATGTAAGGAAAAGTCATATAGTGGGGTCCCATTCGCAAATCCTGGAACTATTGGTAGGCAGGGACAGAAATTTATTATTGATTAACCACTACAATAACACCTTTGACCCTTCCAGTACTACTGTAGTAGACGAACTTGAATCTGTTTTGGACCCAATTCTCTGCAAATCGGCTGTATCCTATGATATTGTATGGGGGGGAGACTTTAACATCAGAACTTGCCCCCATTCTTATTCAACTACATGTGGATACGATGGGGACAATGGGGAGAATCTACTACACTTTTTACACTCTCCATACGGCACTTCCCTTAATAACCTGATGTTAAAAACTGATGTATCCATTCACCAGCACGCCCCTGACAATGAGGGTAACTTGGCGCCCACCTTCGTGGGGAGAAATACTACCTCTATCATTGATTTTTTGCTCATTTCCAACCGGGTAGCTCCCCATTGTTCGGTCCCACAGATTGTAGACCTCGGTCTGAGCGACCACAATGCTCTTACCATGGTCATATACCACGAGCTCCCTAGGAATGTATTTGCCGGTAGGGTTGTTGACGACATTATTCCCTGTAGACCAAATGGGACTCGCATCAAGTGGTGTGGGGAAAAAGCAGAGAATCTACATCGTAGTGTTGTGAAAGCTGGCCTAAATACGATACTTAGTTGCCTTGATATGGAAGCCCCCCCAGAACAATCTGTAAACAACTTTGAGAAATTGGGCGCCATAATCAAGCAAACCCTCACCACAAAGAAGGCCAAAACTAAACGGGATACACAGGGTTGGTTTAACCAAGCATGTACAAGGGCACTTAAGGCCCTTAAACTTGCCCTCTCCATCACCCCCAGAGACAGGGAAGCAGTCACATCCCCGAGGGCTAATTACAAAAATGAGCTAAAACTCAGGAAACAAGAACTAAGAGAAATAGCCTGGGAGGACCTGAGCAAAGCTGCAGCCCTCCGGGACAGCAAACTGTTCTGGAGTACCATCAATAGCCCATTCCTACAAAAAGAGGAATTCCCTGTTCTTACCGCCCAAGTTAGTGAAGATGGTTGGGTGTCCCACTTCTCAGGGATCTTTGATCCAACTGGAGAACCCAATGATAATTCTTATTCTAACTGTATTACTCTAGTTGAAACTCCGAGAATCACGATCCACGAGGTGGATATGGCAATAATGAATAGTAAAGGGGGAAAGGCTCCGGGCCCAGACGGGGTACCAATCGACCTATACAAATTCAATCCAGCTCTCTGGAGCCCATTATTGACCATAGCTTTTAACGCCGCTATGGATAACAGGACTCCCTCTACCTGGGGTGAATCCATTATTATCCCAATCTACAAGAAGGGGGATAGAGGAGAGGCTAAGAACTACCGCCCTATCTCCCTTCTGGATTCCTCACTAAAAATCATGAGTAGGGTCCTGTTAGCACGTTTGGAAGATTGGGCCTTAGATAACCATATTCTTGCCCCATCCCAATATGGCTTTAGAAAGGGCCTTGGTACGATTGAACAATGCATCAACCTGAACCTTTTAATAGGGAAGTATACCAAGGCCAAACCGGGATCACTATATTTGTGTTTCGCGGATCTTTCTAGCGCATTTGATCTGGTCGACCATGCCTTGTTATGGACAACTTTATTGGGTATGGGAGCCCCCCCTGACATTATCCATTTTTTAGCCACACTCTACTCAAATTTATCTGCCCAAATTCGCTATGGTCCAGTGGAGGAGTGCACACGAAAGATTAGAGTAAGATCTGGTATACGACAGGGATGTGTATTGGCCCCGTTGCTTTTCTCGCTCTTCATTAACTCGGTAGAGCAAGAATTAAAGCAAATCCATGCTGATGCCCCCCAAGCTGGAGGCACTCCCATACCGGTATTACTCTATGCCGACGATACGGTCCTACTCTCTAGGACCCCTATAGGCCTCCAAAAACTGATGGACGGGTTCTATGATTTTATACAGAGAAGGAAACTTAAAATCAATAATTCTAAAACTTTTGTCATGGTGTGTGGGAAAAAGCTGAAACTTTTTAAACCTTTTTGTTTTAAGGAAAACCATATTGAAACTGTTACTAATTTTTGTTATTTGGGTGTTACTTTTAATGACAGAGGATCGTGGGCTCCAGAGGAGATAAATGTCAAAGCCAGACTGGGGAAAGCATCCCTAGGCGTCTTCCGCTTTGCCTCTAAAGTAGGAAGCCGCCGTATTGTTGATATGCTGACTATATACAAACACAGATGTACCTCGATAGCACTGTATGGTTCGGGGGTGTGGGGACAGTGTAGTGCGAGGGTGCTACAAATTGAAGAAAACAAGTTCATCAAACGGCTGCTTTGTCTTCCCCCCTCGGCATCTACTGTTTTAACTCATTCGGAACTAGATATGGATTACCTGTCCGATCTTACCGGACTAAGGCCATTGCTGGTATGGAAATCTATTTTTACCAAGACGGAAACTGCCTTCACCAAAGACATTATCAAGGACTGCTTACTCTTGGATAAAGTTTTAAGTATCCCATGGTTAAAATATGTGATTTCAACTGTTAAGGACCTGTTTGACAAGGACATATGTAACGACCCCACCTGTTTGAATTCTCTGAGCAAGCAGGAACTAAAAAATGACTATCTTAGGGCAAAATCGGATGTGCGAAGTTATGCTACCAGAGAATATTCCACACATACTTTTTATTATTCACTGAAAGATGATAGTTGTGGTATTCCCATATACCTTAATGTTATCCACAGACAGTCTCATCAGTTTGTTCTCTCAAGATTGAGATTAGGTATAGCTCATAACCTGGTTGCCTTCCCAACAATGAAATCTCACCCAGTTACTCCTTGTCCATGTGACGGTTTTACCAAACAAAGCACACCGCACTTTTTACTACTTTGTCCCTTGTACAAAGCGCAGCGTATCTGTTATCTCAAGCCTATGTTCCTTAAATACTCTATGTATACCACAGGTAACGCTATGAGGCTTCTTTTCTCACTTTCAAGCCCAGATATATGTTTTTTTACTGCTATTTTTATTTTAAAATCCATTAGAGCTAGACTTAGTATGGTTTTCCCGTAATTCATGTGCAGCAATTCCCACATCATGTGACAAGGCTATTCCTGTTCATCACATTGTTTATCATGTATATGTAATGTTTTAACTGTATACTTTTATGATGTTTTTAAAACATTCGAATAAAGTTATAAACTGAACTGAGACGTATCCATTTTTCCTGAGCAACCGTATGAGACGGAAGTGAAGTTGTTGATAAAAATTTATTAATTTTTGAGGCTACATGACCAGATTTGGTCCATATTTGAAAAAGAGTAATCATAGGAGAAGTAGGATGAAGATGCACCTTAGCAGGTGCCACTTTAATTTTGAGAAAAGTATAAAAATCTAAATTAGTTAAGGAAAATTGTTGAGCCAAGGAGGTGAAAGGCAAAGGCTCATTAGTAGAACCATAGAGATGTCTAACCAACGAGATCCCCTTAGCAGCCCAGTAAGAAATCAGAGAAGGATCAATATTAATTTTAATTTTAGAATTCCGCCAAATAGACGACCACCTAGATTTATGAAGCGGGATCGCCACCAACTTGTCTACTTTCTGAACCGCAGTCAAAGTATCTATTATAATAGAGCGGGAAAACGGGATAGACAGGGTAGACGTAGTACAGAAAGATGCAGTCGGTAATGGAGAAGCCAATTCCTGCTCTATTAACAGCCAGGATGGGATATGCCTAGAAGGAGAAGAAAACCAAAGGGCACCTTGGGAAGCCAGAAAGGCAGTTTGGTATTTCCCCCAATCAGGAAGATTACAACCCCCCATATCATAAGGTTTTTGCAAAAATGTATAAGCAATTCTCGCTCTTTTATCATTCCATAAAAATTTAGAGGTCAAAACATCAATCTCATGAAAAAAGGAATCTGAAAGTTTTACCGGGAGCATAGAGGATACGAAGTTAATAATAGGTGTAATCATCATTTTGAGAGTCTGGAGACGGCCCCACCATGAAATGTGCTTCGGAGACCAAGTATCCAAAAGGCGTCGAACTTTAAGAATAGTTTGGGCTTCATTATAAGAAATTGTATCATATAAAGTAGAACAAAAATATATACCCAAATATTTTAATTGTTTAGACTGCCATTTAAAACCAGCAGAGCCCATGTGAGTAGAAAAACAATAGGCATTCAAGGGAAACATCTCCGTCTTATCCTTGTTTAAGGTGTACCCTGAAACCTTCGAAAAAAGGGAAATAGTATCCGAGATAGCAGGTATGGCCAGGGCAATTTGGTATCAAGGAGAAGGAGTGAAGGGCTTTTACTGTTCTAAAGAGAGAGCAGAAGGTCCAGTCACGACGTGCCCTGACAATATATCTAATCAACAGATGTCGCGCTGTTCCTAACGAAGGGAGAAGTAGGTACAGTCAGTGATGTTGGTGAGTTATGGTAGGGTGATCAGAAATTCACCCTGGGAATCCATTTTGTTGGATTTAATGCCCTCACACATCCTTTCAGGTGTCATGCTTCATCATTTGGGCCTGCTCCTCGTTGGGTCGGCGGTGCAATACCCAACGGGCAACACCTCAAAGAGGGGCTCTTTATCGGAGATCTTTTTCCAACTGCCGTATGGATGAAGTGCGGGTATGGGGCCAGAATCAAGTGGTAGACGTAAATGTAGTGGGTTAAAATAAAGCTAGTGGTACCAAAAATGCTTTATTCAAAGGGCCACTGCTTTAGTTAAAAATGATTAACCTGGAGGAGAGTAATGGAAAATGATGTTTCCAACTCTTATCCAAGGGTTACTGTAGTCTGGTCAACATGTTTCTCGCTATTGTGAAATTATCTAGCGATTCTTCAAGACCAAAGGAGACTATCTAGCAGGTATCTAATGGTGAAGGGACTGTCTACACTAGTTTATCTAAAGTGTGGTGTATGTATGCTCGTATGGCTCCCACACTGTGAATGGAGAGGATAACACTATTATATTACCCTTCTTCGAGTTGTGATTGTCAGTACCTAGTGTTACAAACAATCAGACAACGACAGTGTCCGGCGGGTAAAGCTTCAGGGAGATCTTCCACCATGAGGTTGGTATTTCCTGAGCTACTCTTCTAGCACCTACCCATCGCCGCCGGAACCGGGTACCACTAGCTTTATTTTAACCCACTACATTTACGTCTACCACTTGATTCTGGCCCCATACCCGCACTTCATCCAAACGGCAGTTGGAAAAAGATCTCCGATAAAGAGCCCCTCTTTGAGGTTTTGCCCGTTGGGTATTGCATCGCCGACCCAACGAGGAGCTGGCCCAAATGATGAAGCATGACACCTGAAAGGGTGTGTGAGGGCATTACATCCAACAAAATGGATTCCCAGGTTGAATTTCTGATCACCCTACCATAACTCACCAACATCACTGACTGTACCTACTTCTCCCTTCGTTAGGAACAGCGCGACATCTGTTGATTAGATATATGGCCAGGGCAGTATCATCTGAGAAAATAAGGACATCATCCGCATACGCAGCAGTTTTGATACAATGAGGACCAAAAGAAAAACCTTTAATGTCCGGATTTAACTCCATCAACCTGAGGAGAGGGTCAATGGATAATAAAAATAAAAGAGGAGATAAGGGACATCCCTGTCTAGTGCCCTGGCGGAGATTAAAAAAGGATGACGTAGCACCATTGACTCTTATGTTAGCTCTGGGCTGAGCATATAAAGACATGACCATGTTAATGAAAGGGTCACCAAGGTTATGTGCTGACAAGACAGCACGAAGAAAAGGCCACGAAACCTTATCAAATGCCTTTTCAGCATCAAGGGCCAAGGCCGCTGCTGGGAGATGAGATCGTTTAGCTGCACCAAGAATATGACAAAACGTACGAATATTATCACGCGCAAGACGGCCTTTTACAAAGCCCGTTTGAGAGGGATGTCCCAGTTTAGGAATGAAGGATTCTAATCTTTTGGCTAAAATCCTAGCAAAGATCTTAGCTTCCATGTTCAGAAGGGAAATCGGGCGGAAATTTTTGTGATCTGAATGATCTTTCCCCTCTTTAGGGATTACTACAATGGTAGTGTCCGCTGCAGTGCCAGAAACAGAACCATTCTTAATAAAATCATCAAAAACAGATTGAAGCTTGGGAACAATCACAGGAAGAAAGGTTTTATAAAATAGAATAGGATAGCCATCGGGTCCCGGAGCTTTTCCAGACCGAGTGGCCTTAATTGCGGCAATATTTTGTCAGGAGTAATCGGGCCACCTAAAAAATTTGTATCTTCTACAGAAACTGATTGCACTGGAACAGATTTTAAGAACTCTTGGCACTGTTCAAAAGAGGCCTGATTGGAAGGAGTATATAGGTTGTTATAAAAATCGCGAAAAACTTCAAGAATTTCCCCGTCTGAAATTTTTTAGAACCAAGATGGTCAGTAATGGAAGAAATTTGAGAAGACTTAAAAGAGGAATCTTGAAATTTCAACGTAGCCGCAAGAATCTTCCCAGCTCGATTTTTTAACAATAGTCTTTTGGATTTCTGAGCTTGAACCCCAATGTGAGCTCTCTTAGTAACTATAGTGTTGTATTTGTATTTTAGTAATTTGATTGACTGTAGGCAAGATTTATCCTTAGAATGTCGAAAGGTAGATTCTAAGTTCTTTATTTCAGTAGCTAGATCTGTAAGTTCTTTTTTAATATCAGCATTCCTTTTTGACATACATTTAATAACCTGGCCACGGAAAGTACATTTAAACGAATCCCAGAGGACAATTGGGGAGGAAACAGAGCCTTCATTCTCTAGAAAAAAAGTTTCAATTGCACTAGAAAACTCATCAACCTGAGCAGTGTCACATAGAATTTCTGTATTTAATCTCCAGGAACTAGGTCTTGATCTAGGAGCAAAGGACAACAAAGTAAAAGTAACCGCAGCATGATCAGAAACCAGAATAGGATGAATAATCGGAGAGGAGGAAGACAGAACAAGAGAGGAATAACCCAATAAGTAATCAATACGAGAAAAGGTAGAATGAGGTGAGGAAAAGAAGGAGAAATCGCTACCAGTGGGGTTATGGAGACGTCAAATATCTTGCAGGTGAGATAGGGAACACATGTTAAGCATTTGTTTGTGGGATATTGGAGGACGAAATGGAAAAGCTGAATTCCTATCAAGAATGGGATCCATCAATAAATTAAAGTCTCCACCAACAATAAGATTACCAGAATGAGGAATATCATTCAATTTTTTGGTGATTGCTGTCCAAAAGGACGGATCATCCTTGTTAGGAGCGTAAATGTTCATAACATAAAGATCAGAATTATCATCAGACAACCTTGTTAATAACCAACGACCCTCAGAATCATGATCAGAAGAGACTATGGACAAACCTGAATTTTTGGAAACTAAAGTAACAACCCCATTTCTTTTGCTACTTGCATCAGAACAAACAGCATCTGAAACCCATTCCTTCTTTAAGAATAATGCTTCTCTAGTAGAAACTTTTGTTTCCTGGAACAGGACTAAATCTGAAGAGAGAAACTTGTAATAATCTAGGATCTTGGATCTTTTCACTGGATGATTTAAACCCTTAACATTAAGGGACAACACATTCAAACCCGGCATAGACGTACATAAAGAAGAAAAACATAAGCCATAAATGATAGATAGTAAACAACCACTATGAAAACGAACAACCACACATCAAACAAAAACAAAAATGTCAAGGAAGGAAAATCCATTGGGAAAATCCGAGAGGAAAGAAGAGATAAGAGGGAAGAAAAGAAAGGAAAGAAAAGAACCAGCAGAGGTGGTCTGAGAAAGACCAAATTCATACTAGGGGGAACGTGGGAAGACGAGCAAGGGAACCGTCATGAGGAGCAAATACGATCAGCAATCAAACAGCCCCAATACAGAGCAAAACTAACTATATTAACAAGAAATAAAGACATCTGTATTATGGTCTAGTATTAATTAGAATGTTACAAAAACAATACATCATGGGAATCCATGAAAAACCACATGCGAGCAGCGAGTTAATGTATAGGTAAAAGTAGAAACTACATCGAAAAAGAGTAAAATCGATAACATAAGGAAAAAACATCATGTAGAGTGAATGTAGTATCACCTCTAAACTGTTTATACAACTGGGACCAAGAAATATATTTAAAAAACAGCCTAAAAATATGTTAAGAGGGAACATAGCATATTCAGAATACCTTTATAGCTATCAGAAAAGAATAAGTAAAAGGAGTAATAATACATACTTAAACTACGGTATGTAATAAAAGGAAAGTAGATGAGATATAATAAAGAGGAGCACTAACAGGCTGAGCAGTATAGCGATAACAAAGCACCCTCCTAGATAAATATAAGAAACCGCAGCATAATGAATACAAATGTGCAAGAAACTAGAGAGAGGCAATTAATTGATTGAATAATCTTAAACATATAGAACTAGCTGAATTAATTAAAATAATCATGCAGGAGTATGTCAAATATATTGTAAAATACAATAAGGTACCAGGAAAACTATAACCTACAAAATTAAAGATTAAATAGATAGGTCTAGTGGTGAGATACAATAATGATGATAAATAAGCAACCAATCAATGAATAAGCATTAGATAAATATATGAATTACTTAAACACTAAATAGACTCTGAACTCTAGAGACATAACTGTAATTGATAAGCAACAATGAAGCAATTTATATACCAAAATATAAGACAATACCAAAAGAAATCAATGAAGTAAATTTGATGAAGGGAAGGGAGGAACAAATGTGAAAAGTGAAAACAAGACCAAGTCACATAAATACAGACAATATCACAAGAGAACAGAAAAAAGCATACAGAAGAAAGCTCAAACATAATGGCAGACAACAACTAAGAAAGGGCATAGAAACATATGAGAGAAAAAGAGAGAAAGAGGAAAACACAGCCCAGCATTAAAGTGACAAACCCATACAAAAAAAATCAACTATCAGAAAATAACAATGACCGTGTACACTAATATCACTACACAGATGTTATGGCTGGATTTTCTGCTTAGATGAGATCAGCCCCCAGGGGCCCCTATGACCCAGCCAAAACGTACTCACCTTCCCTCCTCAGATCGTATTCACAATGGATAGATATACAGATATATATACAGGTCGCACCTAAGGATGGGGAATGACAATACACATGTATAGATTTTCTACAATATCTTATTCACATCAGTTGGTCTCGCGGCCACCCCGACCCAGACCGTTCTACCCTAGGGCAGATATGACACACAATCTGGTGCGTCTACACATGGGCCTGCAGAACCCAATGCTCCCTTTTCCAAACGGTTCGCAATCCGGCAAACCTACACGCCAGTCTCCTTCCTGGCGCTCTCACTTATTCAAGCCACAATCTTGTGGGTATATACGCTGGTCTCCCACCCAACGCTCTCACTAACGCCGCATATCAACGACGACCACATTCCTATGAACAGTCATCAGGATAATGTCTCAGTTACCTACTCGGGATAAAACTATAATAATGACTTTTGATACGGTTCCCAAATTATATAATGTACCTCCTATTCTTGGCATCAAAGGTCCACTCACTCCCTCTTTGTTCGATCACCATTTACCTGATCGGGATTTCACATCCGTTCACATAAACAACTCTCGACTAGAAGTTGCATTTACCGAGATTGAACAGGAACACGAGGCACACGATAATTCTATAAGAATTAGGATATTTATTGACAATAGATACAAATCACATTACTATGCAACATAATTTCTGCAAAGAAAAGGTAAAGATTAGAGTGCACGCTATTTGGGAAAAGGACGGAGGTCACCTGGTTAATATGAAGTCTGGACTCGGCAGTCATCTAGGTTCCCTTCTCGTCTCTGTGTCCTGGCTCGCCTTGCAGTCACACCCCAGCCGTCACAAGTACACGTCTGCACCGCTAGGCTCAACCTCGTCTGCTTCCCTCCAGGGCACCGGAACTTTGCTGGTTATTAGCTACCGTCTCTCTCTCTCTCTCTGTATCAGTGCGCTCCGCGCTAATTCTCCTTCAGTCTTTCTCAGAGAGTTTCGGTCTTAAATCTTTCTCGGACTTCAAAGATGGCGACTGTCGGCCATGAGATAATTAATGGCAGAGATGCTAACGGCTAGATGCCGCCTACGGACTAACTGACAAACTGACTAACACCTTTGCTAATATCAAAGCCCGTTCCTTCATGGAAAGCTACGGCCAGTAACCTGCCGCCCACCAAATTCTTGTACCTCCCCGTACCAAGGACACGTTCCCAGCCGGCCGGCCTGAAGTTGTGTCTTCGGAGTGGAGAAAAATACATTCCTTCGATAAGGGCCAGCCTGAGCCGGTTCTCTCCAAGCGAACAACAGCTTAAAACTAAACATTACACTTCACCTAGAAAGCCTTCTCGAGCTACCGGGCAGAAAGCAAAATGGAGTCTGTCTCGTTTAAGGCCTACGGGGCCCACAATATGCGTAACTCCATGGAAAATATCCTAGCATGTTAGCAAATGGGCAAATCATGACTAATACTTATATATCTATCCCCTAACTTAAATTCATAAGCCCTACATTAAGGAAAGTGACACGAAAATGCCCTAATATATGTAAGACAGGGGCCCTGTCTATAGTCCTAATCCCTATGCTATGGGGATGATAGGCTGGAGTCACTCTCCATCATTCTCCCTCTCAAAAGAGCCAGAAAAAGGGCAGCCATTACATTACACCCCTTGACTCCAGTCTATTAACCACAAACTAAATAGAACTAACATCAGTAGAAGAATAATAGGAAACAAAATTAACTGATCTATCAGCCTGATTCATGAAGTGAAATTGCGCCCGCAATCGCTGCGAAAACGCAAATGCGGGCGCAATTTCCGTAATCGGCATTCAACAACAAAATAGCGAATTCGCTAACACATATTAGCGAATTCGCTAATATAATCGCAGAATCCCTGCCGCTGAGCATTAGCGATTCGGTAATAGCGACACACCACGGAATCTGCGAAAATAATAGCGAATTCGCAATAGAAAATCGCAATCGGCATTCAAGAAAAATCGCTATTTGCGAAAAACCCAAAAATCGCTATTTGCACGGCGCAAAATAAGGACAACTCAAAGCAGGTGGTAACCATGAAAGGCATAGAAAAAAATTTCAAAAAAACGTTGTCCTATCACCAACAGGGCCAGGCCTGACCAATCACACATAAGGACATTCAGCAGCAGCATTAGGCTTTCCACAATGCCTGGGATGTACATGGTGGTGAGGCGGCGAAGGCTACAGCGAGCAGCACGGAGGAGACGCATGAGGCAGGCAAGGATTTACCGGCTGCGGGTCACCTTGCTGGGCCAAACCAGAGAACAGATTTATGCTAAATACAGGCTGAATGGGGAAATGATCACCTGGCTGATACAAGAACTCGACCCCATCATGCAGCACCCAACAAGGCGAAACAATTCTGTGCCCACACATGTGCAGGTATTGTGTAGCCTGCACCTCCTGGCCTCCGGAAGCTTCCAGGGGGTAGTAGCGGCCGCTGGGGGAATATCCCAGCCCACCATGTCACGCTGCCTCGACAGTTTTGTAGACGCCATGCTCACCCAGCTACACCGTCACATCAAATTCCCCGCCAGCCAACAGGAATTGGACATGACAAAGCTACAATTCTACAATGTAGCCCATTTTCCACATGTGCTCGGATGCATAGACTGTACCCACGTCGCCGTCTGCCCACCAGCTGGCATGGAGTATATGTTCCGCAACAGAAAGTGCTACCACTCCCTCAACATCCAGATGGTCTGCAATGCCAAGACATACATCACTGACATTGTCTCACGGTACCCAGGGAGTACCCATGACTCCTTCATCTTCCGGCACAGCGCACTCCACACACGGCTGGTCAGGGGAGAGTTTGGGGAAGGACACCTACTTGGTAAGTACACTTTGATTGAAATGTCACATTGCAAAGATGTAACAGCGCAGCACAGGCAATCACCATCTGCTCCTCCCATTCAGGTGACAGTGGCTACGCCCTCCGTGAATACCTCCTGACCCCATACCTCAACCCTGCTACACCCCAGCAACGGCGCTACAATATTGCTCACATACGGACAAGAAATTGCATAGAAAGGACATTTGGCCTGCTCAAGAGCAGGTTCCGCATACTGCACAAGACAGGTGGGGCCATGTATTACAGTCCTGCAAAGTGCTGCCGCATAGTGGCTGTCTGCGCAATACTACATAACATTGCAACCAAGCGCCGGATACCTGTTGACATCTCTGGCAGTGAATCTGAGGGGGACAACCAGCCACCTGCACATGCGCGCCATGCACAAGGGGAGACCCCAGCAGAAGGGCACAGACGTCGCAACCACATCACAGTGAACAGTTTCTAGTACAACCACTGCCATCACCCCACTAATCAACAATGCATGCAAAATGTAAAGAAGACACAACGCTAATGTGTGTAGGAAAAGAAATGTATTTGTTCAATTCACAAAAGTAAATGTAATGGTCCGTGCAAAAGGTCAAAATAAAAGTACCTGTTCAATTCACAAAAGTAAATGTAATGGTCCGTGCAAAAGGTCAAAATAAAAGTACCTGTTCAATTCACAAAAGTAAATGTAATGGTCCGTGCAAAAGGTCAAAATAAAAGTACCTGTTCAATTCACAAAAGTAAATGTAATGGTCCGTGCAAAAGGTCAAAATAAAAGTACCTGTTCAATTCACAAAAGTAAATGTAATGGTCCGTGCAAAAGGTCAAAATAAAAGTACCTGTTCAATTCACAAAAGTAAATGTAATGGTCCGTGCAAAAGGTCAAAATAAAAGTACCTGTTCAATTCACAAAAGTAAATGTAATGGTCCGTGCCAAATTAGTCCCACAAACAGTATTACGCCATACTGCTGTGCTTGCCAGGCTTCACCTCAGCCTGTGCCAGTGGTGATTACAGTCCTCTAGGTGTGCCTAGAGCGTGACCCTCCACAACGCCTCTGAGGGCCTTCCTCCTCCGGGGCGTCAGGCAATGGGGGGGTCCTGGTGCTGCGGGTGGGTAGTGGGGCCTGTGAGGCTGATTGCGAGCTCAGGCTGGACGCCCCCTCACTCGCATCATCACCCCCCACAACAGATGGAATGGGTGGAGGGTGAAGTGCCACGACAGCCGTGGTGAGGGTCTCCAGCACCCTCGACATGTCCACACTGCACTGTATGACAGTGTGCTGCTGTGTCAGACAGCGCCTCGCCAGTAGGGATGTGGCATTTGCCGACACATAGCTTGCCCTGCTGTAGGTGCCAAGCTGTGTCAACAGTTGGCGGTGGTGCCGGCGTTGGCCACCGTACATCCTATTCATGGCGCGGGTGTTAGCCTCCACGGCTGCAGCAATGCGGGCCATTCCATTGCCCACACCGGCCAGGTCGGCCCTCATGCCTTCAATCTGTGTAGCAACACATGCCACGTTGCGGCCAATGTTGCATAGTTGGAGGTGAATTGCCCCCTGCTGCCGTGCCTGGCGTTGGTGTATGTGCAGCATCCGGCGCTCGATGCTGAGCCGCGCCTGTCCATCACCATTGGCCCGCCTGGTAGAAGCTGCGGATCGCTGGCGTGACCTGCCACGCCTGCCCTGCTGGCCGGATTGTGAGGCTGGGGGCTGACTGGACAGTGGCGCAGCCCCGGATGTTGAGGTGCCAGCTGATGGGGGTGAGGCCACCGGTGTTGCAGGTGTGCTCGTCGCTGGGGGTGTGCCTGCTGGTGTGGCTGTGGCAGTCGCTGCGGGGGCCACAGGAGTGACTGACCTGGCTGCAGCTCTGGGAGGAGCAGCGGTGGCAGGGAGCACAATGGGGGCTGCGATGGCAGCAGATGAGGGCGCTGCAGCAGTTGCAGGTGGGACGCTGCTGGTGATAGTTGATGGTGGTACAGTTGCAGCGTTAGGGGCTGGTGCCTGGGTATGTGTTGGCTCCTCCAGGACGCTGTCGTCAATCACCAGCCTGTCACTGTCACTGGTATCTCCACCTGTGGGGGTAAGTGGAGGACCATTAGTTGTATGCATCTGGCAGACGTGCAGTTGCTACATGCATGCTGGGTGACATTCCCTGAATGGCAGTGGCTTTGTGTGCATTGGGACCTGACTACATCTCCCACTATGGCTGCATTGTGGTACTACTACATTGTGGCCAGACTACATCTCCCACAATGCTTCAGGAAAATCCTTGATGTGCAACAATTACATGCCTATGGGACATTGGGGGGGCCTATTTGGTCATGGACATCCATAGGGGGCAGGGTCGCAGTCGCATGCCACTTACCTTGGGTGTCTTGTGTGGGGGCGGATGAGTCCAGTGCAGTGAAACCCACAACGGCCTCCATCTCGAGGGTGTTTTCCACCTGGTCCTCAAGGGTGGTGTTCGGTGGTACCGTCGGACCTCCTCCTCCTGTGCCCGAGGACTCCCCAAGGCGCGCCGCCACCTTCTCCTTGGCACGGCCTCGGAGGTCGTACCACCTCTTTTTCAGTTCTTCAAGGGACCTGGCCGCCACTCCCACCGAGTTAACTGCAGAGGCTATCCCCTGCCAAATGCGCCTCTTCTCCATTTCCGGGACCCTCCTGGAATTTGCACCGAACAGTTGGTTGTGGTTAGCCACGACTCCCTCGATGAGGTGCTCCAGCTCCTGCTCGCTGAATTTGAGCTTTCGCTTCCTCCCAGCCGAGCTGCTGGTCCCTGGTGCAGCTTCCTCTGCCATGTTATGGGTTGTGGCTCTGTGGTTCACTCTACAAGCCAAGATGTGCAGCTGCTCTTCTATCTGCTCCCTGTCTCTCTGCCTCAATGTGCAAAATGGTGCTGGGAACCGGCAGCTTCCTGGTTGTGATGTCATCACTGGGCTCGAAATGCAACTTCCCGTTTTCCCGATCTCGCGAGTTTGCGATCTCGCAAATAGCGATATCGCTAATAGCGATATCGCTATTTGCGAGACTAATAGCGATATCGCTATTTGCGAGATCGCAGTCCAGCCGCGGGTAGGCCGGAATAGCGATTAATCTGCGATTAATCGCAATTTCGATCGGATCGCTATCGGATTTTGCGATCGCGTGCGAATCGCTTTTTTTTATCGCAATTCTTCATGAATTCGGATTTGCGATTTCTGAATAGCGACTCGCTATTTTTCGCTATTTCAGAATCGCAAATGCCGATTTACATGAATATGGCGGTATGTCTCTTACCAAATCTAAAAAATTGGAGCAGGGAAGGGATGCACTGAATAAAGCAACAAATAGCTATTAGGACACAAATAGCAACAATAACTCCCCCTAAAATCTGTCGTAAGGAATGCAAGTCAGGCAGCCAATTAAAGAGCCAATCAAAGAAACCCTGATCTATATGTTGTCTAATTTCTGCAGTCAAGTCGTGGAGTTTGTCAATATGGGATTGGATAGATTTAGAATGGTCAGACAAATTAAAACAGCATAGACCTTCAAAATCAGAACATTCGTGTCCATGTTTTAACAAAAGATAGTCAATAGCAGCTCTATTCTGTAAAATAGCTCTACGTTCGCCTTGGGCATCTAATAAAAGATCAGATAAAACAGTAGATGTCTGATTGATGGACTTAACCATCCAACAGGCCATTTTGCCGATTGTCTTGGCATTATAAACAGCCAATGCAGGCACTCCAATAATAGAAAAAGCCAAACCAAGGTATTCTGATTTAGAGTAGAGGTGAACAGAGGAATCGCAATCTTCATGCAATGACATTGAATCACGTACAATACGGGAATGTGAAGTAGGATGTGAGGAAAACATTAATAGGCTCAATCTGGTGATGGCACATGGGCCACCAGAAATATTCGCAGGAATATAGGGCCAAGACGAATTCCCGCAGGAAAACAGCCATCCAGCTGGCAGCAACATTGAACGATAATGACTAGGGGCAACTAATAAACGTTGACATGTCATGTTGTTTTTTACAGAAAGACAAGAGTTCGGAAGTCTCTTTAAACACAGCAATCGTTGATGAGCTGAAAAAGAAGTAGCAGCCTGTATTTTCAATTTTAGGCATTCAGTAATAGCCTTAGGGTCACATGTCATTATAAAGCATAGATCTCCAGGGGTAATATTAAAAGTAGTGATTCGGGAATGAATAGGGATATCAAGGTCTGGAAGAGCAGTACATGAGGGACAAAACTCGTGGGCCGCGAAGTCGCCCAGAATAACATTTGGTCGGGCATTCGAGATATTAAAAATATGTCGCAAAGTCTCGGTAGATGCAGGGACAGCAACCAAACAGGTCGCTAAAATGTCAGTGACAGATTTCATTGGGGTAAGACAGAAATGCGGAGAGTTCGTCACCCACTTTGCGAGTGTAATCCAGAAGTTGGACGATGCAGCCCACGCAGACCGCGGGGCTCGGATTATCCCATCAACCGGCGTCGGTGGATCCTCTCCTCTCCCGGCGTAGCAGGCCAAAAGGAGTCCAGCGCCGACACATCCTGCAGCAGCAGTCCAGAGAATGATCTGAAAGAATACAAACACAGGCCTTAATCATTCTCGTAAGTAACATTTATCAGCTGGGACAGCTTCCCAGCCATCTTTCCCTGGCTTCATCACCAAAACGGTGTTGTCATGACCGGTCGCAATAATATCAGCCTGTTCAGGAGGATTTTTCGGCGATTGCACCCATATCTTAGCTCCAGGAAGATCAGATGATCCGAAGCCTTTTTGTCCTCGCACAGTTAGCAACGTTGGGGCAGAGCCTTTTTTGATCTCACCACTGAAGACAGGCATAATCAGTAACTGAGCAACACGGTCAGACTTTTTAATAAACAAATCAGTCTCACTGCTATTAAGCAGGAGAACCTTAATCTCTCCCTGATAGTCACTGTCAATTACTCCTCCGAGCACTTGTACACCTTTCAGGGCCAGGCCAGATCTAGGGGCAATTAATCCAAAACTACCGGCAGGTATACAGACACCAATGCCAGTTTCAACAATGATTCGATCTTTTCCTGGAAATTTTGCATCATTTAAAGCATGCAGGTCGAGGCCTGCGGAACCTGGGGTCGCTCTACATGGAGCCAAAGCACCGGGGGTAATTTCCCAATACATGACAGTGTTCGATAAAGAATTGGGTTTCACATCAACATTCGGAGGAAACAAACGCATTAAAGGGGATTCAGCATGTAACAAAGGGCGATTATTCAAGATCAATAAAGCTTGAAACAGGACATCCCTCCACTGGCTGTAACGGTCATCAGTCAGCTTGCGCAACTGTTCTTTCAACAAACCATTCATTCTCTCAATCAGTCCTGAAGCTTGTGGGTAATATGGAATGTGAAACACCCAATCAATATTATTTTCCGCACAGAATTCCTGCACCAATCTTCCACGAAAGTGGGATGCGTTATCTGATTGAATTTGGAATGGGACACCATAATATAGAATAAGTAGCTCCAGGGTCTTAATGGTATTCACTTGGGTAGCGTTCTTACAAGGGAAAGCGACCAAAAGGCCACTATAAGTGTCAACAACTGTACAAATATTTTGACAATTTCTGCTCATAGGGAGCGGACCGATATAGTCAATCCGCCAAATTTGAGCGGGCAATTTACCTCGATGCAAGTGGCCTCGAACAATCTGAGGCACCTCCTTTTTCCTAGAATGCTGACAAATGGGACAATGTAAAATGACATCTTTTATTAAAGAAAAAGGAATATGAATTCCTCTATCGGCAGCCCACCTGCTAGTGGCTTTTTCTCCAAAATGTCCTGCTTTCTGATGGGCCCACTTCGCCAATCCCGCCAAATCAGAATCCTGCATGTCCACCACTGCCTCAGCAATTTTAGACTTTTCATCTGCAATGTTATGGAAAAATTTGTCAAGGGAGTCAATTGGAGTGTGAGCATCCACGTGAAAGATTGTTACAGTACTCTGCGGGAGCAACTCCCAAATTTCTTGCCACAATTCCTTTCCCCACAATTCTTTTGAATGCAATTCCCAATTATGAGAATGCCATGTTGGTAACCACACCGCCAGTCCATTCGCAGTGGACCAGGAATCAGTGAAAATATGACATGTGCCAGGTAGTTCCTGCTTCAAAACTTGGTAAACTGCATAGAGTTCAGCATACTGACTACTCTTACCATCACCAGTTGTACTCAACAATTTCTGCGTAATCGGGTTATAAGAAACAGCTTTCCAATGTCTTTTGTCACCAATGAACTTCGCTGAACCATCCGTAAACCACACACGTTTTCTATCCTCCACGGACAGATCATCAAATGATTTACCCCACTTAACGGGAGACTCCTGCACCACGGGAACCAAACACTCACTGTCAGTCTCATTGGAGGGCGCCTGCGCCACTCGCTCATGTAAAACCGCGACACCTTTCGGACCCACACGTGCCCTGTCCTGAATGTACCATTTCCATTTAATCACACTAGCCTCCTGAGCATGTCCAATTCGATGGGACTTCGGTGAACTCAAAACCCACTGCATATTGGGAATTTCGGGCCTCAAAATCACAGCATGGCCCAGGGTCAGTTGCTCGGTATCCACCAGAGCCCAATAACAAGCAAGTAACTGTTTCTCAAAGGGTGAGTAACGCTCACCAGCCTCGGGTAACTTCTTGGTCCAAAAACCTAATGGCACTTTTTGTCTGCCCTGCTTTTGCCACAGGCTCCAATTGGCATACAAGCCTTCCACAGACACATTCAGATCCACATCACCTTCACTCACGGGCCACAAATCCAAGGCATACTGAATAGCTTCTTTAGCCAAATTAAAAGCAGTCTGTTGAGGCTCACCCCATTCAAACGCATTCTTTTTACGAGTGACTCGATACAGTGGAGCCAAAATCTGACTTAAATGGGGAATATGCTGATGCCAAAATCCAAACAAACCAATGAAGCATTGAGCCTCTTTCCTGTTTCTGGGAACTGCAAAATCAAGTATTTTTCGCTTTACCTGTGGGATCACCTCTCTGTGACCTTCATGCCAATTAATACCTAAAAATTTTACATTCTGGGATGGAGTTTGTAATTTGTCAGGATTAATTTCCCAGCCTTTCGCTCGCAAACAGTCAATGATCTGATCTAAATGGGACTGTACCTGATCTTGCGTTTCACCTTGAATCAAAATGTCGTCAATATAATGACAGACTTGAACTCGTGGATTCGTGGGCACTTCAGACAAATGCTCTGCCACCAGCCGGTGACAGATCGTAGGACTGTGTACATAGCCTTGAGGAAGACTCCGGAACGTCATTTGACGTCCATTCCATGTAAAACTGAACTGTTCCTGACATTCGGGGGCAATCGGGATTGAAAAGAATGCATTAGCAATGTCAATAGAAGCATACCACGTACCTGGATGCTTTTGAATTCTCTGAATTAGCGTGACAATGTCAGGCACTGCAACAGTCAATTTAGGTGTGTTTTTATTCAGTTCTCGATAATCAACAGTCATGCGCCAAGAATTGTCACTTTTGCGCACGGGCCAAACGGGATTATTCCAAGCAGATGTGACCGGAGTTATGACTCCCGCGTCAACCAAATCCTGAATTGTAGCAGTAATCTCTTCATGACCACCTGGGATACGATATTGCTTTTGAGAAATCACTTTCGTGGCTAAAGGGATTTTAATAGGTGGTATTCGTAAACGGCCAACCCGTACGGGTCTGGTCGAAATGTACTGTCTAGTTCCAAATTGATAACAACCATCATCCAAATGCAAAGTCATTCCTTTCAAAATGTCAATTCCAATTATAAATTCCAAAAGTGGTACAACCAACACAGAGTATTCTCTACGAGGAATCCTACCAATTTTAATTTCAAGTGCAGTTTGAACTGCGGGTGTTTCTTTACCACCCAAACCAGTAATCGTAAAAGACTGTCCATGAAATTTTTTCGACTTACCATGAATTAAAGTGGCCTCCGCCCCAGTATCAACTAATGCTCGGGCCCTTTGGATATTACGATGTTTCCAAAAAATCTCAATATCTACATAGGGTCTGTTATCTCTGTGAGCCCACTTGTGTACCAGAGCTTGACCTATTTCCTAGTCATTTTTCCTGCGTTCCGTCAACCAAGACAAATCAGGGTAAATGCTTTCAGTTTTCTTTGGTATCAAAATATCTTGTTCATATCCGTCTCCAGTACGAAACGGATTAGTGTCATGTTCAAAAAGTTGTGAATTACGGTCAGAAAGTCTGTTACGATCCTCTCTCCTTCTCATGTCAGGGGAATAACTCCTTTCATCTTTTCGTCTGTTGGGAACACGATCATCTCTTCCTCTCTCACGGTCATCCTCTCTCCCCCTCCCGTCATTACGATGAGGGGATCCATCACGTTCATAACGCCGATCATCACGGCGATCAAAATTCACACGTCGCCTCTCATCACCACTGTCATCCGAACCACGGTCATACTCATTCTTTCGCACACGACGGGCACCCTCCTTTCGATCCAAACCACGCTTACGAAATATGTCCCATAAGCTATTATTAGGCTCACCGTCAATGTCTTCCCTTTTGACACCATCAGCAATGAGAGCAAGAAACATGTCACGTCTAGAGAACTTATAGTCCCCACCAGTACGACCCTCAGGTCGAGATTGTCTTTCAGGTTTAAACCATTCACCCAGCTCACCAAGCTGACGAACAGACTCAAGCACAGCAGACAAAGGATTGCCAGTTTGGTTAATCAATAATGTCATCATGACCTGCTTGTAAGCAACAGGAGAAGAACGGATAATGCGATTGCGCACAGAAGATGTTAAAAGACCATCCAACAACCTATCAGCAGTACTAAGAAAGATAGCCGTTTTCATGACTTCCTCCTTTAAACGTTGCGACGCATCGCGCAAAGTGTACCATGGTTTCTCATCAGTGGGCCAATCAGATTCAGTTGGATATTTATGATTACAGCCGTCAGACGCAAGCTGGAGCAAAGTAATTTGACCAGCACCATTATAGTTTCGAAAATGATCCTGAATCGTAGAATCAGAACTTAAAGAGCAAAATCGTAAGCAATCAACAGCATCGAGCATAATACCGGCAGCGCCAAGTTCATAAAGACGCACCATCCAGGTAAGCAAGGCCTCACCAGGCCGTTGTCGAAATCGTTGTAAAATGTCACTAACCTCCTGCTGAGTAAAATCTTCAATACAATCTAGAGCTATACCAGCCGGGTTACCAGGGGCTTGTTGTAATTTACGTCGAAAAACAGGGTGAGCAGAAACTTCAGGAAGAGCTTCCGAGGAAGCCCGCATCTTAGATTTAGTAGCACAATCAGGGCAAGCTACGTCATCCGAACGGGAAGAACGAGCACGGTCGTTGTCAGGACCTATATCAGTACATGAAGCAGATTTACAATCACGTCCGGAGCGAGAAGACTCGCGCTTGTCACCCTCCTCTGCCGAGGAGTCAGAAGTATGAGAATCCCAGATATTACCGTCCCACTCATCGGGGTTCCAATCCATTCCAGCTTTTGCTACAACCATACGCACTTTGCGTGTAGATACACGACCACGACGGTGTTTATACTTGTATCGTGCAATACGGACCGCAGCTCTTTCGGCAATGGTCTGATATGTTTCAAGTTTGTCGGCAAGCAATTTATTTTGACAACGCAACAGAGTATGTGCATTTTGTAATTCAACACACTGTCCTTCCATATCTTTAAACTGCTTCTGTAGCTGAACAAACTTCTCATGCAATATTCTGTATGCATTAAGAACAATCCAACCTCTGCGTCCTAAAATAGGAAGCTCATCACCCTTCACTACTGGCGCTTTCTGCAAGCACGATACCACGTCAGCAGGCTCCGCCTGCTCCAAGCATGAAGACCAATTTTCACTCAAACCAGTAGAATCAGCCCACTCACGGGCCAAGGCCTCGTAAGGGGTACATTCCCAGCCGGGAATCTGAATCGGTAATTTGAAAACCGACGATGATTTTTTCGCAAACATATTAACACAAAAAAGTATATACACAACTATAAACAAAATTTAATACGTATAAGCCGAGCGCAAACCAACAAGATTAAATCAACACAATGCACACAGGCTTCGTAAACAGTTCGTGACGCCAGATGTTATGGCTGGATTTTCTGCTTAGATGAGATCAGCCCCCAGGGGCCCCTATGACCCAGCCAAAACGTACTCACCTTCCCTCCTCAGATCGTATTCACAATGGATAGATATACAGATATATATACAGGTCGCACCTAAGGATGGGGAATGACAATACACATGTATAGATTTTCTACAATATCTTATTCACATCAGTTGGTCTCGCGGCCACCCCGACCCAGACCGTTCTACCCTAGGGCAGATATGACACACAATCTGGTGCGTCTACACATGGGCCTGCAGAACCCAATGCTCCCTTTTCCAAACGGTTCGCAATCCGGCAAACCTACACGCCAGTCTCCTTCCTGGCGCTCTCACTTATTCAAGCCACAATCTTGTGGGTATATACGCTGGTCTCCCACCCAACGCTCTCACTAACGCCGCATATCAACGACGACCACATTCCTATGAACAGTCATCAGGATAATGTCTCAGTTACCTACTCGGGATAAAACTATAATAATGACTTTTGATACGGTTCCCAAATTATATAATGTACCTCCTATTCTTGGCATCAAAGGTCCACTCACTCCCTCTTTGTTCGATCACCATTTACCTGATCGGGATTTCACATCCGTTCACATAAACAACTCTCGACTAGAAGTTGCATTTACCGAGATTGAACAGGAACACGAGGCACACGATAATTCTATAAGAATTAGGATATTTATTGACAATAGATACAAATCACATTACTATGCAACATAATTTCTGCAAAGAAAAGGTAAAGATTAGAGTGCACGCTATTTGGGAAAAGGACGGAGGTCACCTGGTTAATATGAAGTCTGGACTCGGCAGTCATCTAGGTTCCCTTCTCGTCTCTGTGTCCTGGCTCGCCTTGCAGTCACACCCCAGCCGTCACAAGTACACGTCTGCACCGCTAGGCTCAACCTCGTCTGCTTCCCTCCAGGGCACCGGAACCTTGCTGGTTATTAGCTACCGTCTCTCTCTCTCTCTCTGTATCAGTGCGCTCCGCGCTAATTCTCCTTCAGTCTTTCTCAGAGAGTTTCGGTCTTAAATCTTTCTCGGACTTCAAAGATGGCGACTGTCCGCCATGAGATAATTAATGGCAGAGATGCTAACGGCTAGATGCCGCCTACGGACTAACTGACAAACTGACTAACACCTTTGCTAATATCAAAGCCCGTTCCTTCATGGAAAGCTACGGCCAGTAACCTGCCGCCCACCAAATTCTTGTACCTCCCCGTACCAAGGACACGTTCCCAGCCGGCCGGCCTGAAGTTGTGTCTTCGGAGTGGAGAAAAATACATTCCTTCGATAAGGGCCAGCCTGAGCCGGTTCTCTCCAAGCGAACAACAGCTTAAAACTAAACATTACACTTCACCTAGAAAGCCTTCTCGAGCTACCGGGCAGAAAGCAAAATGGAGTCTGTCTCGTTTAAGGCCTACGGGGCCCACAATGTGCGTAACTCCATGGAAAATATCCTAGCATGTTAGCAAATGGGCAAATCATGACTAATACTTATATATCTATCCCCTAACTTAAATTCATAAACCCTACATTAAGGAAAGTGACACGAAAATGCCCTAATATATGTAAGACAGGGGCCCTGTCTATAGTCCTAATCCCTATGCTATGGGGATGATAGGCTGGAGTCACTCTCCATCATTCTCCCTCTCAAAAGAGCCAGAAAAAGGGCAGCCATTACAACAGATCAAAAGGACAAGCTTAAGAGAACTGAGAAAAAACAAACACATTACAGATATGTGCACCAAACTCAGGAACCAAAGGCGCCAGGGTTAAGAGAGGCCACCAATTGAAGTTCTATCTTGCAGATAAAGGACGATAAACATCGAACTAATACATAGGATAGGGGCAACATGGAGAGACATACAGCCCACAAACAAACAGCAAGAGACATGAGAAAGAATATCAAACCTCGTGGCAGAATAGACCTAAAGAAAGAGAAAAGAAGCAAATAAAGGCAAGGAAGGGAACACAACGCACAATTAAATGACAACGTCAAACAGAACATATCAAAAGACAGAAAAACAGTAATACCGGTGGACCATCATGCCACCGCACAGACCTACAAAAGGAAAAACTTATTAGATCTGAGAGAGAACAACCACAATATAAGCATGTAAACCTATCTCAGGTGCCGGAAGCACCAGGATTAAACAACGCCTCCATTTGAAGTTCCATCTGCAACTCCATCTGGTTGTCCAAAAAGGAGGCCAGGTCAGCCGGTTCATTGAAGATTCTGGAACGGCCTTTGAAGGTAATTCGAAATTTCGAAGGACCAGAAAAGGAAAAGGGGATATTCATCTCAGATAGTCGCTTCCTTAGGCTTAAGAAACCTTTCCTTCTTATTACCGTGTCTCTAGCAAAGTCTTGAGAAATGGAAATACGATGGCCATTCCATGACACATTCTTAACTTTCCTCATATGCGCCAAAATTTGTTCTGTATGCTGATGACGCAGTGGTTTAAAAATTATTGCCCTTGGTTGTGTGGAAGATTTGGAGCGAAAGGTGGGGACACGATGTGCCCGTTCTATCTCAAAGTCTCTTTGGAAAGAAATTTGCAACGTAGCAGGAATCCAATTGTATAAAAAATCAATCATAGAAAGAGCTTCCTTCTCAACTTCCTCAGGAAGGCCAAAAATGCGCAGATTAGACCTGCAATTGCGATCTTCCTGCTCAGTGAGGTCTCTCCGCAATGCCGCCATTGAGCGCTCTAAATGGCCCAGAGATTTAGATTGTTTCTGCATAGCATCTTCTGTACCACTAATTTGTGTCTCTGTGGCGGAGACACGAAGGGAGAGGGCTTTAAACTCATTTCTGATGGCAGATACCTCAACTTGCAGCAAATCCGTATTTGTTTTGGTAGACTGAGCAATGTCGTGAACATCATTCAAACGCGTCAGAATAGCCTCCAGCGTGGAACTAGTGTCCTTCTGAGAAGACTCAGGTGTGGGAGATGGTTGTTTTTGTCTCTTTAGAGAGGCCTTAGCATCTTTTGCATCTTTAGCATTCGAGGATAAACCCATACTCTCAGCCATAAAGTACCGTTACAAAAGCAGCAAAGCAACAAGCACTGCAGGTACTTGAGAACAGCAATAGGCTAGGAAGAGTGAGAGGTGACCCACGACAGGAGAATAAATAGTCAGGCACAAATAGTAGAGCGCTTTTCCAACCAACAAAGCAGCACAAAATATATTGGCGGACTTATGTGATGAAAAAAAGAGGGAACATACCACCTCAAAGATATGCCCTTGCGAAATATAATAAAGCGCTTTCAAAATTCAACATTTGAGCGGTAGAAAAACATTGAGCAGTTGAGAAGTATCAGAAAAAGAATGAAAAAGGTCATGAAACCAACCGGTAACAATTCAGCCGTGTTTCTGGCAAGTTTGTATCAAGCGCGCTGTCATCTGAGAGGAAATTCCGATCTCCGTCACAGGAATCCAAGATGGCGGCCGTTCATAAAGATACCGAGCATCGCTTCAAACAGCAAAAGCTAGCGCTCAGCAAGCAGACAGGGACAAAGAAAGACCCCAAACTGCCCACGCCGTGTTCAGGAAGGCAGGGAGATCACTCCTTGAAGGTAGGGCTCCAGAAAGCAGCAGAAAAAGCTCAGACGGACGTTGCTCGTCTCGGAGCTCAAGCGCAGACCGCCATCTCAACGCGGCGCGCAAGCCACGCCCCCCACTCGGATCGAGTGCCTTAAACACATTTCAGAGAGTCTTCGGAATCTTTCCCGAGTTTGTACATTTGCTCACTGGAAGCCTGCCACTAATTCTAGCCACCGTTGCAGGGGTGCCGATTCTTTTCCTGTTCATTTGTTATGGCAAGCCAGCAGCAGCTGGACATGCAAGCACGATCGAGAAATCCAGGCTTGAGCAGCGGCTTCGTAATAACTTGGTACAACTTTTTGGCATCCAACGCCTGCAAGAACTAACTCCATGTCGGTTCTTGACCTTTCGACCAGCGCATGAACGCTGCATCTTACCAGTGCTCCACTGCATACTCTGCAAGGAAGAATGCACATTGGACATCTGTCTGACACTGCCGTCTGTCTCGCTGACGTCCATCGAAACCTTGATGGGCCTGGTACAGGCTGATGCGTGTTTGGCAAATGCATTCCTTGAATGATCGAAACCACAAGCTGAGTCTGCTGATCTCAGTGACCTCACTCCGGTATCAACGAGCGCACTGCTTATGGACCGTCCATAGACTGAAAGTGACATCAACCAGCTATGCGCTGTCCAGATTTTCAGAGATGTGTTTCCAATGTCACCAACAACATCCAGTGATCCTTTTTTCGGATTTCCACACACAATAGAGGATTCTCTATTTCAAGAATTGGATAAACCTTTATTCAACCCAGATTCTAGCACTGACTCTTGAACTATTTCACGGCGTACAGTGTGATAAAAAATCCTCACCTGTGTTCTCACAACAATCTGGTACGGAAATCCCTTCTAAAATGACACTTGTCTTTCATCTTGTGTTAAAGGACATGGCTCTTTTCTGATTACAGTAGCAGAGGTTTTTTTTAAAAAAACACCGAAACATTGTGTTTCTTCTACATTTCTCTGCATTTGCAATAAGCCACTTCCATGTTACATGCTCATTCATTTGCATATCAATATTCTTGTAAAATATTTATGCAAAATCCAATTTCAGCATTTATTTGAACTTTGTATTGAAAATAACTTTGTATCGAATAGATTATACTGTAGTGAAGGCAGGGCCTTATCTGCGCACATTGCTATGTTAGCATAGGCTAATTAGAAGTTTAAACGCCATTTTACATTTTGCTGCTTTTGCACACAACACTGCATGTAGCTGTTGTTGTTAGTTAGGCTGTGTGAATTACTTCACATGAGAAAGGCTTGTTTTCAGCATCCCTAGACTTACATTGTGACCCTAGTCTGCACAGTGAGTGCTAAAGCCTCCAAAATTATCATAACAATGTACTTGTCGTTCGGGCTGATCAGCTCACGTTTTAGACATAACATACAGGCAGCTGCAACTAACTGAGATTCTGGCACCTTCAATATTGCACTTTAGGCATGATTTCAGGCACTTGGAAAAAATCAGATTCCCAGAGAGAAAGAGCTATTGCAGATCCTGATGTGATTCACTCCTGCTGATCTTGGAGGTATGCGGTCCCCTATTTAAGCCTAAGAGACCTTCTATATTTTATAAAACATAGTTCCTAGCTAGGGAGGGTGATGTACTAGGCGCTATAATACCTGTTTTGACCATCATTGTAATATGATTTCTCCTTTTGTGTTTTATGGAATTGTAACAATGCTGATCATATTATTTCTAATCATATGTCTGCTTGTGTTAGCAAACATACTGCATCTTAGAGCACGTCATTAAAATAAACATTTTAAACTTTCCTGTGTCTCTTTTTACTCCTGTTGTGGAGCGGTATGAGAATAACAAACGAAAGAGTGTTCTTGCTTCCCACCATTCCTGAGTCGCATGTTCTGGGTTTGAAGGACTGGGTTCTTTTGGACCCAGCGGTGCCAGGGCACAACACCTGAAACCTTCGTGGGTAACCTGCTCCGGCGTACAAGTCACAGAGACACGGGACACTTCCTTCGGCGTCAAAGATTCAAGGTTTATTTGCTGCAGGGAACACAGAAGTCACAGGAAGTACATCGAGTGTAGTTCGGGGAGACTGCTTCAAATTGGTTCTGTGGATCGCTCCTTTTATACAGTTTTTACCCATAGGATAACATTGAACACAAAAGTTTACAACCCGGTTCCCACATTTAGCTCCCAGAGGGGTCGCTTTGGTCATTTTGAAACACACAAGGTCCGGAACATAAGTGCGGAAACATTTGGCGGTTCCCAACTGTAAAAACCCATCTTCCCACCATTAACAAATTCCAATCAGCAGTAAAGTAGATCGAATAAGAACGAAGACAGGTGCAGAGGAAGACGGAGACAGTGGGGAGATCGGAAAGGGTGTAAAAGGGGAGGTATCGGGAAACACGAGATACAGGCATCAAAGGGATGTGCCTAATGAGATGCACGGCTGAGACAATAAGCCCGTGCGGCAAGATGAGCCTCAAGCGGCGCCACCTGCCTTACAGCAGCAACCCCCTTGTCATAAAGGCACTTTCAAAGAACACGTGTCTTCCGTAGATATCTTGGGAGTCCCAGGGTCGCGAAGCGGACAGCGTCCGTTCGCTGGCTACTTGAGGGCAAGAGACAAAATGGATGCCGTATCTAAGATGGAACCCGTGGGTACAGATAAAAAACCCACATAACAAACGAACGGTTTAAGTTAGCACAGCGAAACTGCGCACACTTACTAAACTCGTCATTTGCGGTTCATAGATACCAGACTCGCCCATATCCGTGCGAGTCGAAAACACCACTTACAATTGTCACGGAACCTCAGACGCTCCTTTTGCCCTCATGTAGGCAAGCACTAATCGGAATCATATTCGATATTCATCAGACCGTCAAGATGTTGTTGTAGCATAGCTCTGTCCAACCGAGTCCCCTTGGTAACAGATGGTTGTCTCATACACGTTGTAGCACAGAGGCCACATAAGGCAGGACCACACTGTACGCAAAGGCAACACGTGAACAGGAACACTACCACAACCCCGATGATCATCAGAATCTTCCAACCCCAAGTCGACATCAGGCCCCAAAACCATCCAAGTAGCGTCCAATCCCCTACATCCACGTGTATGGATTCAGAGATCTTATGCAACCTCGAGATGGCTTGATAGACAGTAGGAGCATTATCTGGAATGAAAATGCAGCAGCTCGAATGGATCACCTTACATACCCCACCGCGATCTGCTAAGACGACATCTAAAACCATACGGTTTTGTAACGTCATAAGTCTCTCCGCCTGAAGTTCTGTGGTGATATTACCAAGGGCACTGGCAGTAATATTAGCTGTCGATTCTACCACTCGAGTCAACTGTCTCAGGTTCCTACTATTAACCATAGGTCCCCAAAACGGGAGGAAACCCTTGAAAAAGTCTCCTGCCTCTTGACCGGCAGTATCCTCTTCGCTAATTACGCCTCGTACAACTCTAGTCTTATGATAATCGGCATCTACAGTGAACGTCGGAGGCAACAGATTTGCAATAAAACATGAGCCCATGAAGTCTGCGGGCAACCATGTGTATGCACGATCATAACAGATAAAGTATGTACCCTTGGCAGCCAGAAACACAGGGGACGAGAACATTGGCAGAACGTAACTTTCAGTGCAAGCACTTGCTCCAAGTGGGGCTTGCGAACCACGACCCATAAGACAAAGATTACCAGTGTGGGGTACGACCCATATTGGAGGCGAGCTTTTGAGCTGCTTTTCACTAGTGAACATACTATATTCCCCTCTACTTAGGACCCTATAGGCTTGTCTCTCTTCATCAGGGATAAGAAAAGGATCATGGATCTCATCTTCCATATCCTCTATTGCCATCGATAGCAGCCTCTGATACGAGGTAGGACCAGAGTTGGGGGAACGTTGTTCTTGAATGGGGTGGAAACCCAGTGTGCTTCGAAACATTGTTTGGAATGCTCGAGCTGACCCTTGGGAACTATACGGTAATACCAGATATGGAATTCCCTTACCCGTAGTATGTGGCATCAACCCACACACCCAACAATTAGTAGTGTTAACCACTAACTGATGCTGATGGAGGAGCTGAATAAAGGAATTGTTGCGGAATTCTACACGTCTAGCCTGCTCGTGTTCCGGTAACATATGAAAGGAATGAGGAGAAGCAGTCGAAGTAAGGTTAGGGCAAGGAGTAGGAGTAGGGGTAGCAAGTAAGAAGTAAGACATAGTGTAATACACCCCACCCGTCAAAAACGCAGAAGCAGTCAGAAACAACACAAACAATTGAAATATAAAACATTTGGTACGACTGAGTTGCTGCAGCTTGACTCTGTACGCCTGAGCTCCTTCCAAATCATTCAGCTTCGAAAATGCCATTCCCTACGACCGTCCGCAACGTTTCTTGACGCACTTCGTTCTGTGCAGCAATAGTCAATTCCCAGGAGTTCCTAGGAACCGACGGCCTTTAACCTAGCGTCAAGACCTACTGTCCAGAAGGAAGTACGCGCGCGGCCCTACGGCCCTCAATACACAATATGTATATATATTAGCACAATATTTCTCAGCTGTGGAAGTAAAAAGATACAAGGAAGAAGCTTGATATATGTACAAAAAATTTCAATGATACGAATGTTCAAAGTTGATCATGGGAAACGAGGATATTGCAGTTGTCAATTTCAGCAAAGCAAGAAAATTTTATTTGTCCTTAGTGTGAGATCGCAAAGAATATCGATGTTTCCCGGGACGTGTCTGCTCGTCGAACAAAGGATCCGTTGAAGAAACAGCGTCCTGCTGATCAATTGGTTGATCTGGTCTTGAGTCTTTTGCTGACAAGTGTTCAACAGTGGCTCTCTGCTGCGCTGAGGGTTCTCCAACAAGCTGTGCGTCGCTAAAAGGTACAAACGCCGGCAATGTTTCTGTTTCTATTGACGCAATGCCTTTCCTTACCCACGGGTCTGCCGGCAAGGGAATAGGGACTCGCTTACAATGGGTAGCATGTACCCAATTTTTCCGCCCCTCAAGACGAACGGCAGTCCTCGTGGCCAGGAGTACCTGGTAAGGTCCGGTGAATCGGGGGTCCAGATTGTTCTTGCGTGAGAAGTTACGAGTAACCACCCAATCCCCGGGCTGGAGCTGGTGGCCTGGACCCTCCGTCTGCGTTGGCAAGGCGTCGTAAACCTGTTGGTGAATTAACCTCAGTTTAGCAGTCAAGTCATGTAAGTAGTCAATCAACATCGGATACTCAAGATCAGAGAATATTCCTGGCCTAGGAACCCCCCACACATTCGCAGGACGGCCGAACACTATCTCATAGGGACTAAGCCCTATTCGGGAGTGTACAGTCGCCCTAGTTGACAGTAGTGCTAGAGGCAAAGCATCAGGCCACGAAAGTCCAGTCGTAGCCTGAATCTTCGCTAGTTTTAGTTTAAGGGTGCCATTGTACCCCTCAACCAATCCAGCTGACTGGGGATGATTGGCGCTATGGAATTTTTGATTAATTCCAAGGCCCTTACACACACTCTTCATCACACTTCCAACAAACTCACTTCCATTATCTGACCACACGACTCTAGGCATTCCATACCGAGGAAAGTATTCCTTCAGTAGGATTTTCGCAGTAGACAAAGCAGTATTATCTTTGAGGGGATAGGCCTCGATCCATCGGGAGAATGCGCAAACCACAACCAAAACGTATTTCAGGTTATTGCATCGCTCCATATGGATGAAGTCCAATTGGATCACCTCAAAGGGATACGAAGGAGGAGCAAAACTGCCAGGGGGAGTTGGGGTTCCTTTGCCAGGATTATACATTATACACACCATACAATTCTTCACCAGACGTTCAGCACACCTTGTAATGCCATCATTCTTCCATACATCGGCCAGCAACTTGCAAATGCCTTTCGCGCTAATATGTGCTAACCCATGTGCCATTGTCACAACGGCCAGCACATACGCATCAGGCAACATCCATCTTTTCCGATCCGACAAATCAATCCAGCAACCATTCACATCCAACTTTCCCGTACTTTCTTTCCACTTTGTCTTTTCAGTGTCGGTGGCCTCATTCTGAATTGCTTTCACGCTCTCTATGGTATTTTCACACATACTTGATTCTGCAGGCCACCTAACCGAACTCGTCACATACATTCGAGTGCTAAGGTTCCGGGCAGTCTCCTTAGCAATCTCATCTGCAAACGCATTACCACGACCAACATCATCCGTCACTTTACGATGCGCACTACACTTAACAATTGCAACTTGTGCAGGCAAAGTCAATGCATCCAAAAGATCGTTCACAAGCTGGCCATGCTGGATTTTCGTGCCATGCGACGTCAAGAAACCACGCTCTCGCCACAATCGTCCAAAACTATGCGCTACACCGAAAGCATACTGGCTATCGGTGTACACATTCACACGTTTCCCTTTTGCTAACACACATGCTCTAGTGAGAGCAATCAGCTCTGCAGCTTGGGCAGAATTCTGATTCAATCTTGCAGTCTCAACAACAGTATTCAATGTTACAACAGCATAAGCAGTAGTCACATCGCCATTCGGCAACTTAAAACATGACCCATCCACATACAGAGTGCCATCCGGGTCTTCCAATGGGGTGTTTTTAAGGTCCACACGACCTTTTGTTTCCTCTTCTGTCCGCAAGTAACAGTCATGTTCTGCTACTTCATCTGACACTGCACTAATTGGTAACAAAGTTGCCGGATTTAGGACATTACAACGTTTTATCTGAATATGGCTTGCCAAGAGCGTCAATTCGTACCCAGACAACCTCGCACTTGTCAAGTGCTGAGTTTTCGTTCGATTCAAAAGAGTATCGACTGCATGCGGAACCATCACCGTAAGCATATTATCCATGACCAATCCTGCTGATTGTCGGATGGAGACCGCAGCTGCCGCAGTTGCTCTCAAACAACTCGGCAATGCTCTAGCTACTGGGTCTAAGGTCGAGGAAAAATATGCACATGGACGTTGCTTACCACCAAAAGGTTGCGTTAAGACACTCAAAGCACAACCTTCCCTCTCGTGAACATATAACGTGAACGGCTTGCTGTGATCAGGGGTACCTAACACAGGAGCCGAACACAATGAATCACGTAATTCAGAAAAACTTTTCTGACATTCTTCCGTCCATGGTAAAGGAGTTGAAACATCCTTGCACGTAAGAGCCACCAATGGTTTCGCTAGCAATGAAAAATTAGGAATCCACTGCCTGCAGTACGACGTGATACCTAGAAAGGCACGCACATCTCTTTGGGTTTGTGGCACAGCCATTCGCGCAATCGCTGCAATTCTCTCTGGGGTCAATCTCCTTCCCTCCTTTGACAATAAGTGACCTAGATAGGTTACTTCTTGACAACAATATTGGAGTTTAGAAGGTGACACCTTGTGATTGAACTCACAGAGATGTTGCAGCAACGACACTGTAGCAGTTTTGCAAATGTCCTGAGTATCAGCAGCCACCAATAAGTCGTCGACGTATTGGATTAAAGCCGCACCAACCGGCAACCCAAACGCATCCAGTTGACCCTTCAAAGCTTGACTGTAAATCGATGGACTTTCACAGTAGCCCTGAGGAGCGCGTTTAAACCGGAAGCTACGTCCACCAAGAGAGAAACCGAAAAGGTCCCTGCTCTCTTCGGCAATCGGGATGCTGAAAAATGCATTTTTCAAATCAATCACCGAAAACCATGAAGCAGTAGCTGGAATCAGAGTCAGTAGCGCCGTGATGTCAGGCACAACAGGGAATTGAGGAACCACAATTTTATTTACCTCCCGTAAATCGATAACAAAACGATAAACAGGCGGTTTGGTAGGATCAGTACGTTTAAGAATGGGCAGTACAGGGCTATTGCACACGTTTCCCCGAGTTTCTTCGATGACATCTTTCTCGATCAAGTCATAGATGATCGCTAACAAAGCTCGTTCACCATCAAGGGAGATACGGTATTGGGGAATACGTGGCAATCGCACATTAGACTTCAACTGAACAACATAAGGGGAGATATCAAGTAGGCCCACATCATTTGGACCCGTCGCCCACAAAGACGCAGGAAGAGAACTCAATTCCGGTGGAAGCTTATCGAGGGACAAATACATGGGAGAGACTACCCTCTCTCCTAACGTAAGCTTTACACCCGCAGGAGAACAATACAAAGTTGCGTACAAACGTTTAAGCAAATCCAGACCCAAAAGATTTTCGCCACAACCAGTAGTCAAAATCAACGAAGCTTCGAGCTCACGAGGCCCAATTTTAAGGGGCAAAGGGCGCGAAACTGGATTGGTAACGGGGGCGCCAGAGAATCCAACGGAAACATTTATTAGGCCAGACAAAGGTGCGCCAGGGAGTTTCGAATGCATGATAGAACTTTTCGCTGCACCAGTGTCAAACAGAAAAGGCTCAACGACGCCTGATGTAGCAACTGCGACATAAGGCCCTCTCTGATCAACCGGAACTGATACCACTCCCTCTCCTTGTCTTTGGCTGTCCTAGTAATTACTGTCGTCAGTTCCCTGATCGACGTAATAATCGTCTACATTGTACTGCGCAGATCGTCCTTGCGATGATCCACGTTGATCGAAACAGTTATTAGAATTTGATGAATGGTCAGAGCGATCATTCTGAGCACCACGACCTCTACCACGTGATGCGTGCTGTGAACCACCACGGCCTCCTCTGGATGAATTTCCACTATTACGTTCGTTTAAAGCAGGACAATTGAATTTAATGTGACCCTCCTGTCTACAATAAGCACATTGATTGTACCCTAACGAAGATCTTTGGAAAGAGGAATCAGTGCGCGGCTGCGATCGATTCGATTGCGACTGTGATCTATTCTGCTGAGGCGCATTCTGATTAGAACGCGGCGGAAACGCTTGTTGTAACAACACTTTAGTTTTTAGTTCTTTCGTCTTTTTATCAGCACGGTCATTTTCTTCTTTCTCTCTATTCTCGTAATATTGTGCCGTAGCCAATATCTGAGCTGAGGTAGAAACGGCCCATGCACTCTCTGAATTCTTCAATTTATTGCTCAAATCGGGCAACAAGTTCGACACAAATTTATCCACAAACAACCTCTGTCCACCCTCAGTACCCATATCCTGTCCACTATGATCAATGAATGCTTCCTCGAACCTCGTGAAGAAATCAGAGACACTCTCATCTTTCTTCTGCTTACAGGCTGACAATTTGTCCCAATTTACCCTCATAGCTGGCATAAGCGTTTTCATTAATGCAATGATTCGCTGAGGGAGAGCAGCAATCAACTGTTCAGGCTTAGCACCACCGACTTGCAACCCATCTGACGCTACAATGGCTGCCCAATCACCACCTAGTTCGTTTGCGTGATTTTCCTGACGAATCTTAGCCCATACCGGTTGCGGTACGACATTACCAAACAACATGTCGATATCGGCAAGATTCATTATCGTAGCGTCTACGAGCTGCGATAATTCCTTGTAATACCCTGCAGGATTTTTGCGAGGGTCAGGCAAAGATTGCTTCACCTGTAACACCTCCGATCTTTTCCATGGGAGATGTATCCATACCCGCTGGAAATGCGGCGGAACAATAGGAATGGCAGCAGCATCGCCGGGCATCCACACTGGTGGAACTTCACGCATAGGATATTGGCCAGACTCATCTTGTTTTTCAATATCCTCAACAAACAATGCATGAGGAATAGGAGCGGGACGAAGAGATAGCAACCGCTCAATAGCCCGTCGGACATTAGTATCGACTATCAGTCCAGTTGCGAACTGAAGCCGAAGTTCAGACAGGGCGGTCAGCACCTCGTCAGGCGCATCGGCCGCTATCTGATCATGAAGGAACTTGCACATTTCGTCAAACACATATCTCTGAGTTGGTATGTTGAATTGATTAAACGTTTCGAGGACAACACGGGGTGGATTTCTAAGAGGGTTTACCATCCAACCCATCGCCATATTATATAGTGCAACACGTTCTCTGTTACCAGGAAGCTGACTACGTCTCTGAGGACCATCAGATCCAGCGGACCCAAAAACAGGTCCGAGCGACTGAAAGAAGTTTGTCGCAAGGGGAGAGTTACGATTACGAGTAGAGGGAGAAGAGTAAGACACAGGACTAACAAGAGAAGGAGTAGAGACAGTAGCAACAGCAGGGGTTAACAACACAGGAGCAGTAGCGGGAGCAGGAGTATGTGGAAGCGGAGGAGCAGTAGAAATAGAAACAGACAAAGGAGCAGGAACAGTTGGAAGAGCAGGTGCAGGTTGAGGAACTGGTGGAGGAACAATAGGTGGAAGAACAGGTACGGCAGGGACCACAAGAGCTGCGGTACCCTGTACGTACGGAGGTGGCGACTTCATAAGATAGGACATTAAAGGATCCTCAACTGCCTCTTCCTTCTTATCTGACTCCGTAGGCAAAACGGGATAGCATTTATCTATGGACATACGCTGTAGTCTCTCAAACACTTCCTTATCCTCCTTATCACGCTGGAACTGCTCAGATTTCTTCACTATAGTAGCAACAGTATCTCGCTGACTACGTTTATTCTGTCTGATTTCTTTCTGTCGGGCTTCTTTGCGCCACAACCGAAAGGCATCAAACATGGCCGGCCTTGATTTACGTTCGAACAACTTTATTTCCAAATTATCTAAGATCGACGCCTCGAAGCTACCGTGAGGTGGCCAACGAAGATCGCCGTCTTTCTTTGTATATTTAATCCAATAATCGTTAAAAGCAATCGGGCCTAGCCCATGTTTGCTATATAAATCATAAGTAGGAGTTCCAACCGGAGGGATCGGACATGAGTCCTCCAGCAGGGAATCCGCACCACAAGGTCTAAAACAACTGAACAAAGTACTGCGACCAGGCATCTTGCACACTAGCCGAGTTTCACAAACTTCAAGGGTTACGGGATTTACCAAGTCCCAGCAAAGAACAAAACCCTCGGTCTTTGGCGGCTGCAGTCGTCAAACAAATACAACAACAAAGTACGCTAGCAAAGTGTCACCGACAAAAACACTCACACAGCGTTTACAACAAAAACACTCGCTAAAGTGTCAACAACCAAGAACTCTGGGAGCGACCCACAAATACTTAACTCAAAGATCGATGGCGTCACCAGGAAGGCCCGTCAATCGTCTCGCTATACCAAGGTCTACGCCAGGCGCCAAAACAGGTCTACAGTCAGGGCAGCAGTCCGTCGCAGCCGTCAGGAGGCGGGAATCTTCGCGGGAAAAGTCTTCGGGCCACTTATTTCGACAACAGGATCGATGAAGCGGGGTGCACCTTCCCTCGGAGATTTCACACGAAGTTCCTCACGATCGTCGGGCTTGGACCGGTACCACTGATGCAGCCCCACGTTGGGCGCCAACTGAAGGACTGGGTTCTTTTGGACCCAGCGGTGCCAGGGCACAACACCTGAAACCTTCGTGGGTAACCTGCTCCGGCGTACAAGTCACAGAGACACGGGACACTTCCTTCGGCGTCAAAGATTCAAGGTTTATTTGCTGCAGGGAACACAGAAGTCACAGGAAGTACATCGAGTGTAGTTCGGGGAGACTGCTTCAAATTGGTTCTGTGGATCGCTCCTTTTATACAGTTTTTACCCATAGGATAACCTTGAACACAAAAGTTTACAACCCGGTTCCCACATTTAGCTCCCAGAGGGGTCGCTTTGGTCATTTTGAAACACACAAGGTCCGGAACATAAGTGCGGAAACATTTGGCGGTTCCCAACTGTAAAAACCCATCTTCCCACCATTAACAAATTCCAATCAGCAGTAAAGTAGATCGAATAAGAACGAAGACAGGTGCAGAGGAAGACGGAGACAGTGGGGAGATCGGAAAGGGTGTAAAAGGGGAGGTATCGGGAAACACGAGATACAGGCATCAAAGGGATGTGCCTAATGAGATGCACGGCTGAGACAATAAGCCCGTGCGGCAAGATGAGCCTCAAGCGGCGCCACCTGCCTTACAGCAGCAACCCCCTTGTCATAAAGGCACTTTCAAAGAACACGTGTCTTCCGTAGATATCTTGGGAGTCCCAGGGTCGCGAAGCGGACAGCGTCCGTTCGCTGGCTACTTGAGGGCAAGAGACAAAATGGATGCCGTATCTAAGATGGAACCCGTGGGTACAGATAAAAAACCCACATAACAAACGAACGGTTTAAGTTAGCACAGCGAAACTGCGCACACTTACTAAACTCGTCATTTGCGGTTCATAGATACCAGACTCGCCCATATCCGTGCGAGTCGAAAACACCACTTACAATTGTCACGGAACCTCAGGTTGTCTAATCATTGTTTCCTTTGCTATAGAACGAAGAGCTAATGTGACACTGATGCTAGTCAGTTAGGGGTTCTAGGTACTGAGGTGAGTTTTTTGGTCCACCACAATTCACTGAGGTCCTGGGTCTCTGTGCACAGGTCTGTGTCTGAGCTGAGCAGAATCCCTGCAACATGGCGCACCTAACGTTGTGGTCTTATTTTTGAGACTCTCGAGTAGTGCTTATATCAGTCCTCGACCCTCTCACTATTGTTTCCGGTTGACAGCGGTGACGGATAAACCTACCTATAGTTAAATAGGTTTTTCAAGCTTGATACATTTAAAAAAAAAATCTTTTTATTGAAATAACAGGCTCCAAAACATAGCACATCATTTATCAACGGGAATTCATTGACCACCACCACGTAATCAACCACTGGTAGATTGCACAGGCTAAGCCCACCACCCTCGATTGACCCACCCACCAAACAGACCCAACATTTCCTACACATGGCGCATCTTACCCCTCACCCGCCCCCTCCCTCCCGCCCAGACCCGTCAACACCCCACTGCATAGTCACTTGTCCTGCAGGACAGAGGCCAGAGCCAGCAAATCTTATATTACAGTTCACTCATGGTGGCTCTACGGTCGGCTAGGAATCCATCCATTCCCCTCTATACCTCCTCCAAGCCGCCCATATCTTTTCCAATTTCCTGGGGCATCCTCGACTTTTGTCAATCACCCTTTCTACCCGTTGACACTAGTCCAGATCTCGTTCCCATTCCTCCACTGTGGGTGACAGATCACTACCCCACAAACTTGAAATATTTCTCTTGGCCACCATGCTTGCTAAGGCTAACCAGACTTTGTCCCCTTTCGGCCAAGTGATGTCCGTAGTGACACCGAGCACATGTCACCTGGGCTCGAGCGGAACCTCTGCTCCCACCACTTTGGCCATGATGTCTATTAGTCTGGACCAGTACGCCCATATCTTAACACAGTCGTACAGTATTTGAAAGAAGGTCCCCTCCTCCCCCACCCTTGGAGGCAAAAACGGGAGTCTGTATAACCCATCAGGTGTTGTGTGGTTCGCGGGGTGTATGATCTATGTAGGATACGCAGCTGAACGAGGCTAAACCGGGCCCGAATCGCCACCTCTCTGGGGCACTGTAACGCCTCTCCCCAGTCGTCATCCTCCAGCAGTCCCAGGTCCGACTCCCAATTTTCCCGCAGGGGCCCTAAAATGTCTGGTATGTTATTAACAAGTTTCTATATGTGAGGGAAATCGCTTTGTCATTCATAGGGTCTAATAGCAATCTGTCCTCCAGCGGGGCGTACTCTGGCAACTCCACACCCGGGGCCAGGTGTCTTTATATGGCAAACTTAAGCTGCTGATAGTGTAGGAACTCCCCATTACCCATCTGATACTCGGTCTGTAATGCTGGAAACCCCACCATCTCTCCCCGCTTCCAGACATCACCAAGCACATCGATCCCTATAAGGCTCCAACTACTCAGATCCTGCAGTCTCGCCACTGCCGGCAGGAAGGTCTCCGCCCACAAAGGAGTCTGTTGTGTGAGCTTGGCGTCCCATCCCAGTAACCTAGTTGCTCATTTCCATACCCCAACCACTGCCGCCGTTTGGGGAGGCAGAGGCCGGACGCGTCTGCCCCTGGTATAGAGGGCGCCCAAATACATGGTTCATCTAATGGGGCAAACACCCACCTGTTCAAATTTACTAGTTGTGTCGCCCAGTAGTAAAGACGAACGTCCGGCACTGCCAGACCCCCCTCGTACGGCAACTTCTGCAATTTCTTAAGAGCTATTCTGGGACACCCGCCGCCCCAAAGTAGGGATCGTAGCTCCGAATCAATGGTCCTGAAAACCTGGTCAGGGATCAGGAATGGTGCACTTTGTAAGGTGTAGAGCAGGCGGGGGAGGGCCGTCATTTTGAATAAGACAGCATGTCCCATTAAAGACCTCCATTGCTCCACATCCCCTCAGAGCCGGTCCACCTGGGTCGACACATTTAGGTGCAGGAACTCCGAGTCAGTCCGCGTGACCCAGATCCCTAAATACTTGAAGTATTCTTTCCAGACCAAGCCCTCACAGGTCGCCGATGGTTGCGGTCCCGCCAACACATGACCCAAGGATTTGCCCCAATTCATACGGTAGCCTGAGTACATACCAAACTCGCTCATAATCTCCATCAATCTCGGGATGGAAGCGTCTGGCCTCTGGACATAAAGAAGGATGTCATCTGCGTATAATGAAATACGCTCCTCCCAACCCCCTCCCAAGTCGACACCGCAAATCAAGGGGTCCGCAAGTATCCAGTGGGCCAAAGGCTCCAGTGCCAGCGCGAACAGGGTGGGCGAAAGGGGGCAACCCTGACGCGTGTCCCTGCGCATACGGAATTACTGAGACAGCACTCCATTGACCCGGACTCTAGCAAGCGGTTCGGTATATAGAAGTCGCACCCAAGCCCGTAGGTTTTCGCCAAGCCCAGTTTTTCCAGGACTGCATAGAGGTATTGTCACTCAATACTGTCAAACGCCATTTGTGCGTCGAGAGACAGCAGGGCTGCCGGCACCCCAGGCCTCTCCGACACCCCCTGCAGGACCCCGAATAACCGCCTTAGGTTGAGCCGCGTTCTCCTGTGTGGCATGAAGCCAGACTGGTATGGCTGGACCAAGGAGTGGACAACCGCTCCCAGTCTGGTGGCTAGGATCTTACCAAGTACCTTAGTTTCGAAGTTAAGTAGGGAGAAGGGCCTATAAGAACTGCACAGCTCGTGCGGTTTGCCGGCTTTATGTATGACCGTGATCGTTGCCAACCACAGATCCTTAGGCAAGATTCCCCGTTGTTTAGCTTCCGTAAATATACTCAGCATGTGGGGCGCTAGTCGCCCTGACACACACCCAAATGCTTCCGCCGGGAACCCATTTGGCCCCAGCGCCTTCCCCCTCTGTAGATCCCCCATGGTGTGCTCCACTTCCTGAACTGTAATGGGCGCCTCGAGGGCATCTATATCTGCTTGTTCCAACACGGGTAGCCGTAGGGGAGCCAGGAAGTCTCTGAAGCCCTGCTCTTGCCTGGTAGTGTGTGATCTATAAATTGATTCGTAGTAGGCCGCGAATTGTGCCACTATTTCCCGACCCGTGGTGTACTGGGATCCATCCGGCCGCACAATTCTCGGGACCCAGTTCCGGTCCCGGTCCCTACTCTCCAGCCAAGAGATCATCTTGTTGGCCTCATCCCCCAAATCGTACACTCGCCTTTGGATTGCCAAGGCATGGGATCTCGCCTGGTCCGTGAGGACATCCCTAATTTCCTTCTCCAAGAGTCGCTGCCTATGCCTCCCGTCCAGTGCTTGTTCAGGAGATCCTCCAACCGCGGTACCCAGCGCCAGGAGGTCGTGCTCCAGTCGTTCAACCTGCGCCATTCTATCCATATGACGTCGCCCTACCTCCGCCTGCACAAAGTCCCTGGCTACAGTCTTGAACGCCTTCCACACTGTACAGTTTGAGCTAACAGAGCCAACGTTGTCGGCGAAATAATGGTCAACCCGTTCCCTAAACACGTCCTGGAACTCCTGGTCCCTGAACAAGAACGTATCAAGTCTGGGGGGGGGGTTAGTCCAGTCGCGGACTGGGCCTCGGAGCTGCACTTCTACCGGGGAGTGATCAGATATCCCCCTGGCTCTATGACACCCGCCTGGAGTTCTGGACTTTTTGGTTCCGTCCAGAGGTGTCAGGGAACAACACCCAAAGACCCCGGAGTTCCACCTGCCTTGGTGCACAAGTAAACAGAAACACGGGTTTCTCGATGGTGGCGTCAAAGACCAAAGGTTTATTACTGCAGGGACACAGAAGTCACAGAAACCACGCATGGGCAGTATCTAGGAGCCTGTTCGATTTGTACAAAGAGGGTTGCTCCTTATATACTAAAATTTGAGCTTGAGGCAAATTCTTTACATGTTAGTACATTCCTAAACCTTTGTGTCCTAAACAATAAATATTTGGCGTTACACGGGAACTGTCGATAATATCTGATGCCAAACATTACGAAGAGGGGTTCCCACTAGTTTATCACAATCCCTTGTCAATATTGCATTCAAGAGCCGGACCGCCTCATCGTAAATTTCGTTACCTCCCCCTAATAAAGATTCAGAAAGAAAGGAACGGAGCCAGGTGTGTACGATAGGAAAGTGGGATAAGGGATGTTTGTGGGTTGTAAATGGGCAAGGCTACCGGCTTCGGCCGCCTAATCATGATCAGGACAATGGACACGAGAACCAGTTCAGCAGGGCTGGTCTCGGGCAGAGGAGGCAGCCTTTGTCGAGTCATGCAGCTGTAGCGTGTTCTGTTCCAAGGTGCACGTGTCACTAAAGAGGTGAATCGCCGGCTAAGCCTACGTGTCCTTAATTGAAATGAAGTGATCAGAGGTTATTGCATATGTGAGGGCAAGAAACACAAAATGGCTGCCATGATCTAAGATGGATGCCATGGGTAGATCAGAAATGTGTTTGTAACAGGAGTACTCTTGCTCGTAGCATAGCGAAAACACCAGGATATGCTAAATGGATCATTTGCGGTTCGCTGATACCAATATTATGTATTTCCGACAATATTGAAAACACGGGTTCAAATCGTCACGGAACCTCAGACCCTCCTTTTGCCCTTACATAGGCAATTATTCAGTCTATGTCAGAGTCTAATTCTATGCTCATCAGGTCAGTGACATGCTGTTGTATCATCATCCTTTCTCGCGCCTTTTCTCCAAACGCAGGTGGTTTCCTAAAACAGGTTGCAGTACAAAGACTACACAGAGCAGGACCACACTGGATAATCAGGCAGCATGAGAATAGGAATACTAAGATGACACCAATGACCATCAGAACCTTCCATCCCCACGCTGATATCAGAGTCCAAAACCACTCCATGAAGGACCAGTTTCCCTTGTCTACATGAATAGAGTCGGAAATCTTGTGTAGCTTCGAGATCGCCTCATAGACTGTTGGAGCATTATTAGGAATAAAGACACAGCAGCTCGATTGGATCATTCTGCATACCCCACCTCGATCTGCAAGTATTACGTCTAGAACCATACGGTTCTGCAACGTCATGAGTCTATCCGCCTGAAGCTCAGCTGTCAAATTGCTAAGGGCACCAGCAGTTTCGGTGATAGTAGATTCAACTACCCGTGTTAGCTGACGTATGTTTCTACTATTGGCCATAGGCCCCCAGAACGGAAGGAAGCCTTTGAAGAAGTCTCCAGCTTCCTGACCAGCGGTATCTTCCTTGCTGAAGACACCTCTTGCTACTCTGGTCTTGTGATAATCGGATGAAGCAGTGTATGTTGGAGGCAACAATCGAGCAATATAACATGAACCTGAAAAGTCGGCAGGCAACCATGTATAAGCTCTGTCTCGACAAATGAAGTAGGTACCCCTAGCAGTAAGAAAAGCAGGGGAAGAGTTAGACGGAAACACGTAAGTCTCTACGCATTCACTCCTCCCTAGCTGAGCTCTCGGATTTCTCCCATTACCTTGCAAACAGACCTGACCTCGGTGAGGTACGACCCAGATTGGAGTTGAGCTTTTACGCTTGCTTTCTCCCAAACTAAGGCGATACTCTGAAGAATTCCAACTTAAATATACTCGCAATTCGTCTCTAGGGTAAGATGGAGTATTATTGACGTCCTTGATCATGTCAATAATTCCCTGGACTAAAGCTTTGTTGGCAGTTATATTTAGTGGAATGTGGTGGACGTGGAGGATAGGTTTCAAGGGCATAAGCAAAGATGGTTTGAAGGGCCTGAAATGATCCATTGTAGCTAAAAGGCAAAACCAGATAGGGAATACCTTTATCCATAGTGTGGGGTATCAAGCCACACACCCAGCAGTCTGTAGTGTTAACTACCAGTTGGTGTTTGTGCAAGAGCTGTACAAAAGTGTTATTAATGAATTCTGAGCGTCGAGCTTGCTCATGTTCAGGAAACGAGTGAAAAGAGTGTATAGAAGAAACAGTAGAAGTAGCAGGATCAAGGGGAGGTACTGTGGTTACTGGCATAAAAATCAAACCCATACCAAAGACGATTCCCCCCACCAACGTTATCAAAACAATCAGAAATGTAATGGCAGATTGTATCAAAAAGCATTTGCTGTGAAGAATTCTGTAAAGTCTATTTCTGCGAACATAAATCACATTTTCTCGTTGCAGCGCAGGAAGCTCCATCTTCTACAATCCGCTTGCGACCACTGATGATGTGTACGTAGATGAAAATGCCTCTATCAGCCCTGGGAGTTTCCAGAACCAACAGAACGATCGACCTTGTGTCAGACCCCCGCAGATTCAACTAGGCACACAGCCACGACCCTACGGCTACCCAGACGGCAAGGCAATTTTTAAAAACAATAAAACAATAGCAAACTTCCTGGCTGAGGGCAAAAGTTCAAAATTTCAAAATATCACAATAGGCAGTTGCCTGCTTTATTTGTCCATATTACGAGATCGTAGGTTATATCTTTGCTTTGCAGGAACTGTTTGATCGGCAAATAACGTATCACTAGTAGCTGTTGCAGTGTTCAGGTTCGCAGATGACAGAGTTTTTTCTGGTGCAGAGGACAAATGTTCAGAGTTCAAAGGAGTCTTTTCAGGAGGAGAGTCAGAGTTCGGAGTGTCGGTAATCAATTCGGCATCGCTGAAAGGGATGAACTTTGGCGTTTGTTCAAATTCGGAGGCACCAATTCCCTTCTTCACCCAGTCGTCGTAAGGAAGTGGTAGAGGCACACGTTTGACATGGGACGCATGTACCCAGTGCTTGCGACCAGCTACACGAACAGCGGTTCTTGTCGCAAGCAGTACTTGGAAGGGGCCAACGAATCTTGGCTGAAGGTTCTTCATCCTCGCGAAGTTTCTGATCACAACGTGATCGCCGGGTTTCAGCTGATGCCCTGGACTCTCCGGAGGCTTTGGCAATGCATCGAAAACCTGTTGGTGAATAAGACTCAATTTAGCAGTCAAGTCGTAAAGGTAATCGATCAACATAGGATATTCCAGTGAACAAAACTCCTTCGGCCTAGGCACTCCCCATACATTTGCCGGACGGCCAAAAATAATTTCATAGGGACTAAGCCCTACTCTAGAATGTACAGTTGCTCTTGTTGATAACAAAGCCAAGGGTAGTGCGTCTGGCCAGGATAAACCCGTGGATGCCTGTATTTTAGCTAGTTTTAGTTTGAGGGTGCCATTGTAACCCTCAACTAAACCAGCAGACTGGGGTTGGTTTGCACTGTGGAACTTCTGTTTGATGCCCAAACCGGCACACACACTCTGCATAACTTTCCCTATAAACTCACTTCCGTTATCTGACCATACAATCCGTGGCATTCCGAACCTAGGGAAATATTCTTTGAGAAGAATTTTGGCAGTTGATAGGGCAGTATTGTCCTTTAATGGATATGCTTCGATCCATCTGGAAAAGGCACAGACTACCACCAGGACGTATTTCAAATTATTACATCGATCCATGTGAATGAAGTCTAACTGAATCACTTCAAAGGGGCAGGAAGGAGGAGCGAAGTGACCGGCAGGAGTTGGAGTTCCCTTGCCAGGATTATGCATCAGGCATACCATACAATTTTTCACCACTCTCTCTGCACATTTACTGATCCCATCATTCTTCCAGACTGGAGCCAACATCTTACAGATTCATTTAGAACTTATATGCGCTACTCCATGCGCCATCGTCACCACTGCAAGCACATACGCATCAGGCAACATCCAACGCTGTTGTTCCGACAAGTCAATCCAACACCCACTCGAATCCAACTTGCCCGTACTTTCTCTCCATACACGTTTTTCCTCCTCAGTTGCCTCTTTCTGAATCTCTTTCACACTTTCCACTGTATCCTCACACATCCCAGACTCAGAAATCCATCTTGCAGACGTAGCAACATACATTCTACTCATCATATCTCTAGCTGTCTGTTTAGCAGTTTCATCAGCAAAAGCATTCCCACGACCAACATCATCCGTAATTGCTTTATGAGCACTGCATTTCACAATTGCAACTTCAGTCGGCAAGGTTAGAGATTCCAACAAGTCGTTAACTAGCTGACCATGTTGAATCTTAGTCCCATGGGACGTAATGAAACCTCTTTCTTTCCACAAACGGCCAAAGCTATGGGCCACGCCAAATGCGTACTGACTATCTGTGAACACATTCACTCTCTTTCCCTTAGCTAAAACACACGCTCTTGTTAGAGCTATTAATTCTGCAGCTTGGGCAGAATTCTGACTCACTCTTGCAGTCTCCACAATCGTCTTCAAAGTCGTTACTGCATAGGCAGCAGTCACATCACCATTCTCCAATTTAAAACATGACCCATCCACATACAGCGTGCCATCTGGATCTGACAATGGAGTGTCTTTTAAATCAATTCGTCCTTTTGTCTCTTCCTCCGTTCTAAAACAACAATCATGGGGCTCGGAATCACTCGACTCTTGATTAGCCGGCAACAGCGTTGCTGGATTCAATACATTACATCTTTTGATCTGAATATGACTCGCTAGTAATGTCAGCTCGTAACCAGATAATCTCGCACAGGTAAGGTGTTGTGTCTTGGTTCGATTCATGAGTGTATCCACAGCATGAGGAACCATAACCACTAGCATGTTGTTCATCACCAAACCAGCAGATTGTCGAATGGAAGCCGCAGCTGCCGCTGTAGCCCTCAAACAACTAGGTAACGCTCTAGCTACTGGATCTAATGTTGATGAAAAATACGCACAAGGGCGTTGTTTATCACCAAATTTCTGTGTCAGAACACTCAACGCGCAACCTTCTCTCTCGTGAACGTAGAGCGTGAATGGCTTACTGTAATCAGGTGTACCCAATACAGGAGCTGAACATAATGCTTTTCGTAACTCAGAAAAACTTTCCTGACATTCATCAGACCATGGCACCGGACTCGGAACATTTTTCCCAGTCAAAGCTACCAATGGTTTCGCTAAAAGAGAAAAATTTGGGATCCACTGCCTACAGTAAGAGGTAATACCTAAAAAGGCACGTACTTCTCTCTGCGTGCGGGGAACACTCATTTGCGTAATTGCCTTTATTCTTTCTGGGGTCAACTTCCTTCCCTCCTTTGACAAGAGATGACCTAGGTAGGTCACTTCTTGGCAACAGTATTGCATTTTCGAAGGTGATACCTTGTGATTCAAATTGGACAAATGATGCAATAACGAAATCGTAGCTGCTTTGCAAGTTTCCTTGTCATTGGCAGCTACTAAAAGATCGTCTACATACTGCACTAGAGTAGAACCTGGAGGAAGGACAAAGGAATCTAACTGACTTTTTAATGCCTGACTGTAGATGGATGGGCTCTCACAATAGCCTTGTGGAGCGCGTTTAAACCTGAAACTTCGACCTCCTAGACAGAAGCCGAAAATATCTCTGCTTTCCTCGGCTATCGGAATGCTGAAAAAGGCATTCTTCAAGTCAATGACTAAAAACCATGTGGCTGTAGCAGGAATCAATGTTAACAAGGCAGTAATGTCTGGAACTACAGGAAACTGCGGGACCACAATCTTATTGACTTCTCTGAGGTCACTGACAAACCTATACACTGGAGGCTTTGTAGGATCAGTTCGTTTCAAAATCGGTAATACAGGACTGTTACAAACATTTCCTCTAGTTTCTTCAACCACACCTTTTTTAATCAAATCTTGTACAATCAATAAAAGTGCACGTTCACCTTCACTAGATATTTTGTATTGAGAAATTCTTGGAAATTTTACATTTGCTTTCAAAGTGACTACATATGGTGGGATTTCTAAAAGGCCTACATCATTAGGACCAGTCGCCCAAAGAGTATCAGGGAGCGAACGCAGCTCTGGCGGGAGTGCATCCATTGACAAGTACATCGGAGAGGTGATTCTTTTGCCCAATGTAAGCTGTACTCCTTCCGGAGAACAGTACAATGTCGCATATAAGCGTTTCAACAAGTCTAAACCAAGCAGATTTTCATTACAACCCGTAGTCAAAATCAGGGGTGCTTTCAATTGACACGGTCCAACAGAAATAGACAAAGGACCAGATATGGGGTTGTAAACAGGGGCGCCTGAAAAACCTACAGAAACATTTGTTGAGCCGGACAAAGGTGCGCCAGGGAGTTTTGCATGAATGATAGAACTTTTTGCGGCACCAGTATCCAACAGAAACGGTTCGACTACACCTGATGTTGCTACTGTGACATAAGGCCCACTCTGATCCACTGGAACTGATACTACTCCCTCTCTCTGTCCATGGCTGTCCTAGTACCCATTTTGCTGAAATCCCTCATCCACTTCACAATAGTCTTCAACAAGATACTGTTGAGATCTATTTTGTTGGGCAGACTGTCCATTTCGTTGATCAAAGTGATTGGAAGGGCCATCATTCGTCTGTGGAGGCATAGCACCTCGTCCTCGACCTCTAGAATTTTGCACAAAACCACCACGACCTCTCTGAGCTGCTGCTGCATTATTTTGCGCTAAGACTGGACACTCATTTTTGTAGTGACCTTCTTTCTTACAATACGCACACTGATTCCACTGATATTGAGGCCTAGGTGAACTATAATCTGTTCTTTGATATGAGCCCTGTTGTGTATTAGTCTGACTCGTGCGAGGCGGATACGCCTGTTGCAAGAGAACTTTAGTCTTTAAGTCTTTTGTTTTCTTATCTGATTTTTCTTTCTCCTCTTTATCCCTATTTTCATAATACTGTGCAGTTGCAAGTATTTGCGCAGTTGTAGAGACAGCCCACGCACTCTCGGAATCTTTTAATTTGTTGCATAGCTCAGGTAACAAATTATGTACGAATTTATCGACAAACAGTCTCTGTCCTCCTTCTGTGCTCATATCCTTACCACTATGATCTACAAAAGTCTCTTCGAACCTCGTGAAAAAGTCGGAGACACTTTCGTCTTTCTTTTGCCTGCATGCGGACAACTTGTCCAAATTAACACGCAATGCGGGCATCAGAGTCTTCATTAAGTCGATTATTCTACCTGGAAGATTAGCAATTAGGGGTTCGGGTTTGGAACCACCTATTTGCTGACCATCCGCTGCAATGATAGCTGCCCAATCACCACCTAGGGCAACTGGATGATTCTCTTTACGGATTTTAGCCCAAATTGGTTGCGGAACTACATTACCAAATAACATATCAATGTCCGCCAGAATCATTACACAAGCCTCAAATGTCTGTGTTAATTCCTTATAGTATCCGGCAGGATTCTTACGCGGGTCTGGCAAGGCCTGCTTCACTGCTAGCACTTCGGCTCGTTTCCATGGAATGTGTATCCACACTCTTTGGAATTGGGCCGGAGCGGCTGCAATACCATTCGGTGCGTCAGCTTGCACAGCTTCGCGCCAAATTGGAGGAACCTCCCTCATTGGATATTGGCGATTTAGCTTCATACTACTTTTCTCTAAGTCTCTTGGTGAACGAAGTGATGGATCATTTCTATAACTTAAAATCAGCTCCATCGCTTCTTTTATATTTTGACCTACTATCATTCCCGCAGCAAACTCTTTCTGCACCTTAATTAAGTCTTCTAAATTCGATTCAACATCATCTTCTACCTCCTCACATAACAGCGAGCACATCTCGTCAAAGACATACCGTTGCGTTGGTTCATTCCATTGCATAAATGTATCTAGTACATCTCTTGTGCTATATCTCCTACTCTTCGAAATCCATCTGAGAGCCGTGGAATCTAAAATTCCCCGTTCCTCAGTACTCGGAAGCTGACTATGTCTTTGAACAGAGTCAGAAGTAGGAGTCTTTATTAAAGTTTTATAGAGGGGAGACAGAATGCTAGAAACAGAATCAGTGATTCTTCGACGAACAGATAGTGGAGTCAACATACTAGCAGACACAGAGAACACAGTAGAAGTAGGAACAGATAGCGGAACAGTAGGAGTATTGAGGAACATAGTTTGTGGAACAGTAGGTGTAAGCGATACAGATACAGGTATAGAAGTCGGCAATCCAGGAAGAGGAGGTGCCGTAGGAATATTCACATTGACCACAGGAGGTACAGGAGCTTGATTCTGAGAGCAGGAGCAGGAATACCAGGTTGTCCAGCAACCGGCAGTTGAATATTCGGTAAAGGTGGAGCCGTAGCACCCTGTGCATACGGTGGAGGTGACCTTAACAGATAAGACAACAGAGGATCGTTTTCGGGGTCCTCCAGTATCTTAGCTGTTTTCGATGGCAAGGCAGGATAACACTTGTCAATCGCTAAATTATGCTCTCTAATGGCCACCTCTATGGCCTTCTCAGACTCGTTGACTTGTAGCTGCTTAGCCGCTTGCTCTAAAGTCAATTCTTCTTGCTCTTTCTGTTCTTTCTTTAACCTTTTAATTTCTCTCTGTTTAGATTCTTTTCGCCAGTAACGGAAAGAATCAAACATTGCCGGCCGGGCTTTTTTCCTAAACAATTTCGCTTCTAAATTATCAAGGATTTCGGGTTCAAAACTACCATGTAGTGGCCAACTAAGGACACCATCCTTTTCCGTATAGCGGACCCACACCTCATTATAAGATATAGGACCCACACCATGCTTACAGTACAGATCGTATAAGGGAGTCCCAATCGGAGGAACCAGACATGAGTCCTCCAATCGTGAATCACTGTTGCAACCAAAACAAGACAACATACAATTTCTCCGACTTACCATTTTGCAATCCGGAACACAAAACAGACAAAACAAAAAACAGATATGTGCACCTGAACCAAGAACTTAGGCCTACCAAAAGCGAACTGATGTATCGATACCCAAACTAAACCAAATAGATTATCGTAACCAGAACAACCAGTGATAATCTTACGAAACCAAACCAAACCAAGAACCAAAAAGGATTCTAACAACCCTCACGAAGTAACCAACTAGCAACCACTAAATACTTAACTGAGGCACTGAAGACGTCACCAAGGAGAAACCCGTCACGTTTCGCCGTACTAAGGACTGCACCTCGGGTCCAAGACAGGGCGACGGTCAAGGCAACGGCCCACTGCAGCCGTCCTGAACGGGAACCCTCGTGGAAGAGAACTTCGGGCCACTTTTGCGATATGCCGGGATCGATGAAGTGGGGCACCTCCCTCAGGAATCTTCACACGAAGCTTCTCGAACTCTTCAGGCTTTTGGACCGGTACCGAATGACGTCGCCCCACGTTGGGCGCCAATTGGAGTTCTGGACTTTTTGGTTCCGTCCAGAGGTGTCAGGGAACAACACCCAAAGACCCCGGAGTTCCACCTGCCTTGGTGCACAAGTAAACAGAAACACGGGTTTCTCGATGGTGGCGTCAAAGACCAAAGGTTTATTACTGCAGGGACACAGAAGTCACAGAAACCACGCATGGGCAGTATCTAGGAGCCTGTTCGATTTGTACAAAGAGGGTTGCTCCTTATATACTAAAATTTGAGCTTGAGGCAAATTCTTTACATGTTAGTACATTCCTAAACCTTTGTGTCCTAAACAATAAATATTTGGCGTTACACGGGAACTGTCGATAATATCTGATGCCAAACATTACGAAGAGGGGTTCCCACTAGTTCATCACAATCCCTTGTCAATATTGCATTCAAGAGCCGGACCGCCTCATCGTAAATTTCGTTACCTCCCCCTAATAAAGATTCAGAAAGAAAGGAACGGAGCCAGGTGTGTACGATAGGAAAGTGGGATAAGGGATGTTTGTGGGTTGTAAATGGGCAAGGCTACCGGCTTCGGCCGCCTAATCATGATCAGGACAATGGACACGAGAACCAGTTCAGCAGGGCTGGTCTCGGGCAGAGGAGGCAGCCTTTGTCGAGTCATGCAACTGTAGCGTGTTCTGTTCCAAGGTGCACGTGTCACTAAAGAGGTGAATCGCCGGCTAAGCCTACGTGTCCTTAATTGAAATGAAGTGATCAGAGGTTATTGCATATGTGAGGGCAAGAAACACAAAATGGCTGCCATGATCTAAGATGGATGCCATGGGTAGATCAGAAATGTGTTTGTAACAGGAGTACTCTTGCTCGTAGCATAGCGAAAACACCAGGATATGCTAAATGGATCATTTGCGGTTTGCTGATACCAATATTATGTATTTCCGACAATATTGAAAACACGGGTTCAAATCGTCACGGAACCTCATGCCCTGGAACTGTCCCATGGTACCCGCCTGCGTGAATATATAGTCAATCCGAGACTCTGACCCATGAGCCGCAGATACATGTGTGAAGTGTCTTACCAGTGGGTTATGTACCCTTCAAAGATCCACCAGTCCCCTAGCTTGCACAAAGTCCCTAAGGTGGCTGGTACCCCCCCCGCAGATCGGGTCTGCGACCTGTCGAAGTCCCCCTCCATTACAGCGTTCATGTCACCTCCTAGGACCAGAATCCCTGGCGCCATATCTAACAACAACTTTCCGACATCTGGGAGGGTGGTGCCATGCAATCGCGGAGGAATATATAACGAGCATAGATTGAGCGTATTACCTTCCCACTGGGCTGTCAGCGCCACATAGTGCCCTGATGGGTCTAGCCATTGTCTCCCAATTACCCCTGGAGCCTGTGGTGTACCCTGCGTGCGCTCGTAGCGTGTAGCCAAACCTATTCTTTAAACCTAGAGCCATTGAGACTGAAATCATCCCATCCCTAAGACTCTGTGAAACCATCTCAGATTTCTTTGACACTAAAATAATAAAAGTGTATGATACTTTTACGGACTCCGAGCCTACAGCTATGGATGAGCTGGGAGATACTGAGCCACCCGATACCTCCTTAAATCAATTTCATCCTATCACCCTCACTGAAGCACTGAAAGAAATACTAAAATGTAAATCAGGGGCACCTGATGATCCATGCCCACCTAAACTCTGGAAACTGATGTCGGATGCACTCGTAGTTCCCCTTTTACATATATGGAACACGTCCATTGAAACTGGTACGTTCCCGGATTGCTGGAAACAGGCCAAGCTCCTCCCGTTGAAAAAAAAACCTCATGGCGCGCCGGATGATCTTAGCAATCTCCGACCCATTTCCCTTCTAGCAGCCCCTGGAAAAATGCTCGAAAAGCTGATCCAACATCAGCTAAACAGCTTCATTGAAGAAAAAGGCGCCTTACATGAAACTCAGTCTGGCTTTAGGGCCGGTTCAGCACCGAGACGGCCCTCATTGAGGTTGCCGAGTCGATCAGGTGGTCCTTATATTCAGGAGCATCAGCTATGCTGGTGCTCCTGGATCTATCAGCTGCTTTTGATACGGTGGATCATAGCAGACTGCTGATGCGGCTGAAGGACATAGGCCTAGGAGACAAGGCACTGAGTTGGCTCCACTCCTACCTCACAGATCGGTCCCAGAAAGTGGCGCTGGGCACCTTCTCTTCTAAACCCAAACGCCTCTGGTGTGGTGTCCGAAGGGGTCGGCACTCAGCCCTTTGCTGTTTAATGTTTATCTGGCACCACTTTTCACTCTGATTGCTAAATGGGGGGTCAAGGCAATTTCGTATGCTGATGACACGCAATTGGTCTTCCCCTATAAAGACACGTCAGAGGGAGCTTTTAGTAAAATCAGGGGCTGTCTTCGAGACGTGGCTAAATGGCCGCCTGAAATGGGCCCAGCCCCATCTCCTGGAACCCATGCAAAAAATCTGGGAGTAAGATGGGATGAGAATCTTTCTTTCCTGCCACACATACAACAGCTTACCGCTGGATGCCTGCATAAACTTATAAATCTTCGAAAATTCCTGCCTCTTCTACCAGTCGAGTGTCGCAAAATGGTTGTTCACGCGACAATTACATCTCATCTAGACTACTCAAATGGCCTTGACCTGGGTCTGCCCAAATATTTGGTGCAACGTCTACATATCGTGCAGAATGCGGCTGCGAGATTGATAAAACGCGTTCCCCTTAGGCATCATGTCACTCCGCATCTGCACAAGTTACATTGGCTCCCAGTGGTAAGCAGAATTAAATTTAAGGTGCTAACCTTGGCGTTCAGAGCACTAAAAGGTACCTGCCCCAACTATTTAAAACTTCGACTCCCCCGTTACCACCAAAAGCGAGAGCTGCGATCTAACTCTATGCTCAAGCTAACTATCCCACGTGTGAGGAAAGCCAGAGTTGGAGGCAGGTCCTTCTCGGCTGGCACGGCGAAACTTTGGAACACCTTGCCCCCTGCCATCCAACCTGCCACGACGAAAGCTAGCTTTAGGAAGCTCTTAAAAACTTGGCTTTTTATGCAATAATACTGAATTTCCTTCTGGCTACTCGCTTCGCTGCTGAAAGACTCGTTAGCGCCGGGACACCTCACCCAGAGGTAGCTGTTTGCGCTCTACAAGCATCGGTTTTATTATTATTATTATTAAGGGCCTTACAATGGTTCCCCAACAAGTGCGTTTCCTGCAGGAGGACAATGTCTGGTGTGTGTCTATGGAGATACTGGAGTACCATGGTCCTTTTTATCTTATTCTGCAGGCTGTTAACATTCCAGGACAGTAGTTTAATGCGGCTAGCTTGTGACATAGACATGATGGATTACTGAGACAAGCAATCAGAGGGAAAAGTCCAGTCCCCCCGTCCCCCATCCCGTCTTCTCACCGATAGTGCCTCAGGAGCCAAGACAAACACATCATGAAAGGAACTCAAGAAAATAAACTGCGACCAACCCATCGCCCCCAAACCTATATAGCTAACCCCCCTCCCTGCTACCTTGCTACTCCAGCCAACAGGGCCGGACATCCCCCAATGAGCAGAGCACCTGTAGCCCTTAAAACGATAAACAAGGGGGTGAGTACCTCTATTTAGTCCCGAAACCCGAGGGCTACCCCGGTCCCACTCATAGTCTGGCGATCATCACTTCCTGTCCCGTAGGATCTCAACAGTAAAGTCACTCGGGAGATAATCCCGCTCAAGCCCCCCTCCCACTGCCCCCCCCAAAAAAAAAACACATCCAACGTCAGCTCCGATACCCAGTCCCAGGGGACTTGAAGGAGACAGCATACATTACGTGAAGTTCAGCAGCTGATTCCACTGCTGGTCAGTCCGGGCTCCTTCACCCCATGTCGGTGAGGCCGACAGGCTCCGCGGTCAATTCCTGCTGGCAGACAATGGAGATTCCCACCGTCACTGCGCTGCACCTCCCCGGAGAGCAAATTGTAGATGTCGGAGACCGTGGCGCCGTATCCCTCCAGCCTCCTTCCGAGCCAGGGCGATCCACATCCCCGCGCTCCTCCAGCCAGGAATGGACATCCTCCGGAGCGGTGAAGAAGTAGGATTTCCCACCACTGAGGAGCTTATGTTTTGCCGGGAAAAACATAATGTACTTGATGCCCTTATCACGAAGTACTTTTTTGACTCCATCGAAGGATCTACGCTCCCACTGCACCTTCATTGTGAAGTCTGGAAAAAGTCTGATGGCGGCATTGTCCAGCCTCAAATCTCCACGCTGGCGAGCCGCTTGCAAGATGGCGTCTCGGTCCCTATAGTTAAGGTTCCGTGCTATTATGGTCCGCAGTGGTGCTCCTGGATGCAGCAGGGGCACCAGCAATCTGTGGGCCCGCTCGACTGCGAAGAATTTTGAAAGGCGCTTGGGTTGCAAGTGCTTGAGGATGAGGTCCTCGAGAAACAGGTCCACGCTCGGCCCCTCCATCTTCTCCGGCACCCCTACTACGCGTATGTTGTTCCGGCGGACCTGCCCTTCCTGGTCCTCCAGCTTATCCATCGCTACTCTCTGCAGCTGAGTAAGACGTTGCACCTGTTGTTGCATTTGTTCAGTGGTAGTTCGAAGTTCCACAATGTCCGCAACATTCTGGGCAGCCTTGTCCGATGTTCTATTTAGGTCGGCCCTTAGTAACGTCATTTCAATGGACACTTTGTCTATTTTTGATTCCAGCGTGGTCCCTAATGACTGTATAGCCTGCATAATCAATTCCAGAAAGGCTCAGGTGCGTCCACCTGGGTCCTGGCCTGCACGTCCCCCCCGCCATGGTCGGCCGCCGTGTAGTGGTCCATAGTATTGGCCTGGGTGTTCGTGGATTTCTTGGGTTTCATGGCGGTAGCCGACGAGATGCATGCCCTCCTCGGAGCGTGCAGGGGGAGAGGAGGGAAACCCCCCACAGGGGGGGGCGCAGCGGCACCCCCAACTGCAATCAGCGGCTCCGCATCCCCAGGCGGTCGCAAGTGTGTCCAGGTGGGGGTCCACTTGCAGCCTCTCGGCCCACTTCCTCCTGTATACCCCGGCGCGTGGCCCCTGTCGCTCTCCACGTCCCCTTCCGCTCCTCTAGTGGCCAACAACCGTCGCCATCACCTCAAACAGCACCGGGGTGCATTTCCAGATGGCCTCCTCTCCCCGATAACCAGGGGGCAATACCATCGAGCCTCCACCCAAGTCAAGGCCCAGGGCCCTCTCCTGCATCAGTCACACCACTGGCACCGCCGTCCGCAGCCCCAGGGACTTCTTCCTCGCTGATATATTTAGGGGGGAGTGGGGGCACGCTCTCTTCGGCGCCCCCCGGGACGCCCCAGGCTCCGCCGCACTCCCTCAGACCGACCGGCCTCCTAGCGCCCGCCGCCGGGCCCACTCCACCGCTGCCAGCCTCCAGATCACGAGAGGCCGGCGTCCAAAGAATGTCCCCAGCTCGGAGCGGGCCGCGGCAGGCCGCAATCTTCCGGTGCATGCCACGTCGCGCACCCATCACCGGGAGGGCCCGCATGGGGCCTCGCCACAACCGGAGCTCCGGCTGCGTTCAATACTGGCCTTTTGGACAGTCAGGGCCGAGGATTACTGCAGGATATGCGAGCCGTGGGGGTTACCTCACGGGAGCCTCGCTATAGTGCGGCCATCTTCGTTGCCGCTCGGCCACGCCACCCCAAGCTTGATAATTTAAAACAATTTTTATTGAATTACTACCCAGTTGTGCTACAATACTTTGCATTGTTCTTGTTCTTTTCCATATCCTTATGGCTGACGTAGACATCCCGCAACATAGTAGGGTGGCGTCTGCAATAATTTGCTGTCGTTTGGCGTCACAGTGGATGGCTAGGTGGTTGTTTTTGTGGTGAGTGATGAGGCAGCATACCCATTTGAGCTCTTTTACTGATGGGTCACCTTTCCTGCTGTAAATGCAGGTTCTGGTCTGTTTCACATTTACACTCACACAGCCGTCCCTCTACACTACACCCCATATAGGACACTGGAAATCCCTATTAATGCTTGGCAGCGTCGAGTTTGGTTTGATGGCGCCTTTCCCCAATCCTTAATGGCGGTTTGGTTGGGCCCTTGGCCACGTGGCCGGTTTTGGCCGGCTGCTACACACCACGTCTGCGTTATAACAATGTCACTATTGAGGAGTTGCGTGTGCTCTATACCTCTTTCGTTAGAGTGCATTGGACTCTGGTACAATATGTGACACACAACATCCAGGTGGGGCCACCTGGCGCTGCAGCGCATTCAGTTGGACTGGCCGTGATCAAAATGAATCCCGTCATGGTGAATTTGGTTATGGGGAAGGGCCCCCAGAAAAAGATGATATGCCTTTTTGGATTGCTGAGAAATTTAAGCGGTATTTCCTAACACGACTCCTGTTGAGAAACATAGGATTCTCACCATTAGTTTGCAGAAAGGCTTAATACCAGAGGTTCCCGATTGTGATACCTGGGGTAAGATTTTTGCAGCAGTCTATGCTACGTGCTTTGGCACTCCGTCTTTGGCTGTCCTACCCTCCGTCATTAAGCGTGTACAAGATTAACACGGGTGGAGGCGGCTGTTGAATACGTTTTGACAGCAGTGCAAATGGCGATTCTGAAAGAACGTGCACTGTCGCAGGGAAAATGCATATTTGTTGTTACTCCATATCCTGCCCTGGAGGCAGTTACGAAAGCCAGTGTACCGAATTCAAAAGCTTTACACCCTCGGTGGATACAATGGACTACGTCCTTGACATCTCCGGATGTCACGATCATTTTCAATTCCTCTTTGCAGACTCAGGAGTATTTGCAGTATGATTTTGGTCATCCGGCTCCTCTGATCATGTGCCCGCTAGACGATTTCCATTGTATCATTTTCCATTACAGTTTGGCACAACCTGCGATGGTTTCAAAGCATGCTTATTCATCGGCCTACGCAGTAGTGGTTGGTACTATGGTGAATGGAGAGTTCAAGTCCGATGTCATGCATACACAGACATAAGGGAACTGTACCGCCCAATTGGCAGAGCTCTGTGCTCTGGTGCTTGCACTGGAGTATGCTGATCCTAGTGTGACTACTCTTATAGTATGTGACTCTTACTACTGTGCTCAGTCTTACAATGAAAATCTATTATTTTGGGCTCAAAATGAATATCATGATTCCAAAGGTAGCACAATAAAACACACAATGATCTGGGTTCGAGTGGCTGAGCTTAAAGAACGGCTGTCACTCGTGTTTGTGATTCATACTCTTGGTCATCAGCGTGATGGAGTTCACGCTGTTGGCAATAGTCTTGCTGATGAAGCAGAAAAGTCCGCAGTAGTGACATATGTGGTTGTGGTTGCAGCAGTTACACGTTCCATAAGTAAGATTGATGATGACATCTTGGCAGCCATTGCAGCAAAAGAGAAGGGAAGTAATTATCCTAGAGGTTTCCCTTCCAAATACTCTAATCATTGAATTCCTGATAAAGTTCCCTATGTGAGAATTAACGAGTTTGTGACATATTGATTCCTAGCGCGAACAGCAGGTTCACACTGATAACAGCCGCTCACGAGGGTATGGCCTCTGCTCATGCCGGCGTCTCTGTGACTGTATCTCTTTTACAACAGCGTTACTGGTGGTATGGATTGTACAAACAAACGCATGATTATGTCGTTCATTGTGACATTTGCAAGCAGGTTAAACCTTCAACTGCTGCATGCCCACCCCAGACACAGTTGTATATATCTAATAAACCACTTGGGTGCGTTTGCTTGGATCACTGCGTGCCTTTCTGCTCTGATAATGCGTATAAGTAAATCTTAGTTGCAATTGATTCGTGCAAATCCTTTGTTTGGGTGTGGTCGCAAAGGAGGGATGATTCTTGAACTGGCATAAGGGATTTGCGTGTCTTTGTGAGAATTTTTGCATGTGGTACCTTTCATTCAGACCAGGGTCCAGCATTTGCCTCTAAGGTGTACAAGAATGCCATGTGTTCATTGAGGGTCCAAGTCAAATTTTCATCTCCATATCGGCCTGAGGGCAATAGTGTTGTGGCGTGGATGAACCATGACTTAAAGCAATCCTTTAAGTCATGGTTCATCCAGCTAGAGTTTTAGGTACGGGCTGGAACTGGCTAGCCCATCTCAATAGAGTTCAGCGTGGGCTTAATAATCTCCCTAGAAGGTCTCTGGGTGGGCGGACCCCATACGAAATGCTCTTTGGCATCAAAATGTTTGTTACGGACCTTGAAGGTCTAGACCAGGTGGCATCTGCTGCTCCCTTTGACATAGATGAACATTGTGCTGTTTTCCAGAATCTACAATAGACTTGTGACAGTCTTGCAAAGGAACATTTGCCCTCCATGACTGATGCTGCACTTCAGATTCCGGTAGTTGGCTGGCTACCTCGAGTTGGTGAATTGGTCCAAGAGAAGGTCGAGAACAAGAAGGAGTTCAGCCCTCATATTGTGCTCCAGTTCCTGTGCTTGGCGTGCAGGGTACAAGAACAGTCATTTTACCTCCACATACTGGTCGCAAGGAAACAGGTAAATCTCCATTGACAATGTCAAACTACACAGAGTAGCAGATTCTTCTTAGTATGACACCTGCGGTCTCTTGCCCAGCAATGCTGAGAAACTCTGTTTTGGCTCCAGCAACTACCACCAGGCCTGACATTGCCATAGAGATGCATACAGTTACCTATCCGTTATTGAATCCATCGGCTGATGATCCCCTTGATGAAACTGAGTACAGTTACCCCACAGATTTGTTGATCCCGATTTGCAGACATGTGTGGCTAATCAGTCACGTTTTTCATTTGACTCTGATTCTACCACATCAAAGTTCCCAGCAAAAGTTTTGATTTTTGCTGTTTGGTTTAAAAAGCATTTTTTGATTCCCCCTTGGACTAACATTTGGCTGGTGATTTTTTCAAATTTTTTATTCATGTCTATTGGATTTGTGGTGCATTTTTTCCGTCTTGTGAATGGACACTATGTGAAAGAAAGAACTACAATTAGACAAATTGATGGAACTTTGGCACCCCACTCCACATCACACATAATGAAGAGGGACCAGACTTTTGTGAATATCACTGCATGGCCTGTCTTAGATGGGATTGTGTGGAATGCAGTTAAATTTCAAATACACGGACCCACAGAGGTTATTAATGTCCCGAATGTACTTCGTGTTTCAATGGGGGATGTGGTTAAACAAAATATACGCTCTGATGATTTGGACGTCCAAGCCATTGAGGCTCTATTTTCTGATTTGACATATTATGCTGCTATTGATGCTGAATATTTGTATCTAGACAGCAAATTATGCAGACTTATTTTGCTACCAACATTATGGCAATCACTTTCTGCATAAGGCAAACACATTTAGAAAGGTGGTTAATTATACACAATGGGAGCATTGTCCTGCGCCTATTGAAGGCAGCTCAAAGACTGTTTTAAGAAAGTTCACTTATTTTACTGATTTTAATCAATAAAATCCTGGCGCATTTTATTTTAAGATGACTGAGAAGTGCTCGTCCAAAGTTAGATGTACCCACACTAAATTATTATATTCGAAGTCCTTTATCGACCAATTGGCTATAGGGGGCAATGAGCTGTGGAAAGATACTATTGATCTTAAATCCTTTTGGTGTTCTAAAAGTTGGCAAGTGCAAGGCTTTGAGGCTTTGCATCTTGCATGTCTCATCCCAAACCATATGTTGTTTGTGAACTATTTCACAAACCACCTGCTTTGGATTGGCTACGCCAAAAAAATTAAATGCTCCTTCTCTACCTGTTTTGGGAGAATACCCCACATTGCACAATCACACCAGTAAGTCACTTAGTGATTTACAGTCTCTGCTACTGAATTCATCCTTTAGCATTTCCAGTTTGTATCCCCAAAGTTGGTCATAATGGCAAAAAGTGCAGATTCCTGCCAGCATAGTTTTCTGGGTATGGCCCCTAGGTTAGCGTGGATCCCAATTTTGAGAGTGACCATTCTGTCTCTACCTATTCCGTAAGCAAGCTATGTCAGAACTGGCTCAAACACTACACTTAACCGTCAGTTAAACTTCATTTGTCTAAATTGACTGACGATGTTGATTTGAATGACTTTGTGAAATGTCCTGCAACAGGTAGATCCAAAAGATGGGTCTATGCTATTTACAACGAGGTTTGGAAACTGTCCCAAATTGAAGCTGCTTCTAGGTTAAGAGCTATTGATCAAGCACATTTAGAAAAGGTGCTTGCAGTAGTAGATAATAGCATTAACACACTTTCTTCCCGAATTTACACATTAGAAAATATTGTTTCATCTGTCATTGATATTTGTTAGAATTGGGGGGCTCTATTTGGCACAGATAGGTACTTGTGACAAATAGGGGCCCTCTCCTCTAGTCAGGGTGAGGGGGTACACTCCTAAAATAACCCCTGCTCACCCCCTTGGTAGCTTGGAACGAGCAGATAGGCTTATCTCAGAGGCAGTGTGTAAAGCATTTGTGAACACATACAGTAATCAAGTGACAACAGTACAATGGACACCACACAGGTTGTATAGTTATAAAAATTAGTATTGTTTATATAGATTAACCACAAGACCAAAAACGATAAGAATAATCCACAGTACTATTAAAAATCAAGATTTCTTGTTAAAAAGGTTTAAATCACTGTTCTGTGAGAGTTGGTACCCTTGTCCGGCTACAGCGTTGCTGAAATAACACAGTCTCACAAATCCAGCAGACCGTGTCAGTCCGGGCCCACTCAAATGTCGACAGACTCAGTCACAGTACCTTTACTTGATGCAAGCCGGTTCCAGTGTTCGTCACGGTGCAGAAAAGAAAGCGTTGTAGGATGCGTTGTCCCTTGATGCGGTGCACTGAGCGGCCTGTTGACGGAGTCGGGGGTCCAAGGCGTACTTTGCAGGGTGAGACAGTGCTTCGTTGCGGTGCTTGCAGCTTGCGGTGCGTCGCAGAGCCGGAGTTCGGTTGGGCGGTGCGTCACGAAGCATGCGAGGTGGTGCCCAACTCCGATTCGTTCACAGGATTCGAAGTCAGCAACAGTGACTGCATTGGTCAGACCAGTACGAGTCGGTGTAGCATGTCGCAGTGTTCACAGGTTACGGTGCAGGCAACGGCTCAGTGACGGCATCAGGATGGAGTCGGTGAGCTTAGAGCTTACGTTGCAAGATGCGGGCGTTGTTCGATGCAGTACCTACAGGGCACCGGGCAGGTCATGAGAGTCGGTCACAGCTCTCTGCCTCTGTAGCCATTGAAACTGCGTTTCCAGCAGCAATTCACAATGGCTGATGAAGTCTACTGGTCCTGACACTTCGGTCAGGGGGCAAGCTCTCTTCCAAACCCTTGGAGATCCTTCACAAGTTGAAAGTAAAGTACACAAAGTTATTTCTCCTTTCTTCGGCCGTCAGGCAACCACTGCAGGCCAATCCCCCAAGCAGCACTTCAGCTTCGGGATAGTCTCTCCTCAGTTTCTTCAGGTTCCTCTCCTCAGCAAAGGTTTTTTCTTGTAGTCCAAAAGTGATCTAATTTCTTGGCATCAGGGTCCCAATATTTACACCCCAAAATCCTTCGTACTCTGAGGGCAGAGGGGCCTTTGCCCAGTCCAAACCAGTTCTGGATCACTCAGTTTACATGCCTCCTTCTTTCCTTTCACAGTGCAGGGCAGAAACATCAGACGCCCCACAGGAGGTGGAGCCAGCATTGTGGAGGGAAAGCACAGCCCTGGAGCACTTTGTTGACATGATTCCTTCTCTCCTTTCACAGTGCAGGGCAGAGACATCAGACGCACCACAGGGGGTGGAGCCAGCACTGTGGGGGGGCAGGCACTGTCCTATTCAGGTCCCAAGTGCAACTCCTCCCTCCCATCTAGATGCGGATCTCTCTATTCACCACTGGGAGGACTCACCTTGTCTCCTGGAATCCCCCAGCTCTGTCACTCAAACTACAGACAATGAATACACAACCTAGCAGAGGCAGATTTAGATAGTTAGACAAGAAAATACCTACTTTCTAAAAGTGGTAGTTTCAAACACAGAATGTTAAAACCAAGTTCACTAAAAGATTTATTTTATCATTCTGGGTTCAGGCATACTAAACTCGATTTTCTACCGTGTTCCCTGAGTCAGTTAGGATTATAAAATGTAATATTCTAACTGCCCATTCTGGCCTATGGAGAACAGGTAGCCTTGCAATAGTGAAAAACGAAAATGGCTGTAAATCACTACTAGGACAGGCCACACACATCAGGGTCTGTCCTACCTTATACTTACAATGCACCCGACCCTTGGGCCTACCACAGGGGTGTCTGATATGAAGAAAAGGGAAGGTTTAGGGACTGGCAAATGGGTGCACGTGCTCAGTCGACATGGCAGTACCAGACTGCACACAGGCTCTGCAATGGCAGGCCTTAGACACATTTTACAAGGCTGCTTCTGTGGGTCGCACAACCAGTGCTGCAAGCCCACTAGAAGCATTTGGTTTACAAGCCCTGGGAACCCCTGGTGCACTGTACTAGGGTCTGACAAGTAAAACAAATCAGCCAACTATGGAATCACAAATTAATACATTCATTTACAATAGGGAGCACTTGCACTGTGGCACTGGAAAGAAGTGGCACAGTGCTCAAAGCATCTAACACAAGCACAAATACATGAGGCAACAGCAAAAATGGAAGGGAGACCCACGCCAATGGTGCCAGGTCTAACAATATTGTTTAAGATGATGTCTTATTGTCTTTGTTTTGTAACATGGTCAAAATCAAGTGCATTCTATTATGCAGTTAGCATTGACTTACAAACGTTAAAAACTGGAAAGGTGCCTTGGGATTACAAGAACACCTCTTCTCTATTTTTACCCTTTAATCTGACTGGAAAACAACAATTTATGTCAATGAAAGATGCTACATATTCGCTATTGCATATTGAAAAGTTAGAACCTTTACATTTTCTGTGGCTGAAACAAGTTCTGCTGTTTGGCTTATTCATGGGTTAATAATGTTACCTTTTCAATTGTTTATATTTGAAGCATGTATGAAGCACTATGCCATAGGCCGATATGAACCTTTAGGTAGCTCATATCTCCATGAAGTTTGGTCACTACCATTCACCTATAGGTGCCTGAGGGAAGGTAAAGAGGTTTACTTGAAAGGTGAAGATTGCACTTCAACACCCGATTACTCATTGGTCTGTAGTAATATACAATTGCATGGCTCTTGTAATTCTGACTCCTCAAATTTGGCTTGTATTTTAAAATGTGCACCAGCCCCAGCAATAACACCGACTTTCACGTTGTTAGAAAATGGTAGTTATTTACTTTTAAATAATGAAGATTGCTGTGGTATGTTAGCAGGGATTACGTACTTAGTGACTCTCTCCCAATGTGTAGTCTATTGTAATAATGTGCTGTTTCCTCCTCCGCATGAGAAGCTCGATGTATCCATCTGGCCTTCCATTCCGACCTTGAAAGGAGAGTTCAACAAGGTGAGTCGAATAAGGGCTTCATTGTCTCAAAAAGAAGTCGCCCTTACTTCTGCGCTTGAAACATTCGTCCTTCACGTGGCTAACACTCGCACTGAGGTACATGCCCTTCTTAATACTGACCTCCTCCTGCATTTTGGTGCATTGATTCTCAAAATATTCAATGCCTTGCTAACCACAGGCTTGGCACACTTTTTAAAAGTTGTAAGTTCTGGCCTTGTGACTTAATTCCAAACTATATTTGGTGTGATACCGGCATTGTTTAATTCTCCAGCCTCTTTGGCGGTTTCCCGTTAATTCTTGCCCTGGCTGCCGGTGTGCTGTTGTTATTTGGTTGGTCAGAAATGGCTGCACAACCTGTGTCACACAACAATCTGCCCCAGCTGCTTCTGCTGCACAACCAGTTGCTTGATTACTATGGAATGACTCCTCTGGCTACACTGAGTGTAGCATATAGATTAACATTTCGATCCTCCTACTTCACATGCGTCCAGCCTGTATTCCATTGCCTGGATTGCTGTTTTGTATGGGCTCTGGATTTGTGTCTCTGCAAATGGTGTCTTGCAATCCGGATTATGACCAGCTGATGAGCTCCTTAGTTGCTCATGAACTGCAATGTTCTGGCATTAGCATTATGACCTTTGCAGCGATGCAAGGAGTCCTAGGGAATTGGAATAATTATGCGGCTGTGCATGACTTCCTAGCACAGAGTTATATTGAAGAATACCCGAGTTGTCCTCGATTGGTGCTAGAGGCTCCAGAGATTGAAGAACATGTATTTTCCTTTCCGTTACTAAATTGGATGGCTGAAATGTTTTCAGATGAGAACTATGACTTCCTATTGGAGGCAGTTGCGAAGTACTGTGCCTATATAACGTTGGATTGAAGAGGCGTTTTTTTCTTTTTTTCTCAGCTTCAAAACTTGTACCGGACTCGTAATTTTTATTCATTTTTTTCCTACTTTACAATTGTTGTGTTGGACACTAGACTGCCCCAAATTGATTTTTATATTTTTGTGGTTAAATAATTCGGAATTTACTCCCAATGTTCCATTTTTGAAATTTTTGAACTTGGTTCTCTCACTCGAACTTGAACTCTGCGTTCCCATATTGCCCCCCTGTTTGTACGTGTTCCGATCAATGGAGGGTGTAGTGAAGGCAGGGCCTTATTTGTGCACATTGCTATGTTAGCATAGAGTTATTAGAGGTTTAAACGCCATTTTACCTTTTGCTGCTTTTGCACACAACACTGCATGTAGCTGTTGTTGTAAGTTAGGCTGCGTGAATTACTTCACATGAGAATGGCTTGATTTCGGCATCCCTAGACTTACATTGCGACCTTCGTCTGCACAGTGAGAGCTAAAGCCTCCAAGGTTATCATAACACTGTTAGCTGTTGTTCGGGCTGATCAGCTCACGTTTTAGACATAACATAAAGGCAGCTGCAGCTAACTGAGATTCTGGCACCTTTAATATTGCACTGTAGGTATGATTTCAGGCACTTGGAGGAAATCAGATTTCTAGAGAGAAAGAGCTATTGCAGATCCTGATGTGATTCACTCCTGCAGATCTTGGAGGTATGCGGTCCCCTATTTAAGCCTAAGAGACCTTCTATATTTTATAAAACATAGTTCCTGGGAGGGTGATATACTAGGCGCTATAATACCTGTTTTCACCATCATTGTAATATGATTTCTCCTGTTGTGTTTTATGGAATTGTAACAATGCTGATCATATTATTTCTAATCATATGTCTGATTGTGTTAGCAAACATGCTGCATCTTAGAGCACGTCGTTAAAATAAACATTTTAAACTTTCCTGTGTCTCTTTTTACTCCTCTTGTGGACTAGTTTGAGAATAACAAACTAAAGAATGTTCTTGATTCCCACCATTCCTGAGAGTAACCTAAGTCGCATGTTCTGGGTTGTCTAATCATTGGTTACTTTGCTATAGGACGAAGAGCTAATGTGACACTGATGCTAGTCGGTTAGGGGTTGTAGGTACTAAGCTGAGTTTTTTGGTGAACCACAATTCACTGAGGTCCTGGGTCTCTGTGCAAAGTTCTGTGTCTGAGCAGAATCCCTGCAACAATACACATGTTGTTTTATATTTATCATGCATTTCTAAATTTTTACAAGAATGGGTTCTGTTTATGTGAATACATTACGACTCGCTTTATGTAAAATGTGTATCAATGGATCAAACCAAACTTTGTATTAGGTATTATGGATTAATACTTTGTATTCTGTGATATTGTTCATCCAAAAGAGGAGTGGGTGTTGTGTTTCAGATAATGGTCCTACTATAGGCTTGTAGTATTATGCCGGTATTCTATAACATGCATCTATGTACACTAATTTATGATACCCATATATTCAGGTCCAATTTCCACAAGTGACATGCACTTGTCATCATGTGACATGCACTTTGACACCAAGCATACCACCTTCCGACAGGAACTTCTCTATGAAGTGCAGTACCGGGTTATAACACCCACTTACCGACATCCGTCCACTTTCCCATCACAACGTTGCCAGTTCCTTTAGCTTTCTAGGAAATCCGCCATCTTCTATCACTGTAGGTACATTACTAACGTCTTTCTCAGCCTGATACCACGTCATACCTGCCCATAGCCTAGTATAAATTTCCCACCTTTTGCTGAAGCAAATTAGAGGAGACCTCGACTTCCGAAGAGCCTTTCATTCCCAGCCTGAGGCACTCACGTAGCACTGAGGACAAGACTCCGTCTCCCAGAACTCCAAGGCTACAGCGCGCAGTGTTCTACTTTCCCTCGTGGGGGCTTAGAATTCAATACCCGAACAGAGACCCTACTTCTATCATTCTCAGGTGTGGACTTGCCCTCTTCTCTTAGAGATTTTTGGCTATTGCTACTATTTTAGACTCTAAACTATTTGAGAATAGAGACCACTTTAAACTTAGAGAAACTCCAAGTTACTTCGCTCTTAGCTATCTCCAACACTTAGCCTTACACACTTCATGCATCAGGACTATTTAGGTCTGATTCAGCTCTTCACGCCCAATTATAGAAAATCATCCAATAGCCTTAAGTGCCTACATCTCCCCCTGCACCTACATCTATACCTAGGTTTGGATTCAGGTGTAGGAGTGGGTAGGAATGCATTTGGGTAGAAAAACATTTCAGAAGTGTTCAGTATTCAACCATTCTTTTAAACTGTACGTTTACTTGTACTTTTATCTGTCATTTTAAAGTAACATGGTTTTTATCTATACGAAAGTATTTAGGAACCGTGAGCAATGTTAGAGCAATACTATTTCTTCTTGCTCGATTTAATTTGCATTATATATCTTGCATACTGTCTAATGATTGTAACAACTCATATCATTCACACAATATATGACTGTTCAATAAATACTTTTTGAAACGCCTGTCTGTTATTCTTGTGTACTCCTGAGAATCTAAGCATGCACGACTACAAATTAGTTATCTCTTGTTTTTCCACAATTCTGAGAAATCAGGGTTTTTCATGTTGCAAGATTGCCAGAAACTATTCCCTTCTTGTTGCCTAGAAGTTTCTAGTGTGGACTCTGAGCTAGTAAGGTAAAAATTCACTATGTCAAGGTTAGCATATGTGATAGTGGCCGATCGACTCAGTTCCAAAGCCAAAAGCTATAGTATATGAGATCCTAACACGCAGAACCTATATAGGCATATATTAACTACTCGACAGTGCCATGCCAGCTCCTCATGACTAGGGTCTGCGTCGGCCCACCTGTGCCATGCCAGCTCCTCATGACTAGGGTCTGTGCCAGGCTCCCTTTGCCAGTTCAGCTCCTCATGACTAGGGTCTGATTCAGGCCCCCTTTGCCATGCCAGCTCCTCATGACTAGGGTCTGTGTCTGGCTCTCTGTGCCTTGCCAGCTTCTGGTGACTGGAGTCTGCGTTGGGCTCCATGTTCTATGCCAACTCCTAATAGCTAGGGTCTGTGTCGGGTTCCCTGTGTGATGCCAGCTCCTTCGGACCCGGGTCAGCTTCCGTCTCCCTGTGACATGCCAGTCTTGTGACTATGGTCTGCATCGGGCTGCATGTGCCTTGTCAGCTCCTTGTGACTATGGTCTGCGTCAAGTCCCCTGTGCCATGCCAGTTCCTCATGACTAGGGTCTGCTTCGGGCTCCCTGTGCCATGCCAGTCTAGTGAATAATGTTTGTGTTGTGCTCCCTGTGCTATGCCAGTATGGTGACTAGGGTCAGATTAGGGCTTCCTGTGCCATGCCAGTCTGGTGATCAGGGTCTGCTTCAGGCCCCCTGTGCGGTGCAAGCTCCTCATGACTAGGGACTGTGTCGGGCTCCCTGTACCATGCCAGTCTGGTGATTAGGGTCTGTGTTGTGCTCCCTGTAAAATGCCAGTCCGGTGACTAGGGTCTGCATCGAGCTCCCTTTGCCATGCCAGTCTGGTGACTAAGTTCTGCGTCGATCTCCTTGTGTGATGCCATTCTGAAGACTAGGGTCTGCGTCGGCCTCCCTGTGCCATGCCAGCATCTCATGACTAGGATCTGTGTTGGGATCCCTGTGCCAGTCCAGCTCCTCATGACTAGGGTCTGTATCAGGCTCTCAGTGCCATGTCAGCTCCAGTGACTAGAGTCTGCGTTAAGCTCCATGTGCTATGCCAGCTACTCTGACTAATGTCTGAGTCGGGCTCCATGTGCCATGCCAGCTCCTTGTGACTAGGATCTGTGTCCAGCTCCCTATGCCATGCCAGCTCTTTGTGACTAGGGTCTTCGTTGGACCCCCTGTGCCATGCAGCTCCTATGACTAGGGCTCAATCTGCCATGCCAGCTTCACATGACTAGGGTATGCGTGGGGATCCCTGTGCAAAGCCAGCTTCTCATGAACACGGTCTGCGTGGGGCTCCCTGTGCCGGGCCAGTCCAGTGACTAGGGTCTGTGTCAGGCTCCCTGTGACATGCCAGTCTGGAGAGTAGGGTCTGCTTCAGGCTCCTTGTTCCATGCCAGTCTGGTGACTAGGTTCTGTGTCGGGCTCCCTGTGCCATGCCAGCTCCTCAAGACTAGAGTCTGCATCAGGCTTGCCATGCCAGTCTGGAGACTAGTATCTGTGTCAGGCTCCCTGTATCATGCCAGTCTGGTGACTACGGTCTGCGTTGGGCTCCCTGTGCCAAACCAGCTCCTCGTAACTAGGGTCTGTTTCAGGCCCCATGTGCCACGCCAGCTCATCGTGACTAGGGTTTGTGTCGGGCTCCCTGTGCCATGCAGCTCCCATGACGAGGGTTTGTGTTGGGCTCCCAGTGCCATGCCAGCTGTGAGAAGTTGGCCTGGCATATGATGTCCACTATTCTAGTGGGCACCTTGCACCAGTCAAAACAACCCTTATTGATGGTAGGTTTAGACAACCTTTATAGAAAGCTATCCTTGTGGTAGCTGTGGAGAGCAGTCTTCAGGCTAAAACTTGAAGGACTGTAAAGCAGCTTGTTTTGCCAGTCAATAGTCTCTTGAATGATCAAATGAAAGCAGAACCACTCCAGGTATATATATAAAATATATGTATTTATTCTAAACACACCCCTCTAGTGTCTTTAGGAGGCTAGAGGCAAAGGTATAATACAAGAACTTAAATAGCACACCGTAATCTAGCACAGTATACGTTTTGCCCTAGGGGCCTCACAAATTATTCACTAAGAAAGTGGTATAAATACCGCTGTAAGCATAGAGACAAGGCCTAGGGCCTGTAGAACCACTGGGGCAACCAGGAACCACCCAAGGTAGGGACGCAGGAGACCCACAGGGGACGCGTGCAGTGTCTAAACACAGCCGCAAATCACCATTGACTCTTTATGGAGAAAGTTTAAGTTACAGTTTTTAAGATTAAGGACACTTAGGAGTGGAATGCAAGGGAACCTCTTCAGTACTGGACACTTCGAGAGTCAAGACCCATGGGAGCACCGAAGTACTTGTGTTACCTCACCCAAGTAAGCCGGGTGCATAGGTGTCTTTTCGTGTCGGGTTTCATCGTCGAATCCTATGGAGAGGTGCAAAGAAGTGCTACAGGCGACCAGGAGAAAAGTGTTCCGATGGAGATTAGAAGAATCTGAAAGCAGAGGGAACAGAGTCTGGGTCACTAGCCAGTAACCAGGATGGCAAGAACAAAATGCCAGCCGATGTCGGGTGCTTTCAAGTGATGCAGGTGAAGCTTGACTCTTCAGCCACGAGGTCCAGGAGGCATCAATGACAACCAGGAGCTGGATTTGATCTGTGCCATGTCGGATGTCAAGTTCTGTGGTGTCAGGATCCGTATTGGACCCAACAAGCCTTGGCAACAGCAACCCTTGCAAGATGACAAGATTGGCTGCAGTGCAGACAGCAAGGTCTGAGGGACTCAACTTTTGGAGGGGAGTCAGGGCTCATCTGGAGCAATCAGAGAAGCCCAAGAAACAAAGGATTGTCATTTGTGGGGACCCACCAGTCAACGGACCAGGGATCGCAAAGGAGCCTTGAGTTGAAATGCAGAAAGTGGGCCCACGGAACACTCGTGGAGTGTAGGCCTCTAAGCTTCAGTGCAAAAGATGCTCGGGGCAAGGGCAACAAATATCCCACTGCACAACTTTGGGAAACTTCAGGAAGTAGGTGCAGTTGCAAAATTGCAGGATGTCCAGTTCTGGTCTCACGTCTCTCGTTATAGTTACAGGTCTCAGCTCTGCTGGGGACTCGTGTCAGCCTCAGAGATGTATGGAAGTCTGTGTCCTGTGTCACAGATTGTTGGACTTGGCCCTTCTGGCAGGTTCACCTCTAAACCTTTTGCTTTTAATGGTGACATGGTGATGGTGACTTTTGGTTTCGGCGCACTTTCACTGTGTCCCAGTGGAAAGTGCATGCACACTCTGAGTGCATGTGGTGAAATAGGCCTGCCCTCCCATAGGAATGCATGGGGAATGTATGTGTCCCTGGTAGTTACAGATGCGTGGGCTGTGCAGGCTCGAGTCTGGTATGTGCGGACTCGTGTGATTGAATGCTGCACAATGTTGTATGCGGAGTGTATGTGTCTAGTGTGGAAGTGTAACTTCTAGACATGGGTGTGCGTGTGCAGTGAGTGTGCTGGCATGTGATTGGTTGGAGGTGGCTGGTGAACCTGGCTCCAGGAGTCTAGATGGTCTGCCCCGGTGGTGAGTGTTGAGATTAGCATGTGTGATGTGAGGGAGTGGTGCCCCTGGGACCTGAAAGGGCTGGGCTTTCCCCACACAATGCTGGCTCTGCCCCCTGTGGTGCAACTGATGACCCTGGCCTGCCTGGTGAATGGAAAGGGTGGCTGGGCAAAACAAAGTACTCCAAAACCAGCTGTGACTGGTTTCTCCCCCACCCTGCACCCTGAGACAAAGGGATGTAATGTATAAAAAGAGGCTGTATCCCCTTGCAAAATGTTCTCTTCCAGGATCCTATCTGAGGGGGGCTGCTGCTGAGCGCCAGGAGGACCGCCACTTGGACTGCCTCCCTGCCTGGAGGCCCAGTGAGCTGGCTCTGGGCCCAGCCTTGCCCCCCTGCCCGCCTAAAAGAACTTTGCTGGAGCTCTATTTTACTTATAGTGCCTGGGAGCGCTTTATTTTACTTATAGCGCCTGGGAACGTTTATTTTACTTATAGCGCTAGGGAGCGCTTTATTTTCCTTTTGCGGCTGCCCACGCCGCGTTTTGCCGTGTGCCAACCCCGTTGTCATTGTTTAATTATCCCGGGAGCCTACCCCAGATATTGCCCGAGAAAAGTCACTGTCGCCGGCCGGGGAACCGCTTGCGGCGCTGTGCCCGCCTCCACCCCCAGGGCCGCGCTGCCATTGGCTGCGGCGCAACCCAGAAGTGAAGGGAAGGCGGCTGGAAGTACTTGGGACACCCTTGCGGGCTCCCGTGCTCGGGGAGAGCCCACCGGTGGCCGAGGGTGCGTGGCCATCTAGGAGAAGGACGAGAGCCGACCCCGCCTCCACCTGACCCAGCGTGTGGTCCGCTCCGTACCAGAACAACCGGAGACGTCTGACCGCGAGGCTCCCAGAGGGAAGGGAGAGCCCCGCATCCGGAGAAGAGAGCTGCCTCCGGGAAGCAGACCGGTGAGTGCGGGCCGCTTCGAGAGAGGGGAGCAGTTGTGTCTTTGTGAGTCCCCAGAGGGGGAACTCCACCAAAGGGGCCAGATTTGAGAGACTTAGGGTGGATGGGTCAGATACTCAGTACGAACTTAGGGACCACCTGGTCCAATGGTATAAGAATCAAAGGGATCTTGAGCACAGTGAGGAAAGGACCCGGGCCTCACAGCAGGAGGGTGGTGGGTCTGTGGGGAGCCCTGAAGATTCAGAAGAGGAGAAAGAAATGACAGTACCTGAACGCCAGTAGAGAGTGAAGATCCCATAGGTAGGGAGTGACTTGCTGAGTCCAGCGTAGGAGGCAGCGCCTCATCCCTTTCCCTGTCCCCAGAGGAGTGGGAGGATAGGAGGAAAGAAAGGGAGCACCAGCTGGCCTTAGAGAAGCTCAGGTTAGAGCATGCCCAGGCTATGGCGCAGCTGGGTGTTAAGAAGCAACAGCTAGAGACTGAGAGAGTCTTAGCGCAGGAGAGGATAAAGGAGGCTGAGAGGGCCTTCACCAGAGGCAAAGTAGCTATGGAGGGTAGACTTTGCCCCGCGCGCAGTTGTAGTTTTCTGGACTCCCCAGGGAGGGTTGAGTCCAGTGGTGGCAGCAATATAGATTTCAGTGCAGGAAGTCCCACTCCCAGTTCCCAGAGTCTGGTACCTGTTTCCCAAGAGGAGGAGTTAAGGTTGAAATTCAGGGCAGTAGGAAACTGTCTCACCAGGATTGGGGGGAGTTTATGAATGACTGTTCAGATGCACTGTGTGTTTGGCTGGCGACTAACCCAGACCAGAAGGTGTGGGGAGTAATGAATATGTTTCTCAAAGAGCAGTTCCTCAGTATTTGTTGTCCAGGGTTGCGCCAGCACGTGTTGAGGTTTGAATACTTTTGTTCTCGGGACCTTGCAGAGGAAGCAGACCGCTGGGAAATTGCCAGAGGTTCTGCAGAGTCATTGGTAAGTGATTCCAAAAGTAGTGGTTCAGGTATCGTCCAACCATGAGTGGTGGAAGAGGCTCAGTGGAGCCCAGCTAGGTCCCAGGATAGCGAGGAGGGTGTAGGGGCTCACTGCCTGGCTCAGTGGAGCAGGAGTGAGTGGGAGACCGAGAATCCCCAGGGGCCCGAAGTCCTGCCTCAGAACTTGGATGGTTTCTTGAGGGAACACCAGGTTGGGGACCTAGGCTGTCCTGTTAGTCCATTTGAGGAAGATCTCCTAGTGAGTAGAGGACCTGGAGCATCTGTAGACAGAGCTCCTGTGGTTTTAAAGTCTGGCAGTACCGCTCCGGTAGGGAGGGTACAGGAATCCAGCGTGAGGAGTGATTGCGGGATGAGTTCCCCAGTGGAAGAACCAGTGGGTCAGGGACTACCCAGTTGGACGAGGTTCCCATGTAGTGACCATGGTGACACCACTTCTGTTCTGGGGGATCTTTGCGCACTGTCAGGTGGACAGGGGACGGGAGATCTGCGCCAGACAGACAGTCACACAACATATGTGTCATTTGTTAGCCTCAGGGGGATGGTGTGTAAATCCCCAGAAGTCCTAGAGGGCCAGGCAATTATTCCACCAAAGGTTCTAGACAAGAGGTTGGAAGGCCAGGTTCAGGATCCACCTGACCTGGATGGAAGGACGACTGTAATCAGTGTCCTGACCGGTTCTTATTCCAGAGGTACCGCCCCAGTTGGTAGGTAGCAGGACTCTGGAAGGGTGTGCAGAGGGTGGGAGAGCCCACCTCTGACCCCGGAGCAACCTGAGGAGTTAAACCCTGGGTTGGAATGGTGTTCTAGGTGTACCCCTCGCCGGAGGAGGGGGAACCCTAGGAGAAGAGGTAGGGGAAGGAGAGCCTTCTCTGAGACTCCTGGTCCACCTAAGGGTGTAGACCCTAGGCTGGAGAACCAGTGGCAGTCTAGTCCTGTCTTGCAGACAGGAAGAGTGGAGAATGGCTACTATGTGCCAGGGGTTACTACCATCGCTCTGCAAATAAGCAAGGACCAGTGGCACCTGGGTGGCCCAGGGCCTGGTAATGGCCGCGGACAGCTTGGGAGTACCAGTGGGGTAGCCCAGATGTTCCAGACAGTGGTTTTGGAAGGAATCCCATGGGTTCACCGCAGGGTAGAACAGGAGGGTGTCCCTGCAGTTGCGGGCCCGTGTCTGTGTTCTATCGCCCCAAGCAGGGAAGTCCATCACGGTGGTGATTGGTTTCCACTGCGTTTTGGCTGGAAAGGGGTTGTGTTGGACTTGGCCCTTCTGGCAGGTTCACCCCTACACTTTTTTTGTGCTTTTAATGGTGACTTGGTGATGGTGATTTTTGGTTTCTGCGCACTTTTACTGTGTCCCAGTGGAAATTGCGTGCGCACTCTGAGTGCATGTGGTGCGATAGGCCTGCCCTCAAATATGAATGCATGGGGAATGTATGTGTCCCTGGTAGTTCCTGATGCATGGGGTGTGCAGGCTCGAGTCTGGTATGTGCGGACTCGTGTCATTGAATGCTGTGCAATGATGTATGCGGCGTGTATGTGTCTAGTGTGGAAGTGCCACTTCTAGACATGGGTGTGCGTGTGCAGTGAGTGTGCTGGTGTGTAATTGGCTGGAGCCGGCTGGTGAGCCTGGCTCCAGGAGTCTGGATGGGTCTGCCCCGGTGGTGAGTGTTGAGATTAGCATGTGTGATGTGAGGGAGTGGTGCACCTGGGATCTGAATAGGGATGGGCTTTCCCCACACAATGCTGGCTCCGCCCCCTGTGGTGCGACTGATGACCCTGGCCTGCCTGGTGAATGGAAAGGGTGGCTGGGGAAAACAAAGTACTCCAAAACCAGCTGCAACTGGTTTCTCCCCCACCCTGCACCCTGAGACAAAGGGATGTAATGTATAAAAAGGGGCTGTGTCCCCTTGCAAAATGTTCTCTTCCAGGGTCCTATCTGAGGGGTTGTGCTGCTGCTGCTGGGCGCCAGGAGGACTGCCACTTGGACTGCCTCCCTGCCTGGAGGCCTCGGGAGCTGGCTCTGGGCCCAGCCTTGCCCCCCTGCCTGCCTAAAAGAACTTTGCTGGAGTTCTATTTTATTTATAGCGCCTGGGAGCGCTTTATTTTACTTATAGCGCCTGGGAGCACTTTATTTTACTTATAGTGCTTGGGAGCGCTTTATTTTCCTTTCAAGGTGTCCCACGCCGCGTTTTGCCGTGTGCCAACCCCGGTGTCATTGTTTAATTATCCCGGGAGCCTACCCTGGATATTGCCTGAGAAAAGTCACAGTCGCCGGCCGGGGAACCGTTTGCGGCGCTGTGCCCGCCTCCGCCCGCAGGGCCGCTCTGCCATTGGCTGCGGCGCAACCCGGAAGTGAAGGGAAGGCGGCCGGAAGTACTTAAGACATCCTCGCGGGGCTCCCGTGCTCGGGGAGAGCCCGCTGGCGGCCGAGGGTGTGTGGCTATCTAGGAGAAGGACGAGAGCCCACCCCGCCTCCACCTGACCCAGCGCGTGGGCCGCTCCGCACTAGAGCGACCGGAGAAGTCTGACCCCGAGGCTCCCAGAGCGAAAGGAGAGCCCCGCAGCCGGAGAAGAGAGCTGCCTCCGGGAAGCAGCCCGGTGAGTGCAGGGCCGCTTCGAGAGAGGGGAGCAGTTGTGTCTTTGTGAGTCCCCAGAGGGGGGACTCCACTGAAGGGGCGAGATTCGCTGACACGCCCGAGAGGCTCCCCAAGGCGGCAACTGGTTGTTAAGAGCCCACGAGGTTTAGAGGGCCCATTGCAGTCAGAGCGAGAGGGAGGCCGCCGGGGCACATTGCCGGTGCCCGGCCCCCTCCTCCAGTAGGGTCGATTTTCTCGAGAGGTGCTGGGAGGGTAGAGCTGCCCCGGCAGGCAGCGGGCCGCTCCCCAGAGAGTCCCCATTGTTCTTAGAGCTTTGAGAGGCTCCGAGGCATTGGTGTGAGCCCTGAGGCTCCTAAAGGTGGCCTTTTTACTTTAGAGCCCACGAGAGGCTCAGGGGGCACAGTTGCATTATCAAGCCCCGAGGCTCCCAGCCCACATTGTGGTGAGTCACAGGAGAGCCAGGAGGCACGCTGGTGCCAGGCTCGAGTTCCCAGCTGCCCAGCACTTAGTGGGCAGCTGCCACGTTTAGGCCTGTTCTTTGGCTGCCTACAGCCTGCCCTGACATTTGGGACACAGGGCGTTTTAGCCCCTGGGAGGCCAGTTGGCCCGGGGGACAACCTACGAGTTTATACCTTATGTGATTTCTGCGCAATTGTAATTCCTGCACCTCTGAATTTGTTGTTAATGCATCATGTGTTCTCCTGTGCGGCACCTCTGAATTTGTTTTGATGCATCATGTACCTTGTTCTTACACCTCTGAATGTGTTGTTTTTGCATCATATGTTCTCCTGTGCAGCACCTCTGAATGTGTTTTGATGCGTCATGTGCCTTGTTCTTACACCACTAAATGTATGTTTATGCATCATGTGTTTTCCTTCCCTACACCTCTGAACGTTGTGATGCATCATGTGTAATGTGTTCTTGCTTATGCCCCTACGTGTATGGTGATACTTAGGTGGTTGTTTTCTCCTAGAACAGGTGTTGCTAGTGAGGTCCTGGTTCCTTGCGTGACATTTTCCTAAGGTGGTTAGGGTTGCGTAGGTGGTACTTACCTGGTACCAGTGATTACTGGTTGTGTGCTACAGTTGCTATTTCATGCTACAGTGATTTTATATTCTATGTTACAAGTGCTAATTCTACCAAGTACTAAGTCTAAAAGAGCATATTCCTGACAGTGGTCCATGTGGCCCTGTCTTGTACATATCCCCTGTAAATTCTGTCTGTGCCTGTTGGCACATTGTAAAGTGTGTGTTTCTATCTAATGTGTTTTACAAGGCTATTTTTATAAATAACCTTGTGTGGTGTTTCCTTTGTGGTAGGTCTTTGGTGTTGTTGCTGGGTGCGCGCGCAAACACTTAACTCACATTGTCTCTGAGTTTAGCCTTACTGCTCGTGTCACGTTACCAAGGGGGTGAGCAGGGGTTATCTTGGCGTGTAACTCCCTTGCCCTGACTTGGGAATGGTGGTCTCCGACTGACTTTGGCGCAAGCCCTGGCCAGCCATGGATCCCATTTCTAACACAGATTCTTCAGGATACATCGGGAGCCTTGAAAATGCAGACTGGCAAGATGCTTCTTTGCTGCCTGTTTTGAACAGGGGAGTCACTCCTAGACCCTAAGGGAGATTTCTTCCGTCTTCCAGTCGATATGGAATGTCGAAGGTCTAAAGTTTATGTTTCAGAGTTCGTCCAGGGTAATCTAAAGTCTCAGAGACTGGGTTCCTATACTTATACTAAGTTTAGGGGTTGGACTAACTCTAGGGTCCCACCTATGGGAGAACCTGGGGAGGGAGTGGTTACACCCCTTCCCCTTTGTCCAGTTTCATGCCAGAGCTGGGACTGAGTGCCCCAGAAACCGGTTTGAACTGGGAAATGCATGGGACACCTTGTGTGCCCCATTCAGTGTCTGGAAAGCACTCACTGAATGCAACCCACCCTGCCCCAATGCAGTGATGCCTGTCTGTGGAGGTGCTGGCACCTCCCTGGACAAGAAACCTATTGTCCAAGCCTCCCCTGCTGGAGTTTCGTCCAGCAGCAGGAGGTCAGACTCGTGTCTGTGGCAGCAGCATCCATTTTGTGATGCTGTGGCACTGTTTAACTTCTACCGGTCAGGTATGTGTGTACATGTCTTCTCCCTCAAGAAGGGTGGAATTCTACCCCGCAACTGGCGGAGGGCAGGATTCCAAAGTGTTTGACACCAAACAAGACATGTTTTGATAAAGCCAAACCAAAGTTAGCATTTACCGCGAGGTTATAATGCACTTAAGAGTATATGGTATGGCTATATCATAGAACAACTATAAGGAAGGGTTTCCAAAAGCTGCAGAGGGGCTCTGCACATGCTATGGCACCCTCTCACACAAAACCAAGCACTCTGCCTTCAGGATTATCAAGGCCTGCCATAGGGGTGACTAACTAGTGCCTGTGTCAGGCTCACTTTTGCATGCCAGCTTCTCGTGACTAGGGTCTGGGCGGGCTCCCTGTGCCACGCCAGTCTGGTGACTAGGGTCTGCGTCAGGCTCCTTGTGCCATGCCAGTCTGGTGACTAGTGTCTTCATCAGTCTCCTTGTGCTATGCCAGTCACATGATTAGGGTCTTTATTGGGCTCCCTGTGCCATGCCAGCTCCACTTGACTAGTTTCTACGTCAGGCTCCCTGTGCTATGCTATCGCCTCGTGATTAGGGTCTTCGTCTGGCTCCCTCTGCCATTCCAGCTCCTTGTGATTAGGGCCTGTGTCGGGCTCCCTGTTGCATGCCAGATCCTATTGACTAGGGTCTGCTTTGGGCTCCCTGTGCCATGCCAATCTGGGGACTAGGGTCTGCGTCGGGCTTCCTGTGCCATGCTAGTCTGGTGACTAGGGTCTGCATCGGGCTCCCTGTGCTATGCTTGTCTGGTGATCAGGGTCTTCATCGGGCTCTGAGGGCCATGCCAGCTCTTCGTGAGTAGGGTTTGTGTCGGGCTCCCTGTGCCTTGTCAGCTCCACTTGACAAGTGTCTGCATCAGGCTCTCTGTGCCATGCCAGTTCTTCGTGACTAGGGTCTGCGTGGGACTCCCTGTGCTATGCTAGCTCCTCATGACTAGGGTCTGTGCTGGGCTCCCTGTGCCATGCCAGCTACACTGGACTATTGTCTGCGTCAGGCTCTCTGTGCCATGCCAGCTCCTTGTGACTAGGGTCTGCGTGGGGCTCCCTGTGCCATGCCAGTTCCTCGTGACTAGGTTCTGCGTGAGGCTCCCTGTTCTATGCTAGCTCCTCGTGACTAGAGTCTGTGTTGGGCTGCCATTTCAGCTCCATTTGATTAGTGTCTGCATTGGGCTCCCTTTGCTATGCCAGCTCCTCATGACTAGGGTCTGCATCGGGCTCCCTGTGCCATGCTAGTTCCTCGTGAGTAGGGTCTATGTTGGGCTCCCTGTGCCATGCCATCTCATCGTCACTAGGGTCTGCGTTGGGCTCCCTGTGCCATGCCAGCTCCTTGTGTCTAAGGTCTGCATCAGGCCCCCTGTGCTATGCCAGCTCCTCGTGACTAGGCTCTGCTTGGGGCTCACTGTGCCAGGCCTGCCTGGCATATTGTGCACAGTACCCTTTGCTCCCCAGAGCACCATCTCGGGCCCATGAATGGTGCTGCAGGTGATCTCTGTTCAGGGCTCTCGTCTGCACCGGCTAACATGCCAGCTTTCATTCTTGCACGAGGAGAGAGCGTATCCTGCCTTGTCTGCCTGCAAGAGCAGGCAGGATGTGTTATTTTACTTAACGCTGCTGTAGGCTAGGTGCCCTCTTGGGAGGAGACTAACTGGGGCAAGGTGGTATTAAGGAGGGACTAGTAAGCCTATTGACCAATGAAAAGCCACAGCTTACAGTGGACAATCAGACAAGCATATGGGTGGAGAGTGGGCAGGGCTTCAAGTCCCTACCTGAGTACCGCAAACCTCTGTCCTTGACCTGAAGACCTAAGTGGAGAGACTGGTTACTGCACCCACCCCCGCAAGGAGGTAAAGAGAGGCGGGCCGTGAAACACACATAAAAGGAGCTGGGTATCGAAAGGGGGCGTGTCCGGGTGTACCCAAAATGAGGACACCTGCAGCTGACACAAAACCCTCACCCCATCCCAAACATGCACACACCCCAGTGTCACAGCCCCCAATGGAAGCATCCAAGGCAGAGAGCGGAAGAGGGGGAGGGGAGGAGCGTGACCCCCCCCAGCTCAATACCGGAGGGCGTGGCATCTGAGGGGACAGGTGAGAGCCAGGTACAGAGGCCTGCCCTGGAGGGGAGGTACGTGCTGGGGCAGGAGGGCTCTAAAAGCAACACGTTAAAATTATGGCACCTGTGTCACAATGTGCCTGGAAGTGAGAGTATGGTGTTTAGGGTACCTAGAGGAGACCTCATTCCCTCTCCATCACCCTCCGGCCCTGGGAACGGTAAGACTGACTTCTCTAGTTTGTAGAGGACCATTCGCAACTATTGCCAGGGCCTTTCTGTGCCCTCCCTACCCTCCACTAGTGTCAGGGCCTCTCTGTGCCCTCCTCACCCTCCACTGCCAGGACCTCTCTGTGCCCTCCTCACCCTCCACTATTGCCAGGGCCCCTCAGTGCCCTCCTTACCCTACACTAGTTCCAGGGACTTTCTGTGCCCTCATCACCATCCACTGTCAGGGCCTCTCTGTGCCATCCTTACCCTCCACTAGTGCCAGTGCCTCTATGTGCCCTTCTCACCCTCCTCATGCCATCCTCACCCACTATGTACCCCCTCACCTTTCCCTGCCAGGTCCTCTCTGTGACCTCCTAAAACTCCATTACTGCCAGGGCCTCTGTGCCCTCCTCATCCTCCCCATGCCCTCCTCATCCTCACTGTGCCCTCCTCAACCTCTACATTCATACACAGGCACTCCTTATGCCAGGTCTCTGCTGCTTCATACACAGGGCATTGGTATGCTAGGGCTCTGCTACTGCTTCCAAGCACAGGCTCTCCTTATTCCAGGGCTCTGTTACTATAACCCTGCACATTCTGTCTGTATGCCAGGGCTCTGCTGCTACATCCCTGAACGGGCTCTCCTTATGCCAGGGCTCTGCTGCTACATCCCTGCATGGGTTCTCCTTAAGCCATGGCTCTGCTGCTACATCCCTGCACTGACTCTCCTTATGCCAAGGCTTGGCTGCTACATCACTGCACGGTCTCTTCTTAGGCCAGGGCTTGGCTACTACATCCTTGCCAGGCTCTCCTTATGCCAGGGCTTTGTTATTTCATCCATGCACTAGCTGTCCTTATACCAGGGCTCTGCTGATACACCTTTGCATGGGCTCTCCTTCTGCCAGAGCTCTGCTGCTACATTCATACAAAGGCTCTCCTTATGCCAGGGCTTTGCTATTTCACCCCTTCACCGGTTCTCGTTATGCCAGGGCTCTGATGGCACATCCCTGCACAGGCTCTCCTTATGCCACACTGACCACGTGTACCTACAAGACAAGACTTCAATATTTGTTGGTGTTGTTGCGTCATTGTGGTGCCAGGGCTCAGTTGTAGCTGCTGAGGGTCTGCTGGCACCAGGACAGGGGGTACCAAGGGTCTGATTATAGGGATATCAGCGGCTGAAGCTCGACTTATGTAGGGTGCCTTAATATGCCAGGGCTCTGCTGCTAAATCCCTACACAGGCTCTCCTTATGCCAGGGCTCGGCAGAAACATCTCTGCACATTCTCTTCTTATGCCATGGCTCGACTGCTACATTCCTGCATAGGCTCTCCTTATGCTAGGGATCTGTGGCTACATCCCTGCACAGGCTCTCTTTATCCCAGGACTCAGCTGCTACATCCTTCCACAGGCTCTCCTTATGCCAGGGATTTGCAATGTTATCCCTGCACAGGCTTTCCTTATGCTAGTGCTCTGCTCCTACATCACTGCCCATGCTCTCATATGCCATGGCTCTCTGCTGCTACATCTATGCACCGGCTCTCTTTATGCAAGGGCCCCTCTTCTACATTCATGCTCAGGCTATCATTATGCTAAGGCTCAGCTGCTACACCCCTGCATGAGGTTGCCTTAAGCCAGGGCTCTGTTGCTACAACCCTGCACAGGCTCTCCTTATAGCAGGGCTCTACTGCTACAGCCCTGCACTGGCTCTCCTTATGCCAGGGCTCTGTTGCTACATTCATGCAGGGGCTCTCCTTATGCCAGTGCTCCTCCGTTACATCCCTGTACAGCTTTGCTTCATGCCAGGGGTCTTCTGCTACATCCCTGCACAGGCTCTTCCTATTGCAGAGCTTTGCTGCTAAATCAATGCACGGGCTCTCCTTATGCTAGGTTTTGGCTGCTACATCCCTGCATGGACTTTCCTTATGCCACGGCTTTTATGCTACATGCCTTCATGTGCTCTCCTAATGCCTGAGCTTGGCTGCTACATCCCTGCACTGGCTTTCTTTATACCCGAGCTCCACCGCTACATGCCTGCACGGGCTCTCCTTATGCAAGGGCTCTTCTGTTACATTCCTGCAGGGTATCTCCTCATGCCAGGCTTCTATTAGTACATCCCTGCACGGGCTCTCCTTATGTCAGGGCTCTGCTGCTACATCCCTGCAGGGGCTCTCCGTCTGCCAGGGCTCTGCTACTACATCCCTGCACTGGCTCTCTTTATGCAAGTGCTCAGCTAGTACATCCATGCTTGGGCTCTCCTTATACCAGGGCTCTGCTGCTGCATCCCTGCACAGGCTCTCCTTATGCCAGGTCTCTGCTGGTACATCCCTGCACAGGCTCACCTAATGCCAGGGCCCCTCAACATTCATGGGCAGGCACTCTTTAGGCTAAGGCTCAGCTGCCACATCCCTGCACAGGCTCTCCTTATGCCACATTGACTGAGTGTACCAACAAGACAAGACTCCAATATTTGTTGCCGTTGTTCCATTATGGTGGTGCCAGGGATCTGTTGTAGCTGCTGAGGGTCTACTGGCAATAAGACAGTGGGTACCAAGGTTCTGATTATAGGGATATCAGCGACTGAAGCTCGACTTATGTAGGGTGCCTTAATATGCTAGGGCTCAGCTGCAATATTCCTGCACAGGCTCTCCTTATGCCAGGGATCTGTGGCTACTTCCCTGCTCAGGCTCTCCTTATGCCAGGGCTCAGCTGCAATATTCCTGCACAGGCTCTCCTTATGCCAGGGATCTGTGGCTACTTCCCTGCTCAGGCTCTCCTTATGCCAGGGTTCTGCTGCTACATCCCTGCATGGGCTCTCCTTATGCCAGGGCTCGGCTGCTATATCCCTGCATGGGCTCTACTTATGCCTGCCAGAACTCGGCTGCTTCATCCCTGCATGGTCTCTTCTTAAGCCAAGGTTCGGCTGATACATCCTTCCACAGGCTCTCCTTATGCCAGGCTTTGCAATTTTATCCCTGCCCGGGCTCTCCTTATACTATGGCTCTGTACCTACATCCCTGCACCAGCTCTCTTTATGCCAGGTCCCCTCATTATACACTCATGCTCAGGCAATCCTTATGCTAAGGCTCTGCTGCTACATCTCTGCATGAGCTTGCCTTATACCAGGACTCTGTGCTACATCCATGCACAGGCTATCCTTATGCCAGGGCCCTGCTGCTGCATCCCTGCATGGCCTCTCCTTATGCCAGGGCTCTGCTGAGACACCCCTACATTACTGGGGGAACTGTGACGTGGTGAGAAGTCCCACGTTTGAGAACATATTGTGTCACTTTGGGTACCACCGGCTCACGCAAGAGCGGCTGATGGTGGAGTCAAGCGCAAACTCCTCTCTGGCACTTGGCGTTGGAAAAGGGCATCATGCCTTTAAACCTGCTTCCTTACAGGCTGTGGTGTGTTCAGAGGTTATTGGTTGGCAGTAATGAACCCGAGGGACACACTGCTTTTAAAGAATTCCAATGCATCTTTTCATGCACCTCAGCTTTTAGATGCTTCTGGCTGCAGAATGAAAACTTTTTATAACTTGAATGCAAGATACTCTTGATTGCAGCCGGGAGTTTTGAAATAAAACCCACGACAAATGTTCTCCTAATTCACAGATTTATAACCTGCTTGCCGCGACCCCTTCTAAAGCTTTCAAATATTTCAGAATATATATGTTTATAAATGGAGAACAACGCTGACAAACAGCCTTTTGAGAGTTGAGTAAGATGGGAATATATATATTTTTGGAGGATTGAAAATTTAGAAATAAAATGATAACAAACGTTATTATCATTTCATTTTTCCTTGGCTCGGCTGGTTAGGGGCGTGGCTGCCTCTAACAGGAATAGGGGAGGAGTGGTTGGCACTCCCTTGAGTCTGCAGGGCCTGTCAGACAGACCTCCGCACTTTCCAGGCTGTAGTACAGAATGCGTGGAGAACCCACCCAGGCCCTTGGTCCCTCTCTGAGAGCAGATCTGCGGCGCTCAGACAAATCACAACGTTGTATTGCAGCCTTCGTGGAGATCACGCCCAGGCCCCAAGCTCCTCTCTGAGCACCGAGCCGTGGCACTCAGACCAATCACGATGCTGTTTTGCAGCCTACGTGGAGAACACCCACAGGGCCCCAGTCCCTCTCTGAGTGCCGAGCCCCGATGCTCAGACCAATCACAACGCTGTATTAAAGCCTGCTTGGAGAACATGCCCAGGCCCCCGGCCCCTCTCTTAGTGCCATGGACCAATCACAATGCTGCACTACAGCCTGCATGGAGAACACACCCATGCCCCCAGTCCCTCTCTGAGCATTGAGCCCCGGCGCTCAGACCAATCACAACGCTGTATTACAGTCTGCATTGAGAACACGCCCAGGCCCTGCGTCCCTCTCTGAGTGGAGAGCCACGGCGCTCAGACCAATCACAAAGCTGCATTACAGCCACCTGCGTGGAGCACACGCCCAGGCCCCCAGACCAATCACAATGCAGATATCCTGTTACTGGTTCTGCCCCTAGAAGCAGCAAAGAGGACATAGAGGTGTCAGCCGGTTTGCAGGTAAGTGCTTTTTCAAAATGTATTTTATTTTATTTAACTCCTGCCCCCATTAAGTTGCGGGCACTACAGCAGAGGTCCCCAGTCTCCCTGGCATCTCACTGTCCAGCGTGTGTCTGGCGGCTCAGAAAGTGCCCCTTTTCGTACAGCGCGTCATTGAGGTGTCCTGAACTTAGACTCCTGCCCCCCCCCCCCAACTCCTGTTAATGTTTATTGTTAAAAGCAAACGCTATGGGTGCCCGTGCGGTACTTTGTGGTTCCTTTAGTCCCCTGGCTGCGGTGTGAATTCCACCGTGGTGCTCAATATTCCAATCGTGGGAGTGGCTCGAATGGCCCAGGCCGTCATGCGCACATGCCCACCATGACTCTTGACGCCAAGGGGGCGTAATGAGCATGCAAGGGGTTAATCCCAGAATCCTCTCTGTGGGGAAAGGACACTACCAGGGAAGTGACTTAACACATGATTCCTGCTCCCTCAGAAAGTGGTTAGGGCTCCCGGAGACCCCCACATCTCACATAAATTCACAGGCCTCAGTATGAGGGCCTCCTGAGGGGGCCCACAGCAGGCCACAGGGGCCACAGGGCCCCACGTGACGCCCCTCCTTCGGGGCATCACTCTGGGGTCCAGCAAGGCTTGATGGGAATCGCGGTATCTGGAGAAGGTGCAGTAAAACCAGAGCCCTGCAGCTCCCCAGGATGAACTGGAGACAGGGGCACGACAGACCAGGGGCCCAAAGGTGGCTTCCTGTCGTGCACGTCTAGTCTGTATGAAACGCCTTCTTTAACTCTCACAGGTTGGAGGTCCTGCCACACAGTGAGGCCACATGACACATTTCATAATGATTTGACAGGCAGATACCACTTCCTCTTAGAGGGGAAACCACGTGCAGCTGCTCTGTGAAGGGGAAGTGTTTCCACAGAAAGAGTGAGGAAAGAGCTTCAAGCAGGACTGTTTGCCACATACAATCTGAGATTAAACATTCATGAGCTGTGACAGAGGGAGCGATGCTGTGAAGGTAAGAGGCTTTGCTGCCTGATTGTAAATAATCACAGGTCTGCCTCCCTGAGGGAATTCTCTAGGCCGATGCAATGTCCACTGATGTAGGTGGGGGGTTTAGTGAGGGGAAGTTTGTGCCCTAATGTAGGGAAGGAATGTCCCACCCCGCGATTGCTGGTTTACTAGAATCCGGCCATAATTGAGGTGCAGGGGCCTCTCACACTCCAGGGCCTGTTGCTCTACACCCCTGGAAAATGCCTTCAGATTATTCTCTTGGCTGTGCAGTGGTATGCCGTGCAGTGGTATGCTGTGCAGTGGTATGCAATGCAGTGCTATGCCATGCAGTGGTATGCCGTGCACTGGTATGGCATGCAGTGGAAAGCCGTGCATTGGTATGCCATGCAGTGGTAATCTGTGCAGTGGTAAGCTGTGCAGTGGTATGCCGTGCAGTGGTATGCCATGCAGTGGTAAACCGTGCAGTGGTATGCCGTGCAGTGGTATGCCATGCAGTGGTAAACCGTGCAGTGGTATGCCGTGCAGTGATATGCTGTGTAGTGGTAGGCCAAGCAGTGCAGTGGTATGCCATGCAGTGGTATGCCATGCAATGGTATGGCATGCAGTGGTATGGCATGCAGTGGTATGCTGGGTAATGTCTGCTGGGTATGTTACCAGGCACTCTTGGTTTTCCATGATGTGCCATGGGGTCCTGGTTGATGGTTGAGGTACTGGGTGTTATCTGGGCCTCTGATTTGAAGTGCTCTGCAAAGTGTGCTGATGTGCTGTGCAGTGCAGTGCTTTGTATTCCATAAGTTATGCAGTGGGCATGTGCTGCTGGTTATTGTCACTGTGCTGCGAAGTGCTTTGTATTCCATAGGCCATGCAGTGGGTGGGTGCTGCTGGTTATTGTTGCTGTGCAGTGCTTTGTACTCCATATGCGATGCAGTGGGTGTGTGCTGCTGGTATTGTCGCTGTGCTGTGCAGCACTTTCTGTTCCATGGACTATGCACTGGATGTGTGCTGCTGGCTAGGGTCGCTGTGCTGTGCAGTGCTTTGTATTCCATAAGCTGTGCAGTGAGTGTGTGCTGCTGGTTATTCTCACTGAGCTGTGCAGTGTTGTGTATTTCATCGACTATGCAGTGGGTGTGTGCTGCTGGTTATTGTAGCTGTGCTGTGCAGTGCTGTGTATTCCATCGGCTATGCAGTGGGTGTGTGCTGCTGGTTATTATAGCTGTGCAGTGCAGTGCTTTGTATTCCATAGGCTATGCAGTGGGCGTGTGCTGCTGGCTATTGTCGCTGTGCTGCGAAGTGCTTTGTATTCCATAGGTCATACAGTGGGTGGGTGCTGCTGGTTATTGTTGTTGTGCAGTGCTTGGTACTCCATAGGCGATGCAGTGGGTGTGTGCTGCTGGTATTGTCATTGTGCTGTGCAGTACTTTGTGTTCCAAGGACTATGCACTGGATGTGTGACTTCTGGTTATTGTCACTGCACTGTGCAGTACTTTGTGTTCCTTGGACTATGCAGTGGATGTGTGCTGCTGGCTAGGGTCACTGTGCTGTGGAGTGCTTTGTATTCCATAAGCTGTGCAGTGGGTGTGTGCTGCTGTTTTTTCTCACTGTGCTGTGCAATGCTTTGTATTCCATCGGCTATGCCGAGGGTGTGTGTTGCTGGTTTTTCTCACTGTGCTGTGGAGTGCTGTGTATTCCATCGGCTATGCAGTGGGTGTGTGCTGCTGATTATTCTCACTGTGCTGTGCAGTGCTGTGTATTCCATTGGCTATGCAGTGGGTGTGTGCTGTTGGTTATTTTAGCTGTGCTGTGTAGTGCTTTGTATTCCATGGGCTATGCAGTGGGTGCGTGCTGCTGGTTATTCTCACTGTGCTGTGCAGTGCTGTGTATTCCATCGGCTATGAGACGGTGTGTGCTGCTGGTTATTGTAGCTGTGGTGTGCAGTGCTGTATATTCCATCTGCTATGCAGTGGGTGTGTACTGCTGGTTATTGTAGCTGTTCAGTGCAGTGCTTTGTACTCCATAGGCTGCGCAGTGGGCACGTGCTGCTGGATATTGTCGCTGTGCTGCGAATTGCTTTGTATTCCATAGGCTATGCACTGGGTGGGTGCTGCTGGTTATTGTTGCTGTGCAGGGCTTTGTACGCCATAGGCGATGCAGTGGGTATGTGCTACTGGTATTGTCGCTGTGCTGTGCAGTACATTGTGTTCCATGGACTATGCACTGGATGTGTGACTGCTGGTTATTGTCGCTGTGCTGTGCAGTACTTTATGTTCCATGTCCTATGCTGTGGATGTGTGCTGCTCGCTAGGTTCGCGGTGCTGTGCAGTGCTTTGTATTCCATAAGCTGTACAGTGGGTGTGTGCTGCTGTTTTTTCTCACTGTGCTGTGCAGTGCTTTGTATTCCATCGGCTATGCAGTGGGTGTGCGCTGCTGGTTATTGTAGCTGTGCTGTGTAGTACTCTGTATTCCATGGGCTATGCAGTGGGTGTGTGCTGCTGGTTATTCTCACTGTGCTGTGCAGTGCTTTGTATTCCATGGGCTATGCAGTGGGTGTGCGCTGCTGGTTATTGTAGCTGTGCTGTGCAGTGCTGTGTATTCCATCGACTATTCAGTGGGTGTGTGCTGCTGGTTATTGTAGCTGTGCTGTGCAGTGCTGTGTATTCCATCGGCTATGCAGTGGGCGTGTGCTGCTGGTTATTGTCGCTGTGCTGTGAAGTGCTTTGTATTCCATAGGCCATGCAGTGGGTGGGTGCTGCTGGTATTGTTGCTGTGCTGTGCAGTACTTTGTGTTCCATGGACTATGCACTGGATGTGTGACTGCTGGTTATTGTCGCTGCGCTGTGCAGTACTTTGTGTTCCATGGACTATGCAGTGGATGTGTGCTGCTGGCTAGGGTCGCTGTGCTTTGTAGTGCTTTGTATTCTATAAGCTGTGCAGTGGGTGTGTGCTGCTGTTTTTTCTCACTGTGCTGTGCAGATCTTTGTATTCCATCGGCTATGCAGTGGGTGTGTGCTGCTGGTTATTCTCACTGTGCTGTGCAGTGCTGTATATTCCATCGACTATGCAGTGGGTGACTGCTGCTGGTTATTCTCACTGTGCTGTGCAGTGCTGTGTATTCCATCGGCTATGAGACGGTGTGTGCTGCTGGTTATTGTAGCTGTGGTGTGCAGTGCTGTATATTCCATCTGCTATGCAGTGGGTGTGTACTGCTGGTTATTGTAGATGTTCAGTGCAGTGCTTTGTACTCCATAGGCTGTGCAGTGGGCACGTGCTGCTGGATATTGTCGCTGTGCTGCGAAGTGCTTTGTATTCCATAGGCTATGCACTGGGTGGGTGCTGCTGGTTATTGTTGCTGTGCAGGGCTTTGTACTCCATAGGCGATGCAGTGGGTATGTGCTACTGGTATTGTCGCTGTGCTGTGCAGTACATTGTGTTCCATGGACTATGCACTGGATGTGTGACTGCTGGTTATTGTCGCTGTGCTGTGCAGTACTTTATGTTCCATGTCCTTTGCTGTGGATGTGTGCTGCTCGCTAGGTTCGCGGTGCTGTGCAGTGCTTTGTATTCCATAAGCTGTACAGTGGGTGTGTGCTGCTGTTTCTTCTCACTGTGCTGTGCAGTGCTTTGTATTCCATCGGCTATGCAGTGGGTGTGCGCTGCTGGTTATTGTAGCTGTGCTGTGTAGTACTCTGTATTCCATGGGCTATGCAGTGGGTGTGTGCTGCTGGTTATTCTCACTGTGCTGTGCAGTGCTGTGTATTCCATCGACTATTCAGTGGGTGTGTGCTGCTGGTTATTGTTGCTGTGCTGTGCAGTGCTGTGTATTCCATCGGCTATGCAGTGGGCGTGTGCTGCTGGTTATTGTCGCTGTGCTGTGAAGTGCTTTGTATTCTATAGGCCATGCAGTGGGTGGGTGCTGCTGGTATTGTTGCTGTGCTGTGCAGTACTTTGTGTTCCATGGACTATGCAGTGGATGTGTGCTGCTGGCTAGGGTCGCTGTGCTTTGTAGTGCTTTGTATTCTATAAGCTGTGCAGTGGGTGTGTGCTGCTGTTTTTTCTCACTGTGCTGTGCAGTGCTTTGTATTCCATCGGCTATGCAGTGGGTGGGTGCTTCTGGTTCTAGTCACTGTGCTGTGCAGTACTGTGTATTCCATCGGCTATGATTCGGTGTGTGCTGCTGGTTATTGTAGCTGCGGTGTGCAGTGCTGTGTATTCCATCTGCTATGCAGTGGGTGTGTGCTGCTGGTTATTGGAGCTGTTCAGTGCAGTGCTTTGTAATCCATAGGTTATGCAGTGGCATGTGCTGCTGGTTATTGCCACTGTGCTGCGAAGTGCTTTGTATTCCATAGGCTATGCAGTGGGTGGGTGCTACTGGTTATTGTTGCTGTGCAGGGCTTTGTATTCCATAGGCAAAGCAGTGGATATGTGCTGCTGTTATTGTCGCTGTGCTGTGCAGTACTTTATGTTCCATGGACTATGCAGTGGATGTGTGCTGCTCGCTAGGTTCGCTGTGCAGTGCTTTGTATTCCATAAGCTGTGCAGTGGGTGTGTGCTGCTGTTTTTTTCTTACTGTGCTGTGCAGTGCCTTGTATTCCATCGGCTATGCAGTGGGTGTGTGCTGCTGGTTATTCTCACTGTGCTGTGCAGTGCTGTGTATTCCATTGGCTATGCAGTGGGTGGGTGCTGCTAGCTATTCTCACTGTGCTGTGCAGTGCTGTGTATTCCATCGGCTATGCAGTGGGTGTGTGCTGCAGGGTATTGTAGCTGTGCTGTGCAGTGCTTTGTATTCCATAGGCTATGCAGTGGGCGTGTGCTGCTGGTTTTTGTTGCTGTGCTGCAAAGTGTTTTGTATTCCAAAGGCTATGCAGTGGGCGCGTGCTGCTGGTTATTGTAGCTGTGCTGCGAAGTGCTTTGTACTCCATAGGCAATGCAGTGGGTGTGTGCTGCTGATTTTTCTCACTGTGCTGTGCAGTGCTGTGTATTCCATTGGCTATGCAGTGGGTGTGTGCTGCTGGTTATTTTAGCTGTGCTGTGTAGTGCTTTGTATTCCATGGGCTATGCAGTGGGTGCGTGCTGCTGGTTATTCTTACTGTGCTGTGCAGTGCTGTGTATTCCATCGGCTATGAGACGGTGTGTGCTGCTGGTTATTGTAGCTGTGGTGTGCAGTGCTGTATATTCCATCTGCTATGCAGTGGGTGTGTACTGCTGGTTATTGTAGCTGTTCAGTGCAGTGCTTTGTACTCCATAGGCTGTGCAGTGGGCACGTGCTGCTGGATATTGTCGCTGTGCTGCGAAGTGCTTTGTATTCCATAGGCTATGCACTGGGTGGGTGCTGCTGGTTATTGTTGCTGTGCAGGGCTTTGTACTCCATAGGCGATGCAGTGGGTATGTGCTACTGGTATTGTCGCTGTGCTGTGCAGTACATTGTGTTCCATGGACTATGCACTGGATGTGTGACTGCTGGTTATTGTCGCTGTGCTGTGCAGTACTTTATGTTCCATGTCCTATGCTGTGGATGTGTGCTGCTCGCTAGGTTCGCGGTGCTGTGCAGTGCTTTGTATTCCATAAGCTGTACAGTGGGTGTGTGCTGCTGTTTTTTCTCACTGTGCTGTGCAGTGCTTTGTATTCCATCGGCTATGCAGTGGGTGTGCGCTGCTGGTTATTGTAGCTGTGCTGTGTAGTACTCTGTATTCCATGGGCTATGCAGTGGGTGTGTGCTGCTGGTTATTCTCACTGTGCTGTGCAGTGTTGTGTATTTCATCGACTATTCAGTGGGTATGTGCTGCTGGTTATTGTAGCTGTGCTGTGCAGTGCTGTGTATTCCATCGGCTATGCAGTGGGCGTGTGCTGCTGGTTATTGTCTCTGTGCTGTGAAGTGCTTTGTATTCCATAGGCCATGCAGTGGGTGGGTAGCTGCTGGTATTGTTGCTGTGCTGTGCAGTACTTTGTGTTCCATGGACTATGCACTGGATGTGTGACTGCTGGTTATTGTCGCTGCGCTGTGCAGTACTTTGTGTTCCATGGACTATGCAGTGGATGTGTGCTGCTGGCTAGGGTCGCTGTGCTTTGTAGTGCTTTGTATTCTATAAGCTGTGCAGTGGGTGTGTGCTGCTGTTTTTTCTCACTGTGCTGTGCAGTGCTTTGTATTCCATCGGCTATGCAGTGGGTGTGTGCTGCTGGTTATTCTCACTGTGCTGCGCAGTGCTGTGTATTCCATCGGCTATGCAGTGGGTGGGTGTTTCTGGTTCTAGTCACTGTGCTGTGCAGTGCTGTGTATTCCAGGGCTATGATTCGGTGTGTGCTGCTGGTTATTGTAGCTGCGGTGTGCAGTGCTGTGTATTCCATCTGCTATGCAGTGGGTGTGTGCTGCTGGTTATTGGAGCTGTTCAGTGCAGTGCTTTGTAATCCATAGGTTATGCAGTGGGCATGTGCTGCTGGTTATTGCCACTGTGCTGCGAAGTGCTTTGTATTCCATCGGCTATGCAGTGGGTGTGTGCTGCTGGTTATTCTCACTGTGCTGCGCAGTGCTGTGTATTCCATCGGCTATGCAGTGGGTGGGTGCTTCTGGTTCTAGTCACTGTGCTGTGCAGTGCTGTGTATTCCAGGGCTATGATTCGGTGTGTGCTGCTGGTTATTGTAGCTGCGGTGTGCAGTGCTGTGTATTCCATCTGCTATGCAGTGGGTGTGTGCTGCTGGTTATTGGAGCTGTTCAGTGCAGTGCTTTGTAATCCATAGGTTATGCAGTGGGCACGTGCTGCTTGTTATTGCCACTGTGCTGCGAAGTGTTTTGTATTCCAAAGGCTATGCAGTGGGTGGGTGCTGCTGGTATTGTTGCTGTGCTGTGCAGTACTTTGTGTTCCATGGACTATGCAGTGGAGGTGTGTTGCTGGCTAGGGTCGCTGTGCTGTGCAGTGCTTTTGTATTCCATCGGCTATGCAGTGTGTGTGCTGCTGGTTATTCTCACTGTGCAGTGCTGTGCTGTGTATTCCATCGGCTATGCAGTGGGTGTGTGTTGCTGGTTATTTTCACTGTGCTGTGCAATGCTGTGTATTCCATCGCTTATGCAGTGGGTGTGTGCCGCTGGTTATTGTAGCTGTGCTGTGCAGTGCTCTGTATTCCATTGGCTATGCAGTGAGTGTGTGCTGCTGGTTATTCTAAATGTGCTGTGCAGTGCTGTGTATTCCATCGGCTATGCAGTGGGTGTGTGCTGCTGGTTATTCTCACTGTGCAGTGCAGTGCTTTGTATTTCAACAGCTATGTAGTTGGTGTGTGCTGCTGGGTATTGTTCCTGTGCTGCTCAGTGCTTTGTATTCCATAGGCTACTTAGTGGGGGCCCGATAAACAGAACTAACTTAAGACAAAATCCTAAATGTTCTAATATTTCCTCATTTTGGTATTCACAGAAGGCACTTACTCATTGATGAGTAAGTGCCTTCTGTGAATACCAAAATAGTTGTAAGTTTAGGTTTTTGTCTTAAGTTAGTTCTGTGAATCGGGCCCTGGGTGTCTGCTACTTGTTCTTGTCGCTGTGCAGTGCTTTGTATTCCATAGGCTGTGCAGTGTGCGTATGCTGCTGGGTATTGTTGCTGTGCTGTGCAGTGCTTTGTAATCCATGGAGTATGCAGTGGGTGTGTGCTGCTGGTTATTGTTGCTGTGCCATGCTTTATATTTCATGAGCTATGCAGTGGGTGTGTGCTGCTGCGTATTGGCGCTGCGCTGTGCAGTTCTTTGTATTCCATAGGCTATGCAGTGAGCGGGTGCTGCTGGGATTGTTGATGTGCTGTGCAGTACTTTGTATTCCATAGGTTATGTAGTGGGTGTGTGGCTGCTGGTTAATGTTGCTGTGCTGTGCAGTGCTTTGTATTCCATCTGCTATTCAGTGGGTATGTGCTGCTGGTATTATCACTGCCCTGTGCAGCACTTTGTATTCCATAGACTATGCAGTGGATGTGTGCTGCTGTTTATTCTTGCTGTGCAGTGCTTTGTATTCCATAAGCTGTGCAGTGGGTGGGTGCTGATGCGTATTGGTGCTGTGCTGTGTCGTGCTTTGTATTCCATAAGCAAAGCAGGGTAAGTGTTGCTGGGAGTTGTCACTGTGCTGTGCAGTGCAGTACTTTGTATTTCATAAGCAATGTAGTGGGTGAGTGCTGCTGCGTATTGGTGCTGTGCAGTGCAGTACTTTGTATTTCATAAGCAATGCAGTGGGTGTGTGCTGCTGGGTATTGTCGCTGTGCTGTGCAGTGCAGTACTTTGTATTCCATAAGCTGTGCAGTGGGTGGGTGCTGCTGCGTATTGGTGCTGTGCTGTGCAGTGCAGTACTTTATATTTCATGGGCTTTAAAGTTGGTGTGTGCTGCTGGTTATTCTTGCTGTGCTGTGTAGTACTTTGCATTCAATAAGCTATGCAGTGGGTGTGTGCTGCTGGTTATTGTCACTGTGATGTGCTGTGCTGTACAGTGCTTTGTATTCATGCAGTGGGTGTGTGCTGCTGTGTATTATCACTGTGCTGCGTAGTACTTTGTATTCGATAGGCTATTTTTGGGTGCGTATTGCTGGGTATTGTCGCTGTGCTGCTTAGCACTTTGTATTCAATAGGCTATGTAGTGGGTGGGTGTTGTTGGTTATTGATGCAGTGCTGTGCTGTGCAGTGCTTTGTATTCATGCAGTGGGGGTGTGGCTTATCTCAGCATTGCCCTTGCCGGCCTGTATTTGCGCCTTGAGAGACAGTAGGTAGCAATTCAATGTGATTAATTTGAATGCACATGTGTGGTTCTGAGAGTCAAAAGCAGACTTCCCTCTGAAGCTCTGATTACACATTTCTGAAGGTCAGATGTTCAGTGCAGGGGATGGTGCTATGGAAAGGCAGAGGTCAGGTCCTGGCTCCTGGTGAAGACCTGGGTGAAGGTCAATGCCATGAATTTCTTAGGTGGGTACCCTCACGGTGGATTACTGCCAGCAACCAGCCAGATACAAAGAAATGCTTCATCAGTTATAGATTTCTTTATAAACCTTCCTGCTTTCTCAAATTTGATTAAAAATGCACCATTTCCCCACTTAAAAAAAGAAATCTATGGGGGATATCCCCCAATACTCCTATTATGACAGTCGGCCTTGCGCGACACACTCGCCTAAGGGGAATTATTCCAAACTTTACACCGCACCACTTTAAAATATCACCTGCCGCCACTGGGCTTATGTCAGTCAGCATTGTACATGCATACGTCACAGTGACACATGTGAGACGTGCAGCGTGTGCTTGTGAAGTCCAAATTCACACGGTGCTCGTGTATAGGATCTGACCAGCCGGAGGTCCGTTCTGAGCCTGGTCTCTCACAGGGGCAGACACTCCACAGCTGTAAACTACTGGGGGGGAGGGTCAGAATATTGGGGTCACGGATATCAGAGTAAAGGGTTACTGACTACAGAAGATGGACCACCAGGAAACTGTAAAAACTGATATATAAATAAGTACAGATTTAATATCCTGAACACATCTGTGAACCTTGAAAGTATATACCTCACCAGGGTACATGGAAGTGCTGTCAGTCGTAAATTCAGACTTACCTCTGTATATTTACCTTTATGATACTTTGGTGGGAGGGATGTTCTAGACTGAATATTGTTGTAGGTCAGTGTCAATCACTCCATCTTCTGGTGCCCCCCCCTCCCAAGTGGGCGGTCCCAGAATAGTGCGAGGGAGGGTTCCTTGAAAGTGTGCTACTTACAAAGAGGCATTATCTGGGTATACACAAAGCAATTAAAAACCCTTCCCAAAGGCATCTGCCCTTCTACACTTGCACCTGAAGGAGCAAGGAGTAAGTGGTGGAGCAAATTTGAGAATATATGGTTAAGGTCCCATCTTAACAGCGAGGAAGGGAGCAGGAAAGACAGGTTTAGGATTGTAAATCTTATGTTTGGGGCTGAAATGTCATATTTCTTTCTGAATTATGTACTGGGTGTTTCCCAAATTCATCAAACTTTTAGGTGCTACTAAAATAAAACAAATTGGTATTTATGTTCCAATAGGAGGTTACAAACTCTGTGTATTTTTATTTTACTTTGTGTGAGGTCTTGTAGGTTCTTTTCAGCAGGCATATGAATCCACTAGTTGCCATACCATTGACTGACAGCTGCAAACATGCCACAATACTCCCCCTCCTCAGGAAGCCCTTCACAGACCGATGACGCTAAGCGAGTATCGACCCATCTACCTGCTCCTCTACCGGCTAAAACCCTGGAGAAGATGATCAGGGGCCCACCCATCAACCTCCACGAAAATCACCTCCTCAGAACCACTCCATTGAGGCTCAGGCTGCACCGCAGCACGGAAACAGCCATCACCGACCAGACGACATCTGTATGATATGGACAGAGGAGACACCGCAGCCCTCATCCTCCCGGGCCTCTCTGCAGGCTTCAATACCGTCTCTCGCCGTATCCACATTCAACGACCCAGATGACATCTGTATGATATGGACAGGGGAGACATTGCAGCCCTCATCCTCCCGGACCTCTCTGCAGCCTTCAATACCGTCTCTCACCTGATCCACATTCAACGACCACATAAAGCCTGCATTCAAGGTCCCGCAGTCCACTAGAGATGTTCCTTCTTGATAGACCAAAAACACAGTCCGTTATCCTGCTCCCGCTACCAGACACCCTGAACCACCTCTGCCCCAAGTGTCACCACTCAACCTGACCTTTCCAACACCTACATGAACCCGCTGATCAGCATCATCCACCCCCACGGAATCAACGTCCTATCTCATGTCAATGACACACAGCTGATACCATCCGTCTGAGACAAAACACAAAAGCCTCAGACCAAGCTCTCCCCTCGTAGGATGGAAGTTTTCAAATGGATGAAAACAAACTGCCTCAAACTAAACATCAACAGGACGGGAGTTATGATATTCAGAAGATATTCCACGTTGGTGGCTGACAGAACTGAGACCCATACAATCCCTCCCACCAACATCAAGAACTTTCTTATTGTTATCAAGAACCAACCCACCAGGATCGCCCAAGTAAACCCCGTCTGCGCCTCCTGCATCCACACACTCAAGTCGCTGAAGAAGATCTTCACATAGCTCCAAACCAGCACCCACAGAACCATCAGCCAAGCGCTCGTCACCAGGAAACTGAACCACAGGAACACCCTCCACCCTGTAACCTGGATTCAAAATGTAACTAACCAGATGACTCCAGCATACCTCAATAACCACATCTGCTTCCACTAACCCACCAGACACTCGCTTCATCCAGACTCCCCCTTGCAGAAATACCACACATACAGATAAACAAAACATAACATAAATACCAAAACCATACTAAATGTAACATAAACATAAAAATAAAATAATTCATGTTATTAATAGCAGAGTCCCGAGTGGCACTGGGTGGCATCAGAAACAAGTACTTGGTATTAGTAGGAGAGCACTGAGTGGCACTGGGCGGTATTAGGATAGAGATCATGGTATTATTAGCGGAGCTCAGAGCGGCAAAGAGTGGTTTCAGTAGAGAGCTCTTGGTCTGATTTAGGGCTTTTGGAGCAAGCACGGGTATTACCAAGGTCAGAGGTATTATACCCTGAGTATTGTAATGTTGATAAAAATGTATAAGAACACTTGAATGCCCATAGGTGCTTTGGCACTAGCTTCAATGCTATCAAGAAACACCCGGTAAAGAAATGGAAGATTAAAGCGCATTCTGCATTAAACAACCAGGTTTTCCAAGCCTTCCTAAACATCAATAGATTGGGGCTGACTCTAATGTGTAGGAGAGAGGGTTCCAAACCTTCCTAAACATCAGTGGATTGGGCCTGGCTCTAATGTGCAGGAGAGAGAGATCCAAGCCTTCCTAAACATCAGTGGACAGGGCCTGGCTCTAATGTGCAGGAGAGAGAGTTCCAAGCCTTCCTAAACATCAGTGGAGGCGCCTGGCTCTAATGTGCAGGGGAGAGAGTTCCAAACCTTCCTAAACATCAGTGGATTGGGCCTGGCTCTAATGTGCAGGAGAGAGAGATCCAAGCCTTCCTAAACATCATTGGATTGGGCCTGGCTCTAATGTGCAGGAGAGAGAGTTCCAAACCTTCCTAAACATCAGTGGATTGGGCCTGGCTCTAATGTGCAGGAGAGAGAGATCCAAGCCTTCCTAAACATCAGTGGACGGGGCCTGGCTCTAATGTGCAGGAGAGAGAGTTCCAAGCCTTCCTAAACATCAGTGGAGGCGCCTGGCTCTAATGTGCAGGGGAGAGAGTTCCAAACCTTCCTAAACATCAGTGGATTGGGCCTGGCTCTAATGTGCAGGAGAGAGAGATCCAAGCCTTCCTAAACATCAGTGGAGGGGGCCTGGCTCTAATGTGCAGGGAGAGAGTTCCAAACCTTCCTAAACATCAGTGGATTGGGCCTGGCTCTAATGTGCAGGAGAGAGTTCCAAGCCTTCCTAAACATCAGTGGAGTGGGCCTGGCTCTAATGTGCAGGAGAGAGTTCCATGCCTTCCTAAACATCAGTTGAGGGGGCCTGGCTCTAATGTGCAGGAGAGAGAGTTCCAAGCCTTCCTAAACATCAGTGGATAGGGCCTGGCTCTAATGTGCAGGAGAGAGTTCCAAGCCTTCCTAAACATCAGTGGATTGGGCCTGGCTCTATTGTGCAGGAGAGAGTTCCAAAGCTTCCTAAACATCAGTGGATTGGGCCTGGCTCTAATGTGCAGGAGAGAGTACCAAGCCTTCCTAAACATCACTGGAGGGGGCCTGGCTCTAATGTGCAGGGGAGAGAGTTCCAAACCTTCCTAAACATCAGTGGACGGGGCCTGGCTCTAATGTGCAGGGAGAGAGTTCCACGCCTTCCTAAACATCAGTGGAGGGGGCCTGGCTCTAATGTGCCGGGAAGAGAGAGTTCCAAGCCTTCCTAAACATCAGTGGAGGGGGCCTGGCTCTAATGTGCACGGGAGGAGAATTCCAAGCATTCCTAAACATCAGTGGATTGGGCCTGGCTCTAATGTTCAGGGAGAGAGTTCCAAGCCTTCATAAACATCAGTGGAGGGGGCCTGGCTCTAATGTGCACGGGAGGAGAATTCCAAGCATTCCTAAACATCAGTGGATTGAGCTGAAGTACCAGGTTTTTAAGAACCCGGCGGTGCCAGGGAGAACACCCGAAGACTTTGAGTCCTTCCTGTTTCAGACTACAGAAACACAGAGTCTTCTTGGTGAAGTCAAAGATCGTATTTATTGGCTGCAACCAGTAACAGGTATCCTAGAAGTACAACAACGTGTATGTTCTCAGGAGACTGCCCTTTTACAAAAGCCCAACTTCTTCTTTTATACACAATGTTTAGCTTTAGGCAAACATTCCTTATTTTACAGTTGACCGTACATATATTTTCAATACAAAGGAAAAGCAGAGTCATGATGACAAGCCCATTTTTCAGTTCGTCCTGCCCGCAATAAAAATACCCGGCAAGGCCCAGTATTCTCATCAGATATCGACGGACCCCTAATAAAATCGGGCACCTCCTCCTTGTAAAGCGAGTCATAAAGCAAGAAACAGGGACAGGCGTGTGTAAGATTAGGCATGGTTTGTGTGCGATGAAAGGTTTATGATGTGTTGTGCCTTGATATCGATCACGCTCGGCCACTGGGAAAGGAACTGCCCGAATAGGTTTGGCTTCAGGCAGTGGAGTCAGCTTGCCCAGGTCACAGAGGAGACAGCAAAGGTGTACGTGTCCTTTAGGTTGGTTTTTGGCCTTAGTCATTGTCTTATGTGAGGGCAATCACAAAATGGATGCCGTCCACAAAATGGAACCCGAGGTTTCGTGACGGAAGTGCCAACTTCAGGGTGACTCCGTTACCCTATCATGACGCAAATGCTTGTGCATACCGTACTCGCCATTTGCGGTTCGCTGACACCAAATTCGTCATGAATCGACGATGTTTATAACTCGGGTCCATAATTTTCGGTACCACAGCCCTCCTTTTGCCCTTACATAGGCAAAAACCTATACTCAATTTAATCTGAGTCCAGGTCTATATTCGCAAAATCATTGAGATGTTGCTGTAGCATCATCCTATTGCTTAGCTCGTTTCTGGATACAGGTTTCCTTACACATGATGTAGCACAGAGGCCACATATTGCAGGAGCGCACTGTACACACAGACAGAACAGGAAAAGAATGGCTAAGACCATCCCAATGGCTATCAGAATCTTCCATCCCCAGGCGGATATCAGTCCCCAGAACCACCCCACCAATGACAAATCTCCTTTATCCACGTGGATAGATTCAGAGATTCTATGCAGTTTGGAAATGGCCTCGTAGACTGTTGGGGCGTTATCTGGGATGAAGATGCAGCAACTTGATTGGATCACTTTACATACCCCACCTCGGTCTGCAAGTATGATGTCTAGTGCAACCCTGTTTTGAAGGGTCATAAGGAGATCCGACTGGAGCTCAGCAGTCAAATTGCTACGGGCACCGGCTGTTTCAATGACAGTGGATTCAACCACCCTGGTCAGTTGTCTTATGTTCCTGCTGTTCACCATAGGCCCCCAGAATGGCAGAAAGTGCAGACACTTCTCCCTAACTGAGCTCTTGGATTTTTGCCATTACCTTGCAGGCACAGGTGACCCTGGTTGGGTACGATCCAAATCGGGGAGGATTTCTTTGCTCGCTGGGTCTTACTCAGAGTGACTTCATACCCTGTTATGTTCCATCTATCATAAGCCTGCAACTCATCTCTGGGAATCGTTCTATACGAGTCGATGTCTCTGCTCATATTTGTTATTCTTACTACCAATGCTTTGTTGCTTGAGTTGCTCTTTGTGGAATGTGGGGGGTAAGGTTCGATGGCGTATATGAACATTGTTTGAAATGCCCACAAGGAGCCACTGTAGGTAAACGGTATGACCAAGTACGGGATACCCTTATCTGTTGTATGTGGCATAAGACCACACACCCAACAATTAGTCGTGTTGACTACTAGCTGGTGTTGGTGTAGAAGCTGAACAAAGGAATTGTTGACAAATTCGGATCTTCTAGCGGACTCGTGTCCAGGCAGAGGGTGGAAAGAATTCGAGGAGGCAGTAGAAGGAGGTGTAGGTTGCACAGTAGGCATAAACGTTACTTGAAAAGAGAATGTCACATAACCAATTAAAAACATAATTAAGCTCAATAGCAAAAACAAGCGTAATATTAAAAAACGTTTTGTTGTAGTCAATTTACATAATTTCTGTCTGTAAGTTAATGTCCGTGCAGGTCTCTCCAACTCAAGGAAATCCATCCTAGACTAGATTTGCTGCTCGCGATGGTAGGTTGATTCTGCTAAGGAATGCTTCTGTCAACCCAGGGCAACTTCCTTAGGCCGACCAGAACCTTCGACCTTGTGTCTCAGGCTTGCACTCCAAAGACTTTAAGCAACCGCGACCCTACAGCTGAACCCGGATGGCGGTTCGAAAAAACAAAAATGAGTAGATCCCTGGTGGAGAGTTAACCTGCAAACAGAAAAATCATAAAAACTTTATTTCTTTATTTGTCCATGGCTCTTGGCCTCAAATCATAGCGGTTTCTTTCAGGGAGTTCTTGATTTTTTAATAATAGTTCAGGCTCAGTAGTGTTCAATCGAATTGACGGTGGCACAGCTTCTTGCAACACATTATTGCTTTCCAGTTCAGAAGTTGTTCCTTTTACACGTGCGTCGCTGAAGGGTAGAAAGCGTGGCACCGTCTCTGTTTCAGAGTCAGCAATCCCCTCCTGAACCCACCGGTCGTACGGTAGGGGCAACGGAACCCGTTTACAATGGTTGCCGTGTACCCAGTTCTTTTTGCCGTGGACACGTACTGCAGAGCGGGTGGCCAGCAACACTTGGAAGGGTCCGGACCAGCGAGGCTGCTCGTTCTTAGTTCGCTGGAAGTTGCGCACCAGGACCCAGGTGCCAGGTTCAATAGCGTGGCCTGGATCGTCAGAAGCTGGCGGTAAGGAACTGTGAACCTGTTGGTGTAAGACACGCAGTTTAGCCGTCAATTCGTACAAATAATCAAGCAGTACGGGGTGTTCTACCTCGCTAAATTTGGTGGGCCTTGGCACTCCCCAAATGTTGGCCGGACGGCCGAACACTATTTCGTATGGACTAAGTCCCATTTGCGAGTGCGCAGTCATTCTAGTTGATAGGAGTGCTAAGGGCAGGGCGTCAGGCCATTTAAGACCAGAGCTGGCTTGAATCTTGGCCAATTTAAGTTTTAATGTGCCATTATAGCACTCTACTAATCCAGCTGATTGGGGGTGATTTGCAGCGTGGAACTTTTGCTGAATGCCTAGCCCTTCACATACTTTCTTCATCACTCGACCCACAAATTCACTTCCGTTATCACTCCAAACCATTCTCGGCATTCCAAATCTAGGGAACAATTCTTTGACAAGGGCTTTAGCTGTGGACAAGGCAGTATTGTCCTTTAAGGGATATGCTTCTACCCATCTTGAAAAGGCACAAACAACAACGAGTACATATTTCAAATTGTTGCACCTTTCCATGTGGATGAAATCTAGCTGCAAAACCTCGAACGGATACGTTGGAGGCGCAAAATGACCAGCTGGAGTTGGGGTTCCCGTACCAGGATTGTGTTTCAAACACACCATGCAATTCTTGACCACATTCTCCGCACATTTAGGTATGCCAGTATTTTGCCATACTGGAGCCAACAACTTACAAATCCCTTTCACACTGATATGAGCCATACCATGGGCCATTGTCACTACTGCACGCACGTACGCATCGGGTAACAACCATCGCTGATGTTCTGACAATTCGACCCAACAACCATTCGAGTCCAATCTTCCTTTACTTCCTCTCCATTCATTCAACTCTTTCTCTGAAACTTCAGTTTGAATGGACTTCACGCTCTCAATTGTATCTTCACACATACTTCTAACTGGGACCCATCTCACCGGACCTGCAACATACATTCGACTCATCACATCTCTCACAGTTTCTTTCGCGACTTCGTCCGCAAACGCATTACCACGACCAACATCATCCGTAACCTTTTTTTGTGCACTGCATTTCACAATCGCCACTTGTAACGGTAAGGTCAGTGACTCAAGAAGCTCATTCACCAACTGACCATGCTGGATCTTAGCACCATGTGAAGTCAGGAAACCACGTTCATGCCACAAACGTCCAAAACTATGAGCCACACCAAACGCATACTGACTGTCAGTGTACACATTCACTTGTTTTCCTTTCACCAACACGCACGCTCTCGTAAGTGTAATCAACTCTGCAGCTTGCGCTGAGTTATGTGGGATTTGTGCAGCTTTGACAATCGTGTGCAAAGTCGTAACAGCATATGCTGCAGTCGTATCACCATTCGGCAACTTGAAACACGAACCATCAACCCACAAAGTACCATCACATTCAGTAAGAGGAGTGTCCCTAAGATCTACTCTCCCTTTCGTTTCTTCTTCTGTCCTGAAGAAACAGTCGTGCTGCTTTTCAGCATTCTCTGTCTCAACTGGAATCGGCAACAACGTGGCTGGGTTTAATGCATTGCATCTTTTAATGTGGACATGACTCGCTAACAAGGTCAACTCATAACCTGACAATCGAGCACTAGTTAAGTGCTGTGTCTTGGTTCTATTTAACAAAGTGTCCACCGCATGTGGAACCATCACGATCAACATATTATTCATTACTAACCCAGCAGACTGTCGAATAGAAACAGCTGCTGCGGCTGTGGCTCTCAGACAACTCGGCAACGCCCTAGCTACCGGATCGAAAGCGGACGAGAAGTACGCGCATGGACGTTGCTTGTCCCCAAAAGACTGCGTCAACACTGATAATGCACATCCTTCTTTCTCATGGACATACAGTGTAAAGGGCTTACTGTAGTCGGGGGTACCCAACACAGGAGCCGAACACAACGCATCACGCAACTCGGAAAAACTTCTTTGACACTCTTCAGACCACGGAATGGGATTTGGTGTATCCTTACAAGTTAATGCCACCAAAGGTTTGGCCAACAGGGAAAAATTCGGTATCCATTGCCTACAGTATGATGTAATGCCCAAGAAAGCATGCACTTCTCTCTGTGTCTTTGGCACACTCAATTCTGCAATTGCCTGAATTCTCTCTGGGGTCAGTTTCCTTCCCTCCTTCGATAAGAGGTGACCTAAGTAGGTCACTTCTTGTCGACAATATTGTAATTTCGATAGAGACACTTTGTGATGCAATTTAGACAAATGACGCAATAACGACAAGGTGGCTTCTTTACAAATCTCTTCAGTATCTGCAGCGACTAGCAAATCGTCGCTGTACTGGATAAGCGTAGCGCCATCAGGTAAAACAATCGTGTCAAGCTGTGTTTTCAAAGCTTGACTGTATATCGATGGACTTTCACAGTAGCCCTGAGGAGCGCGCTTAAAGCGGAAGCTTCGCCCTCCTAAACTGAAGCCGAAAATGTCCCTGCTCTCCTCGGCAATCGGGATGCTGAAGAAGGCATTCTTCAAGTCAATCACCAAAAACCAAGTGGCGGAAGCTGGAATCATAGTCAATAGGGCAGTGATATAAGGGACAACTGGAAACTGTGGGACAACTATTTTATTCACCTCTCTAAGATCAATCACAAACCTGTAAACAGGTGGCTGGGAAGGATCAGTACGCTTCAAAACGGGCAGAACAGGACTATTACAAACATTGCCTCTAGTCTCTTCAATCACATCTTTTTCAATCAGATCGTAAATGATCGCTAACAACGCCTTTTCACCTTCGCTAGAGATCTTGTATTGGGGAATGCGCGGCGTTCTAACATTGGCTTTCAATGTCACAACATATGGTGGTATTTCCAAGAGACCCACATCATTAGGACCAGTAGCCTAAAGAATATTCGGAAGAGAAGACAATTCTGTCGGAAGTGTATCCTTCGACAAATAGATTGGAGAAATCACTTTCTTACCCAGTGTAAGTTGTACTCCCGAAGGAGAACAGTACAAAGTCGCATGTAATCTTTTCAATAGGTCCAATCCTAACAAGTTTTCACCACAACCTGTTGTAAGAATAAGGGGTGCTTTGAATTCACAAGGTCCAACAGAAAGAGACATAGGACTAGAAATCGGGTTCCTAACGGGGGCGCCAGAAAAACCTACTGAAACATTCATTTCGCCAGACAAAGGTGCGCCAGGGAGTTTTTAGTGCATAATAGAACTCTTTGTAGCACCAGTATCCAACAGAAAAGGTTCTGACACACCCGATGTAATAACCTCAACATAGGGTCCACTCTGATCTACTGGAACTGAAACAACTCCCTCTCTTTGTCCATGGCTGTCCTAGCAATCATTAATATTCATATCCTCTTCTTCTGCATAGTAGTCATCAGCATAGTACTGAGCCGTCCTACCAGAGGCGTTGTTCTGCTGATCAAAACTATTTATCGAATTCTGAGGCGGAAAGGAACGTGCGTTCTAGGGGAAATTTCCACGCCCTCTACCTCTAGGGGCTTGTTGAACACCTTGACCTTTTGCACCAAACCCATTCGTGCACTGTAACAAAACCGGACAACTACTTTTAAAATGACCCTCTTCTTTGCAATACGCACACTGATTGGGTCCATACTGTGAACGTTGTTGAGGAAACTCGTTTCTTTGCGAGTTCCTCGAATATTGCTGAGGCTGCTGATAATCGCGCTGACTACTAGTACGCGGTGGATAAGCTTGCAGTAAAAGAACCTTAGTTTTTAATTCTTTTGTCTTCTTATCCGCTTTCTCTAACTCATCTTTGCACCTATTTTCATAGTACTGGGCCGTAGCTAAAATCTGTGCTGACGTGGAAACAGCCCAAGAACTCTCAGAATCCTTCTACTTATTGCACAATTCAGGAAGTAAATTATGTACAAATTTGTCAACAAACAATCCCTGGCCACCCTCAGTAGACATATCCTTACCACTATGATCTACAAAGGTTTCTTCAAACCGCGTGAAAAAGTCAGACACAGTCTCATCTTTCTTCTGCTTACATGCAGACAACTTGTCCCAATTAACACGCAATTCGGGCATTAAAGTTTTCATATAAGTAATAATTCTACCAGGGAGTTCAGCGATTAAAGGCTCGGGTTTAGCACCAACAACTTGTCTGTTATCTACAGCAGCAATATTAACCCATGTATCACCTAACTCCTGGTCATGATCCGTATGACGAATCTTTCCCCATAAAGGCTGTGGAACAACATTTCCAAACAACATGTCTATATCAGCTAAATTCATAATGCATGAACCTGCAGTCTGTAATAATTCCTTGTAATATCCTGCAGGGTTTTTACGGGGATCGGGCAATGTCTGCTTAAGGGCCAAGACTTCAGCTCATTTCCAAGGAACATGTACCCACACACGCTGAAAGTGAAGCGGAATAGAAGGATTAGCATTCGCGTCCCCCTCCCTCCAAACTGGTTGAACCTCGCGCATCTGATACTGTCGCGCCTTTTTCCTACCGTCATGCCCACGTAGTGACCGAGAAGTGCCCTTCTCACTCCGATACGACAACAACATCGCAACCGCCCTTTCAACATCGGGGCCTACGATCATGCCTTCTGAAAACTCGAACCGCACACAGCACAACTGAGGCGCATCGTATTCCATGTCATTTTCCTTCAAATCTTCACAGAGAAAAACACACATTTGCTCAAAAACATATCTCTGCTTCGATGCTTCCCATTGACGGAAGACTTCTACGATAGACTGTACATCATATCCTACAGGATCGATAACCCATTTATGCGCCAAAGAATTTAGTAATTCTCTCTCTTGATAGTCAGGCAGTTGATTCCGCAACTGTCTTCGTTCTGCGTTAGGGGTCGTGTTAGGCGACCCAAAGAAAGGTGAGAAAAGACCAGTAACAGTGTTGGTCATTCTCTGTCAAACAGAAGGAAAAACTGACGGAAGGACAGGAGGAAAGACCGGGTGAGGTAAGGCAGAGGCGGAGGCAGTAGCGGAGGGAGTATTAGGAGAAGTAGTCGGTACAATAGGCAAAGTCGTAGAGAGTACAGGTAGAGCAGGTGTGATCGGTGGCCTTTGAGGAGGCGGCACCAGAAGATTAGGAGCCACCGCAAGAGGAGCTGGTGGCTGAGGCAGAACTAGCGGCTGTACGGCTGGGTGTTGTATAACAAAAGGTTGCGGAGGTGCTGTAGCACTCCGTGCATAGGGGGGTGGTAAATTTAATACGTGTGACATTAAAGGATCCCTCTCGGATTCCCGCGAATCGGGGTGGAGAGGTGCCAAGACTGGATAATATTTATCTATCGCTAATTTCCTAATTCTATGCATTTGTTCGTTGTCCTGTTCTTCTTCATTATCCCTAAATGCAACAGCAGCTTGTACCATTGACATACCTCGTTTATTTTTCTTCGCTAATTTTATTTCCTTCTGTTTGGCTTCCTTGCGCCATAGGCGAAAAGTGTCAAACATTGCCGGCCGGGCTTTCTTCTTAAAAAGTTTAACCTCGAGATTATCTAAAATCTCCGTGTCAAAACTACCATATTGGGGCCATTTTAAAACACCATCCTTTCTGGTGTAACGGATCCATATTTCATTATATGCGATAGGGCCTACGCCGTGTTTCACATATAATTCGTAAGTTGGAGTTCTAATCGGAGGAACCGGACATGAGTTCTCCAATCAGGAATCCCTATTACAACTAAGACAAAACAAATTTCCAAGTCTGCTAAGACCAGGCATCTTCGCTCTCTAGTCTAGCTTCAAACTTCAGAGGATTATCGAATACAATAGTCTCGTGAAAACACGAGTCCTTCGGTTTTGGCACTTGCAAGTTCCAAACAAAAACCCAAAAACTAAAAATCAAACTAAGGACTGGGAGACGCTCCACTTATACTTAACTGAGGTATTGATGACGTCACCAGAAGACTCGTCTATCATTTCGCTCTACCAAGGATCAAGGGTCCAAAACAGGGCGATAGTCAGGGCAGCAGTCCTTCGTAGCCGTCGGAAGCAGGGAACCTTGCAGCAAAGACTTTTGGACCACGTCGACATACAGGGGTCGATGAAGTGGTTGGCTGTCCTCCAGAATTTTCACACGAAGCTCATCACGAACCTCTGGCTTGGACCGGTACCGCTGATACCGCCCCACATTGGGCGCCAATTGAAGTACCGGGTTTTTAAGAACCCGGCGGTGCCAGGGAGAACACCCGAAGACTTCGAGTCCTTCCTGTTTCAGACTACAGAAACACAGAGTCTCCTTGGTGAAGTCAAAGTTCGTATTCATTGGCTGCAACCTGTAACAGGTATCCTAGAAGTACAACAACGTGTATGTTCTCAGGAGACTGCCCTTTTACAAAAGCCCAACTTCTTTTATGCACAATGTTTAGCTTTAGGCAAACATTCCTTATTTTACAGTTGACCGTATACATATTTTCAATACAAAGGAAAAGCAGAGTCATGATGACAAGCCCATTTTTCAGTTCGTCCTGCCCACAATAAAAATACCCGGCAAGGCCCAGTATTCTCATCAGATATCGACGGACCCCTAATAAAATCGGGCACCTCCTCCTCGTAAAGCGAATCATAAAGCAAGAAACAGGGACAGGTGTGTGTAAGATTAGGCATGGTTTGTGTGCGATGAAAGGTTTATGATGTGTTGTGCCTTGATATCGATCACGCTCGGCCACTGGGAAAGGAACTGCCCGAACAAGTTTGGCTTCAGGCAGTGGAGTCAGCTTGCCCAGGTCACAGAGGAGACAGCAAAGGTGTACGTGTCCTTTAGGTTGGTTTTTGGCCTTAGTCATTGTCTTATGTGAGGGCAATCACAAAATGGATGCCGTCCACAAAATGGAACCGTGACAGAAGTGCCAACTTCAGGGTGACTCCGTCACCCTATCATGACGCAAATGCTTGTGCATACCGTGCTCGCCATTTGCGGTTCGCTGACACCAAATTCGTCATGAATCGACGATGTTTATAACTCTGGTCCATAATTTTCGGTACCACAGAGCCTGGCTCTAATGTGCAGGGGAGAGAGATCCAAGCCTTCCTAAACATCAGTGGAGGGGGTCCGGCCCAAATGTCAGGGGAGAGAGTTCCAAGCCTTCCTAAACATCAGTGGAGGGGGCTGGCTCTAATGTGCTGGAGAGAGTTCCAAGCCTTCCTAAACATCAGTGGAGGGGGCCTGGCTCTAATGTGCAGGAGAGAGTTCCAAGCCTTCCTAAACATCAGTGGATTGGGCCTGGCTCTAATGCGCTGGGGAGAGAGTTCCAAGCCTTCCAAAAGATCAGTGGATTGGGTCTGGCTTTAATGTGCAGGGAAGAGAGTTCCAAGCCTTCCTGGTCATCAGTGGAGGGGGCCTGGCTCTAATGTGCAGGGGAGAGAGTTCCAAGTTTCCCTAAACATCAGTGGATTGGGCATGGCTCTGATGTGCAGAGGAAAGAGTTCCAAGCCTTCCTAAACATCGGTGGATTGGGCCTGGCTCTAATGCGCCAGGGGAGAGAGTTCCAAACCTTCCGAAACATCAGTGGATTGGGCCTGGCTCTAATGCGCCGGGGAGAGAGTTCCAAACCTTCCGAAACATAAGTGGATTGGGCCCGGCTCTAATGCGCAGGGAAGAGAGTTACAAGTCTTCCTAAACATCAGTGGATTGGGCCTGGCTCTAATGTGCAGGGAGAGAGCTCCAAGCCTTCCTAAACATCAGTGGAGGGGCCTGGCTCTAATGTGCATGGAGAGAGCTCCAAGCCTTCCTAAACATCAGTGGATTGGGCCCGGCTCTAATGCGCAGGGAAGAGAGTTACAAGCCTTCCTAAACATCAGTTGATTGGGCCTGGCTCTAATGTGCAGGGAGAGAGCTCCAAGCCTTCCAAAACATCAGTGGAGGGGGCCTGGCTCTAATGTGCAGGGGAGAGAGTTCCAAACCTTCCTAAATATCAGTGGATTGGGCCTGGCTCTAATGTGCAGGGAGAGAGCTCCAAGCCTTCCTAAACATCAGTGGAGGGGGCCTGGCTCTAATGTGCCAGGAAGAGAAAGTTCCAAGCCTTCCTAAACATCAGTGGACGGGGCCTGGCTCTAATGTGCAGGGAGAGAGTTCCACGCCTTCCTAAACATCAGTGGAGGGGGCCTGGCTCTAATGTGCCGGGAAGAGAGAGTTCCAAGCCTTCCTAAACATCAGTGGACGGGGCCGGGCTCTAATGTGCAGGGAGAGAGTTCCACGCCTTCCTAAACATCAGTGGAGGGGGCCTGGCTCTAATGTGCAGAAGAGCGTTCCAAGCCTTCCTAAATATCCCTGGATTGGGACTGGCTCTAATGTGCAGGGGAGAGATATCCAAACCTTCCTAAACATCAGTAGATTGGGCATGTCTCTAATGTGCAGGGGAGAGAGTTCCAAGCCTTCCTAAACATCAGTGGATTAGGCCAGGCACTAATGTGCAGGGGAGAGAGTACCGAGACTTCCTAAACATCAGTGGATTGAGCCAGACTCGAATGTGCAGGGGAGAGAGTACCTAGCCTTCCTAAACATCGGTGGAGGGGGCTTGGGGAGGGAGTTCCAAGCCTTCCTAAATATTAGTGGATTGGGCCTGGCTCTTGGGGCTGGCTCTAATGTAAAGAGGAGAGAGTTCCAAGTCTTCCTAAACATCAGTGGATAGGACCTGGTTTAAATATGCAGGGGAGAGAGTTCCAAGCCTTCCTAAACATCAGTGGAGGGGGCCTGGCTCTCATGTGCAGGGAGAGAGATCCAAGCCTTCCTAAACATCAGTGGAGGGGGCCTGGCTCTCATGTGCAGGGGATAGAGATCAAAGCCTTCCTAAACATTGGTGAATTGGGCATGGATCTGATTTGCAGGGGAGAGAGTTCCGAACCTTCCTAAACATCAGTGGAGGGGGCCTGGCTCTAATGTAAAGGTGAGAGAGTTCCAAGTCTTCATAAACACCAGTGGATTGGGCCTGGCTCTGATTTGCAGGGGGAGAGTTCCAAGCCTTCCTAAACATCAGTGGAGGGGCCTGGCTCTAATGTGCAGGGAGAGAGTTCCAAGCCTTCCTAAACATCAGTGGAGGGGGCCTGGCTCTAATGCGCCGGATAGAGAGTTCCAAGCCTTCCTAAACATCAGTTGATTGGGCCTGGCTCTAATGTGCAGGGGAGAGAGTTCCAAGCCTTCCTAAACATCAGTGGAGGGGGTCTGGCTCTAATGTGCAGGAGAGAGACCCAAGCCTTCCTACACATCAGTGGAGGGCCCTGACTCTAATGCACCGGGGAGAGAGTTCCAAGCCTTCCTAAACATCAGTGGATGGGGCCTGGCTCTAATGTGCTGGGAGAGAGATCCAAGCCTTCCTAAACATCAGTGGAGGGGCCTGGCTCTAATGCACCGGGGAGAGAGTTCCAAGCCTTCCTAAACATCAGTGGAGGGGCCTGGCTCTAATGTGCAGGGGAGAGAGTTCCAAGCCTTCCTAAACATCAGTGGACGGGCCTGGCTCTAATGTGCAGGGGAGAGAGTTCTAAGCCTTCTTTAACATCGGTGGAGGGGGCCTGGCTCTGATGTGCTGGGGAGAGAGATCCAAGCCTTCCTAAACATCAGTGGATTGGGCCTGGCTCTAATGTGCTGGGAGAGAGATCCAAGCCTTCCTAAACATCAGTGGAGGGGCCTGGCTCTATTGTGCAGGGGAGAGAGATCCAAGCCTTCCTAAACATCAGTGGAGGGGCCTGGCTCTAATGTGCTGGGAGAGAGATCCAATCCTTCCTAAACATCAGTGGAGGGGCCTGGCTCTAATGCGCCAGATAGAGAGTTCCAAGCCTTCCTAAAAATCAGTGGATTGGGCCTGGCTCTAATGTGCTGGGAGAGAGATCCAAGCCTTCCTAAACATCAGTGGAGGGGCCTGGCTCTATTGTGCAGGGGAGAGAGTTCCAAGCCTTCCTAAACATCAGTGGAGGGGGCCTGGCTCTATTTTGCAGGGAGAGAGTTCCAAGCCTTCCTAAACATCAGTGGATTCGGCCTGGCTCTAATGAGCTGGGAGAGAGATCCAAGCCTTCCTAAACATCGGTGGAGGGGGCCTGGCTCTAATGCGCTGGGGAGAGAGTTCCAAGTATTCCTAAACATCAGTGGAGGGGCCTGGCTCTAATGCGGTGGGGAGAGAGTTCCAAGCCTTCCTAAACATCAGTGGAGGGGCCTGGCTCAAATGTGCAAGGGAGAGAGTTGCAAGTCTTCCTAAACATCAGTGGATTAGGCCTGGCTCTAATGCGCTGGGTATACAGTTCCAAGCCTTTCTAAACATCAGTGGAGGGACCTGGCTCTAATGTGCAGGGGAGAGAATTCCAAGCCTTCCTAAACATCAGTGGATTGGCCATGGTTCTGATGTGCTGAGTAGAAAGTTCCAAGCCTTCCGAAACATCAGTGGATTCGGCCTGGCTCTAATGCGCTGGGTAGACAGTTCCAAGCCTTTCTAAACATCAGTGGAGGGGCCTGGCTCTAATGTGCAGGGGAGAGAGATCAAAGCCTTCCTAAACATCAGTGGAGGGGGCCTGGCTCTATTGTGCAGGGGAGAGAGTTCCAAGCCTTCCTAAACATCAGTGGATTCGGCCTGGCTCTAATGCGCTGGGTAGACAGTTCCAAGCCTTTCTAAACATCAGTGGAGGGGCCTGGCTCTATTGTGCAGGGGAGAGAGATCCAAGCCTTCCTGAACATCAGTGGAGGGGGCCTTGCTCTATTGTGCAGGGGAGAGAGATCCAAGCCTTCCTAAACATCAGCGTATTGGGCCTGGCTCTAATGTGCAGGAGAGAGAGTTCCAAGTCTTCCTCAACATCAGAGGATTGGGCATGGCTCTGATGTGCAGAGGAAAGAGTTCCAAGCCTTCCTAAACATCAGTGGAGAGCCCTGGCTCGACTGTGCAGGATAGAGTTCCAAGCCTTCCTATACATCAGTGGATTGGGCCTGGCTCTAATGTGCAAGAGAGAGATCCAAGCCTTCCTAAACATCAGTGGATGGGGCCTGGCTCTAATGTGCAGAGAGAGAGTTCCACATCTTCCTAAACATCAGTGGATTGGGCCTGGCTCTAATGTGCAGGGGAGAGAGTTCCAAGCCTTCCTAAACATCAGTGGAGGGGGCCTGGCACTAATGTGCAGGAGAGAGTTCCAAGCCTTCCTAAACATCAGTGGAGGGGGCCTGGCTCTAATGCACCGGGGAGAGAGTTCCAAGCCTTCCTAAACATCAGTGGAGGGGCCTGGCTCTAATGTGCTGGGTAGAAAGTTCCAAGCCTTCCTAAACATCAGTGGAGGGGGGCCTGGCTCTAATGTGCAGGGGAGAGAGTTCCAAGCCTTCCTAAACATCAGTGGATTGGGCCTGGCTCTGATTTGCAGGGGGAGAGTTCCAAGCCTTCCTAAACATCAGTGGAGGGGCCTGGCTCTAATGTGCAGGGAGAGAGTTCCAAGCCTTCCTAAACATCAGTGGAGGGGGCCTGGCTCTAATGTAAAGGTGAGAGAGTTCCAAGTCTTCATAAACATCAGTGGATTGGGCCTGGCTCTGATTTGCAGGGGGAGAGTTCCAAGCCTTCCTAAACATCAGTGGAGGGGCCTGGCTCTAATGTGCAGGGAGAGAGTTCCAAGCCTTCCTAAACATCAGTGGAGGGGGCCTGGCTCTAATGCGCCGGATAGAGGGTTTCAAGCCTTCCTAAACATTAGTTGATTGGGCCTGGCTCTAATGTGCAGGGGAGAGAGTTCCAAGCCTTCCTAAACATCAGTGGAGGGGGTCTGGCTCTAATGTGCAGGAGAGAGACCCAAGCCTTCCTAAACATCAGTGGAGGGGCCTGACTCTAATGCACCGGGAAGAGAGTTCCAAGCCTTCCTAAACATCAGTGGATGGGGCCTGGCTCTAATGTGCTGGGAGAGAGATCCAAGCCTTCCTAAACATCAGTGGAGGGGCCTGGCTCTAATGCACCGGGGAGAGAGTTCCAAGCCTTCCTAAACATCAGTGGAGGGGCCTGGCTCTAATGTGCAGGGGAGAGAGTTCCAAGCCTTCCTAAACATCAGTGGACGGGCCTGGCTCTAATGCACCGGGGAGAGAGTTCTAAGCCTTCTTTAACATCAGTGGAGGGGGCCTGGCTCTGATGTGCTGGGGAGAGAGATCCAAGCCTTCCTAAACATCAGTGGATTGGGCCTATCTCTAATGTGCTGGGAGAGAGATCCAAGCCTTCCTAAACATCAGTGGAGGGGCCTGGCTCTATTGTGCAGGGGAGAGAGATCCAAGCCTTCCTAAACATCAGTGGATCGGGCCTGGCTCTAATGTGCAAGAGAGAGATCCAAGCCTTCCTAAACATCAGTGGATGGGGCCTGGCTCTAATGTGCAGAGAGAGAGTTCCACATCTTCCTAAACATCAGAGGATTGGGCCTGGCTCTAATGTGCAGGGGAGAGAGTTCCAAGCCTTCCTAAACATCAGTGGAGGGGGGCCTGGCTCTAATGTGCAGGGGAGAGAGTTCCAAGCCTTCCTAAACATCAGTGGATTGGGCCTGGCTCTGATTTGCAGGGGGAGAGTTCCAAGCCTTCCTAAACATCAGTGGAGGGGCCTGGCTCTAATGTGCAGGGAGAGAGTTCCAAGCCTTCCTAAACATCAGTGGAGGGGGCCTGGCTCTAATGTAAAGGTGAGAGAGTTCCAAGTCTTCATAAACATCAGTGGACTGGGCCTGGCTCTGATTTGCAGGGGGAGAGTTCCAAGCCTTCCTAAACATCAGTGGAGGGGCCTGGCTCCAATGTGCAGGGAGAGAGTTCCAAGCCTTACTAAACATCAGTGGAGGGGGCCTGGCTCTAATGCGCCGGATAGAGAGTTCCAAGCCTTCCTAAACATCAGTTGATTGGGCCTGGCTCTAATGTGCAGGGGAGAGAGTTCCAAGCCTTCCTAAACATCAGTGGAGGGGGTCTGGCTCTAATGTGCAGGAGAGAGACCCAAGCCTTCCTAAACATCAGTGGAGGGGCCTGACTCTAATGCACCGGGAAGAGAGTTCCAAGCCTTCCTAAACATCAGTGGATGGGGCCTGGCTCTAATGTGCTGGGAGAGAGATCCAAGCCTTCCTAAACATCAGTGGAGGGGCCTGGCTCTAATGCACCGGGGAGAGAGTTCCAAGCCTTCCTAAACATCAGTGGAGGGGCCTGGCTCTAATGTGCAGGGGAGAGAGTTCCAAGCCTTCCTAAACATCAGTGGACGGGCCTGGCTCTAATGCACCGGGGAGAGAGTTCTAAGCCTTCTTTAACATCAGTGGAGGGGGCCTGGCTCTGATGTGCTGGGGAGAGAGATCCAAGCCTTCCTAAACATCAGTGGATTGGGCCTATCTCTAATGTGCTGGGAGAGAGATCCAAGCCTTCCTAAACATCAGTGGAGGGGCCTGGCTCTATTGTGCAGGGGAGAGAGTTCCAAGCCTTCCTAAACATCAGTGGAGGGGCCTGGCTCTAATGTGCTGGGAGAGAGATCCAATCCTTCCTAAACATCAGTGGAGGGGCCTGGCTCTAATGCGCCAGATAGAGAGTTCCAAGCCTTCCTAAAAATCAGTGGATTGGGCCTGGCTCTAATGTGCTGGGAGAGAGATCCAAGCCTTCCTAAACATCAGTGGAGGGGCCTGGCTCTATTGTGCAGGGGAGAGAGTTCCAAGCCTTCCTAAACATCAGTGGATTCGGCCTGGCTCTAATGCGCTGGGAGAGAGATCCAAGCCTTCCTAAACATCGGTGGAGGGGGCCTGGCTCTAATGCGCTGGGGAGAGAGTTGCAAGTCTTCCTAAACATCAGTGGATTAGGCCTGGCTCTAATGCGCTGGGTATACAGTTCCAAGCCTTTCTAAACATCAGTGGAGGGACCTGGCTCTAATGTGCAGGGGAGAGAGTTCCAAGCCTTCCTAAACATCAGTGGATTGGCCATGGTTCTGATGTGCTGAGTAGAAAGTTCCAAGCCTTCCGAAACATCAGTGGATTCGGCCTGGCTCTAATGCGCTGGGTAGACAGTTCCAAGCCTTTCTAAACATCAGTGGAGGGGCCTGGCTCTATTGTGCAGGGGAGAGAGATCAAAGCCTTCCTAAACATCAGTGGAGGGGGCCTGGCTCTATTGTGCAAGGGAGAGAGTTCCAAGCCTTCCTAAACATCAGTGGATTCGGCCTGGCTCTAATGCGCTGGGTAGACAGTTCCAAGCCTTTCTAAACATCAGTGGAGGGGCCTGGCTCTATTGTGCAGGGGAGAGAGATCCAAGCCTTCCTGAACATCAGTGGAGGGGGCCTGGCTCTATTGTGCAGGGGAGAGAGATCCAAGCCTTCCTAAACATCAGCGGATTGGGCCTGGCTCTAATGTGCAGGAGAGAGAGTTCCAAGTCTTCCTCAACATCAGAGGATTGGGCATGGCTCTGATGTGCAGAGGAAAGAGTTCCAAGCCTTCCTAAACATCAGTGGAGAGCCCTGGCTCGACTGTGCAGGATAGAGTTCCAAGCCTTCCTATACATCAGTGGATTGGGCCTGGCTCTAATGTGCAAGAGAGAGATCCAAGCCTTCCTAAACATCAGTGGATGGGGCCTGGCTCTAATGTGCAGAGAGAGAGTTCCACATCTTCCTAAACATCAGTGGATTGGGCCTGGCTCTAATGTGCAGGGGAGAGAGTTCCAAGCCTTCCTAAACATCAGTGGAGGGGGCCTGGCACTAATGTGCAGGAGAGAGTTCCAAGCCTTCCTAAACATCAGTGGAGGGGGCCTGGCTCTAATGCACCGGGGAGAGAGTTCCAAGCCTTCCTAAACATCAGTGGAGGGGCCTGGCTCTAATGTGCTGGGTAGAAAGTTCCAAGCCTTCCTAAACATCAGTGGAGGGGGGCCTGGCTCTAATGTGCAGGGGAAAGAGTTCCAATCCTTCCTAAACATCAGTGGATTGGGCCTGGCTCTAATGTGCAGGGGAGAGAGATCCAAGCCTTCCTAAACATCAGTGGAGGGGGCCTGGCTCTAATGTGCGGTGTTGAGAGTTCCAAGCCTTCCTAAACATCAGTGGAGGGGGCCTGGCTCTAATGCGCTGGGTAGACAGTTCCAAGCCTTCCTAAACATCAGTGGAGGGGGCCTGGCTCTATTGTGCAGGAGAGAGAGTTCCAAGCCTTCCTAAACATCAGTGAAGGGGACCTGGCTCTAATGTGCAGGGAGGGGGTTCCAAGCCTTACTAAACATCAGTGGATTGGGTCTGGCTATAATGCGGTGAGGAGAGAGTTCTAAACCTTCCTAAACATCAGTGGAGGGGTCCTGGCTCTAATGCACCGGGGAGAGAGTTCTAAACCTTCCTAAACATCAGTGGATTGGGCCTGGCTCTAATGTGCAGGAGGGATGTATGACGTTACAACGCATACTTTTACAACGCCTACCTTTACAACGCGGTTTTTACCACGCATACCATTACAACGCATAATGCTTTTAGGCGCTGGATAGTGAATAGTTTAATTTACTATTCCAACTCCAGTCCCCGTGGATAGTAGGGAAGGTTATTGGATAGTAAATTAACCTATTCCCTATCCTAGAGCGCCCCCCAGAGCAATGCGTTGTAATAGTTTGCGTGGTAAAAGTTGCGTTGTAATGGTAGGTCGTTGTAAAAGTTTCGTTGTAAAGGTTGTATACCGTGCAGGAGAGAGTTCCAAGCCTTCCTAAACATCAGAGGATTGGGCCTGGCTCTATTGTGCAGGGGAGAGAGTTCCAAGCCTTCCTAAATATCAGTGGATTGGAACTGGCTCTAATGTGCTGGGAGGGAGATCCAAGCCTTCCTAAACATCAGTGGAGGGGCCTTGCTCTAATGTGCAGTGGAGAGAGTTCCAAGCCTTCCTAAACATCAGTGGATTGGTCCTGGCTCTAATGCACCGGGGAGAGAGTTCCAAGCCTTCCTAAATATCAGTGGAGGCGCCTGGCTCTAATGTGCAGGATAGAGTTCCAAGCCTTCCTAAACATCAGTGGATTGGGCCTGGCTCTAATGTGCAGGAGAGAGTTCCAAGCCTTCCTGAACATCAGTGGAGCGGGCCTGGCTCTAATGCACTGGGGAGAGAGTTCCAAGCCTTCCTAAACATCAGTGGATGGGGGTCTGCCTCTAATGTGCAGGAGAGAGTTCCAAGCATTCCTAAACATCAGTGGAGGGGGCCTGGCTCTAATGTGCAGGGGAGAGAGTTCCAAGCCTTCCTAAACATCAGTGGATTGGGCCTGGCTCTAATGTGCAGGGAGAGAGTTATAAGCCTTCCTAAACATCAGTGGAGGGGCCTGGCTCTATTGTGCAGGGGAGAGAGTTCCATGCCTTCCTAAACATCAGTGGATTGGGCCTGGCTCTAATGTGCAGGGAGAGAGTTCTAAGCCTTCCTAAACATCAGTGGAGGGGCCTGGCTCTAATGTGCTGGGAGAGAGATCCAAGCCTTCCTAAACATCAGTGGAGTGGCCTGGCTCTAATGCACCGGGGAGAGAGTTCCAAGCCTTCCTAAACATCAGTGGATTGGGCCTGGCTCTAATGTGCTGGGAGAGAGATCCAAGCCTTCCTAAACATCAGTGGATGGGGCCTGGCTCTAATGTGCAGGGGAGAGAGTTCCAAGCCTTCCTAAACATCAGTGGATGGGGCCTGGCTCTAATGTGCAGGAGAGAGTTCCAAGCCTTCCTAAACATCAGTGGAGGGGCCCTGGCTCTAATGTGTAGGATAGAGTTCCAAGCCTTCCTATACATCAGTGGATTGGGCCTGGCTCTATTGTGCAGGGGAGAGAGATCCAAGCCTTCCTAAACATCAGTGGAGGGGCCTGGATCTAATGTGCTGGGAGAGAGATCCAAGCCTTCTTAAACATCAGTGGAGGGGCCTGGCTCTAATGCGCCAGATAGAGAGTTCCAAGCCTTCCTAAAAATCAGTGGATTGGGCCTGGCTCTAATGTGCTGGGAGAGAGATCCAAGCCTTCCTAAACATCAGTGGAGGGGACTGGCTCTATTGTGCAGGGGAGAAAGATCCAAGCCTTCCTAAACATCAGTGGAGGGGCCTGGCTCTAATGCGCTGGGAGAGAGATCCAAGCCTTCCTAAACATCAGTGGAGGGGCCTGGATCTAATGTGCTGGGAGAGAGATCCAAGCCTTCCTAAACATCAGTGGAGGGGCCTGGCACTAATGCGCCAGATAGAGAGTTCCAAGCCTTCCTAAAAATCAGTGGATTGGGCCTGGCTCTAATGTGCTGGGAGAGAGATCCAAGCCTTCCTAAACATCAGTGGAGGGGACTGGCTCTATTGTGCAGGGGAGAAAGATCCAAGCCTTCCTAAACATCAGTGGAGGGGCCTGGCTCTAATGCGCTGAGAGAGAGATCCAAGCCTTCCTAAACATCAGTGGAGGGGCCTGGATCTAATGTGCTGGGAGAGAGATCCAAGCCTTCCTAAACATCAGTGGAGGGGTCTGGCTCTATTGTGCAGGGGAGAAAGATCCAAGCCTTCCTAAACATCAGTGGAGGGGCCTGGCTCTAAAGTGCAGGGGAGAGAGTTCCAAGCCTTCCTAAACATCAGTGGAGAGCCCTGGCTCGACTGTGCAGGATAGAGTTCCAAGCCTTCCTATACATCAGTGGATTGGGCCTGGCTCTAATGTGCAGGAGAGAGATCCAAGCCTTCCTAAACATCAGTGGATTGGGCCTGGCTCTAATGTGCAGAGAGAGAGTTCCACATATTCCTAAACATTAGTGGAGGGGGCCTGGTTCTAATGTGCAGGAGAGAGTTCCAAGCCTTCCTAAACATCAGTGGAGGGGCATGGCTCTGATGTGCAGGGGAGAGAGATCCAAGCCTTCCTAAACATCAGTGGAGGGGGCCTGGCTCTAATGTGCAGGGGAGAGAGTTCCAAGCCTTCCTAAACATCAGTGGATTGGGCCTGGCTCTAATGTGCTGGGATAGAGATCCAAGCCTTTCTAAACATCAGTGGATTGGCCATGGCTTTAATGTGCAGGGGAGAGAGATCCAAGCCTTCCTAAACATCAGTGGAGGGGCATGGCTCTGATGTGCAGGGGAGAGCGTTCCAAGCCTTCCTAACCATCAGTGGATTGGGCCTGGCTCTAATGCGCCAGGGAGAGAGCTTCAAGCCTCCTAAACATCAGTGGATTGGACCTGTATCTAATGTGCAGTGGAGAGAGTTCCAAGTCTTCCTCAACATCAGAGGATTGGGAATGGCTCTAATGTGCCGGGAATAGAGAGTTCCAAGCCTTCCTAAACATCAGTGGAGGGGCCCTGGCTCTAATGTGTAGGATAGAGTTCCAAGCCTTCCTATACATCAGTGGATTGGGCCTGGCTCTAATGTGCAGGAGAGAGATCCAAGCCTTCCTAAACATCAGTGGAGGGGGCCTGGCTCCAATGTGCAGAGAGAGAGTTCCACATCTTCCTAAACATCAGTGGAGGGGGCCTGGCTCTAATGTGCCGGGGAGAGAGTTCCAAGCCTTCCTAAACATTAGTGGACGGGGCCTGGCTCTAATGCACCGGGAGAGATTTCCAAGCCTTCCTAAACATCAGTGGAGGGGGCCTGGCTCTAATGCGGTGGGGAGAGAGTTCCAAACCTTCCTAAACGTCAGTGGACGGGGCCTGGCTCTAATGTGCAGAGAGAGAGTTTCACACCTTCTTAAACATCAGTGGAGGTGGGCAGGCTCTAATGTGCAGGAGAGAGTTCCAAGCCTTCCTAAACATCAGTGGATTGGGCCTGGCTCTAATGCGCGGGGGAGAGTGTTCCAAGCCTTCCTAAACATCAGTGGAGGGGGCCTGGCTCTAATGCGGTGGGGAGAGAGTTCCAAACCTTCCTAAACGTCAGTGGACGGGGCCTGGCTCTAATGTGCAGAGAGAGAGTTTCACACCTTCTTAAACATCAGTGGAGGTGGGCAGGCTCTAATGTGCAGGAGAGAGTTCCAAGCCTTCCTAAACATCAGTGGATTGGGCCTGGCTCTAATGCACGGGGGAGAGAGTTCCAAGCCTTCCTAAACATCAGTGGATTGGGCATGGCTCTGATGTGCAGGGAGAGAGTTCCAAGCCTTCCTAAACATCAGTGGAGGGGGCCTGGCTCTAATGTGCAGGAGAGAGTTCCAAAGCTTCGTAAACATCAGTGGAGGGGGCCTGGCTCTAATGTGCAGGAGAGAGTTCCAAGCCTTCCTAAACATCAGTGGATTGGGCATGGCTCTGATGTGCAGAGGAAAGAGTTCCAAGCCTTCCTAAACATCAGTGGATTGGGCCTGGCTCTAATGTGCCGGAGAGAGAGTTCCAAGCCTTCCTAAACATCATTGGATTGGGCCCGGCTCTAATGCGCCAGGGAGAGAGTTTCAAGTCTTCCTAAACATCAGTGGATTGGGCCCGGCTCTAATTCACTGGGGAGAGAGTTTCAAGCCTTCCTAAACATCAGTGGATTGGGCCTGGCTCTAATGTGCAGGGGAGAGAGTTCCAAGCCTTCCTAAACATCAGTGGATTGGGCCTGGCTCTAATGCGCCGGGGAGAGAGTTCCAAGCCTTCCTAAACATCAGTGGATTGGGCCTGGCTCTAATTCACTGGGGAGAGAGTTTCAAGCCTTCCTAAACATCAGTGGATTGGGCCTGGCTCTAATGCGCCGGGGAGAGAGTTCCAAGCCTTCCTAAACATCAGTGGAGGGAGCCTGGCTCTAATTCGCTGGGTAGAGAGTTCCAAGCCTTATTAAACATCAGTGGATTGGGCCTGGCTCTAATGTGCTGGGAGAGAGATCCAAGCCTTCCTAAACATCAGTGGAGGGGCCTGGCTCTAATGTGCAGGGGAGAGAGTTCCAAGCCTTCCTAAACATCAGTGGATTGGGCCTGGCTCTAATGCACCGGGAGAGATTCCCAAGCCTTCCTAAACATCAGTGGAGGGGGCCTGGCTCTAATGTGCAGTGGAGAGAGTTCCAAGTCTTCCTCAACATCAGCGGATTGGGAATAGCTCTAATGTGCCGGGAATAGAGAGTTCCAAGCCTTCCTAAAGATCAGTGGAGGGGCCCTGGCGCTACTGTGCAGGATAGAGATCCAAGCCTTCCTAAACATCAGTGGATTGGGCCTGGATCTAATGTGCAGGAGAGAGATCCAAGCCTTCCTAAACATCAGTGGATTGGGCCTGGCTCTAATGTGCAGAGAGAGAGTTCCACATCTTCCTAAACATCAGTGGATAGGGCCTGGCTCTAATGTGCTGGGAGAGAGTTCCAAGCCTTCCTAAACATCAGTGGAGGGGGCCTGGCTCTAATGTGCAGGAGAGAGTTCCAAGCCTTCCTAAACATCAGTGAAGGGGGCCTGGCTCTAATGTGCAGGGGAGAGAGATCCAAGCCTTCCTAAACATCAGTGAATTGGGCATGGCTCTAATGTGCCGGGGAGAGAGTTCCAAGCCTTCCTAAAAATCAGTGGATTGGGCATGGCTCTAATGTGCCGGGGAGAGAGTTCCAAGCCTTCCTAAACACCAGTGGAGGGGCCTGGCTCTAATGTGCAGGGGAGAGATTTCCAAGCCTTCCTAAACATCAGTGGAGGGGGCCTGGCTCTGATGTGCAGGGGAGAGAGATCCAAGCCTTCCTAAACATCAGTGTATTGGGCCTGGCTCTGATGTGCAGGGGAGAGAGATCTAAGCCTTCCTAAACATCAGTGGAGGGGGCCTGGCTCTAATGTGCTGGGAAACAGATCCAAGCCTTCCTAAACATCAGTGGACGGGGCCTGGCTCTAATGTGCAGGGGAGAGAGTTCCAAGCCTTCCTAAACATCAGTGGAGGGGCCTGGCTCTATTTTGCAGGGGAGAGAGTTCCAAGCCTTCCTAAACATCAGTGGATTCGGCCTGGCTCTAATGCGCTGGGAGAGAGATCCAAGCCTTCTTAAACATCAGTGGATTGGCCTTGGTTCTAATGCACCAGGGAGAGAGTTCCAAGCCTTCCTAAACATCAGTGGATTGGACCTGTATCTAATGTGCAGTGGAGAGAGTTCCAAGTCTTCCTCAACATCAGAGGATTGGGAATAGCTCTAATGTGCCGGGAATTGAGAGTTCCAAGCCTTCCTAAACATCAGCGGAGGGGGCCTGGCTCTAATGTGCAAGGGAGAGAGTTCCAAACCTTCCTAAACATCAGTGGATTGGGCCTGGCTCTAATGTGCAGGGGTAAGAGATCCAAGCCTTCCTAAACATCAGTGGAGGGGGCCTGGCTCTAATGCGCTTGGTAGACAGTTCCAAGCCTTTCTAAACATCAGTGGATTGGGCCTGGCTCTAATGTGCTAGGAAAGAGATACAAGCCTTCCTAAACATCAGTGGATTGGGCCTGGCTCTAATGCGCTGGGTAGACAGTTCCAAGCCTTTCAAAACATCAGTGGATAGGGCCTCGCTCTAATGTGCTAGGAAAGAGATACAAGCCTTCCTAAACATCAGTGGAGGAGCCTTTCTCTAATGTGCAGGAGAGTGGGTTCCAAGCCTTCCTAAACATCAGTGGAGGGGGCCTGGCTCTAATGTGCAGGAGAGAGTTCCAAGCCTTCCTAAACATCAGTGGATTGGGCATGGCTCTGATGTGCAGGGGAGAGAGTTCCAAGCCTTCCTAAACATCAGTGGAGGGGGCCTGGCTCTGATGTGCAGGATAGAGTTCCAAGCCTTCCTATACATCAGTGGATTGGGCCTGGCTCTAATGTGCTGGGAGAGAGATCCAAGCCTTCCTAAACATCAGTGGAGGGGCCTGGCTCTAATGTGCAGGGGAGAGAGTTCCAAACTTCCTAGACATCAGTTGATTGGGCCTGGCTCTAATGTGCCGGGGAGAGAGTTCCAAGCCTTCCTAAACATCAGTGGAGGGGCCTGGATCTAATGCACCGTGAGAGATTTCCAAGCCTTCCTAAACATCAGTGGAGGGGCATGGCTCTGATGTGCAGGGGAGAGAGATCCAAGCCTTCCTAAACATCAGTGGAGGGGGCCTGGCTCTAATGTGCAGGAGAGCGTTCCAAGCCTTCCTAGACATCAGTGGATTGGCCTTGGTTCTAATACACCGGGGAGAGAGTTCCAAGCCTTCCTAAACATCAGTGGATTGGGCCTGGCTCTAATGTGCAGGGAAAGAGATACAAGCCTTCCTAAACATCAGTGAAGGGGCCTGGCTCTAATGTGCAGGAGAGAGAGTTCCAAGCATTCCTAAACATCAGTGGATTGGGCCTGGCTCTAATGTGCTGGGAAAGAGATACAAGCCTTCCTAAACATCAGTGGAGGGGGCCTGGCTCTAATGTGCAGGATAGAGTTCCAAGCCTTCCTATATATCAGTGGATTGGGCCTGGCTCTAATGTGCAGGAGAGAGATCCAAGCCTTCCTAAACATCAGTGGATGGGGCCTGGCTCTAATGTGCAGGGGAGAGAGTTCCAAGCCTTCCTAAACATCAGTGGAGGGGGCCTGGCTCTAATGTGCAGGATAGAGTTCCAAGCCTTCCTAAACATCAGTGGATTGGGCCTGTATCTAATGCGCCAAGGAGAGAGCTTCAGAAAAGGGGGTGGTGATGAACAGAGTGTCTGAATTAAGCAGACCACTCTTACCCAGTCCAAAGATCAGGGCTTAATCCATCACCGTTTTTTATCTCATTGCCCCATCCCAGCTCAGAACCTGGCTATATGCAAATCAGTCTGTCCCTGGCCCAGTGCATCATGGGAACAGGGCAGACTAAACTGCCAAGCCAATTCTTCACCAGAAAGGAGACAAGCTACCGGGGACCGGTTTCTGCCATTTCAGGCGTCTTCGGCCCGGCTTGCTTGAATCCTGATGGAGCAGTGAGAAAGGGACTCATGTCTGAGTATACCCTGCCACACCTATAGTGGCCAAAAACGATTCAGAAAAGGGGGTGGTGATGAACAGAGTGTCTGAATTAAGCAGACCACTCTTACCCAGTCCAAAGATCAGGGCTTGATCCATCACCGTTATTTATCTCACTGCCCCATCCCAGATCAGAACCTGGCTATATGCAAATCAGTCTGTCCCTGGCCCAGTGCATCATGGGAACAGGGCAGACTAAACTACCAAGCCAATTCTTCACCAGAAAGGAGACAAGCTACCGGGGACCGGTTTCTGCCATTTCAGGCGTCTTCGGCCCGGCTTGCTTGAATCCTGATGGAGCAGTGAGAAAGGGACTCATGTCTGAGTATACCCTGCCACACCTATAGTGGCCAAAAACGATTCAGAAAAGGGGGTGGTGATGAACAGAGTGTCTGAATTAAGCAGACCACTCTTACCCAGTCCAAAGATCAGGGCTTGATCCATCACCGTTATTTATCTCACTGCCCCATCCCAGCTCAGAACCTGGCTATATGCAAATCAGTCTGTCCCTGGCCCAGTGCATCATGGGAACAGGGCAGACTAAACTACCAAGCCAATTCTTCACCAGAAAGGAGACAAGCTACCGGGGACCGGTTTCTGCCATTTCAGGCGTCTTCGGCCCGGCTTGCTTGAATCCTGATGGAGCAGTGAGAAAGGGACTCATGTCTGAGTATACCCTGCCACACCTATAGTGGCCAAAAACGATTCAGAAAAGGGGGTGGTGATGAACAGAGTGTCTGAATTAAGCAGACCACTCTTACCCAGTCCAAAGATCAGGGCTTGATCCATCACTGTTATTCATCTCACTGCCCCATCCCAGCTCAGAACCTGGCTATATGCAAATCAGTCTGTCCCTGGCCCAGTGCATCATGGGAACAGGGCAGACTAAACTACCAAGCCAATTCTTCACCAGAAAGGAGACAAGCTACCGGGGACCGGTTTCTGCCATTTCAGGCGTCTTCGGCCCGGCTTGCTTGAATCCTGATGGAGCAGTGAGAAAGGGACTCATGTCTGAGTATACCCTGCCACACCTATAGTGGCCAAAATGGATTCAGAAAAGGGGGTGGTGATGAACAGAGTGTCTGAATTAAGCAGACCACTCTTACCCAGTCCAAAGATCAGGGCTTGATCCATCACCGTTATTTATCTCACTGCCCCATCCCAGCTCAGAACCTGGCTATATGCAAATCAGTCTGTCCCTGGCCCAGTGCATCATGGGAACAGGGCAGACTAAACTACCAAGCCAATTCTTCACCAGAAAGGAGACAAGCTACCGGGGACCGGTTTCTGCCATTTCAGGCGTCTTCGGCCCAGCTTGCTTGAATCCTGATGGAGCAGTGAGAAAGGGACTCATGTCTGAGTATACCCTGCCACACCTATAGTGGCCAAAAACGATTCAGAAAAGCGGGTGGTGATGAACAGAGTGTCTGAATTAAGCAGACCACTCTTACCCAGTCCAAAGATCAGGGCTTGATCCATCACCGTTATTTATCTCACTGCCCCATCCCAGCTCAGAACCTGGCTATATGCAAATCAGTCTGTCCCTGGCCCAGTGCATCATGGGAACAGGGCAGACTAAACTACCAAGCCAATTCTTCACCAGAAAGGAGACAAGCTACCGGGGACCGGTTTCTGCCATTTCAGGCGTCTTCGGCCCGGCTTGCTTGAATCCTGATGGAGCAGTGAGAAAGGGACTCATGTCTGAGTATACCCTGCCACACCTATAGTGGCCAAAAACGATTCAGAAAAGGGGGTGGTGATGAACAGAGTGTCTGAATTAAGCAGACCACTCTTACCCAGTCCAAAGATCAGGGCTTGATCCATCACCGTTATTTATCTCACTGCCCCATCCCAGCTCAGAACCTGGCTATATGCAAATCAGTCTGTCCCTGGCCCAGTGCATCATGGGAACAGGGCAGACTAAACTACCAAGCCAATTCTTCACCAGAAAGGAGACAAGCTACCGGGGACCGGTTTCTGCCATTTCAGGCGTCTTCGGCCCGGCTTGCTTGAATCCTGATGGAGCAGTGAGAAAGGGACTCATGTCTGAGTATACCCTGCCACACCTATAGTGGCCAAAAACGATTCAGAAAAGGGGGTGGTGATGAACAGAGTGTCTGAATTAAGCAGACCACTCTTACCCAGTCCAAAGATCAGGGCTTGATCCATCACCGTTATTTATCTCACTGCCCCATCCCAGCTCAGAACCTGGCTATATGCAAATCAGTCTGTCCCTGGCCCAGTGCATCATGGGAACAGGGCAGACTAAACTACCAAGCCAATTCTTCACCAGAAAGGAGACAAGCTACCGGGGACCGGTTTCTGCCATTTCAGGCGTCTTCGGCCCGGCTTGCTTGAATCCTGATGGAGCAGTGAGAAAGGGACTCATGTCTGAGTATACCCTGCCACACCTATAGTGGCCAAAAACGATTCAGAAAAGGGGGTGGTGATGAACAGAGTGTCTGAATTAAGCAGACCACTCTTACCCAGTCCAAAGATCAGGGCTTGATCCATCACCGTTATTTATCTCACTGCCCCATCCCAGCTCAGAACCTGGCTATATGCAAATCAGTCTGTCCCTGGCCCAGTGCATCATGGGAACAGGGCAGACTAAACTACCAAGCCAATTCTTCACCAGAAAGGAGACAAGCTACCGGGGACCGGTTTCTGCCATTTCAGGCGTCTTCGGCCCGGCTTGCTTGAATCCTGATGGAGCAGTGAGAAAGGGACTCATGTCTGAGTATACCCTGCCACACCTATAGTGGCCAAAAACGATTCAGAAAAGGGGGTGGTGATGAACAGAGTGTCTGAATTAAGCAGACCACTGTTACCCAGTCCAAAGATCAGGGCTTGATCCATCACCGTTATTTATCTCACTGCCCCATCCCAGCTCAGAACCTGGCTATATGCAAATCAGTCTGTCCCTGGCCCAGTGCATCATGGGAACAGGGCAGACTAAACTACCAAGCCAATCCTTCACCAGAAAGGAGACAAGCTACCGGGGACCGGTTTCTGCCATTTCAGGCGTCTTCGGCCCGGCTTGCTTGAATCCTGATGGAGCAGTGAGAAAGGGACTCATGTCTGAGTATACCCTGCCACACCTATAGTGGCCAAAAACGATTCAGAAAAGGGGGTGGTGATGAACAGAGTGTCTGAATTAAGCAGACCACTCTTACCCTGTCCAAAGATCAGGGCTTGATCCATCACCGTTATTTATCTCACTGCCCCATCCCAGCTCAGAACCTGGCTATATGCAAATCAGTCTGTCCCTGACCCAGTGCATCATGGGAACAGGGCAGACTAAACTACCAAGCCAATCCTTCACCAGAAAGGAGACAAGCTACCGGGGACCGGTTTCTGCCATTTCAGGCGTCTTCGGCCCGGCTTGCTTGAATCCTGATGGAGCAGTGAGAAAGGGACTCATGTCTGAGTATACCCTGCCACACCTATAGTGGCCAAAAACGATTCAGAAAAGGGGGTGGTGATGAACAGAGTGTCTGAATTAAGCAGACCACTCTTACCCAGTCCAAAGATCAGGGCTTGATCCATCACCGTTATTTATCTCACTGCCCCATCCCAGCTCAGAACCTGGCTATATGCAAATCAGTCTGTCCCTGACCCAGTGCATCATGGGAACAGGGCAGACTAAACTACCAAGCCAATTCTTCACCAGAAAGGAGACAAGCTACCGGGGACCGGTTTCTGCCATTTCAGGCGTCTTCGGCCCGGCTTGCTTGAATCCTGATAGAGCAGTGAGAAAGGGACTCATGTCTGAGAATACCCTGCCACACCTATAGTGGCCAAAAACGATTCAGAAAGGGGGGTGGTGATGAACAGAGTGTCTGAATTAAGCAGACCACTCTTACCCAGTCCAAAGATCAGGGCTTGATCCATCACCGTTATTTATCTCACTGCCCCATCCCAGCTCAGAACCTGGCTATATGCAAATCAGTCTGTCCCTGGCCCAGTGCATCATGGGAACAGGGCAGACTAAACTACCAAGCCAATTCTTCACCAGAAAGGAGACAAGCTACCGGGGACCGGTTTCTGCCATTTCAGGCGTCTTCGGCCCGGCTTGCTTGAATCCTGATGGAGCAGTGAGAAAGGGACTCATGTCTGAGTATACCCTGCCACACCTATAGTGGCCAAAAACGATTCAGAAAAGGGGGTGGTGATGAACAGATTGTCTGAATTAAGCAGACCACTCTTACCCAGTCCAAAGATCAGGGCTTGATCCATCACCGTTATTTATCTCACTGCCCCATCCCAGCTCAGAACCTGGCTATATGCAAATCAGTCTGTCCCTGGCCCAGTGCATCATGGGAACAGGGCAGACTAAACTACCAAGCCAATTCTTCACCAGAAAGGAGACAAGCTACCGGGGACCGGTTTCTGCCATTTCAGGCGTCTTCGGCCCGGCTTGCTTGAATCCTGATGGAGCAGTGAGAAAGGGACTCATGTCTGAGTATACCCTGCCACACCTATAGTGGCCAAAAACGATTCAGTTTGGTTTGCCCTGTTCCCATCATGCACTGGGACAGGAACAGACTGATTTGCATACAGCCAGGTTCTGAAACTGGGATGGTGCAGTGAGCTAAAAAACGGTGTTGGATCTAGCCCTGATCTCTTGACTGGGTGAGAGCTTTCTGCTTAATTCAGAGACTCTGTCCCTCACCACCCCTTGTTGTAAATATTTTTGTCCACCCTAAGCGTGGAAGGGTATTCTCAGATGTGAGACCCTTGCTCATTGCACCATCAGGATTGAAGCAAACCGGGCCGAAGACGGCTGTAATGCCAGAAACCGGTCCCCGGGAGCTTGTTTCCTTCCCAGTGTAAGAATTGGCTTTTGTAGTTTGGTTTGCCCTGTTCCCATCATGCACTGGGACAGGAACAGACTGATTTGCATACAGCCAGGTTCTGAAACTGGGATGGTGCAGTGAGCTAAAAAACGGTGTTGGATCTAGCCCTGATCTCTTGACTGGGTGAGAGCTTTCTGCTTAATTCAGAGACTCTGTCCCTCACCACCCCTTGTTGTAAATATTTTTGTCCACCCTAAGCGTGGAAGGGTATTCTCAGATGTGAGACCCTTGCTCATTGCACCATCAGGATTCAAGCAAACCGGGCCGAAGACGGCTGTAATGCCAGAAACCGGTCCCCGGGAGCTTGTTTCCTTCCCAGTGTAAGAATTGGCTTTTGTAGTTTGGTTTGCCCTGTTCCCATCATGCACTGGGACAGGAACAGACTGATTTGCATACAGCCAGGTTCTGAAACTGGGATGGTGCAGTGAGCTAAAAAACGGTGTTGGATCTAGCCCTGATCTCTTGACTGGGTGAGAGCTTTCTGCTTAATTCAGAGACTCTGTCCCTCACCACCCCTTGTTGTAAATATTTTTGTCCACCCTAAGCGTGGAAGGGTATTCTCAGATGTGAGACCCTTGCTCATTGCACCATCAGGATTCAAGCAAACCGGGCCGAAGACGGCTGTAATGCCAGAAACCGGTCCCCGGGAGCTTGTTTCCTTCCCAGTGTAAGAATTGGCTTTTTTAGTTTTGTTTGCCCTGTTCCCATCATGCACTGGGACAGGAACAGACTGATTTGCATACAGTCAGGTTCTGAAACTGGGATGGTGCAGTGAGCTAAAAAACGATGTTGGATCTAGCCCTGATCTCTTGACTGGGTGAGAGCTTTCTGCTTAATTCAGAGACTCTGTCCCTCACCACCCCTTGTTGTAAATATTTTTGTCCACCCTAAGCGTTGAAGGGTATTCTCAGATGTGAGACCCTTGCTCATTGCACCATCAGGATTCAAGCAAACCGGGCCGAAGACGGCTGTAATGCCAGAAACTGGTCCCCGGGAGCTTGTTTCCTTCCCAGTGTAAGAATTGGCTTTTGTAGTTTGGTTTGCCCTGTTCCCATCATGCACTGGGACAGGAACAGACTGATTTGCGTACAGCCAGGTTCTGAAACTGGGATGGTGCAGTGAGCTAAAAAACGGTGTTGGATCTAGCCCTGATCTCTTGACTGGGTGAGAGCTTTCTGCTTAATTCAGAGACTCTGTCCCTCACCACCCCTTGTTGTAAATATTTTTGTCCACCCTAAGCGTGGAAGGGTATTCTCAGATGTGAGACCCTTGCTCATTGCACCATCAGGATTCAAGCAAACCGGGCCGAAGACGGCTGTAATGCCAGAAACCGGTCCCCGGGAGCTTGTTTCCTTCCCAGTGTAAGAATTGGCTTTTGTAGTTTGGTTTGCCCTGTTCCCATCATGCACTGGGACAGGAACAGACTGATTTGCATACAGCCAGGTTCTGAAACTGGGATGGTGCAGTGAGCTAAAAAACGGTGTTGGATCTAGCCCTGATCTCTTGACTGGGTGAGAGCTTTCTGCTTAATTCAGAGACTCTGTCCCTCACCACCCCTTGTTGTAAATATTTTTGTCCACCCTAAGCGTGGAAGGGTATTCTCAGATGTGAGACCCTTGCTCATTGCACCATCAGGATTCAAGCAAACCGGGCCGAAGACGGCTGTAATGCCAGAAACCGGTCCCCGGGAGCTTGTTTCCTTCCCAGTGTAAGAATTGGCTTTTGTAGTTTGGTTTGCCCTGTTCCCATCATGCACTGGGACAGGAACAGACTGATTTGCATACAGCCAGGTTCTGAAACTGGGATGGTGCAGTGAGCTAAAAAACGGTGTTGGATCTAGCCCTGATCTCTTGACTGGGTGAGAGCTTTCTGCTTACTTCAGAGACTCTGTCCCTCACCACCCCTTGTTGTAAATATTTTTGTCCACCCTAAGTGTGGAAGGGTATTCTCAGATGTGAGACCCTTGCTCATTGCACCATCAGGATTCAAGCAAACCGGGCCGAAGACGGCTGTAATGCCAGAAACCGGTCCCCGGGAGCTTGTTTCCTTCCCAGTGTAAGAATTGGCTTTTGTAGTTTGGTTTGCCCTGTTCCCATCATGCACTGGGACAGGAACAGACTGATTTGCATACAGCCAGGTTCTGAAACTGGGATGGTGCAGTGAGCTAAAAAACGGTGTTGGATCTAGCCCTGATCTCTTGACTGGGTGAGAGCTTTCTGCTTAATTCAGAGACTCTGTCCCTCACCACCCCTTGTTGTAAATATAAGGAGAGAGCTTCAAGCCTCCTAAACATCAGAGGATTGGACCGGTATCTAATGTGCAGGAGAGAGTTCCAAGCCTTCCTAAACATCAGTGGAGGGGGCCTGGCTGTAATGTGCAGAATAGAGTTCCAAGCCTTCCTATATATCAGTGGATTGAGCCTGGCTCTAATGTGCAGGAGAGAGAATTAAGCCTTCCTAAAAATCAGTGGACGGGGCCTGGCTCTAATGTGCAGAGAGAGAGTTTCACATCTTCCTAAACATCAGTGGAGGGGGCCTGGCTCTAATGTGAAGGAGAGAGTTCCAAGCCTTCCTAAACATCAGTGGAGGGCCATGGCTCTGATGTGCAGGGGAGAGAGATCCAAGCCTTCCTAAACATCAGTGGAGGGGGCCTGGCTCTAATGTGCAGGAGAGAGTTCCAAGCGTTCCTAAACATCTGTACATTGGGCCAGGCTCTAATGCACCGGGGACAGAGTTCCAAGCCTTCCTAAACATCAGTTGAGGGGGCCTGGCTCTAATGTGGAGGGGAGAGAGTTCCAAGCCTTCCTAAACATCAGTGGACGGGGCCTGGCTCTAATGTGCAGGGAGGGAGTTCCAAGCCTTCCTAAACATCAGTTGAGGGGGCCTGGCTCTAATGTGCAGGGGAGAGAGTTCCAAGCCTTCCTAAACATCAGTGGATGGGGCCTGGCTCTAATGTGCAGAGAGAGAGTTTCACACCTTCTTAAACATCAGTGGAGGGGGCCAGGCTCTAATGTGCAGGGAGGGAGTTCCAAGCCTTCCTAAACATCAGTTGAGGGGGCCTGGCTCTAATGTGCAGGGGAGAGAGATCCAAGCCTTCCTAAACATCAGTGGAGGGGCCTGGCTCTAATGTGCAGAGAGAGAGTTTCACACCTTCTTAAACATCAGTTGAGGGGGCCTGGCTCTAATGTGCAGGGGAGAGAGTTCCAAGCCTTCCTAAACATCAGTGGACGGGGCCTGGCTCTAATGTGCAGGGGAGAGAGATCCAAGCCTTCCTAAACATCAGTGACGGGGGCCTGGCTCTAATGTGCAGGGGAGAGAGTTCCAAGCCTTCCTAAACATCAGTGGACGGGGCCTGGCTCTAATGTGCAGGAGAGAGATCCAAACCTTCCTGAACATCAGTGGAAGGGGCCTGGCTCTAATGTGCAGGGGAGAGAGTTCCAAGCCTTCCTAAACATCGGTGGATTGGGCCCGGCTCTAATGCGCCGGGGAGAGAGTTCCAAGCCTTCCTAAACATCAGTGGATTGAGCCTGGCTCTAATGCACTGGGGAGAGAGTTCCACGCCTTTCTAAACATCTGTGGATTGGGCCTGGCTCTAATGTGCCGGGGAGAGAGATCCAGGCCTTCCTAAACATCAGTGGATTGGGCATGGCTCTGATGTGCTGGGTAGAAAGTTCCAAGCCTTCCTAAACATCAGTGGATTGGGCCTGGCTCTAATGTGCTGGGAGAGAGATCCAGGCCTTCCTAAACATCAGTGGATTGGGCATGGCTCTGATGTGCTGGGTAGAAAGTTCCAAGCCTTCCTAAACATCAGTGGATTGGGCCTGGCTCTAATGTGCAGGATAGAGTTCCAAGCCTTCCTATACATCAGTGGATTGGGCCTGGCTCTAATGCGCCGGAGAGAGAGTTCCACATCTTCCTAAACATCAGTGGATTGGGCCTGGCTCTAATGTGCAGGGGAGAGAGTTCCAAGCCTTCCTAAACATCAGTGGATTGGGCCTGGCTCTAATGCACTGGGGAGAGAGTTCCAAGCCTTCCTAAACATCAGTGGAGGGGGCCTGGCTATAATGCGCCGGGGAGAGAGTTCCGAACCTTCCTAAACATCAGTGGATTGGGCCTGGCTCTAATGTGCTGGGAGAGAGATCCAAGCCTTCCTAAACATCAGTGGATTGGGCCTGGCTCTAATGTGGTGGGAGAGAGTTTCAAGCCTTCCTAAACATCAGTGGAGGGGGCCTGGCTCTATTGTGCAGGGGAGAGAGTTCCAAGCCTTCCTAAACGTCAGTGGGTTGGGCCTGGCTCTAATGTGCTGGGAGAGAGTTCCAAGCCTTCCTAAACATCAGTGGAGGGGGCCTGGCTCTATTGTGCAGGGGAGAGAGTTCCAAGCCTTCCTAAACGTCAGTGGGTTGGGCCTGGCTCTAATGTGCTGGGAGAGAGATCCAAGCCTTCCTAAACATCAGTGGAGGGGCCTGGCTCTAATGTGCTGGGAGAGAGATCCAAGCCTTCCTAAACATCAGTGGATTGGGCCTGGCTCTAATGTGATGGGAGAGAGTTCCAAGCCTTCCTAAACATCAGTGGAGGGGGCCTGGCTCTATTGTGCAGGGGAGAGAGTTCCAAGCCTTCCTAAACGTCAGTGGGTTGGGCCTGGCTCTAATGTGCTGGGAGAGAGATCCAAGCCTTCCTAAACATCAGTGGAGGGGCCTGGCTCTAATGTGCAGGGGAGAGAGTACCAAGCCTTCCTAAACATCAGTGGATTGGGCCTGGCTCTAATGTGCAGGGGACAGAGTTCCAAAACTTCCTAAACATCAGTGGATTGGGCCTGGCTCTAATGCGCCGGGCAGAGAGTTCCAAGCCTTCCTAAACATCAGTGGAGGGGGCCTGGCTCTAATGTGCAGGGGACAGAGTTCCAAGCCTTCCTAGACATCAGTGGATTGGGCCTGGCTCTAATGTGCCGGGGAGAGAGTTCCAAGCCTTCCTAAACATCAGTGGAGGGGGCCTGGCTCTATTGTGCAGGAGAGAGTTCCAAGCCTTCCTAAACATCAGTGGATTCGGCCTGGCTCTAAGGTGCAGGGGACAGAGTTCCAAGCCTTCCTAAATATCAGTGGATTGGAACTGGCTCTAATGTGCTGGGAGAGAGATCCAAGCCTTCCTAAACATCAGTGGAGGGGCCTGGCTCTAATGTGCAGTGGAGAGAGTTCCAAGCCTTCCTAAACATCAGTGGATTGGGCCTGGCTCTAATGTGCTGGGGAGAGAGTTCCAAGCCTTCCTAAACATCAGTGGAGGGGGCCTGGCTCTAATGCGCCGGGGAGAGAGTTCCAAGCCTTCCTAAACATCAGTGGAGGGGGCCTGGCTCTAATGTGCAGTGGAGAGAGTTCCAAGCCTTCCTAAACATCAGTGGATTGGGTCTGGCTCTAATGCGCCGGGGAGAGAGATGCAAGCCTTCCTAAACATCAGTGGATTGGGCATGGCTCTAATGTGCAGTGGAGAGAGTTCCAAGCCTTCCTAAACATCGGTGGAGGGGGCCTGGCTCTAATGTGCAGGGGAGAGAGTTCCAAGCATTCCTAAACATCAGTGGATTGGGCCTTGCTCTAATGTGCTGGGAGAGAGATCTAAGCCTTCCTAAACATCAGTGGAGGGGGCCTGGCTCTAATGTGCAGGGGACAGAGTTCCAAGCCTTCCTAAATATCAGTGGATTGGAACTGGCTCTAATGTGCTGGGAGAGAGATCCAAGCCTTCCTAAACATCAGTGGAGGGGCCTGGCTCTAATGTGCAGTGGAGAGAGTTCCAAGCCTTCCTAAACATCAGTGGATTGGTCCTGGCTCTAATGTGCAGGGGAGAGAGTTCCAAGCCTTCCTAAACATCAGTGGAGGTGGCCTGGCTCTAATGTGACGGGGAGAGAGTTCCAAGCCTTCCTAAACATCAGTGGAGGGGGCCTGGCTCTAATGTGCTGGGAGAGAGATCCAAGCCTTCCTAAACATCAGTGGATTGGGCCTGGCTCTAATGTGCAGGGGAGAGGGTTCCAAGCCTTTCTAAACATCAGTGGATTGGGCATGGCTCTGATGTGCTGGGTTTGTAAGCGGTGCATAGAGGTTTGACAGTGATTCTCTATCTCGCAGCCAGTGCAGCTTCCTGATAGATTTAGACACTGATGGCTATTTTGTAATCCTCAATAACAGTTGTGCTGTGGCATTTTGAAGAGATCGCAGCCTGTTCACGACGCGCTGATGCATATTACATACAGTTCAACACAGTAATTTATGTTAGAAAGTACTCACAAACTGACTACCATTTTTTGCAGATCTGGGGGGGTGAAAGGTAAGACATGTCTAATGGTCCTTTATGTATGAAAGAGGAGGATGTCACTGCATTTATTTAAACTATGATTGTGAGTATGCCAGCCAATATTACCCCTAAATTCTGGGCCTTACTAACCAGTGACAGAAGTACCCATAGTCATGCGTCCCCCAACAAGGGGTCCAAAAAGGCGACTGAGATCCCAATAGCAAAACCTCGGTTTTTCCTGAGTTCAGTTTTAAACAGTTCCTTTTCATTCAAGTAGTGACCGCCATCATACAATCGCGGAATCTGGAGCCTGTCTCATTTTTGAGCCTGGCCAAAGAAACGACGATTTGATTGTCCTGTGCATACGATGTAAGAGAGGAACCTTGCGATCTAATCACTTGAAATAATGGTGTTACATAGACAATGAGCAGAGTGGGGCTCAGCCAGGACCCCTGGGGGACCCTGCAAGGAAGTAAGAAAGGTTGGGTAATCACCTAGTGCCGCTGACTGCCCTTTATCCCCAGGAGGAATGAACTTAACACGTCCCAGGCTGCCCCAGTAATGCTAATCGATCTGTCTTCAGCCGGTGGTTAACAGTATTAAAGGCCACTGAACGATCAAAGAGAATGGGGGCTACACTGCCTCCCTGATTGAGGAACGATCCGACCTTGGCTTTAACTAACGATGATTCCGTGCTGTGGTTGCTGCGAAATCCACATTGGGGAGGTTCTACTGATTTTGCTGGGTTTGATTTGACAGTTGTTTATTGAAAATATTTTCAACAGTTGTGGCTGGCAGAGATAGCCGTGAAATGGGGCGGTCGCTGTTTGTGCCCAAAGGATTGAGGAAGTGTTTATTGATTATTGGAAGCAGCAATGCTTTCTTCCAGGTGGGAGGAAAGAAGCCTGCCCTAGGCATCAGTTGAAAGATTTCACACAACTTGGAGGCGGACGCATTCTACTGCCCTGGTTGTAGACCACCATACAAGGGGGCGTGGCAGTGGGCGTGGTTTCAGTACTCTGCCGCGTGTTAAAGCTAGAAAAGAAGTGGAGAGGGAAAACACCCAACCCAGCAACCCCCAAGTCCTGAGCTAGGGTCCCCTCAGGTCAGAAGTCTACTGATAACGTAAAATAAAGCTAAAGAAAAGGTGAGGAATAAAAACAACTTTAAACAAGCATTGCCATAGCCAATAGGTCTCGCCTTTGGGACCTTATACTCCTGGCCACCTCAGTGCAGCCTCTTTGGCAGCTTGGTGTTTGGGGGCAGACACGTGTGATGAGGACAAGGAACAGTCAGGCAGGACCACCCTCACTGATGCAGGTGGTTAAACCTGTGTGATCCAATGGCACTTAGGATTGCGAAGGTCTCTGGTGCTGTTGATGTTCATGAATCCGAATATATTGAACGGTTTAATGTGTGATGTTTTTATTCTTCACAATTGTGTAATTTTTCACGATGTGTTGCTATTATTCGACCCAAGTAGGTTTCTTACATGATTGTGTTTTCCACATGTGTATTTTGACACAACTGTATTAAAAGCTGCTCCACCAAGTTCACGGTCTCTGTAGGTTCTGTTGGTTCCTTGTTAGGGTTGTGTTGGGGCGCGGGTCACTCTGGGGGTATCTGAGTCCTAATGGCTGAGGAAGTGAGACACATGCTTTGTTAATGCTCGACTTGCCGCTGATTTGTGACCAAGTCACCTGTTTTTTCTTTAATCAGAGCTACTGGCCTGTCAACATGGTCCAGGTTTCCCCATAGGTTATTCTGCCCTCTGGCAAGGCAATGAGAATAGGCCCTGGGATGATGAGTACCTCAGGGCAAATATGCACTATAGTTGTTGGTGGAGGGCCCTCTGAACAAACTCTGCAAAGCTTCCTGCATAGAAGGGGGAGAAGTGTGGCGTGGAGTTGTTAGCTCGACCATTGAGGCAACACTAGTGACATTGGTTACTCAATAGAAGTAGATGAACTCCTGCAGCTGGGGGCAAACAACATATGGTACTTCTGCTGGTGCCCGGAAATTAATGTCCAGCCCACTGGTGGGTTTTGTATGACTGGGTGTTGCTTGACCGAAGTTTATAAACTCACATCCAGTGGTCCTCTATCTCTTTATCCTGTCATTGCGCCCTCTGTTCTGACAGATCTCATCCTGGTGGCACCCCACTGTTGGTTCTTTCATCCTCACCCGAAGGTTGTCGCCAACTCTATACATCCTTTCAATAGGATGAGGGAAAGGACTGTCTATTTTACAAGGCCACCCTAGAAAATGTTATTTTCCGCATGCAGTATTTCTACTTCTGAATCAAATAGAATATTTCCAAGGAAATTCTAAGGGTTCTGAAATTCCCACCGGAAACAATTATTGGAATCCTGTGCCGCTTGGATACCTTAGTTTGGGTGCAATGGTAGAGAAGTGGAAACAGTTACACGTGGTGAAGTCTCCAATGATGGATCTGAGACAAGGCTAAGGAATGGCTAACTCTTTAATCATTGTGAATTGATCATATGTGAAATCTCATGGCTGGACGATCCAAACAATGGTTCTGGTGCACCTCAAAGTGAGGTCACAACCACAGAAGTGTGTGCTGTTCCTATCATTGTACTTCTGAGAACCTGCTTGACGCCTTGGGTTCCAATAACAAAGTATGTGATCACTGGACAGTGGGAGGTGACATGACCAGCTGAAGACCCAAGCACACCATACCTAAGCCATGGACTCGCACACCCACTAACTCGAGATCCCTGGAGCAAGCTCACACATCCCACAGGACACAGCTGCCCATGGGCAGCACAGGACACTGGGGCAAAAGCACAACCATCATCCTACGTTCATGACGCTTAGCCTTGTTATGTGGAAGTGCGCCGCGCTCTTTCCCTACTGAGCCCCCGGTGGTCGGATAATCCACACCCTGAGGATGGAACTCATCCCACTGACGTGGGTTAGGTGGAAGTCTGCAAGATCCTAACACCGACTTCCTACACAGTTCCCTCATTGGAAGAAACAAGAAACCCACAGACAACCCCAAGGCTCCCAAGAGTACAAGGAATTGGCAACTCTACCATCAATAAGAACTTTGTATCATAAGCATGGCCACTGGAATTACGTGGCAATGGAGGGTCAAAAGATTGCTTTATTTGGCAAGAAAAGGCAAACTATGTAGCATAATGCAGCACATTGTGAGGCTGGCTATGGCTACTTGATCATTTAGACATATATTAACATGACATAGGCAAATGGTGTAACTTATTACTACCAGATAAACACACGAATACAAGTGAAAGATGACCAGTTAACTGACCAGTACCAAGTTTGGTGTTTTTTTAAGTTAGTTTTCGATCCTTGTTGCTTTCAATTTTTTTTGTTAAAATCTGCAGTTTATGGACTTTGTTGTGAATTATGGTCTAAACACAGTAAATTACTAATTATACAGAAACATATCAGCATATGCAGTCGTTGCAAAACATTCTGCCTCAGGCTGTGCTCTGGAAGAAGAGGCAAACTCCATACAGGGGAGGGGGTCACTGGAATTATGTGGCAAGGAAGGACTAAATTGTGCGGCTGTATGGGCTAAACGATGCGGCAAGAAAAGGCAAGTCATGCGACCTAACGTGGTACATTTTGTGGCAGAACTACTTCATAATAATGTAATTTTTTCACGTGTTGACACTTTCTGGGCAAATATTTTATCTTATTAGTACCAGTGTAACATCCAAATACAATGTTAAGCAAGTGACAGATGACTCGACACCCTGTGCATAGAGCCTTCCATTCCACGACAACACAAGTCGCAGTAATTTTAGTAACATTTGATCTGTTTGAGCAAGAAATATTTTTTTTATAAAAATCTAGAGAGGATACAACACGTGAGGGATTGGGTGGCAAAGAAGCCAAATCTATATTTATGCGGAAAATGCCACAGCTGCAGAATGGTATCATTCCAACAGCTCTGCTCCGCTGTAACCAGTATCATCCCTCAGTCTAGCTTGGATCCTTATCCAAGCGGACATTGCAGTTGAAAATGGTTTTCCCTGAAGGCAGCTGGTGGTAAATCGTTTTTTTTAGCATCTGCTGAATTAAATTGCTATATGGGAGCAGCATTGTTTATGTGGGTGTAACTGTGTCTGTTTAGTTCCGTGGGAGTTCTTACTAGGGTTTCAGAATTTCTTAGGTGACCCTTGACCCTTCTGCGGGCCAGATCGCTCACCATGCCACACAGCTCTACCAGTTGAGCCCGTGCCTTCCCCCTGCTGCCTCCTGTTAGCGCAAGTTCGCCGCTTCTAAGCATGGGCGAATTTTGCGAATCAGGTGTTCGCGAATTTGCGTATTTGCGAACTCGCAATCCGCAAAATCCGCGAATTCTCGAGAATTTGCGGATTTTTTTGTTTTTATAGTGTTCGCAAGGGTTTCTGCCAGTTCGCGAGGATTTTGTACCAATTCGCAATTGCAAACTTACTTGTCGGCATGCAACGGTCGCGACTATGTTGTTTCTACGTCTGGTTCATCATCACAGGTTCACAGCACCCTCTGTTTCAACACTGCCACCCTCTGTTTCACCCATGCCACCCTCTGGTACATCAATGCCACCCTCTGGTTCATCATCATCACTGTAGATTATGGGGGGAAAAAGCAAGCACACCTGCCCTGCTTCAACTGACATGAATTAATTTGGGGTTGATTTATTAATGTGTCACTGTTTTAAAATTCCAGTCTGGCACCTGCTTCCTTTTCTGTCATTTGCTTTCTGTTGCAGTGCAATTTTTTTTTCCAGGACCTTTGTGGCCTACTTGTAGCTATTCTATGATCCGGCTGTGAGGGTCAGAGCAGGGTCATACAAATGTTGCAACTAGCAACTGAACTCTGGAGGGGCCCCAGTCAGGAAGCACTACAGGGAATGGTTACTAATGATGAATTTGAACTTTTGCACCTGTTGAGTGCTTTCAGTTGTAGCAAAACTCGTTTTTCTGCAGAACAGCAAATGTAATGCCCCAAACAAACTTACTTGTGAAAGTTGATTTCTAATCCAAAAGTGATCCAAAGAAAGTCAAAAGGCCTCAAATCCAAAAAAAGGGCAGGCAAATGTCAACCTGAGGAGTTATTCTGATAAAAAACATCATTTTCAGAAGGTCTATGCTGCTTGCTAGTGGATTTCTTGTGCAGAATTGCAAATTTTGTAATTTCGCGAGTGCGAGATTGTTGCTGCCCGCCGCACCTACATGTTCGCAATTGCGAACTTACGCCGCACGCCGCAAAAATGTATCATCAAGAAAAAAAAATCCGCTGCGTGCGAATTTGCGGATTTTCGGTAAATTCGCGAGCGTTTGCGGATCGCGAATTTACTGAAAATCCGCAAAATTCGCGAGCGGAACGGATTTCCGCCCATGCTTAGCCGCTTCTACTGTGCCCAGTGTTTAAATTTGCAGTTTCTCCTCCTGTATTACCTTACTTGTATTGTATTTTTTGTCACCTCTCTGCTGTGTGCCGCCCATTTATTCTTCTCCCCCTTTTGCCTCTGTACCCCATCTTTATAACTCCCGCAGCTGCTCCCCTGCGGCCCGCCCCTTTTTGCCTTCTGTTTCCCATGCCCAACTGCCGCCCCGCTCCCAGCTGCTCCTCCCTCCCTCACCCCCATAAATGGAGGCCGCTGTGTGGCCGCGCCGCTGGCGCACCATAGGCATCTGTACCCATCCACGCCCAGCGCCATAACCCCTGGACCCCGCACACGCCATGACACCAGACTCCGATATGACTCCAACACCCTCCACACTCTCAACACCAGCAAAGACCACCGCTGCTTGCAGCCCACCCCGAAACGAACCCACGGACCCTTCGCCTGCCACACCTGCATTTCACATGCAACAGAACAGCCAAACCTCCAAGGACCAGACCCAACTACCTCCGCTGTATACTACTCAACACCCGCTCTGCACGCAAACACGCCATCGAGCTCTGGGACCTGCTCGGCACCTCTTCCCCAGATGTCGCCTTCGTGACCGAGACCTGGTGGAACGACTCCTCAGCACCTAATATCGCCATAGCCATCCCGGACGGCTATAAGATCTCCCGCAGAGACTGCACCAACGGAATCGGAGGAGGAATAGCCATCGTCCACAAGTCCACCCTCCAGGTCCACACCTTTGCAGATGACTCCCTCAACTCCACTGAACACCTTCACTTCCGGATCCACCCCAACACCACCCTCAGAGGAACACTCATCTACAGACCTCCTGGACCCCGGGCTCTCTTCACCGACTCCATCGCCGACTTTGCAGGCATCCACGCAATCGTCTCCACGGACTACATCCTCCTCGGGGACCTGAACTTCCACCTCAAGAACAACAATGACGCCAACTCCGCCTCCCTGATCAACAACCTCACCAACCTCGGCCTCCGACAACCCGTCACCAAACCCACCCACGCCACCGGCCACACCCTCGGCCCCGTCTTCTCCACAAGCACCCACGTCGCCTTCAACCACACCACTGAACTCCACTGGACCGACCACCGATGCATCCACTTCACCTTCAAGAAACCAACCACGCACCACCGTACCCAACAGATGCCTCGCCACTGCTAGAGCAAAGTCACCGAAGACCAGCTGACATCCACCCTCGCCAGAGAACCCACCCACCGACCCCACCAACACAGACGCCGCCGCCCGAAACTTCTGACAGTGGATCGACGACTGCGCCAACACACTCACTCCAATCAAGAAACCCTCCATCAACCACCCCAGCAAGAAAGCCGCCTGGTTCACCGAATAACTCCAGACCTCCAAACATACATGCCGGAAGCTGGAAAAGAAATGGCTCCATGACCGCACACCAGACAGCCACGCAGCCCACAAGGACTCCATCCGCAGACATCACCACCTCATCAGAACAGCCAAGAGATCGTCCTTCAAAGCCCGACTGGACAACAAGGCACACAACAGCAAAGAATTTTTCAACATAGTGAATGAACTCTCCAACCCCAGCGCCAACACCAATGACATCCTGCCCTCGCAAGATCTGTGCGACTCACTGGCCACCTTCTTCCATTGCAAGATCTCTGACATCCACAACAGCTTCAACTCCTCATCCGCCCCGACCACAACAAACCCTACCCCGAACGCAACCTGCACCAACCAACTGACCTCCTGGTCACACGTTAACGATGAAGAGACACAAAACATCATGAACTCCATCCACTCAAGATGTCCGTCAGACCCCTGCCCGCACCACGTTTTCAACAAAGCTGACGCAACCATCGCACCCAAACTACGGAAGGTCATCAACATCTCCTCCGACACAGCGACATTCGCCGATAGCTGGAAGCACACCAAAATCAACACCCTCCTGAAGAAACCCAAGGCGGACCCCAAAGACCTCAAGAACTTCTGGCCCATCTCCCTGCTCCCCTTCCCGGTGAAGGTCATTTAGAAAATAGCCAACACACAGCTGATCCGCCACCTCGAGGATAACAACATCCTAGACCCTTCCCAATCCGGATTCAGACGCAACCACAGCACCGAGACTGCCCTCATCACCGCCACAGGTGACATCAGGCGCCAGTAGATAACGGTGAAACTTCAGCCCTCATCCTCCTGGACCTGTCAGCCTCATTCGACACGGTCTGCCACCTCACACTAAGAACACGCCTCCAAGAAGCCGGAATCCAGAAGAAGGCCCTGGACTGGACTACGTCCTTCCTCTCCAGCAGAACCCAGAGTCCACCGCCTGCCCTTCCGATCCAAAGCCACCAACATCATCTGCGGCGTACTCTAGGGCTCATCCCTCAGCACGACCCTGTTCAACGTCTACATGGCCCCCCCTCGCACACACTCGGCCCGCTAGCACGACCTGAACATCATCTCCTACGCCGACAACACCCAGCTCATTTTCTCCCTCACCAAAGACCCGCACACCGCCAAAACCAACTTCCATGAGGGAATGAAGGCCGTCGCCGAGTGGATGAGGAACAGCCATCTGAAACTGAACTCGGACAAGACGGAGGTCCTCATCCCATGCCCCACCCTCTCTGCGTGGGACGACTCCTGGTGGCCGACCACATTGGGAACAGCCCCAACATCCACGCAACCTAGGATTCATCCTCGATTCCTCCCTCTCCATGTCTAAGCAGGTCAACGCCATCTCCTCCTCCTACTACAACACCCTCCTTATGCTTTGCAGGATCTACAAGTGGATCCCGACCAAAACAAGAAGAACAGTGACCCAAGCCCTCTTCAGCAGCAGGCTCGACTATGGCAACGCACTCTACGCAGTAAGCCCGGCCAAACAGCTGCGACGACTCCAACGCATCCAAAACGCCTCCGCCCATTTGATCCTTAACGTCCCCTGCCGCAGCCACATCACCTCCCACCTAGGAGACCTGCACTGGCTCCCCGTAAACAAGAGGATCACCTTCAAGCTCCTCACCCACGCACACAAAGCACTCCACAACACCGGACCAGCCTACCTGAACAACAGACTCAACTTCTACACCCCCACCCGCCAGCTCCGCTCTGCCAGCCTCGCCCTCGCCGCTGTCCCACGCATCCAACTAACAATCTCCAGCAGCAGATCCTTCTACGACCTCGCCGTCAAGACCTGGAACACCCTCCCTACCCACCTACGCCAGACCCAATACCTGGAACACCCTCCCTACCCACCGACGCCAGACCCAAGACCTGGAACACCCTCCCTACCCACCTACGCCAGACCCAAGACCTGCTCACTTTCAGGAGGCTCCTCAAGACCTGGCTCTTCGGGCAGTAGCAACCCCCCCTCCCCCTCCAACAGCGCCTTGAGACCCTCACCGGTAAGTAGCGTGCTTTACAAGTTCTCTGATTGATTGATTGATTGATTGATTGATTAGTATTTTTTTCTGATGTCCGTGCGTAGTCAAAAAATAGGCATTTGCCAAATATCCAGTAAAAAACATTTGTAAATGGCTAACTGGAATTTTGCTGAACGGATATTACCCAGGTAAAGAAACATTGGAGACTTGGATTAGATACAACTGCTCTCAAACAGTGGTAATAGTGACAATAGCAAGTGATTCTCCCCATGCACACTTCTTTTCTATAAAATATGTCTCAAAGAAAGCTTTCCAGCATAATATTAATTTGGGGAGGTTTGTTTTATTTCATACACTGAACACTAGGCAAAGCAGGACACACTTCCTGGAATGAATGCATTCTTCTGGCCAAATGGCATTTCACGCACTAAGAAAATGTAAACAAAGCTTCAGAGTCTCTTTAAACATGGACTCTGGTGCTTTGGACGCTTCTCAGGGCCTCCCTTTCTCTTCCTGTTGGGAAGAAGCCCTGGGATGTTTGTGGTCATTTCCCTTTTACAGTAAAGAAACGGTTCCAGCTGTGAGTGTTTTGTGTTTCCTGTTAGAAGTTCAGGGGGCGGGCCTCCCAAGTGGTGACGTCATGGGATCTAAAACTGACAGCTGAGCAGAGGCCTGGTTCCAGGGAACATTCCGAAGGGGTGCCAGAGCTCTGCAGCCGGAGTGTTACATGGGACAGGGTGTTGTGCAACATTCTAGGAGAATCAAATATTATATATAGGTCATGAAATATTAATTATGGATTCTCTAAAAAGACTACCTCATCTGTGTGCAGTATGCCAAAACCTGGGAGGTGATAAGAAAGATCAGTCTAGCATGAAAGTGAAGGATTGGATTAAGGCCTGGGTCAATTAGATAGCTCAGTGGATCAATGCATCTGCGGTGAAAATGTGATCATTTTGCAGTGAATATTTGATTATTGCTGAGGTAAATAAAATGAGTAACACTGAGTTAGGCAATTGTGCTGCCTGATATACACAGCACTACCAGGGGTGGACTGGCCAGCCAGTGGCTGCAAGCCTAGGCCGTGCTTTTAAGGCAGGATAAGTTACCATCTCCCCACCTTTACCCTCACCCCCTTACGTGTTAAGAACAAATGGAAGTTTGATGCTAACCAGGGGAGCTAGGACTAATATCTGTGCAGATTTCAAATCAATGTACACCCCATAATTAAACAAATGATTGGCTTCTTAAGAGCCCCCACTTTTGGGCAGACATGTGAAACCAGCTACAGGGGCATATCAGTGATTCGCCCAAGATCGCACAATGTGGTGAGGTGAGCGCTAGGATAAGACTTCCGATTCACTGATACTTTGCACAATGCTCCTCAAACCAACCATTATTAATGACTGCCAGGAAGCTCACCTGGTTGACTTTAATGAAGAATGATGTGAACCCCAAAACTCATGTTATCGACCCTGGTAGGTTGAACAACTGAACTTGCCCTAAAATATTGGAATCTTTTTCAGGCAGGTTACATAAACAAAATCCCATAGAGGTTCTCAGCACTGGCACTAAACTCACTGAGCTACCCCCAGCACCACATACTTCGCAGAAGTTCTAACCTTCACTTTTTTTGCATCGGATTCCTGTCTCGCTAGTTTCAGTACCGTCTTTTCATGTCTTTGCTGATGTATAGAAATACAGATAAAAGCATGTTTCTAAGAATTCTTACAGCACTCCAGAAAAAAAGACATTCATTCTGAAATGGCAGGGGGGAACATCCTGTATTTCAAGTCAGGGAAACAACACAACTTAGTAGCAGCCGTGGCAACACAAAACAAAGCCCCCATTTGTGAGTGGAAACGAGGAAGGTGCTCTGACATCGCAGAGTAACGTACTGCCCTTCTGCAAAGTGCTGCCGCGCCTCGCCAAGCGAAGTAAGCGCTATGCACATTTTCATAGCATATAATCAAAGCTTGTCCCTTACTTCACACACATACCTACACCTAGACGCCGCCAACAGACACACGACACAGACATTCCTTTCAAATCACATCTTTCTGAATAAGTCCGTGCTGATAACGTTAGTCTGGAAATTAGCACTTTGCGAACCCACTGCATTGCGAGACGCACTTAATGCAATTTCAAAGCGCAATTTGTTGCATCAAATTTCCAATGAATATTTCGCCTGCAGTTTAAAGGTCACGTTGCAATTAATGCACAAAGTTGGGTCAAAGCAGAAAAAACCCAGGGTAGAATGAAACTGCGCGCTTCAGTCAGTGTAGGAAAAATCTTCCTAATTGGAAAACTAATTCAGAAGAATCATGCTTAAAAATGAAAATACACACATCATCGTCAATGGATGGCTGCACCAACACCCCTTTGTGTGCAACACAGCTGACAAAGATATACACTTGCACATTGTTGTAGAACAGTGAACTGCTTCTTGGCACTAAACAGCTGGCACAGTATATGTAACTTTAAATTCCACACTATATTAAGAAAATCGAAGGTGTAGGCCTAGGGTGCGACTGAAAAGCGACATAGGCGCTATATATATTAACACCAACAGAAATAAATGGTAATAAAAAATGCTGCGCCAAGTACTCACATTGACCTTCATGTTGCCTAGTGGGTGCTTATTCGATAGTCCGGGGGACGCAATGGCTGCAGAAAACCCCACACAACAACCAAACTCCCCATCACGTTTCTGCGATCCCTCCTCGGAGCTGGCAGGCAGCCTGGAGGTGACCTGCGTGGACGGGACACTCCCCCTTCCCTCCTCTGAGCTCCGGAGCGTGCATCCTACCTAGCAACTTTCACAGATATGTAAACAATTTTTGAGAGGTAGGTAACGCAGGCAAATACATGTTACAGAGGTGGAATCCAAACATCCGTAGTTTTTTTTTTTTTTTAAATATTTTTATTGCGAAAACATAGAAGGCACAGGACCACACAGCCTCTCAGGCCAATCAAGGGCAAAATTATTGACATGCAATGTTCAGGGTAAAACACAGCCATATAGGCCCACATCCCGGAGGTTGGGCGGAGTGGGATCAGAGCACCTCTCAAGTAAACATGGCCGTACATTAATACTATGTACACATCTTCGTATCCACAGATTTTTATATACATATTCTCTGTCCTATGTCCTTCATGATCCCATTTCTAACCCTCTGGACAGCTACACTTTGCAATAAAACACCGTTTTAAAATTGAACAAGGAACAAACCCCCGTGCCCAAACATCCGTAGTTAACGTGGGGAGATGTGAGTTCAATGGGAAATAACTTTTTTCATAACTTTACAGTTGGTAGCAGGGGGAATAGTTACCTGCACGTCCCCTCCCGTGTCGAGGCAATAGTAAAGACAGTGCATAGTGCAATAATAAAGAAATTAAGTATGCCCGGGTGCTACATCAAGCTGCACTCTTGCTACCTAATAAATTAAAAAAAAAACAAGAGACTCTGTGCCGATGAGCAGTCCTGCAGTTCCCCCCGGGGCACGGGCAGGCATCCACTTCTGTCAGGACAGCTGATCACAGCAAAAAGACAGAAGTGGATGTCTGCTTGTGCCCCGGGGGAACTGATAGCAAATTAAAATAAAACAAGCTTGCGGGGCAGCAGGAGAAGGCGCGGCAGAAGGGGGGAAGAGGAGGGCCTGCACATGCAGGAGAGATAATTGCTGCCATTTGGCGGCGCGCACTCCCGCAAGTAGATTGCCTCATGTGCATGCATTGCCATTGATGGCAATAGAACGCATGCACGTGTTTGGCTGAAAAGCAAAAGCGATAGGAAAAGGTCTTTTTGCCATGCAGCGCATGCGAGGTGCATAGGCGAGACCTAAAAAGGGCAGGAACCCCTTTAATATGGCTGAAGCTGTAATATTTTAGTACAAAAGACCAAATGCTGATCACATGTTCACCAAGGAGACGCTGACTGAACCTTAAAAAAAGGGACAGAATCTAAATAAGTTTCTTGAACATCTTCACAGGACATTGTAGCCATGATGAGGACTCTGTTGTCAGTGACCAGGTGTGGCTGCTAGGAGTTACGCGTCAGGGATGTCATACAATAGACTTTTCTCTGTATCTGATTATGTGGCTGAATCTGCCAAAGAATATTCTACGGTCAAATTTTGTGACCAAATAATCTGTAGCCATATCCTGAGCCCAGTACTTTGCAGAACTTTGTTCAATGGCACGATATCACGAGGTCCATTTTATCCTGCGCTTTGCTACTTTAGGACATTATTTTTACTTGGGGCATCAAAACATCTATTGATTTTGTTTTCTTTGCAAATTATGTTTTTGAGCCATAACACAGTACACCTGGTTGCATTGTTCCTTCTGTCCTTGTATTTGTGACTAGCATTAGTTCAGTTGTGACACAATGTTTCAGAGTAATACAGATGGTTATCGATGGGCACATGTTTGTGCTGGGCGTCTAACACTTTTTAATCTGCAGACGGTCACTCCATGTGACTGTGTTGAAAACTGTGAAGAACAACCAATACTTGATGTTACACAATAAGGCTCAGTGGTGTCCCTACAGTGGTTGGTTATTGTTCATTATTAGCATGAAGTGGAGATGTGATGGTACTTACTTTAAATGGACAGACACAATGAGATCAGATTTAATCTCCAGTGATAACAGTGGATCTCATTTGAAGAAATCATGTCTTGTCTGCATCTCATGCATTAGTGAAAATGTGTTTATTAGTCAATTAAAACTATAAACTTCAACCAAAATACATACACGATAAAAACAAATAAATACAGAATCTAAATCTTTCAGAAAACAGATTGAAACCTGGCTATTCGCTTTCATCTAGCCGGGGCGCCTTTGCCCCGTTGCACCTGTACTGGACAACCTGGGCTGTCCTTTCCCTAGCTTTCACCTTTATCTCCGTCGCTCGATCTGCTAGCGCTGGGACGCCCCATTGCTGGGGTAGCAATGCGATTTATAAATTCTTTTAACATAACATAACATAAAAATAGATATGGATGATGAACATATTTATTCCCATTTGGGGACCAGTCATTAATAAAAAATGTGTTGCATATACAGAGATCAGCTTTGCATAGGGGGCAAATGTGAATAATGCAAAAAAGCTGGCAGAGCGTATGAGGTGTGCAGATTTACGCAAAAAGTACTAATGTTTAGGTACCAGAAAAGAGGGGTAGTAAATATGCTATTTTTCAACTTTTCGTACGTTAACGACGGCAACGCTTGTGGTCCTTAGCGACCTGCTAAAGTAGTAGTAATATATTTGTGCTAAAAGTGCATTAGTGCAGTTGTGCAAATTTATGTAGAAAGCGCTAATAATCAAGGGACAGATAAGGTGATGTTAATTTTATACGCAGCCGACCGGGACAGAGCGCATCTGTTGTTCATTTTCCCTAGCAGCCCGCAGGCGCGTGGTACACACGGGAGATCTTATCGGGCCTTCTTCACCTCTCCCTCTATCCCACATGTGTTTTAAAGAAGTCCAGGATTGTACTAGTCTAATGTTCATAATTGCATTCCTTGGATCCAGTGACTCCATCAATGCAGATCCACCGGTCCTGACACTTAGGGTTCTTGAACTCTTTTCTCCCCTCATTGCATTCCTTGGATCCAGTGACTCCATCGATGCAGATCCACCGGTCCTGACACTTAGGGTTCTTGAACTCTTTTCTCCCCTCATTGCATTCCTTGGATCCAGTGACTCCATCAATGCAGATCCACCGATCCTGACACTTAGGGTTCTTGAACTCTTTTCTCCCCTCATTGCATTCCTTGGATCCAGTGACTCCATCAATGCAGATCCACCGGTCCTGACACTTAGGGTTCTTGAACTCTTTTCTCCCCTCATTGCATTCCTTGGATCCAGTGACTCCATCAATGCAGATCCACTGACCCTGACACTTAGGGTTCTTGAACTCTTTTCTCCCCTCATTGCATTCCTTGGATCCAGTGACTCCATCAATGCAGATCCACCGATCCTGACACTTAGGGTTCTTGAACTCTTTTCTCCCCTCATTGCATTCCTTGGATCCAGTGACTCCATCAATGCAGATCCACCGATCCTGACACTTGGTTTCTTGAACTCTTTTCTCCCCTCATTGCATTCCTTGGATCCAGTGACTCCATCAATGCAGATCCACCGATCCTGACACTTGGTTTCTTGAACTCTTTTCTCCCCTCATTGCATTCCTTGGATCCAGTGACTCCATCAATGCAGATCCACCGATCCTGACACTTAGGGTTCTTGAACTCTTTTCTCCCCTCATTGCATTCCTTGGATCCAGTGACTCCATCAATGCAGATCCACCGATCCTGACACTTAGGGTTCTTGAACTCTTTTCTCCCCTCATTGCATTCCTTGGATCCAGTGACTCCATCAATGCAGATCCACCGGTCCTGACACTTAGGGTTCTTGAACTCTTTTCTCCCCTCATTGCATTCCTTGGATCCAGTGACTCCATCAATGCAGATCCACCGATCCTGACACTTAGGGTTCTTGAACTCTTTTCTCCCCTCATTGCATTCCTTGGATCCAGTGACTCCATCAATGCAGATCCACCGATCCTGACACTTGGTTTCTTGAACTCTTTTCTCCCCTCATTGCATTCCTTGGATCCAGTGACTCCATCAATGCAGATCCACCGATCCTGACACTTAGGGTTCTTGAACTCTTTTCTCCCCTCATTGCATTCCTTGGATCCAGTGACTCCATCAATGCAGATCCACCGACCCTGACACTTAGGTTGTTGAACTCTGTTCTCAGCAGCCCTCTTCGTGGTGTTGCCGGGGCAGGGCACACCCATATAAGGTGCTGCAGGGATTCTTCTGCCTGCTGGCACAGGCGGCAGTGCTTACCCCCTCCTTGGTCATCTTCCCTCCATTTTAGAAGGAAATCTAGCTTGGGGATATCACTGAGTCTTAGTGCTAATAAGCTCTGTTTTGCTCCCAATGGTAGGTTGCTTCCAGAAGGGGGGATTCTCTTAGGGTGGAATAAGATTTCAGGACCTGCCACCCATGTGACCGCTCAAACAGCTTTTCTTTATCAATCGTCCAACTTTGTAATTTCATAGATTTATTTATTTCCTGAAAGCTTTCCCTGATATACTCATGCCCCATAGGCCGCTTATTTCGAGCTTCTCAATGCTGCTCTCAAGGTATTTCATATATTCGCCATTGCCCATTCGAATATTTATTTCGGACCAGACCCGTTGAGCCAGCGCGTCGTCTGGGCGGATCGTTGTTTGTGGCAGCATTCAATGTATATTTACAAAAAGGGGTGGTGAGGGACAGAGTCTCTGAATTAAGCAGAAAGCTCTCACCCAGTCAAAAGATCAGGGCTAGATCCAACACCGTTTTTTAGCTCACTGCACCATCCCAGTTTCAGAACCTGGCTGTATGCAAATTAGTCTGTTCCTGTCCCAGTGCATGATGGGAACAGGACAAACCAAACTACAGAAGCCAATTCTTACACTGGGAAGGAAACAAGCTCCCGGGAACCGGTTTCTGGCATTACAGCCGTCTTCGGCCCGGTTTGCTTGAATCCTGATGGTGCAATGAGCAAGGGTCTCACATCTGAGAATACCCTTCCACGCTTAGGGTGGACAAAAATATTTACAAAAAGGGGTGGTGAGGGACAGAGTCTCTGAATTAAGCAGAAAGCTCTCACCCAGTCAAAAGATCAGGGCTAGATCCAACACCGTTTTTTAGCTCACTGCACCATCCCAGTTTCAGAACCTGGCTGTATGCAAATTAGTCTGTTCCTGTCCCAGTGCATGATGGGAACAGGACAAACCAAACTACAGAAGCCAATTCTTACACTGGGAAGGAAACAAGCTCCCGGGGACCGGTTTCTGGCATTACAGCCGTCTTCGGCCCGGTTTGCTTGAATCCTGATGGTGCAATGAGCAAGGGTCTCACATCTGAGAATACCCTTCCACGCTTAGGGTGGACAAAAATATTTACAAAAAGGGGTGGTGAGGGACAGAGTCTCTGAATTAAGCAGAAAGCTCTCACCCAGTCAAAAGATCAGGGCTAGATCCAACACCGTTTTTTAGCTCACTGCACCATCCCAGTTTCAGAACCTGGCTGTATGCAAATTAGTCTGTTCCTGTCCCAGTGCATGATGGGAACAGGACAAACCAAACTACAGAAGCCAATTCTTACACTGGGAAGGAAACAAGCTCCCGGGGACCGGTTTCTGGCATTACAGCCGTCTTCGGCCCGGTTTGCTTGAATCCTGATGGTGCAATGAGCAAGGGTCTCACATCTGAGAATACCCTTCCACGCTTAGGGTGGACAAAAATATTTACAAAAAGGGGTGGTGAGGGACAGAGTCTCTGAATTAAGCAGAAAGCTCTCACCCAGTCAAAAGATCAGGGCTAGATCCAACACCGTTTTTTAGCTCACTGCACCATCCCAGTTTCAGAACCTGGCTGTATGCAAATTAGTCTGTTCCTGTCCCAGTGCATGATGGGAACAGGACAAACCAAACTACAGAAGCCAATTCTTACACTGGGAAGGAAACAAGCTCCCGGGGACCGGTTTCTGGCATTACAGCCGTCTTCGGCCCGGTTTGCTTGAATCCTGATGGTGCAATGAGCAAGGGTCTCACATCTGAGAATACCCTTCCACGCTTAGGGTGGACAAAAATATTTACAAAAAGGGGTGGTGAGGGACAGAGTCTCTGAATTAAGCAGAAAGCTCTCACCCAGTCAAAAGATCAGGGCTAGATCCAACACCGTTTTTTAGCTCACTGCACCATCCCAGTTTCAGAACCTGGCTGTATGCAAATTAGTCTGTTCCTGTCCCAGTGCATGATGGGAACAGGACAAACCAAACTACAGAAGCCAATTCTTACACTGGGAAGGAAACAAGCTCCCGGGGACCGGTTTCTGGCATTACAGCCGTCTTCGGCCCGGTTTGCTTGAATCCTGATGGTGCAATGAGCAAGGGTCTCTTTCTGGTAAAGAATTGGCTTGGTAGTTTAGTCTGCCCTGTTCCCATGATGCACTGGGCCAGGGACAGACTGATTTGCATATAGCCAGGTTCTGAGCTGGGATGGGGCAGTGAGATAAATAACGGTGATGGATCAAGCCCTGATCTTTTGACTGGGTAAGAGTGGTCTGCTCAATTCAGACACTCTGTTCATCACCACCCCCTTTTGTAAATCGATTTTGGCCACTATAGGTGTGGCAGGGTATACTCAGACATGAGTCCCTTTCTCACTGCTCCATCAGGATTCAAGCAAGCCGGGCCGAAGAGGCTGAAATGCCAGAAACCGGTCCCCGGTAGCTTGTCTCCTTTCTGGTAAAGAATTGGCTTGGTAGTTTAGTCTGCCCTGTTCCCATGATGCACTGGGCCAGGGACAGACTGATTTGCATATAGCCAGGTTCTGAGCTGGGATGGGGCAGTGAGATAAATAACGGTGATGGATCAAGCCCTGATCTTTTGACTGGGTAAGAGTGGTCTGCTCAATTCAGACACTCTGTTCATCACCACCCCCTTTTGTAAATCGATTTTGGCCACTATAGGTGTGGCAGGGTATACTCAGACATGAGTCCCTTTCTCACTGCTCCATCAGGATTCAAGCAAGCCGGGCCGAAGAGGCTGAAATGCCAGAAACCGGTCCCCGGTAGCTTGTCTCCTTTCTGGTAAAGAATTGGCTTGGTAGTTTAGTCTGCCCTGTTCCCATGATGCACTGGGCCAGGGACAGACTGATTTGCATATAGCCAGGTTCTGAGCTGGGATGGGGCAGTGAGATAAATAACGGTGATGGATCAAGCCCTGATCTTTTGACTGGGTAAGAGTGGTCTGCTCAATTCAGACACTCTGTTCATCACCACCCCCTTTTGTAAATCGATTTTGGCCACTATAGGTGTGGCAGGGTATACTCAGACATGAGTCCCTTTCTCACTGCTCCATCAGGATTCAAGCAAGCCGGGCCGAAGAGGCTGAAATGCCAGAAACCGGTCCCCGGTAGCTTGTCTCCTTTCTGGTAAAGAATTGGCTTGGTAGTTTAGTCTGCCCTGTTCCCATGATGCACTGGGCCAGGGACAGACTGATTTGCATATAGCCAGGTTCTGAGCTGGGATGGGGCAGTGAGATAAATAACGGTGATGGATCAAGCCCTGATCTTTTGACTGGGTAAGAGTGGTCTGCTCAATTCAGACACTCTGTTCATCACCACCCCCTTTTGTAAATCGATTTTGGCCACTATAGGTGTGGCAGGGTATACTCAGACATGAGTCCCTTTCTCACTGCTCCATCAGGATTCAAGCAAGCCGGGCCGAAGAGGCTGAAATGCCAGAAACCGGTCCCCGGTAGCTTGTCTCCTTTCTGGTAAAGAATTGGCTTGGTAGTTTAGTCTGCCCTGTTCCCATGATGCACTGGGCCAGGGACAGACTGATTTGCATATAGCCAGGTTCTGAGCTGGGATGGGGCAGTGAGATAAATAACGGGGATGGATCAAGCCCTGATCTTTTGACTGGGTAAGAGTGGTCTGCTCAATTCAGACACTCTGTTCATCACCACCCCCTTTTGTAAATCAGCATTCAATGTATGCCGCGTTCCTGGCGAGTGTCTGTTTTGTTAATGAAAACTCCAATCTAACTTGAGCGGGCGACATAGAGTTGGGTAACCGGAAGGTTTGTTTAAAGCATCTTAACATTACTTCTGATCCATTTGCAGGAGTTGGTAGCAGTTTAGCCTTCAATACATCCACCAGTGGTTTCAGGTTACGGCCTCGGATGGGTCTAGGCTATGTTGAGAAAGCATGATTGAGTGCCTGCGCTTTCTCTTTAATCACCTCGCTGTGGGGTGCAAACCTGCCTCTTGCATCTATTTTGAGTCCTAGAAACACGTACGCCGATGCTTTATCTATTGTTTTTCCACTGAGTTGCAACATGCGCTTATTAAAGATGCAGCAATTTAATGGAAACACTTTTCTTTTTTTACACTTTACTTCAATCAAACAATCAATCATAATACTTGTATAGCGCGCTACTCACCCAGAAGGGTCTCAAGGCGCTTGGGGGAAGGGGGCCGCTACTGCTCGAACAGCCAGGTCTTGAGTTGTCTCCTGAAGGCGAGGTGGTCCTGGGTCAGCCGAAGGTGGATGGGGAGGGAGTTCCATGTCTTGGCCGCCAGGTAGGAGAAGGATCTACCTCCGGCGGTGGCTCTTCGGATGCGTGGTACGGCGGCGAGGGCAAGGCTAGCGGATCGTAGCTGGCGGGTGGGCGTGTGGAAGGTCAGGGGGTCGTTGAGGTACTTGGGTCCCAGGTTGTGGAGACACTTGTGTGCGTGGGTGAGGAGCCTGAACGTGATCCTCTTGTTGACGGGGAGCCAGTGCAGGTTCCTCAGGTGGCCAGAGATGTGGCTGCGTCGAGGGATGTCCAGGATGAGTCGGGCGGAGGCGTTCTGGATGCGTTGCAGTCTTTTCTGTAGCTTGGCTGTGGTTCCGCATAGAGGGTGTTTCCGTAGTCTAGGCGGCTGGTGACGAGGGCCTGGGTGACCGTCTTCCTGGTTTCGATCGGGGTCCATCGGAAGATCTTGCGGAGCATGCGGAGGGTGTGAAAGCATGAAGAGGAGACGGCGTTGACTTGTCTGGTCATCGAGAGGGAGGAGTCCAGGATGAAGCCCAGGTTGCGTGCGTGGTCTGTCGGCTTGGGGGCGGTGCCCAGGGCTGGGGGCCACCAGGAGTCGTCCCAGGCGGTGGGTGATGGCCCAAGGATGAGGACTTCCGTCTTGTCTGAGTTCAGTTTCAGGCGGCTGTTCTTCATCCACTCGGCGACGTCTTTCATCCCTTCGTGGAGCCTGGTTCTGGCGGTTTCGGGGTCTCTGGTGAGGGAGAGGATCAGCTGGGTGTCGTCGGCGTAGGAGATGATGTTGAGGTTGTGTTGGCGTGCGATGGCTGCGAGAGGTCTCATGTAGACGTTGAAGATGGTGGGGCTGAGTGATGATCCTTGCGGGACGCCGCAGATGACTTCGGTGGCCTCGGAACAAAACGGGGGAGGCGGACTCTCTGTGTTCTTCCAGCGAGGAATGAGATGATCCACTTCAATGCCTTCTCTTGGATGCCGGTGTTGCTGAGGCGTTGGACTAGGGTGCGGTGGCAGACAGTGTCGAATGCGGCGGAGAGGTCCAGGAGGATGAGTGCCGCTGTTTCCCCGTTGTCGAGAAGGGCTTGGATGTTGTCGGTGGCTGTGATGAGGGCGGTCTCGGTGCTGTGGTTGGCTCTGAAACCGGACTGCGAGGGGTCGAGGGATCCATTTGTCTCGAGGAAGGCGGCAAGCTGTCTGTTGGCGATCTTCTCGATGACTTTGGCAGGAAAAGGGAGGAGCGAGATGGGGCGGAAGTTCTTGAGGTCGGTGGGGTCTGCTGTTAGTTTCTTCAGTAGGGCGCTGAGCTCGGCATGCTTCCAGCTCTCCGGGAAGGTGGCGGTGTCGAAGGAGGTGTTGATGACGTCTCGGAGTTGGGGTGCGATGGTGGAGTCGGCCTTGTTGAAGACGTGGTGGGGGCAGGGGTCAGTCGGAGATCCGGAGTGGATGGTGTTCATCGTGCGGGCTGTGTCTTCGGTGGTCACTGCGGTCCAGGTGCGGAGGGTGGCGGTGGGGTGCGTTGGTTCGACGGTTGGGTGCGAGGATGGTGTGCCGAAGCTGTTGTGGATGTCAGCAATCTTGCGGTGGAAGAATGAGGCGAGGGAGTCGCAGAGATCTTGTGAAGGGGTGATGTCGTTGTTGCCGGTGCTGGGGTTGGAGAACTCCTTGACGATGCTGAAGAGTTCCTTGCTGTCATGGGCGTTGTTGTCCAGTCGATCCTTCAGAGATTTCTTCATGGTAGTGCGGATAAGCTGTTGGGGCTTGCGGGTCGCGTGTTTGAGGGCGGTCATGTTGTCAGTGGTCCGGTCGAGGAGCCAGGCTTTCTCGAGGGTGCGGCAGGTCTTCTTGGAGTCCTTGAGTTCGTCGGTGAATCAGGGGGCTTTCTTGCTTCTGGGTTTGCTGGGAGGGATCTTCAGTGGTGCGAGGTCATCGGCGCAGGCGGTCAGCCACTGCGTGAAGTTGCGGGCTGCTTCGTTGGAGTCCGGTGTGCTGGTGGGTGGGTTCTGGCTGAGGGAGGCGGTGAGCTGGTCGGCGGTGATCTTGCTCCAGCTTCAGTGAGGAACCTGTTGCGGGTGGTGGTGGGTAGTGGTTTTTCTGAAGCTTAAGTGGACGCAGCTGTGGTCGGTCCAGTGAAGTACGGTGGAGTGGCTGAAGGCGATGTGCTTGCTGGATGAGAAGACGGGGTCAAGCGTGTGGCCGGCTTAGTGGGTGGGGGTGTTGACCAGTTGCTTGAGTCCAAGGTTGGCGAGGTTGTCCAGCAGGGTGACGGTGTTGGTATCGTTGTTGTTCTCCAGATGGAAGTTGAGGTCCCTTAGGAGGATGTAGTCGGCGGAGGGGAGGGCGTGTGGGCTGATGAAGTCTGTGATGTCTTCGCTGAATTGTGCGCGTGGTCCCGGGGGTCTGTAGATGAGGGTGCCTCTGAGGGTCGTCTTTGAGTCGGTGTGAATCTGGAAGTGGAGGTGTTCGGCGGCAGTGTAGGTGTCGTCGGCGTTGGTCGTGATGCGGATGGTGTTCTTGTGGACGATGGCGATGCCTCCTCCGGTCTGGTTGATGCGGTCCTTCCTGGTGATCTTGTATCGTTCCGGGATGGCAATGGCGATGTCGGGGGCTGAAGAGGCGTTCATCCATGTTTCAGTGAGGAAGGCGACTTCTGGAGATGTTGTGTCGAGCAGGTTCCAGAGTTCGACGGCGTGTCTGTGGACGGAGCGGGTGTTGAGCAGGATGCACTTGAGGTCGCTGCTGGGGTTTGGCTTGGCGGGCGCAGTGCATGTTCGGAGGCAGGTAAACTTGCAGGTTGTGCAGGTGAAGGGTCCGTGGAAGCGTTTCGGGGCGGCCCGGCAGCAGGCAGGGTTCCGGCCGGCATTGAGTCCGTAGAGGGTGGCGGCGTCGTAGGTCTGTCGGGTCATCTTGTGTCGGTGGGAGCCAGGGGTCCTGGCGCTGGGTGCGGTCCAGGCGCGGACGGGCGCAGACGGGCTTACCTTTGACGTGCCTTTGGCGCACAATTGGCGCGCCCACTGCGCGTGACCGCTGCGCGTCCGCGCGGTCGCCATTTATGGCGAAGTGGGAGGGAGGAAGGGTCAACTGGGAGGCGGGAGCGGGGAGGGCACAGAACAAAAAGGGGGCATGGCCGCTAGGACGGCGGCGGGGAGCGAGGCGGGCACAGGGGGACAGAGACAACAACAATAAGCCTGCACAACAGCATTCAGGGGGACGTGACGATAAACAGAAGAAATATCAGTTACAGAATGAAAAAAAGGTTAAGTTCAGTAATCAGCAAGGCAGAGCAAAGCACACGCACGCAAAATGCGGCGGAAATGCACGAAACAGAGAGGCAATCACAGCGGGGCTGCAGGCAGCATCAGGCAAGGGGGCACACACACAGCTGGCGGCCGTGCGGCGCGGGGGTGTCCTGCGTATGTGTGTGAGGATAGCAGCCTGATTGCTCACAGGATTTTGGCAGAATTCCCCATTTTTGCAGCTTGGCCCACAGCCTGCTACGTGGAACACAGTCGAAGGCTGCCTTGAAGTCGACAAAACACATATAGAGAGGTGTACCTGTAACCCGTGCTCCGATGAGTATCCGGCACACAGCCATGAGGTTGCATTGTGTCCCTTGACTCCTTGTGAGTGCGGTTTGATTAAATGGGCGTCTCCCATTAATTAGAGCTCATTTCTACAGGTCTTGATGCAATAGTGTAGAAAAAATGTAAGATCCACGTCCAAAAGTGCAATCAAGCGATCATTGCTGAGTGAGTGAGTGCCTCCTTTAAAGATGGGGTGAATTATTGACCCTTTCCAACTTTCTGGCGTAACTCCATTTGCAGGATATGCTTAAACATTGTTGCCAGGAAAGTTGTCTTACTGTTGAGTGTTTGAAGAGTGCTTGCAGCAGCCCATTTGAACTGGAGCACAATCAGGCCGCGATTTTCTAATTATCTTCACTACCTCTGCTGGTGTAGGTGCTAAATCCACGACAACCCAGTAGCCCTGCCGTCATTTTGGGGCCAGTCCAAGCTGTTTACATAATTTTAAAGAAAGTCGACCCAATCACCCTGGCTGATGTTTGCATTGTTGGCTGCTCTTGGCGCTTTTTCGATATTATTATTCAGTTTCCAGAATGTTTTAGAATCATTTGTTTTTGAATTGTGTAGCAGTTGAGCCAACATTCTTTCATGCTTGATTTTTTTAAAGAATCATACTTCACTTCTCAGGCAACTTCTCTGCTTACCAGACTTTCTAATAGATTCTTGTCTTCAGGGGTTTGTTGCAGCTGCCTGAGAAGCCTACCTTAGATCTTATTAACCGAATAGGTTGCGGCAGAACTATGACTTTATAGGATCCGAGATGGGCTCCTTGTTCCCTCTACTGACTCTGCTCCATGAAGTGTACTCATTTGGTAGTGAATGCATCCCATACTGAGATCCCATTGAAGCCTGAGGCCCTGTCCTCAAGGCGCATCACAGCGTCTTCTGCCAGCTCCTTGACTGCGCTTGAATTTCGCCATAGTCATTTCAGATTTTTTGTTGCCAATCTCTCCCTAGAGAGCAGTTACCGCGTCATATATGTATGGAGATGTATTTATTGTAATTACTTGTGGATGATGGTCACTCTCCTCGTGATCAATCAATCAATCAGTGACACTTATAAAGCGCGCTACATACCCGTAGGGTCTCAAGGCGCTGGGGGGGGGATGGTGCCGCTACTGCTCGAACAGCCAGGTCTTCAGCTTCTTCCTGAAGGAGAGGTGGTCTTGGGTCAGGCGCAGGTCGGTCGGGAGGGAGTTCCAGGTCTTGGCGGCCAGGTAGGAGAAGGACCTTCCTCCTGTAGTCGCTCTTCGGATGCGGGGGACGGCAGCGAGGGCGTGGTTGGCTGATCGGAGGTGGCATTTGGAAGCGTAGAAGTTGACTCGGCTGTTGAGGTAGCTCGGGCCTTGGTCGTGTAGGGCTTTGTGTGCGTGGGTGAGGAGGCGGAAGGTGATTCTTTTGTTGACGGGGAGCCAGTGAAGGTCTCTCAGATGTCCGGAGATGTGGCTGGTTCGTGGGATGTCGAGGATGAGTCTGGCTGAGGCGTTCTGGATCCACTGGAGTCTCTTCTGGAGCTTGGCGGTGGTACCGGCGTAGAGGGCGTTGCCGTAGTCCAGTCGGCTGGTGACGAGGGCCTGGGTGACGGTCTTCCTGGTCTCGGTGGGGATCCACCAGAAGATCTTCCGTAGCATGCGCAGGATGTTGAAGCACGCCGAGGAGACGTTGTTGACTTGCCTGGTCATGGAGAGGGAGGAGTCCAGGATGAAGCCCAGGTTGCGTGCATGGTCTGTCGGTTTGGGTGCGGTGCCCAGGGCGGGAGGCCACCAGGAGTCGTCCCAGGCGGAGGGTGAGGAGCCCAGGATGAGGACCTCCGTCTTGTCCGAGTTCAGTTTCAGGCGGCTGGTCGTCATCCACTCGGCTACCTCTTTCATCCCTTCGTGCAGGTTGGCTCTGGCGGCGGCGGGGTTGTTGGTCAGGGAGAGGATCAGCTGGGTGTCGTCGGCGTAGGAGATTATGCTGAGGTTGTGTTTGCGTACGATGGCCGCGAGGGGGCTCATGTAGACGTTGAAGAGGGTGGGGCTCAGAGATGATCCTTGGGGGACGCCGCAGATGACTTCGGAGGCCTCTGACTTGTACGGTGGTAGGCGGACTCTCTGTGTTCTTCCGTCGAGGAAGGAGATGATCCATTCCAGCGCCTTGTCCTGGATTCCGATGTTGCTGAGGCGCCGTACTAGGGTGCGGTGGCAGATCGTGTCGAATGCCGCAGAGAGGTCTAGGAGGATGAGGGCCGCTGTTTCTCCATTGTCCATCAGGGCTCGGATGTCATCGGTGGCGGCGATGAGGGCGGTCTCGGTGCTGTGGTTGGCTCGGAAGCCGGACTGTGAGGGGTCGAGGGATCCGTTCTTCTCGAGGAAGGCGGCCATCTGCTTGTTGACGGTCTTCTCGATGACTTTGGCTGGAAACGGGAGGAGCGAGATGGGGCGGTAATTCTTGAGGTCGGTGGGGTCCGCTGTTGGTTTCTTGAGTAGAGCGCTGAGTTCGGCGTGTTTCCAGCTCTCAGGGAAGATGGTGGTGTCGAAGGATGTGTTGATGATGTCTCGCAGGTGGGGTGCGATGACAGCGTCGGCCTTGTTGAAGACGTGGTGAGGGCAGGGGTCGGTCGGTGATCCGGAGTGGATGGAGTTCATCGTGCGGATGGTGTCTTCGGTGCTGATCGGGGTCCAGGCGTGGAGGGTGGTGGTGGGGGTGGTTGTTCGGTCATGGTGTGCGTTGGTTGGTTGTTGAAGCTGTTGTGTATGTCCGCGATCTTGTTGTGGAAGTATGAAGCGAGGGAGTGGCAGAGGTCTTGCGATGGGGTGATGTCGTTGTTTCCTGCGCTGGGGTTGGAAAGCTCTTTCACGATGTTGAAGAGTTCCTTGCAGTTGTGTGCGTTGTTGTCCAACCGGTCCTTGAATGCTGTTTTCTTGGCTGCGCGGATCAGCTGGTGGTGTTTCCGGGTGGCAAGTTTGAAGGAGGTCCTGTTGTCCGGTGTCGGTTCCCTTCTCCAGACTTTCTCGAGGGCTCGGCAGTTCTTCTTGGAGCTCTTGAGTTCGTCGGTGAACCATGGGGCCTTCTTGCTGCCGGGTCTGCTAGGCGGGGTCCTCAGTGGGGCGAGTTCGTCCGCGCAGTTGCTGATCCACTTCGTGAGGTTGTCGGCGGCCTGGCTGGGGTTCGCTGAGCTGGCAGGAGGGTGCTGGCTCAGGGAGGTGGCGAGCTGGTCTGCTGTGATCTTGTTCCAGCTTCTGCGGGCGGCCTGTTGCTGGTGTTGGTGGGTCGTCGTTCTCTTGAAGGTGAAGTGGACGCAGCTGTGGTCCGTCCATTGAAGCTCTGTGGCGTGGCTGAAGTTGATGTCTGTGCTGGAAGAGAAGACTGCGTCGAGTGTGTGTCCGGCGAGGTGGGTGGGGGTGGACACCAGTTGCTTGAGTCCCAGGTTGGCGAGGTTGTCGAGCAGGGTGCTGGTGTTGCGATTCTAAAATCTCGCACTTGCTTGTACAGCGAGAAGGTCACCAGCGGGTGCTCCAAAATGGAGACCAGTCTAGGCGGGAGGATATCACCAGGGTTTCGGCCATTCAGGACAAGCAGGCTGATTAGTTTGCATACCTCTACCAATTCTTCTATCTCGTCATTTCGCTTTTTATAAGGCATGTTTTGTACTGGAAGTGACCCAACTATTTCAGCATGCTCCTCACCTGGGTAATGAAATAAATTGAGATTAAAGCCTTCAGAGACTAGCCTGTGGGATCAGTGCTATGCGTTTTAAAGGCGAAGTGGGTGCGCTGTAACCCTTTCTGCTATTCTCTTACGGTTTATATACGCATTGATTAGGATAATAGATTCATGTGAGTTCTTGGCCCAATCATCCATTTTGAGAGTCAGGGGGCATGGGTCATCCATGTACAGTTCCACAATCTCTGCTGACAGGTCGGTGTTAATATAGATTGCCATCCACCTTTCGCCCTTCGCAATGTACTACTTTTCTCAGCTGATTTTCTATATTCTTCATTACCAGTTAGTGGAATACCCCCTCGGGCCCATGTTTCCTGGAGCAGTATTATATTGAAAGTTCCCAGGTATTGCATCACCACAGGGTCCTCGATCTTTGCCTGTAACCCACTTATATTCCAGGAGCTGAGCCAACCCATTCGGAGATAACCGTGTCTTCTACTGTTCAATCTTTGGAATAAGCAGCCTCTGATAAGAAGTGGGTAGCCAGCAGCAGTTATCCTGAGATGCAGAGTTTGTTGTACATTGTCACTGTTTAGAGAGCCCCTCTTCTCTGGTTACTTTAATCGAGACATTGGTATGTGCTGACACGCTTTAGTTGTGGCCCGTGTGAGGATGTCATCCAGGTGCCGCTCTTAGCACCGAGGCAGTGGTCCCTACGTTCTCGTCAATAGGCTGCTCAGCTGATAGCAGACAGGGGTATCTGTTCCCTGGTGTGATATTACTTCGATCCCCCGAGCTTTCAGCATCTTTTCCCCTCTAGCACTTGAACTGGAAGATCTGAGTCCCCAGAAGTGACCGGAGCCGGGTCTGAGTGCTGCCGACCTTTCTCTGGTAGAAACTTGAAGGAAAGGATATCTTCTGATGCAACATGGCCTCGGCCCAGTAATGCCTTTATTCATTTTAAAATATTTGTGTGGTTTAGGACATCCTCTGGGCCTGTCGCAGGGATTCTGCTCCTACACAGAACTGTGCATAGAGACTTGGAACCTCAGTGAATTAGGGTGTACCAAAACTCACCTTAGTAGCCAAAATCCCCTACCAGACTAGCAATCAGTGTCTCATTGGTTCTTCCATGCCCCCAATGATTAGACAACCCAGAGCATGGACTTAGAACACCTCAGGTAATGTGGAACACATGAACACTCTTTCGTTATACTAACATACCAGCCCAGAACAAGGAGTAAATGAGGACACGTGCAAGTTTGAACTATTTATTTCTAATGCAGTGTTCTCTGCTAATACAAGCAAACATATTATAAGCAACAAGGTTATCAGCATAACTACTATTCCATAACATACAAAGGGAGAAATCATGTTAAAATGCTAAAGGGAAGAAGGCTAAATGACACCTCAATCTTACCCTCCCTTGCTAGTATATTATATTATGTCAACAGAAGGTCTCTTTGGGTTTTAGCAGGGCGGCCCCGTACCTCTGGTCCAAGTAGAAAGGGATCACATCATCTTCTAACCAGCTTTCTGCATGTGAATATTCATCAAGTGTGTGTGCATGCTCTACGCAGAGCAATATTAAACGCGCCAAAAGCCAGAGTTGGCCCCAGCTGCATATGTGTTATGTCTAGGATGTGCGCTGATCAGACTGAACAACAACCACTGTGTTGAAATAACCTTGGAGGCCTCAGCACTCACTGTTCAGACATAGCTTACCAAGCAAAGCTGATACTACAGGAAAACATATTATTCTCGTGTGAAGCAAAATATTATATTAGACTCAAAGCATTAATAACAATATGTGCCGTGTGCATAAGCAGCAGAAAGGAAAAATGGCGTCTAAACTTCTAATAAGCTCATGCTAACTTAACACAGTGTGAAGGCAAATCCTATCTACATGACAGGCCCCTGGATTTGAACTCCGTAGTCCATAATAGCCAATGTCCAGAGTCTCTTGGATGGCCGATAGGCGTGTGGAGTCGCTCTCGGTGTTCATCACCAGTTCCAAGGAGGTCCCTTCCCATTATTTGTTTCTTGATCATTGAAGAAAATAGAAACCTTCTCAGGGGTCTCACTGATACACCTTGGTCCTTTTAAACCAACGAAGAAGAAGTTGGCACAGAAGCTGTAATATAAAAGTAACATCTTTAATAACTTCAGATGAGGGAGACTACGTCGCACAGAAACCTTAGCAACTGAATGAGGCAGTCTAAGGAGTACAGAAAACAGGGGCTTTATATATGGTTAGGGTTACATAGTCAGCATAAGACCAAGGGGAGGTCCTGCACATGTAAGCATGACAAAATTACTAATATGGGCATACAAGATCTGCTTTCTCATCAAAGTGGGAGGTGAGTTGCTTCTCCACCCAGCAGCAAAAATAGCCTGCCAGTTATACAAGAGGAGCAGGTGCATTCTACGAGCTAGGCCCCTCTGAGCATGTGCAAGACTCTGAAGAGGGAAACAGCACATGGCGAGCACATGGCTACCTAAAATGGCTGCCAAAATACAAAACGGCTTTCAGCTAATGCGAACAAATCCCTGCAATCTTTTACAGATGGTCCTTTTTGCATGAGCAAAAGACATTCCTATGATCCAGTAGGAACACAGAAAATATTTGCACATTAATTTTCATAATTTTATCAATATTCTAATTCATTGCTAGGTGGACATTTTCCATTCTAAACATTTAATTAAGCGGGTATATGTGAAGTATAAGCAGGAATACAAAAAGAACAAAGCATTGGGTCATAATTAACAAACAGATAGCAGGACGCCGAAAATCACCTGACTTTGCCGCTGTCTACGGAGGAAGGAGGAAGGTCCGCTACTAATCGCGGAACCCGCTTCGCGGGTCCCGCATCGCCGCTGCTGTCACCGGAACTACAGGTAGCTGCTGGGCGTGTGAGCGTGAGACAGGGCTGCGAGTGTAGGAACCGGGACTCGCTTTCCCAGGAGTCCCGGTAATCCTCAGGCCGAGTCACCTGGCCCGCTCTCCCTGACCGCCCCGCCCAGCTGAAGCACCTTAAAAGACCCAGCCTCCCATAGCGTGTGGGGACGCCGAAAATCACCTGACTTTGCCGCTGTCTACGGAGGAAGGAGGAAGGTCCGCTACTACTCGCGGAACCCGCTTCGCGGGTCCCGCATCGCCGCTGCTGTCACCGGAACTACAGGTAGCTGCTGGGCGTGTGAGCGTGAGACAGGGCTGCGAGTGTAGGAACCGGGACTCGCTTTCCCAGGAGTCCCAGTAATCCTCAGGCCGAGTCACCTGGCCCGCTCTCCCTGACCGCCCCGCCCAGCTGAAGCACCTTAAAAGACCCAGCCTCCCATAGCGTGTGGGGACGCCGAAAATCACCTGACTTTGCCGCTGTCTACGGAGGAAGGAGGAAGGTCCGCTACTACTCGCGGAACCCGCTTCGCGGGTCCCGCATCGCCGCTGCTGTCACCGGAACTACAGGTAGCTGCTGGCCGTGTGAGCGTGAGACAGGGCTGCGAGTGTAGGAACCGGGACTCACTTTCCCAGGAGTCCCGGTAATCCTCAGGCCGAGTCACCTGGCCCGCTCTCCCTGACCGCCCCGCCCAGCTGAAGCACCTTAAAAGACCCAGCCTCCCATAGCGTGTGGGGACGCCGAAAATCACCTGACTTTGCCGCTGTCTACGGAGGAAGGAGGAAGGTCCGCTACTACTCGCGGAACCCGCTTCGCGGGTCCCGCATCGCCGCTGCTGTCACCGGAACTACAGGTAGCTGCTGGGCGTGTGAGCGTGAGACAGGGCTGCGAGTGTAGGAACCGGGACTCGCTTTCCCAGGAGTCCCGGTAATCCTCAGGCCGAGTCACCTGGCCCGCTCTCCCTGACCGCCCCGCCCAGCTGAAGCACCTTAAAAGACCCAGCCTCCCATAGCATGTGGGGACGCCGAAAATCACCTGACTTTGCCGCTGTCTACGGAGGAAGGAGGAAGGTCTGCTACTACTCGCGGAACCCGCTTCGCGGGTCCCGCATCGCCGCTGCTGTCACCGGAACTACAGGTAGCTGCTGGGCGTGTGAGCGTGAGACAGGGCTGCGAGTGTAGGAACCGGGACTCGCTTTCCCAGGAGTCCCGGTAATCCTCAGGCCGAGTCACCTGGCCCGCTCTCCCTGATCGCCCCGCCCAGCTGAAGCACCTTAAAAGACCCAGCCTCCCATAGCGTGTGGGGACGCTGAAAATCACCTGACTTTGCCGCTGTCTACGGAGGAAGGAGGAAGGTCCGCTACTACTCGCGGAACCCGCTTCGCGGGTCCCGCATCGCCGCTGCTGTCACCGGAACTACAGGTAGCTGCTGGGCGTGTGAGCGTGAGACAGGGCTGCGAGTGTAGGAACCGGGACTCGCTTTCCCAGGAGTCCCGGTAATCCTCAGGCCGAGTCACCTGTCCCGCTATCCCTGACCGCCCCGCCCAGCTGAAGCACCTTAAAAGACCCAGCCTCCCATAGCGTGTGGGGACGCCGAAAATCACCTGACTTTGCCGCTGTCTACGGAGGAAGGAGGAAGGTCCGCTACTACTCGCGGAACCCGCTTCGCGGGTCCCGCATCGCCGCTGCTGTCACCGGAACTACAGGTAGCTGCTGGGCGTGTGAGCGTGAGACAGGGCTGCGAGTGTAGGAACCGGGACTCGCTTTCCCAGGAGTCCCGGTAATCCTCAGGCCGAGTCACCTGGCCCGCTCTCCCTGATCGCCCCGCCCAGCTGAAGCACCTTAAAAGACCCAGCCTCCCATAGCGTGTGGGGACGCCGAAAATCACCTGACTTTGCCGCTGTCTACGGAGGAAGGAGGAAGGTCCGCTACTACTCGCGGAACCCGCTTCGCGGGTCCCGCATCGCCGCTGCTGTCACCGGAACTACAGGTAGCTGCTGGGCGTGTGAGCGTGAGACAGGGCTGCGAGTGTAGGAACCGGGACTCGCTTTCCCAGGAGTCCCGGTAATCCTCAGGCCGAGTGACCTGGCCCGCTCTCCCTGACCGCCCCGCCCAGCTGAAGCACCTTAAAAGACCCAGCCTCCCATAGCGTGTGGGGACACCGAAAATCACCTGACTTTGCCGCTGTCTACGGAGGAAGGAGGAAGGTCCGCTACTACTCGCGGAACCCGCTTCGCGGGTCCCGCATCGCCGCTGCTGTCACCGGAACTACAGGTAGCTGCTGGGCGTGTGAGCGTGAGACAGGGCTGCGAGTGTAGGAACCGGGACTCGCTTTCCCAGGAGTCCCGGTAATCCTCAGGCCGAGTCACCTGGCCCGCTCTCCCTGATCGCCCCGCCCACCCGCCCACCCAAAACCCACCCTGTGCTCATATAAAGCAGTGAATTACGCTGCGCGGGAGCGCGCGGGAGCGCCCGGGGCTAAGCCCGGGCAAAGGGCGGGCCCTCTGTGGCCCTCAGAGGCCCGAGGAGACTGGACTGGGCCAGAGATCCTGGTCGAGTATATATTGCTCCCAACCCAGTTCTTATTCACCTTGAATACACGGGTAATGTCCTGCCACGAAACAAGAAGCATGGCTGCCGTTGGAGCTAAAAAACTCACAGGGACCCTGGACGACTTTATTACCCGCACACATGCACTTATCGATGAAGGAATAATCCTCATGGACAGGAGAGTTTCCCAAGACCTGGCTATGGCCAAGCGTTCTTCCCTTGGCCTCATTGCTGAGGCTCAGACACCGAAAACGGATTCCCGGCGAGAAGCACAGGCGTTAGTACACCATTCCGGACCTAATAAGGACTTGGATGCCCTTAATCTTGCCCAGGACCTGGAAGCTTCACCGATATATTGACTGAAAGTGGAACGCAAAGTAGCGAAACAAATATTAGTAACCCTATAGTCAACTTAATAGAAAGAGCTCGGGTAGAAGGGGCAATCCCTAAGCAAAAACGCAAAACCAAAACCTCAACGGTTGCGAAAGGAAAAAAGGCTATTACTTTACCGAATTCTCGTACTATTGAAAAATCTTCCGTTAGTTTACCTATCCCCACAGAGGGTCTACCTCCTAACAACCCTGGCCTACTGTTGAGTCTCCCAGATGATACCATAATTGATCAAAGTCTGGAAGAAATTTTGCAACTTAGCGGCCCTACAGGCAACTCAATAATAATATCTCCACTGGAGGAGCCTGGTTCTAGTTCTAATAATACAGTAATTTTCAATATGTTAAAAGCTTTACTAGAACCCATAGAGGTAAGATTGCGCAGTCTGGAAACGGTCCTAAAAAATATACACAAGGACATAAGTGCCCCTAGCTTTGCTTTAAATAAAAAGTCCACTCAGGTTACTAGTTTACCTAAACCCACAAAGACTATAACGGCTCCTAATAAAGCGTGGAAGACTAATAACACGACGCCTAAGAAACCTAGTAGTACTTCAAATCAAGTAGGATCTAAAACTAAACCCCCTGTGGTAGCGCAGATTAAGAAAACAGATACTAATCTGATCTCTTCTAAAAACAATACTATTCCCCAGCCCATACCTGGTGATGGTTTATCCCAGGCCCCCAATCTTGATATACAGGATAAAGGTAAGGCTAGGTCACGTAGAAATATTCACCTCCCCCCGGATGCCGCACCTTATGTGGTTATCCTTACCGGAGTTACAGAACTTCGTTCGCCAGAAGAAGAATCATACCAGGCACTCAAAAATAAAGTCTGTCACTGGCTAGCGAATAATTATCCACTCCCACCAAACATACCCACTGATATCTTAATGATAGAGAGGGCTCCCTGGGTAGGAGGTAATAAGAAAAATTTGCAGGGGGACTGTGTGGTGGTAACTTTTGAAAATCCGGAGGTAGTAGATTTTATTTGTAATAGCAGGGCCCCAAGATACCAGGCGAGCAGGGTGACTGCCAGACCCCTCTCGTATTTCTATCTTCCCCACAACCAAGCGGATAATCGTTGGAGCTGGCTTAAAGGCTCTCACGATAGGATTCCTAGACAAAGGCCTAAATTCCCCTGGGACATTCAACCTCCAGTCAGGGAGGAGGGCTGGGATGGGGGGTGGAATTTGGCGGGGACTAGGGGAGGTAGACCACGTCAATGTGGTCCCTCACATAGCTCCCAACTCATCCATCCCTTTTTTTACCAGCAGCCACTAAATGGACCATCTAATCCTTTGTGTTTCCCTATTGCAAACCGCTTTGATTGTTTGTCAACCACAGATTGGGTGGATTGACATACTCAGGGCTTGCCAGGGGAACATGGTGTCTGTGCAAATCCATTGCGCCCTTGCAAGGATGTTGCCATAGCGGACCCGATAACAGCTAATTTATCCCTTATACCCGGAACTAGCCCGATGATGAGAGAGAGCCGGGGCGCGGGTACACCGATTGCCCCTAATACAGACTTAGCTCTCTGTAAAGTCCTCACTTGGAACGTGGCAGGTCTAAATGCAAAGGGTTTAGACCCGACATGGCAAAGATTCATTAAACAACATCATATCATAGGACTTCAAGAAACATGGGATATAACACATACCTTTTCCCTGGATGGTTTCTGCAGCTTTTCTACTCCGGCAGTTCCAGGCATAAGAGGGAGAGCGAAGGGTGGTTTACTCACCTTGTGTTCCCTGGATCTAGTAGGTGTTTTCAAAAAAATAGACACCGCATTAACAAACGTCCTTGCGGTGGAGTGGACCCTCCCTAACTCAAAGATCTTTTTGTTGATTAATTTTTATAATTCAAAGGAGTCCGCCATTGTAAATGAACATCTAATTTCTTTGTTAAATTTTTTGTCAGCCTATAGGAGTGATTGCACTACCCCCCCGGAACTGGTTATTCTGGGGGATTTTAATATACACCCCTGTGAGGGAGGTTGTTTTAATGACAGATACGGGGGTATACCACCTGAAGCCATTCCTCATTTTGAGCATACAGTCAAAGGCGAGTACCTAGAGTTCCTTCTAGCTAACTTAAACCTCTTCGAATTCGACCAAGGCATTAGTGAGCCTAGAGCCCCAACTTTTGTTGGGAGAGATGCCAATACAGTTATAGATTATATCTTCGTTTCAAATGGGGCCTTGGCAAAGGCACATGAGTACAGTGTAGTTGACCTTATTTCATCGGATCATTTTCCCGTCCTCCTGTCCTTGGACCTAGATTGCTTTCGCAATGGCAGCCCACCAAGTATGGCAGCCCCAAAGGACTTGAAATCTAAAGAGCAGGGAAGGCGCCTGAAATGGGAGATGATTGTTCCAGAGGAATTCTTTCATTTAATCGCCCAAGAGTCGGAGGCCAGCATGGCAGTGTGTCTGGACCGAACTGCTGAGGGCCCTAAGGTCTTGACAGCTTATGAAGAGATTTGTACCAGGATTAGTAACAATTTGGAATGAAAGTCAGCTGGGCAAGGGAATACAACGACCCAAAAATGGTTCAACAAGGAATGTTCGAGGATACATAGTGCTCTGCTGAAAGCCATTAAACAAAAACCCAGAGACACGTTATTAGTGGCCAAGCTAAGGAGGGAATACAAAACTACAATCCATAATCGCAAAAACCAAATTAAGGAGGAAGCTTGGAATAGCCTATTATCTGTGGAGGTGCTGAGAGATAGTAAAAAGTTTTGGGCTATTGTAAACCAGCCCTTTTTTTCTGACAATGGGCCAACGGATTTAGACTGTGTCATAGAGGATAACAGATGGCTAGCCCATTTTGGCAAAATCTATGAGTCTACAGTCCCTGCCTCAATTGCCAAAACCCATGACCACTCTAATTTGGTTATGGATTTTAACATTATGGAAGTGGAAAGGGCGATTAGAGATACCAGCAAACACAAGGCCCCGGGACCCGATGGGGTACCAGCAGATCTCTACATTCAGCACCCACAATTCTGGTCCAAAATTTTAACCAATGTTTTTAACGCTATTCCGACAGCTGGCTTCCCACCCTCCTGGTCTACCTCTATAATCGTGCCTATATTCAAGAAAGGGAATAGGGCGGACCCGGCCTGCTACAGACCAATCTCCTTGTTGGACTCTGCCGTCAAGATCTTAGGCAGAGTCATCCTGCACAGGATGGAGGTTTGGCTGGAGGAGAGCGGGATCCTTTCGGATTTGCAGTACGGGTTCAGGGCACACAGAGGGACAATTGACCAATGTTTGAACCTTCATCTAATTATTAGCAAATACACTGTGGTGAAGGGGGTGTTTCTTTATTTGGGATTTATGGACTTATCCTCCGCGTTTGATTTGGTTAATCGTTCAAAATTATGGACCATTTTACGAAATTTGGGATTGGATACTACCTTGGTTAGCTTTTTACATGATCTTCATTCTAACTTGTTTGCATCTGTTAGGGCATCAAGGGATGGTAGGTGTACAGCAAAGTTCAGATCAGGGAGAGGGGTCAGACAAGGGTGCATCCTGGCCCCTCTTCTTTTTACACTGTACATCAACGCCTTGGGGAAATTTCTGAATCCAGCCACCCTGGACATTCCGCGTATGGGGGGGCTACCTATTCCGGTCCTCCTATATGCGGATGACGCTGTCCTCATAGCGCGGACTGGCATAGGGCTTCAAAAACTCTTGGACCATTTTGGCCAGTTCATGGAAGCGCTCGATTTAAAAATTAATACCGTCAAGTCCCATGTTATGGTTGTTGGCTCTCGAAAGAAAAATATGAAGATTAGATCTTTCAGCTCTAACAATTCCCCAATTTCCAGGGTGCCCTCCTTTTGTTATCTGGGCGTCACTTTTGACGAGAGAGGAACTTGGAAGCCACAATTGAAACTCAAGGAAAATGGAGTCATAAGATCGACAACAGCACTCCTGAGCTTTTCCAAAAGATTGGGCTCGAAACCTATGGAAGCTATGACCAGGATCTACAGAGCCAAAAGTCTGGCAATCTCTTCCTATGGGGCAGACATTTGGGGCTATGTTCCAACTCTAGGCATACAAATTGCCGAAAACAACTTTATACGGGCCCCGCTGACTCTCCCGAAATCTTCCCCCACACACTCAACCCATAATGAACTAGGCATGGGTTATGTCTCTGATCTTCTAAAAATGTCCCCAGTTCTTTGCTGGATTAAAACCTGGACAAATGAAGAAATCAGTCTGAATCACTGCATCCTTAAGGATTGTATATCTCTCGACAAAGCTCATACTATTCCGTGGCTGGCATATGTTAGAGCGGCATGTGCGAGGCTAGGGCGTCCGGAAATATACTCTCGACCGCAACATCTCAAAAAAGAGGATGCAAAGTGGGTGAAGCAGCACTTTCGGACTTTGTTGGAATGCGAAAGAGAAGCGGCTGAACTTAGCAAACCTACGGTCAGGTTACTTTTTCAACTTTCCACAACCACAGCGATGGAACCCTATTTAAAATATGTCACAAAGCCCTACCACTGCTTTCTGCTCATAAGGTTTAGATTTAATTTGATTCATCTCATCCTTGGCACGCATACAGAATGGGGCTCACCAGAAAATGTTCCCCCTTGCACATGTGACTGTTTCTCAACACAGGACACTTTGCACCTGGTTATGCTCTGTGAGCATTATTTGGTGCCGCGGAAAAAATTCCTTGTTCCCATCCTAAAACCTCTGAATTTTGTTCAGGTACGGCCAGCATTATTATTTTTACAGATGTTGAATCCAGTGCCGGTTGCATATGGCGTAGCCTGTTTTTTAGTAGCAGCCGCCAGACAGAAAAAACTAAGAGCTGCTGCACCACTAAATCATCAAATTTGACTCTCTGTATAAACTCTGGCGAGAATGTTTCTCATGTGCTGATTTTTTAGGTGTTCCCTGTATCTACCAAATCCCTTTTTTACAATGAATGTGCCCTTTCCTTTTGTTTTTTAGAAGGAGTAGCAATCAATTCTTTCCACCTATTTAATTGTTTTTTTAAAAAAATCTGATTGTATGTATCATGTATTGCTTTTATGGTTTTAATTAACCGAATAAAGTTTTTTGACTGACTGACTGACTGACTGATAGCAGGAGAGAGTAATGACCACTATCACAAACATAATTATCATTTTTCTAGTCCTAAGCAAATCCTCAAACCGTCTAGTAAAAACATTTTCTGGGCTCCTATGCATTTCAGTGACCATCCATTTCAAGGACATCTCTAATAAAAACATTTTTAGTAAACTTTTCCATTGTTCCCTTTATGAGGGCTAATACATCAATTATATTTGGCACCAGGAGCACCACACAGGGCCAGAGGAATTAGGACAAAGAGCTGCAAAGGGCTGCTCCTCCTCAAAAAAGGGACATCCAAAGGGGTACATTATTGACAAAAAAGAATTCGTCCTTGGGAAAATTGAAGCCGCTGTACAACCAACCAGAGCGGAGTCTTCTCCCTGGGTCCGTTTGAGACTCACAGGCAAGCTCTTGTTCTTTCCTCGGTGGAGCTGCACAACTCGCAACTCAACAATCACAGCCCAGTTTCAAGGAAAAAGTCTCTTCTTTCAGGATAGGGCAGTCACCCACCAGGGAAAATGCTCTCAACGATCCTGTCCAGTGTCTCAGGCAGTGCACCCGTTTTCTTCACTTCAATCTAACAGGCACCAGAGACACAGCACCTGAACCATAATCTCAAGTCCTTCCCTAACTCCTGTATTGCTCTGCTGGCGCACTGCTCATTCATTGCGGCCACACATTGCATCCAGTGTGCTCAGGCACCTCTTGACCAACAACAAAGGAGCAAACTTTCATTCACTTTGGGACCAGGATTCATAGGCCTGATGCTAGGATCTCTGAAGCAACCCTTGTTTCAAAAGGGGTCACCTCAAGCAAGGCCTCCTCACCATTCTCGTCAGTCTGTGACTCTCAGCTGGGCTTCAAAAACTTGATCCACTATTTCTCCTTTCTGATTTGTGACCCCATCTTTCGCCCAAGACAGTGGCGGGGTACACACTTTATCACAGGGCTTCCGCCTTCATTGAGGTCCTTGTTGCCAGCAATGCCGGTGCTGGTTCCCTTCACTTTGGCTTCAAGCTGGACTGGTGCTGACGCTGACTCCCCAGGCTGAATCTGATGTCGGGGCCCCTCTGGCAATGGTTGTAAGGCAGCAAATATATATTGGTGGACAGAACAATTGGTCTTTAGACAAGGAACAGAAATAGTCTATCAACAGAGAGGATAGTCTCAGAATACTTCCTAGTCGTGAGGGGAAACAACAGTTACAACGCAACTGTTACAACGGACTACTGTTACAACGCAACTATTACAACGCAGGATCCTTTACAACGCATGCCTTTACAACGCATGACATTACATAGCAGATGCTATTACAACGCATGCCATTACAACGTAAGTATAGGTAAGTTTATCTTTTTTAAAACATTTATTTAATTTGGGTTTTGGGGTACAGGGGTATTTTAAGGGTTCAGGGCTAGGTTTGGGTTATGGGGTACATGGGTATTTTTAGGGTTCAGGGCTAGGTTTCGGTTATGGGGTACAGGGGTATTTTTAGGGTTCAGGGCTAGGTTTGGGTTATGTGGTACAGGGGTATTTTTAGGGTTCAGGGCTAGGTGTGGGTTATGGGGTACAGGGGTATTTTTAGGGTTCAGGGCTAGGTTTGGGTTATGGGGTACAGGGGTATTTTTAGGGTTCAGGGCTAGGTTTGGGTTATGGGGTACAGGGGTATTTTTAGGGTTCAGGGTGGGTTTGGGTTTTGGGGTACAGGGGTATTTTTAGGGTTCAGGGTGGGTTTGGGTTTTGGGGTAAAGGGGTATTTTTAGGGTTCAGGGTGGGTTTGGGTTTTGGGGTACAGGGTTATTTTTAGGGTTCAGGGTTGGGTTTGAGCTTTGGGGTACAGGGGTATTTTTAGGGTTCAGGGTGGGTTTGGGTTTTGGGGTACAGGGGTATTTTTAGGTTCAGGGCTGGGTTTGGGTTTTGGGGTACAGGGGTATTTTTAGGGTTCTGGGCTGGGTTTGGGTTTTGGGGTACAGGTGTATTTTTAGGTTTCAGGGTTGGGTTTGGGTTTTGGGGTACAGGGGTATTTTTAGGGTTCAGGGCTGGGTTTGGGTTTTGAGGTACAGGGGTATTTTTAGGGTTCATGGCTGGGTTTGGGTATTGGGGTACAGGGGTATTTTTTGGGTTCAGGGCTGGGTTTGGATTTGGGATACAGGGGTATTTTTAGGGTTCAGTTTTAAAATAAATTATTTAAATTAATTAAAAAAAATAATTTTAATAATTTTATTATTTATTTATAATAGTTCTTTATTAATAATAGTTCTTTTAAAAATAATCTTAAAGTAATTTTTTACCCTACACTATCCAGCACTTACCCTACTATTACACTCCCCTGGAGTTAGATTTTTATTTTTAAATTCCTAAACTATTTTTTTAAATATATGTATATATATATATATATATATGTACAAATTAAATATTTTAAAATAATTTAATTTATTAAATTAATTTAATTTTATTTAATTACATTTTTTAAGAAAATAATATACTTACCTGTACTTACGTTGTAATGGAATGCGTTATAATAGCATCTGCTATGTAATGTCATGAGTTGTAAAGGCTGGGTTTGGGTTTCGGGGTAGAGGGGTATTTTTAGGGGTCAGGGCTGGGTTTGGGTTTTGGGGTACAGGGGTATTTTTAGGGTTCAGGGTGGGTTTGGTGTTTTGGGGTACAGGGGTATTTTTAGGGTTCAGGGTGGGTTTGGGTTATGGGGTACAGGGGTATTTTTAGGGTTCAGGGCTGGGTTTGGGTTTTGGGGTACAGGGGTATTTTTAGGGTTCAGGGCTGGGTTTGGGTTTCGGGGTACAGAGGTATTTTTAGGGGTCAGGGCTGGGTTTGGGTTTTGGGGTACAGGGGTATTTTCAGGGTTCAGGGTGGGTTTGGGTTTTGGGGTACAGGGGTATTTTTAGGGTTCAGGGTGGGTTTGGGTTTTGGGGTACAGGGGTATTTTTAGGGTTCAGGACTGGGTTTGGGTTTTGGGGTACAGGGGTATTTTTAGGGTTCAGGGTTGGGTTTGGGCTTTGGGGTACAGGGGTATTTTTAGTGTTCAGGGTGGGTTTGGGTTTTGGGATACAGGGGTATTTTTAGGGTTCAGGGCTGGGTTTGGGTTTTGGGGTACAGGGGTATTTTTAGGGTTCAGGGTTGGGTTTGGGTTTTGGGGTACAGGTGTATTTTTAGGGTTCAGGGTTAGGTTTGGGTTTTGGGGTACAGGGGTATTTTTAGGGTTCCGTTTTAAAATAAATAATTTAAATTAATTAAAAAAATTAATTTTAATAATTTTATTATTTATTTATAATAGTTCTTTATTAATAATAGTTCTTTTAAAAATAATCTTAAAGTAATTTTTTACCCTACACTATCCAGCACTTACCCTACTATTACACTCCCCTGGAGTTAGATTTTTATTTTTAAATTCCTAAACTATTTTTTTAAATATATGTATATATATATATATATATGTACAAATTAATTATTTTAAAATAATTTAATTTATTAAATTAATTTAATTTTAATTAATTAAATTTTTTAATAAAATAATATACTTACCTATACTTACGTTGTAATGGCATGCGTTATAATAGCATCTGCTATGTAATGTTATGAGTTGTAAAGGCATACGTTGTAATGGATCCTGCGTTGTAATTGTTGCGTTGTAACGGTGTGCGTTGTAAAAGTTTGCGATGTAACGTCATACATCCGCCTTGAGACGCCTCATATATATATTATATATTAGCAAGGCACCCAAGAACCACTTCCATCTATCTATGAGAGAGTAAAAAAAAAACAACATCCTGGACTTATTGGCAAGTATAAAAGGAACTCTTTGGTGAACTGACAAGAGTAATACATCACCCAATCCCAAGCTGCCAAGGAATTCTATATTAATTTACTAAACTCAGAGGAAAAGAGAAAAACAACACAGACATACCCTAAATCCTTACATTGGTGTATTCCTGTGTACTAATCTGAACCCCCCCCCAAAAAAAGGAAATGTTCTACACTTTTACTTATAGATTTTAAACTACTTTTACAGGACTGCAGACACTTCTAAAATGATTTCTCTTAATAAAAGCACCTATATTGCACACTTAGGACCATGCTCTCATGTTATAGGAGCAGCAGGAAAATCTAAAACTGCTAATTTAACAGGGGTTCTTATCTATAAAACAACATTTCCTTCAAAAAAGTTTTTTGCTAAGGATCACATGGGCATCTTCGCTGCGTTCTACTTTTCATGATCCAAACTATGCAACATCAGCTCTAATAAGGACTGTCAGTTTATTTACACAGACTAGCTAATAAAAACTAGCAATGCCCTTGCTAAACTATTTAGCATGAGAATAACATACAATAATGGTGTTATCATCTAAGATTTGTAGAACAAAAACTACCCAAATCTAGCTCCCCTTAAAGGTCAAATAAGGGAACAACAATCTAAACTACTGATCCTGTCATAATTTCATCAAACAGGATGGGCAGTAACATAACATATATTCTTATTCATTTTATTAATGCTAATAATGTTTAAAACAGTATTACTGAATAGCCAATTAAATGTCTCATTGCTATTTCACAGACAGCTTAGACAGGCTAAAAAACAAAATTGAGAAAAAGAGAGAAACACATACATATTGCCTTCCCTTAATTTGTGGAGGAGCCAGCCTCCTTCCCCCATTTTGACAGTAGGAAACCTGAAACAGGTTTCACTTCTGTCAACACTATCAACCCCTATTTGTAGCAACTGGGCATAAACAAAGTCATAGGAGGTACATAACACTTTTGAGAGGGCTAAAAACATGAATACCCAATCCCCATCCTTTTAGCAAATGTACAAGTGAAACATGAGGGCGAATGAATTCAAACTAAATTTCATTGCCTCAGCTTTTGCACAGTAATACTCAGACTAAAAGCATTAGTGTTGTATAAATATATGGCAAAACGTTCTGTTAATCAAAGTTCACATATACCATTATATAGTTTTCTATCACATGAGTGCATAAAGTGCTTGACTTTGCCAAAGAAAGTAAAACTTCTCCTTCTCTCCCCTGTCGTCTTTCAAGAAGTTTCAGAGGTCAAATTGTCAAAGCAGACCTTCTCTGGGAGCCCTGCCAGGCATCTAAATATAGAATTGACTTTTAACTCTTATCAGCTGTCCTATTCTGTGTGCGAATGCAGCCCCATTCCCCTGTTTGTCAGTTTAGAGTTAAGAGAATAACTTCTGCTGGTTTTTTATACATATTTTCAATTATAAGCAGTGTGCAGTAGACTTTTCTAGCGATATAAAGGTCAGCTATTTGTTTTATACCTAAATGTATGCATTTACTGAAGCCTAAGGCAGTTTAAAAGCTGCTCTGAATGGCAGAATTGTTTCAAATTTGTGAATTTTACCCAATTTCGTCTTTGATATTTGGGGCACTTAAAAATGAATATCCTATCATTTTGTTGCATAATAGTCATCCTCAGAATGTTCTCCACATAGCCCAGGAATGGGAAATTAGAAATATATCATATATACCCTTATAAAAATGAGTTTTGTCCGCCTGCGCAGATTGATATTTCACATGCAAGTTTCCTCATTATGCGGTACAAGACTACTTAAAATTTATTTTTATGCTAGGAGGTCACCGTATGAGTATTAAGCTTTATAAATATTAAAAAACAAATTTAAAAGCACTTATTTTATAATATTTTATTTTCAATAATAATACTTTTTAATAAAACCAATCATTTTGATAATTCCACATAGGAAAAGCACTCTTCCTTCCTTGCCTATCATATTTAGACGCATTCATTCATAAGCCTAAGCACAGAAGCCTAACTTGAATCATGAACATTTTTGCGCCACTTTTTAAAGGACAGTCATTATTTAACATCAGAACCACAAATGTGCTTATTTAAAAAGGCTGTAAGAAAGGAAATCTTTACTTTAAATGTGTTCCTGTTATCCAAAATAATAAACCTGATTTTTATAAATTTTTAAAACAGAAGTCTGAAATGCAGGGTTTTACACCGTTTTTGCACTGAATTAAGATTAAGTTGAGTCAGCATTTCTTTCTCGCCATGGCCTAAAATCAAAACGACAGCTTTTTTTAGTGTTGAAATGTAAGCACAGTGACTGTCTATTTAAAACTGAGGCATTTCAAGTTCCATAATGTGTGTTTAGTTCAGCAACATCCAATTTACTCAGATGATGTGTTTGCCTGTTAATATATAATACAATGTATCTAAGGAAAATGTTGTAACATCTTATAATTGTTTATTTATTGCAAACACACAATTTTGTTCTTTTTAGGCCTATTTTATTCCTATTGAATGTGAATTCTAATTTCATCTTTTTAAGCTTTGTGGCAGTTTGTACATGTGCATAGCTGCTTACTCTTATCAATTTAATAGTAATATGTAGTTAAGTAGCATATCATATGGTTCATTTCTGGATTTTTATTTAATTTTATTTAATATTAATTAAATGTCATTTTGCATAACAGACTGATGACAGCAAAAAAATCACACACACACACATTGAGCTCATTCCAAACATATACAGATAGGGTCATACACTCAGAACACATAATACAGCGCGCTTAAGGCTAGCCATTATTTCACAAAGAGCGCAATCGCTATTTACTCACAGAATACCAATGTGAACCCACAAACCACATGGACATTTAAACACACGATTAACCCACAGATCAAAACTTAGGACAGAAACAAAGGACAGCCCACAGACTGTACTTAAACCAAACCATTTGTAAATACTAGTTGTAAGTCAGATTTACAAGAAGAACTTCTCAATTTATACCTAAACCTATTTAGGAATTCCCTCAGGGGAGCCGGCTAATTTACTTCACATCTCACTATGGTACCTCCAAAAAGCAACACATTCTTCGATGTGTGCTTGAAACAGGCATGCCAAAAATATTGCAAAATATGCAAATATTATATGCAAAGTGGCACTTAAAGTACACTTGTACGTTGTGCCATCCAAATCTTATACAAAGTAGAGAAAAGTCTCCTCATTACCTGCCTACACAAATTGCAATTCATATATACCAACAACTACTATAAAAATTGACCAACACAAATCCAAAGCCACAGTAAGCTTTACTAAACTACATTACCAATCCCAGGCATCAAAACCAACAGTAAGCCGCATCAACAGAGCACTTACCAATCCCTTGGTTGTCCAGATTTGAACTGCCAAGTTCAGAATGACCTAACGGTTGTTTTTAGAATACTCACACCAACAAGGTTCTCAGTCAGGAGTGGTAAAACATCATGTGGAGGATCAAAATCAGGAAGACCAGAAATATACTGGGCTGCAGAGACAGAGAATTCCCAGAATCTCCGTGCACAGAGTACGTCCTTAGTAGAATCCTGTCCTGTCCTCCTCACTAGATTCCTGTCTCCTGACAAGATCACTCCCTTAGATAGCCATTTCTCTGAGCCCCACATTGCGCGCCATTTGAAGAAAAAAGAGCCCTTCTCAGGGGTCTCACTGATACACTTTGTTACTTTTAAACCAACGAAGAAGAAGTTGGCACAGAAGCTGTAATATAAAAGTAACATCTTTAATAACCTCAAATGAGGGAGACTACTTCACACAGAAACCTTAGCAACTGAATGAGGCAGTCTAAGGAGTACAGAAAACAGGGGCCTTATTTATGCTTAGGGTTACATAGTCAGCATAAGACCAAGGGGAGGTCCTGGCACATGTAAGCATGCAAAATGACTAATATGGGCATACTAGATCTGCTTTCTCAACAAAGTGGGAGGAGAGTTACTTCTCCATACAGCAACAAAAATAGCCTGACAGTTATACAAGAGGAGTAGGTGCATTCTACTAGCAAGGCCTCTCTGAGCATGTGCAAGGCTCTGAAGAGGGAAACAGCACGTGGCGAGCTAAAATGGCTACCAAAATACAAAATGGCTTTCCGCTCATGCTAACAAATCCGTGCAATCTTTAACAGAATGAATCCTGTCTGTCCACTGCGGCTCCTTCTTCCTGACTCAGGACCTGCATTTTATGCTGGGGCTAACTATGTTTAGTGGGAGTTCTGACCTATTGGATTCCGGGTTTGAGTTGAGTTGCTTCTTCCTTGATGTTCTTGACTTGATGTCACTCTGATTGTGAATTTAAACGTAGCCGGGAAGCCCCTGGTGCCTGTGCCTTGCCGCCTTTTGGCACCGATGATTTTACTACAATCGCACAGATGGCGGTGGGGGCCTCCGTGACTGATGATTTGTTCTTCACTGGCTTGTGTTGGCATTATCAATTGCTGGTGCTCATTCAATTAGCCGGGAGATATTCGCTGGGATCGCCTCCTCCTCATGGCCTGTTCCTCCTGCTTTTGACGATAGTGAGGTGTTTAAAGGGCCTGCATAGCTAATGCAAACTTTGTTCCTCCCCTTTCTTGCACGCTTCCTCTCCCTTTTTAGGTCTAACTAGCCAATGCAGCGCATGCATTGCTTCGCTTTTTAGGTCTCGCAAGCGAACGCAGCACATGCGCTGCTTCGCTTGCGAGGCTCTATGGCTGCCGCTTTCTGTCCCGAAGGCAGACAGGAGATGGCATGCGCGGACAGGAGATGTGCACTCCGTACGCGTGCACATCTCCTGTCAGTGGGCGCATCACGCCCTTTCACTTTTCCTCCCCCCGTCGGCTCACTGGAGCCAACTTGTTGTATTTTTTGCCTATTAAAATTCTATGACTTGTAAATGAGCAGCGAGCGGCGGGCCCACGTAAGCCCAGAGGATTTGAATCGGGCAAACGCTGAAAGAGACACAACCTGCCTGCCTCGTAGGAGGACAAAACACACCTTCATCGTAGTCATCATAGCGCTCAAAATACCTTGAAAGAAAGATGCACCGTCCACGGAACTCAGCCTTCCACACCTGGAGCGATTCACAAAGAGATGGCAAAAAAGTGTAACTTGCGCAAAGATGTATTTGTTATGCTAGGCATGTTTTTAATATATGTCTTCTTGAAAAATCAGGTACAATTCTGCACAACTCCTGCACAAAGTGCTGAAAGCATTATTGGAGGCATGTGTGTTTGCACGGTAGGCTCGCGTTTCATTCTAAAATGAAGATGCTGACATCATTGGTACGGAGAGGCGAATGCCTGCACTCAATGCATGAAACACATATGTTTTGTGCAATTTGCAAAACGTTTACCATTACTAATGTATCGACTCAACACACTTTTTGTTCACATACAGGCTGTTGCCATATTGTTGGCAACAAAGTGCGGAACCAATGGTCCCATTACCAAGTATAAACAGTGTAACGCAAAATTAAGCCTCACCCAGCAGAAGGTGGTAAGCCCCCCCGAGCCCCTGAGTATCCATAGGCTTTAGACTGGGTGATCCCTGAAGGTTCTCCCCCCTGCACAGTAGCGGCCTTCGAAGACTCCCTTGGATACGAATGCACTCCAAAAACACACAAATAAAACTAGCATAAAGATAACACGCCCTCACACGCACTAAATCACAACGTAAAGCACATATCCCGGTTTTGATAAATAGCTGAATATACTCGCGCATAGGACACAGCATCTCAAACTCACTTCACTTTTACACTAACTCGCACAAACCATTTTAATAGCATAGCACCAACATTATCTCTGCTGACCGCCAGGGGTGTTTAGGGTGTTAACACCTGTTAGAATTGGGGGTCTCTGGTTGGCACAGGTATACACATCCTGGTCTCCTTCCTGTCTGCCATCTCCTCTGGCGACAGACATCTGGCAGAAACACTGCTACCCAATGGGGAGGTTGCACCCCTCCCTTCTGGACCCAGTGGTCCCTCTAGCTGTTGCTCTGCATCCTCAAATTCAATATCCTTTCCAGGGGCATTCCTTGCCTCGACCCAGGCCCTCAGCACCTTTTGGAACTGCTCCCTTCTGGAGAGTCAAATTTTTGCATAAGATCCTGTGCTGTTTCTTGGTGTAGTTTTCTAGTTTCTCCCAATCACAGTCAATAGATGAAATGGATGCTGCCTTTTCCGTTTTCACTGAATCAGGCATGACTTTTCACAAAAACATGGAGATCTCTTGGCAAAACAATAAATAAAAAGAGTTTGTGGCTGTGTTATTGGACTGAACTCACTATGTAATGCTCAATAATCACTGTATATATATCACAAATGCAAATTTGAAATCCTCACCTCTGCCACCAATGTTAGATTTGGGGGTCTCTGGTTGGCACAGGTATACACTTGTGACAAACAGGGACCCTCTCCTCCAGTCAGGGCAAGGGACTTACGCTTAGAAATAACCCCTGCTCACCCTCTAGGCGGCGGGGCGTGAGCAGACAAGGCTAAACTCCAGAGCGTTTAGAGTTAAGCATTTGTAGCAACGCACAGCAATCAATTGACACACCACAAACAGAAACCAGGTTGGCTTTGTGTAAAAATATACTATTTTATATGTATGCAGGCTTTAGGCAGGCTTCATTTACAAGTTCCAATAACTTCAAAAAGGTTCCACAATACTCAAGGCAATATTCAGTTCCTTGGCAAGGCTTATTTAACTGTCTGTGCGCGTCGTAGCGCTTTGGTGCAATCTGTGCGAGGCGAACAGGAAGGCCTTACTAAGTCTCACGCGCCGCGCGGTACGATGCGTACGGCGCGGCTGGTTTACACTGGTGGTACGAGTAGTAGCACTCCTGTGCGACTCGTACCACGTTGACGAACAAAGGCTTTCAAGATGGTACGTGCCTCGCGGACACTTCAGTCCTGGGCGCAGTGCACAGCACAATGCGAACACAGGGGACTGTTACGAAAGGCGGTGCGAGTCGTAGGGCTCTGGGGCGACTCGTATGATGTTAGCAGAACAAGGGTATCCAGAGACTCACCCGCCTCGCACACTCTAGTCCGAGGCGCTGTACATGGTATGACGCGTTCACTGTACCTTTCGATCTTGCAGAGTTCGATGCGTACGATGCAGGGGCCAGGCGTCCTACGTCATGGTGCCTTCCTGGTGCTGTGCGAGCTACGGCTCTGGGGCTTGGTAGTCACGTTGCTCTCAGGGCAGCGATGCGTTGTAGGGGCAGGCTTTTGATTGCAGACTCCGCTCCGATCCTGAAGGGGGGTAAGCGGCGGACGGTGATGAAAGGTGCGGTGTGATCCCTGGGTATGGGACAGACACCAACAGCACTACACGCCGCAGCTGCTCACACACAGCGGCGCGCCGCGCTCAGCAGTACGCCACATGGGGGAAGGGAACACAGGCAAACAGTCCGTCTTTACTTTGCGAGCTACGGCTCGGGGGCCACAGGATCGCGGTGCTCAGACCGGACGGGCCTGTTCTTGCGTTGCGAGCTACGGCTCGGAGGGGCAACAGTCACGGCAGTCGGGCCAAGCGGAGCTGGTCCTTACTTTGCAAACTGCGGCGCGACCAGGCAGAAGTCGTGTTGCTCGGCGGGACAGGGGTGCCCAGGCTCTTAAGAGTGTGCGACGAAGGGGCATAGCACACTCAGCTTTCCTCCGTCAGCTCTGCAGGGACAGGCAGCACCATCAGCAGCTTTTCCTTCAGGGGGGTACCGCCCAATGTTCCTGGGGCGCAGTTCAGGGTGCAGGCTCAAACGCAAGCCCTTGGAGATCTTTGTCGGAGATTGCACACGTTGAAATCAAAAAGTCACTTCAGGCTTCTTCTCCTCTCCTTCCTGCAGCACAGCACCCACCACAGGCCAGTCTCTCAGGTTAGAGACAGTAGTCATCCAATCAGCTTTCCCAGGTCCTTCTCTTTGGGCAGAGTTTCTTCTTGGCGTAAACAGGATCTGATTTCTTAGGAGCAGGGCTCCTACTTTTATACATGAAATCCATTGTTCTTTCAGGCCAGGGAGGCCTTTGCCTAATCTGGTTCAGCCCTTGAGCACTTTGTTTTGCAGACTCTGGCTTCTCCTTTCAGTGAGCAGGGCAGGGACATCAGACGCTCCGCAGGAGGTGGAGCCAGCATTGTGGTGACAGGTACAGTCCAGGACCACTCTGTTGACAGTCTTCCCCTCTCTCTTCACAAGGTACAGGGCAGAGACATCAGCCGCTCCCCAGGGAGCGGAGCCAGCATTGTGGTGGCAGAGCACAGCCCTATTCAGAGTCAAGGGCCACTCCCCCCACCCATCCTGGTATAATCCCTCTATTCACCACCTGTCAGCCCCAGCCCTGTCACTCACAAAACCCAGACAGCAGATACACATTCTATCAGAGGCAGGCTGAAATGGTTAGGCAAGCAAATACTAACTTTCTAAAAGTATTATTTGAGTTCAGGCATACTAAACTTGACTTTCTACCATGTTCCCGGAGCCTGCTGGGATTATAGGGTATAATAATCCCAGCAGCCCATTCTGGACTCTGAGAACAGGTAGCCTTACAATAGTGAAAAACTAAAATTGCTGTAATTCAGTATTAGGACATGCCACACACATCAGGGCTTGTCCTACCTTATGCTTACAATGCTCCCTGCCCTTGGGCCTAACATAGGGGTGACTCACATGAAGTAAAGGGAAGGTTTAGGGGCTGGCAAGTGTGTGCACTTGCCCAGCCAGCATGACAGTACCAGACTGCACACAGGTTCTGCAATGGCAGACCCTAGACACATTTTAAAGGGCTGCTTCTGTGGGTGGCACAACCAGTGCTGCAGGCCCACCAGCAGTATATGTATTTACAACCCCTGGCACTCCGGATGCACTTTACTGGGGTCTGACAGTAAACCAAATAAGCCAATCATGGAATCTAATCAATGTATACACTTTATACAGGGAGAGCATATGCACTTTAGCACTGGTCAGCAGTGGTAAAGTGCCCAGAGTCATTAAACCAACAAAAACAGGTCAGAGAGAATATTGGAGGAAGGCAAAAAGTTCAGGGATGCCCCTGCCAAGAGGGCCAAGTCCAACACACCACTCTAATAAATGTATTTTCTGATAAATAGTTGGTTACAGATGTTTTCAGTCTGGTATTGAGAGATGTCAGTCGAAGTTCACCAGGGATGTTTACATGCAAGCAGACAAAAATGCACACACTCTCTCTTCCTCTCTGCCCTCAAAATGTGTATTTCATGTAACATAGTATATTCTCTCCTAGTACTCCGGCCGATCTGCATTCCTCTCCCTTTCCATTGCCCTTGGGCCCCTCTTAAGGGCCCTGCTTGTCCTATAATGTATTGAAATCAAATATGCCAGTCTAAGTGTCAGAAAATCGGAACACACCCCCCCAACCCCCAATCTTACTGACCAAGCTATGCCCTGCTGACCGCACACAACCAACCCCAACAAACAAGACTAGGTTAGAGGATGTAGCCTAACTGCCAGGGTAGTGGATTTCAAATCTGGGAAACCGGAAAAGAGCTCTGATACCCTGTGTATTTGTACCGATGTAAATGACAGTGGCTTTTATTTATGTTTTGAAAACCTGCAAACGGTGCCTTATCGCACTTTGTATTATAAGTTATAATCATTACGAGAAGCAAGGCTGGCAGTAAAAGAGGCGCAGTTACTGCCAGCATTGCTTTTCTTAAGCAACGATTATAAGTGCAAAGTGCGTGTTTAGGCACCGCTTTCAGGTTTTCAAAACATAAATAAAAGCCACTGTCATTTACAATGCCAATAGCTCAAACTTTAATAATGCGAGACCTATTGCATTGCAAATGCTTGTTGTCATTTGGAATGGTGCGGGGACTTTATCCTGAGGTGCGGATGGTGCATGCATCAGACCCATATCTTCAATATTCTCTCGTTGTTGCTTCTTTGTAGGTTGGCCGGTGACTCTTTTAAACTGCTGCTCTTGATGCCCGTGAGCCGCTGGCATGCTGCTGTCTGGCTGCTCACCCAGTATCGAGGTTGATGGTATCGTAGTACGGTCATCCCCTACAATGAGGCTGTTTTCACCTCCACCAGTACTCCTTTCATAATTAGCGGCAGTTGCACTTGTCTATCAACCAGCTCCTTGCATGAGCATATCGTGAAATCACTAAGGTTGTTTAATTGAACCCTAGTGATCAGCGACTTTATTTTCTCAAGTTTTTCATAAATCCCAAGTACCGAAACAGCCATGGTATTGAGTAAATCCACCTGAATTTCCATTTTATACAAGTGCTGCCTGAGGGCCATCACTGTTGCTTGCATTGATTTTAAAATGGCTGCCCACATGCTGGTGGGGTTTGTCAAGGGTAGCAAGCCCCTATTGTGCTCATCCATCTGTAACCTTTGTATTGGGCCACCCCGGGGTACCTCTCCATTGATCATCCTTGATCTCATGCAAGACTTCTGGGGAATTTGGTGTCTCAGTGTAAGTAAGTAAGTAAAGTAAGCTTTATTCGATTTTTCAGTTAAAATCATAAAAGCACTACAAAAACATTTGTACAAAGAACAATTAAAAGTATCGTATACATATTTGATGCAAAATAGACGCTTACTTAATCATTGAGAATATTTCATTAGAAAACAAAATAGAAAATGGTGTCTCAGTGTTATGACCTTAAATTCTAGGAAGGAAAGGAACCTAGGGCCAGAAATACGACCGTTTTTTTGCAGCAGCAAATGGGATATCCTCCCATTTTTGAGCGCAAAAAAGGGTAATGGCATGTACAAATGCTATTTTGCAAGTCACTAACTTGCAAAATATCATTTGCGAATCTCGCTAAGGGAAGGGACGTCCCTTCCTAATAGCGAGTCACCATGCCATGTACTATTGTTTCGCGACCGCATTTGCGGCCGTAAAACACTCACAGTGTACCACCTATTTCAAGTAGGTGGTAAATCAAAAGCAAATGGGAAGGGGCTTCCCAGGGCACCCCTTCCCCTTTGTGAGAATGAGGGAAATATTGTTTTTAAGAGCAGGCAGTGCTCACAGGGACCTGCCCTTAAAAAAATTAAACTGAAAAGTTTAATTTTTCTTTTTTAAATGCATCCCATTTTACTTTAAGGAACATGGTGGTCTGCTGATCACAGCAGGCCACCATCCCTGTAAGTCCTATCTATTCTGAATGGGGTTGTAAATTGTGCCTGCCTCATTAATATTAATGAAGTATGCAACTTGCGACCCATTAGGAATCGTAAACAGTGTCTGAGACACTGTTGTGCATCCCTATTTGTGAGGCGCAAATTGCGAGTCGCAAATTGGTGTGTGGTACATCTGGCCCCTAGACTGTGCGTTCTTACTCATATCCAAACCATCTAACTCAATCCTTCGATGTTGAGTGCATCTTGTGGTGAAGGCGTGCGGGGACCATTGGCACGCCCGTCCTGTTGGGACTGCTGATGATGCATTTTCTTGCCCATCTGCTCGGGGTCATCCTCTGCAGACCAGCTCTATGATCATGAGTGTTTTTAGATCAAATTGTGGGTGACAAGGGAGGTTGGTCATTTGGGTGAGTGTATCCCCTTCGTGTGGTATTTCTCACTTAAGGCGCATAGTGAGCTGGATCACGTGATGAAGACCAGGAAGAAAGATTGTTGCCCTGGTCTCTTAACACCTGAAAGAAGTCTGTTATTTTCAGCGTGTTCTGCTGCTTCTCTCCCTCCATGGTTTGATGCGTTCCCAGGGTACCACTGCGCTGGGGGCTCTCTGTTGTGATCAGACTGGAGTCTACAACTGGCCTATTATTATCTGGGGGGGCTTTGTAGTGCTGCCTTTATTGTTATATATTTTTTGCTTTTCTTTTCTCCTCCACTTCTGTCCGGTTGCAGGTTCCCACTTTCTTCTATCGGCGACTTGTGCTTTGCATCCTCACCTGCCAGATCTGATTGGTGTGTGGCACTGCATGCGGGGTGCTGAGTGCAGTGGCAGGAGGCAGGGCCTGTTGCTGACTGCTGCGTTGTCAAGGTTTAAATCACTTTAAATTGGTTTTCGATCCTGGGCACGATCATGCCAAAGGTGCCCCCACACCCTTCCCTTCTGGCTCCCACTTTCCAGTCTTTTGTAATCCTTTGTGCTGGTAGACAATGGAGATTGATTTCTGGCTTGGATTAAAGCACTATATGGCACAATGTGCCCCATGTCTGAGTTGTAATGGGGTTATAGTGGGGCCTGATGTGCCGCCACACCCTTTTCTACGAACAATCCAGAGTTGACCCGACATTGTCATGGCTTGTCTGCCCCCTCTATCCCTCATGCTGCGGGGGGAGGTAACCCCATGCTTCTTCTCTTCTCCTCACACTCCTTACTTTTTAGTGAGTGATAATAGCAATGAAAAGGCAGCAGTCCCACAGATGATGAAAAGTGCTGGCAGTTACTTCGGATCCTGGGTTTGCAACTCTTTGTGTTTAACCTGATCACAAGCCACACCCGGTCTGGCCGAGCTGCTTCCATGAAACAGGACCCCACTCTCTGGCTGTGCGACTAAACGCAGCCCCTTATGTGCCTTAAAGTCTGTTCTTCTTACCGAGGTCTGCGTTTTTCAGATTTACTTTCTTGTTTCTGATGTGTATGAGGTGAATCCCCCCTCCACTCCTGCCCGCACACCCCCAACTCTTGACCCCTGGTGGAGGGTTTGAGTGGGGGCAAGAATCAATCATGAGCTGGATGCCGGCGGGAGCTTCATGAGGCTGCTCCTCTCCTCCCTGAGTACCACCAAGGAGGGGGGATGCCGTCCACCCGCGTGGTACCCCGACTCGAGCCCAGGGTACCACCAAGGAGTGGGGATGCCGTCCTTCACTCTGGTAGGCAATGGTGCGCAGGATCGTAGGAGTGTGGAGTCAAGGTTAAATCACAGTGTGGAGTCCTACTGGGACCAGTGTCTGGCATCCCACGGTGATGCACATGCGAGGGTAGTAATGATGCGGTGAGAGCGACCAGAATCCACCCGGGACCCCAGTCGACACTTTGTTTTAGCAAAATACCGATGGATTAAACCCAGATCTGTGACTGGGGTGAATGTTTTGCCATTTTCCAACATTCCGTCCATCATCTTGTGTGTTTTACTGTTCACCCTATGTAGGAAGGGTATGCCCAGACGTGGGTCTCGTGCTCACTACGCCACTGGAGTCAAGCTATCCTGGCTGAAGATGGCTGATAGCTAGAAAACGGTCCTAGGATGCATGATTCCGGTCCAGGGAAGGCATGGCTTGGCAGTTTGGTCTGAACTGTTCCCATGAGGCACAGGGTCAAGACTGATTTGCATATGGCCATGTCTGAGCTGGGGTGGCTTGGTGAGCAAAATAACGATGGATTAAACCCAGATCCGTGACTGAGGGTTAATGTTTTGCCATTGTGCAACATTCCGTCCATCATCTTTTGTGTTTTACCAGTCAACACTTTGTTTGACAGCAGAATTGAATGAAACAATAATTAAAACCCAACCGTAACCGTCCGGCACCCCAAAATGGAGTGCAGGCAGGGGGAGTCAAGATGTGGTGAGAGCAACCATCCCTCAGCACGTCCTTCAGAAGCCGGCGTTGGACTCGCTCGCGAACTTCCGTACCCGGTTTGAGCGCGTGTCATCAGCGGGTCAACAGAGCATTATCACTGAGTTAATCTGGGATCCTCGGAGCAAGGGCAACCCGCCGCACCTCCATTGCCTTGATAAACAATCTGCAATATGATTCTTTATACCTGGAACATACCTGGAGACCAAAGATATATACCATACCTTCCAGAGCGGCACCTACTTCAACAGCAGCTAGTGTGCCTGCCCAGGACATCGTGCACACTAAACTGTCTGCCTCGCTCCTATCTGACTGGAGCGTGTAATATTCTGAAAGTTAACATCCTCATGCTGCAAACCTTGCACGAGGATGTCCATCAACACTTTGCATCTTTTGTACCGTGTTCCATGATCCAGTGCTGAACGCAACATGCCAGGATTCCAACAATGTAAGTCAGTTGTAGGAGATCCTGGTATGTGGCGTGAGTGTCCGGTCGTGGGTGCAGTTGTTACTGGAATTAAAGAAGCTTAAATAATCTTTATTGGAGTCCAGTACTCATGATTACATTTGGCGACAAGGTTATCCCACAGACTGCACCCGCTAATTTAATTTTAGAAGACTTTGCAGAGCTGTTACGGAGTCCTGGCCTTCACTCTCCTGCCCCGAATGGAAGACTTCCACGTTTATGGGTTTCACCCTCGTCATCATACCAGCAAGTCGTGGTTGCCAGTTCCGGGCAATTTGGTGGAGTTTCATTGAATTTTTCTCTGAGGAGGTCGTCTTGACGTCACTGCCTTCGTCTGCTGGTGACTCTCCTAGCAACAAGCTTTGCCAACTGACGTCCAGGCTTCCTCACTCACTCCATAGCAACAGCGTTAAATGCTTGCGCTTTTATGTAACGCGCCTACACTCCCACCTCGGTGGCCATCTTCTCAATAGCGTTTTGGTTACCAGGGCAACCAAGCCATTCAACGCTACGCCGGAAAATTTTCTTCAAAGGAGCTGACCGCGCTCTTCATCGATTCATTATTATAAAGGTATGATTCAGCCTGAATGCTTCTACGGTGACAGGCACACCATTTAAATGATAAAACTGTGACATTTTTAAAGTTTTAGGAATTCTGCCTGCACTTTTCTACGGTGACAGGCACACTATTAACATTATAAAACTGTGACATTTTAAAGTTTTGGGAATTCTGCCTGCACTTTTCTGCAGTGACAGTCACACTGTTGTAAATAAAACAGCGATAATGTTAAGCATTCGCTGAAGACATGCTATTCTGTCTTCATTCTAGTTTTCCCGCTCATACTCGGAAATACGGCCGGACTCCATTTTGTTTTCTGGTGTCCATCTTGTATGCTACACTTCGCCATGTGCTCGCCACGAGGCAAGTCCTACTTCACTGGCTGTCACCCCTGGAGTTTGCCCAGCAACAGGCTATAAATAGTTCCAGCTTGCCTAGCGCATGCCCAGTATGTGTAACATCTGTTTCTGCTTAGAGGGGATTGGAATGTGCATTCGAGGGGTTCCATGAACCGTTAACTCCTCCTATGTATCGATCATGTTTTAAGAAATGCCCATATATGGCTGTAAATCATGCTTTTGAGTTGTAACCGCCCACTTATGAGCCCCTTCTTTGTGTATAAAAGGGGACCGCATATCCGAGTTCTTTGTGCTACCTTGTACAATACTGTAGAGTGTTGTGTGGGCTGTAGTACCACCTTTAGAGGTTTATTAAACTATGTTTTTGTATTTCCAGTTTCCGTGCCAATTTCTCATGTAGTCTGAGGACTTTGCGTACAGAAGGGTGAACCCTTTGGCACTCACGGGCCTTGCTGAGGCCTGTATTCATCAATTGGCGCCCGTCACGTGGGGCTCATCGACGACTCGGATGCTCGAAGGACTAGTCGTGACGAAGGATTGGAACCTTGCCGGGGACGTGATCACTGCCAGCGGCGCCTTTAGTCCTGGCATCCCGAGGTATTCTTCCTTCCCTTCCGATCTGACCATCTGGGTGGCGCCGGTCATCCACTGAGACCTTTTCTGTCGGTTTGCCGCATAGTGGCCGTTTGGGCGAATTCGGAACTTGGCCGTTGGAATCTGGACACTCTTGATTGGTAAGAATCGTTGTACGATGCTTGCTCCGAGCCTTTGATAGTCTTGTTTGGCAAGGCAGTTTTATACGCTTGCCCCGACTAATTTGTTTGTTTGATTGGAATGACTAGTCATATTATTGTTCAGTGAATTCATATATGAGTTGCAACCCATATAGGCGGGCAATGTGGAGATATTTCTCCTGATCTGTGAATCTGAGCGGCGCAATGCTTAAGTGCCATTTAATTATAATATTGCATATTTTGCATTATTTTTACACATGCCTGTTTTTAGCGCACTCCGTAAGTGGTGCTGCTGTTTTGGTAATGACCGGTTGGTACTTGAAGAATCACAGCCGGCTCCCCCAGAGGGGACGCCGAATAGAGATATGTATGTGAAGTTTGGTCTTTCCTCCTTAATGTACAGCACGTTGTGGAGGAAATACACAAAGAAGGATCCTGAGTTGCGATGGCCTATGTATGGATCGTTTTTGATTTGAAGAAAATTGCGTATGTGGAGCAGTGTATGTGTAAGCGGCGAGTGAGGCAGGATATGTTTGAATGTATACGAATGTGGGTGAAAGAGGTGCGAGAGCGTGAGAAGCGTGAGCAAGCACTGATTGAGAAAGAGCAAAGAAAGAGTGAGCGTGAGAAGGCGCATGAGGCAAAAAAACGCAAAGCAAAAGAATTAGAAGAGAAGCAGGAGAAAGAACATCGGTTGCAAATATCTGGCCAGTACCCTGTTCGACAGCCTCTTTATCCTGTCCTTAATAAATCGGATGATGATTTTTCGTTATTAGATCGCTCACCGCTCCCGTACGTTGGTACGTTTGCCCCGAGAGGAGGAGATCAAGATTCTAGGCCGCCCGGACAGAAGGTGGATACGCGGTCTATGTTATCGGCCGATCGTATGGCTGATCTTCATAAGATTGCTTATCGGGTCAACAAAGATACTATGCCCCTTGCCGATCTATTGCAAGAGCTTGAGGCATGGGAAGATAGGGAGAAACTATATTTCGTTGATTTTCTCTCTAATGAAATAGTGTCAGCCTTTCGGAAATATTCCGATGTTCTTGAACCAGCGGATGTGATAGCTGATGCAAAGGAACTGCGTAAAGGTCTTTTTCTTTCTCCCCACCTTCCCGATGCAATCCGACGGCTATTTGCGTTACGGGATGAAGTGTTTCGGCTATGGGACGAGGGACGGAAACGGAAAGCTGGCGAGGAGCAATTGAATCCGACTGGCGACGGGAAGCAGTCATCCATATTTTACTCAGATAAGATTGATGCAGTGCATGCTAAACCAATGCGGGAGGCGGCGCCTTTGTATGTTCCTCCTAAAGGAGCGGGTACTAGTTCAGATAGAGGGTCAGCGGATGCTCAAGGGTATTTTATCTACAATTGGGTTTATACTCCTTGGAATAGGGCAGACGTTATGGCATTGAAGGCAGCATTACCTGACCCTCAAAAGAATCCCGCAGCCTTTTATGAGTAAGTTGAGGGGGCTTTGAATTCTTGTACCATGACTCTTGCCGATATTGACTTATTCTTCGGGCTTATATTACCATCAGATATGTGGAGATCAATACGTAAGGTTGATGATCTTCAGGCATTTAAAGCTCGATGGGGGGATCTTGAGGATGAGGACAGGGAGAGAAAACCTGCACAGAAGCCGCCTGAGTCGATTTTAAACCTTCCTGCTGCTATTGTAGCTAAATTGAAAACGCTTATCCCCCCTAAAAAAATTGATTGGACTATGCTAGCGTCATGTAAACGGAAGGTAGATGAATCGGTTTCAGATTTCTTTACACAATTTGAGGAAACTTTTCATGATTTTAGCGGTTAGTCGCTCACGGACGACACGGGCCGGCACCTCTTTGTTGATAAATATGTTTCAAATTTATTACCAAGTATAGCAGCTCGATTAAAAGCGAGTGAAAGTTCTTGGACGACTTCGACCCCAGCATCCCTCCTGACGATGGCTCATTATTACGAGCGTCAGGAACTAGAAGCGAAGGTTAGTGAGGAAAAGAAATCCAAAGATCTGAAAACTAAGGTTATGTTAGCGCAGGTATATGGGCCGCCTCGTAGAGGTAATGATCGGGGCGGCAGGAATTTTTTTAGCTCTCCTTCAGGCCGTACTGATTTGGCCCGGGATCAATGTCCGTATTGTAGGCAAAAAGGCCATTGGGCGAACGAGTGTCCGTTGTTGCGTGCACAGCACCAGGAGCGCGGGCAGGGATCTATGAGGGGTAGGGGAAATTTTTTAGGCCCTAGGGGCAACACAAATGATCGAGTTAGGTTTGACTCTAATGTACGACCCCGAGATGGGTCCAATGTTTTTGATCGACAAAACCAGTACCAAATGCCTGATTATGCACCTCCTGAGCAGCATGATTCACAGTATGCATAGGATTGCGTAGGATGGGGTAAGGAGCCAGTTGAAGTGCCAGTAGATCAGAGGGGTCCTTATGGTACAGCACATGTTTTGGGCTCTACTGATCGGTTCCTGGTTGATACAGGAGCTAATCGTAGCGCTTTGTCAAAAAAATTGGTTCCGAGGGCTCCCCTGTCTGGCTCAACAATTACGTCAATAGGGTTCGATGGAACGCCTTCTGTTAGCCCACTATCACAACCTCTTCCACTTTATGTAGATCAGTTTGCTGCACCATGTCCATTCCTACTCTCCCCAAAAACTCCTGATAATATCGTGGGCCTAGACATGCTCAAATATTTTCGGGCCACGATACAGTGCTCCCCTGAGGGAGTACGTGTTATTCTGAATGATAATTATCCACCAATGGAGAGGGTGTACATGATTACCATAGAGGCTGCACTGGCCTCTTTGACTGAATCTTTGTGGGCCACGTCCGATACCGATGTGGGACAGATGATTATCCCTCCGGTGCACATCAGTGTTATGGAGGGAGCTGTGCTGCCACGCCTGCCTCAGTATCGGATATCACAGGAGGGGGAGGAGGCGCTCATACAGATAGTGCAGGACTTGATTAAAGTAGGGGTGGTTGAAGAAGTTCCATATAACGTGCGCAACAGTCCTATCCTACCGATTTTGAAGAAAGACACTGACACCAGGATTTATCGATTCATTATCGATTTGAGGGAGGTTAACAAGATAGTGATACCTCAATACCCAGTGGTCTCTGATATTACGACACTCCTCACTCTGGTCCCGCCAACTGCAACAACGTTCTCTGTTATAGACTTGAAAAATGCCTTCTTTTTGATCCCTATTCACCCTGACAGCCGATATCTTTTCGGTTCCACGTTGAATAATAGATCGTATAGATTCTGTAGGGTTCCTCAAGGCTAAACTGAGAGCCCGAGTATTTACAGTCAGGCACTGAAACGACAATTAGATTCCTTTGTTTTGCCTGACGGTGTGGCGCTTATACAATATGTCGATGACATCTTGTTGGCCGCCGACACCCCTGAGCAATGTCAAGAGTGCACTTTGTCCTTGCTTACCTTTTTGGCATCTCACAATCACAAAGTATCGAAGAAGAAACTGCAATATTGTAGACCAAAGGTGACCTATTTAGGTCACCTTTTGTCTAAGGAGGGGCGTGCACTTACACCAGATCGTATTCAAGCCATTTTAGATACACCAGTACCATCCACTCAGAAAGAAGTTCGAGCCTTTTTGGGTCTTACCTCCTTTTGTAGACAGTGGATATTAGGGTTTTCATATATAGTTAAACCACTGTTAGCCCTTCTGACAAAGGATACCCCAGTTCCTCTTCCATGGACAGATGAATGTGAGAATGCTTTTCACCAATTACGCCAGGCCCTTTGTTCAGCACCAGTGTTAGGTACCCCTGATTACACAAAGCCCTTTACATTGTATGTGCATGAGAGAGATGGATGCGTGTTATCAGTGTTAGTGCAGATGCACGGCGATAAGCAGCGCCCTTGTGCATATTTCTCGGCAGTACTTCATCCTGTTGCTCGAGCGTTGCCTGGGTGTTTTTGCTCAGTTGCGGCGACAGCTGTGTCAATACACCAGAGTGAAGGGATTGTTTTATCTCATAAGCTGTTGGTGTTGGTCCCCCATGCTGTCGATGCCCTTTTGAATCAGACAAAGACGCAGCATTTAACTAGTGCTCGTCTGACCGGATACGAGCTGACGTTGTTGACTCCTCATATAACTTTGAAGAGATGCGCAACGCTGAATCCAGCTACGTTGTTGCCCTTTCCAGCGACTCAGCCTGAAGCGCAAGAGACACATGACTGTGTCTTTGTGACCGAGGAACAGACAAAGGGTCGTATTGATTTACAAGATACGCCCTTTACAGATGTGGATGGAGAGCTGTGGTTGGATGGGTCCTGTTTAAAGTTACCAGACGGAACCACTTCTGCAGCATATACAATGACTACATTACACACGATAGTGGTACAGCACGCATACCACAGAAATCAGCTCAGGCAGCAGAACTGATAGCGTTGATACGAGCTTGTGAGCTTAGTGCAGGATTATGCGTGAATGTTTACACAGACAGCCGCTATGCTTTCGGAGTAGCGCACGATTTTGGCCTGCTCTGGAAGGAAAATGGCTTTTTGACATCACATGGAACCCAGATAATGTATGGAGAATTAGTACAAAATCTCTTGACTGCACTGACGCTCCCTAAAAGGATAGCTATAGTGAAACGTAGTGCACACAAGAAAGTGACAGATAAAGTGGGACAAGGAAACGCTTTCGTAGACCGAGTGGCGCGTGAAACTGCGATGCAGCCTGGCTCCACTTCGATGTATGTTGTGAAGTCACAAGCTGAACGGTGGCATGATGCTAGGGAAAAGGTATTAGAAATGCAAAAGACTGCTACTGAGAAAGAACGAGACCAATGGTCCAAAGATGGATAGTTGGACGATGAGGGTTGTTGGAGAAATAAACAGATGGATAGGTGGAAGTTACCTACAGCTTTCGTACAACCCATGGTTCAGATGGCACATGGGCTAGCACATGTTAGAGCTTCGGAAATTGTGAAATTGCTTACGCAAGTTTGGGAGCATCCAGAAATTGCTAGCACGGCTAAGAGAGTGGTACAGACCTGCATGATTTGGCTTAAAACTTGGATTGCCTTATGGTAACAGAAACATGGCTGAGGGAATGGTCTAACCCAGATATTGTCTGTGCACTACCTCCCGGCTATAGGATACAAAGACTTGATAGACCCTTACAGAGAGGAGGGGGGATTGCTATTATACATCGTGAGACCCTCACATGTAGTATCTCCGAACTTCCTGACATTAAAGGAGCCGAAAGCATCGCATTTTACCTACAGGCCCATGACTCCTTTACGTTCTCTGGAGCACTGATCTATCGCCCACCAGGCCAAATGAAACATTTCTTAGATAGTATGGGGGAAGTAATCACCACACTAACGCTCAAAGCAGCAAACTTTACATTACTGGGAGATATAAATCTTCACCTCGACAACATGACTGACGCTAATGTACAATGTTTTAAAGACATTATGCAGGTGCTGGGGCTCACAATTCTCACAAAAGACCCCACGCATATAGCGGGCCACATACTAGACTGTGTATGTTCCAATCTCAATACCATCAAAGTATCCACTCCCCTGCCTCAGACTTGGACCGACCATAACTTTATACCATTTCATCTTACAACGGAAGAAACTAACAAGGTAAAACCTAACGGGCCCAGAATGAATAAACCAACTCCCTGTTGGACAAAAATTATCGAGCATCCGGACCTACCAAAGTGGGTCAAAGAAAACAAACCAATGATAACTGGTAATGTGATTAGCGACAACCTTCATTACGAAAAATGGATAAGATCCATAGGGGAGAAAATGACCTCTGGAGGAGCTAAAAAATCTAAACCCAAACAAGGGAAAATTTCAGCCCCATGGTACACCGATGAATTAAAAGACCTATTACGTACAGTACGCAAAATGGAACGTAAATGGCGTAAGCACTACAACAAGGATGACCACGATAGTTTTAAAGCAGCTAGACGTAACTATCATGCACAAATCAAACGCACTAAGATAAATTATTTTACAAAGAAGATAGAAACATCTCACAATAATCACAAGGAGATATTTCGTGTGGTTAAGAGCTTTCGAGAACCAAAGTTTCTGTCTCAGGAAATACCTCCATCACAAGATTTCTGCAATGAGATTGCAGATTATTTTGAACAAAAAATTGTTAACATTACGAGAAATTTCCCAGACATCCTCTCAAATAATGAACAAATAATCCCAGAAAATAATCCTGAGACAACCAGATGGCATACCTTTACCACCGTTGATCTGACTGACACCACACAGACAATGTCAAAAATTAAATCAGGCTCGCCACTTGACCCATGTCCCCCAATACTGGTCCATGCAATTAAAGATGAGGTGAATCCCATGATCAACGCCATTGTTAACGCATCTCTCCAATCTGGTGAAATCCCCAATAACTGGAAGACAGCAATTGTAAAACCATTGCAGAAAAAACACCTACTTGACCCATCTGTTCTAACCAATTTAAGACCCATATCTCAACTCCCTGCTCTATGCAAATGTGCGGAAACCCTGGTAAACAAGCAACTCTCAACATTCTTAGAGGATAATAACATCTTACACTCAAACCAGGCAGGTTTTAGAGCTAACCACTCTACTGAAACAGCACTTTTGTCAACAACTGAAATCATAAGAGCTGCACTAGATCAGGGGAAAAAGGCAGTCCTAATTCTCCTTGATTTATCTGCAGCTTTCGACACGGTGTCCCATGCCATTCTATTACATCGCTTGGTTGAAGCTGGCATAGGGGGCACCGTGTTGAATTGGTTCAAAAACTTTCTACTACATAGAAAACAGATAATCAGATTGGGCCAATTCTACTCAGAGGAGAAGGAGATCAGTTCAGGGGTGCCTCAGGGCTCTAGTCTGAGCCCTACCCTTTTCAATCTGTACATGGCACCCCTGATCAATCTTATTGCTTCTCATAATGTAAGCACAGTTGCTTACGCAGACGACACCCAACTGGTCCTAGTCTTGGACGAGGATACAGACAGGGCCGAACAGGTCCTGAAAGAGTGTCTGACTGCGACCTTTAATTGGATGCATAACAACCATCTCAAATGCAACTCTGCTAAAACAGAGATCCTTCCTTTTGGAAAAAACAATATCTTCTCCCCACACACATGTTGGCCTTCGGATGAGGAAGCTCCCCCAAACACCATCAGTGCAACACGAAACCTAGGAATAAAATTCGACGACATGCTATCCTTTAAACAGCAAACTAAGGAAGTTGCCGCCGTCTGTTTTAACATCATCAAAGGCCTTCGCAAATTCTTTGACTACCTACCCTTGCCTGCCCGTCGTACAGTAGCAATTGCTCTCATTACCTTGAGAATTGACTACTGCAACAGTCTGTATGCAGGGGTGGCAAAATCTACCCTGCATAAACTGCAGATGGTTCAAAATGCGGCGGCCAGGCTGGTTTTGAGATGGCATAGAAGGTCATCAGCATCTGCCGCTTTGGACTTGTTGCACTGGCTCCCCATCCAGAAACGTATCTTATACAAGATCCTCTTGATCACTTTCAGAGGCTTTCATAAGCGCGGCCCAAAATATCTGTCTGATAAATTTCACAGATACCATCCGAACAGAGAACTCAGATCAGCTACGGCCAACCTAATGTCCATTCCTAAGTTCAGATTGGCCACCAAAGGAGGAAAATCACTGGCAGTCTTAGGTGCTAAAGCCTGGAATATACTTCCGGCTCACCTCAGAGCATCTTCATCAGAAAAAATCTTTAAAAAATCATTAAAAACCTGGATCTATGGACTGTCCGATTCAAGATGCAAAACCCTTGTTTAAATAACATCTCAAAGCTCAGTTAATATTTTTTGACAATCTATTAGTAATGAAGTCACAGCGCCAAGATGCTCCATGGAGTGTGCGTGCGCTATATAAAAACACACAAACATCAAACATCAAACATCAAACATCAAAAATAATCCAGGAAAAGAGACACGAACTCCGGCAGGATGATTTGCAACACCCACTGCACCTTTTGAAGTACTACAAATGGATTATATTCAGCATGAACGCTGTAATAATCTGAAGTATGTCCTGGTTGTAGTTTGTGTATTCAGTAATTGGATTGAAGCATACCCTACTAAGGACAATACTGCCATGACTACTGCTAAGGTGCTTCTGAAGGAATTCTTTCCTCGTTTCGGTGTTTGCAGATTGTTGTGGAGTGATAACGGGCCCCATTTTGTGGCGGACGTTATTAAGTATGTCCTAAAGGGATTAGGCATTGTGCAGAAGTTCCACGCAGTATTCCACCCTCAATCAGCAGGGTTGGTGGAAAAGTACAACGGCACGCTTAAATTAAAGATTGCGAAAATACAGGCTTCTACTTCTCTGACTTGGCCAGATGCTCTGCCTTTGGCATTGTTGTCTATCAGATCAGTACCACATTCTCGGACGGGCTTACCGCCCTATGAAATAGTTTTCGGGCGCCCCATGAATATATCGGGGATGTCCAAACCAAGTTCAGTGTATGATGTACCTTGTGTTTTAATGAATGACTGTTTGGCACAATTAACTGATAGCTTGGTTTCCATTCATCAACAGGTACAAGAAGCACTCCCTGATCGGTCCACAGGAGAAGGTCACAATCTCTGGCCTGGTGATTTCGTCCTCGTGAAGTCCTTTGAGAGGTCGAGTAGTCTGGAGCCAAGATGGTGTGGCCATGAAACAAGTCCTCCTAGCCACGAGAACAGCAGTACGAGTGACGAATCGCAGGAACTGGATCCATTCTATTCACTGCCGGAAAGTGCAACCTGATCTGGTGGAACCTGCTGTACTGACTGACCATCGAGATATCCTGACTACGGAGAGAGGCCGTGCTGTGGTACCTGACGATACTGAGGAGTTCTTCCCGGACCAGACAACGCCTGCATCGAGAAGATACAATCTACGACCAAGGAAAGAATCTGCAATTGTATGAGAAGTTGTCAGAACGGTCCCTAGGTTTGTGAAACGGAGAGCCAATGAGGCAAGGGGGGGGATCAGCCATGCATTAGAGTAGTGACACCCGTCTTGGCCCGATGGAGAAGAAAACAACGGCTACTTATGGGGTAAGAGTTCTGACAACACTTTAGTTTCAGGAAGATATTGTGTACATTTGCTCGAGATGGATAAAAGAAAGATTTTTGGTTCTGTAGGGTTCATTTTTGTTATAGCAGTCATTGCTACAGTCATGTGGTTTGTTGAGGAGAAAGCTCCTGCCCATGAACTGTGTATTATTTCTACTCCAGTCCCTGATGAGCACTTTTTCTATACACTCCCATATCAAGAGTTGAAACATCGACGGTCATACTTGAATAACACCTTTATTCAGATGTTGCATCATACCCATGTTGCTACAAATGCCACAGACTGCTGGATATGTGGGATCATGCCAGCGCATCAAAAGAAAGGGGGGACACCGTTCATACCACTTCCCTTTTCTCACCATGGCTCTTTTAGAGCGTGGTACACTTTGCTTTTTGCTACCAGGAAGCCTACAGTAGGACGATTGATTTTCAAACTGAACAAGGAATGCCATCAAGATAAAGACGGCTATCCACAAGCCAACGGAACTATATGGGAGTGGGAAGAATATCGACCGGACAATGAATCGACTCCTTACGTCTTCACGAACACTAGAGACACTGTTGGGCAAGAGAAGTTTGTGATTTCGGTGGCCCAAGCACAAGCTGATTTATGTGTACAGAGCGTAGGCCACATTCCTGTAGGTGTTAGTGATTGTATTGTTGTATTGAACATTGATGGCCTGAATAACAGTACTTTCCTTGCTTCACATAACACCTATTTTGTATGTGGGAATAAGGGTTATTATCGATTACCAGCCGGATGGTCTGGAGTATGTTATGTATCGTTTCTATTGCCTCCTGTATTCTTGGCACCTGCATCATATCATAAAGACTTGAAGCTGTTGAATAATGTAACTGTGAACATATTCAAACGGACTTTATCTGTAGACGATGTTGATCAGACGGACACTAGTCTGCAACAATATATAGATTTCAACTTAGGATTGTTTTTCTTTGTGGGAGCTGCTCTGAATAGCAGAAAGATACGACGATTAACAAGAGTAGTAGAAGCTGTCACCAATCAAACTGCTGCGGCTCTTGGGAACCTTACGGAAGAGCTACAAATTACTAGGATTGTTGCGTTGCAGAACCGGATGGTTCTCGACGATATGCTAGCAGATAGAGGTGGAGCTTGTAGAATTATTGGAAGCAGCTGCTGCGTGTTTATACCAGATCACACTCCTTCTGTGTATAAAGCCATTAACAAATTACACAAGATTGCAGCTGATATACATCAAGAAAATGGATCTTGGACTTTCTCTGGGTGGTTCTGGACCTTGATTTCTACATGGGGTTGGAAGGTCCTCACTGGAATATGTATAATTGTTGCCATATTATTCACCTGCTGTGTATGCATTCAATGTAGCCCTATGATATGTTCGTTGTGTGTCTCACTTTGTGTGCCTAATAAACAAGCTGTTGCGGATGCTGCCCATAAGAAAACTATAACTAGAGAGATAGCGGATATGATGAGCATCAATATAAACGATGAGTATTTAGATTATCCAAGAAAACCGATTGTCTTCAGCAAATGCTGAAAGGGTTGTCTGTTGTAAATAAAACAGCGATAATGTTAAGCATTCGCTGAAGACATGCTATTCTGTCTTCATTCTAGTTTTCCCGCTCATACTCGGAAATACGGCCGGACTCCATTTTGTTTTCTGGTGTCCATCTTGTATGCTACACTTCGCCATGTGCTCGCCACGAGGCAAGTCCTACTTCACTGGCTGTCACCCCTGGAGTTTTCCCAGCAACAGGCTATAAATAGTTCCAGCTTGCCTAGCGCATGCCCAGTATGTGTAACATCTGTTTCTGCTTAGAGGGGATTGGAATGTGCATTCGAGGGGTTCCATGAACCATTAACTCCTCCTATGTATCGATCATGTTTTAAGAAATGTCCATATATGGCTGTAAATCATGCTTTTGAGTTGTAACCGCCCACTTATGAGCCCCTTCTTTGTGTATAAAAGGGGACCGCATATCCGAGTTCTTTGTGCTACCTTGTACAATACTGTAGAGTGTTGTGTGGGCTGTAGTACCACCTTTAGAGGTTTATTAAACTATGTTTTTGTATTTCCAGTTTCCGTGCCAATTTCTCATGTAGTCTGAGGACTTTGCGTACAGAAGGTCGAACCCTTTGGCACTCACCGGCCTTGCTGAGGCCTGTATTCATCAACACCTTATATATTTTAATAATATGTGATTATTATTGAACTGTATTCTTAGTTTTATTAATATATTTGTAAGAAATTTAACACATGCTTGATATTTACAGATATATTTATGATTATTATTTTCATGCAATCACATTGATACATTCATTTATTACTCAGAAATATATTTCATCTTAACTTGCCTATAAACTTATAGTATCATTAAGTTATTTTGCTGTATGTCACTTTACACAAGTTTATTCAATTCTTTATTAACTCTTAATTTAAGAATGGCTTCTTCTCAACAATTTTCACAACCGCCTCCTTTTTTGCAACATCCTGGAAAGCCCAGCATTCCATGGCGGCAATGGGTAAAAGTATTTGAAAATCATATTGTAGTTATTGATGCTGTTAAACTTTCACCAGAACGCAAGGTAGCAATTCTCTATGGGTGTTTAGGCCTTGCTGCACAACATGTTTTTGAAAATTTGCCTAAATTTCCTACTCCGTCTGGTGAAGCTGGTGACGCTGATCATTGGAACTCTTATAAAGAAGCCTTATCATGTCTTCCTAGACATTATGACCAGGAACCAAATATTATGCTAGAAAGACTAAATCATTTTAGGAGAAAACAACGCAAAGATGAGTCTGTGGAAGAGTATATCTTGGAATTGCGAGTTTTAGCATCAACCTGCGAGTTTGAAGCTGATCCCGAAATTTACATTCGTGATAAATTTGTGTTTGCTTGTTTCTCAAAGAAGATTCAGGAACGACATCTTAGTTGTAGGAAACCATCTCTTCTAGAAACAATTGACATTGCTAAGAGTATCGAGAGATCTATTGTCACATCTAAGGTCCTTCAACAAGAACAGTCTATCAATTCCGCACAGGATGTTACTAACTCTGTTAATGCTGTTTCTGCACATAGACCAACTAAACAGTTTGTTAAAAAAAGTAATACCTTATGTTTTAAATGAGGATCCAAATAACATTTAAGTAATTACCCCATGTGTCCTGCCATTGGAAAAAGTTTTATTCTTTGCAAGAAGATTGGCCATTTTCAAGGTCTATGCAGATCTGCAAAGAAAACTACCAGAATCAATAGTGTTAACTACTCTGAGCCGATTGATGACTGCTCTGATCACTTTCAAGACATGGTAGTTTCTATTGAATGTAATTCTATTTTCACTCCACACTGTGTCAAAGGTCCATTAGGAACTGTATTCTTTGGTAATATTGATTTTCCCATCATGGATGATTATGGTTCTCCCATAACCATTCTTTCAGATGTAATGTTCCACAAAAAATGGGAAGGATCTATTTCCTTATCTCCAACGGATGTCAATCCAAAGGCTTTCGGTGAGTTCAATATAGATATGTTAGGTTATTTTAATTATAGACTTGAATGTTTAGGAAGGTCCATTTTTACAAAGGTGTACGTTGCAGTTAAAGGACACAACATCATCGGTTGGCAAAATTTGGCGAAAATGGGTTGGCGCCTTATTCCAGGTTCTGACAATCCCATTTCTTTAGACGATCCTTCTCAAGGCTACAATCCTGCTGGTTCCAGAAATGAGTGTCATCCCAAAACAGACTGCTTGTCTCTCACAGATCAATCATCTCACATTAAAAAGGTTCTAGATACATTTCGAAATGTATTTTCAAAAATATTAGGAACTGTTAAAGGTTTCCAACATTAAATTAGGTTGAAATCAGATGCCCAACCTGTTGTTCATAAGGTACGTCCTGTCCCCCTTAGTGCCAAAGATGAACTAAAATCTGTCCTTAAAACATTGTGTGATGAGGGTGTAATTGCTGCATGTGATTCCTCTGAGTGGGTTTCTCCCATTGTTATTGTCCCCCAAAAATCTGGTGAGGTCAGATTATGTGCGGATTTGCGCACTTAAAATAAAAACATACTTGTTGACTGCCACCCCCTTCCTAAAATCCACGAACTTCTAGCCAATTTGGGAGGGGCACATTTTTTTTCACTCATTGACCTTCAGTCAGCTAACCATCAGGTGCCTCTGACAGTTGATTCTCAGGAGTTTACCACTTTTGTTACACCTTTTGGTGTCTTTAAGTATCTTTAATTACCCTTTGGCCTGCCTCAGCAGCCAGCGTTTTTCAGAAAATCATGGACAATCTTGGTATATGTTGATGATTGGGAGACACATTTAAGCAACTTATATTCTGTCCTAAGCAAACTAGATGAGGCAGAAATTACAATCAGGGTTGAGGAATGCAAATTTGCCACACAACAACTAGAATATTTGGGTCATACACTTTCTTCCGAGGGTATCAAGCCAAAATCTTCCCTCATTAAAGCCATTAGCCATGCCACTCCTCCGAAAGGCAAAGATGCTCTTCGATCTTTCCTAGGGCTTGCAGAATACTATGCACGTTTTGTGAAAGGGTATGCCCAGACAGTTGAGGCATTGCGTGCTCTTTTGTGCAAAGGTGCAAAATTTGGCTGTCTGAGGAAGTTTCTTCTTCTTTTTCTCAGGTAAAGAAACTCATTGTTGATGCCCCTGCTCCTCACCCTTTTCATGACTCCTTGAAATGTTTCATTATGGTGGACGCTAGTCTTACTGGATTAGGAGCAGTTCTTGGCCAATGGGTCTCAGGCAAGGAACACACCATAGCTTTTTCCTCAAGAATGTTAAAACTTTCTGAAACTCACTACAGCACTATTGAGCGTGAAGCTCTTGCCTGTGTTTGGGCCAAGGAAAAGTTCAAAAATTACATTTGGGGACGTGAATTTGAACTTTTCACAGATCATAAGCCTCTTACTTAACTGGTAATCGTCTTGGAAAAGCATCACCTAGGTTGGTTAGACTTTTGTCTAAGCTTCAAGAGTTTCATTTCGTAATAAAACATGTTTTTAGAGGAAGAAATTTCAGGGCTGATTGCCTTTCTCGCATGGCTTTGCATGATCTTTCAGAAATTGAGAGTTATAAAGACACAGAATGTGTAATTGCAACTCTTGATGCTATTGAATCCTTTTCTAGCATCACGAGAAATCCTGGTTAAAAGCGCAAGAAAAAATGAGAATCTTAAACTGGTCTCGGATTATATTGTTAAAGGTTGACCAGAAAATAGGAAACTTTCTAATGAGTTGAAAGCCTTTGCCATGGTTGCCTCCGAGTTATCCCTAGTTAATGATATGATTATGAGACATGATTTGTTTGTTCCACCTTCTGATATCAGGAATGATATCATTAAATGTGCTCCTCAAGGCCATTTAGGAATATCCAAAACTTCTCAACTCATTAAGTCTTACTATTGGTGGCCATCCTTAGAATCCCAGGTAACATTTCATATTGACTCTTGTCCTGAATGCTTATTATCAGACAACAAATGGAAAGTCATCAACACCCCTTTACATCCTGTTCCTTTTCCTACAAAACCTTGGGACAAAGTTTGGTCTGGATTTCGCTGGACCCTTTGATCTGTTACCCCATGACATCAGATATATAATTTTGTTGATTGATTATCACTCTAAGTAGATTTTTAACATGTTTTGTGATGCTCCCAATTCTACTAATGCCATAAAAAAATTACAAATGTTTTCTGTGGAAGGATCTCCTTCTGTGTTGGTTTCAGATTATGGAACCATTTCATTTCTCAAAAATTTACTTCATTTCTCACTGATTGCGATGTGAAACACTTTAAACTTGCTCTTTACTCGCCAACCTCTAATGGCCTGGTTGAGAGAGCCAATAGATTAGTTAAAGATGCCATTCAAACTGCTATTTCCTCTCAACATGATGTTCAGGATTTCCTGGACTCAAAACTTTGGTCTTACAATATCTCTCCCCATGTACCATAGGTGTTTCCCCGTTTTCTCTTTTGAGAGGTAGAACTGCTCACACCAATTTGTTTCCCAATTGGTTAATTAACAAGCATGTCAATAATCATCAACGCAACAAGGAAGTAGCATCTAGAGGTATTAATTAACAAACTATTATGTAATCTCTTCATGAAGCAGGCAAACACTTCAATTCGACACAGCTCGCGGTTGGTAGTTGGGTTCTCATTAAAAATCCTAAAAAAGAGGAGGAGCTACGCTAGCAACCAAGATGGCCGCGTAGGCTCCCGGCTCCGCCGACCTCTGACTCCCGCCGGAATATCCTGTCATTTATCCTGTCCTTGCGCCCAGCCAAAGTGTGTATGAACCTGCCGTGAGATTAATGATGCTATCCCGAGATCTCTACTTGCTCGGCTGACGAAGATATGTTGAGTGGACGTTTGCGGCCTAGATCTGCCCGGAAGCCGGGGTCTCGAGTACTGACCCATCCGGGTTTCAGTTGAACAACATCGGCTGTGGTGGTGTGATTGGGTCCGGTCTACCGGAGTGGAAAAATGTATTTTCGGATTGATGTGGATGACGGTTGGCTTCCTCGGTGAAAGTTGGAGGAGGGGTGACGGCCCAAAACTTGCAGCTGTGGATGGGGGCCCTGCCCGGTGACCCGGTAACAGGCCTGCTGGTGTTCGCTGGGTTTGGATCTCCGCCGGCGGTGGCGGCCCTAGGATATCATCGAAACAATTGATAAGTCTCCCTCTGCAGTCGATCGTTCCTTATTTGCCTGTCCCTCTCTGAGAGATCGACCCTGTTCGGGGAAGCGATCATGATCGACACCAATCGAAGAGTGGTTGACCGGAATGTGAGTGACCCGTCGTTATGAACTGTATTGGCAGCCATTGGGTCAATTCATGTGTACGTTGAAGACCGCATTCAGATGATGATGGCGCGCTAGGCTGAGATGGTACGAGTTGGACCGGACCCCACTCCACTACAAGAAACAGCGACAACCGAGACATCCAAGATAGCCACTCTGATGAAGAAAGTAGACCCTCTATTGTGTGAGGTATCGGAGCCTTTGACCAGTTTTTTGGACGATGAGCGCAAGCTCGATGCCACCAATGGATTGTTAAACCTACGATCGTTGCTGACTATGGAAGGACTAATTGATTTTCCCACTCCAGAAACTTTCAACGAGAATTGTTATCGGAATGAAACTGCGTCACTTCCCTATACATCGGAGCCCCTAAGATGGTGGACGAATCAACGCTGGGAGATCACAACGGGGAGGGGAGTCTCTGGACCTGACGATGTTCGTGGCACTTTCGTTCTTCTATCTTGTCTTGCATTGAGTTCTATTATAGTTTCTTCGTACTCGGACTGTCCTGTGGAAGAGGTGGTTTATCTGGAGGGGACTCATGTGTCTGATCGGAAGGGGCAAGGATGAGATCGAAAGACTGGGTTTGACTCAAATACCGAGGGGCACGGGATCTGCTAAACTTATGCTATAGTGAGGCTGGGTGGTGTTTGAAGGTTCCCTGTTGAGATACATATTTGCTGTTCTATAGATTTCTTGACCTCAATTTGGGGATCCTTGGTTCTGGCGGGAGGGAGGGGCGACCGGGAGCCCGTACGTAAATGCCCTCCTCCACTTCTCTTCTCTAATTCGGTAGATTTATTTTTGTAGAACCTTGTTAGTTGGGGCGACAGGCACGCTGCTACTGGGGGTTAGGCGATAGCCGTTTGAAGGGGTGCAGGGTGGGGGGATGGGTTTATTGTTTTCTTTTAGTTATCGTCCATATGTTTTTTTCTCTTTTTCAATTTTTCTCAGTCTTCCTTTAACCGTAATATTGGAGAAATATCCTGACTTTGATCCTTAACCTCTAGTATCCGGCTGCCGTGATTCTCCTGTTGTTTTGATTTCATGGGTGGGAGGATTTTGAGGATCCGCAACTAAACTGTTTACTGATTATATTGACGCAAATTTTACTTTGTGCTTAATAGTGCGAGCCTCTCGAATATCTTTGCTGCTTTACGTCTATCCTGTTTTTGTATTAATTCACCCTGTCATTAATGGATGTATGTATGGCACCGGATATGTCTGTTTATTTTCTGTTTTATAATAATAAAAAGATTTACAAAAAAAAAAAATCCTAAAAAAACACCAAAGGGGTCTTCAAAATTTTCGCCACCTGTTCAGGTCACTGGTGTCAGCAAAGGTTCAGCTTTCCTTGGTAAAACGGGGTGGTGGAATCAAAGATCGCTTGTTCACCTTTCTGACTCCCAAGCTGATTCTTTGATTAAGCTTTACAGTCTGGATTTAGATGATTCTGATTGGATTAATTTTATTCATGATACTATTCCTGATTGTGAAAATGTATCTCCTACATGGTTCACAATTTACATTCCAGTCCGAAAAGTGTCTCTGACACCAATTCTGTGGCAACAAATAATGATTCAGTTGTCTCATAATCTGAATTCAAAACTCACTGTGGAAAGTTACCTTCAAAATATAATGACTATGTTATGTCTTAACATATGAAACATTTTCTTTCTGTAAAAGTGTTTTTCAAATTTTGCATCCTTCATCATTTTGTATTATTTGTTATTCAGTTTACTTATTGCAATTTGTATTTACTTTATTGTAAGGAGGGAGAAGTTGTAATATTCTGAAAGTTAACATCCTTGTGCTGCAAACCTTGCACGAGGATGTCCATCAACACTTTTCATCTTTTGTACTGTGTTCCACAATCCAGTGCTGAACGCGGCATGCCAGGATTCCAACAACGTTAGTGAGTTGGCGGAGGTCCTGGCATCCGGCGTGAGCGTCCGGTCGTGGGTGCAGTTGTTACTGAAATTAAAGAAGCTTAAATAATCCTTATTGGAGTTCAGTACTCATCATTACAGAGCGGTTTCATTCTAAGCTCCATATGCAACACTTGCGCGTCAGTAACAGAGAGATTTTACAACCCCCTCTATAGTCTTAGTCAGTTTATACCATTGGCCTGCACCTCCATTTTAAAACTTATTCCAGAATCACTGATTCAAGACATTGTCATTCTTTACAGTGTTTCCTTTTCAGCCCTTCCATGAGACACATATACTGCCTGTTATAAACTCATGACTGTGAAATTCTGTAATGCTGACTTTTGGATTCTGGCTAGGCAGAGTTCGTAGAGAGCTCTTCAAGCGGTGGAGTGTCACAGAAAAATGCTGTTCTCGCGGTAATTTGCGGTGCCGGATACTTGTCCGCACTGTGCAATCATCTCGAACGGCACTATGCACAGCACAAGCCGACTCTGCTTTCCTTTGTGCCGCTCGAGTAGATTTAAATGCAAATTAGTCTGACCCTGTGCTTCATGGGATCAGTCCAGCCCGAACTGCCATTAGACACAGGGTCAGACTGATTTTCATATAGCCATGTCTGAACTGGGGTGGCAGAGTGGGCTAAAGAACGGTGATGGATTAAATCCAGATCTGTTGACTGGGTGTGAGTGTTTGATTGGTTCAGATGCTCCGGCCATCACCACCCCCTTTTGTACCGCTTTGTTCACCATAAGTTGGCAGGGTATGCTCAGACGTGAGTCCCTTGCTCACTTTGCCACTGGATTCAAGCAAGCCGGGCTGAAGACGGCTGGAATGCCAGAAACCGGTCCTAGGAAGTTTGAGTATGTAATAATTCCTTTATTTAGATATAAAACATATCTTTAAAAGATTGCACAAATCACATTATGTACAGTTTTATGAATAAAAAAATGATTAAAAGAGTAGAAAAATAAAATATGACCGTAAGCACGCTAATTAAAACATTTCAATTTGTAGATTAACCCTCCCGATCGTTACAAGTTCTATTAAAATACATGTTTGTCTAGACAATGAGCAGTGAGGCCTTAGCAGTGTCCATTTGATCTAGATTGCGGTATGCTTGCTGAATAAATTTGGCCAATTTTATATTTAAGACAATATTATCTAGAGACAAAGCAGCAATAATGGCATGCCTACAGGTCCGAACTCCCAGCCTGTTCCATTCTGGCTTGAGCAGACATCTGCGTTGAGAATTAAATGAAGGACAGATACAGAGTACATGCAAGATTGTTTCTGTTGCTAACCTGCATCCTCTACATGTTGTGTCCTCCTTCTTACGACGCCAGGTGGGTAGGTTTTGAAGAAAGCGCCAATCTCCCATTCTTAGGGCAATCAGGCAGCGCTTTAGATAAAGTGAAAATGTCGTGGAGAGGTAGGCGGCAGGGGTTAATCGTTTGTAGGAATTGACTACTGCCCAGGAATGACTACGTTTCGTGACAAGAGCTTTATCTGAAGCCAGAGATTTCAGTCTTACACATTCTTTAATTGTATTTTTAAAAACAGTCTGACTGGGGTTAAGAGCCCAAAGGTCGGCAACTGACATTTGATGGATATAGTCATTCAAAAGGCAGCCGAATGTTCCCCCTGGATTAATCTCATTGATTTCTTTCCAGACTAGAGATTCTAGTGTACCTGGTTCGGCCTGTCTTAATTTATGACAGAGCTTAAGATAGTTACCAACATTAGAGGCTTCATAGTTGGTTAATCCCAGCTCTAATCTAATCTGGGCCTGGGAAGCGGCGCTCGGCAAATGAAGTGCCTTTCTATAGATTTTAGTTGTGTGTTTATTTAGGACAGTATTCATTTTGCCTTTAAAGATCTCTATGCCATATGAAAGTGTTGGCCCAATCTTTGCTCTAAGGACTTCTAATAGAGGGGAAAAGGTTGGACCTGAAAATGTCTTCGATAGCTTGGCCAAGGATACCACTAGGGCTGTATTTTTAGCTGCGATCACATTGCTTTGCTTTGAGAAGCTGCCCCTTGAGTCCAAGTGGACACCTAAATATTTGTATGATTGGCCAATCGAAAGACTTGTTTTATTAATTGACCAGCCACCGCCACTGTAGCGTTTCTTACCGAATGGGACTATCAGGGTTTTTTCCATGTTAATTTCTAGTTGGTTACCAATCGTATATTGCGATAGTGCATCAAGGAGCCTTTGTAACCCTACTCTAGTAAGGCTAAACAGGGCCAGGTCATCGGCATATAAAAGATTGCATAATGCCGTACCTCCTATTTTGGGTCGATGACTATTTACCTGGTCTAGAGTGCTTGACAGGTCGGCTATAAATAAGTTAAAGAGAAGGGGGGCCAGCACGCATCCCGGCTTGACACCACGTGAGGTCATGATTTTTCGCGAGAGGTGCGAGCCGGACCCTAACTTCACTCGAACCCATGTGTCAGAATAGAGTTGAATGATTGGGTTCAGGATTTTATTTGAAATACCCCACTGTGTCTGTTTTTTCCAGAGAGCCGCCCTGGGAACTCTATCAAACTCTGCTTTGAAATCGACAAAGCAGCAAAAGGCCATCCTGCGTGTTGATAAAGCTTTGTCGATTATAGTAGAAACTGCTAGTAAATTTGTCGTAGTTCCTGAATTGGCAACAAACCCTGTTTGATTCAGAGGAATCAGATCATGGTCCTTTACCCATTGCCTTAGATCCTCCAGAATGAGTCCTGCATAATGTTTCGCCTCTATGTCCAGTAGGGCGATTAATCTGTAGTTATTCGGCATGGCTCGTGATCCCGCTTTATGAATGGGATGAATTATTGCGCCCCGCCATGAGTCCGGGATTGACAATGTCCTCAAGGTGTAGTTAAAAAGATTTAGGGACACCGTGGACCAGAAAGGGATTTCCGATTTAAATAACCTTTGTGGCAGGCCATTCGGGCCTGGTGCTCCATCTTGTCTCCCTTTTGTCACTGCATTGACAACTCGTTTCTCGGTTAGTACATATGCTGGGGTAAGCCCCCGAGTTATATCGAAGGAAGTGTTCAGTGATACATCAGCTCCAATCCCGCATGCCCTGGATGATCTGGTGCAGTCATGGTGGTCTTGTGCCTGAAAATGATCTGTTAAGTATAATACCCATTCTGCTTCCTGGATATTTGCAGAGCCAGAGTTTGTTAGGTTCAGGTTGGTGCGGTTGACAAGGGACCAGAATTTCCTTGAGTTTGTTTGCTTGCTTTCCCACACCAATTTTACCCAGTATTGGTTTTCCTGAGCCTGTTTCTCTTGGGAGACTGCCCTCCTGAAAGCTATTTGGGCGTGGTGATATGTGGCAAAGAAGGCGCTGTTCCCCGGAAATTTTGAAACCAACCTCAATGCATTGTTCCTTGCTCTCTTTAATGGTTTTATGATGGTGGAGGTTGCAGCCCCTACTTGTGGTGAGCGGTTTGATCTCTGCGCAGTCGCTGGATATGAGCTGATCAGGTGAAGGCACAACTGCGACCATTTCCATATCGAGTTGGCATCTTTATCAAGACTGCCTGTTGTAAAATCCTTGCTTGCTTTTAAAACACTCTGGCTGTTGGATTCATTCCATTTGAGGCGCTTTAAGTTTTCAGTATGAATTCCCTTATAGGTTATAGGAGCGGCTTTATGGAGTTCCGGGTTTGTAGTGAAGGTGATGAGCTGGGGCCTGTGATCGCTTTCAGACCGCGGGTGGATGCAAAAACTGTTCAAATTAAACAGTAGATCTGAATTGCAGATAGTAAAATCTAAGTAAGACTTTTTTCTTCCGTTTGACCAGGTCCAGTTTGGAGGTGAATCGCTTGTTGACCTTCCATTCACTACCAGGTAGCCTGCGTTGTAGAATCTCATCACAGAGAGCTCACCTAGTATATTTGGGGATTGCCTCAGAGGTTTAGATTGAGTCATAGCCTCAATGATGTTAGTCATGTCCGGCCCTTCAATGTCTGCTGCATTCCCATGAAATAGATTTGTGTTGAAATCTCCCGTGATGATGCGGTCCGAGTTGGGATATTCAGTGGCGATGTCATTCATGATCTCACACAGTCGGACCAGCCGGTCTTTTTTTGTGCGGGTGCTGGGGTTGATGCAGACATTAACGAGGAGGAGCGAGCGCTGCCTCCTCCAGGGGTTAATTTTGACCCCAAGTAGCCAGTCTTCTTTGAAATGAAATTGATTGAATGCACCTTTTAGGTTGTTTGAGATGTATATGGACAGACCGCCTTTGGGGTGGCCAAATCGGCTGTCCCTGAGTGCTGGTTTCCGAAATTCAATGTATCCTTCTATGGGGCGGCCCTCTGTCGCCCAGGTTTCCTGTAGGGCGATTGCTGCATGTTTGCACAAGATGGTGTCATCGTTTGAAGTTTTTTGATGAAGTCCACTGATATTCCATGAACACAGTGAGAATGGAGGCCGCCCTTGCTTGTTGTCTCTTTTGTGCTGTGTGTCCGCTGCTGAGAGGTGTTTTCCAGAGGGATTGTGTGTTTCTACGAGTGTTTCACCCACAGGCGGTCAGTTTGAGTGTTTGGATGACAGGATTGCTGGCAGCCACCCCCAACTATAATTAGGTTCTGCGTTGTCCCCGGCTTTTTCGGGGCCTTTTGATTCAACGTCGGACCCTGAGGAATTTTTTAAGACCGAGTAGGGTCTCACGCGTCCTGTTGTTTTGGTTGTTGCCATATAGCTGGGTGAAGTCGGTCTTGTTAACAGGGAAGTAGGATACCCTGGGGTGAAATAGGGGTACACTCTAATTCCCCAGTTCCGTAGAGTAAACTTCTGTTCAAGAAAAGCTCCTACCCAGCTGGCCGATGAGAAAGTCGCCACAGTGACCTCAGAGGGTTGGTTTCCTCGAGGGTAGAGGAATTCAATGGATTCTATGTTGTTCGTGACCAGTCCTGCTAGTCCCTGAATTCCTTCTGCTAGTTTTAACAGATTGGATCTGTTGAGAATGTCATGCCGCCCTTTAGTTTGTTTCCGGTCCAGGGAAGGCATGGCTTGGCAGTTCGGGCTAGACTGTTGCCATTAGGCACAGGGTCAGACTGATTTGCATATGGCATATGGATAACAGGCAGGCGGAGAGACGTGTGCACAAAGAATAGACATGGTTTCAAAATGGATGTTGGGTTTAGGCTAATTTAGCAATTAAATAGGGTATTTGCATAGGCCATACATCACCCATCCCTGGTTAAGCTGGAGACGTAAGGGGCAATAATGAAAACAGAGTTCAAATGCCTGAGCATACTTAGAAAGTTATTATATAAAAATAGTTCAATTGAAGTGTATTAAAAAAATTATAGGAAAAAGTTAAAAAGTTGGAAAAAAAATCAATCCAAGGATAACATGAATTTCTTACAAGTCTTGGAGATTGCAGTCCGGAAGTTCTTCAGCGGCTTGAGATGCTTAATGTTCCAAGAGGCGATTGTTGCCATTGTGTGAAAAAAGAGAAGTGATCCAATTCATATCCTCGAAAGGACAGTAATGTTCCTCGAATGTTGGAGCGGCAATTTGAATTGGCAGGCAATCTGCGATGTTGTCAAAGGTTGCACGTTGCAGGAGATCTTTCGCGGCTGCGCAGAAATCCCATTCCACCAGGATACCTTTTTGTGTTGCATCCGCCATTTCTCCACTGCCCGAACAATAAAGTTCATGATTTTCAAGATACTTCATTACCTGCTGGATACCGGGAGCAATTGTTGGGATGTTGGCAAGGCATAGATCCATTCGCCAGTCGAATGGGCAAGTTTTGCAATAAAAAGATGGTTGCACTTAGATTGTATATGTGTAAATAAATGTCATGTTGTAGCTGGCTCTGAATAGATAGAGGCAGGCAGCCGAAAATGTGTTCAATTTTTTCACGGTATTGATGTAGCTTCGCGTAGAGGCGTATTCTGTCGGATATGCTTGTTACCACAGGGAGCGCAGCCATTTTTTATATGCAAAAATAGTAGTAGGATGTCCGCAAACTGAGGAAGAATTATGGGCACTGTTCCTGTTATTCCAGAGATGATCGAATTAATGAAGTCTGGTATTATACCAAAAACAGTTTGAAAGCTTGTGAAAAGGAGAGAGTGTTAAAAAAGTGTGCCAGACCTTGAGTGTCAGCTGTGTTGAAAATTGTGTAACAATTCACAAAGTGTAATGAGAGGTTTGTATTTAAAAGTGACTGTATTTTTCTTGAAGTTCGTGCTATCTGCAGTCGATAAATTTCTTTTGCAGAAGTGAGGGACACTTCTGTTTGAAACAAAAGCGCTTTCAGTTTGCTTAGTTTAATGAAATCTGTTTGAACTTGGAAGTTACTTTGTGTGGGTGGGAATAGACATTGCCACAGGAAGTTACTCGGTTTGAAACAGTAAGGACATACGGTATGACAGCTCACATTCCGTAGCAGTCCATCAATCAATCAATCATTTGTAAAGCGCACTACATACCCGCGAGGGTCTCAAGGAGCTGGGGGGGAAGGGGGCTGCTACTGATTGAACAGCCAGGTCTTGAGTATTCTCCTGAAGGTCAGCAGGTCTTGGGTCTGTCGTAGGCTCAGTGGGACGGTGTTTCATGTCTTGGTGGCGAGGTGGGAGAAGGATCTCCCACTGATCGTTGTTCTTCAGATGCGCGGGATGGTGGTGAGTGAGAGGTCGGTGGAGTGTAGCTGGCAGTTGGGGATGTAGAAGGAGAGCGTCTGTTGTGGTAGGCTGGGCCGGTTTAGTGGAGTGCCTTGTGTGCGTGGGTGAGGAGCTTGAAGGATATCCTCTTGTTGACGGGTAGCCAGTGCAGATTTTTCAGATGGGGGTGATGTGGCCGTGGCATGGTACGTCGAGGATCAGTCGTGCTGAGGCGTTTTGGATGCGTTGTAGTCGTTTTATGTGCTTGGTCGGGGCTCCCGTATAGAGGGCGTTTCGGTAGTCGAGGCTGCTGCTGACGAGGGCCTGGGTGACTGTCTTTCTTGTATCTGTCGCGATCCATCTGTAGATCTTGCAGAGCATGTGGAGGGTGAAGAAGCATGAGGAGGAGACGGCGTTGACTTGCTTGGTCATTGAGAGCGTTGAGTTGAGGATGATTCCGTGCGTGGTCGGTGGTTGTCCGGGCTGCCCCCTGTGCCGTCGGCCACCAGGAGTCGTCCCAGGCTGAAGGATTGGAGCCGAGGATGAGGATCTCCGTCTTGTCCGAATTCAGCTTCAGACAGCTGGTCTTCATCCAGTCGGCGACGGCCTTCATTCCTTCGTGGAGGTTGGCTTTAGCGGTGAAGGGGTCCATGGTAAAGGAGAGGATCATCTGAGTGTCATCAGCGTAGGAGATTATGTTGAGGTCGTGCTGTTGGGCTACGTGTGCGAGCGGGGCCATGTAAATGTTGAACAGTGTCGGGCTGAGGGAAGATCCCTGGGGTATGCCGCAGATGATCTCGGAGGCTTTTGAACGGAATTGGGGGAGGCGGACGCTCTGGGTCGTGCCGGAGAAGAAGGAGGTGGTCCAATCCAGAGCCTTGTCTCGGATCCCTGCGGCGTGGAGGCGTGCGCGTAGTGTGCAGTGGCAGACGGTGTCAAAGGCGGCAGAGAGGTCTAGGAGGAGGAGTGCTACGGTCTCGCCGTTGACTAGCAGGGTCCTGATGTCGTCGGTGGCGGTGATGAGGGCGGTCTTGGTGCTGTGGTTGCTGCAGAACCCTGACTGGGAAGGGTCCAGGATTCTGTTTTCTTCGAGGTATTGGGTTAGCTGTCTGTTGACGGTTTTATCAATGACCTTGGCCGGGAAGGGGAGCAGAGAGATGGGACGGAAGTTCTTGAGGTCTCTTGGGTCTGCCTTAGGTTTTTTGAGTAGTGCATTGATCTCGGCGTGTTTCCAGATCTCTGTGAAGGTCACGGTCTCGATGGAGAGATTGATGAGGCTGCGCAGGTGGGGTGCGATGGAGCTGCTTGCTCTGTTGAAGACGTGGTGCGGGAATGGGTCTGACGGAGGGCTGGAGTGGATTGTGTGCATGGTCTTGATGGTGTCATCGATGCTCACGCTGGCCCTGGCTAGCAGGGTTTCATGGTCAATGGTGTGCGGAGGGTCTGTTGTGTTGCTGTCGGTTGGGGCTGTCTGGGTGTTGAAGGTGTTGTGGATGTCTGCTATCTTGCGGTGGAAGAAGGTGGCGAGGGAGTCGCACAGGGCTTGTGAAGGCGGGATGTTGTTGGAGTTGGAGCTGGGGTTGGTGAGTTCCTTCACGATGTTGAAGAGCTCCCTGCTATGGTGTGTGTGGTTGTCAAGGCGGTCTTTGAAGGAGGTCCTCTTGGCCGCCCTGATGAGGTGTTGGTGGTTGCGGATGGCATCCTTATGTGCTGCGTGGCTGTCCGGAGTTTGTTCACTGTGCCATTTCTTCTCTAGTTTCCGGCAGGATTGCTTCGAGGCTAGGAGTTCTGGGGTGAACCAGCTGGCCCTCTTGCTGGTGCTTCTGTGGGGGGGTTTCTTCAGCAGGGTGAGGGTGTTGGCGCTGTCCTCGATACAGTGTCTGAGGCTGTGGGCAGCATCGTCGGTGTTGGAGGGTTCAGTGGGTGGGCTGAGAGCGAGGTTTGCGTGTAGTTGGTCTTCGGTGATTTTGGTCCAGCAGTGGCGGGGGATCTGTTGGGTGCGGTGGTGTGTGGTGGGTTTCTGGAAGGCTAAGTGGATGCAGCGGTGGTCGATCAAGAGGAGTTCAGGGGTGTGGCTGACGGAGATGTGCGGGCTTTAAGGAGAGGATGGCGTCGAGCGTGTGGCCGGCGGAGTTGGTGGGCATTGTGGCGATTTGCTTCAGTCCGAGGTTGACGAGGTTATCAATCAGGGTTGTGGAGTTGTTGTTGTTCTCAAGGAGAAAGTTCAGGTCTCCGAGGTGCATGTAGTCGGTGGAGGTCAGGACGTTCGTTCTGATAAAGTCGGCGATGGAGTCGCTGAACTGGGGGCAGGGTCCGGGGGGTCGGTAGACAAGGGTGCCTCTGAGGGTGGAGTTGGGGTCTGTGTGGATATGGAAATTCATGTGTACGGCAGTGCTGAGCGCATCGTCGGTGCTAGTCGAGACCCTGATGCTGTTCTTGTGGACGATGGCGATTCCTCCTCCGCCTCCGTTGAGCGGAATCTGTGGGTGATCTTGTAGCTGTCTGGGATGGCTATGACGAGGTCGGGTGCGGAGGAGTCGTTAAACCAGGTCTCTGTCAGGAAGGCGATGTCCGGGGATGTTGTGTAGAGCAGGTCCCAGAGCTCGACGGCATGCTTGTGTGCGGAGCGGGTGTTCAGTGGTATGCATCGGAGGTGGTTGGGGTCTTTCTTGGCGGGTGGTTCGTCGGGTCTGAGGCTGATGTAGCTGCAGTTCCGTCAGGTGAAGGGGCCGTGTGTGCGTTTCGGGGCGGCCTTGAAGTAGGTGTGGCTCCGTCCGGAGATGAGAGCGTGCAGAGTGCTGGCGTCGTAGTGGCGTTGGTCATTTTGGTGGGTATGGGGGCCGGGGGTCCTGGCGCTGGGCACGGTCCAGGCGCGGGCGGGCACAGACAGGCTTGCCTTAAATGTGCCTTCCGCGCACCAGCGGTGCGCTTGCTGCGCGCGGCTGCACAGCAGCCGGTATATATAGGGAGGCAGGAGGGAGGAGCAGCTGGGAGGCAGGAGGCGGGGGCAGCGAATGGGCAGTGGGCAGTCAGGGGGGCGGGGCCACAGGGGACGCAGCACCGAGGACAGTGAGGAACAACGAAGGTAACAGAAGGAAAAAGGGGCACAAAATCGAGGGAAAAATGAGTGGCACAGAAGGCAAAAGGGCACAAAAATGAGTGGAACAGAAGGCAAAAGGGGCTCAGAAATGAGGGGAAAATGAGTGGCACAGAAAGCAAAAAGGGCACAGAAATACCAGAAAACGAGCTGCACAGAGGCAAAATAAAGAATTCAGAAATACTGGGGCAGCTAAGAACAGAAGGCAGAACGGGCAGAGAGGCACGGGGGCAGCGAGGGGAACAGAAGGGAAACCGGGCAGAGACACGGGGCAGCGAGGGGTATTGAAGGAAAGATCGGGCAGAGAGAGCACGGGGACAGCGAGGGGAACAGAGGGAAGTAAAAGGGGCACGGACCACGTACAGGCAGTGGGGGAAGACAGACAACAGCAGTCACAGACACAACAATGAAAATACTGGCAATACAATAAAAGCAATAAAGCGGAATATGAAGAATCCTGCCTACCACTGGCCACCAGGGATGAGGCCCAGGTGGTAGCCTGCGGGTGGTGGAGGGCCTCGAATTTCCTCAGCAGCTGCAGCTGGGGCAGGGACACACAGGCGGTGCTGTGCGGAGGGGGAGCGACCTACCTGGTGGGGCCAAGGGTTGCTCTCCTCACCGTGCACTGGCCAACCTATATGGGGAGGTGGAAGGGAGGAGCAGCTGGGAGGTGGGAGGCGGGGCAGCAAATGAGCAGTGGGCAGTCATGGGGGCGTGGCTGCAGGGGACGCAGCAGCGAGGGCGATGAGGGACAACAAAGGTAACAGGGGGGAAAAGGGGCACAAAATCGAGGGAAAAACAAGTGGCACAGAAGTGCAAGGGGCACAAAAAACGAGAGGGACAGAAGGCAAAAGGGGCACAGAAACGAGGGGGAAATGAGTGGTACGGAGGCCACAAAAAATGAGTGGAACAGTGGGCAGAAGGGCACAAAAACGAGTGGAACAGAAGGCAAAAGGGGCACAAAAACAAGGGGAAAACGAGTGGCACAGAGGGCAGAAGGGCACAAAAAACTAGTGGAACATAAGGCAAAAGGGGCACAAAAACGAAGGAAAAACAAGTGGCACAGAGGGCAGAAGGGCACAAAAAACGAGTGGAACAGAAGGCAAACGGGGCACAAAAACGAGGGATAAACGAGTGGCACAGAAGCCAAAAAGGGCACAGAAATAGCGGAAAAACGAGTGGCACAGAGGCAAAATACATAATACAGAAATACAGGGGCAGCTAAGAACAGAAGGCAGAATGGGCAGAGAGGCACGGGGCAGCGAGGGGAACAGAAGGGAAAACTGGGCAGAGACACGGGGGCAGCGAGGGGTATAGAAGGAAAGACCGGGCAGAGAGAGCACGGGGACAGTGAGAGGAATAGATTGAAGGAAAAGGGGCATGAACCACGTACAGGCAGCGGGGGAAGACAGACAACAGCAGTCACAAACACAACAATAAAAGCAATAAAGCGGAGGATGAACAAACCTACCTACGGCCTACAACTGGCCACCGGGGATAAGGCGCAGGTGGTAGCCTGCGGGTGCAGGAGGGCCTCGAACTTCCTCAGCAGCAGCAGCTGTAGCAGGGAGACACAGGCGCTGCTGTGTGGAGGGGGAGTGACCTCCCTTATGGGCTAAAGTCCATGTTATTAGGAATCAGATAACTGATAAGTGATACTCCCAAACCTGCATTAAGCTGGCAGGCACCTTCATACCATGGTAAACCTCCATTCTCCTCTCAAACTCAGATGGATCAGTAACAACTGTAAATGTAATACACTTGTTATCCCACTCTGTGACGTTTACAAATGCATCATCTATTTCGGCTGACTGGAGCTGTATCTGATCATGTATGCAGCAAAGAAACGGGTGTAGGAGACATTTGGCGGTGTGCGGTGGGACTTCTCTGGGACAGGTCAATTTGTCTGCACCTATAGCATGGGTAATGTGTGAGCACACAAAGCAGGACTCATTTGCAACCTTTCTTCCAACATCCCTCATGTCCCTGTACCACATGTTGTCTAATAGTGCGTTGTGAACCCCATTATCCTCTGCTGGCTTATCAGGGCGCTGGGAGTGGGAATCAGGCATAGAGTGCTGATCAAAAGTGTATACAACTGTGTTTTAGAGATCACTGACCCAGTCTGAGATTGGCGGGCCGGTGCTTTCTCACATGGGGTACGTGATGTATACCTGACTGGCACTTTCTTGCAACCTAATTTATATCTAACACTTTGTTTATTTTGGCAGGAACGTTTAGGGTTATCTGGCACAGGGGGGTTCAGGGTGTGATCAAGTACCATATCCTATTCTGTAGGATCTGCATGTGGTGGGGAAGGTGTCAGGGTAGGCGGTACATGGGTATCATAGCAACTGCTGGTACTTTTCCTAGTTCGCTTGTAACCAGGGAGTGTCTTGGACACGAGGTGCCCTGTGGCTGTGGTAGGTCTAATATTGCTAGCAGCACCCATCTCTCTTTCTGAACGTACTACAAACCAGTGAAATACAGCTATTAAAACAACAAATGTAACAAAGAAAATAATGGCGACTGTACATATCTTTTTTAATGAGGGGTGGGTCTGTTACTACGTCTCAGTCCATAGACCACCATACGATCTCCATACTCTTGTTCTTGGATAGTCAGTGAAAACACGATGCCTTCCTCTTGCTCATCCTTTAGATCTCGGATGGTGCCGGGTGGATCCTCACTTGGCTCTGATGTATCCATGGTGAACAGTAAACAAATTGGTAGTGTCCTTTGAATTTGGGGTCTATCCCCTTCCGGACGTTTTTCTTTACAAAGTTGAGTGTCCCAAGGCAGATAGGTGGAAGTTCATCAGAAATAGGACCCTTGTCCTTTGTCCTTTTATATCTGAATGGGAAGGAAATTTGAAGCACGCTTTAGGGCACATAAGTAATAGGCCTGGGCGACAAATTTTGTTCCGCTCGCGGAAATTGCGATAATTTTACATTTTCGCATTCCGCAGAGAGCGCGAAAATGTCAAAACTTTCGCAATCTGCGGTGAAACAGAAGTTTTTTCTTGCTCGCGCTTTAAAAATGCGTTCTCGCGCGTGCGGTAGCGACTTACGGGTCCCTGCATTCGCCGACGAGTTTTCCTATGTTGGATTGTTGGTAGCCGGTCGCGCTATCCCGCGTGAGTTTGCGATCTCGAACACGTCATTCCAGACCCCGAACAGGAAATAAGCATCGCAGGCGGGCGGGACAAGTGAAAACAAGATGGCGAACGCAAGGGCAAGTTGGCGAGACATTTTTCAACGCGATCACGCAGAAAATATTGCGAACAGGCGGGAAAAAAACTTCTGCGTCTTTGCGATATTTCCGCGTGTTTGCGGATATTTTTGACATTTTCGTGATAGCTTGGAATGTCCGTTTGTCCCTTTTTATTTTGTGGAGGGTAAGACCCAGTTCTACAGGTGCAGACAGGAGCTGCACTTCTCCTGGTGGTGTGAGATACTGCTCGCTTTCTAGTAGTGGAATGTTGAACTGGCCCCAGCCCAAGCAACCCTGCTTTTGTTTGGTTGTGTTCTGCGTGCACACTACTGACTGTAGAGCCTGCCCATGCACTCACAAGTAAGGGGGAGACCACATGCTGCTGACTCTAATTGGAGTGGAGTTGGTCCCTTGTGTCTGGAGTGCACGCTACCGGCTGTGGATGGGCGGCAGTGCATACATGAGTGAGGGGGACCCTGCCCTCTGCTAGCTCTCACAGCAGTGGGGTTGTTCCCTTGCAGTTCCTCCTCTGATCCAAACATAAACCTTCTAACGAAACAAAGTGCAGAGCCCACTGTGGTGACGACATAGATTCAATGGAGCTCAAAGAGGACCCCTGACCACAGCACATGTCCTTGATTGACTACCAACGATTTGGAGGCCCTCGGCTTCATCAGTATCGTACAAGGTACGCTTTGGCACCTGTCTTCCGTTTCCATGCAGCTTCTCCTTCATACAAGTGCCCTCCTGCACCAGTCTTCCTTTTCTATGCACGTTCTCCTTCATACAATGGCCCCTCCTGCTCTGGACTTCCTTTTCTATGCAGCCTCTCCTTTATACAAGGACCCCTCCTGTACCCGTCTTCCTTTTCTATGCAGCCTCTCCTTTATACAAGGACCCCTCCTGTACCCGTCTTCCTTTTCTATGCAGCCTCTCCTTTATACAAGGACCCCTCCTGTACCCGTCTTCCTTTTCTATGCAGCCTCTCCTTCGTACAAGGCCCCCTCCTGCTCTGGACTTCCTTTTCTATGCAGCCTCTTCTTCATACAAAGGTCCCTCCTGCACCTGTATTCCTTTTCTATGCACGCTCTCCTTCATACAAGTGCCCTCCTGCATCTGTCTTCCTTTTCTATGCAGCCTCTCCTTCATGCAAGGGCCCCTCCTGCACCAGCCTTCATTCTCTATGCAGCCTCTCCTTCATACAAGGGCCCCTTCTGCACCAGTATTCCTTTTCTATGCAGCCTCTACTTCAGACAAGGGCCCTCCTGCACCAGTCTTCCTTTTCTGTGCAGCCTCTACTTCATACAAGGGCACCCCCTTGCACTGCTCTTCTTTTTCAATGCAATCTCTCAATCGTATCAAGGTACCTCCTCCACCAGCCTTCCTTTTCTATTCCTCCTCTCCTGCATAGAAGGGCACCTCCTGCACTGATCTTCCATTTCTATGCACCCACTCCTTCATAAAAGGGCCCCTCCTGCACTGTTTTTTTCTGTGCAGTTTCTCCATCATACAAGGGCCCCTCCTACACAGATCTTCTTTTTCTATGCAGCCTCTCCTCCGTACAAGGACCCATCCTGCACTATTCTTTTTCTATGTAGCCTCTCCTTCAAACAAGGGCCCCTCCTGCACTGTTCTTTTTCTATTCAGCCTCTTCTGCATACAATGGCACTGCTTGCACTGGTCTTCCTTTTCTAGTCAGTCTCTCCTTCGTACAAGGGCACCTCCTGCACCAGTCTTCCTTTTTTTCAGACTTACTGGTAGGTTCAGTCCTAAACTTATGATTTGGCTTCAGATTGTGTATTCTACAAGTCCAGCTCTGGGCCACATTCCAGGCAGGTCATGACTGTTCTGTTTCCGGCCATGACTGGCCACGCATAGTTTCCGTCTTGTATTGTCAGCAGGAAGGTGGGGTGGAGTTGGAAGGTGCCATTCAGAGAGACCCAAAAAAATGGTAGAACAGAGGGAGAGGGCTCCTCACTCTCACTCTGCTGGAGGTAACACATCCTGGGAACAGGAAAGATTATGGGGGGAGGGCCCTACACTTCATAGGGGTTCACTCACTCCTCCCTCCACACGCCAGAGTCTGGTGCACTACAAATGATCCAAGGATGCTGTGAAGAATCCTATATTCCACTCTTGATCGAGAAATTAAATTGATTCTTGGGTAGCCAGAGACACAGGCAGTATTCTTGTTCCATGAACATCCTACCGCTCAATGCTCTGAACATTACAAGGCTCAATCGCTCTTCTAAACGCTCTGAACGTGGCAGGGCTCTATCGCTCTACTCAAGGCTCTGAACCTGGCAGGGCTCTATCACTCTACTCAAGGCTCTGAACATGACAGGGCTCTATCACTCTACTCAAAGCTCTGAACATGGCAGGGCTCTATCACTCTACTCAAAGCCATGAACATGGCAGGGCTCTATCACTCTACTCAAAGCTCTGAATATGGCAGGGCTCTATCACTCTACTCAAGCCTCTGAATATGACAGGGCCCTATCACTCAACTCAAAGCGTTGTACATAGCAAGGCTCTATCACTCTTCTGAAAGCTCTGAATATGGCAGGGATCTTTCACTCTACTCAAAGCTCTGTACATGGCAGGGCTCTATCACTCTACTCAAGGCTCAGACATGGCAGGGCTCTATCACTCTACTCAAAGCTCTGAACATGCCAGGGCTCTATCACTCTACTCAAAGCTCTGAACATGGCAGGGCTCTATCACTCTACTCAAAGCTCTGAACATGGCAGGGCTCTATCACTCTACTCAAAGCCATGAACATGGCAGGGCTCTATCACTCTACTCAAAGCTCTGAATATGGCAGGGCTCTATCACTCTACTCAAGCCTCTGAATATGACAGGGCCCTATCACTCAACTCAAAGCGTTGTACATAGCAAGGCTCTATCACTCTTCTGAAAGCTCTGTACATGGCAGGGCTCTATCACTCTACTCAAGGCTCAGACATGGCAGGGCTCTATCACTCTACTCAAAGCTCTGAACATGGCAGGGCTCTATCACTCTACTCAAAGCTCTGAACATGGCAGGGCTCTATCACTCTACTCAAAGCTCTGAACATGGCAGGGCTCTATCACTCTACTCAAAGCTCTGAACATTGCAGGGCTCTATCACTATACTCAAGGCTCTGAACATTGCAGGGCTCTATCACTCTACTCAAAGCTCTGAATATGGCAGGGCTCTATCACTCTATGCAAGGCTCTGAACATGACAGGGCTCTATCGCTCTACTCAAGGCTCTCAATGTGGGTGGGCTCTTTTGCTCAACTCAAGGCTCTGAACATGGCAGGTCTATATCACTCTACTCAAGGCTCTGAATGTGGCAGGGCTCTATTTTCCTTCTCAAGGCTCTGAACATGGCAGGGCTCTATCATTCTTCTCAAGGCTCTGAACATGGCAGGGCTCTATCATTCTTCTCAAGGCTTTAAACATGGGAGGGCTCTAGCGCTCTACTCAATCTCTGAATTTGGACTGCTTGATTGTTTTATTCAAGACTCAGCTCAGAATATGGTGGTCTCTGTTAGTAAATCAAAATTCTCAGTGTGCTCAATCAATAAATGTAAGACTCTGAACATGGCAGGGCTCTTTAACTCTACTCAAGGCTCTGACTGTGGCAGGGCTCTATCACTCTACACAAGGCTCCGAATATGGCAGGCTTGATTGCTCTTTCCAATGCCCAAATATGGCAGGTTTGATTGTTCTAGTCAAGGCTCAGAATATGGCAGTCTCTCTTAGTAAATCAAGAGTCTGAGTGTGCCAGTGCTCCATCGATAAATGTAAGTCTGTGAATATGCCAGGGCTTTTTGGCATCATGTAAATCTCTGAATATGGCAGTCTCTGTTAGTATCTCAAGTGTATAAGTAGGTCAGGTCTCCGTTGATAAATGTAAGGCTCTGATTAGGGGGCTCTGTCACTCTATGTAGGGTTAGCAGTATGCCAAGGCTCAATCAATAAATGTAAGGCTCTGAATATGGACGGGCTCTGTATTTGTGTTGAAGGATATAAGATTTCCAAGCCTCCACCGCCATACACAGAGGCTCTTACTGTCATGTATCTAATCAAAACTCCATTTATTTATTTTATTTTATTTAATGCATTCTTATAAAGCGCAGACTTTACCCGAAGGTGTCAGAGCTCTGTACAATAGAACCAGTTACGTTACTTGAGAGAACTGTTACAGGAATGGAACAAATAAAAATAGCATCCCATAGAATCAAAGTGATGCAGGCATAAGGCACACAATCTCAAGCACAGCAAGCACAGACTGTACAAGCAAAAATATGAATATAAATGGCAAATTTTACAATGACTAAAGAACTTCCTGGCAAAAAATAGCAGGCCATAGAATCAAAACAACAAAGGCAAACGGAACACAAAATCAAACGCAACAAGCACTGGATGTCCAAACAAAAATTATAAATATAAGTGACAAATTAACAATGACTAAAGAACTTCCTGGCGGGGTCTGAGAAGGAGGGAATTAGTTCTGAAAGTGTCTTTGGAATAAAAGAGATTTGAGGTCCGCTTTGAAGATCTGGATGGAGGTGATGGCACGGAGCGAAGAAGGAAGCAAGTTCCAGATTCTCACCGCATTACCTGAGAACGATTGTGCCATCAATTTTTCCCTTTTGAAGGAGGGGGCTTCAAGAAGGAATTTTTCCGCATTCCGCAGCACTCTTGAGTCTCCAGACAATTTCAGTTTATTTGCCAGATAGCGAGGGGAGGAAGAGTGCACAGCTTTGTGGGTGAAGCACGCCGTTTTGTAGATAGCTCTAGCCTCGATGGGAAGCCATCGGAGAGAAGACAGGATAGGAGTGATGTGGTCACTTCGTTTGGACCCTGAGATGAAGCGAGCTGCTGAATGGAGAACGGATTTGAGCGAAGAGAGGTGAGATTTGGGAAGGCCAGTCAGAAGAGAATTACAATAATCCAGTCTAGAGAGAACTAGCGATTGGACCAAGGTTTTTAGGTCATTTTCCGGGAAGAAACGACGAACCCCCCATAAAAGGCGCAGCTGATAACGTGCACTCTTGGCCATGGGATTGATGTGTGAGATTAGGTTGAGTCTTTTGTCAAGTATGAGACCTAAGGATTTAGCGCAGTCCATGATGATGGGTTTACTGTTGAGTAGATTCAACTGATCCAACCAGGATTGAACAGGAGGCGGAGAGAGAGAGCTATATATGAGGAGGAATTCCATTTTGGATGTATTGAGAATGAGTTGGTGCACTAACATCCAGTTGTGAATAGCGTTGAGAGTAGAGCTGAGTAGTGAGACATCATGAGGGGAAGACACCTTGAGGTATATTTGGGTGTCATCCGCATGGTAGAGGATTCCAGATTTGCTTAGGAAGTTCCCTAATGGTTCCAGATAAAGATTAAACAGAGTGGGAACAAGGATGGAAACTTAAGGGACGCCTTGACCAACCACCAGTGGAGAGGAGAGACTGTTCGCAATCTTAATCATTTGTGATCTGTCCGAGAGGAAAGAGGCCAACCATTTGAGTACTGTGCCTTCCACGCCCATTCTCTGATGAAGAATGTTCAGGAGGGTGTTGTGATTAACAGTGTCAAAAGCTGCAGAGAGGTCAAGAAGAATAAGAAGGCACGATTCCCCCGAATCGAGAATATGCAGCGCATCATCGATCACTTGCAGCAGGGCTGTTTCAGTGCTGCAATTTTGAATAAAGCCAGACTGGAACATGTCGAGGAGATTATTGTCCGTAATGGGTTGGGACAGTTGTTTTGCAACACATTTTTCTGTGATCTTTGAAAGAAAAGGGAGATTGGTGATGGGATGGAAGTTATTGAGGTCATTTGCATCTGCAGTGGTTTTTTTAGAAGGGGGTAACCTGTCCTATTTTCAGGACAGCTGGGAGGGATCCTTGACTGAGGAAGAGATTGACTAGCCTTGTCCAGTAGGAAAGAGTGTTAGTATAGAAATCAATGGCGATGCCACTGGGTATGGTGTCAGAAGAACCTGTTCTGCCAGGTGACTAAGGCTTTTCGCTCCTCAATGGGGGTGGGATGGGTGATCTGTTCCACCAGAGATTTTACATTTTGATCAACGAATATAGCGAACTCAGTTGCTTTCTTCGAAGCATCCTCAGGCTTGATGGATTGGGGAGAACAATTTGGGTTTATGATGAGGTTGAAAAGTTTTTTGGGGTCTGTTTTCAGCTGAACCGTGGAGGGATCTGAAATGAGGTACACAGTCAAAATATCGAGTTGGAAATATCGACCTACCATAATATCGAGTCTGAAATATTGAAGGAGCATAATATCGAAGTCAAGAATATCGTAGGACAGAATATCGACCCAAGGTAAGTAATATCGAAATACTTAATATCAATGTAAGTAATATCGAAGTTAGTAATATCGATAGCATATATTTCGCTGTTACTAATTTCGATGACACTAATATCGATATTTGTATTATTTTATATTTTTTTATTATGTATGTGTTTTATGTTTAATTTAATTATTTAAAATAATTACTATTATATGTGTATTAATTTTATATATTAATAAATTAATTTTTAAGAAAATTGTATGTTTTAGTACTGGAGCGGGTTGTGGGTTTAAAGGGGAATAGGGTGGGAAGTAATTTAATTATGGTAAATTGATTATTAATTAGTAGGATTCATTAATAAATTATAATTAATTGGTAATTAATAGAAAATAATAGGAAAATAATTTTATTTAATTTATTAATTGATATATATGTTCTGTAGCGGGTTGTGGGTTTATAGGGGAATAGGTTGGGAAGTAATTTAATTATGGTAAGTTGATTAATAATTAGTAGGATTAATTAATTAATTATAAATAATTGCTAATTATTAATAATTAATTGGAACATTAAATAAATTAATTGATTAATTGATATATATTTTCTGTAGCGGGATGTGGGTTTATAGGGGAATAGGGTGGGGAGTAATTTAATTAAGGTTAATTATTTAATAATTAGTAGGAATTATAAAATAAATTTAATTAATTGGTAATTAATTTTAATTATTAGCTAATTAATTTTAATTATTTGCTAATTATTTTTCATTAATTCATTATTGGATAAATGTGTTATATTATGGGTAGTGGTTTTATAGGGAAATATGGTGGGAAGTAAAGTAAATTTAAATAATAATAATGTATTAAAACTAATTGTATTGTTAATAATATAATTGTTAATTAATTATTAATTGGTAATTAAATATTATTAAATGGTATTATTTTATATTAATATTAGGTAAAATATATTTTGCTAAGCCAGTGTTTTATAATTAAGTATAGGTATTGTATAAGGTTTATATTTATGTAATAGTTTATTTATTTATAATTACAAAAGTCGTTTATTTATAAGCATGGTATTTTAACCCTTATACTATCCAACGCCTTCCCTACTGTTGCACTCTCTGGAGTGGGAATAGTAATTTTTACCCCTACGCTATCCAACGCTTTCCCTACTGTTGCACTCTCTGGAGTGGGAATAGTAATTTTTAGCTCTACGCTATCCAATGCTTTCCCTACTGTTGCACTCTCTGGAGTGGGAATAGTAATTTTTACACCTACGCTATCCAACGCTTTCCCTACTGTTGCACGCTATGGAGTGGGAATAGTAATTTTTACCCCTACGCTATCCAACGCTTTCCCTACTGTTGCACTCTCTGGAGTGGGAATAGTAATTTTTACTCCTACGCTATCCAACGCTTTCCCTACTGTTGCACTCTCTGGAGTGGGAATAGTAATTTTTACCCCTACGCTATCCAACGCTTTCCCTACTGTTGCACTCTCTGGAATGGGAATAGTAATTTTTACCCCTACGCTATCCAACGCTTTCCCTACTGTTGCACTCTCTGGAGTGGGAATAGTAATTTTTACCCGTACGCTATCCAACGCTTTCCCTACTGTTGCACTCTCTGGAGTGGGAATAGTAATTTGTACCCCTACGCAATCCAACGCTTTCCCTACTGTTGCACTCTCTGGAGTGGGAATAGTAATTTTAACCCCTACGCTATCCAACGCTTTCCCTACTGTTGTACTCTCTGGAGTGGGAATAGTAATTTTTACCCCAACGCTATCCAACGCTTTCCCTACTGTTGCACTCTCTGGAGTGGGAATAGTAATTTTTACCTCTACGCTATCCAACGCTTTCTCTACTGTTTTACTCTCTGGAGTGGGAATAGTAATTTTTACCCCAACGCTATCCAACGCTTTCCCTACTGTTGCACTCTCTGGAGTGGGAATAGTAATTTTTACCCCTACGCTATCCAACGCTTTCTCTACTGTTGCACTCTCTGGAGTGGGAATAGTAATTTTTACCCCTACTCTAACCAACGCTTTCCCTACTGTTGCACTCTCTGGAGTGGGTATAGTAATTTTTAACCCTACGCTATCCAACGCTTTCCCTAATGTTGCACTCTCTGGAGTGGGAATAGTAATTTGTACCCCTACGCAATCCAACGCTTTCCCTACTGTAGCACTCTCTGGAGTGGGAATAGTAATTTTTACCCCTACGCTATCCAACGCTTTCCCTACTGTTGCACTCTCTGGAGTGGGAATAGTAATTTTTACTCCTACGCTATCCAACGCTTTCCCTACTGTTGCACTCTCTGGAGTGGGAATAGTAATTTTACCCCTACGCTATCAAACGCTTTCCCTACTGTTGCACTCTCTGGAGTAGGAATAGTAATTGTTACCCTTACGCTATCCAACGTTTTATATAATTAATTGTAAAAAAAGTAAATGTTTATTTTATTTTTTATATTACTTACATTTTATTAATGTTATTGTTTTATGTTTGTAAATGTATTAGTAAATTAGAATATATTTTATTAATTTATAAATTAGTAAAATAATTATTAATACTTATTGTTCAGTACATATATATATATTATATATTTAGTGTATATCGTTAATTAATGTATTATTAATATATATGTATTAATTATTAATTTTAAACAATATTAGATACTTTTAAATATGTATATTTTATTTATTAGTGTTATATACTTAATTTTACATTTATATATTAAAAGAAAAAAAATCGATATTTTTAACATCAATATTTTTTACATCTATATTATTTTTTCGATATTTTTGTGCTTACCATGTTGTAGATAGGATGTCGATATTTTTGCCCTCGATATTGTTGACTCGATATTCTTGTAGGTCGATATTTATGAGGTCGAAATTCTGTCAGTGATCCCTGAAATGAGATGTTTTTTTCCTGGAAGATGTGCTGGTGGTATTTGGATCCTGCTGAGCGTAAAAGAGAGAGGTTGGGGGTGGATGGAGAATGTCTCCAGTGCTTCTCCAAGAATCTGAGGTTTGTCCTTTCGTCATAGAGAGCTTTGTTGAACCAAGGAGCTGATGGGGTGGGTCTTTTCCTTTTGCTTTTGAATGGAGCAACTTTGTCGATTTCGACTGCAAGGTTTGAGAGGCAAAGGGGAGTGAGATCGTTGACATCTGTATTGGGGTCTAGACTAGGAAGTGAACGCATAGCAGAATCACATAGAGTCTCGAGATCAACGATTTTTGTGTTGCGGAACCACGTAGAGGCTCTTTTGGGTTGGCCAAGAGTTAAAATGTGAGAGAGGGGAAAACAGAAGGGAATGAGGAAATGGTCAGACCAGTCAACACCGATGGGTGAAGCAGTGGTAATCTGGTCTGATTTGGACATCACAAGGTCCAGAATTGAGCCCTTGGCGTGTTTAATTTCCGAGCAGTGTTGGGCAAGATCGTTAGCTGAGAGAAAGGTTGCAAGCTTGTTGGCAGCCGAGTCTTCCACGGAGCCCCAGTGGAGATTGAAATCACCTAGGAAGATCTGCTTGTCGCTTTGTGAATAATGATCACTAATGAAGTCAATGAATTCGTCTATGAAGGAAAAGCAATTACCAGGCGGGTGGTAGAGGATATGGAACCTGACGGGTGAGCCATGGTGAACTTGGAGTTCTAGGCAAAGGTATTCAAAGGTGCGAAAGAGGGTGGTGGGAAAGGATAATCGCAACACCTCCCCCGATCTTGCCTGTTCTGTCATTTCTGAGGAAAGAGTTGTCAGTAGGTAACAAAAAATCAAAAGAAGTGTGAGAGGAGTCATTAAACTAGGTCTCCGTGAGAAAGAGCATGTTGAGATTGTGGTGAGTGATATTGTCAGAGATTTCCAGTTTGTGTTTGTTTGCAGATCTGCAGTTATGGAGCATACAGTGTAGCTCTGACGCAACTGTTTTGGTGATGTAAGTGTCTCGACTGATGGGGGGGATAGGGATTAGATTCTTGAATGAGGGTGCCCCTTGAGGGGAAGGCTGGTAAGTTCTGAAGGAAGAGATGGTCTGATTGGCAAATTGAGTAGAATTGTTAGGAGAGGCGAGTGGAGGGGAATGACATTGATGGTCTTGTAAGTAGCCAATAAGTTGGTGATGTCTGTGGGGGACAGATTGTGGTTGGTTCCATAGCATTGACTGCAGTGGCTGTGCATCCATTGGGGGTGTTTGGCAGTTGCGCCACCAATGCCTTGGGCCCACGGGACCATTTAGAATTAGGAATCATTCTACTTCAGTTCTGAGCAATTCCAGCAATAAAGACTCCTGATTGGAATGGAATCAGCGTCAGACAGAAGCAGAAGGGATCCTGAAGGGGGTGGGGGTGCGGCAGCACTCAGGGTGAGTGACAGCGCAATAGTTGCGCATGTTCGTTTTTGGGCTGGTCATTTTGAAGGCCAGCCCGAACATGCGCACTAAGCCGTCCCCTTAGGAGAGCAAGGGTGTCTTCATTTGCAGCCCTTGTTCTCCTACTGAGAAGGGAGTGAGCCCATTCTCCAGGCCAATCCTGGCACTGCTGGACTCTGGAGCAACATCTGGATTGGCTAAGAGTCTGAGAGGGCTTGCCAGCTACTAGCTACTCATGCAGAAGACGTTGACGACGGTGAAGGCGACAAATGTGGACCCTGGCCCAGAACTGAAGCAGACAGCAGACAGCAGAGGTAGCGGATCGTCAGGTAAGTTTAAGCGCACCTACCTACAGAACCACAATAGTTAAAATAACGTCAATCTGTGTAATAGTTATCAGCACCCGACCAGATCTCAGTGACAATTTATTTGCATATTGTTCAGGAAATGCTGCGGCTCACCACATGCCACTCATTGTTTCTCGAAGGTTCCTTTTGTTGCTGATGTATGTAAGATATTAGTGGTAGCACAGTTTCCTTTGTGTTCAAGACACATGTTGTTGTGACTGGTCACCCAAGTGGATGTGTCATTCTTCCTCTGAGAAATGGATGCGTGACCGGCAGTGGGCCTGCGTGAGAGACACACAAGGGCTGCAAATGACACCGACTTCTCAGGTTTCTAAGAGGCGATGGCAGTCGTTTCAGGGGAAATATTGCAACACTTGCGTGAATGTTCTTGAGTGACAGGTGCATTGTTCCAAACTGTATTATCTCTATTATTCCTCTTCACAAAAAGACACTTTAATATTCAGATCACGCGCGCTGTCACGCAGATCACCATTATGAAGCCTTGTCTTTGAGATGAATTGGGATGGCAAATCTTTAATCTCTTACTAATGTTACGTTCTTAGCACAGTACGCGTCCAGCTCTAGTTTGAAACAAAATTGAGGTTATAGCTGTCCGGTGGTGGCGTCTTCTTCAGCCTCAGAGAGAACAGCCAAGAGGGTCGGACAATTTCATGTAGTGAGAAAGCCCTTTTTAAGCGTGCTTTGATGCAGTCTCTTACTCTTGAATATTTTATTTCAATCAGACGACTCGAATAATCACCAGGCAACATGTACGGGGGACGGGTTCATTAGCAGTCCTCCAGTCTTGCTTGTCCCACTCTCTCGCAAGTCATCATTTGTAGGACTAGCGCTTGGACGCCTCCGGGCAGCAATCGCGCTCTACAAGTCTACAGGTTTACAGGTTTACAGGTTTACATTAAAAGAAACTCAATAATACATGTAAAAATCTTAATGAAAAGAGCGTGCAGCCTCACAAGTGGGATTTGTAACCTGAATGACTCTATAAATGGAATCATTAAGATATCATCTCAGGTATAAGAGGTTGCACTTTATGTACAAAAACGCCACGGTGAGCTTGTGTAAAAAGAACTGCATCATTATGTAACGATGATAAAGTCTTAACTTGTTAGCTAAGCTGCATAAAACCAAGATTTGACCCTTATTGTTTTTGTTAAGGTAGTTCAGTGAGTTACTGTTCCTGTTGCTATGGTCTTGTTTGGCCGCCAGAACTGTAAGAATTAGGTTCACTCGCCTCATGGCATCCAAGACAGGCATTTACGTCTCACCACTTTAAAATGTCACCAGCCGCCACTGAAAGACTGTGTGACAGATCTCAGTTAAGTTCACCTGAGTGATGCATTTTTTATTGCAGGCACTGAGGTTCATGCTGTATAATGGCTCAGGGAAGCAGCCCAGAGACCCCCAGGGATGTGATCTATCGTTCTTTACAAGAACTAACTGGCCAAGAGTTCAAGGAATTCAAAGTTCGGCTCCAAGACTGTGCTGTGGAACCTGGACAGGTGAAGATCCCAAGATCACGACTTGAAAATGCGGATCAATTGGATACCGCAAACATTATGATCGAACATTACGGTGATCGAAGGGCCCTCGAGATCACACAACATGTCCTGGAGAAAATTCCCAGAAAGGACCTTGTGGAAGAACTTGAACCTGCAGCACAGAAATGTAAGTAACCGGATGTTGTTCTATGGACCTTGGAGCTCAGCTATGCATTCTTGGTGAACTTTGAATAAAAAGTATGACTGTTAATGGCAAGTATTCGGATATTCCATATTCAGAGGAAGTTTGGGTCTGTGCACTCACTGCAGTTCTTAGCAGCAGTTCTTTTATTTGTATTATATGCAAATTAGAGCTGCAGAAAACCCCCCAAAAAGGACTGCTCACCTGTGTTGTAATGTTTGTGGTTGTGATATATTATGCAACGTTTGATTATTTCATCTATTGTGTACCATGTGTCTATAACCCACGCAGTGATGACCCTGGTCAAAGGGTTGAGGGTCACCTCACAAGAGCACAACATTTCAATATGAGGAAAAGATACATGGAGCGTGAAGAAGGGAGGCTGCTTTGTTGGTCACTAGGGTGACGTTTTGCTGTTAACTAGTTATTGACCACATTAGTTGCAGAGGAGTTCATTAATAGCAGAGATTATGTACTATAAGGCCAATGACTGGCAGACAGAAAATACACACAGTTGTTTACCTGAAATAGTATTTAAACCAAGGCCTTGTGTCTGGACACATCCCTCAGTGTTGTCCTGGAATGGGACATGCATGTTACGTGTGCCTGGCATTTGTATGTGTCTGGGACTTGCATCCAAGTAGGTTGCTCAATAAACTGGAGTTTTTTTTATCCCAGGCCGTAAACTTGATGTGACTGTATTGGTAAGACCCACCCCATGACAAAAGTAAATAAATAAAACAAATATCAGGTAAAGAGATAGGTGAAGTATTCAAAAGCATAAATACTGACCACGTGTAACAGTATTGGTTATAATATAAAAGCTTTCTTGCGTATCAAGTGTAACCGTGATTTTAGTTTATCCTTCTTCAGTTGAGGAGACCAGAGAAGGCTTGGGAAGGTCGCTGTTTTTATATTATTTCACACACTAATATCCAACCATGTAGGCTCTTCTTGTTACTGTTAGTAGATGTATCTTCCAAATGTTCATCGTTTTGGACTATGTTCAGCCCACACGTGTTTCGCCCCTATGTCTTTTCACAAGGGGCTTCCTCAGGGCTTTCCGAGTCATAAAGAGAGGATGAGGTTGAGTTGTTAACGCAAAGTGAACAGAGTATCAGAATTAGAATCCATCACGGTCTGAGGTAGAAGGGCACACCTTTGTTACCCCAGTTAACCAAGGCGTGGGAATCTACAGATGAAGGACTGTCACTTATGACGACAGGAATAAGGTGCAGAGGCTGAACTGCAGGATCGTTACTAATTGGAGAAGGTGTCTGGTGACCCAATAGACTAATGCGTCCACTGCAGGGGTAGGTGTTTGACCTCATGGTCACAGGTTCAAAATCCTGGCGGGTTCACTCAGCCTTTCATTGATCTGAGGTTGATAAAATGTGTATCGTTGGGTAACAATAAACATCTGTGATTCAAAACGGGTGAACGTACACTTTACACATTCATGTTATGATATGTACAGTGCACCAGTGAGTAGGGTGAGAGGAGAGATGAAGGGTTGAAATGGATGGAAATCTCTTTGTGAAGGTTTAAATGTAGCAGAAGCCATCATGGGGTATGGATCTTGGAACCCGAGCCACGTAGGTTTCAAGGGATCCAAAGTTACAGGTCTAACGGCATCAGACCCTGAGGTGGATCAGCCTGGCCATAATCATTTGTAGTTTCTTCATGGTGTAAATCTCAACTTACACACTCTCCGCATGCCAAGGTCCAATAGTTCTGTGGAACAGATCGGTACGGTGCCTGCCCAGACATTATTTGAGCAGCAGCCATGAAGTGGCCAAACAAGATACCTGGTTAAGGCTGGGGAGGGCGATTAGGATGGGACAGTAGAGAATTGATCCTGTGACAACAGTAGACGCTATCACTGTGGCTTTCTACATTGGTGATTCTTAGCTCATAACTACATTCACCTACAGGTTGTGGTAGGTTGACCCACGGCTGAGTACTCATGATTGAATCTGCTGACGGATTTGGGAGGGGGATAATTGTTACTCAGAGAAAGATAGTTATTAGTGTCCAACTTCCTTATTGATAACTACATTTGTTTATTACTACACACGGATTTCTACTCAATTTAACTCTGTATTAAGTTCCAGTGGGGACATTCCCTTCCAGGCTGTTCTTGTCCATTTTGGGAACAATAGATAATACTCTCAATAGAACCTTCAATTAAACTTTTTCCCTTGCACGTCTCAATGCTGAATTGTGCCAGGTATAATGTATGCAGAGTGGGCGTTCCCCTCCAAGTAAGCCTCGTAGAAGTGACGCAGTGAAAGATTTCACTGCGCCACTTCTAGGATGAAAATGTGTCAATATCTTATGCCTGCCTCACAGCAGGCATAAGATTGACACAGGCACATTTGAATTGGGACTTGCCCATGTGTAATGACCCATTGCTTAGAGTTGCGTCATTTGTGACACACTCCAGCAATGCGTCAGTTTTGCGCCTACAGATACGTCAGAAATACTAACGTGTCTGTAACTCCTTGCGACATGATGCGTCATACTGTGAATATGATGCTTCCAGCATGTTGCAAGGAGGGCGCAATGAAAAGTGACGACCCCTGTTTTCAAGCAGCGATGTGTCACTTTTCATAAATGAGTTCCAAAGTCTTCTGAGGAGCAGGACCTCTCTGCCACACTCCTGCTTCTTTTTGAATCTGTATTGACAAGCAGTTATCCTGAAAATGTCTCTTATTTACACCAGGCCCATGTTTAGGGCAACACCAAACCCCAAGAGACTTAGCAAGATCTTGCAAGAATTGATGGGATTCAAGATTGCGGCTGGAGAGCTCTGCACGAGCCCTGCAAACAAAGCAGCCCAGGGCACATTATATCTAAGAGAACCGCATGTGACTCAGAATGTTTCATGCCACATCTTGATCACTTGAACAGCTTCTGGGACTCAAGGCGGCCACAACCAGTGTAGCGCTGATGCTCCTCAGCCCAGGGCTTGTGAAAATATTCATCCACCTTCCAGCTCATGGAAGTCATTTTTGCTGGTACTCACAACCCTGTTTTAATTCACATAAACATCACACACCACTTATTCATCAACACTCACTAGGGCCCAGATGTAGGTGATAGCAAATTACCGAATCGGTAAATACCGAATTTTACCAATTCGGTATTTACTATTCGGTAATTGCTATGTAGGTAAAAAATTTCGTAAAAATACCGAATCGGTAAGATTCGGTAGTTACCGAATCAGTATTTGCCATTGATTCCTATGGGCCTTGAAGCCCATAGGATTCCATAGCAAATACCGATTCGGTAATTACCGAATCAGTAAAATTACCGATTTTACAAGGGGGACAGGGTGTCACTTTGACACCCTGTTGCACCCCTGTTTCTGGCTTGTGTGCCATGTGACAAACATACATGCCCTTAGGGCATGTCTGTGTGCCACATGGCACAGGTGTACATGCACAGATGTGCATGTACACTGGAATTCGTTATTTACCATGGAATAGTAGTCCATGGTAAATAACGATTCGGTAAGGGCCTGTGGCACTGATTACAGTGCCACCTTCATATAGATTTACAGAATCGGTAAATTTACTGATTCGGTATTTTACCGATTCTGACCTCTCTTATCATCGCGCGCATTGCTGGATAGTTTTAAAAATCGCACCTGCACAGTTCGTGTATTTTGCTTTTAATTTGCGCCGCTTGCAATCGCGCTGCTGTTCCTTTTTAATAATTCTTTGGGCGCTTGCTGCTGTAACAACTTGGGGCAGAGTCAGGCTTACCTGCATTTAAATCGTGTCCGCACCCGCACTTGGCAGGTCTAAGGTAGTAGGATCCCTGGTCCTGGTGCTCCGTCCGCCATCTTGGGTGGGTATTGACGCTTGGGACATTCACAGGTGCCATACTGGTCGGGTCTAGAGGCTCTAGCAGCCGGAAGCCCGCGTATTGGAGACCTCACTTAAGCTGCTCTCTGAACCTGCTCATCAGACCTCTCTTATCATCGCGCGCATTGCTGGATAGTTTTAAAAATAGCACCTGCACAGTTTGTGTATTTTGCTTTTAATTTGCGCCGCTTGCAATCGTGCTGCTGTTCCTTTTTAATAATTCTTTGGGCGCTTGCTGCTGTAACAACTTGGGGCAGAGTCAGGCTTACCTGCATTTAAATCGTGTCCGCACCCGCACTTGGCGGGACTAAGGTAGTAGGGTCCCTGGTCCTGGTGCTCCGTCCGCCATCTTGGGTGGGTATTGACGCTTGGGACATTCACAGGCGCCATACTGGTCGGGTCTAGAGGCTCTAGCAGCCGGAAGCCCGCGTGGCGTTATAGTATAAATAGATATGTGTAGGCAGGCGTGCAGCGGGTGCGCGCAGCGGACACGCCGTAGACGCGCCGGAGGTGCGCCAGAGGTAACATATTGGACATATTATTCGTGACCGAAACTTGGGCTACGGTGGACTGTGGGGCGGAACTGGGCTGGGCTTGCCCACCAGGCTATCTCATAAGACACACGCCCCGAGCTTCTGGTAGGGGAGGTGGTATAGGATATATCTTTAGAGATTCAATCTCCCTTTCCGAATTGGTGGTAAAAGAGGTGTTAGGGTTTGAGCTCATGGGCTTTTCCATTGCGGACCAGGGCGGTACCTTGGTAGCAGGTCTACTATGCTATAGACCTCCCTCTTCAACCACAACAGCCCTTCAAACGCTAATCCACTTGATCTACGACCTTTCTAACTCCCATTCTAAATTTTTAGTATTGGGTGATTTTAACCTCTGGCCCTCCGGTCCCCACGATCTGGCCTTTAGAGAACTTTGCCAAGCGTGTAGCAATATCCATCTTGCACAGCTGGTTTTATCACCTACTCATGCTAAAGGGCACATTTTGGACCTGGTATTTGCCGACAAGGATTTGGTCATAGTAGAAGAGGTTGTGGATCAGTGTTGGACTGATCATTCACTGATTACTATGTCCTTTGTGATGCCTGCTCCATTGAAACCTAGTAATTCGGGTGGTATGAAGTTCAATCGGCAATGGAATCGCCTCCTTAGGGAGCCAAGTCGACCTATTTTACTGCCTGATACTTTCTCAGTGGAGGGTAATGTGGACGAGAGTTATGCAACCTTCTGCCAGCATATCCTGACAGCCTTGGATGAGCTGGCCCCCCAGCGAAGGGTGAGGGACAGGCCTAGAGGAGCTAACGCATGGTTCACCGAAGCTCTTGGACAGCACAAACTCCACTGTAAACAGGCGGAACGCACCTGGAGGAGAGGATACAAGGAGCAGGACAGGGCAGCGTATAAAACGACCCTGCAGGAATATAAGGCCCAGCTAAGAAGTGCTAAAGCTAAATTCTTTGAAGTCACCCTGGCCAAGGCCTCCAATAAATCACAGACCCTGTTTAGGTTGATTAATAACCTATCCAACCCGTCTTGCACAGTGACTGCTATCCCGGCCTCACTGGAGTTATGCGACTCGCTCGCCCTCGCATTTGAGGAGAAAATCAGAACCATCTTGACTGGTCTCACAGCATCTGGACAGTCTGTGTCGCCTATGTCTCCCCCTCTGGATTCCTCCGACTACTTGGATAACATCAAGGAAGCTTCCCCTCGGTTGTCCTGTTTTCCTATTCCCTCGCTAGAGGAATTTCGTGTCCTGGCCAATGGCGTATTCTCAGGCTCACCGCTTGATCCTATGCCCCATACAATTTGGAAGGCATTTCAAGATGAGTTGTTTCCACCTCTTCATTCCATCTGCTGCCAATCACTGACCACAGCATCAGTCCCAGACAGCTGGAAGTTGGCAATTGTAACACCTCTGTTAAAAAAGGCCTCTCATGTGCTATAGGATCATCTCGCACAAAGCACCGTCCTACTTGACAGACCTAGCCGTCCCCTACGAGCCTAATAGAACCCTTTGCTCCAGGGGAACAGGCCTTCTCAAGATCCCCCGAATAAAAAAAGCCAGAATGAGGGGTCGCTCCTTTCGTGCGCTGGCAACCAACAAATGGAACTCTCTTCCCACCAATATTAGGCTAGCAGACAATGAATCCACATTCAGAAAACTTTTGTAAACCTACCTATTCTCCCTTTAGCTCCTACCTCTTTATCCACCTGTACTCTGACCCTTCTCCACAGCGCGGGGACACGCCGGGAGGCGTCACCAGGCGCTTTATAAACCCCTTTATTATTATTATTATTTGGACCCCCTCTGTGCGGCCAATTATCGACCTATTTCGCTTTTACCATTCGCGATAAAAATTCTGGAGAGGTGGGTCACGAGAGCCTTGTCCAACTTCCTAGAAACAAACTCATGTCTGGATGCGGCCCAATTTGGTTTCAGACCGGCCCATGGCACCGAGACCGCACTGGTCACCGTGTTGGATGATCTACGGACGCGTGTCGACAGAGGCAAGTCAGCATTTTTGGTGCTGCTTGATATGTCGGCCGCGTTAGACACAGTAGACCATGTAGTTCTACTCGGCCGTCTTCGGAGCGTGGGAGTGAGCGGTGTGGCTCTAAACTGGCTCACATCTTATCTTGACAATAGACAACAAGCTGTGGCATTACCACCATTTCAATCAGCCACACGACCGGTGAATCAAGGAGTCCCCCAAGGATCAGCGATCAGCCCGATCCTCTTTAATCTATACCTCCGACCCTTGGTTGAACTGATAAAGTCATTCGGCATATCAGTCATCAATTATGCGATGACACCCAGTTAATCTTTTTATTTGAAGGATCAGAGACAATTTCGAGTGACACTCTTCACCGTTGTATGTCGGCTACAGCAGCTTGGTTGCGAGCCAATTCACTCCAATTTAATGGATCAAAAACGGAGGTGCTCCACTGCTCTTTAGATCGTCTTCCACGGGCATTACCGGATGATTTCTGGCCAATCTCTATTCCAGGCTCGGTGGAAGCTGCAGAATCAGCTCGTAATTTAGGAGTTCTGTTTGAACCCAGTCTACAGCTTGATGCTGCTGTAAATAGGACGACAGCGACATGTATGGGCCTGCTTCCCGCCCTTCATAAAATCCTGCCAATTTTTCCTAGAGAAGCCAGAGCCGACGTAGTGCTTAGTTCCATCCTCAGTAGGTTAGACTACTGCAACGCACTACTTCTGGGAGCTCCCAAGACTCTGATCCTAAAGTTGCAAAGGATTCAGAATATGGCCGCTAAACTGGCTTTATCTCGACCACGGTCCGCCTCCTCATCTACAGCTCTAGCCGACCTTCATTGGCTGCCGGTCCAGCAGAGGATCACTTTTAAAGCTCTCTGTCTGGTGTTTAGGGCTCTGCACGGAATAGGGCTGATACCACTCCAAAACCGATTTTCCTGGTATCAAGCCGCCAGACCCTTGAGATCTTCTTCTGCGTTCCTGGTGAGGATTCCCAGGATAAACAGAGTGAGGATGGGCCGCCGCGCTTTCAGCTTCACGGCCGCCACATTGTGGAATACTTTACCCCTGACTTTGAGGAGTAGCCATGATTTGTCTTCATTTAAGAGGGATCTTAAAACCCACCTGTTCCCTAGAGCAATGTCGTCTATTCTATCTGATGATTGGATATGGTCTCAGCGCCAGGATACCCTTCTGGGTGTCAGCTGCGCTTAACAAGCATCAAATACATACATACCGATTCTGTAACATTAAGCCCACCTACATGTCAAATCCCAAATACCCGTCGGTAACGGCCGAAATCGCCCGTTACCGCCCGGTATTTGGCGACCTACATCTGGCCCTTATTCTCTCACACCCACAGCACCAAACGGCTATTTGGAAAAAGATCTCCGCCAAAGTGTCCCGGATCGGGAGCCTGTCAGGCATTGCAGTGCCGGCCAGATGAGGAGCAGCCCGATGATGAAGCATGACACCGAACTGGGTGTGTGAGAGCATTACATTCCAAAGAAATGGATGCCCATCTCTTTGACTCTGTAGCCTACTGTCCCTTGTATATTGCTAAATTTTAGATCATTCAGGAACAGCACAACTTTAATTTTCATATTGTATTTGCTAAACTGTGCTGGACCTTATGTATAAAAGCCTGTTGTCCCTCTATTTGTGAATACAGTCAGTGAGGTTATCCTAGTGTCCCTGGGTCACAAGGATTTGGTGCCCGAAAACCGATGCCTTCTAATACTTCCGAGTATAGGCAGTGGGTCACCATCAATGGGCTGAGGGTGGAGGCTAGTGTGACTATGATAAGGTGTCATCTGGTGCTCTCAGAGCAAGTGTGTAGTATCTTGTTCATGTTAATACCCAGCATTATCTCGCCTCCTGCTCAGCCAGTGTGAATGTGCTGTGTGCTGCATGGAATGTTAGATTGATGATGGGTATTGGAATGTTGAGTGCCTGTGAGGTGAATTGCCCCTCATCGTAAGCCAGACAGGCATTGCAGGCCGCCAGCGCCGGCCAGACGAGGAGCAGCCCGATGATGAAGCATGACACCCAACTGGGTGTGTGAGGGCATTATATTCCACATAAATGGATTCCCATCTCTTTTGACTCTGTAGCCTACTGTCCCTTGTATATTGCTCAATTCTAGATCATTCAGGAACAGTACAAGTTTAATTTTCAAAACCTCACTAACTTCCCACCATTAACAGGGATCATCTCCTCCTCAAGCAGTATGTAAGCCAATCCTGGGGTTTTACCCCCATTAGGAGGCTGTGCCCATGATGTGCCCATACTCACAACATTCATAGCACTGGGGGGCAAAATTACAATGAATCTTATCAGAGAAGCCTTTCTTCTGGTGGCCAGATTGGGATTGGGACCCATTGCCTTGAGAGCGGTATTGGGGCCTTGAAAGAACATCTTATTTCTATCTCCCCCATCCTTCTTCTGGTGAGAATCCTGTTCACCGTTTTGAGAGGCCCACCCTAGATACCTTCTAGGATACTCGATGCTGCACCCGAGGTCTAGCTCCTCAGCAAGCTTCCAGGGTTCAGTCAGCCGGCTATCTACCAGGTGTTGGTGCAGCTCTTTTAAATAGGTATTGAGCATGTGCTCCCTCAAAATCTTGTTATATAATTGTAGGAAAGCAGCTTTCATGGTTATCCCACTTTTTGCTGGTGTCATACTACTTTCTGACTAGTCTGACTGGGATCCTGCTAACCAGGACCCCAGTTGCTGTGCTTCCTTCCTAATTTGGCTATGGTAAGCACTTGGGTACATTCCTAATTGGCTACTGGTACACCTTTGTAAGCCCCTAGTATATGGTACTGAGGTACCAAGGGCATAGGTGCACCATGGGTCCCCCATGGGTTGCAGCATGTATTATGCCACCCATGAGGGACCCTCCAAAACCTGACGACTGGCCTGCCATTGCAGCCTGTGTGAGTTGGTGCTTGCTCCTCTCACAACAGATATAAGTTCCTTATATCTAGTACCACTGCACTTAGAACCTATAAGTCAACCCCCTAGTAGGCCTTTCAGTCCCAAAGGCAGGGTGCTCGGTTATAAGTGTGAGGGTGCCCCTGCATGAGCAGGACACCCCTACAAACCCCGGCGTCCATTCTCCTGGTTTTATAAGTGAATCAGCCATAACAATACAGAGAGGTGCCATGCATCATTATGTGATGACCATCTTTAAAATGACTGACAAAAACCTGGGCAAGTTTGATATCAAACATGTTGGAACCATACCCAAGCATAGTATCCAGGTTGGAGGTATGATTCCATCCACGGTAGGGCTCCTCTGGGGAGCCCTCCAAGCTACCGGGACCAATCTTACAGAGACTGACAGCAACCTAGGGCTGCTGCCGACCACAAACACGATTCCGCCCTCCTGATGCTGGGCCGAGCCTGATCATGGGAATATGAAACAATAGGTTTAATGTGACCACCTCCCTGACAGGAGTTAGTGTATTGGGCCAGGGTTGCAGTGCTTGCCAGCGCCACTGAGACTACTGGCAGGGCACATTTGGTGCCCTCCTTGCATACTCCAGTTCAATGCAGTTCGGGGAGCCGTTGGCTCCTGCTCTGGTCTGACCATCCACTCCTCAGGAGGCACCCCTGAATTGACCCAACCCTTTCCTTAGGGTCCTTAAGGGCTTACCTGTGGGCATTGTTGGATTTGATTAAGATGAAGCTCCACTTCAACTTCAACCGTCTGGACACTCTGACTGCCGTCGGACTGACAGCATCGAACTTTGATTTTGGAAACCTAGTCCATCCTCAGGAAGGCTCTGTCTGCTCCTGGCGTCTCTGTCCTGCAATTCAATTGCACCGTCGTTGTCCATGCTCCATACAGGTCCATCAAAGACATCCAAAGGAATCTCCCTTGGAGTGAAGGAGTCATTCTCCTGCATCCACATGCACCACAACGTAGCTGACCGGTTTGCTGATCGTGGGCTCTGACTGACTCCGAAAGACTCCAGTAACAAAGGTGATGGTTCTGTAATGCATCAAGGCCTGCACTGATCACACCGACGCTGAAACTAGTTTCCCTTATCTGCATCGCTGGAACCGAGTGCCTGTGCACCACGTCAGCTGGCAAAGGCATGACAAGCTTCTCCTCCAGAGAACTATGGCTCTCCTGATAACTCCAATGGGATCCACTGATGCTCAGGGCCTGCTCTGATTTGCTAGTCGTGGTGAGTCACTTGGACTTTGCTGGTTCTGACTTTGCATCTTCTCTTGACTTCTGCACCTGTTGCCATTGCCAAGGTGCGTTGATGCCCCTGCCGGACACTGACACCCTGGTTCTCGACATCCCACATGGGACAGCTGGTGAACGGCTCCTGGTCTTCCACAGTGTCACCTGGTTCGAACACCTACAACTTCGAGGACATCATCAACTCTCCTGCATTCAACGACATTGGTGGGCATTCATCTCTCGTGCCTCCTGGTCATTCCTTAGTGGCATAGACTCTGTCCCCTCTGTTTACAGGTTCTTCTCATCTTTCATCCACCTTCGGGTTCCACCAGACTCCTTCATCTTCTTCTCCAGCGGCACTCCACCTAAAGTCATCCATTGTGGTCCGCGACAGTTTCCGATTCTACTGCTCACCTGTGAACCTGGCTTCCCTGATGTAGGTATCCTGGTTCCAGGGGTATCCATGGGTGGGGTGACTCTCTAACCATCCATCTTCCACAGGGTTCCTTCAGGGTCCACTGTTAAGGGTCGATCTTCATTAACATTGGTAACCGCAACTTACCCGTCGACTTCCATTGACCCAGCGGTCATGTTCCCACTCTGCACACAACCTCTGTGGGATTCCTAGATACTCATCTAGAGTGGTTCCTTGGCTCTTCTACGTCGTGTGGGTCCATTCTTGACTTTGGTCGTGGGTCACATACCACTATTTTAGTATATAGTTTGGTCTCCCCCTTAAGCCCGTTGTATTTCTGTGCTACTCACCTGTTTTATTGCTAGTGTAGTGTGTCGATTATGATTGTATCTCCGGGTAGGGTTTATAGCTGGTTCTGTGGCAAGTGTTTTGGGTGCAATCCAGTGCTGTGGGTACAATTTAGTGCTGTGGCAACTGCTGTGCGTGCAGTCTGGTGTTATTGCGAGTGACATCTGGTACTACAGTATATTATTTATATAGATATATTGTGTGCGCATGTGTGTGTGTCTGTGTATACATATAACCACACACACACGTTTTCTTTTTTAAGTTTTGATTATTGCATACAGGGCTATATTCAATAATTAGTGAATTGTAGGTGAGTTATTTGAAGTTAACAAATCCCATCTTACCAATATAACTGTGCATTATGCAATGAAAGCTTGGTTCTCTGCACAAGAAATTTAAATGGATTTTTAAACTCCCTGAATCTCATCTACAACTCACAGTTTATTCAATACAGCCTGGTGATGAGCAGAGAATTTCATGATCTCCATTTATTTTAAGAAATGGACAACCGCAATTTTGCTTCAAAACTAAAATTGGATGATTTAGAGTCTGATATTAGGGAAGCAAGAAAAGAATCTAAACATGATGTTGATGCTTCTGTAAATGAAATCGGATTGTATTTGAATTCATCAAAAATTAACAGATGATTTCAAATATAATCTTCTAATAAATATATATGCCCCACTAGAAAAGTATGACTTCAAGAAGGAATCAGGTGGACTACGCTGTTTCCATCATGTATGGATTAATCAATATTCATCATGGTTTAGCTACCCTCCACAGCTAAAAGGTGGGATTTGCACGTACTGCACAGTTTTTCCACAGCCAGTTCATCGTGGGACACAAGGAGCATACACAAGTACGCATTTCACTAAATATAAAGACTTCCATGAAAGTGCACACAACCATGTTTCATTGTCGTGGCATACGTGGATGTAAATCACTTTTTGGTGATAAGAAAGAAACCGCAAACATGTATTGTTTGCCAAATAGAGAGCGCTGTGATAAGTAAAGTTGAAGAAATTCATGAAAAGTTATTTCCAATTGAGTCCCCTATCTTACTGTGTGGCACACACTCTGCGTTAAAAAATTGCAGCTGGAAATGTGCAAAGTCTGTACCGATTTCACATTGACGCAGGAGATGTGATCCTAAAGAATCATCTGGAAAAAGCAGCAGTTAATGCCCATTGTACATCAGTTTGAGTTGAACATGAATTGATTACATTATGTGATAAGACAGTGAGACAAGATCTACTATCGATAGTCAATAGGTCAAATGGATTTTCAATCATTGCTGATGAAAGTGCTGACATTACCGGAAAAGAACAGATGTGACTTGGAGTACGTTTTTTAGACACGACAAGTAGCAGCGTAGATGTCATCAGAGAAGAATTCCTTGGATTTGCAACCTTAAAAGAAATGGATGCTATCTCAGCTGTAAATATGGTTATGGATTCATGTTCTAAATTTGGATTAAACTTAGAAAAACTCCATGGCCAACGATTTGACGGATGCTCTACAATGGCAGGAAAGGACGGTGGCGTTCAAGCCATAACATTGAGAAAATATGTGTTAGAAATGGCCCTATTTGCAGGGTTATCCCCAAACTTTTTGCTTCTTCCTCCTATTTTGCCCTGACCTGTTTGTGTTGGTTTTAGGACTCTGGGCACTTAACCACTGCTAATCAGTGCTAAAGTGCATATGCTCTCTGTGTAAATTGTGTTATGGATTGATGTTTCTATGACTGGATATTTGATTTACTTGTTAGTTCCTAGTAAAGTGCACTTAGTGTGCCAGGGCGCCGTAAATCAAATTCAACTAGTTGGCCTGCAGCATTATTTGTGCCACCTACATGAGTAGCATTAAAAAGGTAACACAGACCTGCCATTGCAGAGTCTGCGCGCAGTTGGTAAAGGCCATGTCGACTTGGCCAGTGCACACACTTGCCAGTCCCTAACCTTCCCTTTTCTCACTTGTCAGCCACACCTAAGGAAGGCCCAAGGTACCCCTGTGGGCAGGGTACAGTGTATGTGAAAGGTAGGACATGCCCTGGTGTGTGTTGCATGTCCTGATAGTGAATTACAGCCCATTTAGTTTTCCTTTTCACTATTGCAAGGCTACCTGTTCCTCATAGGACAGAATGGGAAGTTTGTTTATAACATCTTATAAACATAACTGGCCCAAGGAACTAGGTGGGAAAATAACATTGAATATGGCTAAACTAAGAATCTAAATATGCATCTTCTAGTAAACATGATTTTTACATTCTGTGTTTGAGAATACCACTTTTAGAAAGTAGGTATTTTCCTGCTCAGTCATCCTGTGTGCTCTGCTGGAATATGGATTGCCTGTCTGGGTTTTGGACGACAAATGGCTAGGAAGGAGGAGTGGCTCCCGATAGTCGAGGTAGGTCAGGAAAGGGCTAAATAGACCTGGGCTGTGATGGGGGAAGGGGGAGGAGATTTCCTTGCACCTTAAAGGGCCGGACAATGCCGTCTCCACCTCTTGCCAGGAAATCACACCAAAGAAGGCAGAACTGGTTCTGGCTGGGCACTGACACCCTCTGCCTAGAGGATCAAAGGATTTTTGGATTCAAATACTGGGTCCCAGACCCCTGAATTTTAGAACTCATCTGGATCAAGAAGACTGCCAAGAAGAAGAGCTGGAGAAACCGTGAGGAGGAACAACCACTTTGCTGAATGCTTTGCTGGGCTGACCTGAAGTGGCTGCTTCTGACTTGGGCAGTTAAAGGCCTGGACTGGACTTTCTGCAACCTAAATTTGTGAGTCGCTCCAAGGGCTTGGGGTAGAGCTTGTCCCCTGTTCACGAAGTCTAAGGAACAGCAAAGACTTCAAGCTCTTCTTCCCGCAGCACTGGGGACTGTGTGTTTTGTGCTGTAACAGAGGAACCTCGTCTCGGCTGCCTACTCTGTGTCCAGACGGCACCGCATTGGGCAACGCTGCAATGCCGCGCGGTGACCCTGCTGATTCCGCCACCGTGCTGTAAAGACACGGGTTAACCCAATAAGTCGCTGGGACCTGGGTGAATGGTTGATATGAACAAGGTGGTCCCAGAGACTAGAACAAATGAACCTTGACTAAGTAGCTAGAATAAATTCAAAAGGGAATTATAACAACATTGTTTTAATTCACAACGTGTATCGTAAAAAATTATTATCGAAATACATCCATAAAATCATCACATTTAATGCCCCTAAGAGGTAGGATAGGGAAGGGAAGTGATGGGATGGTGAGGGTACTGATTGGGTACTTAAACAGTGGTCACTATGACCTAAATCAGCCAGAGATAATTATTCATTAACAAAAGAGACAGTTACAGTTCATTGACAAACTAAAAATACACTCATGCCTCCAGAAAACAGAATCAACAAATGAAAATTCATGGAAGAGGCTGAAATAGAAGGAGGAGTGTCAACGTTTCGACCCAGGTTAGCGCAGGCTTAAGTGGAACCTTGCTAGAGGGTCTTCATCAGGACAAGGGCAGATGAAGGGGCAGTGGATCTGATCTTTAAAGACGTAATCAGAGGTAAAGCAAGGATCGCTCACAAGAATCAGGATCCTGAATTGATAATTAAGCAGTCGAATATGGGGGGAGCAGTTATTTTGAGTGATGTCACTCTTCGTGAATATCGTTGTTCTGTCACATTCAGAACACTGTATACTGAAGGTGGGGTCAGGATAAAGGGTAAATAATACCACTGAAGACGTACGGTTTCTTATAGTAAGAAATAGAATCTCATGGTGGTGGTGCTATGTCCGTAAATCACGTATCCTTTGGCGAGAGACTGATTCTGATGAACAGGACCCCCCTTCAGGAAGCCCGTGATTCTATTCTGAGCAGACTCTGGAATTGAGTGATTTTTTCACCACAAAGATGTTTGCAACCATATGTTTCCCTTTTGAAGGCGTCTACGGACCGCTGTAGCCAGACAGAACCCCCTAGACAAGGCTTCACACTCTCTCGCCAAAGGATTCGTGATTTACGGACATAGCACCACCACCACCTCCCATTCCCATATAGTTCCATTGGCTTGTGGATAGCCTTTTTTGTCCTGATGACACTCTTTATTCAACCGGAAAAGCAGTTTGCCTACTGTAGGCTTCCGCGTTGCAAAAAGCAAAGTATACCAGGCTCGACAAGAACCATTGTGCGAGAAAGGGAGAGGTATAAATGGTGTTCCCCCCTTCTTTTGATGAGCTGGCATCATTCCGCATATCCAACAGTTTGTAGCATTCTTAGCAGTATGCGTATGATGTAGCATCTGGATGAAAGTGTTATTCAAGTAAGACTGTCTATATTTCAATCTTGATATGGGAGAGTAAAGTAAAAATGTTCCTCTGGCACTGGCGTTGTAATAACGAACAACTCACGAACAGGAGTTGCATCTTCAACAAACCATGCAATTGTAGCTGCAAACGCTAAGGCAGCAATGAACCCTACAGCACAGAAAATCTTCTTTTTCTCCATTTGAGCAAATGTACAAAACAAATCTTCCTGAAACTAAAAGGTTGTCAGAACTCTTCCCCCTAGGCAGCCGTTGATTTCTTCCCCACGGGCCAAGACGGGTGTCACTACTCTAATGCAGGGCTCATCTCCCCCCTTGCCTCATCGGCTCTCCGTTTCACTAACCTAGGGACCGTTCTGACAACTATCACACAACTGCAAGCTTCTTCCTTGGCCTCAAATCGTATCTCCTTGCTCCAGAAACAGTTGGGTCCGGGAAGAACTCCTCAGATTAGTCAGGTACCACAGCACGGCCTTTCTCCACAGTCAGAATCTCTCGATGGTCAGTCAACACAGCAGGCTCCACCAAACCAGGTTGTACTCGCCAACAATGGATCCCATGGATCCAGTTTTTTCGGTTTGTGACACGGACAGCTGTTCTCATTACAAGCAAGACCTGCTCGGGACCACACCACCTTGGCTCCAGACTGCTCGACCTCTCAAAGGGCTTGATGAGAATGAAGGTCGCCAGGTCAGAGATTATGGCCTTCACCTGTGGATCGGTCAGGGAGTGCTTCTCAAACCTTTTGATCAATAGAAACAAAGTTATCAGTCAATTGTGCCAAATAGGCATTCATTAAAACACAAGGTACATCGTACACTGAGCTCGGTTTCGGGACCCCCCATATATTGATGGGACGTCCGAACAGAATTTCATAAGGAGAAAGGCCTGTCCGAGAATGAGGTACTGATCTGATAGACAACAATTCCAGTGGAAGTGCATCTGGCCAAGTCAGAGAAGTAGAAGATTGTATTTTAGCTAATTTCAACTTCAGAGTAGCATTGTATCTTTCCACCAATCCTGCTGATTGCGGGTGGAACACTGCATGGAATTTTTGTTTGATCCCTAGTCCTTTTAGGACATACTTGATAATGTCCCCTATTAAATGAGGTCCATTATCACTCCACAAAAGTCTACAAACACCATAATGAGGGAAAAATTCCTTCAAAAGCACCTTTGCCGTAGTAATTTCAGTATTGTCCTTTGTAGGGTACGCCTTAATCCATTTGCTGAAGGCACATACCACCACCAACACATACTTCAGATTACTGCAGCGTTCAAGCTGAATATAATCCATCTGTAAAACTTCAAAAGTTGCAGTCGGTGTAGCAAACCCTCCTGCTGGAGTTCGTGTTCCCTTTCCAGGATTGAATTGCAGACAAATCATGCAGGACTGTACTACTCTCTTAGCTGTGCTAGCAATTTCTGGATGCTCCCAAACTTGCGTAAGCAATTCCACTATTACTGAAGCTCCAACATGTGCTAGCACATGTGCCATCTGAACCATAGGTTGTACAAAAGCTATAGGCAACTTCCATTTATCCATCTGTTTGTTTCGCCAACAACCTTCATCATCCAACTCTCCATCCTTGGACCATTCCTCACGTTCATTGTCAGAAGCGGGCCTCTGTATCTCTAGTAATTCTTTCCTAGCATCGTGCCACCGGTCAGTTTGTGACTTCACTACATACATAGAAGTAGTGCTAGGCTGCATCGCAGTCTCACGTGCCAGTCAATCTACAAAAGCATTTCCTTGTCCCACCTTATCAGTCACTTTCTTGTGTGCATTACATTTCACTATAGCTATTTTCTTTGGATATGTTAATGCAGTTAAAAGATTATGCACTAATTCTCCGTGCATTATCTGCATTCCATGTGATGTCAGAAAACCTCTTTCCTTCCAGAGCAGGCCATAATCATGGGCCACTCCAAAAGCATAGCGGCTATCTGTATAAATGTTCACACGCAAACCTGTACTAAGTTCGTGTCAAAGCTATTAGTTCTGCTGCTTGAGCTGACTTCTGTGAAATGTGAGCTGTCTCCACTATCGTGTGAAGCATAGTAATTGCATACGCGGCTGAAGTTGTACCATCCGGCAACTTCAGACAAGACCCATCAACCCATAGTTCTCCATCTACATCTGGAAGGGGCATATCCTGCAAATCAATATGACCCTTTATCTGTTCCTCAGTTAGAAAAATACAATCATGTGTTTCTTGCGCCTCAGGCTGAGTCACCGGAAATGGCAACAACGTGGCTGGGTTTAGTGTTGCACATCTCTTCAGAGTAAGATGAGGAGCTAACAGCGTCAATTCATATCCTGTCAGACGAGCACTAGTTAAATGCTGCGTAATTGTTTGATTCAAAAGGGTATCAACAGCATGGGGTACCAGCACCAACAGCTTATGGGATAAAACTATCCCTTCACTCTGGCGTATTGACACAGCTGTTGCTGCAACCGAGAGAAAACATCCAGGCAACGCTCACGCAACAGGATCAAGTACTGCTGAAAAATAGGCACAAGGACGTTGCTTATCACCATGTGTCTGTACGCAAACTGACAATGCACATCCATCTCTCTTGTGTACGTACAATGTAAAAGGCTTTGTGTAATCTGGAGTACCTAACACTGGTGCTGAACAAAGAGCTTGTCGTAACTGTCGGAAAGCATTCTCACATTCATCTGTCCATGGAAGGGGTATTGGAGTGTCTTTTGTCAAAAGGGCTAACAAAGGTTTAACAACGTATGAAAATCCTAATATCCATTGCCTACAAAAGGAAGTAAGACCTAAAAATGCTCGAACCTCTTTCTGTGTGGAGGGTACTGGTGTGTCTAAAATTGCCTGAATACGATCTGATGTGATCGGAGGCATACGGAGGCGGAGGACGATCTAGTAACAAAAAACCATCTTGTGGTTTATTAAGGACAGGATAAAGAGGCTGCCGAATAGTATATTGGCCAGATATCTGTAATCTGCGCTCCTTCTCCTGTCTTTCTTCCAATCCTTTCACTTCTTTCTTTCTTAATTCTTGCGCTTTTTCATACACACTCTTCCATTGCTCTTTCTCAATCAGCGCTTGCTCACGTTTCTCACGCTCACGTAGTTCCTTCACCCACATACGCACACACTCAAACATATCTTGCCTGGATTTCTGCTCGAACATACACTGTTCCACATACTCAATCTTTCGCATATCAAATGACCCATACATCGGCCAACGTAACTACGGAACCTTGCGCGTGTATTTCCTCCATAATGTGCTGTACATTATAGAAGAAAGACTATATTTTATGTACATATCTCTATTAGGCATCCCCTCTGGGGGAGCCGGCTGCGATTCCTCAAGTCTTAACCGGTTATTTCCACAAAAGCAGCACATCCTGCGGAGTGCTCTAAAAGCAGGCATGCCAAAAGTAGTGCAAAATATGCAGTATTATAATCAAAGTAGCACTTAAAGTATCTTTATTACGTTGTGCCTTTCAAATTAAAATAACAAAATCACAACTTAGAGAAAAATATCCTCATTACCTGCCTATATGTGTTGCAACGCATATATTACACTTACACATACACATCATGACTACTCATACCAAACAAAAATTGCCACAGCAAGCGTATTATAAAACTGCCTTGCCAATCCCAGGCTTCCAAAACCCACAGCAAGTACCGTACAACGATTCTTATCAATCACAGGGCGTCCAGATTCCAACTGCCAAGTTCTAAATTCAACCAAACGGCCACTGCACGGCAAGCCAACAGAAGAGATCTCAGTCGAGGACCGGCACCACCTGGACGATCAGATCGGATAGAAAGGAAAAAAACGCCTTGGATGCCAAGACTCGGCTCTCTTCTGGCAGTGATCACGTCCACAGCGAGATTCCAATCCTTCGTCACAACCACTCCTTTGGGCATCCGAGTCACCGATGAGTCCCACGTTGGATGCACTAATTTGTAGTGGTGAGCCTCAGCAGAGCCTACCAGTGCTAGGGATTCTCCCTTCTCTGCACATAGTCCTCAGACAAATAAGAAGAAGTTAGCACAGAAACTGTAATAGAAAAAACAGAGTTTATTAACCTCAAGAGGTGGTACTATATTCACACAGCACCCTTCGGCAACTGTATGAAGTAGCACACTGAATGGAAAGAGCATGGACCTTTTATACCCACACAGGGGCTCAAAAGAAGGTGGTACAAGCACAGAGTGCTGGGTTTAGGTACATATAAGGTCATACAGAAAATGCAGGGTCGACAAGTAGGAGGAGCTAACGGTGTCCCGTTTCTAGTAAACACATCCTGACAGATATAAATTGACAACAGCTGCAAGCTCAACTGAGCATGTGCAGAACAGGAAAGGTCTAAATATATCTCGTCTCTGGGCAAATTTCAAGAGCAGTTCACAGGAAGGTAGGACAGAGCACATGATGAGCACATGTCAACATGTGGCAGACAAAATGGCTGCCACAAATACAAAATGGAGTCTGCACATTGTTACAATAGTTGCTGAATACAGCATGTCTTCTGCTAATGCTTAATCTAGCCGCTGCCAAATTACAACAGCTTGTAAAGTTACATGACACACCACCCTCATCCCACACCGCAGCCATGGCCTACCAACACCAGCACCATTGACTCCCGTTCGTCAGCCGACTACAGGGCTACCACAACGACAAGGCCTCTGCCTGCACCGTGACCGGTCAGCACCATGACGAGCACCACCTTCATCTCGCACCACGACCCAAGTCTCACAGACTATGCCATCCACCACTGAGCCGCTGCTTGCAGCGCGACCTGAGGACACCGCACGCGACACCGCTGCCCTTCGCACTGCTGCACCCGACGCCTGATGATGCCAGCGCTCCTGATTCCAACACAAAGGAGCTCGACTTGCAACGCAAGTGACTTCAAGGTACCAGCGCCCTGCATTTCTAACAGGTACTGTTTGCAGGTCTTCCCGACATCGTAGCTGGTCCGCGACGCCTTGACCAGCCTGAACTGTTGGGATTGTTTGTTCACGACGCTGTGATAGACCCGGACGGAACTATCTACATCAAGGAACTGTTTTCAAAGTGTATTTTGATAACTGTAGATTTTTAAGTACTGCAATTGTGGATTTTTATCGTTTTTGGTCTTGTATATAAAAATATTATATATTTTTCTAAACTGGTATGGTGTCCTCTTGTAGGAAGGGGGAGTCTCTAGTTGGCGCAGTGCAGCACTAGCGACAAGCAGGGACTCTCTCTTCCTCGTCAGGGCTGAGGGTTACCTTCAAGACAACCTCTGCTTACCCTCTAGGTAGTGTGGCTTAAGCAGTCTCAGGCTAATCTCTGGGGCACATAGGGTTAAACATTTGCAATATTACACCATCACAACCAACCCACCACACAATGACACCAAACTGTATTTGTAAAAATATATATTCTTTATATAAATTTCAAGCAGGTTTGAAAATACAGTTGTCAAACTTTCAATAGCGGTTCCAGTTTACTTAGTTTCAAGTTGCCACAGTTCTTTTCTTAGCAATAAGCAATCTTTTGGGCCTTCTGCCCAGGTTCAGCAAGGTTCAGTGTCTTGTAGCGCCTCAATGCGCGTTCCGCTGTCTCCGCTCGCTTCAGAGAGGAGATCGGGCCCGGCCGGCCAAAGCTCACGCTTCCCGCGTGGGCCTCGAGGACCAGGAGCAGTGCGAGCCTCGGTTTCAGAGGCGGCTCGCGTTGGGAAGCGGACAGCGCGGTGCGAGCTCGGGTTGCAGGACGCTCGCACCGTGAGGACAAAAGCACAGTACCTTTCAAATTCTTGTGGAGCGGGCGGGTTCAAGGGGAGCTTTCCCACGTCGCGTTGCTTCTCCGGGGTCTATGCGCGCTGCGGCTCTCAGCCGGGCAGGTCACGGGTCACCCGGGGCGGCGGTGCTTGGTGGCGGCAGGGTCCTTCCTTTGGCGTTCGCTCCGACCCTGGAGGCGGCGGCGGTGTGGTGGCGGCAAGTGGCAGTACGGTCCCCAAGTGCGGGACGTACCCAGCCAAAGTGCCGGTTGCAGCTGTGCGCTCACAGCTGAGCTGTCGGGCAGGCTGCCGACCAGAGGAGGGTTATCACAGGGTGGCAGTCCGTCTTTGCAGAGGGATTGACGGCGCGGGGCGCAGTCAACTCGGGCGCTTGGACCGGACGGGTCCTCCTTCACGTTGCTCTCGGGGCTCCCGGGCAGAGGCAGTCACGGTGCTCGGGCCAGCGGCGGCTGGGCCTCACGTTGCTCTTGCTGTTGCTTTGGGCCCCGGTCACGGTGCTTGGGGGGATCTCGATGCCCTGGATCACGGGGAGCGTGGCAGGGATGCCCAACGCTCCCAGACTCCTCAGTCAGCGCTGCAGCGATAAGCAGCACACACAGTAGCTTTCTTCAGGGGGTAGCGCCCACTGGTCCTGGGGCGCTGGTCAGGGGGCAAGTTCAGCAGCAAGCCCTTGGAGATCTTTCAGCAGAGTTTGGCACAAAGTTCAATAAAAGCAAAAGTCTCTTGGTAGTCTTTTCTTTCCTCTCCTTCTGCAGCAAGGCACCAGACACAGGCCAGAGACAGCACTCCTCCTTGTCCTTCCAGGTCCTTCTCTTCGGGCAGAGTTTCTTCTGTAGCACAAACAGGATCTAATTTACAAGGAGCAGAGCTCCTACTTTTATACCCAGTTTCTTTTGTTCTTACAGGCCAGGGGGGCCTTTGCATAACTGTTCTCAGTCCCTGAGCACTTGTGGTGGGTACTTCTGCTTCTGCATTCAGTGTGAGGGCAGGCACATCAGCCGCTCCCCAGGGGGGCGGAGCCGGCATTGTGAAGACAGGGGCAGCTTGAGCACTTTGTTGACAAGCTTCGGTCCTTCCTGGTCCAGGTGCAGGCTGAGTCATCAGTCGCTCCCCAGGAGGGCGGAGCCAGCATTGTGGAGGCAGAGCACAGCCTGATGCATCATTCAGGGGAAACTCCCACCTCCCACTAAGGTGTCATCCTGCCATTCACCACCTGTCAACACCCAGCCCTGTCACTCACACACTCAGACAGTCAGATACACACAAGAGTAGAGGCGGGCTGAAATGGTTAGGCAAGCAAATGCTAACTTTCTAAAAGTAGCATTTGCAAACCCAGGATATTAAAATAAACTTTACTAAAAGAAGTATTTTATTATTCTGAGTTCAGGCATACTAAACATGACTCTCTACCATGTTCCCTGAGCCTGCTGGGATTATAAAGTGTAATAATTCCAGCAACCCATTCTGGCCTAAAGGAAGCAGGTAGCCTTACAATAGTGAAAAACGAATTTGGTTGTAATTCACTACTAGGACATGCCACACACATCAGGGCTTGTCCTACCTTACACTTACAATGCACCCTGCCCGTAGGCCTACCATAGGGGTGACTGATATGAAGCTAAGGGAAGGTTTAGAGGCTGGCAAGTGGGTGCACTTGCCCAGCCAGCATGACAGTACCAGACTGCACGCAAGTTCTGCAATGGCAGACCTTAGACACATTTTACGGCTGCTTCTGTGGGTGGCGCAACCAGCGCTGCAGGCCCACTAGCAGTATCGGCATTTACAAGCCCTGGCACTCCGGGTGCACTTTACTAGGGACTAACAGTAAATCCAATGACCCAATCATGGACATCAATCACATGTACAATTTTCAGAAGGGAGCACTTGCACTGCGGCACGGGTCGGCCGTGGCGCAGTGCCCTGAGTAGCGGAAAACCAGCAAAACATCTGAGGCACACCAGCAAAAAGTGGAAGGGAAACTCACGCCAAGGTGCCAGGTCTAACAAGTGTCCCCTCCAGCTGAAATGTGGGGGAACTACCCTTCCCCAGGGAGTTCCACATCACTAAGGCGGAAAAATCTGGACAGACCATCAGCATTGGCGTGATCTGTGCCAGGGCGGTGTTCCACCGTAAAGTCCATACTCTGTAGAGAAATGGACCACCTCAACAGTTTCGGGTTCTCACCCCTCATTTGCATCAACCATCTGAGGGGCCTGTGGTCCGTCTGAACTCGGAAGTGAGACCCAAACAAGTAGGGTCTTAGCTTCTTCAGCGCCCAGACCACAGCAAATGCTTCTCGCTCTATTGCACTCCACCTACTTTCCAGTGGAAGTAACCTCCCACTGATGAAGGCTACGGGTTGGTCCCAGCCCTCCTCAGTCATCTGTGAGAGAACAGCCCCTACACCATGCTCTGAAGCGTCTGTTTGCACTATGAATTCCTTGGAGAAATCAGGAGCCAGGAGCACGGGCGCCGTGCACATGGCAGTCTTCAGGGTGTCAAAAGCCTTCTGACAGGTGTCAGTCCAAATCACATTCTTGGGCTGCTTCTTCGAAGTCAGCTCTGTCAAGGGGGTCACAATCGTGCCATAGCCCTTGACAAACCTCCTCTAATACCCAGTGAGCCCCAGGAAGGCTCTCACTGCAGTCTGGGTCTTGGGGGGTTCCCAAGCCAGGATGGTCTCAATTTTGGGTTGCAAGGGTGCCACCTTGCCACTCCCCACTTGGTGTCCCAAGTACACCACTGAACCCTGCCCAATCTGGCACTTACTTGCCTTGATTGTGAGGCCTGCCTTGCGCAGGGCCATCAACACTTCCCAGAGGTGTCGCAGGTGTTCTGGCCAGGTACCACTAAACACCGCGATGTCATCCAGGTAGGCGGCACTGAACTCATCCAGCCCAGCCAACACCTGGTTGACCAATCTCTGAAAGGTGGCAGGGGCATTCTTCATTCCAAATGGCATAACCCGGAACTGGAAATGCCCATCTGGTGTAGAGAATGCTGACCTCTCCTTTGCCCCATCGGTCAAGGCGATCTGCCAGTACCCAGACGTTAAATCAAACGTGCTGAGGAACCGGGCAGCCCCTAGCCGATCAATGAGCTCATCAGCTCTGGGGATGGGGTGCGCGTCAGTCTTGGTGACTGAATTGAGTCCTCTGTAGTCCACACAGAACCGGAGTTCAGGTGTGGCTCCCGGCGCAGCAGCCTTTGGGACCAAGACCACGGGGCTGGACCAAGGACTGCTGGAAGACTCAACCACCCCAAGAGCAAGCATCTTGGAGACCTCCTCCTTGATGCAGGCCCTGACCCTGTCAGTCACTCTGTAAGCCTTATGCTTCACAGGTAAGCTGTCACCCGTGTCCACATCATGGACGCACCAATCTGTGACACTAGGAACCAGGGAGAACAGATCTGGAAACTGCCCCAGCAACTGGCGGCAGTCTTCCTGTTGTTCAGGGGTCAGGGTGGGTGAGAGGTTAACTCCATCCACTGACCCGTCTTTCTCACAGGCCACTAAGAGGTCAGGAAGAGGCTCCGACTCCTCCTCCGTTCCATCATCAGTTGCCAACAACATGCCCACTTCGGACCTTCTCAAGTGGGGCTTGAGGCGGTTGACATGTAGGACCCTCAAGGGGTTCCTGGGCGTCTTCATGTCCACCAAGTATGTCACTGGGTTCTTGCGCTCCACAACCTCAAATGGACCTGTCCACTTATCCTGAAGGGCACAGGGTTCCACTGGGGCCAGGACATACACCTCCTGTCCAGGCTGAAGCTCGACCAGAGTGGCATTCTGGTCGTACCACCGCTTCATCTCCTCCTGGCTGGCTTCCAGATTTGCCTCGGCAAGTTGTCTGAAGCGCCTGGTTTGGATTCTGAAGGCCAGCATGTAGCTATATACATTCTGGGGAGGTTTCCTGGGAGATTGCTCCCAGCCTTCCTTTACCAAACTCAGTGGTCCTCTCACGGGGTGACCGTACAGCAGTTCAAAGGGGCTGAACCCTAGGGACTTCTGTGGTACCTCGCGGTATGCAAAGAGCAGGCATGGCAAGAGGACGTCCCACTTACGCCTCATTGGACCTTCCAGGCCCATGATCATGCCCTTCAGGGTTCGGTTGAATCTCTCAACCAACCCGTTTCCTTGGGGATGGTAAGGCGTGGTGAACTTGTAGGTTACACCACACTCTTGCCAAAGGGACTTCATATACTTGGATATGAAGTTGGTCCCCCTGTCGCTCACCACTTCTAGAGGGAATCCTACTCGTGAGAAAATTCCCATCAGTGCACGCCCCACCACGGGGGCCGTCACTGTCCTCAGAGGGATGGCTTCAGGGTACCGGGTGGCATGATCCACCAAGACCAGGATGAACCTGTTGCCCATGGCTGTCTTGGGGTCCAGAGGCCCAACAATGTCAATACCCACTTGTTGGAATGGCGTACCGACCACAGGGAAGGGTTGGAGGGGAGCCTTGTTCTTCCCTCCGCTCTTCCCACTTGCCTGGCAAGTTGGACAGGTCCAACAATGAGCATCTGAGCTCTTGTGCATTTGGGGCCAATAAAAGTGGGTGACAAGCCTGTCATAGGTCTTGTCCATCCCCAAATGTCCTGCTAAAGGCACATCGTGAGCCAGTCCCAGTAGGAAGGCTCTGAACTTCTGGGGTACCACCAGCACACGGGCTGACCCAGGTTCAGCAGCCTTAGGCTCTGAATACAGGAGGTCATTCTCCCAGTACACATAATGTGTTTTGGCCTGAACACCATTGGCCTGGTCTGCAGCCTGCTGCCGCATACCCACGAGAGAAGGGCATTCTTTCTGCTCCCTGCAGAATTCCTCCCTGGAGGGGCCTCCTTCTTGCTGCCAATGGGTCAGCTCAGGCAGGTCCCCCAGTTCGGCAATCTGTTCCCCAGTAGGTTCCAGGGCATCCCCCTCAAGGTCTGCTTCCTCCTGGACCGTGGGAACTTCAGGGGCCGTTTTCCCACGCCCCCCCCGCGCCTTCTCCCTAAGGCCGGTTCCTGGGCCTCTCCTTCAGGCCCCAGGACTTCTTGATCACCCCTACTGGCTGCCATCGACCGGGTGGTCACGCACGCCCAGTCAGGTAGACCCACCATCTTCAGGTGAGTCGCCTTCTCCACCTTTTCCCAAGGGGAGTGCTCCAAGTCATTCCCTAGCAAACAGTCTACAGGCATGGCTTCTCTCACACAGACCTGCAGAGTACCAGAGACCCCCCCCCCACTCGAAGGTAACTTGAGCCATCGGACACTGACTCTCTGAATTATCAGCATTGATAACCCTACAGTAGGCATGGGGTACAACCTGCTCTTGAGACACCAGGTGCTGCCTCACTGCAGTCACACTGGCTCCTGTATCTCTAAGAGCCTCAGCTTCCCTACCATTGATGGTCACCACCTGCTCATATTTCTTAGTGTTAGAGGGCAGGTAGTTTGTAGGGACCATCTCACTGTCTCCTAGTGAGACTAGGGTCATCTGAACAGGATCTCCACCCCCCGGGGCCATCACTTCTTCTCCTAAGTGAACACTGGTCACTTGTCGGGGCGGAGCACCAGTGGGTGCTGGTTTTCCAAACAGGCGACACTTGGGGTCACTGGATATGTGCCCCGGGTCACCACATTTGAAACAATTGAAGGGCCCCTTTGGAACAGGTCTACCTGTCGGGCCCCATTCTGCTTTGGGGGTGGGGGAGGCTGAGAACCTTTCTGCTGGTCCCCTTGGGGATTACTTTGGGGGCCTTTTTGGAACCCTTTCTGTTTTCCCTTGTCCCCCCCACTCTTCTGCTGGGGACCCTGCCCACCCTTGGCGGAGTCTCCCACTGGACCCTTGTGGACCCTGGTGCTAAGCCAGCGGTCCGCCTCCTCAGCAAGCTTCCTCGGGTTGGACAGCTTGCTATCTATCAGGTGCTGGCGTAACTCAGGAAAACAGTGATCAGACAAGTGCTCCCATGCAATTAAATCAAAGAGACCTTGAAAATCATTCACTTTGTTACCCTTCACCCAACCATCCAGTGCTCTGCTTAAAAAGTCACATACTCCACATACGTATTCCCAGGCCGCTTAGTACACCCCCTAAACTTCTGTCTATACATTTCAGGGGTAAGCCCATACCTGTTCATTAAAGCTTCTTTCATGTGGGAATAGGATCTCTGGTTTTCAATGGGCAAATCTAGCAGGGTGTCCCGCCCTTCGCTAAGGAACCTTCCCCACAACCCCGCTCCCCAATCCTTGTCAGGGACCCGGTGGGAGGACATGGCTACCTCATATGCCCTAAACCACTGTCCTATGTCATCCCCCTTAAAGAACTCCTTTACTACATCTTTGGGGATGTGCACTCTAGACTCTACCTGCACCGGCGTTGTGCTGCCACCAGAGGGAGGATGATCCAAGCTTTTCTCTTTTAGACTCATCTCCCTCATTTTCACTTCATAATCCATTTGGTGTTTTCGCTCTTCCAGAGCCAGTCTTTTGCTCTCAAGCTCCAGTTGGCTCTTTACTTTCAATTCTGCCAGCTTCATTTCATGATCCCTGGTTTCTTTCCTGTCTGCCAGCTCCTCTGGCGACAGGCCTCTGCCAAAGCTATGCACGCTGTCTGGTTTTTCAAGATCCACCAGATCCCCAGGTGCATTCTGATCCTCAGGCGTCTCCCTAGATTCAATCCAGGCTTTCAGGGCCTTGTAGAACTCTGGTTTGTTCCTGCACCCCGTGTGTGGAACCTTGAGTTTCTTGCAGAAAAAACTCAGTTGCTTTTTTGTGTAGTCATCCAGCTTGGATGCATCCCATTCAAGCTTCGACGCACCAGAAACTATGGATTCTCCTCCATCAACTCTGTTGGTGCCAGGCATGATTTCAACACTAGGGATCTTCTCTTGGCAAAATTAAAAACAAAGTCTGTGGCTAAGTTACTGGACTGAAATCACTATGCAATGGTCAGTGGCTAAGGTAAAATACTGCAAATGTAAATTTGTGATCCTCACCGCTGCGTCCAATGTAGGAAGGGGGAGTCTCTAGTTGGCGCAGTGCAGCACTAGCGACAAGCAGGGACTCTCTCTTCCTCGTCAGGGCTGAGGGTTACCTTCAAGACAACCTCTGCTTACCCTCTAGGTAGTGTGGCTTAAGCAGTCTCAGGCTAATCTCTGGGGCACATAGGGTTAAACATTTGCAATATTACACCATCACAACCAACCCACCACACAATGACACCAAACTGTATTTGTAAAAATATATATTCTTTATAAAAATTTCAAGCAGGTTTGTAAATACAGTTGTCAAACTTTCAATAGCGGTTCCAGTTTACTTAGTTTCAAGTTGCCACAGTTCTTTTCTTAGCAATAAGCAATCTTTTGGGCCTTCTGCCCAGGTTCAGCAAGGTTCAGTGTCTTGTAGCGCCTCAATGCGCGTTCCGCTGTCTCCGCTCGCTTCAGAGAGGAGATCGGGCCCGGCCGGCTAAAGCTCACGCTTCCCGCGTGGGCCTCGAGGACCAGGAGCAGTGCGAGCCTCGGTTTCAGAGGCGGCTTGCGTTGGGAAGCGGACAGCGCGGTGCGAGCTCGGGTTGCAGGACGCTCTCACCGTGAGGACAAAAGCACAGTACCTTTCAAATTCTTGTGGAGCGGGCGGCTTCAAGGGGAGCTGTTCCACGTCGCGTTGCTTCTCCGGGGTCGATGCGCGCTGCGGCTCTCAGCCGGGCAGGTCACGGGTCACCCGGGGCGGCGGTGCTTGGTGGCGGCAGGGTCCTTCCTTTGGTGTTCGCTCCGACCCTGGAGGCGGCGGCGGTGTGGTGGCGGCAAGTAGCAGTACGGTCCCCAAGTGCGGGACGTACCCAGCCAAAGTGCCGGTTGCAGCTGTGCGCTCACAGCTGAGCTGTCGGGCAGGCTGCCGACCAGAGGAGGGTTATCACAGGGCGGCAGTCCGTCTTTGCAGAGGGATTGACGGCGCGGGGCGCAGTCAACTCGGGCGCTTGGACCGGACGGGTCCTCCTTCACGTTGCTCTCGGGGCTCCCGGGCAGAGGCAGTCACGGTGCTCGGGCCAGCGGCGGCTGGGCCTCACGTTGCTCTTGCTGTTGCTTTGGGCCCGGTCACGGTGCTTGGGGGGATCTCGATGCCCTGGATCACGGGGAGCGTGGCAGGGATGCCCAACGCTCCCAGACTCCTCAGTCAGCGCTGCAGCGATAAGCAGCACACACAGTAGCTTTCTTCAGGGGGTAGAGCCCACTGGTCCTGGGGCGCTGGTCAGGGGGCAAGTTCAGCAGCAAGCCCTTGGAGATCTTTCAGCAGAGTTTGGCACAAAGTTCAATAAAAGCAAAAGTCTCTTGGTAGTCTTTTCTTTCCTCTCCTTCTGCAGCAAGGCACCAGACACAGGCCAGAGACAGCACTCCTCCTTGTCCTTCCAGGTCCTTCTCTTCGGGCAGAGTTTCTTCTGTAGCACAAACAGGATCTAATTTACAGAGGAGTCTTTGATCCGTTTTGCCTGCTGTCTTCTGGAGCCCCGTTGGGCATTGGCATCTTTGAACCTGTGTGCAAGGAGCCCCGTTGGGCATTGGAAATCGAGTGGGGAGCTGCTGTGCAGGAGGACGGGACTGCGAGGCCCAGCAGGCTGTGCGTGTCCCATCGAGCACACCTGCTGCCTCTTCCCGTGACTCCACCCCCTCTATCCACAGTCAGCATAAGACCTGAAGTCATTACGCGTCAGCGGGACGCGTGTGCGGGACATCACCCGGGACAAAGCCCGGACTAAGGGCGGACCCTCTGAGACCCTCAGAGGCCCAAAGAGACTGGACTGGGCCAGAATCCCTGGTCGATTACTGAACAGCCTAGGACTATTGTGTAAGTGCTTGGGGGGTACATTATATTACCAATCATTATGTCAATCGAAATACTAACCCCGGAGTTGCCTGGCCCTGAGAAGCCGGTGAGTTTGATAAATGGGAAATTAGATAATTACTTTAAGAAAACTCTCTTGGATTCTCCAACTACCCCCACCCTTGAAGAACTTCGGGCTGAGCGACGGCGGTCGGTTGAAAGCCTAAAGAATAGACCATTCCCGGTGTCACCAGTGTTAATTAGCTCTACGGGGGACGGAACTCTTACTGAAAATATCTGCACCCCCTCGCAGGACAGAATCCCTCTAATATTTAGAGAGGGAACACCTACGAGCGAATTTGAACCCTTAGGCACTACTAGTAAATTGTTAACCATTGCTACCACTCCCAGTACAACCAAATCTATTGTTATAACCAAAGCACAAATTACCCCTATCCCTAAACAAACAAAAGTAGTTAAAAGTAGGGCAAAAAAAGCCACGCCAGTTAAAATCTATGGCCCTCCTCCGACAAAAAGGCGTAAAAAATCTGACCTTCCAAAGAGGAAAATTAATCATGCAGACTTTGGCATTAAAAAGGACGACAGTACTAGGGGAGGACGGGTTAAAGTAACAGATAAAGGAAGGATAGTTATATCACCTACGCATCCATGTGTAACTCCCCTTACCGACCCTGTCATCTCCACCGCCGACAGCCCCCCCGCGGTGGTGACGCTACAGGAACCTTCAAACAGGGCCTTGATCGATAGCATAGAGTCTATAATGAGGAACTATACTCTGGCTATCGTAGATAGACTTAGTAAATTAGAAGACAGACTTGGGAAGATAGAACATGAACTGGGAACCAAGATAGTGACTAATAAAGTGTTGCCTAATCCCCCTATACAAACCCCAATTTTACCTTCTTCATCAGGTATTCTTGCTATAACTACTATACCTACCCCTGTTCAGACTACCATTCTGCCTCAATCCTCAAATAATATGAGTGGAAGTACATCAGGAAGTAACCCTGTTGGACCTAACAGTAAACCCACATTGTCCCTGGCTGTAACGTCTAATGGACAGCGGAATAATCTTGGTCAAGCCCCAGGGAATAAAAATAGAGAGAGAGGAAACGAGCGGCCGGCTCGAGGTAATTATAACAAGGGCCCCCTTCCAGAACTTCCACCAGAAGCTGTACCCTTTGTAGTAGTCCTTACTGGGGTACCAGAGCTGGAGAAGAACAAACGGGAGGGCTTTGCCCAGTTGAAAAATAAAATATCGCATTGGTTAAGTCTACACAGACCTATTGCAAATAATATCAATGGAGAAATTGTCCATGTCCGCCGCCTTCCTTGGCTGGGAGGAAGACCTAAAGATATTGAGGGAGACATAGTGGTCATTAATTTTAGAGATCAGAATGCCGTCCATTTTATACTTAACTGGCCGTCTGACCACGGAAGTAAATCTATTACCCCCCGTCCCCTAACATATTTTTATCCTCGCTCAGTGGTGTTCCCACCTAATCATCAATCACAGCGAGCCCCCCCGCCCCCGTTATTGAGGCAAATGCTCTCAAACCCATATCGTCCACCTGTCTACAATTTATTTATTTATTTATTTATTTATTTTAGCTGTTTTATATCGCGCTCATATACTACCAGAGTGTCCTGGCGCGTAAAAAAGAAACAAGCATGTGGCCGGAGAGAAAGAAGAGATCAGAATTTTCTTTTTACTATTAGAAATTTAATAACCCATTCTGAAAAGATAAGTTTTAAGTGCCTTCATTAATATCACAAAATTTTCAGTTAATCTCAGGGAAAGGGGGAGGGTATTCCAAGTCCTGGCCGCGGTGACAGCAAGTGATTGGCCTCCCAAGCGAACTCGCTGAAATCGGGGTACTCTTAAAAAATTACAATCAGCTGAACGCAGAGCCCGAGTAGGGACATAGCGGGAGAATCTGTCCCTCAAATAAGAGGGGCCAAGGTCATGAACTGCTTTAAAGGCTATAATAAGAATTTTAAAGGTTATCCTCTGCGCTACTGGCAGCCAGTGTAGTTCCTTCATGTGAGTCCGAGTACTTTCTCTATATGGCACATTGCACAGTAGGCGAACAGTCGCATTTTGGATGATCTGAAGCTTTGAGACCAAAAAAGCCGGAGAACCACACAGCAGAGAGTTGGCATAATCGAGCCGTGATAAAATAAGGGCTCTTGCAACCGACTCTCTTGCTGAAGACGGCAGATAAGGAAAAATCTTCCTCATGGCTTTTAGGGACCCGAAGCACACCCCAGTGAGTTTTTTTATGTGTGCCTCGAATCGCAAATCCTCCCCAAACCAGACTCCCAAGTTTTTTGCAGGGATATTGACGGAGCCTGGCTGGGGAAAATCGGAAGGCCACAGAGTTTCTCTGAAATTGGGCGGAAACTGGCCATATAGCAAGATTTCTGTTTTATCTTCATTGCACTTCAGCTGTGCTGCTGCTAACCAGTTGAACACAGCGGAGAGGCATGAACGCACAACCTCAGTGTCAGTGTTCGCATCTGGCCACGTAAACAGGAGTTGCGTGTCATCCGCATATGCTATTATTTTTGCTCCCATTTGTTCAGCTAAAAAAATAAGAGGAGTGAGATAAACATTAAAAAGGAGGGGGCTCAAAGTAGAGCCCTGGGGTACTCCTGTAGTAAGGGATTTAATCGAGGATGAGTAAGGAGGAATCCAGACCTGCCGAGATCTATCTGAAAGAAAGGATTTCACCCATTCCAGAGCGGAACTCACTATGCCGATATCGGCCAGCCGTGCCAAGAGAAGTGTGTGTGGAACAGTGTCAAACGCAACAGAGAGGTCCAATAAAATTAGGACCGCTCTGCCGCCACTGTCCAAGCACCCTCTAATCGCCTCTGTAACCTCTACCAGCGCTGTCTCTGTGCTATAGGCTACACGAAAGCCAGATTGGGCAGGATGTAACGCCCCGGAAGTTTCCACAAAGGCATTAAGCTGGGAAAATGCAAGCTTCTCACCAATTTTAGCCATAGCTGGCAGAAGAGAAATAGGTCTATAGTTGTTCGGCACAGCTGGATCCGCGCCTGTTTTTTTTAGCAATGGCAAAAGCTTAGCCTGTTTCCATATTTTCGGGACAGTTGCAGTAGTAAATGATAGTCCTATTATTTGGGAGACTTCAGAAGCCACTACTTCGGCTGCTTCGGCCAGCACCCGGGCCGGGCAGACATCCCCGGGAGCACCAGATTTTAATAATTTAATTGCTGCCAGGGTGTCCTCGACCGAAGGAGGGATAAGTCTCTCCATGATGATGATGGGAGGAACCTTAGTTTCGTTGTTATCTGTCATCTCATAGCCTCCTCCAACTGTTCTCAAACTGTGTTGAATGTTAGCAATTTTCGTTAGGAAGAAGGAGGAGAGCTTTTCACACCATTCGGTAGAAGGACTCATAGATACCTGCTCAGCACAGGGAGAGAGAAAGCTCTTCACTATCGAGAAAATTTCCCGACTGTTGTTATTAGCTCTCTCAATTCTTTTAGAAAAAAACTCCGTTTTTGCATGTTTAATGCTAATATAGTAATCTCGCTGAGCTGAGCGAAACACTGCTTTAGCCTGTGGACAGTAAGCTAATCTCCATGCTCGCTCCAGTTTCTTGCAAGCAAGTTTCAGAGTACGGAGGTGGGGCGAATACCATGGTTGAGAAGGAGTCATCCTATTTCTGCCTGAATCGGCCTTCTTCGAAGCAGAGGTCACCGCTGCATTCAACCATCTGTCGTAAACCTGTAGCGCAGAATCCATATCTGCCCCTAAGATGGGTCCGTTCAAATCAAGGTAGGTCATCAAATTACCCACGTTGATTTTTTGGGGGGCCCATTGTTTTAGCAGACTTTGGAGGATCTCTCAAGGTGGACCAAGAGAATCTAATCAGCTGATGGTCGGACCAATAACGGCCCTATATTTAACGACAAGCAACCACCTATAGCTGTAGATCTGTATGGGTGGAATACTATAGGCCCAAGGTACAACTCCCTAACACACAGGAGAATGGATCATCTCAAACCTTTTACACCCCTAGATACCACCAACAGGTTTGACGTGTTTAGTGGCCTGGAAGACTGTGACTGATGCCATCGAGCCACAGGGGAGGGGGATAAGGAATTCTGTGGAGACACAGGGGGAGACACGGGTGCAGGCACGGGGGAAAAAGGCTCAACTGATATTAACCCACCCAATTAGTACAATGCTACTTGTAGCTCTGGGGGTAATACACGTAATTCTGGGCAGCTTCACTGTAACTCAGATACTCCTACCCCGGCCAATGGAAGTACAAGTCCGACCCGACTATCTGAAGACCCCGTGCCAGGGGAAGTAACCCACGTCCACACCCTACTCCCACCATCTATTGAGGCTGTTAGTCTAACAGAACGGGGATATAAGATGGCGAGTTGGAATATTGCTGGGTGGAATAACAAGATAGATCGTCTAGGATGGTTAGAATTTATAACCCAATTTGACATCTTGTGTCTCCAGGAGACTTGGGCGGCCGAAGATGTCTATCTTGATGGGTATGTTGCCTATAATTGCCATGCTCAGCCATCCAACATGGGGAGAGCCAGTGGTGGAATGGTGATATTGCTCTCTGTGAGGTTACCGGTTCGAGTAAAAAACCACCGGACCGTCGGCCTGCACTCTCAGTTGTTGTGGTTACAACACAGGAATGGGCGAAATGTTTTAGTTATAAACCACTACAACAATGTCTTTAACCACTCAAAAACAGATATGGTTGATGAACTTGAAGCGGAGGTGGAAAGGTTATATGGGCGCAGTGATGTGTCTTTTGATATTTTGTGGGGCGGAGATTTCAACATTCACATGTGCCCATTTGTTGGCAAAAGGGTGTGTGGGTATGGGGATGAGGTGGGGGAAGATCAGACCCATTTTTTACACTCGGTTTATGGGGAATCCCTAAACACTCTTATGCTTAAAATGGATTTATGCATTATGTTACCTGGCGTAGACAGTGAGGGCAATTCGGTACCGACCTTTATTGGTAGGAATTGTGCCACGGTTATCGACTACCTCATTGTCTCCTCCAGCATTACAGCTTTGTGTTCCTTACCCGTAATAGTAGACCCAGCCCTAAGCGATCATAACTGTCTAACAATGTATCTCTCCTTGTGGGGGGATAAAGTAAAGGTGTTACATGGTGCAGTGACAGATGTAGTTCCACATAGACCCAATGGCCCTAGAATTAAATGGGGTAGGCAAAATGAGGAACATTTACTATGTACCATTGTGTCTGCTTGTATAGATGAGGTGGAATGCTGTCTCGAACCCGAAAAGGATAATGCTGATATTCTAGCTAGTTTCGACATCATTAATAAAAACATTGCAGAAATCTTAACTGGAAGAAAACCAAAGGGCCCTAGGATTAACGGGGGATGGTTTAACAGGGAATGTACTAAATCTTTACAAAGACTCAAAGTTGCTCTTAAGGGTAAACCTAGGGATAAGGAAGCAGTTAAAACCCTCAGAAGGGAATACTCAATTCATCTGAGGGATAGGAAACAGGAACTAAGGGAAGAGGCCTGGAACAACCTGACTAAGGCAGTGGATCTTAAGGATACCAAGCTCTTCTGGTCCACTGTCAATAGTCCCTTCCTCCAAAATGAAGAAGTCCCGGTAATGTCTGCCCAGGTATCTGAGGAACAATGGGTGGCTCATTTTACTAGTATTTTTAACCCCGAAGGACTAGCTGTAGGGGGTGATAGGGAAACCCTGGCTTTTATCCCCCTACCTCTTAATATCACAGTCTCTGAGGTGGATGCTGCCATCCGGGTCACTAAGGGGGGAAAGGCGCCGGGCCCTGATGGGGTACCCGTTGACCTTTATAAAGCCGAGGTTTCCATCTGGAGCCCATTGTTAACAAAGGTTTTTAATGCTGCTGCAATGATTGCGGCCCCACAGACTTGGGGGGAATCAATCATTATCCCGGTGTATAAAAACGGGGAGAGGGGTGAGGCAAAAAACTACCGCCCGATTTCTCTCCTCACTGCTTCCCTAAAAATTATGAGTAGGGTATTACTGAGTCGCCTGGAGGAATGGGTAGAAGATAAAGGGATCCTTGCGGATTCTCAGTACGGATTCCGCAAGGGGTTAGGCACCATAGAACAGTGCATTAATTTAGACCTTATTATATGCAAATATACACGGGCTAAACAAGGCTCGTTGTTCCTTTGCTTTGCCGACCTGACCAGTGCCTTTGACTTGGTTGACCATGGCCTTCTGTGGTCAACCTTGTTGGACATGGGTGCTCCACAGGATATTTTCTATTTCTTGGCCCAACTTTATAGGAATCTGACGGCTAAGATACGATACGGGCAATCGGGGGAGTGTACACCCAGTATTAAAGTAGGTTCTGGAATTAGGCAGGGATGCGTCCTTGCACCTCTTCTTTTCTCCCTTTTTATTAATGCAATCGAGTCGGAACTACGGACCATCAGTGCAGATGCACCGACTGCTGGCGGCCTTTCCATCCCAATATTGCTTTGCGCGGATGACGCGGTTCTGCTCTCACAAACCCCTCTAGGGTTGCAAAAACTTATGAATAAATTTGCAGATTTTATTAATGGGAGAAAATTAAAAATTAATAATTCGAAAACTTTTATAATGCCCTGTGGGAAGAAAATTAAAAACTTAAGGCCCTTCACAGTTATGACCAAACTATAAAAGTGGTGGACAAATTCTGTTATTTGGGTATCACTTTTAACAGTGGGGGGATGTGGACACCTGAAATGATTAATGTAAGAGCCAAAATGGCCAAGTGTTCTTTTGGCATATTTAGGTTTGCATCCAAGTTAGGCTCAAGACGGATACCAGACATGTTGTACCTATATCGCCATAAATGTGTTGCTCTGGCCCTATATGGCTCAGGAGTGTGGGGCCATTGTAATAACAACATGCTCCAGGTTGAGGAAAACAAATTTGTCAAAAAACTCCTGTGTTTACCATCTTCTGCCTCAACAAAGCTGATCCATCAGGAGGTTGGTCTAGAACATCTTCTGACTTGATCAGATTAAGACCCCTGTTAGTATGGAGATCTATATGGGCTAAGGAACAGACTGGTTTTACAAGAAAGATTATTTTAGATTGTCTTCACATGGACAAATGTTCCCGCATCCCCTGGCTTAACTATATTATCCGAACATTTAATGATGTTTTTAATCTCATGGTGCGTGATAACCCTTCTTGTGTTTTAGATATCCCGAAGAGTGAGATTAAACATGAATTTCTGAGGGTTAGCATGGTGAAGCGTAACGCAGCTACTGCTCAGTTCTCCTCACATGTTTTTTACGACAGATACACTAAGGAAGAAATGGGGCTTTCAGGATACCTTAAATTGGTTACTATCCGATCCCACCAATATGTATTGACAAGATTACGGATGGGGATTGTTCATTTGCTTGTTGCGTATCCTGTAATGAAGACCTATACTACTGCCCCCTGTCCGTGTGATGGGACCACAAAGCAAAGTACGGAGCATTTTTTATTGTTATGCCCTCTTTATCTCCACCTTCGAAAAGTATATCTGAAACCGCTTTTCAAAAAATATAATGTATCCACGATTGTATCGGCCATGGGGCTTTTATTTGGACTTAATTCACAGGACATCTGTTTTTTTACTGCTGTATATATTTTAAAATCGATAAGCTTGAGGAAAAGCACCCTTTTTTGATATGTGATTAACTTAAAACCTGCTGTACCCTCATGTTTTATTACTTATGTATGTATGTACTTTTATGATTATTAATCAATGATCGAATAAAGTTTTTGAATTGAATTGATCTAATTTACAAGGAGCAGAGCTCCTACTTTTATACCCAGTTTCTTTTGTTCTTACAGGCCAGGGGGGCCTTTGCATAACTGTTCTCAGTCCCTGAGCACTTGTGGTGGGTGCTTCTGCTTCTGCATTCAGTGTGAGGGCAGGCACATCAGCCGCTCCCCAGGGGGGCGGAGCCGTCATTGTGAAGACAGGGGCAGCTTGAGCACTTTGTTGACAAGCTTCGGTCCTTCCTGGTCCAGGTGCAGGCTGAGTCATCAGTCGCTCCCCAGGAGGGCGGAGCCAGCATTGTGGAGGCAGAGCACAGCCTGATGCATCATTCAGGGGAAACTCCCACCTCCCACTAAGGTGTCATCCTGCCATTCACCACCTGTCAACACCCAGCCCTGTCACTCACACACTCAGACAGTCAGATACACACAAGAGCAGAGGCGGGCTGAAATGGTTAGGCAAGCAAATGCTAACTTTCTAAAAGTAGCATTTGCAAACCCAGGATATTAAAATAAACTTTACTAAAAGAAGTATTTTATTATTCTGAGTTCAGGCATACTAAACATGACTCTCTACCATGTTCCCTGAGCCTGCTGGGATTATAGAGTGTAATAATTCCAGCAGCCCATTCTGGCCTAAAGGAAGCAGGTAGCCTTACAATAGTGAAAAACGAATTTGGTTGTAATTCACTACTAGGACATGCCACACACATCAGGGCTTGTCCTACCTTACACTTACAATGCACCCTGCCCGTAGGCCTACCATAGGGGTGACTGATATGAAGCTAAGGGAAGGTTTAGAGGCTGGCAAGTGGGTGCACTTGCCCAGCCAGCATGACAGTACCAGACTGCACGCAGGTTCTGCAATGGCAGACCCTAGACACATTTTACGGCTGCTTCTGTGGGTGGCGCAACCAGCGCTGCAGGCCCACTAGCAGTATCGGCATTTACAAGCCCTGGCACTCCGGGTGCACTTTACTAGGGACTAACAGTAAATCCAATGACCCAATCATGGACATCAATCACATGTACAATTTTCAGAAGGGAGCGCTTGCACTGCGGCACGGGTCGGTCGTGGCGCAGTGCCCTGAGTAGCGGAAAACCAGCAAATCATCTGAGGCACACCAGCAAAAAGTGGAAGGGAAACTCACGCCAAGGTGCCAGGTCTAACACCTCTTGTAGTGCTTACACTGTATTACTGTTGGTTACGTGCAAATGCTTTACACACTGCCTCGCCTCTAAGATAAGCCTGACTGCTCGTGCCACGCTACCAAGGGGGTGAGCAGGGGTTATTGTAGGAGTGTAACTCCCTTATCCAGACTTGAGTGGTCGTTTCTGCCCAACTTTGGCACATGCCCCAGCCAACCAAAAATCCAATTTCTAACATTGGTTGTCAGTTGTAAGGATAGGACTTGTGTTTGCACTTGACTTACAGTGACTTGTAAGAAAAAGCAGTTCTCTTGTTCACCTTTTCGAACACTGCCCGGCGTTAGCCGCCTCTAATTCACTCGACGATTACCAAATAAAGAGGCAGGCGCTGGAAGTTGGAAAGCAGGAAACAGGTTTTAATTCTCTCTGGAGCAGAACATGTCAGTCGGACAAACAGGGTATCGTCTCGAGTTGCTCTAACTGCATCTCTGAGGCCTGCCTCTTATATACAGGTTTATTACTTTATTACATACAGTACATCCATGATGATTCTTTGAAGTACAGAAAGACATCCTTGGAATCCCCGCTTCAGGCTCGTTCCCACACATATCTACAGTAGAAGTCCCCACCCCAATCTCAGCATGTGATAGCTATCGCGCAGCTGGACATTCCGCTGGGAACAGAAATTTGTGCGATTGATCGGATCTTGTGGTGTGAAGGCATTGATTAATCTCCGTTCCTTTGATGAGGGGCGAGTTTCTACTGTAGGGGGCAATAAACTGCATCCGCAGGGCTAGGTGATGGCCTGGGATCAGCTCGGACAATCGGGCAGGGAGGAAGGGGTTATCAAAGGGCCTGCTCGTATGAAAGGGATGAAAGGGTATGTGGGTTTGGCACCGGATGTGGCTCCGAGGCAGGCTCGCGCTGATGGTGCGTTTATGGCCCAGGCAGGAGAGATCGGGGGCTGTCAGGGCGCGGGGGATGCTAGCGAGTTCAGGGAGACGTGCAGGCAGCTGTGAATGCGAGGAGAGGCCATGGTATCTAAAATGGCTACTGTTTACGCGCTCGCACAGACCTAGGAGGGGACAAGATGGCGTCGGTAATTGTAGGAAGGGGGAGTCTCTAGTTGGCGCAGTGCAACACTAGCGACAAGCAGGGACTCTCCTCTTCCTCGTCAGGGCTGAGGGTTACCTTCCAGACAACCTCTGCTTACCCTCTAGGTAGTGTGGCTTAAGCAGTCGTAGGCTAATCTTTGGGGCATATAGGTTAAACACTTGCAATAGTACACCTTTACAACCAACCCACCACACAACGAGACCAGACTGTATTCTGTAAAAATATATATCTTTATATAGATTTTAAGCAGGCTTGTGAATACAGTCAACGTACTTTACGATAACGGTTGCAAGTTACTCAGTTCAGGTTACCACAGTTCTTTCTATCAGTTTAAGCGTTCTTTTAGGGCCCTCAGGCCGATGTAAACAAAAGTCCTTGTGGAGCCGGCGGCTTCCAGGGGATCTGTTCCACGTCGCGTTGCCTTCCCGGGGTCGCTGTTCTTTGCGGCTCTCAGCCGAGCAGTTCACGGGTCATCCGGGGCAGCGGTGTTCTGTGGCGGCAGGGTCCTCTCCTCGTCGTCCGCTCCGACCCTGGAGGCGGCGGCTGTGCGGTGGCGGCAAGTGGCAGTACGGTCCCCAAGTGCAGGACGTACCCAACCAAGTGCCGGTGCAGCTGTGCGCTCACAGCTGGGCTGTCGGGCAGGCTACCGACCTTGCGGATTCTTACAGGGCAACTGTCCGTCTTTGCAGGTGAGTGGCTGCTTGTAGCGCGGTCAACTCGAGAGCTCGGACCGGACGGGTCCTCCTTTGCTTTGCTCTCGGGCTCCCGGTGCAGTTGCGGTCACGGTGTTCGGGCCAGCGGCGGCTGGTCCTCACTTTGCTTTCGCTGTTGCTTTGGGCCCCGGTCACGGTGGTCAGGTGGATGTCGTTGCCTTGGAGGAGATTCCTCCGTCGGTACTGCGGCGATGGTCAGCACCCGCAGTCGCTTTCTTTCAGGGGGTAGCGTCCACTGGTCCTGGGACGCTGGTCAGGGGGCAAGTTCAGTTGCAAGCCTTTGGAGATCTCTTTAGCAGAGTTTGGCACAAAGTAAAGCAAAAGTCTTCTCGTAGTCTTTTCTTCTTCCTCTCCTTCGGCAGCAAGGCACCAGACACAGGCAAGAGTCAGCACCCTTCCTTGTCTCTCACGGTCCTTCTCGTCGGGCAGAGTCCTTCTGTAGCCCAAACAGGATCTAATTCTCAAGGAGCAGGGCTCCTTCTTTTATAGGCCAATTCTTTTGTTCTCGCAGGCCAGGGGGGCCTTTGCATAGCCACTCTCAGTCCTTGAGTACCCCGGAGGGTGTACTCCGGCGTCTGCTTTCAGTGTGAGGGGCAGGCGCATCAGACGCCCCACAGGGGGTGGAGCCAGCATTGTGCGGACAGGGGTGGCCACAGTACCTTGTTGATGGGGGCTTCGCCCTTCCTGGGCCAGGTGCCGGCAGAGTCATCCGCCGCTCCCCAGGAGGGTGGAGCCAGCATTGTGGTGGTCGAGCACAGTGACAGTTCGAGTCAAGAGGCACTCCTACCTCCCACTAAGGTGTAATCTGCGCATTCACCACCTGTCATCCTCCCAGCCCTGTCACTCACACGTCCCAGACAGTCAGATACACATACCAGCAGAGGCGGACTGAAATGGGTAGGCAAGCAAAGGCTAACTTTCTAAAAGTAGCATTTGCAAACCCAGGATACTAAAATAAACTTTACTAAAAGAAATATTTTATCATCCTGAGTTCAGGCATACTAAACACGACTCGCTACCATGCTCCTTGAGCCTGCTGGGATTATAGGGCGTAACAATTCCAGCAGCTCAGTCTGGCCTAATGGAGCAGGTAGCCTTCAATAGTGAAATACGGTTTTGGTTGTAAGTCACTACTAGGACATGCCACACACATCAGGGCTTGTCCTACCTTACACCTACAACGCACCCTGCCCGCAGGCCTACCATAGGGGTGACTAATATGTAGTCAAGGGAAGGTTCGGGGCTGGCAAGTGGGTGCACTTGCCCAGCTAGCGTGGTAGTACGAGACCGCACGCGGGTTCTGCGGTCGCAGTTCCCAGACACATCTTTCCGGCTGCTTCGGTGGGTGGCGCAACCAGCGCTGCAGGCCCACCAGCAGTATTGGCATCTACAAGCCCCGGCACTCTTTAGTGCGCATTACTAGGGACTGACAGTAAATCCAATGCACCAATCAGGGATACCAATCACATGTACCATTTTCAGTAGGGAGAGCATATGCACTTTAGCACTGGTCAGCAGTGGTAAAGTGCCAAGAGTCATTAAACCAAACAAAATAGGTCAGAGAGAGTATTGGAGGAAGGCAAAAAGTTTAGGGATGACCCTGCCAAGAGGCCCAGGTCCAACAGTAATGTTCATGTCGCAAACTAGATTTCCACAGATTGGTGTGCACTACTACCATATCGCAGACCATTACGTACCACATACTGTTTTTTATTGGTCTATCTTTGCCTTTCAATTGGTTTTGAACTTGAACTTTCAAGTATAGCATGCCTGAATCAATTACATCAACTGCAGCATCCTTGGAAGTGACCTTTGAGGAGGAGAGGTTAGAAACCTACAATGTGAAGGAATTGAAGGCGATCTGCAAAAACCTCAAAATCCAAAAGAGGAGTCTCACCAGAAAAGAGGGGCTACAAAAGGCACTGAGGGTCTGGGTAGCAGACAAACATGCTAGTGAGCTGTCGGGAGATCTTTGCATGGAGGCAGAGGAGCCTATTCCAACTGTGAATGTGCTTTTGGGAGGGGGGCACCCTCTAAACCATGGAGCAGCAGTTTGTCCCCAGAGGAGCTGGAGTACAGGCGGCAAGCAAGGAGAATTGCTGCGGAACTTAGAGAAACTTAAGTTAGCCATGGAGGAGAAAAGGGTGATGTTAGACCATGAGTTTTAAATGAGAGAGCTGGACTAAGAAGCCAGTGGGGCTAGGCTCAGCCCATATTGTGGAAAGCAAAAGTGTTAGGTCCAGTACTGAGGATGAGGTACACACACACACACAGGTTTGGAGCCCTGCTTCAAGGAGGGGGTTGACATACACTAGTGGGTACAGGATTGTGAGGTTACTCCAGTGGTGTGCTGTGCTCCTGAGGTGGATTGGGGAATTGGCACAGGGGATCATATTCTTGGTAGTGAGAGGGATGCTCTACTGACTCTAGATGAGAGGTGCAGGGAGAGGGGTTCCCCCATCATTTAAGCCCTAGTAAGTGAGTACGGAGACCAGCCAGAAGAGTATAGGTTCAGAGACAGCAACAGTCAGACTCTGTCTCACCAGTCTTGTGAGAATGATGTGGGGTACTTGTCGGAGGCACTGGATGGTTGGGAAAGGGTAGTTTGGTTAACATCTGTGTGGGGCTGTGTGATTCAAATATTGGAGAGCATATTTTAAGTCCTTATTTTCCACAGCTATGCCAACACCCAGTTGATTGTGAGTTCATTGACCCCAGGGAGCTTGCACTGGAGGCAGACCTTTTGGTGGATTCCAAAGGGTCTGGAGAAGCATCTTGGGGTGACCCGGAAGGGAGTGGCTTAGGTATTTCCCAACCCAGGGTAGTGGGAAAGGTTTGTGGTAGCCTAGATAGGTCCCAGTGTCGTTGGAAGGGTAAAGGGACTCACGTCCTGTCTCCGTGTATAAAGAATGGGAATGGGCTGTAGCCCAAGGGGCCCAAAACCCGGTCCCAGAGCCTGGGTGGTTCCACGAGGGATCACCAGGTGGGGAGCCTAGGCTGTACTGGAAGGCCTTCCATTCATGGGGATCGCATAGTGTCAGGATAATGTGGAGTGATTGTAAACAGAGCTCCAGTGGTTCTGGTGTATGGTGGTACCGCTCCTAAGTGGAGGGTCCCGAAGTCCAGACAGAGGGGTGAGAGGGGGATGCATTCCCCAGTGGGAGAACCAGTGGTTCAGGGGCCAGTCAGAAGGGCTGAGCCTCCGAAGAGTGACCATGGTGACACCACTTCTGTCCTGGGGATCTTCGCGCACTGTCAGATGGACAGAGGATGGGAGATCTGGGCCAGGCAGACTGTCACACAACACAGGAGTCAAGTGTTACCCTCAGCCGGGTCATGCGTGCTCCCAAGGAAGTCCTGGTGGTCCGGGCAGGTGCTCAGCCGCAGGGGTTAGTCCCTGGGTTGGGAGGCCATGTTTTGGTGCTGCGTGACCTAGAGGAAAGGACGACTGTAAGCAGTGTCCCGACCGGTTTTAACTTCGAGGGGTACCATTCCAGGCGGGAGGGTTCAGAAATTTGGAAGGCAGTGCAGATGGAGGGAGTCCTCACCTCTGACCCTGGTTCAACCCAAGAGTTTAGATCCTATGGTGATTGTTCAGTTGCAGGGTCAAGGCCCTGAACTGGTGGAAGAATTGTGTAAGAGATCTGGTTTCAGCATCCTGACAGTTTTTGGTTCTAAGGGTGCTCTTCCCGGGAGGAGAGTGCAGAACCCTGGAAGGAGAGTTAAGGGGAGGAGAGCCTTGCCCGAGACCTCTGGTCAGCCTGAGGGTACAAACCCTCGGTTGAAGGACCATGTTCTGGGTGTCACCCCTGACCTGGGGGAGGAGGCGACTACTAACAGTGACCCAACCAGTTTGTCTTCCTTGGGGTGCCACTCCAGGTGGAAGGGAGGAGGACCAGGTGTGGGAGAGCCCTCCCAGTCCCTTGTTCATCCTCAGGTACAGACCTAGGGCTGGGGTACCAGTTGCAGGATAGCACCCCTGAACTGGTGGGTGAATTGAGCAGGACACCTGCCACAGGTGCCCCGACAGTTCTGAAAGGGGGTACCGCTCTAGGTGGCAGAGTACAGAGCCCCAGGGAGAAGGAGAGGGTGTGGGGGAGCCCACCCCTCCTCCTGTCCAGCCAAAGGGAAGAAACCCTGTGCTGGTGGGCCAGTGTCAGAATGTCATACCTGTCTTGGCAGGGGGAAAGTGGAGAAAGGGTGCCAGGCACGTGGGACTCCCAGCCCCCACTCTATGACACCACTACGGTTGGAGTGGCCTGAAAGGCATAAGGCCTGGCTCTCACCACTGACAGTTGTCAGTGGCCAATGTGACTGGCAGTCCTGGTGGACAGAGTCGCCCGTGGAAGGGGGACACGAGTCACATCCCAGGGGTGGACTGGGCCACACCCTTGTGTTGGCCATGTGGGTACTGACTGCCTGTTGGGACACATCTGTGAGCAAAGTAAGTTTAGGTGCTGCACAGATGGGGTCCACAGGTGAGGAGAATGGTTCCCCATGGGTCAGCTTAGTGGGCCCTGAGAGTATGGACAGAGGGATCCAACTAGGTTTAGGAAGGCGTAGAACGGGAAGGAAACCCTGCTGTTGCGGGCCAGGTCCCATGTTCAATCACTCCATGCAGGGAAGTCCATCGAGGTATGGATTGGTCTATCCTGGCTTTAGGCTGAAAGGGGGTTGTGTTGGAAATGGCCCTATTTGCAGGGTTATCCCCAAACTTTTTGCTTCTTCCTCCTATTTTGTCCTGACCTGTTTGTGTTGGTTTTAGGACTCTGGGCACTTTACCACTGCTAATCAGTGCTAAAGTGCATATGCTCTCTGTGTAAATTGTGTTATAGATTGATGTTTCTATGATTGGATATTTAATTTACTTGTTAGTCCCTAGTAAAGTGCACTGAGTGTGCCAGGGCCAGTAAGTCAAATGCTACTCGAGGGTCTGCAGCACCTATTGTACCACCCACATGAGTAGCCTTAAAAAGGTAACTCAGACCTGCTATTGCAGTAATCTGTGATTCCAGGGGAAGTGGTATCACTTCTCTATCTCTGTTGTGGGAGGCTCCCTTTATGCAGTGGACTCTCTCAGAGGGGTCTCTGAGACTCCAAGGCCTCTATACTGGATCCTTCCCCAAAAAGGGGAGAGGTAGTGCTTTGGCAAGGGGTGCTGTACCATACCTCAGCTGTGAGTGGCTCCCTTGGTGCAGTGGACTCTCTCAGCGGGTGTACTGAGACTCCAGAGTATAAATATTGAATCTTTCCCCAACAAGGGGAGAAAGAGTGCTTAGTCAAAGGCACAAAGGACAGGGGGCTAGGCAGAGTAGCAGGCAAGGGGAGAGGTTCAGGGGAGAGGTAATATGAGCTAGGGAAGAAGACAAAGAAAGAAAGAGTACTAAATGGGAACATATTTAATTAATGAGTTATTATATAGAGCTGGCTAGAGCCGAAGGAAACAGAGCGCTTTACATGAGGATCAATAATGTTGCACTTTACATCAGTTAAAAGTTACATAAGTATCAAGAAAAGCATTTAAAGAACAAAGGGGTACAAAAACACCCAAGCACATGCACACGCAAACACCATCACATGCACAGATATGCACAAGCACACACAAATGCGGTCACACTCTCATACACGCACAGACACACACAACAACACATATAGAAACTACCCCAAAAAAAAGCACCCATACAATCTAACGCTCCAGAACAAAAATACCTAAGGATGTACACACAGGTACATGCACACACACATGCCATCACATGCACAGACATGCACAAGCACACACAGATCTGAGCACACACTCTCATACACGAACAGAGGGCACACACATGCATGCATACAGAAACATCCACATGCATGAGCACACATACAGTCCAATGCTCTAGTACAAAAACACTCAAGTACATTCACACACCATCACACGCACAGACATAAGCATACATACAGAAAACATCTGCGTGCACAAATACAAGCATACATTGAATCACATGCTCTAATACAAAAACACCCAAGTACATGTCCACACCATCACACGCACAGCCATGCACAAGTACACACAAATGTGAACATAGTCTCTGATTTTTGGGGAGGCATACATGCAGTTCACGGGTGCAGGCCACACGTTGGTGTGCCCGTATGTCTCCCTCTCACTTGGCCTTGGAGTCTAGACTTTTAGCTCTCCAGTTGCGTTGTATGTCAGGGTGGTTTTCCTTTCGTGGGCCACGCCCTCTAGAGCCTCTTGGTAGTGTCCCGCAAGGGACCATGGCTTGCTATAGAACCGCAGGCCACAAAGAATGCTCAGAATAGGGAAAGTCAGGCTTCCATCTTAGGGTCAGGCAGGGAGGTTAGGCAGGTCTGTGTTGATTCTTCTCACCCCTCTGCAGAATCCTAGTATCCAGCCCTGCAGGTCATTGCGCTTTGTGTCAAGAGGTGAAAGTCCCTGATTAACGGAGCGGGCCTCTCGGGGAGCAGTGCTAGCTCTCAGCTAATTGCAAAGTAGCAGCAGTCTCCAAAGTTAGGGGTGTTGGTGTTAGGACACCGCCCGGTCTACGCTCCCGACAGCCTCAACGCATTTCTTGTGTCCTCGTCGGCGGGCTTCTGCGCCTGAGGCCTTGCTGCAGCTCACCCAGGGCCTTCACTCTCAGTCGGTCGCCAATTTGCGATCGCCGTTTTGTGCCCTCCACAAAATCTCCACCGCAAGTTCTTCACCCCCAAATGTGGTGGCCCGCTGCCTCAACGCTTCAATATTAGTGGGAGGCCACCGCGCCGATGCCCGCCGCAGCCGAGAGGGTCATAAACCTGCTCCGGGAGTTCAGCTGCATCAGAGTCCGGCCGCCATGTTAAACGCAGGTCCGCTCTCCGTCTCAGGTATAAAAGTCAGGGCTAAAGCACCTTCCGGACTCCGCAACAGCATCAAAATGTTCCACACATTTTCTACATTTATTTTCCTCACTGGCTCTTCGTTTTCTCCGGGCTAGAAGTCGCGATGACAGCAGAAATTTGGACTCCAGTGCTGGAGCAGAGCATGCTCACGTCTGCAATGCCAAGATGTCACTCAACCACCCCGCAGCTGGTCCGGCGAGGTGCCGCCACACAGATGCCTCACCTCCACACCTCGGCCCACAATGTCAGACAATCTCTGCGATGGGGGGTTGTGGAAGTGCCAATCGCAGCAGTCAGACGGCTCCGATGTGAAGCACCAGATCACCTGCACCTCCGCAGCTCCAGATCTCTGCTGCAGGAGCCAGGCACAGTGATGGGACAGGCAACCTGCTCACTCGTGAGGTCAGTACGGAGCTCTACAGCGGAGCTGCCATATCTATCCGTGCCTACAGCACTGCTAGAATTCATCGTGGTCATCTTGTAAGGCTACCGAATGTCAGTTGCACTCCCCCCACGGGTCACACTCTCACTGCGCAGCTCCGCAGCGCTCCAGGGGTGCAGTCCGATCCGCCTATTGTGTCGGTGCCACCGCTCACCCACAGCTTGTTCCTGGCCATCCCTTGATCAGTTCCCAACAGGTATCATGCAGAGGCATTTTTATAGATGTATGCAGTAAGCATTACAAAGAAAGGAAAGGCCAAGGAGTCAAAAAGTTTTTTCATAGAAAGTGGTATTATTTCCAAAGGAAGTTGAGGGTCAATACAGTTAAAGCAGCACTGTACAGAGTGGATCGTGTGACAACCCGGTGACACTTGGTGCAGGTGCTATATACAATCAGTGGCATGTGAGTGTGCAAGTGTTTTTTAAAAACAACAGCAATGGCGACGCATTAAACTGGATTCACAACATCAAATAATGGCCCCAGTAGAGACAAGTAATCATTACTCGAAACAAAGTTATTATGATGGGAGCACAAGATGTGGAATGCGTCGTTGAATTCGAGCTGTCTAGTCGACGGCGTTTCGATCCCAGTTGTTCGGGATCCTCATCAGGACGGGGTTGTCGATGAGAACAGTGCTGTGGGTATAAAGGGGAGTTTGAGCGCGTGGTCAGGGGAGGAGGACGCGCAGGGGAAGGAGTGCATGAGTGAGAAGTTCGGTCTGATTTGCGAACTAAGACGTGTCTTGAAGTGGGGAGTGGGGGGCCGGATCGTGACAGGGTTTAGTGATTTGGGGGTGTCTAGGGAGTGGTAAACTACGGGGTAAACTATCCGTTTTCCACTGGTTGAGTCTTGGTCGCGCCATGCGGATGACTATAAAACTTACATTCTAGCTTTTCCTAGGATGGCATAGTCCAAGTCCTGGTTGAAAACTCAATCTTTCAAGGTTACTAAGGGTTAAATTAATAAGGCAGAGTTTTAGAAAGACTGCCTACATTAGTAACGGTCAGTAGCCTTGGCAGAGGTAATTACCTGGATGATTCTTCCGTCTGGGCAGCGAGCGGTGTTGGCAAGTCCTGGATGACCCAAGGGAAGAAATGGAGGGAAATTATTTAACGGATTGCCCAAGATGGCAACAATTAGTCAGTTAGACTTCTGGGTTTACGAGCGTGCTCAAGGCATGCTCCAGATTGTCCATTACCTGACTGAATCAGGGAGGTTGGCCGTAACCGGGGTCTGCTGTCACAGCGGGTTGCAGGCAATGAATTAAGCATGAGCGAATTTTGCGGATCTCGCGATCGCGAATTTTGCGGATTTGCGGATTCGCAATCCGCAAAATCCGCGAATTCCCGCGAATTTGCGGATGTTTTTTTTTTTTGTGTTCGCCCGTGTTTCTGCCAGTTCGCGAGGGTTTTGTACACTTTCGCAAATTGCGAACTTACCTGTCGGGTCGCAAGTTTCGCGAACTTGTTGTTTCTACGTGTCCAGCCTGTTTGGGACACTCTTCTTCATCACTGCCACTCTCTGTCACCACTGCCACTCTCTGACTACTCATGCCACCCTCTGGCCCACCCATGCCACCCTCTGTTTCATCACCACACCCTCTGGTTGTCCAGTGTACATTATTTTCGGCAAAGCAAAGCACACCTTCCCTGCCTCAAGTGACCTGAATTAATTTGGGGCTGATTCATGTGTCACAGAATATTTTTTTAGCTGGCACCTGCTTCCTTAGTGCGCCCTGATTAGTGATCTTTTGCACTTGCTAAGTGCTTTCATTGTTGCAAAATTAGTTACAACACCTGCCCTGCCCCAACTGACAATAATGAATTAGGGGCTGATTAATGGATTTTAACTTCCAGCCTGGCTCCTGCTTGTCTCCCTTAGCTGTAATTCAGGACCTTTGTGGCATATGTGTAACTATTCTGAGGTTCAGAGCAGGGTCACATACTAGTTTCAACTGGCAACTGAACTCTGGAGGGGCCCCTCAGGAAGCACTCCAGGAAATGGCTACTAATGATGAGCCTGAACTTTTGAACCTGGTAAGTAGTTACTTTCAGTTTTGCTAAGATCGTATTTCTGCAATTTTGCACTTATTCGCGGGGCGCGAACTCACGCGAACAGTGCGAGCAGTGCGAGCAAAATCCGCTGCTCGCGGATTTGCGGATTTTGCGGGAAATTCGCAAATCTCGCGGATTGCGGATTTCCCGAAAATCCGCAAAATCCGCGAGCGGAACGGATTTTCCGCCCACGCCTACAATGAATGCACTAGCTATCCGCGGTAGCAAACCTGCTAAAGAAGTCAGGAAGTGAGCGGCCAATGGGGTGGAGTCACGTGATTTTCGGAGGCGGGGCAGGGGAGTGTCCCGGTATACCATAGGCTGTATCGGGGCCGAGTCTCTGGCAGGAGTTAGGGAGGACTCTGGGTAGTTTACTAGGTTACCTAGGTGATGCTCGAGAGGAATGAGTAAGCAGTTTTTTGGAACGAGCGCGCCTGATGCGGTGGGCGGGCTGGCTAGGTAATTACGTTCAGGTATTGACGTAATTGGGGCTGGTTCACCTTGTGGTCAACAGACATAGTGCTCTGTAATACATTTGTGACAGTATACAATATATATATACGTTCTTGAATCTAGGGATAAAGGCATCTCATACAAACAATTCAAGAAATCATTTCACATTATATGACATAGTTACGGAAGCATTTCAGAAGGTGAGAAACGGACATACAGTTAGAGACAGAAGTAAGAGGGATTAGATGGAGATGGTACTTGTCCATTCATCAAGTGTATTGAGCCCTCGGTTTACTGAGTCCACCTTAGCTATCCATTTGCATTCCGCTCTGTTAAGAAGGATGGCCATGTTGCCGCCCCTGATCGGCAGAGTAGGTTTTTCAATGACTAACCATTTTAGGTCAGTGTCTGAGTGTGACTTCTCCAGGAAGTGCTGGACCAAAGGGGCTGTAAGAACTTTGCAGTTGATTCTGCTTTTGTGTTGAATTATTCTTTGCTTGACCATTTGTGTGGTCTGGCCAATGTAGATTAGTTCACACGGGCAGCGGATGGCATATATGACGTTTTGAGTCTTACAGTTCGAATGGTGAGTGAGTTGGTGGGTTTGTCCGTTGTATACAAATTCCTTGGTGTTATAGGTGAGTTCACAAACGCTGCATGATTGGCATTTGAAGTGTCCGATCACTGGTGGCATTCCCCAGGCTGCAGTGATGCTGTGTTTATCCGTGGAGGTGGTGGGCCATGTGATGGCCCGGACCAGATGGTTCGCGATGTTGTTACCTCTCTGGTATGAGAATAGGGGTGGTTCATGGAATTGTTCATCAAACCTCAGTATTGTCAAATTTTTCTTGATTATCTTTGCAAGTCTGTTGCTGTCTGGGCTGAAGACAGATACAAACGGGATTCTGTTCATGGTCTTGCGGTTTTGGTTTGGGACCAGTAGATTCTCGCGATGGTTGTACCATGCGCGTTTTTTGGCTTGGTTAATTAGGCGGCGTGGATAGCCCCTGTTGATGAGTTTGGTGGCCAGGATGTCTGCTTCTCTGAAGTAATCTTTGCGCCATTTGCAGTTGCGCCGGATCCGGAGGAATTGGCCAAACGGGAGACCATCTCGTAGGCCCCTTGGGTGGTTGCTCGTATAATGTAGCAAGGTGTTGCGTTCTGTGGGTTTTCGGAAGAGTGAGGTTCCCAGTTTTCCTTCTTCCGCGTGTATGATCACATCAAGAAATGGAAGGTCGTTAGTTTTGGTCTCACTGGTGAATTTGAGGTGTTCCTGTGATGAATTAAGCCAGGTCATAAAAGGTTGCAAGGAGTCAGCAGTTCCATTCCAAATCAAGAGAATGTCGTCAATGTAACGACGCCACAAATGGATTTGTGGTTGATATGGGGTTCAGAATCAATGTTTTCTCTAGGTTGTGGACATACAGAATGGCAAAGTTCGGGGCAAAACAAGCGCCCATAGATACTCCCTTGATTTGGAGGTAGTATGTGTTTTTATACAAAAAATAGTTGTTCTGTAGTGCCACTTTCAGCAGGTTCATGATGAATTCCGTGGGAATTTTAGCTGGTTGGGGTCTAGAGTTTAATAGATTCTTGATTACCTCTAAACCTTCATCATGAGGAATATTCGTATACAGGGACTCGATGTCCAGACTCGCCATGGTTTGGGCGTCTAGTTCAAAGGGTTTGTCCTCTATGGTATTGATGAGGTCCATTGTGTCTCGTATGTAAGTGTCCGTAATCGGTACAAACTCCTTGATCACAGCATCCAGATACTTGCCAAGGGGTTCCAAAATGGAACCACAACCTGATACGATGGGGCGTCCAGGTGGGTTGTTGGCGTCCTTGTGGATCTTAGGGAGGACGTAAAGGACCGGTGTTCGAGGGTGAGGGTTGTTCAGGAATTCAAATTCCTTTTTGGTAATAATGTTCATATCTTTGGCTGAGGAGGTGATGTCGAAGATCTTTTGTCTGATATCTGCCAAAGGGTCTTTGGAGAGAGCCCGATAATGTTCACGGTTGGTAAGCTGTCGCTCTACTTCTTTGTCATATTGTGTGTTATTTAAGATAACGATTCCGCCACCCTTGTCTGCAGGCTTAATGACAATTTGTGAGTTGTTTTGTAAGGTCGTTAAGGCTTCTTTTTCTGCCAGGGGTAGGTTGTACGGGATGAATCGTGGAGAGGTTTTTAGATCCATTACTTCTTTCAGGACGAGGCGTTCGAAAGTTAGGATTTCGGGTGTCATCTGGTGGGATGGTGGATTGAAAGTAGATGGAAGCCTGAATGGGGAGATTTGGTTCTGTTCGATGTTGGGCTTATCCGAAAAGAAGTATTTTAGTCGTATTCTTCTGAAGAATTTCAGTAAACTAGATTGCAGTTCCAGGAAGTTGGTTCTGACAGTTGGCACAAATGAAAGGCCACGTGAAAGGACTTCGATTTCTTTCGGGGTCAGAGTGTGGTCCGATAGGTTAAAAATCGGAATGGACCTGGCAGTAGCAGTCGCTTCCTGATTGCTGATTATTGCGGTTGTCCCCATTGGTAATATCGGTTGCGAGTTTGTCGAAATCCTGGAGTTGGGGGTTGGTATGTTTTGGTTTTGGTTTGACGGTTCTGTGGTGGTTGTGGGTATTGTCCGCGTCCACGGCCTCGTCCTAAAAAACCAGGGGGTAGTAGTGGTTGTGGTCCGGAGGTGGTTGGCCCTGCGTCCTCTGCAGAGCTATTTGAGGAGACAGAAAAAGTAACTCTTTGGTTGTTCCTATATCTTCCCCAGTTCTGTGTTCTAGGAGGGTTTTGTTGGGTGTTATAAAACTCCTCATTCAAATAAGGGTATGTATTTTCAACCTTGTAGTTTTTAATGTCTTTCTCCACTTTATTGACCTTTTTGTTGATTTCGAATGTGTTGAAGGTGGCGATGGTGTTGTTGATCTTATCCAACAAGCTCTTTGCATCCGTGAGGGTTGTGTCTTCTTGGATGAGTTTTTCAAGCTCTTCAATTTCTTTGAGTTCCAAGCGACTGTGTTCAATAGCCGTGTCTATCCCCAAGACCATCCAATGGCGGGAGCATGTAGTTGCAAGGTGGCTGAAGCTGGTCCTGAATTTTACGTCTTGGGTGAAGATCGCCGGGGTGTTACGAATTTGGAGCCCCAAGGGAATAACACCTGATCGTAAGTAATCCGTTAGCATCCGTGCATGCAAGTCAGTTCTGATCTGCTTTTTCTTTAACTTCTCGAGTTTATCCAAAAGGACACGGGAAGAGTTAGGGGTGGTAGTGGATGTTGACGCTGACTGGGGGGTGCCCGACAGTAATGAAGGACCAGTCAGACGTGACTGGATGTAATCCTCTGTGTAAGTGAGAGACTCCTTGGACATCGTGTGTAGGCCAAGAGGTGCTACACAGATAGATACTCAATTGAATGAGGTATACAGATTGTGGTATGCAGAGATACCGCTCTCGCAGCGACAGCTGCTGTCATGATTCACCCCGACCTCCTGATTAGGTCTATCAGGGGCTTATTTGTTTTCATAAAACCCACCCCTGTCCCGTGCACCAGCACCTCAAGGTCAATGTCAGTGTGATTACAGTGTACTTTCAGGTGTGAATTCAACTGAATGCTTTCCGTGATTTTTATGTATGTTTGTTTTATTGTTCACGCTAAAACCTGAAAAGCGTAAAGCTTGCAGAAGAGTCAGCCAGGTTTCTGAGAGCCGCGTTCAGCCCTCAGAATGCAGCCTCTGCTGTTATCAAGCGCACGCGAGAGAAAGACGCTGTTCCTGAAAGCCGCGTTCGGCTTTCGGAAAGGCAGACACGTGCGTGCGCACGTTATCTTTGGGTGCGGTTGCCTATTTAAACCGCACCCAAGTTTTCTGAAGCGCTTTGCCTCCTGCTCGCCTCCCGGAAGGATCGCGCTGCTGGTTTCCTCGCGTCTTCGGGGATTTCGCTTCCAGCCACGCCCTGAGTCATCGGACTTCAAAGGATTTCCACGGACCAAGCCTGAAAGAAGGACAAAACACAAGTTAAGTGTTATTTTCGATTCTGTTAATTCTGGCGCCCAACGCAAGAAAGAACAAGCAAAGAATTGGGAACTTTATTTCTAGGAAAAAACAGAGACTACTTGCAATTCAGGATTCTGATGTAAAATTTTCGTTTTATATTTCTTTTGTGAGAATAGACTAGTTGGTTTATTCTGATGGTGTTTTTTAGTCTGTTCATTTTACAAATGTGTACAATGTTCTGAGTATTTCTTTGAAGGTCAATGTGTACATTGTATAAAGTATTTCTTTGAAGGTCAATGTATTTAATACATTTGTGCTCTAGTGTTTGTGGAGTAAATTGGTAGAGTGTAGGTGCATATTTTATGTGTTGCAACAGGTTTGGACACAGAGGAAAGAGAATAGCACCTTCAATTCACATCATTCAAATAAGTCAAGTAAGTTTGAGTTGAGAAAGGGGAATTTAGACTAATGAAGTTATAGACATCTAGTAATTTCACCTCTTGTTCTCTTTAGTTCCTGAGAGCGTGACGTCAACGCCTCTTCAAAGGACTTCCTCTACTCCACTCCACGACTCCTCGACAACCACTCCACCCACGACAAGAAATACTGGACGAAGGACAGTTGGCACTGATCGCAGGTAGGATACTAGAAAGACAGGGTTTAGGGGAACTAGCGCATTAGGGCAATAGGAGGGTTTTAGGAGGGAACCAGGATAACTAATTGGAAGACCCATAGTAAATGTCATTTACTTGTTATTCCACAGGTCGACAGTGAAAGCCCCTTCACCATCCCATCTCGTCCAGTACCGGCCCTCCTCCCTAAAGTCTAAGTTTAATCTAGCTGTGAGTAATCATAAGACAGCAAGTTTATAGTTAGATTTCTGGGAAGTTGGTCCCTTGCGTCTCTGCGAAAAAACTTCTACGTCGTTCAAGATCTTCAGTCCCAACTCAAGGTAAGGAACGACGTAGATTTGGCTTTTGACAGAAGGCAAAGCCCACGAACACATTTTCGCCCAGACGCAATGGACCAAGTAACTTTACAGGATATAGCAGCTATTTTGAAGGATCTTAGAGATGAGAACACGTCCTTACGTAGGGATATGTCAGTTTTACAGGAGACCATTCAACGGAAGCCCGTTTTGTCACCCGCAACTTTTCAAAGCCCTGTTTCCGAATCCGGAACATCCACTCAGATCCAGGTGGTAACCCCCGTGCCCACTCCATTGGCACCTCCGGAAAGGTTCACTGGAGATGCGGCCCTTTGGTCCATTCCCTTTGTAGAGGGTGATGACCCGATTCTCTACAATTTGGCTAATTTTGAACGAGCTCTAAAAAAGATCTTCGCTAAACACGTTTTTGTTCAATCTGCTGATAACGAGTTGTTAGGTTTGAAACAAGGATCTTCAGATTTACTCCATTATATTTCTCAGTTTAATCGTCTAGTTCTTGAGGCAAGATGGCCTTATGACAAGAGGGTTTCTATTTTTTACAGAGGCTTGAGGGACGATTTAAAAGATATGGTCACTCAAATCCTGGAACCCCCCGACGATATTACTGATTTTATAGATTTAGTGGTTAAACTGAATAGCCGAATAATCGAAAGAAAAGGAGAAAAAGGAAAAAGCGACAACAAACTGATATTCGTCAAGGAAAGAGGTTCTGCGCCTCGTGAGGTTTCTTCTAGATTTGAGGCGGCAGAACCTATGCAGATAGGAACAGTGAGGGGTCCCCTTTCTAAGGAAGAAAAAGATAAGAGACGAAAGATGAATCAATGCTTGTACTGTGGGAAATCAGGTCATTTTGTTAAAGATTGTCCTACTCGACCAGTTAAAAGTAAAAGTAAAACCTCTGACATTGCGGCAGTTCAGCAGCCTTCGGAAAACTAGAAAACTCGACTAATGATGAGGTCAGTTTGTCGAGTTCTGTTGTTAATTTGGCCTCTATTGCTCCGCTATTTAGTTGTAAACACTTCTGTATCATAGTAGAATTAAAGAGTTTATTTTCCCCCTCTCTTGGAAAAAGAGTTGAAGCAGTCATTGATTCAGGAACAACTGGAAATTTTATAGACTCTCATTTCTTCTCCCAGTTAGGTTTCAAATCCGTCCTAAAGGATCATCCTGAGATAGTGAGAGCAGTAGATGGGAAAGAGTTAACATCCGGGCCCATCAGTAAACAATCTGAGGTTTTAGAAATGGATTGTTCTGCAATCCATAGAGAAAGAATAACTTTTGACTTAATCGATGCACCTCAATTCAGACTGATATTGGGAATTCCTTGGTTGGTATCACACAATCCTCAGATAGACTGGGAAGCCAAGACTTTGACTTTCAAATCCTCTCAGTGCCTAGATCAATGCTTTCTTTTAAAGAAAGATGAGGACGTTATTCAAGGACATGACTTTTGCACTGAATCCACTAGTGTTTTAATGTTGGAAGGGGTTCCTTCTGTTTATTCCGACCTTTCTGACGTCTTTGACAAAAAGAAGGCTAACACTCTTCCTCCTCACAGGGATTTTGATTGCAGGATAGACCTAGTACCTGGAGCAACCTTGCCCTGTAGTAGGATTTACGCGTTGACGGAGAAAGAGAATGTACACCTTAGGGAATACCTTGATGAATTCTTGGCTAATGGGTTCATCCGACACTCCAAGTCGCCTGTGTCTTCTGCTCTCTTTTTTATTCCTAAAAAAGGGGGGGAGTTACGCACGTGCATCGATTATAGGGCTCTGAATAATGTGACCATTAAGAACAGGTACCCTTTACCTCTGATTCCTACATTACTAGATCAAGTTAAAAAGGCCACTATTTATACTAAATTGGATCTACGCGGGGCTTATCACCTAGTTAGAGTCAGAAAAGGTGACGAATGGAAAACAGCATTCAGAACCAAATTCGGCCTTTTTGAATACCAGGTGATGCCTTTCGGACTTTGTAATGCCCCTGCTGCTTTCCAATTTTTTATAAATGAAGTCCTACATGAGTTCTTAGACATTTGTTGTGTTGTCTACATAGATGACATCTTGATTTTTTCCAACTCAGAAGAAGAACATGTACAGCAGGTTCGGGCTATTCTTCAAAAATTGCTTTCCAACTCTTTATTCATTAAATTGGAGAAGAGCCTGTTTCACGTTTCTAGAGTGGATTTTCTTGGGTATATCATCAGCCCTAACGGTATAGAAATGGACCCCAAGAAGGTAGAGGCGGTAAATTCTTGGCCTAGCCCTTCTTCAGTGAAACAGGTTCAGAGCTTTTTGGGCTTCGCAAATTTCTACCGCCGTTTCATCCAAGATTTCTCCCAGGTCATTACTCCTATCACCAAATTATTGCGTAAAGGAGCAAAATTCGTCTGGACAGATCAGGCTGAATTGGCCTTCATTGAATTAAAGAAAAGATTCACCTCCGCTCCCATCCTAAGTCACCCAGACCCCAGTCAGCCTTTCATTGTTGAAGCAGATGCCTCGCAGTTGGCGCTTGGGATAATCTTATCACAAAGACATACTGACACTGGCCAAATGCATCCCATAGCCTTCTACTCCAGGAAGCTCTCCGAAGCTGAATTGAACTATGCCATAGCTGATAAAGAGCTTTTAGCCATAAAAGCAGTTTTTGAAGAATGGCGTCATTACCTGCTCGGTGCTCGACACCCAGTTACAATATACACTGATCATAGGAATCTTCAAGCATTAAGATCAGTAAAAGCCTTATCCGCTAGACAGTTGAGGTGGTCAATGTTTTTTAATGATTATGATTTCGTGATCACGTACCGTCCAGGAAAAGAAAATTTGAAGGCAGATGCTTTATCTAGAATAGGGTACAATGTAACTGAATCTTCTCAGGAAAGTCAACCTGTAATTCCCAACTCTCGCTTTCAAGCTAGTATATCTTGTTGTCCAGTGATTTCTGATATCAAAAGGGAACTGACTTCTAAAGGACTAGAAGAGTGGAAAAAGAAGTACCCTCTTCTTCAGCAAAGAGACGATCTGATTTTCATGCAAGATCTCGTTTTTGTTCCCACTGAAAAGATCAGGGAAGAGATATTTCATTTCCACCATGATACTTCCTTGACTGCTCATCCTAGTGCGATGAAAACATACGAATTAATCAAAAGAACCTTTTGGTGGCCTTCCATGTTTAAGGATGTACAAGATTTTGTTGAAACTTGTAGTGTTTGTATTCAAAACAAACCCTTACACCAAGCTCCTAGTGGACTGTTAACCCCACTCCCAATTCCACCTCAACCTTGGCACACTATTTCTTTGGATTTTATTGTGGAACTTCCTATTACCAAGAAGGGATTCTCCACAATCTTGACCATAGTTGACCAGTTTTCACGTATGGCCCATTTTGTTCCCTTAAAGAAATTACCTACTGCTTTTGAACTAGCTCAATTGGTAATGACAAACGTGATTCGTTTACATGGAATTCCTTCGGTGGTCATTTCTGACAGAGGATCTCAGTTTGTGTCTCGAGTTTGGCAGAATTTGAGTACTCTCTTAAACATGGAGGTCCGCCTATCTTCAAGTTACCACCCTCAAACGGATGGTTTAACTGAACGCACTAATCAGACCATTGAACAGTTTATTCGCTGTATGTTAACAAGTGCAGAGGAAGAATGGTCAGATTTACTCAGTCAATTGGAATTTGCATACAATAACGTAAATCATTCTTCTCTAGGGATGTCCCCATTCTTTTGTAATTATGGTTACCATCCCAAGAGTTTCCCTGAGGAGATAAAGACACTAGATACAGTACCAGCCATTACCAGTTATGTTTCGAAATTATCCTCAATCCAAGAATTAGCAGGGTTCAAACTTGCACAAGCAAAGGAATCTCAGAAAAGATCCGCAGACAAACACAGAACTGTACAACCAACTTATGCTTCTGGAGATAAAGTTTGGTTAAGCACCAAAAATCTAAGGATAAAGGGGAATCGCAAGTTTAATCCAAAATTTATTGGCCCTTTTGTTATTGAAAAGGTTATAAATCCTGTATGTGTCAAACTGATTCTTCCCACAAAATATAGAATCCATCCCGTATTTCATGTGTCTTTAGTCAAGCCCTTTCATCCAAAGACTCGAATAATTCAGCCCCCATCCTCTTTGATAATCGATGGAGACACGGAATTCGAGGTGAAATCAATCTTAGACTCAAAGAGAATTCGGGGAAGATTGTTTTATCTGGTTGATTGGAAGGGATACGGTCCAGAAGAGAGGTCATGGGAACCTTTGGAGAATCTGAAAAACGCCCCTAGGATTGTGAGATCATTCCATGTTCGTCATCCAGATAAACCAAAACCTATCCCACTCATTTTGGGGGGGATCTTGAGGAGGGAGTACTGTCATGATTCACCCCGACCTCCTGATTAGGTCTATCAGGGGCTTATTTGTTTTCATAAAACCCACCCCTGTCCCGTGCACCAGCACCTCAAGGTCAATGTCAGTGTGATTACAGTGTACTTTCAGGTGTGAATTCAACTGAATGCTTTCCGTGATTTTTATGTATGTTTGTTTTATTGTTCACGCTAAAACCTGAAAAGCGTAAAGCTTGCAGAAGAGTCAGCCAGGTTTCTGAGAGCCGCGTTCAGCCCTCAGAATGCAGCCTCTGCTGTTATCAAGCGCACGCGAGAGAAAGACGCTGTTCCTGAAAGCCGCGTTCGGCTTTCGGAAAGGCAGACACGTGCGTGCGCACGTTATCACGCACGCGAGAGAAAGACGCTGTTCCTGAAAGCCGCGTTCGGCTTTCGGAAAGGCAGACACGTGCGTGCGCACGTTATCTTTGGGTGCGGTTGCCTATTTAAACCGCACCCAAGTTTTCTGAAGCGCTTTGCCTCCTGCTCGCCTCCCGGAAGGATCGCGCTGCTGGTTTCCTCGCGTCTTCGGGGATTTCGCTTCCAGCCACGCCCTGAGTCATCGGACTTCAAAGGATTTCCACGGACCAAGCCTGAAAGAAGGACAAAACACAAGTTAAGTGTTATTTTCGATTCTGTTAATTCTGGCGCCCAACGCAAGAAAGAACAAGCAAAGAATTGGGAACTTTATTTCTAGGAAAAAACAGAGACTACTTGCAATTCAGGATTCTGATGTAAAATTTTCGTTTTATATTTCTTTTGTGAGAATAGACTAGTTGGTTTATTCTGATGGTGTTTTTTAGTCTGTTCATTTTACAAATGTGTACAATGTTCTGAGTATTTCTTTGAAGGTCAATGTGTACATTGTATAAAGTATTTCTTTGAAGGTCAATGTATTTAATACATTTGTGCTCTAGTGTTTGTGGAGTAAATTGGTAGAGTGTAGGTGCATATTTTATGTGTTGCAACAGGTTTGGACACAGAGGAAAGAGAATAGCACCTTCAATTCACATCATTCAAATAAGTCAAGTAAGTTTGAGTTGAGAAAGGGGAATTTAGACTAATGAAGTTATAGACATCTAGTAATTTCACCTCTTGTTCTCTTTAGTTCCTGAGAGCGTGACGTCAACGCCTCTTCAAAGGACTTCCTCTACTCCACTCCACGACTCCTCGACAACCACTCCACCCACGACAAGAAATACTGGACGAAGGACAGTTGGCACTGATCGCAGGTAGGATACTAGAAAGACAGGGTTTAGGGGAACTAGCGCATTAGGGCAATAGGAGGGTTTTAGGAGGGAACCAGGATAACTAATTGGAAGACCCATAGTAAATGTCATTTACTTGTTATTCCACAGGTCGACAGTGAAAGCCCCTTCACCATCCCATCTCGTCCAGTACCGGCCCTCCTCCCTAAAGTCTAAGTTTAATCTAGCTGTGAGTAATCATAAGACAGCAAGTTTATAGTTAGATTTCTGGGAAGTTGGTCCCTTGCGTCTCTGCGAAAAAACTTCTACGTCGTTCAAGATCTTCAGTCCCAACTCAAGGTAAGGAACGACGTAGATTTGGCTTTTGACAGCTGCTCCTAATATGGAGCGTGCTCAAGGCATGCTCCAGATTGTCCATTACCTGACTGAATCAGGGAGGTTGGCCGTCTGTGACAGCAGACCCCGGTTACGGCCAACCTCCCTGATTCAGTCAGGTAATGGACAATCTGGAGCATGCCTTGAGCACGCTCGTAAACCCAGAAGTCTAACTGACTAATTGTTGCCATCTTGGGCAATCCGTTAAATAATTTCCCTCCATTTCTTCCCTTGGGTCATCCAGGACTTGCCAACACCGCTCGCTGCCCAGACGGAAGAATCATCCAGGTAATTACCTCTGCCAAGGCTACTGACCGTTACTAATGTAGGCAGTCTTTCTAAAACTCTGCCTTATTAATTTAACCCTTAGTAACCTTGAAAGATTGAGTTTTCAACCAGGACTTGGACTATGCCATCCTAGGAAAAGCTAGAATGTAAGTTTTATAGTCATCCGCATGGCGCGACCATGACTCAACCAGTGGAAAACGGATAGTTTACCCCGTAGTTTACCACTCCCTAGACACCCCCAAATCACTAAACCCTGTCACGATCCGGCCCCCCACTCCCCACTTCAAGACATGTCTTAGTTCGCAAATCAGACCGAACTTCTCACTCATGCACTCCTTCCCCTGCGCGTCCTCCTCCCCTGACCACGCGCTCAAACTCCCCTTTATACCCACAGCACTGTTCTCATCGACAACCCCGTCCTGATGAGGATCCCGAACAACTGGGATCGAAACGCCGTCGACTAGACAGCTCGAATTCAACGACGCATTCCACATCTTGTGCTCCCATCATAATAACTTTGTTTCGAGTAATGATTACTTGTCTCTACTGGGGCCATTATTTGATGTTGTGAATCCAGTTTAATGCGTCGCCATTGCTGTTGTTTTTAAAAAACACTTGCACACTCACATGCCACTGATTGTATATAGCACCTGCACCAAGTGTCACCGGGTTGTCACACGATCCACTCTGTACAGTGCTGCTTTAACTGTATTGACCCTCAACTTCCTTTGGAAATAATACCACTTTCTATGAAAAAACTTTTTGACTCCTTGGCCTTTCCTTTCTTTGTAATGCTTACTGCATACATCTCTAAAACTGCCTCTGCATGATACCTGTTGGGAACTGTTCTGATCTACATATTGCACCCATCCCAACGTGGTTTATGGGTTTTCTCCTGTTGTTTTCATACATCCCTTGATCAGGGCAGTTCTCCCACAGTCAAAACTCTCTGCAGCTTCAGTTATCCGCGGAGTTTAGCTCCGTCAGAACAACGCCATCTTGGGCTGCACTGTCAAAGCTTGCTGCGGAAATGGCTCCTCTCCCTTCGAAAGTCCTTGGCTGCCTCTCCTCATGAAAACAACAATGGCACGTCCCGGCATCAGGGGATGATCCGATTACCGTTTTTACTTTTTTCGGCATCGAGGGACAGAATTGAGAACAGGATTAGGTTGGGGCCCCGGCGGAGCTGATGAGGAACACTGCTACCAGGCCATACAAAACCCCTCTGCTACAGACAGCAAAGGGATTTCTTTTATTTTGGCCTTTGGAGGTTGGTTAATAGCTTGAAAATGAAACTGAAACTTAGTTTCCTTGTCATTGTGTTGGAGCTCTTGGGGCTATGACAGCCTCCCTAGCACCTAAACACTTGGGAGAGGAATTGTTGAAAAGGGGAGATTCTCCCATTTCCAACGATATCCTTCTCCAGTCGCTCCCTGCTTGGGGATTGAACCAGGAGGGCGATCCTTAAGCAGGAATCCACCCACTAGCCACCAGCGAGTGGGGGGGAGCGGCCCCTTGCGCACGGGCCTTTGCTCCTCCATTACATTTTGCCACAGACAGTCTTTCTGCCCCCCGGGAGGCAGATGTGGGAAGTAGGCCCTAATCTGCTCCCCGGGGAACAGAAAGAACCCTAGACACCAGGGATCCTTTTTTTATAGGCTGGGGTCGGGGCTGCCCTGAATGGGCATGCCAATGCCTGCACCCTACCCCCACAAAGAAAACAAAATACTTTCTGCCCCCCCCAGGAGGCAGATGAGGGCAGAAAGCTCACCAATCACCATGGATTTCTCTATATATACCTAGGGGTGGGGCTGCCTAGAATGGGCATGCCAATGCCCCCACCCCCAAAAAATTCTACAGTCTTTCTGCCCCCCCTAGGAGGCAGATGGGGTAATAACCCCTTAATCTGCTCCCGGGGGGGGGGGGTGCAGAAAGCCCAATTGGCACCAGGGATTATTATTTTTTCCTCGAAGTTTGGGGTGGGGCTGCCCAGAAAGGCATGCCAATGACCCCAGACAAAAATATTGCACAGTCTTTCTGCCCCCCCCGGAGGCAGATGGGGGCAATAGACGTTTATCTGCTCTATCCGGTGCAGAAAGCCCACTAGACACCAGCGATATAGTTTTTTCAAATTTCAAGGGGGGAGTTGCCCAGAATGGGTATGACAATGCCCCCACCCCCCAAAAAAATATGCCACAATCTTTCTGCCCACCCAGGAGTAAGATATGGCAGTAGCCCCTGATATATCCCCCTGGGAGCAGATTTCACTAGGCGCAAGTGGTTATGTTGGCTTTTTTATATATAGGGGTGGGGGCTGCCCAGAATGGGCATCCCAAAGCCCCCACTTCCCCAAGAAATAGCCACAGTCTTTCTGCCCCCCTTGTGGGCATATCAGGACAATAGCTCCCGATTTCCCCCCTCCCCAGGGCAGCAGAAAGCCTACTAGGCACAGACTTTTTTCGGACTGTGCCTACCTGTGGATTTCTGCTCCTAGCGCAGCCAGCACCTAGGAAAACATAGCAAACCTGTATCTTTTTTTAAACTAGACACCAATGGGAATACAGGACGGGGCGACTTGTGTGGCTCTCACTAGGTTCTGTTACCCAAAATCCCTTGCAAACCTCAAACTTTGCAAAAAAACCACATTTTCCTCACATTTTAGTGATGGAAAGTTCTGGAATTCGCGCAGATCCCCAATTTTCCACCCACCCAGCATTCCTTAAAGTCTCCCCATAAAAATAGTACCTCACTTGTTTGGGCAGGCTTACTACCCATGACAGGAAACGGCCCAAAACGCAAAGTGGAACACCACATTTTAACAGTGAAAACTGCCCCTTTTTTTGCAAAGTGCCTAGCTGTAGATTTTGAACCCAAGATCTGCTGGCACCTATGTAAACCTAGCAAACCTATAATTTTTTTTAAACTAGACACTCAGGGCAATCCAGGATGGGGTTACTTGTGTTGCTCTCACCAGCTTCGATTACCCAGAAACCTCAAACTTTGTAAAAAAAACAAAGTACATTTTCCCCACATTTCTGTGATGGAAAGTTCTGGAACTTGCGTGGGTCTACAAATTCCACCCACCCCGCATTCTCCCAAAGTCTCCAGATAAAAATGGTACCTCACTCGTGTGGGTGGTAAGGGTGGGCGTAAAATCCGTTTCGCGGGCGAATTTGTGGATTTTACGCGATTTCGCGATCCGCGAATCTCGCGAAATCACGGTAAAATCCGCGAATCAGCAGGGACGAATTTTCAGCCAAGCAAGGGTTACAGCAGCAGGTGCAAAAGTTGAACCTAATTTCTTTGTAACCTTTTACAAAAGGGTTACAAACAAATTAACTTCAACTTGGACACCTGCTGCTAATTACTTCCTGGCGCCTCGTTGCCTACTTGCAACTATTCTCTGACCCTGCTCTGACCCTTGAAGCAGGGTCAGAGAATAGTTACAAGTAGGCAACGAGGCACCTGTCCAAGGAATTAAACCTCATCAGGAAGCACTTACAGATATAAAAAACAGGAAGAAGGGAGAGGATGGCAAATACACCCATTTTGAGTTGTCAGGAGGGGTTAAACTAAAAGAGACCTTTACAGCACAATTTTCATATGCATTTTGCTAAAAATAAAAAGCTGTATGTTCTGTAGGGGCAACTCAGGAATCTGGCCCTTCAGAGATCTGGCCTCTCTTTCTTTCTCTCGTTCTCTCTCTCCCTCTCTCTTTCCCTCTCTTTCTCTCTATCTATCTATCTATCTATCTATCTATCTATCTATCTATCTATCTATCTATCTATCTCTCTCTCCCTCTCCCATAAACGACTGCATGGGTAACTTTGCTATGCAAGCGGCTCGCGAAGACGCAAAAATCCCCGCGAACACGCAAAAACCCCGCGAACACGCAAAAAAACAAAAATCCGCAAATTCGCACAAATTTGCGAATTTTGCGGATCGCGAATTCGCAAATCCGCAAATTCGCGGATCGCAAATGAGCAAAATTCGCCCATGCTTAGTGGGTGGGTCAGGTACCCGCGACAGGCAATGGCCCAGAATGTATTATAGAGACTTCAAAATTACCTATTATAAAACTACCTAGTTTTGCAGGGGAGGGGCATCTGGGTTTTGGCTCTGGGCGCAGCAGCCATCTAGGGAAACCTACCAAACCCACACATTTCTGAAAACTACTAGACACAATGGGGAGTTCAGTGAGATATGGCTTGGGTGGATTTTTGTGTAGGATCACCGTGCCGGCACAAATGTCCTACCACCCAGCGTTCCACTTGATCTCTCGAGTAAAATGATACCTCACTGTGTGGGTGGGCCAAAGGCCTGTGACTGGGAAGAGCCAAAAACAGGCTATTTCTTTTTTTAAAAATCTGTTTTTAGCTGATTCTGCATAGGACAGCCACACCAGTGAGGTATCATTTTACTCAGGAGACCGAGAGGAACGCTATGTGCTAGGACATTTGTACCAGGACTGTGATCCCGCACAAAATGTGTGGAAAAAGGGTTTTTGTCAGGTAATTTTGAGGTTTGCATGGGATTCTGGGTAGGAAAAAGTTGTGGGATCCACCCAAGCCATACCTCACTGGCTCCCCATGGTTTCTACTTATCAGAAATGTGAGGGTTTGGTAGGTTTCCCTAGAAGGCAGCGAGCTCAGGGCCCAAACACCAAATCCTCCTCCTGCAAAACCAGGCAGTTTTGTGATAGGTTTTTTGAAGTCTCCATAGTATGATTTGGGCAATTTCCTGTTGCAACCACTATGCCTACCTACACAAGTGAGATAGCATTTTTATTGGGTGACTTGGGCGAACACTGGGTGGCATGAAATTTGTGTCAGCCCGGTGATCCCAGAACTTTTCCACACAGAAACGTGAGAAAAATGTGATTCTTTTCAGCTAAATTTGAGGTTTGCAGGGGAGTCTGGGTAGGGAACCATAGGGGGATCCATGCAAGGCATACCTCCCTGGACTCTCCAGGGTGACTAGTATTCAGAAATGTGTGGGTTTAGTAGGTTTCCCTAGATGGCGGCTGAGTCCTGGGCCAAAAACCCAGGTGCCCCCCTTGCAAAACCAGGTCATTTTGTGATAGGTCATTTTGAAGTCTTCACAATATGTTTTGGTCCTTGCCTGCCGCCGGTACTTGACCCACCCACACAAGTGAGGTACCATTTTTATTGGGAGACTTCGGAGAATGCGGGGTGAGTGTCATGTTGTAGATCTTAGCAGATTCTAGAACTTTCCATCACACAAATGTGAGGAAATGTTTTTTTTATTTACAAAGTTTGAGGTTTGCAAGGGATTGTGGGTAACAGAACCTGGTCAGATCCGCACAAGTCACCCCATCATGGATTCCCCTGTGTGTCTAGCTTTAAAAAATGTATAGGTTTGCTTGGTTTCCCTAGGTGCCGGAAGAGCTAAGGCTCAAAATCTACAGCTAGGCGCTTTTCAAAAAAGGGGTCAGTTTTCACTGTAAAAATGTGATGTGTTCATGATGTGTTTTGGGCCGCTTCCTGTCACTGGCACTAGGCCTACCCACAATAGTGAGGTACTATTTTTATCTGAAGGCTTGGGGTATGCGGGTGGGTGAAATTTTGTGGATCCACTCAGATTCCAGACCTTTCAATCACAGGAATGTGAGGAAAATTTGTTTGTTTTTTTACAAAGTTTGAGGTTTGCAAGGAATTATGGCTAACAGAACATAGTGAGAGCCAGACACGTCACCCCATCCTCGTTTCCCCTGGGTGTCTACTTTTCAAAAATGTATAGTTTTGCTAGGTTTCCCTAGGTGGCAGTAGAGCTAGGGTTCAATATTCACAGCTAGGCACTTTGCAAAAAAAAAGATGTCAGCTTTCACAGTAAAAATATTGTGTGTCCACATTGCGTTTTGGGCTGTTTCCATCGCAGGTACTAGAGCTACCCACACAAGTGAGGTACTATTTTTATCGAGAGACTTGTGGGAAGACAGACTTGTGGTAAGACAGACTTGTGGGAAGACAGACTTGTAGAGCAACTGTTATTACATATTGACTTTTGATGCATTTCAAATGTTCAAACAATGGCAGAAAACAGAACACCGAACTTTGTGTTGCCAGACAGTGCGGCCGGCAAATATTTAATTCTAATTTTGGTTCCTGTACTGTGGAAGTTTACTATCGCTGATCTATCTATGTGCCATACATGGACTCTATCATCACATAATTAGAAGGCCGGTTTAGCAATGAACACAAGAACAATCTGAGTCTTTTTTCACTCTACTCAAAACACATGGCAAATATGACACATGAGCAATCTAAATGCTATATTGCAAACATCAGAGACATTTATGACATCTCAAACCTGTAAGCCAAAGTAGTCACATGGTTTGAGATCTAGTTAACAGAGGGTGTGCAGTTTGACAATGGATTTCTGGATTTGCCGAAGCACACAGATTTATCTCCATCAGTCCAGTAAGCAATTCTCATTGCTCTCACATTACCAGTGACCACTTGCACAGTGGAAAGGTCTTTCAGCACAATGAGAAGAGTCAAAACCTGGTTGAGGTCTACAATGGCAGATGATAGGTTATTATTTTTGTGCACAATGAGCATACATCGAGCAAAAATTGATGAAAACAAAGAACAGCTGATTGAAAAAGTAATTGCTAAATTTGCATAAGACTGCAGATGTTTACAGTTCCTTTTTGGAGATCACTACTAACCAGTGACCAAAAACTAAGGGGGGGGGGGGGGGGGGGCTAAGCCAGCCAAAATGGTGGATGCACCCTTTTAGTGCTTCAGTGGCCCGTGCTGATGGAACGCCCAACCATCAAAAATGCCTGAATTCCTCTGGAGGCCTTCACCGGAGTTGTAGCTGATCACTGCAACCCCTGCCTGTGGGTGAAATGCGCATCGAAAGCCAAAATAACCGGGAGGAGGATTTGGCTGGGCAGCCGTGAGGTGCACTCAAAATGGCAGCGCCCACCCGCAGTTGATTTTCCCTCAAGGGGCAGACAGGAGAGGTGCAACCCAGTGATCAGCCCTGAGACGACTGCGGTGTGGGGGAGAGACTATATGAGCAGAGCCTCTGCATTGCCTGACATCCATCACAAGCAACAGGTGAGAGGCAAGCGGCAGGACCCTGGGAGTGGAATGCGGAACGGCGATTCCCTGACACACCTCAGTGCCCGATAATCGGATCTCGCACGCCTACCAGGCGGCGCTCTACCCTGGGCCCCTGGACTGCCTGAAAGAACCGCTCCTTCCTAACTCCCCCGTACGGCGCTAGGATTCAGGATGCGCCGAGGGGGGATTTGCAAGAATACGAAGTGCATCCTCACCTGCGGGGCATACCGGAACTGATACCCCAGTCGCTCTGCTGAGATACCCCTGGGGACTTTCGCCAGGCACCATGATTCCCGCAGACACAGCAAGCCTAGAGGTGCGCTCAAAATGGCAGTTCACGGGGCACTCGGCCAAGGCGCTACCTAACAGCTGACATGCAGGGAGGATTGTGTGAGCACAGCGTTTAAACTGTTAGGCAGACAACGTGGGTAGGAGACGGGAACTTACTGCATGGTCCATAACACCCTGGGAGCAGCGTGCACAGCAGGGGAATCCTACCATACCCTGAGGCCTAGTCTATTACTCACTCGCCCCCAACGGATGGCGCTTTGCATTGAGCCACCGCATCGCCAAGGAGTGGTGAGTCCCCCCCCTGCACGGCACTTGGACTCGAGGGGCACAGTGGAGGGATTCACAGGGACACGTAAGGCCCCCTCAACTGTGGAACATTGAATGGATGGCAGTGCTATTGTGGTGTTGGGGTGGGGGCCCCCTCCCTGCCTGAAAGGTACTCCACATGGCGCTGGGACTTGCAGCGTGCAATAGATCTGCATGAAGTCCCATCACCCCCGACCACTGAGCAGTACGGACCTGACGGTGCCAATGATTTGAAAGCTCCCCAAGGTGCTGTTGGAGACCAAAGTTGAGGAGAAGGTGCCATCGGATTCATTCCCCCCCTAACGATATACACAGGATCAAGGAGGTCCATCCAATGCAAAAGAACGTAAGTCTGAAGGGCGAAGGCCCCCATAGACGGACCACGTAGGGTGTCAGTCACCCTTGAATACACGGCGCCAGGCACAACAACATAGGGAACTGGAGGGAGGTGTCAAGCCGAACACTCACCGCGTTGGGATTCTATAGCACACCACAGGGCGAGACCTCATTCCAGGCATGGCGACAAGAATTTCAGGACGTCATGGGTCGGCAACAAATAACTGGGATGAGACCAGCCCCATCAATCACGAGACAACCCTCCCCGGACCACAAAACTATGCAACAGATGGGAGAGCCCCCCGACACAGCATCTTTGTCGGCTAAACTGGATAAAGTCCTGGCGGCAATTAAACACTCCTGAGTGACCATGAAGAGTAAATTCGGAGAGTTAGCTATTGATGTCAACCTGCTACAGGACGATCACCAAAAACTAGTGGACAAAGTCAAACAGGGAGAAAGAACACTCCAAACTGTGGAACCGCAAATTCAATCACACTAGGGAGCCATTAAAGTACTGCAAACTAGAGTGAAGGCCCTAGAAAACAAAGTGGATGACTTGGAGGGGCGGTCCTGCCGGAGTAACATCCACGTCTTGTACCTGACGGAGGGAGTGGAGGGAACCGATCCGATTCGATACGTTGAAACCTGGATTAAAACATTCACTCGGGAGCAAGATCTGACCCGGTACTTTTCAGTGTAGGGAGCACACCAAGTACCGGCCCGCAGACCACCACCAAGAGCATCTCCCCGGCCGTTCTTATTGAAACTGCTACATTAGCAAGATAGAGACACAGTGCTCTGAGCAGCAAGGCAGGCGGGTTCACTCAAAGTGGAGGACAACCAGGTCATGCTGTTCCCGGATTACTCTCAGGCCGTCCAGAGACAGAAACTGAGACTAGCAGAGAGAAAATGGAGACAACACCCCTCATCTCCTGAACTGAAATCCCTCAGAAAAACTATAAATTAATACAATAAGAAGATCCTCATCTCCAAAAAGGAATATTATATTAGATCTAAACTATTTCTCGCTAAAAATAGACCCCGGAAACTAATCGAAATATTAAAACAACAATCCATCAAGTTGGCAAAATCGGCCCATGAAACCACAAAAATACAACTAAGCTGCGAAGAATTCTCAACATTCTTCAACAATAAATCTAACTTGTTGGAAAATGAGCTCAGAAGTGCAACGGATAACCTAGACAAACAAGGACCCACAACGAGTGAAACCTGCTCTACCAAATCAATGATTAAGGAGGATAGGACAAAAAATAACGCACATTGGGACACATTCAAATTGCTAGACCAGAATAACATCACCAAAACGCTTCTAGATATCAAACCTAATAACCACTTTAATAACCCGCTCCCAGCAAAATGCTTGAAAGAAATCAGCCATATTGTGATTCCAATTTGGACAAGAATTATTAACGCCTCTCTCTCACAAGGGATACTCACAGATTGACTAAAAAGTGGACAAGTCGTCCCCATTATCAAAAAAACAACAGCGGATCCGGCTGATCCAAATATCTTCAGACAGGTAACCAACATTCCTGTACTTGCCAAACTTATAGAGAAGTGTGTACAAAATCAACTGAGCGAACACATAGACAAATTCCCCCTACTAGATGATTGTCAGTCGGGTTTCAGACCTGGGCACAGCATGGAAACAGCAATTCTACATATAGTCGATGATGCCCTCCAGTCCTTAGACCAAAATAGATCATGTCTACTCATCCTCCTAGACCTGTCATCCGCATTTGACACTGTAAATCATGCAAAATTACTGAACAGGCTCCAGGACAGGATGGGAATTTCTGGTTAGGTGCTGAAGTGGTTTGAATCCTTCCTCGAAAATAGAACGCAAAGATTCCTGGTCAACCAAGCGCTGTCACCTTCATGCCCTAATACGATTGGAGTCCCGCAAGGATCTACATTATCCCCTTCATTGTTTAACCTGTATGTTGAACCTCTGACGGAAATTCTTAGAAAGTCCAAAATATCCTTTCATATGTACGCGGATGACAGTCAGATTTTCATTAAGATCGCATCCCTAGAAGACATCAGATTAATGAACGAGGCGCTACATCAGACATTACATTGGTTAACAATCAATCACTTGAAGCTAAATGCCCAGAAAATAGAATTCCTACTAATTTCTCCACCAAAGAACAACTCTGAGATCAAGGAATGGTCTAAAATGATCACGGCTCTTAACTGTACCACTACGTTAATTGAATCGGCTAAGTCACTTGGAATCACACTCAACGCGAACCTTGATATGAAAGCTGACATCAAAGTAATGGCCAAAAGTACCCGTTTTCACTTGAACTACATTAGAAAAGTGAAACCTTTCATCTCTGAAGCGGATCTCAAACTAGCAGTTCAATTATTGGTCATTTCGAGGATTGAATATGGTTGCTCTACTTTTCTACAATTTCCACAGCACCTTTAAAAGCATGCCTCAACGCAGCTGCAAGAATTATCACTGGCTCAAGAAAGTTTGACCATATCTCTCCTCATCTGAAAGCACTAAACTGGCTACAGTATGAGGCCAGAATTCAACAAAAAATGGCATGCATCACTCACAAAGCGCTTCACCACAATACACCATGATACCTTGCCCAGAAAATTGAAATATCTGGAGGAAATAGACCGGCTAGGAGTGCCAAGGAGCTGGTTCTGAGACCACCCTTATTCAAGAAGAAAAGAACATATGATAGAGCTTTCTCAGGAGCAGCACCTAGGATCTGGAACTCTCTTTCGCCAAACATTAGGAAAATAACACACAGTGACTTTCAAGAGGGAAACAAAAACATTTCTAATGAGCAAGTTCCTACCATAGCCAAGATGGCTCTGATGTAGCACCATGTCATAGTCATACCCAAAACTCTGACTCTAATCAATTAATAGTCATGTGCGTGAAGACATCTCCCGAACATACCTTGGGCCACTGTATTGTAGTTAGATTACTGTATGGGCCACTGTATGGAAGTTCGATTAATCTATTATTTAAGGACATAACTCATTGGGAGATAGCCGCTCAAAAAGTACTATACAAATTCCTGGTCACAGTGTCTAGATGAATATAGTATGGTTACGAAAAGGTCATCTAAAAGGAACTGCAGGGAAGAAGTGGAATCTTCCAACTTAATGAGTCTCTTCACATATCTTACTAATGAACTGTATAATATTGGTAACACTGTAATTTGCCTTTTTGTGTTGTTTGCAGTCTTAGTTCAAAATTGGATTGGGATATAGTTGCACTATGCTAAACTTGTATCTTTGCTACCTCATACTGTGTACTAAACGTGTATCTGTTTTACCTCATATAATGTAAAGCGCTCTGATACCCAAGGGTCTTGTTCGGGCTATACAAAACTTTTAAATAAATAAATAAATAACGAGCCACGTCCCTAACAGTAAAACGCACCCTACACTTAAAAAACATACAATACACACTCTTATTTCCAGCCCGTCTCAAGATCATACATGATGGAACCGCACACTTCTTTATAGACCCCACAGACGCAGGCACCTGGGTGGAGCAACACATAGGGGTACTTGATGGACGCAGAAATACACAAACTCAACGGCCCATGGGCCGGCGGCGACAACAACATAAACGAGTCACTCTTACGCAACTAAGCCAAAGACCGGACCCCAGTACCAAAAGCTCCCTCGATCTTGAACAGATCATTGCGGAACGCCGCAGAGCACTGACAGCAGTGACACGATTGACAGGAGAAAGCTCGGACGGTGACAGGGGCCCGCATCTCTTCACCTCAGAAGAAGAAATCAGTGAGGCACAGACCTCCCGAGATGGATTGGTCACACCCCCGGTGGTGACCTCACAACCAGCAGACACATTGATATGATGACCAAATCAGTAACAAAAAGAAATGAGAAGCGGTGAGGTACCCCCCCGGAGACTCCACTACCTGTTCAACAAACATCTGCCTGAAGCGACGGGACCTGCCGATGAGGTATCCAGACCATTCCCGAAGAGACATACAAGATGAACGCTTTCTGAACAGAAAGGATGCAAAGGCATCCCCAGGCATGAACATTTCATCATCAAGACGCGGGTAGCCAAGACGTCGGCACCCGCTACTGATACACTGCCACCCCTCCCCCCCCCCAATAAAAAAGGTAAGATAGTACGAGACGTACAGTTTGGACGTGTTGCCTCGAGCGGTAGGTCCCTTACTTTGAGAATGTTTCCCAATGTTCAGTTTAAACATACCCTTTTTTCACACATTTCCACATTACCCTCACAGGAACAAACACACAACCCGATAAAAGACATGCGAGGGACGACCAGATGGAAGGGGGTTCTCAGAAGCCCACCAGAGCATAACAAATGGACGTACCTGCCCCGATTACTAGTGACATGACCACCAGTATACCTAATACAGCCATAAAACTAATTACATTAAATATCCGGGTAAAGCACACTGCGAACAAGCACTACGCTGTCTATGCTTATATAAAGAGGCAACAGGCACATATAGCTCTCCTGCAGGAGACACACCTGACAATGACTGAAGTAGAAAGACTAAGTAGAAAATGGCGGGGGATTACATGTGCCACAACATATTCAGCCTTCGCAAGGGGGGCCCTAATTTGGATCCGACCTGGGATTCCCTTCATGGAGCAGACTCGTATGGTAGATACGGAGGGACGATACGCAGTATTGGAGGGGTTACTAGAAGGACAGCCTATACTGATAGGAAGCATATATGCCCCAAACGTAGAAAAAACCTCCTTCTGGAGTCGCCTTACAGGGATATTAACTCATCATACGCAGACCCCGTGGCTATTAGGTGGTGACTACAACTGAGCCATGGACCTTAGCCTAGACAGATCCCACCCCCCTCCAGTGCAATCATCTGCGCATAGGCAAGTGGAAGCATTTAAGATATGGGCGAATCATTGGGGATTAACAGATGCATGGCGAGCACGGAATCCGTCTTCTAGACTATATTCCTTCCACTCCATTCCACATAACCTGTGCTTATGCCTCGATGGATTTCTTTGCTCTACCACCATACTCCCGAAAGTACAGCATGCAGATTATTTGGGGAGGTTATTATCAGATCATGATGTTCACATACTGACCCTCAGATGGAGACCACCCTATCACCCCATACCCACCTAGAAGCTACCACGAGATTGCCTCTCCGACCAAGTATTTAGTCATGATCATAGGGAATACATACAAGAGCACTTTACATTAAATGTAGGCACGGCATCCACTCGATTGTCTGAATGGGACGCCTTCAACGTAGTAGCGAGGGGTCACTGCATACAACAAATGGTGGGGATATGCAGGACAGTAGAGAAAGCATTACAGAAGGAAGAACACACATCAGCGGCTATCAGAAAAAAGCTGATGCAGGGTTGGTCATCTCACAGCATGTAACCATTGCAAAAACAAGAGACCTTCGTAAATATACCTTCAGGGTGTATGCTTCTGAAGTTCACAGAGAGGGAAATAGGGTGGGAACGCTCTTGGCATGGCTCGCGAAACAAGAAACGACTGCGAAACCAATCACTGAACTGTCCAACAAAACTGGCATTCTCCAACGTTCGCAACTAGATATTCTGCGCATCTTTCAGGAGTATTAATCTGACATTTACCGGGCCCCAAAACAGTATAACCATCAATTAATCAGCCGTTACCTTGACCCATTGCGCCTACCCCAGATTCCTCCCACGTACAAAAAAGCATTGGAGGCCACAGATATCTCCCAGGCGATCAGGGTATTGGCATGTAACAACGCTACAGGGATGGACGGCTTTCCCCTTGAATATTTCGCAACTCAACTGATACCCCACATGGTGATAATGTATAACAATGCACTAGACAAAGGCGAACTTCCAAGGTCCCTTAGGCAATCCATCATAGTAACGTTCCAAACCCACACAGGTACCTCACGCTCCCTTCCTCCTATAGACCAATCACTCTCTTAAACGCGGATTGTAAGATACTGGGTAAACTACTGTCAGGCCGTTATACCCAAATTCTGACACTGCTGATTCACCCAAACCAATGTGGGTTTATCCTGCGACGTAACACCTCGCAGACCCTACGTAGATTATTTCATGTGCAGGACGGGGAGAGAACACAATTACCCCAATGCGGCATGTCTGATACTAGACCTTGAAAAGGCTTTTGATACATTGCTTTGGCTGTACTTATTTGGGTCCCCGGTAAAAGCAACATAGGATCTACTCTGACAGCCTACACGAAACTCCTTTATATGGGCCACAGTTCAGGAGTCAGAAAAGGTAAATATATCTCTCCCCCATTCGACATAGAAAGGAGAATCAGACAGGGGTGCCCATTATCCCATTTTATGTTCGCCTTAGCGGTGGAACCTCTCGCGATACGCCTGCGGCAGGAGGGGGAGACCTGGGGTATCCCACTCGCAGACAGGGTACACTGTGTGTCCCCTTTATGCGGATGACCCTTTACTCTATGTCCGACACTACGGGATTTCGCGGAGAACTCCGGCCTTGTAGTTCGTTGTGGAAAACCTACATTTCCCGTTGAGTCCTCACTTGGCCCCATTTGAACTTCAGATCGGGCGTCAGACGCTTGCATGGAACACTGAGGCGCCTAGATATCTCGGGTGAGATTATACCACTCCCATGAGGACCTGTATGAAGGTAGCCACCGGAAGGCTTTGGTGGGGATACGGTCCGCTGTGGGGTTCTGGAAAACATTACCCCTAGTCCCCATCGAGCGAGTAGCTCTCGCTAAAAGGTTTATGGTCCTCAGGTTACTTCATCACTTTGCCTATCTCCCAGTTATACCACCACATCCATTGTTTAAGGAACTAGATACTCTGCTCACCAAACTGATTTGGGGAGGACGTTAGCACAGGGTGGCATTGTCTACGCTATATATACCCACGATTCAGGGAGGATTGGGGGCACCGGTTTTCGAAGCATACTTCCTGGCAGCCCAATTACAATTGCTGTCTCACTGGACAGCAGAACGTCACACCGGGGAGGCCACCACGATGGAGGGCTGCATGCCACTCCCGGCAATCCATAGATTGCTGCTGCCAGGCACCAAACCCATACGTTCTCGACCGCTCCAGCTCTCCTTAGCCAGCACGTGCATGATGAGAATTTATCGCAGGTCCAAAGGCAAGCCTTCATACTCTCCCCTACTCCCATTAGTGGACTTTCCCAGAGAGGAGAAGTACTATACTGCTGGTGCTCTTCAGATGTGGACGGACCTTGCGGTCACACAGATGGAGTCCCTAATCGAGGGGGGCCAAGTGAAAACATATGCCCAGATGATCGACCAATACGGCCTTCCACCAGACCAATTGTTAGCACATAGGCAACTCATAGAAAGTAGCCATCAATACTGGGACCCAAACGAGGGGGAATTCCTGATGCATCCAGTGATACACACTATTTTACACATGGGGCAGGCCGACACCTGATCACGTGGCTTTATAAAGCTATCTGGGAACTGATACTCACCCCCACTTCAGTTGCTGCGACAGACATGGGAAACTGAAGTGGGAAGAGTGTTTAACGACAAAGAATGGGACTCAGCATTAGAATATCCAAAAAGGTCTCCAGAAATGCATGCTTCAGGAACATCCAATTCAACTTCCTTCACAGAGCATACCTTACACCAAATCGCCTCCACTGTTTTTATCCAGACACACACTTTGGATTCCCCAGATGCCAAAGCCCAGAGGCAGATTTCAAGCACATGTTTTAGGATTGCCCTACCATCTGAGATTACTGGGATTACGTCAGAAAGACGCAAGTGACGACAACCAACAGTATGACTATGGCCAAATGGGAAGCTTGTGCCCTCTGGATCTTCCGCAGGCGGAAAACCAAGAAAGTACAGAACCGTTTTGCATCCCTCGCCATTCTTTTAGCGAAACGAGGAATAGCCATGCATTGGCGAACCCATATTGGACCCCCTTTGGCAGCCTGGGTGGGAGCCATGAAAAAATGGGGTAGGGCAGAGGAGGGGGTGTTGCGGGATGAGGAAGTCAAGGGCATCCGTAGGACCCCCATTTCTCTAGAGTGGGCACAGCTGTAACATACATTCAAGCACCAAATAAACCTATTGTAAACACCAGGGGACTCCCAATCTCAGGCCCCACCCTTGTCCCCCGTGGGATCGGCAGTGACAGCCCCGCAACAGAGCCATTTGGTCCGCACTCAAGCTCTACTTACATCATGACAGAAACATACCCTCATAAACTAAGGTAGTCCATTACGAGGGTACTGACTATCCTCCCCCCATACGAAGCAATACACTGTACACATCAATACTCCACATGATGTCAAAAACGCCCTTCCCATTATCGATTTCCTGACTCCCAGTCAGATTGCTCCTCAATAACCACCTTAGTTTTTGATTACCCTCATAGTTAGCAGTTTCAGTTCATGTCAACAAGCATGATCCAGATGACAGCTAGATAGGTTTGGTTAGTTTGGGCATGATGCCACTGGAACAGACACCATAGAAATGAAGTAGTAAGTCTTGCTCATTGGGAGGAAACCCAATCAGAACATCAGTAACCCCCCTCAGAATGTCGCACACTAATACAAGCATTAATATTAGAGGTACATTTTTTCAATTTATAGAGTGTGTAATGGCCATGAGGTTGAAAACGTATGTATGTCATTATTTCTAAGTATCCAGCTTCCAAGTACAGTAATGTGTCAATACAGGATAATAATGTATGATGTCAACGTGTGTTAAGTGATGTAAAACCCCAATAACACATTTTAAACAAAAAAAATCAGTGACCAAAAACTGCATAAAACTACTTATTGAAAAATGTGATTGTTAAATTTGAGTGTTGATGTTTGCAGTTCCTAACCTGCAACAGTTATCCAGTTTAATTTGATATGTTTTACTTTCCAATTTGGAGGAGAAGTTTTTTTATTTTTTTATTTAATACATTTTCAAAATAAATACATTTGTCATATATTTTAATTGTCATTTGTTTGTTCACTTTTACACCAAATGCAGATTCTACATGTTTTTTATAATTCAGTTATAGTGCCTTCACTGCTTAGATCATGTGTCGATGAATAATGTGTTGCATTCAATAATGGTGTCATAAAAATAGATTAGAAATTGCTAATCGGACAATGGCAGTACAATGCTTCTATTAAGCTTTTGCATCAGGTTTCTCAACTCTTTGCATGCCTGCCCTTTCACCTCAGGCCAGAAAGCCGCTCCTGGCAGCAGCTTTGTTGTTTGTGCCAACTGCTCCAATGTGTGAATGATATCTACTTAAGGCCACGAAAGAAAGAGATGACTGTGGCACAACAAACCTATGGTGTAAGGGAACACATGCGCCCTGCTTTCTGTGCCCCATGGCTCTTCCTGCACCGAGTGTTTCTTGTGCCCCACCTGGCACACATCATGTTGGAGGATGGGTGGCGCTAAACTTTTGCCCCTCCAACAAATAGTTCCTGCTGATGCCCATGTCTCAGAGGGTTATCTTTGGATCCATCTTAGAAGCGTTCCTGGCCACATTCAGCCCCCTCTCATTGCAGAGCCTTTGCAGCTCAGAACTAGTGAGACTGTTAACATCAGCTGCAAAGCTGTGGTAGTAGAGGAAGGTAGGGTTACTAGAATTTAGAAAATAAAAACAACTTCTGGGGACCAAGGAGAATTTAAAAAGGCTTGAATTGGTCTCAGACATGAGATAGTAGTGTACACCAAATCACTGTATGAAACGGAACAAACACAAGCCCTATCCTCACCGCTGATCAACAATGTTAGAAATTGGGTTACTGGTTGACTGGGGTGTGAGCCCTGTTCAATCTGCAACCACAAGCCTAGTCAAAGTTAGGCACAAGCAAACACCTAATTAAGTTGTGCTCAACCCCTTGGTAGCTTGACACAGAGCAGCCAGGCTTAACTTTGATGCAATGTGAAAAATATTTGTACCACTCAGTTGTAATTTGGCAGCGATTGGGTGAGCATTAGCAGAAGCCATCCTGCATTTAAAGGTTATCTTATCCGTTTTGTGGAATCCATTTTGTATTTCTGGCAGCCATCTTGTTTGCCATGTGCTACCACGTGCGTGCCATATGCTCTGTCCTACCTTGTGGTTGTCTGCTCTTGGAATCTGCCGAGAGACAGGTTATATTTAGTTTCTTCTGCTTCGCACATGGTCAGTTGAGCTTGCAGCTGTCCATGCAGCTGTCCCTAGTCTGTAACTGTCAGGATGTGTTCACCAGAATTAGCAACTGTAAGCTCCTCCCACTTCTTGACTGTGCATTTTCTGTATGACCTTATATGTACCGAACCCTGCATTTTGTACTTGTACCGCCTTCTTTTGAGCCCCTGTGTGGGTATAAAAGGGCCCAGCTCCTTCCATTCAGGGTGCTACTTCATACATTACCGAAGGGTGTTGTGTGAATATAGTTCCACCTCATGAGGTTTAATAAATCTTGTATTTTCTATTCCAGTTTCCGTGCCAACTTCTATTCTATGGTCTGAGGACGCTGTGCAGAGAAGGGAGAACCCCTAGCACTGGTCGGCCTTGCTGAGGCTCACTACTACAACACTTCGTATAGTAAAACTGAAAATACCAAACAAAAATTATTTCACACCAAGTTAGAGAAATAGATCTTAATTTACTAAATAAAAGATGACCAAAACAACAAAAATCCAATCAGTAAAACCAGAGTGATGAATGTTTAGAGAATAAACTGCAATTTAGTGCCTAAAAGCATAAAGCGCTAACCGAAACTATCTGTTTGATCTGGACTGGATCAAAATCATATAGAGTGGAGAACAGTACCAAGAATACCGTATACAATGGAGCAGGGTAGCAAGGAGCAAGGAGAGAGTTGCGGGCAGTGATCGGCGTGGTGCAAGGAGCAGGCTGGGCGTTGCGTACGGGTGGTCGAAGATGCTGTTTTAACAGATGGACTGGCAGCGGCTTGTGCTGATCAAGAGTCAAAGTTCCTGTGTGAACAAGCCCGTGCACAGGTGCGAAGAGCCCAAAAGCTTGAATTTAAGAGCTCAAGAGCCACCACAAGGGTCCAGGACCTGAAAGGAACCTCTTGGGGGTCAGGAACTCGTTGAAGACGGGTCCAGAAACTGTTGGGGAGTAGTGTGGCTCACTGGTTAGAGGCGGCAGACCCGAGAGCAGAGGACGGCCCAGGACCAGGGTTCGAATCCCGGCGCGGCAGGTTTCTGGACCAGGGTCAGCGGACTCGATAATTCTCTCGCCTCGGTGCCCACTCTGATCAGCGATCACACTCGGCAACTCTGTGTACTAGCTTGCCTCATCTTCACTAACGGCCCCATCAGACCGCCGGGGATGCCTGGTCTCACCCTGGAGATACCCATCAAGGGACCATCTCTCAGGGAAGCCAGGAAGGGTTTCGCAGCGGTCGAAGCGCGGGGACACGCCGGTGCGCGTAAAAACCCAGCGCTATATAAATGCCCCTATTACTATTATTATATTATTATATTATTCATATCCTTGAGGCTTCGATTAGGAGGCGAGCAGGCAAGCACTTTGAGTCATTCTGGCTCCTGGGTTCAAAATTGAGTTTCATGCCCAGTTGTTCTTCCCTAGGCAAGAGGGCAGCAGGTCAGCAGAGCAGCAGTTCTTCCAGAGCAGCAGTCCAGAAGAGTGGCAATCCTTGTAGCGGCACAGCATTCCTTCTTCCGGCAGAGTATTTACAGGTCTGGAAATGTAATGTAGAGGTGGGGGTGAGACCCTATTTTTATACCATTCTCATTCAGGTAAGCGCCATGACCACATCACAGTGGGTTTACATAGTGCAAACATAGTGTAACCTCATGTAAAGCATTGAATATGTTACACCTGTTGTAAACAAAGATTAAGCATTTTGCTCAGAATTACTGTTGTTGAGCCGAAGCTAAGATTTGAACCTGCTTCTGCAGTTCTAAAAGTCCCTTCTAAATGATATCAGGCGATGTACAGCCCTTGCACTGTCTTCACCCTCCCGGGAAGACATCGCGGGAAGTCCCCTGGTTGAAAGGATCAGCCGGGGGATACACGGCAGGCTGGGTGCAGCTGGAGATGCAGTCAGGAGTATGGGATTCAGAGATGATTTCCAAGAGTTCTTTGGTTGCATGTGCAGGTTGAGTCGGTGATGAAGGTTTCCAAAAAACGCTCCAACATGTGTTGCTGCGCAGTGGAAGGCCCTGTGGAAAGGTTGATCGGGCACCTTTGTTACTTATTGCTGTATTTATGAGCTCAACTGTTACTAAAAATGTGGAAGCTATAGCCCACAGTCTTAAACGTGTAAATATTACAAAATAATCAGGTAATGTGGTCACAAAATGCCAGATAATGTGATCCTCCCTTGCAGCATAGTTCCAGTGGCCACGGCAGCATTCTCACAGCTTGCTCCATCACCGAAACTTGGCGGAATAAACCGGTCACTCATTTCTGTGGCCCTAATATATATTTGGTGAGCTTCTAGAAAGTGATGCGACAGAGGAGCTAGCTGGCATGCTGACGAGCCCCCATCCGCCAAAGCTCTCAGACCAGAGTAGCAAGATCACACGGGTAGGTGCACACAACCGCACTGCAGTTCAGCACGCTCAACACTGGGGGCAGGAAAAGAACAAGAGACTCCGGTTCTTTGCACTGTCCATCCTCGTTTCCATAAACACCACCTTCACTAATGCACTTCTGTAGAATCCCGCTTTTATGCGCCAAGAGACAGCTGTAACTGGTGTGTGCGCTATCGAATGTTATCAATTTATTTATAATGCCTCAGGCTCTGAGATTCCTCCCTCGGCGTGTGGACTGATAGGGCACCCTTGATTTCTAAGTGATAAACTCCCACCGAAGGGTTGACCTGAAAGTCTTTTCAAAGGTGAAGGGTTAGCGAACTTTACAAGAGCTACACTGACCCGCGCCTCTGGGGGTCAGGGGGTGCTGACCTCTAATGCCCCCGCATCATAGGTTAGCGATACAGGCAGGCTACAAAGGCGTCGACTTGGGTTTGTTTATCAGTGCTCAATCAAAGCAAACCTCGTAAAGAGGTGGGAGGAATGAAGGGGCAGGCAAGTAGCCCATATACCGGCACGCCGCACGACTTAAACCCCATAAAAAAATGTATGCCATATGAAAAGCCATCTGCAACAGTGCCGATGAGCTGCCCTGCAGTTCCCCCGGGGCACAAGCAGGCACCCACTGCTGTCAGGACAGCTGATTGCAGCAAAAAGACAGAAGGAGATGCCTGCTTGTGCCCCGGGGGAACTGACTGGGCTTCTGGTGCGTGCATCGGTGTGACGGAACGGAGGATAAGGAGGCAAAACAGTTTAGTACATGTGAGGTAGGAGAGAGTGGTGAGAGGGGAAGAGGGAGGAGGAGGGGAGAAGAGGACCATCAGCAGCAGAAGGGCAACAGCATCCCTGACTTCCCTGGAACCATGCGCGAGAAGGTCAAGGGGATAAGAAAAACAAGCACAAGCCTCGCGCTGCAGCAGGGGGCTGCGCAATTCCCTTGCAGGAGCGTGCGACCATATGGCACCACCATAGGGCACCGCGCTCCCGCAAGGAAATCACCAGACGTGCACGGGCAACCATTGCAAGCAATGCAACGCGTGAACGTTTTTGCCACCAAAGCTGTGGCAATGGCATTAGGTCTCTCTCCTATGCAGCGCATGTGCTCTACGTAGGCGAGACCTAAAAAGCAACTGAGGGAATGACTGATAAAACTGCCTACCACAGCGTGTTAATTCGTCATTGTGCCACATAACAAAACAATAATGTGAACCAGAACAAATGACGACGAGAAGCGAGCCGTGGTGATCAAGCGTGACCTAAAGCTTGAAAAATGATGCGTGGCGTTAGTAACAAGTGCAACAAGTGTGGAAAAACACGAGAGTAAAGACGTGAAGAATATTAATCATACCTTAACGCTTGAGTGCTCAAACTCAAAGCAGAAACGGAACTCAGTGGAAAACCGCTATACTCTGCCAAAAAACAAACAAATGCTACCATATGTGTTGTAAATGCAAAAAAACTAAAGAATGTCAGACAGGCACTTCAGCGCTTACCTTAAAAGAAGTGACTACCTACAAACTGACCCAGTGAACAATAACCTGACAGTACCTGAAAAAACAGAACTATAGTGAAGATGATGCCTCGCACTATCATAACGTGGTATGAAATGAGCTAAAGAGCCCAAGAACTCACCAGAAGCAGTAAAGCACCTGGCACAAACTGCAACACGGAGGACGCCCGCTTCAACAAGTGAGCCCGTACGTCAACGCCATATAAATTTGTGATGGCAAGGATGATCAAGACATAAAGATAGGACTGTGAACGTGAAAGGACCTAAAGGACTATCTCGCCTGATACGTGCCACGAATGGAAAGAAGTGCTGTAAAAACGAAAACAAGAAAATAAATGTGAATGTGCTGGACATTAACTGAAAAATATTGAAAAATCAAAAACCACCAAATCAAAAGCAGAATTATAAAAACCTAATCTCGAATGCATAGAGAGGAACAATGACAGTGTTAGCAAATTAGTAACAACCATAGTAACAGGATTTACAAATTGGTAAACACATGAAAAGGAACAATGACAGTATGAACAAATACATAACAGTCACAAAACAAAAGCAATTACAGCCTGATCTAATACACGATGAACCTATCTAGAATGGAGCAACTAGAGCGAAGTACAACTACCACAAATGAAGTTTGCAGTTGAATGACACTGTCCATTTCATCAAAGCAGACAAGGGTGGAGCATTAGTTGTGATGGACTGCATAAACTATGAGGACAAAATAGGTTTGATGTTACAGGATTCTTCCACCTATTTACCACTAGCTGAGGATCCCACTGAGGCTTTTTTAGCTTTGTTGGATTCTATTCTTGCACATGCGGTTGATATGAAATGGATCAGCACTAAAACAAGAGAGTATTTATTCACTCGTTTTCCCTGCAGACCGGGGCTGTACATGCTCCAAAAAATACACGAAAGTGTGAGGAACCCGCCATTGAGACCCATAGTATCTGGGTGCAGATCTATACATGATCCGTTGGGTCATTATCTTGACGTTTTTTCCAGCCAATTGTTCAAGCTAGTCCATTATACTTACAAGACACGACTCACTTGCTTAATATTCTTCAAAACATTGCTATTCCTGAGATTGGACAAACTTGGTTATGCACAATAGAAATTGTGTCTTTATACACATCTATTCCCCACCTCGAAAGGTGTTGAAGCCATTGAATGAGCTCTGTTGAGACAGGACAACATAAGGGCGAATAAAGTGTTGCTTCTTGAACTGCTTCATTTCTGGCTGTTTCACAGCTATTTTCAGTGGAAAGAGCAGTATTTTCTTCAGGCCAATAGTACATCTATGGGCTTTGCGGGAGCCCCCAGCTATGCCAATATTTTCATGCTGAACTTTGAAACAGAGCACATTCTCTCTGAAATTCCATGGACTTCTAAGTTGATCGCTTATCGACGTTTCATAGATGACATACTCATTATCTGGCATGGGTCACGGAGTGACTTAGAATCGCAGATCCTTAAGTTGAATGCCATCAACCCTAGAATTCAATTTACTTTTCAGATTGAATCTCAGCATATAGCGTTCTTAGACGTTTTGCTTAAACTTTCAGTCACCACCATCGAGACCACTGTTTTTAAAAAACCCACTGATCGCAACAGCACCTTACTATACCAAAACTTCCACCCTTTGGCTTTTGAAACGTCATCTTCCTTTCTCTCCGATTTTCCAACATTGTCGCTATTTTCAGTTAATGTCCAGCACATTCACATTTATTTTCTTGTTTTCGTTTTTACAGCACTTCTTTCCATTCGTGGCACGTATCAGGCGAGATAGTCCTTTAGGTCCTTTCACGTTCACAGTCCTATCTTTATGTCTTGATCATCCTTGCATCACAAATTTATATGGCGTTGACGTACGGGCTCACTTGTTGAAGCGGGCGTCCTCCGTGTTGCAGTTTGTGCCAGGTGCTTTACTGCTTCTGGTGAGTTCTTGGGCTCTTTAGCTCATTTCATACCACGTTATGATAGTGCGAGGCATCATCTTCACTATAGTTCTGTTTTTTCAGGTACTGTCAGGTTATTGTTCACTGGGTCAGTTTGTGGGTAGTCACTTCTTTTAGGGTAAGCGCTGAAGTGCCTGTCTGACATTCTTTAGTTTTTTTGCATTTACGACACATATGGTAGCATTTGTTTGTTTTTTGGCAGAGTATAGCGGTTTTCCGCTGAGTTCTGTTTCTGCTTTGAATGTGAGCACTCAAGCGTTAAGGTATGATTAATATTCTTCACGTCTTTACTCTCGTGTTTTTCCACACTTGTTGCACTTGTTACTAACGCCACGCATCATTTTTCAAGCTTTAGGTCACGCTTGATCACCACGGCTCGCTTCTCGTCGTCTTTTTTTCTTTTTTCACATTAATTATTTTGTTATGTGGCACAATGACGAATTAATGCGCTATGGTAGGCAGTTCTATCAGTCATTCCCTCGGTTGCTTTTTCCTGCTCTTTCGTGAGCCTAAATGTTAGCTGATAAATGTTATCTGCAAGTTGCTTCACACTCTTCATTAAAATCAATGTATTGATATATTGCAGATACTCCTGATGAAGGGCTTATGTTAAAAGCCTGAAATGCATTGGAACATGTTAAGTTTTGTTACTATATGCTGATTATAAGCTGCATTATTTGCCAACCTTTTTGAACTTCATATTTATCTGCGATGATCAAGAATAAAGCAGATTTCAATCAACTTTATGGTTTGAAGATCTCATTCTCAACTGTGGATTTTGTGAAAAATTGTGTGGAATACTATTGTTTACTTAAGAGTACAGTACTATTTTGTGATTGTTTGGACTACGTTTTGTACACTTTAATGTGACTTGTTAGTAGTGCACTGGGCACTCCTGGAAACAGATCTGGGCATTTTCTTTTCATTTTGAATTAGGTGGCCTGCATAGCCCCTAATGAATGAAATGAAATGAAATGAAATGAAAATACACTTGGTATAGCGCATGGCTACCCTAGGGCATCCCAGCGCTTTGACCCAGGTAACATCATCATCACTCATCAAAAAAGAAAGGTTTTTAGTTGTTTCCGGAACATGAGATGGTTCGGTAGGAGTCGAATGCTCTCAGGAAGGTTATTCCAGAATTTGGCTGCTTGCAAGGAAAGCCGCCGACCCCCCGTACGGGATCTCTTGATCCTAGGGACTGTCAGAAGATTGAGTTCACTAGACCTAAGGGTTCTAAAGGGTCGGTATGGGCAGAAGAGAGGGCAAAGAATATCTGGACCGTTGTTTGTGATGGATTTGTGGAGCATACACATGGCCTTAAAACCTATCCTCTCTTGAATCGGAAGCCAGTGAAGAGCACGCAGAGCAGGCTTAACCGAGCTGTGTCTAGGGACTTTGACCAGAAGTCGAGCAGCGCAGTTCTGGACTGACTGCAGAATTTTGATAGTGCCTACCGGTGCGCCAAGATAAAGTGCATTGGAGTAATCTAATCTAGAGATGATCAAGGACTGCACCAGGAGCCGTCTGGAATCGGAAGGAAGGAGGTTAAGAACCTTCCTTAATGTCCTAATCAAGCCAAAGCATGTTGCGGCTACCTTCTTTGCCTGCACTTGAAAGCCGAGAGAGGGATCAAGCCAGACTCCCAAACTCTTGATTTGTTTCTTTGGGGTCGGAGGGGGACCCAGGCAGCTCGGCCACCATGGATTAAGGTTCAGAGGAGCCTTGTAACCCAAGATCATGATCTCGGTTTTAGTCCCATTTAGTTTCAAAAATGAGGCTTCCATCCATTCACAGACCTTAGTGAGACAGAGGGACAGATTGTTTGGTCAGAGGTCCCGTCTTCAGACCTAGTGAGTGAGACCACCAACTGGGTGTCATCGGCGTAGGTAACCACTTTTAGTCCCCAGGGAAGCACCACCTCAGCCAAAGGCCTCATATAGATATTAAATAATGTGGGGCTTAATGAGGATCCCTGGGGAACGCCGTAGTGAAGGGGGAACTGTCTTGAGGTAAACTCCCCTTCAAAGACAGAGAATGATCTTTCTGCTAGGAAGGATTGAAGCCATTTAAGGGCAACACCGGAGACGCCAGCCTCGCCGAGGCGGCTGATCAACAGGGAGTGGTTGACCGTATCGAAGGCTGCGCTGAGGTCCAAAAGGACCACCGCAGCGCAGCCTCCAACATCTACAATCTTCCTCGCTTCCTCCACTACCACCACCAGGGCGGTCACAGTGCCCTGTTTTGTTCTGAAGCCAGTTTGAGTAAGGTGAAGTACAGCCTCGTTCTCGATAAAGGCGGATAAGGCAAGATTTACATGCTTTTCTGTGATTTTACTCATCCCTGGCAGCAGGGAGATAGGGCGGTAGTTTGACCAGTCATCAGGGTCGAGATTGGCTTTTTTTAAAAGAGCTTTAACTCTGGCCTGTTTCCACAGTGGGGAAACCACTCCAGTGGAAAGGGAGGAGTTGATTACATCCTTTATAATAGGTACTACCAGCTCAGAAACTTGTTTTAGGGCAGAGGGCGGGGCAATGTCCGCAGGAGAGCCTGATTTCAGATTCTGCAGAAGTTTTTCTACTGTGGAATGATCTATCAAGGGCAGAACATCCGGAGTAGGTGAGGAGATCAATCGAGTGGTGAGCTCAATGGAGTGTCTAAGATCATTTGTAGCTTCCTTCGCACAGAAGGAGGAGTAGATGGTAGCAACCTTTGAGCTAAAAAAATTGGCTAACTCCTCGCACCGTTTTAGGGGATCGGCCGCTTCATTCAAGGGACACGGCGGAGTTACCAGAGACTTGAAGATTTTGTAAATTTCCCTAGGGAAGTTAGCGCTTTTAGATATCTCAAGCTGGTAAAAAGAGGCTTGGGCTAATTTTATTTGGGTCTTATAGTTCCTAAGAGTAGCTCTGTATTCCGCTTTATCCTCTGGGGTGAAGTTCTTTCTCCACTTCCTCTCTAGCCTCTTACAGTTCCATTTAAGACATTTCAATTCTGCAGTATACCAGTGCATTTTATTGGAACCTCCACGGTGCACTATTTTGTGTTTAGGGAGAGTGAGGTCAAGAGAGGACTCTAGCCACTTATTAAAGGAACTGTAAGCTTCATTCGGATTATCCTTCTTAATTAACGGAATGGAGTCTTTTAAAACAGTTGTTAACTTTGACACAGGCAGTTTTGACCAAGTCCGACCAGTCTTGGCTGTAGTTGTAAAAGGATGGACAGCATCCATGGGCGTCCATGCAAATGATAGAAGTGCGTGGTCTGACCATGGGATAGGTAACAACTCCTTCCACTGCATGTCAGTGAGATTGGTGTAAAAATGGTCAATCAGATGGCCAGCAGAGTGAGTGGCTCCCTCCACAATTAGTTTCAATGCTAAAGTCCCCATTCCCTCCAAAAAATTTTGCGGAATCAGTGCCTCAGGGTCATCAATATGAATATTAAAATCCCCGATAATGGAGAAATTCGAAGAGGTACTGCTAGGGTGAGAAAATTTTCAAGAAGGGCATTACAAAAGTTATTGCAGGAGCCTGGTGGACGATAAAGTAGGATGCCCGAGAGTGTACAGGTAGGGGAGAAGGAAATAGCGAATTCCAGACTTTCGCAGTCAGACAGCGGGTTATCCACAGTGCGACATTTGAGAAAGTCCTTACAGATAATGGCTATGCCTCCACCCCTGCCCTTGGGACGATCAAGCCTGCTTATCCCATAGCCATGGGGCAGGGCCCTAACAATATCCGGACCTGAGACCTCCGAGAGCCAAGTCTCAGTCAGAAACAGGACATCAGGACTAAATTCTTCTAATAGCAGATGGATTTCGGCGCTATGTTTAGGAAGGGAACGGCAGTTCAGGAGCATTAAGGAGTATGTGCTCGGAATGTGTGTGGAAGATGGGGGGGACCCCTCCTGGGTATTTTCGCAGTGTGGGCAGGGAATCAAAGTAGGGATAAATGGGGTTATGCGTGGACAGGACAAACCCCTACCAGCGCTAAGTGACACCAGTTGATCTCTACCGTATACCAGGTCATCTTCTGTTCTGAGGTCAGTCTCCCTGGCCCCTGGTCCCGTCCTGTCACGGACGGGCACAGACGGGCTTTCCTTAGGCGCTCCTTCGGCGCGGGACCCGCGCCTTCGCTGCGCGGAGGAGTAGCCATCTTAATTTATACAAGCCCGCCTACCTCCTTCCCAACCCTACAACGCTTACCTGGTGCAAACACAATTTCTCAAAAAAGTGTACCCAAGTTTGTGTAAATGACTACATTTGTTTAAATTAGAATCTGTGAGTGCATTCCAGCTGTGTATTTTTCACTGAACTTTCTACAATTTGGCATTTTCATAATTGCAATGAAAAATCCATATTTATCATAAAAGATGGTTTATCCTTACAATGTCATAGGTATCAAACATGAAATATCTACCCTCTCTCTAACGGCTGGTGAGAGACTCGGACCCCCAACCTGCCACGCGACCGCGCCAGAACTAATTTTCAGGCGCCATACCCATTAATTGTATATCGACGAACGCGCCTCAGCAGACCCCCTGACTGCCTCCGAATATTGAACTTTTTAGGCGCCGGGTATTGAATTTTCCATAGCGAGGACAATGAACAAATGATTTTGCCTCGCCCTGCTAAAAACAGTCAATCCATGTAGGACCCTCGTCTAAATTAAAGTGACAGAGCGCTACCTGGATCTTCTAATTGAGAGAACATTTTCTTTTACTACTATATTCTCTCCAGAAAGCAACCTTCAACTAAAGTATACAAATATCACCCCTGTTTCAAAATGCCTTTGCAAGTTTCAGGAGGCTCATCGGTCCTGATGATGATCTAGAGTTACATAGATCGAAGCGCCGTCGACATACCCAGGGATTTTTTTTACTCTCTCTATTGTATATAATTGTTTTTTAACCTTGTTTGTTGTTGTGTGACAGTCCGTTCACTTTGTTCACTTTTGTCACGTCCTGCACCATACTATTCACCTGAGCACCTGAAAATACAGTATAAGTACAAGCATTTATGTATATTTAAAAAAAGAAAAGATCAAAATAAATAACCTCTGCTACCTATACCTACAGCTTTTGCTCCTTAGCGTTTATTGAATACTCGCTAAACCACATTTGTCCTCCTGGACCTAATCAGGCCAAAACTGAACCATTGTATTTGAAAAAGCATCATTCCACCCAAGGTTCTAATAAGTGGGGTTCCCTTGTTTGTAAAAAACACTACGGGCTATGTAGACATACCTTAAGGGGGACCTGTATGTAATAAGGGGAGTTTAAGGCTTGGCAAAGGGATTTTAATGCTAAGTTGACATGGCAGCCCAACACTCCATTGAGGCTGCAATGGCAGGCCTGGGACCTGTTTTAGGGTGCTACAAACTGGGTGGCACAAGTAGTGTTGCAGGGCCACTTGTAGCATTTAGTTCACAGGCCACGGGTATATGGTGAACCTTTCTACAAGTGGCTTATACAAGTAAATTAAATCTGCCAGTTAGGAATATGCCAATCATGCCATGTTTAGAGGAGTGAGCACAAACATGTTAGTACTTCTTATCAGTGGTAAAAAGTACATAATCTCAAGACCAACAGAAGCAAAAATCCAGCAAAAATTGTAGGTAAATAGGCAAAATGTTTGAGGGAAGACCAACCTAAGGCCAGCAGTTCTAACGCATGCTGTCAATCCACTGTGACTCCTAGGAGAGTGAGAACTGGAGAGGCACTCAGCTCCAGCCATGTTCCCCAGGGAGCGTGGTTGAGTCAGATGAGTACCTGTATATTGGAATTGAGATAGCTGCCTCATAGGGTGATGGCGAGCAAAAATTCTCCTTTAGAACCAGTGGTAGGATACATCCATCCCCTTGTATTCTAATTTAGTTAGGAATAAAAGTAACTCCATGATATGTGGGCCCAAAAAAGTGGCTGGTTCATTTGTCTTTTACTAAGAAAGTGAGAGACGCTTGGCAAAAGAAGAGTGGGACTTCTCAGATGTTTATGTTTTTTTGTTTGCATTTCCGGTTTGAGGCGTAGTTCACACAGGGAAAGAAGGACAGGGTCAGAAGAT